>NW_028232837.1:15025000-20025000 GCF_057557595.1 Rhyacophila brunnea | reverse complement strand
TGCGGGTATACGCACAACAACTCACCAAAGTTTCATCGCAATCGGATGAATGTTATAGGAACGCATACAGGACAGACAGACAAACAAACAAACATTCATTTTTATATATCTTTCTTTCAACCATGTCCGATCCAAATAGGATCATATGGGCCTCCACAGAGTAGAGGTTTGTATTAACAGATTTTGTTTTTTACGAGAAATGGATGTCAGCCACTTGCTCAACCTATTAGGTCCATACTCTGACTCACACAAATTGAAAAACCATATGTGTACTTGCCAGACCCAGGATTCGAAGCTAGGACGCACGGCGTCATAGTCCAACGCTTAAGCCGCGCGGCCACCGTGGGTGTTAAGATATATATAGATGGCAATATTATGTGAGATACTTAAAATGTGAAATTGAAGTCGAATTTAATTTCACACTGTCCAATTCTATAGGTTTAAGTATTCTAGGCTTATTTTGGCAATATCTACACATACCTATAAACATAATTCACTTATATATTATCAATCGAGTGAATTTCAACTTATAGTGGAATGTCATATTATACCTAAGTTTGGAGTTATCATCAAATACACCTGTGATTTAGTCACTTGTAACAAACTTAATTAGTGGAGTAGAGGCCCCTTTTGCATTAATTTCATATATCCAGCCTCTATCTCTTATAGAAGAACATTTTTTTCAAAATCATTGATCTACACTACCTATATCCCGTCTGTATTAAACGTAGTTACCCGATACATAGCAATTGTGGAGATTTAATAAATATATAAACAACTAAGTACAAAACAATAAATAAATTTGTTTTTTTTTTTTATAGCGGATAATTACGTCCACAGTGAAGTTACAATAGGAAGAAAGCGAAATAATCATTTAATAATAAATACTAACACCGCTTAAAGGTATCATCCCCTAAGGATCTAACTCCGTGGAAGCTTAAAGAGGCTGGGATCATTATCGGGTAGACTCATATAAATATGAGCGTCGTTGACTACGAGACAGCAATTTTCATTAATGTAAGGCAAATCCAAAAAATACGAGTAACGCAACGTGACATGGAAAGGTGCACGTTAGACATTACGTGGAGAGATCAAAAAAGAAACCAATAGATAAGGAAGCAGACAAGAGTCCGCGATGTGATACATATATATTTTTTTAGAACTACAACAGGTCATGGGTCATAATGACAGTAGTGTAGTGAAACAGTAATGTAAGTAGTAATCGATCTTTGAGAAAATCATGTAAATATTTACTGTGATTTCACCGGGAATCAAACTCAGAGCCTCAACTCAGCTAAATGAAGCTAAAAATATTAGATAAAATAGCAATGGGCTGGAAATGAACGTTGCTGGACAAATGCCATCATACAGTGGTATTCGAGGGGCACTAAACGACCACAGGGACGCCCAAAAACCTGCTGGATATAATATGAACTTATGAAGTTTGATGGATGTACTTGACAGTGTGAACAAGATTGGAGGGGAGCGGGTACTAGAGGACGCCTTTATCCAGAAGTGGATCGGCCCCAGCTGATGATGATGGATAAAAACAGTTTCAAAACATTTAATTTAATATAATATTAAAATGGCGACAAGATTAATTTTACTAACAGCAATAGTAATTAAGATATAATAAGATTTTTTCACATAGTTTATTGAAAAAAATGGGTTTCGTGCTTGACCTTACGTTGATCTCTTTATTACGCACTCAATATCGGTGCGTGTTATGTAAAGATGCTGCTCCACAAACGAGCTATAAAGCTCGATGATTTTGTAAAGCAAAGTTAATAACGTCGATTTATCAATACGGAAAATGAAAATTTTAACTGTACCGTTAAATGTAAAACATGTTTAAATATTGCCACAGTCGTCGGATTATCTCATCCGATTCTGTATTCATATTTATTGCTAAAATATATAAGTTCACATAGAATAGGTATACAGTTGAAAGATATTTAACGATATTTTGAGGTATAAGGTGGTGGTAGATGAAGAGTCGTTGTTGCTTAGTTGTTAAAATGCGAATTTATTGGTTGATACAAGAATACACAGAATACAAAGCATAATAATGATGATGACGTGAGATTATAATCGCGAGGTAATTAATGATGTATTGATGAGATCGATATGATCAAGAGATTAATTATAAAAATGCACTAAGAGACTTGATTTGAGTGGAATAACGGATGTTCTATGTCGAGTGAAGAACTCATGACAATAGCAGTACCTACGTCTCGTGACGGACTCGATGAGTGGAGTGTAGATTCATAGATTGTTCTTATTATTTATATTAATGCAGTATAAATTATATACTATATTGCCATAGATATTGTCGTAATTCTCAATTAAAACAAACACTATTAGGTCTAGTTATGAATGAGGAAACGCTGAAAATTATTATTGCTAATGTTTTGTTTTGACAACAAAACCTACATCTTAAAGTATGTCACTAATTGAATGCAGAGTATCATGATCACTACAGATATTAGACGTATAATTTTATCTATCGTGTATTCACCACATATAAAGCTCATATGGCGTACTTTATCAAGTGACTAGCTGAAGTAGGCGCGCATAACATTGGGGAGGGGTTTCGTATCCGGGTCTCCCCCACCAGAAATGGAAGATACAAGTTATTTAGGTAAATTAAATATTGCTTTATCTTAGCCTTTATTAAGACCCCACGACTGAGGATTGTGACCTGGATGATTTGATCATCGACCAGACTTCTCAACGGATTGGTTCCACTCATCTCGACAAGGTTGATGGAAATGGAATAAATGTCATTCATAAATTATTGCTTTGTCTATCTGGGACATCCAATGTTTAGTATAATATTTCGTTGTGGCATGTTTACAAGACAAGAAAGCGTGGACGACAAGAATGGACAATTGACGATCCTAATAACTATAATCATTAGACCACGTGCATTCGATAAAAACTTGTGGATGCGACAATTCGCAAAAACTCGTAGGCGAACACCCTTAGCTATATCTTCAGGTCAAGTGTTTATCGCTAGACTCAACATGTGGAGTATATGGGTATGAGGAATATAATTACCTATAAAAGTTGTACATTCCAAGTTTGGGAGGCGGGGTGAAAGTCAGTGGCACCTACTAGATTTGCTTAACCCTGCCCCCTCCCACGGCCTTAAAAATCAATAAAAATAGTATAATTGTTTTTTTTAAGATGGAATCCAAACCATTATCATGTTAGTTAAATACGAAGCAGTGACATCTCTAGGCAAAATGCCGCCCTTGGCGACTGTTTAGGTTTTGGTTTAGTTTAGGCAGGGTTTAATTGAATTTTAAAAACTATCGAACACCATCTGCAATTTATATTGTTAGTTAAATGAAAATAAATTAGGATTACTGACTAATTTTGTTGACTATGTCCGATCCTAATAAGATCATGATAACAGATTTTTTTTACGAGAAATGGATGTTAGCCACTTGCTCAACTTATTAAGTCCATACTCTGATTCAAACATAAACTGGAAAACAATACGCGTATTTTCCAGACCCAGGATTCGAACCTGGGACCCACGACGTTATTAGCCACTCGTGCACTATTCAATGATTCGAATAGTGATTTAGTAATGGGATATTAGTAAAATTATCAAAGATCATCTAAGAGTCAAGTTTAAACATATTTTATCGTTATCGTAACGTCATTGATAGAATTCAATACATGTTATGTTTTATTATATATATTATCAACGTGAGAATTTAAGAAACGGTTATTTATTACATATATCTGTGGAAGTGTTAATATAAATATATTGCTTGATTTATTTGATAAATATGAAATAAAAAATACATGATTTATCAATACCCTGTAATCAGTTTACAAAACCACACGAGAGTGTTAACTACTGGATACTTGAATATCGTGGGAAGTATGGCAATACTCAGTTGTTTTGATATCTAAATACAGAAATATATTATTAACAGGAGATAAACAATAAATTTATTGGCAATACAAAATTGTTACAAAATACTTTTATAAAAACATTACACGATAATAATAATTCTCTGTGGCATGTCTTTATTACGGGTCGTAAAAATGTCATAGACAATGCGAAACTCACGAAAAAACAGATTAAAGATTTTGTGTTTTTGGTCTTAATTCTTGATGATTGTATTATTCATTTCAAGCAAATTGATCTTGGTGAGACTATTTTAATTTAATAGGCAGGCATTGAAAAATTATGGGTTTTGTAATAATTGAAATTTAATATACTATATTATAGGCAAATTGAATTAGTACATTGTAAATAATTTACAAATTTTTAAATTACATTGCTACTTGCTGTATTATTACCGCTTTTTCTCTAAGTGAGGATCCCTTATTCAGGCCATCCCTCAAATAATTGTATTGAAAACTTTACAATTATTCCAAGTTCTTTCGTCCTATCCGTTGCCAGATTATATTTTAGTTAAAACGGATTTAATCCATTTCTAGCTATCTATAGGCATGCGCTATAGCGGAAGTCTGTCCCAAAACTATAAACGTATGTTTTGTATATTTAAAATTGATAATATACATACCTTTTGTTAAAGCTGAAAGTGGACGACTCCAATCATCAAACAGGTTGAACGGAGAATGGTTTATATTGTACAGATCAAGACAGACAGCGTACATTTTGCAATATTTTGTCCGTAAATTATGGTATTTTCAAGAATTAAAATCAAGGCACTGATTTTGAGACCCACCACGAAAAAAATATTAAAAAAAAACACAAATTAAAACCATTTTTTGTACATATCATCATCATCATCAGCCTGAATCTATCCACTGCTGGATAAAGGCCTCTTCAAGTTGCTTCCACTTCTCTTGGTCCTGTGCAATGCGTTGCCACGTACTTCCGCAGAACTTTATCATTTCATCGATCCAGCGGCCTCTAGGTCTACCTTGCGGACGTTTTGTACTTCTTGGATACCACTGGATGACTAGATTTGTCCAACGATTGTCTCTTCATCAAGCTATGTGTCCAGTCCATCTCCATTTAAGGCTTTTAATAAACTCTATTACATCGCAAACCCTTGTCTGCTTCCTTATCCACTCATTCCTCTTTGTACATAATATATGGCATTCCTTAATACATTAAAAAAAAACAAAGTATAACCCATTTACCTAATAAAAGTCATTTAACTAATTACTAATAATTGTAATTATTATAGAAGGTGACTCATAATCATATTTTTTGTTTATAAGTAAGTACCTTTTAAATCTTCTGGTGAATCAATTGCATCATAATTGTAAAAAAATCGCTGCTGCTGTAGATGCCGAAAGGTACAACCCAGGGTCGGTAAAATCAATTAATATAGAATAGTACAAATACTATAATATTTGGGTTAAATTAAGTATTAATAATTTGCAATGCTGTTGAAAAACTCGAAGTTCTTATCTTATCTGCATTAAAGATTTGATTTGTTTAAACACTTATTTCGAAAAGAAAAATGTGTTTATAAATATGCAGACATTCATCGTTTGATTGGCTATAGTATCATTAAAGTACCAAAGTTTCTCAAATATGTTGTTACGTGCTCGGCAACGGAAATCCTTACCAACGGGCCCCAATTCTTCACGTGGTCCAGTGGAAGGTGTATGTCAGTAATAAGACTTGGTAGATGTTAATCTTCAGTAATATTATTCGTCAATTAATCTGAAAGTACAGTTACATGGTGTGAATAAGGGGGAAAAACTCGGAGAGTAGAGCTGAGTTAAGTTTGAACAAGTTGAATAGTCCGAGTTGAATGATATTAGAATCATTTACAATGTTATAAAATTAATATGATAAAGTAAGTAAGTAATATTAGTGACGCTTAGTTCATCCACTAGGGTGTATGTGTGTATATTGTATAGTAACACAGCTAGATAAGGTGGATAAATTTGGGTTGATCAATAATAAGTACAATAAGTACATTTCAACAGTCAAAATCACACCGATAGAATATTCTTAATAATAGTTACTTAGGGTGTCGATGAATAAATTAATCATAAACATAACAAGGTAACTTCAAATTTATTCCCTTCTTTTATATTTAGTCTCTTCTCTTCATATCATTTGATTCATTACTGAGGATGTTGAGTTCTGAAATTATAGCCGTTGTCAACAATTTACTATAATATTTTATATCTATCTACAGGCAAAAACGTTAAAATAACAAATATCAAGAAGTATTGAATCTTAAAGTAGTCAATCGATTAAACTGGTGCTTACTTGGTATTATACTACATTTAAATGTCGATATTGGACAAATATTATAAATCATTTATGATGTTGATTGTTTCGACTATTTTCTGATCTATAGACAATAAAATTGCTCAATACAAAACCATAAAAAAGAATTATCTTGACATTCAGTCTTTAGTAAACGGATATCTTTTCGACCTAACCTTTCCGATAGTCCATTAAAACGCACATTTTGTTTAGAAAACGGGCTATTTTTTACGATTGGCAATTTTAAAGGTTTTGAGAATGCGCCTAATTAAGATGTCGGCCAAGCTCAGAAGATGTGCAATCACCTATATGTCTGAATTTTTAATAGGTTCTCCATTGTTAAATATGAGAAATGTGGGCCGAATTCTCTCATATATATAATATATATACCAGTGTAATAATAGATTGATGTATTATTATATTGTAGTTGTGATCGATTGACCAAAGCAGAACAGGTTAGATTTTATTTTATTCGCGCTCCTTGTGGCGAAAGTAAATAATATAGTAATTATAGTATATAGTGAGATATATGAAAAATGTCAGGTTGGGCCATTTATATTCCCATTACACTCATTATCTCCTCACCCACCTCCTAATCCCCAGTGTTATTGTCAACAGACAATCAATAAGCATTTACGGGTCATGAGAGACGGTGTTACAAAGAACACGTAGTTGCATCTCGATAGCGGACGTGAGAAGGCTTCTAATAGCTTTCTGTCGCTTAAGTGATTGACTCAATAGATACAGACTCATTCTGAATCTATCATCATCATTCATACACCCTCAAATATAATCCATAAAACTGTGTCACAAAGTGCGTGAGTGTACAAACCGGGTGACCCAAAACAACAATACCGCGCGACTGAAAGTTGAAACCAGACCACGGAGCCATCATACGTCATCACAAAGGTCAGTGTCTGGCATTCTGTTCCATCGCCACCACCCCTAGATCCGACCTCCTCATCTTCCCATAAAATAATTACAGTCCACTTAAAAAGCTTAACCATATCAATTGACCGCCGTCTGCCACCCATGCTAATACAAACAAAGCTTCCATTAAAAAAATAACTTAGGTTTGTTTTTTTAGAGAGGGATTATTATATAATATATTATTGTCTCGAACTCCTTTCAATGCGAAAATAAAATCACTTCCATAACCACGTATGTATAGTGTATTAGTATTGTATAATATTCGTATGCATTTGCTTTGTCAAATGTGTAATTAATTAATACCGAAATGAATGTGTTTGTTTGAAAATAAAGTGTCGGTTATCAATTACCTACCTCTGAAATTTGAATCTGTGTCCAGTTTTCTGCCATTTCCCGTCATATATATCGTATTCGGAAATTTGTACGTAAACAGTTCACCGCAGGACAATTATTCGTGCGCCGCCGTACGTGAATCATGAGTTCGTGTAACATTTAATCAAATGACGAGTTCTTCGTTTAACATTTCACCGTGGAGTATTTTTGTACGTATGCTACAACATGAGGCAAATTTTATGAGATGTCTTTACTAGGTTAGGTTAGGTTAGGTTGGGTTAGGTTAGGGTTAATCTAATTGGAACAGTACTATTTGCCAAGTATCGCCGCATTTTGTAAGATACGTACAAATGTATTCCACGGTGAAATGTCCAACAAAGAACTCGTCATTTGATAAAATGTTATACGAACTCATGTTTCACGTACTGCGACGCACGAATAAGTGTCCCACGATGAACTGCATACGTACAACTTACATTTAACCCATATATATAACTGAGGATAGTGATCACGATGATTTGGCCATCTGACAGACTTCTCCACAGCTTGGATATATCCATCATATTAGAATTCAGCAGAATGCAGGGCTTTTTCCAATGCCAAACGTGTGGCATTGGTTTCGTCCATTTTATCAAGAGAAAACTTTTTGAACATTAGGGGACGTTACATTTTGTAACTATCTCGTCGAAAATAAATACAATATTAAATTTCAAACCTTGACTCATTTGAACGGGTGTTATCGGATAAAATTAATTATTTTGATTTTGACAGTGATAATAAATATTTTAGGTAATTTCATTTGGCATGACGCCCGTTCTAGATCGCTCTAGTTAGGACGCAGACGATTTGTCGCAGTGATCTTGAAACGGGTCTAGGTCGCTGTGACACAACGCCACCGAATTGTATTTTTTTTAACCATTTCATAGTAACTATGCAATCAAAATTGAAAAATACCATTTAAATTTAAATTTTATATTCGTATAAAGTTTAAAGTGCCACCAAAAATAACTTGTTACTCTCATGCAGTAGACCTTCTCTATCTAAGAGCTTATTAAACGGGATTTTATTATTGCGTACCAATTAAAAATCTAAAACGGAGAAGAAAACGATGTTTGTATCCAGTAGCTAGACTCTGTAAATACATATGCAAAAGATTTTTTTTACGCATTTCAAACTTTTAAATTTATAATATTTTGTAATTTCTTTTCATGTGAATTTTATCTTAATCCAAGAATCTATTATATCATTATAGTTTATTGTCCTTTACAGGAAAATAACACTGTTTAATATTTTTTATTTGTTAAATAATGAATCTTGTCATTGAGTGTATTTAAAAAAAATGTTATACAGGTATTTATTTGCCTATCATTGTATAAATCAAATTATTTCTTTATTATGTTGTAATATAATTTACATAATGTCGTTATTTTTGTATTTATTCAGACGCCCAAATACTCTCCATGTCAGATTTGGATATATGAGATATCTCGTCATATTATTAATATACATCTTTTATATACAAGATTAATATTGTTTTAAGAATATTCAATTAAGGTGTCATTGATTAAGAATTGTCTTGGATCAGCTAAACATTTTATTAATATACTGTCTTATATATATATGTATGCTGAAATCTACGGCATTCATTTTCAAGCTTCTATTTTATATATTGGACGTATTTTGGTTTTTTTTTTAAAGACAACAATGTCACTAGAAAAGGATATACATATTTTGTTAAAAATATTTCTCTGTTTTCCCATACGAGTTGCATGAATAAAACTTCTAGAATGGCAGTGAATAGTTTGGGTGAGATCATATCGCCTTGTCGGATACCTTTGCTAATAGGAAAAGGAAACCTGTAAGATACTTAATGAAATTTTACGCGGTCTATTGCGTCAGTTTAAAGAATATTATTCAAGGTGTTTATAAAAAGTTCTTGGAAATTCATTGGTCGCAAGACACATATATTTATTATTACGGATTAATGCAATCAAATTACCTTTTCATAATGTATAAAACCATGATAAATTTCTTCTTATCATGCCATCCCCTAGCGGAGATTGGCCACCATCAGGGCGACTTCAGTTAGTTTGGTGTAGGTGCAGACTCGTACCTATAACGGATTTTTTTAAACCACGACATATGGTGTCGTTCTCTGCTACGTTTATAGTTGATCTTTTCTTAGATGAGAAGTTAAAGAATCCAGTACTTTTTTGTCCTCTCATAATGTGACAGTGACTATAAATAGTTTTGTGGTTTTCGGTCCTTTTTCAAGCATTTAACATTGTCAACATTAATTCGGTCAGCCGGTCCAAAGAATTTTGAGGATGCGTCTGCACAGCCACATCTCGAATGATCACTTTCCCTAGCCGCTTGTATGCGATTAACTATGCTGATATAACTGCTATAATTGAGGGGATGATGTGTGTAGAGATAAATTCGTAGTTGCTTGGACGTTTCGAGTAGAGTGTATATTTATAGACATAAGAATGCATAAATACCACAGAACAGATAATAAATATAATACCGATAGGCTACATTCAATACGCCGCATGTTGATGCAGGGTTTTTGAATGTGTAAGTGTTCTACGAAAATGAAGCACGCATTATGCACGTGCAATAGTGTGTGTAATACACCAACATTAACTGAACGTAAATGCATAAACCGAGAGCAGTTTTCAGTATTCGACGTAAAGCGTATTCTTGAAACGTGTGTAAGTTTAACCCGGATTCTTCCTTACTCGAGCCTTAGCTGCTATCGCCTTACCCGTTATGTATTTCAGTTCCAATTATTTCCGAGTTCCCTGATAAATACAATGATAAAGATGATATAGTGATGTTATAAACGCGGGTACGGTATATACTAATAATATTGACTGGCGATGGACCTAAATGTTAATATAATCGAGAGAGAGACAGGACTCGTGTGGAATGACGGTTGACTGTGTCGAGTAGTCAGCCGAGTGTAGTCCATATTATTCCAAGAGACATTGTTGCAATTAAACAAATCAAAATTTACATTATTGATCAAGGTCAGTGCTTTCCAAACTCATGGGGACCTCTGAGGGGCCGCAGAGCTTCTGCGTGGGGCCGATAAATGTTTCAGTAGTGGGTAGGTACTGCAAGCAGGTATTTCATTTTGCTCTGATACTTTTTGTATTTCGAATCAAACATGATGCTTTTTCATTACAGAATTTACTCTACATTAGAATTAAGTTTATGATTTTGGTTTATTTTCGACTAAATTACATCGTATGGTCAACCTATATTTGAATTATTTAATATTGTGTACACCGGCATCAATGATATAATACCACAGTACACAATAAAGGGATTATGTATACCAAGAATTACCATAATAATATTATAACCAACAACCTGGCAATCAGTAACAATGTAAATACACCTATTTTGACATATGATTTATGTTTTACTTAGTAAAAATTACCTAACCTCGTTTGATTTCGTCGAATGCCGTAATTAGCTTGTATTCATATAATTCAGTAAGTGATAAACTAATTTGTATTATATTGAAATTAATAACCATCTTTGTATATTATTGATTTCTGACGTAATTGGTGAATGAAGTAAGTGACTGAAGCTATAAAATATGCCAAAAGAATAAGTGATGAGTCAAGACATCCGTCAATATACATAGATGTTTTTTAAATCAATTAAACTTGAAATACAATCTAAATACGCAGCGCCAAATCAATATATGATTAAAATGAAACATGATTTTCATATATGTGTACTACGTTAAAGTTCCCACCACCACCCGTCATATATGCATAGCCGCTTTCTATGACGCTTTAAACGTGTATGAAAGAAGTGATTTTAAGTGCTCATTCCGTCCCGAGACAGAGCCGCACGGGACTGATGCTGCAACCATGCACCGTAGTGCTTAAAGAATAAAGTTAAGAAAGATTTTTTTCCTTTTTTTTTGGACTGGCTCTGCTGTCCGCTGACGTTAAGCGCTTTGTGTACCCGCATACTGAGTGTCACGAATTTAAATGGATGCGTCTACAGAAGAGTCGGGACTATCCCGCTCCCCATACGACGCTGCAAATTTCTCGAATGCCGCAAAGTTGGCCTCGGTTGCTATCAGATCTCCATGACCAATTGGGCCCGTGTGAGGACGGACCCTGGCAAACACGATATATACCTGGTGATATTGCTTAAATCCAAGAAAAGCTTTATAGATCGTCTCACTTGAATATGACCGCCGTATTAAGGGTTTTAAATAATGGATGTGACCAGCATCGCATAGCGTCTTCTTGTATCCGAACTACGACCCGAGTACCGAACATGGAAACCTATCAACAGCTTCAAATCATTGATCTCTAACATAATTCATGCGAATCGTGGTAGGGTGCACTCGAGAAAATGTGGTAAATCGGGGGATCTTTGATTATCATCCATGATACTGTGGTAAAATAAACAGCATAGACCATCTGTTTTTATGCCAGACATGTCCATTAAAATGTAATTCCAATGGAATCATACAAGCGAAAGAAGAGATACTTAATTATATTCTTTTTAACTTTACAACAGGTCATGCTGCCTAGTAACAGTAGTGTAGTCATTATCAACAGGGGTCGATCCATTGATTAATGAATGCCTCCATCCAATATACTTTATGAGCTCGTTTATCCAGCGGATTTTAGGGTGTCCCTGTGGTCGTTTAGTGCTGCTTGGGTAACACTGCATAACAAGCGCGCGAAATAGAAAATTTTACGAACCGGAGCGCTCAATAATTTGCCGAAAATATTAACATAGTTATCTAATTTTATGTATATTTTATAAACACAAGTGTGTTAGATTTTTTGTAATATGGCTTATCTTTTTCTTTCTTTTGACCATGTCCGATCCTAATAGGATCATATGGGCCTCCACAGAGTAGAGGTTTGTATTAACAGATTTTGTTTTTTACGAGAAATGGATGTCAGCCACTTGCTCAACCTATTAGGTCCATACCCTGATAGACACAAATTGAAAAACAATATGTGTACTTGCCAGACCCAAGATTCGAACCTGGGACCCACGGCGTTATAGTCCAACGCTTAACCCGTGCGGCCACCGTGGGATGTCTTATGATGATGGGCTTATCTAGCTGATGGTCAAATTATTTTTTCCACGACACGGAGTGATAATTTTGGGATTTTATGAACCGGAACGGCGCTCCGGTCCATTTAGAGCCCTGTGTATAACGGTATTTATCCAGTTGTTGTCCACTTGTCAAGCAACATGTTCAGTTTACTCATCTGCTTAGCGACCTCTATCACATCGCATACTCTTGTATGCTTTCTAATCTATTGGCTTATTTTGTGGAATTTCCACGTTATCCCTTTTTGAATATTTGAGACACTTTTCATGGAAAAGTAGTGTAGTAGTAGAAGTGGAACAATAATAAACACCTATGTTATGAGAAACTTACATAAATGTATTGTGACTTCACATGGATTCGAATCCGGAGACTCCGGATGACAAGCCAATGCCTTACGCATTGGACTACGCTGATTGTTTTAATAAGCAGAGTAACTGAGTAACGTTATTTAGCCATTATAGACCCGACACGAAGAAAAAGATACACTGGGAACGATTGCTGAAACATAAATTTAATATCGAAGATTCATGATACAATTATTATAAGTCTATTTAATAAAGCAGTAGTTCTTAGAGCGGCGTACATGACGACAAATGGACATGGAGATATAATGTGGCTTATGCACGGGTTTCGCGGTCTCTAATCCCATTACTGAATTAAAGACCACACTAAAACTTCATGGTATTTGTGGTAACGACTAATCGTCGATGTGTGCGGAGAGCACACAAAGTAGGTTAGAAAATAAATGTAACAAAGTCGAAAGTCATGTCCAATTGCTTTGCGGGCCAAAAAGAGATCCTCATCAATGGCACTCAGCTCGAACAGGTGAAAAGCTACATCTATCCGGGTCAAGTGTCTATAGATGGATGTATATTTGATGAAATTGTTCGCAGAGTAAAGCTAGGCTGGAGTGCTTTTGGCCGCCTGAATAATGTCACACTGTGCCTACTGTTGGACACTGTGCCTAAAGCGCAAAGTGTCCAACCCTTCCCGTGATCACATATGCGTGTGAAACATGGACCCTAAGTAAAAGAGAGATCCAGAAACTTAGAGTAGCACAACGTGGTATGGAGAGGTGCATGCTGGGCATAACGCGAAAGGATAAAAAGAGGAATGAGTGGATAAGGAAGCAGACAAGGGTTTGCGATGTAATAGAGTTCCGAGTATCGAAGAAGTACAAAACGTCCGCAAGGTAGACCTAGAGGCCGCTGGATCGATGAAATGATAAAGTTCTGCGGAAGTACGTGGCAACGCAATGCACAGGAACGCGAGAAGTGGAAGCAGCTTGAAGAGGCCTTCATCCAGCAGTGGATAGATTCAGGCTGATGATGATGATGATGATGACACAACTGTTTCACTACGATACTGTCATTGCGCCTCGTGGCATGTTGCAGTTAATAATAATAATTTGCATTAATGTAAATTTAAAAAAAATCATATTATGTTTTCATTTCCTGTACTTTTGCATAACATTATCTACCAATTTACAGCGATTTTCTTACTAAATATTAAACACAATTTTGTTAATTATTTATACAAATATATTTCATATGTTTTGAATAAATTAAAATTAATCCTTCACTAATAATGTATTGACCAATTTTCGTTTAAATAAAGTGTGATAGCTTGATAAGGTAAAAAGCATTGCCCGATATAGAATTTTATTATTAGCATTCCGATCATAATTTAGACTAATTATAAAACCGTAATTATTATAAAAAAAAAACTCCAGAACAAGTACCCGGAATACACTGCAGGAGATCACAAAACAACTTTTTTGGATATTTTGTAGCGTTGGTTTATCATTATCATCATCAGCCGGGGTCGATCCACTGATAGACGAAGGCCTCCCCTAGCTCCCTCCATTCTTCTCGAATTCCGTAAAGTAAGTTTAAATAATATAAATGTTTCGAAGAGAAAAGTAATAATAAACTGTAATGGGTTTAAGCTTTGTACTATTCCATTTAAGTCGTTTTTTGCGACCCGGGTGTCGCCTTTTGGCATCTTCAGGCGCCGTGTACACTCACCAAAGGTAAACACACACTGACAACGAATTCTCTTAACTCTAGCTTATTATAATAAGTCAATATACTTAATAAAGTAGGTAAAAACTCCATTACCTTTGAAAAACATGACAATGAATAAACTATTATTATTAGTAATATAACAATAAACATAATATTAAATGGACATGTTGGATTTTTACGACAAATTAAATTTCGTTCGGCTCGTACATTTGCACAATCCACGCATCGCCTATTCACGATCTTTTTAGACCATGCCTCAGCTGAGGTGCCTTAATAGAAAATTCTCATATTGGGATATTTTTTACGAGTTAAGGTAAACGTTGAACAATCTCGTAGTTTCGTAGCTTTTGACTGATTTACTGGACGTCAAGAATCACGTCATAATAGATCAGGTAAAGAAGATATTATTCCCACCACTTACGGGTATAATACAAACAAATCTCGACAAACCTTATGTAAACATCAGCTATTGAAATATTTTTACACGCGTAATTATTTAAATTTAAACAAATTTGTAATAATTTTGTCAATATTTTTTTTATAATAATGTGTAATAAGTGTTGGAGCGAGAAAGAAACTTGTCTTGCGTCTCAAATTGAGATCACCAGGCGACTATTGGCCCACTTCCCATACTAAGATTCCCAACATGTTTTGATTTGGAGCCTTTTACCTTTGATAATGAATATAAATGAATTGCAGTTATTAAATATTAACCCTTTATGATAATTATAATGTTCTAGTAAGTTGTTAAAAACTAGATGGTGAATTATTACTGCACGAGGAGCTTAAGACTTGGATAGATAAAAAATACAAATAATTTTTGTTCCGGTAAGGACAGTGGCGAGGGGTGGAGGTAGGCTGTTTTTTTAAACTTCATTAAGGCCCAACCAAACAATAATCGATAAAAAATATTCTTCTGTCTATAAAATATCTAAAATTATTTATGATTTAACGGCATCATTTTAGATATTTTATAGATAAACGAATATTGTTTGAATATTATCTACTATGTCTTGGATTGGGCAATGTTTAATTGACTTAAAAAAACTAACAAACACTATCTACACATTGTAGCTTAGCTCAAAGAAAACATATACGTTTGGCTGACAAAGTGTAATGTGTACTATTTCTATGGATCTTAACAGCCTACCTCTACCCTTCGTTATTGGGCAAGGAACATTACTACTAGCAAGTATTGATTTTCATATTCACAGCAACATCACTATGTTAACATACTAAACTATTCACCGTAGATGAACGGTGAAGTTTATTGTGCGGTTAGAAAAACTGAGTACTTAATTAAATGCAATATTAAAACCTTTGTCGACAATGATCTATTTTAAAACATGTGTATGTATATTCTATTCAGGTTTAAGCCACTGTTTAAGAAGATAAAATTTCGGATATACTACGTGACGATGAAACCAATCGCCCTATATGGGTGTGAACTGTGAAACCTGGAGCCAAACGAAGAAACAAGAGAAAGATTTACAAGTACGGATTGCAATACCGGTATGTCAAAACCGGTATTCCAGTATTTATCAATACCGAAATACCGGTTTTTTTAAATCCAAAATACCGGAATTTTCGGTATTAAGAAAGCACACTCGTTTACGTTTTTGAAAATGAATAATAAGTTACGTGCTGCTAAAATGCAAATATATTGAGTAAATCCAACAGAGCTAAAAAAATAATAAAACAAATATCATCAAATATATTTTTATAAGTAATTGTCGCGATGAATTATCATAGTATTATTTCGAAATAGAAACCATCCGTAACAAAAATGTTCAATTATTTTATAATTATGATGACTGTACAAGCGTTGAATTTAAGAAGCTTTTCCTGCAGCTGGACTTATTTGCACTTGATGAACTTTTGAGGGCTTTTGTTAAAAGTATCAATATAATAAAATTATTTGTAAAAAATCACTAGTTCTACAATTATGATCAATGAATATTTTTAAATGTCAACATAATAAATGTAGGTAAATAGGTATGTAGGTTTTTGCTATAAAATAATATTTTTCAAAGATTTTCATAGCTATATTTTTATTGTTAAGCACCTACTTCTGTTTTTTAATGTTTAAGAAATACCGGTATTCAATAAGAAATACCGAAAAACCGGTATTGACATTTTCATTCGGTATTGCAATCCCTGTACTCGAATACAAAATAATATGAAAGATACTTGGACCGGTTAAAGAAAAGTAAACGTGGAGCATCCGTAAGAATGTTGAATTCTTCGAATAATTTACACTCAATACAGTTAATGACTTGAGGGCACAATGACTCGGATAACGTTATTAGCTATGATGGATCTGGAATTTTCTTTAAATTGTATGAAGGAACCCTAGTAAGCATGCGCGGACAACGTGGAAAGAGACACATAGTGACCGAGGGAGAGCTCGGTATAGAAATACCTGAAAATCGATCGTCCAATCAGCCATGGACCTGAATAGTTTGTAGCATCAGGTTATTTAAGACAGTATATTACCCAATGTGTAACACAGTTTATGAACCGCTGATGTGAAATGTTACAATGATGCGCGTGACTCTCACTTTCGACAACCAGTTTGAGAGACGATGGTCTTCACGTCTTCAATTTATGATAATATATCACACGGGTAGTCCGCATACATTTCGTCAACAATAATTGTACGTTAGTTCAAAAATATCTCTATAATTGACTCTTTTATTGATATAATATTTATTATTAATTAACTGGATATGAGTACAGCATTTCATACAATGTCTGAACAGAAAAATGCGTAGATAATTTTTTCAGAAAAGGTTATAGACATCTGCGAAAAAACTGTAAAAATCACTCGTTATCGAAATGTAAGTAGCATTCAGCATTTATGTACATGTAAAGAACCATTAAATATAATTATTTTATTTTATTTTAAATTAATGTAACAATTCAATTTATGTAAGTATACAAATTAGCGTACCGAGTTTAAAAAAAATTAACCTTATTGCAATGCTGGTAGGGGGAATATTTCGTTACTTTCATCTTTATTTATCTGTTTATTTTATTACGAAAGAATATGTTATGATTTTGACAGACTAAACTATAAGGTGAACTAAAATTTTGTAGTCACTTTATTTTTAACACACTTTGTCCATATTATAATGTCAATTGTTTCTAAATAATTATATTATTTTAAAATTGAACAAATTGATTTTACGACTGGGGAATTGCGAATACAATAAACAAGTACTTGACGGAGGGGACAGTTTATGTTTTATAGAAAAAGACAGCCAGCGCACAGTTTACAATAATAATTATTCTATACATTATAGAATTAAACATGGGCCTCCTGGCTAGGGGCCCGTTACCTGCAAACATTATCAGGATCTAGTGACGATACTACCTAATCGCTGTCCATACCCGGTGACAAGCGTCGGTGTGCCTTTTTTAGCAATGCCTCACTGGCAGAACATTCAGATGAACGTATGTTATCATTTTACAGCTAATTAATTTGTATAAATACCTACAATACAACTAAATTTTAATATTATTATGACATATTAAATTTAAGCTACTCTTAGTTATGAGACCACTAGAAGTTGGTTTATAACAGTCTTAATGCATTATATATCTCACTAAATTATATTTTAAGAAGTCTGAAAAAATTATGTTACTTATTTTTATATTCTTTTTGGCAAAGCTTCAATACGTAAACATATGTTGGTGTTTTATTTTTTTACGTATCTGACACGGGACAATTTTTTACTAGATTTTTGCTGATAATTTTACAAACTTGTAGAAAAGGAGTAGCCATAATTGCACTAGTAAATGCAGTCTTGATTCTCTACCCCTAACGAGACTTTGCTTCTCTCAGAGCATTATTTTAAATGCTACCCCCAATAAGCTCCTTCACAACTTTCGTGTAGTAATAATAATTATTATATCAATGTTCATGAGCAATATTTTTTTCAATCTTTACCGGGTTCAAATTGTTTGAATTCATCTTACAGTTTATTTCATCGTTTACCTGCAAGTACACCTAAACCAGAAATAAATAATGCTTTGGTGTGTATTACCACATAACTGTACCTATGTCCGAGATCTGTATCCGAACGGAATCCCCGTCACAACTAAATAACTATGCTTGTTTGTGTTATTGTAAAACATCCATGTTTTCCTTCGTGCACGCATCGAAAATTTCCATCGCGATACCTGTAGCGAAACCATTTATTACTTAATATTTATAAGTTTAAAACCCACACTACGTAAATAATATTATAATGAAATTGTTTGTGCTAAGTAGTCCAAGACGGTGAAGAGATTATCTGGATTTTAATTAATGCGGTAAAAAGGCTCTTCCAGGTTATTTCGTAATGAATTAAACAATTGTTATCGGCGAAATATATTTGTTCATAATAAAGAAATTCCAAGACGTATGTTTGGGATTTCATCATCATCTCAGCAACGATTTATACACTACAAGAAAAGCGCCTACACTATTATCGGTCCTTATGTTCAAATTACACTGATAAACTTTCAAGGCGATCGCCCTTCCAGTCCTCTGCGCGGATTGCCCACGATTGTGAAATGTCATTTTGTGGGCAAAATAGAATAATTCATATTTTTCGCGCATAATTCAATTGACAATTAATTGGTGGTAGTTGGTTTGACTATTACCGAGAACGTATGGTCGATGCAACTATCACTGATTGAAGATTATATTCCGTAAACTGTCATACGACCTCCGAAGTTTCAGAGTATGTTATATCTACCAAAATTTGCAAGTTAATAAGGGTTAATAAACAATAGCCATCTAATATGATGCAATTCCTAGATAAAACTATTTTTGCTTTCTTTTTTTCCTCCACTTTGTTTTTTCTGATTTTCCTAACTGATTACTTGTAATTTTTATTCTAAATGTCATGTTGTGAACGTCCTGAATTAATAATTTGTTATGTACTCAACGTGTCTTTTTCAAATAAATAAATAAACTTGATAAACGCAAGTGTGGGCCATCAAACGGTCATAGTACTGTGGACCTACGCCGGATATCACACACAAGACATCAATAAACTAATTAAAATGATATCACCAAAATGTATAAAAAAGGACATGCGCCTCGCGCCTTTTTTCTATTATTTTTAATTATTTGTATGTCTTGTCCGCTATATATGCACTTTCATTTCCGTTGAATAAACTTTAATGTTTTACCTTTCGTAAAAGCTTATTGTTTCCCGATCATCTTCTCGCCATCTAGTCTATATACATCCTTGAAGGTAAATCACCTGACAATTACCGTCAAAACGACGGTATTTAAACGTAACAGCTGTGAATACAACTCACGAGTTGCACAGACGTCCAGTCTTTGGTAAGGAGACGAAGGAAGGATAACACCATCACACCATATCAGGTTCCTGTCAACCCAAGCCACCTGATCCCTTTACCTTCTTTCCTGATAACAGAATGATCCAAAGTGAAACGTAGTAGCATAGGTAGCGATCTGTAGCAAAGCCGACTATATTTAGTACATGGCACTGTATTGAAAATTACAATGGCAATGGCTAGTTATTGATTTTCTTTGAATGCATGCTGTAAATTTTTCCCAATAAATAAATATTTTAGATTGTGTATTTCGTTTAAATCGTTACTATTTAATTCAATATGCAATAATCTAGTTTTCTACTAACAGTTTAAAATATTGCATTAGAAGTATGAACAATAATTAGCACTATAATCGATGTTTACAGTTTCATGGAATTGCCTGACTATAGTGGGATTAGATCGGCGTAAGCATTTGTCAGTGTAATGTGACCTTTAGAATTTAATTGCCATGTAATTCTGATAAGCTTAATTAATTGTAAACTTGTCTCTCATCTAATCAACGGATTCTTGGCCACCCTGTAGCTCTTTTAATATCGCTTTCATATTAACTAATTAGTGATGAGATTTTTTCAGCGATGATGAAAACTTCGAGCGATAATATCTGTCCATCGTCACTTTGAAATCTTTACAATTTATATGATGTGTGAATTAACAGCATTTTTGTTTGGTCCATGTTCAATTCCTGCGTGTTATGCGTAGCATGCCTCTCCGTATCATGATGTATTACTCTAAGTAAAAATAAAACTACGATGCCCGACGGAACTCGTACCCGTATCCACTAAATTAGCGCTGATGTACTTAAGGGGGGACATGCTCGTCGTAGGTCAAAATTGAGTTTTTATTGTATTTTCAAACCATGATCCTGGACACTCCTTAAACGTTGTAGATAATCTATTTATATAATTTTGAAGCCTTATTATCCTTTATATTTATTTCAAACATTTGATGACTGCATAAAGTATTTTTGTTACATAAAATAGTATTCTTTTAAACCTCTAACTCTAATATTTTTGAATATAGTCATATTTTGGTACATGAATGTGTAGTGGTGTTACGATTTTTTACATTTATTAATTTTTAAACGCATTTATAAAACTATTAGTATAATTTATGACGAGATAATTTTAGTAAAATATTCACGATAAAAAATTAAATTGATAATCTCTGTGATCCCAAATTTGACAAGAATTAGGCATTTTATTATTCAAAAAATCGGCAAGATTAACACATTTGAAGATGATTCTAAAGATACTTATTATAAGCTATGTCTTTGACCATTTAAGTGTGATAAACATCCTACGAATAATAATTGCTTTATAATAATTATTGACCTAAGAATAAGGTAGTGTTTTTTTTAAAATACGCCATTTCTTTTGTCATCCCCCAGTAGTTAAGCTACAATATACGGCCGTAGCCATAAATTGACAAACTATAATTAAAGTAGGGAATAAAATTATGTTGACGCACGTGTTTGAACATGTACCTAACCGATTTTTTTTTATTTTTTTTTTAAACGGTACATGTTCAAATACGCACGTTAATATCATTTTACTCCCTACTTTAATTATAGTTCGTCAATTTATGGCTACGGCCGTATGTTGTAGCTTAACCACTGGGGAATGACAAAAGAAATGGCGTATTTCAAAAAAACACTACCTTATTCTTAGGTCAATAATTATTATAAAGCAATCATTATTCATAAGATGTTTATCACACTTGAATGGTCAAAAACATAGCTTATAATAAGTATCTTTAGAATTATCTTCAAATATGTTAATCTTGCCGATTTTTTGAATAATAAAATGCCTAATTCTTGTCAAATTTGGGATCACAGATATTATCAATATAATTTTTTATCGTAAATATTTTACTAAAATTATCTCATCATAAATTATACTAATGGTTTTATAAATGCGTTTAAAAATTAATAAATGTAAAAAATCTTAACACCACTGCACATTCATGTACCGAAATATGACTATATTCTAAAACATTAGAGCGAGAGGTTTAAAAAAATACTATTTTATGTAACAAAAATACTTTATGCAGTCATCAAATGTTTGAAATAAATATAAAGGATAATAAGGCTTCAAAATTATATAAATAGATTATCTACAACGTTTAAGGAGTGTCCAGGATCATGTTTTTAAAATACAATAAAAACTCAATTTCGACCTACGACGAGCATGTGGGCCGTTAAAAAGATGTTTTTATATATATTATATCTGTGAGATGTTTTCAAATTATGAAAGTTCGATAAATCGATAAAATAATGTTACATTCTCGAATCTTGTGAATTATTCGTTAAATAAAAAAAATTGTTAGTTAGATTATTGACTAGTGCAAGTACGTTATAAGTAAAATTTGGTAAGATCCTTATCCCGGTTAGTAATTAAGGTAATTGATACTCGTACCTTGATTTAAAACACAAAAAGCCGATTGCCAAAAATTAACGCAATTTGCTAAGCACTTCAAGATGTCAAAACTCCTCGTTAATTTCGTCGTAATTATTATAGGATGTACGTTGGTCAATTGGTAAATCACATCGGCGCGAATCCAATGGAAAATATTTAAGAAGAAAAAAGAGATTTTTCTATAGTAGATATAATAATATGTAGGTACCTATATCTGAGGTGTTTTAAAATTGTGTATGTTATATTATATTATTAATTAGAAAAAGCGAAGACGAAATGCGAGACGTAGACCCTCAACACGAGAGATGTCTAAAGCAGGGGGGGGGGCAAACTGCGGCCCGCGGGTATTTTTTTGCGGCCCGCCATCATTAATTGTACTTCTGATTACGAATAACTTTTTTATAATTTTTTAAAAATATTGACAATAGATTAAAATTTGAAGAATTTGTTGTTTCGTAAATGTATTATCTCAGTACGTCTTCCTTGCATCTCGTTTCACAGTATGTAACCACTATTTTCTACGTTGAACATCGATTTCAATATATATTGATAGTGTGCCAACAGAGCTACAACTTGTGATTATTGATCTGCAGTGTGACACTGATTTAAGAGAATTACATCGTCGTGAAGAAATCTCCAAATTTTACAATGCCCTTAATTCAGACAAATTCGACCAACTTAAAGATTATGCAAGAAAAATGTTCGTTATTTTTGGATCAACCTATATATGTGAACAAACATTTTCGTTCATGAACCTCAATAAAATTTCTTTACGATCAAATATCTCCGATGCCCATTTACAAGCAGTTTTGAGAATATCAACTACAAAATCAACACCTGAATTTAAAAAAATGTTCAAAAATGTTTTATTATTCTCATTATTTTTTTTGTAATGTTTATTTTTCGTGATAATAGTGTATATCTAAAAAAGGTATTTTACTTGCGGCCCGCCGCTCATTTTGAATTTTTGAATTTGGCCCTCCATCCAAAAAGTTTGCCCCCCCTTGGTCTAAAGGCTAAGAGTCGCACAGCGAGGCATGGAGAGGTGTATGTTGGGCATCACGCGAAAGGACCGTAAGAGAAACGAATGGGTTAGGAAGCAGACAGACGTACGCGATGTAATAGACGTTGCCAAACAGCTGAAATGGAGATGGGCGGGACACATTGCTCGCCGAAAGGACGGCCGCTGGACAAATGCCGTCATCCAGTGGTACCCAAGGGGTACGAAACGGCCACAGGGTCGCCCTAAAAGCCGCTGGATTGACGAACTGGCAAAGTTCGGCGGAAATACGTGGCAGCGAACGACACAGGACAGAGAGAGAAGAAGCTTGGGGAGGCCTTCATCCAGCAGTGAATTGACCCCAGCTGATGGTGATGATGAATTAGAAAAAAAATGTTGAGGTAGTCTGACTTATATAATGCCCCTTTTATAATGACAGATGAATAAACTAATAAAATATTCACCATTTTTTAAAATTATTTATATTTATAATATGATTTACTATTATTATTCATTATTATTCTTCTTCTCTAGCCATCAACTCTATCAGAGATCAGTCACCATCAAGGCGATCTTCATTTTTGAAGTCTAACACTCCAATTAGTTAGAGCTATACTCGTATTAATACAAGATATGCATACCGTTGATCCTTCATTGGAAAATTAACTGGAAAATACTGAACCTTTATCCTCTCATAATAATATGGCCGAAGTAATGTAGTTTTATAGTGTTGGAGCTACGTAGAACTTATCGCTTGGAATCAAACGGCCGACTGATCCCAGTCCGTTCAAGAAATTTTGAAGATGCTTATTATAGACATCCACATCTTGAAGGTCTCAACTATTTCCAACAGTGATTAACCTCAAATCGCTTACTGCGAAATATGCAATATTTTTGTGGTAAAAATAAGTATCCGCCCACAAGGAACATGATTTTAAAAGAATCAGTTTTTGGTATAATTCTACATCGTGACATTCCCATTATTTTTGGACACCTTTCTTTTATCTAGTGTTATTGGATATCTGTCCAAAATGTAATTATCATAAACCATCAGTGTGTACATGAAATTATAATATTATGAATTTTGACAGTAATATCACATGTAGGAGTATTTCGTTCGTGTTCTTATTTCTCGGATAAATTATTTTGATAAAAACTATTAGTATAAGTATAACAATAAATCTGTTCAAAAAACAATATTTAATTACATGTAGATGTAGTAACCCTCGTTGTCTAGTGTGTATGGCCTTTCACCCGGGGGGTCCGGTCTCGATTCCCGGTGAGGTCACTATATATTTATGTGATTTTCTCAAAGCCTGGGTGTTTGTAATTGTTTCACTTACATTACTAATAATTACATTAGTGTTTCACTACACTATTATCATTGGGCCGCAGGATTTTTTATAGTGTTAAAGAATAATATTTATATAATAATAGTAACATATACAAGCAATACACAGTGGCGAGGGGTGGAGGCAGGCTGTGCAAATTCGACATACATAGTGCATATTATTAAACTTTGTGAGATGTAGGTACTTATTTGATTTCATTGAACTAAGAATACAAATTGCAGATAGTATTGATTATTTTTTCAAATTCAATTAAACCCTGCCTTTACTAAATCGTAATAGTAGATCTAGGCTGTGGAAATCCGAAAAAAAATAAAGCAGACTTTGTCAGTCATACTATTTTCATGAATTTAGAATACAAATTATTTCATATAGTTTTTAAAATTTGTTTAAGCCTTGTCTAACCAAACAATAAAATATAAAAATATTCTTCTACCAAAAAATATCTAAAATTTTGTATGATTTAATGCCATAATTTTAGAGATTTTTTTAGCTAATATTTCTAATAATTTGCTTTAGGCAGAGCTTAATAAAATTGATTTTTTAAAAACTAACCAATACCACATGCAATTTGTTTCCTTAGTTAAAGTTCAAAATGTGCTACGGAATGGGAGCATCAGTCTGATAACATTTTAAATACAAAAAAAAACGACTTTACACATTTTCCCGTAGCGACAGCTTACTGTCACAGCACGTGATAGCACATAACGTGATAATAATGTATTAGAATTTTAAACGTACCACATAAGCTCGATAGTTCTGACGGAAAATATGAAGCAGTTAAATCGACGTCGAGCGAGAGAAGACGATGCAAAAGGCTTCATGTAAGAGCAGTCGGAAATGATAATGGCAACAATAATATAATTTTATCCTATGTAATTCGTGCCCAGAAGAAAAAATCGCCACCTGAGAAATTCCAAGGTTAATTTGTTCCATTATAGATTATAACATGCATTCTTTGTAAAAAGGTGATAGTTTATTTTTTGTGGACGCTCATATTATTATGTAGGTTCAAAGGCTGTATAATAGTAATATAATTAAAGTGTTATTATGAAATAATACACAACTGATGAAATAATAAAAAAAGATATATTATTAAACTTTATTGGAGTATAATGGAAACTCTTGGCGTGATTGAGACACCTTCGTACATTAAAATGAGTTATTTTTTTTAAAAACTGTTTGAGGTAAATACAGCTCACCGCGACTAATCGGTTAAATTGTGTGTGGGCAATGCAGCCTTCAGTTAAATTGTCAGATCATAAAACTAAATGTCTACTAAACAAAATTTAGTGCTTTGCAGTAAAGTTAGTAATAACATTATATATTTGGTAACCGAATCTCCGTATAACGCGAATATAGTTTTATTGTCAAGTTACATACCAAAATGGTTTCAACTTTAAAGATAAAATTGACGCAATTGTCATTAAAATGCTTCCGGTACCGATTTAGAATAGAGTGGCTATTTTCAAATCAATTAATTGGCTAGAGTTACTTAATTAATGAACATAGACGGAGGAATTTCTGAAGAAATTATCCGGAGATCAAAGCAGGGATGGAGGCATTTGGATGTAATTTCTCAACAGTTGAGAAATAATAATATGTTATATGACATATAAATCATCCGGATTTTTTTGTTCCTAAAGGGTTGATCCGCCTGATGCGTATGAAGGCGTATGCGCCTGACAACAAAACATGAACATTAAATTATAGAGGTTAAAAAAGAGTAATACAACGCCACATGGAGAGATGTACTGAAATATGACTATATTCTAAAACATTAGATCGAGAGGTTTAAAAGAATACTATTTTATGTCATAAAAATATTTTATACAGTCATCAAATGTTTAAAATAAATATAAAGGATAATAAGGCTTCAAACTTATATAAATAAATTATCTACAACGTTTAAGGAATGTCCAGGCTTATGCTTTGAAAATACAAAAAAAAACCTCCATTTTGACCTACGTGGCGCATGTAGACCCTTAACCCGATACCGATTGAAATAGTTTGGTAAATAATCACATATAAGTGTTAGCTAAAGATCTCAAAGAGGAAGTTTGAAAAACGAATCATCGCCAGATAAATAGGCAGACAAAATATAAGAAAAATAATTAAATATCAAAAGGGCGATCAAGAGATGAGATAATTGAGGCAATCAAACGTACGTGGTAATAAATGACTTTAAACAGCAAAGAGAGGCCTTCATATAGCAGTAGAACAAGAGTGGCTGAGATCATGATTACGACGATAAATTAAATATTATAGATTTAATGTCTTTTTAAATTCATTTATAAGAGTGATATTATGTATATTCAGTATTAACATTTTAAGTAGGTACCTCAGGTTAAGGCTATACCTCAGTTGAGGCATGGTCTAAGAAGATCGTGGCTAGGCGATTCGTGGATTGCGGGTCGCGGGTGCAAATGACGCATGCCGAACGAAATGTAATTTGTCATATAAATCCAACATGCGTCCATTTAATGTTCTGTTTATTGTTCTATTAGTAATAATAATAATAATATATGCATTGACATGTTTTCTTTTTAAAGTAAATGGGTAACGTTTTTAGGCATCTTTACACGATCTAAGAATTAATACCCCCGTCGCCATCACGAAACAAATTGACGTGTTCCCAGCTCGGCGTTCTCTCTCTGAATGTCAGCGAGTCCAAAATTTCGTCGCGCCTATAGTTGAAAATTATTTTCCGTTTCACTAATGTATCGTCATAAGAAATAATTCGCATGAATCATAGGCGGTTTTATAGTCCAGAAGCGAAAGTACTCACCCGGAAAGTGAATGACGTGAGTTAAAGTCCCACTCGGTCCAACATTTTTCTCTCTCTAATGTTCTATTTTTTTTGTTTTTCAAAATTGTATTTTTTCTATTATAGATTTATTTTAACTCGCGTTGTACATAGTTTCCCGGTAATGTGGTATGTCTATCTCGGAATTAACAACTTCGCATATAATTTGACTACCCACGTATATGTTTATGTTAAATAGTAGCAATAAAAAATAGTAACTTCATAATTAGTAAAAAATTCCGAAAGTTATTAATTTAATGTAATCAAATGTTGTAAATCACTTCCTAGGATAGCGGGGGAGAACCGTTGGTACACGTGAAAATTCGGCTGGCACGCGGAAGAATATTGTATAGGTATCCTAAGTGAAATCATTCTGGAAAAAAAGTTTTTGTCCTGGATCCCAGTTGAATCCGGAATTTTAAAAGACGACGAACAGTGAACCAAATGGGAAACTATTGTGTACCTTATATGGGAGATATAAATTGGGAAAGAAAGAGCAGCTCATAAAAAAGATCTCGACTTGGTTCTGGATGGAACATTTTGGTTATGTTTGGGTAATGTGCCTACGTTGTAAGTGTTATGGGTTTCAACGGGTTGTAAGTAGTGTTGGGTTTCGGGAATTTCCCGATGGGAATTCTCGAGAAATTTTCGAGATTTTCTTCCCCGAATCTCGAGAATTGAAATTTTTAACATTTCGGGAAATCCCGGATCTCAAGGATCTTTCTTCGGGATTCGGGATTTCTTTATTATGAAATATTAATTGCAAAAACGATTTTCTATATGAAAAAAATGGACAGAAAACACAAAACGTTCAAAGATTGATCCGGGCATTTAACACAATTAAGCCAACTTCGAATCAAAATGAGCGCAATTTTTGCAACATAATGAGATTTTGTATCTCAAAAACGTATGCGATTGTCAGATGCAGCGATGATTGACAGTCTGTGTTTTTTGAAATTCTATTTTAATAAGTAATGTTTTGAATTATTATTGTTTCCTTCTTCTATTTCGATTGTCTTCTTACATAAATAAAAAAAATCATATTTTTTTGGAATTTGTCTGTTTTTACACTGATTTTAGGATTTTTACAGTTTTTTTTTTAAATTTTCCGATATCTCGAGAATTCTCGAGAATTTTTATCTGGAAATCGCGAATCTCGATAATTCAAAATTTCATCATTTCGGGAAATCCCGAATCTCGAGATTGAGATTTTCTCGGGAAATACCCAACTCAAGTTGTAAGCATGCATATTGTTTATTAAATGTTTATTTGATCCAGTGTACGGTTCCAATGGGTTGCGAGAATTGCTAATACAATCTTCATAAAGACCCCCACTCCATGAAACTCTATTTACTCCACTCAGCTATATATTTATATATATTATATAATATATCGTCATCATCAGCCGAGGTCGATTAATTGCTGTATAAAGGGATCCCTTACCTCCTTCCACTCTTTTCGGTCCATAGTTCGTCGCTGCCATGTACCTACAATCACAAACCTTATGGGTTCGTCGTTTCAGTATGCCGCCCTGATAAGTAAAACGATAGTGTTATAAAAACACAAGTTTTAAGCTAACGTTTCTCTTAAATTATGTAAAATTGTTGCGTTGTTATGACCAAAGCCTAACACCATAACAGCATTCGGCACGCTTATATCTCCACTATATGCATTACAGTAAGATAGAATTTCTACGGCTGAATTTAAAAAATTTGAAAACGTCGTCGGCAAAATTGATTTTGTTGATTACATGCATTTAAAAACTGCGAGCACGTGTTGCTGAAATTTATTGTCTTTGTGTGAAATATAAAGTTAATGGCAATTTTAGTTATTTTAATAAAACATAATATGGTTAACTATGTTGTGTTTAAATTTGGTACTCGTACTGAGAAGCAACACGGCGACACAACAACAGCGGAGATCGGCTACCATCAAGGTGATCTTATCTTTATCGTCTGCAACCCGGAACAGTTCGGTGGAGCTGCACTCGTACCAATCACGGAGGTTCTTAAGCCACGAAATGCGGCGCCGTCCTCTGCTACGCTTCCCATTAATCTTTCCTTGAATGACAAGTTGGGGAATGCTGTATTTTTGTCCTCTCATAATGTGGCCGAGGTATTGTAGTTTCCTGGTTTTGGTACTGCGTAGAACTTCTCGGTCCTTCTCCATTCGATTGAGAACTTCAACATTTGTCACCCGGTCAGTCCAAGGAATTTTGAGGATGCGTCTATACAGCCACACCTCGAAAGCTTCAAGTCTCCGTGACATCTCTTGGTTTAGCGTCCATACTTCCATACCATAGAAAAGAATTGAGAGCACATAACAACGTACCATAGGCAGTCTCAGACCTAGGTTAAGATCTCGATTGCTAAGGAGGCGTTTCATTTTGAGAAATACGCTCCTTGCGATCTTAATTCTAGTTTTTATTTCCTGAGACTGGTCCCATTTCTCATTGACCCATGGGTCACACGTTATAATGGTTTGCTGTAATAACAAAATTTGTATTGGTGTCTGGTGTCGTTGTTTTTGATACTAGTAATAGTTTTTTTTCTTGAGGTTCATTTTTAAACCATAAGAATTACTGACCTCATTAACCTTTTCTACCAGTAGATGAGAGAGGATAATATTTTTTAATTGGGTATTCGTAACATGAATATCTTCATGTTTTTTTTTTTTTTTTAACTTTTTACTAATAATTTGGCTACTTTTGCATAATATTTGAGGACCCCTGGTCAGATCAGGTACAGATAAATTCGCCCCTGCCATCATTCCAGGGAACAATCCAGGGACAACTGAATTAGAATCGTGTATTGTCATTGTTAGACTTGAAATATCTTGAGGTCATTGGTGTGCTAATTATATAATACAAACAAATTGAATCAGAAAAAGCAACCATATAATATATTTCTTACAAATTTTATTATTTAAATGAAAAAGGTGACTGGTTATCATCAAGTAATGATGGTAAGTAATGTTGCGGTTAAAGTACATAATAAGACTTATTTTTTATTATTTCCACTGTCAATAGTCATTATTAAACTTTTTTTTATCAATTTCAATTCAATTTCATCACGTTAATGGTTATTCAAGTAGAAAACGGAAACAAAACTTATTTGTTAATATTATTTAGTTTAATTCATTAGACTTTAAAAATTTTATTAGAATTATTAACAGTAGGTATAACAAAAATCTGTTATAAACTGATTCACAGTAAGTATTACAACAATACAACTTTTCTACATTAAATTGCTTTTTCTATATCACCATAATACAATTATTCCAAGCCAATAACCTCCTTCACCAAAAATATTCCATCCCTTCTCTCAGACCATTTCTCACCTACATAGCGTAGAGGGTGGTTTGTTAGTACCTTTTCTACTGACTTAAATTTATCCTGGGCACTTTCACACTTGGGTACATACTTCATACCCAGACACTCCGTACTTTCAGTCTAGCGAGGAACACCTAGTTTGCAGCTAAAAGAGTTATTGCGAACTGCCTTATAAAATGCGTGTGGTCTAACGGTCATAATTATCAGGCGACATTGGATGCTCCAGATGATTATACCGATTTATAAGTGCCACGGGTCTTCCGCTCACACATGCCACGTAGAATACCGAGAGGAGTGGGCAGTGGCGGGTTTGAGGACGTGGAAATCAGAAGCACTGGCTGATTTTGAGGCCCTTCACGTTAAATAATAAAATAAATTCGGTACTGTTCGGTTATGAGGAATCCAGCGGAAAACACATTTTTAAAATAGCCGATATACTGGATTATTTGTTAGGTTAACCTAACCTAACCTAAACTAACCCAAACTAGCAAATAATCCAGTATATCGGGTATTTTAAAAATGTGTTTTCCGCTGTATTCCACATAACCGAACAGTACCATAAATTCAAATATGCATCTGTATTGGTTTGAAAGTTGGTAAATAACATTAGGTATGTACATATTGTATAAAGCTCATTAATAATTATGAGTGATTAGATCGAAACCCTCTTTGCAGTTGTTTTATTATGCTTTCGACAATATTGCAAACTCTATTTGTGATGAACACCTACATTTTCTGAATTTTGAATGGGTGGTTTGAGCTGTTGCAACGCCCCCTTTTAAGAAATCGACAAATCCACTGCGCCATCTGCGTCAAAAAATCGCTGCTGGGACTGGGGCCAACCCTTTTGATTCATCCGGGTCACGATACTTAATACTCATTTTTATATTATTTTTCTCTCTTTTCACTCTCATCCAGTAATATTAACCAATTATATCAGATACTGTCCTAGTAAAAAAGATATAACAATGTTGAAATGATGCCATACTGTCTATATAATAGTCCATTTTCCAGTTAGTATGTCGTGAAAAAGCCATTCACGATTAATTTATACGATATTAATTTTATGTTTAAATACACAACGTGAAAGTTTTCCGTCAGAAAGTTCGAAATATTTTCAATTAGCACCGCATAAAATTAAATTCTAAGTTTCCCCCCAATTTTTAACGAGCTCAAAATATTTTATTTAAGTGCCATTTTTTAATTATTTGGTTACGTACGACACCATAAATGGCTACCTGGCAAGAAATTTGACTAATTTAATACATTCGGCTGATAATTAAACATATAACTTATTATGTGAAGAGTTTTTTTTTTAAATCGTAAAACACATAACTTATGAAAACTTTTTCATTTAATTGGTCGGTCTATTAGTAGTTCTTTCCAAGATGAGTGAGTTTTTACGATGTTGACGTTTAAACTTAAAATTATTTTCCGAACCAAATATTTTTGCCATTTTATGATGGTTATGACCATATTCTTCTTCTTTTTCTTCGATGGCGATACGGTTCAATACGAGTCATGTCCTCCCCATCCACATACTCTAGCTAATCTATTAATTACTGAATAACACTTATCTTATCAATTAAACAAAAAATAATTACAAGATAAAAAGAATTTTTTATATACCACGTTTTTAAATTTTCTGTTGAATCATAAGAGTCAGAATCAGAAGAGGACTGGCTTCATATAGGAAGACTCGGTAACTGGAGAAGTTTGGCCAAAGACCGGAGTGAGTGGAGAGTGATTGTGGAGGAGGCCAAATCCCACCCCGGGATGTAGCGTCGTGGAAGAAGAAGAAGAAGTTGAATCATATAAACTTGACAATTCTATGTATTAATAAAAACTTTTTATTGTACTTGATAGAAATACTGAATAAATATAGTATACTGAAATGTCATTTTGACATTTCATATTGATTTCCATACGTAGCGCACGTATATACTAATAATTTAGTTGCTCGGACCCCCTCAGCAACCAACAATAACAACTTTCCATACAAAACAGAATTAACTGAAAATGAATTCAATTCTGCTTAAAGATGGCTAAAAGTATTAAAAGAATGCATTGTAATCGTGTTCTGATATATTCTAAAAGTTTCAAATGTCTAACTAGTCGGGAAGTTAGTTAAAAATCTTCAATCGTCCAATGCAAATCTTGGACAAACAAGAAAAAAATTATAATGGACACACAAGAAAAAATCTGTACCGGACAAACAAGAATACGAGCCAATAAAAACGTGGTAAAATAGAAAGTATTTTACCCACCATTTAAATACTATGACTTTAAACGTTTCAATTTCTAAAACTATAATATTCAAAGTACTAAACATGTAAGTACAAATGACATACATATAAAATAAGTTATTAGCAGTTTTCATATCACCACGTCATACAATTTGCTGTGTCATATTGCCAACGTGAAAATCTCTTCACTCCGATTGTTCGGCAGTTTTGTTACTTACTATAATTTTAAATTTTATCTCTACATGCTCCTCTCTCCTATGGGTGCTCCTAACCTAACGTCATCTAAATTCAATCAAAGCACACTCGAGTACATGACGACCTCAGTCTTGGGTAACTGCTCCTGAGACATTCCCAGTCATAAAAAATATGCTTCACAATCTAAACTTAGGGTCCCATGATACGCCCGATTAAATCCGGGTGTGGTTTAGTGGGGCCATTAACTTCAATGTTTAGAAAAAAAAATGTTGTTAATTTTTATTTATTCTTTCAATAAGATTATTTTTTGGCTTGTTTTTCTAGTAACTTGATTTGCTGGTTATTTTTATTCTAAATATAATGTTGTGAACTTTTTGAATTAATAATTGGTTATGTACTTAACATCTTTTTTTAATAAATAAATATCATAACCTATTTTTTTTATTTAAAGAATAATATAAAAGATTTGAGAATGTACCTACCTTAATTTAATATATTAAAACCGATAGCCAACAACATAACGCAATTCGATAAGTATTTCATGTAACAACTACTAGTTAAAATCGTCGTAATTAACTAATATGCACGTAACTTGAATGGAAAAGCATACTGACGCGAATCCAGCAGATACAGGTTCAAGTCCCGTCGGGTGTCGTAATTTTTTTTCTACAAAAAGGTTTTTTTTATGTGTATATTGATAGGATGTTTTAAATAAATATTAGATTACCAGAGAAAAAATTGATTATTTATAAAAAAATAATTCAGTTTTTTTAAATCCAACTATACACACGTAAGGTATTCATAATATAATACATTTATTGATTGCACTTACAGTAAAGTTATACATTATATTCCAATTTGATTAATTTTTCCTCGGAACGTATTAATTTAAAAATCCGTGGAATGTTTTACCGATGGTATGTTAATGCTCTGATTTTATTACGATTTTCATTTGCATTGCGATCACATTTATTTAACATTTTCATCTTCTGGTTTACTTTTATAAATTTAAGAAGGAAAAATGTATACTTTTAAAGAAAGTAAGATATTTTTCATTATTTCAAATTAGTATGCTAGCAGTAAATCAAAGCAAAACGAAATGGTAATTCTGTGTGCACTGTAGATATACACAATATATATTATTTTCTCTTTACCACCTACACAGAATTCCTACAAAACTGATTTATTCAGTAAATGCCCAACGTGCAATATTATAATTTAAAAAAGCAGTCAATTTGTCCCTTTGTTGCATTGTGATGACCAAAAAGAAAATGATCTCAAAAAGCCAAACATATTAAATACCAGTGGCGTGCGATCCATCGATGCTGTGGATGCTGCGCTCGCCTTCTTTATTAAAAATTATTTATATGATAGTTTAAGTATCTACAAAGCAATAAATAAATTCACTGACATACTTGCTGCTCTACTACTTCCTATGAGAGCAAATTTGCCGTGGTGTAGAACTTGCTATTTAGTAGTGACTGATCCATACTTTAGTTATTTATCTATAGTTTTCATCAATAGGTACATTATTTAGTATTTGTTAAACGTATGAGTATAGAAAAGTATAGTATATCGAGATATTATATAAATATTCATTATGCAAGGAACGATTAACGAGAAAGACACCATCGCGATCCGATGCCCGCCCACTACAACTTGTGGCCGTCGTGTTTGACCCTGCTATATTCCCCATACACTGCACAACATATTGAGAGAGAAAACGCAACGGTTTTGTGGTTATGTTGGCCGGCAGCATTGCTACGAGTGCAGCTTCACTTAACTGTTGGAGTACCAAAAGAGTAAACTGAATATCGGCTGATGAAGAACTGTAGGTCGAAGATGTTTTTGAGGTATTATCCGATGCTTTTAAAAATTATACATTCTTCTCGGTCTTTCTCTCATACCCGAGGACTCTTAAATTCAGTCATCTTCTGAATGACATATACTCTTCATCCATCACATTACTCTGCTTCTTTAAGTGGTAAGAAGTGTCACCACCTTTTTATTTCTGCTTCACATCCGCTTTTTCCATTAATGGTCGATCCCAAATATAAGTACCTACAAACTCGCTGACTGTTTATAGATCTCGGTAAGTAGGTACTTGCTGCATATAGAGCTTAGAAGTTTAGCCCAATTAATCAAAATTATACATATTTGATTAAATAACTATCTATTTGAGTAGAGATTTTTTCACAATAGTTATTTAGTTCTTTTAAGGATTTAGTTTCTTATATTTTTGCTGTCTGCAGTTATTGTTAAGAATAAGGATTTAGTTTCTTATATTTTTGCTGTCTGCAGTTATTGTTAAGAAGATTTTGTAATACTGTTTTTAAACATATTTCGTTTTCACTTCATTGTATAGATAGTAAAGTACTAAGGGGAAACTCTAATAATAATTAATATTACGATAATAAATCACAATTAAAAAATGTCGTCTCATGACAATAGACTCGTGCGTTAATAAAACTTGATTATTGGTATTTCCTTTTCTTGTAACTAAATTGTACAGTTTTTTTTTCATATCGCTTGCTGCAACAAACAAATCTTGTGAAACAAATATGCCCTGCAACACCGTTAAAATATTTTCTAATTTAATTCTATAAGTACGCACTTTAATTGAAAAATATTGAAATATACAGTAATAAAAATATATATAATTATAATTAATCACTACCAAGATGATCTAATTAAAACACATGTATACAAATGATTGTTCATGTGATTATACTAATGATTTCAGTCAACATGATAAAAACAGCAAGCGATCGAACGGGATTTTTTATTGTTTTATTGATATTGTATTTGTGTTGACACGTCGTAAAGTCCACTGAATGTCAAACTGAGAAAAATGCAGTTTTATCATATCTTGTAATACAAATGGTTGTAACATGTGAGATATTGTAAGATAATTGAATCTAATACCCACGATGGCTACAAGGATTTTTCTTCTTAGCTTCGGTGCTCGACCTCTTTCAGGCTTTGTCTAGATGCACAAAATCCACTTCTACATCCATTTTATGTTATAATTGTTTAGAAATTAAGGAAAATGATAGGTGCCATCGTTCACCTTTAGCATGTGGACTTAAGGTGGTTTGAAAAAATATTGATCTTTCGAAACGTGATTTCGTACGTAAACAGTGGACTTTTTGGGGTTTGCAGTATACCATAATGTGCAGATTTGCATACTCTATTAAACGTATATCAAAAGTCATTTGTTTCAATATGTGGACTTTACGGCGTTTGATATCCATCAACATATTTATAAACTCAATTTACCACGTGGACACAATTATCTTTTTTAGTATTTAAAACAAGTAAGCTATCTTAAACAACGTTACTTATTAATATATCACGAGAATAGGATCTCGCTACCCGGCGGTAAAATTAATTTATTACATTTTTTTAAATATGAATGTATGTTCTGGGCAGATTTACAGCTTAACATTGTTCTGGACAGTAATTGAAGCTTCCAAGATGTGACTGTATAGACGCATTCTCAAAATTACTTGGACTGACTTGGTGGCAAATGTTGAAGTTCTTAATCGAATGAGCAAGGATTGAGAAGTCCTAGATAAAACTACAGTACCTTGCCCATATTATGAGAGGACAAAAGTACAGCAGTCCCCCAATTTGTCATACAATAAAAGATCAACGGTAAGTGTAGCAAAGGACGACGCCGCAATTTGTGGCTGAATAACCTCCGTGATCGGCACGAGTGCAGCTCTTCTGAACTGTTAAGCATAGCAGATGATAAGGATAAGATCGCCTTGATGGTGGCCGATCTCCACTAAGTGATGACATGATAAGAAGAATGACGAATGGCGTATTCATGCATAGTTCCTATTCGACTGTTTTCCTTAAAGGTTTGCCTTCAGGTAGCATGCTTGCGGCCAGCCTCTATTGATATGTTTTTTAACTTTATCCCAAAACCGCGGAAATTTTGAAATAAATAAAATCAAACTTCTTCCGATTAGATTAAACAATTATTTGGACCGTAATGTTAGTGGTAATATTTGCGTTTGATAATATAATAAAATAATTACAAGATATAAAGAACTTTTTATATACCACGTTTTTAAATTGTCTGTTGAATCATATAAACTTGACAATTCTATGTATTAATAATTTAGGACAAATAAGGCAATTGTCAACAAATCATTTTTTTTGCTATTTTGTAACAAACAAACAAATATAGAATACTGAAATGTCATTTTGATTTTCATAGTAACGCACGTATATATTAATAATTTAGTTGCTAGGACCATCCACTTTTTTTTTCCGACCATGTCCGATCCTGATAGGATCGTATGGGCCTTCACAGAGTGGAGGTTTGTATTGACAGATTTTGTTTTTACTATAAATGGATGTCAGCCACTTGCTCAACCTATTAGGTCCATACCCTGACACACACAAATTGAAAAACAATATGTGTACTTGCCAGACCCAGGATTCGAACCTGGGACCCACGGCTTTATAGTCCAACGCTTAAGCCGCGCGGCCACCGTGGGTGTCAGGACCATCCACTTAGCAACCAATAATAGTGGATTGGATTACGGATTTCTTTCGAAATAACTTTTCATACAAAACAGAATTAACTGAAAATGAATTCAATTATGCTTAAAGATGGCTAAAAGTAATAAAAGAATGCATTCGCATTGTGTTCTGATATATTCTAAAAGTTTTAAATGTCTAGCTAGTCGGGAAGTTAAATAAAAATCAATTGCAACGTTTGTACTGGACAAACAACCACCGGACAAACAAGAATACGAGCTAATAAAAACGTTGTATTAAAATACCGCAATCCAATGTATCAATATTGAAAATAAACGACGTAACCAAAGATATACGTATATAGAGATAGAGCTTAAACGTGTGAAAGTGATCGCAACAATAGGACAACTACGACCTAAGTTGATTAGGTCAGTTACAGGTCAATCTCGCAAATTTTACAATATGGCAGAAATCAGACGTAAAATCCGCATGACCTCTCAAAGTTATGCATGTCCGAATGATGCTTATTTGATAATACATAATATTCTCTTAATCGTATTTTCTTATTTAATAAGTATTTAGTTTGAAAACTATTTTTTGAACAAATACATATTGTGTTAAAAATAATTATGGGAAAACCACAGTTGAAAATACCTTCAACTTTATTTCTACAGCAGAGATGCCGTTGATAACACTGATAATTATTATTCGTGTATTGATTTTGATACATGCCTATGAGCGACTGAAATTTCATCCAGCGTTTTACAAAGGAGGCCCTTAAAAGGGTTCATACTCTATGCCAGGGTTTCCTAACTTTTTCTGCAATGGAACACTTCGCAAACCCGGAAATTTTAACGAACACTTAGTTTATTTTGTAGGTTATTTATTAGCGCAGCTAACCGTTCTGCCAATTTTGGCAACTGTCGTTAAACTGACAAGACTTGTCAGCCGGTCAGTTAAAAACAATATACCCCATCTTTCATCAAAAGATGGTCCTCCGCCAGTACATCCCGAAGCGGGGCCCCAGGCTAGGGTCTTTGGCGGGCCCCTACTTCATGGCCCCCATGCTAGGATCTTTGGCGGGCTCCCTACGATTATAATGATAAACGTAGTGTGATGCTCTACAGTAACGTTTTCCAAATAGTGTACGCGGAAAAATTAATGTGTATATTTAGTGTTTTTTGTTGTATATTTTAATAAATCCATTTGAATTAAGGAGTTGTCCAGTGTAGATACACAATTAAAAATTTTATCGTACAACCATATAATTTTAATTATTAACATTATTGATGGGATGTAGCGCCTTTTTTTTTACTATTAAAGAAAATTTGTGCTGTGTGTTTATCTCACTTATCTGATCGCCGGGCCTCGCCGGGCCCCTCCTGAGTCCGGGCCCCCAGGCTAGAGCCCTGTCAGCCCCCTCCTTGTGGGGGCCATGTCCTACTTATCGCTAAGATTAAAGGCAATGTGATGATCTACAATTGCATATTCGAAATGGTGTTCGAAGTAAAATTAAAGGTATTTTTAGCGATTTTTTGTATTTTTAATACATCCACAAATATGCACAATTATGGACATGTCAAATATTGACAATAATAAAAAATTGAAAGTATAGCAAAACCACAAATTATTAAATGTTAGTATCATTTTTTTACTATTAGTGCATGTGTGTTTATCTCACTTGGCTGGTCGATTTCTCACGCCGTGTGGGAGCCATGACCTATCTAGATAATTGACGTCATAAACATCAGTGGAGATTGATCATCACTCGCCTTTCAATATGAAGTAGATTTGGGAAACCCTGCTCAATATCTTTGACCATAGTTGATGTTGTTTCATGTTTGTAATAATATAACGTTACGTTAGGATTTGTCTTGCTTTCGTACAAAGGTATTTTTGGACGATAAAGTAATAAAACTTATTTATTTCTAAGCAGGTTAGGTCGATCGTTTGTAGCCATTATGTTGGAGAGTACTCACAATTTTTGAAATTACTTTACCAATGTAACTATTCATAATTTGTTTATTATTTATATTTTTTATTGATTTAATAGGTAGGAGATAAAGTTTTACCTACTTTATTGTATTGATTTGTTATATAAGTTAGAGTTAAGTGTATTCGTTGTCAGTGTATATTTACCGTTTGGTGAGTGTACATAGTGGCTGAAGATGCCGAAAGGCGAAACCCGGGTTACAAAAAACGACTCAAATGGAATAAATAGTACAAAACTTAAATCCATTAGAATTTAAATTCAAATTCCATCAAAAACCTTCGGTCGATAGTATTATACTGTAATTTAACAATTATTAGACATATTTATTGGGAATAACATGATTGCAATATTTGTTTTCATTTACGACCCGATTAAAATACACGACTTTTTTATTCCTTTATTTTTTAAATTTAGAATATACCTACGTTTCCGTGTATGTATATTATTATATATTTCTTAAATATTTTCATATGTCGTCTATCATGCGTTACGAATAATTTAAGACAAATATATTTATATAAGGCAGTGTGGAATATATGCTATACATATATCAGTGGCGAAGGGTGGAGGTAGGCTGTTAAGGTTAGATATAAATAATGCACACTTAACTTTGTCAGTTACACTTCTTTGTTTTCATTGAACTAAGAAAACAATTTGCAGATGGTGCTGGTGAGTTTTTTAAAAATTTAATTAAACCCTGCCCAAACCAAACCGTGATACTATGGGCGTTCCGACAAAAATAGTCCTCACTTTCTCATTCATACTTGTTTGTTTTTTTTTTAAATTAAGAATACATATTATTAATGATGGTGTTTGTTAGTTTTTTTTAATTAATTAAACTCTGCCCATAGCAAACAATAATCGACAAAAAATATTCTTCTGCCCTTAAACCGTACATAATTTTAAATATTTTATAGATAAATGATTATTTTGTACTATTATCTACCATGAGTTGGATTAGGCAGGGTTTAACTGAATGCTAAAAGTAACAAACACTTTCTACACATTACAGTCTCAGTTCAATGAAAACAAATACGTTTGACGGACAAAGTTTAGTGTGCACTATTTATGTAGAATCTTAGCAGTCTACCTCTACCCTTCGCCACTGACATATATTGTGTATGATTTGGATCACTTTAATATTTTTCTACCAACAATTGACAGCTAACACCTTTACAGCTGTTACAGTAACTAGCTCTTCATGTTGTAAACATTAGAAAATTAATATTGTGTAATGCTCACGATGTGTTAAAAGAGAAAAATAAATAACATCAAATATAATGTGTTTGTTAACTTTCAAACATTATAATGTAAACGATAATTATTATTCATTTCAATTATGTTATAATAATATGGTCCCCGTAACCATGAAAATAAACGAACAAACCTAATTTCCTTATATTGCGGAATTGTCAATATAAAATAAAAAATCTGGGGTTTCGTGTAACGATTTTTTCACAATACTCTCAGATTTACATTACAACTGACTTATATAACTGGCGCTAAATACCACTCAGGGCGATGTCCGACTACACAACCTTTTTCCAGGATCTCTGTTTCCAAACCCTCTCTCTCTAGTCGGTCAGACTTAACTGCTCTGCCTATCTACCCAGGGGCCTGAGGTGTACTGGAGTTTTTTTTTTCATAAACCACATGGAGAACTCTGAATACATCGTAACTAACAACGTAACCGGCTCATCTGAGTTTTGGCCAACAGTCAACATTGGACCTCAGTCTTGGGTAACTGATCCTTCACATCCAAACGTATCGCATAGTAATACGCTTGATTAAGACCAAGTGTGGTGCGAGCGGGTTGGTTTGGAGGAACACGTGTTTGTATTGGCCCATGGTAGACAGTCCAGGAGTTTTGTATTAACTATTGTTATTTACAACAATTTTTATTTTTGCTTATTTGTGCTCCTTTCTCATGTAGATATTCCTTACTTAAAGTCATGTAAATTCCCTGTCATAAAACATACTGATGCTTTATATTGAAACATATGTCATGTTCTTCTTCTTCTTCGATGGCGCTATAGCTCAAGTCGAGCCCTGGCCTCCTCCACCACCATCCTCCAGCCGGAACGGTCCTCCGCACATCTTTTCCAGTTCATGATTTGTTAGCAGCTGGTTGGCATCTTTTGTAATATTGTCACCCCATCGTGTGCGTGGCTTTCCCACTGGCCTTTTCCCCCCTGGGTTTGCTTCGAGGATCTTCTTCGGTATCCGTGCGCATGTGCATGCGCTGGATATGGCCTGCCCAGTTTAGCCTCTGGAGTTTTATGAAGGTGGAGAGTTTTGAATCTTGGTGTAAGCGGTATAGTTCCGTGTTGTACGTAATTCTCCACTCCCCACCATCATTCATGGGTCCGTATATCCGCCTCAGGATCTTTCTCTCAAAGTAGTTCACCATTTCAACTGCTTTCATATTTAACGTCCATGACTCGCACCCGTATGCAACGACTGTGCGTATGACGGTTTTATAGAGCCGGGTCTTGGTTTTTCTGTGGACATTTCTGGATTTGAATATCGGCAGTAATGAGAGGTAAGATTTATTTGCAGCGGTCATAGCGGACATAGGTCGTCTTACGCTTGCTTATAACGGGAGTTGTGCGGAGCGGATGTGGTTTGGTGGGATCATTAACTTCAATGGCATAGAATAGGGAGGTGCATGCCCACCAGAAGGGCGGGGGGGGGGGGGGGGGCTGACAGGGCTCTAGACTGAGAGCCCGGGGTCATGGGGGCCCAGTGTGGTGAGTCTACCAAATAAGTGAGATAAACACACATCACAAATTTGCTATAATAGTAAAAAAAGTCAACTGCGGCGCTATTTTCCTTTAATGATGATTATATTTTAAAATATGTGATTGTGCGATGTAATTTTTAATTGTGTCGTTACTTGATATTAACTCCATAATTCAAGTGAATGTAGATAAGTATTAAATAATTACAAGATAAAAATAACTTTTTATATCCCACGATTTTAAATTTTCTGTTGAATCATATAATTTAGGACAAATAAGGCAATTGTCAACAAGTCATTTTTGTGCTATTTTGCAACAAACAAATATAGAATACTGAAATGTCATTTTGATTTCCATAGTAACGCACGTATATATTAATAATTTAGTTGCTAGGACCACCCCCTTACCAACCAATAATAGTGGATTGGATTACGGATTTTTTCCGAAATAACTTTTCATACAAAACAGAATTAACTGAAAATGAATTCAATTCTACTGGATGGCTAAAAGTATTAAAAGAATGGATTGGCATCATGTTCTGATGTATTTAAAAAGTTTGCTGCAAATGTCTAGCTAGTCGGGAAGTTAGTTAAGAATCAATTGCAAGATTTGTACTTGATAAATAACCACCGGACAAACAAGAATACGACCTAAGAAAAACGTTGTAAAATACACTAAATACCCTTCATTTTACCGTGAACGCCATTTTAAAAAACGCTATTGTAAAGCGTCACACAACCTTTAACCTTGGGGCCCGCTTCAGGATGTGGGGGCCATGAGGAGAAATACTGAAAGTTTGTCACAAATATTCGATAAAAGAATATTTGCGTTATGGGGATGTACATGTTAACGTAACGCACATAACGTCGAAGAATAAACTCAGTTTGTGGAGGTTTTCATTCAGAAGTCGATTGATGATGATGGAGTTATGAACGCGTTTCAGGAATGTGTATAATTTACTTCGTTGCATTAGGTATGCACATTTTGCACGTGACAGATAGAAAACGGTGTTTTTTATTATTGCCCCATACGATATGGTCTTTAGAAGTATGCAAAGTTGTTGAAACCGCTTGACAATTTCATGCACTCATTCGTTCGGCATCCGGAAAATTTCCCGCTAAAGGTAAAACAAAACATTGACGTCGAGCGATGGTTTGACGATAAACACCTGTGACAAACCTTTTTAAAAACAAAAAAGTTGTTCATAAATTTAAAAAAATATTGATGGCTATCTAGTCTATAATTCTCTAATAATATGTGTCTTGATTTATCTGTCTGTAATGGCTCAAATAGACTCTATGACAATCGGTCATATAAATGCCGAAAAACCCGTTTCTTATGTTGGCGTCCTGTGTCACAGGGTGTCAAAGAGTGTAAATACGATGTCATAGCTGTCATACAATATGTATGTATAATATGTCGGAATGGCATAGATATGATCATAGACACTAAATCGATCTTAGCATATATGTGCCCGATCGTCATATAGTCTATTTGAACCTTAACGCATACAAGAGTTTGCGTCTTTGTTGTGCGATCACACAAATAGAACAATCTACATTGGTATTCAAATCGACGCGCTCTAAACATAGTATTATTGTTAGCTTAAAGGTATTATTGAGTACATCATCAAGAGTGTTGACAGGTGGTACTACAACCGGGTATTTTTTCTAGGTCTATAATGGTATGCTGGTAAGTTTTTCTGTCACGTTTAATTTTCTTCTACTTACCGTATACCAATAAAATCCAATACATATATATATATTATGCTAACGCGATGACCACAATATTCTGTTAAAATATGGGTGCGGCCCTGTACGGTAAATATTTGTTTCGTTATACCGTTATTAAATACTATTTTTTTATGTAATATACCTACAGGTAAATATTCTTTTTAATACCATAACAGGCCATGAGGCCCAATGGCAGTAGTGTATTGAAACGGTAGTGAAGTAGTAGAAGTGAAATGAGCACATAACCACCTAGCCTTTGAGAAAACCAGAAATATATTGTGACCTCACCGAAAATATAGGCCAGTGGTTTACGCACAGGATCACGAGGGCCGGCGTTAATGTGTATCCGGAATTTTTTACGTAAACAGTTCACCGCAGGACACTTATTCGTGCGCCGCAGTAGGTGAAACATGAATTCGTGTAACATTTAATCAAATGACGAGTTCTTCGTGGAACATTTCACCGTGGAGTATATTTGTACGTATGCTACAACATGTGGCGAATTTTGAGATGTCTTTACTAGGTTAGGTTAAGTTAGGTTAGGGTTAATCTAATTTGAACAGTACTATTTGCAAACTATCACCGCATTTTGTAAGATACGTACAAATGTATTACACGGTGAAATGTTCAACGAAGAACTCGTCATTTGATAAAAAAGTATTATACGAGCTCATGTTTCACGTACTGCGGCGCACGAATAAGTGTCCCACGATGAACTGCATACGTACATATAATCGCGTTAATGATCCTATCGAGAATTAAAGGCAAATTTTCGATAACAATGCGTACCCTCTACATAGATTCTTATTTTTCAAAAGCCTCCAAATGGCAAAAAAAAATTAAACGCCAGTATCCCGTTGGAATATTTAATTATATAAAAAAAAACTGCTAAAATATCAACAAAGTGGCGTTCAGATAAGATACATGTGTGTTAATCAAAATCTCTTATCGTTTACGATTAATATTACACTCATATATCCGTGGCGAAGGGTAGGGGTAGGCTGTTTAGATGCGACATAAATCAGACATAAGTCAGACTTATATGTTTTCAATGAACTAAGAATATAAATTGCAGAAGGTGTTAGATGGTTTTTAAAAAATATATTCAATTAAACCCTACCTAAGAGCTTGTCGAGATGACGCGTGTCTCGCCGCGATACGGCGCGAGTGAATGTGGGCAGCTCAATGAGGTCAGTTGTACCTCGATCGCGCGCGAGAAGTGACTCGCGGCAATTACGTGTAGACGGCTCAATGAGGTCACATGTAGGTACCTAGAATGCGCGCGAGTTTTAACGCGCGAGTCAAATCGTGCCATCTGGACATGGCCTAAAGCAGACCATAATAGACATTAGATATAAATATTTACTTATGTATCTATAAATATTTTAAATTATGCCATTTAATGACACATAACTTTAGATATTTTATAGATAAAATAATATTTTTATCTATAATATTTTTTATTGAAAACAAATAGGTATGACTGAAAAGATGCGTATTATTTTTGACGAATCTCCACAGCCTGCCTGCATTATTATGGTTTGGTCTAGGCAGGGTTTAATTCAATTAAAAAAACTAAACAATTATAATATCCACAATGAAAATTAATAAGTATGACTAGGGGCGGCTCTACCTTAAGAGTTCGTATGGACCATCCCCACAACGTTATAATCTCAAAAATACACGTCCGATATTTTTATCATTGTCATAATATAGATACTCGTAGGTACTACTTAATTACATGATTAAATGAAGTATTTAATTTATTTTATCCTTCTAAACCCGACACAATTTAATATAGATATTTATTATTTAATAACAGTAAATTATGTAATGTAATGAATGCAATGTATGATTACACCGTATTAAAATAATTAATTTAATTAAATACGAACTATTTTACGGTGACACCTATGTACAAATTAAGAGAGCTATGGCGTTTAATTTTCGTTAACCGGGGTCACTCAGTCCCATCCCATCGTCGTGGTACAAATCTCGTTTTACAAAGGATGCGAATGCATTAGCGTTAGTATACGCACACTGGGGAGCGAATCAATGACCCCTAGGTGATTAAAAACGCTCGCTGTATGTCGTTGTTTAAAACTGATAATGATAAGTCTATAATAATAATCATTATTCATTTTGTTAATATTTTTGAGCACACTTTTTAGATGTAATTAAGTAACGACTCAAATAAAAATTACTCATTTCCTATTAATAAAATCAAATAATTATAAGTAGCTAGGTGCGTAATGTATAATATGAAGAAGGAGGTAGATATGTATATTTAATAATTAATCTCTAAACCCCACCACCTAGAAAGTCGTCGAGCCGCCACTGAGTATGACTGACAACACCTCCACCCTTCGCAACTGACATATATATATATATATATATATACACGCTGGTTCTCTACCACTGTTTCGAAATATAACAATATAATATTGTTGTCATTGGACAAACCAGAAAAGACAGATTCACTGTTATTGTATAATTAAAATCATGCTTTTTGGGTTAAAATACTAATAAAATAACATTCGAGCATATTATATCTCCACGGTTGGTTATGCATTGCATAATTTCTGATGAAAAACTAGGCAATAACCGACTGTTTGATTGTTTATTTTATCGAAAAAATACAAGTAAATCGAGAAATAGTCTATCTCAAATTATCTTTGTGTATTTTATTGAAGTATTTTGTAACAAAAAATTACTTCTTGCGCTATGAAAAAGTTAGACAAAATCAATGATTTGTTGAATTTTAGATGGTTTTATTGATGTATCATAAATATTCTGATGAAATATTTATACATCGATCATTGCCACTGTTAGATGAAGGACTCTAACTCTCGATAATATTATATAATATTGGGATTTCTCGCACCAGTGGGTCTATTTTATACACAAGGCGGCTATCGATGGTAAAAGTGATAAATATTATCACTTTATCATTTATTGATGTATTGAGGCGGTTAATTTTTACAATAAAGTCGCCTAGAATCATATCTCACATTTTGAAATTTTGTCATTTTTTAGTTAAATATACAAACCGATTCTAAAGGCATTAATCGATATAAAGAAAAATAGTTGGCTATCAAAAGTCACCTTAAACCATGTAAAAATCGTTGACAAAGTTGGCTGTTGGTGTCATCAAAGCCTTTCTAACCAATCAGGGAGCTGTATGTTTGCAGCCTTATGAGTATTGTATATTATATATATATATATATATATTTATAATAATGTAAATCGACTCACTCATTAATATTCAAGGGAGTTCAATACTTTTCTTCTAATTTCAAAAAAACAGTGCTCTGGTGGTTTTTTTTGTGATTATCTCAAAACTTGGTTTTTGGAATATGTGAGTTATGACTATAGGCAACACAATAAGTTAACCGTCTAAATAAACTGTCAAAACTATCTATCTGGCTCTAAAAGTTAACACACCCAAGGGAGGTCTGTTAAAACAGAACTTTTTGAGACCACCTTAATACATAAATATGATAAACTACCGTCGATAGCCGCCGATAGCCGCCATGTGTATAGAATAGCTTCGCTGAATAATATTTTTAACTCATTCACTGCGGACCAGTTAATTACTATTTAATTACCACATTTAATTGACATGCTAATAGTATCTAATGGCAACTCACCCGTTGCGTTTTCGGCACTAAATGAGTTTTAAAAGTAACCTCTCATTGTGCCTAAAGCGTATAAACAGTAGTGTATTAATATAAATGAAACAATCATGAACACCCTGGCTTTGAGAAAATCATATGTAAATATTGTGATCTCACCGGGATCAAGCCCGGAGACCCCGGATGAGAAGTCAGTGCTTTACACACTGGAATATGAGGGCTATTATCAGCGAATATTTTATTTGATGCGGATTACGCAATTGATTTGTCAGAAGTTTTTTTTAAAAAGCGGCCTCGAAACAGTTCGCACCAGCCAATTAGGAAATTAAATCAAAATCTTAAATATTATTTTAATGTGATCAGTCAGTGCGTTGGGCCTTTACGATGCGCGATTACTATCTGAGCAGAATTACATTATTATTCGCTTGATCTGAGGGTCACAGATTCTAATTCAGAAAATCTGTCAAGTTAATATTATGTTGTTTATATTTCAATAAATATGATGAACGAAAGACGTGAAAGCAACCATCTAACGTTTAATTAAATATTCTGTTGAGATTAATTACTTCCACTACATCTCATTCCATGTCCAAGAAACCATGTCAATGCCAGTCTTCTTGCGTCTCTCCAGGTCCTGCCAGCACCACGTAGTTCCCCCGTATATGCCATGTGGATGATATTTTTAGCAGACTTAAAGAAAATACAGGCTGAGTTGACACTCTCTTGAGGAAGGTCCAATACTCCAACGCCGTGTTACACAAGAGTAACGAAAATATTTAACGATAAATCATATTAAAATAAAGTGCACAAAACCCATATCTTCTGCTGCAAATACAGAACAGTCAATAAGATAGAAACGCACATTTCAATACATAGACCAAGTATTTGAAGCCGGTTTTTACATTTATTATTAAATGGAATAGTAGGTAAGTCATAAAAATAATTTCAGGGCCGCATTTGATGTTTATTTTATGGGTAATATAAATATTTTTCATTATTATGATTTCAAAATAAATCATTCCAAAATTGGTAATATTTATTTCAATTTAAATAATGGTGTATTTTAATTATTATAATTTACAATTTTATACAAGACTGTCATGAACCAACATACCAACATCTAGATGTTATGAAAAAAATATAGTTGGATCTTGTGCTATATTTATATGAATAATGAGAAACTTGAATTTGCCACCTTCAAAATGTAGTATTATTTCATTAACGCTTTCGCTGCTGAATAGATAATGAGATTTTAATTGCCCCCTTTAAAATGCACGTTAATACATCGATCGGCCGCCTGGTCATTACGCACCGTGTGCGTCTTCCGCGTCCAAAGTATTAATACGTTCAAGGCACTCCTTATTGTTCCCATATACATCATCTGGTATGATATAGAGTAGGCTAACTGATAAAAAAAGATTTGGATGTATTGTATGATGCAAAGTTCACTTTCAATCAGCATATTCTTAACATCAGTACTAGATCTAGAAAAATGCTTGGTTTAATTCTCGAATAAGCCAGTATTATGAGATGAGATGACGCACATGCTTAGGCTTGTTATAATTTTGACCGCTCAAAGCATGTTTAAAATTTAGAAAAAATGACTGTTATTCATTTTTGATAACAAAAATATTATAACCTAACAGAAAAACAACTCATAAATTTAAAATGTGTTTAAAAATTTTTAATAAATGGGACATTTCGAAAAGCGGAGCCCAGCTTATTTTTAGCGATTCTATTGAAGCCGATACACAGTCTGAATTCCCTGAGTCGATACGTTTTTCAAAAATACTAATATGGAGTTGGTTTTAGTTCCAGTTGAGTATGAGACTTTTGTCGCATACGCACACACGCCAAACGCTCTATATAGTATTCCAAATACTAGTAAGTATTTTGGAACAAGTTTCGATACTAAGTATTTTTTATACTAGTAGTAAGTATACTTAGTCTTCAAAATCGACAAGTTTTCCCACCTCTACTGTCCACCCGAAGAGTGATTGTTCTTTTAACGCATTTCTTTTTACTTCTTCGTGGTCTCATTTACAATTCGTCTATACTGGCAAATATTAATTTTCATGTCCCACCAATATCACTCGCAATTCTGCGGTCTTCATGATACTCCGTTGCAGGACGGATGTGATGTTTCATGATGCTGTGTATCGTGCGCTTAACCTATTTCATGGCACCATATCATGTTTTCGAACGTGTTAAATAGGTTAAATTTATAATTTTATCGATCATTTCACTTTAATATCTACATAAACAGATACTTTCTTGTTATTTGTAATTAAGTTTTACGTATTATGGCGCATTGGCCAATCGTTATAATGCCATAAGACTATGTTTTCTGAATAAATAAATAATAATTATAAGATAAAAAGAACTTTTTATATACTTACAACGTTTTTAAATTTTATGTTGAATTATTATACTCAATATGCTCAATCTTATACTTGATTTGAAGTAAATAAAAAACAAACAAATATAGAATACTGATATGTCATTTTGACATTTCATTTCGATTTACACAGTAACGCACGTATATATTAATAATTTAGTTGCTAGGAACACCCCTTTAGCAACCAATAATAGTCTTTTACTTTTTACGGATTTTTCTGAAATAACTTTCCATACAAAACAGAATTAACTGAAAATGAATTCAATTCTGCTTAAAGATGGCTAAAAGTATTAAAAGAATGCATGGCATCGTAAAGATTTTATACGTCGTTAAAGAAGAACAATTAACCATATGTGTCAGTATTAACATATCCACCAGAATGAAGGTCACTCGATAAACTGGATGAGAGAAAGATTGATATATTTTAGTGTGTGGGAATATTAAAGAAAATTCCAGTTTCCCAGCCAACAGGCATATTCATAGAAGTGTACGATATCGGTTTATTTATTTAAAATAATTACGAGATAAAAAGAACTTTTTATATACAAAGTTTTTAAATTTTCTGTTGAGTCATATAAACTTGACTAGCTTAAACGATCAAAAAAAATTGTACTTGATAGAAATGCTGAATAATGAAATGTCATTTCATATTGATTTCCATAGTAACGCACGTATATGTTATTTAATAATTTAATTGCTAAGACCAATACCAAACCAAACCAATAATGGTATCGAAATAATTTTTCATACTAATCAGAATTAACTAAAAATGAATTCAATTCTATTTAAAGATGGCTAAAAGTATTGAAAAAATGCATTGGCATCGTGTTTTGGTATATTCTAAAAGTTTCAAATGTCTAGCTAGTCGGGAAGTTAATTAAAAATCGATTGCAAGATTTGTACTGGACAAACAACCAGAAGAATACGAGCTAATAAAAACGTTGTAAAAATATCATATTATGTATAGTAAAATGTATAATTATTATAAAAATTTACATCATATTTATGAAGTAATTAGTATCTAGTGAATTAAAAAAAATGTTTTAGGACTATAATAACAATATGAACGTATGTTTTGTTATTTTTAGAAATACGTTATCAAGATTTAAAGATTTTAGCCTTGCTTTTAATACTTTAAAGCTTTTAATGACTTATTCAGAATTTTGAATAGGTCCATAAAACTGTACAATAATAATATTAAAAAACGACCATGAAATGAAGAAAATAATATATCAACGTAAGTATCTAAATCTATTATTTTAGAAGGGTTCCCCATGGTCAATATTTTGCATACAATTTTAAGAAAAATAATACGGACAAATTCTAATTTATTTCATTTTGTAGCGGTTGGTGTCTTAATGTGTTTCTTAATGATCCCATTATTAGATTTATAGACTAAAAAGTAATTAGAATATATCTAAAAATACATTAAACATACCCATTTAATTGAATATATAGTACTAGATTATACTGTTATAAATATTATTTTATATTAAATTGGTATGTAACTATAATTATAATACAAGTAATTCATAAAATAGTATATTTAAGAAAGTAATAATACTTTTAATTTACAATTATTATAATGATGTGTTTTAAAGAAACATAATGTGTGAATATGTATGCAAAATAAACCTTGATCTCGTATTATTTTGATATCCAGCCAAAGGAAGGTAGAATTATTATTTAGATACATAGTGGGCAATATAACTAAATTGACATTGAAATATGATATGTTTGTACTTATATATTGGGCATTTGAAACAGTTTTACGAGGATATGCGAGTTTGATTCTGTGATATGATATAAATATCTCAGATTGGGTTGTCATGTGGCAACGGAAAGCCTTACCAATGCCCTCCGATCCTTTGCGTGGTCCAGTGGAAGACGTATGTCAGTAACAAGACTCGGTGGATATTAATCTTCAGTTCGTCAAATAGTCTCAAAGTATAGGTACATGGTATAAATAAAAGGGAAATAACTCAAGAGAGTTCGATCCAAGTAAAATAGTGGAGAGGAAAGCTGAGTTTAGTTTGAACAAGTTGAATGGCATTAGAATCATTTACATTGTTATAATTTATTATGTAAAAGTAAGTAAGTAATATTAGTGATATTAGTTCACGTAAAAGGATTTAAAACAGGTACATAGATAGGGTTGATAAGTTATGGTTGATCAATAATATAATATTGGAATATATAGTCGACAATACTTATTGTCATTAGGGAGATATCATAGATATGGGAGTTATGGATACATACAGGGTATTGGACCCATCTAGTATGATGTAAATGCAATTTATGCATAAATATTTACCAAAATATACATACTTGATTTTCTTCTTCTTCTTTAGCCATATCCGCCTCTTAGTTGGAGCATATGGACACCACACGGCGCCTCCAAGAATCCCTTTTGCTTGCCAGTCTTCTTGCTTCGTGCCAGGCCACACCAGCATCACGTAGCTCCGCCGATAGTATTTAGCGGCCTTCCAGGACGCCGAAATCCGGTCGGCTTGAAGAACAGGCAAGCTAGGTTGATGTTCTCTTCTGGCGTCCTCAGCACGTGGCCGAGCCAGGTCCGACATAGCCTCTTCACTCTCAACGTGACGAGAGGCTGCTTGGTGCGTTATCTTATCTGCTCATTGCGCCTAAAGTCATACCACGCAGTATCCGTCGCAAACATCTGTTTTCGAAGCTCAGTATACGGTTGCTCTTAGCCTTCGTAAGATGCCATGATTCACTACCATAAAGTAGCACCGTCAGAATGCAAGTTGATCGCAATCGTTGGAAGCATGTTGATCATTAACACAAAATACCCAAAATGCCGACTTAACAACCGCACGATTTTTTTTAAAATTAGAAATTCATTTTGTGTAAATTTGTAATGTTGTTTTCTTCCGTCGAATTGGTGAGAGAGCACAAAATAATATTGGACTCAAAAAGTGGTCACAGGTTAAAATAGGTTGAGAAACACTACGATAAAATAATACGATTGAAAATAGAAATTATGATCCCGAGTGTCCATCGCCTTCTAGGAAAAAAACTTGTAGCATACAATTTTTAAATTAAAATAAATATTAGTTACTTACTGCATACGATTTTAAAGCATTTTTAAATGCAAAGCAATGCTGATTAAATGAATAGATAATATGCAAGGAAACGTTGGAAACAACAGCTCCCAAATGATTAATGAGAATGTGCAGTTGGTATTCAGCCAAGAATGAAAGTAAAAACAAATGCAGTGTACTGAATAAATTTAATAAACTGACATGTAGCATTTTGCCTTGGCAATGAACGCCTTTGAAATGCATTTCGTGATGCGGAAGTGCAGCTACTCATATAAAGAAAGGTGTGCATCCACTTCACCTACCATGTGTTGCCAGCATAATATATTATTATTAAATACCTCACTAATGACAGTTGATTATTTAATGTGGTTTGAAGCTTCTGTAACAATCTCATATATATATCTATATAACACTACATTAATCCCGTTAAAGCAAAGAATGCACACACACGTTCTAATTTTGAAAAACATTTCTATTATATTATTAAAGACTCGATGGCAGATTTACAAAACAAATGAAAATTGTTATGTATTATGGTTGTTCCTTCAATCGTTCAAATATTGCGGGAACTTGATCAAATAGACTTCGAGAAACAATTAATAGGTACGTACCTAATAACTAACAAGCATTTTTTTAAACAACCGAAATTTAGAACATCGCACATGCAGGGTAAGCGTGTTGCTGATTTTTTTGTCAAAGCAATGAGATTTACAACGGTTGGTTCTAGGCGTGCGTTACTCTAGCAGCTAGATACTAGCTAGAGTCTAGCTAGTCGTTCTGTTTCTATGAATATCTAGTCAGTGCCTTCAGAGTTCAGACACGTACGTTAGTATCACACTCGGCTGAGTCCACGCGATCGACAAGGGTCAGACGTTAGTAAGTGCATTTCTATCGGCACTTCTCCTCAGCACTCCACCACTGCTATCTGAGCATTGACGAATTGTTGCAAGTGCATTATTTTTTGAAAAAATGTTTTATTTTTTCATTAGAGAACCTTTAGAGATACTTATTATTTTCATAAAACTGAATCAAATTTTTATCAACTGCGTAAGTTTTGATAATATTAGCATAGTAGTTTTTAGGTTATAATGGAATAAACTTACCGACAATCAGACATTTTTTGAAAGAAATAAAAACAGAAATATTTAAAACGCTGATTAAAAGGAAAATTTTTCGAAAAGGCAGACACTTAAATTTTATTTCAAATGTATATAATATACGTTACTCAGAGACCGTTGTCACACTAAATGAATTTAAAAAAAAGTTAATTTAAAATAATTAACAACCGTAAATATATATGGGCTTCCATTTTTTATAAAATGCATTATTTATATTGGTCACAGCAGATACCGCGTAATATATCAATAAAATAACTGTTATATATATATATGTTACACTATATCACCTCAGTGAAATTTACACATGCGCATATGTTTGAAACAAGTTTTTTAATGACTAATTATTATCAGAAGATGATTACAATAAGTGCTTTTTAATACTTTCTTTGAAATCGACGATCATGAATGATTTATTTACGTCGCTCACTAAATGACCATAATATTTTAAGCCACCCAATCAGATGGACAGATACTAAAAGAAGAGCACTTAACCATATGTGTCAGTATTAACATATCCACCAGAATGAAGGTCACTTGATGAACTGGATGAGAGAAAGATTTATATATTTTAGTTTGTGGAAATGTTTAAGAAAATTGCAGTTTCCCAACCAACAGGCATATTCATAGAAATGTGCAATATCGGTTTATTTATTTAAAATAATTACAAGATAAAAATAATTTGTTATATACAAAGTCTTAAATTTTCTGTTGAGTCATATAAACTTGACTTGACTAGCTTAAACGATCAAAACAAATTGTACTTGATAGAAATACTGAATAATGAAATGTCATTTCATATTGATTTTTATAGTAACGCACGTATATATTATTTAATAATTTAGTTGCTAAAACCCCCTAGCAACCAATATGGTATCAAAATAACTTTTCATACAAAACAGAATTAACTGAAAACGAATTCAATTCTACTTAAAGATGGCTAAAAGTATTAAAAAATGCATTGGCATCGTGTTCTGATATATTCTAAAAGTTTCAAATGTCTAGCTAGTCGGGAAGTTAGTTAAAATCGATTACAAAATTTGTACCGGACAAACAAACACCGTACAAATAAGAATAGGACCTAAGAAAAACGTTGTAAAAAGAAGTGTTATTACATGACAGCGATTGGCCAATGTGCCATAATACGAATAACGAAGAGGTAAGAGAAGGCGGACTATGCAGCCACTTCACACATCACATTGAAACTGAAGAAGCGATGTTGGGTCTGGTTCGGCTACGTGTTACAAATGCAGAGAATTTCAACCTGGCCTGTTTGTTCGTCAAAGTCAACAAGATTACGGTATCCTGGAAGGCTGCTAAATACCATACATTGAGTGGATACGGCGGAGCTACGGGATACTGCCACGAATTGGGAGGTTGCAAAAGAGCGGCGAGCGACAGGATTTCTTGCAGACGGCGCGAGGAGTCTATATGCTATAATGTGAGTCTCAGGATTAGGGAATCCAATCCCGGGATCCCGAATCCCGGGATCCCGGGATCCCGAGCTATTTTCGATACCTATGAATCCCGGGATTGATAAACACAATCCCGGGATTTCGAGATTGATTTTTTTATCAATTTTTATGGAAAATATAACAGAAAAAATACTTTTAATACAAAATAACTACATTAGAAATAAACTGAGTTTGAATGAAGTTTGATGTGTAGGTTGCCGATTCATTTTATTTTTTCACATAGATTATTAAAAATGAGAAAGATTGGTAAAAAAACAATGCTTCGCACTTTTAACAAAGTAATTCCACCATGATATCATACGTTTTACGGCAGTTTCATATTTGGCTGACTAATTAGATTTATGAAGCGGAAAGGCCATAAGTACGCCATGATTATTTGCTTTACTATTTTAAATCTCGCTGATCTATTCATCATGTCTTTACTATCAGAAATAGCAATCTCATATTAAATTCACATTATTATTTATATTACAATATTATTTACTCCATTAAACTTGTGTATTTCCAAGATTTGACGTATACAATATTAATTAACAATAAATGTCTTAAATAGTATAAATTATACTAGATTTACTTTTGACCAATTTTATCAATGTTATTTGTAAATATAAAAATTTTATATTAACAATGGAAAAAAATCCCAATCCCGGGATTGTCAAATTGTAATCCCGAAATCCCGGGATCAGAATTTTGGCTCGGGATTGGATTCCCTACTCAGGATGGAGGCTCTGAGTAGTGCCGATTTTCAGTAACGCGGGTGACGCAATCGATTCGAAAGAAGATTGAAAAAGGGGTCTCGAAACCGTCCATAATAATTATATTAGTCATATAATAATTAAATTATACAAATATCTGTTAATAAATGTATTTTACATAAATTGGGTATAAAATATTGCCTAAAATATAATGAAATCACTATTATAATAATTACTAGAGAACAAACGTCAATATTTTATAATTTAGGTAATTTTAATTAGGTATAATTAGGATACTCTGAATTATGTTGCTTACTTGCAGTTTCAAAACGTAAATTACGTGTATTTTTACGCATTTCATTCATCTTTACCGGCACTAAGTTGGCTATTGTCCAGTTATCCTGGTGTCCCATTTCCGTATTAAAAAGATCCTACAAGCTACGGAAAATGATCTGGCCTTTGCCAACTTCTAGTGCGATACCCTGCAGTCATTGATTTCCCCAAACGAATAAGAAGTCATAAGTCAAAAGTAAGATAAAATATAAATAGGTCAAATTACTCGCTCTGATTTAAATAAAGTTACTTTAAAATAAAACCAGTTAAAATCTGCGCAGACGAATAACTGGTAAGCACATAAGTATGTAAGAATTTCGATTTCGTACAAACACGTTCCTGAGAGGTATAAACAAAAAAAAAATCTTGGACGATGTTGAAATAACATTATGCCTATGCAGTATGTATCAATGCAATGACACAAAGGTGCAAAGTGATCATTTTGCAACGAAAAATGGAAAGTCGACGGTTTTTACAACTATTACGGAATTGCATATTAACTTTTTGCGTCTGATTTAATGACTCGGAATTCTTGTATTAATCAGCAATTATTTATGATTGTTTTATAAAATATGCTTTAATTATATTTTATAAAATTACTTATGTTTATTAACGTTAATGACAAGTTTTTTTACGTTTTGTTTTTGATGCATGTCTTCATACCCCAAGTATTCTTGGAAGGGAAAAATATTTTTCTCTTATAGTTCATAATATCCTTGAAAACCCCTTTCCAAATTTAACGGTGAGTAAACGGAGAGTGTTACTTGGTTTTTTATTGGTCTACCGTTTCACGTTAGCCTTGCTTCACCTCCCACTGAACTGTGTAAAGTGATTTGTAAAACATGTAAAAGCGTGCAAGAGAGATGATAAACGTTTATCTATTTACAGAATTCTGGAAGACATCACTTATTTACATCAAAAACGCTTGCCTGATCATAGAGATCGGTGTGATTTATGGCAGTGCTCGAAACATAACATTTTACAACCCAGAGTGGAAAGTATATAATATCTATATCTAGTCAATATTTAGACAGCTAAACCTTGTTGCCGTAAACGAAATAAAAATCATTTACTTTTACGAAATATACTGTTATAATACGAAATAAAAGATAATGCTACAATAATTGTAGCGTTATCTTTTATTTCGTAATCTACTACCTATAAACGGTGCATGATCTTTCTAGACTTACGGAACGTTATTGTATTGTATGTATAAACAATGTATTATTTCCGATCGTTTATTATATGCAATTTAATAATAGCATACAATACACAGACCGTGAAAATTAAAAACATGGGACGCTAAGCCCAGCTCTAAATAGTACAAAACTCTAGTAAACAATATTAATATTAACGTGCATTCATTTACATAAATCAATATTTATTATTAGACTAGGGTATACAACGCTTTGGTTAACACGTGTTTAATGCAATAGACTGATTTTTTGTATAAGAAGCACTCTAATTTTATTCACTGAAAGCCGAAATTTAATGACGATTAAAACCGCCTAATAACATCTTTGTAGCAAAATAATACAAAAACTCATTATTGTTTGCAGAAATTGAGGTTTACGACATGTTATAAATTATATTTTCACTAAGTCTTGTACTAAATTTTAAGAAAAAAAATGTAAAGCAAATGAATATAAAATTTTTTTTAATAATAAACGAACCGGAACGCGGAGTGTTTGTCTCGATGTATTCACAAACTGGAGCTGAGCTCAAGTTGGTTTCGATTCATTTCAAGCCCTGTGTTATCTATACACTCGAAATCTTAAACATAGCTAGATGTATAATGTAGATATTCGATGTTACACATAATACAGATATTATTATAAGGAAGTTATGCGAAACAACATTCGACAAAATGAAACATTTATTAAATAATAATAATTACTATCGAATTAGTTGTGCATATTTTGCATTTTAAATATATGTTAGGTATGCACACTTTTGTGATTATATATGGCGTAACCAGTTTGCGACAAGATAAATAATGTTCGTGTAAAATATTAATTTACATGCAATCGATTTGCATTCTGTCAAATTAAGATCTATAAAAGTGACTAATCTCGGCTTCTAGATTTATTTGATTAATACCTTTGATAAAATAAATACACTATAATACACCTGTCTACCTCTTTGTGCAAACCGAAATCATTGATAATACTATAACTATTAACAGTACATTTATGTTGACTTCTTCATTTTAACATTAAATTAGATAGGAAGTTGTAAAGTTAACGTTTTGTATTTATAAACTATTAGATATTAGAAAAATTATATATATATATATATATAATTTTATATATATATTAGAAAAGATTTATAACTACATTACAAACAATATTCTGTATGATTATACTACTAACTACGATCGTATCTTAACTGAAGTAATATTATATAAATGTACACATATTCTGTTTTTAGATTTTCAATGCATTTTATCAATTTTTCATTGACACAATACATTGCTCAAAAATTCAATATATCATTACAATATCAAATATTTATCAATAAATAAATGTTAATGTGAAACCATTTCATTGACATAAGTATCATAAACATAGTTGTAGAAACTGAAATATTATATAATTTGACGGTTATTTTTTGGATTATCTACTTATATATTATTATAATAATAATTAATAATATTTCACACAAAAAAAATAAAATATTTATTAAACTATTTATTTTATTTTATCGGTTTTTATATTTTAAATGAAGGTATCAAATAAATGCACTAATTTTAATTAATATCATAAAGAAATAGTTTAATAATTTAATAGCAAGTGTAAGTACGTTATAATTAAAAATTGGAGTGATCAGGACGTCGGTTTGTTATCCAAAAATTAACGCAATTAGATAAGAATTCCATGTAACTACTAGCAAATACAGTTTCAAGTCCAAAAGTTTTCAAATTATGTTCCTATGTTAAAATATTTATATTACCAAAAAGTAAACGCAGTACTTAAAATTACGTTAACTACCTATAAAATAATATGTTGTATTTACTATAAGTACTTACTGTTATATATAAGACTACTAGGTAGGTATTTTATGTCGTAACCTATGTGTATTTTTTTTCAAATATTTAATTAAAATGTAGCAACGCCAAGATGACCGTCGTCCAGTTGGTTGTCGTCCGGTAATCCTAATGTTTAAATGGCGGCGCCACAATGTCCTAGACACCTTAAAATCTTTGCTGGCTTGCTGGCTGATAAGTATATTATTTTGGCAATACGCTACCGGTCACATAAATGAAAAGCGAATTATAAGTTACTTATAACTAGGGAATCCAATCCCGAGCCAAAATTCTGATCCCGGGATTACAATTTGACAATCCCGGGACTGGTCCCGCTTCATAAATCTAATTAGTCATCCAAATATGAAACTGCCGTAAAACGTATGAGATCATGGTGGAATTACTTTGTTAATAGTGCGAAGCATTGTTTTTTTCCAATCTTTCTCATTTTTATTAATTTATGTGAAAAAATAAAATGAATCGGCAACTTACACATGTGTATAAATCAAACTTCATTCAAACTCAGTTTATTTCTAATGTAGTTATTTGTTATTAAAAGTATTTTTTCTGCTGTATTTTCGTTTTTATTTTGATTTTCCATAAAAATTGATAAAAAAAATCAATCCCGAGAGTTTCGGGATTATGTTTATCAATCCCGGGATTCAGAGGTATCGAAAATAGCTCGGGATCCCGGGATAGGGAACTCTACTTATAACTAACTAAGTATTTATAGTATGGTGAGAAACACCGATCTAGATTAGTAAATCTCTACTAATTACGTTGGCATTATCTGCAATTTACTTCTGTTGATTATAAAAATGATTGACCGAATTTTAATTTAATCATCTCCGGGCGATCTAAACTCGTTTTCGCTGACAGACTAAAAAGCAGCCAAACAATAACATAGTAATAATGAATGAGTTGAATATGATAGCTCAATTTTTAACAATTACCTGGCTTATTATTAAATTAATTTGAAATTGAATTACGACAGGAAAATCACAATATGAATGGATTCGCACTGGAGAGTAAGTTATGCATGGGAGATAGTTCCACGGTACTGCATACCTACATATACGAGAATAATAGAACCAATTAACTCTACCATTAGGGTCTCACCTAAGATATCTCATTTACGCATACAAAAGAAATCATACCCGAACGACGATTTTGTTTAGAAATAATATGAAACGTTTAGAATTTGAATTAATCCCTTCTAATTATTATTAATATTTTGGTTCTAGTTACTCCGGTTCGTATCCAATTCATCGTACTCCATACTGCGAAATCTTGTATGTCCCCGTGTCCGGAAAATTTTACGTATGAAGTTCGCCGTGAAATATTATATCGGAGATATATGGCCGTATATTAATACTTTGGACGCTGAAGACGCGCATGCGCGTAATTGCCAGGCGGCCGATCGATGTAATTAACGTGCATTTTAAAGGGGGCAATTAAAATCTCATTATATAGTTAGCAGCGAATGCGTTAAAAACCATCCAACCTCTTTGGGTCGTATAGTACTGACAAAATTCATGTCTAAACAAAATACACTTACACTTTACAGGAAGCCATCAGCAAACAAATTTTGAATAGCCGATATACTGGATTCTTTGTTAAGTTAGATATGTTAGGTTTTCATTCTTGAATTTTGTCAAAATTAGCTATGAAAATTGAATTAATGTTCATATTGAATGTAATACAATTGGAGACCGTATTGTATACGGTCTTCTCTTTCCGATAAGCTCACGGCAAACTGTGCTACGGTGAAATGTTTTACGTACAATTTACATGTAACCGTGTGTCCCTAGGAGCTCAATTTTTGAAACAAGCAGTATCTAAGCTATTCAAACATCTTGCTTCGATTTTGTATGAGGAATTTTATTTCTGCTTCGATTTATACAACCGCATCTAAAAGTCGCGGAGGGTTTTGAGTTTCACACGCTTCGCCGGTAGAGGCGTTAGTTTTCGCTGGCGATTTTGACTGAATATCGAAACGTAACGTCGTAAGGTTCTGTTATTTATTGTTTTTGGTTTTTAAATATTATCGTTTGAAGTGTAATTTTGTCAAAAGTCAAGAAGAAGGCCAAAATTAAAATTACTACCACCAGCGATAAACTAGCGCCTCTACCGGGGAAGCTTGCGAAACTTAAAAGCCTTCGCGACTTTTAGATGCGGTTGTAAAAATCAAAGCAGAAATAAAATTTCTCATACAAAATTGAAGCAAACTGCTTGAATAGCTTAAATACATACTGCTTGTTTCAAAAAATGGCTTACAGCCGCACCATCCATGATATGTTTGTGGCGCGGCAATTATGGTAGCCAAGGCACGATTGGAAAGAGCCTAAGCGCATCACTCGTATGAACATGACAGAAGAAGAGGAATTGATATTTTGTATTTGTTTATTTGTTTGAAGATTTGAATACGATGATGATGCTATGGATGAATCGGGATCAACCCCTCAATGCCTCAAAGTGAGCCCGATTGAACCCGCATGTGGACAAATCCTGGTAAACAGGTCTGCTCGCTCAGAATTCATAAGCAGACAATCCCAGATAACGTGTTCAACGTCTTGGTGATTACGCCGCAGGTGTTATCCGGCCCACTCTCTATCAAACGAAATCCGTGGAGTGCGATGAAATTTCCATGGCCGATAAGGTACTGGCTAGTCCAGTGTATGGGTCTAAGGGCGTAATGCTCAATTCGTACTTACCACAAACTTACAGTAAAATTGGTAAATAGCCGAAATCCATCTGTTAACTATAGATTATAGAGATAAGGAATCCTTAACCATAGACTACTTTTGTTATGAACTCGCCTCCTTCTGTATTACCATTTACCACTGACAGCTGCTGTCAAAATAAATTTACGTGTCTTTAAAACGGCCAATACACTCAAATTCATTTAACAATTGATCTCAATATGGGTATTGAACAACTATTAAATATCCGTGACATTCAATACGAAATATTTTCCTTTACTTTCTTGATTCTGTACATGTCTTAATTTAGTAAAACCGATTATCGAATTGAAATGTCAGTGTCAATGAATTATGAATTAACTTTTCTTATTCAGATTTAGATATTTATGTAATATTAAACCAATAGATAGGAAGTTGAAATATATAAGTACTTAGTTACCTACACACCAACATGGTAATATTAGTTTTAATCACTCTATATAATTATTCACATCATGGCATATTTGTAATAATTGTAAATAGACATGCGTCGTTCTCGAACGAACGAATCTTTTAAAACTAATCTTTAGCCAGCGAACAAATCGGTCACGTGTCACCTGGCGCTTTTGTCGTTCGAGGCGAACGAGATTCGCGAGAGTGCGCACGCAGTATAGGAAGAAACGCGGGTGCGAAGGATACGCTGCCCGGCGAACGGAATATGTCGTTCGGGGCGAACGAGATTCGCGAGAGTGCGCGCGCAGTATAGGAAGAAACGTGGGTGCGAAGGATACGCTGCCCGGCGAACGGAATATGTCGTTCGGGGCGAACGAGATTCGCGAGAGTGCGCGCGCAGTATAGGAAGAAACGTGGGTGCGAAGGATACGCTGCCCGGCGAACGGAATATGTCGTTCGGGGCGAACGAGATTCGCGAGAGTGCGCGCGCAGTATAGGAAGAAACGTGGGTGCGAAGGACACGCTGCCAGGCGAACTGAATATTTCGTTCCGTTGAACTAGAGTGCGCGCGCAGTATTGGAAGAAACGTGTGGGGTGGCGACGAGATTCCGTAATTCGTACGCGCTAGTACTATACATTTTATTACAGCTACAAAAGACACAATTGACCTAATCTGTCCGAACAAATCACTATCCGTAATTAACCTATTCGGTCGGAGTCCTCATTAAGTGACTCATTTCCCATAGCTAATTGTAAATGACAAAATCTGACATTTCAACGGCAAGTGTTACCGTATCGGGAAAACATGTATTCAAAAAATAACTTATATTATTCACTAATTGCGGAGACATTTAATCATTTTAGTTAAATATTAATTGTGTATTTATAGTTATTGAATTTATTTTGTATATTTTTCATATTTTTGTCATCGTTTAACAATTACAAAATAATTTACCTAAATTATGAAAAAGAGAATTTTTATATATGGTAATATTTTCAATAGAAAAACAGAATGAAGCTATTGCAGATTTGGTGAACCATAGACAACTCGATCATAACTATGAAAGGCTTTCTGGATAGTGTTTTGTTGTAATTTTGTTGTAATTATGACAGACGATTGAGCATCGCGCTCTTAGTCTCTTTGTCTGAAAGCATCGGAATACGTCTGGAAAAAAATAATAAAGTTTGCCGCTCCTAGGAAGACGCCGTCCTACCTCGACTACCATGCCGCGAATGCCGTCTTGTAAACAAGTTCGCGCACAGTTTTCCACCAAAGTACATCCTCGGATCTCTACGGGGTCGTAATAAGTAAACTATAGACAAACATTCATTCAAAGTCTTTTTTGCGCATCCAAACTTCCTTTCATAATATGTTTTATTTCATCATAACATTAATATTTTACAAGCTGTCAGCGAAAAAAGTATGCATTCCAATCGGGAACTTATATCAACAAGGTAATTCAATTTAGAGTAACTATCTGAAAAGCCGTCAATGCGACAAGCACTAGTATTTAACCTACCTACGATTATGCACGATATGAGTACACGTGTTCAAGCCAGTGCACATATTGAGACTGATCGTCTACAAAACTTCAATATCAAGGTTAGTGCCCGTGATCCCCCCTTCTTCCATTCCTACCCATCTATTCATACAGTCCACTAAAATTACAACTAGCCATATTTTAGATTTTTTTCTTCAATAATTGTCATTCACGCTCTTTTTGTTTAGTAATCTCGATATAGGCACATGGTAGTACAACTGGTGAGTTAAATATGCATAGGTACATTACCATTCAACTTACCAACGTATAATAATTTTAATGTCCGATAGAATTTGATTGGGTATAGCTAACTTGCCAATTAGTTTTTCTATTGGCAAGTTAGTTATGCATCTTGGGAGAACAAACAGCTGCTGCCCTTTATTACATAGATAGCTATTATGAACTAACATGTAAATACTAGAAATTATAATAATCTAGAGATCACATTAAAACTTAAGCATTAGTCAAGAGGAAAATGCGTAAATAAAATTATTATTCTTCTATTCTTCCGTTCACCTAATCGATTATCTTCGGCCTGCAATGCAACCGGCGGAGGTGGTTAAAAATTATCACTTCTACCCCTTTCATCGCGACACCACAGTTGCGAACTTGAACGACTATATTAAAAAAATTACAAATTGTACTGCTGATTTCACAGTAGTTAAACTGAAGTCAAAAGGTAATTACGCTTCATTTAAGGTAGGGATCCCTACTAAGCTAAGTACGTTAGTTTTGAAGGCGGAAAATTGGCCCCGCCATTCATTTATTAAAGAATGGGTTGCCAGGATGGAAACACCACGGCTACCGAGTAGCTGACTTAATAATAACAATAAAAATAAGAATTGCCCTAAGCAATTATTATTCTACTACCAGAATGTTCGGGGCTTGAAAACAAAATCTGTCGATTTTTTGAGCAATGTTTTGGCTGATGACTATGACATCATAGGGTTAACTGAAACATGGCTCAATGATAGTGTTTTTAGTCGTGAATATTTTGGAAGTGAGTACTCAGTCTTTAGGAGGGATCGAGACTCCGGCGCAGGCCACAGGCAGGGTGGGGGTTGTCTTTTGGGGGTTAGAAGTATGGAAGGGTTACAGGCCGAACGTTTCCGTGCTTTGGAGACTCAAAATGAGGACCTTTGGGTGAAACTGACCTACGACGGAGACACTATTTACGTTTGCGTCATTTATTTTCCACCAGCAAGTGACTTGGAGGTGTATAAGTGTTTTATTGAGAGTATGCTATCTAATATCAACTTAATTGGAAATAGAAAGATTATTGTAATGGGAGATTTTAATCTAAACTCAGCACGTAGTGGTAAAAGAGTCAGCGATGACCTTGAATTTCTATCTTCTGTTTTTGGATTTTCTCAGCACAATGATGTCTCTAACTCTAGCAATGGACTTTTGGATAGGGTATTTAGCAATATCGACTTATCGCTTTCACGATGCACATCTCCTCTTGTACGCGAAGATGTGTATCATCCAACTTTAGTTTTTCTGCTCAGGTTTCGGTCGACTCGTCCGCTTCAGACTCCAATTCCCTCTTACAAAACCAACCAATTCGGCGGGTGGAGGTTTGAAGGCGGAAACTTCAAGCTACTTTACCCATTGATGAGTGAAGTGGACTGGAGTGAGTTGCTCGAAATTTGTGATGTGAATGAGGCGGTACAATGTTTTTACAATATTGTGTATAATATTTTTGATCAATGTTTTTCGAGGAAGTCGCCATGTCGTGGTGGAAGGCGATACCCGAGGTGGTTTTCTCGGGAGATTATTGGGGACATTAAGGTCAAGCATAACTATCATACAGTATGGAAGGCTGGGCATGATCAGACTGACTATATCATGTTTAGCATCTATCGTTCGAAAGTGAGACAAGCTGTTCGACGGGCCTATCGAACATATATGGAAACGGTAGGAGATTCCATTCGCGAAAATCCTAAATTGTTTTGGAATTACGTAAAATCGTTAAGAAAAGATGGTGGGTTTACTGATAGGATGAGTTGGAAGGGCGAAGAGGTGACCGGACATGGAGTGGCAGAAACATTTGCTGGTCATTTCAAGTCTGTCTACGCAAGTAGTATTCCAAATCTGGATGTTGCCTCAACGTCAGGAAAACCGTCATGTGGTGCCCAATCCGTCGATATTTTTTCAATTAATGAGGGCTATGTACTTCAGTTTATTAAAAAACTGAAGAATACTCGCTCTTTGGGACCTGATTATGTTCCTACATTTTTTTTAAAGGGTTGTATTGACTTCGTTAAAGGCCCGCTTTCATATATATTTAATCTCGCAATGGAGACAGGTATCTTTCCGGAAACGTGGAAGATGTCGAAGGTTACTCCAATCCATAAGAGTGGTACAGAGTCATCAGTGGAGAATTACAGGCCGGTAGCTGTTCTCTCTGCACCAGCAAAAGTTCTTGAGATGATTATGCACAACATGATTTATCCAAAAATTGAGTCATTCATAATAAATGAACAGCATGGATTTAGAGCAGGCCGATCAACGGAAACTAACCTGATGGTATTTACCGATTATGTGTCATCGGCACTGGATAGAGGCCACCAGGTTGACTGTTCTTACAATGACTTCTCGAAAGCATTTGACAAGGTCGATCATGATATCCTGATGGAAAAACTCCAACTTATTGGATTGTCGGATCGATTTTTGAAACTATTCGGGAGTTATTTTAGGAACCGTCAACAATACGTATCGTACGGCCTTTATCAGTCACAGACCTTTTACACATTTTCTGGTGTCCCCCAGGGCTCAAACTTAGGGCCGTTGCTGTTCACGATTTTTATAAATGACATAGCATTGGTAATAAAAAATGCTATGTTTTTGTTGTTCGCTGATGACTTGAAACTCTTTTTGGAAGTTGTCACCTTGGACGATTGTCGTCAGCTCCAACTTAATATAGATAATGTATTAAATTGGGGCAGGCGTAACAAGCTAGAATTCAATATTGATAAATGCAATCTTTTATCGTTTACCAGAGCCTCAAAAGTGTTGTTTTTCCAATACTCGATGCATGGCAGAGTTCTGTCACGAATATCATCTGTAAGGGATCTTGGCATTACGTTTGAGAGTAAACTGACATTTATTAGCCATATAGTTACCATTTGTAACAAAGCGCTTAAAATGTTGGGCTTCGTCATGCGTACTTCCCGGGTCTTTTCAGATGTTACGGTATTAAAACTTTTATTTAATTCTTTAGTTCGAAGCAGACTTGAGAGTGGGTCTATTGTTTGGGCACCGCACCAGTTGAAGTATGGCCTTATGGTGGAGAGGGTACAGAAGAAATTCTTGAGACTCCTTTACTTGAGGTTGTATGGATACTATCCGTGGCTTTATCCAACTGACTTTCTCTTAGGCATGCTTACATACTGCAGTCTGCAATTTAGAAGAAATCTTTATTTAGCTACGTATTTTTTTCGACTTATACAAGGTATAAATGAGAACTCTGCCATTCTGGGCAGTGTTGACCTGTGTGTCCCTGATAACTATCTTAGAAATAGAGACCACCAGTTGTTTATTCTCCCAAGGTGCAGAACCAACCTGCCACTGGTAATGCCAATTGGGAGAGTGATAACTATGTTCAACGAAATTGCTTCGGGTGTTGATATATTCCACCTACGTGAGAATGAGTTTAGGTGGATGTTGTTTTATAAAATCTTAAAATAGGGTCTGCTTAGCTCATCCGGTGTACTTCCTTGTACCTATCTAATTCATCTACTGATATTTCTCTTTTTTTATGTAATACTGTTATATTTATATATCTTTGTTTCTAAATGTCATGTTGTGAACGTCTTAAACTTATAATTTGTAATGTCCACAATATGTTAAAAAATAAATGAATTGAATTGAATTGAATTGAATTACTCCATCGATTTACTGAATTCGCGGTATTCTTGAATTTCGCTTCCAATTATTATATTTAATCATATTGTATGAATAAAAACAGAGCAAATATTGCATGTTGCATCAAATAACCATACATAAATGTCATTCAATGTTCATTAAAAAACGTAAGGTTACTGTGCGTATACTGTACAGCCCTTAGTCTGTACGTTAAGTTACGGCATGTATCTGCGATTATAAATATTGAATATCTGAAACATGTGTCATTTACACACATTTAGTATGATAACTGTATACTATTTAATTTCAATATAAGAGGTGGACTGGTGGCCTGAGATTGCCACAAATTTTTTTCTGGTCAATTGGTCCGCAATAGTTTATTATAAACCAGTAGTATTTTTATTATTAATAATAATAATAATTTACGAAAGTAAGTCAATTGAACTTCATTTAAAGTTAGAAATTTACCATTATACCTACCTCGTTTACACGTGCATGGTTTACTGCTGACAGTACATATTATCGCGTCATAACAAGAAAATGCACGTGTAAACATGTATTATCATACAAGTTACAAGATTGTTGCGTGAATCAAAAAGTTCGGAAGCTTCTGAATTTTCACGCGACAGTTGGGATTTGTTCTATATCTGCGCCTGCGCAGTAGAACTATAGTGGCGAACCTGCCGAAAAAAAAACGATCTATACCGCGCAGACTCATTTTGATGTTCACCAATTTTAACAACCTGTCAAATAGTACTATAAAATGACAACATCGCGTCTCGCTTACTCCTGAAGAATGAGGTTGGCGAGACAGTCAGCACTTTTACGTGTATACAGTTATTATGTGTAGTGTATCTGCAGGCGCTATTATTTTAAATTACCAATCATTCATCACAATACACAGCATGCATTTCAATAAGTAAAATTATGTTTATATTCAGATTGGCATCATATAAAAATAATTTATATCACACCATGGCATGTATCTTTTTCCAAAATTAAATATGACACTTTTGTAGACGTAATACAATATATTATGTCATGAAGTTGCAATAATGACACTAAGACAATAAGTATTGAATGAATTTGGCACTTGTCGGGCTACTGGGATGTCTCTCTGTATCCCACCTGCCCAATCCGTATCTGTGCACTATGACTGCAGGCTTTTGACAGGTAAACGGCAAATATGAAATCGTCTTCGCAGATTTAGCGTCTCGCAGAAGAACCGTGGCAGAGTTGTGCGAAAGCGACCGATCGAGAGATAAATGTTGCATCAATGACCTTTCACGAGACACCACTTAATATTAATAAATAACTGCATTTAATCACTGCATGCATAGACACTGCAGCTGACGAGCTAGCTAAACTGCATTTTCGTTGCAGCCGTTTTCGCCGCCGTGTGACAGAGATAATACAAATATTATACGCTGTTAATGGCAATGTTTAACACGCTAAACAATGGTATATTAATACTCGTAAGACTATTACAATACTACATACGTGCAGTCACCTTAGTGTGTGAATTTCCAACAATAGCATACAATATAATTATTGTGCAAAGAATAATAATATGCAAGATGCAAGATCTTCTATATCAGCGCACGAAATGCACAATTTTACGAACCGGAGAGCTCGATATAATATATTTTACTGAACTAAGAATACAATTTGCAGATGACTAAAGCCTGCCTAAATGTACCCATAATAGTTTAGATATGCTACGGGCGATCTGACATAAATAGTGCACGCTTTTTCAGTCATACTTATTTGATTTCGTTGAAACAAGAATACATATTACAGATAATTTACTTATCGGAAAGAAATGAATTTATACCAACTATACGGTGTCCAATTTTATTAGATTCAATATGAGCATTAATTTAATTTTCATAGCCGATTTTGGCTAAATTCATGAATTTAAGAATGAAAACCTAACCTAACCTAATAAATAATCCGCTGGTTTCCTGTAAACCGACAAGAACCGTGTTTTATTTAGACATGAATTTTATATCTACTATACGACTCAAAGAGGTAGGACCATCTATATACGACCATATATTTTCGATATATAATTTCACGGTGAAGTGTGATATGGCGAACTCCGTATGTACAAATTTCCGGGCACGCATTCAGCAATGTTAAAACCATTAATTGATCAAGCATTACTGAAAGATAGAAAATTAAGAGAGAAATTACTAGTATTTTTATATTAGGGGATGTCACCAATTGTGACATTGAACTAACAAACAGTACTCTTAAAACTGATCATGGTCAAGTAACTTTTAGACTAGCGTTAGCCCTCGATAGTGGTAAAGTGAATGGCGGAGGAAACCAGAGAATGTTAGTAAAATTAATACTTAGTAAATTACGCGTTAAAATAAAAAAAATATACACACTATAAAATTTGTAATATGTACGCCAGAGAAACTTCAGATGTAATTCATTAATAATAATTATCAAGCATCGCCGTAAGGTAAATAAAATATTTCTTGTCTTGTTTACGCGTCAACAAAATAATTATAGTCGTATCATCCAAAGATTAGTTTTAGTAGGACGACGCATCGAATAGACAAGGCTGTCATGCGTAGAGTTGGGTATTTCCCGAGAATATCTCAATTTCGAGAATCGGGATTTCCCGAAATCATGAAATTTTGAATTCTCTAGATTCGGGATTTCCAGAAAATAATTCTCGAGAATTCTCGAGATGTCGAGAAAATTTTATAAAACCTGTAAAAAAAATCCTAAAGTCAGTGTAAAAACAGACAAATTCTAAAAAATATGATTTTTTTTTATTTAAGTAAGAAGCCAAACAAATAGAAGTAGAAAAACAAAAATAATTCAAAACATTACTAAATTACTAAATAGAATTTCAAAAAACACAGATTGTCAATGGCTGCATCTGACAATCGCGTACGCTTTTGAGAGACAAAATTCCCTGATGTTAAAAAATTGCTCTCATTTTGAGTCGACGTTGGTTTAATTGTGTTGAATGACAGTCTTTGAACGTTTTGTGATTTCTGTCCACTTTTTTCAGATAAGACAAAATGATATAAGTACCATATGTATAAAACAGACATTGGTGTCCTAAAAACAACGTTATTATTCACTTAGCATTCAGTATGTACTTATTATGATAGATTTTATCCTCTTTTTTACACAATTATTGTATGACAACAAGCTGTATCGTCGATCGTGCATGATAAAAAACTGTACACATAACAGTATGTCTTATTTATCGATTTTTAATTGCGTGGTGCCATTGATCTTTGGTTGGTAGAACTGTAGTATGCTAATTTGATTACAAGGAAAAACATAACAAAAAAGATCATCCGTCCCACGTGCGCATTGTGAAATCACACATCACAAAGAAAGAAAGAATGAAAAAAAAATAGAAAATCTATCTACAGGCGTAATTGTGTAGATAATATTAATAATAATAATAATACACGTGAGACCACAATGGATTTCGCTTTCGATGCTGTAATTAGATACATGTTCATGTATGACAGGTTTCATAGATATATTTTTTTTATTACGATGTTTAGCTGTCAAGAACCGCAAACTAGGTAGGTAGGTAAATATTATATAGGTATCATAATAATATTAATAACATTATTATTGAAAACTATATGGTTAACAATTACTGGTGTCAGTTGGTAATATGGTATTTAGATACATTTAATTGTATTATTGTAGTGCCTATAAATGTTTTTTCATACTGCAACACCTTAAGTTTACACCAAGAAAAAATCATTGATAATTCACAAGTGTGCATTATAAAAATTATTCAAATATGGAATATTTTTTTATTTTGACGATATGACTGTCTGAAACAAATATGTTGAAAACCTTTTATCTATAAAGATGTTACCTTAATGTATGTAATTGAAGCAGAAAATTTAATAGGCCTCTGGTGTACTAATTGAATTAGCTACAAATGATTGCAAGTTAATTTGAAGAGATCTTCTTCCACTATGGATTAATTAATCAATCAGTAAATTACATACAGTCATGATTATATTATAATAATGCAGATATTGCTAAAATAAGTCTTCAATGCTTAAATTCATAGGATTGGATTGTGAAAAATTAAATTTGATATTTCAAGCATCTCATAATATAATATTATATTTTCGTATGAAAACAGATATTTAAATATAAAATTTTGCTAGAAACTTCAGTGGAAAAATACTCCTACGTCAATTTTATGTAGGCAGTGAAAAGCTATACATTGATTATTATTATAATGTAAAATGTAGAATAGCGAAAAATATGTTCGCTAGTTATGTAAACAAAACGATAGACTTTAAACTCCTTCTATCTAGAATCCAAATTCTTCGGTTTGAAACGTTTTATTTCATGGAACCCTTAATTAGTGTATAATATTTATTTTCTTCTAGTATTTTTAAAAACTATTAATTTCTTTATGAAAAGAGACTGAAATTATTTCCAATAAAATTATGATTAATAAATTTATTCTTGGAATATTTTAATTTTACACATCTTACTGAAAATGAATGATTTCACCTCATAAAATATTTTTACGGTAGGTATGTAAACATTACTAGAAAAATAAGTTATAAAAAAGCAATAATGATTTTTCTAATAAGCATATAATTATTATTGTGCTACCAATGTATTCTTTATAAAGTTTTTTTAAAATATAATATACCAATAAGGTTGCGCACTGACGATAAACTCTAAATGTAGCAGGAGACGGACTCTCACATTTCCCACATTCAATCCCCACAACAAACATGTTCAGTGGTCGACAAACGCGCGGCCTACAATTTGATATACTTACCTAACGAAAAAACACAATCGAAGGACAAATGATTTGGAATAGAGGACATTATTTTAGATTAGTACAGTATTGAAATGAAAAAGTAATGAACTAAATGATTTATTTAATGCATAGAAATAGCCTTTTCTCCCTGCATAATCCTTTATCGAAAATCGGCGAACATCTATTGTCTACTACCCGGAATAGTTCGGTGAATCTGCACTACAATCACGATGGTTCTTATGGCATAAAACGTGGAGTTGTCCTTTGCTACGTTAAACGTTGATCTTTGACCTTTTGATCGTTCAACTAACAAGAATTTGTAAGTTCTCTTCAATTTTTTTTGAAGGCTAGGAAGGAATAATATCGAAAGACTCATTTCTCCGTGACATCTCCTGGTTTACCGTTTATAACACCATACCACAGAGAAGGATTGGAAGAATGTAAGAACAAACCGTACGCAGTGGATTCATATAGATAACTTATACTATAAATTGTGCCGCAGACAATATGTTTCTATATAATATGAAAACAAAACTACAAGAAAACTCTGAGAAAATAATATGCATGTCTATAAATAAATGTAGGAAATAGGAGGATCGATTCTAATATTTATATTATTTTTGAATTGAAAAAAGGACTGTTTTTTGAATACCATCTAGTAACACTACCTACAATAAACATTGTATTTGGCGCCAATTTCAAAATTTAACTTTCACCTAAAATTTCTTGTCCCCTTTCTAAATTAGTATTACAGCTACTTACAGAGTGACCAAATCCATCCAAATACAGTTTGCTCTGCTGACAATAAAAATAAAGTGTGATACAACGTGTCGGTTTTACTCTTGTGAGCCGTCGAGAAAAGCCGATGCTCTGAATGAGACACGGGCCAGCCAACTACATCATCAGGTGAGTACCCAGGGTCCCTTATTCCAATATGCAAATCTAGATACAGTACATTAATTTATCACTACGTTTTTAATGTAAATAATTATAATGTAGTTATACCCCGTTTACGCGTGCATTGATGTACTGTGCAAAATAAGTAAATGTATGGGGAAACATGTATTATCCTGCAGTTGGCAAGATTGCGTGCATAAATCAAACAAGATTGGAAGATTCAAAATTGTGATGATTTCTTGCGCACAAATAAGATTATTTTCGATCTGCGCCTGCGCAGTAGAGCGATAGGGGCGGGCGAACTTGCCGGTAAAAAAACGAACAACTCATTTTGAGCTGCGATTTTCAATACGACCTGTCAGATAGTAGTATAAAATGACAACCTTGCGTCTCGCTTGCTCTTGAAGAATGAGATTGGAGAGACAGTCAGCACTTTTACGTGTAAACAGTTATTGTCATCACAGTTTAAAATAAGCAAAATTACCGACAGTAATTCCATGCACATGTACAGGCGTCATTAGTTTGAAAAGTCACCAATGTTTGTCGATACCCTGTATTTTTATAACAGTATACTTTATCTAAATTACAACAGTAGGTAGGTGTGGGTTATTACACTATTATATGGCGGGGTCACATGCTGCGCTGTGTCTATGCCATGCAATTTATATTTTCTAGAGCTGTGTGTCAAGCTTGTCAAGTTGGCAGCATTTATTATTTATAGCTTCATGTTATTATTATTATTGTATCGCTATCGGATCATCTGGTAAACTTGTTTTTCAAGTTCGCTAACCTTTATGCCAGGTGGGAGATTCACTGGCTTGAGGTCACTATTACTCAGATCAGGGATCGCAAAACTGGCTCATTATTTTTATTGTAGGTGATAAAATTATAGGATACATGCAAATAAAATAGTAATGTTATCGTATCGTGTAACGTATTCATATAATATCTTGAATTGATAATAACATGCAGGCGCGCACACTAGGAGTGGGAGGAGATTATTTTGGGTCGAAAAGCCCGCCCCCCCCCCCCCCCACAGAACCGGAAAAAATACAAATTATTTAAGTAAATGGTAAACTAGTTATTTGTCTTCTGCGTCAGGACATCATGACTGTCAGCCTCGCTCCTCTAGGCATTCTACGACACGCAAGGCCTGTGGCCACATGAAGAACCGTGGCACTCATAAATTGGTGCAATTATATGGGGCACCCAATGCGGCGTGTCTAAAAGACTAGACAACGCCGACGACACAAACGGACATTAACAATACTAATAATTATGACCTTAAAGCCACGCGCAATTGATAGCCCCTTGTCGTTGCCATAATTCGTAGGTGAACACCCTTAATTATATAGGCAGGTAAGATATTTATCTTCTTCTTCTTCCACGGCGTTACATCCCGGGGTGGGATTTGACCTCCTCCACAATCGCTCTCCACTTACTTCGGTCTCTTGCCACACTTCTCCAGTTACCAGGTCTTCCTATATGAAGCCAGTCCACTTCTACGGCGTCAGCCCATCTCCTTCGTGGACGGCCTCTGGGTCTCTTCCGTTGGGGTAGCCACTTCGTCATGATCCTTGGCGCTCTAATTTCAGGCATTCTCTTCACATGTCCCGCCCATCGTAGTCTTTGGGACTTACAGTATCTTATGATTGTTTGCTGTTCAATCAGCTCTTCCAGCTCGTGGTTCATTTTTATTCTGTAGTTCCCATTTTCCAACGTGGGTCCAAAGATTTTTCGGAGTATTTTGCGCTCGAAGACAGCTAATTTGTTTTCCTCGTTTTGAGTTAAGCACCAAGTCTCACAGCCACAAGTGACCACTGGCCTTATAATTGTTTTATATATTAGAAGTTTACTTCTTCGGCCTAGAATTTTCGACCCCACCAGTCGCTTGCAGGAATGCTACGAGGGTGGGTCAATAATTCCTTAGAAAAAAGCATTAAAACAGTTTTTATTTTTGTATTTTTTTTTTATTTCTCAACATAATTTCCTTGGAGCTCAATACACTTGGTTGGACGTTTCTCAATATTTTTTAAACCGTCAAAAAAATAAGTTTTCGGAAGGTCCTCAAAATAAGCATTTGTCCGATCGATGACTTCTTCATTTGAAAAAAAACGTTGTCCACTTAGCCATTTTTTTAAGTTTGGGAAAAGGAAAAAGTCACTGGGGGCTAAATCTGGCGAATACGGTGGGTGGTCGACCAATTCGAACTTCAATTCTTCAATTTTAGCCATTGATCGTAAACATGTGTGAACACGGGCATTGTCCTGATGAAAGAGGATTTTTTTCCTGTTTAAATGAGGCCGTTTTTCTTCAATTTTGTTTTTTAGCTGGTCCAATAAAGATGCATAATAATCCCCTGTTATTTTTTTTCCTTTTTCCAAATAGTCAACGAAAATAATTTCACGTGCATCCCAAAATACAGTAGACATAACCTTACCAGCTGATTTTACGGTTTTCGCCTTCTTTGGACATGGTTTGCCTTCGCAATCCACTGCTTTGACTGTTCTTTCGTCTCGGGAGTATAGTGGTGTATCCATGTTTCATCTACAGTCACAAAGCGACGAAAAAAATCATCCGGATTGCGTTGCATGAGCGACAACAGGGCTTTAGAGGCCACCACCCTATTGCGTTTATTGTCGACTGTGAGCAAACGTGGCACCCATTTTGCAGAAATATTTTTCATGCCCAATTTGTCATGTAAAATAGAAATGACGCTACTTTTTGAGATCCCTGTAACCTCAATTATCTCACTCAACTTTAATCTTCGGTCACTTAACACCATATCGTGGATTTTATTGATCATTTCTGGTGTAGTCACCTCTACAGGACGTCCTGAGCGTGGTTCATCCTTTGTTGATGTACGACCACGTTTAAATTCATTTAACCAGTTATAAATAGTTGCAAGTGAAGGAGCAGATATGCCGTGAACTAAATCCAACTCATTTTTTATTTCCTTTGCTGTTAACCCTTTTATATTAAAATGTTTAATAACAGCTCTAAACTCAATTTTCTCCATTTTTGTAAACAAGCAATTTTTTTTTTTAAATGTACGAAAATAAAAAACAACAACCCGACCAATCTGATTGAAACTTCGCAGCATACTGAATCGGTAGTGCCGCTGCATGAAAACAAACCGCTTACAGGACTAGTCGCGCCACCTGTCGGCTTTTCTAAGGACTTATTGACCCACCCTCGTAGCATTTATTCCCGGAGATAAGGCGGATTTTTATCTCCTCTGCTGTCTTATTTTGGGTATTTAGGCTGGATCCGAGATACGTGAACTTTTTCACCCTTTCATATGCATGCTGTCCTATGTCTATATTCTGCAGCGGTACCTGATCGCGTGTGCTGACCATATACTTAGTTTTTGACTGGTTTATTTGCAGCCCAGCATTTTCTGCTTTTATTTTCATAGTGCCACCATTGTCGATCATCCTCTGGATCTGCTTGTAATTACTATGTCGTCAGCATAAGCACACATCTGCGTTGTACTGTTATCTACCCATCCTCTTATGTTGGTTTCACGAGGGAATCCATAGTGGATAGCGCATCCCCTTTTCTCACACCTAATTTGATTTTGAAGCTTTCAGTTTGCTCATTTTGCACAGTGACAACTGCTTGAGTATCCGTCAGTGTGGTCTTAAGTGTGGTTAAGTTAAGCTGTCTATAAAATATACCACAAAGAACAATAATAATAAAATATTGCAATAATAATAAAATACATATTGATTGTCTTTTATTTAAAATAAAAATTACAAAACATAATATGCATATTATTATCAAACAGAATAAGATCGTTTTTAATACATTGCCTGAGCGCCTGAACTCAAGTATTGAACATATATATATAGAAAAACTTATTCGCCTGAATCCACATTTTTTCTGATAATATGTATGTTTCTATTGGATTTTAAATGCAATACATAGTCTAGACCAGCATAAACATTAATGAATATTGTATAAAAACTTTTTACGAACATTTATATAAGAACATTAATTACAATGGTGTGATACAAATGCCAACATTTATTGTTTTACTTTTTATATTTACGATAATACTGGATTAGCTTCCTATATACGGCAATCACTTTGTTATAAATCTAGTTCAGTGGTGTTCAAACTACGCCATGACAAATATCTTGTGTCACTGCAAACTGTGTGTACCAGACAATCTTGCATGATCACAATGATACTCGTAGATTCCAGTGTTTTACCAGCCTGTATCGTCAAATTCTTCCTCTCAAGATATAATTTTTTTTTGAACAGCACCTATCTTCACCCGGTTTCAAAAATATTTCTAGGAATATACTTTGGGAAGTTCATATGTATTCAATTCGAGATTTCAGAGAGGTTAATGTAGCTGGAGTGACTTCTCGTGTGGCTAGGGGTTCATATGTTGCTTGAGAGATGAATAATTATTTAGGAGAAGGGACAGAATGCGCGTAACAAAAATTTTGAAAATAGATTCCATTGAGTCGACGAAATTGTTGTCTGTGGTGTTAGCAATATTTAAAAAATCTTTGTAATATTATAATTATTAGTATGAAGCTTCATTTTTAGTCGAGATATTAAATGGCGACACTTTACACACACATGTGGAACAAGAAAAAGAAGAAGAAATAATTGTTCTTATAAATAGATTTAATTTTGTTCAATTTCCATTTTTTAGAAATTATTCATTATATTCATATTATGTGACATTCATCAGATAGCTAAGTGAAATGGATAACTATAATAATATACATGTCTAAAGTTGTTTATAAATAAAAATATTATTCAACATAGACACAATTTATATTTTAGTATATCTTTAAATGGCAACATATTTTTTTGTGGAGAAATTGTCTTTATAAAAATGATATGCCGCATGTGATTATATCGTAAATTTCTCAAATTAAGAAAAGTAATAAATTACCTAACGTATTTTAAAAAGCGGGTTTCTCTAAAAATGCAATTTTATTCGAAATAACGGAAATGGTCAAGTAGTATGTCTCCGAAATAAAAAGGACGTATAAAAAAAATATTTGTGGTCATTAATTGTTAGGTTGCCGTAAAATGTATTAAAAAAAAACACTTCGAACGTCAATCGCCTACCACACTTCCGATCGAAACATTTCGCAAACGGAATTCCAAATTCAAATATTATTACGAACGATATATTATTGTCGTTTCGTGTGCATAACAACAATAATTTAATATTTGGAAAATCAACATATTTTAATAGACCCGTGTAATGAGGGTTATGTAATGTTTGCAATGCGGTAAAAATTACGCAAGCGTTTACTAAAAAAAATGCACCAAATTTATGTCAAAAGAATTATTGTTAGGTACCTAATTTAATTCCTGAAATTTTGAAAGTGTTGCCATAAAAAATACGATATTATTATGATGGCATAATTTGCGGGTGCGGTCAAAAATTATATGCACGTATTAAATATCTGTTTGCATAAGAATATGATTTGTAACACGGATAAAAATAATATTAAATTTAATATGTGTTACATGTCTAGCTGTATGGTTATTTGGCTTTGTGATTAATTATTCTCTATACATGTGTGTTAGTACAATCAATGCTTAAATGTACTGTCTAAATGTCCACATTGTAACCAACTCTGTGACCAATAGCTAAAATTTATTTTCCTGCTCCATTCTAACGATTTTTTTGTATACAGACTCAATGTTAAGCTATTTCGTCACAATATTGTGTGTAAAAAACGAACGAACACGCGAAATATATCGGTAGTCAGTACCTATTAGTGGCGAAGGGTGGAAATAGGATGTTAAGATTCAACATAAATACTGCATACAAAATTTTGCCAGTCATACTTATTTGTTTTCATTCAACTGACTACAATGCGTTTGTTAGTTTTTTAAATTTCAATCAAACCCTGCCTAACCCAAGTCATAGTATATAAGAGTAAAAAAAATCATTTATCTATAAAACCGACGATGGGCACGATGGGCACGCGCATTGTGTATGATTCAGAGTATGGAATATGTTGAGCAAATGGCTGACATTCATTTCTTGTAAAAACAAAATCTGTTAATACAAACCTCCACACCGTGGAGGCCCATATGATCTTATTAAGAACGGACATGGTCGAAATAAAATTAAATAGACTGAAAAAGTGTGCACTATTTTAGTCGGATCGCCCATAGCATACATAAACTGTTTGTTTTGGTAGGGCTTAATATAATTATAAAAACTAACCAGCATCATCTGCAAATTGTATTCTTAGTTCAATGAAGACACATAATTATTATGACTGAAAAAGTTAAGTGTGCACTATTTATGTCGAATCTTAATATCCTACCTCCACCCCTCGCCACTACTTCATAACCTTGCACTCCGGCTCTATGATGAAAATGATATAATATATTCTAAAAATATTATTTTTTACATATATTATCTATTTATTGATTTATTACTAGGTACATATTAATACAAGTGAATATCATTTGATCTAATTTTTTGCGAGGTTATCAGGGAAAGAGGCATATAAGTGTAGTAAAAAGTGCAAAAAAAGTGCAAAGTTATAAAACGTATACTCTACATAATATGATTCAAAATTTTTAAAGGGTTACTAAGAACAATGATTAAATTAGCGGCAAGTCATTTTACATTACAAATTCACAAATGTAGAAAACTTGAGACTGTTATCGCATGCAGTTTCAAGTTTCAATACCTACAATTTTACAAAATATTAAATGCACGGATTTTGTTAAAATACACCGCGGAGCTTCTTCGAAAATTGTTCTTCTTTTTTGACCATATCCGCTGTTAAGTTTGAGCATATTTTGGATACAACACAGTGCTTCAAAAAAATTCTATCGCTCGCATGTACCATCTTACGTGAATGGTATTTAGCGGACATATAAGATGTTGAAATTCAGTAAATATTAGTGTTACAATCACTCTAAAAATTTGGGATTAAGAATCGATTAAGATTCGTAAAATGTATCAATCATAATTATATTCTTATGTCATAGCATTTCTCGGTGATTTCGCGTTGAGATTTTCTGAATTGTCATCGGCAGTGTCGTAGATCGTCTCGCTGGCAGGATTTCTAATGTGTATTAACATTCTAGATTATAGAAGATATAATTTATTAATAGTACTACAAACAGGTCATGCAAGGTCAAACAAGGCGTACGTTATAGCGTGGGAAAGCGGTGAATGAAAGCTCGTTAGTTTGTGGTCAGTGAAATAGTTGTCGAGAAAATCATGATCTCAATTATTGTATATTGCTATGATATCTCATGCATATGATATATATTGAGTTTTCATGTAAGAAGCTTTTATCCATTTCATTTCATGATAATATAAAAAATAAGTACTTATAAAAATACTCAATGATAAATTTTCAATAAGAAAAATTTATCATTTTTATATCTTGTGTAGGTAATGAATAATAAAATAATAATTTAATAAAAATATACATGAATTATCCTATATAATTTTTAACTTTAATTAAGTTTTTCTGGCAGCGCAGGCGAATCATTTAGGTGTTGGTTCGTTACTTTCAAATAATACTAACACCGTTTTAAAGTGATTTCGTCATTTCATGTCAGAGGAATCTGTCCTTTCTCTACTAATGTGGTGACAACGCATTTTATTACAATTTGGGGGCGGTCCGGTATTATATATTTTTAAAGTAACGTTTATTAATGTAACTTCACTAATAGCTTTCATAAAAAAATGTAAGAAAAACGTGGCTAACGTAGATTTACTTTTCAAGATAATGAAACTTAAGCACTCTATTACCGATGGAGTTTTTTTTTTGTTTTTGTTAACTAGTTTAATTAAAGTTAATTTTCAAATTATTATATTTAGTTTGACTAATAAGGAGGCAGACAAAAGTACGTGATCTTGTGGAACCCGCTAAGCTGTTGACATATCATTGCCCTGGAAAGTCGTTTCGGTGAGTAGATCAGAGACGCTCTTAACACAGTGCAGTGACGTCCCGTAGGGGTATGCAGATTGAGCATCGCTTGGGGGCGGCAGTTATTCGAAGGGCGGCAAATCGAGGAGAATCATTAGGTATATTACTTACTTGTATAGGTACCCAAACTAAGTTTGTAATAACCAAAATATCTTTCCATTAAAATAATCAGCTCCCTGGGTATATTAATTAACATAAAAAGTTTAACAGGACTGTAATTTTTTTGTCGAGTTCGCGATGTCTAGTTTACTTCCGTTGTCCTTGGACTTCAATGACACGTGCAGATTTGCAAATTATATTTAAATGATAGGTAGGTACATACTTAACTAATTTAAAATGTGTCCAAAAATATTTTTGTCAGTCACTCGCAAGTTTTGTAAGTTATCAAGTGTATGGTGTATTTTTAAATACACCTGAAACCGCAATATTGTCTATTGAAGCAGAGATTGCATTTAAATAAAATTAGATTTAGTGGTGATTATATTTTGTTGGTAATGTATCCATACAACACATTTTTTAGATATCGGAGTTATGAAAGGATGATAAAAAATACTGGATAAAAAACAGGGCGGCACTCTGGCTCTGCCTAGGGGCGGATTTTTTTGTCTAGGGACGTCATTGACACAGTGGAAGGAGCTTTTGCAAGCCTTTATCCAGCAGTGGATCGATCCCGGATAATGATGGCGATGAGATATAAAATAAATACTTTCTAAGTTTAAACACTTTTCGCACTTTCAAACTGAATTGTGTAGGCATTTATTTATGGAAAATGTTAGCCAAACGCGTTATGAAAATGAAGAGGGAATGTATGGGATTTCTAAGTCACGATTCTGACATTGGCGATTAAATTTAATGTAACAATAACAACTGAAGAAAAAAACTTTTATTTTACGGTCATTTAGAATTATAACTAAATATTAAATTATATGTATTTATTTATACTGATACAAATACTACGTGTTTAACAGTGTGGGAAGATTAGAAAATAAATTTTATCGATGAAGAAAGCATGCAATAAATTAACCATATCAGTGGGTCTATTCTATACTTATCGAACACTAAATTGATAAATAGTATCAAACTTAGGGTAGGTTTGTATCAAAATATTAGCACTTATTGTAACAATTACACGAAGCTGGTTTTTATTGTTGCAATAAGTGTGATATTTTAACAGCAGCAAGATAGGTGCTGTTAAAATATAGCACTTATTGCAACAATAAAAACCAACTTCGTGTAATTGTTACAATAAGTGCTAATATTTTGATACAAACTTACCCTAAGTTTGATAATATTTATCATTTTATCACTTTAGCGGTCGATAAGCATAGAATAGACCCACTGCTATTATATTATTATAATTTTACATTTTCAAAAAAATGAGCTTTAAATGCACACGTGTCTTCTGCGAAACTCCAATTTTTGAAAAGATAATACCCCGTTTACACATGCACGGATTTAATGCTGACAGTACGTTATATCATACAAAATATACAAATAATACAAATTGCAAGACTGCTTGTATAGATCAAAAAAGTTCAGCAGCTTCTGAATTTTAACGGAACATAATATGTGTCAGGGAACATAGAATTAATGGGAACTGAAATACCCAATGAGTATGGAGTCACAGCACAAAACAGATTAATACATATAAATTATCGCTATGGACCAAAGTTCTGAAGCAGGGTCGGTTAAGACCTGACCGCCATAAACCCAAGTAAAAAACCGCGTCGACTGTTCCCAAAGATTGAAAGGACGTTTCATTGACATGACAAACTAAAATACATTATAAATAAACTATTTAAAATAGCATATTATTTAACACGTGTTTAAGTTTATCCCATATTTTTACACATTTGAGATATTTAGCCTGTTATACCACACCCAGTAGGGTAAGCCAGTTCCCATTAATTTTCTGTTCCCTGAGTAACAGACACCCGATCATAAGTGTGGAAGAATTTGGGATAAACTTAGCCACGTGTCAAGAATACTTCATTCTAAGCTTGTCCTTTGTTCTGACAACTGCTTTCGGCTTATGCACTGACGCTCATTCAATACTGTTGTATTTGAAGGTTGTAATACACACTATTGCACGTCTATAATGTGTGTTTTATTTTTGTACGACACTCACACATTCAAAACCCTGCTTCAAAATATAGTGTATTGGTATAAATCTATATATATATAATTATATTTATTAATCTGCACTGTGAGTAGAATGATATTTCCAAACAAATTCGAACTACACCGCACAGAGCATTTTGATGTTTACCAATTTTCACAACCATTAAAATAGCACTATAAAATAACAACAACGCATCTCGATCACGCTTAAAGAATGAGATTGGCGAGACAGTCGGCAGTTTTATGTGTAAAAAGTTATTATCGCGATAGTTGAATTTACACACTATTGGTAGCAGTAAATTCATGCACGTGTACAGGCGATATTCGATGACAGATGAATAAGAGGCTGTCATTCACATTATGCACAGCAAAATAAATACGAGTATTAATGAAGGTAAATATGCATAATGATATATTGTTCCGGTTCCTTAAGAGCGTACTTCAGTGACACGGCAAATAGTTTTCAACAGTAGGTGCGACAAAATTTCTCACTAGTCGCCAATCAGGGACCGAGGTGTCTGCACGTCGATTTGTTTTGTCATTACGTCAGATGAAAATATTCTTAAATCGTGTAAAGATGACTAAAAAACTTTACGTATGTACTTAAAAAAAGAAAACATGTCAATGAATATGCTATTATTATTAGTAATATAACAATAAAAATAACATTACATAGACGCATGTTGGATTTTTATGACAAATTATATTTCGTTCGGCACGCGTTATTTGCACAATCCGCGCATCGTCTAGCCACGATCTTTTTAGACCATGCCTCAACTGAAGTTAAAATAATGAGGAACATTTTGCAAAGCTGAAAACTGACCATTTGGATGATAATAATTATTGATTGTAGAAATAATAATTTTACATATTATGCAAAACATTTATCCCTAACTTTTTAGGGGACCTTGTGCTATTTTACATGAGACACGTTTGTAAATAATTATAGAGATCAGTACATTTTATAAAGTACCTAATAATTATCAAAAATATAATATATTTCTTCGTACATACTTGTATGGGCTAGTTAAAAATAAGGTTTGATAGTCCGGGAGATTAATAAGAAAGAGCAAGAGACTGCTGTTATTTGATTACTGTTGGCGATAGCGATTAAAGCCAACGTAAAAATTATCCCTTCATATTTTTTGCAAACGGGAATAAATTATATAAATTTAATATTCCCAGTGAGTTTGCTACTCTTATCTTGTCTATCTCTTATCGTGTGATACGTCCGAAGAAGTGAATTTTGATTTGATTTGTTATATTCCAATCTTGCAAACCATTTGTGTTCCTCAATTTTTCCACCCATGGGATGGGCCACAGAACAGATAATAAATAGAATTTTGATAGGCTATAATATATACCAATAAAGTAAACTTTGACGCATCGCATGTATGAGTGTCCTACGAAAATGAACCATGCATTATAGTTCAGTTCATTCGGTATAAATGAGAACTCTGCCATTCTGGGCAGTGTTGACCTGGGTGTCCCTGATAACTATCTTAGAAATAGAGACCATCAGTTGTTTATTCTCCCAAGGTGCAGAACCAACCTGCCACTGGTAATGCCAATTGGGAGGGCGATAACTATGTTCAACGAAATTGCTTCGGGTGTTGATATATTCCACCTACGTGAGAATGAGTTTAGTAGGACGATGTTTTATAAATTCTTAAAATAGGGTCTGCTTAACTCATCCAGTGTACTTCCTTGTACCTATCTAATTTTTCTACTGATCTATCTCTTTTTTTATGTAATACTGTTTTATATTTCTTTGTTTCTAAATGTCATGTTGTGAACGTCTTAAACTTATAATTTGTAATGTCCACAATATGTTAAAAAATAAATCAATTTAAATTATAGACGTGCAATAATTGTGTGTGTAATACACAAATGAGCGTCAATGCATAAACTGAGAGCAGATGTCAGTATTCGACATTATGAGGTATTCTTGACACGTGTTTAAATTTATCCCGTATTTTTCCTTACTCGAGATCGGTTGTCTGCTTCTCCTTACCAGCTAGGTATTGCAGTTCCCATTATTTCTGAATTCCTTGGGATGGGCAATATATTTACATTTATTAACAATTAAGCATAAGCTATTATTTCGTTATATAATCCACAAAATTTAAATTTAATTAACCAATAAAGACATGGGTTAAGAACAAAATATATCCATTAATAATTAACGTATTGTATAATATAATTAGAGGGCGCCTGCGGCTAGATCAGATCCAGGTGTTTTTTTTCACTGTGTTTGTTGAAAACCAATCCAACTACAGTGATTCATTACAGGATTACTATCAAATCTTGTAATAGATAATAAATGTTCACGCGATTATCTCTGGTTATAGATCAAGATCTTTCGGTTTAACCAAATGCATTTTACACTGTTATGATTTTTTTAATACTATGAAATACTCTTTATTGTATGCAACACTCAATAAACCATTATTGCCAATTGCAGGGGTCAAATTTAAATATCTATCATAATAATTAATCGTAATTTTATTCAGATGCAGTTGGCAATATTGTACATTTAAATTTTACGTTTCATTTGAATTTTCGGCAATTAAAGTTAAGAAATGGCAACCTTACAGAAACTACGAAAGCGTTTAAAATTACTACATAACGATCTTGACAATAATTAGAATATTTTTTTTTAAATGCACCTAAAAGCAATCACGGTTTGTTGATTTAAACCTTTTTTGTATTCTTAAAGAGTGTCTTGATAATCATTATTATAATAAATTATTGTGTCCATAGTATTTTGATACCTAGCGCAAATTACAGTTAACCTTGTTGAAATCAATGCGCAATCACTCGAATCAATCATACCGTTGGGAAATCGGATATAGCTGTCAGCCGCATCAAATTCGTTGAAATTATTTCATTGCTATGCGTTGTTAACCTTTTAGATGCGTAAGTACGTTATATAAGTACACTTTTTGATTGACCTAGGGATCATTGATGTGTTTTTTTTTTAAGACAATGACTAATGATTGTTATGATTCGTATCTTGAGGCGTTTTATTTTCCAATACGTATACTATAAATACTTACCTATCTATTATGGTGACGACATAGTTTTTTTTGCCAATATATTATAGGAAGTTACCGCATATGATAGGGTCAAGCCTTGGATAGTTTATTCACAAATTATATGCCATGCCGACAGTGACGTCCCGTAGGGGCAGGCAGATTGGGCGTCGCTTAAGGGCGGCAGTTACTCGAAGGGCGGCAAATCGAGAAGATTCATTTGGTATATATAGACAGAGCTACTTTAAATTACTTAGTAATAACGAAACTATTAAAAATGTATTAATTAACATAACAGGTTTAATTAACAGGACTGATTTATTTTTGTCGGGTTCGCGATGTCTAGTTTACTTTCGTTCCCTTCAACGATTTGCGAATAATTACAGTCTGGTTTATTAAACCATTGCACACGGAAGTTGCATTAGCTGTCGAAATGAAATATGCAACCCCCTCTTACAGAGTATGCCATCTACCGCTCCTGGTCCACGATTTTAGTCTGTATCGAAGTGTCGCACCGTCATTAGATCAACACTCGATTTAATAATGGCCAAACCTTTAGAATATCATTACAAATGTTTCCAAGTTTTTTGAAGAAGAAAAACGACACGGGTCGCCCTTAATTCCTCAAGACAGAGCAAATAATGTATCGCATAAATGACATTTAATAAGCCACTGTAACCACCAACGTCAAAAAAATCGCCACTTTTGGGGAAAAAAGTATTTATAAATTTAATTTATTATATTTTAGTTATATATTTTGTTAGTGATGTATCCATACAACACATTTCTTAGATAATGGAGTCATGAATAGATGATAAAAAATATACTGTATAAAAAAATGGGGCGGCATTTTTCCGCTGCCTAGGAACGACATTTTGTCTAGGGTCGTCACTACATGACGAGATAGAAAGAAAATGTTACCTATTCTTATACCGTACTGCGTAGATTTATTATCGACATACAATAATTATTTTTTGTGTAACTAACAAAGCGAGACATCGCGACAATCACAATCTCGATAAGTCAAAATTGCGACATGTTACATTCCCAAAATATAGGTTAAGGATTAGTTTAGGTTCAAGGTTTAGGTTAGGTTAGATAAGGATAGGTTAGATTAAGGTAAAACAAAAATAAATTAAATAACATGTTACTCTAATAACAATAATAAAGGGTATCTACATAATTTTAAAACACCTCAGATAGGTATATACCTGCTATAAAAAATACGACATCTGATACGGTCTTGGAAGGCCGCTAAACACTATTTATAGGATATATACGGCGGACGTACGGGATGCTGGTAAGATCTGGAATGATGCAAGAAGACTAATGAGCAACAGGGCTTCTTAGAAGCGCTGTTTGGTGTTCATATGCTCCAGCTAAAGGGAGGACATGGCCGAAGATGATAATATAGACGTAACTTTTGAAAATAACATAATAATAAACACCCACGATTGCCGCGCGGCCTAAGCGTCGGCCTATAGCGTCATGGGGCAAGGTTCAAATGCAGGGTCTAGTAAGTACACATATTATTTTTCAATTTGTGTATGAGTCAGAGTAAGGACGTAATAAGTTGAGCAAATGGCTGACATCCATTTCTCGTAAAAACAAAATATGTTAATACAAACCTCCATTCTGTGGAGGCCCATATGATCTTATTAGAATCGGACATGGTCGAAAAAAAATACACAATATAATACTAATACATAACATATTATGTTTAAGTTTATCCTATATTTCTCCACACCCGAGAATTAACTCACTACTCTTTACTTGTTTGTTTCCTGAGTACTACATTACTGTTTCACTGTTGTAGTTGGGCGTCATGGCCTAGTACTAAAAAGAGATATGTGGGGGTCAACAACCTCAGGCCATGTCATCAAATTATTGCATATCACTTCATATGCGGTCAGCACATTCTACAAGTGTGACATACGTCAGTCAACAACTCCCAGCCTTGTCAGCGAAACGCTGCGAGGTTGCAGCAATGCGACAGTCAGCATATTCCTCAAGTATGACATACATTACATTATTACATTCATTTCAATAAATAGCGAATCACGATTGATGGAAAGGTACTCTCTATCATCACGACTCGGACTAAGCTGCGTATTATCTGGTTCTGTTTAAGCTGTCGCACATGTCATTGTACTTATTTATCCAGTAAATAAACTCTCTCCTCAACTCGAGCAACATCCAACCAGTTTCTTCATTCTCATCACCATCACCCCAAAGAATATGCATACTTATATAAGTTGTTGACAATACAAGATACTATTTAAAAAAAAAACTGAGAAAACTTTATTATATGTTGATCATTTCAAAATTAGAATATATCCATACTAAAAATGCGAGTTGTCTTTTTTTAAATTTCCCATCAAAATAAAAAAAAAAGAAGCAAATGATAATAAAATTCCATGTTTTCCTCATTCTCATATGGGCCGTATGAATGTAAAATATTTTTTTATGACGCATCTGTACAATCTACCTACATGGTATAATAAAAATCAGGCTATTTATAAAATGTTTAGACACTTAACGGAAGAGTATTGCCCATTTATTTTCTACCATACCTCTAATAGCTTCTGTGTGTAACGCCCTCGGCTTACTAACGTAATATAATGCAGAGGTCGCAAACCTTATTCAATTATTCAGAGATTAGACTCACACCAACTATAAATAGTGATCAAGATTCAATAATAAAAAACAAAGAAAATTTGACCATATTTCAACATAAGTTTTCCCCCTATTTTTACTACCACAATATCTGTACCCCAGTTCTACACAGAAACAACCAATCATTTAAAGGTTTTGAGTTAATATAGATTTTTTTTCATTATTTATAATTGAATAAACAAAACAAAATTAAAAATTCTTTATATGATTTTTTTCAATACAGGATTTCTTGGTAGTCTTTATTCAACTGTAAAATTGTATTGAGCATTGATAGAAAATGAATCAAAAAGCCACATTATCCTTAAGTCCAATATGTATAAAATATAATTGAAATTTGTAAAAAAATTAAAGCCATTATTTTGAAACAATGCTTTTTTTTAATTGTTTCCATACTAGGGAATCAACAAGATATGATGGTCCCGAGTTAATATATTGTGAATTATTCCTTTAAACGCGCCATTTCCAATGCATTATGTAATATTCTTAATCACAGTAAATTTTTATCTTATTTTATTTTATTTTTCTGTTCTCCAGTCTTTGATTCACTACTATGCATAACTGTAAATAATTTACATAAAATTTTAATATAATTTTTCTAATTTTTTACCATTAGAGAAAAAGCACACATAAGGATGCCGGGCGGTACGCGCGTGGTACAAAGTGCTCTGCCACTAAGACTCCTTTCTATTTTATGTTTACTATAGTGTTAATCTATATTATAGTATGTAACATCTATGGAAACTTCACTGGTTATAGTAATTTTCTTTATAATAAACTCAGAGCCTATTTAAAACAACTCTAATAGTCTAATTATTGAAAATAAAAATAAAAATAATAGAGTTATCTCCTACTAAAAAGATAGTTAAATTAACTATCGCTTTAGAAAGTAATTGTTATTATATATTATTATTCAGAAATTACCAATGGCGTATGAAGTCATGCGGTGATCGAATTAAAATGTAGATTTCACGTCAATTTAAAAAAGTAATAACTTTTATTTCCAAGATTAATGGTGATTCATATTAATTTAAATATATATCGCTTTATACTCAGAACGGGGAGCAGAATGCAATTTGCAGTTTGCTAAACATTTCTGTCAAAAAACTTGTACAATATGATATCATAGACATTAATTGAAAATTATGAATGTGACCTCATGTTGACGTGTGTGTTTAAATAATTGTTTTATGTGTTGTGTTGATAGATGAATATTAAAAAAAAAATAACATTTCTATTACTAGTAAATACATCATAAATAATTAACATGTTTTAAAGCAGCACGTATATGCTATCTTGCGTATCCCTGTTTGTATATGAAAGTTAGCTCTTGAAAAAAAAAAAAAGTGAAATTACGTATGAATCATCCTCCATTTATTTATAAACGTAAAATATAATATAAAAAAAACTAAATATATTCTACGAGCGAGTCTTGATCAAAGACACGACAACGCGCACCTAACATTTATGGCGACATCTAATTTGTCGCCATAAATTATTTAAAAAAAAAAAAAAAACTTTCCATCAATCAATAATTAAATCTGTATTTTTCGTGACTACGAATATAAAATCACGGCAATATTCAAAATAATAACAATCATAAATAAACTAAGCGATTATGTTTGTAAAAAAATATTATGTAATAGTAATTATGTTACAAAAACAAATACATTGACTCAATGAACGGATATAAATGATAGAATTTAGGACATCGAGAGGAACCTCCCGACCAAAGGCCAGTGGCGAGGGGTGGAGGTAGGCTGTTAAGATTCGATATAATTTCTCGATTTTCGATTCAATATTTGTCAGTCAAACTTATTGATTTTCATTGAACTAGTAGGTAATACAAATTGCATATGGTGCCGGTTAATTAAAATAATTACAAGATAAAAAGAACTTTTTGTATACCACGTTTTTAAATTTTCTGTTGAATCATATAAACTTGACAATTCTATGTATTAATAATTTAGGACAAATAAGGCAAACAAATCATTTTTTTGCTATTTTACAACAAACAAACAAATATAGAATACTGAAATGTCATTTTGATTTCCATAGTAACGCACGTATATATTAATAATTTAGTTGCTAGGACCACCCCATTAGCAACCAATAATAGTGGATTGGATTACGGATTTCTTCCGAAATAACTTTTCATACAAAACAGAATTAACTGAAAATGAATTCAATTCTACTTAAAGATGGCTAAAAGTATTAAAAGAATGCATTGGCATCGTGTTCTGATATATTTAAAAAGTTTGCTGCTTGCCGACTAGAAGTTAGTTGAAAATCGATTGCAAGATTTGTACCGGATAAACAACCACCGGACAAATAAGAATACGAGCTAATAAAAACGTTGTAAAAATCAATTGAACCCTCTCTAAACCAAACCATAATAGTTTAGGTATGCTATGGGCGATCCGACAAAAGTAATACACACTTTTTCAGTCATACTTATTTTTTTTCATTGAATTAAGAATACATTTTATTACAGATGGTGTTTAGGTTAGTTTTTTCAAATGGCACTGCATTAACCAAACCATAATAGATAAAAAATATTCTTCTATCAATAAAATATCTAAAATGATGTATGATTGAATTAAATGGCATAATTTTAGATATTTTATAGATAGACGAATATTTTTTGACTATAATCTATTATGGCTCGATTTACGCATGGCTTAATTGAGTTTTTGAAACTAACCAACATCATCTCCAATTTGTGGTATTAGTTCAAAGAAAACAAATACGTATGACTGATAAAATTTAGTGCGCGCTATCTATGTCGGGTTTTAATAGCCTACCTTCACCCTTCGCCACTGGTACCTAGACCTAGGTACCTATTTATTTTTTCCGCCATTTTCTCGGAGTATATTGAGACCATCTGGTGATTCAGAGATAGTATTTGGTTATCAAATCAAGTCACTCATCTTCCCAGGTCATAAAATGTGTCACTGAATGTACCTACATTTATTGTAATCATCATCACACTTAGTCAGCGGTCGATCGTGTCTTTCGGAGTCCACATTATTCTGCCCTATTGGTTTCTGTATAGTATAGTGTATGTTCTATGAAGCTTTGTTAGAGAAGTTTAGCAAATACTTTATATGCCATGTTTAACAGCGTGAATAGATTTCTTTATGGTATTATGCTAATCTTGGCCCCTACTAGAGGGAGGGGGTAGACAGAGCTCTAGTCTGGGGGGCCGGGCTCAGGGAAGGAGGGGGCGGCTTGGCGGGTCCACCAGTTAAGTGAGAAAAACACAAACAACAAATTTGCTCGAATAGTAAAAATATATAGGCGCTATTTTCCTCAAGGTATATTTACATTTTAAAATATATGGCTATGTAATGCAATTTGATGTGATATGAATGATATGATGATTGATGTAATCAAATGACTTCATTTTTTGTATTAGTACATATTTGTAGACGTAAAGGGGAGGCGCCAAGATTAGATTTTTTTTAAAGGGAGGCGTAGTAACATAAAGTTTGGAAACCACTGGTGTATACTATCGTTTCAGGTAGACGAATCACAGAAGAAACAGCGTTCCTTATATTATTTTGTATACTCAAACCCACCGTCCATCCCGGTATAAGGCATAAAGCCCATTGACGCAGCGAGTGCGGCGCTCGCGCAAAATTTCTACAAGTGGCGCGTAAATCATCAAAAATACAACGTAATCAAATACGCCAGCGCCCACTGGACTTAACGATGCCTTGCGCGCCGCCTGCCGCATGAGTCACCGTTTTTCGCTTCTCGGCGATACGATTTAATGAAAATACAAAGAAGTCCATTCATTGAACACGGCTACCAAAATTACGCTGCTTGAGGCGTCGTCGATCGACGGGCCAAAAGCAATTATTTAATAACAGAGAACCCATTATTTTATTTTATTCCGTGTCATTATATTTCGCTGGTTGAATAATGTCGTCGTAAATATTTATTACAAGCCCCGAAATAATATAATATTTTTATTGCTTTGTTATGAGAGACGCTGTAAAAATAATTGTTTTGTGCTGCTTGGGCCGCTTATTACATAGGTGAAGGGTAATGCGCGGCGAGAGACGTGTGATTATGGTTATGAATACGCCGACTTCGCCCGCTCGACGCGTTCTGTGGGCACCATCGCTAAGGCTTAGATATGTTTAGAAATAAATTGCGTCAGACTTCCCTGGTCAAAGGCAGAAATAATTTATAGGTCCAAATTTGTATAGACAGTCGATTACGTCACGTTTGTCGTCTAGTGAAATTTTCTAGTAGAGTCGATTATCGCTGTTATGTTACGAGTCTAATTTCTAACGACTTTCTACAATCTACGAGTCGATGAGTCTATGGTAAAGCGACGATTTATTACCATGGAAATACATTTTGGACTAAATCGTTAACGTTAAACCGAACGAGATTATTATTGGAGCGTTTTCCTTCGGACATTTTGATTTTTTTTTAAATTAAATAAATACCCAGTGGCGTGGACGTGAACGACTATTTAGTAAACTATTTTTTTATTTCTTTAACTATTATCACCCGTCATGTATGCACAGACGTGGATACATGGCCTCCGCAAAGGGGGGCTGACAGAGTTTAGAGAGGGCCCGGCGTGGCGGTTCGACCAGTTAAGAGAGAAAAAACACACACATTTGCTCTAATAGTAAAAAGTCGCCTGTGGTGCTATTTTTTTTAAATTATTAATAACGTTTAAAAATATGTGTCTGTGTGATGTAATTTGAAGATGATTAATATAATTAAATAATAATTCACACGTAGTGTTTTAATTTATAATCATTTTAAATGTGTTTCCTAACATACAAAATGGCTTTTTATGCAATATGGCGAAGGTTGCATGTCACTTGGCTACCACAAAAGGAGGTCATGATCAGCGCTTCATAATATGCTGATTGCCGACAATTCAACTAATCAACTGAATAATACACGGAATACCCTTTAACCATGGGTTCCGTAGAAACCACTCGGGAAACACGAATGTAGAAAATTACACTGCCCTTAACCTTAGCGATAGCTAGAGGGGCCACCATAGATCCTAGCATACGGGCGCGCTTCAGGATGTGGGGGCCATGTGTGTACGTAGGGCCGCCTTACATGACGCTTAAAACGTGCCTGAATGAAAAAAAAATACGTGCTCACTCTGCAATCCGATACGGAGCCGCACGGAACTGATATAACAATCATGCACCATGGTGCTTAAAGAAGTTTAGAAGTTTAGTCTTGGTGACATTAAGTGTCATATGTATCTGCATATTGAATATCAAGGTTGGAATTTATTGATGACCCTACGGAGGAATCGGGATCAACCCGATTAAAGTTCTCTCCATACGATGTTGCAAATTTCTTAAATGCCTCAAAGTAGACTTCGGTTGGTAATCTCTCTCGACCATGTCCAATCCTAATATGATCATGTGAGCCTCCACAGAGTGAAGGTTTGTATTAACAGGTTTTGTTTTTACGAGAAATGGATGTCAGCCACTTGCTCAACCTATTAGGTCCATACTCTAACTCATACACAAATTGAAAAACAATATGTGTACCTGCCAGACCCAGGATTCGATCCTGGGACTCACGACGCTATAGGCAAACGCTTTAATCGTGAGGTCAAACTTAATTACGATGAAGTTAACTAATAATCTAATAGTCATGCAACTAAAGTGTTTTACAAATTTTGCTAACATTGGTGACTGACTTTTGTAGTTAGGTACCAATAATAAGTATGTAGGTACTTGCCTTGATTACTAGCCAGTGACAGGATTTATCAAAAAAATTGTCTTGCATTTGCTAATAACTTGGTTTACCATTTTTTTTACTTCAGCGGTTATAATATATTTCTACTGTGCTTGGTTTATCATTATTTGGAGTACTTTCATCCCAAATATTTCGGACCTGATTGCAATAGAGGCGAATTTTGCGGCATTTGAAAAATTTGCAGCGTCGTATGGGGAGCGGGATAATCCCGACTCCTCCGTAGAATCATATTAAAATCTTGAGCATCAGTACGCGGGTACACTGGGCCCATCACGATAAAATGTGAGCAATTAAATCAAGTCAGGGTCAAGAACCCCGATTAAATATAATTATATTATGTCAAAAAATTCATTAAAACGTCAATCTGAGGCGAAAGATCTTGGGATAATTTTTGATTCTTCATTATCTTTTCACTCGCATATAACTTCTACGGCTATACGTGCGAGTAAGCTTCTAGGATTCATCATGCGACAATTTAAACCATTCAAGAATCCAAATGTATTACGTACACTCTACGTTTCATTAGTGCGTAGCATTCTTGAATATGGGTCGATTATCTGGTGTCCTTATGAGGTTTCCTATAAACTTATTTTAGTACGCGTCCAGAAGAAATTTCTTTGATGTCTTTATTTTAAGACATTCAACTATTTTCCTTTCGATAATTCGTCAGATGATTATTTTCCGACTGCCTTTCTACAAGGCATGCTTACTTTTCACTCTCTTGAATCTCGTCGGTCTCTTCTGCTGCTGTTGAAACACTTTTGCCTGTTATCGCGAGGGATAGTTTCCAATCCTGGTGTCCTAGTGAATTTGAATTTCTATGCGCCTGTCAATTACCTACGTGGTCGCAGCCATGATTTATTCTGGATTGGAACTGTTTCCTCGTGTCAAGCCTATCAGGCACCATTAGCGAGGGGTAAATGCGCTCCCGTAAGACATAGACATTTTCAATGATGTACTTTGTCATAATCAACGGCTGTACAGACACGGCGGGTGGTGGAGGGTGTATTGTACATAATGTCCATATTAATTAAATCGTATCAATACGTGGCTACAGGTATTGCATGTTGTAGAATGCGCAGAGAAGTGGGCCAACATGTGGAGTAGGCTGTTCGACAGCTAATTCATCCGGGTCACGACCCTCTTCATGAGTCATATTTCATTTACCTATATAATTTGTATTCTTTCCCTTTCTGGAGGGAGGGGTCCGGACCCGGACGCCTTATCTAGTCTCATTTCTTACTATATGTGTCTTATTATTCATGGTCCCTACTCCTGTTTGGGAAGAAAATAATATTGCTGTCTCAAATAACGAATTACAAACGTTACGTTGCCCCCCCCCCAATACCTTACTCATTATGAAAAATATTATAATATATGTGTGAAGTGCCTAATATAAAATAAAATAAAATAATACATTTTTTTGTACGTCAATGGTCTTATATCCGATAAAGTAATTAATTATGTATTATACATACGGAAGTTAACGAAGTCATGCCGCGACGTCGATCGTCGGATGTAGATTTGAAATACCGGCCAAATACTGTTCAAATACCTGCAATATATTATTAATTATTATACTTAGCTACCTGTATCAAAATAATAAACACAACACACGTTATAAATCATTGACGCCAAACCTTTTTGTCAAGTGCAATATATTATTTTTATCTATTAAAATATTTTTGTGCGTCCTTCTCTGTCCCCATCTTTTATAAGTTTACGTGGATATTCTGTCTTACTGTCTTTGTTCTGGTGTTTTAAACACAATTATTTTTCTGTGAGCTACCGCATCAGCTCATCAGTCTTTGTAGAGTCTCCTGACGTTGCCAAGTATGCCATCCCTAAACTCATTCATTTGTCAAGCGGCGACGCTTAGCTGATGGTTCCTCTCCATCCATAATGTTTATATTTTTTAATTGATTGTGTATATTGCCTAGGATAACAGTATGCTACAACATCCTATCCCTATTATACTTACCCTTAAACCTCTAGGATAATTTCAATAATTTCTCGATACTCTAATCACTCGATATACTATTACCGCACTGAAAGCATCTCGTCAAACTATTATAAGATTATCGTTTGATTTCTTCACGACCCAATTAAAATAAGCAATTCGTTTATACGTGTATATTTTAATATGTCTCTATGTCTCGCCCTCTCTTACACATTTTCATACGTTATTTCTCATGCGTTACAGATAATTTAAGACAAATATAAATATACAGTATTCTACAACAAATTGGCAATATATACGATTCCAAAGCGCTATAATATAATATATGTCAATGACAGAAGTGGAGATTAGGTGATTTTAGTTCCGTATATCGCCGTTAAGAAGTTTGCCGGGCGCATGGCCATTATAATGTCCATTAGATATAATTAGCATGTTATTTAAATGTGGTAATTAAAAATTAATGAAAAGGTTAGCAGTGATTGTGTTAATGAATGACACACTTTAATGTGTATGTTTTGTTGTCAAAAGAAAACAATAAAGCGATAATAATTGTCAGCATTGCCTCAATATTAACTAGGTCAGTAGGAGATGTTACGATTGGTAATTGCAACAATATCTCTTGTAATATATGTAAGTACTGCATTTATATAAATTGGAAGGACAATGCATGAATCCTCACTCAACGAGTCCGTCACGAGACGTACAGCTACCGTCACGAGTCCTCCACTCGACGTGGTAAAGATTAAACCATCGAATCAGTCTTTCAGTTCAAATATATAATCAATCTCTTGATCTCATCGATCTCACCAGTATTCATACCCGAGATTGTAATCTAACGAAATCATTTTTATCATCTTTATTAAAGTGTTATTGTATTTAGTGTACTCGTATATTGATCAATAAACTCTCCTACAAATGCAACAACGGTAAGACTATTTTTCAAAAAATCCACTGGTTTAGGGCAACCGTTGTTTTATTATAATTACTGACGCACGCATTTCGTTTGCCGGATAATGCTCTCGAAAGTGACATGCGATGTGATGCTTCTGATTTCTTTTCAACGCCACTGGATTAGTGACGGTTCTTAAAGAAACTACCGGTTCGATAAAGTCACAATTATTGATTGTGTTATTTTGATGAAAATTAAATTTGTGTTAAATAAATTTTGCATCTAAACATACTAAAGATGTAGGTTTTTTTCTAAATGCAAACTAATACAAATAGTTTGGACATACTATAGTATTCTTCTTATTTCGACCATGTCCGATCCTACCAGGATCATATGGGCTTCCACAGAGTGGAGGTTTGTATTAACAGATTTTATTTTTACTATAAATGGATGTCAGCCACTTGCTCAACCTATTAGGTCCATACTCTGACTCATACACAAATTGAAAAACAATATGTGTACTTTCCAGACACAGGATTCGAACCTCGGACCCTCGACACTATAGTATAATAATATTATTAAGCGCATCCTCAAGAATTCATTTGGTAATAGTATACACACAATCTCACAAGAGAGGACAAGCAATATAAGAAAAAAAATATAATTTACAAAACAGTAGTTATCCACTTATAATGAATAGTAAGTTTTAGAGGTACTTAATTTGGATGCAGTGGCGTATCCGTACGAATGCTGAGCTCTAAGAGCGACTGTGAATACTTGTTAATTTCATCGTCAATAATTAATTAGATAGGACGAGTTGACTCAATTGGTAAAACACATGCAGTCGAGTTGGTCGGCATCCACCAACGGACGACAAACGTATCTATTTTTCCAGATGTGTCTTGCAGGCTTCAGATGACACATGCTTTGAGTTACCACACTTCATCCATCATGCAGCCGCGATTTCTGCACGGCCGCCTTTCATGACGCCATAAATGTGTGTTATAAATGATTTATTACCACACTTCCTGTCCCGAAGCGAAGCTGCACGGGACTGATGTAGTAACCATGCACATTGATGCTTAAAGAAAGAGTTTAGAAAATAAAATATGAATCTTGACTTGCTCTACCGTCATTTGTGTACTTAAACTCTGCCGAAAAAGAGGAGTCAGGAGTTGAAAGTGATGGATCTAAGTAGGGATCGAAATAATTGAATATTGAATAAAATGCATCAAAGTTGACCTTGGTTGTTATCAAGTCGATGTGGTCAATTGGGCATGTGTAGACTGCAGACAAACCCTGGTAAACAGCTCGGCCGGATCCCAGCAGCGGGTAGTCCTGGAGGGCGTGTTCAGCGTCTTGATGGTCGTGCTTGCGATGTAATAAGTGATAACCAGTGACGTGCGTTGCTTGCAGGAATATCACATATAAGTATTTATATGGCTGGGTTGGGCGAATCCAATAATCAACAAGAAATGTCATAACGTTGAATACCCAAAAATCATTACTATATTTGATCACATTAATAATTTAAGCATAAAATTTTTATAAGGCAATACAAAACCACTTCAAATGTCTTCGTTTAAATGCTTGGGGATTAATTTTAATCTGCAATATTTTTAAGCGGTCTATATAATATTATAAATGATTGATAATATTCAATAATCATATTAAAAAAAAACTCATTCTTTTTTTTAAAACTATCAATTATTGCTTGTTGTTTGCGTCAAGAATGTATTGGGAGCAATTATAAAAGTTATGTTAATATTTATATTAACATTGTAAAAACAGGTTGAATTAAAATATAGATACTATAATGACGTATGTCAGTCAGTAAGTGATCAAGTTTGTTTACTGACATCAATGCCTGACACAGATCTGGTTGTCATAATAACACTGAGATTCATATAGTTTCTTAACAAGGCAGCCATATTTGGCGATTGTATTGTGTACAATTAAAATACTGGTTCAATGCGAAATTAAATGCACTTGTTCCGTAGAACCAGTTTTTTTGTGAAATTAATTTACAATCTCATAAAGTTAACGAGTAGGTATACACTATACCAGCGGTGGCGAACCTACGGCACGCGAAAGAATTATGGATGAAATTAATTTTATGAATATAATTATACCTTATTATACCATTACTAATACCAGTGTGTGCTTCCCGTGATCACATATGCGTGTGAAACACGGACATTAATTAAAAGAGAGATCCCGAAACTTAAAGTAGCACAACGTGGTATGGAGAGGTACATGCTGGGCATAACGCGAAATGACAAAAAGAGGAATGAGTGGATAAGGAAGGAGACAAGGGTTTTCGATGTAATAAAGTTTATTAAAAGCCTTAAATGGAGATGGGCTGGACACATAGTTCGAAGAAGAGACAATCGTTGTACAAATCTAGTCATCCAGTGGTATCCAAGAAATACAAAACGTCCGCAAGGTAGACCTAGAGGCCGCTGGATCGATGAAATGATAAAGTTCTACGGAAGTACGTGGCAACGCAATACACAGGACCGAGAGAAGTGGAAGCAGCTTAAAGAGGCCTTCATCCAGCAGTGGATAGATTCAGGCTGATGATGATGATGATGACTTATATAATAATATACTCGTATATATTTAAAAAGAGAATATTAGTCTTTATAACACTTAAATAATAAAAATACATTGTTAATGGACTAAGCCGGTAGGTTGTAGAGGTGGGAAAACTGGTCGATTTTGAAGACTAAGTATACTTACTACCAGTATTAAAAAATACTTAGTATCGAAACTTGTTCCAAAATACTTACTAGTATTTGAAATATCGGCTATAATATAATCGTTAAAAATACATCCGCTTTTCGAAAAGTCCCATTTTCGAGACAGGTACAGCTGGAACTATGGCACTAGTCACTCCTGTTTCAGTAGAAAATACTGAAGCATTAAAAGCACTGGTTTCATTTATCTGTAAAGCATTTTCATTTACAGGTGGAGCTATATTTTGCCTGGAAAATTCAATATGAATAGTTGGGTGCTTGCGCTGTAAAAGTTTCTTCAAATTTGACATTGACTTGTATGAATTTTTTATTTTACAAACATTACAGATGGCATAATTTGTAACTATTTCTTTGGAACGATTCCACATGAAACTTAACCTTTTAGTAGCCATTTTTACACAAATTGTTTATTAAGTAAAATATAATTATTATCCATTCACGCATACAATTGTAAATCAGTTTATGTTTATAAGTTCCAATTATAACACTAAAAAATCGAGAAACTCGACGTGACAAAACCAGATAAACGCGTAGTCAGTTAGCGTTATCAGAACTCCGCTATGCCGGCTTGCGACTGACGTCAACTCGATGTAAATGTCATACTCAACTTAAACTAAAACTAATTCCGTAGTATTATACTAAACATACGCGAGTCGCGGAGTCCGAGGCGATGATTTCATACGTAGCAAGACTACAAACTAGCTAGCGGACGGCGAGATCTCATACCATGCGTCGAACTCCTGGACTCGATAAAGTCTCATACTCAACTGAAACTAAAACTCTTAAAACTAAAACTAAGGCGAACTCAAATGAACTCAAAAAAAACGAACATGTGACCATTTCTGTCATTCACTCTACCAACTTTACAACAGAGGAGAAAGGGAGAATAATGACAGTTGAGTATAATATCACGGCTAAACATACGTGTATCATGATATCTCGCTCGCGCGCATTTAATATCAATAGCGTTGAAAGTCAACCAGCATCACCGAATGGCGAGTCACGGCGATGATATCATCGAATGCGTTCGAATTCGAACATCGAATACGTTTCAAGTTTCTTGAAACAAGTTTATTGGGCCACAAATACTTAGTATGGGTAGTTTCATCAGAAACTTAAGTACACAAACTGGTGACAGTATTTCCAACTCACCTCTAGTAGGTTGTCATTAAGTATATTGTTATGAACACACATTTGATTTAAATGGTTTTTATCATTTAAAAATTTCTAGCGGTCATTGTATATTCATGTAAATGAAGAGAAATCATTTTTAAATGGATAGTGTTCATAACAAAGCCACTATTATAGTTAGGCCGTGCAAAGGAACTGTAAGTTTCGATAGTTATTGCTCATACTTCAAGTGTAATATGGGAAACTATTTGTACAAAATGATGATTGTTTTGTATTGAAATAAATGGCAATACGTAAATACGCCAATATAGGTACTGTCTTGAGGGTGCGAAGAGTTCTAGAGATCTCCATAAAGTTTATGAAGGAACCCCTGTAAGCGCTCGGCTCCCGGAGCACCCCCGGAGAAAATGGGAGGATAAAGTCAATGGACACGCATATAGGCTGAGTGTGACAGACTAGATGAAGAGAAATTTAGATATGTATACTTGGAGGACAGTTGCGCAGTCAGCCATGGACCTGAATGATCTGGAGCGTCAGCTTAAGTAAGTAAGTAAGTTAATTGATTTTAACGAAATATACAATCGAAAATATACATCTACTGCTGACAAGTTACCGCGGTTTCAAAAATAATCAATAACTAGCACTAATATCATAATTATCAATTCAATGCCACGGCCTGTCTATAGTCGGCCTTGGTTCATAAGAAAGTGTCCTTTTTCTTGTATACGAATGAGCATCTGAATAAAATCGATTTTCACCGCAATGTTATTGAGTAGTGATCTGTTCTACTTTTAAATTCACATACATCATATTTGTGTGTTTGTTTCCGGTATGTATATTAAACTAGTAAAATCTTGTAAGTCACAAGAGGGGAGAAGGTGGAGAAGGAGAAAAAAACGTAAAATTTTACAATAAAATAAAATATACACGTGCACGTAAACATAAAAAGGTTCACCATCGCTGCACTTTACAGAGTGGTGTGAATTGTTGAATAATTAAAAATGATCGGTGTAAAATAGAGCAAGACGTTACATTTTTTTTAACACAAAGGATGTCCTATGGTCGCACTTCATTTAACACACTTTCGTTTAGACTATAAAAAACATGAAATTGAATTAAAATGTATCCATATAATTATATCGACAGTGTCTCGTCGAAGCCAACACGTTTTTATGATACTTGCTGAGAAGATATCCTGGGCTGATCACATCACCAACGACGAGGATTTAAAGCTAGTCAATTAAGACAAGAGAGCTTATAGCTTTTATCAAGCGTAGAAAAGCTCAATACTTCGGCCATATTTCCCGCAATTAAGAGTTTGATTTACTGCAAATCATAGTGCAGGCGAGGGTTACTACTTACTAGTAGCATAACGTAACGTAAATACTACTTTACACTTAATTACGAATAAGAGGCTTAAATTTTTTATACAAGGCTATTTTCAAAGGAAATTAGGTAGGTAGTGATGTAAAAACCAGAGAATTGGAGCGGACCCTTTTTTGAGTTACTCCGCTCTAGCTCCGCTCCGGAACCTAATACTTGCTCCAGCTCCACTTCAGGTTTTCATTATTAAAAAAAGTGAGGTTATTTATCACTCGGCAGTGTAACCCGTATTTCAAATTATTCCAGTGTTGCAGAGTCTCAAATATAAAAATATAATATTTTCATTGGATTTTACTACGAAAATTTAATAATAAGCTGTGGAGCACTACATATCTTAGGTGATCTGTCTCCACTCCTGCTCCGGGTAAAACCATTGCTCCACTGCGTCGAGCCTCGCTCCAACACTCTGGTAAAGACTACTACTAACTACTCATGTATTTCAAAATATACCTAATGATACCTGAATTAATTAAACTCTTCTCACATAATTTATTCTAGGGTACATACGCCTTTATAAACAAAGAAATAAATAATTGTTTCAATACGATTGGATGTAATATTAAATGTGAGATTACTTCATGTTTAGTTTCTCTTTTACACATCGCTTGTAAATAAGCAGCTAAAACGGTTTCCTCCTCTAGAAAACTCAACTGTCAGAACACTGTTTACCGGATTCCCATCAATGTTGACAGCGACAAACTGACAGCGTGACACTAAACTAGAAGACTACTGGCCCGTGATAATAGTAATACATTACGATATTATTTAAAGAAAGTTATGTCATGTCATTCTAGTATTTGTAGAAAGTAAAGATGTTCTCAGTTATATCAGAAGATTTTATCACAACTTATTATTATGTCACAAGACTTGCCATGAAAAAAATTTTAGGCGCGTGATTTAATAATGTAATAATATTTATATTATCAAGAGCTAAATAATTGGTTCATTTATTTCATTTCACATTTGTTAACAATCACGTATCCATGTATTTAGGTCAAGTTCTAGGAGCTTTTTTACGTTTTATCCCAAAATACATTTCTTACAAAATTGTGCGAAGAGTGACTTTTGGAAATAGGTAGGTTATGGGGATAATACAGAATAGATAAATATTTGTCAGTTAGAGCCGTTTCAGACGGGACACACGAGTGTCGCCTTTTTTGTTAAGCAACCGGCGTGGCTGAGATTCCGCATTTACACTAACTAAAACTAAATGGGAGCGTTCAGATGGGGGACACTCGTGTCTCAAGCTGCAGCCAGTTTTATGTTCTAATTTATAACGCGAAATTATGCGTTGACTCATTAGCTCTAGGGCGTTCATAAACATAATACAAAGGCCTCCTATACTATATACGAGGGCGACATCGGTGTCCCGTCTGAAACGGCTCTTATACTTATGGTTACGTACGTAACTACTGATAAGTCATGGACTCTGGGGGCAAGAAAGCGGGATGCAATTATTGATGTCTTCAAAATGCTTTGTATGTCTTCCAGATAAATGAATGACTCTCGACAATAATATGTCTGAGACGCATGCTGCAGTATTTTGAGGATATTATTCGATATAACCTGGAGAGACTGGTAGTTTTGGGTAGCTTCCAAAGAAGGCGAAGCCGAGAAAGAACGTCGCGCGCTGGAGCGATCAAGTGAATGAGCTTACTGGTGTCAGTCTTCACGCTATCTTAAGAAAAGAAAAGGACCGAGAGGGGTGAAGAGTCTTAGTTGCTCAGTAAATTACTAAATTTCAAGGTGGATATGATCCTCAGCCATGAGGGACAAACCAGGAAGAGATTGTTGAATGAGTATGAATTAATTAATGTGAACGTTGAATAATATCGTTGAATTAAAAAAATATATGGTGTTAAGTTAGGTTTAAATAAATCCTGAACTTTTAGAAGATAAAAAGGAGATAAAATTTCAGTTTTATTTTTTAAAATATCTCAAATTAAATAATATGATTTAACAACATATATTTTTTTGAATCTAATTTTAATTAATTGCTTGAAGGTAAGTACCTACTCTAAGTTCAAACTCTAGAATCTAGATCAATTTTCCGATTTGTTACGGTAGTATAAAACATGATGCATTTACGTATGGATTATTACAGCCATTAAACGCATGAACATATGACGCAGCGCATCTATAGGTAGATATATTGCGATAACTATTACAATATATTATATATCAATGCTTCTGTTAATCATAATATCTTATTATTTAAAAAATAGTTTTATTACGGTACGCTCCAACTTCTTAACATCACCCTCCGAATACTTTGCTTCCACATTGGGACTATCGAATCCACACCTCATCCTCTTCTTATTGTGCCATCCCCTAGCGGAGGTCGGCCACCATCAAGGCGATTTTATCTTTGTCGTCTGCTACCCGAAACAGTTCAGTGGAGCTGCACTCGTACCAATCACGGAGGTTCTTAAGCCACGAAATGCGGCGCCGTCCTCTGATACGCTTCCCATTGATCTTTCCTTGAATGACAAGTTGGGGAACGCTGTATTTTTGTCCTCTCATAATGTGGCCGGGGTACTGTAGTTTTCTGGTTTTGATACTACGTAGAACTTCTCGGTCTTTCCCCATTCGTTTGAGAACTACAAGATTTGTCACTGTCAAGGAATTTTGAGGATGCGTCTATACAGCCACATCTCGAAAGCTTCAAGTCACCGTGACATCTCTTGGTTAAGCGTCCATACTTCCATACCATAGAAAAGAATTGAGAGCACATAACAACGTACCATACGCAGTCTCAGACCTAGGTTAAGATCTCGATTGCTAAGGAAGCGTCTCATTTTGAGAAAGACGCTCCTTGCGATCTCAATTCTAGTTTTTATTTCCTAAGACTGGTCCCATTTCTCATTGACCCATGTACCTAAATATTTATAATGAGTCACATGTTCGATTGGTTCGCTGAATGCTGCTCCTCATGTTCATACAATAAACATTTAGCCTAGGTCGCACCCAGTGACGTCCCTAGACAAAATGCCGCCCCTAGGCAGCGCATAAAATGCCTCCACATTTTTTATAAGTACAGTATTTTTTCAGTAAATGAAAGTTAAGTAAATGGAAATTCGGAAGACCATACTCCCGAAATTACATCCTGGGAAGTAACCCATGCTTTAAATTACATGAAAAGTGGGAAAGCCCCCGGGGAAGACGGTTTAACGATAGATATCCTCAAAAAAGCAGGAAAGGATGCAAATGAAGTACTTGCACAATTGTTCACAGCCTGCATATGCAAAGAGGATGTCCCAGAGGTATGGAAAAATGCCAGCATTGTCATTCTTCACAAAAAAGGTGACAGAGAAGACCTAGCAAATTATCGTCCAATAAGTCTACTCCCTATTCTCTACAAGACGTTCACAAAAATTCTCTCAAACCGTCTGCAAAATGTACTAGACGAGAACCAACCGAGAGAACAAGCCGGATTTAGAGGAGGATACAGCACTATGGACCATATCCAAGTCGTCAGAGAAATCATAGAGCGGTACCAGGAATACAAACTGCCACTATGCATGGGTTTTATAGACTATGAGAAGGCGTTTGATTCGATAAAGAAATGTTCAATACTCGACGCACTCAGAAAACAAGGAATCCCTGGACGCTATATAAATATTTTCAATAATATATACAGTAGCGCAACAGCATCTGTAAATCTCCATAAACCATCGCGCAGATTTCCTATCAGCAAAGGAGTCCGACAAGGTGATACAATCTCACCTAAACTATTTACAGCTACCCTTGAAGACTTATTCAGGCAACTTGACTGGAATGACAAAGGGATCCCCATAAATGGAGAATACCTGAGTCATCTGCGCTTTGCCGATGACATAGTAATTTTCTCGCAAGACTCAGAAGACCTCCAAAGCAGAATGCAGGAACTCGCTGAAGTAAGCAACAAAGTAGGTTTGAAAATAAATGTAACAAAGACGAAAGTTATGTTCAACTGCTTTGCAGGCCAAAAAGAGATCCTCATCAATGGCACTCAGCTCGAACAGGTGAAAAGCTACATCTATCTGGGACAACAAGTATCTATAGATGGATGTATATTTGATGAAATTGTTCGCAGAGTAAAGCTAGGCTGGAGTGCTTTTGGCCGCCTGAATAATGTCTTCAAAAGTGACCTTCCACTGTGCCTAAAGCGCAAAGTGTTCAACCAGTGTGTGCTTCCCGTGATGACATATGCGTGTGAAACATGGACCCTAAGTAAAAGAGAGATCCAGAAACTTAGAGTAGCACAACGTGGTATGGAGAGGTGCATGCTGGGCATAACGCGAAAGGACAAAAAGAGGAATGAGTGGATAAGGAAGCAGACAAGGGTTTGCGATGTAATAGAGTTTATTAAAAGCCTTAAATGGAGATGGGCTGGACACATAGCTCGAAGAAGAGACAATCGTTGGACAAATCTAGTCATCCAGTGGTATCCAAGAAGTACAAAACGTCCACAAGGTAGACCTAGAGGCCGCTGGATCGATGAAATGATAAAGTTCTGCGGAAGTACGTGGCAACGCAATGCACAGGACCGAGAGAAGTGGAAGCAACTTGAAGAGGCCTTCATCCAGCAGTGGATAGATTCAGGCTGATGATGATGATGATGATGACAGTATTTTTATCATGCTTTCATGACTCCAATATCTAAGAAATGTGTTGTATGGGTACATTACTTAAGTACAACTTTTGCTTCATTATACAATATTGCGAGTTCACGGTTTTAGATACATTAAAAAATACACCTGACAATTTCCAAAACTCGCGAGTGACTGGCAAACATTTTAAACAAAATTAATTAAGCATGTGTCTACCTATAATTCAAATTTAATTCGCAAATCTGCACGTTTCATTGCTATTCATCAAGGACGTTACGTCCAAGAACAACGGAAGTAAACTAGACATCGCGAACCGGACAAAAAATTATAGTCCGATGAAAACTTGTATGGTAATTAATGCATTTTGTTTCCAACCAGTGAGCTGAATTTTTTAATGGAAAGATATTTCTTTTATTACTAAGTTTAGGTAGCTATTTCTATAGATAAGATTCTCCTCGATTTGCCGCCCTTCATGTAACTGCCGCCCCCAAGCGACGCTCAATCTGCTTACCCCCACGGGACGTTACTGGTCGCACCTAAAAGTAGCTGTCATGTACAAGCACCTTTATCAAATATGATAACTGCATACGTCTATATTTTTATTAGTTCAATATTATGTAAAATATTATAATCGTTGACCTCCGTAGGCAGTGTTCGCCAAGGTGTCATATGCAATCAATTAAGTGATGTCTCCTCACGTCAACAATATACTGATAGTAAATAACGCAAGCAGGTAACAACGATTAGTAAACCAGTTTACAATACACCATTTAACGCGGTTTCAATTATTTGAAGTTTGTCGATAGTAACTAACGGAAAAGCCAATCATATATTATTTGACTTTTCTTGAATTTCCACATCACTTAATGGTAGGTATCTTTAATAATTAATTCAGCTTATCATACTCTCCATATTATACCTAATGATACACCATTGTAATAATTAAATAAAACCATTCATAGCTCATTATTAATAGACAATTTTAATTAATTTTTGGACAAAAACCCAAACAATAAATTTTCATTAAACGGCTACCGACGTACGTAATTTTTTCGTTTGGGTTTTCCTTTCTAATGATAAGGGGAAAATCGAATAACCCAGATTGATTAATATAGTTAAGCATAGGTAAGAACTTTCCGGTACAAGAGTTTTTATTTATGTATTAATATACATACGTGCACATAAAAATAAAACAAATAAAGCAAATTAACAAATTTTAATAAACTATTTCTTTTATTCAACGAATTCGATAAGCATTTCATGTAACAAGTACTTGTTAAAATTATCGTGATAAAATAAGGTTCCCATAGTTTAGTTGGTTAAGCATACTGGCGCGAATCCAGCATATACAGGTTCAAGCCCCGTCGGGTGTCGTATTCTTTTCTACAAAATGATTTTTTCTAATGTATATAATATATACACACTAGAGATGTTTTCAAATTATGTATATTCAAATTAACAAATGATGGCTCTTTATTAATTAAATTGGCTTTTATGTGATGTCCACAATGGCCGAGCGGTAACGTGTCGACTTATAACGCTGTGGGTTTAAACGCCCCCTATGTCAAATTTACATTTTGTTTTTTCATTGTGTTGTCTGGGCTCATAGTATGGACCTAATACGTGGAGCAAGTGGATATCATCCATTTCTCCTAAAAAATAAAAATCTCCACCCCATGTAGGTCCATAATATATAATGATCCTCTTAAGATAGAACATGGCGATGCTACGTTATTATATAAACCTACGTTTTTGAGTTATTTGTTTTGCACTTTGGCAATAAACTAATTTTCTGCACGGCAATAAGATGACGTCTTCCGACAATAAAATATCGGTAAAAAAATAATATACTGGTATTAAAAAATGAGAGAAATTACTAAAAACTATATCTAAAATAATGACTGAATCATCTGACAAAGCTACAATAATGACAAACAAAAATCGGTGTGTGTACTTATGTAAGCGCGTTAGAAGTTATACTTCTTTGGCGTAACAAAACAAAAATAAAACTTGTGATAACCTAGATTCTTCGACTAGCTCTTAATTATATTGTTAATTAACACATTCAAGAAAAAGCGCCGCTTTTTGTAGCGCTTTTGGTTTATTTCTATACACTTTAACTTATATTACTAAATTATATAATTATTTCTCGTTGTTTTTATTTTTAAAGTACAAACTGTCACTCTGACGTATAATCGTTTGTTTACGTAAGGAATTTCAAATAGCCGACAATAATAAATTCGCTGCCTAGGCAACGGAACAATTCTAAACTATAATATTATACTGTATAATCGTCACGATTGCAGTATCATACTGTGGCGTAAATGTAGTGCGTTCGGCTGATAACCGAATAATCGGTGGTACGAATCGAATTGAGTGCGTTTTTTTCGTCTGAAAAAATAAATTATGTGTTACATGTCGCACCCCAAAAATACACTTAGATCTGATTTCCCAAATGCGCCAAAAGAAGTATAACTTCAAAAATCTCTACATTTATTTTACTTTGGGTTTGGACCTAATACAATTTTATGGAAATAAAAGCTTAAAAAAGCTCTCGGCTTCTGGATGTCTGGATGGAATTCATTATTTTAAGAAGAATGCTTGACGGCATTGGGAAAAACGGGTTTGGGTCGAAATCCCGAAGGCCGGAATCCCAAGGGCCGAAATCCCGAATGCAGAAATCCCGAATGGCCGAAATCCCGAAAGCCAAAATCCCGAATACCGAAATCGCGAACGCTGAAATCCCGAAAAATAAAAAAATACAAACATCAATAATTGCGCAATCTCGAATTGCGCAATTTTTGCTAGAGACAAGACCCTTTTTTTGCGGAAAATGGGTTTTGCTGATTGTGCAATTTTTTTAAAGGAGAGATATTTTTGTAGAACGAATGGATTTTGTCTCTTGCATAAATTGCACAGTTCAAGATTGCGCATTTATTGATGTTTGTATTTTTTATTTTTTTATATATCCACAAAAATGGGTTTATGTCTCTCGCAAAAATTGCACAATTCGATATTGCGCAATTATTGATGTTTGTATTTTTTTATTTTTGCCATTCGGGATTTCAGCATTCGGGATTTCGGCCTTCGGGATTTCGTCCGGCACCCGGGCAAAACAGGGTCTTAACGATTTCCCTAAAGAAATAAAAATAATATATTCATAATACTATAAGTCTCTAAGAAAAACAGTGACAATGTTTGTGAAAATCTTCTATAAATAATTTTATTGTGTCTAATATACCTACAAGTACATAGCCTCTAGAAACAATATGTCATTTTATGCAATTCTGTAAAACCATTCAATTATCTAAATATAAGCTAAAATTCCATACTGTTCAGTAAAATGCAAGCAAAAGTTCAGGGCAAATTCATTGTATTAATAAATTCGTAGTTTTTTTTAGAGAACAATAGATGCATTGCATTATTGTACATTAGTTCTGTCGCAGAGACAGGATGCATCAAATAACTATGTCATATTATTCAAATAACTATAAACTTAAACAAAACTCCATGACTTACATAATTTGGGTCCGAAAATTTATTAAAATAGTAATTACACTAACATGACTTTTAATTTAATTATAAGCATTTAGGATAGTTTTCATTTTGACCTTTAGCTTCTTTATTCTTAGCCGGTAGGGACATTCGTCACGTCACATAATTTTTCGTTTTTTTGACCGAGATTCCTTTCCTAACATCCTTTACGTCATATCTAAATTAGGTCACACATTGTAAACCCTTCCTGACATTCGTTAATATCAAATTTCGTAAAATATTTTCACAGAATAATTTATCCAAAGAAAAAAATAAGTTTACGTTATGTTGGTTTTGTGACGTCACATTTATGCAACCCCCTATCACCTTCATAAAAATGATTATATTATATTAAACCCTTTTCCTTGTACATGTATGACCTCTAAGTAGAAAGATTCACAGAAAATTGAACGTCATAGATACCTAAATGACAAGAAATTCAAAACTACGACGTTATTTTTTAATCCGATGATTTTATTACTATTTTTAGTTTAGATTGCAACATTTTATTTAGTAGGTAATAAATAAAAAAAAACCCTTTTGCCACTTATTCACTTATTGGTTGTAAAGTTTAATCATTCGAAATTATAAGGATCTCCATACATTACTACGGCAAGACGTTAGCACATATCGCAGGCACTGATTTCTCATACGGGGACTCCGGGCTTGATTTTCGTTGAGGTCACAATACATTCATGTCATTTTATCAAAGCCTTGGTGTTATGTGATTGTTTCATGTCTATTATCATTCTGTTGTTTCACTATACTACTGTCAGTGATAATATAATATGTAGGTAAGTATCTTATTAATCTGTTTTATGGGCATTTTTATACATTTTTTCTTATTTTGATATACATTATAATTTTAAATATATACAAAATGAATACTTAAAAAAACACACCATTATTAAATTTGCCATTTACCATAACTATCTTACCAGGCGAGTACACAGTGGGAGGTTTTCGGGTTCGGACCCTCCCTCGGGAACGAAAAAAAAATCAAATTATGAGGTGAATAGAATATTACTTTTTCTTCTTCGTCAGGACCCCATTGGGTCTATTCTAAACTTATCGACCGCTAAAGTGATAAAATGATAAATATTATCAAACTTAGGGTAGGTTTGTATCAAAATATTAGCACTTATTATAACAATTACACGAAGCTGGTTTTTATTGTTGCAATAAGTGCTATATTTTAACAGCACCTATCTTGCTGCTGTTAAAATATCGCACTTATTGCAAAAATAAAAACCAACTTCGTGTAATTGTTACAATACGTGCTAATATTTTGATACAAACCTACCCTAAGTTTGATACTATTTATCACTTTAGTGTTCGATAAGTATAGAATAGACCCACATGACTGAAAATCGTGACTCAGGTGATTTGGCTGTCGAACAAGTTTTCTCAACGGGTTGATTTCTCTTCACTTGTCATTCAACGACTTCAAAAGCCTGTCAGTGGATCAATTAATGCAAAATAAGGCATACAACGTTAACATGTCTAAGAGACAAGACAGCGCAGACGATACAAACAGACACTAATATCATTATAACAATTATTATGACCGTTAGGCCACGCGCATGCGATAAGTATTTCTGGATGCGACAATATGTTATTACTCGTACTTAGGGATTGCAATACCGAATGAATATATCAATGCCGGTATTTCGGTATTTCTTATTGAATACCGGTATTAATACCGGTATTCGTCAAAACTTATTATAAAAAAAATTAATACTTATGTATAAATATAGCTATTAATATCTATTTGAAATACTATTTTTTTGCAATCTACCTACATTTATTATGTTGATCTTTATGAATATGTATAGATGATAATATTTTAGAACTACTGTCAATTTTTACAAAATACTTGTCCGGGTACAGGAAAATCTCTCTGAAATACAACGTTTGTTGGATGTACTATCAACGTTGGATCAATAGTTAATAGAATAATTGGAGACATTTGCCACTAATATCTTCTTTTTCGAAATATGTTAATTCATCGCGACAATTCTACTAGTAAGTATTTGAGGATATTATTTTAATATTATGTAACTTTAAAATTTTGTTGGTTTCAATCAATATATTTGCGTTTTGGCAGCATACAATTTGTACATTATATATTTATATAAAATAGTATCTAGTAAATAATGAAAAAATAACATTAATTCATTTTCGATAACATAAACGTGTTTGTTTCTTTTAATACCGAGTATACCGGTATTTTGATTTTTGAAATCGGTATTTCGGTATCGATATATAATTTAATACCGGTTTTGAAATACCGGTATTGCAACCCCTACTCGTACTTGTAGTACTCTAGTAGTTATAGCTGCAGACCATGTGTTCATAGCTAGGCTCTCAAAACGGTTATGTGAAAGTAGTACGCGGGGTATCTACAGAACTCAGTGATACATGCTAAATTGTTTAACCCCGCTCTCTTCTGCCGCCTTAAAAATAGATAGTTTTTAGAAAAGGAACCCCTCAACTATTTCTCTGTGTACACACCTGTATCTTATTGACACATATTTGCCTAATACATTACAGAATCGTACAATATTTTCCAGCTGATTTTGTTTCCTTTATATCTTTAAATTTACGTGGTCAGGTATACGATTGGTCACCGTGAAAATTGCGAAACAGACATCTCCGATTTCCGCAACCTTGTGATAATAGACTTACACGGTTTTGCCATAGATTTGAACTTGGCGTTACCAGACCACAGGTTGACCGAGACACGGCGATATTTAATTTGCATTTGGTAAGAAAAATACGAAATAAATAAAATTTATTGACATTTTGAAACATAACCGAATCAATTATAGTCAATAGTCAGTCGAATCGGAAACGGTAAGACTACGTAAAATCCATACAAATTTTTACGGAAAATACTTGGAAATACTTTCAGTTTAAAATTGACTCAACATATTATTAGGTAATATCATTAGCTACATATTGACATATGCTAGGGCAGTGGCGAAGGGTGAAGGTAGACTGTTAAAATCTGAAATAAATACTGCACACTAAACTTTTTCATTCAAAAATATTTGTGCTCATTTAACTAAGACTACAAAATAGAGATAGTGTTGGTTTGTTTTTAAAATTCACTTAAACCCTGCGTAAACTATCCATCATAGATAATAGTAAAAAAATATGTCAAACATAATTTTAGATATATTAGCTATAGAAGAATATTTTTTTATCTATTATGGTTTGATTTAGGCAAAGCTTGAGGGCCCACATGCTCAGCGTAGGTCGAAATGGAGCTTTTATGGTATTTTCAAAGCATAACCCTGGACATTCCTTAAACGTTGTAAACATGTACCTAACTGAAATATTTTTTTTTTAAATGGTACATGTTCAAACACGCGCGTTACCATGATCTTACTCCCTACTTCATTTATCGTTTGTCAATTTATGGCTACGGCCGTATGTTGTAGCTTAACTACTGGGAAATGCCAATAGAAATGGCGTATTTCAAAAAAAATACTACCTCATTCTTAGGTCAATAATTATTATAAAGCAAATATTATTCGTAGGATGTTTATCATGTTTATCAATTATTGTAAATGCGTTCAAAAATTAATAATCTAAAAAATCTTAACACCACTGCACATTTATCTACTGAAATATGACTATATTCTAAAACATTAGAGCGAGAGGTTTAAAAGAATAATATTTTATGTAATAAAAATACTTAATGCAGTCATCAAATGTTTAAAATAAATATAAATGATAATAAAGCTTCAATATTATAGAAATAGATTATTTACAATGTTTAATGATTGTCCAGGGTAATGCTCTGAAAATACCATAAAAACTCCATTTTGACCTACGCTGAGCATGTGGTCCGTTAATGAATTAAAAAAAAAACTAACCAACATCTCAGATCTGTAATATGTATATTCAATTCAAAGAAAACAAATGAAAGTATGACTGAAAAGGTGTGCACTATTTTTATCGAATCATCCATAACATACCTAAATTATTGTGGTTTGATTTAGACAGGGTTTAATTGAATTTTAAAAATTAATCAGAACCATCTGCAATTTGTATTCTTAGTTCAATAAAAACAAATAAATATGACTGACACAGTTTAGAGTGCACTATTCATGTTAGATCTCCACATCCTGCTTCCACCCTTTACCAATATGCTATGAGCTTAGTTATAGTGCTGAATCATTCCATTATTCCCGGTTTCTAGTTTGTCGCTACCACGTCCATCCACCGAACTTTATGAGTTCGTTTATTCAGCAGATTTAAGGACAACTCTGTGGTCATTTAGTGCCTCTTGGGTACCATTGTAAGACGGCATTTTTCCAGTGGTGTCCACCTATTGCCATTTCATCTGCTTAGCAACCTCGCATCGCATACGCCTATCTGCTTGATTATCCATTGGTTTTATTTTTACGTTATGCCCAATATGCACCATTCCATGCCACGTTGTGCTACTCGAATTGTTTTTTTATTTATCTTACATTAAGGGCCTATATTTCACGTATACCAGTCGCACACTTTACTCTTCAGATACAATGGAGAACAAGACACTTTTCATGCGTTCTTTGCCTTTGTTTGGTTCTGCGAGAAATCGCGTCACATATCTACTAATGTCAATTAGTGGCGAAGAATGCCTGTTGAAGGTAATTATGTTGTAGTGGGTAACTGAAAATCCTACGATAGCGATATTTCCAGGACCTGAATTTATTCTTCAGAATTGCGTGAACACTGTAATATTATGTACGTGTTGTATGCGTGAAATATTCTAAATTACTTACAGTCTTTTTTATTGTATTAGTGTCTTGTACTTATCGGTCTGTTTATGCAAGCGGACAATCAATTTATAATACATACATACAGAAAGATGTCGTTGAAAAATTAAATATTTTAGTTATTATTTAGATACCTATATTAAAAGGCAATTATAAAATATTTTTGTTAAGAAAGTAGGCTTTAAGTAATTGCCTAGTATAGAGTCTTCACCACTGCTGTCAATTTACATATTGTGTTATCTAAGATAGGCGTAGTTATTAACTCGCTCGATTTGAGTATTTATGAGGATCGCTTTTGGTACCTACCTAAAAAACAAATAGTTTTAATTGAAATTCTAGTGAAGACTACTAAAAATCTTATTTATTTTTCCTTATCCTGTATAGTATATTAATAATGTATTCAAATCCTAAAAACCATTTTTCTTTTATCAAATCAGTGTTGTAAGCATTCATAATAATTTTTGTGACATTTATTACATTAAAAATTGACGCCGATTTAATAAAACAATATTTTTACCTCTTACTAATCCCGAAAAAATCTCGTTTACTCTCAGGCCGTGTTTAACCCAAAATTAAATTACTGGACAGTACGTCATCACCTGTCACTGAGAATTAAATTACACCACTTCATTAAAACTTGATTATGCTTGTTGTCATTAAAAATTTTCGTAAAGCAAGTAAACGGGCGGAAACTATTAATGTCATATGGTTATAATGATGGAGGGGCATTCCACTTACATTACAGCGCAGTGTTTCGCAAAAAGAGTGGCGCGGTGCACAATGGGGGTGCACATAACATTGTATAGTATGTTTATCAAATTCAGTTAAGTGTGTAGCTATGCTATTATCACTATCTGATGCAGAATATATTTAAAGGAGGGAGTTTGATCTAAAAATGAAACTAATTAATGTATACAAGATTAAAAAATTCAACATTTGTTATTACCGACTAATCTAATCAATGTATAAAGAAGCAGATGCGATGTGATTGTTGCTACACTATTTCTAGATAATACTTTCATGTTAGCGCGAAAAATCGTCAATTTAATAGATTTTTTCAAGATAAAAACAATTAAACGGGAAAAATTATTCATTTGTTATCGAGCACAAAATTGCGCTGCAAGCGACATTTTTTATTGTATTATGTAGGTGTGTAAAATAAATTTGCGAGCAAAAAATTCATACGTTTTGATTTAATGTGTCTAACTAATGTTGACAACTAAGTTGCCATATTATATTTACAATTTTTACAAATAATTTGGAACACCTCACAGATTTATCTATTAAATTTTTAAAAGATAAATATTCATTAAAATATTTTATTTATTAAACGAATAAATCAAGGGATTTAAAAATGTAACAGTATTTTATTGAACATACATAATTTGAAAACACTTTTAACAAAAAATCTTTTTGAATAAAATACGACACCCAGCAGGTTTCGGACCAGCGACAATTATTAGCAAGTGCAAATACGTTATAATAAAAATTTGGAGTGATCCTGTTATCCGTTAATAATTCAGGTAATTAATACTTTGATTTAAAATACAAAAATCGGTTGCAAATAAGTAAAGCAATTTAGAAAATATTCCAGACTATTAAAAAAGTTTTAGTTAACTTTGTCATAATTATACACGTATATAGCATAGCATACCATGGTCAGTGCACATGGGCGCTAAGGAATATAATAATATAACCACTAGAAAAAATCTTTTTGAAAAAACACGACACCCTGCAAGATTCAAACCTGCACATACTAAGGATTCGTGTCCATGTGCCTGAACACTAAGTTATACCTGTCCTATTTAATTGCAATAAAGTTAACTAGCGGTTAACTATAAAAAAATAACGTAGGTGGCCTTCAAATTAGTTTGTGTTTCGGCATATACGTCCCTAAACCCGTCACTGCTGCTATGTTTATCGAATTATCCTAAATGTAATTACAAGAAAATATTACTTTTTATGCTAGTATCCAAAAAATTATGTCGTCTTATCATCGGGTATTTTGAGAGCCACTGTCCCACCGAATAATGGCCAGTATCATCACAAAAGCCTGCACAATAAATTTCTTATAAAAGTAACGAGAATCGTTTCCATCACTTAGTCGCTCCTTGACTGTCGATTGTTAAGACACCGTCAGTTACAATCATACAATAAAACAAGACGGTACATAGAAGACGTCAGTAAGACGGTATCGTTGAAGTATATTGCATACTTTCGGTCGTTGTCGAAGGAAACCGCGGGAGAAAAAATATTGGTAGTGAGTGTAGAATTCTCACTGAGCGCAAAAGTCGAATGCACCGACTTTGTAGGTTCACTCTCAGTAACGCCGTACTGAAGTGAGCACCGCTTTTGGGCTCTGTTGACAGAGAGAGAGCTTTTGAGAATTCGCGCGATTTTCGATTTAACGAAAGCTGCACTACTTGTGATTTTAAAATTATATTATTGACTGTGCTCGTTCAGTGATAGTGATTTTGCTATACTTACCGGAGGACATTACACCCTTTAAAGGTATGTGAATTATTTTATAATTATATAGCTAGCTATAAAGTGTTAAAATAAAATTATTATTAATTAATTAATTTAAAAAAAGCTTATAAATACCAGGTAGGTAACAAAGTACAATATGTACTTCAAAAAATATATTATTATAATAAACAGATTTGTATTTTTTTTTAAATTAATATCGATTTTAAGTAAACTGTGTTTTTTATAAAAAAAATCTGACAAATTATTAAAAATATAGATTAGTTTAAACATTTTGATTTTGATAAGTGTATGTATATAATATATTGTAGAATGTAATAATTAATATTAGGTACCTATATTTAGGCATATATATATATATATATATATATTAAATATATTTTGAATTAGACATCTTTCAAATCAGTTGTCTAGAATAAAAAAAACCCGTACGTCATAAATGAATCGCTAACACTAGTGATGAACGTCTTAAATGTATTTAACAATACAATGATTATATAAAAAGTAAATTATTTGTATATTTGAATAACGATATTGATTTTTATCTTTTGACCATGTCCGATTTTAATATGATCATATGGGCCTCCACAGAGCGGAGGTTTGTATTGACGGTTGTTTGTTTTTATTTTTATTGATAAATGGATGTCAGCTACTTTCTCAATCTATTATATTGCATAATTTGACTCCAAACACCAATTGAAAAACAATATCTGTATTTGCCAGACCCAAGATTCGAACCTGGGACCCACGGCATTATAAGCCGACGCGGAGGAAAAAAAAATATATATATATCATATATACATTCAAAATATATACAGCTCTACTTTTGATTCTTTGAAAATAAAGTAATAATAATAAAAATTTAATGATACATTATTTCAAAAAAATATACCCACACAATCTTTTTAAGTATGATTTAACTGTTTGTCACTATTTCTCCATACCAAATTTTAAATATTATTTATAACGACATTTTAATTAAAATTGGTTTTTTTGGTCTAAATATATGCGATTATACTTTGAAATTTAAAAAAATACGTTGTATTTAATGGATAAGTTTTACTCGTATCAATAACATTGCAAATAATACAAAGCTAAGCACATTTTAATATTTTCTTTTATTTTGTTAACTATCAATTCATGGTGGAACTGCATTGTATTGTTGTTTAATTTAATAAAACTCAATTTTTTTGTAGTATTTATTCCACTTGTAATCAATAAATCAAAAAATAATTCGTCCGCCTCAGAGGGAGATTTTCAACTTTTTTTGAACATTACCAACTTTCAAGAGTTGAAAATGTCCCTCTGAGGCGGACGAAACCGACCCTAATTTATTGATTAAAAGTGGAATAAGTACTACATAAAAAATGCGTTTTATTAAATTAAACAACAATACATTTTAATATGATGTATTCATAGCGCTTATATATAAAGTGAAATTTACTAAGAAAGAAACTTACAAAAAGGAAACAAACAAGTTAGTTTTTAAGGTCAAGATTGAAATTTTAAAAAATATATTATCATCAGTCAACCATGCCACTTAAAACACTTTTAAAGCCTACATCTATTCAACGCTCTCTTTCTTCAAACAAGCATAGACAATATAATGAAGTATATATTATATAATCAACTGTCAAAGCTTGAAAACTCCATATATATATCTGAAATTAATAATTATACTCTGCATAGGGATTTCTTATTGTTGTTAATTATTTATTCCACACTTCTCTATATATCATAATAAAATAATTCCTAACAATTAAATGATAACTAAATTAATATTATAAAAACATAGTCATTGTAATATTTATTATTACTACATTATGCATAATATTATCACAATTAATTATTGTGTATATAAGCACTTTTTAATTGATCGGCCTAATAATTAAGTAGATTTCGGTAATCCTAATTAGCAAGCCTAGATTTTATTACTGTGCAATTTTTATTAAAATAATGGCAATCAGTGCAGAGTATGCAATTTTTTGTTTTCACTTTGCAAGCTATTACAATATAATACGATTTCATCACAGAGTAGTGACATTTTGTTTTAAAGACAATATTAAAAAGTAATGCTTACAATGTAATAATGCCTACTGACGAATCGTTAAAAATATTTATTAAATACTTCATTTTATTTATCTAAATTTTCATAATACTATATTATTTTTTTATAAAATTAATTATAAATTTATTAGAAAACGTTATATAATAAAAATTATATTAATTCTCTGAAATATAAAGTAATAATGACGAGCAATAAATGTTTTTTTTAACTAGGAGATTATAAGATTATAAATTAATGATCTAAGTATAAAAATTTACAAAACGTAATATCACAATATTAACTAACTACATTTAAAAAAATATTTTAAAACACGTATTTCGATCACATATAATACGTTTTCTAAATAAGTATAAAATTACTACTAAGTAAATGCTAAACCTCTAACTTTTATTTGTCATTATTTGACCTATCCTAAAAGAAGTTTGGTTATGATTGTTTTAATGTTTTGAAATCAAGAAATTCGTCTGCTCATATATTTCCACCAATGATTAGTTTATAATATGTATAGTTATATAGATAATAAATCAGTGCCAAGGGGTGGAGGTAGTCTGTCAAGATTCAACTTAAACAAAACTGTGTCAGTCATACTTATTTGTTTTCATTAAACTAAGAATGCAATTTTCAGGTGGTGCTGGTTAGTTTTTAAAATTCAATAAAACCCTGCGTAAAGCAAACCATAATATTTAAAGAATGCTATGGGCAATCCGATAAAAATAGTGCACAACTTTTCAGTCATGCTTATTTATTTTCGTTGAATTAAGAATACACAATTACAGACAGTGGTGGTTAGTTTATTTAAATTCATTAAGCCCTGCCTAATCAAAACCATAATCGATAAACAATATTCTTCTATCTATAAAATTTCTAAAATTATGCCGTTAAACAATAGATAAACGAATATTTTTTGACTATTAATTGTCTACTTTTACTATACCTTGGATTAAGCAATATTAAATTGAATTTTAAAAACTAACAAACACCATCTACAAATTATTGTAGTCTTAGTTAAATGAAAACAAAGTTTGACTGACAAAAGTTCAGTGTGTATTATCTATGTCAGATCAACAGCCTACCTCTACACATGACTACTGAATTAATGAGATCTATGTTTACCATTTTGCATGATTTTACCAAAGAATTCTAAGTTTCATTTCCGATCAACTTATATGATTCGACTTTTTAAACACACTATTTAGAGAACTACATCGATATAATATAATATTAAATATATTGCTTCTTTACAATTAACATGATATTTTAAAGATTCTCCGATAAACCCACATCTCGAAAGGCTTAATTGTATTACTCATCGGTTGAGTGAGAGTCGATAACTCTGTGTTATACACGAGAATAGAGTAGATAATATAGAATTTAGTCAATTGTGTCATTGGGCATAGGTATTGGACGATTGCAAAGGATTTCGTAGAATTCGGTAAAAGCATCATAATTTATATAATACTGTTAATTTATTGAATATAATGTAATATACTTAACTATAAGTTTTATACTGCTAATATTAAATTTACCTAATTGGTTTGGCGGTACTAAGTATTGCAAATTTACATTTTAATTATTCTGTTGATTTGTATTAATAATTATTCAATGCAATAGTTTTAATATACATACGTAACGTGTATAAATAATGAATACCAGTCAATTACTTGCAATTTAAACAGTAAGTATTCGAAGCAACACGCATACATCCAACTTCCTTATGTAATTTCATAATAATATACTCATTAAAAAAACATTGTAGATTTGATGAGATCTAATAAAATTATTATTTAATCAATGATTAACCACAACCATGACATTTGAGTTTAAAATTCGAGTGCTGTAAATTATTTGAAGATGTTCAATAATTAATAGGCACGATTTTTTTATCGGTGTTTACTTAAGTACATTTAATTTTTCAGTGAACGATGGTAAATTTTATTAATCTAAGGAAAAAATCTTTTAATGTTAGTCACATTAGAAATTTTATTTACGGAAATCCTGAGATAAGAATTAGTAAATTTAATGCTTGTGATTTTATATATTTAAAAAAAACCTGATTTAATCATAGTTTTTATTTTAAAGAAGCTGTAAATTTTTTAATTGACCATGATTTTTTTTTCATTCGTTTTGTTAAAAATTCAATAAATATATTTATAAAAATTCATGTTTTGGTGATTTGGTGAGGAAATCCTGTTAATAATATTACTTTGAAGGTATAGTCTACATCCTTAAGTGTGCTTTATCTTTTAAGACATATCTTCGCAGATTAAAAGATTTTACAATAATTATCATTTCTAATAACTGAATAAAAATAATTAAAAAAAAAACCAAATAGATTTCATTCATTAAAAATACAGTATCAGTGTTAAATTAACAGCACGAGTAAACTAAACCACTGTACAGTTAATGCTAGTACTATTATTATTATTAGATCAACAGATGGGTTGTATTATCAATTAATTAAATAATATTTATTCCAATGCGTAAACTTAGTTAGAGCTTATAATTAAATTTGTGACTGTGCATAGGTAGTGGTTTAATACTGTTTGTTTGACAAGCTCACACTTACGTTGTCATAAATGTAATATGACATGAAGCATATTTGAAAGAAAAACAAATATAATCAAATCTACTTTACCACGGTACCAAAGGTAACCTAACAAAAATATTTTTAAATCATTTGATAATTTTTCCCAACTTTTTAAACTGTTGTAAAAATTCTGTAAAAATCATTACAATCGAAGTTTGGTGTGTCTAATAAACATATTATCATAATTACAATGTTTTTTTTTTAAATAAACACAATGGAATTTATATAAAACCGATTAAATATATTTTTAGATAAATGTTTATGAATAGTTTTAAAATCATTTTTATTAAATGCTTATTTGTTTACGGTCAGATTTATATTGGTCTGGACTATGCATAATAACTTGACTTCATACGAACGTATTATAAACTAGTAATACTGAAATATTATCAAATACATTGGTATAATGCAATAATCTACTTATCTGTAGATTATTTGCACATGTAACAAAATTAACGACGATAGTAAATTTTTTGTGCTCCATTATCTCGAAAAAAAATCGACGGTACCCCAATTCTTTTTACATCTCTATCTGAAAACTGTCAATGAGGAATCCATTAGTGGTGTTTCAAATTGATAGCATCATTTAAAAAAAATCTTATTATTTTAAGAAAATTGTTTGCAGTACCGGACCGCCCCCATAGTTTAATAAATTTTATTCTTACAGTGTTTGCATATAACATTTTAAGTCTTTTTGTGTACGGAAAATATGCGAAACGGCTTTTTTATGCGGGAAAAAAGTATATTTTTATAATAATATTATACCGTAGATTTGACCGTGTGTTATTCACCATTATACTCTCTCATTGCAACATTTTAATACTTAAAATTAATTCGCAATATAAAAATATGCATAACATTACGACATTGGCAACTCTTTATACACACATCTTTTCTGTTTAAAAGAAAATAATGGCCTACATGTTTCGAAAACATTTTTCTTTGCGGTTATGATAGAATACGAGCGTATTATTAATTCATATAATAAAACGTAGTCGGAATTCTTTGGGTAACAGGTAAAACATGTTGAAAATCTCATTCACTCTATCTTATTGTTCAACAGTGCACATACGTCATGTTACTACTCGTGCGTTTAACAGCAGTGAACCGGCCAATAGAAACTATCTTTTCTCATGATTCACTACCAAAAATCGCATTATTACAATATAAATTATCTATGAGAATACGTCATTGTAATACTTATTATTCAATGTTATTAGAGTTTACCTCAACCATCATCATCACGATGTATACAAAGTTAGAATATGTTTCTGTAAATCAGAGTCCAATATTCAATATTCCCAAAAATTAGTTAAATACAGATTTTTTACTTTAATTATTGTCATATCAACTATTAGCATGGCAACACTTAACTAAAAAATCAATAAAAGGTGATAAATGTGCTATGTTGTATTCCAGAAGATAATTATCTCGTGATATGAACTGTCAGGCTTAACAATTTTTAGCGCGGACCCGGACAGCCGCGCTATCTAGTTGAAACGAAATAATATATTATGATGATAATTACATCTTGAGGTATAATACCATACCGATGAAAGAAAATGATACTAACATTGCCGTCCCTGTCAGAGTAATTGTATTACACGTCCACAAGCTGTGTCAAATATCATTGATTAAACATAATATTTTCAACAAACTGTGAAGATAATATACCTTATATACAATCTAATAAAAATAATTATAAACGCCATATATAATACAACAATAATTATTCACCGAGATACAGCGCATGTATTTGCCAGTTATTTTTTAGGTTAAACAAACGTCAAAGTAACATAATAAAAAAAGTTTGTGGCATGGCGCATGCGCAGCGGGTGTTAAAACATATTAACTTATAATTTAGATATCCGCCTTGTATACAGAATTGACCCGAGCGATATCCGTAATATTTCAGATCAAGAAAAATAACGGAAATATATTAACTAGTTGGGAAGAGCTCAACACGTCAACACAATTCATATTTTGGGTCTATTCATATGGACATTAAAAGCCTTAAATTGTGTTTTCCCGAACGTCTTCTGATACTTTGGTTTTTAGGTACAAATTTTATTTGGCCACGTATTTTTTCAATTTATGCTTGAATAATAATTGTGTATAGATAAGGATGTTGTATTCTTATAAGTGTACAATTTGTAAGAGACGTACATGCGGCCAAACCAAGAGACGGTCTCTGAAAAGCATTTTGAATTAAATTTGTCTCTCTGCGCCAGCTGTACTGTGATTCAGCGATCTTCATTGTATACAAGAGTATCAAGACGTACGAATTATTTTATTTTACAAACCGTTTTGTAATATATCTTAGAAATCGGGAGCATCAGTTGTTTGTTCTCCCAAGGTGCAGAAATAACCTGCCATTGGTAATGCCAATTGTGAGGGCAATAACTCTGTTCAACCAAATCACTTCGGATATTGACATATTCCATATCCGTGAGGATGAGTATAGGAGGGCATTGTTTTATAAATTCTTAAAATAGATAAGCACTAAATAATAAAACACATTGGAATTTTTATTAAATTAAAAATCCTGTTAAAACGGTTACAGGAGACATTGTAAAGCTTAGAAATCGGAAATGCCAATTTAGCGGTGTTAATATCTGTGCAGTTCACCAACTTAACCATACATCTTTAATTATTCGGTAAATGCGTTTAAATGTCACAATAAAAATAGTGTATATGATTCCTTCTATAATAATATAAACTATAACATCCCCAGGGCCTCCAGGGTAACAGAATTCAGGGACCAGTATACGCACAAAATACTTTTGTTAAAATAAGTTTAATGTCGGTTAATATTATTATTAGGTAAACTTTTTTTTAGATAACTACCTAAAACCACACAGAAAACAGTGAAGTATAAGTACGTACGTAATTCAATAACAACTGGTTATAGCAGACACTACGGCTTGATACGCCCCGAAGTTGTATCATTGTTTTTTTTTTACCTAACCATAGACAAGAGAAATGTTTCGCAGCAGTCGGTACGTCTGCGTATTGAAAAAAAGCGAATATCTTTGGTAACACATCTTCACAAACTCTTCTTCCGTTTATGTAACGCATGACGTCGGATTCAAAAAACATCATGGATCATTCCAACTGATTGATACGTATAAAAGAATATTATAATGTATTTGTTATTCAACCTTTTCTGGCTATTTAGATCAGTTATTTGATTTTAGTTAACGAGGTTATCATTTATTATTATAAATAACATACAATAAGTACCTGCCTACTGTTTTTTTGTATTATGCAATAGATATTCGTGTAAGATTATGATTATATAATCCATTCGGTAGTTATAATATTTTTTTTTATTAATGGCATGCTCAATGATCATCTTGCATGCCTATAATTAGAACACATTGAAGCAAAAAGTAGTTATTAAGGTTTTATATCGGTTTCATTATGTAGATAGAAATAATTATTATCAAATATTATGGTAACTTGCACATGAAAATACTTCTACGAAGGAAAATTGGCAAAACTCATTAAGTGGATTTACAAATGGTAAAAAAACATTCAAGCCAAAAGGAACATTTATCGATCAGCACTTTTTTGAAGTAGTAATTTAATTTGAACGAGTTTTAAACCTTAATATCTAGACCATGGCCCCCACATCTTGAAGCGGGCCTCCAGACCAGAATCTTGGGTGGGCCCCCAAACCTATCGCTATGGTTATATGCAGTCTGACGCTCTCCAGTATTTTTTTTCAAATGCTATTCGAGGTCAAATAAAATTCAGAATAGTATAGCGATTTTTTAACACATCGAATTATCGATGGTGTTGTCGAGTATCACTCAACACTTTACAATAACCATAAATTTTAAAATGGTAATAACTCCGAAGTAAATTAGCGCCGCAGGTGACTTTTTTTGCTGTTAGAGCAAATTTAAGATGTGTATTTATCTCATTTATCTGATCGACCCGTCACGCCGGGCCCCTAGGCTAGAGCCCTGTCAGCCCCTCCCCCTTATGGGGGCCATGATCTAGACATCTTTGTACTGGAGAATCAAGAATTGAGAGACATTTATAGTGCCTTTCTCAAAATGAGACAACTCTCTAGCAATAGAGACTTTAATGAAGACCTGAGACCTGAGACTGTGTATAATTTTTACATTTTCGATGGTAATAGAGTTATGGACGCTAAACCATGAGATGTCACTGAGAGTTAAAACTTTCGAGATGGGGTTTTGACTTATCCTCAAAATTCCTTGGGTTGATAGGCTGATAATTAAATGTTGACGTTCTCAAAAGAATGGAAAAGTTCTGCTTAGTATCAAAAATAGAAAACTGCAGCACTTTGGCCACATTATGAGAGGAAAAAAGTACAGTATTCCTTAACAGATTATCCAATTTATGATCGATACTGAATTATTCCTGATAAAGGATGATGGAGGTGGTTAACCTCCATTAGGTGGTGGAAGTATAAGAAGAAGATGAGTTCTAAAATTCAGCACTAGATAGGGGAATATGGAAGAGTTTTTTGAAGGATTATAGAACCCGTTTCAATTTATCAATCTTAAGTGAATCATACTATATAACACCATCGACTCTTGGCAAACGGGAAGCAGTTAACATTACTGAGTCCTTAAATCGCTTTCTATTCCATATGACAATCGTAAAGCTGACCAAATCAAAGTCACTCTTGTCTGGGTATTCACAGCAACCACTCCTAACAAAATTTCATGTATTTTTTGTTTTTTTTTTCGACCATGTCTGATCCTTATAGGATCACATGAGCCTCCGCAAAGTAGAGGTTTGCATTAACAGATTTTGTTTTTTACGAGAAATAGATGTCAGATTCTTGCTTAACCTATTACATCCATACCCTGACTCACATACAAATTGAAAAAAAATATGTGTACTTGCCAGATCCAGGATTCGAACCTGAGACCCACGGCGTGATAGTCCAACGCTTACGCCGTGCGGCCACCGTGGGTATTAAATATCATATACTTAACATAAAACTTTTCATTATTTTGTAATTATAAATAATATTAATCAGTGGATTAAATTGTACTTTATTATAAATGAATATGCTTCTTTTTATTATCCGCAAACCCATAATAGTCAAACCATTGGTGGTAATATTAAAATGTGATTTGAATCCATAACTTCACGGTATGAAATGTAAACTGATAGCTTCCGCCATATTGTAATATTTACGTCGTGTTGCTATTATAAAATTAATATGTTTACTCAATGTAATTACCTGCATTAAGTGCAAAACGAGTATATTAAAAGACGTTTTACATTGACTTCGTCTTATTTTGACCCAGGTCAACTAAGCGAAAGTTGAGTGAACTAACCAAGCGTCAAATCTATAAACGCAACTCCGTATGCGTCCAACTCTTAAAAAAACACTCAATAAAAACGTAATCCGATCTTAAAACACAACACAAGAGCACGCAGAGAAAGTGAATTCCTAGTTATTATTATCTATTTAGTATATTATTTGTCTATGCTAGTACACGCATAGGTATATAATTCGTTTGGTATCAAATAGAGAACTCTCCTATATTATAAATTATAATATATCGGATGGCTTTATCTTTGATACCAGACGATTCACGTGGCGCCCGAGTATTTTAAAAATAATAATAAAAGTACAATGTCAGTGATGTCACTGATGTCCCAAAATACGAATTGGTTCTTAAATAATAATTAATTGTTTCGAGCAGGTTTATAAAATTATTGATCTGTTTGTAAAAAAAATGTCGAATTCTAAATGATGATCTTTTAGAGTTTGAGTAATCTGATATTATAATATTATGCTTATCAGGCGAATTTGTACGTGGCTAAAGATGTCTAATCTTCTTCCAGAATAAACCTTATGTGTTTTCACTGTAAGAAACAAGTTTCAGTTTGATGTATTTGGTGTTTTTTGTATGGAATAAAGAAACACAAGGCTGGAAAATCGTTTGTATGAAAATCAGTACATTATTCCCAGAGCTGGTTTTTTTGCTTAATTTCAATATTTTTAAGCTCAATGTCTATACAAATATGTTATTTTTAATATTTTTGTTCATATCATTATTACTTTATTTGAATATACCAAAGAATTTTCACTCTAGAGTCTAGACTCTAGATAGAAGCAGTCTTATAAACATTTTGAATTAGGAATTTTAAAGGCAGTTCGTCTTTCAAATTCAAACCCTAAAAATAAAATGACGGCTTGAGTTCTGGTTTGAAGTTTGTTGCTTTATGTATATGGCCTACACGTACGTGATTTTTTTATCTTACAAATACTGGTAAATGTATTGCCTTTGACTGCCTATATAAAATTAGAAGAATCTTTCCAGAGATATTGATATATATGATTTGATTTTAAAAAAAATGATTTGATTTGATTTGTATGTAATTAACAAATTGCGTAAATCAGTAAACTATAGTCGAATGTCATAATAGAAGTGTGAAGTTATCTTTAAATGAATCAGCAATGCGGTCACTTGTAGCCAATGACATTATTAATGGACGACGCACTCAGTACAGTAGCTAGCAAGTAAATTCACTCATAGCGACATTCGCACGTGCATAGGTAGACGTCTCGCAATATCCATTATGCGATATCACGCATCGGGAATTTATAGCAATATCACCTTTATTGTAATGGCGTTAGAACAGTATTTCTAGTATCAATTTTCGTTTGAGCGAACCCGTTCGAACCGAACCATTCGGCAGACCCAACAAAAAGCATCGGGAATTTATACCAATATCACCTTTATTGTAATGGCGTTAGAACAGATTATGCCATTCAGCAGACCCGAGAAAAAATTGAGTGTCATTTTTTTTTCCAGATGCTTCGTCCATATTAATGTCATTGCTTGTAGCTAACTTGATCAGTAGACAAGAGGTTCCTTTTTGCTTCAATTTCAGATATTTAGGCTCGATCTCTATCGCATATAATATTGTCTTTTTTATTTATATTATGGAATTGTAATGTAATGCTTCTTATTTGATAGATAATGCTATGATTAATTATGTTATCAAGACATCAACGACATATTATATAAGCAACTAGCTATTTTAAACACATTTTTACCATTAAACAGTAGGTTTATTTTTTGAAATTTCTAAATGTAGCCCACCATAAAACCTGACGATTATTCGAAAAAATCACTGGCTGTGCCCAAACGAAAACGTAAACGATAATTAATTAGTACACTGTTCGGTAGTGGGTTTAAACAATAATTAATTGTTCAATTATTACAATACGTTTTCAGAAGACATGCGTAACCATTTTAGACCATACTTTGTTAATGCCTGCGTCAATTAAAAAAATAATGTCTTATTTTATCTACCGTATTAACTTATTCTGCCATGTTAAGTAAAAAGACAGTGTTTTTGTTTCAGTGAAGTCAGAGAACCCGAGTTTTAAACTACCTTTTCTCTTATGCTATGTAAAAGTATCGAATTGTTTTGACATAAAACAGACGTGTCTATTTAGAGACTGTGTCAAAACGATTCAATAATTTTACATAACATAAAATAAAAAGTAGCTTAAAACTTGAGTTCTCTGACTACATTGAAACTAAAATACTGTATTTTTACATAGCAGGGCAGTATTTTTGTCGTACTATTTTTTTAGAAGGTTTTCTAAATATTGTATTAACAAATAAAGTACTATTTCGATAGTTTAACTGCTTGTTAACAATATTTTTAATTATTTTTGTAATGATTCCGAAAATCTTATATTACATTGTATATTACTGCGTGTTCTTTCAATTAAATTTGCACACGCTTTGCGTCCAGTTAAGGCAACAAATTAATAATATATACAAACTTGCAAAGACAGTTAATAAAAGTAATATGTAATTATTTCCGTGTAATATAACTTACTTGCATAAGATTATATTGACGGATATATATGACGTTCAACTATTTTTTTTTTCTTACACGACCCATCACAGATCACGCATAATTTATTGAACGCAAATATGAGAAATGAAATTAAATTCATTATCTAGTATTTTAATTTCATGATTTTTCTTTATATATAACAGGGCTTATGGAAAACCGGAAAAAATTGTAGGAACGAATACCGGAACTGACCCGAAAAAAAATCGATACATGTTCAAACACGCGCGTTAACATGATCCAATTCCCAGTTATGATGCTATACTGCGACGTAAGAATTTCGCCGCTATTCAACGTTAGTCATTGACGGAAACACCAATTCGGAAAGCATAATACATATAAACCGGAAAAACCGTTATTTTGTTAGAAAGTAAAACCGGATCCGAACTGATATATATTTTTTACTTGAACCGTAATGAAAACCGAAACGAAAACAAATAACGGTTTGAAACCCTGATTTATAATGAAGACAATTTGACAATAATTATTGTAGTACTCAGTAAATTCTAAAGAAGGCACTCCAATTCATAATATCAAATAGTATTTATTCTGGGACACCGTAAATAATTGTAAAATGGTACAATATACAAATCAAATTTACGTCACTTTTAATCCAAATTATAAGATGAATTGGATTGTTTGTAGGTGAACCATGGTAAAATTATTTAACTCATTAAAAATTGTGTTACTTATATGGACGTGTTAAAAGATTGATTATATAACATAGCTTCATTAATAATTGGTTACATACGCATCATCGAATAATAATTAATTAATTGGAGTAGGAACCGATACATTTTTTATTCCAAATGTATTTTCGAATAATTATAACGGTTCAATTTCATTCGTTATGCGATACTTATTAAAAGTTTCAAACATATTGTTTGTTTCCAGGGGAAATCGTATTGTATTTAAAACGACAATCTAAATAAATAGTCTTCTTTATTGGTTATAGAATGTTTTAAATTTTCGTCTTATTCAAAATTAATGTTTAGATATTATAAATTATATACATAAGCGTGAAGTTTGATGGTTTTGGCAGAAAATATGACGAAATTAGGGCGATGCCGAGCGAGAGAAAACGACGCGACAGGCTTCATTCAAGAATCTGAAATATTAACGGTTATAATAATTAAATTTACCCTATGTAATTCGCAGTAGAATAACTTGCAATCTGCGTAATTTCAAGGTTAAGTTGTTTCATTATACATTAGAGCAATAGTATTTGTCCGCATGATAAAAAAAACTAAAACTAGAAAGAAATACTGAATCAAACAATAGACCGATTCGGCTATTTTTCTTTCTCAAATCAATGATATAGACAATGGCTGGATCTAGGCGTTCATACATGTAACCAGCCATTGTATGAATATCCTGATTGTTACTAAATTGTGTAGAATAAGTACGAAACCACATTGTGTTATATTTTAATTAATACCTACATTTTTTGCATCAAAAAGAGACAGAGTTGACACACTTAAAAAATAAAATTTTACATTATTCTATTTGTAGTTTACATGTATAATTAAAAAGGGGTCTGAATGCAACGACCAAAATGTTACAGTGGATATATTACTTAAATATGTCATGAATTGCAAGAATTTCAGTGATGCATGGTTATATTTTGAGTTATATCATTGACATTTGCTTAACATAAAAATGTTACAATAAATTATTTAAATTCGTGTTCTTTATTTTGCATTCCCCTCTTCTGTAAAATTTATTTTTTGCATATATACCCCCTTTCGAGGAATGGCTTCAATTATCAATTTATGTTTAACAAAGCAAACCGTCATTATTTACAATCGTCAGAATGACACCTGGTTTATTGTAAAACACTACAAAATAAAATTAATGTAAACATCAATCAATTTATAAAGGAATAGGTACGTAATAGGAGCATATATTACGGAGGATTTAAAACTTAGTACAAGTTGAAGGTTTATTATACATATTATTGACTGTTTGATCGGTATTGCCATTTGTTATCAAGATGTATAATTAAATAAGTATAAATCAATCAATAAATTTTCGTTAATTACTGTCGCTAGAGGCGGTACCTATTCAAAGTACATCGTTTCTAGTTCTACATCATAGACAAGAGGAGTCTTTAAAAATCGAACGCAGATCAGATAAAGGAAAGTCACGTCCAATCTTTACAGCCATAAAATAATATTATTTAAGCATAATTGCCGCTAATTTCCTAATTAAAAATTATCGTGACAGGTAGCAACAAGCGTAGTTTAAAACGCCCGTATATTTTTATAACAACCTGATTCCAAATATATATTTTATTTAAAAATTTTAATGACCATCTATGGCTGATGTATGGTAAATAAATGAAAGCAATTTGAGGCTATTTTCTCTGGCACGCTTTTGATTTATATATATTTTATGATTCCGCATCTGAATCGTTTTATTAGTGCTTATAATTGGAGAAATTTATTAATTGCGGGCCTCTGCTCTAGTAATACGTGATTATGGCGCTAAAGTGAATCCGAGATTTATTTATACGTTCGAAATATGAATTTATTGGATGCAATAAATTGTCATAGCGGATTGGCGTTCTAATACGAAGCAGTATACGGCATTTGAATCATGTTGGTACACCTTGTTGAGATTTTTTTTACTAAGTATATAATATTATGTGTATGTCTATAGAAATCTTCTCGTTAAATTGCCATTGGCCTTCTCGTGCACATTTTATAATCTCCTTATACATTTGCGGTTTTCGAAAAGCGCAGCGCCCACCACACACGCCGGAAATTTAATTACATACATTTTTATGTGTGACGCATACATACTTAAAGAAAAAGTGGCGCCACTTTTTCAGGGTTCAAAGATGTACTTACATGCCATTATTATACCCAATCTTTTCATTGTATAACTCTAAAAAATAAGTAGTGAGGAGCTCATTATCATCGAGTGTTGTAAGAGCTCCGATGGGATGTCTATGTACATTTAAGGTTTTACGGTTTTATTTAAAAGAGAAATTTTAAATTTTAGGTTCATATTATTATTTAAATTTAAATTTTGGTGATAAAACATTAAGAGTTTTACTAAACTAGCAGTAGGTATAATTTTAACTAAATTAACAGAAATATTTTTAAAAAATCATTTCGCCAAAATTGTTATATTGGAGGTTTTCACTGGTCAACGACGATATACTAAATTTAAACTATTGGATTTCCCGCCATAAATATATATATATAAATATGACAAGATAAACAGTTTTATAAACAGTTCCAGTTCCAGCTTTCAATATTCTCCATTTGAAATTTCCAATTTAATTAATCCCTGTTCATAACATTAACGCCTATGTATTTATTATATTGTTCTGTCATTTCGATTCATTCCATTTTCAAATAAATTCAGATGCCTTATTAAAAAAATATACATATTATTCAAAGACAATAAAGATTTATAAATAATAATATGCTTATAAATATTTCTAGTGGTAACATTTTCACAAAAATAATAAAATACGAAACAAGTGGTTAACGGTTATAATAATAATTATCGGAGTAAGTATTCACTTGCGATACATCCGCCAGTATGAAAATAGTTGATTGTTTGTGCCGTTTGATTCACATTGCTTACCGATATCAATCGATGTAAAAGAAAATAATAGAATAACGTGAGACATTACACGTCGGCTGCGGAAGAAAATTTTAAATGGCCGCAAGCGAACTCGTTTCCTGCATCTTGTTTCCGAATTCACATAAATAATAATTAGCTTTTTAGTTGTCATTTTATAAAAGACAGCCGACTAAATAGACGACATACAAAACAACTTCACTTAACTTTTATGTAACATAATTAATTTGTAGTAAGTACATAATATTATATAAGATAGTTAATTGTAGATTTTTAAATATTAAAAAAAAACGACGTGCTCAGCGTAGGACAAAATGGAGCTTTTATTGTATTTTCGAAGCATGATCCAAGACATTACTTGTCGTTGTAGAAAATCTATTTAAATAATTTTGAAGCCTTATTATCCGTTATATTTATTTTAAACATTTTATGACTGCAAAAAGTATTTTTATTACATAAAATAGTATTCTTTTAAACCTCGCGCTATAATGTTTTAGAATATAGTCATATTTCAGTACATGAATGTGCAGTGGTGTTAAGATTTTTTACATTTATTAATTTTTAAACGCATTTATAAAACCATTAGTATAATTTTCTTCTTTCGACCATGTCCGATCCTAATGGGCTCATATGGGCCTCCACAGAGTGAATGTTTGTATTAATAGATTTTATTTTTACGTGAAATGGATGTCAGCCACTTGCTCAACCTATTAGGTCCATACTCTGACTCATACACAAATTGAAAGACAATATGTGTACTTGCCAGACCAAGTATTCGAACCTGGGACCCTCGACTCTATAGGCCGGCGCTTAAGCCACGCGGCCATCGTGGGTGTAGTACTTAGTATAATTTATGTCGACATTATTATAGTGAAATATTTACGATAAAAAAATATATCGATAATCTCTGTGATCCCAAATTTGACAAGAATTTGGCATTTTATTATTCAAAAAATGGGCAAGATTAACACATTTGAAGATAATTCTAAAGATACTAATTATAAACTTTGACCATTCAAGTGTGATTAACATCCTACGAATAATTATTGCTTTATAATAATTATTGACCTAAGAATAAGGTAGTATTTTTTTGAAATACGCAATTTCTTTTGGCATTCCCCAGTGGTTAAGCTACAACATACGGCCGTAGCCATAAATTGACAAACGATAAATGAACTAGGGAGTAAGATCATCTTAACGATTTTTGTTTTATCCCATTTGTAGGTAATGAAATTATTAGTCCTGTAATTGAAATTTATATTTATATTTATATTTGTATTTATATTAACATAACACTTAGGCAAAAATAAGAAAGATGAGATAAGAATTCATGTAGATATAAAAATATATAATTTTGAACAACCTGAGAAATATGTGTGTTAGAAAAGTCTGGGATTTGAACTGAATTCTATCACTGTCTGAATGACTACTCGTATTTTTAAACTATCGTTTCATGTATGACCCGTGCGAACAAATTCTAACAATTATATTATCATAAATTCTGCAAATGTAATGGAAACCATCTTCATAATTAATCAACGTAATTTTGGATTCAAAGTTATTTATTTTAATAATAATAGATAACATAGATTCACTATTGAATACAAAATATTAATTTAATTAATATATACATATCAATTGCAGTTAATATAAATTAGGTAAATCGGAAAAAATTAATTAGTAATAATATAATGTAGTTACAATATTAATTAATAAGATCGTATCTCCAAAATGTTGTAGGTACTAGATACCTATGTAAGTGACGTGCGATTTTATTTATCATTAATTGAATGTTTAGCGAAACAATCCAATCCAATCTGAATCTTAATTTAATTTTCCTAGTGTAGTTAGGATGCATCCATTTTGGTATGCTTATAAATATTTAAGAATCCAATTAGACGCGCAATAAAAAATAATTAAAAGTCAGTTTCACACAGCTATCATGGATACAATCTAAAAAACTTATTACTTATAAAAGTTTCTTTATCGAATAGCATGGTTGTGTTTGTGTATGTATGTGAGAAGTGCAATCAAGAAAGTGTTTAGAAAAGTGTCAAGAGATGTTGTCAAGTATTTTCTATATTATCCAATGAACAACGTGAATATAGTATGTTATGTAACATAGTTATATTATCGTTTTATAATATATTATAGCTACAGTGTTAGATTCCATTGATATCATTATAATAATATTGGAAAGTGTTATTTCAATGGCATACGATTGCTAGAAGTAAAAGATCGATTCACATTCTTAATTTAAAATCTATACAACATTGTTTTGTTTCTGTGTTATTTTTATATATCGGATATCTTTTATTATGAAATTTTACAGTTGAATATTACTTTGTCGCTGCGATTGCAAAAGTGCAAAGTTGTTCGAATTTCGAAATCCGCTACCGTTTCCGGCTCGCGCCTTTTTACTATACTTACCACCAAAAGCTTCATTTTTATTTTGTCATACAGCAAAGAAAGTTGGTTAGGTTTTTAAGGCGGACATTCGGAATGTGCAAATTTATATTGCAAATTATAGCATGGTCTTATTAACGTTTAATACGGATGTGCTCACGAATGCATTCATTTATTACCTACAATAAAATACATTACATTTTTTGTGCTTAGGCAATAAATTATTAGGACAATATTATCGGTCATATCCAGAGATTCTTTAAGACAAATAAAGAGGAAGACAGTCTAATTTTGACTTTCGTAGTCCAATACATAATTCACTGCCTTCTCATTCCGGGGCTGCGGGTTTCATTCCCGGTGAGGTGACAATACACTCTGTGTTTATCTCCAAGCCTTGTATAATAGACCATAACATAATTATATTAAAAATAGAAAGAAATCTAAAGATGAAAAAATACTAGGTACTTGATAATTTTATTATAAACGAATAAATTAACATTTTTATATAATTGATATCAACATAATATATATTATGTAAATCATTGATATTATTAATAAAATTTAACCATATAAGCGTAATAAAGAATAGAAGAAAAATAGATGAAAATAACAGAAGATATTAATTGCGATTAAGGTCAGTTACACAGTATATTGGAAATGGCGCGTTTAAAGGAACCGGATGAGTTGTGCTGGAGTCACAGTTTATTTTAGGTCCAGAAATAGATAAGTCTCCCATTTGTATGTGGGAAATGGCAAACGATCATATTTTCTATATCCGAACTGAATGTGATTACCTCAATGTGTATTAAAATATCCAAAACAAAATACAATCAATTGAGTGTAAATTTAAAAAGAGAGGCCGTCATTTGAAACAAAAGAACGGTCGTGATCAGGTTATTGGAAATGATAACAAAAAACAAAACAGCACGTAAAAAATAAAAACAAAAAACCAAACTGTGTCACGAACGATGAATGACTGCCGAAAGCATGTTACGAATTGCATGACATTATAATGATCATTGCATCTGATCCGGTTGTTACTGATTTCAAATCTCGCTACAGGTAGACATCGTTTCATCTAAAGACTCTGTTCACCGACACATTATTTGACGATTCAATTTAATCGGTTATTCTGTGGTAGAATCCTTCGCAAGATCTTGCGACAAGCTGTTTTGTATTTTACAATACTAAGCCAACATAGGCTTCTCCATTATTATATGGTGAAATATTCTAAACTTTCATTTACGTATTCAAATGTAACCATTTTCTACCATCTCCTAAATGCGAGTCTCTTTATTGGCAGGTATGCCATTACATTCAATCCCGCGTATCATTTTATTATAATGTTATTAACTACACATGGCTAAGAAAATAATATTTAATTTGTAAAAATCTCAATGCCTGGTGAATTCCTATTACGTCGTTATTTTTTTTCTAACCTGTAGTGTGCCAATATACAAATGAATCCAATTTGGTAAACATGATATTGCTTGACGAAAATGTTATAAAAATTACCTTTAAAATACGTGAAGTTCGATAGTTTTCACATAAAATATGACAATTGGAAATAATAACGATAACAATAATTAAATTTACCTTAGGTAATTCGTGCAGCGCATGAGAAGAAATTGCAATCTGCGCAATTTCAAGGTTAAATTGTTCCACTATATCCGAAAGTTAATATAGGTAATAAAATATCGATTTATAAAAATACTTAGAAATCTAGTCGAATTAATTCTAATAACTACATTTTCCGAGATGTTTCAAATTTCACCGATGTAAAGGCAACCAACTTTGTAATTTATCAAGATACTATAAAAATACCACATAAACGTGAAGTTCGATAGTTTTTACAGAAAATATGAAGTAGTTAGAGCGATGCCGAGCAAGAGATAACGATGCAATAGGCTTCGTGTAAGACATAAAGCTCAGTCAATAATAATTAAATTTACCCTATGCAATTCGTGCGCAGAAGAAGAAATCGCAATCTGCGCAATTTTAAACCTAAGCTATTCCACTATACCATGATTATTAGATATAGATGACGACTTTCGGTTGGGATTAATTATTATTTTGTCATTAAATACTGAATATATACAAGATTTAAGAATGATTGCGATTTTTTTCTAATTAGCTTGTTGCTGAGCGTTTTCAAAATTACGTATGTTATTTTTTGATGAAATCTTATAAAATTATTTTATAACCAACAGCGGAATTTCTCTGTGAAACGGAGTCTAAGTGGTACGACGAATAGTTTATCTTAATATTCATCTGAATAACTTATCTGCATATTAAAGCAATCCACCTGCTTTACAACGATACCTCGCATAATTTAGAGTTTAATGTCAGCCCATTACAAATCTTGTCTATGAAATCTAGTCGGATTGTTATTTTTTACTATATATAACACGTACAATATCGTAATATGCAATGAGTCATTCATTCAAAGTTTCTTCTTTTTTCTTCTTTTGCCATATCCGCCCATTAACTGGAGCATATGGACACCATGCGGCGTCTCCAAGAATCCCTGTCCCTCGCCAGTCTTCTTGCTTCGTTCCAGGTCAAAACAGCATCCCGTAGCTCCGCCGTATACACTCTGTAAATTGTATTTAGCGGCCTTCCAAAACGCCGGAATCCGGTCGGCTTGAAGAACAACCAAGCCAGGTTGAAGTTCTCTTCTGGCATCCGCAGCACGTAACCGAGCCAGGTCCAACGTCGCCTCTTCACTTTCAGCGTAATGAGAGGCTGCTTGGTGCATTCTCTTATCTCTTCGTTGCTCCTAAAGTCATACCACCGCACACCCAGTGTTCATCGCAAACATCTGTTTTCGAAGCTCAGTATACTGTTCTGAGCCTTCGTGAGGTGCCATGATTCGCTACCGTAAAGCAGCACCATCAGAATGCAAGCGTCGAATAGGCGGCATTTGGTTTTGATCGAGTACAATCGTGAGTCCCAGATATTCCGCATCGAGTTGAATGTTGCTCCAGCCATTCCCATTCGGATAGCGAGTTCTTTCTGCAAAATGCCATCTCCCGTGATGTGTACCCCCAGGTACTTGAAGCTGTCGACGCTCTCGATGTTTTGTCCGTCGCTAATCAGAGGGAAATCTGATCAACGTTTAAGGGTCGTATATTAATGATGTCATACAATTTTTGGCACAAAAATATTTAATCCATATGTCTAAATTACGACACATTCAGAAGTCGTTGAAAATGGAATATTCTATTCTCATAAAAAATGAGTATATATTTTGTTGGTATTACGGCAATATATTTTCAACATATTTTCACATTATGTTAGAACCCCTCCTCGTTCTTATAGCATGATGTCATGTATGGACAACCCCCTAACAAAGGAGCGATCTGAAGAATGACAAGGGTTGAGTAAATATCATAAAATAACAAGTTATAAAAAGACAAGATATAATATGTCTAGGCGAGGGTTGTGCAGTCGATTCTCGAATCAAACGATTCTATGAGTGGTTATATTGGTAATGCGTTCCTTATTTTCTCATTATATTGGCAGATCCAAAAATAAAATGGTGGCTCGCGTTCTGGTTTTAAGTCTGTTGCTCTATTTAGTCTATTTAGATAACCTGCGTACTCATTTCTTGGTATTTTACGTGATTATTCATCTTAAAAATAAATGTAAAGTATTGCTTTTGGCTGCCTACATAAAATTGACGAGAATAATCAAATGTATGCTTTGATACGGCAATATGTGAGATCTTCGCAGGGTTTCATTGAATTTTAAAAACTAAACAACACCATCTGTAAATTGTAGTCTTATTTAAGGCGAAGTCTTCACTGAGCCTTTTTTAAAGAGGCACCTAGCGGAAAAATGCGAAGCTTGCAATTTGAGACATTTTTTTGATAATTTACAATTTCAACTGTATTAATGAATAAATATGTATCTGAAAACATTAAAAATAAAAATATTTTTTATTTTAAGTCAAAGACAAACTTACAATTGTAAAAAATGTAATAAAATGTGAATTTGTTCTATCGATCCGCACCCTATTATTACATGTATTTTATGGTCATATTTATTATTAAAATTTAGTTTATTAAGTTTTCTAAGCATCACCTAAGCGATTTTTGACAAATTCATAGTTTTATTATTTTTTATATCTATTTTAAAAAACATCGATTTTTATAAAAAATATAAATGTGTATAACTTGAAATCCTTTTTATTTTTATTAATATAAATATTTTATTTATATTTATAAAAATAATTGATTTGATATAAATAAAAAGGATTTCAAGTTATACACATTTATATTTTTTATAAAAATCGATGTTTTTTAAAATAGATATAAAAAATATTAAAACTATGAATTTGTCAAAAATCGCTTAAGTGATGCTTAGAAAACTTAATAAACTAAATATTAATAATAAATATGACCATAAAATATATGTAATAATAGGGTGCGGACCGATAGAACAAATTCACATTTTATTATATTTTTTACAATTGTAAGTTTGTCTTTGACTTAAAATAAAAAATATTTTTATTTTTAATGTTTTCAAATACATATTTATACATTATTACAGTTGAAATTGTAAATTATCAAAAAAATGTCTCAAATTGCAAGCTTCGTATTTTTCCGCTAGGTGCCTCTTTAAAAAAGGCTCAATGAAGACTTCGCCTTAAATGAAAACAAAATACGTATGACTGGCAATGTTTAGTGTGCACTATTTATGGCGGATCTTAACAGCCTACCTCCATCTTTTGCCACTGATGGAAGAAAGGGTACAGGTATATTTAGTATTTATTTACTGGAAGCCAGGCGGATACAGCGACAATAACATGAATTCAATAATGATAACCTAACCTAACCTAACCTAACCTAACCTAACCTAACAAATAATCTAATATATCGGCTTTTTTCTAAAAATAAGTTTGCCCCTGGCTTCCACTAAATTGATAAGAACCAAAGAAGATTTCTTCAACATCTTTATGTGTAACTAGGTGTGATCTGGGTATATTATATGTAAAGGTCTGTAGAAATAACATTGAAGAATAGATTATATATTATAATATATATCATCTTAAGGTAATTAGTATATTATTAAGGTTAATACAAATTATATAAGTAGTAGATAACAATCCGTGAATGTGATTATTTTAGCTAAAATACTCAAAAAAGGCCGTGGGAAAAATCTCCGTAGCCTGAGAATCGCCCACCTTAGTGGTTTATTAAATTTACTTTATTTAAAGTGGTAGAATGTTGATAAGATAATAAATAGATTATAGGTGATTATTTTTGCTAGACCTTCACACGCCGCATTTTACGGTGCGCCGTGCAAACCACTTTTACAGAATATTGATGTCTGAGATAACCATTCAATTTCAATGTTATTCTTAATTCATCAATTATCATCAATCACCAGTCATGGGTGCGTCTATGGTATACCAAAATAAATACAATAAAAACACATAAATGATGGTATTAGATGCAAAGTCGGTGACCTCCACGTTTTTTATTGGACGTTTGTTAACTTAAAAAAAATTAAACCATTTATTTTAGTCAAATTAATATAGGTACGAATGACGCACTATTTTTAGATTGTTTTTTTTTTAAAACATCAGAAGCATACATATTCTTTTTTTAAAACTATATGTAGGTATCAAATGCGACATGAATCCAGTTCGGCACATTCTTTAATCTTGATTAAAAACAAATTAATATTAGTAAATACAAGAACCTAAAATTTTTAAAAATCCTGTTACCGTCTAGGAATCAAGTTACTACCTCACTATTATTAATAGCTATCGTTCTACCATGACTGAGGATCTTGCCCACCTTCAAATTCCGTCATCATCTGAGCGACCAAGACTTTCAACCCCTCTCGGTTCTGTGTTTCTCTCAGGGCAGAGTGAATGCAGCTTCCAGTAAGCACTTTCACTTGGCCACTTCAGCTCATCGACGCTTATACTCTGCTTTGCCTTCCTTGGAAGCTACTCAAAACCACCAGTCTCTCTGATCCGCGCCGAACAATGTGTCTCAAACATATTGTCGAGAGCCGTTCCTTTATTTGTAGTCTCTGGATGATTTACTGCTTTGTCCTGTGGTCTATCCAAGAAATACGAAACATTAGGTACCAGCACCATATTTCAAATGTATTAATTTATTGCCTTCCGCTTCCGTTCCCGCAAGGTCCATGACTGGAGACTACATAAAAATGTTGAATAAAACCAATGTTTTCACAAGGATAATTTTCGTAGCAATTGAAATTCCCCGATCCTTTTTCGTAACATGTGTGTGCCTTTTATCTTTGATTCACAACCGCCTTTTCCACTAATGGCCGATCCCATATGTATAGATACAAATACAAAATACAAAATACAAAGATACAGTTACAAATACATCATGAAAAAATAAGAATGTTTTTGTCAAAACTTTGTTTATTCCAAGGGAATTATTGAATCAATGAAAACGTTACTAGGTACGCTATTGTGATTACAGGTTTGAAAATTTAATCTGGGATTGGAATTCTTAATTCTTATGACAAGAAGAAAGTTATGAAACATTTCAAAATATTCTCTACGTGGACTTTCATAATAACCGGCCCTACCAACTTTGATTATAACCTATGAAGTGGCTCTAGAAACCCACGCGGCTTACTACTTGTTTGAGATATTCATAACATAATTGCATACGTACCGTTATATCCACGGATGTAATGAATCGGAAATCTTCTCTCGATTGCCCATCTTACATAATGGAGATGTTTTATAAGAAGTCTCGTATTGTACGCAATTTCTTATAACACCATTACAAACACTTACTTTCTTCTGCGAACATCGAAACGTAATTTTTAACACAGTGTGAGTGTTTTTTTTCTCCTTCGATCATTATTAATTTTTGGCCGCGTCATGTTGCCGGACTGACATTTGAAATAATCGAAAATCTATGATGTTTCTTACGCAATGGTGGTATTATTGAAGATGGTTTGTTGTGTTGACAGCCGGGTTGTATCTGGTAATTTATTATCATGCACATTGCAAATTAATTTGTATTTTATTTAATTGTTATATATCTATTGTAGTTTATCATGTCAGTATCTTCTCACAGAGATTGATATTTCGACGTGTGCAAAAAATACGCTAATTAAAAAGTTACTTGAACTACACGTAATTTCATAATTAATATCAATCATATTACATCTATCTAATTTACGACCTAGCCACTTTTCAATTTACGTTTACTAGTACAAGCGTAACTATACAATATTAGAGGTAAATCATCATTTCGGTTCTAAATGATACCTCTCGACGTGAGTTAATTTGCAACTTTACAGAACAGCTATTAATACTTTTTTTTTAATCATTTATATTTTTTACTAATTACCATATCAAAAAATAGTACGTCACACCGACGCACTTTTTAGATACTGGAGATGGCATTCAAAATAATCTAACCTCATCAAAGAACACATTAATAATATATAAATATAAAAGTCAGTCGCCATAGACTCATACCCCGTTTACATGTGCATGGATTCACTGGCTACAGTACGTATTATCGCGGCCATAACAAGAAAATGCACGTGTAAACACGTATTAGCGTGAAAATTGCATGGATCAAAAAAGTTGAGAAGCTTCTGAATTATCATGTAATAATTGGTATTTGCATGGTGGGTGCAATACTGCGAACCTGCCGGAAGAAATACGAACTACACCACATAGAATATTTTGACTTTTACCGATTACCTACGAATCAGTCGAAAAGCATCAATACGATGATAACATCGCGTCTAGCTTGCGCTCGAAGAATGAGATTGGAGAGACAGTCAGCACTTTTACATATAAACAGTTATTATCGCGATAGTTTAAAATACACACTATTGATGGAAATAAATCCATGCACGTATACTGTAAGACTTTAAAATACAAATTTTCCGTCAAAACTATCGAACTTCACACTTGTGTGTGAGGTATGTTTATACTGTTTATAGCAATAAAATAAACTTAACATACGATATTATATCGTAGTTAAAGATACACTGAATGAGAGAAAACGATGCAATAGGCTTCATGTAAGAGCAGTCGGAAATAATGATGATAACAATAATAACATTAACACTATTCTTGCGCACCAGAATAAATTGTTGTTCCACTATAAGTTTCATCAGCATGTTGATTTTCAAGAAAGTATGATATATTTTGTTAGCTTTTTTGTGAGAATTTTAAAGCTTTTTACGTTGACGAAAAATACTAGATTCAACGTAATTTATGTTAGATGCGTATTTTGCAAGCAAACTACATCTTGCAAGAAAAACTAAGTTGACAACTCTGCTCCTAAAACATTTTGAATAAAAAAAAATGAATTTGTGTGCAACACTTAATTACATGCGTAGTTGCCGCCACGACATTTTCTGTACCTATCAAAACTGTTTCCTCGTGCCAGGCTAAGCAGGCACCAATAGCTCAGGCTTCGTGGTTGGTCAATTAGCTTCCTAGAGACGTAGGTAAACATTTCACCGATGCGCTGTGTATTTTGTTTTTTATAACAATGTTTTATTGCTTATTTTATACAATTAGAAAACTATTCTTCGCATTGAATTTATTTTTATTGCTAGTTAAATTCCATCGATAAATTTGTAACTCATTACAGTTTTTAATATAATAACACGATACAAATAAATCTAAAAGAAATCCGTTTTATCTGCAATAAAATGTTTACATTTTAATAGTTTTGTGTCTTGTGTTTCATTATTTTCATGCGTAACTGACATGAACCTAGGCATTTTTCAAGCGTATGTGAGTGTAACACCAGTAAAAGCAAAATGTAATCGAATCAAATCTACCAGGCTCGTATCGCTTAGCATGAATAAATTCAGATTGTCTATGCGTATTTTCACTTTTACGATCACCCACGGTCAACTGACGAGGAAATTGCTGCTCACTATTAACATGCCTTCAGTAATACAGTAAAAGTGAACGTATTACATGCGCTAGAGATCATTTCAAATAAAAATCCGTACACTGGCACATTTTAATAGCTAAGTATTATTTTGTGATACAAACCACTGAACCTAGGATTATTTTTATTAATATATTATAATATGTTTCTTGATTGCTTCATATTATTCACTTCAGACGACAGACATAATCATGGCTCCCACAAGGGCTGACAGGGCTCCAGCCTGTGGGCCCGGGCTTAAGGGGGCCCGGCGTGGCGGATCGAACAGCCAATTGAAATAAAATCACATCATAAAATTGCACTAATAGTAACAAAATGTCGCCTTTCGAGCATAGGTACTAACATTTATAAATATGTGCTTGTGCGATGCAATTTTTGATTACTGTTTGTTGATATTCGATAGCTCCATAAAATCGCCTTAAAATACCCTACATTTTACCTCGAATACTATTTGGAATACACAACTGAAGATCATCACACTGCCTTTAACCCTAGCGATAGGTTGGGGGCCCGACGAAGATTCCAGCCGGGAGGCCCGCTTCAAGGTGTAGGGGCCATGGACATAATATGCTGATGAGTCATGGAGCCTAAAGGCAAGGGAGTGGAAAGTAATTGCTGCCTACGAAATGTAGTGTTGACTATAAATGCTTAATATATCCTGGAAAAAGCACAGGTTAATCTTCCAGAAACTCCAGATAAAATACCTACCGATTCCTGGATATCTCAAAACTTTTATGTTGACCTATTTGTACTTTTTTGTAAATCAAAATATATTTTTATCAACACAGGGTTAAATCGTGTTTTAAAATTTTACTATTTTCATAATTATTTTTCTGTGTTTTACGGTAATACAAAAACAGAGAAGGACAACAGAACATAAACAAATAAATAATGCGCTTAAATTAAATTTGTAGGGTTCACAATTATATAAGCATAATCTGGGTGCAGTGTTATATACTTTCATCGGAATCATTATACAAAACAAGCTCCACGTTTGTTAAGAAGGAAATATCTGGTAAATTTATTACACACCATGTCTCTTCGAAGAGAAGTTATAATGTCCACCGGATTGGTGAGATTTTTTTTTAACGACAACGGGGCAGTCATCGAGCTTCAGTAGGCTAACTGTTTATTATATTATGAATTGGCTGTTCTGCCAGGGATAATCAATTAATTAATTTGGCCACGATCGTCATGCGAAGACAAGTGAGTTTCAAGCACTCTTTTATGATGGATTACATCAATTCAATATTTAAAAAAAAAACAAATATGTACGTACATTAGATTTGAGAATTCTTATAAAATGTATTCTGTATACTGGAATCATTCTGCGGTGGGCACCATGATGGGTACGTAAAAACGATTCGCAGTTGTATTGGCATTGTTTGCTAGCATTGCAACAGACATTGAAACTAATAATACAACAGCGAATAGCTTTTTTCCTTCCTATGTTGCCAGTGTTGCCACTATATAATAATTCCACTATACCTACTAGTCATTCTATATTCAAAATATACAAATTTCACCACACTCCATTAGCATTGTCGTTTGATACATCACCCGAAGATAATCCCGGCTTCGTCAAGTATAAGATTCTAAGCTCGACGCTTCTCTGGTGTCAAAATTGGATCCTGGATAATGAATGATACACCCAGAATTGACGATAATACCAGCAGCTTATCAAAGACTACGGACGTTTAAGACGATACATCAGTGAAACGGCAAATAATTTTCAACTATAGGTGCGACGAAATTTCGGACTGGCTGCCAATCGGAGAGCGAAAGTCGAGCTTTGAACAAATCAGTCAAATTAATTCTTAAATCGTGTAAAGATGACTAAAAAACAATACCCATTTACTTGAAAAAGAAAACATGTCAATGAATATATTATTATTATTAGTAATAGAATAATAAACATAACATTAAATGGACGCATGTTGGATTTATATGACAAATTATATTTCGTTCTGCACGCGTCATTTTCACAATCCGCGCGTCGCCTAGCTACGATCTTTTTAGACCGTGCCCCAGCTGAAATATAGCATTAACTCTTCTTTACCTTTTTTAGGCCAGTCGCAAAATACCTGTATGCAATGCATGTGTCTTGCCCACCAAAATCGTCCGATCGATATCCGCGTATAATAGTCTCATTTTTGTACAATGTATATATTTCATGATTGCACCTAAAACACCGTATTCATACACGCGATTCAATTTAATTGAAATTAATTATTTAAAAATAGTCATTAAAAAAAATATTATTAATAATACTGAAATCATTTTTCTGGTCGAATTCATCAACTGATAAAAAGCTACGAGCAGAATAGACAAAGAGTGTTTTGTATGTCTTTGAAATTCCGCAGTGTTCATAAATTGCCGGAAAATGGAAATGGTGTTATGAGTAGTTTGCGTGCATAATCAATCAGGCGAAACTAGCAAACTTTTTGTGATCGGAAACAAAAGTAAATGGTAATTTACCGTGAAGCGGTTTTGTCTAATTGTTTCATGCGAGTCACATTAACTGCTGAATTATAAATTATTTACCTTTTGATTATTTTACGGCGACCGTGTAATTCAATTGAAAGATTTTTTTAACCCGGTCAAATGTCAACCGTATTGACGTGTATTTTAGAATACAATTTAATTTGACTTTATCTGGCATTGATATTGTACTACACCAGTTGCACACACAAGCGTGGGTTTTCAATGAAAAGAATACAGGTACATATTATATTGATATTAAGGTAAATGGAATATTAGTCATTATTTGTCAGGACCCGTGACTGTGGATCGTGACCCAAATGATTTGGCCGTTCTACGACACGCGAGGATTATGGCTACTGGAAGATCCGTGACACTTACGAATTAGTGCAACCATCTGGCGCATCCAATATTTACTTGAATATTCTAACGCAGCATGTCTATAAGACATAATAGCGTGGACGACACAAAAGGACACAAACAACCCTAATAATTACGATCGTTAGGCCACACGCATTCATTAACTACATTTTCCATTGACCCATGTTTCTAAATATGTACAGTGGATCACACGTTCAATCGGTTTAACAAAACTGGTACCTATTGCTAGGTATTTATTTTGGTATCTTTATTTTTAATAATTCTGTTTTCTTGTGGTTATTTTTTTAACTATAAGAATTCCTGACTTCTTTTACGCTTTCTACCGTCTTCAGAAATATGACATTATTACAAAATATATAAATTCAAACAAAACTCAACATATCGTTGTTGAGATGTTAAAAACTCTGATGTGACAATATTTTAATTTGAGGCACAAAAACTGGTCCATACAAACATGAAAGTAATATTTCAATGTTTTTTTTGTTTGTGAATAACTTGATTTATCTAAATGACAGATAGTAAATTGCTCGTCATTATCGCGTATTTGTAATAGCTCTGATTTAATAACTACGTAAATTTGAGAGAGACACAGCGAAACAGCGAAAGAGAGCTATATGGTATATAAATAGGTTTTTAATTATTTTGGTAAGTAGTAGTAAATGGAACTATAGAAAATAACCAACAAAAAATGAACGCTATTTCTGAGGGCACTACTTTACTCAAAATTAAAATCATCAATGATGCCACATCATTATTTGATTTGTCAGTGTGAATTTTAATGTTAGTACCTACATAATTATTATTGTGATTCATATGACTACACTAATGTTAGTTTGACTTACTGATGTTTTGCGGATGTATAGAGAAATATCCGAATAAATTAAAAATATTGTTTTATTAATACAAAGTTTACAACATCTTTTTTATTACGATACAAATCGATCAGTAATCAAGCCATAAAACATATTCCGATATGTGCGTTACGCATAATTCAAAATATTGATATAACTGGTTCATAAAATTACAAAAAATACGTTCGAATATTTTGATCGGACACTCGCATGAGATTATTACAGGTTTTGAGGTCGTTAGAAATCGAATCTTTGATAGGTATATAATATGTGTAATTACTAATTAATTACATTGGTTTGTCCACACATCCAGTTTTCTAATCACCGATCGTTTTGGTACGCTCATGAATGTGGCCGAGGCTTCATAATCAACATGAGATATTATTGGGTTACCACTTGACTTTCATCATTTTATAATAGAGCTTAATTATTATTAAAATTGTTATTTTATTAATAATATTGTTAGTTACGCATTGGTTACATTACATTACAGTATTACAGTATTACATTACAGTATTATCGAATTAAACGTTGTGCCTCATTTACAAAATAAATCAATTATTGATCTATCAAACACATTACATATTATTCAATACTCCATTTAATAAGACAGTGTAAAATATTTTGTATTAAAATGTTGCAAATTGGTTATTTTATTATTGATCTTAGATTTCAAAAAAAGACGTAATTTATTATTTTGACAGTTTGATCGATGTTTGTGTTGCCATTGTACGTATCTACTCATTTAAATGTACCATTAATATGTAGGTGTCTGCATTACCGACATTCTATTATTGATAATTGCATTTTATTGAGTAAAGATATCTATACAATTTCCCCCCGTTAAATGAGCATTCGTAACAAATGCTTAACATGACATGGATTTATGATAAAATAATATTATATTAACGAGTATTTACTAATATAAATTGTTACATGACATACCAATTTATAATATTACGGCAATGAAATGTCACTTTTGAAATATGTAAACAAATAAAAATTGGTGCAAAGGCGTTGAATAAAACTTTCTCTATAAAACAGACCCCAAATATAATATGAAAGTAAAGCTGCAGCTAAACTACTAATAATTTCCTTTATTTTGTTAACTGTCAATTCATGGTGGAACTGCATTGTATTGTTGTTTTTATTTAATAAAACGCAATTTTTTATAGTACTTATTCCACTTTTGATTAATATATTAGGACCGGTTTCGTCCGCTTCAGTGGGACATTTTCGACTGAATACATTTTTTTTTTAAAACAATATTTATCAAACAAAATTCAAAGCGATAGAAATAATATGTACCTATTGTTATATTATTTCTATCGCTTTGAATTTTGTTTGATAAATATTGTTTAAAAAAAAAAAAAATGTATTCAGTCGAAAATGTCCCACTGAAGCGGACGAAACCGGTCCTAATATATTAATTAAAAGTGGAATAAGTACTATAAAAAATTGCGTTTTATTAAATAAAAACAACACTACTAATAATTTATAGCTTCCATGTTTCAATACATCAACGTATAGATATAGATAATATTTTTTCTGCGCCTATCAAACGCATTTTAAAATCACCATCATGAAAAGAATCGCTCTTACTTGTCATAGTCTTTGGCTTGATACTTCTAGAGATGGAGAATAAATGTATGAAATTGAAGCAAAAAAAGACCATTGGTCTACTAATTAAGTTAGCTACGAATGATTCTTTACAGAGAACTTCATGCTACTCATATGACATTTATTTTCCAATTTGTAGGGCATATAAAAAGACACTATGATGAGTAGATAAGCAGTCAATAATTCTATAGTTCGGTATTTTTATTTAGTTTTTTAAAAAATCCCATAAAATTTGTATAAAACCATTTTTATAATTGCACTCGAGTAAGTAGTCATCTTCTTCATATTGTGCCACGCCCTAGCGGAGGTCGGCCACCATCAAGGCGATCTTAGCTTTGTCATCTGCTACCCGGAATAGCTTAGTGGAGCTGAACTCGTACCAATCACAGAGGTTTTTTAAGCCACGAAATGCGGCGTCATCCTCTGCTACGCTTACCATTCCTTTCCTTGAATGACGAGTTGGGAAATGCTGTACTTTTGTCCTTTCATAATGTGGCCCAGATACTGTAGTTTCCTGGTTTTTATACTACGCAGAACATCTCAGTCCTATCCCATTCGATTGAGAACTTCAACATTATTTGTCACCCAGTCATAATTATAATATACTGGCGAGTACCCGGCATGCGTTGCAATGAATTGAAACCTACGCGGGTGTGCACACAACAACTCACCAATGTTTCATCGTAATCGGATGAATGGTATTGGAACGTATACGGGACAGACAGACAAACAAATACTATTTTTTATATATTATATAAATTGCCATTGCGTGAGTAATAAAATCATAATGGTAACTTAAGCGATATTAATATTTGTGGGGTTTACCAACATAACCATGCTACAAGCAAAATAACGTACAAGACTCCTTCCATTTTAAATCAAAATTATTTAGCACTCTTTATTTAAAAGGAAATTTCAAATAAATTAAATTTGGAATAGATTTTTCTGTCTACTAAATCACGGATTTAAAATGCGATGTCATTTTTAAAATCTCTTATAATGCATCTCTATTTTAGCTGTCTAAATAATTCATAAAATAAAGTCACTTTTACTATGACTTACAAATATTAATATATCATTATAGTAGAACAAGAAATTGAATATTATTTTAATATTAATGGACTTTAATGTTACCCATAATAAACACAAATTATCGATTATTTCCAATGCCCGTTGCAAATTTTCATTCAATTAATATAAAATATAGCTCTAGAAATTTGCATCGATTTAATAATACATGACTGTCGATTATCAAATGCCAATTTGACGTTGATAACTGTATTTATAAAATTACTAATAGAAAATACCTACTTTACATTTCTGTGTATAATAAAATACGTAAATCCAACTATCGATTGTCGATTCAATTCATTGAAATCGTATATTTATGTATGCGGAGCATTCTAAATTTATTATTATAATTCCTCGCGTTTTCAGTTTTTCCTATTATGGTGAAGTGTAGTGGGTATTGTAATTCTACTAGGTGTATAGTCCAACATAACTGTCATCAAGAATAACTCAAATATGATCATTTATGTCTTAAACTTTCTCAATCCTGGACGATGCAGCGTCGTCACTCTCCAGTTGGTTTTACCGAGAATTATTAAATATTCTGTGACACATTCCTGTCCAGCCTTCTCAATTTCGGCTGTCAAGGTCTTTTCTTGCCCTCGTGGTTTGCGTACATAGCCTGCTGACATGACCCGGCTCACGGCTAGCTCAATAATGCTACCGGGCCGTCACTGAGGAGACTAGTGATGAATTAGGAGAGGTGGATCTCCTTTGTAGTATCACAACTTTTGAATTCCCGAATAAAACTCTCAGCTGGTGTGGTGCCGAATTTATTCAGGTACTAGAGTTCACGGTCACACAATAAGGTTAACTGTCATTGTTCCCGTAATTAAATCTCATTAAAGTATCAGCAAACTATTTATTTGTTCACTATAGGATCTCTGTGAAATCTTTCACAAATTCCCAAAAAGTCACACCTAATTCAGAGAATGTATACGCCGATATTCTTTGGATATTTTTAATTCGAGAAATATTTTCCCATAAGAAAGAAAATATAAATTATTCTTTGGTCACACAGTATTAGGTTTATAAAAAAAAAAAAATAGAAATTATTTTATTGTTGTTTATAAAGTTTATTTATGTTCACAGTACATTTACAAATATTTATTTGTGTTTACAGACTTGTTTACAAAAGGTTTGCTTAATGTTTACAAATTTATTTACTAAAATTTATTTTTATGTTTATGAATTTGTTTACTAAAATTTGTTTTATAATTATGTTTACTTAATAAAGTTTCAAAAATTTATTTTATAATTCCGAAAAAAAGATTTGTAAAATTTATTATTACAAACTGAGTTTATTAATTTGTTTTTATAAAACAAATCCGATCGCGTAATTCATCCCGATTACGTCACCTCGTATGATGAGTAATGAAAAATGAAATTACTCCGCGAGCGCGTTACTATCGACAGATACGTGGTATTCGAGCTACGTTTTAGCGGCCGACGTCACTACCGACAGATACGTGTTATTCGCGCTACGTTTTGCGGTACACGTCACGACCGACAGATACGAGATATTCGCGTTACTTTTTGCCCGTCGATGGGGACTTATTGTAGGTAAATTTCACGAATGTTACTGAGAACCGTGTCTCGTATCCGCGGAAGGACTGCTGCTTAGTAGGAGATCGCTGGTGAGAAGTGTGGAAACTAATAATTTTACGGGAAAAGTGGTCACCTTTTATACCCTTCGGATAGAGGTTTAACAGGAAACAGTCCGTAAGGGATAGCAGATGTATATCTTTCTCTCACGGGATAAATTTACATATATCTCCCGTTCCTGGCAACTTTCTAATAGAGATATCTTCTAATTAAATCGGGTTAAAATTACTCTACCTTATTTTCACAAAATAAAGTTTCAATAGGGGTGTTTCAAGCACCCTCTAGAACAAGTCCCTTAAATACGCCGTAGCGGTGACGTAAGCAAAATAGTTGATTTTATATGATTTTTCGTGTTCGAACGAAGGGGAAAGTTTCTAGCTTTCCATCGAGGTATCGGAATAAGTATTCGGGTACTAAATAAGGGAATGGCAGTCTTTAAACTTAAAATGTCAAAACGAAAGGTTGACACCCACGTACTAGTCCTTTCCACCACTCTTGGCCTTTTTAGGCCAATAGAATTTTACTAAGTTTTAATAAAACTATTTGGAGCCGCAGAAAACGTTTCATTCGATATTTACCTTTCGGACGAACATTATTACGTGAAAACACTATAATATTATACTTAACATTTCAACTTAAATATATAAATGCTTAATCCTAACAAGATGTTATTTACAAGCGACTACAAATTTATTTAGTCTTTAATAGTGGCTTTTCCATAGTAATCTAAACGTAACCTTGAATCTATTTTTATCTGGCAACTCAATACAGCCGGGCCGAAAATTCTAGTCGAACAGAATTCAGTTAAGGTTCAAGGTCACGCGTCAATTTGTGTTTTTAGTCGCAGTATTTGATTCTTTTATTTATCCAAGACGCGATTAAGATTTATTATTGTTTATGGGTAGAAACCCATCTATACCAGAATTTTAAGTTTTTCCAATTGTTATTTTTACAATATTCATTATAGTTAGCGAGTTATAGCATTAACAAAATCTATAATTATAATTACGCGTCTATAGATATAGATACGCGTTTACAATATTTTTATAACGGTAGTCCGCCTCTATTTTGTACTGATAAAATTAGTGTTAAAATTCTTTATTCATAATTATACAGTATATAAATTTATAAATATTCAATTTTCTTTTTCAATTTTCATACATTTCCATTATTGCTATAAAAGTTATTGAAGCATGTACTTGCTAAATTTTACGTAAACAATCTCTCCCATAACTTATTTTCTAAGTTTAATGGAGATTTCCCGGAAATTATTTCCAAAATAACATCGCGCCAAATCTACGCGACGTGTCATTTCGAGGCCTGTGGTCACAGCGTTCCAATTACACTTGAGCAGTCTCGATCCTTGGGGGCGAAATTTTCTACGTAAAATTTTATTACATTTACAAAGAAAAGGTAAACAACATACATTTTACTTCCTAATACTAAACGATTACGCTAGTGGTTACCTGTTCATAGTCTTTTTGACCATTTCATTCTTGATTCTTCCATAGTTTAGGACCATGGGACTTATATATTTTGTTTGTACCTTGTCGTGAGATTGTCGCACGGCTATTGAGAAGTAGAATTGACTACAAGGCTAGATTTGTATAGTTATGTCGTTAAACCATACTCTGCCATAAACACTAACTGAAGGTCGGCGTTTTTGTTCGTGTCAAATGCCCACCCTTAATAAAGACATAACTGTATATGTCTAGTCTCAATTCACCATTGCCACACCTCAGGACTCAGTAATATGCGAAGCGATAAAGCAACAGTAAAGCATATTCAAAATAAAATACACAAAATCTGCGCATGCACACAAAGTTTTTTTTTTACTTTTTATAATTAATATTCGCCCAGATTCAGGTCTTAAAATTCTAATTAATAAAAGAAAATTATATAATTCAATAATTCTGAAGTTAAAAATTTTATTTTGAGGACGGTGAGTGCTGTATGGGACGACTACTGCTTTTCCTGCCGAGGGACAACCGCAAAGAAGAGGACTCACGGAGACGCTCCGTTTACGACCCATGGACAGAAGTAGAGTTTGACTTCCCGTCGCGAATCACGTTCCCGCTTACTAGAAAATACGGCATAGTACCATGATATGCCAGGGAGACTCCCCTGACAATACCTTTAATATTAAATTACATAGGGTCATTTAAACCTATTTAATCTAACGCTCAATACTCCTAGCTATATATTACATTCTACAGAATTTGAAATCAATCCCAATCAAGAGACTTATTTTTCGCAACTCCGAATACTAATAAGGACTTAGCGTGAAAGTTACGGACTTCCCCACGCCTAGATTAGCAACACGTCTTCATTTCGCTGCTCCGAATACTAATAAGGACTTAGCGTGAAAGTTACGAACTTCCCCACGCCTAGATTAGCAACACGTCTTCATTTCGCAGCTCCGAATACTATTAGGGGCTTAGCGTGGAAGTCAAGGACTTCCCCATGCCCTAATTAGCAACACTTTCTTCGTTTCGCTCTCCCCGAAGACTTATTTCTTTCTCGCTTCGAGAAAAGGCTTGTTTGCTTCGATAATAGACTTATTTCTTTATCGCTCCTCTCGAAGACTTGTGGTTTGCTCCGATAATAGACTTATTTCTTTATCGCTCCTCTCGAAGACTTGTTGTTTGCTTCGATAATAGACTTATTTCTTTATCGCTCCTCTCGAAGACTTGTGGTTTGCTTCGATAATAGACTTATTTCTTTATCGCTCCTCTCGAAGACTTGTTGTTTGCTCCGATAATAGACTTATTTCTTTATCGCTCCTCTCGAAGACTTGTTGTTTGCTCCGATAATAGACTTATTTCTTTATCGCTCCTCTCGAAGACTTGTGGTTTGCTCCGATAATAGACTTATTTCTTTATCGCTCCTCTCGAAGACTTGTTTGTTTCGCAGCTCCGAATACTAATAAGGACTTAGCGTGAAAGTCACGGACTTCCCCACGCCTTAATTAGCAACACGTTCTTCGTTTCGCTCTCCCCGAAGACTTATTTCTCTTTCGCTTCGAGAAAAGACTTGTTTTTCGCTTCGATCAGAGACTTATTTCTTTATCGCTCCTCTCGAAGTCTTATCGCTCGCTTCGATAATAGACTTATTTCTTTATCGCTCCTCTCGAAGACTTATAGCTCGGTTTAGTTAGAGACTTAGCTTACAGGCGATGGCGGTAGCGATCGCTTTGAGCGACGCTTACCTGATCGGCCTATACGCTGATACTGACGTTTGGGGGGCGCATTCCGGATGGGGGCGTCTCGTAAGACAGCGTCCAACGCATCCCGCCACTCGCCAAAGGTAGTACCTTGATCTTTGCTCCAGGGCGTTGGGAAGTTGGTCCTCGCAGGGCGCCGCCCTCCCAACCGTCCCACTCTCCTAAATTCTCTCTTGGGGGGCGCTATCTTGATGGGGGCGTCTTGTAAGACTGCGTCCAACGCATCCAGCCTCTCGCCAAGGATCCTCTCTTCATTAGATATTGTCGAGTCAACAATTCTTTCCACTTCAGCTTCTCCACCGCTAAGTTCGGAATCTGTTCCTGAACTCGCCAGTAGTTCTTCCCGCGCACATTCCTGCGCATCCATACGACGTTCTGACAGGGCGTGCACTCCCTCGTCTCTGTCGATGGTAGCTTTGGAAAGCGGCGTAGGTGATACCACCGGGTCGTCTGCTCTTTCATTAGCCAGATTCTTCTCAAACTATTTCGCACCGCGGCTCCGAATACTAGTAAAGGACTTAGCGTGGAAGCCATGCGCTTCCCCACGCCTTAACTAGCAACACTCTCTTCGCTATTAATTTAAAATATATCACACTTATCACCGATATGTATATCACGCTTATCATAATCATGTATATCAATTTAACACTAATATTTAATACACTCTTATTACTAACATTTTTATCAAGTTTAATATTTAAATCTTTAGGAGGTAAACTATTTTTATTACGTGCAATTGCAGTAGTTGGCAATTTCTCTTCACCCGACGCATCCAACGTACTACCTACAATTGTCCACGTACTTCTGACTACGCTATTTGGACGGTCTGCAGTCGTTACAGATGGTAGTGTCTTTTGACACGCCGCAAAATTCTGTCCCCGACTACACCTGTCCCTAGGATCTAAAATATTTACAGAACCGAGAAAATCCGTAGATATTTTGCTTTGTTGGTTATGGGCAGCCGTAGCTGAGTCCCACAACTCTTGTTCTCCGTCATTGAGTATATCACCGCCTTTGAGACGATGATCATACACAACAACTCTCCCGTCACTATATCTAGCTTTATCTATATACATTAAGTTCATACTTCTTAGTTCAAACTTAACGCTATCAAAATTAATCTTTTTAAGCCTACGTAACTTATTTTTAATAATCTTAATACTAAAGGACTTACATTTACTCGATTTTTGCTTAAGATAACGATTATAGTCATCTAATGCTATGAGCTCTTCTTCATTAAGTTTATTTCGCCTTAATTTACCGAAGGTATTAATGTTTTGTAGTCGACAATTAGTCCGACTTTTCCTAATAATATTCTTAACGTCAGCCTCGTGGGGTCTGTTCGCTAATTTAAAAGGTAAGTCCCTTCCTAAAGTTTCGTTGCTCGATTGCAACGACGATCGACTATCTAAACTACATACATCGCTATTAATATCAAGTAAACTGCCAGCTTCGGCTTTAGTATAGTTAGTACTATTAATATTTTTACACAAATGGTTAGCGGAAGCACAATAATTCGTTAAATTATTTGTTACAAGAGATCTGTCGTCAGTATCGACGAGACTACAGTTACTTACGTTTGCCGATGTTCTCAGCACACCAAGAGCGCCACTGCTTACGCCTTCGCCGCATCCACTGCTAGCTGTCTTTAACTGCTTATCTTGATAACCTTCTTCCTTGTTGCCAACATTTATTTCATAACTTCCTAATTCTAATTTATCTAAAAACTTTTTATATTCTATTTCGCCGCCGGTAAAAGAATTATTAGCTCGCGAAGTCTCAACATTGGACAACGTCTTACCGCTATTCTTTTTATTAAGATTTTCTACTATTTTACTAGCAGAATTATTAATATCGCGTTTGCGATAATTCTCCGGTCTTACGCTGCTATCCTTTACAAGAGGACCTGTACAAAGATTAACTTGGTTATTGGGGCCAGCTTCGACCTCACAGTGAACCTTAGGGTTAAATGATTTCACCGGAAGGGTGTCCTTCAGTTCACTTTCACAGTTAACCCTATTCGCCAGAAGAGCGTCTATGTCACTAGCTAGAACTCGGCTGAACGGCGTTCGAGGAACGTTCGTGTCACCTTCTTGAGTCTTCTCTTCGGCGGTCCGCCAGTGTTCGTCGTCTTGGAGCCATCGACGATCAACCCGGTCCGCGAGCCGTCTTCATGGCTCCTTTCTGGTCTGCTGAGCTGCTTGCCTGTCTGGGCAATCCTTGTTTTCATGGAAGCCAGGACAATGTTGACAACGTCTTTGTCTGGCACTGCCTCGCTCTTCAACGCGAGGACGTGGGCGGTACGCAGGTCTTTCCGAATCGTTTTGCTGGTCTGATTGCCGTGGAGGCCTTTTATCAACAGCCTCCGTGGTCTTATCAGATTTCGCGTTAGTCTCTTGTACCGAACGCGGCTTCTCGCGCCAAGTATTTTGCTGAGCGGGCCTCTTTTCATTGTTCGCCTTGACGGCATTTGCTGGAGATGGCACGGAAGCCAATGCCGATTTCAATGGTCGAAGTGTATGAGCTACTTCAAGCAGCTCGTCCATCGTCTTCCATTTCTCTTGATTAACCCTTATTTGATCGCTCACGGTGAGTAAGTCATAAAAGGTTGAAGCCAGGGTTTCCGACTTCATTTCCGGAAGGAGTACCTCGGCTAATTCCATCTTCTTCAGGAGGAAACCATAAGCTCCCTCTTGAGATCCTTGCTCTTTATGTTCGAGCTCCGTTCGTTGAGCACGACGTCTTGAAGGCGATTCGAAGTGCTCTTTCAGGTCGTTACTAAACGACCGCCAACTGTCTGATGTGTTAATATTTTTGGCCCAAGTCTTGGCCTCTCCTCTGAGCTGACGCATAGCCAACTCTGTCCAATTCTCAGCTGGGTACTTCACAGCTTCGCAATATTCTCTGCAGCGTCGGAGAAAAAGTTCAACGCTCTGCTTTGGGCTACCCTCATAGGTGGAATGGAGTTCCGGCTTAACATGGCACGGGGTACATACGGCTGGTTCTGGTGGTGCCATTTTTTGTTTGGGATCCGACGTGCTTACTTGCAAAAATGAATCCTCTTCGGGGAATACTTGCGCGTTTTGCAAGCCTTCTTCTAATATGAAGTCTTCTTCTACACTCGGACCCGGAACAGGGTTCGGCATAATTTCTTCGAATTCCTCCGTCCCCTAGAGTTGGAAGAAGCGGACCTACGACCGTAAATTCATATAAAAATTCAGCTATCGATTGCGCCGGTTTTCAGCTTCCTACGACCACCCGTTCGTCCGCAATCGACGTTTAAAGTATTTTGAGGGCATGCGCTGCTTGTCGCTGATAACCCTGAAGGCTTGCAGCTCCTGTTACAAGCGTCCAATCTTCTCCGTTTAAAATCTTATATTGTAATAGGTACAGGCCTTCATGTACCTATACCCATGACGTCACGGTAATTATGATAATTATCGAGATTTTAATATACAAAGTAGTATAAATTTATTTTTTTCAAAAATTTTTTTCTTTGTCTGGGTTCTTGTACCTATACTTGTATGGTACTCAACTTTAATTTAGAAAAAAGCTTGAAAATTCACGCGAAATTTTTATTGTGCATTTTATTCTTAATTCTATTATTTCTGTTACGGTGAGTAACACAATTTATTTTTATACTTTCTTTATGGTTTAAAAGGGTTAGAGAGATCCTTTGGATAGTCTCATCGACATACTTTTGCTTAATGTCGGTATCTGACTCTAATAAATTACCAAAAGTATTTATTTTATTTATTCTTTCCTTTTCCAAGTAAATCAAGAAAAGTATTCATATACAGTCGCCTTTACGTATATATTCTTCTCCGAATTATACTTTTCAAAAGTATTCATCACTGGTTCCTCGTTAATGCGAGTTACACTTTATTTCATTGTACTCACATTTATAAAGTTGAGGTAGATCGCTCTTGTAGCTCCGGTATAAGGTTCTTAAAACCTCTCAGGTAACCACAATTCATTGATACACTTCACAATATATTGTTTTTAAAATCTTTTAGTAGATCTTAGTTGTAGGATCGTTCAGGTTTTCGCAACCTGAAGATGCCGCACGCATTTGGGCGCCATAATGACATGACCCGGCTCACGGCCAGCTCAATAATGCTACCGGGCCGTCACTGAGGAGACTAGTGATGAATTAGGAGAGGTGGATCTCCTTTGTAGTATCACAACTTTTGAATTCCCGAATAAAACTCTCAGCTGGTGTGGTGCCGAATTTATTCAGGTACTAGAGTTCACGGTCACACAATAAGGTTAACTGTCATTGTTCCCGTAATTAAATCTCATTAAAGTATCAGCAAACTATTTATTTGTTCACTATAGGATCTCTGTGAAATCTTTCACAAATTCCCAAAAAGTCACACCTAATTCAGAGAATGTATACGCCGATATTCTTTGGATATTTTTAATTCGAGAAATATTTTCCCATAAGAAAGAAAATATAAATTATTCTTTGGTCACACAGTATTAGGTTTATAAAAAAAAAAAAATAGAAATTATTTTATTGTTGTTTATAAAGTTTATTTATGTTCACAGTACATTTACAAATATTTATTTGTGTTTACAGACTTGTTTACAAAAGGTTTGCTTAATGTTTACAAATTTATTTACTAAAATTTATTTTTATGTTTATGAATTTGTTTACTAAAATTTGTTTTATAATTATGTTTACTTAATAAAGTTTCAAAAATTTATTTTATAATTCCGAAAAAAAGATTTGTAAAATTTATTATTACAAACTGAGTTTATTAATTTGTTTTTATAAAACAAATCCGATCGCGTAATTCATCCCGATTACGTCACCTCGTATGATGAGTAATGAAAAATGAAATTACTCCGCGAGCGCGTTACTATCGACAGATACGTGGTATTCGAGCTACGTTTTAGCGGCCGACGTCACTACCGACAGATACGTGTTATTCGCGCTACGTTTTGCGGTACACGTCACGACCGACAGATACGAGATATTCGCGTTACTTTTTGCCCGTCGATGGGGACTTATTGTAGGTAAATTTCACGAATGTTACTGAGAACCGTGTCTCGTATCCGCGGAAGGACTGCTGCTTAGTAGGAGATCGCTGGTGAGAAGTGTGGAAACTAATAATTTTACGGGAAAAGTGGTCACCTTTTATACCCTTCGGATAGAGGTTTAACAGGAAACAGTCCGTAAGGGATAGCAGATGTATATCTTTCTCTCACGGGATAAATTTACATATATCTCCCGTTCCTGGCAACTTTCTAATAGAGATATCTTCTAATTAAATCGGGTTAAAATTACTCTACCTTATTTTCACAAAATAAAGTTTCAATAGGGGTGTTTCAAGCACCCTCTAGAACAAGTCCCTTAAATACGCCGTAGCGGTGACGTAAGCAAAATAGTTGATTTTATATGATTTTTCGTGTTCGAACGAAGGGGAAAGTTTCTAGCTTTCCATCGAGGTATCGGAATAAGTATTCGGGTACTAAATAAGGGAATGGCAGTTTTTAAACTTAAAATGTCAAAACGAAAGGTTGACACCCACGTACTAGTCCTTTCCACCACTCTTGGCCTTTTTAGGCCAATAGAATTTTACTAAGTTTTAATAAAACTATTTGGAGCCGCAGAAAACGTTTCATTCGATATTTACCTTTCGGACGAACATTATTACGTGAAAACACTATAATATTATACTTAACATTTCAACTTAAATATATAAATGCTTAATCCTAACAAGATGTTATTTACAAGCGACTACAAATTTATTTAGTCTTTAATAGTGGCTTTTCCATAGTAATCTAAACGTAACCTTGAATCTATTTTTATCTGGCAACTCAATACAGCCGGGCCGAAAATTCTAGTCGAACAGAATTCAGTTAAGGTTCAAGGTCACGCGTCAATTTGTGTTTTTAGTCGCAGTATTTGATTCTTTTATTTATCCAAGACGCGATTAAGATTTATTATTGTTTATGGGTAGAAACCCATCTATACCAGAATCTTAAGTTTTTCCAATTGTTATTTTTACAATATTCATTATAGTTAGCGAGTTATAGCATTAACAAAATCTATAATTATAATTACGCGTCTATAGATATAGATACGCGTTTACAATATTTTTATAACGGTAGTCCGCCTCTATCTTGTACTGATAAAATTAGTGTTAAAATTCTTTATTCATAATTATACAGTATATAAATTTATAAATATTCAATTTTCTTTTTCAATTTTCATACATTTCCATTATTGCTATAAAAGTTATTGAAGCATGTACTTGCTAAATTTTACGTAAACAATCTCTCCCATAACTTATTTTCTAAGTTTAATGGAGATTTCCCGGAAATTATTTCCAAAATAACATCGCGCCAAATCTACGCGACGTGTCATTTCGAGGCCTGTGGTCACAGCGTTCCAATTACACTTGAGCAGTCTCGATCCTTGGGGGCGAAATTTTCTACGTAAAATTTTATTACATTTACAAAGAAAAGGTAAACAACATACATTTTACTTCCTAATACTAAACGATTACGCTAGTGGTTACCTGTTCATAGTCTTTTTGACCATTTCATTCTTGATTCTTCCATAGTTTAGGACCATGGGACTTATATATTTTGTTTGTACCTTGTCGTGAGATTGTCGCACGGCTATTGAGAAGTAGAATTGACTACAAGGCTAGATTTGTATAGTTATGTCGTTAAACCATACTATGCCATAAACACTAACTGAAGGTCGGCGTTTTTGTTCGTGTCACTGCCTTACTGGTATATCCTCCGTGTAGTCTGAATATAGCCGATGCAGTGCATTCTCTGCATTTTTATATGCCACGTGATCTTTTCACCCCATAAAGTGTGTGCAGCTCCTTCCTCGTTATACTCAAATATAGCAGAAATAATTTTAAAAAAGTTTGGTTTTTACAGCGGTGGTTTTCTTTGACGCATATGACGAGATCGATTCTTCAGAAGATTTCAAAGGGGGCCTCGAAACAGTTCACACCGATTATACAAAATTTATTAAATTATACCAAAATGCTTATTTCTCACAAACCGAGAATGTGTAAAATATTACCCAAATCATAACAAAATCCCTGCAACTAACATCAAAATTTATATCATCTTTTTTAATTTATGGCATCAAAGCCTATAACATAACCAATCATACAAATATGTGCTTGTATACAACAAAGTTAGACTGCTAATATTATTTTGCGACATCACTGTCATATTTAACAAGTATTTGTATTTACTAACACCCAACACCCATGGTGGCCGCGCGGCTTAAGCGTTGGACTATAACGCCGTGGGTCCCAGGTTCGAATCCTGGGTCTGGCAAGTACACATATTGTTTCCAATTTGTGTATCAGTTAGAGAATGGACCTAATAGGTTGAGCAAGTGGCTGACATCCATCTCTCGTAAAAACAAAATCTGTTAATACAAACCTCTACTCTTTGGAGGCCCATATGATCCTATTAGGATCGGACATGGTCGAAAGAAAAAGAAAAGATTTGTATTTACTTGATGTGATTCAAGAAAAGAGATATATATATTTTTACTAAGTGCGTTGATAGTTGGAATTTCAGTCAGAGTCTTGTGCGTGAAAGTCCCTAAACTCACCACTGGGTTTCTAAAACCAGGATAACTTGGATAGTTCTTAACACGTCAACGCTTAAACATTTTATAAAAATGATGTTAGTAAGATGTTTAAACCGAAGTGAATAGGTACGTCTTATAAAGTATGAAAGAGGAAAAGACATTGTTGGTATGTAGTGTCATGTTATCGAGAAACGAGAGTAATGTCGAAAGTGAAAATTTATTATGAATGTCATGAATCATGATGCACAATGATCATGCAACATGGGAGAAATATAAAAAAATAGTAAGTATGTGTGTATTAAACACACCAAACGCGAGAGAAAAAATAATACATCACTGACAGCCAGACTAAATTACAACGTTTTTCTTAGCTCGTATTCTTATTTGTCCGGTACAAATCTTGCAATCGATTTTTAACTAACTTCGCGACTAGCTAGACATTTGAAACTTTTAGAATATATCAGAACACGATGCCAATGCATTTTTTTTATACTTTTAATACTTTAAGTAGAATTGATTTCATTTTCAGTTAATTCTGTTTTGTATGAAAAGTTATTTCGGAAGAAATCCGTAAAAAGTCAAACTATTATTGGTGGCTAAGTGGGTCCTAGCAACTAAATTATTAATATTAATATATATATACGTGCGTTACTATGGAAATCAATATGACATTTCAGTATTATTTCTATCAAGTACAATTTTTTTTGATCGTTTAAGCTAGTCAAGTCAAGTTTATATGATTCAACAGAAAATTTAAAAACGTTGTATTTAAAAAGTTCTTTTTATCTTGTAATTATTTTTGATATAACTTATAGAATGACATCTCTCAAAGAATAATTAAGTGCCTATATTATTTCAAATATATATTTTTTAAAATATCTACAAATAAATCTTAATTAATTTTGTGTAAAATGGCAAGGAGGCTTAATTGCAAAATATGCTTATTTAATATTGTAATGTTAACGTTGACTTATAAAGAAATCATTAAATTACGAAAAATTATTAACCATAGAAGTGAATTGTCGCGATGGCCGAGCGGTTTAAGCGTCGGCCTATAACGTCGTGGGTCCCAGGTTCAAATCCTGGGTCTAGGAAATATATATATAGTTTTTCAATTTGTGTTTGACTGAGACTTGTATCTGCAACGGTCGCAGTTACTGCTCGCTAATGAGTATCCGGCACATAGTTTGAGCGAATGGCTAACATGCATTTCGCGTAAAAACAAAAATCTATTAATACACACCTCTACTCCGTGGAGGCCCATAATATTATGGTCTTATTAAGATCGGACGTGGTCAAAAAATATATATTTACACAAAATTGGCAGTGAACTCTCGATTATCGCTGCTTTTCCATAAATTCAACAGGGAACACAGAAACCGTTCAGTTTCTCAGAAAATACGCCTATGACATCATAAATAAAATTCCAGTTTCATGGGTGAAACGTAAGCGTTTGTAAAGAATCCTTTTGTCTAATTTCTCTATCTTGGTATCTAGAATTCAACTTCAGCTGCCTTAAGACAAGTATGACTGTCTTAGCACTTATCTCCTTTTAAAAGTCACTCTTCACCACTGTTAAATACACTTATAATTAATGGCCGGTTATAAATTCGCGTGTGAAGATGACAGCAAGAAAATATGACTCGTTAAATGTGACAGTCTATGGGATGAGTAGGTACCTTGCAATAGGTTTGCCATACTGGACATAATGGTTTTTTGTGTTTGAATTATTAATTTTATGAATCATAAAACGTAAGGCCGGCACTCTCTCGATCAATTAAAGTCAATGTACGTGATTCCCAACTAGGTTCCGCGAGCCGTGCAAGGGTTCCGCGGTAATTGTAAAAAGATCGCTAACAAAATACAACATGAAACCTTTTTTATGCAATATTGCAAAAAAGTGTTACAGTAACAGGATGTCATTGAAATATATTAATATAATTTATGTAACTAACTAACTGTCGACAATAAATTAATGATACTCTTTTATTACGCTTTTCAAAAATATTAGTTAATTATTAGATATTAGTAACAGGGAACAGAAAAATAAGTGCGTTAACTTCTCTGGGTGTGGCAGTAACATGTTTTAAATCTCGGATGTGGATTAATATGGGATAAACAACTTTTACACATTTTAAAGACTATGTTATTTTCAATAGTTATCTGTTATTACAATTTGTCACGTAAACGAAACGCGCATGCAATATGCAGGTAATATTTTAAGACACTCGGCGCCCTTTGCGTTTCTTGCAATTTATGGCATGTTTATGCAATGGCCATGGCGACTGGCTTTACATTTACATTACATTTACATTACATTTATATCATATTAATCTGTTTTGTCTACCTAACTCTACTGGCAGTGATGTTCCGTGCGGATAGGCAGGTAATGCATAGCTTATTAATATATTGTGTGGAAATTTAACTAGACATTGCAGAAATATTAAAATATAGTTGATAATGAATTGTTTATTTTAATGTGAAATATGTAGTGGCATTTTGAGACTATCTATTTTTTAATTTACCCTTTTGTACCTGTTTACGTGTCTAACTATGTAATAAGTAGGCTTTCCGTGATGTATTATAAAATGTTTCAAAAGTTAGTATCACTGGCTAACGCGCTACGTTAGAGAAGCGTGAAGTAGTTAAGTTCGCACTTTTTTTGGCAGAACTGACTGAAGAGTTTTTTGACCTTTCGGTACTTCAGACGCATGGCATCTACTCGCGGCCACTTTCACTGATGTCCATTATGCTCAGAACCCCATTTCTCCGGTGATATATTATTATTGACAACGTTTATATCCTTGTCCAACCATCTTTTGTATAGTCATATTAGTTTGACTGATTTAAACTAGCTAACAATTAAATTCTAGTGATTTATATGTGATAATTTATATTGAAATGAAAATCAAAAATTTCGTTAGACTGAATAGACAGACAAGAAGATAGGCAATTTACTCTGGTATTAAACTGAAATGTAGAGAATCCAATCCCGAGCCAAATGTTGATCCCGGGATTTCGGGATTGCCATTTGTTTTCGATAGTTATTATAAATAAATATATATAGAAACAACATTGATAAAATCGGTCAAAAATGTCTTGTATAAATTATCCATTTAAGACACGCCATTTATTGTCAATTGTTGTCTACGTTCAATCTTGGAATTAAATAGGTTTAATGGAATATATAATATTGTATGAATTTTAATCTTGTGTATTTAAAACATTTAATGTTTGTGCAGTCCTTTGGTACTTCCCCCGCCAGTTTTTAACACCACACTAATTTTTTTACACTTAGCGCCATCCACTGATGTCAAATAGTATTTCGTATTTCCGTATTGAATTGATATCACCACCTTTATTGTGAATGTGAAATTTTAATTGTTATAGGCCAAAATATTTTCCGTGGGTGTCCTGTTGAAATTCGATCTTAGAACTGTTTGAAATAAAAAAGATAACCAGATTATATAGTATCTGAAAGGTGTGATTTTTTGTTGATTCGTCATATTTTTAAATTTCAGATAGTTTTTATTATAAATCTAGCAATAAATAACGTTTTTAATGATGACAAATTCATTAAATTCCCCAGATGTTACGATAGAGCTTAGATTTTAATGCATTTGACATCCATTAGAACATTATATTTTATCACCTTACATGAGCACTACTTCTTCTATTTAATATTAATTTTCGTCTTCTAAATTCATTTAAAGTTAAGGTTTATTATGGCAACAAAAAATGGTTATTTATTGTCCGTGAACATCCGGCGTTTCATCATTTGACATGTGCACATACCAATTAACTGTGATTAATAAAAAAATCAATCCCAAAAGTTTCGGGATGATGTTTACTAATCCCAGGATTCATAGGTATCGAAAATTATCTGGGATCCCGGATTTGGATTCCTTACTTATATGTGTTCATAGAGACGTTATTGAATCAAATCCAGTTGTAAGTTTCCGCTGCATTTAGTAACTTTTAGTTATTACGATTATGAATACACTTCAAACCGGTATATTATTTAACTAGATACGTAAATAATAATCGTAAAATATATTATATTTATGCAAAATTACATAAACGTATACGACCCTATTTATAATTATAAACTTAATACATTACGCATGCTAAAATTCCAATCAGATATCATTTTTGTATTGAGAAATAGAATAATGTACCTACGTATTAGCTAATAGAATCGATTGACATATTGTAAAGGTTGGTATGTCAATATGAGTAGGTACCAACATAAAATCATTTAAACATGATTTGTATTGTTCCATATTTAAAAGATATTACCATAATACAAACGTAAATTTTATTCTTATCAATTCTTATTCGAAGCTAATCCGGATTAATGATAAGTATATAAGACGTGTAGAATAAGTTACAAGATAAAATGTATTTTGAACTTAAATGTTTAAGTTTAAATCCTGGATGACCAATATTTCTTTTCAATTCGGTACCCTTTTCCCATTAATGAAAATTATCTGTTAAGTTTTTTAATGTGAGACAAACCTCCCTGTCAAAACAATTTCGACCAATTTAATGCAATAGTAAGGCCTCGCTAATCTAGTTCCACTACTCTTTATCTTCTATCCATTTAAAGTGTTTATCAGTTATATTACATCGCATACCCACGTTTGTTAAATTATGTAACTGTTTAGTCCTTATGAATCATACCTACCCACTATAATATAAGTTTTTGGGGCTCTCTTTTACTAAATGTTTACATTTGATACAACAAAATACTGAAATCTTATATTTTAGGGACAGATTCACTTTACTATGGACATAAACGAGATTTCTATGTAAAGGGCTGATGTATTTAAAACATAATCGGGAAATACCTTGTATTCAATAGTTATATTATTTTTTCATATACATCTCTTTATCTCGTAGCCCAGAGCTATATTGACAATCCTTTATAATATATACTACGTGTGTAGTATAATTAATTAATTTTCCGATCTTTATAAATGTACTAAATATTTTGTATTTTACCAAATAATTTACTAAGTCAACTCTTCGGGAGATGTGAAAATATCAATTTCTGTGCTTTCTTCACTTTTACCGGAAATTAACTATGTGATCCAAGTCCCTACAACAACCTTCTCCACTCCAACTTCAAAATGAAGAACTTCCTTAGTACCCTCCAGGAAACACAATATTAATGGGAACTGAAATACCTAACGAGTGTGCAGTAAGAGGGAACCGATCTCGAGTGTGGAAAAATATGGGATAAACTTAAACACGTGTCGAGAATACATAATTCTAAGCTTGAACTACGTTTTTACAAGTGCTCTCGGTTTATGTACTGACGCTTATTCAATATGTGTGTTTTTGAAGGTTGCAACACACACTATTGCACATCTATAATGTGTGGTTCATTTTCGTAGGACAATCACACATTCAAAACCCTGTTTCAAACTATCGTAAAGGGGGTATGACCAATCTGAATTCTATTTATTAATTTGTTCTGTGGTATCTTCCTACTGGATCCATCTTGGCCGAGTTATCAAAAGTACGTTAGTATTATTTTATAAACATGGATACAGACTGACTAAGTAATGAAATCACTGTCTTAGGAATACTAAATAAACTGTATAATTTAATTAAATTATAATATTACATGTATCTAGTTAATCAACGTTAGGTCATAAAATTCATTTTGCAACATTGGGTGAGTATATATCTTACCCCGGATACAATAAAAGGCGTTTCTGATAAACACATGCACTCTTAATACTTATAGTGATATTCATTTCTTTATTGACCCAATAATGCATAATAGCATTTATTACAAATAACAATTATCTTTCAAACAGGTATATTATCGAAATATAATAGGCACGCTTATTTTAATTTATACATACATTGCAAGAGTTTTGATAGAAAAAAAAATACTTTCACTTAGGCTTTCTTTATGTACCTTAACCCATTGTCTACAAATAAACCTGTTCATGCGTAAACTCTATTTTTTCAATACACCATTTTTAACTGCTATACCTACTCCTTATATTATGTCGTTGTGTAATATTGTAGTCAGAGCTGGGATCTGAACCGAAACTTAGCCCCGGTAGTTTGAGACGCCGTCAATATTTTGGAAACGAAACATTCACAAAATCTATCCGAAATCAGACAAATACAGCTTCGGGTCGTTTTTAGAATAGTAATGCTTCTGAAGTCTTTCCAAATGATGAATGATAGTTTTCTGAGATCTTAAGATCATACTTATTAATGTTATTAAAACGGTTCTAAGCACAATATTGAAACGAGTCGTAGATACTAACTGTGAGAATGATAATCTGAAGTGATTGACATCTTAACGAGAAAGCTTCTGTGGCAGATATAGGAATCCATGAGTTAGGGTGATATCAATATAGTCAGGTATAATAGTGAGTTATTCCGTATGTAGTTGGTACGAATTTTTTCACCTTTATAAAACTGCTGAGGTTGAACTGGGTAGGTAGAGTATCCTCCAAATAACCTTGCCATTGTACATAGTGACAAGGATTTGTGTGTATACGCAACCGTATAATTGTATTATTAGTAAAAGCAAGGCATTTGATTGGTTTACTCACGTATACCGTGTAATTGTATTAGTAAACTCCAAGCACTTGATGGGTTTACTCACGTTTTAATTCAAAAAAATCTATTCCAAATGGCAAGGTTAGGTGGAGGATACTCTAATGTGCAACGTGTGTCAAAGACACAGGTACCTAAAATTAATGATCTCGTTGGGAATCTAATAAGAGCGCTTATTGAGAGGTTTTGGGAGGAGGATTGTGAAGAATGACGCTAAAACGTCGATTACTAGATATGATTGTGTTGGATTTAAGAAAGCAGTAGATTTCGCATAAATTAGGCTCTTTATCACGTATAAAAGTATAACAAGTCTGAAGAAATTATTTTTATTATGCGTAGATTAACTGAGCAACTTATGTTAAGAAAAATGCCGTTAATTGACCCAAATTATAATATAAATTAATAACTTATCTCTTAAAATAAAATAACAAATTTTCAACTTCATTAGTCAAATGAGATAAATAGATATTTAGAAGGCCGAGAAATTGCCAGCTGAATTATCAAATTGTTTTCTTGGGAAAAACATTATCTAAATGCTCATTACGGTTTGTAAAACAATGGTTAATACTCATTATTGAATACAACTCAGCTCAATATTCTCAGTATCAAGAAACTTTTTTATTTTGATATATTTAAGTATTATAAAATTTATACTTTAGTAATTAATTAGTAACATTGACTGTTGGCGTACGACTTTGTTTTTTCTGAAGAAAATAAAACACAATAAAACTTGGATATCTTCAGCAGTAATTTTGGTCAATTTATCTCTGTCCATCGCTGTTCTAAATAAAGATGAAGTGCTGAGCTCAAACCAGTCTTAGGTGTTGTTGTACCGGGACGTCATTCTTCTACCAGGACCTCGCTTACCGGAGATCTATCTATCAGGATGCCGCATGATGTAACGAAAGTATCCATACTTAGAGATCACGACCCAATTTCAGCTGATCAGATTAGATATTGGAGTGAACAAATCGGTTCTGATTTTAAAATCATTATTATGTATGTTAATCTTGTAACAGTTGTCAGAGAAATACTTGAGAAAAACACATAAATGCATTGTGACCTAACCGGATATCGACCTGGAATCCACGTTATGTCTAAATAAAACAGTGTCTAAGCGATTTAACTATAATGCTACATCACGTCACGTCACGTGAGCTAACGGGCAAGACCACAGTTACGTGATCTCACACATTTTTTGTGGTTTGAACGGAGCTACAAAATTCATGATAAGTAATTGACATGATGTTTTGGCAGGTTATCAGTTTTTATTATTGAATGTTTTGATGGTTATAGCATAGCACATTACATCGCGTGACATGATGGTAATTTATTTGTATTATAAGGGTCATCAACGATTATCAACAAACACATAAAATGGTGCGGGACGCAGGTCGCTTGGCGAGTTGATAACTGCTTGGCAAATGTAATCATATATTAGAACGCAAAGGGCATTAAATGGTCATAGTGTTACCATAAAACCCGTAGGATATACATATCAGTAAAGAGCTAGAAGCCAAAAAGATTGGAATGAGCTATGAAGAGACTTTCATCCAACAATCAATTGATTCCGGCTGATAATGAAGTACGGAAGTGACAAATTAACAAAAGCGGTACAAAAGCGATTTCATAAGTACGTCAATTTTAAAGCTTACTGTTATGATTTATCTAATTCTATTTCGACCACTGCAATTTTAATGGCACCATCTTTGGAAATTCGACGATCTATATCTGATCAATATTTTCTTTTTAAAATTATCAATGGCTTTGTTGACTCCTCAAACCTACTCGAAAGGGTGGGTTTCCATTGTCCATCAAGATTTACGCGAAATCAAACTTTATACCATATCAGTCGTAGCGGATCTAATTATGCACAAAACTCTTTTATTCGGCGCTCTTGTTTAAATAATTATATGTATTTCTCCACCGTTGAACCTTTTAATAATTCACCTGTTTCATTTAAACGCGCTATCTCCAAAATTTTATATAAATATATATATATATATATATTTTTATGCTTCTTTTTTTGTACTTAAATAATTTAATTATTCATTATTCTTCCTCGTTTTTCTCATGTAATTTTCTTATGTAATTTTCTTATGTAATTTCTTTATGTTTATATTATTCTTAATCTCTATCTTGTTAGGCTTAACTATATTATAATGTATATATGGAAACTTTGCTGGTTGCAATAACTTTTCATTATTATATTTAAAAAATTTTGTAATCAATATATGTAACTGTTCGTTTCTTTAATAAAAAAATACAAATTGTTAAAAAGGGCTGTTAATTTTTTACTACCAACGACGATTTTTTTTATTGTCCACCAATTCAAGCACATTAAAATCATTATCAAATATTTTAATACAAAGGCACAGTCCAAAGTTTTCTTTTTGGTTATATAAAGTTATTTTTGATTAATTCAAGTGAATATTATTATTAATTAAAAATACCTTAAATTAATACTGAATTTAGCGGGTTAAATGAAAACACAATGTGCGTTTCTTTTGACTGTAATTCGGACACATGAATATCGAAGAGAAGATAATTGGTTTGTACTTGTACTTGTATTACCTGTACCAAGAGAAATAATCTAATATCGGTGCAGTTTTACGAAATACACAGAGGTGTACATTAAAAAAATATGGATATAAATATATGATATTTGTTTTACACAGTGTAAAATCGCTTTACTATAATAAACTTAATACTTTTTACATCCCTGCATACATTTACATAAAAATAAATATTAACTTAACTTAATTAAATAATGGTAAAATAAGTAAAGTGGAAATGGTAACCTTTTCAGCGGAAGCAAAAAATACATTCTTTTTTTATATTTCTTTGAAATTTAATTATTTGAGGTACCCGTGGATATCCACTATATTGGTTCCTCTTTAAGAATTAGGCCGGAACCATGAGCTTTGGGTGATCTCATAACTAGGAACTAGATATTATGTGTTAAAACTAGCTTTAAGAATTGTAAATTATAGACAAATGCCTTCTCAATAATATAATATTAACGTACCCAAAATTCTAAAAAGGGTACAAGCAACAACCAACAGCATTCATTCTAAAAATTATTACATTTTTTGTACTCTTTTAAATTATTTGTATATTATATAATATACCTACATATTATAAAATTACTACCATCGACCGAGGGTACTTGATGGAATTTGAATTTAAATTCAAAATGATTTGGGTTTTATGCTATTCCATTTAGTCATTTTTGTCTGAAGATGTACAAAGAATTACACAAATGGAATAATATCTATAAAACTCAAATCACTTACAATGTCATCATAATAATTATAAATTATTATGATGACATTGTAAAATTGTTGCTATTACCTAAGCGACAAAAAATATTTCCACTTCCTATAGGATAATTTTATTATTATTAGTCAAAGCAATGTAATTGACAGTCAAAACTATTTTTATTAATATGTTTTTTTTCTATGTTTACAGGTAGGCAGGTTTTTTCAAATTTCCTCCAGAATTAGACATAAAATAAATTGTAAGTATACCTTATTTTAAAATATTCAAAAAATAATGGGTGCAGCTTCAGTGCTTTTGTGAATTTAATAAGATAAGTGGCTAACACCCACCCTGTGAAGGCCTATAGTATTATGATAGAACATGGTCAATTTAAATCTTATGTATATTGAGCCTCTTGGTGGAGTAGTTGATAGAGCGCGTTTCTGAAACCTTCAATGCAGTTGTTTAGTGGAGACCCATGACGCGTTTAGCGAATTACTAATAATAACTGTGCGTAAATCTCTTAATACAATCTCAACTCAATGAGAGCTATCATATGTGATAAGTAGCTATTTTTTGTTTTAAATTAAAATTAAAATATTACCGACACTGAACCAAAAAGACGCCACTGGCCTGGGCGGTACAGTAACTATGGGAAATGATTTGTTGTACGCAACAAAATGGAGCCATCTTGTATCGAAATGATGGATGGTCGTTGTGTTATGGTCCAAAAATCGTGAGAGTTTACATTTTTTCTCTCCGCTGTCGAACAATGGAGTGGATGAAGATGCCAACATAGGATTTATTGCCAAATCTTTTTACGTACTCCTCTCAATATCGTGTGGTTTCAGTAATTATGAAACGCGATATTACAATTAGCATATTGCGATGTCAATGAACTGGCAATACCGACTTTATTAAATTGCTTTAATCACGAAACATTGTATAACCTGCAAAAATGTTTAGAATAATAAAAGAAAATTGAAGTACTTACCGGAGACTAAACGAGTACAGGTGACATGTAACTAAAATGAGTCAAAAACAGTTTTCATATCACCTTAAGCGTCAATTACATTGAGCTTTTTTACGAGCTGATTATTGGCAAATTTATAATCTGCCTGTAAATTCGCCCAGTGTAATCATCGAACAAGCTAATAAGCAGGTTGTAAACACTCCACCGAGAAAAGTTGAAAGCCGGTCAACTTTATAAGCTACACGCCGGCTTGTGGGCGTATCGCGTCTGCGCAGTAGAGCGTGGTGGTGGAAAAACGAACTACTCATTTTGAAATTTACCTTTTTGACGTTTAATGGAAACATTATTATGGAGCGTAGCGACCTCCCGGCAAAAAAACGAACTACGTTCCGTCAAAATCGCTCGCTGGCTTGTGGCTTATCAGCGAATGGAAAATTTTGTGTGTAATCATGAAATCGCAGTAGCTGAACCGCCCGCTTTTAAATTTGCCAATAATCAGCTCATAAAAAAGCTCAATGTAATTGACGCTTTATACGTAATAAACTATTGTTACATTCTCAAATTTAATCTTGTAATTTATTCGTTGAATAAAAATATAATTTATTAAAATATTAGCATGTACAAGTACGATATAACTAAAATTTGAAGTGATCCTGACACCGGTTATTAATTAAGATAATAATTGATACTTTGGTTTAAAATACAAAACCTGACTGCCAAAATTAACGTAATTTGTAAAGCGCTTCAGCGCATCTCTATACACAAGACTGCTATCGGCAGCTATAGAGGGTAGTTTTTCATATTTTTGTATCGAATTATTAGCAATTATTGTAACAGTTACAATAAGTTAGTTGTAATTATTGTTTGATTTGAAGCTTTTGAACTCCCTCTGAGGCAGACGAAACCGGTACAAATTTATTTATTAAAGTGGAATAACTACTACAAAAAAATGCGTTTTATTAAATCAAACAACAATACAATGCAGTTCCACCATGAATTGACAGTTAACAAAATAAAAGAAATTAGTTGTTCAGCAATAAGTGCTATGTTTTAACGGCACCTATCTTGGCTGTGCTAAATTGTAGAGCAAACTAGACAGTTTTGACTGCTAACTTATTGTAACAATTATAATACTTCAATACAAACATATGATAAACTACCCTCTTTAACCGCCGATAGCGGCCTATTGTAGTCTTGTGTATAGAATAGATGCGCAGAAATAGAAAAACTATTTCGTCGCAATAATTAGATCGGACGCACTTAGATTAGTAGGTAGAGCACATTGGTGCGATTCCAGTGAACGCGGGTACGAGTATCAATGGACGTCGTATTGTTTTTAAGAAGATTTTTTTCGTAGTTGTGTATTTCTCAAATCATTTGTATGTTATTTATTATAAATATCTATGTATTCGTGAAACAGGGTTCAAGCATATAACTGCGTTTTATGAAAATATGTAAACATTTTATTCCCAATATTGGAGTACCAATATCCCATGGATAGGGAATCCAATCCCGAGCCAAAATTCTGATCCCGGGATTACAATTTGACAATCCCGGGATCCCGGGACTGGTCCCGGGATTGGCATTTTTTTCCATTGTTAATATAAAATGTTTATATTTACAAATAACATTGATAAAATCGGTCAAAAATAAATCTAGTATAATTTATACTATTTAAGACATTTTTTGTTAATATTGTATACGTTCATTCTTGGAAATACACAAGTTTAATGGAGTAAATAATATTGTAATATAAATAATAATGTGAATTTAATACGAGATTGCTGTTTCTGATAGTAAAGACCTAATGAATGGATTAGCGAGATTTAAAATAGTAAAGCAAATAATCATGGCGTACTTATGGCCTTTCCGCATCATAAATCTAATTTTTAGACCATGTCCGATCCTAATAGGATCATATGGGCCTACACAGAGTAGAGGTTGTATTAACAGATTTTGTTTTTTTTTTCACGAGAAATGGATGTCAGCTACTTGCTCAACCTGCAAAATCTAATGAGTCAGCCAAATATGAAACTGCCGTAAAACGTATGATATCATGGTGGAATTACTTTGTTAAATGTGCGAAGCATTTTTTTTTCCAATCTTTCTCATTTTTAATAATTCATGTGAAAAAATAAAATGAATCGGCAACCTACACATGGATATAAATCAAACTTCATTCAAACTCAGTTTATTTCTAATGTAGTTATTTTTTATTAAAAGTATTTTTTCTGTTTTATTTTCGCTTTTATTTTATTTTCCATAAAAATTGATAAATAAAATCAATCCCGAAATCCCGGGATTATGTTTATCAATCCCGGGATTCATAGGTATCGAAAATAGCGCGGGATCCCGGGATTGGAATCCCTACCCATGGATATGGTGTATGGAATATGGTTATTATTTTGCTGAATAACATAATATTATCGTTTTGGCTCGACTCTCTTTCTTCTTTCAAATACTAAAAAATAAAATATAAACAATACTGAAAATGATGCCTCATTTACAGAATATTGAAAAGTAAGAAGGTAAAGAATATTATGCAGATTTTTTTTTTCTTTATTTGGAAGCAATTGAGCTCTTTTCTGAATGGAAGGCTATTCTGCTTTACAATGGTTTACAAAAGTATACATACATTTTTTTTTAACGACAGGCATAAATAGTTACATTATTAATGATACAGAATTACATTTTTGTTACACTATACACTAGACATTTACGTTACATTTTTGGAGAAATTCATGTACAATTTTCATAACTGAAATATTTGGTTTTGCCAGGAACGAATTAATCGTAAAAGGAGGGTATAACCTGCATTTCCCCAACTTATTCAATAACACTTCTCTCTCCTGGTCATAGGCATCACATTGCCAGACAATGTGGTTAAGATCTTGAGTGAGATGTCCACACTGACACTGAGGGCTATCTACCACTTTAATTTTGTACAATGATTCGTTGAGACTGTAATGCCCTGACCTGCTTCTAGCTATTGTCACTATTACATCTCGCTTTATTTTACAATGTTTACTAAACCAAGTTTTAGGAGATCTACTATAAAAGTTTTGATAGTAGTGTGTTCCCTTTTCTTTCCCAAGATTTTCTAAATATTTACCGTTATTTTCGCTCATTGTTTGTTTAAACTGGGCTTTAAAATCTGTGTATGGAATTCTTATATTTTCTGATGGGTATTTTACAGATTTTTTTGCCAATTGATCAGCAATTTCATTGCCATTAATTCCTTTATGTGCTGGAATCCAGTATATCTGTATATTTGTACCGTGTTCGTTACTATTGCTAAATTTGGAAATGTTGGTTCTAATATTAAGAATGTAGTCATTAGTTTTGATGCTGAAATTTGGATTTTCGAGCGAGTGAATCAGACTTAAGGAGTCAGTGAAAATGTTGATATTTTTATTTTTGTAATTAAGTGCAATTTTAGTGGCTTCGCATAAGGCTAAGCACTCTGCTGTATAGATGGAAGTGAATCTGTGGACACTTTTGGCAACCGACGTGTTGGATTGGGGGAAGAACACTGCTACACCTACTGAAGGTGAATCGGGAATTTTGCTTCCATCCGTAAAAATTTGGACTACATTTTGATTGCCAAATTTGGACTTGAATAATAAGTCGGGAGAGTCGGAGTGCGATAGCTCCATTCCTATTTTTGTATTAGTTAAAACGTTATATATAATATCCTCATAGGTATAATTAAAAAAGTTGTAGAAGTCTCTTTTTAAAATCAGATGATCAATACAATTTACAGCTTGGATACTTTCTTTTAAAATTTGAAATCTCTTCGGAGTACGATCTCGCGTTATAGTTGTTTGTAGAAATCTGTTGACATTGTATCTCGTATTAGAAGTACGGTTTGACATACATTTTACCAAGAAGTTTTTACATAGAAATTTAGATCTTTCTTCTAGTAATGTTATCTTGGCTTCGGCAAGTAGTATGTTAGTAGGTGTACTTTTTCTTAGGCCAAGAGCCAATCTGATAGCTTGGTTCTGTAGTCGTTCTAACTGTAGCTTTGCTCCTTTATTTTTTGGGAAGTAAATATAGCTTCCATAGTCCATTATGGATCTGATGTAGCTTTTATAGAAAGTTATTAGAGTGGAAGGGTGTGATCCCCACCAAGTACCTCTGAGGAACTTTATAATGTTGGTGGCTCTATTGACTTTCTGGGCAATGTAATTGACATGTTTATCAAAAGAAAGCTTGAAGTCAAAATAAATACCTAGAAATTTGGCTTATATTGAATTGTAATTATATTGAAAAGTAAGAAGGTAAAGAATATTATGTAGAATTTACTATCGCGTATTTAACTTTTAAGTCGATTTATTTAACGTGGTAACCGGTTCACTTGTTGTCGTTCAAAATTATCAACCCTTTTGATACGCGTATGTGCATACTAGACAAAATCATTTTGTAGAAGAAAAAAAAATACAACACCCGACGGGACTTGAACCTGTATGTGCTGGATTCACGCCAGTATTTAACAACTACTAGTTAATCGTCGTAGTTCAATAAGATGCCCGTAGCTTAATTGGAAAAGCATGCTGACGTACCTAGCATAACTATTTATACGTAAAACATAATTCAATAAAGTAACTAGGTTAAATTAAAAGATCGAATGATTTTATTCCCAATATTGGAATACTTATCTACCTTTTATCCCATAAATAAGTGTTATTGTTATTGTCATAGCAACTGTAGGTACAAATTTGAATACATAAATAATGTCGACTCGACTTGGCTTCTTTAAACACTAAATCACAAATACAAAGAAATAGCATTCTTCATTTTTATCAGGATCATTGTATATTTGTAGGATCATCTGAGAATGAGACCCCATCTACAGAATATTAAAAACGTAGATCGTACACGTAGATCAATAATTATTGGTGAAGTGAGAAAAGTAGCCAATAATTGTATTCGTTCAATAGTTCAATCCATTTACTATACACCTATTGAATTAATTTTCTTCTTCATTACTGTTAGCACCCAGTGATACCATCTTCTACACGGAGGCTTGCAATCCCGAAATGTTGACACCCGAGGTTTTACTCAGTGTGTTGATCGTAAAATCGTAGTAATAATTTTCAAGTATAATTATTATTTTATTTTTTATTCACAACACACAAGATTGAAGACAACATCAGATCGTTAATATTAATGGATTTTAAGATAACACCTCAGAGGCATAGTTGTTAATAAATTTCGACGTGATTAGTATTATGCAGATTGTTTAATTGGTAAAGCGCATTTGTAGGAATCCGATGAATGCTGGCTCGAGTCCCGCTTGGTATCAAAATTATTTTCAAAAATATAATTTTCTAATATGTATGTTTCTGAAGTGTTTACCAACTTGTGTACCTACGTTAAATAAATACATAATTATAACTTAAAGAAAAGTGGTTGTTTCGTATTAATAAAAATGTTGTGCTTTTATGAAACCATGTCGTTCAGCAATATTCGTCTTCTGTTTTGACCATTTTTTTCAATTATTATATAAAACAGTTAGAGGTTTATATTGAATCGATTAACCAATTGAAAGAGTCGTGAGACGGAACCGGTAATTGAATTGTATAAATATAAAAGTTACCAACAATAAACATAATAAATTTTGTTGATATTTTCTTTCAACTGCAACAATAAGAATTTGAATAAAATTACTAAGTAAATCGTTCATTACTCATTAATTGCATCGGTATTATTAAAAGTACCTTGTTACATGTTTGATTAATTATATATTATAATATTATAAATAATACATCAGTTCATCACTTTTTAATCAAGTGGATTAACATTTTAATATATAGCTACTAATTAGTCATTAGAAAATCTGTACACATTTCAAAGTAAGTGCAGCAATTATTTACGAATTAAATCGACACTGTCTAATGCGAAGAAAGGTTTATCGCGTTTAATTTATAATTCAGGGTTACCACCTTGCCAATAGATATTTTAATAATGTCCACGCAGTATTTAATAGCATAATTAGTGACTTTAACACAATCTTTCTCATTACATTAAATATAATGCACGTTTATGGTGTGGTATCATTAAAAATTATGTATTAATAATTACAAGATAAAAAGAACTTTTTATATACAACGTTTTTAAGTTTTCTGTTGAATCATATAAACTTGACTTGACTAGCTTAGACGATCAAAAATATTTGTATTTGATAGAAATAATACTGAAATGTCATTTTGATTTCCATAGTAACGCACGTATATATTAATATTATTAATTTAGTTGCTAGGACCCACTTAGCAACCAATAATAGTTTTACTTTTTACGGATTTCTTCGAAAATAACTTTTCATACAAAACAGAATTAACTGAAAATGAAATCAATTCTAATGCATTGGTATCGTGTGCTGATATATTCTAAAAGTTTCAAATATCTAGTTAGTCGAGAAGTCGGTTAAAAATCGATTGCCGTATTGTACCGGACAAACAACCACCGGATAAATAAGAATATGAGCTAAGAAAAACGTTGTTTTAATAATAAAAAAAGCGTTGTAAAAATAACGAAATTGCCCATGTAACTTTCTTGTCAGTATTTTATAACTAGACAATGTCATCGTTAAAAAAATGGAGTTCTTCTGTGCAACAAATATTTTATTAAACACATATTTACTGTCCATACCATGTATTTTCCCGGAAGTCACTATAGTCAAGTGTAATAAAACAGTATCAGTGCTGCCATTATTATGAGATAGAACCCCCATAATTAAATAATATTTTAATAAACCATTTTTTATTCAACGTGTAACACAGAATCTGATAATGTAACCTTTTTTATTGTAGATTTTTAATTTAGATATCCCAACACTCCTTCGCATTAAAAGCTTTCCGGATGGATCGGCCCAAGTATTCTGTAAACATGACAACCGCATTTTAGTCGAGAAATTTTGATGGTTTAGTTTAGATTACGTTAGGTTCTTCAAATTCCTCGTAGACTTCACGATACGTATAAACCACGTTCCATCGTCAATATTTACTCGAAATAACGCAGGATAATTTCGTTTAAAAATCATAAGATTGTTTTCAGACTTATTGGTGATGTGCCAACATGGGGCTGACCTGGATTTATGTGTTCCGAGATAGCACTTTGGATTTCAAAGTAACACTACTTGCTGGCTATATATTGTATTCGTCTTCTGATTTATGTTTCTTCATCATTGTTAGCGGTGATGGTTACGGTGTAGAATTCCAGTCGTAGGTTTTCCTGATCCTGTACCCACGATCACTTTTTTGCGTCTCATTTCCGCATTATATATTATATAATTATAAAAAAAAACAATTTGAATCTTTATGTTGGTTGATTGGTTATAATAAATGTATCGTATATGTATGGTTGAACGTGCAATCTGGTGAATCTAAAAAAATATCTCTCCCTAAAAATTATAAAATATATAAATATATAAAGTCATATAAAATAAAATAATGCTTCGGTTCTACTTATTTATGCGAATAATAATTATTTTCAATAAAATAAAATTACTGTTTAAGTATTATTATAGGAATATCCACGTACATTGCTAATGCTTCAAATACACTCTATGACGATCGGTCATATATATGTCGAAAAGCCCGTTTCTTATGTTGGCGTCCTGTGTCACAGGGTGTCACAGAGTGTAAATGCGATGTCATAGCTGTCATACAATATGTATGTATAAATGTCGGAATGGCATAGATTTGATCATAGACACTAAAACGCTCTTAGCATATATGTGCCCGATCGTCATAATATAGTCTATTTGAACCTTTAGGATCCAACTAATTAAATGGTCATTCTTTTTGTTATTCACTTATTTTTTTATAATAAGTTCGTAGATATTTTTATTAATAAAAATTCAAAATAACATGTAGGTATCTAATTATCTGCTTCGTGGTATATAATGTTTTTAAATAACATTAACACTTCATTAATACAAAGTTATTGACTAGAAATTGTTTAAAAATATATAAAATATATGTTGTATTCTCTGTCTAAATAATGTAAGTTTCATTGAAAAAAATATGTCCGCCATTTAATTTTTGGCTGTAAATGTGCTCCTGATGAAAATAAGGTTGGGGACCCATGGTTACAGTATAATTACCACGTTTTTCTTAGCTCGTATTCTTGTATGTCCGGTGGTTGTTTATCCAGTACAAATCTTGCAATCGATTTTTAACTAACTTCCCGACTAGCTAAATATTTGAAATTTTTAGAATATATCAGAACACGATGCATTCTTTTAATAGTTTTAGACATCTTTAAGTAGAATTGAATTTATTTTCAGTTAATTGTGTTTTATATGAAAAGTTATTTCGGAAGAAATCCGTAATCCAATCCACTATTATTGGTTGCTAAGGGGTGGTCATAGCAACTAAATTATTCATATATACGTGCGTTTCTATGGAAATCAAAATGACATTTCAATATTATATATTTGTTTGTTTGTTGCAAAATAGCAAAAAATTGATTTGTTGACAATTGCCTTATTTGTCCTAAATTATTAATACATAGATATGTCAAGTTTATATGATTCAACAGAAATATAAAAACGTGGTTTATAAAAAAATCTTTTTATCTTGTAATTTATATATCGCTTACCGCAACCTGAAATAAAAGAATACGATTTATTTAAAAAACAGAATTGGTGACTCGGTTGTAAGATTTAAGCTGTATATGAGTCGAATCGTATTATAATATATTGTATACTTAATTAATTGCCATATGTATTTTCCAGTAAATAGCCAACGGTGTTTATAAACAAAGCGAAATTAATAATAATACAAGTTTCCTAATTAAAAAACGTGTCAAACAAAAACGACAATGTCTTACGCGTACCCAATTAGATGTCTCAAAGAACGTATGTCCTCGAATTTCTTCAATTATTGCGACTTTCCATGCATTTGACACTATTTGTACAGCCAATTAAATTAGGCGACATGTAAACAAAGTAGCTAATCGTCCAATTCCGTCTTTTGTTCGCTTCAAATGAGCATAACCGCGTCGCTGTAATTTAATACTGTGCGCGCTGTAATATTATTAGCTCCGTGATTTTTATTGCGGCAACCCTGGCGGTTGTTTATTCACGCGTCCGTCTGTAGCATTGAGTTATCAGAGACAAGAGTCGGTATTAGCTAATTTCACATAAGTTTTCGCTTGTTTTAGCCATACATAGTGTTTTTGACTAGCAACAGCTTCACTCCGATGACAGCCATTTATTTTCTGATGATCTTGCACAAATCAAATCTTCAAATTTCTTTTATTAATTACCTATTCACTTATTTACTTAGTTTATTTGAAGATAATCATTTTTACTTTTAGTATGCCAGAACGTAAAAAGATGTGTTAGTGTCAGAAAGAGTTCATTGTCACCAATGAGGTTTTGATTTTTTTCGCTGCGCTCATGTAGACGTTCCTACAAAAATGATAATTGTACTTTGCCCACATTCAGTTTGGGCAAACGCGATATCTCATTGGCTACATATTGCTTAAAACCACCAATGAATGCTCATGGCTCCGAATGCGTTATGAACTGATATAAGTTGTCTACGCATTAAATATATATGTGAATTTAGCTAAAGGTCCATCCTACATGGTAAATCGATGATATTTTACAGATGCAGATGATAAATATTTTTTTCCTATATGTATATTATATTTCATACAGAAATTTGGTTTGTTTCATTTGTTTCATTATCAAGGATTTGTGTGTCTTAACCAAATCCGGTGTGGGCATTCCAATGGGTCTATTCTATACTTATCGACCGCTTAAGTGATAAAGTGATAAATATGACGGCTAACTAGGGTAGGTTTGTACCAAAGTATTAGCACATATTGTAACAATTACAATAAGTTGGATGTAATTGTTGCAATAAGTGCTATATGTTAACAGCACCTCACTTGGCTGTGATAAAATTTAGAGTGAGATAGACAGTTTTGACTCTTTAGAAGGCTAACTTATTGTAACAATTATAATACCTCAATACAAATATGTAATAAATACTATCACTTTATCACTTAAGCGGTTGATAGTCGCCTTGTGTATAGAATAGCCGCGTGTTTGAACATATACCGTTTATAAAAAAAAGATTTTTTTTTGGGTTAGGTACATGTTCAAACACGCGCGTTAACATGTTCTTACTCCCTACTAGTTTTAGTTTGTCGATTTATGGCTACGGCCGTATGTTGTAGCTTAATACTTTGGACGCGGAAGACGCGCACGGCGCGTAATGACCAGGCGGCCGATCGATGTAATTAGCGTGCATTTTAAAGGGGGCAATTAAAATCTCATTATCTCTTCAGCAGCGAAAGCGTTAACCACTGGGAAATGCCAAAAGAAATGCCGTATTTAAAAAAAAAACACTACCTTATTCTTAGGTCAATAATTATTATAAAGCAATCATTATTCGTAGGATGTTTATTACACTTCAATAATCAAAAACATAGCTTATTATTAGTATCTTTAGAATTATCTTCAAATGTGTTAATCTTACCTATTTTTTGAATAATAAAATGCCTAATTCTTGTCAAATTTGGGATCACAGAGATTATCAATACAATTTTGTATCGTAAATATTTCACTATAATAATGTCAACATAAATTATACTGATGGTTTTATAAATGCGTTTAAAAATTAATAAATGTAAAAAATCTTAACACCAGTGCACATTTATGTACTTAAATATGACTATATTCTAAAACATTAGAGCGAGAGGTTTAAAAGAATACTATTTTATGTAATAAAAATACTTTTTGCAGTCATCAAATGTTCAAAATAAATATAAAGGATAATAAGGCTTCAAAATTATATAAATAGATTATCTACAACGTTTAAGGAATATCCAGGATCATGCTTTTAAAATAGAACAAAAGCTCCATTTTGACCTGCGCTGAGCATGTCCCCCCTTAAAGTGACATTACGATACCGTCACAGCAGACTTGTCTCAATTCAATCAATTCGTTTGCCATTATTTGGTTATATGCATACTAACTTCTCATATGATCAAAATCAAACTTACAATGGACAACGTATGTTCCTGTACGCACGAACGTCTCCAATATTTATAACAAAATAGCAACTCGATGTCTGCAAGTTAGTTAGTTGTGTTGATCACCTGTCTTTTTTATGCATTAACGGCGCTCACCTAACTGACAGGTTTTTATGGCGCGCCAACTGCATGAGTGATAGGTGCGATATCCAACTAATTTGTCTTCCTCGATTGCTATCTTATTTTATTAAGTGAAGAAATCTTTATCTTGCACATAAATAATGATGTATCGATGCAAAAGATTCTTAGAAAACGTAGTGGTAATTCATTCATTGTAACTATCATAAGGTAATGTGACTATCTTATCAAAACAAAATATTATGAAAAAAATCCGGTTTAGCACGGGAAATTCGATTATTTTTTCAGTTTTGTTTAAACGCATAAAAATTTGGCATGATGGATTCATAAGAGCCGCTTCATAAATTACCCAGGAGCCCCTAAATTCCAAAATGATGAGGTAAACATTATTTTTTTAGTCGGATATGTGTGTTATGACGTTAAAGTTAATTTTAAGTTAAGAGCATACATAAGTGAAACGGCAAATAGTTTTGAACAATAGTCGAGATGTGAGCACGTCAATTCGTTTTGTGATGGCGTCGGATGAATATATTCTTATATCGTGTAAAGATGACTAAAAAACGTTACTCATGCACTCGAAAAAGAAAACATTTCAATGAATGTATTATTATTATTACTAATATAACAATAAGCATAACATTAAATGGACACATGTTGAATTTTTAAGATAAATTATATTTCGTTCGGCACGCGTCATTTGCATAATCCGCGCGTCGCACAGTCACGATCTTTTTAGACCATGCCTCAGGTGAAGTATAGCCTTAAACTAGAAATTTTGCAATAATTAGAAGTCTATAAAATGCCAAAATATCGATTTTCTTAAATTACCGTCTGATTTAATTGATCATAAGTACTCAAATAAGTTGAAAAAAACGTTGTTCTGTGATCATCATCGTCATCAGCATCATCAGCCAGGGTCGATCCACTGCTGGACGAAGGCGTCCCCTAACTCTCTACACTCTTCTCAGTCTCTAGTTTATTATTAATTTTATGGGCTCCTTGGGTACCACCTCAGAATAATGATAGGTACCACTGTATGACGACATTTGTCCAGCGGTTGTTCAGCCCATTGCTATTTTATCTGATTGTTCTATAATGACTGAGCCTAAATATATGAAATTTATTCTGTAAAAATGCCACTAAAACTACTAACTGCTGTAAGTTATTTCACATTGTTGATTTTCACACGACAACCGTACGTTGCCCTAAATATATTATATACTTATAGGAAATTACATCATTCAAATTTATCAAAAATGTCCACTTACATACGTACAGTTTCACACCACCGTATCGTTGCATACGGCAACCGCAAGCTCACGCCAATTATCTCAGTAATTCTCCGTGTTCCGCTTCTCCAGATATATGTACCATACAGTGCGTAGATCGCTTTGTAGCATTGCTACGTCTGTTTTAAAAAAAATGTTTACCCCAATCAGTTCTCGCATTACAGGTTTTTCCTTTCACCATCTCCACACCTTGATGATGAGTGATAAAAATAAATTAAACAATATTATTATTGGACAGCTGTTAAAATGTCTTATGCAAAAGAAACTTTCAAATATCAAGATTTTAAATTTGGAAAATAATTTATTTGAATACTTGACATTGACTTTTATAAATAGTTATTAGAACCAAATATTTACCAATAACAAATTATATAATACATATATGAGGTAGGTAGGTGCCAATTATGGCATAGTTGCCAACAAATAAAACTGGTTTATTAGTTTTATTAATAATTTCGATCTAAATAACATAGTTTTAGTTTTTTATAATAGTTAGTACGTGCCAGTTGAAAGCTGTTTAACCAACATTGTAATATTAGGTATTATAATTTCCGTTTTCCGCTCGGTGAATTTTTGTTGAACCTTGAAACTGCTTTTTTGTTTTATTTTTGTCAAAACATTCACATTATGGCAGTGACGTAACTATAAATAGATTACTACGGATACTAACCATGCAAGGGTCCCCTCAGTGTTTCTAAAAAAATCCGTTCAAAATTAATGTCGCTATTTTGCTGCATATTAAAATAATAATATGGGTCCATTTCGGCGCTCGCGGACTTTCGCGTTAGTGCTCCATGATTATTTCGATTAATGAATATGCTTACACCAGGGAACACAAAAATAATGGAAAGTGGGTTGTCTTTTGTGCGAGGCTGTAATAAGAATAAAGCCTCGGATCTCGAGTGTGGATAAATATGGGATAAACACGTGTCAAATAATATGTTGCTATAATCTGTATCATAACATACATTAAAGTTTGTCGGATTCAATATTGGTAATATTTGAGGACATTCGGCGCGCTTTGTGTTTCATGGGTTTTGTGGCCTGATTGTCGTAAAATAATAAATCAAATCCGGCTTGAAAACATTGGTATATGGCGACTGGTTTTACTGGATTACAAAATATTGACGATGTCAAAATTAATTTCTTTCATTCATTCTTCTATCACTCAAGCAGCTAAAATATTCTAACATTCGCAAAAAATATCACCAACATTCAACCTGTCAGCGTGACGTTTTACGTAAAATTTGCGGCTCAGACGTAGCTTGAGCCCCAACATAATTTTTATAGGTCTTCTTTCAATTTTTCCCATACAATCTAAACAGCTTTTCCGTCGAAAATCTTTATCCAGAGCTTTTTTAAGCTCTCTCGTAAGTTAGTAGAGAATTCATTTGAAATTAGTTTATTTACCTACATCTATCAAGCTTTACAAATAACAAATATCCAGCTGTTTAATACATAACATGAAAAAACAAAGAAACAGTGCAGTATATAAGTTTTAAAGATAGTTAACAATTATAAAATTCATTTTGGTAGAACAGAACATAATTATTATTGCCAACCCAATTGGCATTAACAATGGAATAGTAATTCTTCACTAGAGAACAAATAAGTATTGTTATCGATTTCTAATATAGTATTTATTAGACTTTATTGAACATTATTAATTTGATTTCTCGATTGACATCACTAATAGAGAAATAGGTCTATACTTTGTAACACAGACAAATAATAGAAGTGTTATTAAGTATCTCTCATTGCAATTTATTAGATAACTACATTTCTGCCATTAATTTAATTAATAATAAATTAAACTACTCTTACATATATCATATTGAATGAATAATTCATCAGACATGTTGTGTTACCTTACTGTATACATTTAGCATTAATTACAAGACTCGGGTCAATTTAAGTTTTTGACGGCAGATAAAGTATAAAATTAACAATCAGGTCAGTTAAGTTCGAAAAGCCTAGATCGAAGTGACAAGTGCCACATAATTGTGCCCAAAACATTTTTTTTTACCATTGCGTATTACCTTAACTATGCCATACAGATAATAAATACTAATTAATACAATGATTGGCCATATGTTTACGTTTATATACGCTTCGGTCGCATTTTATTTTATATTTATTCATCATCCTTGAGTGGCTATAAAAATAACGGATTTACTCAAAAATACATACTAATATTACAAAGTTGTCTAACCAGTGTTACAATGTAATTGAATTTAGGTATTTTACTTTGTGATAAAGTCGAAAGAGAATATTTTATTTTTCGATATGTCGGCTTTCGGGATTTTGACGTTCGGGGTTTGTGTTATAATCGTAAAGTTTATACAGTATTATGGATGTAACTGTCTGCTAACGATGTTAATGTTAATTCAGTTTATATATTGAAACTTGATTTTAAGTTAAACTCTTTTAATGTAGTTTTATCGAACGATATATTTGAATAAGTTTTTACTCTAATATTAATTTATTGGTAATTTCTATTAAAAGTAAGAGATTTCCTGTTATTGCCGTGTCCATTTTTGGTACGATGAATGTATTTTTTCTAGTCGACACTTGCGAAATCTTTAATAATGAATTGCTCCAGTTAAATTCTAAAATAATAATATAATACAACGATAAATATTTAATAAATATATTACCTATTGAATGAGAACTGACTTCGAATATGAAATACGCGATTTATAACTGCAATATATATTAAATAGAATATTATATTCAATATATAAACTTAAAATCGACATTATGACGTAATGTTGGGTAATTTTATCGATTTGTTATCTGTTGAAGTGGGATGGAAATCAATAATTTTGTTTTTTGATTTCTAAAAATCGGAATTGCACATACTGGCCTAGTTGTTCATAAAAATGATAATATCGCTGAGATCTCGAAGAGTTTAAATCAAATTTCATCAACGATAATTGAATTTTGTGGATATAATCAATTTATTGAACACATTCACTCGGGGTGTGGAAAACTAACATAAGTAGGAACATTGTAATTTAATTTTATGCTGCATTTTATTATACCCCCTGGCTCTACAGTCCGATATAGATCTAGGCCACCTTATTGTAGCAGTTTTTGAACAGAGTGTATTTAAGTTGCCTAGAGTCATAACTCACATATTTCAAAAATATAGATCTGAGATAATCGCAAAAAACCAGCAGAACACTATTTTTTCATTCAGCAGACTATGAGAAATAGAGCTCCCTGATTAGTTAGAAAGGCCTTGGTGACAGAACTCACTTACATTATTCATGGTAAAAGGTGAGTTATGACACCAACAGCCAACTTTGTCAATAATTTTTACCTGGTTTAAAGTGAATTTTGATACCCAATTATTTTTCTGTATATAGATTAATCCCATTTAGAATCACTCGGTATATTTAATTAAAAAAAGACAACATTTTAAAATGTGAGTTATGACTCTAAGCGACTGATGTTATCTTTGTTTAGAAATGCAATATTTCCTGTGAAACTATTATATCTACCTAAAAATTTTATTCATTATTACTGGGATACGAGTAATTTGTTTTTTTGCTACTTGCACAACAATAAAGTGCTTGCATTTGCATTGTATTGTTATGGTCGCGACAATTATTACTGCCAGCAGTAAATTCACATGCGTGTGAGCGGGCTATTACACTAAATTTGCTAGCTGATAATGACACCATGCTGTGTTATAATTTATAATTATAAAGAATTAATTATTATGTATGACTAATTGACAATCTTGTAGATTGTAGAATGTAGACCAACAATTAAAAAAATACATAGCCACAAGCCAAATTAGTTTTGATAAAATTTAACACAATATGCTATCATAATTAGGGTGATCGGAATTGAATGAACACAAATGCACCCTTGACCAAGTTGAGTCAACCGAAAATATTCATGGCTGTTTTCAACACTCAATAAAAAACGTATTTTTTCAAATGATTCATTATTACTAAATTCAAATTATGTAGACTTGATTTCAAAATAATAACATCATTTTATACAAATACTATTATTGGGGAAAAGGTTAGGTATTTTTTTTATCATTTTTAAAGGATACATAGTTACGTATTATACGGTTAATACCAGGGAACTCAGAAATAATGGGAACTGAAATACACAACGGGTAAGGCGATAGCAGGTAACCGACTCGAGGAAGGAAGAAACCGGGTTAAACTTACACACGTGTCTAGAATACGTTTTACTTCGAATATTAAAAACTGCTCTCGGTTTATGCATTTACGCTCATTTAATGTTGGTGTATTACACACACTATTGCACGTGCACGATGCGTGCTTCATTTTCGTAGGACACTCACACATTCAAAAGCCTGCTTCACCATGCGGCGTATTGAATATAGCATATCGGTATTCTATTTATTATCTGTTCTGTGGTTAATACCAACTTATAATGCTTTAAATATATGGGGAGGCACATTACGGGAGATCTCACTTTGCAAAGGGAGCTTTGCTATCCAAATGGGAATAGCTGGAGCAATGTTCAACTCGGTGCGGAGTGTCTGGTTCTCACGACTATACTCGGCTAAAATCAAATGCCGCCTATTCGACACTTGGATTCTGACAGTGCTACTTTATGGTTGTGAATCATGACGCCTTACGAAAACTCAGAGAAAACGTATACTGAGCTTCGAGCTCAGGTGCTTACGGCGGATATTGTGCGTACGGTGATATGATTTAGGAGTAACGAGGAGATAGAAGCAGCGACGTTTGACATGGATATGCTGCGGATTCCTCACGAGAATTTTCAGCGTAGTGGCCGCTAAATACTATCCACATAGTGTATACGGCGGAGCTACTTGATTTTGGTATAACGTGGAAAGACGCTAGAAGACTGACAAGCGACAAGGATTCTTAAATGCGCCGTATGGTGTCCATATGCTCCAACTAAGCTCCTTATTCTTTTTTTAGGAATGTAAAGTTATTTTGTTCTCGTTTAATCTACGATACCTCGATTTATTTTTCACAATATTGTGCAAATGACAGCTAATTAAAAAGATTCGCAAGGTGTAAATTCTTCTTTGGTTAATATATTTTTCGAATATGGAACATCGAAAAAAATAACATTCTCAAATAAAAGTATTTATTAGTCGGCAAATGAAAAAAATACAGATGTGGACAGTTGTATAAACGTAATGGAATAAAATGATACATTTGAAATTTTAATGCGGCGCTGTGTTATTTTTTATTGCGAAAACTATGTCTAACATTCGTGTCTTATTGTTTATGGCATAAATTATCCGTAAGGTTCACACAGTTGGCGGCCTGCAGCCCGATTTCCTAACTGTCGTCTCGTGTGGCACCAGACGACATGACGTAATTGTGACGTCAGCCAATACACGCTCGAGCGGGCGGCATATATTGGCTGACGTCACAATTACGTCATGTCGTCTGGTGCTACACGAGACGATAGTTAGGAAATCGGGCCCCTGCTTAAACGCATGTCGCGCATATGGCAACCTTTTTACAAAAATGATAAGCGGATCGTGTCGGAGTTTTCTGTAACATGTCACTGTTGCAAGATGTAAAATAGACAAGAGTAATATCATTTTTTTTATTTATTAATAAAGCAATACCGTTCCTATTGACACGCCTCGGTGGGAATATTATTATTTTCATTGATGAATATTTCTCGGGATTTTTTTAAATCATAATAAGTTACCAGTTCCATATCAGCTATCGATTCCATATAAGTATTTTAAAATTTAAGTGATAAAATTGTTTGGCTTATAATATATACAATCTATTTTATGAAGATTCAGTTGAAAATAACGTCTGATAGCATCCCATAGCTCTGCTGTATACATTTGAATATGTACCCATGACTTGCTAGATAATATGGCACTTGCCGAACTAATTTGTACTATAATATGTTCCTTTTATACCAGCGGTTTCAAAAAGGTTTGTAATCGGGAGAACATTTATATTCAAGAATGGAGTAGGAGTAACAAAAAAGTAACGAAATACCATCTCAATCATAATTCAGAATCGTTCTGATATGATACATCTGTTGATTCATCTAATCATCATCATCGTCAGCCGGGGTCGATCAACTGTTGGATGAAGGCCTCGCCATAGCTCCATCCACTCTTCTAGGTCCTTAGTTCTTTGCCACCACGTATATCTACCGAACTTGATGTGTTAGTTCGTCCAGCGGGTTTTAAGGCATCCCTGCAGACGTTTAGTGCCCCTTGGGTACCACTTTATGATGGAATTTGTCAAGTGGTTGTTCACTCTCCGAGCGACATGTCCAACCCATTGCACATTCAATATGTATTTTTTAACTATGTTGCCATGTCAGTTTAAATCGTTTCTCGTTAATACTTCTTATAGCCGTAATATTGGAGAATAATAAAATTATAGTAAATCTTGTATTGCTGAAATAATTTTTAATTTTACGATTATTAGAAAATCCTTCAAACAGAAAATTGTAACCAATTATAAATACTCATTTAATGGATATAATTTGGAAACACCTCAGTAACATTATCTATCAGAAAAAATATTGTCATATATTATAAAGTTCTTCAGTTGCATGACTATTGGTTAATTTCGTTGGATTTACGTAGGGTGCATATCTTTAAATTGCTAAATCACATTTGTCGGAATTCGATAGATGCGAGGTTTTTGTCTTGTCGAGCCTCATAGTTTTTTCAAGATTTATTTTGAATTGCTATGTTTCTAAGGTGCTTCCAAATTGTATACATTCAATATCCATAAATGGTTTTTATTGCCACCAAGTTATTTAGTTTGAAAGAAACAACATTACCAGTGAATTTACATGTTGGGCGTCCTCTGAAAACAAACTAGAATCTGCGTTTGGCAGCCAAATAAATTTTTATTTACAATCATATTACAACGTTTTTCTTAGCTCGTATTCTTATTTGTCCGGTGGTTCTTTGTACGGTACAAATCTAGCAATCAATTTTTAACTAACTTCCCGACTAGCTAGACATTTCAAACTTTTAGAATATATCAGAACACGTTTTTAATACTTTACTACTTTACTTGTTCTACACTTTGAGTAGAATTGAATTCATTTTCAGTTAATTCTGTTTTGTATGAAAAGTTATTTCGGAAGAAATCCGTAATCCAATCCACTATTATTGGGGTCCTAGCAACTAAATTATTAATATATACGTGCGTTACTATGGAAATCAATATGACATGTCAAGTACAATTTTTTTTGATCGTTTAAGCTAGTCATGTCAAGTTTATATGGTTCAACAGAAAATTTAAAAACGTTGTATATAAAAAGTTCTTTTTATATTGTAATTATTTTTAAGTCACTTTTTATAATACAACTAATATTAATCAAGTCGCCTGCAAATTAATTCGTAGGTTGCTAATCCCTGTTATATACCTTCTACTGCTTTCCTCAATGTGAGAGTTGGTATCACCTCAGGCATTCTACTTCAGTTCATCATATTTTACGCGTTATAATGATGATACATATAGATACGAGTTTTTAGAGCACAATTTTATTACACCATTAAGCTAATAGTGAAGTTGATAGTCATATAAGAAGGCTTGAAGCAATATTTTCTCTAAAATGCCATTATTATAGTTATTGCATAGTAAATGCATAATTCATAATGTAAAATATAACACAAAAACAAGTCTTATTAAGTGGAATAGAAGTACCCATGTTACTGAATAAACATATCATCGTTAATAGGATATTGTTATGACGTGATTAGAAACTTCTTGTCTAGTAATATTCTAATCAGAGGTATCGTAGGTATAATTGGCTGTAGTTTGGGGCAAAGATAATAAATTGGTACTATAATAATTGGAAACGAGTCTCTTAAATTTGAATACGAGTCTTCGCGTCAATTACATGTCATGTCACAATATTCTTACTGATTAGGTTATTTGAGTCCAACGTATTTATGAATAATACTCGGACTTGCTTCTGTAGCCAGTGTCCACTATGTACCGCCTATGTACCCAATGACTCGCTCCTATTTTCAAAGTGTTTACGAAAGACTTTTACTGGATGGAAACGTAGTTTTTAGATAAGGTATCTGAATCAATCATGACACAATGTGCATAAAACCTGGTGTACGACTATTTCACGGGCATCCTCTGACTTAGATGTTTCAAGTCAGTCGTACATAAACGACGCATATCTACTAGGGACAATAATTTTATTATTTATACTACGAAACAATTTAATACAATTTACTGAAAATATGCCATGTCGATGAATGTTATGAATTCTCTCAACAAGATACGGAAAAATGGCAGCATCACAAAACCACTGAAAAGACTCATTAAAACGCTGATTTTTTCAATCTTCATATCATCATCAGCCCGAGTCAATCCACTGCTGGATAAAGGCCTCCTCAAGCTTCTTCCAACTCTCTCGGTCCTGTGTCGTTTGCTGCCACGTATTTCCGCCGAACTTTACAAGTTCGTCAATCCAGCGGCTTTTAGGGTGACCCTGTGGCCGTTTCGTGCCCCTTGAGTACCACTGGATGACGGCGTTTGTCCATAAATGTGCAGTGGTGTTAAGATTTTTTACATTTATTAATTTTCAAACGCATATATAAAACCATCAGTATAATTTATATTGATATTATTATAGTGGAATATTTACGATAAAAAAATATATTGATAACCTCTATGATCCCAAATTTGACAAGAATTGGGCATTTTAATATTCAAAAAATGGGCAAGATTAACACATTTGAAGATAATTCTAAAAATACTCATTATAAGCTATGTCTTTGACCATTCAAGTGTGATAAACATCCTACGAATAAAGATTGCTTTATAATAATCATTGACCTATGAATAAGGTAAATACCGTTGCACATTTATGTACTGAAATATGACTATATTCTAAAACATTAGAGCGAGAGGTATAAAAGAATTCTTTTTTATGTAATAAAAATACTTTATGCAGTCATCAAATGTTTAAAATAAATATAAGAGATAACAAGGCTTCAAAATTATATAAATAGATTATCTACAACGTTTAAAGAATGTCCAGGATCATGCTTTGAAAATAGAATAAAAGCTCCATTTTGACCTACGCTGAGGTACCCCTCTTAACATTGTTATTTTTTCATTTAAAAACATTTTTTTTTAGAAAATAAAAACGTGTTTAACTTAAAATACTTTTCATGTATTTCAAAACTAGTCAATTCATTTATTTAGTTTATTTATTTTACATATGAGTAGGAAACATTAAAAATTTTATTTATTAGATAAATCATGAATCACAAAAATTTACACGAAAGTATTTTATAAAACAATACCCACCTAAGCAACCTTCACAGTAGAATAATATGTAAATCTCCGAAGAGAATTACTTAGTTACACAGTTACTCCCGATTTCTAATATACTTATCTGGAAGGGTGTTTTAATGATTCACACAATATTACACGTTTTCCAATACATAAATCTGAATCAGGTAATATACAACAAATCAATATCATACAGGTGTCTAAATGCAGTAGTAATTTTTTCAAAGTTAATTAGACTAGTATTTGTTAATATCCGACACCTTATAGACGTATGGTAAAGTATCAAGTAACTTTATGGAATGTCGCTCGTTAGTTAAGATAAATAGTCACCGATATAGAAACAGTGTACTCACTTTTCAGGACTGCATCTTAATAATAATAATCGCCAAGTAACATTGTATGAAAACTGCATTTCTTGTTATATAATTGCATGTAAGGTGATATAATTAATTATAACTGGGACAGTGGTATAAATGATATGGAAATATAGAGTAATATTAACGGGTGAGATAAACAATTTATGGCTGTTATTTAATAACTTAAAGTGATCTAGTTTTCGCTATAATTACAAATAAAAAATCTTCGAAGCGTATTGAAATAGAAACTGATTGCTCCATCGAGTTATTTATTTATATTTTATTAGTTCATTTAAGTATCAAATTAATTAGCAGGTTAAAGATAGTTATGCATAGTTATGCATAGTTTTGTAATCTACTTTCCCTTTTCATATTTACAGTGGGACTATGATTGTATTCATCGTATAATAAACCAATACGTTGAATAAAAACATCTCTATTGACTCTGAAGAAACGGGTTTTATTGGAAAAAATATTGCACCGGACAGGACTCGAATCATTATTATCAATTTAACCATCTCCACCTTACCCAATTACGAAAACATTAATTAATAGACATGCAATTGAAGTTCTTCTCAAATTTAATTAAATAATAATCGTGGTTTAAATCAAGCTACTAACACTCGGCGTTTGGATCTTTCCAAATTTAAGTAAGTTTTTATTTAACGAAAATTTTACTAAATTAAGAATGAAATATTTACGCTGGACAGAACTCAAACATGCATCCTTTGTATTCAAACCAATGGGCATTACCAATTACTTAACGATATCCTTATTTCTCTCATTCTGTTAATACTCTGGGCGCAGGAAAGTTTTATATAGAACTGTTTTGGTTTTCCTTTAGAGTGTCCCGTTTTTCAGAAGCTTTTAGAGAATAAAATTTCACCTGTTTGCGAAGTTGATCCGGTGATTTCTGTCGTCGGTTGTGTTATTTATATTTTTGTGAAGGGACCCGAGATAAACAAATGACCCCACAAAGCATCGCCGCCAATGATAAGGCTGTTATTATCATATGTAGATGCATTTTGGAGTACTGTCATGTATGACTCAAATATAATAGTATCTACGAGTACCTACACAATGTAAATCAATTACAATTCAAATTCAAATTTACGAGGAAAACTCAGTCAATTATTATTTTTTAACAAATATTTTTGAAAAATATCCTAATTATTTTATAACTGTATTGCACTGTTATTTACAATGCAATAAACACTTATTATTCTAATAAATCACAGAGCTTTACTCGAGTTTAGTCTATAACATAGTGGCCATTATTAACACACATAAGAACAATGGATTAAGTAAAATTTGTCTAGAATTTCTTAATGCTGGAGTAACAATTTTAAATTGACCATCGTTGGGCGTCACTGTTGCTTTGATATGTCAGTTACGCGTTGTAACAGTTATGTCAAACATTTTTAGGTCTGCGGGACAGCTTAGCCAGATAAAAACCTCTTGATTTTAAACGTGAAAAATCAACATTATTGATACCTAATACAATCTGAATAATAACTATAACTAACTAATAATTTTATAGAATTAATAAATTTACGTAATTTGTAATTTTAGCCACATCCAAATCAACAACTTGTCTCATCTAATTCCCGCGCACTATAAGAAATCTGCACATGTTTAAGGTTAAAATGTTCCTATATACGGTCTCTTTATACATAGTCATACTTGTACAGCCTGTACTATAAAATAATGGGCGTGAAAATCAGTCACAATAGAACTAGGCTTTGAAACCAGTTTCGGTTTATTATTTAATGACGGTCACACCATAAAATATGAGAAATACAAAACCCACTGAGTGACCTCAAATTTTACCTATATTGAATGCGCGTTTATTTTACGTAACAGACTTATGCAACGCATATTATGATACAGACGTAACCATTGAAAATAACATATTCTTTAACACTTGTTAGAGTTTATCGAAAATAGTTTCTCCACACTCAATAATTGTACGTTCATACAGCCACACTCATAAGTTAACCCAATGAAGAATGTTACATTCTCAAATCTTCTGAATTATTCGTTGAATAAAAAAATAATTTATTAAATTATTAGCAAGTGCAAGTACGCTATAACTAAAATTTGGGGAGACCCTGTCGTCAGTTAGCAATTAAGTAAGTACCTATTATTAGTACCAAAATTATCGCAATTTATTAGCGCTTCAGATGTATATATTGCTAGTTAATTTCGTCGTAATTAAACAGTACGTACGTCAACGTTGCTAAATGCAGGATGGATTTACAAAGTCTAGTAGATTATATATCTGGGGTATTTTCAAATAGTAATATTATTTTCTTTAAACAGTTTCGCGAGCCACCGGTTAATTATATTTGTGTTACAATTTGATGTGTAATGTACGAATAATGGTGGAAGGCCGCCTTTAACAATCCAAGGTTCCATTTCTACGGCTATTGTTCCAGGTAACCATTGATTAGCGAAACAATCATTATTCTTGGCATTCGGTACTATTTGTATAATTACTATAATAACCGGTTTAGGTGAATTATCTAGTCCGTAAATATTTGATTGGTGACTTTGACTTTCGTCATATTAAATTCGAACATATTATTATATTATTATGTCAATTATATAATTTATAATAATAATAATATATGAGTAGGTACTACATGAAAGTAATGAAGTAATCATATATTGTACAATATATGGTTATATTACGACTAAATGATATATTACATTTATTTTATGAATTATGTTGATTACCTACCTATTTGATTCTCAAACATTTTTAATTAAATTTTACTGAAATTTGAAATAGCATTTTTTTTACGAATTTGTTTCGTGGATAGGAAAAAACTCGACTGCGGCACAATTTTCATTCATACAATTAAATATTGCGTAATTATGAGACCATCATCAGCCTGAATCTATCCACTGCTGGATTAAGGTCTCTCCAAGCTGATTCCATTTCTCTCGGTGCTGTCATCCAGCGGCCTTTAGGTCTCCCTTGCGGACGTTTTGTACCTCTTGTGTACCACTGGATTTCTAGATTTGTCCAGCGATTATCCCTTCTTCGAGCTATGTGTCCAGCCCATATCCATTTGAGGTTTTTAGCGAACTCTATTACACCGTAACCCCTTATTTATATAACGTATGTTAAACTTCCGAGTCCTTTGGCTCGACTCTGCAGATCCATAAATCTTCACAGTGATCGAGTGGATGTGTTTTGCTCTCTTGCATCTTTCAAATTAAGTTGCTCCAAAATATATATAATCTAATATTGCCTGTCTTCTCTACATCTTTTTAATGTTTTTCTGTATTTTTTTCTATGATTACTACTTATGTGTTCTTCCTTTTTAACTATTTTCACAAACTCTCTAATTTCTTTATAACTGTATTTTATATTTGATCTAATTTAATTTGGCTCATTATGGTTTTTGTGTCCACATGTTATTGGGACAATCACATATTCTTTTATTCTATATTCTCATTATACTAATTATTCTTTGTGATTGATCCTGTTGGTTGACCTTAATAAATTTAAATTAACGTCATTCGTTATTATGGGGGGTGGCAATGTCCTGCCACCCTACATCACTTATTTACATAAATTTATTATTGTTTCTGCCATAGACGGAATTTTAGCATAAGTATTTCTTTTCTTTATTCCTCTCTGAGGATATGTCAGATAAGAGGTACGTAGGACTGTAATCCTTGAGAGAATTTTAAATCACCATAATGTATAATATGTAAGTAACAGAATAATTATAAACAAAATGTTGTTTTTAAAAAGTCTGATGGACACGTAGTTTAAATTTATCATTTTTAAAAAATACACTTTTACATGCGTTTTCTTAATAGTTTAGTAAAAACGAATTATTTTAATATGCGCACATTGAATTTCCCAATCCCTTAATAAAGTAAATGTTAGACAATATTAATGAAATTTCTTTAATAGAGATTTCATTATATTTTTATTTAACTTATCTACACATGTCTTTAGTAACATATATTTAGCTGACAAAATATGTATTCCAAGTCAAAATCAAATTAAAAACAATGCTGGGATTTTCCATATACTACAAGGCGCATGTGGGCCTTTAACTTAGATAATAATATATTATCTGTCCATAACTCTACAAGTATATTACCGGTGTTAATAAGAAAATATTGGCAAACAATTTTCTTACCCATATCAGCCTTGCATATAAACAGCATGTAGTTAAAAATTGGGAAATTTTACCCAACCTATTGATTTCTATCGATGTATCAAATTGATGTAATATTTCACTCAACAAAGAGAACATAATTGCTCGTAATTATTATTTTCCATACTTGACCAAATAATAATGCCTCGTATAAAGTGGAACACACAAAATTTCACGTGATTTTTATCGCTTTTTGAACGTGAGGACCTTAGGTGTATTTTTTTTATGAAATACCACCAATTATCAATATTTACATGAGTTATTTTTAAAGAAATTATTTCATTATTAATAATAATGTTCTTATATATAATATTAAAAATAAAAATCGTTTTTTTTCTTTTGAAATATATCCTATCATATTATGATTAAAACAAAGGTTATATATAATAATAACATTTAAGTGATAGTTTTTATTATTTTATTTACAACATTACGTCAAGTAATTTTTATTTGCTGTTATATTGCTAAAGGCAGTTACGAATATAGAATTATATTATTTTAAAGTATATTTTGTTTACTATTATTTGTGTATATACTTCAAATAAATTGTTGCAGTGAACACTAAGAGGGCTCGCACATCAGAACTCGCCGCATGCGTCTTACGACGAATTCGTCGATGTGACGTCATCGTAAACCAAGAAACAAACGTTATTAAATGGACCTTCGCACATTGGCCGTTACAACTGCGACGCGAGACGATCCGCTGATGCAACATGTCGAATTTGTTACAGCCTGCATGTCGTATCTAAAAAAAGACGACTCCGCGCAAGCGCACAGCTGGCGGCCATCGGTCATTTCTGTCTTTGTCTCTGTCTACAATGTCATTGCTCGCTCACGCCGCCGCGTTTGACGTTTGTTCATACAATCGACACAATAAAAATGGCAGACGAGAGACTTCTCTTTTTTCGTGTTTGACGTTTGCCTCTAGGCAGGTGTGCGAGGATGTACGATGCAACATTCGTCGAAAGTCTTAGAACTTTTGATTTATGGCCGTTAGGCACACAAGGCGAATTGTGATGTGCGAGCCGGCTAACTGTGGTTTTTATTAAGTGATCGGTACATTTAGATTTTAATTGTAACAGTTCTATCAAGGGTGGATGTTATATTGGTAGACCAACGAGTTATAAATGCGAAATATTGCGAATCGTGGACAACCCCCGTAAAGATTCCAAATATGATATTATATAAATTTGAAATTGAATGGAACGACATTAATTGATTCGTTTCGCTGTCGTTTGGAAGCGTTCTTATGTGCAAACATCGTACAGAACCACTTTCACACTTGACTCTTTTACATCGTAGTGATATTGAGATACCTCGTTGGGTGATACAGCTCAGTGGCAAAGACTCCATACTAAGCGATTATTTAAAGCCTACCTTCTTACGATTTTTTTAAAATTTCATATTAACATATTATATTTTATAAAAAAATGAATTTAATTTGCCAACGACATCCATTGTATAATTATGTAAGAATATATTATATAATAAGGACCATCTGTCGGTGTACATTGTATAGTATGGATTATTTTCTGGTGAATCCTGGCTTTTTTAGTATGAAGTTTATGTTACGTGACCTCGGCGTGTCTGTTCCAGTCGATACAAAACGATAGGCTGCTAGATCTATGCCTTATTAATACATTTTTCTATAATATTATTATCTATGACTGCAAGTTTGTTCAAAATAATTATTAATAAGATAATTTAAAATATATATATATGGGATTCAATCACATAGGTATAAATTGATTGTTTTTAAAAATAAAAAATAAATTATCTCTTGATTTTTATTCATCAGTTAGTTCAGTCATAGACTAACATAATTTATTCAGTCAGTTATGTCACTTGAAATTTGATATTGTACCTAAGGCATTCGTCAGTGTTTTAAATACAAGTTTTTTAAAATGTCTAGTTTTACGGGTGAAATTGTAAATTGTTATGGAACAGAATACACAATAATGGATTTTTTCAAAGATGACAATATATTTTGCGCGTATGTTCCATTTATGTATAGTTATGTTTAGAAAAATACATAATTCAAACCCATTGCTTAATTTTATATCGCCAGTGAGCTAATATCTGACTATCTTCTTATTTCCCGTAAGTATACCTGATAAGTGTGCGTTCTTCACAGCCTACCTCTTTCCAAAAGTCATCTTTCGCTACTGATACCGCCTAATACTAATCGACCTGCCGATAAGCTTATCATGTTATAATATGGTAAATCAATGGTTGAATGATACCATAGACACGATAAATGTGGGCTAGAAACACACTCCGTTCAAGATTTTTTCAAAGAATTTTCTAGTATCCTGTATTCCAAATAAAATATGTATTATATAATCGTACTTATATGAATAAATATTTATCTTTAGTAAATATAGTATTGTCTGTTTTTTAAAATCCCAATAGATATATTATGATGTATTTCAACCTACATTGATTTATAATTTTTTCACAATACATTATTTATATTATGTTATGTTAGCTGATTTTATTATGTAATAGATACATGTTAATAATAAAGAATATGATCTGATTTAAGTAATGAAATATTTAAAAAAAATACAAGTTGTATTTTTTAATCGAAGAAGGTGTAACAAAACCTGTCCGGCCAATGTATAGGTTGGGGCATCTGTATTTTAATTTATATTCACTATGCACTAAAACAAAATGATAAATATGCTATCTCTCTATGTACACCTGGTTTGAATATATTATTAGAAATATTATGTAATTGATAATAATCTGCAATTAATTATTTGAGATCACATTTGTAATAAAATAATGTCTATAAAATAACAACATCAACATGTATGAGAATTTTTATTTGGATCAGAGAACGTATAAGTTTTTATTTATGTGAACCGTATTATTAGTATTCATTAGCAATTATTACATTATAAACATTACAATGTATTTATTCTATTAAATTTAATATTGCATCATATTATTAATTAAATTGTTTATCTAAGCCGTTCTCAATATATAATTTAGATTTAGCGTGATGGCAAACATAACGCAGCAACGCAGCGTTCGACCCTCCACTCGCCTACCGACCCTTTCGCTATACGTAATGTGAAAGACAAACAGAGGGATATATTGTAATATATCTGCGCAGGACCTACATAATATATAAAAAAACTCAACGGCACGGGCTATTAGATATGAGAAACATTATGCTTTTGAAATAGAGATTTTTTCTACGAATTCCTAGTTATTTATGTTCAAACTGTTATATAGCCAGAATGAGCCAGATAGGTTTAATAAAATACAATATGTATAACATATGGAGATAATAATAAAGGTAGTGCTTTTAATTTGTAATCGATTCATTGTATTGTAATTTTATACTGTGAGATGTACTAATTGTATTTTTTTTCTTTTCTTTCAGAGAGAATATTGAAGGGCAAAAGATACTAACTTAATCAAATTATTGTAAGTAATATCTTTATTTCATTTTTTTTTGTATTTATCTCAACTGAACGGTGTGACAATTTCAAATACTCATTGCTAAGCAGTTATTAAATATAGAGCAAAACCTAAAAAATAAAAATAAATGTTAGTAGGAAATTTTAAATTATGCATAAGTAACATTTTTCTATTTATATTGAACCAATCAACTTATTCGACGAGTTACACACGTTGGCAGATTATAACTATAATTTTGCAATTGACAAGAGCTTTCTCAAAAATAAAATATAAATAATAAATCAAAACTAGATAGATTAGATAAAATTTGCTCAGCTTATAGTCTACATTATTGATATCAATTCATGGGTAGGGGTGGGAAGTCAGATAAGTCAGTAATTGTCATTTTGAGATACAGGAAAAACAATTTTCACAAATTTCCCCACATTTATGAGCAACACATCAAAGTACAGGTAATTGGCTTTCAATTATCTATCCTGGAAGTATTCTAACTATTTTGTTTCATTAAAACTTAATTGGTTTTAAAAAAATGGAATTGACTTATCTAAATTTGCACAAAATATGATTGACTTATCTTACTAAGCACGGAGTAATATTATTATTTCTCCATAGTAAATCCGACTAATATTAGCAATAAAGCACACATTTTATACATACATCTTATTGATTTATTGAAAAAATATATAAATTTAAAATTAGCATTTATATAATATATATATTTACTTTAATGATATTTGAGTGGTGAAAAGTCACACAAACGTAAATATTATAAAGTTTCGTCTTAAAACTCCAGTATGAATTTCTTCAATTTTATCAGGTAAAATATTTCTAACTGTCTCAGATGTCTCAAATGACTAATAAAATTAGAGTGTCATTGTCTACTGAGTTCTGATACTACAAATATGGTGTCCCCATACAATCTTCTTCCAAAAAAACCATTTTTTATTTTTTTAAATGATGATATCAATCTGAAACATTCGCCTATACATACATTTGTCCTTTCCGTTTCTAGATATAAGTATATCGTCAATAAATGTATTAAGATGACTTGACATAACTTTTTTTTTTCACTATTTGACAATGTTATCTCAAAAGAAAAAAAAAATAAACGAGCACATAATATAAACTTCTCGTTATACATATAATATTGTAGAAATGAGTATAAAATAATAAACATAAACTAAAATAAAAAATATTCGTTATTGCTAGCTAATAATTTTTAATTCAAAATATTATATTAAATCGAGTAATAATTCGCGCAACGCAGTTTGAGAAGTAACGATATTTTATATTATCATTATTACAATACATGATCAATTTATTATCCAATAAAGACGTTACACCATCTACAATCTAATTAAATAGACTTAAATTTGATATAATTAATCTTGCTTGCCCAAATACACCGAGCAAGTATGCAATTAAGCATTATTCATAATTACTAGTAGATACTTGCTATATTTTTATTGATTGAAATCATATTATTTGTATTTGGCTAGCATTCGAAAACTTTTTAATTTATGATTAATTGGAAAGCTTTTAAAGCTATCAGCATTGCAAAAAAATATTTTAAATTGTGCAATATTATTTAGTTTAATACTTAGATAGCTCTCGATAACATAAATACCTAATGTTTAAAAAGTATGGCTTTATAATAAATAATACGATGATCTCAAATACAAGCGGATAAGAATTGACACAGTAGAGAAATAAATTTATTACTTGCCTTTATTTTTATACATACTAGTTTTTTTTTTATTGTTGCTACACTTATTCAATTCACAATATTATTATTAATATTGGTTTCTGCATTATTTTCTTCTAAAAATATAAATTTAAAAATATCGCACATATTCTCTGAAATATGATCTGAACTTTTTCATTCATTCATGCAATCTTCCAACTTGCACGATAATACGTTTTAAAACGTGCATTTTATTGTTATGGCCGCGATAATATGTCAGCAGTAAATCTATTCACGTGTAAACAGGGTATAATAGCGCCTGGATTTACTTGCACCAATAGTGTGTATTTTAATATATCGCTAAATATAATAACTGTTTACAAGTTAAAGTGCTGACAATCTCACCAATTTCTTTCTTCAAGACTAAGCAAGACGAGATGTTATGATTGATTGGTATTATTTGACAGGCCGTCAAAATCGGTTAACCTCAAAATAAATCTCTGCGCAGGATACGTTTAGTTCGTTTTTTTTACCGGTAGGCGCAGATATTACACGATCAAGTCGTCGCGTAAAAATTCAAAAGTTTCTGAACATTTTTGATTCATGCATGCAATCTTGCAACTACCAGAACACGATGCCAATGCATTCGTTTATTGCTTTTAGCCATCTTTAAGTAGAATTGAATTTATTTTCAGTTAATTCTGTTTTGTATGAAAAGTTATTTCGGAAGAAATCCGTAATCCAATCCACTATTATTGATTGCTAAGTGGGTGGTCCCAGCAACTAAATTATTGATATATATGTGCGTTACTATGGAAATCAAAATGACATTTCAGTATTCTATATTTGTTTGTTTTTTTATTTACTTCATATCAAGTACGAGTTTGAGCGTATTGAGCATAATAATTCAACAGAAATTTTAAAAACGTTGTGTATAAAAAGTTCTTTTTATCTTGTAATTATTTTTGTTATGGCCGCTGTAAATCCATGCACGTGTAAACAGGGTATACAGAATAGAATATTATTTAATATTCTCCATGATTTCAATAAATAAAATTAAAATAACGACCTAATGTCAATGATTTATTTTGATTGCTTACCTACACAATAATAAAACATAGGTAAAATCTTTAGGTTTTTATAGTAGTAGCACTCAAGCAATTTTTCTTTTAGTGTGGACTTGTTGAATTGGCAAATCGACTATGCGAGAGTTTGCTGTAAATAATTCAGCATTGCGAAACATCTTGCGGTTAACATTAAAAAACGCTTTTCCGGCTTCACTTTTATATATTTCAGCTCCACCTCAATTGAAGAAAGTTTCCTTCGACATATATCGATAAATCGATATTTGAAATAATTTTATGAACTCTCTTTCATTAAAATGTCGCAATTACTTTCTTGGTTACTCGTTTGTTATATTATAGATAACTAACTCAAAGTACTGCTACTTGTTGGCGATTTAGGTTAGATATTTGTATATAAAAAATCAAAGTCTTTGGGTAGGAATCTACATAATGAACCAATTACGCAGCAGACGGTAATTAAAACAAACACGTTTTAATTATAGAGCAAGATAGTGAAAGCAAGACATAACAACTTAATAATTTGAACATATTAATTATTGCTCAATACCACCCACATTAATTGATAAAGATTTTCTTGTACTATGTAGCTAACAGAAAGTCTTATCATATTATATTAGATACAACGTCTTTTCGTCAACAACATAACCTGTCTAACCTATCTACAAAGTGGTCGTAATTAATATTATATGAATAATGTACCGACACACTGTGCACACTAATCTTTGTCAGTCATACCTATTTGTTTTCATTGTTTTTATTAAATACAATTTGCAGATGGTACTGGTTAATTTTTTATTAAACCCTGAATTAAACACAAACCATAATAGGTTAGATATGCTATGGGCGATCCGACAAAAATAGTACACAATTTTTCAGTCATACTAATTTTTTTTTTCATTGAATTAAGAATAAAAATATGACAGATGGTATTGGTTAATTTTTTTAAATTCATTAAGCCATGCCTTAAACCAAACAATAATAGATAAAAAAATATTCGTCTATCTATAAAATATCCAAAGTTATGTATGGTTTAACTTTAGATATTTTTATAATAATCGAACATTTTTTTACTATTGAATACGGCTTGAATTAGGCACGGTTTAGTTGATTTTAAAAACTAACAAACACCATCTACATATTATTGTATTATTAGTTCAATGAAGACAAATACGTTTGACTGAAAAAGTTTAGTATGCACTATTTATGTCAGATCTTAACAGCATATCTCCACCCTTCACCACTGTAAGCAAGTTACGTTAGTGTTAGTCGAGTCGTTTTTAACTATAACAGAACAAACAGACACGCAGACAAAAAAAAATGACAGCAATATATAATTTATGGTACGACTATTATGTTGTAATAATTAATATTTTATAATGTTGTTTTAAGAAGAAAATAATTTGTTTACTAAACGTTCTTTTTGTCTATTGCAAATATTCTTATTTGAAAGTTTATCACGAAATTGTAAAGTCTTTTTCTTACACCATTGATGCTGCAATTAAACGGCGATTAATCATATATTTTTTACCATTACTTTTAACTACCGCCTACTCGACATCGCTATGCATTGAACACCTCTTTACGATTAATCATTTGCCGCCAAAATCTGGAGCACATTTTTCAAAAATCTGCGCGCCAATTAACTTTGGAAACATAACTAACGTAATACATGTTTAACACCGTTTTGAACCTTGATGATTTTTTTATCTAATTGTAGATTATAACAGTTTTTAGCGTCACTTTCACACTTTTTATACGGTGGCCTAAACTCTAGTTATTGCGAAATGAGTGCTTACCGATTATCAGTCATTATCATATACTAACAAGCATAATCGGCTACTACAGTTTTTGAAGTTATACTTCTTATGCCGCGTTTGGGAAATCAGATCAGAGTGTATTTTTGGCGTGTGACATGTAACAAGTAATTAATTTTTTCACACGAAAAAAAAACGTACTCGATTGGATTCGAACCACCGATCGTTTGGTTATCAGCCGAACGCACTACTTTTACGCCACAGTATGATACTGCGATCGTGACGATTATACAGTATAATATTATAGTTTACAATTGTTCCGTTGCCTAGGCAGCAAATTTATTAGTGTCGGCCATTTGCAATTCATTACGTAAACAAACTATTAAACGTCAGAGTGACATTTGGTACTTTAAAAATAAAAACAACGAGGAACCATTATATTATCTAGTAATATAAGTTAAAGTGTATAGAAATAAACCAACGGCGTTCCATTACGCGGTTCTTTTTCTTGAGTGTGTATTTTAACAAGATAATTAAGAGCTAGTCAAAGAATCTAGTTTATCACAAGTTTTGTTTTTGTTTTGTTACGCCAAAGAAGTATAACTTCTATAAGTACACACACCGATATTTTTTTTTACATTTATTTATTTTTAAACATAACATTATGTAGATAACGAAACAGAATTCAAGACATTCACAATATGAGATTTAAATTAAAAAGAGGACGAGTTAAAAATACGACAGTCAACGTGTGAGGTTTGTACGGGGTATAACAATGTCAAGTCTCAACGGCCAGGCGTTGTAGTGAGCGGGCACTCTAACAATCACATTCAATATTATCGAATGGCATAATGCGTAACCATTAACACAATATCCAACTGTCAAAACAATTTTTAAAAATGTAGTTAAAAACCCTGTCTTAAATACAACGTTATATCAATCGCATGTCAATAAAATTGAGCACTTAAAAATAGTACCTACGACATACTTTGTATGTAATAAGCGAATGTTGAATTGGACTAATTATGTCAACTTCTGTATAAATCGTGTTAATCGATTTTCGTCAATGTAGGCAACATAATAGTTATAATTGGGGGGCTGATAACTCAAAAGGTACAAGTGATAAGTTAAAAATGTGTCGGACGCAGTTTTCACATCACTACATACTTACATATTTATCATAATTATGTTTAGCGTAATATATCGGGATAACCCGTGACGGTCCTGACCTCCTCTACTCCTCCTTCTTTCTTCTTTATAATAATGTTTCATGTCATGTTGGGAACGTCTTAAACTTATAATTTGTAATGTCCACAATATGTAAATATATATATATACTTATGTAAAAAAAATATGCACTATTCGTTCCAATTCCGGTCCACCCTACCCTACGTTATTCTCATTTTCTTGCTCATCCTGGATTACGGGCACCCAACCACTACAATTTAACCATCCCAGCATTCCCAACGTTCTTCGGACCAGATGATTTATCATCCTAAATTTCTTTATGGGAAAAGGGTTCATATAAGAAACTGAGTTACAAGTATGCAGTATACTTTCGTAAAAATTGCTCTCATCTTAATTCGAATCTACAACAGATTACAATGGAGATAGTTGGAATATTGTCCTTAATATAATTTGATATAAGTATTCATTTCATTCCTAATATTGGTTCAAATAGTTTATAAATATTATATTCTATTGTATTGCATTCCCACGATAACTGGGCTTTAATGTGTCGGCTTATAACATCCTGGGTTCTGGATTCATCTCACACATCTGGCAAATTAATATGTTATTTTGCAATAGTTTGATCATGTGGCTAACATTAATTTATCGTAAAACATATTTTTGTTAATACACTGTTTTTTTTTCAACAAATAATTCACAAGATTTAAGAATGTAACATTTTTTTATTGAATATACATAATTTGAAAACACTTCTGTGAAATAAATAACCACTAGAAAAATCTTTTTGAAAAAAATACCACACCTAGCAGAATTCGAGCCTTCGCCAATTATTAGCAAGTCTAAAAACACTCTAAGTTTAAAAAAATATCAAATCAAATCATAATCTTGTAATACTACCAAAGCGTCTTTTTAGAACGTATCAATAATAATAAAAATAATTATTTTAACATTTCCAAATGCATATTTAATTTTGAAGTCATTACTCAAAATTGTCATCAATAAAGACACTTAGATCCCTTGTGTTTTCAGCCACTCACGTTTTTACATATCTAAAGCATACGTTCTATAACGTAGTATTTAAACTGTCAGTAATAATTACGTTAATCTCACTTCGTGTAATAGTTTCGAAGCATTTTGGTTCGGATATTTGCGTGTTTCGTCATGCGACCAGGCGCATTTGTTGCGGTCGCAATTTTTTGCAGTGACCGCATTGGATTATTTGTATTATTCGATTGCGCAAATCAGACATTTCAAAGGGTCATTGCTTTCCCAAATAGCCGCCATTACCCCTGATCTGTATAATTTGGACAAAACCGTCCTTTTGATACAATACTTCAAGGCTGGTGATGATTGGTGATATATTATTAAGTATGCTCCTCTTAAAGGTGTAGATAAATATTTGGAAATATCAATAGAAATATTTAAATATTCACGAAAATGATCTTATAAAATATAATTAAAGTAACACACTTTTCCTTTTTACCTGACCAATTCTCGAATATACCTGCCCTCGGTTGATTGATTTATCAGTTCTAATAATAATATTGTACCCTTGGATATGCCATTACCGACTCAAGTAGAAAGCCGGTACATTCACAACGACTGGTCCTACTTTTTCCGCCCCTCCCATTGTTGTCTAAGGGTGACCTGTCATTGCCTATCATTTTTCTATAAAGTGCTCATACTGACGCGTCTATCGTGTTCACACAGGGAATGGTTTGATTTGAATAGATAAGTCACATGATAAATAATGCACTAGCATTAACACACCTTCTACAAATGTAATGCATAGATTAATGCTACATATTTTTTGGAAATCTATATTACCACCAGTTTTTGTGTGAAAGACTGGTCTGACTTTGACAGCTGATGAATAACAGGAATTTATATTATTTATAATTTATTAATATATTTGATCTGAGAATTTTTTATAATACGATTTGAAACGAGAAAGGGAGAATCAATATGTCAAGCAATCTGGGATCTGATTTTGACAGCTGAACAGTAAACCACTCGTTGCTTGTGCAAAAAGATATGCTCAGGCTTTATTAACCTAAAGATGGCGCTGAGAGGGCACATTAAAATATATAACTAGATAGTTATAGTATAGTTACTATCAATAGCAGAAAAGCCTTATACATGGTCAGTATTTTTCACAATGATAACTATGATTTGCTCAAGCTCATAATGCAGGGAAAGGTAGAGGCCGATTATCTTAACTACGTAATCTCATAAAGGCGTTAGTGATCTGATATAACGGGCCCTGGACAAGGATATAACATGTATAGTGCAGTTTGGTTGCTAAAATTTTTGATAGAATTCCGCACCAAAGGAAGAAGAAGGTTGCAATCTATACGATAACTGAGACCTTACCATTGAATTTGTGGAGTCACCGACTTCACCAGTCCGTGGCAGGCCTCGAAATTTTCTAGAATATTGGAATTTGTTTGATGGGTTCTCAATGAAACACATTGTAAACACTTTTGACATCAATTTATTTATTTTTGTTATACATAATATTGATTTATTAACGTGTGCATTATAACGTAAGAAATTTTGTATAACTGTGTTGTTGACAGTGCCGAGGTCTACTACGGGCCGGTTGTCTTGGTGACGCTAGAATCGAAAATATCGAGTAAAATATTATATTATATTTTCCTTTTATAAAATATTGTAGGTTATAGGAGATGAGGTTAATAAATCGAGAACCAACCAAGATTTAAGTATACATATTTATTATTCCAAAGAAGTTTATAATATTTAGTTTAGTTTGATAATTAATAAAATTGGACATATAAAGATGTGTAGTGAGGTATTGGTAGGTAAGTAAAAATATTTAAAGCATAAATAAAATACAAACTTTTGTTTACCGAAAGCTGTTAAGTGTTAGGTAACCGGCGCGAGCCTGTTGCCATACGGAAAAGTATTGCTCGTGCAAAAAATACCGGTTCCTTAATCGATACATGCGTACCTTGCCAATGGTCTATACTAAATCCTTGTCATATCATCAAAACCTTTAATAATATGGTCGAAAGCATCTGTTGGACGAGGTCTATTAATCCCAGATCCTCGAAATGAAATACATACTTTGATTTCATTGTCGACGATGATTGAAAGTAAATGGATATCATTGAAATTTGTGTTGTGACGAATCAATTTCGTGCGAGACTCCCTTTCATCAAGATGCGACCTCTGTAATAAGTCTCTCGTGACGGCTTGTTCACTGTACCTTAACTATAACAACAATAACTTTAACTATTCATTATTAGAACATACCTTTGCGCTACCGTCAACAGTGATTAATCTGTTATTTTATGAAAGATCCAGTCAACTAATTAAAGTTCTACTGTGTATTCACATAAATATTTTATCAATACACTTATGACTATATTGATACTATGTAATTGTTAGATTACATAGTCTCAGGGAACATACAAATAATGGAAAGAGGGTTGCCTTCTGAGTGAGGCTCAAATCTCGAGTGTAGAGAAATATCGGATAAACTTAAACATGTATTAAAGAATAATATATTATTTTCAATAGTTACGTGAACGAATCGTGCATTTAATACTGGTCATATTTAAGGTGAGCTTTGTGTTTGTTTTATGACTTGACCGTCGTTAAGTCGTAAACCAAATGTGGAATCGTCTATGAGGAACTGGCTTTGACATTTATATCCAATGACGTATTAAATGGACAACTCACTTCATACCCGGCGCGCACGAGAAATTGTGCATGAAAGTCATTCACAGATGTATAGGTAGATGTCACGTGACCATATGACGTATCCGTTTCCATTATGCGATACAAGCTTCGAGAATTTATAGTAATATAACCTTTATTGTAATGGCGTATTAGTGTCATGACTCATTGCGTTAGAAACAGATTCTCGGTTACTTACGACTTCTCGGAGATTAGACGCAAGTGAGCCCAGCGAATCACAGGCGACTGACTGTCCAATGGTTCCTGTCATTCAATTGCATTGAATAAACATTCATCAATATCTTAAAATGGCATTTTATAAATAATAAATAAAACTAACACATGAAAAGTGATATCCCATCTTTCTTGGAGTGTTTAGTAGATTTTTTTACAATTTTTAACTAGGCACATTGGCATTTTGTAACACAATAATAACGGTGGAGTTGAAACCTGACAGTCAGAAATTTTGTATGGGCAGACCCAGCGGTGTCGCCAGACTGCTTGCAAGCAGAATTTTCATTTGAGCGTAGGATACCGATATTAAAATATGAATTTCGCCATCCGGCAGACCCGACACAAAGTGAGTGTCATTTTATTTTCTAGATGCTTCGTCCATATTAATGTCATTGTTTATATCTTATTAATGTGTTCTGTTCTTGGTATAGACGAGGAGAACGAAAAACTCTATGGTTATTCATACAAATGCTTAGATTCCTAGGTTTCACAGAATACATTTCTGGAAATGAATTCTTAGAACTATTTATGTTTGGTATTGGTTTATTTCGCAATTAATATTGGTATATAATTTTTAAGGTATACGAAGGAATTAATATAAAATATTATTCTTAATACTAGTATATAATATTATTCTATTGTAACTCTTCCATTATCATGTATGTAGCAATGTATGTAAGCAGTATGTATTGGTACACGTAATAGTTAGTTAAAGAAGTATCACATTAGCCTACAGAAGTTCTAATGTTGAATTTCAACTAGGCTAAAAATTATATATTGTTTCAATTAACATGTCAAAATAAAGACATATAATATGCTATAATTATGTTCCTTTCAAATTAAAAAAAATAGCTTAGTTGCATGTAATTTTTAATAAACATTCAGATGACAGAATATTTAGGATAAAATAAAGAACATTATTATCACTCACATACATATGAATTTTAGTCAGCATGTTGGATTCAAACCACGACTCATTGATCGCAAGAACAACATCATCTCTACACTACGGTCCGCAAAATTTAAATTGTAAATATTATTTATACTACCAAGATTATAATGCATAATTTGTATATCAATTTAACATTATGACATTGAAAACTAGATATTTTGCGAAGCCGTAAACTTACAGACTTTGACTGCAACAGCACCCTGCACAAACTGGAACGAATAATAAATTCATGGTTATTGTATCACAAGATATAAAATAAAAATTTTTGATCTGGAATCTAAACAATAAATATTAAATAGTGTACTTAACGATGTTTATGTAAAAATAAACCAGATTCCAAAGCGTACTAAAAATTGTGATATTTTGTGGTTAACCTTTTTTATACGTTATTATATAAGCCTGTTTAATAATGAATGGCTAACTTATTAATGAATTAAAGGCTATTATATAAGCCTGTTTAATAATGAATGGCTAACTTATTAATGAATTAAAGGCTCTTTTTAAATGTTATGTTACCGATTGTAAGGTTGTGCTCAATAGAGCATTAAATTGTCTATGGCTATTACTAAAATTAGTTTAACATATAATTACAAGAATTATTATATTTATCCGAGAAAATTAATATAATTCAGTTGTAAAATTCACAGATTTTGTGGTTAATTTATGTTCATTTTAATAATATGATGAATGTACTCGTACAATTATTCCGTTTATCATTATATTTTTTTATTATCGGTTTATTTGGACGAAAATGCTTGTTAGCCACATGTTTAATATTATTTTGTGTATGTCCGCGTTTTGGTACTAAATACACATTAATAAAAACAATGTGTGAATTTGCAGTCCGAACCTGTGATCCAGGATTTAGAGACAAATGACATGACGTTACAATCCAGCCGCATTCGCATTAAGCTGTAAATTTCGATTGTAGAGCTAGTTGTTGTTTATTATTCGAATGCATTATGGTAAAATGTTTGTATAAAATGACGATCGTTGTAAAACGGTAAAACAATACTTAATTTTAACGAAATATTCATTATAAAATCTTCATTTACTGCAAACTAATTACTGTATTGCATTTGAATATAATCAATAACTAACACTACCATCGTAACTTGCTATTTAGTGTCCCAGCTTGACTATAGTCTAGAACAGGCTTACCCAAGCTATTTTCCGCGGTACATGAATAGGTTTTCCGCGAATATATCAGAAAATTACCCCACAGCGTCAAAACAGGCTATTATTGTTTTACTTCCGTTTACTACGACATATTTATGCGAAGCAGGATTTTCTTATTGTGCTGTAATAGGAACACGCTGGACTCTGCACCATATATAAGAATTCAACTTTCTATTATTGTGCCTGATATCAAGAAGATTTGCAATTCAAGGGCCCAGAATCATTAAGAACTTCATTCGCTTATATTTTTAAAATAATTACTCAACCAAAAAAAAAATTTTTAATTTTTTTATTTATTATGTATTATTTACTTACCTTACAAAACAAACAAGGTGTGTGCGAAGTGTACCTTAGGAAAAGTTTGGAAAACCCTCTGAAGACCCTGGAATAGGAACTAAAAATTTAGAGTATCTTGGACTCTCATTTCTGCTTGCTTTGGCCAAGAAGCCATATGTTTATATGGCTTATAATAATATACCTTTACAAGGACAACAATATTAATTGATTTGATTGGTAAAAAAACGAAAACAATAAAAAAAATCGTTCATTATAATATATTTAATTAGATATTTTAACGACGAAAACAGTACCATATAATAATTAAAATCGTCGCGATTACAAAATCATCTTGTGTGGGTATTATGAATTTCTTATAATTTACAAATATTTAGGCTAAGCTCACAAATATACCCAAAATTCTTCATTTTCGACCTTCACACATCACCTTGGCCCTTACCATTCATAGTCTAGTGTCTTAAAAGACCGTTAAAGATTGATAAGAATTAATATAAGTATATTAATTGTTACAACAACAGGGTTCTAAACTTATAAAAAAATTCAATACCTATTATTTTATTATTTGCCGTCAGCTTACTTCAATTATTTTCTCAATCCTCACAGTTCTTACTTATTCATGCACTTACAAAAGATCGGACATTACAATAATAATTATTTTGTTTCGCTTGATAAATCGCAATAATGTTTTATTTCCAGTTTCCACAGGGGGCCCTGCTACGACATAATTGTACAACATGGTAATGAAATAATGAAGAAATGTCAACTAACCAATAATCCATTGGTAAATCTAGATACATTTTTTGGATTATTTGAAAATCTTATGAGCATCAAAATTTATACATTCTAATCTGGTCGATCAAAATATTTTATATTATAATAGTCGCATAAAATTATACTTCCGGTCCAATTATATGGTGGTTCGGTTTTGAATGTCGCTTGCTGGATATCAGTGCTACCTTTTTTTTCTATGCTGATTATAATACAAAAGAGTAGAAATATAGTATTTTTACAAGCTATAGTAAAGTATATAAACATTTTTCATCTTGAATTCTAAAAATTGTAATATTGTGCTATATTATAGTACTTATGGTTGGCATTGACATTTTTTAATCACTTCAAGGCATGCGCCCTATATCCACACTCTTTTTGCAATACCTGCTTGAACATAGAAATCATCTACGACTACATTATGAAACTTTCTAAAAACAGTACAGCAGGAGACAAATTAAAAGAGAGGCAGTTTAGTTCCCTTTTCATCTGCATAGATACAAAAATAAAATATTTTGCAGTGCTGAACTCTGCCATGAGACAACACTGTATGACCTCTATTTGTCCTATAATTTTTTCCTCAGACCCACGACGAAGGGCCATGAGCTCTTCGTTAATAGGTATACAAACGCGAGTACTACATATGACGAGGATAAACGGCCATTTGTCCTTGGTACCTCATATTATACATAATTATAATATATATTCGATGTCAGTGTCTATTTGTCATTGATGAGTGCGCATAGTGTCTGAAGATGTCGAAAGGCAAAACTTGGGTCCCAAAAAATGACTCAAATAGAATAGTATAGACCTCAAATCAATTAGAATTTAATTTCAAATCCCATCAAGTACTTACCTACCCTCGGTCGATAGTATTAATAAAAATTGAAATATTGGGGCTAACTATATAATTATAGTAGTACACAAATAACTTCTTTTTTTAATATTTACGCGTAATTTTTTTTTGCAAAAAATTTTTGTGATTTTTTAATACCCACATTATGTGCAATTATTACAAAATATTTATTTGATTTAAGTAGACACCTTAGATCCTTTTCAGACGGGACACCGGTGTCACGGTCGTATATTATAAGGAGGCCTTTGTATTCGAATAAAGGGGCCTTTGTATTATGTTTATGAACGCCCCAGAGCTAATGAGTCAACGCATAATTTCGCGTTATAAATTAGAACATAAAACTGGCTGCGGTAATAAAAACAAGTGTATCGGCGGCTTGAGAATGTAGCGGCGGACGGAAAAGTATACCGGACACGCGTTGACTCATTAGCTCTGAGGCATTCATAAACTTAATACAAATTCCCCTTTATTCGAATACAAAGGCTTCCTTATTATATTCGACCGCGACACCGGTGTCCTGTCTGAAACGGCCCTTTGACGAGACAGTGGTAACGTGTCCACTTATGAAGTCATTGATCTCGAGTGTGGTAAATTAACATGTTGTATTTAATGTGTGTTTGGAGCCATATCATGGCCTTAATATTCTTAATAGTCCAATATTTAATTAATATTCTTAATAGTTCGTTACTGAAACCATTTCATGAGACGGCCAAGATCCATGTTAGATTGGAGAGCCAATAGAATAAAAATAGAAGCAAATACATCTATATGAGATACACTAAGTTTCATTGTGCGTCAACAATTTGTTTTGATACGAATGTTTAGTATATTTTCTTCAGTATATGCAATATTCAATCATTTATGGTGTGTTATCTAGTCATCTACCTGTGTTAAATATTTAATTGCTATCTATAATCTAATACAATTGTATTGAAAAAAAATTCTCGACATTTCAAACAATAAATATTTTTATCATAATGTACCTGTATGAAATACTTTTAATTTTTGCAATATAAGTACTTGTGCCATAAATAACCCTCGGCCCCCTTCTAATACACTGATAAATGCTTATAATTAACTGTCAGTAGTTTTATTGACTTTCATTTGCAAAAAAATCTAAAAGTCATTCAAATAAATTGTGCAATATATGTTTTTTCTATACCTCGATCAAATTACGATGTTTACTCATTACATAGGCCTTAGAATTTCTCAGACATTACATTGTATTTAATTTATTCTTAAGCATGATACAGATCATTTATAAAGGATGTCAGAAATTTTCTGCCCTAGATTACAAAATAAACAAATGATCCGGTAAGCAATAAACACTTGCATTTAACCACGCCTCGCGATCTGTCATTCAAGAACCTGTTATGAATCACACTATATTTTGTTAAATAATTCATATTTTACATTATGTCGTATATAATAATTTATTGTAATATTCTGTTGATTTCAGAATGTAATAATAAATATATAATATAAATTAAATGTATACATATTATATACTAGGGCAGCGGTGACGAATCTTTTTATCCTGAGTTGCTAAAAAACTAAAGATGTATTCAATTCCATTGTAAACGATTAATGATATTTTAATATGATTACCTGTTGAATGTTTTAATAGTAGGTATATGAGTCATTTATACGGGTTTATTACAAACACTGTAAATATTCAAAATTGTTTTATATCTGATCCTTCACTACGTGGTGTTTACCTTATTTTATTGAATGCAGTTGTTAAACAAACAATAATTAGTAACTGTATTCATTGTGAGTGTATATTTGCCTTTGGTGAGTGCGCATAGTGCCTGAATATGTCGAAAGGTGAAACCTGGGTTAAAAAAAATTACTCAAATGGAATAGTACAAAATTCTAATCAATTAGAATTTAAAGATGTATTGTTTGTGAAAAAGGATAACAATAATAATTAGAAAGAATGTTATCACATTATTTAAGCTTCGTGCTAATGCCTTTATCAAAGATTTTTTTTTTATTTTATTCCCGTGTCATTAGATTTTTTGTCCAACAATAAATTTCATGTTCAAGTTTCTACTTTTCAAAGATTACAATGAATTATACCGTTTTTCACAAACATTTAATTCCGTGATTCTGGGATTATACGTAATAATTTACTATAAAAATTACATTTATAACAACAACCCTTGAACTGTGAATTAATTTATACAAAGTTTTAGAATAATTTGAAGATAAATAATAATTTTATGAAATTTTAGTTTTTTTTTTAAATTTACATTCCAACCATTTGCATTTAATTACATTTTCTTTGGGTAACAACTGCGTGTCATTTTTGTTTAAACAAAATACAATAAGCTTGGCATCCGGGGTTCTACCCTTTTCAATAATGGGATGCCCGGTACTAATTTACAGGTTTTATTTTTGTGTAAACCATTTCCATCACATAGTAGTAAAACTACACTCAACCTATGGGTACATGAAGGCATGAGGCGCTCGAAAGTTTGGAGCCCCCTTCCAAAAAATTATGCCTATGTAAAAATACATTGATTAATTTTTGCATGATTTGTTTTTTTTTATGACTCAAAATGTGAAAAATGTGTTTATTTATTTTTGGTATTTCATAACGAAACCAAGCCCCCATATACTATATGAAAAACCCAGGGCTCGAAATGGACCGGACTGCAGTACCAGTTCATGAAATTCTCAAGATTATTTTTCCGTCTATGGTATCTGAGCTATGTAGGCTATAATAACAAATATTCTAAGACACTTACTTATTTTTATAAAACATGCATAAAATAGATAAATATTTTATTTTTGTCGGAAAATTATCGAGCGCTCCGGGACGTAAAAGCACCTCTTTGAAGTGCTGGAAAAACCACCATTGCAGCGTTTTTAGGCTAGGTGGCATGAATAAACATAATAAAGCAATGTACTTTAGGCATAATGGCAAAATTATGAATTAATACATGGTTTAATGTTGTTTCTAGAACCGAATTAATAATATCTATTACATAATGATTGATAATAAATATATTATTAGGTAGGTATTTAAGAATATATTTCATTTGGGATTTTCTCCCACACTAATGACAACACTGGCAATATTTTTACACAACGTGCAGCGACATCCGCTTTACCAGCGCCATCCTTAGATTAATAAAACCTGAGCATATTTTTTTGCACAAGCAACGAGTGGTCCACTTTTCAGCTGTCAAAATCAGATCCCAGATTGGTTGACATATTGATTCGCCCTTTCTCGTTTCAAATTATTGAATTATAAAAAAATCTCAAATCAAATATATATATAAATTATAAATAATATATACATTTCTGTTATTCATCAGCTGTCAAAGTCAGACTAGTCCTTCACACAAAAATCTGTGGTTATATCGATTTCCAAAAGATATGAAGCATTGATCTCTGCATTACATTTCTAGAAGGTGTGTTAATGCTAGTGTATTATTTATCATGTAACTTATCTATTCAAATCAAACCATTCCCTGTGTGAACACGACAGACGCGTCAGTATGACCACTCTATAGAACAATGACAGGTCATCTATAGATAACAGCGGGATGGGCGAAAAAAGTAGGACCAGTCGTTGTGAATGTATCGGCTTTCTACTTGAGTCGGCAATGGCTTTACACATCAATACAGTGACCGGACTATTAGGTGAAGATTTTCTATTCCACGAAGGCGCACCCCCACTCTACTAGGCTGAATAATAAAATTCAGTACATAATTAATAATCTTTAATTGCTTTGCGCATTCGGTCGATGGGGTGGGATCGCGCATTTGTTAGATAAATGAATTATACTTATAGACCTATTGCTGTATAAATCATCGCATTGTGTAGTTCGGAGGTACGTATTTAAGACCGTGATAGTTTTACCACCTATGCTATTTCATAAGATCATTAATAAAATCGTGCGTGGACTTATAATGTGAACAATCTAAGAACATAAGTGATTATGTGTAATGATTACTATCCGTATTAACTATAAATCTATCGTTTTATTTAATGTGTATCGCTTGTTAACATTGCCGATGGGCGAAACCTTGGCCTCTTAATACAAAAACGTCCTTGTCATCGCTACGAATTCACTGTTACACAGAAAATATTTTTTTGACAGAAGTATTAAACCTACAGTTGATTTATGATTGATATTAAATAATCGATTTGATACAGATTCGGTGCACGGCAGCTATACAAGGTAAGAAATATTTAATTAATGGGTCTAATAAATCTGTTATTTAATTTAATTGGCATATCGCAACGAGCTTCAATTTGCTTTTATTGACTGTGTCGATAGGTAATTTATTTTATAATATACTTTCCATCACAATATTATTAACTGGATATAATCTGTTGATTTTATCGCTAATAGTGTAGAAATCAAAGATGTTGAATCTTGTAGCCATCTGTCATTTTCCCATAAAAATCGCTGAAACCAATTTCAGTTTGACATAAATGCTACTTTTGTATGTTAAAACATAACTAACACAATGTCTTCGTGCCTCTCACTTTCATACGTTTAGGCTCCATCTGCATATCTTCGGCGTTTTGTAAAAAGGGCGAATCAACCATTTTGGCAAAATCGAGATTTTAATGAAAATACAATATGTACTCCACTAGCTTTGTTGTGTAAAAACGGCGAATTTTTATCTCAACAGGAAAGTACTTAAAAACGATAATCTACTAAAATTAAATTAATTAAAATTACAAAATAAAAAGCAAATGTGACGTACCATTTTAGGCATTTTAAAATATTATAAAATAATACCTATTATAATGACAGTATTCTTTCTAAGCTTTAATATAAACTTGTTAGATATTTATAATGATCTACGGGTAAAAAACAAATAAATGTCAAAAGTTAAAAATCCTCCTCCTGTAAAGTAGCATTTTGGTTAATTCGCCCTTTTTACAAAACACCGACGATATTATCTGAATGTTCTGTTTTGTCATGGAACCGCAAAGTTTTCAGATTTTCTCAAAATTGGATTGTCAATGTTGACGACGTTCGATGTTCCAAAAAAATTAAAAAATGGACCAAAGTACCAACAATGTGTGTTATTTATACAAAAGTACCTAATATGTGCTATTTTTTGGTAGCACAAGGCACGCCTAGTGAAATATGATTTGGTTCATTTCGATAAAATATTCGTAATATTATATACTTACTATAATAAGTAATTTATCAGGTAGGTATTGCTTTTCTTTCATCCAAACTTTTCGGCGTACGTTCCTCATGGCTTTGCTTATAGCAATACACCTACATCTAACTTGCAGCTTGATCACATGTGGGTTATTCAGCTGGCTCTGTCTCGTAATCTATCGGTCTTAATTATTATAATTATTTGTATCCTTTTTAAGTCATCTGCGTCGTACTGTCCCGTCTTTTAGACAAGTCATATTTTAATATTAAAAGAATTTAACAATAAGTAATATTCCATTTAATCCAATCAAATTTGCTTCAATGTTTGAAATAATATACTTTTATTTCCGTTGTGGTTTAAACTAATAGAATTCAAAATATGTGACCTAGCTCATAATCCTACAGCATGATATTCTGATACTTTATCGAATCGTGTACTTTTCCAGCTGGATAGTTAACTTACTATTAAAATAGTTAGGGTATTTAAAACGTTGTGACCAAAACAGCGTCAATATCCGTCAGCTGACTTTGCTAATGTTATTTTAGATTAGACACTTAGGTATTGCAAATTATCAGGTGATGTTTACTGAGTTATTACCACAGTGCCTATCAATCTATTTAACTTATTTCATTTTGGATTTTGAATGGATGTTTGAAATACATTTTTTTTTACTTTGCTGTTATTTTTTTATTCTAGTGTAGTGAGTCACGACTGGTCGAAATAATGAATTGTTCAAAATATGCGTTGATTGACAATTCGATTTGCAGATACAACAAATTCGCATTGGGTAACACTTCTAACAGGTCAATAATTATTGATCTCAAATCTATTGTAATATTGCAAACAGCACAAATATATCAAATTTGCTTATTAAAAAACTTATGTTGCATTTCGGTAAAAATTAGTTATTTATGGGATATATACTTTAAAATATAATCTTCATCATCGCAAAAATGCACCCGTGTTGAAGTTACAACTATTTTAAGTAAAATATTAATTTCTACTCGTGCGATAACATTTTACATTTTAAGGGGTTTGCATAATAATTGGAGCTATTGATCAAAATATCTTTACATGCCAAAATAGTTTGAAGTTGATAGATAAGTTGAAATCAGCCTTTTTTTAAAAGTTAATTTTGAAAACTTCTTATTCTGCCATACCCTGAGGGAAGTCGGCCACCATCAGGACGATCTTTTCTTTATCATCTGCTACCCGGAACAGTTTGGTGGAACAACATTCGTATTAATCACGGAGGTTATTCAGTATGAGACGTGGTCTTCTTCAACGTTTACAGTTGATCTTTCCTTGGATGACAAATTGGGGAATTTTACTTTTATTCACTCATAATGTGACTGACGTACTGTAGTTCTCTAGCTTTGATACTGCTCAAAACTTCTTGGTTCTATCACATTCTAATGAGAACGTGAACATTTTGTCACCCGATCAGTCCAAGGAATGTTGAGGATACGTCTATAGAGCCACATCTCGAAACACTCATCTCCATGACATCTTCTGGTTTAGTATTCATACTTCAATACCCAATGCTTACTATAGCCAAGCCATAATACGAGACTGTATATTAGTTATGGTAAACTATTTGTAGAAAATGATGATTGTTTCATATTTAAAGAAATAATAATACGTTGATAATTGAATAAAATACACAATCGAAAATCTTTATCCATTGTGAACTGGTTACCGTATTTCATTGTAAAATAATCAATTATTAGCATTACGATCGCAACTCGCAATTCAGTGCTTCAGCCTGCCTATAGTTAGTAGCTCTTGCTTCATACTCGTACCATAGAAATAGATTGAGATAACAGAACAGCGAACTATACGCAGTTTTAGACCTAGGATACTATTGCTAATAACTAATAATAATATATTATTAATTATGTTAGCATTTACTATCTACAATGATATTCATAGAAACCATATTTAATGACATATTCAAAGGTAAATTAATATAATAGATTAATATGGTTAGAATATAGTAGGATATTTTGAATAGTCCTGAAGTGAGACAGAGGGATGATCCCAACTTTTCTTTTTGTAGACTTCCCAAATCACCACCGAATTTCTGAGCAATATTGCTCTTAAAGTGTACTTAGTCTATATTTTTTGTTCTTACGGTAAGAGTCAAAAGAGAGGCCACTTCTCTCTTCATCACTGCCAGTCAATTTTTACTAGGTGCACACCAATTGTAGGCCAGCTATTTTTGTAATAAAATAAATCCCTTAAAAAAATATGAAATAGGAACAGAATGGATACATATTTGTGAAAAATTACCAAATCAATATATTTCTTGAGTTTATCGTGAATATTTTCATACTAAAATGAAAAATATTGTTTGGAAAATATACACAAATAGTTTATTCAGAAGTTATGACGTTTACAAGAAGACACGAGTTAACTCGTTCATGGCCGGACGCGACACATACATGCAGATACCTCTGTATGTAACGCATATTTTTACCTGTTATTTTTTTTCTTTCTACCCTTAGACCCACGACGAAGGGCCATACGTCCTTCGTCAATATAATACAAAATATGATGAGTATACACGGCCGTTTTGCTCTTTAGGGTCTCATATTATATTATACTAATAGATTAGAATTATTTTTGTAGTCCTGATAATGGCAGTATAACAGAAATAGCTATTGACTAATAAACTAATATGTAGAATTTAATATAATTTTGTAATAACAAATAATGTAAATTATTAGATTGAATATACCTATTAAAATCGTACAAACGAGTACAATGAAGTATTATCTGCGTGGTGATTTATTGTTGTGAATATTCCAAGTCATATTTCAAGTATCCAGTAAACTGCATTCAAACCTATTCAAACGTATAAATTCTCACAAGTAAATGGTAATTTGCTACCCATAATGACTCAATACCAGAATGGTACTAATAAAAAGACCAACATGCACGTAGATAATCTCATGCCCTGCCAAGTAACTTAATATCCGTTACCGCAGGGCTGGGATTCTTAAACTTTAATGACCACGAAACAATTATTATCCCACAGTAATCGATTGAGCTACTGAGAATTAAATGAATATTTATAATTAGTGTTTATTATATTATATCTGTATAAGGTTTAAGAAATCAAACTTCTATATATATATATAGATAAAAACTAACGTTTATGATCATATTATTATATTTGGTATACATAAAGTTGTTTTGATAATTGAATTATGCATATTTGCTCAAATTATATGAAACATACCTAATACGATGAAGTTTCACCTCGAACAGCTTAAGTGTTTTCATGGCACTTTCTTTCATCGTCCATATATGAAAAATGATTAATTTAAATTACTTAATTAACAGTTTTCCCTTTTTGCTACGGATAGAACATTCATAATTTGAATTTACATGCGACTGTCAATTACCTACGTGGTCGCAGCCGTGATCTATTCTGGGCCGGAACCGTTTCCTCGTATCAAGCCTATCAAACATCATCATCGAGGGGTGCAATACTAGTCGATGCGTTGTTTATTTCGTATCCGAAATTTTATTTTACTGTATAAAATTGTATATTTTATTTTTTCTTCTTCTCTCTTGTGAAGGTGATATTTGTTATAATGTAAATCTCATGTTGTGAACGTCTTGAATTGTTATCTCTACAATGTTTTGTTTTCTTAAATAAATTAATAATTATTCACGGACCACAGTTTATGTTAATCATTAGCGTAGGGTCTTTTCCCGGATATTTGCAAGTTTAGCGCTAGAACTTGATATCCGCATTAATTTTACATCGACCTCGCTATATTTTCGATTCGTGTATACTTAGTTTGTTTTGTAATGGTAAACACCAGTCATACTTAATCAGTTATTAGTAATAGTCCCACTGCTACTTACTGACTTTTGTTATGGATAGTTTTCTGGGTACGGTACTTTATCCCCTTCTTTGAATTACCAAACCAGTCTTTTCAACTTTTGTCAACTATATCAGGAGCGGTAAGAAAATAACTTTTTTTTTTCAAGTTGTAAACATTTTTATTTTTAATAAAATCTAAAAAATATTTTCGTTGCATTAAAGAAAACGCCCACGTTGGTCGAGTGGCTTAGGAGTCTGCTAATAATCTCGTTAGTTCCAGGTTAGAATCTTGGGTGTGGAAAATTTACATAATATTGCTTTTCAAATCTTTGTTTCAAGTCAGAGTATAGACCTTATAGATTGAGCAAGTATCTAACATCAATTTCTCGTAAAAACAAAACACGTTAATACAATTCTCCACTCTATGGAGACCCATATGATCGTATTTGGGTCGGACGTCGTCAAAAGCAGAAAAGAAAGAAAATATGTAATAAAAATATACTGTCTCATAAAAATTTATTATATCAGGCAAAACATATTAATTGAACAACTTTTTTAAGAAAATGTTTTATATAGAAATTTACAAGTTTAGAGAATATATATTTTTTAATGTATATTTATTTATACTGTTATAATTCGAAAATCTTTGGACTATCCACTGTCCATATAATATATTATCACCTTCATGGTAATAATTAACTTTTTGTTTTCACACTTTTATTTACCAAGAACCGTAATGAAATCGTTGATCCAGTTAATTATATAAATATTACTATTTTATATTATAAAATATTTTTTTTCCGGACAATTATTATTGGCCGCGATGATAAATTCACAAACTTGTTGAAAATAAACTTACTCATTATAATGTTAATCACCTAGAAATCAAAAAAATAATATTCCAATCACGCTGTTGTTCTCCAGTCCAGTTAAATGAGTTAAATTAATGTATTTACTTAGTATTCACTCTTAAATATTGCAATATTCATAAATGAAACAAAGAAAAGGTAAATGATGTTGGGAAATTATAATATATTATTGTTTACGGCCAATTAAAAAAAAGTTGAATACACATGTCATTATTAATTGTTCTAAATATGTCTATATAAAAGCATTAATAATTGTTATTGCGGTCGATTAAGTAAATTTAATTATTAGTTATAGGTTTTAGCTAATTGAATAATTTTATTGTTTAACAATAAAGTTCCTATCTACTAATTTGTAACTATATCTTTCACTTTTATTATTAATTAAATTCTAATATTAGATTTACTATTATAATTAACTGCCAATTATTAACAATATATTGTATAGCTTAATAATACAGTTCAGTGACATTAGGGTTTTATGTGGAAATAATTATCCTAAAAGAGAAACTTTACATAATATGCATAGTGCTAGTAATAACATACAAAACATTAACACGTGTATACGATGCGCTACGGCCACCATCTTGGAAAATGTCGGACGTTTTTAGTTTTTCAGCCATATCGCATTTATTGGCTGGAAATATCGAATAATAATTTAAATTAAAAGCCTTCCGTTTAAACAAACTAATTAAAACCAGCTACTATTAATGAAACAATCGAATTAAAACTACATTCACAATAGTTACGGATATCAGCGAGGTGATTATATTGTAATCCTGAGACATCGCCCGATTTGTTCAACTCAAAATCTGGGCATTCAAATTGCTGGAATCTCCCGATTAGCTTTCATGTGATTTACATCTAATGTACATAAATGATTTTTGTTACCAACTATACATTTATTTAATATGTAAATGTAACTACTACATGCATTATTTGAATATTACATCCCCCTCCACATAACATTGTTTTTATTTATTGAAAGCATTGTAAATATGAAAAGCTCTCAAATGTAACTTTTAGGGGGTAAATCTAATAACAGTGAAGTCACCGTACCCACTCAACGGTAGTAAATTTCCACATTGTTTTTTACATTCTTGCGGGATCTATAATAATATACTGCGACCTCGGCGGGAAACGAAACCCGAAGCCCCCGGTATTAGAAGCAAGTGACATTTCATCAAAACGTGGATACAAAAGTAGAAACATCAGTGAAATGCAAAAAATCGCAAGATTTTGAGACGCTTTTACAATATATGTGAATAGAAGTTAAATATTGTTTTTATTTGTAGTGTAGGTAGTTATAAAAAACCAATCAAAACGAAATATCAAAAGTTTGTGTTGACATATTGAATAAGTAAAAGCGATAATCGTACATTTTTATATACTTAAATGTCTCACTATTTCAATAGCTCTTTTTTTATTAATTTTTAAATTAATTCGTTGAGACTTCATTAAACTGAAATATAATCGCATTTTTTTCATATTATGTCGTAATTACGCCGTCGGAGCAAGTCCGGTAAAGTAAAAAAACGTTTTTTGTGCCAAAAATTGCCATTCATTTGATCATAAACTTTAAACTAACTTTTCACCCGAAAAATAATTCATTGCAAACAATATTTGTCCCAGCACAATCGGGACAAAAAAGAACGTTTAGCGTAGAGTTACTACAACTAAACCAATTGAAACGTCATAACGATTCATTAAATTTTTACATTCATGCATTTGTATGATAATTGTCTAATTTTGGATCCGCTGAACGAGCTTCCAGTCCTGGAAAAATTCGGTGTTGGTAATTCAGATGTATTTAATAAGATATGATAAAAATAAGAAAGACTCCCCACCTTGCAAGTGTGGTGATTGATATCCAGGCCACGGAGCACATCGTGGAGTCATGCAAAATGTATGCCTTCACCAGAGAATTTTCAGCCATATACCTTCGATTACAGATATACCGATTGATGCATTGCCGGTTTCACTATGACCTGTTGTGCAAACAGTTCTGTGATTTTATTTTCTATTTATTTGTCTTTTTGAACAAAAGCTTTATTTTACTGATCGTAACGATCATTTCGCGACCACCCTAATAAAATTATTATGGATGTCTTACACAATAATTGTGAGCTACCTTTATTTATAACAATAAAATTAAGTATTTATTATCACAGTAAAATGTTTGCTAATTTCATTGAACACTTATTTCCGAGTTAATTTATCTGTATAGAAAAATGATGTAAGTATATTTTTAAGGAAGTTTGGATTACTATCATTTTCAAATTAAACCTGCAGTACCTGTCTCTTTTGATCTGTATTTATGTCACTTATACTTTTTGTTATTTATTTGCAATGCAGACGGCTAGAACAGTTAAACGTTCAGTGCAAATTTCAAGACAAATAGTTTAGTAAAATGTTACCGTAAAATATCCGTTTCCTTGAAATGCATTCGACGTAATAAAAAAAAAGTTACTCGAAAATGAATTGCATTTCAAACGAAAGTGAACACAAAAACTGTGACTAAGCTATTGTTTGTTAGTATTTAGCCAAACACAGTCAAAAATATTTGTGTCTATTACGTTACATGTTTCGTATCAATCAGCAGTGGGTAGTCTTTTCATATCACCATCGTAATCAAACGGGGTCAATCCACTACTGGATGAAAGCCTTCATTAGCTCATTCCATTCTTCTTGGTCCCTGTTTCATCGCAGCGACATACCTACATCTACCAAACATTATAAGTTTATCTATCCAGCTTGTTTTAACCCATTGGAGACAATCGGCGCCAATTTGACGCCGCTGTTGATCAAGTGATTCTGAACAATTTGGCGCCGCTTGTAACAGTAACCGATCAGTAAATAAATTGTTAATAATAGTGCTACTGCTGTTTTTGGTAAAGCTAGTTTTAAAAAGTGCAAATTCTGCTGCTGCATCTTTGTTAAAATTGTTGATAACTGTGTTGTTTCGGTGAAACGAAGCGCCGTATTGACATTTTTTTTTATTACTGACATGTCAACGAAAAACTCTTCTCACATTAATAGTTAAATAGTTGAAAATGCTTTTTTTTATGTCTGGATGTCAAGAAATAACGCAATTAAGTTTCTTTATTATTTTAAGTGTTAATTGCTCATGAATTGACGTCTTCCATAAAGGGATTACTTTTATTGAATTAGAATTTCCTTGGAATTTTTGGCATAAGTATGCATTTCAAATGGGGAACAATTTTTTACAAACCGGCTGAAAATTTCTGTGCACCGGCGATTGGGAAACACTATCTAGTATATATATACTCTGCGTAAGCTACATGCTTCCATTAATATTAATTGGTCTAGTAGTTTTTGAGTTATAACAGAACAAGCATACAGATACAAATAAGAAATAAAAAAGTAAATATTTTAAAGGTAAATATTTCAAAGTCACCGACAGATAGTAAAACATAAAACCAGTACTTATATTTAGATTTTCACCACAAATAAAAATAGCACTCCCTTGTGTTTTCATGTACTTCGCGTAAAAAACGTATTCACTTCAAAAACCGTAACATGTCTTTTGTATGCATAAATATGATGTCTATACTGTGATCATAGAATTACTATTATCCTTGGTCAAAGGCATTTTTATTTAAACACAATATGACATTTTGACAAACGCATTTTCCCACTGCTTTCAAAATGGTGGGAAAATTGTTTGACCAAAAAACGCCTTACAATAAAATTCTTGTTTGCCTACCACTGTAATACAAGCAACAGCTAAGTACAGAATGCATTTTTTCAAATTCTAAGTAAAGTCATTCTAGGTATGTTCGTGACATTATTTTGTTGTGCCGATTTATAAAAATCATTTCTCAATCAACGCCAGTCGCCATTGTCTATAATATTAATAATAATTATTAATATCTCGTTTAGATTGAAATTCAAAAAAATATTGTAGATATATTATCATATATGTTTGATTAAAAAATATATTTACAAGATTTTGTTGCGATATTGTTGCATTTTTTTCTGACAAAAAAAACCTAAATCGATTAAAAATATATATTTCAATAAGTAAGTACGTTGTGAAAGTAGGGCATGTCATTTAATTACTTATCAACTAGAATAATAAAAGTAAAAAAAAACATTATTATTGCTTAGTATTAGTTTATTTATGCAATAGTTTTTTTTATTAAAAGTAATTGTACCTATTGAGACAAAATAATAAAATTGCAGAATAGAATATAGACAGCAGTCGATTTAAAGATTACCATAAAATTAGTCTTATCAACTTACGTTTGTAGCTTAATCTATTTTTTTTTATTTTCAATGTCCACCAACAAGATTATTAACAAGGATTAGAAAACGAATGTTTAATTCAATACTAAAATTATTATATGATATAATTGTTAGAATAATCAATAATATATGGACATAAAAAGAAATACTTTCAAAAATATGATACAAAACATAGACGTTGAAGGTAAACCATTTTTCTGTAAGATAAATGAATTCATTATAACACAAACGCTCATAATTATTATGTAAATCTTTCCTATTTCTGTTAAGTTATCGATTTAGTTTTATGCATTTGGAGTTATTTTAATTCTCTCGGTAGATACGTTAATGTATTTTTTTATTATCATGTTTCAATAAATTGGTATTTACTCATCGTCTTCCATCTTTTTGTAGGTAAAACTTCTTATATTGTAAAATCTCCTAGAATACAAATGTGAGAAAATTATTCGCAGCCAAGTGTTCAATTCTGATGTAAACAAACCTAATAAAAATAATTTTATATACACAACATTCCAAATAAGTGAAATATTTTTTTTCTGTCAGATCAATTATTTGATAAATAATTATAAGATATAAAGAACTTTTTATATACGTTATTAAATTTTCTGTTGAATTATTATGCTCAATAGTATGCTCAAACTTGTACTTGATATGAAGTAAATAAAAAACAAACAAATATAGAAATACTGAATACTAAAATGTCATTTTGATTTCCACAGTAACGCACGTATATATTAATAATTTCGTTGCTAGGACCACCAAGCAACCTTAGCAACCGATAATGGTGGATTGGATTACGGATTTCTTCCGAAATAACTTTTCATACAAAACAGAATTAACTGAAAATGAATTCAAATCTACTTAAAGATGGCTAAAAGTATTAAAATAATGCATTGGCATCGTGTTCTGGTATATTCTAAAAGTTTCAAATGTCTAGCTAGTCGTAAAGTTAGTTAAAAATCGATTGCAAGATTTGCACCGGATATATAAGCACCGGACAAATAAGAATACAAGCTAATAAAAACGTTGTAAAATACAAAATTCTCATTATCTATAAACCTCACCTCGATGCGAGAAGAAGATAAAGCACTAGTCTTAAAAATACATAAAAGATTTTAAATATAATTTAATAGTCTATAATTATGTTCTTGAATTTTTTTTCGTATTCAACACGACGTGGCAAATATTCAATTTTCACCTTAATTGTTCATAATTGCACAGATCCCACATTCAGTTTTAACATACTTACTTGTGCCTCAGCGATATAAAATGTCATTTGCTACAAATTGATCCATACCAATGGGCCGACACATCATTTGTTGGATACCGTCTAATATCAATAATATACACCGATCAATTGTTTAACAAAATGTCAAAAACTATGTATACCTACAAATGAAGCCTATTCTATATGGTAAATCAATGGTATTTAACATAATGAGGCACGTACAGTTAAAAACAAATCTACCAACCGCACGCATAAATATTACCACATTGTTACAGTTACCCTACAGTTGGTACTATCGGAAATAATTTGACAACAGCTATAAAATTGACATCGTGCAGTTTGCAAGACAATATTGCTCGGAGACTAATAATATTACATATTAAATGTTGTACCTGCATTATCTCGTAAAAATGTATGGCAGTATCTATGACAAGCGAGCTTCGCACATTTATTTATTTACTTATAAATGGCGCATTCACATAAGGCAAAAAAATCAAATCATAGACAAATAAGATGACATATGTACTTAAACGTATGTCATATATATAACAGAACTCAGAGAAAAATATGAATAACATAGTACAGTCAGGTAAAATATAATATAATATACTTAATGAAAAACAATTTTATAGAGACAACTCGGTGAAAAATAAAATATCTTCAACCTTTGTACATAAAAATTATGTGGAAAGTAGGTAGGTATGATACGAGATTTTTGCTTTTCCTCAATAGTATAGCGATATAATAATGTGACGAGTTCATTGATCTACGCAAAAAAGTGGTGAGTATTTGTGCATATATATAAATGTACAAAAATTATTGCTAATATGGCTTTTTGACAGATTAATAAAGTAGAAATGCGAAAGCCAGTCGCCACAGACTAAAACTTTAAATCCAGTTTTGGCTTATAACCTGATGACGGTCAGGTAATAAAACCGGCTGAGTATCCTCAAATATCGCCAATATTGAAAAAGCGTTTCGTTGACGTGACAAACTTTAATGCATATTACAGACGTATATATTGAAAATAACATGTTATTTTTTAACACATGCTTAAGTAAGTATATCGAATATTTTTTCACACTTGATTATGATATTATCTTTTTACAGCCACACCCAGAAAGTAACCCATTTCCCTTATGATTGTGTTTCCTGGTAGTAAGTGCCTATGCGATAAGTACCAGAATTTTTGTGTGTCTAAATAATATAGCGGCATAATAATTTGGCGAGTTCATCTATCTACGTACAATATGTATGTCTGTTTTTTTGCACAAAATTCACTGCTCAGATGAACTTATGATCCGCATGTACAATAAAAAACGGAACGGAACTGAACTGAACTGAAAGGAACGTTGCTTAGCAATCTCTAAACTGTCAAAAATAAAAATACTATTATACTTCCCTGCCAAGTAAAAAGATAAAAAGATAGTGTATATTTAGAGATGGTGACAAAACAGTCGAATAATTTAACATAATATAAAATAAAATGTAGTTTAAATCTCTTACAACAATTTCACTAAAACCAAAAACACTGTATTTTTATTTAGCAGGGTAGTAGGTATAGACTTGCCACTATATTATCATGGCTGCGGTCATGTTAGCGGCAAACTGCGGAACTACGTTTCTCCCCGCGTGTATTTTTACGGCCCCGACCCCGCTAAATTTTTGACAACTGCGTACAGCGCAACAAAATTGTACCCAAGATATACTTAATATTTCTACTATAAAGTTGAAAAAATATTGATAGTATTAAAATGCATCTCTGAGAAAACGCATTCGTATTTTAGACATATAAAGCTCTCTCATTAGAGTTAAGGCCACAGTTACAGAGTAGGTACAGGTATGCATGTTCATTGTTCACTGGTTAGCAAATTGCGGAATCAAAACTCGACCACAACTTGTACTTGCTCACCGTATTTTGCAAAACTAGTTCAGACATAATGCTTACTTGACACTTTCGATGTACCATTGACAAGCAAAAACAATGCAAAAATAACATCGCGGAATTCGGAATTCGCAATTCAGTGTTATTTTACTAAATTCGTAATAGTGATATAACAAATACATAATGGTTAACTTACATACGCAGTCATAATGTACTTAATTATTATAATTACTAGAAAAATCTTTTTGAAAAAAATACCACATCTAGCGGGTCCGAATCTGCTCTTATTTAATAGTTTAAATATAGATTTAAAATACACAAGCTGACTGCCAAAAATTAATGCAATTTCAAAATCGTTTCTGATAGAATTATAAAAATCAATAATTAATAGTTTAATTTATTCACAATTAGATAAAACATGCATAACTTAGCTGGGTGTCGTTTTTTTAAAAAAGATTTTTTCAATCGTTTATATATTTATCCGAGGTATTTTCAAATTATGTATGTTCAATATAGAATGTTATACTGTTAAATCTTGTGAATTATTCGTTGAATACAAAAAATAGTTTTATACACAAACAGAATCATCATAAACATCAACTGATGACCCACAGATTTACGATAACTCCGTATCCAATGGTCATTATTCATTAATAAATAACTATTTTATACAACGACTGTGTTAGATACATAATGTTTCATTTCAAATATTACCACAAACTATTGGATTACTCATATGTACTGTCACCAATACAACACAACCGTAAGACCTGTAAGTCAATGCATTTCTAAGGCTAGCCGAATTTTATAAATTTGTAACTTCCCGCCAATTACTCCGCCGAATGGAGCGGAACGAAAATACCCTGAGTAAATACCTCAACTATTCAAAGATATTCTATACAGATTTAATTTATTTAATTTCACCCTGCTCTTGTTATAATATAACTAAGTTTAATAATGTGTAAATATGTACGGTATCTTGTGTGCTATATTTTATTGTAATATTAGACTCCTCGTATAATTTGGGCACAATTGAACCTTTCTGTAAACACAGATATTTAAAACATGTATATGATTAGGATTTATGAATCATCAACATACATAAATTAGCGACAGTGTGTTATAGTCTCTAATAAAGACTTTAGAGAGGCTGAAGGTTTTGCGTGAAGGTTTCGGCGTGTGTCGGGGCTAACTTGGGGCAACCTACTATCTGGTCAGAGAGAAGCAGAAGACCTTGGAAAGCTCAAAAAATGACTGCATTTCAGAATAGGTAGTCGCTCTCCTCATCCACAAGGGAATGACTGGAGAAGAAATAATTTATCTTGTTAGGTCGAAATTTTCTCATGATATAATTTCACATAATAACGTGACACGGTATATATTTTTTATCGTGATATCACAGAATTATTATGCGAGCAAGTAACTTTATCAGGATACATTATTTTTTCGTATTTCAACATAATCGGCATAATCTCGACAACGTTACAAATTATCCCTTCGGTAATTCAGTTATTGGATCACGTTTTGAATCGGATTTGCGATGAAATTATAGGGAACTGGAATAATTTAGTTGCACACGACCAGTGCCCCGGGAAACTAGGATTTTTATTTTCTACAAATGCGAGGACATCGCAAATAATTTGAGAAACATGTTTGTTTGCACCCACTTTAAAAGACAAGACAATTAATTATCTTATCACGATCAAGTAGTTCAACCCTAATTTTTCCAACCAACAAATCCAACCATACTACACCCAGTCTTAATCAAATGTGTCACGAGCAAAGAGATTGGACTCTTCCCAGTCTAGTCTCCTCCTAGTCTTCAATCTCTTTGGTCACAAGACACTTACGTTTTAACGTGAAGCATTAGGCAGATATAAGCAGAGAGATGGCACGGGGAAACGAGTTATACAATAGTAAAAAAACGTAATGCTAATACAAAAATGCTGATCAAATTAAGTTAAAAGTTCTAAGCGCTCATAGGAAGACGCCGTATTTTTTTTTAATCAAGAAAATTAACTGTAAAATGAACAGTTAACACACTAATTTAAATATTAATGTGGGAACGTTAAGGTTAGTTGAACAGGTCAAAGATATGTACGTGAATTTGAAATATGCACTTTGCGGCGATGTGGATGATTTTTTTTTAACCATATGAAATATAAGTACAATTTATTGTTTTGTGGCAATACTTAAATATACATGTGAGTATAGCATGACAATAATGCTACTATTAACGCGAATTTTCAATTCGGCTCTTATTTTCATGTAGGTACAATTCATACTTTTGTGGAATCATTAAATTTATACGAGCAGAATCAGGTACTATAAAAAGTATTGTTTACAATTAACATTTTATTCTTCAAATTTTGCATCCATTAGTAATTCAATTTTACGATTAACTTCACTTGTTCATACTTTAACCGCCGCACGTTTGTATATTGTATAATATAATATAGTTGGATAAATTAATCAAAAGCCAATAAAAATAAATCTATTTGGTTACAATATGTGTATGGAGTGTATAATAAATGTTTTTTATTTTATTTGTTTATATCAAAATATTTGAAATCAAACATGGATAATATAATATATTTAATAACTTTTTTTTAACATAAAAAATAAGCACAGTAGATAATAATATATATTTGAAAGTGAAACTTGTAATGCAATTTTAATGTCATTGACTAAAAAATTAACTGTAGGTACCTACTCTTGAATAAACTGAAACGTGCCGAATTGTCAATGACTTGCATTTTTCAATCAGCAAACACCAAAGACATTTGCAAACACTATCGTTTTACACTGCAATATTGTAAATAGAATAATCGTGAAATAATCCATGTAATATTAGATTGGTTTAGATATTATATTATATCTAACCTGATATCAATAGCCTTAGAAATATTGTACAATAAATACAAAAATACTGGATAAATTAAACGTGAATCATAAAAGTTAACCGAAAAATAAAAGATATATATTGCTTGCTTCCGTTGGATGACAAGTAATTTTAATGTCCTAGTCTCAGCTCCATGGTGGGCGCAATATTGTCTCAATCTTAAATCAATCTCAGTGTGCTGAAATTAAGTTAATTTAAATAAAAAGTATTTATATCCTGTACTTACATCACATACTGTAAATTAAATTTGTTTTTTTTTTCTTTTATTTACAGTTAGTAAAAAAGCTGAGGAATTAGTTCCGGCTGCACTTCTGGATACGAGAATAAACAGTGAGTTATGACGTTTTTATTATTATAAACTCGTATTCTTTGAAGTTTTTCCAAGTATGCATCTATATTATAATTCGTAAGGTTACTGCCAAAAGTTGTTAAGTTTCACAATCGTGTTATAGAGTAATTGTAATTTGAAGTTTGACATTCCGTCTAAAATCAGGCATAATGATAATTTATTTGTGCTTTATGTGCATGTTCTATATATCAAATTATCGTGATTTTTTTTTCTAGCATAATATTCAATTGTTAACTCTAAATACCTTAATTATCGACTTACCAATTGTTGGCAGCAATCACACGATATTATGTTTTAATTTTGTTTTTACCTACACATGTCATATTTGTATCTCCTTCTTCTTCCTCTTTCACCCTGTCACGACCCAGCATTGGGTCATATGGCAAGCACAAGTTTGCGCCACTTCCCTCGGTCCATCGCCAACTCTTGCGCCTACCGCCATGTCAGGTCTGCAGCAGGTAGGTCGCTTTTGTAGCACCGCTACATGGTGAGGGAGGGCTGGCCACGGCGACGGGACCCTTGAGGCTGTGCCACAAGTGTACGAAGTGTCGCACTCGTTGGCGGCATCCGGAACACGTGTCCCAGCCACGTCCCAGCCACGTCCCAGCCACATATATTTTTATAAAAGTAGTTTATTTTTACTCAAACCATGTGGGATTAATTTAGATTTAAAAATCTAAGTGTGAGTGATTAAACCAGAATACCTAATTAGAAGCAGTTTCCACGTAGGTATTTTTTTTACGAATGATTCAATCATATAACTGCTTTGTATGACAATTTATAAATTTCTTTATCAAAACATTGGATTATATTTATATCCTATGACAATGGTATATGGAATATTGCTATTTTTCTAATAGCAAAGTATTTAACTTAAATTGTTTCATCTGACTTATTTCCATATTTTAAACACTAAAAACATTAATAACTATACAGAAATACAAATATTTTATAATATTACCTATAATAGTAATAGCACCCAAGTTGGCTTATTGCATAGAGCGGCCGCTTTTGTATAAAAACGAAGCCATGAGCCAGGGTTCCAAACCCACGCCTGGTCATGAATGTTGTTTTTCATTTGTATAATTAATCCAGTGAAAGGACCTAATGGATTGGACGTTATGATATGTTATAAAAATTAAAATGTTTTAAATTAACCAGATTTTAGAATGTAACATTCTTTATTAAGCACACGCGGGCGTGAATCACAAGGGCGTGGATTCGAACCCCACTTTTAAAAAAAAAATATAGATTTCTTTAAGGTGTTTTAAAATTATGTATATTATTCTGTGATACGTATTTATGGTTATCACAATATAACTTCACACCTCTCATCGATGCATTTGTAATAATTATTATTGTTCAATTCACGGGTTTAATACATTTTTTTAATTTATTAAAATTATTTTTTTGGAAATAAAATGATAATGAAATCATTTATATTTATATCTAAACCAGCTTTGATATTTTCACAATACCAATCAAGCGTTGTAACAAAAACATTCGCTTTACTCTCTGTAGATATTATAGTTATCGCTCAATCAATTTGATTGTACCAATAATGTAATTACAAGGAAATGAAATAGTAGGTATATTGCAATTTTTTTTGTTAGTGATAAGTCCTAGTATATTATTGCAATACTGACCACATTACTGTCATGAACACAGCCACTGTTATGTTGAATTAATTAAATTAAATATTGAATAGTTTTGTCGTTCATTCACCATTCAGCTTTAAAAGAATGAGTATAGCTTATATTATATTTTATTAGCTGCAACAAGGTCGACGTATTGGCAATCAAAATAAAATACCTGATATGTGCAGCAGGTTTTTTTTTACTACGAGCAAAAAGACTTTATAGGCAAATACCTGTTACACTTGATATTGTCAGTAGTAAATACGGAAGTCATACTTACCAATATAATTATTATAATTCGTGTGATTAGCTATCAACAATCGCTATAATTGACATTCTGGGTCAATTTCTAAATTTCTGTTTTATGAATGTATGTAAACATAATCGGGTTTGTTACAACACTAAAATGTTATTATCAATTTTGGTAATATACGACTAGTCTAGACGAATTCATGACGTAGTATTATTGTTGTCGTCAGCTATGGTTTCGGCAGGCTCTAGCTTTGTCTGCAGCAACCTCACTTCACTAGCTTACCCTCAGGGATGATAAAGTCTTTTTCATACATATTCCTATCACAGCAATCTATATCTCCCAAGCCTTCTTTTTCTCTTTCCGTTGAATGTCTTCGATATTTGTTTGTCCACTTGCTTTTCTGAAATGACAAGCGGTTATCTGTAAAATATGTTTATATATTATAGCAGGTTATACAGTCCACTTTCTTTACAATTTTTCAACAGAATTTAATATACTACATTATCTGTAGTGACTGTTTGGACAATATTTAGATGATGATAAATAAATCAATGTATACTTATACAATTATATTTTAATATATCATATTCGATACTAAGAAGATAATCTCCACAGAGTTGAGGTTGTATTAACAGGTTTTTGTTTTTACGAGAAATGGATGCTAGCCACTTGCTCTACCTATTAGGTGCATACTTTGGGTCCAAACACAACATATGTATTTTCGAGACCCGGAATTCGAACCCGGGATCCTCGACATCATAAACCAATGCTACAAATCAATCCAGAAAAAAGGTTTTTATAGCAAATCGATTTTTAGGCCCCATATCAGTTGAAGTATAGTTTTATTGTCGTATACGTTGATATAAAATTTCTTATACGTCTTTTCTTGGCTGTTTGGATTCTGTACGTGGCTTAATTCAATTTGTCGTACGTAGCTATTTTTTTTACTAAATAATAAACAGTATTTAATAATAAGTATAGCATTCTTTATTGGACTCACAATTTCGATCAACCTCAGAATCAATCCATCGGAAAAAATGTATTTGTAATTATGCATTTGGTCGATCCAATATTACCGACTAATCGAATATTATACCGATGTCATAATTTCTCGATGAAAATTAATGCTCTGTCACAAACTGACAAGACAAGTAGATAACATTATTATGTGTAACTGTAACATAGTGACCGACATTAAATTATTAATATCTATCTAAGCTCTTTAACAATTAATTTGTCTCTGACTCGGCTGTCATAACTTAAAAGGCCTGCCTACATACTCGTACATGTTGGACATATTATTCCGTAACACAAGGGCGAGTTGAGAAATATCTGAGATTAATACAATGTCAATAGACCGCTTATATCATTAGCATTCAACATTCTTAAGTTATTTTAGCCGTATTATAAAATATATCAATTGATGTATTCGTGTATTGCTTGTACAAAAGCGACTCGATATATAGTTGCCTCATATATTGTGTCACTTTGTTATTTCAATTTGAATGCACGTATTCTAATAAGGGAACTTAGTCATGGAAAGTTATATAATACAAATCGTAAAGAAAAATATTATGAAAATAATCTTTAAACTACATTTTTGTGCAGTAAAAATGAGTGACATTTTCGGGTGAAATCAAATGTGCGATTTATATTCCATTGGCATAGCCCCCACATCCTGAAGCGGCCCCCCAGACTAGGATGTTTAGTGGCCCCCCTACCTATCGCTAAGGGTAAAGGCAGTGTGACGCGCTACAGTAGCGTTTTCCATAGTGTACGCGGTAAAATTAAGGTGTATTTTTAATATGTACATCTATTTGAATTATGGAGTTGTCGAGTATCGGCACACAGTCAAAAATTGCATCCTATAATCAAATATTTTAATTATTAATAATTATTGAATTAACTTTTTTTTTTACTATTAGAGGAAATTTGTGGTCTGTGTTTAACTCGGTATCTGTCGCTTATCGGTCGATTCGTCACGCCGGGCCCTTTCTGTGCCCGGGCCCCTAGGCTAGAACCCTGTCAGCCCCCCCCCCTTGTGGGGTCCATTTCCATTGGAATTAGGCTGATGGTAGATGGCAAACATTACCATGTCCATTTTTTCGACGAATTGGACGGAATGGAAAACATATGGTTTCTGCAGGATGGCACCACCTGTCGTAATGCACGTGAAACATATTATATTGTGTTATTGCTGACAATATTTTCTGGTCGTGTTATGTCAAAGTTTGGCGACGTTAACTGGGCTACGAGATCGTGTGATTTAATACCTTTGGACTTTTTGAAAATGAAAGTCTACGTTGATAAACCAAAAACTATTCCCGATCTAAATCCTAATATCTGGTGACTATTTGAATAATTTTAGATAGTGATACATAATTCCTATGTATGAGTGTTACAATGGATAAAAACATCACAAATATGCCCCTACTTTTTATCCATAAAACAAAATAGTCAGTTCTTATTGAAACACTCTTTATTGGAGGTTCTTTTAAGAGGTAACATAAGTGAAACTCAAAAATAGCCAGGACTCGAGTCATCATTTCGTTTAGTAAACGTTTAATGACAAAAATAACATTTTGAACGATGCATAATCTATTGCTGTGAACAGTAAGTACATAATATTTTTTAGGAATTTCCTTTTGTTATCAATGTAACAAGTTTAAAAACTATTTCAAACAATATGTCAAGAGTTTACGTCGGAATAAAACGTTCTCCACAAACTATGATTTAAAATTTCGGTATCTTTTATATACTCTCTTAATAAATTAAATATAAATGCCACACCTTTATAATCATTTATTAAGTCGACATTGATGCAATAAACAAATAAAACTCCTCATCTATGATGATTAAGTATTTACGATGTGTTTTTTTATTGGTTTATATTAAAAATATAAAATCTTTATCTTGTTTAAACATATTCGTGAGATCATAATAATTGTACTTACCAATTTGATAAACAAAAATAATATATCTTAGTAAATAAACTTTTAACTTTCTATTTTTTCGATCGCAGTGTCATATTATATTTGGGCTCAGTCTACAGAAGGTTTTCTTCGATGCCCTTGTTTTAAGGTTACTTCTTTTAATATGTCGCAATTCTACTGAGTACAGGGCGGAAATTTTGAAAAAATAATTATCTAACGTTGTTTCGTCGGATATGTATACCATTATCAGTATCGTGATACAACACATGATATGTGATAGTTTCCGTTATGAAAACCGCGTTATCGCGATACATTAAAATACGACTGAGATAAGTAATAATTTCCTACAAACATCACGCAGATTCAGTTCGTGTGATAATAACATTTAATAGCCCTTTAATAACACAGATGCTATACAAATTGTCTCGTTAAGTATTAGCTACCGCTAGATTTATTATCTTAAAATTCATAAAGAATTTCCCTCTCGAATAAGGTCAGTTAGCAGTTAATTAAATCGGCCGTCACGAGCTCCGCAGAACTGTTCTCGCATCGATGTAAATTTATTACTGGATCATTTGATATTGCGTGATCCCATCAACGTTACGTTTTTGAACAAATCTCATAAGATCAATGATCAACGGTTCTGCATGTGGATATAATATATTACGTACGTTTTTATTAATGGAAGTATTGCATAATGTTACGTGATATAGTCCTACCGGTCAATGTTGTATACTATGGTGAATCCAGTGACGGGTTTAAGAACACTACTGAAACGGAAATGTAGAAAGGAAAAGGGACGTAACCCTCATTTTTATTTTTTAATATGTTTTATTGGATAATAACGTTTTATACGACTAAATATAAGTTGTGTCCAAAGGATGTAAGCTGCAAATGCCGATTTATTATCTAAATTTAGCTAACAAATTTTAAAAAAGAAGAAAGTGAAATGGGAAAAACGACGTAACCATCATTTTTGTTGTTGTCATTTTTTAATTAATTCAATAATTAATATCAGATTAGGAATATAAAAACTAAATTATTAATAATTATCATGCACTTCAAGGTTATGTCTATTTTGTATTGAAAACCATAACAAAAACGTTTTTGTACCTCCTGTAAAATTTGATTTTTAAGATTCAAGTGTTCCTTTCGTCTAGAAGGTTACGTTAAAATTGTAAGCATCACAGTTCACCGTGAGCTGTCATACTGGAAAGAGATGGGCGTATAGCATTTTGATATTTAAAAAATGACGCTTTTTAACGTGTAGCATTGCAGACCGAAATGGTCCAATTTTATTAAATTCAATAAGAAAATTAATTTTATATTTGATACGTGCGAGCATCTATCTACTTTATAACCTACTTTTGAATCATTAAAATTTTATATGATTATATAAAATATGATGTATTTCTAATTTACATACTTACCTACCTATTTTCTTCTGTCTTTCCTTTGTATTCCGGTAGTTTGTATTATGTATTTTTAATTGCTTTATTTAAACATCAATTTGATATCAATGCTATACAGCCATCGGTTTCTGATAGAACATCTCCCGAAGAACTATGATACGGCCAACTGCATACGTACAATTTACCGGACACGACTTTTGTCGACCAGATTTAGCTAGACTATCAAAGCCGCATCAAATGTCAGCTGCGAGTGCAGCGTTATGTATGTATCTTTAGTGCAATAATTTAGCATTTTCACCTGCATATCATACGTGCATAATGTTTTGAATAGCCCCACGACACTCGAATAGCAGGCGCGTAGTTCAGTGCAATACGTGGGAATTCGCTATGTTATGTAAGGACAGTTTTTTATAACGTCGACCATTCATACCGAGGCAAGTTGCGTTTCATACTATACTACTATTATTATTGAAAGCAATTTTCTTTTGAAACGCATTTGGTAAATGTTTTCCCGCAACATAATGTATACTTACTAAATGTATCATAGAACTAACAAGTTTTAATACTATTGGACAGTAAAATACTCGAATGTATTCAGTGACGTCCCTAGTCAAACAGTAGCTTATAGGCAGACTTAGAAAAAACCTCCCCATTTATTTTTAGGCTCAAACTGTATGCAAATTTATTAGATAGGTACCCAAATATTTCACTATCCTATATTTCCTATTTTCAGCTATATAAAACAGACAAAAAATACAACAAAAATCTTGAAAAAATATTCATACATACCATCTACTCTCAAAAAGCGGTGTTGTTAGGTACGTGGAGTTCTAATGCTGTGACAGCTTTGGAGGACCCCTTATGATTAAAAAAAACCAAGATGTCAATATTTACGAAGTGACCGCATTGGCTGCTTGATAGGAAACCATCACTGCTGCGAAAGGTTGTACCGATCGTATTTGTTTATTTACTTTTACTACTTATTATCGCACAGAGAAACTTGTCTCGACTGCAATGCGTCGAATTTTTCGATGTGAAAATGCTATACAACTCAATTTACTGCCGCAAATGGCATCGGTGCGACATTTTTATGTACAAAAAATAGCTATGTACTTGTCGCATATAACAAATTTTACTCTACATGGGTTGGAGGTAAAAATAACAACATGTTGCACATCTACAGGATGCTAGCCTAGCTAGGCTAGCCACGTGATGTCACTATCCCGGCGAGAGGGAGTTACAACATTGCCGGCTGTTTTAATTTATGACCATGTCCCGTCGAAATGATTTTTTATGTGAGACTAATATTTATTTATAAGATTTCGATACATTCGATGAAGCAGTCGCCTTATCTACTTCGTAGAAAACCGCCACTGATTTGAAAAGTTAAAACTAAACTGTTTCTTAATCAATAATTAATAATACACAAGATGCAAAAATGTTGCATGGTTTTATTACGTATTTAATCTGTTTGGATCAAATAATGACTTACTACTTTCCCCACCCCAATCCCACCCTATTCTAGCCACACAGCATGGCAAATCGACACTTTAGATAGAACAGTGCAATTTAGACAGTGTTAAACATAACGTTCTTCTAACAACACCTCAAGTGTAAAACAACGTAGTAAAAGCTTTAGTACCTACTAAACATGAATTGTTTCGAGTAACAATTTAAAGTTTGAGTGCACATTCTGGGTATACGATCGCTTTCATCAGGAGTCACAGTTTGTCTTCAAGGTCAGTGCCATCCCATCGTCTATCCGTTACTCGACACATACTTTCTTTCCCAATGGTTGCAATTAAACCCCATTATATTATTATACAGTCCACTTGCTCCTGTAAAAAAGTAACATTACATTCTTATATTGTGAATAATAAATAAAAAATAGTTTTCTTTAAAAAATATATTAGAAAGTGCAAGTATCTATAATAAAAAATATTTTTTGGAGATATCCTGACGCCAGTGGCGAGGGGTGGAATTAGGCTGTTAAGATTCGACATAAATAGTGTACACTAAGCATTGTCAGACTTACTTATTTGTTTTCATTGTACAAAGAATGCAATTTGCAGATGGTGCTGGCTAGTTTTTAAATTTAAATTACACCCTGTCTAAACCAACCCATAATAGTTTAAGTATGCTATGGAAGATCCGACAAAATAGCGCATACTTTTTCAGTCACACTTACATATAAATATTTTTTCGTTGAATTAATAATATATATATATATATATATTACAGATGGTGTTAGTTAGTTCTTTAAAATTCATTAAGCCCTGCCTATCATATTCGATACAACATATTCTTCTATCTATTAAATATCTAAAATTAATTTTAGATATTATGTTATAGATAAACGAATATTTTTTTATTATTATCTGCTATGGCTTAGATTAGGCAGGTTTTAATTGAATTTTAAAAAGTAATAAACACTATCTATATATATATATACATTGTAGTATTATTTCAATGAAAACAAAAACGTTTGACTGATAAGGTTTAGTATTCACTCTTTATGTCAGATCTTAACAGTCTACCTCCACCCTTCGCCACTGCCTGACGCCGTCGAGTAATCACGGATAGTAGGCATATATTGTTAATATCTTGATTCAACAAAACAATAAGATTGCCACATTGGTGGCATATTGATGAATGGAATTTGAAATAGCAAAGTGAATTTCGGCGTGATGAATGTTTAAATTGATAACTTGTCTTGGCTTGATCTGTACGCATAGTCCGTATTAGCTGTACGAATAAAATTACGAACATCGAGGATAAAAGATCTCAAATAAATAATTAAATAACCAAACACTAAACTAATTTTGTATAAATTTGCCACATCACACGGTATCCCGAGAGATATCAACCTTGCATATTATCATTCTAGGGATGTTTTCTGGTTAGCGAGGTTCTGGCAGAAAAACAAACGCATTGGCTCAAAAATCTCAGAAATTCTAATTCATATTTTGAGCAGAGATAATATGTCCAAAATCACTGAAAAAAGACCAATACATTAATTATTATTGAATTCGATTATATTTTCAACAGATATATTAATGATGTATTCCAAAAGTTGTATATTCAATCTCATTTATAAATAAACATTTAAAAATAACACATCGATGGAGCAGTATCTTTGTATTGCATAATGGCCATGCAACTGTTAAAGAGAGCAGATTGAATCCGATGATAATGCATTCTTGCATCAAGTTGAATGCGAGATGCAACAGTGTTCTGACTTCTGACTGCACTCATTACCATATATAGAGCTTAATCGTCTGGTTATTCGTAACTTAAATATTCTATAATAATATTGAACTGCTTACTTAAATATGTGTTCTTCGAAGTCTGAAAAACAGGTGAACATTGCAGTAATGTCGATCGTGGGACATTATTATTTGTATTGAATACACTTTGTTACATAACTTGCTTTTCCTTATAAATAATTATATTTACTTCGCCGACGTTTCTACATTGCTAGTTAGTGACATGATAAAATTCGATAATAATATTCTTAATTCGAGAAAAGAATTTATACGAGCTTTTTTATTACGTTTCAAAATAATTTTTAGAAAGTTGTAATTTTTTTGTAAGTAAATAAAATCAAAATGGAATCCAGCTGTTAACGATGTGTTTTGATAACATAAAATTTACATATTTAGAATTTTCTTTATCTAAATAAGTATTGTTCACCACATAAATAAATTCGTGAGATAATAAAAAGAAAATATCCCAAATTAAATACAATGTGCATAAATGAGAAAAAATACAACCTTGAATAACGTACATGAATTAATAAATTTCACAGAGGTGATAATAATATAAGAAGTTCACATCCAAAGTCATCCAAGACTCACAAAATCATCTTTTGGCTCTTCAACAGTACCTAGTGATTTTTTGTAGAGATTGTGTTCACTTTGTAACATAAATGCAGGACGTTTCGATTTCTCAATGTAGCCTTGGCAAGTGGACAAACTTCTAGTGTAATTAAATTTGTAGCAAATGAATATTACACTTTAATCATTAGCCTTTGTATTATTTTATGGGTTTTGAATAATAAAATATATTACAACATAATATTATGCTTTTATTATAATCCACTGTAAATTGACATAACCATCACAAGATACTTTATAATTTAAAAGTTAGGTTAGAAAAGACTGTCGATTTACATATTATAATAATTTTCAATAATAAACAAAAGAAAATCCGTTGGGAAAATTCGAATTTGACAAAAGGTAAAACAAGTGAATTCTATTTTCCGCCGTCAACGAGAGTCATAAGCGGTTGCCAACCGTACTATAATGTTGACTCCGCAAAAAATGTAAAATACTATAATTTTCCCCAAATATGTCGAAAATACTATCATTTTGAAGGGTTCAAGATGAAAAATGTTCCTGTACTATAGTTTTTTTTTTTTCAGAAATACTATAATTTTACCCTTTTGTACTATAATCAACATAGAAAATGATGACAACACTGGTCGAAGGCCAAACGATAAGGTGTGACTCACTCAAGACAGACACTGAACTTAGAGTAGATAGACATAACATTTATAAAACTTTTCTCAGCTTCGCTTTCATAATATAAGGGTCCATATCAATAAAATAAAATTGACTGAATTTGATAATGTTACAAGTATTAGATTATTTTGAGTCCTTGTCTTCTCTGTAATTCTTTTACTAGTCTAAATATAAATTAAATACATATATCCTACATATATTTTGTATGTAGGTATAATAAATAGTTTAATTTAACTACACAACTTATATGTACTTTCCTGGTGTCACAATCTATGCGGGTCTTGGCTTCTTCCAGCATCTGCCTCCATACAGTTTAGAAGGCCCAATTTAATGTTATCCTACTCGACACTATCCCTCCATCTTTACTTGATTTCCGGCTTCCCGAACATCAGTATCTCTGTTGTGCGTGCCTCGTCCATCCTATGTACATGATCCAGCCTTCTAAAGTGTCTCATTTTGATGGTATTTACATATAAAAAGCGTACAGATCATAATTGTATCTTCATCTCTACCCCAAACGGTGTCATTGATGGGTCCGAAGATACCACGCAGCACGCTCCGCTCAAATGAGCACACTCTTTCTTTAACTAGCAAGTTATATTGTACCCATTGCTTGATTTTATTTGAATTGTCAATATGTATATATATAGATAAACCAACAATTTAATAATATCTGCAACACAATTTTCTAACTAAGAAGAGAAACGAAAGATCTACCGATAAAATCGTATCACAATAGCACAGGGAAGACTTAGTCGTCTACTTAGCATCTGGTTAATACCATAGGATTATCGATAACCTTGCCATTGTATTAAAACTTTCTATTGTCTTTCCACTTTTCTTTTATTGCATTATTTATAATGCAGTTATAAACAAGATTATTCATATAAAATTATAGGTTAATCATCTAGAAATCTCAGATTCAATACTTAGTTGTGACGTATTTTAAACTAATCAGTAAGAACACGCAATTCACCATGAATGTAAGTAACATTTCAGAAAATTACAGTTTCCCGCCCAAACAGGTCGTTCGATCCGGCCAGAATGACGTCTAAATTAATAAATGTCAAATGTATCTCACTATTATTTCCGGAGGCAAATAAATTTATTCGAAACTCCTTAGTTCCGTCTCTGTCTTTTGCAACAAGTTAGCGTTAAAACCGCACAGTAATATAATATATTTTTTGTTTAATTAATACAACAGATCCTTCAAGATTTAATCCCATCATATTATTATGTCTCTGCCTTCATCATAGAATGAGTTATGAAGGAGAAATCTTTCACCATATGTACCACAATTGAGTTACCTACCTTCGATAGAAGATGGCATTAAAAAAAAAGTTGTATTATAAACAACTCGTTTCATCCTGACAAACATTATCAATTAGGAAGTATTCAAGTAGTTGTTTCATCTAAAGTATTACTGATTGTATATTCCCGTATTTGACAATGTATTTATACATTTAAAATCGCTTTCACCACTAGCCACAGTGGATTATAATATTTATTTTGTCGTACTTCTATGCCTGAACCCCACCAAATGTACAAATAACTATTTTTATCGTAAATTACATAAGAAAAAAGTATAGTGGAAAACTTAGTAAAAATTCAAAAAGAGCACCCAAAAATAAGTATCAAAACCCCTTTTTTGGCATGCGATGGATGAAGTATGAAGGCTGATATCGAAAAGCCTTAATTCTAGTGTAATTTTCCGATCTGATTCGATAATTTTCTGGCAGATGTCATAATATAATATACAAAATCATAATAAATTTACGTACAGATTGTTACAACCTTTGAACGCATGAATGGTTTATGTATATACTTACAACACAGCGCATCTGTAGGTATATAGGTATATTATTTATAATATATTATGACACATATTACATTAATATTACTTCTTATGAATGCCTCTGTTAGTCCGTTATTGATAGTATTTATTGATATTATCAGAATAACTTTATCATACATACTGTTATGCACTTGCAACTTGCAACACGCCAACAGGCCACTATGCCCAATTACAGTACATAGTGAAACACATTACAGAATCACCGGGGCTTGAGAAATTAACATACTTAATATATTGAGTTGAAATTTAATGATAAAAGTATCACATCTTAAAATTAATATTAACATACTTTATTATATACATTGTACACTGTTGGTAATTTTCTTGACATTATTTTAGCTTTATATTACATTATGTAGAATGTGTGTATATTATTCAAGACGAACAACACACCGTTAATTGCAATACATGATGATTATGTTTTGTTGTTAAGGCGTCCGTTCACATGTTGTTTATGAATGACGAATTAGATCATTAGCATTCCGAAAAGAATGCATATAATTTTAATCATTATCATTAGCGAGATGCAACAATAAAATAACTCTTACGCAAAGTTCGTTGCCGGCGCTACAATGCATTCAAGGCCTTCCAGTTGCAGCAGTCGAATGCTTCTCGTAGCTTTAGCTGCATATAATACAATGAGTAGGTATTATGTAATATTATTTCAAGAGTTTATTTTTATGTCACCTGTGAATTAAGTAAAATGTATAATAATAATTATAACCACAGTGCTTTTTAATCGAAATGTAGGCGATTAATCGGAATTCATCCCATTTGTTCGTTGTTTTGAAAAAATGTCTTCTTATATCATAATATTTTGGCACAAAAACTTTTTAACCAAATATTTTTGATGGTGTATTTTAGGGAACTCTTGAAAAAAATTGATTAAAACATAATAATTCCAAAGAGTCATTGTTTTCATTAGATGTTCTCAATCAACTCTATACATAAAAAATGTCACCTGCGGCACAGTTTTGTTCAGTTCATATTATGCTAGAACCATAGAACCGCCAGAATATTCAATTATAATAACTGACTACATACAAAAACACACATTTACAACTCCTTCCACTAAACCACTAAAATTAGAAATGAATATAAAATATAAAAAAAACGTTCAATCACGTGTGAAGTTGGTGGTGTGGCATGCTACGCATGAAGCGACTTTAGTGTGATTATGATATATTTGAATAGTATCAAGTAAAACGACATTGCATTATTTTTGCCAGTGGCGCTTTACCGTGACCTCACGTGTACTCGCGTGCCGTGGTGGTAATGTGTTTCTAGCAGCATACCTACATATTTTTATAAACTCGCGGCCCCTGGTTGAAAGGCCGGTGCCTTACTACGTGGGCAGAATTAAAGAATTAATTAAATATGAGGAATAATACGAATAACTAATAAAAATGTATTTTCTCAGTGTCATATTATAATACAATGATTGAATTTTAACGAATATTGACAAAGATCAAATGAATTGTTCCAGTATGAAAATAACGATACGAGACTACGATTGGTTTAGATTTAGTACATTTGCGAAAATTATTTTGAAATCTAACAGATCATAATAATATTATGATATCGGCAATCTAATAAGCGTACAATGTGTCGGCGGGGGATTACGGATCTCCCCGCAAGTAGTGGACAGCCTACACGACCACGCAGGTAATCGTGATTCGTGTTATGTAATTGGAGTTATGCGAGCTTCTGTGCAGGTGAGTCGGTATTCGCATCTATTATAAATACCTTCTCTCTCCTATATCATAATATATTATATATTTTATTGGGATACTTGCTGTCGTTATTTGACAGTGATAATCAATTAATTCATGGAAACACTTGGATAGTTCATTTTCAATAAAAGAATATATAAGTATCTTAGATAGATAAAGTACACCTCATCCGACACCTATACATTCCTAGTTACTACCTTAGATGTTACAATTTTATGTATACAAAAAAAATGGTAAAACTCACTTACGACATTTTTACTTCTCACGAAAATTTAATTTAAACGTTTATATGATCACCCACGATGGCCGCGCGGCTTTAACGTTGGCCTATTGCGTCGTGGGTCCCAGGTTCGAAATCTGGGTCTGCAAAATACACATATTGTTTTTCAATTTGTGTATGAGTCAGAGTATAGACCTAATAGGTTGAGCAAGTGGCTGACATCCATTTCTCGTAAAAACAAAATCTGTCAATACAAACTTCCACTCTGTGGAGGCCCATATGTTTATATTAGGATCGGACATGAGCGGAAAAAAATGATAAATAAATAAAATAAAAATAGTTATTTTTCTAATATATTTAACCTCATTTCGTTATTTGTTTTATGTAGTTAAGTATATGATGTAATTTCTCGTGTTTTTCTCAATATGTCACTCATTGAATTTTTATCTTTGAAATACAATGTTGACTCCATCTTAAACTCGTAATGTAAATATAGGTAGGTACTTGGTACTCTAGCAATTTGTAATTTTTTCTACATACCTAAAAATCATAACTATCTTTCACAATATAAAAATACTTATTTGAAATTAGAAAATATGAATGTAGGATTTTTTGCCGGTTAAAAACTTAACTTTAAAAATAATATATAATATCGCGCGTACAAATACAGCTTTCAAATATTATAACTACAAAAGAATAATGCGCCACAGGCAACTTTTTAACTGTAAATGAAAGAAAATTATGATCAAAGTATAAGAGAACATGACTTTTATCATAATTTACGTCATGATTTAAAAAAGTCAAATTGTGTCTTTTCTTATATCGTCTGGCCAAATTAAAACGGCAAAAATTAGCAATAGTAGTTGTCAATATTTTTTCCCAGGGCTCACTGGCACCTGCGTGTATCGTGTTGACAATCTCTGTTCTAGCAGATTGCAAATAATAATATTTATAACCTAATGGAAACCGTACATATAACATAACCTAACCTCCAAACCTAATGGGAAGCGTTCATATACGGAAAATATATACATACATTCATAACCTTCACTTCCTAAATTCACAACTATTATATGCAGCTATCTTCGAACAAGAACTTTAATGTTTTGAGATACGTACGTAGCTAATTGTTGCATACTTTTTGATATTTAAAATTAAATTACACTAGGAATAGTAATTAAATTCAATCAATCTATATTAAATTCAATTTTTTAACATTGTCAAAATCGACTTATCTAGTTACAGTATTGTGGTCACGATAATAATATGTAGTTAATTCAGTTTTGTCGCGAATGTGCTGTGGACATCTTAAATAAAGCGAATGGATCCGAGAATGAACTTCAAATGGAAGTGGGTGCATCATGATGTAGGCATCAAAGGTGCGGCTGTCCCGACCGGTAAAGGTTACGTTCTCATCTCTACTATAAATGCACTTTAACCCAACACTGTCAAACCGTTTTACAAATCGTTTTTCTTGGATTTAACTCAATTTGATTGAAAGTAGTGATGGGATATGTATTGAAAAAATCTCGTGAGATCATTCTTTCGATAGTATTCAACAGAGCTTCCTGTTTTGGATAGTAGACTCTCCACTACTTGATTCTGACACCTTGACCATACCGATATTAAAATAAATTAGTAGACTGTTTTGTAAATATGTTATACCTTCTTCTTTCTTGAAGTAAAACTTATTTACATGCGATAGTGTGAAATCGCCTCTAGCAAAAGAATACAATACTTAAATTTATCAGGAAATATCAATTAAAAGTATCAGACATCATGATAAGTCAAGGAGTAGGTATTCTATTCTGACGTAAACGAACTCGAAAAAATAAAACCAATTTTAAATGTTAGAACATTAATTGAAACAAGTGAAAACTCATCTGTAGAATGGCCAAAAATGGAACTAGAAACTACCATAGGACGCCATTTTGAAAATGAAAATTCGAATGGTAGATTTTGTCCAGTTACGAGTCTTGATTGGGTAGTTTTCGACGATGGCTCCCCCATCCCATTCTTCAGATAAGTTTGTAGGTCTGTATACTTAATACAAAACTAGCTGAGCCAGCTGGCTCTCGCCAGTCTGTCTCGCTAGGTCTTGCAGACAGCTTAGCGTCCTAATGTATGGTATTGAATTTTAATAAAATTGTGAGGTATGCAGAGACGGCGCCGTTTGACATTTCGCTGATTTTTCACTTTTACAATTTGCAAGTCGTTACTTTCGATATAAATTTGGCGTCATATGCAGAGTCTATTCTGGATTCACCATCCTAGGCTGCTAGACCTAGCAGAATAGCAGGTAATTTGATTGCGATTCAATAATATAACGTTAATATTAATCTCACGCGTATCCCCTTGAGGTAATAAATGAAGATTAGCCATATAACTATTAAATTATTTTGTTTAATTGTCTAAAAAAATGCTTGCAGCTATAGATAATATTTAAAAAAACAAATTTTGAATTAACATTTTATATAATGTTTCCCGATGCGGGACGTTCATATCGAAACAAATGTTGATAAAAGAAGGAACTCATAGATCTGAGAGGAAGTAATTGGGTTAGAAAGGACTTCGTCTATATATGTATTGATCCAAACTGATTATGATAATGGCATTATAAATATTTAGGTAGATATATGTATGTATATGTTACGCCTACGTGTGAAATTGCGTATTACGTACATGAAATCGGCTAAATTTTGCCTATTTCATGAAAAATGCAAACCCGTTGCCTTATTCATGAAATAGGCAAAACATATGTCGAGTGCGTGAATTCAGCAGTATTTTTTCTGCCTAGTTCATGCATAGGGCAAATTAGATATTGGCGTTCCGATCCGGTGGTGTTTTTTCCAACTAAACCAAATGTGTCAAATGCTCATGCATTGGTCAATATAGATAGTGGCGCTCCGGTGGTGTTTTTTGCAAATAATCAAACTAACCAGATGTCAAATGTTATTGATTATATAAAAATATGCCTATTAATAACTACAATGACGTTCATTTCCAATTACTATGCCCAAAAAAATCTAGAACTATAATATGATAACGGGAGAATTTTATTAAAAGGTATTTTCGCGATTTGATTTGTGCTTGGGTATCAGGCAATAGTCGATTGTTTGTTTGTGATAGTATGATTAAATTTGTTAGTTTGTTGACAGGTGTTAGGTAAACTTAAAATGGATATTCAGTTGATCTCAGAATTACAAAACCTAACCGAACCTAATAATAATATTATAATATTATGTCCAATTATAACTAATAAAACCATCCGTATTAAATTTACTTTTTCTACTGTCATGTTGACAGTTTAAGAATTCTATACCCTGCCGAATTCACGTACTTGGCAGATAATTTGCCTAATTCATGAATAAGGTAACGGGCTTGCATTTTTCATGAATTTGACAAAATTTTGCCGATTTCATGTAATACGCAATTTCACAAATTCGGTTCAGTTCAATTCATAGAACAAAAAATAGTGGACTCAGCTTAGAGAGGCCTTCATCGAGCAGTGTATTGATCCGGTCTAATTATGATAACGACGAAATGAATATATTATTATTATATAAAAATGTTTGATAAATGCAGCAATGTATATAATAGGAATGGAATTAGTTCTGAGACGGCTTCATCGAGTAGTGGATTGATCCTGGTTCATGGTGATAATGAGGATATAAATGGGTAGGTACATCAATTTTGATAGATATAGCAATTCATATGACCAAGAGGATTATTGGAATAACCTTCACCCAGCATGGAATCCTAATAAGCATAGTGACACATATTAATTCTTCTATATAGTAATCACATGAATGCAAATAATAGATAATATGATGTAGGTACTTCATAGTGTGATTATGGGATGAAATGATCATAATTAACTTTTTTATTTTTGTATAAAACATGGATTTTTCTTTGGAATAACCTTCATCCAACAGTGGAATCCTAATAAGCATAGTGACACACATTGATTCTTCTATATAGTAACCACATGGATGCAAATAGTGGATAATAATATGACGTAGGTACTTCATAGTGCGATTATGGGATGAAATGATCATAATTGACTTTTTTAGTTGTCTATAAAGCATGAATTTTTCTTATATTGTGTAATAAAACGTTTAATTCAACATTATATGAATACTATATATTAATAAAATTGTAAAAACCTTGTATATTAATTACGTATAGTAAACGTCATTTTTAATTTACCTACCTACGTTGTCTATGAATATGACAGCTAAAATAAAAGTATTTTGTCTATGGTTCAAAATAAATAAAAATGCATGCGTAAATGATGCTCCGTCAATATTTTTTTACGATTATTTGATTAATCAACGTAGTTTTATATGTAGTTTTAATCTTTGATCATGATGATAATCGTTGAAATGTGGCCTTATTATTAAATTTAAATAAACTCATCGAATATTGTGAAGAGGCAAGGCAATGACGTACCTATTAATACATTGTTGTGTGATTTGTGACAGCCAGGAATTTTCGGATTAAATATGGGCAAAAATATATCTATAGGAAACGTATTTCTGAAAGTGATTGACTATTGTTTTTTTATGCTCGTTATAGAGACATTAAAAATATTATATTTATTATGCAATTTACGTAAACATTAACAATAAATGTCTTGATTGAAATTGATTATTTAATAAGCTAATAGAAATGTCACATTTTTCGATTATTTCTGCAAATTCTAAATTTGAATTTTGACACGTCAAATGAACTTGTTTATATCACAAAAGAAAACAATTGAAAATCAATCATCTATTATTTCAGTTTGACAGATAAATAGCAGTGACGTGGTTTTAGATTATATTTTCGTAGTAATTAGTGAGGAAATATGTATTTATTTCTTGTTCGTACGCCAATGTGCTACTTACAGATTTGAATAATTTTGTGGAATATTAATTTAGATATTTTGCAATATTGATTATATAAAAAGTATTAAACGACATTATAATAAATTTGAGGTACACGGACTGCAAGATGCGAAAATGTATGGTGACGGATATAAAACGCGATTTAAAAATGATTTTATCTGTGATTGTGTCGAGTTTTATCAGATTGTGCCCGATTCAAATGGAAGTAGATTCGGGACTCTAAAAATTGAAGTGAATTCCTTTAATAATCAACAAATTGGTATTTAAATAAAAAAGTTGACATATTTTCCAAAATCTCTTAGGATAATTATATATAGGAGATGATCTCCTATATATTATTATCCTAAGAGATTTTGGAAAACGCACCATTTTTTTTATTTAAACACCATTTTGTTCATTATTAAAGGAATTCACTTCAATTTTTGGAGTCCCGAATCTACTTCCATTTGAATCCGGCACAATCTGATAAAACTCGACACAATCACAGATAATATCGTTTTTAAATAGCGTTTTGTATCCGTCACCATACATTTTCGCATCTTCCTGTCCGTCTACGGCAAATTGATTATATTGTCGCTTAATACTTTTTATATAATCGATATTTCACAAATCTAAATTAATATTCCACAAAATTATTCAAATCTGAAATCGCCACATTGGCGTAGATTGGAGTTTTAACGAGAATTAAATTCATATTTCCTCACTAATTACTACTAAAATATAATCTAAAACCACGTCACTGTTTTTTATCTGGCAAACTAATAGACTAATGATTGTCATTTGTTTTCTTTCGCAAACAGCCTATAACAAGTTCATTTGACGTGTCAGAATTCAAATTTAGAATTTGCAGGAATAATCGAAAAAATTTGACATTTCAATTAGCACCCATAAATGATCAATTTCAATCAAGACATTATTTATTGTAAGTTGATTATGTTATTGTTAATTAATATGAATATTGTAAAAAATGACATTACGCATCATTTATTCTGTATCACCTGTAATATCGCTTATTGGCAAATAAGTCAATTATTACTATTTTACGCCATAATTAGGTAGGTACTATAATTAAATAGTTACTACTTTTCCATTTTTGTACGTGATAAAAATAATATAATTTTTATTTCCTCACCCAGATAATTTGTTAAATAATAAATTTAGCATGTTGGAATTTATTCAGTAGTATTATTAAGAACCTACTAATTTTAAAATAAAATACCATTTTTGCTCCTTAAGCAAAGCATGTTGACACACCCCTTCAGAGTGGTAATAATTATGAGTATCTTGAAAAACTTATTAAGATACATAGTTTTTACATTTTTTTTAAAATCTAATGGGATCTTCCCCATTGAATAAATAAAACGTATTATAACGCAATAATCTAAATGTATGAAAAATTAGACTATCCTGCTATGGCGATGGGTGGAGGTAGGGTGGATCCATCATAGATAGTACAGACTAAGCTTTGTCAATTAAACGTATTTGTTTACATTGAAATAAGAATACAATTTACAGATGTTGTCAGTTAGTTTTTAAAATTCAATTAAACCCTGGGAAAACGCATCTGTCTACAAAATATTTAAAAACGTCATTTTGGATTTTTAAAACTCATTCACCGCGGAGTATTTAATTACTATTACTAATTACCACATTTAAATAACATGCTAATTATATCTAATGGCCATCTAATACGGACACAACCGTTGTGCCGTCAGCGCTTTTTGTTTTTTACGAGAAATGGATGCCAGCCACTTGCTCAACCTATTAGTCCATACCCTGACTCACACACAAATTGAAAAACAATATGTGTACGTGCCAGACCCAGGATTCGAACCTGGGACCCACGGGGTTATAGCCCAACGCTTAAGCCGCGCGGCCACCGTGGGCGTAACTCATTTACGGAGTGTTTTACGTGGGCGAAGTCGGCGCGGAGCGGAGCGGCGCGCGCAACTCAAACGTATAACCGTGTGTGAAAATGTTCGTAGACAGTCTTTTTTTCGTTATACGTTTGAGTTGCGAGCGCCGACTTCACGCACGTAAGATGTTGCGTTAGTGTTAACACCGCGACTGGCGCGTTTGGAGTACTTGGCCATTAGATATAATTAACGTGTTATTTAAATGTGGTAATTAAAAGGTATTTAAAAGTTTAGCAGTGATTGTGTAGATAGAAGAATATTTTAAACTACTATTGCTTGGTTTAGGCAGGGTTTAATGAATTATAAAAAACTAACTAACAACATTTGTAATATGTATTCTTAGTTCAACGAAAACAAATAAGTATGAATGAAAAAGTGCAATATATAAACTTATTATATTCTATTAAATGTCATTGGTAGGAATCGGCGATTGCCAGCTGTTCTGCTAGGGATATCAGACGATATTGTGAAGGCCAGACTCCAGAATAGGCTACGCATATGACCCCAAATTTATATTGGCGGTGACGACTTGCAAATCGTAACATAACTGACAAATTAGAGAAATGTCAAACTGTCTGAGGTGAATGAAAATCCATCCCGAAGGGAAACTATGGCGCCGTCTATGCATACTTCACAATTATATTATATCCAACACCGCCAAGCGGTCTGCAAGACCTAGCGAGACAGACTGGTGACCGCCAGCTGGCTCCGCTAGTCATATTATTAATGTGTGTATTTGTTTTAAGAAGAATATGATATCCTTGTATTAATAAATACTAAAAAGAATTTTGTATACTTACCTATGTTTGTTAAAATCAATATGCTTCATTTTTTGTATATTTAAACGGCAGCCATCTGTTGATGGAATTCGAAACTTCCAAGGAAAGAATTCGATTCACATTCGAAAGGAATTGTATAATAAATGTCAATAAATATCTGCAAGAAATGTAGTTTATTAATCACAGACCTTGTCTGGATTGTATGTTAAACCCAATTGGTTACAAGCTACAAGATTTTTGTATAAAAATATATATATATCTTTTCTATTTAGAATCAATGTAATGGTGATAAAATATACAAATAGTAATTCGATAAAACATCTTTGTATAATACATACAATGACTATGCATGTATATTTTGGGTTAAAAGCATCGTTTGTTGATGAAAACGGCTTATAATAATATGGAGCAACATAAAATATTATGTGATACTTAAATTATATACGGAGACATGAGATGGATTATCAGATGGAGAATGTCCATGTGCTTATTAAATATTGAATTGAAATTATTAAAATAGTCTGATACTTCGACGTGTATCTAATTCAGGAAAATATATTTTTTTCTCAAAAATAGAAATGTTGTTTCAACCCACTTCGAGCAAGACTATAATCTTTACAATCAAAGCAGTAAAAATAGTAAAAAAATATAATATACGTACTAAATAGAAAGCACATACCTGGAACTACGAAAAAATGTCTATATTCTTGTTCATTATTAAGAACTTTATCCTGGCATCTATCTATAGTTTGTGAACATAAAGCCATCAAAATGTATTCTAAAACCTTTTAACAAACCTTCTCCGTGTATTCATTGCAAAATGTTTCCCGTCATTTTAAGGAATTACCACAATATTATGTTATATTATACAGGTATAATTGAATTAATAACTATTTTTTCAGTGCGTAATGCGAATGACAGAAAGGGTTCATTTGTTTCGTTCGTCTGTCATGTTATTATTTTACGTCAGAATAATATTTTTGAAATTGGAACTGTTCAAAAGACCCATGCACATTACATGTTTCAATTTTTTTAAAGTATAAATTACATAAGTACAACAATAATTATACTCGTATATGCATAAAAAATATTTATTTTGTGAGTCGCTGTACCTAATGCAAAAGCTGACAGATAACTAAGAATATATGAGCAGTCGGGAGCATCAGTTTCTATAAAGATGTATAACCTACCATTGGCGATACCAATTCACACTTTTTCATAACTGTGTTCAATGAAATTAGTTCTTATTTCGATATATGGTTCATTTAGCTTACTCGAAGTATTGTAACTGTACTTTCATATTGATACTTCCTTTTGTTGTAAATCTCTAAAACTTATAATTTCATTAATTAATTTGAATTTAACGCATAATGGTCGCTCAATGGTAATTCTTAGCGATGTTGAAAATATCTACTATTCGATTATTGACCGGCAAAAGATATCTTTTTTGATACTTCATAACAATAAAACAATGGTAAAAATTTCAATATTATAATAAATTATTTATTTCATTTATAACTGTAATATTGTTTGTGGTTGCTCGTGACTCAGCTAAATTTGTAGGGAAACAATCGAATATTATATGGCAATGAATTCAATAAAGAAGTTTATTACGTTTATGGGTACTCAGAATAAAGCTTTGAATATTTGAAAATGGAACCCTTAAAATTCGTCATAGAGAATAATATTGCAAAGATGCTAGTCGTTAAAAAAATATTTTTTGTAGCTGTGCACACATAGTTCTCACGGCATCATTCTTTCGCAGGAAATTGAGATCTATGTTAACCGGAACTAATAAATATTATGGCTCATCAAATGGTATAACTTGATATTTTAAATTCCTGTCTATCTAATCAAGGCCGGCGTAATGGCTACCATCCGCTAATTATATTTCGGTGAAAAAATGAAATGTTAAACGCTAATACTCACTTTAATGTCAAATAATAGAAGATTAATAACGGTAGTCAATCAAAAACTAAACTTAATCTGAAGAATTTTCGTAGATCTGTTATTAGACTAAACGTGGGATATAATATATTATCTCCAGTTATTGTAATTTAAAAATTGGCTAAATCTGATAAAACCTGGCGACTGAAGGCAGAAATAATATAAGCATTCGTAATATACTGGTGTTATATATAGCTGATGACAGTGGCGAGGGGTGGAGGTAGGATGTTAAGAATCATCATAAGTAGTGCCAGTCAAACGTAGTTGTTTTCATTGAACTAAAAATACAATTTACATATCGACTGTGTTTAGGAAAAAGGGAGTAACCCTCGATTTTTCTAAAAGTGCTTTTATGAAATATTAACAATGAATACAAGAAAATACACGTTCTATAAAAAGGAAGTAAGCAGCAAATGCCGAATTATTATCTAAATTCAGTTTTTAATTGAGATTAATTAATTTTTAATTTATGGAAAAAAGCATTTATCCGCAATTTTAATGATTTTTCTGTAATAACTTCTTCAATTATTATTAGATCGAAAATATGTTACACCAAATCATCAATCCTCATGCACCCAATGCCTGTGCCTATTTAAAAAAAAATGTTAAACTAAAAACTCTCAAAAAACGTTTTTTGCCTCTCCTGTAAAATTTGTTCAGTGAGGGTTACGCCCTAAACACGGTCGATATGGTGCTAAAATTCATTTAAACTCTACCTAAACCAAACCATAATAGTTTTGGTATGATATGGGCGATCGGACAAAATAGTGCTCACTTTTTAATCTAATAATGGCATCATATTACATATTTTATAGATAAATGAATATTTTTGACTATTGTCTACTATGACTTGTTGTTGACTGTTTAATTGAGCTTTAAAAACTAACAAACACTATATACACATTGTAGTATTTGTTCAATAAAAAACAAATACGTTTGATTGATAAAGTTTAGTATGCATTATTTATGTGGGATCTCAACAGCCTAACTCCACCTTTCGCCGCTGGTAGATGGTATGTTTTTCATTGACATGCTAGTAGATCATCCGTTAATATATTTTGAAGCATGATAATATAGGGTCTTTAAGGTATGCAGAATCCCTAGCGTGTTGCGATTTCCTAAAATAACCAAAGATCTAAGCGATAGCGCTCATAGAACGCGTCGAGCGGGCGAAGTCGGCGAATGCAGTGTTTATTCATAACCATAATCACACGTCTCTTCCCGCGCATTACCCTTCACCTATGTAATAAGCGGCCCAAGCAGCACAAAATAATTATTTTTACAGTGTCTCTCATAACAAAGCAATAAAAATATTATATTATTTCGGGGCTTGTCATTAATATTTACGACGACATTATTCAACCAGCGATAAACTGAACACGCAATAAAATTAAACAATGACTTCTCTGTAATTAAATAATTGCTTTTCGCCCGTCGATCGACGAGGCCTCGAGCAGCGTAATTTTGGTAGCCGTGTTCAATGAATGGACTTCTTTGTATTTTCATTAAATCGTATCGCCGAGAAGCGAAAAACGGTGACTCATGCGGCACGAGGAGCGCAAGGCATTGTGAAGTCCAGTGGGCGCTGGCGTATTTGATTACTTTGTATTTTTGATGATTTACGCGCCACTTGTAGAAATTTTGCGCGAGCGCCGCACTCGCTGCGTCAATGGGCTTTATGCCTAAGTCATTGCACGTAGGGATTGCAATACCGGTATTTGAAAACCGGTATTATATTATTTATCGATACCGAAATACCGGTTTCAAAAATCCACGTTTTGTTTTTTGAAAATAAATTTTATGTTATTTTGTTATTACTACTATATTTTATGCTGCCAAAACATAATATATTGACTGGAACCAACAAAAGTTAAATAACATTAAAACAAAATCTTTCAAATATACTTAAGAATTGTCGCAAGGAATTAACATTTTTCGAAAAAGGAAATATTCGTGGCAAATATTATATAACGTGATCCATCATTGATAGTACATCCAACAAACGTTGAATTTGAGAGAGATTTTCCTGTACCCAGACTTAGTATATTATGTATAAATTATCAGTGTTCTAAAATATTATGATCTATATATATTTATAAAAGTCTACATAATGAATGTAGGTACTTTAGGTTGCTATAACATAGTGTTTTAAATAGATTATACTAGTTATATTTATTGATAGGTACTTCTTTTTTTATATAATATATTTTGACGAATACCAGTATTAATACCGGTATTCTATAATAAATACCGAAATACCGATATTGATACATTCTTTCGTTGTTTTCAAGCTGGACGGTGTAAACCACAACGTGATCGTAAGGGTTTTATTTACTATTTGCCATTGCGCCATTAACTATTTCCTTCGATAGAACGATTTTTCATAATATGATTACGATAAAAATAATGTTTTATTGTTAAAACATTATGCGCAATTGGCCTTGGTTTTCGGACATTATTACTATAATAGGTTCTTTACGTTAAAATATCACAGTGTTTCATTGTTATACTGACAAATAAATATCTGGGATCCTTGAACTTTGTTTTCAGTTTTATAGTAAATGTGAGTTAATTCACATTATTTAAATCTGCAAATGGCAACTGAGCGCATGTGAACTTAGTATCTATACGTAGGTAATATAAGAGACGCGGCATTTGAGCTTTTAGAATCGATGTCACCGCCGAATCTTAGCGGTACTTTGGGACGACCGCGTTACAAACACTCAAGCTCATGAGCGGACACGGCAGCCCTCTATGATAGAAGTAATCATTAATCAGAAGATACGCTCTTCGACATGTATTCTAGAGTGTAACACTCCATACCTTTGTGGCACAACCTCCCTCACCCTGCTGCGGTGCTACAAAAGCGATCTACGCGCTGTAGGTCTGGCATGACGGGAGGGAAGTGGCGCGAACTTTTCTTGCCCTATACCGCAATACTGTGGCGTGACAGGGTGAAAGAAGAAGAAGAAGTATATGTACATGTTTAGTATTACACCTGATGTGCATTTTTGTTGCGCCCCTGAACAGAGCAACACGAATTCCAGTTGCTCGCACGTGTGACCACGTCTACTAGTATGATGGTAAAGTAAGTGTCTGGTACTGACAGCTGATTATTTCTCATTAGATTTTACTATACTTTACGGTGAAGACAATAAGTTAAATCAACTGTATCCTGAATATGTCTGTAGTTTTCAAGGTTATGTATATATTATTATGTATTACAATAGATTAACAAAATATGATAGGCAATTTACCAAACAAAATACATCTTGTAAGTACACAATCGTAATAAGTAACATTTAGGTGTGATGTTTGTGATTAATTATGTGGTAGTAAACATACGATTCTGTAATTAAAATATTCCGATCTTCGCGAATAACCTTTTTCGAAATATCCTCAATCAAGCGATTTCAAATGAAGACATTAGAAAGGTCAGAGAGGTGATTGAAATCGTAGTAATTGCTTACTGCCAGAGTCGTTGCATATTACTGCAATTTTGCATACTTAAAAGGAAACTAGATATTATTATATTGCATTCGTACATTGATATTACGGTTTATAGTTTTATAAATACATACATTATGTTTTAATAATATGATTATAGTCGTTGCGCAAACACGTGTATCTGAAAACTTAAATTTGTGATCAAATTGAGATGCGTGTCACGTCACTGTCACGCTGTCCTTGCAACAAATTTAGGCTATTGTTTCGTCATTTTGCAGAATATTTTGACCGATCACCACCTCTGTAAATTCAATTATAGAGACTGCCAACTCTAATGTATTAGTATTTTCAATTATGTATTATTAATTATTCATCCTAATTTCAATTAATTTTAACAGTTTATACGTGTGCGTACTTTACTTGCGATACTATTTACATAGATAATATTTTTAACAGAACCCAATTTGCAGACAATAGATAATAGACAATATTCTTATAGAAATTACATAGTGCCAACACTGCCAACCACTAAAAACAAAAAACGTGATTTTGACATGAATCGAAAATGTGCAGATATGTGGAATATGATAAAAACATTAGGTGTCGATGCAGTGCAGTTCAACGTGATATTATCTTATTGTTGTTTTGGTGATTTCGGCAGATTTTCCCAACTGACATTGTTCGTTTAAAGGCTCAAAATGTGCTACGGGATGGGAGAATCAGTTTTATAACATTTTAAATAACCAAGAAAAACGACATTACACACTTTCTTCCCATAGCGGCAGCTTACTGTGACGTCACGTGATAGTCCGCGGCATGCACCATAATATATTTCACGCTTTAGAAACAAAAACACATCGCAAATTTTGATGGCAGTGTCATAATATTTTTTTAAAAACAGTTCAAAAATATATTTCGGTAGTGTATTTTTTACCTTTCCTACACAGTTTTGCAATATACACATACCTGGTCGGTTTTAATGAATCGACCTTATATGTACATTTCATAAATAATTTCTTCTATTTTATTATATTTAAAATTAATTTTCTATATATTACTTAGCATTTGTTTATTCATGTTTATGTTGTAGGTACTAAATTAAATCCAATCGTTGAATATGACTACTCCATTTTAGTCCATTTCAAAACCATGGATCTCTGGTTCAAATCCTGGGTCTAGCAAATACACATATTGTTTTTCAATTTGTGTTTGGAGTCAGAGTATGGACCAAATAGGTTGAGCAAGTGGCTAGCATCCGTTTATCGTAAAAACCTGTGGATGCCCATAATATGATCCTATTAGAATCGGACATGGTTAAAAGAAGAAAAATATTTTAGTTGAAAACTTTTTACGACTTGGATTATGTTCGGTTCCCCAATTTCCTCGTAGACTCAAGCCCGGTCGCAAATTGAAAATCGTCTCGACTGGGATATGGTCATAAATCAAAACCGGGCGCAATGTTGCAACTTTCGTCCAAGCGCACGGGCGAGGCCATGCCGGGCAGTGACGTCACGCGGCTAGCTGAAACGAATAAAAAATCCGCTTCGGCACATGCGCCGATACGATATTTTGCTAGTATACAAACAGATGTTTTTACTACCAAAAATGTCAAACCAATGGCTGTGTGATGTCCGCCACATTAAGTTTCATGTGTTTTGTGAATGGCAACAAATCACATCGATAAATTCGGCGTATTGCAGTCGAGACGAGTTACTATGTTTGACCGGGCTTACGTTTGTATCGTATGCGCCACACTCCACGTTCATTCTTTACTCTCTTTCGTTCGAAAATTAGAAGACAGTGATCGGTATTGTTGCTGCTGACCCAACATTCGGATCCATATGTGAAGATCTAAGAAGAGTTTTTACAGATTCCAAAGTAACACTTTTGTATTCGTCTACTGACTTCTGTTCCATATCATTGTTACCGGTGACAATTGAACACAATATATAATAATGAAGTGATAAGTTTTCCCGAATGAGTCATTCACAAGATCCATTGCATTGAATGGGTTAGTAGGTTGACTGAATGTTAAACTAAACTGCCAGGAAAGATCTACACCTGACTGTATAGCAGTATAGCTATAGTGAATAATTAATAACGATACTAGTCATAATATAATCTACAACATTCTTGAAGACAGTATTAATGAATAGTATGAAACGAAATAATTGTATTATCATGATTTTAGATTTTCCACTACAACAGCTAACTAACCGCATTCACCAAACTATAATAATAATCACTACAATTCTTTATGTCGGTTTTTTTTTACAAGAAATGCAATGTAATACGCCCGTGGCAGATTGCAATCATCGCTGATCTGAAATGCAACTATTGCACTCAAGGCCAGGTCAATTTGTATGCATTTATCATCTTCATTGAATAAACTAAAATTACGATTGTATTGTTGTATGCAATTTATATAATACCTATGTTGTATTGAACTGTTCGTGATTCAATGCTTTATACAACGCCTACTACTCTACTAGTAAAATTATGTTCTGTGTAGGATTTACTTACTTAGGAATCAGTTAAAAAAAACTGAAGATATAAATAAATAATATATTATTTTTATTCAAAGTATCAACTGAGTCAACTATATCACTTGATCGATAATTATTAGTTTATCCCCTTCGTCCTTATATAGAGATGGAGCCTAAATGTATAAAATTTAAGCAAACAAGGACCACTGGTCTACTTATTAACTTAGCTACAGATGACTTTGCATTGCAGGTTCATCTGCAAAGAGCTTCACAATGCTGCTTTGACATTTATTTGCCAATTTGCATTGCTTAAAGACAATCTGTCACGGTTAGTAAATAAACAGCCTATATTACTATACTTTGGCATTATTGTTTAGTTGAAAAATCCAGTAAAATTTGTGTAAAGACAAATAATAACTGGACTCAAGTAAGTGATCACAATGAACATACAAAATGGTCGCTATACTGAGCAATGTTATTATTTAACAATGCTTCGTGAGTTTTCTAAATAATTTTATTTATAGCCCAAATTATTTGGTTAAAATACATATTAATAAATTTGAGTTAAAAAGAATAGGTATTAGTTATATCATTAGTTCACTGATACGACGTGAGAAGTATTAAAAACTTATCATATATATGTAAGTACAAATACACTTTCTACCTACATACACTAGAAATAACTATTAGCCAGTAGCGTAACAAGTGGTGTGTAACCGGTGCACAATTCACTTAAGGCGATACTTCAGTGAAACGGCAAATAATTTTCAACTATAGGCGCGACGAAATTTTGGACTCCTTGGCAGTCTGAGAGCGAACGTCGAGGTGTCAATACGTCAATTTGTTTCGTGATGGCGACGGGGATGTTAATTCTTAAATCGTGTAAAGATGACTAAAAACGTTACCCATTTACTTTAAAAAGAAAACATGTCAATGAGTATATTATTATTGTTACTAATAGAACATACGTTAAAGTGCCCACCACCACCCGTCATATATGCACAGCCGTGGATATGCACGGCCGCTTTCTATGACGCTTTAAACGTGTCTGAAAGAAGTGATCTTAAGTGCTCATTCCGTCCCGAGACGGAGCCGCACGGGACTGATGCTGCAACCATGCACCGCATACTGAGTGTCACGAATTGAAATGGATGAGTCTATTGACAAATTATTTTTCGGTCGGCATGCGTCATTTGCACCAGCGACCCGCAATCCGCGCATCGCCTAGCCACGATCTTTTTAGACTATGCCTCAACTGAGGTATAGCCTTAAGGGCGCAGTAGTGAAGTTTCGTTAAACGTGCAAGAATAAAAAGTGAACGGAAAATGTCATCCTAAAATCGCCAAATTATATAGGAACGAATCTTCTTATGATTAAGATAAAAAAAATATTGTTTTATCGTAAAAAATTTGTCTGCGGTGCAAAGCTTTTTTGTATTTATTATCCGTAAAAAGGAGTTAATTTAATACTAATACTACATTGTTGATTGTTTAGTCTTTCTCTGGTTAATTATATGTAAAGCTTAAAAATCTTTCCTACATAATTAAGTACATATTTTATGAAGAATAAACAAAAAACCTAAATCTTGTTTTTTTTCAGTTTTAGGGGGCCGTACATTTCTTAAAATACTTGTTTTGTTATTAAAACCGTATTATTTATTTACTTTTTGAATAGTAACAAGACACAATATAATTTAGTACATATTTATTTATAGGTTTGGTTTTATAGTAAGTATGCATAGATACACACACGGTGGCCGCGCGGCTCAAGCGTTGGACTATAACGCCGTGGGTCCCAGGTTTGAATCATGGGTCTGGCAAGTACACATATCGTTTTTTAATTTGTGTATGAGTCAAGGTATGTACCTAATAGGTTGAGCAAATTGCTGACATTCATTTATCGTAAAAACATAATCTGTTAATACAAACCTCTACTATGTGGTGGCCCATACGATCCTATTAGGATCGGACATGGTCGAAAAAAAATGCATAAGTTTTGCATTATATAATGGGCGCATTTTTCGTTACTAACCCGGGCGCTAAAACACTTTGCTACGCTCCTGCTACTTGCATAATGCTAATGTTCATAAACTGAGCTTACGGATGCAATAAAGCTTAGCTAAAAGCCAGCATACATACAATGTTTATATCCATGCAATTTTTACAAACAAATACCCAGCGGATAGGTAGTAAAGCACTATCAATTTGTATGATGTAATAAATTCTAATCAGACGTGTAGCCACTTATATAGAGATCAGGTCTTGAAAGATTTACTTGGTCGGTCAAGCGGCTCAGTGAAACACGTTCATGGGTAAATTATTGCAACGACAAAGTTGTGCTGATAATTACAATATTACGGAGTGTGCACTTCGAGTACCTTCTGTAATTTACCGCTAGTTCATTTAGGAATGCAGAATCGAATCATGTGAAGTGAAATTTATTCAATCGATGTCCGTTGTGGCATATTTTATGACAAGATGGAAATGATTTTCTTATGAACTAATCACACAAGCCTGACTGACTCACAACCCCACACACACCATTACAAATAATCGTACGTTATAAATAACTATTATACAGAACAAATTATTCCATTTAACGCATCTGAAGTGATTAACTTTCGTATTCTGGTGATCAATGACATTATTAATAGCGACGCTCTCAGTACAGTAGCTAGCAAGTAAATTCGCCCATAGTGACATTTGCACGTGCATAGGTAGACGTCACGCAATATCCATTATGCGATATCACGCATCGGGAATTTATAGTAATATCACCTTTATTGTAACGACGTTAGAACAGTGTTTCTAGTATCAATGTTCGTTTGAGCGAACCTGTTCGAACCGAACCATTCGGCAGACCCGACAAAAAGTTTCGGGAATTTATAGCAATATCACCTTTATTGTAATGGCGTTAGAACATATAATGCCATTCGGCCGACCAGACAAAAAAAAATGAGTGTCATTTTTTTCCAGATGCTTCGTCCATATTAATGTCATTGCTGGTGATAGATCCAATGGTAGAGCTCTCAACTCTCCAGGAAATACATGGTAGGCCTAAGAACCGTTGCACACGATAACCACGAGACGTTGCGTGAAGTATCACAGACCATTTGTGTATTATTTTAAGTTTATTTAATCGATTTGTGATTATCGATGTCCGTTGTGTTATAAATAGTTTTATTTTGGCCAAATCAAACAAACAGCCATGTTTAGCATTGGAATAATTGTAATTCATAAGTAACTATTAAATGAAACGATTTATTTGATTCAAAATGTTTGGGATGAGGAATTTTTATCTATTGATAGACTTAGTATATACCCGATGTGTGTATGGAATGCATGCATGATAATTAAATTTTCCTCTCCGTGTGAGTACGGAGAAATCCAAACCACTGAGCATATCGTTGAGACCATTGGCCTGCATAACTTTCCTGAGTGCTTTTTACTAAGCTATAATAATTGTTGATAATTGAGATTTTGTTTTTTCTCTATGATGTCGTCTACAACCTGCCGCCAGACGAGTTAATTACCGTAATTTAATTAAGCGTGGTATGCGGAAATTATGTTCTTATAGCTCACGGCATTCTACCTCACATGCAACCTCCTCGTCGGATTTATGGATGTGCGGATTCCCGCATAATATTCCTGTATTCAAACCGACTCTGCAATGAACACTTAGTTTACGACTTCCTGTTACTAGAAATCTCGTAATATGTGCATGCATATATTATAAACACCTGCGTAGAGTTTAAAAAATGTTTATATTAATATAGATTTTTTGCGGGAAGTGCGTATAGGTTTGTAATAGTCTTTTCAAATATCGAATGACGAACGAGCGACAATATGACAGCTTGAATTAAATCTTGGTTTGAACGAATTTTGCAAAAAGAACTAAATAAAAATCGCCTTTTACAGATACTTTTTTTACACAGCGGAAGTATAAAGTCCTTCTAAATATTACGACAGGGAATAAATGATTGCGCCAGTTGCACAATACAACTAATGCGAGACCTGGATTTAATTATCCAAAAAAACCAATGCATGAACTGGACAAGCTATAAACAGAAGAGTATATTATGTTATGAACAATATATCATAAATGAGTGTACTTAAAATAAACGTGAGGCTTCATTTACCTACCTACTTACCTATACTTCAATCGACTTAACAAAAACATGGTTGTATATAATCAGGTAATAAAATGCACAATACAATTTCAAATAGAATCAACTTATTACCTTGTTCGTATCCGTATTAATTTCATCAGCGCGAAGAAATTGTGAAAGTTCGAAGAATTCAAATGTCAAATTTATAATATAGGTTAAATTTAGTGAGCGATATAAGAATAAACCTGACGAGACTGTAATATATTTATGTTAAATTATGTCTATATTTTATTATGTTTTTTTATATGTGTTATTTTTTTCCACACAATATCGTGATAAAGATACACATTCATCACCCATAAAACAAATAAAAATAGGATAATAATATAGTGTCCGATAATTTTCACTAAAACATGTATACGAAAGAAAACTGGCCGAAACCGTTAAGCCGAATTACACATAGCACTGCAATAACAATGAAACAGAATAGAATTTTCATCTATCAGCATTCAGCACATAACAAAGCAGTTATTTGATAGATAAAAAAATATGAAAAATATATTTGAAAACAATGATGTTCCACATAGATTAGATTAAATAATTGAACATTAATACGAAATAAATACTTAACAGTTGCGTGGTTACTTAGTTATCTTTTGGTCGTTTTGAATTCTTCCGGAACTTTTAACAAGATTGTATTATTAAAAGTCATGCAAGTTTACTTCATTCAAAATGAATTCTTAATAAGTAAGCGAATTTCAAATTACAAATATTATGTTTTTCGTAAATAATGCAATAATATGTCGAGAAAATACAAAACTGATATATCGTACGAAAATAAGGATCTAAGACGATTTGGCAACTAGCGGCCACGTAATCGAATGAAATTCGAAAATAAATATACGTTCGTAAATTATATGTAATTTTAAAATATATATTTAATATTTTATTATTTAATACTAGGTGATAATTGAAATATGCACACGTAAATAATGATTTAATTGTGCATATGTTTAAGTTCCAACGAGAAGAGAGTTCTTTTATTTTTATATAAAGCCTCAGGCATGATAATTCTCAATCCGCAATAAAAAATATTATATTAAGAGCAAAATGAATTATAACCACTAAATAGTAGATAGAAACTGATTAAAATTCCTCGTATACTTTCTGTATAAAATCGTAATGAACATCTATTTATTTCATTCGAGAGTGTGGCGCCCAATTATTGTCCTGGCGCTCAGTTATCTCATTCCTGAAAATAATAACTGAAAACCATTTTGACATATTGTATTTAGTCAGAATCGTCAGAGAAAATTAGTTTGATGTTTCATATCAATTTCTGATCGTCAGAAGTGGTCAGAGTCTTACTGGAACAAATACAGGAACGTTAAATTGTTAAATATATCGAACTATATCCGGTTTACTTACTGCGCATGCGTCAATCGTTAGAAATATGTTGTCAAACCATCAGGAACGTTTGCTGAAACATACGTTACATACATCCATGTCCAGAAATAAAAATGCCTTCCAAAACTCTACGAAACAATAAATATATAAAATAATTACCGTGTAATTACACTTACAAAATCGTCTAGTCTTTCTGGCTTAATCTGTATTGCAGGCTTGACGTACACACATTTAAAAATCAATAATCCGATGCAAATTATTTTCATTAATTAATTATTTATGTAGGAACATACAACTGACATTTTTGATCTATTTACTTACATAAGAAAACGCATGAATATATTATATTTCGCGTATTATTAAAATTAAAAACAACTTTTCATGTAAATCCCACAAAGTTTTCTCCAGGCGTCATCGGTGAGATTTCCTTTTTGTATATAAATTAAAATAATACTAGATTATGCGTTCACCAGAAGTGTAGCCAATCCAATAATTACCATTAAGGCGATTCAATGAATATTTCAATTCAATTTGCATATTATCATGAATCCAGACAGTTAATTTCAATCGTAATTTACAACTACTGTGCGCACGAACAGCTGATCTGATTATTGGTATATTATGTAGTTATATAATCAGTTAATTGTAGTGTTATCAAAGTGAAAATAGTATAATATTAGTTTCAATTAGATAATAGTATTATCGTGCACTATAGTGGTAACAACGATAGTAAGTTATGAGGTGAAATTAATATCGACGAAAGATTAATTATTCTCACTCAGTAATGAATATGAACGTGGCATGGAAAAGTGCATTTTGAGTATAACGTGTAAGAACGCAAAATAAACCAATGGATAAAGATGCAGACAAGAGTGCGCGATGTGATGAAGTCGCTAATCAGATAAAATGGCAATGGGCTGGACATGTCGCACGGCGAGCCACTGGATAGACGAAATCGACCCCGGCTGATGATGATAACTAGTCAAGGCCGACTATATACACACTGAATTGCGAGTTACGGTGGTAGTGCTAGTTATTGATTTATTGATTTTTTTTCGAATGCAATGCGGTAGGCCACCTAAATGAAGATTTTTGATTTTGTTCAAAATAATTAGACTACATTGTACTAGAAGTATGAACTACGATTGCAATTTACAGTTTCGTCTACAGGCCTGACTGTAGAGTATAGTGGGGCTTGATTACTAGCGATACCCCGCGACTAGAATTGATTTTGACTTTATTTTTTCAAATCAATCAGATAGTCAACGGTTCGATCTAGGCGGGCGCCCCTTTACATGCCCGTAACATTTATATGAATATCCAGCCAATGCCTTCAGATACTACGTCAGTATCAAACTGGACTGAGAGTTTTAACGAGCCCACGCCTTTGTCAATGGTCGGTTGTAGGCATGCGCTCCCGCGCATCATCTTACCACTCCACCGCTGCTAACCAAATTTACATTACCTTCGAGCACTATAATAGCAGCCTAAGAAATAGTAAGCATAAGTTTATTTTCAGAACAAATCTATCAGTTGACGTATTTATGCAAACAAAATCCAACCCACACGTGCGACATTCTAAAAATATTCAATATTCGCAACAAGATTCATTTAAAAATGATTTTTGATTATTTACGCTTATTAAATCTGATGTTTAAATTAATTAATAATCACACATCATTTTTTTTTAAATTCTCTCTGAGTGTCACACGTCGTGTGTATTGTATCTTTTTCACAGACATAATAATAATTATATTCCGTAGGTATTGATAATTGGGAGGGTAACTAATGTGTTGTTACCAAATTGTTTCATCTATCGATATATTCCACTTGCGTGTGAAAAGTTTAGATGGGAGTTATTTCATAAATCCACACGACATTGTCTATTTTCTCACTAGTTGTACGTGTGTATTATTTTGCTTTTTTGTTATCAATCTCCTTTTATGTATTATTACAACGTTTTTATTAGCTCGTATTCTTGTTTGTCCAGCACAAATTTTGCAATCGATTTTTAACTAACTTTCCGACTAGATAGACATTTGAAACATTTAGAATATATCAGAACACGATGCCAATGCATTCCTTTAATACTTTTAGCCATCTTTAAGCAGAATTGAATTCATTTTCAGTTAATTCTGTTTTGTATGGAAAGTTATTTCCGAAAAATCCGTAAAAAGTAAAAGACTGTTATCGGTTGCTAAGGGGGTGGTCCTGACAACTATATTATTAATATGCACGTGCGTTACTATGGAAATCAAAATGAAATGTCAAAATGATATTTCATTATGTTTGTTTGTTTGTTTTTTTATTTACTTCATATCAAGTACAAGTTTGAGCATATTGAGCGTAATAATTCAACAGAAAATTTAAAAACGTTGTATATAAAAAGTTCTTTTTATCTTGTAATTATTTTATTATTTAGTTATAGTCTCGAACTTATAATTTGCAATTTTGTCCCATGATCAATTTGAATGAAACCCTCCATAATATGGATATGAGATACTTACTAGTTAGATTTAGACTCAGACACTTTTAAACACTGTAGAATTAGATATACGAGTAGCTACATATTAGTTAGTATGTAGGTACTGCGTAAGTTTGTAGTTAGGACCTCATCATAAGAAAGTATCAATCTGTTATACCTAATAAATAGATAAATTAATTGTTATGTTTTTTTTTTAATCACGATATTCAGGTGAGAGAAGGTAAACAACTATCAATAATAATTTAAATAATAACTTACTACATAATAAATAACATGCATTTTTTTCCCATAGATATAGTTTCGATGTTAGTTACGGCAATAATTATCATTGTTTTTACATGCAGATTAGATTGTTATCTGGCTTTACATAATATAGATTTGAAACTATTTAAATCAATTTATTATGTTATTATTGATATTAAATGATATTTTCTATAGCTGTAATAATTATATATTACACATAATTGTCTATCACGTAAAATTGATAATGGAAAAATCAGACACGATTTGATAATCGACACTAATTTATAAAACATTTCTTCTGCAGACTTTATTATACAATAAAACGCATTATGTATAAATTGTTTATTATTTATTATGGTATATTATTGCTTTGATCGGGGCTGCAGTAAATTTAATCTATTTTTTCCGACCATGTCCGGTCCTAATAAGATCATATGGCCTCCACAGGGTAGAGGTTTGTATTAACAGATTTTGTTTTTTACGAGAAATGGATGTCAGCCACTTGCTCAACCTATTAGGTCCATACCCTGACTCACACACAAATTGAAAAACAATATGTGTACTTGCCAGACCCAGGATATAAGATACATAAATTTGAATGAAATCTATAATACCTAATAGATTTCTAGTGTCATAAATGTCATCAGAATAATTGAATTAAGAACCCGTTACCCTCTTGTCCAGGTATCAGTTCGCCTCGTGTTCGAACCTGAGACCCACGGCGTGATAATCCAAAGCTTAAGCCGCGCGGCCACCGTGGGTGTAATTTTATTAATCCTCGATTAACTATTCGATTTATTTTGAGGTACGTACATAGATATTATTTATCTATGGTTATGACACTGTACTAGTCGATTTAAAAGTTGCCATTGGAAAATATTTAAACTATGAGTTTGTTATTAAACATAATATCCAAACCTACCACTAGTATGCCTATTTTAAATCACTACGATTAATTATTGACTTTTATAATAAATATTACATATTATTGCGTTGCACGTCTAGCAAGTTATTTCTGTAAATTGTCTAAAATTATTAGTGAATGATCGTGTTTAAATTTAATATGCAAATCCGTGACACCATCTATTGGAAAATTGTCGAAGATGATGAACATTACTATAACGGAATATACAAAGCTTGCGTTTATAATGTGTAAAAATGCATCTAAAAAAAGAAACATTATGATAACAGTGATAACATTAACACAAAGAATACGCATAGTGCCACTGTAGAATGATTTCAGTATACAGCCCATTAGAATACTTAAGTAGTTTTCGAACTTTTTGATTAATGACGCCCAGTGACGTCCTCTTTTATTTGTAGTTTCAAATTATTTGCGAATTCTTTAGGTACCTACTTACCTATTTTATTATTTGTATTGGGCTATCTTATACAAACAAATACCAACATCAAAAATCTTAAAATTGATATACACACCATCTAGTGGCATCTACTAGGGATTAGAGCATTTCCACAAAGAAAGGTTTGAACGCACCCCTGAACGAAAAATACCTGTTTGGTAAAACGACATTAGAATATGTATTACAGTATAATAATAGTAATGTTGTCATTATTTGTTAGGCTTCGACTTGAGTGGTGAGTCTTTTTTAATTATGCGACAGCATCCTTTGTTTCACGGAAAACCTTCACTGCTCTCAAAAGTCGAAATAGTTGTATTCGTTCCTTCATTTGCCGCCCTTTATATTGTGCCGCTTCTATGCAACGCATGGCTTGTCTAACCCACGGGACGCGACTGATGACGCCCTAGTATTCTCTTACGACACCCAAAACATTTACCTCCATATTGTGCTGTCTTCGTTTTTCAAAATTTAAATACAATTTAAAAATATGAGTGAAATAATTATTGTATCAGAGAATTAAATTCAAATTGCCTGCGGCGAATATTTCTAAGAATGCTGATATTACCTATTTTTTAAATTAAACAGTTATAATATTCATTAATTCTATTGTCTTTATTCAATCATGACTGATGGATTATTACCTAAGTCTTAAATCAATTATAATTATTAACGAATTTATACTCCGTACTAGCTAACATAACTTTTGATCAAGACGTATCATTAATCATTATATAAATTACCATTTTTACAATTATTATTGTTCATAATAATTTAATAGCTTTTCAAAACACCATTGCAATTTTTGCGTGTCCCAGCCTTTAATTAAATAGTATATCAATTTACTGATAATAAAACACAGCATGGTATTTCTTTTGTTTTAAAAATATAAATTTGATTTCTATGTTAATTTCATTATTATTGTCTATTACTCTATTACATTTTAAAATATTTATATAAATAACCACGAAGAATTAAATAGTTTTCTTTTATTGACATCTATTGAATTAATTTGTAAGCTTGATTATCATTAAGCTTGCAACATTTTCCGAGAGGTGTTAAAAATTTACAGGAAATTTATAGGCCATTCATGGACTGAAACCGTATGCGGTTTCGAACCGTGTACCATACTAATCTTATCTTTTCTGTTCATGGAAATATATTCTCACAAAGTATATTATAAGTATCTGATTGTATCCGTTTGTACCATACAGTTACACTTACAAATTTAGTGAAAATATATTTTCATGAACAAAAATACAAGTTTAGTATGGCACATGGATCTAAACCGCATACGGTTTCAGTCCATGGATGGCCTCTTAATAGATTACTAGACAGGAAATCATATTTTATTATAGAATTAAATCGTATTTATTTAGTAGGATTTATAATGTCGACAATGTAAGACAATATAATCTTTCGTTGAATTTGATTACACCATTCCAGTGCGCGTGTGATCGATTTCTAGAGGAAGTTTTTAACAACAACTTGCATATTATTATCATTTTCTTGTTTAATTACGCGCGTTTCTACGCCAATTGATGCAGCATGAGAAGATCCCACACGTTGATAATAAATCTTAGGAAATAATTGCCTTTCACGACAATCAAACCTCTTAGCAAAATAATAATATTATAATTAATTTAGACTGCCACAGATCTAAATAAAATGGAAATGCTCATCAACACATCACAGTAAGTCGGTATAATGTTATCGCGAGGTGAAAGTAAGACAATTAATAGGGATTTTATAACTTAATAAAGTTGTTTTTGGAAATACCTTCATTCCTTCATTGTCATTTCAATTAATTATATTCAGTTGTATTATTCGTTTGCGGATATACTCATTCGAATTATCACCTGTCATATTTAAAAATAAAGTGATATTTAGATATAACAATCAAGGCCGAATTTATGTATCAAATTGGCAGGAACCTCGAGCCCAAAAAATAAACTAAAAAATTCATGAAGCACAGAAAGCCAATCTCCACAAAAGTAAGAAGAAACTTCAATTGAAATCAAATTAAGAAAAAAAGACGCTACCGGGATATTTACAATACACACATATATCAAACGCTGCCCTGTTAATAGGTATATCCCATCACATCAAGTGTAAATCAGGCCCTGCAGGGCTATTCTAAATAATTAACACAGTAACACGTTCCCATTATTTTTATTGCTACAAAATAACACGGATATCACTCGGAGCAATTCCATAAACATGGCGGTTATCTACAATAATTATTATTAACACACGGCACAGTGTTTTACTTGATATCAAATGCATCCGATTATAATCTTTAATTGGACTTTTTTTATCTCATTGGAGATTATATTCGGATGCATTTGGAATCAAGTAAGACGTGTTAAAAATATGAGGACATTTGAAAGCTCGCTGTTAACGAGGTCGTGACCAACCGTGTTACAAATCATCTCGCCTGACAGCTAATTCCCGGGATAATTAATTATCTGAATACGACATATCATAATATGTATCCCTTTTTTATTGATTTTGGAATTAACTGATATGTTAGAATTTAGGTACGTGTAGTGTTATTATATTCATTAGTAATAGTCTTTGTCCAATAATATCCAGTCCTCGCCAGGTAACAACCTGGCAAAATTTTGTAATAACAAAGCAAATAATAGGTACCTACCTACATATATGTAGACCTACATTAAAGTGCTCTATTTCATAAAACCATCCTAATGTTCGATTTCTTTCTATTGATTCCAGGTCAGATCACCATGATGTCGTCAAAAGTGTATATTGTGCTCGCTGTAGCATTCTTCAGCGCCGTGATGAGCGTCCGAGTTCCCTCTCATCCAGCTGCCTACTCAATATTCCTCAATCACGCGCCTTCACCCTCCCCCCAGCCAGGTTATAGATCGTATGGCGGCGGAAGCAGCGCGTTTGGACAGGGATCACCGTTCTCAGCCTACGGGTAAGATAGCAACCTAGTCGTATCAAATTGAATATTATCCTTATTTATGTAGGGGATGCCCCGGGAAAACTAACACGTTAAGGAAAAGTGATAAAATAACAAATTAAAATCATGCTAGAATAATTACATTATTAAATTTGTATATCATATTCAATCACTTGCGATTTACCAAATTCAGTCAAATTTAATTACATCATTTTAAACATAAATTAAAATAATGTCGAATACATACAGGCTTTGCTTGAACTCCCTTCCTCAGACAGAGTCCACTGCTCTGCATTCGCAAATTTCATTATTTTCAAAAATATATCAATACATCATAAATATAATGTAATAATAGATCGATAATAGGTAAGTATGAATCAATGTATTATTGTAATTCTGATCAATTGACCAATCAGGGCCGGTTTTATTTTATTTGAAATTGGTTCGTTTTTAGCAAGTCGCATTGAACGCCAACCTTAAGGGGGATCATATATGCCAACAGAGGACCTAACGGAAAAATACGAAGCTTGCTATTTGAGATTTTTTTATTGATAATTTACAATTTCAACTGTATATACATAATAATGTATGTATAAATATGTATCTGAATAAATATAACCATAAAAATGTAATAACGAAAGCTATGTACCAAATATGTGACAAATTCACATTTTTAACAATTGTACGTTCTTCAATCTTTGACTTAAAAAAATCTTTTTAATATTTTCAGATACATATTTATTAATTAATACAGTTGAAATTGTAAATTATCAAAAAAAAATCTCAAATTGCAAGCTTCGTATTTTTCCGCTAGGTTTTCTATTGGCATATATTATGATCCCCCCAGATTTGTTTCAGATACTTACCTGAAAAGTGGTTACTTTACCTACATCCTTACAAACACGAACAGGCATTCCATTCCTAAATTAAACTTCCCTAGTCTTGTTTTTTTCGGGATGAGAGGATGTATAATCTCAAACCTCTTACAATAAGTTAATAATAATTAATTAGTACCGAAAGAAATGTGTTTGGTTGTAAATGATGTGCAGGTTGTCGAATACCTACCCCTTCGATTTGAGATTGTCTCCAGTATCCTGCCATTTCCCGCGAAATACCGTAACTCCCAGCATCATAATATATTAATGTGGTTCTAAATTCACTCTGCAATAGGGTTGCATATTTCTAATTCGCGTTCATGTATTTGACATATTTTGCTAATTATAAAATTTACTATATTTCTTAACTTCTTTAAATATGGCCTACTTAACTCAAGTGTATATTGTATATTTGTCATTGACACATATTATTTTCTCTGTATGATAGATAAGTTGTGATGTTTTAAAATTGATTTAATATGCACAGAAATATTCGTTGAAGAAATAAACGTATCTAAGTACAGTGGTCAATTGGTCAACCATTTCCGAATGTTGCCTTTTAAATGATTCATTATATGTTTTATATACCTAATCGTAAGACATTTTTAACCATCATATAGTAATATAAAAATCACGCAGTCGTTACAGATACGGTAGGCCCCCACCAGCCCCAATGGCTCCACCATTCGATCCAGCTACGCTGACCTGCGGAACGGCACCAGCTTTCTGCACCAAGACCCCATACCGTTCTTTGGATGGATCCTGCAACAACATCGCCAACCCAGGACTTGGAGTACCTCAGACGCCATATGCTAGACTGCTGCCTGCCAAGTATGGAGACGGTAAGTGTAGTCAATTATCGTATGCATCATGCTACATCCCTAGCAATTGGGATTTCCAAAGACATATATGTAAAACAAAATAATTCCGAATGATCAAATTAATAATACCACAGGTCGATAATATTGCCACGTCTACGAATATTTCAAAATGTCTGGTTTGGTCCGAACATGAAAACAAAAATATTTTTATCAAATAAAGTTATATTTACCCATTTTTTATTTATCGATCCTAAGAAGATCGTATGAGCCTCCATATAGTGAAGGTTTGTAATAAAAGACTTTTGTTTTTACGAGAAATGGATTTCTCAACCGATTAAGTCGTGCTCTGGCTCCAAACACACATTGAAAAACAATATATTTGCCAGACCCTGATTCTTAACGACACACGTTGAATGTAGACCGAAGCTCTTACTACAATTGCTGTAATACCGATAATTTGTGGCTTAGTATTTCTTAATTATTCAAACAGACGTCACTGTGTGTTTAATTTTTTAGATTATGCAAATCAATCGACAGTGGCTAATAATTTTAGTTTAAAATCGGACGAGATAACTCGCGAAATATGTATGTGCGGCCTAATTATCACGGCCTCATAGAGTTAGATAACTCGCTGAAGGCATAGAACCGGTTCAATGTTTACTTAAGTTTTCTGTTAATTTTTAACGAAAATTAAAATACTATAATATTGCCGTTTAACCCTGTCTAAGGTTCACTCTTCACCACTACCTTATTTATTAATAAAAACAAATACGTATAATATGTATTCTAGGTATTGCCTCGCCAACGATTGCCCTGTCAGGACGTGACCTTCCTCTGCCAAGAATCGTCAGTCTTCTCCTGTTCCCCGATCAGCAGATTGAAGACCCAATCTGGAACCTCAACGCTATGCAGTGGGGACAGATCATCACTCACGACATGTCTCTGGCTGCCGGAGCAACGCAATCTCGTTAGTATACCTTCATAGTCTCCTACTATAACTACCACTCTCATATTGCTACTTCTGGTGTACGAATAGAAGTACTGGTCACCATTGAGCAAAAGAAGCAAAGAAATGATTCCATTCACTCAGTTCGCAAACCTCAGAAAGTAGAAGACTCATGACTGAAGTCCAGGAAAAGTTTTCTTGGAGGACGATTACGACATAAGTGGCATATCTCCCAGAAGAGTGACAAGTAAAACTAAAGCATACCTACCTGAATAGAGAAATTCTCATCGGGATACTGCCAAAGTCAACTCCGATAGGTAGAGTTTGACGCTGTGCTCTGTATGGGCATCGTTCAATTCAGCGCATCTATTTTATACACAAAATTGCTATCGGCAGCTATCAAGGGTAGCTTTGTATCGAAGTATTAGTTTTAATTGTTGCAATAAGTTCTATGTTTTAACAGCACCTCTCTTGCCTGTGCAAAATTTTAGAATGATATAGACATTTTTGACTGTTTAGACGGCTAACTTATTGTAACAATTATAATACTTCGATACAAACATATGATAAACTACCCTCGTTAACCGCTGATAGCGGCCGATTTTTATATTGTGTATAGAATAGATGCGCAGAAATATAAAAACTATTTCGTCGCAATTGGATCGGCCGCGCTTAGATTAGTAGCTAGAGCGCATCGGCGTATATCCAGTGAACGCGGGTTCGAGTCCCAAATGGGCATCGTATTGTTTCTAAAACGATATTTTTTAGTAGTTGTATATTTCTCACTTATTGTAACAATTGTAACACTTCGATAAAAACATATGAAAAACTTCCCTCGATAGCTGCCGATAGCAGTCTTGTGTATAGAATAGATGCTCTGCTTCGATTTTTGATATGTGAGGTTTATCAACAACTGGAAACATCTCATATGATGTAGCGAGGTATAAGACGCCAATCACATGCTGAATTGCTCTCGTATCGGCCTCAAATGTAGTGAAACGAACCTGCGGAAGACGATTGACAAAACTCGCGTAGAGAGCAAGGTAATGCATGGCTTCATTGGTAAGCCACCCACCAAGTGCCTATTGCTACGTTGTCTTCTACGGCCTGCGGTCATAAGAGTAAATTAAATGTTATATATATGTACATTTCCAATCTTTTCACCCCACAGACTTGGAAGCAACCCAGTGCTGCACAAACGAGGGACAATTCGTAGACAGAGGAACCGGAAGTTGGAACGAGCACTGCTTCCCAATCATCGTACCTGAAGATGACCCCATCCACCAGCTGACCCGTACTAAGTGCATGAACTTCGTCAGGACCATTACCAACAGAGACAGGAATTGCGTTGGCGGACACACTCCCGCTGAACAGGTACACCTACTATCTTTTTCTGAATGTTTTGTTTGGTAATTAAAATGTCATTATCTAGTCAGCAGTCAATGTGTTAAGTCACCTATGATTGTGAGAATATTAATTAGGTCACGGATTAGAATTATTAGTACTTATTAATTGATTGAAATCGACTTCTAATTTACCAATGCGCCTCAATTGTAAGTGCAATTTTAAGATCCTCGGTGGCTTGTTTATAAAATACAGTCATGTAATCGATATATGTATACATGTGCATCTTTTTGTTATGACCGTGATAATACACACTGTCAGTATTAAATCCATGCACGTGTAAACGGGGTAGGTATAATGCGTTGTTAAACTTTTGAACATTGGCTTGGAAGTTAAAATACTTATTGTCATAAGTATTACATTAGTAACATAAAGTTTAATGATGTAAGGCAGTGGTTTTCAAACTTTATTATTTCACGGCGCCCTAAAAAAATATTTTCCCTTCAGTTTTTTAAGCTTTTATGAAAGATGTGGATTAGTGATTAGTTGTTCAGAAGTGAAGTCAAGCGTACTGTCTTCGATAAAGGAAGAGCAGTTAAAATTTTGTTATTGTATTAAAATAACAGTTACAGCACACTCACGGTGGCCGCGTGGCTTAAGCGTCGGCCTATAGCGCCGTGGGTCCCAGGTTCAAATCCTGAGTCTGACAAATACACATATCGTTTTTCAATTTGCGTTTGATTGAATCACGGTATGGACCTAATAGGTTGAGCAAGTTGCTTACATGCATTTTTCGTAAAATCAAAATATATTAATACAAACTTCCACTCTGTGGAGGTCCATATTATGATCTTATTATAATCGGATATGGTTTGAAGAATAAATGTTCTTCTTCTCTTCTTCCACGGCGTTACATCCCGGGGTGGGATTTGGCCTCCTCCACAACCGCTCTCCACTGACTCCGGTCTCTCGCCACACTTCTCCAGTTACCGGGTCTTCCTATATGAAGCCAGTCCACTTCTACGGCGTCAGCCCATCTCCTTCTTGGACGGCCTCTGGGTCTTTTCCGTTGGGGTAGCCACTTCGTCATGATCCTTGGCGCTCTAACTTCAGGCATCCTCTCCACATGTCCCGCCCATCGTAGTCTTTGGGATTTATAGTACCTTATGCTTGTTTGCTGTTCAATCAGCTCTTCCAATTCATGGTTCATTTTTATTCTGTAGTTCCCATTTTCCAACGTGGGTCCAAAGATTTTGCGGAGTATTTTGCGCTCGAAGACAGCTAATTTGTTTTCCTCATTTTGAGTTAAGAAGAATAAATGTATGAATTTATAATATTCCAATCGGGCTTCCCACTTTTTAGGATCGGCCCTGGCTATATAGTCCGCAACGTTGCCAAATACACCATGCAGTGATTCTATTTATTTGCTTTGCTTCTTTTGTAGTGAGAATGTTAAATATATCTACATAATATTATGTAAAACATAATTTCAATTCATAATTCAATCAAGCAAATTGTTGAAATTTTCCTATTCTAATCACTTTTGTTTTGCCTTCCAGCTGACCGTGGTGACAGCTTACATGGACATGTCTTTGGTGTACGGCAACAATGAGATGCAGCACCGTCCTCTGAGAGCCAACGCTGCAGGAAGAATGTTGACGGAAGAGAGGCGTGGAAAGGAGTACCCACCGACTGAAACCAACCAGGGACTCGTCTGCGAAAGCTCCGAGAGTGCTGATGAGGCCTGCTATTTGACTGGTGAGAATTTAAACATAATCAAAAGGTTAACAGTTTCTAACATAGGAGACAACAGGTGGATGTTCTTCAAAAAATCTACTACTTGAATGTTCATAAAAATAATCTACTTATGAACAAATTTCCCTTAATTTTTTTTATTATATTTTGAAAATCTTACGAAATCTAAATATTAGGAAAATTAAATGGAGTTGAATTTGAAGTCACATCTTTCAGTCTTTTTTTATAATTATGTATTATCAATCAATTTTTAATCTTGTATATATTTAATATTATTTAAAACATAGTTTATTTAATAGTTATTAACAAATGTAAGGACGTCATATTTTAAAATGTGAATCTCTCTTGTCACCAGTTAGGTCCAAGACACACGGTAATGCAGAATTTCAATAATGTATCCAGTTTGAATCGATGTATCCAAATGGAATAGTCTTTTTTTATTGCAATTGGATATTATAATAAACATGCGTTACCGTGTTTCTCTCTGTAGAGGTTCCTTTAAGGATTTTGGCACGCAAACTACTCTACTTGATGCTAGTCAAAAGAAAATTGTGCCGGCTGAGAAATATGCCTTATTGAAAACCATTCGTCTACTCGTATCGGGTATTGCTAATTTGAATTCGGCCAGGGCCTATAAAACCGCCTTGAAAAAACCCCGGAAAATTCTTTGTAGCGCAAGGCAGTGGTGATTCTGATGAATATTTTGTCGTATTATATTCCCAATGGGGAACTGAGAACTGCGATTTATAGCCGAGTTTTTCCCGTGCTAAAAGAAATTTTAATGTAACCATTTTAACCATTACATGTCACCATTTATTATTTTGATTCTTTTTATTACATCAATACAAAAATTAAAAAGTGCATCTCTTCCGTTTCGTTTGCGATGGTCTCCGGAAGGTCTGGAATGTCCGCATCTGCCACATGTAATAACAAGTTCAGGTTGTGCCGCTCCTTGCTAAAAATTGGACAATCTAGGAGTAAATGTAGGACGTCCTGGTCGCTTCTGTGTTGGCCCTTAATAATAATATTTAATCTTGATTTCATTAATAAATATGATCGCCGTTTCTCTGTCGGAATTTGTAACACGTCAAATAGCGTAAACAATTTATTCAATCGTATAATGATAGGTATGATTTCGAATCATAATTGGTCGTATTTTTTCAATACGTTTCTTCTTCTCAGGTGACGTCCGTGTCAATCAGAACCCACAGCTGACAATTCTTCAGATCATCCTCCTGCGTGAACACAACAGGATCGCTACCAAGCTGGCCGCTCTCAACCCTCACTGGGATGACGAGACCACCTTCCAGGAAGCCAGGAAGATCAACATTGCTGCTTACCAACACATCAACTATTACGAATGGATCCCAATCTTCTTAGGTGAATATATCTATAAACATTTAGTCATTCGTATATATAGGTACCCACTTACAGAAATATTGATGTAAATATTTTGATTTTTTGAAAGACGTTGATAGACGTCGTTGAAATATATGAAAGCGATGCCGAATAGAAAATATACTAAGGGTAATGATAAAATGTTGTGCAAGTCATTTCGCATTGTAGATTCATTTATCATAATTTTCAAACTGTTATTGCCCGCATCTGAGCAAAATCACGGTGGAAATTTTAAATTCTTGCAATCAGTCAATAATTCCAGAAAATATTTAATGTACCAACAGATATTACGAAGAATTCATATGAATGGGTGGTGTTTTTTTTTTTTATTACTTCATAATATATTGACCATCATTTCTTACCGGAACCAAAGCATGCCTGTAAAAGAGCAAACCGCATACATTATTTGTAAAGATAGGCAGCGATCAACATTTAGATGCACAAAAATATACGTACCTACGTTATTAGTGAATGTCAAAAAGACGTTAAAGATGGTGTATATAAACAATTAACGGCCCACGTGCTCGTCGTAGGTCAAAATTGAGTTTTTATTGTATTTTCAAACCATGATCCTGGACACTCCTTAAACGTTGTAGATAATCTATTTATATAATTTTGAAGCCTTATTATCCTTTATAGTTATTTTAAACATTAGATGACTGCATAAAGTATTTTTGTTACATAAAATAGTATTCTTTTAAACCTCTCGCTCTAATGTTTTAGAATATAGTCATATTTCGGTACATAACTGTGCAGTGGTGTTAAGATTTTTTACATTTATTAATTTTTAAACGCATTTATAAAACCATTAGTATAATTTATTACGAGATAATTTTTGTAAAATATTCACGATAAAAAAAATATATTGATAATCTCTATGATCCCAAATTTGACAAGAATTAGGCATTTTATTATTCAAAAAATCGGCAAGATTAACACATTTGAAGATGATTCTAAATATACTTATTATAAGCTATGTCTTTGACCATTCAAGTGTGATAAACATCTTATGAATAATGATTGCTTTATAATAATTATTGACCTAAGAATAAGGTAGTGTTTTTTTAAAATACGCCATTTCTTTTGTCATTCCCCAGTGGTTAAGCTACAATATACGGCCGTAGCCATAAATTGACAAACTATAATTGAAGTAGGGAGTGAAATGATATTGACGCGCGTGTTTGAACATGTACCATTTAAAAAAAATAAAAATAAAATCGGTTAGGTACATGTTCAAACACGCGCGATAACATAATTTTACTCCCTACTTTAATTATAGTTTGTCAATTTATGGCTACTAATTTATGGTCAAAGACAAAGCTTATAATAAGTATCTTTAGAATCATCTTCAAATGTGTTAATCTTGCCAATTTTTTGAATAATAAAATGCCTAATTCTTGTCAAATTTGGGATCACAGAGATTATCAATATAATTTTTTATCGTGAATATTTTACAAAAATTATCTCGTAATAAATTATACTAATGGTTTTATAAATGCGTTTAAAAATTAATAAATGTAAAAAATCTTAACACCACTGCACAGTAATGTACCGAAATATGACCATATTCTAAAACATTAGAGCGATAGGTTTAAAAGAATACTATTTTATGTACCAAAAATACTTTATGCAGTCATCAAATGTTTAAAATAACTATAAAGGATAATAAGGCTTCAAAATTAAATAAATAGATTATCTACAACGTTTAAGGAGTGTCCAGGATCATGGTTTGAAAATACAATAAAAACTCAATTTTGACCTTCGACGAGCATGTCCCCCCTTAATGTATAGCCGCCACCTTTAAATTCACTAACGTATAAAATATTATGTATTTTATACTATGCTACCAATTCAACTCTTTGCGTTTTCCACAATGTGAATTATTGAATCAAAACTCAATTTAAAATTCAAATCGGTAACTAAAAATTTATATCAGTAGGTACCTAATAATATGTCTCGTTAACAAATAGTGTTTGACAAAGATACCATAGCAACCATTTTTTTTAAATAATTAATGGCTTACATCAGTACGGATTTAAGTATAATTAAGTACTGCTTGTTTGGGATTCGGTACATATATCTTTACTCTAATTGGTCCATTTGTAAACATAAAAACATCTTTGTTTTTAGGTCTTGAGAACTCAATCAAGAACGGAATCATCTACCCCAACTCCAAGAGCTACGTGAACGACTACAACCCCACTGTTGACCCAACTATCCTCAACGACCACGCCACTGCCGCCTTCAGATTCTTCCATTCCCTCATCGCTGGACAACTCCAGTGAGTAAAAACAATAAAAATACAACAAAAATCACATTCAAATCGCGTCTAAATGCTTCCCAACTACGCTTTAGCCAACGGATGCGTCATTGGCTCGATTCTGCGGCTGGGTGCAACAAGCGGACAGACATCACGTGTTCTTCAGTTTCATCAGCGCCACATTCGCAGTTTAAAAACTCATTGGAGTATTACACTTCTACATATTGTTTATAGTCCTAGATACTCCGATTCTTTATATGATTCATCATCTTCCAAACTGCGAAGTCCTCCGTGTCCCCAGGTGATAAGCTCTTGTCTTACACCAGTAAAAGGCTATAATATATCTTTTGCACACTCTAGCTATTCTTTCCACTGCAGATGGCTCCGAGAGCTCCGTTTATGACTTAAGTAAGTATTTCCTGGACTTCAGACTTGATTACGCCAGTGATTTTGATATAGTGGGTACCAGAATGTGCACTTTTGCCAGTAAATAGGAGTAAATTTCAAGCATCCCGTTGGTATACGGCGGGCATTATTTAGGAACGTATTTATCCACTTTTCTCATGTAGCCACCATTCACTCAAACCATTGAATCAAACACGTGCAATTGAAACAGCATAATATTGTGATTTTTGGCTTAATATTCAATGTCTTAATATTTGATTGTATATAATAGTACCTAATGAGATTAATTTGTTTCTTGTTCTTTCCGATCGGTCTTGTTTATGGTTGTTGATTTCGGTTGCTATGGTTTTCTACTCTTATATTTTCTGCCAGTGTTGCTATCTTTGCTGCCACAATGGCTTTCAGTCAATTGGTTGAGGGGAATAGCTGATGTCAATCATGTTTAGTATTCGTGTTCATTAAAGAAATCGATAATTTCATATTTTTTTAAAAATTTAAATGATCCAGTCACATCATATCGTCGTCCCAAAAGCATTAGGACACTTGTGCAAAAATAGAGTTTTTTTTAGTGAAAAAAAAATAATTAATAAAATTAATTAATAAATTAAAAAAATAAATGTTTAATTATTTCTTAATATTTTGAAATGAAATTCAGAGCACATGTGACTTATTACTCAAAGATTGAAATGAAATATATTTTTTTTTTCATGTCTTATGAAGATTCTCCTTCGGCTACAAAATCTTTTTTTTTATATAAAGACCTTTACACATTTAAAAATAAATACACATAGTACCTTTTTCTTATATTATTTTTGTAACCACTGCACATAGACTGACAAAGTCGTGTAGTTACATGTTACGTTTTTCGTTTTTGTTTTACGTTAATTGAAGATTAGTTTACAAATACACAAGAGTGACCTTAATTTCCTTTCGTAAATTGTGATTTCATGGATTTAGCCCCACAAATGCCATTTTGCCCATAATGATGAGAAAAAAATTACGAATAAAACTACATTCATAACTCGAAACCATCAAAATGTACAAGTGCCCTTTTGCTTTTAGGACGACGATATTATCTCACCTGCTTATTTTTTAACGTTATTGGCGAGAAGATTGTGTGATATTGCCATGGCTATTCTAACTGTTTTTTTTTTTTAAATCCAGGCTCATCACTGAAGGCCGTCAATCCGCCGGAGCCATCCGCCTCAGCGACTGGTTCAATCGTCCATCCGTCATCGAGCAGGGAGACAACTTTGACGATCTCACCAGAGGCTTGGGAACCCAGCCCGAGGAAGCCAGCGACCAGTTCTTTGACAGCGAAATCACCCAGTTCTTATTCAAGAGGAACAGTACCTTCGGAGGAGATCTGAGAGCCATCGACATCCACAGAAATCGTGATCACGCTCTGGCTTCTTACAACGAACACCGCGCAGCTTGCGGTCTGCCCAAGGCACATAGCTTTGATGATTTGAGTGATGTCATTTCAAGATCTGTAAGTAGCAAGCAAAAAGATTTCAAGTTATACACGTTTATATTTTTATAAAATCGATGATTTTTAAAATATAAAAAATATTAAAACGATGAATTAATCGAAAATCTTCAGGGTAAAATTTTGAAAACTTAATAAATTAAATGTTAATAATAAATATGACCATAAAATAATATAATATAATTATAACGTAACTCGTGACATAAATATGTAACAAATTCACATTTTTTACAATTGTAAGTTTATCTTTGACTTAAAAAAATAAAAATAAATCTTTTTAATGTTTTTAGATACATATTTATTAATTAATACAATTTAAATTGTAAATTATCAAAAAAATGTGTCAAATTACAAGCTTCGTATTTTTCCGCTAGGTGCCTCTGCTGGTATTCTGCTGGTATAAGCATCGCCCTTAATATAAAATCCATCCAGTGGAGATTCGCACACTTCGTTTGGGAGTTTTGTGATTGTTACTTACATTTTTTTTGTTCTTTTTTAGAACATTCACCTTCTGTCAACCCTGTATGAGTCAGTGGACGATATTGATCTGACGGTCGGTGGATCTTTGGAGGCGCTGGTACAAGGAGCGCTGGCCGGCCCCACCTTCCTCTGCATCCTCACAGAGCAGTTCTACCGTACCAGGAAGGGAGACAGATACTTCTACGAGAACGGAAACACTGAATTTTCCTTTAATCCAGCCCAGCTAAACGAAATCCGCAAAGCCAGTGTCTCAAGACTGTTCTGCGACAATGGAGACAACATTTCATCCATGCAGCCACGAGGCTTTGAGAGAATCTCACAATCGTAAGTTTTTACTAATCTCATATTATATTAGGCGCAAAACCCACAGATAGAGGTGGACTAAGGAGCGAGTGTCAATTTTGCTGGTGGCATGACCATTCAACCGAAAGACAGTCTGATGCAGAACTCGATAAGTGTGATGGGGTTCAGTTTACCGCTGCTGTAGATACACTTTCTTACCTTTTTTAGCGATCTGAAATTTTCACTGATCGATTTTTCGTGACTATTTCCAAATAGAAACGTAAACCAATATACTTTTTGTTTATCTACTTAATGAATGGCGGACATTTTTTTTATATAATAAAATAAAATAGAATATAATATATAATATATCTACATATAATAACACTACAACATGCCATAATGCTCAATGAAAGTAGTGTAGTAAAGCAGTAGGCAGTAGTAAAAGCGAAACGATGATGACCCAGTACTGATACTGACACATTCACGTTAGGCACCTAGTATATACAAGAAATTCAAATATAGGTACAACCTCAATGGTATTATCGTAAATAGATAAATAGGAAAACATAAATACACTGAACCATCGTTATTTAGGACATTTGGTTGAACAATCACAAAAATCTCCTACTTGTTTCATATGTAAATAACATTGAAGTATCATAACGACTGCCAAAGACGGCAGGCATGGCCTCCACAAGAGGGGGGCTGACAGGGCTCTAGCCTGGGGGCCCGGGCTCATAAAGGGCCCGGCGTGACGAGTCAACCAGATAAGTGAAATAAGCACACATCACAAATTTGCTATAATAGTAAAAAAACGCTATTTTACTGCAATGTTATTATTAATTAAAAATATAATACTGTATTAACTATTACTGTATTAACGAAAACATGGTTCATTGTGTTCTATCTACCATCTATCATGTAAATGCCAGTTCAATTGATATTTACTTAATGCTTAAATATTTTCTTGTTTCAGCAACAACATCGCGCCATGCGAACACCTGCCATCGATCGACCTGTCCCTCTGGCAGGACGTCAACTCGCCTCACAGCAGCCCCCACGGAGAGTTCAGTTACTATAAGAAATAGGCTTAGAGAGTAATATTTATTTTATACCACAGTGTCTTAATGTCATTATTTCCATTAATATAGTATTTTCAGGCTGAGAAACAGTATAAAATAAAATAATATTATAGTCATCGGAGTTTCAAATAAGATTTGCAACAATTAAAAATGGTGCTTACGAATTTTTAAGGAATCACTTTATATATTGTATTATTACCTACACAAAACCGTGATATTGGCAATCCTAGTCTTATCAATAATATAACTCAATGTAACTTAACCTAACCTAACCTAACCTGACATCCAATAACCAAGAAATTCACAGTTTTTTGTATGCCATAATTCTACTACACAATAATTTGTTTTTGTTTAAAGAAAATAATACAGTTAGTTTTGAATCAGTAGTGATTACTAATTACCTCAGATAGTACGGTTTTATTTTATTCTCCATCATGGAAAATACTGCACGAGAAACTAGCAAACTAGCTTATATAGCCCAATCATGCTAATTACCCCCGCGTTGCGGGAAGCAAGTAATTTGTATACAAAAATAATAATATTTTAGATAAACTAAACAATTTTTTAATTTATTAAAAGTGGTGCCTTTACACATTAATCATGAATGCCACCCCTTTCATTTTCACTTCAGTACAATGTGTTAATCATGTATTATTATTATTTCTTCACGGCTATTTTAAATAATTTGGCAAATACAATAAAATTCTGACATAAAAAATCTACTGAGTTGAGTATGTTTTCTAATTTTAAATGCATTGCTCTTAAATAGTACATAGTATATGACCTGCCTATCCCCGCGTGATGTCATTGGTTAGGATATTTTTGCTCAAGTTATACAGGATTGCCAATTCCATGGCGTTTTGCGAACAAGTTAAATAACGTTAAGTAACTCCGTTAATTATATAAGTAGGTAGATGTGTCCTCCTATTCCATAGTATCTAGCTTGCATTGGTTCATTTTTGATTCATATTAATATATATTTAATAGTTATATTGTATTACTTGCCTTCATAGACTATTGAGAAATCTATATTATGTAGTTAATGTAGAAAACTTTTATACTCATGATGCATAGAAGGTTATTCAGAATTAGGAAGGCATACATAATTTAACTAAAAATTAATTCACAACGAAACATTCCATGTTTAGTTAATTATGAGTTGCATTGTCAGTTAAATTCACTGCTTATATTATTATTAAATTAGTTTTGTACTCTATGTATCTATCTACTTTTCTGCAATATATGCAATTCCACTATTTAAATCCACGTTAACATCCGAAGATACACATATTACTTGACCAATTGCAAAATATGAATTTACGTTTCTTGTCATTTTATTTCGATCTTTAGTTCACTTGATAATCTTGTATTGATTTTGACCACCCCCCAAAGAGATATCTTGACAGTATAATTGTTATATAATAATAATATTTATGAAGATAATTGACTTTGCAACTAGTACCCTAAAATAATTTAGATTTTTTTTATGATTACGTAACCTAACCCGATAAAGATAAATAGTTTGGTCTTTATCAGTTTATTCTAGCAATTTCGTCCACTGTTAAAACTAAATGCACATCATTGCCACGCAAATAAATAATAATGCATGTATATGCAGAGATGTGATATATTCCGCTTGCGCAGCTGTCAATGTGACTGGTAGAATCAACTTCTGAATTACCAATATACACCACACTTGTATATATACACTACAAAATACCTACTAGACGGGTCAATCGTGTCTTAAGTAGTTACCATATTTTGTTAAAGATAGAAACGTATTTCAATAAAAACCATATTTTTAAACTCTGTCTCTGTTCTAAAGCATACTTTAAGGATATAAAAATGGCATTCTTTGTTTTCAATCAAAATACTTATAGCCGTTTTCCATATATATATAAATATTTTTTTTAAACTATTATTTCCATATCGTCGTCGAGCTGTTAAAACCTGTGATGTGACAAAATTAAAATGTTTCAGAAAAGAAAAAACTGAAGTATGAATGTAGACTTAATCTTTTTTGAAAATTTGTGAACAACTTATTTTTTATAAATAACTTGTAGTAAAGTGCATGTCATCCTCAATTATATTATGAAATATCTTTGATGTGATTACTACATTTGAGGTATTATGACGTTATAATATGGTCTTGAAAAATTAGAAATGTTAAAAAAGAGGTTTCTGTAATTAAATACTTACATATTAATTTTCGTGGAATGTTTTATGTACGGTATTATATAAATTAATGAAAATAGATATTAAAAAACCATTTTGATAAAATTGTTACATTGGAGGTTTTAACACAGATCAACGATGATATTTATTTTTTATAAATTATTATTTCACAAATATTGTGCAAGATTGATAATTGGTTAGGAATTATAATTTAAACATTATTTATCCTTGTGTTTCTTGCAAGCTATTAATTCCTTTCTTCGTTTAAGTAACTTATTTTTTAAAATCACTTGTTAATGATAATATTACGATTTCTATTACATATATTATGATTAAGTATAAAATAGTTTTGATCGATGTTACCAGGAATGCTGTGAATAAAATGCGTGAAGCATTTTGTCAATTTTTCAATTATTGTTTTTTTTATACAATAATCGTGCATGCCATTTTAAAGTAAGAATTATTAGGACACTGCCAATTTTTATAGACTACACGTTTTCATTTCAAAGTTACCTGCTACTAAATCAAAGATATTTATCGAAAAATTAAGATATTATTGTATTGAATCTATACTAAAATGTAAAACTCATTAAGTGACATTATGGGAAAAAAAATCACACGAAATGAAACAATTAATTCTACGCCATGAAAATACATAGAAATTAAATTTTCTTGGTAATTTTAATACTAACTCTAACTTAGTGCGTTTTACCTTTTATACGTTGATTTATTACCTATGCTTCATTCTGAATCTAGATGTATCTTACAACATTATATTTTTATATCCATAATTGAAATAATATATTGTATTGTAAAAGATTTATAATTATTATTTAGTAAAATAAATAAAAAATGTGCAATAAAATTACAGCGAATAAATCTTGAGTATTTCCTACTGATTATTTTCTAAATAAATTAATTTAATTGGTTTATTATTAATGATTATTTTACCATTTTTTTAGAAATATAGATGTGCATTAACTGTCATTTTTTGATAGTTTGATTGTACCTAAATAAAAGCATTGAAAATATTTAATCAAGGAATAAACCGATTTCATTTCGATATCTGAAAGGGTAATCACACTGAAAACAGATATCTTCATGTAAATATTTCCATTTAAAAATAAGTCATAAAATAAATAAACATGTATTATACATTCATGCCAATCGCAACAGGTGACGTAAAAACAATTGTAGTTTTTGATCTTGTCGAGTGCGCGTATGTTTAGTATTTATTTTTTATAAATTTATAATAGGAATAGCTTCACAAAAGATTTTTTTTATTTGTCTCCTTGTTTATTGCAAATTTATTATTATTTTCATCATAAATTACGTTAGTAATGAAATAGGATTTGGGATTAAATCTTCAATGATTAATAAATTAAGAAAAATGAAATGAGCACGTCATATTGTTTTATAACATTTGTGTTTTGTATTGTAAATAAGAAAAACATTACCAATAAAACTGTTTTCTACCTACTTTCGTTGTTTTAATTTTTTATCAAAAAAATATCGTGTTGGATTATTTTTTTTTTCAGTATTGAAAAATAATGTGAGTACCTCAGGTGTATCCAAACTTCGGACCATAGTTAGTAGCCAAACCCCGTTGTGTCCTTCACTTTAAAAATGGCGTACCTCATCCTTGAAAGGAAATGAGAGATTAAAAACATCTGCTGACTTGGATTTTGGTGGGAATTTTAAGTGTTGGGCGGAAAGAGCTAAAACCTGACTGTGTGAGATTTTTATTATTTTTCTTGGAAAAATAGATTGACGAAAACTCGGTATTTTAATGTTTTTTACTGTTGTCTACTTGTTTGTTGACAATGTGGAATATTTACCACGTATTGTTAAATATTTCCTTTATTTTGATAAAATACTTCCTATGCATTGTTAAAATGCTTCATGTATTATTATGAGCAGGTCCTGTCTTAGACGGGGCTCGAAACAGACCGGAGCGCATCGGAACACCATCCCGGTTCGTGAAATCCTCAAAATTATTGCTGTCTCGTGAAAAAAATTATCTGACCATCTAAGCTAGAAAGATCAAAAAACAAAAAACAAACACATTTAGTTTTATAAATTATACACAAAATTAATAGCCATGCTAATATTTTCGGAAAATTTTGTGTATAATTTATAAAAATAAATGTAGCAGGTTCGTAAAATTTTCCATTTCGGGCGCTGCTTAGAGCGATTGGATCGATTCAGCCTCGCACTTGCTACAGCCGACCCTGATAACGAGAATTCGTGCATTCCGTTTGCAGATATATAGCTGACAAAAAAACAATAAAAAAAGTATTTTATGATAACGACACTCGTGCAATTTCACCACGTTTTTATTTAATTACAATGTGGTCATGAAAATCGGTGGTGTATGTAGATTTAGACACAAGTTATATTTTAATATTATATACTTTCTTAATATAAATAATTTGTTATGGATGTCACTGTCATATTTAACATTACACTGACAGTTGAAGACAAACGATCAGTTTGAACTAGATATATAAATCGAGTCGCTTAGAAATGTCTCAGAAACTCTACATCAATTTATTGTTCCGTTCGGACTGTTTAGTTCATTTGAGTCATTTTTTAATGTGTCTATAAGTATATGCATTGCATACGCGTAGGTGACAGGATGATAAAAAAAACTTTAAAACTTGGTGACCGTCGTGGTCCACAAAGATATTTTACCAGTCGAACATAAAAATATTAGACTATTGATTATTAGATTAGAGATTAGTATAAGGAATGAATCGATAGTACCTACCAACAGTAATAAAAACTGATGAAAAACTACGCCTTATTGGTTGTGTGGCAAGTCAGGATGAAGTAATTTATATGATGACATCCCCAAAATATGGCAACTAAAAATTGATACGCCATATTCCAACACTCTTTACTTTCTTTGAACCTCGCGATTTTGTTTCCGTCTATCATATACCTATTTCCACATCTATTAAGATTCTTCTTATATATAGAAGTAGATTGCTAAGAGAGGCGCGAAAAGTTTAACACAATTCCAACCATTAAAACCAAAATCCATATTTTCATACAGTGAAAGTGACGTGACAAATATTTATTTGAAAAATTGAAGAAAAAATTAATGTAGCAGTTTGCAAATACATAGTTTATAAAACGGCCGCTAGTTATAAACTATACAAAAAAACAGTCCTATAAAAGGTTGTTTGCAAACCTGTCTGAAAATATGGAGACAAATTTTATAATACCTCACTTCTGCACTATTGTGAAGCGCGCTGGCTATCTCGTGAAAAAATGAAGTCTGAATAAAAGAGTCAAATCATAATGTTGAAATTAGACGCAAGTTTGTTTAGGATCGATTATTTTGTTGTATTTGGTTGAAATTAAAAAAAAAATGAATGAATAAATCAATGCAAGGATTACTAATGCATTCACTGATTTAAAAAGAAGAAGTGAAGGCATTCATAAAAATTTGGAGCTTTGGAAATCAAAATTACAAAAAAAAATAAGTTCGCCATGTATCCACATTTAAATTATTTCTACTCCAGATATATATTGAAGCAAACAAAAATCTATTTACTGAGTTCTTGATTAGTTTGATAATTCACTTTTAACATTATTTCATTAATAGTAAAAAAGTCGCATGCGGCTCTTTTCTGTTTCAGGGCTAATAAATATTTTAAATATATGGTTGAAAGATCCTGATCTCGGGGCCCGCTGTATGATGTGGGGCCCACGATAGAATCCATTTGTCGATGAACGATGATAAATTTGGATTGACTACTATTGAAATTGATTGTGCTAATAAACAAGCACATTCATCGTATGAAAAACAAATTAATTTAAAAATGAATATATAAGTACTTACTTAGTAAAACCTTGTCTATTTTTTTTTCAATTTTGTATTAGTAGATTGTTGACTATTTAAAAAGGTGGCTGTATTTTTAATGAAATAAAGGGGGGAGGCGCCAAGATTAGTTTTTTTAAAAGAGAGGCATAATGTCGCTGGTCCCGGGCTCGAATCCCGGCTCCGGCAAAAAAAAACACATTTTGTTTTTCAATGTGTGCTTGGATCCATAGTATGGACCTAGGTTGAGCAAGTAGGTAACATCCATTTCTCGTAAAAACAAAAATCTATTAATACAACCTTTATTCTGTGTTTCGGCAATATGCTTTGTCGCATGCGCACAAAATGTATTTCCGTCCTGCTTTTCATTACTTACATCTTTTCCAAATTAGACCCCCTACACGGAATACCGCACTTATCAAGGTGCATTCTCCATACCCAAACAGACTTTGAGTCTAGCGATTAATACCCGGCCTGCAAGTATAACCTCACTAATTCAACACGTGGCTTAACGGTAGTAATTATTATTGTAATCGTTAGTGTAAATTTACGTCACCCACGCCGTCGTGTATTTTAGATATCTCGCATCGGAATATAGAAGCAAATAATATTAGATGCCTCAGATAGTTGCACCAATAAATTTCACTGATCACCAGTCACCGGCCTTGCGTGTCGTATAATAGCGAGAGGAAGCCGTTGAGAAGGCCGTTTGACAGTCAGATCACGCGAGGTCCTGTCGAAGAAGAAGAAAAAGTAATATTCCATTTACCTGAATAATTAATATTTTTTCTGTTTCTGAGGAGGGGTTCCGGACCCGAAAACCCCCTCATTGTGTGAGTGCTTAAGCATTCGTAATTACAGTCGAACTTGGTTATAACGAGGAAGATGGAACTGACTGAATTTGCTCGTTATAAGCAGTACTTGTTAGCATGGCCCCCACATTCTGAAGCGGGCCCCCTTACCTATCGCTAAAGATAAAGGTGCGACGCTCTACAGTAGCGTTTTCCAAATAGTGTATGCGGTAAAATTAATGTGTGCTTTTAGTTTTTTTTTGTTTATTTTAATACATCCATTTGAATTATGGTGTTGTCGAGTATCTATAAGCAATTAAAAATTGTATCCAACCACACAATTTTAAATAATGACACTAAAACTTTTTACTATTAGAGATAATTTTGATGTGTGCTTATATAACTTATCTGGTCGACTCGACACGCCGGGCCCTTCCTGAGCCCGGGCCCCCAGGCTAGAGTCCTGTTAGCCCCCCCCCCTCTTTGTGGGGTCATGCTCGTTATATCTTCATATAACATTTTTCGCGCCACGTTCTATTTAAGCATAGAACATAAAAAATCTGAAAACCATCGTAAAAATCCCAGAAACAAGCATGGCATTCATAAACTACAAAAGAAGTTGTTTATTAAATTATTGTAATGAAGTGCTGAGCCGTCGGCGCTGGTATATACCTTCTGACTTCACAAAGCTTGGATTTTTTACATGGAATTTCAACGATATGCGTGAATACTTTTTCAATGTTTTCGGCGAACACTCCAATTAGGTACTTAGACACTTAACTAGTGTCATAAACGTAATCCGATCCCGGCGGCATCGGTCTAGTTAACTGCCCGGTCGGATTTTATTGCTTAGGGTCGAAAATGTTGTTTTTAAACGACCGACACATTAACAGTTTTGCTCGGAATACCCGAGAAGTAGCTGGTTATATAGGTGAATAAATGTATAGAGAAAATCATAAACTAAAATTTCAACGAATGCTTCCTCATTACATCCGAGATGTCGCTATTTCCGTGATCGTAATAACCAAGTTCAACTGTATTTAAGATGGTACTTCAGTGAAACGGCAAATAATTTTCAACTATAGGTGCAACGAAATTTCGGACTGGCTGGCAATCGGAGAGCGAAAGTCGAACTGTGAACACGTCAATTTGTTTTGTGATGGCGACGGGGGAACTAATTCTTAAATCGTGTAAAGATGACTAAAAAACATTACCCATTTACTTGAAAAAGAAGACATGTCAATGAATATATTATTATTATTAGTAATAGAACAATAAACATGACATTAAATGGACGCATGTTGACTTTTTATGACAAATTATGTTTTGTTCTGCACGCGTCATTTGCACAATCTTCGCGTCGCATAGTCACGATCGTTTTAGACCATGCCCCAGCTGAAGTAATGCCTTAATTATTTTACATATAGGTGCCTCATGATTTTTGACAAATACACCACTGTAGCCAATGCATATTAAAACTTGTGTTGAAAGATTAAAGACGAGATATTAAACATACTGGAAGCACATCAAGATATCATTGCGTTTAGCAATTCCTTTAATATAAGAAATACAATATTATAATTTGTTTGTTCGCGATCATTATTAAAACAGTTGTTATACACACGTCCAATTTATGTATTTAATGCAAACATAAAAACGTGCATATAAGCATTGCCAAATTGCAACCAACTAGATTTCGAGACGTGAAGTTTCACAGATGAATATGTATTAATTCTCTCAAATTAAAATAAGATTAAAATGTTTCAGTTTATAATATTATTATTGGGGGTAACTTCGGTAGTGTCTGTGGAAGTGAAAACCTCGGTCATGCTTAACTCTTTGTCCTCCATCCCGATCGCAGTTAATGCGAAACCAGTTCCGATCACAGGCGATGCGAAACCAATTCCGTTCGCAAAAATGTCGAAATCGGTTCTGATCGCAGACATGGCGAAATCAGCTCCGATAGCGTTTCGGGCATCGAATAATTATACGAATGAGATCGATCAGGCTGAAGCAACGTTGGTTTATCCACCTAAAAGGTAAGCAGGTTGTTTATAATTTCTATTAATTATATTTAATATAGGATATAAGAGAGATCCAGAAACTTAGAGTAGGACAACGTGGTATGGAGAGGTGCATGCTGGGCATGATGCGATGTAATATAGTTTATTAAAAGCCTTAAATGGAGATGGGCTGGATACATAGCTCGAAGAAGAGACAATCGTTGGACAAATCTAGTCATCCAGTGGTATCCAAGAAGTACAAAACGTCCGCAAGGTAGACCTAGAGGCCGCTGGATCGATGAAATGATAAAGTTCTGCGGAAGTACGTGGCAACGTAATACACAGGACCGAGAGAAGTGGAAGCAGATTTAAGAGGACTTCATCCAGCAGTGGATAGATTCAGGCTGATGATGATGATGATATTTAATATAAAGTCAGCGGTGCTTTTCGCGGAGGTCCAGTACACTGTGGCCAAACAATATAAGGCTAGCTGTACCCCCTTGACATTAATCCCCCGTATAAAAATAAAATTTCATCGACGCAATAAATATTTATTACACATTTAAGGATAAAAAGAGAGAAAGATATTCATTTAAAATATTGAAATCTGCTTATTAAGAATTATTTTTCAAATTTACTGTAAATATTTGTTTCTTTCTAGCCTTGTAGCTTTGTAGTATTGATTGTCGTTTCAATTAAAATTCACGACCCCCCCCCCCCCCAACTATGTTTGTGCCTTGCCCAACCTTCTTATTGTGAGAATCTCGAAATAATGTTTTGTTAATTTCAAATATTTTTTAGATCAGAGAAGTTCATGCCTCCTTGCTGCGGCCTGAAGGTGAAACCTTGTACTGATTCCAAATATCGAAGGCTGGACGGATCTTGCAATAATCTCCTGCATCCAGAATGGGGAGTACCCAACAGCACATATCACAGACTTTTACCGCCAGCATACGGAAACCGTACTCTGCCCTTAATATATATAATATATATGTTTTTTAATATTGTCTTTAAGTACGAGTACTTGCGCACGCTAACTAGCATACTTACTTGATGCAAAAATGTATTTGCTGAGAAAAATACCTTTTTCGTAAAAATAGAAAACTATTCGTCTACGCAAAGAGTATTTGAATTCGGCCTCAACTATCATTACTCTGAGGCATAAAGTCCAATAAAGCAGGCTTGCGGGGCGCTCGCGCATTTTCTATGTGAATCATCGAAAATACAACGTAATCAAATACGCCAGCGCACACTGGATTTGACGACGCATTGTGCCCGCCTGCCCCATGAGTCACCGTTGTGTGGCTTTTCAGCCGGATGAATTAACGAAAATACAACGTAATGCATTCATTGAACACGGCGAGCAAAATCACGCTCTGGAAGCGTCGTCGATAGACGGGCGAGAAGTCATTATTTAATAACAGAGAATTCATTGTTTAGTTATTGCGTAATTACAAGCCCCGAGAAATAATATAATATTTTTATTGCTTTGTTATGAGGACGCTAATAATAATTATTATTTTGTGCTTCTTGGGCCCCTTATTACATAGGTGAAGGGTAATGCGCGGGTGGGAGGGGGCCTACTTAGTAGTGAGCGCACCGAACGCTTTTTTGGTGGGCTTTATGCCTGAGGCCTATTTTGATTCTGATGAACAAAAACAACAAAATACCTATCAATACATTGCAACGAACGTCCATAATAATCAATAACCATTAAAATACAATTACAGCAATTAGATATTAATAATTCTTTATACGTATAACATTAGGGAAACTGCATCAACTATTCTAAAAATTAATGAAACATAATTTAATAAAATAAAATGAAACAAAAGTATTTACAAAAAATATTTCAATAAATCATACAGACGTATTTACGTTTAGTCAACATTCAATAACAGATTCAAATATTAATTACTATTGGAAATATATACATTAAACAATTTATGGGTAATAAAATAAAAGGGATTTTTTTTTCAAAATTTAAAAAAGATAAAAAGAACTTTTTATAAACAACGTTTTTAAATTTTCTGTTGAATTATTATGCTCAATATGCTCAAACTTGTACTTGATATGAAGTAAATAAAAAACAAACAAACAAACAAATATAGAATACTGAAATGTCATTTTGACATTTCATTTTGATTTCCATAGTAACGCACATATATATTAATAATTTAGTTACTAGGACGACCCCCTTAGCAACCAATAATAGTCTTTTACTTTTTACGGATTTTTCTGAAATAACTTTCCATACAAAATAGAATTAACTGAAAATGAATTCAATTCTGCTTAAAGATGGCTAAAAGTAGATATTAAAAGAATGCATTGGCATCGTGTTCTGATATATTCTAAAAGTTTCAAATGTCTAGCTAGTCGGGAAGTTAGTTAAAAATCGATTGCAAGATTTGTACTGGACAAACAAGAATACGAGCTTATAAAAACGTTGTAATAAGATATAACCACGGACACGTATATAAATGTAAAATATTACATATACTTATTGCATATATTACACATTACATATATTGCAAATATGACACATATTACATCGCGGGTTGCTGCCAAAAGTTGATAAGTCGATAATTTAGGTATTTAGAGCATTTGACAGATTATGTGTACTTATATATATATAAATATATGTGCTTAAAAAAATCCAAGGTCATCTGATATATAGAACATGCACATAAACTACAAAAAAAATTTGCATTATGGCTGATTTTAGAAGGCATGACAAACTTCAGCTTGCAATAATTATTACTCCATAACATGATTTCGAGACTTACCAACTTTTGGCAGTAACCCCCACAAATATACATAATATATTATAATATGTGTGTATATATATTTTTCGACCATGTCCGATCCTAATAGGTCATATGGACCTCCACAGAGTAGAGGTTTGTATCAACAGATTTTGTTTTTTACGAGAAATGGATGTCAGCCACTTGCTCAACCTATTAGGTCCATACCCTGACTCACACACAAATTGAAAAACAATATGTGTACTTGCCAGACCCAGGATATAAGATACATAAATTTGAATGAAATCTATAATACCCAATAGATTTCTAGTGTCATAAATGTCATCAGAATAATTGAATTAAGAACCCGTTACCCTCTTTTCTAGGTATCAGTTCGCCTCGTGTGGGGAGCAAAGGTGACCCTCTTCCACCAGCACGACTCGTTCGGACGTCTCTCTTTTTAACTGGACAGGTTGAAAATACACTCTGGCCAGTCCTCACTATGCAGTTTGGACAGTTCGTAGCTCACGATATGTCTCTGCTGAAAGAACGTGAAGGACGTAAGAAAATTGAAATAAATAAATGTTATAGTTTTTAATACTATGCTTTGATGAAGATCGCTTCTGGCTCAGCAAAGCAATCTATCATTACTTTTATCTTAGAGACAGCTATCATTAAACCTAATTTGCATTTACAATCTTCTGCATCCTGGGCTGAAGGTTTTCTGGGTAGTTTGCAAAGACTTGTCAACTGTCAAAATTGACAAATGTCGTCTACAAAGCGCACGCAGGTGAGGTGTTCGCTCTTTATGACGATTTTACTGTTTTCCCAGTCAAGTCGCCTGAATAGATCTTCCATAAAAATGACAGTAAGTGTGTATGAATGTATGTATGACGAGATAGCTCGCAGAACCATCTTGGTATAGATCCACCAGTATAAATGGGGCTGAGTGAGGGCGCCATCTAGCATTTGACATATCATTCAATACTTTTTATACTGCGATGAGTTTATTTATATATATTATCTATACGGTGCGCATTTGGGCGCTTGAATAGTATCTTTAAAATGACATCCCATTGTGTCTTCAGCATAAAGTTCTCCACCAATGTGAGCTACCAGTGCTCACGTATACGTGAGAAACATGAACCATTAATGTAAAATAAACCCAAAAATTATACGTAGCGTAACGTGGCATGGAAAGGTGCATGTTGGACATCACGGAAAGATCATAAAAGAAACCAATGGACAAAGAGGCAGTCAAGAATACACGGTGTTATAAAGGTCGCCAAGTAGATGAAGGGTAATGAACTGGACATGTCGGCCGGCGAGTGGACAACCGCTGGACAAATGCTGTCATACAATGGTACCCAAAGGATACTGAAATACCCGTTAGATAATTATACGAACTCAGAACTCATCTGCTGGATGTACGTGGCAGTGAATATCTTGGGACCGAGAAGCGTAGAAGGAACTGGGAGAAGTCTTCATCCATCAGTGGATCGACCCCGATTGGGAAATGGGTCATGACAATCCCATTTTGATTAAGAAATTTTTAATATACATAATTTGGAACACCAATATAGATATTAGAAAAAATCTTTTTGAAAATATGTGTACCAAAAGAGACTCGAACTTTTACTAATAAATATATTATACTTGCTCCGTATTATTAATTACCTATTTTTATGGGAATGTAATGTAAAAGTAAAGTAAATTTTAATCACGAAAATGTTGAATACCGCTTCCTTATCCCGGGTCCACACTGGCAACATGTCGCGCGACAACCTCGCTTAATTTTACGATAATTATCATAATTGCTTAAGAAATTTTACGAAAATTATCATACTTATCGTAAAATTTAACTAGGTTGTCGCGCGATATGTTGCCAGTGTGGACCCGGCATTATATCGTACGATTGATATAAAATTAGTCAAAGTTAGTCAACTTTTGTATTTTTGTGAATAAGGTTACCAAATTGAAAGCAACCGAAACACATGTGTACCTAATTGTAATGTCAAATGTCGATATTTTATCTTTATAACAATAATTTACAATATACGTTTTAGCATTCAAGTGCTGCTCCCATAAAAAGAAATTCCAAAAGAAATGCGGCCGATTCTGCTTTCCAATCAAAGTTCCCGCGGATGACGCCACTATGGGAAAGGCTGGCATCACGTGCCTGAACTTTACAAGGACTGTAACGGATAGAGATCTAGGATGCTCCAAGGGCAAAGTACCAGCGCAACAGGTAAAACGATGGTGGTGTGTAACTAGACGTCATGCGCGGTGACGATTTAACGTACGTACAGGAAACACAAAGCGTTATTTCAATATGATCTCAGTACGGGCCATACTACTGTCGATCAAGAACTTGTTGTCCACGTGTTAAAACTGTGAACTAACGCTCCTCTCTAGTGCAGCTAATCGCACTTCCGTTTTCAAATGAGGAACGCCTCCAAATTTATCATTTCATTTTACGCTCCCGTGGCGTACGGATCTATTAATTTACATAATGTTAAGCTTTTTATGCTAAAAATACGTCTAAAACAATCAGGAGTGATGTTAAAATTACTCTACCTTTGGTTTCGCCGATACATTATTTAAATACGCGTCTAGCACGCGTTGCCGCCATCATATATATGTCACTATAAGTCTTCTCCATGCGACTACAGCAACTTCCTGTTATCGCTCATTTCTTGTTGTTGGAAATGAATGGGGTAGTTGGAGGTACCCCGCTCCGCCCGGAGGATTGAATTATATAACTTACAATGATACTCGGTTTTATTAGGTTTGATTCTAGAATTAATGTATGAAACAAAAACAGAAATTTATATTATATTGATGGCTAAATGATTCTACCCATCTTTAATGTCGAAAGTTGTCAAAGGCTCAAATTTAATTAAGTTAGAAATTGATAGAAGTATATTAGTGCAGGACCCATAGACTTTTCGTATACATAATATGCGGAACGCATTCTGACAATTGGATTAGGTTTTAGGGGTCACAAAGATGTATGAAGTCGATGTTGCCAGGCGATATTAGTGGTGATTTTTTTTATTGAGGTTTTATTTTTTTTTTCTTATAACCCACCAAAAATTGTTCTGAGTTCTTCAATAAAACCAAGACCGAATCAGGGATTGATTGAAAATGCAATAATTGTATCATGCCATCGGCATGGTCGTAGAACGGTTCGTCCCATTTGAAAAAATAAAAATAGCGGGTAGTGCAATGTATTAAAAATTATCGATTCTCAGGATCCTCCTTGGCTTAAATTATTTTATTTAGTAGCATTTTTGTATAGAATCACCCAAATTGGTTTCTTTACTATATCTATACATATGACATTAGTTTTAGTATTATGGTTAATCCAGAAACAGTGTAGGTTGCATATATAGGTAGGTGAATAAATGAAATAACGATAACCACTAACCACACTAACTACACGTTTATTAAAAAATGGAAAAACAAGTTAAGTGTTCAACCTGTTTTAGGTATCATGACCACAGTTTTGACAAACACTACTTACACATTTGCACAATGATATACATGTCAAAGCCGATTTCTTATAACTACATGATAATGTAAGGCATTTCGAATTACATTTGCATGGTTTAACTAAATAATTTGGCGGAGGTTCATTCGTCATTTGTCTTGGATACGAATTATTTTCTCGTAACTCATAGCCAAGTTGTAGGAAATCAATAGGCTCAAAAGTGGATCAGATGAGCTTTTCCATAAATAAACTTGTGCTGAAGCCCTTAAACAGTGTAAATGTTTGTAATATGTAAACCTTGGAGATTGTCTCTTAGATGTGGTGGATTAATTGCAAAGATTTTTTTGTGAGCCCTCAAAATAAATAATTACAGCTTGTTAAATGTATTTGCAAAAATGCTCCCACATTTGCAAACATCAACGAAGAAAGTGAGCTGTACATTTGTGGTGGATTTGATGACCCCACATGACCCCATTTGACGAACCGTTCTACGACCATACCGATGGCATGGTACAATTATTACATTTTCAATCAATCCCTGATTCGGTCTTGGTTTTATTGAAGAACTTAGAACAATTTTTGGTGGATTATAAAAAAAAAAATTAAAACCTCATTAAAAAAAAATTTACCACTAATATCGCCTGGCAACATCGACTTTATATATCTTTGTGACCCCTAGAACCCATTCCAATTGTCAGAATGCGTTCCGCATATTATGTATACGAAAAGTCTATGGGATCCTGGACTATATCTCGTAGTCAACCCTGTTCATATTTTATATGAGTCAGCGCGATAATGGTTACGGACTCTTTAGCGTTCTATGGAATTAGATCCTTAGTGAATGACACGTTTTGGCATTGATAGCATTCCTTCCGGGAATTGTTGATACTAAGTTTATTGATTCAATTCAACGATCAAAGATTTCTCTAAATGTTCTTAGATATATTACCAACGTCCAACTTACTATATTAATATATTTTTTTTTTTTAAAAAATCTATTTTTCTTTTCAGATCAATGTAGTGTCGTCATATTTGGATCTGTCCAATTTGTACGGACTTAGCGATGAAATGAGTAAAGGGTTGAGGAGCATGCATGGTGGCCAACTTAAAGTTGAAATAAGAAACAACAGAACCTTTCCTCCACAGGAAACCAACATCAAAACCAACTGCCCATGCAACCTTCAAAATGAGACGACGTGCTATAAAACTGGTAAGCTCTTAGATACTAAATATTATTATATGTTAAGGAAAGCACCTGAATGTCATCAAATATCGTGTCTAGATTTTTTTACGTATACAGTTGCCCGTATCACAGTTAATAGTGAACTTTTGTATCAGAAATAGATGCCTGTATAGTATTAAGGTCAAATTCATGTCTAAAAATACGTAATAAAAACTATCGGAATGCAATCGAAAGACAGAAAAAATGGCTAGGCAAATAAATTATAAATATATCCATATAACTAAAGTCCGTAAAGCTAGCGTGCGGTTTACCCCCGTTTTAGCATCTTAACACTGCATTACCTTTCGTTTCCTCCGATTGAAAACTTGCAACCGTCGAACGCGATGACACAATGCTTACCGTCCGCGACAGTGTTGCCATATTTTGAAAGTGGAATTATAGTATAGTGCCTTCAAAATTATAGTATTTCGGCAAAAAATATAGTACGCGACGCCTCCCTTTAAAAAAATCTAATCTAGGCGCCTCCCCCCCCCCCCCCCCTTATTTCATTAAATAATACAGACACCTTTTTAAATAGTCAACAATTTACCTACTTACGAATACAAAAATGAAAAAAAAAGAAACAAGGTTTTACTACATACATTACATTAATTTTTGATGAATGTGCTTGTTTATTAGCACAATCAATTTCAATAATAGTCAATCCAAATTCATCTTCGTTCATTGACAAATGGATTCTATCATGGACCCTACATCCCGAATCGGACCCCCCGGGCCAGGATTTTTCAACCATATATTTAAAATATTTAATAGTTCCGAAACAAAGCAGCGCCGCAGACGACTTTTTTTTTGCTATTAATAAAATAATGTGAAAAGTGCATTAGCAAACTAACCAAGAACTCTGGTATAGGAATCATTTAAAAATAACGGAGACATGGCGAACTTTTTTTGTCATTTTGATTTCCAAAGCTCCAATTTTTTATTAATGCCCTCACTTTGTTGTTTTAAATCAGTGAATGCATTAGTGGTCCTCGGATTGATTTATTCACTCATTTTTTTAAAAATTTTAACCAAATAGACAAGTTTAACAACAAAATTATCGTTCCTAAACAAATTTGCCTCAAATTTCCACATTATGATTAATTTGACCATTTTATTTCATTTTTTACGAGATAGCCATTGCGCTTCACAATACTATAGAAGTGAGGGATTATATAATTAGTCTCCATACTTGCAGAAAGGTTTGGAAACAACCTTTTATAGAACTGTTTTTTTGTGTAGTTTATAACAAGCGGCCGTTTTATAAACTATGCATTTGCAAACCGCAAACTTGTGGCTACATTAATTGTATTAAATTTTTCGCGCCTCTTTTTGCAACATTCCGTGCCTCCCAGTTTGGAAATCGCTGTGTTAAGTAATTAACGTCACCTTTTTTAGACATGCGGATTATTTATTTTTTTTGCTTCTCACGGATTATTTTGGCGATGTTTTTCTTCTATTGGCAACTTTTTTCCGATTTCTCAAAATTATAGTATTTTGGGCGTACTATAGGTACCTGTTTTATATTGTACATAGTACGCAGACGAAAATTATAGTACAAATACTATAATTATAGTACGGTTGACAACACTGGTCCGCGAGCGACGTGACGTGAACGCTAGCATAAAGAATGCGGACTCTAGTATATAATATTGACTGAATATATGATATAATTCTGAATAAAGTATAAATAAAGTCATACCGATCCAATATCTGATAATAATGACAACTTTATTATCAGATATTTCATATCAATCAACATAAAAGTAATGTTATTATTGAATATAATAAAATTTGAACATTCCAGTCCGCAATTCTTCATGAAGATAGCGTTATTTTTTATATCTATGCTATACGGCCATTTCTTTCCGGTTAGAAAGCTCACGTTAAACTGTGCTATGGCGAAATGTAATTCGTACAATTTACATGCAACCCTCAAATATCTTCTTCTTCCACGGCGCTACATCCCGGGGTGGGATTTGGCCTCCTCCACAACCGCTCTCCACTCACTCCGGTCTCTCGCCACACTTCTCCAGTTACCGGGTCTTCCTATATGAAGCCAGTCCACTTCTACGGCGTCAGCTCATCTCCTTCTTGGACGGCCTCTGGGTCTCTTCCGTTGAGGTAGCCACTTCGTCATGATCCTTGGCGCTCTAACTTCAGGCATTCTCTCCACATGTCCCGCCAATCGTAGTCTTTGGGACTTACAGTATCTTATGATTGTTTGCTGTTCAATCAGCTCTTCCAACTCGTGGTTCATTTTAATTCTGCAACTCTCAAATATAATCAATATTAAATGGGCGTTTCGTTTACTTGACAAACTTTAAGGCTATACTTCAGCTGAGTATTGGTCTAAAAAGATTGTCACCAGGCGACGCGCGGATTATCCAAATGACGCGTGCCTAACGAAATATAATTTGTCATAAAAATTAAACATGCGTCCATTTAATGTTACGTTTATTGTTATATTAGTAATAATAATAATAATAATAATATTCATTGACATTTTTTCTTTTTCGAGTACATGCGTAACGTTTTTTAGCCATCTTTACACGATATAAAGATATATTCCTCCGACGCCATCACAAAACAAATTGTCGTGCTCACACCTCGACTACCTGTCTCCGATTGGCGACGAGTGCGAAATTGTGTCCCACCTACTGTTCAAAATTATTTGCCGTTTCACTTATGTATGCTCTTAATGCATATTATTATAAAGACGTAAATATTTAAAATAACAATATGCTATCATGAAAAATAAAATCGTACCTTATTACAGCCACATCCACAATGTAATCTTCTTACCTTATTTTTGTGTTCGCCAGTTGAAATTATAATAAAACTCAAATTATGTATTGTAGGTGATTCAAGAGCCAATCAGAACCTTCAGCTAGCCATTCTGCAAATCCTTTTTTTGAGGGAACACAACCGCTTAGCGACAGAGCTGGCCAAGATAAATACAAACTGGGATGACGAGAAAATCTTCCAAGAGGCACGCCGACTTCTTATAGCAGCCTATCAACACATCACTTACTATGAATGGTTGCCAATTTTCTTTGGTGAGAAGACACATAACAGATTAATAAATAGAATTCCGACAGGCTATATGCCAACACAGTAAATTTTGACGCAGGGTTTTGAATGTATGAGTGTCCTTCGAAAATTAACCACGCATTATAGACGTGCAATAGTATGTGTAATACACCAATATTAAATGAGTGTTAATGCATAAACCGAGAGCAGTTGTCAGTATTCGACGTATGACGTATTCTTGACACGTGTTTAAATTTATCCCGTATTCTTCCTTACTCGAGATCGGTTGCCTGCTTCACCTTACCCGTTAGGTATTTCAGTTCCCATTATGTCCTGTGAGAAGGCCTTCCAAATTTCAATAACCCAGGCCTGAGAAAATCATGTGTTTATTATTGTAAAATAGGATTTTTAACGGAATGTGATATACACGCGGGTACGCCTTGAAATTCGTATTTAAAATCGCCTACAGATCCTTGATATAAAATCATATGGTATTATAAAACCATATTTTACAATTTATCAAGAACTACTACTTACTCAAGAAGAAAAGACAACTAGCCGTATAACAAACCACAGAATTAATTCACGCAGCAGCCTTTAGTTTGTCCTGGTGTAGGTACACCTGAAACTACTCAGGAGAAGCCATCCATGTTGCATGACTCTATGATATAGGTACTCCGTGATTTGAATCCAATAACACTCGCCGTGGGCAGTTTTTCAATACCATCTATGCTTCTTGAATGTCCAAACCGGCTTCGGTTCAGACACGCTCCAAACACTATTAATTAAACTAAAACAAAATATTATATAGTATGTATTAAACCAGGTATATACAATAATTTCTACGTATTATGTTTTTATTTGAGTCAATACAATGCCTTTTCAATAATAATATTGTTAATTATCACCGTTAAGTGTATTAAAAATTAAACATACACAACCTGAAAACACCTCAGATATATACCTACTAGAAAAAATCACACTTGAAAAAAAATGGTATGGCGCCAACATGCTTTACCAAATTAAACTACTGGCCTCCTACTTATTTACGATCATTTTAACTAGTTGGTCCTACATGAAATGCTTGCATTATATTTGACTATCGGTTGTTGTGTTTTTAAAGTAGTACAATACAAATTATATTATTGAGGTGAATGGAATACTACTTCTTGAGATTTGACCTGAATAATTTGGCTGTAGAACAGCTTTGTCAAATGATATTCACTACTGACAACTGGAAACCTGAATTGGTGAAACTATCACAGCTTAAAAGCAACATGTTTTTACTTCCAGGACATGATAATCTAGTTAATAATGGAATCACGTTCAACAACCCTGGATTCGTGAACGACTATAACTCCAGCCTGAACCCAGCAATATCGCAAGAACATGCTCACAGCGCCTTCAGATATTTCCATACACATATTGTTGGAATTCTAAGGTAATGTTTGTATATTTTTCAAATTTTAACTTAATATTTTATTAGTTTATACTTCACTTGGGCTCTACACATGTATATATATTATTGGCCAAGACTCCAATAGACATACAAGGAGATTATTTAAAACCTACCCTTTTAATAAAAATATTTTTTAATTGCTTATTAACGTTTTTATATAATAATTACATATTCTACAAAAATAATATAATCTACAAACGTCTTCTGTCTCTACAGGTATATATTATAAATTGATTGCCCTCTTGCATAACCAGGCCGACACTACTTATAGACTTATACAACAACAAAAAGTCTCATAATATCACATGACCTGAGGCTGTAGGTATTTAAGCCTAACCTAATTTTGTAAATATATAAATTCATTTCGGTCGGCGCACTGGACTTAGAGCTAAATAGTCTCGCGTCAAAACGCCCAACTATCGTCGATTTTCTGAGTTCGAACGCAGTTGTGCATTGCTTTTTTTTATATACTTACCTATTTTAGTGCCCGTTGTCTTTTTTTCGGGTAATATAATATATTATGGAAAGGTATAATATAATATGGTTTGTTCAGTAAAATACTGAAGATAAACAAAATTTAAATTCATGTAGGCAGTGACGTCCCGTGGGGGTAGGCAGATTGAGCATCGCCTGGGGGCGGCAGTTACTTGAAGGGTGGCAAATCGAGAAGAACCATGTGGAATATATATATATATATATATATATATATAAATACCTATTATTATTTTAAACTTTCAGCTCCCTGATTTTGTTGGGTTCGCGATGTCTAGTTTACTTCCATGGCCCTTCGACGTCCTTGGTGACCAGAGACGACACGTGCAAATTTATGAATTACAGTCTTAGTTATTAACCAGTACGCACGGAAGTTGCGTTGGTCGTCGAAATTAAATATGCACCCTCCTCTTACAGAGCGTCCTACCTACCACTCCGGTCCACGACTTTAGTCTGTATCGAAGCGTCACGCCGTCATCGATTATCGATTTAATAATGCCTAGACCTTTGCGATCTCAAACTAAACATATCATTACAGTAGAACATATTTCTTAGATATTGGAGTCATGAAAGGATGATAAAAAAATACTGTATGGGGCGGCATTTTGTCTAGGGACGTCACTGCATGTAGGTGCTGTTAATAAGGCTGTATTATGGTTTTTTTAGTTATTTATCACAATTCACAACCTACCTACCTTCAACAGAAAACCTTCGCCACTGATTTATATACCAGTGGAGCTCTCCCTAGATAGGCTTTAACGGCCAATTGACCTCCCCTAATAGCTCATTACTTTATCTAATCAGATATATTACATACGAAACTATAAGTTGGTTGGCCTTTGGACTTGGTATCTATCAAGGGTATATATTTTCTTGACGGAGCGAGAAGAGAAGCGACGTGCCATTGCAAGAAGTCAGAATGCATTACGATTTGATATTTTTAGGTATTTTTAATTTGGTTCTAATTATGCTTTAGGTTTCCGATGGGGAATTCGGGCAATAATTTCAGCTTCGGGCATTAATTATTTTATATAAATTTTTTTATTTTTCAGAATGTTAAATAATAATCGTGAGACCCAATCTACTATCCCGATTAATAACTGGTTCAACAGACCTCAAGCGCTGGAGATAGGCACCAACATAGAACAGTTAACCATGGGTTTGGTCACTCAAAACCAAGAAGAAACGGATGACTTCTTTGTTGAAGAAGTATGTTTTCTTTTTAGAATTGTATTGTAATATAAATTGCTAAAATTTACAATTTTTTTTTGATTTTAGCATTTAAAAGAATTCCTGTTATACATACATGAAAATTTGATAATTGTGCCGTAGAGATGGACACGAGCTTTTATATATTTTTTTACTAAAACAGTTTATTCCATGTAGAAAATTATAATAAATACCTTTTCCTGACAGCGCGCATCGGCTTTTCGATCCAATAGAAGGTTAATTGAAAATTTGAAATTTTCATACAATTTGATACACCATTATCACAAACTAAGATTATATGAGATAATATTAGGTTGAGGTAGGTTAGATTAGATTAGGTTATATTAGGTTGGGTTAGGTTTGGTTTGGTCTAAAAAGAAAGTTGTAAAATCTCATGTCCACCTCTGCGGCACTTTTACCGAAAATTTTACCGTATTAAGTATTTGAACATTGAACAGGAAATATAAAAAAATATACGACTCTTTGCAACTCTAACTGCAACCAAATTTTTGAAAATAGATCATTTTGAAATACTTACCTAAAAACATACATATTAGAAAAAAATCTAAAACAAAAAGGTGAGTCATGTATAAATCGAACCTTATATCTTTCATTGCTCTATCTCCTGAGCTGCTGACCTTACTATGATTCATACGAAGTAAATCTTATATACATTACAATCTTCGCCACTTCCACTCGGCCAGTTTTGTAATGTTTGTTTGTTTTTGAGAATCCATTAACGATTTTTTAAATATTAGTTCGGATAATCAGGCATTCGAGATTCGACATAAATAGTGCATACTAAACTTTATCAGTCATACTTACCTATATGTTTTCATTGAACTAAGAATACAAATTGTAGATGGTTTTTAAAATTCTATTAAACACTACTTGTATATTTTCCGGGACTTTTTCCAACCACAAACTCCATATGAATATATTCATGGTCCTCGCCTGCGACAGTCTGCATCCGGCGCAACAGTTCCAATGGCTCTTGCTCACCCAACTCCATCTGCGTGATCTTCCGTAATCGGGATTGCTCAGATTCGGTGAAATGGTCGATCAACCTCTTTATGACGGTGTACGGGGGGGGGCTACCGCAGAGCAATATCGCTAAGCACCTCGTACATTCGCTAGTCGCATTGTACCAACACTGCATACAATTAATTGGTCTCATTCGTGACCCGCGCTGTCGTAAATAATTGCGCCTGAATCGCGCGAACCATTTTTTTGCATTATTGGGCGCTAACTTCTGGCATGGTAGTGTTGGCCATTTTCACTTTTTGCTAACCAAAAGCCGTTCGGTAATGTTAGCATTTGGTATACCTACTACGTTCAGTAGCATGTATGTCGTTTCTTATCACTCTACTCACGTCGGAGTCACTACTTTTGAATAATAGTTTTATGCTCAATGTCTTTATATTTGATTGTATATAATACTAAAAACAGTAATAATTCATTTCGCATTCGTTGCGATCGATCTTGTATCGTTGTTAATCGGTTGCTATGGTTTCCTACTCTTTTATTTTCCGCCTGTCGCCTGTGTTGCCATATCTGCTACCCATGCTACAACAAAAACAATTAAATATGACTGACATAGTGTGTGCACTATTTATGTAGAATCTCCACAGCCTACCACGCCACTAAAAATGCCTAATGATGGAATTTTACTTATATGCGATCAATGCAAAAGTGTTTAATTTTACTTATACGTTTAATATACGTAATTTGAAAACATCTCATGCATATACACACTAGAAAAAAATACGATGCCCGACGGGTTTAAAGGTAAAACATACTAGCGCGAATCCAGCAGATACAGGATCAAGTCCTGTCGGGCGTGGTATTTTTTCTAGTGTGTATATGCATGAGATGTTTTCAAATTATGTATATTCGGTATATGGAATGTTACATTCTGAAATCTTGTGTCTTATTCGTTGAATAAAAATAATAGTTTATTAAAAAAATTATAAGTACGTTTAAGGGCGGACGTGCTCAGCGTGGGTCAAAATGGAGCTTTTATTCTATTTTCAAAGCACGATCCTGGACATTCCTTAAACATTATAGATAATCTATTTATATAATTTTGTAGCCTTATTATCCTTTACATTTATTTTAAACATTTGATGACTGCATAAAGTATTTTTATTACATAAAATAGTATTCTTTTAAACCTCTCGCTCTAATGTTTTAGAATATAGTCATATTTCAGTACATAAATGTGCAGTGGTGTTTAGATTTTTTACATTTATTAATTTTTAAACGCATTTATAAAACCATCAGTATAATTTATGTCGACATTATTATAGTGAAATATTTACGATAAAAAATATATTGATAATCTCTGTGATCCCAAATTTGACAAGATTTAGGCATTTTATTATTCAAAAAATGGGCAAGATTAACACATTTGAAGATAATTCTAAAGATACTAATTATAAGCTATGTCATTGACCATTCAATTGTGATAAACATCCTACGAATAATGATATTCTAAAATATTAGAGCGAGAGGTTTAAAAGAATACTATTTTATGTGATAAAAATACTTTATGCAGTCATCAAATGTTTAAAATAAATATAAAGGATAATAATGATTCAAAATTATATAAAAAGATTATCTACAACGTTTAAGGAATGTCCAGGATCATGATTTGAAAATAGAATAAAATCTTTATTTTGACCTACGCTGAGCATGTCCCCCCTTAAGCGAAAACACAACTTAAAAGCATAATTATATTCGAATCCTTTTGATAAATTATCTCCAATAAATTGTAATATAAACGTTGGATCTTGGTGTTCTAGGTTGTAGGATCCAACATATATTATTTGCATGTCGAAGTTTGCTTCGTGTGTGTGATAATCTGATAATATAATCTTCGGGGGCGCAATTGAAATAACACACAATTTTGATATGGATTGTTTTATATTGTCATAAAAACATTTATGATTTACACGGCACTAAAATAAGACAGTCACATTGTTTTTATACTTTGTCACTGAAGGTTACAATTTAATTTTGAATTTAATATCGAAACTTCATTCGGAGTTGCTCTCATGATTGACTGTACTGGATTTGCAATTGAATTGTTGACTCAATTCATTATTATTGCATTATGGTCGATCAATGACCATAGACAACAACTTCACATGTGTAGAGTTAAAATATAAAACCTCTACAGTAAATCAGAACTGTGATTAATTAATACAATCAATAATCTCTTCTTCTACACAAGCATCCGCATACGCGTGATTTTTAATAAAAATCTTGCACCTTGCCCATTTCATAAACAGACAATCGACATCGGGATACCTACTTAGTCACTTATACTTGTATTTTACATTTTAGATAACAGACAAAATGTTCACGTGTCCAGGAATGAATTTTGGAATAGATTTGAGAGCAACTGACTTCCAACGGGACAGAGATCATGCGCTCGCGTATTACAACGACTACAGAAAAATGTGCGGCATTAAGGAAGCGACTAGCTTCGATGACTATGCTGACTTGATAGAACCAAGGGTAATTATTGTTAGGTAAAAAGCCGATCCAACGATGTACAAAAATATCTGAATTATTATAAACTATTAGGAACTTTATGCTGGAACCCATAATTTAGGATCGTGCCTCATTTAAAATAACAGAAAAATATTTCCTGAATTCCCCCTTTAAAATTGATAGATAACTATTCATTCTACTATCAAGGAAAATGTATTTTTTTCTTTTCTTTTTAACACAAGAACATGTAGTAGTAATTATAAGTGAAAGATTCTGAAACACCCAGACTATAAAGAAAATCACATAAATATATTGTGACCTCTGGACCACTGGACTACGTGGACCATGGCCCCCACAATGGGGGGGGGCTGATAAGGGGGGGGGGCGAGCTCATGGGGGGCCGGCGTGGCGAGTCGACCAAATAAGTGAGATAAACACAAATTTTCTCTAATAGTAAAAAAGTTTCATACTTATACTTTCAAATATGTGATGGTGCGACCCAATTTTTACTTGTGTTATTAGTGATAATTAACTCCATAATTATAGTGGATTTGGAAAAGGAACGCCATTTGGAAAGCGCTACTGTAGAGCGTCACACTGCCATTAACCTTGGCGATAGGTAGGGGGGCCCGAAAAATATCCTAGCCTTGGGGGCCGCTTCAGGATGTGGGGGCCATGACGAGAACCGTAGTAAAATTTTAAATAAGTATTTTTATAATTAATAATTAATGAGGTATGAATATATTATGTATAATAATTAAACTATTTTTTAATTTTAAATATTTGTTATGCTCCTGCGCATTTCTGGCTTTACTTTTTGGAAAATGAAAAATTATTACTAGTATAACCAGTTATAACGTATGGTATGCTGTTGTGTTTTATCAATCATTTTCTATGGTACGGAGGAACTAGAAAATGTCACGTAGAGTTGAAGCTTTCGAAATGTGACCATATAAACCGATCCTTCAACTGTCCGGGTGATGAATATTGACCGAGGGACCGAGCAGTTTTGCGTAGTAGATACCTATCAGAACCAGAAAATTGCAGTACCTCGGTCACATTATGAGAGGACAAAAGTATCGAATTCCCCAAGAATTCTAAGAGAATATCAATGGTTAATACCGCTAGTGACGTTCCTTGACAAAATGCCGCTCTTAGGCAGTGCCAAAATGCCTCCACATTTTTTATACAGTACTTTTTATTAACTTACTTACTTTTTATCATCCTTTCATTAATTTAATATCTAAGAAATGTGTTGTATGGTTATATTAATAACAAGATATACCTACATCACTAAATCTAATTTAAATCCTATCTCTGCTTCAATAGACGATATTACGAGTCTACTGTTTCAGATAGGTACATTTAAAAATACACCTGACGACTTCCAAAACATATTTGGATAAATTTTAAATTAGGCAAGTACTATGTACCAACCTATTATTCAAATATAATTCGCAAATTTGCATTCACTAAAAAACGTGACGTCCATGGAGTCAACGGAAGTAAACTAGACATCACGAACCCGACAAAAAAATAAAGTCCTGTTAAAACTTTTATTGTAATTAATATATTTTGTTTCCAGCCAGTGAGCTGCTTTTTTAATGGAAAGATATTTCCGTTATTACTAAGTTTAGGTAGCTGTTTCTATATATACCTACCTAATGATTTATCTCGATTTGCCGCTCTTTGCGTAACTGCCGCCCCCAAGCGACGCTCAATCTGCCTACCCCCACGAGACGTCACTGAATACAGCATAAGTCAATGCCGAATTTCATGGCATAACAACCTTCGCAATTGGTAGGTACGGATTGCAGCTCAAACGAACTGTTGAGGGTAGCAGATGATAGACCAAAGATTACCTTGTAGGCAGCCGACTTATGTTAAGGGATGACACGATGAAAGGGTGAAATATAGCAATAAAGATGTAATAATATTACATACAATCAACGGCCAGCTCGAGAGTGTGCGAGACCTCTGTATTCTGAGCAGTGTTGCCAACTGTCGTTGACAAAAACATGCCAGGAGAACGAAAACAAGCTATTTGCCAAGAAAAAATGGTAAATTCTGTGAAAATAAAATTACAAGTAAATTTACTTATTCTACCAAGAACAAAGTCAATACCTTTCCTTTTGCGTATCGGAAAAATGTATATACGTGTAAAAACAATACATTTTAACAGAAATATATCAAAATTGACAATAAATGCCTAAATTATATCAACGGCAATTCATGTTTTATATCATGTCATTCCGATAATCGTCAAACTGATGTCACATACCAATGCACACATTAAGTTATATGGTACCATTCCACTATAAGGCCATGAATGCTCCTATTGTTTCAAGTGTTAAATTGTGTTGTTTTATTTTTCACGCTATTAAAATAGGCACCGACCTACCTGCAGTAGGTATATGTGGGTAGGTATCTGATAATCAAAAATTTGATGCACATGAAAATAAAAAAACTAAATATCTGACGTATTTTCAGTACATTTAAAGCTGTTGGAGGCATCAAAAAATGCTAGAAAGAACGCCACAAGCCAGGTGCATTTTTGCAAGTTAGATGCCTATCGAAAAACACTAAATTGGCAACGCTGATTCCGAGCACTAATACTATATTCCTAATACTATATTCCTAATACTAAAAAGACATTTTGATAATATATAAAGAACAAAACTACGTTCACGATCAAAATAATATTTCCTTGCCTGTGTATCAGAAAAATCATTATTTTTTTTTAAACTCTTGTCTTCAGATGAGATTACAAGACATTAAAATACTCTGCCATATTTTTTCATAAAATTATAACATGCGGTAAAATAATTTAATATAGTCACAATACCAGTATGACCGAATGATCTTTCCACTTTTTAGAATATTGAAATATTGAAGACACTCTACAAGAACTTCAAAGATGTAGACTTATCAGTAGGCGGATCGCTGGAGGCACTAGTTCCTGGTTCCCAGGCTGGTCCAACCTTCATGTGCATCATGGATGAGCAATTCCGAAGGTCAAGACAGGCTGATAGATTATTCTTCGAAAACAGCGAGTCGGGATTCACCCAAGGTACCTCTATAAAATATTACTTTTACTATACCTAGGTGTGAAAAAACTATAAATTTTCACGATAAAGTATACCGGAATCCTGACAATAAAAGTTGAAAAACGTCATAGCTTCCGGCTCGTTCATCAAAATCTAACACCTCAACTAATATTTGCAGTAAACAGGAAACTATCATCCCCTTTTTACCCCGAGCAACGTTCGCTGCCGAAAATCCCAAACCCTTTCTGACACACTTAGCCCAGTCGCACATTGAAAATTGTCTCGACTGGGATAATAGTCATAAATCAAAACTGAGCGCAACATGCACCTCTTTAATGTGCATATAGCAAGGCCGTGCGAGGACAGTGACGTCACTCGGCAAGCCAAAATGAATGACGAAGTGCGACATGTCGGGTGAAAATAGTTGCATGTGCCTCCAGATGTTTTTTTCAAACTAAAATGTTTTATTCCAACAGTGTGCGAAGGTCCATAAGATAACGTGTGTATAGAATGGGTATGTAAGAACTATTCGACACATTTCAGACGAGACGAGCTTAGATGTGAGAGCAGTATAAATGAGTCACTAATATACGAATGTAAATGTTTGCATCAAATACATTATATCTAGTTCTGATTGATTCGGTCATTCGAGTCACGAGCATTAAAATGTCTTCTCAATAAAATCACACTGACATTTTCGGCGTGTTGCAGTCGACACGAGTTTTAATGTGCGACCCGGCTTTTAATATATTCATAATTAAATATAAACATAAGTATACATAATATAGCCCACGTGCCGTTATATAAAGTACCTAAGTAATATTAAAAAAAGATTCTTGCGGCGCTTAAAAAATGGTCTATAAATATGCCTGATCAATGTGTAACTAGATATTTTGTTACATCATCATTAATTTTGTTGATTTTTGTCATACTGTACAAATAAGTGGACAGTTTCCGTGTTAGTATCACAATGAAAATAATGTTCCGCCACCGTAGGTACTAATATAAACACATTATTTACTTTAATCAAAGTTATTTTTTATACCCTTGACCTCAATAATGGGTGTCATAAACATGACGATGTATTTAACTTAGATCAATGATACAGAACGTTTTTATCAGTAGGGACAATTCTATAATATTATTTAACATCATGGTTAATGGTGTTATATTATTTTCCCTCAATTCTAGACATGCTATTGTTTTTTTTTTTTTTTTTAATTAAATAGTTTACACGCGTCCCTTTCAATGATCGTCTCGTCTCGAGAAATTATTTTCCAGTAATTTTGAGATTCTTATTTCTAGAAATATCATAAAGGATTATGTAGAGAATTTGAAAAAAAAAATACCAGGATAGTTAAAAACATTACTTATTCGAAATATATTCTTGTAACCCAGTGGGTAAAAAAACGAAAATTTCAAAGTGACATATTTTCAATATATTATTATAATATTATATATTAGTATAGTATTAACAAAATTCCTGGGGTTGAGTTCAATATTTATGGTTGTTGGAGAATTTTCGAAACAACACTTTCATAATATCTTATCCACTACATTTTTTTCACATTTTAATGTTCCCTTTTAATGTAAATTATCATGTTTCACTCTTAAGGAGAGAATAGGTATATGACGTGTTATGTGTTGTATTAACATACTATTTTACGAGGCATAATTTGAGCCCATATCCGGAAAACGAGCGTTATCGTGATAACGGTGTTTTTTGGTAAATCCGTTTAAATTACGCGGCATACACCTATGCATGCACTCACCAAATATTATTTTAATATTCCATCAAGAGGTGGTAGTAGAGAGTCCAAACTGGCCACACGTTGTACGCTGTTTATCCGTCACTGAAATGTTTAACTGCCAATATCTCTGAACGCCGTTTTCAGGATAACGCTCGTTTTCCGGATATGGGCTATATTGTTAGTGATTCTCCCAAACGATTGGGTACTTGCAAGGCTCGAAATGGACCGAACGCACCGAAGCGCCGTTCCGAGTCGTAAAATCGGCAGCATTGTCGTTCCGTCTCATGAAAAAAAATATTTTACCGTTTGAGCTAGAAAGGCCATAATATAACAAAAATCACACACTTATTTTTTATAAAACACATAAAATTATAACTATGTTAATATTTTCATAAAATCACCGAGCGCTCCGGTTCGTAAAATTCTCCATTTCGAGTGCTGGGTACTTGCACTGGATCAAGCACTCGTTTTAAAAACATGTTTTTGTCACAATTGATATCCCATGGAATCAAAGACGGCTGCTCTATAATCTAGGCTACCGTGGGTACGTTCAAAATCATTTTAAATATTTTTCAATTAATGTTTCAGCTCAGCTTGATGAGATACGAAAGGTAACAATATCAAAAATATTTTGCGACAATGGAGACGGCTTGAAGGATATCCAGCCTCGTGGTTTCATACTGATATTTCCAGGATTGTAAGAAATACTTTTAATTCTATGAAACTCATTTGTTTTTTGTTGTATTATTATTTTGAACACTACAGCAAACGAACAAACCATGGAGGCAAATGACGATAGTGTAGTTTTTTTTTCTATATGCCTTTATGGACACTCACGTTTTCTATCTAGTTTATTTAACCTTCCCTTTACGATGCCAATAAATTCCGTCCGTTTCGGTGATGGCAGCTTGAGTTACCTTACGAGATCGACTAATATTTCTATACATTCTAACATCCTACACCTTACAAGTCATAGGTAATACTATCTTGATTGCACCGCTTACTTTCCTTATATCTCTTTCTCACAATTGAGTATGTCTCTCTTTGTCATATATACTTTTAGATCTATCTCTTATGTTCGTAATGCACTGCGAAGCTCTGTTTGCAATGTGTATTTATAATCTATGACAGTTAAATGAGTTCTGTCTAATATCTATCAATTGTGTGTATTTACTGGACAATGCTATCAGTTTTGAAAATTATAACATTTTAATTAGTTGTAATATTGATGATTCTTGGAGAAGGTAGGTATATAAAGATGGCTGTGTAACCTATGATAACATTAGAATAACTGGAGTGTTAAGAACTCTGGTATGACACTCAGATAGCTTGCTTATCGTACTGTTATCTTATGCCGTGTTTCCACGTGGCGATTTTTGTCGATCAACTGTCCGTTGAATGTTGAACAATAAATTGACAGGAATGTTTCCACGCATAGATTTAAAATGAATCGATATCTGTAATCAGGATAACGTCAAACAAGTTTGTCCATGGTTACTGTAGTCAACTTGTTAGGCAACCGGTTGACTCGGATCTCGCATAATGATTCACTGTTGAATAGGCAAAAGTATAAAGGACCTCATTATACAAATTCCCACGAATTAATTGACGTTCAACATCAACTACCAACATAAAAAACCCATTTATAGTAGGATTATCAAAAAAATGTTTTAAAACCACAATAATAACGTACCACCACGTAAACGCCAATCAAATTAACAATTTTTATTTACTTTACATTTTGTGGCTAAAATTTATTGACTAAGAAAAATGGTTTATTGGAAATCATTTGTCTATCCACGATTGGTATTGCCGATTTAAATTCGGCAAGAGCGTATTATTTAACCGCCTTGCAAAAAATCTGTAACATTCTTTATAACGCAAGGCAGCGTTAATTCTGATAAATATTACGGCAACGAGATGGAGACAGTCCAGTTATCCTAGCGTCCAAATAATGGCATCGCCAAATCGTCTTAGACCCCTGGCCCCACTGTACCACTGGTAATTCATTGATTTATGTGTTTTATTTTACTTTCAGTAATGATGTGATGGATTGCAGCAATCTTCCGTCGATGGATCTAACCGCATGGAAAGACAATTAATACCCACAACCTTTGTAATATTATATTAACATCACCCAATATTATTATTTAATGTGTTTAGTACTAAAATCCACGCTTTTCTATTCAAACTGGTTAAACAAACAGATACCTAGTGTTATATGCGATAAAATGGATTATAAATATGTGAATAAAAAAAAGAGATTCGATTAATTGTGAGTTAAGAATAGAGCATGAGTGAGATGTAAGCGTAAAGGTAAAATAGAATGATTAAATTATTCAGGGCATGATATCGCGCTGAAAAATGTATGTGATTATCAGAGAACTAGCATCTATAGAATATAATAAAAAAAGGAATTTAAATAGACTAAGAAAACTATGTATAAACAAGACTTGTAAGTGTATGATAAAATTGATAGATAATAAGGGCGCCAAGTGCTTTCTATTTGTGTGTACATAACGAAATACCATATAAATAAAGAAAACACTAGATTTAGAGTTAACAATAATTGTTTATTATGGGCTAAAAAACATTGAATTTATTTTAACAAGTATAATATTTACAGAGACATGAAATTACGGAGTATAATAATTATAGAGTCATGAAATTACGGAGACTTGTAACCTTTCTTATGCGAAAACATACTATTTTACAAAAACATTTTAATAAAAAAACAATATGGTATTCATCTGCTGGACGCTCGTTCATTTGAAGTTGAAGACACTGAATTTACAATGTTAAAGAAAGTTCCAATGAAGTGAAAACTGATTTTTATGTGGCCGGCGTCCGACCGGCCATGAACCAAAAGTAGGTTAAGTTGAAAGATCCATCCAGTTGAGAAGTCAGGGTAAAAAGTGATCGAAATCGATGAAGGTCCAACCCTCCTGCCCGCCAAAGTACAAGTAGGATCTCGTCCTGCCGCAGGGTGGGGGTTTGTGTGAAAGACAAACAATCTTGCATCCTCTTCTATGGGTCAGAATTTACCTACTTTGAATAAAGGTATAGGTACGTATCCACAACGTGACACTAGGTAATAGATTCTGCATGGATGCTTCCTTGACGGGCAAGTTGATTCACATTATCAACCATATAAATAAATAAGTCAATGAGTTAGGGCAGCTGATATTATTTACCCAGTGTTTACCAAAATTGAGTTATTACCAAAGTTGGAAATGGAACCGAGAGAACCCCTTAATCGTGTTGAAACCGAAACCGTTGAGAGCACCGAACCAGATGCGGAACTCTTTAAAAATTACATGGTTCAACAATCACTCATGTTGGATCCATTTTTTTATTAGCTAAAATACCTCTTAATATTTGAGATTTGAAAAGTATGTTTACTATTAAGGTTGATCACTTACAAATTGTTGTGTCTATCTTATGCATCAGAGTAGCTTGAAAAATAGTCTACACCGTTTTTTTGAGTTTTTAAATTAAAATACAATATCTCTATATATATAAAAATCTCGTGTCACGATGTTTGTGGTCGAACTCCTCTGAAATGGCTCGACCGATTTTTATGAATTTTTTTATATATATTTTTTAGGTATGAGAATAGATCAACAAGTATATTTCATACCGCTAGGTGATTAGAGTATCTCTATCCAGAAAAATTTTCTTTTATTTTTTTGACGATTTTTTTTTTGTATTTTTTTAATTATTTGGCATAAAAAAATACTTATAATCCCAAATTTTCACTCCCCTCTCCACACCCTACTATTTTTTAAGCGTGATTTTATTATTTTTGTATGAACAAATTTAATCGTCGTTCGTATTTCAAACAGAACGAAATTATTTATGTTGTTGAATGACAGATGGCACTACGTCCAAGAAGAATTCAAGAGAAGCGTCGCGTCATTTTGACATTTCATTCGGCATATCACAACGCAGTGCGTGCAAAATTTTGTACGATTTATTTTAATTTATCTATTTTTATGTGCGTGTATTACAAACAAACAAACAAACAAAAAGTGATAAGCAACAAACATGCGAAATAGTAGAGCAGAAAGAACAGACGAACAAATCCAACAAGAGAACAAAAACGTGCGTGTAGGCATGTCGCAATTGCGTGCACCCCAATCACAAGAGGCACGAGCTGAACGAAATCAACAACGACAATTGGAACGGAGCCAAGCGCGCCGGTTCGTAGTTAATACACGCAGAGCAAATGACCGACAACGCCAACAAGTACATCGAATATTTACATCCGCGTCGTTCCTTCGTTTCGCATTCGAGTACGAGCCAGATATTGAATATTCCGCTCATCCGAAAGTGCTGATTGTTGCTATGGACAAATAATGCCTCCATTGTCATGCGCTCAAATTCAAACATGAGTCAGCCGGGATGTGTTGCGCATCAGGAAAAGTGCAACTACCAGAAATTGAGATACCACCAGAACCATTGAACGGCTTGCTCATCGGCACGGTTCCAGATTCAAACCTGTTCCTGAAGTCCATTCGCACTTTCAATCCATGCTTCCAAATGACTTCGTTCGGAGCAACAGAAATAGTTCACAATATTGCGGCAAATGGTCAATAATTCCATTCTACGTTCAAAATCAAAGGCCAAGTATACCACAAAGTAGGCTCATTGCTGCCAATGCCAAACGAACCACATACATTTTTACAAATCTACTTCATGGGCGGTGAGGACATCAATCATGTGGATGCAATAGCCTCAATTCGCCTAATGCCAGGCGCATCGTCGGCGAACTACACGCCCTGTTGAATGAGCACAATAATTTATTGAAATTCTTCAAAGCACACATGCACGAATTGCAAAGTGACAATCACGCTATTGTCATCAATCCTGATAAAACACCAGCTGGAGAGTACGTGCGTCGATTCAATGCGCATGTTGTTGACAACATTGCTGGAATCATGGTTGGCGACCGCACATCGACGCGAGAAATCGTGATTCAAAGAAGAAACAATAATCTGGAGTTCATCGCTGACACACACCGTTCATACGACGCTCTCTAATATCCGCTAATTTTCTGGAAGGGACAAGACGGATATTGCATAAACATTAAAAAACGAGATCCTGTCACAGGTAATTCATTCATTATGAACATCATTACTCATTTTGAATTGAGAAAATGAATGGTTGATGCTTTTTTGTTTTTATCGGCGGTCATCGTCTACAGCGCTCTATTTCTCTTTCTGTCATAGATCTCATCCCCACACACTTACGATACATTCGTTATTTTTTTATTTAACAACCAAAATATTCACTAGAAATAATTTATATGGCAGAACAACGTTTGCCGGGTCAGCTAGTATATCTATAATATACATTTAACTAGATATGCGAGTATACCTATTGGTTTTCTAAAGAAACGAAACTGAACTACGGACCTGGGGCTTTGATTTGACAAAGAAACCGAACCTTTGATCGACAGGGGGTTCTAACAGCTCTGATTATAGACAAAACAATCGTCTGCATCAAACAGTTATACTTAAAATATTGTACAGTACATCCAAATGACATAATATTTGAGATTTGCTTATTCCAATATAATATAATATATTGCCAATGAATTCTTCTTTAATACAAAACTAGGAATACAACATTTGTGCACTAATCTATAGATATTATATAGGTAAGTCCCTACATCATTTAGCCGGTTCACTGGATATGAAAATCTTGTACATTTTGTTATTATAAAAAATATTTTGAGCTGTAAAATAATTATCTATTAAATAAAATATATTGTTATTATAAAATATATGAAATTTTGTTTTGTTTGTCGAATGAGGATACGTGACGGAATTTAAATTTAAATTCTAATCATTATAAATATATATCTACATAATAAGTATATAATATAATCACAACAGGCGATGGGGCTAAATGACATAGTAGTGTATTTAATAATAGAAGTTAAAAAAATCACAAACATTCAAGCTTAGGAGAAAATCACATAAATTTAATATATTGTACGCAGTACGTACATATACCTTACGCACTTGACTACAGATTGCTAATTTAAGTTTATTACTATTCCATTTCAATCATTTTATGCGACCCAGGTTTCATCTTTCAGCATCTTCATGCACTATGCGCACTCACCAATCTCAAATTCACACTGACAAGGAATACAATTAATTAAGACACAAGTGGATGAAGGAGTTATGTTACAAAATTAAAGTTTTTCAAAAAAATCACAAACTCAAAAAAAATTGAGGTCAAAGTTTTTTTTATGTATTTTTTTTCAGTTGAGGATAATTTAACTAGTGATGTATTCAAGTGGTAACTAAGGATCACACAATTTTACTAACGTCAGAAATAGTTTGTTAAAATCTTCAAATGTGTAATTTATTTATAAAAAAGTGTACATGACACCTACATCCACTAGAAAAACAAAATAAAACTAAAACTAAAAAAAAATTAAGTAACATAGTCCCTTCATCCCTTGCCGTAATGCCAGACCAATGATTATTTTAAGATGTTTGATACATTCATATGAAAGATGGGTACATAACACCTTCATCCACGCAATAAAAAGACTTTGTCATAAAATGTAACATAGCACTCCATCCACTTGTGTCTTTAATTATTAATTATACTATTATGAACAGTATTCTGTAAATCTGACAAAATCAGTCTCATCATTGGACCTATAATAGAGCTCACGATTGCAAACACCAGATGCCATCCTCAAACGAAGCCAAAGATCTTCCGCATTAGTCAGATATTATTATTTATTTATTTTTAACACTACAACAAACCATGAGACCCAATGAAATGTAAGTAGTGAAGTAGCAGGATAGTAGCGGTGATACACTTAGGTTTTGAGAAAATCACGTAGATGTATTGTGACCTCATCGGGATGCGATCCCGGACACCTTGGATGAGAAGCCAGTGACGAACGCATTGAGCTACAAGGGCCGCCCAAAATTTAAAACTGTATTTCGTCGCCAGAGCATGTAGATCCCAAGCGTAGCACATGAATCGGTTGATACTCATTCGCTCAACCCTTAATTACTGAGTAGGGTAGGAAAATAGCTATGTCACACAGTAAGTATCAATACCTGACAGTTTTAATACAATCATAAAACAGATAACAAATGGAATTCCGATAGGCTAATACCAATATAGTAAATTTTGACGAAGGGTTTTGAATGTGTGAGTGTCCTACGAAAATTAACCACGCATTATAGACGTGCAATAGTGTGTAATACACCAATATTAAATGAGCGTCAATTCATAAACCGAGAGCAGTTGTCAGTATTTAATGTAGGTATGACGTATTCTTGATACGTGTTTAAATGTAACCAGTATTCTTCCATACTCGAGATCGGTTGCCTGCTTCTCTTTACCCGTTAGGTATTTCAGTTCCCATTATTTATTTTCTGAGTTCCCTGGATACAATATATCTATAATGACTTATGATGAATGATGAAAATAACTGATAATAGATTGCACAAATACGAAGTATTGAATATTGCCCATGATTTTCAATTACTCAAATGTTTTAAGCGAATTAATAAACATACTTAAGCTGGCATTATAGATCAATCCGGTCCATGACCGACTACAAACCCAATCCTCCAGGCATCTCTTTCTCTCTCCAGTCGGTTATCCGCCCTTCTCTTCCATGTGCAGGGATTCCTTCATAAACTTTATGAAGAACTCTAGATCCATCGCATCTAACAGACCGGTACATCTAAATTCTAAGTATTCGTGCCCTCAAGACATTGACTATTGCCGAACAAGAACTTCTTGTCCACGTGCTGAAATTGTGAACTAACAAACCCCTCTTTTGCAGTTAATTGCACTTCCGTTTCAAATGAGGAACGCCCCTTTAAATTTATCATTAGATTTTACGCTTTTACGTGTTGTACGGATCTATAAAATCACGAAATTTGATCCTTTTTAAAATATATATATATAACGATCAGGAGTGATATTAAAATTATCATCAGTAGACTATCGCTTTATTGTAAAGAAGAAAAGGAGTCACATCTAAATCTTCTCTTATTTCTGTTAGGCTTCAGGTTTCACACTCATACAGAGCGATTGTCACGTTTTCATCACCCGAAATTTTTACTTTTTGGATAAAAGCTTGGACCTAAAGACTCTTTAATGCGAAGAACCGCATTCGATCAGATTAAATGTCAGAGGAATGTATCCGATTAGAATCTCCAACTGGACTGGACCAATTATTGTAGATAACCGGCTTGTATACGTAATTTTTCCGAGTGGTATCCATGTTATTTTGGATCAAGAAAAATAACGGAAACTATTTAGAATAGCTCTGCAGGTCATCATGAACTTGATGGTGGTGGGAGGCGAGCAGCAAAGTTACTATCCCACCGTGCAATCTTTCTCTACTCTACCAAGATAATTATAGTACTTTACTATACTAATTGCGTTCTCCTTGGTAGAGTTATAAGAATACTAAGTACTTGCCGTCGGACTCTACTGCTAAGTCTAGCAATGAAAACAAGGCTTTGTATTTATATCCCTCGCGGTGGCTTAGTTAATACCAGCACATTAATAAACTACTTATATTATTCATCGAATAATTCACAAGATTTGAGAATGTAAAATTCTATTCGATTTTGCAGATCACAAACCTTCTATGTCAAATTTTATGATTTTGACTTTATGATATCAAAAAATCAACAGAAATTTAACGGATCTGTTGAACTTTACCTCATATGTCAAAGAGAAATATAGCCGAGTTTATTGATCTTTTAATTAAAACTCCTATGTCATATTCATCGTATTATGCTGCAAATAAATCAGTTTCAACCTGCCCCTGGAAAATCGTATTTTTTGACTAAGAAGGTTTGTGATCTGCACCATCGAATATATTGAATTCGATGAGCATTCCATGTAAGAACTACTAGTGAAAATCGCTGTTGTTTAAATGGAAAAACACACTGACCCGAATCCAGCGGTTACAGGTTGTCCCGTCGGGTGTTTTGTCTAGTGGGGATGTATTCAAATGAATTCAGAATATTAATATCTTCACAAATATTACTTTTATATACCATCACTACTTTTACTGTTATATCAATCCAGCTGAAAGGCAATATCGACTGATTTAATATGATCTTATCCTGAATATGATATGATCACATCCTGAAGTGGGCCCCAAGGCTAGGATCTTTGTCGGGGCCCCCTACCTATCACAAAGGCAATATGACGCTCTATAGTAGCGTTTTCCAAATGTCGTTCACGGTACAATTGAGGGTGTTTAGTGTATTTTTAATACTTACATCCACTTGAATTACGGAGTTATCAAGTAATGACACAATTCAAAATTACATCACACAATCACATATTCTAAAATATAACCATTATGAAAGGAAAATAGCGCAGCCGATTTTTTTTACTATTAGAGCAAATTTGTCGTGTGTGTGTTTATCTCACTTATTTGGTCGACTCACCACGCCGGGCCCCCCATGACCCTGAGCCCCAGGCTAGAGCCCTATCACCCCCCCCTCCTTATGGGGGCCATGACCTTGACATACTTTCAACAGTGTAAAATATATAATAAAAACTACGAATATTCTGCATCATTTTTCATATATTTTAATAATGATATAAAAAATATATATATATATTATGTAGAGTGAGCTAATTATTGAAAGGAGGTTTTTGATAATATTATGCATACAATTACTATGTTTATAGCTGAATATTTTTTTTTTAAAGATACTAACTGATTGGTAGAACCAAAATAGATAAAACGAAGTAGATTACAATATTCTATGCACATTTACATTATGTGTATGACTATTACAAATATATCACTAATTATGTTATTGATACGTAGTATAAGTTGTCACGTTTTTCAGTGCTGCAGTTATTAAATTTTCTATGAAATAACACGCGGATGTAACTTATTTAAACACTATTAAGAGGGTAACAGAGGCTTGAACACTAAAAAGATTAAATAACCAGTGTTTTTTACTTACATAAAACTAAATAAATGGTTAATTAATTGTCAAACCGAGCTGTACTCACTTTTTGATATTTATGATCAATAGAATCACGCAGCCACCGAATTATCAAAATTTACTTTGAAATTCAGTCGTCGATTCGCGCAAGTTGATTTGTTTTACCGTAAGGTCTAAACGGTTTTACCGCAAAATTGCGTTGCCGGCATACGGAGCAGAGTTTAGACGTTTTCTGGTAACATCCAAGACCCACGTTGGGTTGTATTGGCGATTATGATACATATTTTTCATTTTACAAACCATTTTAGAGTATTTCAACCCAAAATTTTATAACCAGAGCGTTGGAGCGGAGCTCGGACCAGGAGCACGGAGCACTGGAGCAATGGGATTTTACCAGGAGCAGGAGCTGATCCACTGCTCCGGATGTTTTTTTATTATTACATTTTCGTCCTAAAATCCAATGAAAACAGTATATTTTGACACTTTGCAACAGTGGAATTATATGAAATATGGCAACACTGCCGAGTGATAAATAACCTCACTTTTTTGACAGAAGAGGCAAATAATGAGAGACGATTTGCTGCCGGTAATTTTATTTAATAGGATTAATAATGAAAACGACGATTATTTTAAAACTTCTTATTTTTTTTTCACATTTGAATACATATAATACTTATTAAAACGTTTTACCCGGAGCGAAGCAGACCCTGGAGCGGAGCCGGAGCAAGTATTAGGTCTCGGAGCGGAGCTGGAGCGGAGCAATTAAAAAAAGGGTCTGCTCCAACGCTCTGTTTATAGTAATATCTATGCTTGACGACAAAATAAATAATTTTACGAATTTTAGCATAATGGAATAAATACAGTTAGGTACGAAACCGGTAGATATATTAAATAAAAGTGAAAGACGTACGATCGTTTTATTAAATTTAATTAATAATACAATTTGACAGTTTGGCATGCATAATGCTAATTTTTATGCTTTATGTGCATACCATGCTATATATCGGATAACCTTGATTTTTTCTAGCATATATTTTATATATAATATACACATAATCCCTTGTTAACTCTAAATACCAAAATTATCGACTTATCAACTTTTGGCAGTAACTCCACGAATTTGTTGAATTTTTCAAACGAGTGCCCTTTCGCCTCAAACCGACGTTATTACAATATTATAACTACACCACTGTTGCCAATTCTTTTAAAATTGAAATAAAAATGTCGTAAATAAAATAATATATATGTAGGTAAGTAATGTAACAGTCAATATAATAACAATGTACCTACCTATCAAGAATAATAATTGTGATGTGATCGGTAAAAAAAATGGAATTTAAGATGAACAAGCATAATTTAATTCATAACTGAAACGTACATTATTAACACAGTTGTTATCTTTTTCTAAGTTTGTGGACTTAGCCATTTTGTGTAAACATCAAAATTAGCTTATAAGTGCTACCAAATCCGAGAGGCCCAGATATTGTACCATTCATTTGGTCAGATGAAATGTTGCACAATAAATAATCTTCTCAAAGAAACAATAATTATTAATAAACTCTATTCGAGATGTTTAAGTTTATGTTTTTGGGGCTGATTTTGGGGATTTTGGAACTGACTCCGAAATCAGTGGCTCTCTTCGATGCCACAAACTCTGACGATTATGATCCGAACGAAGCCATGTTGTCTTATCCTCCAAAACCGTAAGTATTTGAGAATATTTATTTTTCCTAAGCCATATGCGGCTCTTCAGACATAAACTCCGATTTCACCTCATTTCAAGCAGCCTTATAACTTATGAGTGTATGAAGTAGAACCGCCGAACAAACTTAAGACTCGTGTGGCATACTCTCTACCACTCTACTCAAATTCTTTACCTGTGTGCTCACACGTGTTGCTTGCAGTTAATAGATTTAAAAAGCAAGGAACCGCGGAGCAACAAATTCACAGATCTGACCAGCCGCTTGGAAGAACACGAAATCCAATTTTATTTCTCAGCACAAGTGAACAGCTATAAAACAACTTCCTAAAATAGAAACAATAATATTTGATACATGGAATAGTTTGCCTGAAACATATGACGCGTTAAAAAAAACAAGCTTTTGATATTCTCACAATCTTTGGCTCTACATATATATGCGACAAACATTCTCATCTATGAACCAAATAAAAAATAAACTTGGAAGCAGAATAACGGATAAAAATTTACAACCATGTATTCAATTAAAAATAAGTAGCCATTTGCCAGATATAGTAAAGCTATCAAAAGCGATGCATGGATAATTAATTTTTTTAATAAAAAAATCTTAACTTTTTCCTCCTAAAAATCTATATCCATATGTATATTACATATATGCGGCTCTCTGGTACCTTTGTTATCCTGTTTCCTTGACAATTTGGCTCTTCTCACTTGACAAACTGCCGACCCCTGGATTAGACCATATCCATGTGTACATATAGTATACCAGTGGCGAAGGATGGAGGTAGGCTGTTAAGATTTCACATACATAGTACTCCCTAAACCTTTTTAGTTACACATATTTTTTTTTATTGAGCTAAGACTACAAATTGCAGATAGTGTAGGTAACCTTTTAAAATTCAACCAAACCCTCCGTAAACCAAGCCATAAAAGATAAAGGTTAAAAAATATTAGTCTATCCATATCTATAAAATATCCATAATTTCAGATATTTTACTGGACTAAATGAATTTTAATAATTACAAGATAAAAAGAACTTTTAATATACAACGTCTTTAAATTTTCTGTTCAATTATTATGCTTAATATGCTCAAAATTGTACTTGATATGAAGTAAATAAAAAACAAACAAACAAATATAGAATACTGAAATGTCTTTTGTCTCATTTTTAGTCTCAAATTTATGCAAAACCGTTAGGTGCACCTATCTATTTTTTAAATTTAAACTGACAAATCCAACTTGTCATCCTTGTAAATCCAATCCAATCTTGTAAAAAATTATGTACATATCATCTACTGAGAGTTTGGAGGCCCCCTTGTGATTTATTTAAACAAAGGTGTCGGTGCTTTCTAACGAAGTGACCGCATCGTGTAATGATAGTATTCATCCCTTAATTTCCCGCTCTTTAGAATTCGCATCTCCTGCCTGCCCCCATGGGAGATCACTTTGTTATGGGTATTATATGTTTTTGTTTAATGAAGTTTTTCATTATTTTTCGGCTGATATATTTACGACAATCATTCAATCTTTTATACGCCGACACTTTACCACTCGGCTATCGTGGGCGGCAATTAACAATGAATTGGGTTGGCAACATCTTTATTCATATCCTGATTTTTTTTATAGAACGGAGATGTTTATGCCCCCCTGCTGTGGTCTGAAAGTGGCACCGTGTACCAACACGTATTACCGAAGAATGGACGGCTCTTGCACAAACTTTCTGCATCCCGAATGGGGGGTTCCCAATAGCACCTACCACAGGATTATGGCAGGACGATATGCAGACAGTAAGTTTTATTTTTAAAGAATTCGTCACAACTAGGGATTCCAATCCCGTGATCCCGGGATTGATAAACATAATTCCGAAACTTTCGGGATTGATTTTTTTATCAATTTTTATGGAAAATAAAATAAAAACGAAAATACAACAGAAAAAATACTTTTAATAACAAATAACTACATTAGAAATAAACTGAGTTTGACTGAAATTTGATTTATAAACATGTGTAAGTTGCCGATTCATTTTATTTTTTCACATAAATTGATAAAAATGAGAAAGATTGGAAAAAACAATGCTTCGCACTATTAACAAAGTAATTCCACCATGATCTCATACGTTTTATGACAGTTTCATATTTGACTGACTTATTAGATTTACACCATGATTTGATTTACTATTTTAAATCTCGCTAACTCATTCATTACGTTTTTACTATCAGAAACAGCAATCTCATATTCATATATAAATTCACATTATTATTTATATTACAATATTATTTACTCCAGTGGCGCACCCAGGATTTAATATTGGGGGGGGGGGGCAAGGAGGAGAATGTAAATTAGTCCCATAGGCTCTTTTTCTTCTTCACAGCCTAATTTCTCGTTTATCGGTCTTTTGGCTATTGCACTCGGTGTACCTATACCATGGTCCCCACATCCCGAAACGGGCCCGCAGGCTAGGATATTTGCAGCAATTTTTCACGGTCACTTTGGCATTTCAAATTTAATATAAATACCCTTGATATATTGGAAATTAGTCGTGAAAAATTGTACAGTACAACAACGGGTACAAATCGTATAAAAATATTATCAAAATAATGGTTTAACTACAATTATCATTATAGTGCAGCGAAAATTACATGATATTTTTTTATATAATCAAATGCCATTAATCAAACGAAACGGTTACGTTGATACGCAAAACTACCGGATGTGAAGATTTGGAAATCCTGGAGTCCTACACATCATGAAAAAGTTACGACTTAGTGTGGTTTGTGGGCAGCTGGTAGTAAAGATTGTAAGTACATTATAAAAATTCAATTGGAATTACGCTGATGATGGATAAAAACCATTATGTGATTTATTTCACACCGTTCGACTTCTTCCTTTAGGGTTTTTTTTCTAAGACTATATTCTAAAACATTAGAGCGAGAGGTTTAAAATAATACTATGTTATGTAATAAAAATACCCTATACGGTCATCAAATGTTTAAAATAAATATACAGGATAATAAGGCTTCAAAATTAAATAAATCGATTAACTACAACGTTTAAGGAATGTCCAGGGTTATACTCTGAAAATTCCATAAAAGCTCCATTTTAACCTACGCTGAGCATGTCGGCCCATATAGATTTTATTATGCTAATGTATGTATAATACGAGTATAATGACGTAACGAAATGACGAATATCTACATAAATTTAATGTAGATACAGGTGAAATTTAAGAAAATACAGCATTAGCATTTAAAACAAATAACCATGAAATTGTATACATTAAAAAAAAATACCTGCATACATAATGTGTTATTATTATCTTTATATTGTTATTACCCTATAGGTATACTTGTATTTATCTTGAATAATTATCTGCAATGCATGAGAGGGAGGGAGCGAGACAGAGAGAAGGCATAATATTAACCACAGACGTCTAAACGTAAATTATAAATTTGAAAAATCATTAAATTTAATCAGGTCGTTAAAGAAAATAAATAAAGCTCTCACAATAGTTTGACAGATGCTTACAGTGCGGTAAAAGCAAATTGAGTGATTAGATTAGAGTATCAAGAAATTAATGTGTTATCTAAGATTTAAGCGTAATTAAAATAGGGATAGAGTACTGTAACTTACTGCTTCCTTGGGAACGATACACAATAAATCAAAAAATATCAACGTTGTAGATGAGGGAGAACCATCATCTAAGCGTTTCCGCTTGACAAATAAACGAGTTCAGCATCGCGTGATAGGGACTCAACAGGGCTGATAAAGCAGCTCACAGATAAATAATTAAGTTTGAAATACCAGAATAAAGACAGTAAGACAGAACACACGTGTAAACGTGTGAGAGAGGGGAGACAAGAAGACGACATAGAATGTTGACCGGTGGTCAGGTGCTACTGCTACTTGGTAATATTTGCTAGGAAGTAAGTGCGACGGGCAACGTGTTAACTACTATTGTTACAAATTGTTTATTATTATTATTATTTCATCTCCGCATTACGCTCTTTACATGTGTTATTATTTCTCCAGGTATAAAGATGGCCAGACGAGGCGCCGACGGCTACGCCCTTCCTTCAGCTCGGCTCATTCGTACCTCCCTCTTCCCCACTGGACAACTTGGAAATCCCAGCTACACACTAAGCGCAATGCAATTTGGACAATTTTTAGCTCACGATATGTCTCTCCTCAAAGAACCTCCACGTAAGTAAAGCAAATTCTTCTCATACAACATTCCCGTCCTCTACAATGCGGCTATTAAAAGTGTCTTTAATCGAAGAATTGGCACAAATTCTTCATTCACGAAATACTTTCGTCCTATATCTTCCCCTGTACAATTAATACAACCAGTGAATATTTGTCATTTTTTACCGTGTAACCAATTCAAATTCGAGTTTACGTTTCCTCAACATTGATACGGAGGGGCTAAGAACGATTAAAGATCGACACATAAATTTTACTTTTAATTATTTTAATAAATTACGCATAAAATTACTTCATTAACATTCGTGGAGCAACACCCCGGTATGACGTCTGACCTCCACAAATCATCTTCCCCAGTTCAGCCTATCCTTCGCGATCCTCCTCCAATCCGGGATTCCAATTGCTCGTACATCCAAAGCTACGCCATCTAACCACCGCAATTTTGGTTGTCCAATACTCTTCACATCAAAAACGTTCTAGACTGGTCAGGCCAGGCCCATTCGTTGAACATGATCAGCCTATTTAAGTCGGGAAGTTTGGACGGTTTGGATTATGTTGGGTTCCCCAAATTCCTCGTAGATTTCGGGGGTGTGTCGTATGCACCACACTTCATCTTCATTCTTTGCTCAAAATGTTGCTCTCAGAATCATTTCATTAATTATACTGATAAAAGTTGCTGGAGTGGACAGTGGGTATCATTGATCGTGGGGTCTCCAAGCTAATCTCCAAGCGTTGTGAGCCAGAGGAGAGACGTTGGCACAGATCTGAGACCATAATTCACATTAATTATTTTAAACTTTACTACTGGTGTCACGCTAATTTTAATATTGAAGATAATTTTTGTTGCGCGTTGCGTGGTATTGTTTCTGCTGATATTGCTATAATTGATATAATATCATAGCTGCTTTAGATCTGATTAATCTGAATTATTTTGTTCACTTAAAACTTCTTACTTATAATGAAAGGCCTACATACTGGCTATCTATAATATCGGAATACTAACCATTTTGAATGGATATTAGGAAAGTTCTTTAAAGTCGCATGTATAGATGGCGCTAAAATTATTTTTAAACATAATTAATTTTAAATTAAATATAATTAAATTACCACAAAACATTTAAATCCAATTCTTTCCAGCTATTCCGTGTTGCACGGCAAGTGGTCAAGTGTCACCTGTAAAATGCGGTCGATACTGTTACCCCGTCAAAATTCCCGAGACCGATGCCACCATGGGTAGAGCTGGCATCAGGTGCACTAACTTCTCAAGAACTGTCACAGACAAAGACATGGGATGCTCCTCATCAAACGCGCCAGCTCAGCAGGTAGCTACACAAACCTTATGATCTTCCACCATATCAGTTAATACGGAAACAGTTTGATTTGAGCTTCAGTTTTCAAATCGCTACAAATATCTGGTGGTAAATTCATGGGGCACAAACGACAAAAATATTGAAATAAAATATTAAAATATGATTTTAAAAAGCTATGGGAGGTGTTCATTATAATTATTATCTATCTCAGCGTGAAAACGATGACAGTTCCAAGGGATTTTGTTTTTAATGTTTCCTGGTGAGGTCACAATAAATTTATGTGATTTTCTCGAAGTCTGTGTGTTTATTATGTAATTTTTTTCACTTCTATTACTAACTACACTACTGTTATTGGGCTCCAGTGCCTATTTTATAAAACTAAGTATTGTTATTTTGTATAGTAGATAATATACGCTCAATGAGTAAAAATCTTCCATTATCCCCAGAAGACAGTAAAGTTGCCATAACATTTCAACCAGATTTTCCATGCGTAACTTTTTAGGGATGAAAGGAAACTTGTGGTTCGATTAAATGTTCTTAATTTTTGACTGTATTTGATATATGATTTTTAGCCACCATAACTAAATTACTTACTTCACCCTACTACCAATGATGGAGCATAGGGCAAGCACAAGATCACGCCACTTTTCTCGATCCATCTCCACGTCTCGCGCCTCCGACACGTGAGACCTACAGAGCGTATATCCTTTTTGTAGCACCACTCCAGGGTGAGGGAGGGTCAGCCATGATAAACTATGGCAACAAAATACTTGATCAAATCTCATCAAGTTTTTATATAAGTACCGGAGCCTAATGTCCTTTTTAAATGATTTCAGCATTAATGGGACACACCGCACTAACGACATGTCCAATATTTCATGAATTATTTTCGTATCTGCCAATATACCAATTTATTCAGTGTACCATATAATTAATTAAGCTTTCAACTTACACTTCATACTCCCAAAATTGACTTTGAAGAAGCAGACTCCATATAAACAACTATCACCTGTTTAAAGATCTCATTCGGCTTCATCTCTTTCTTGGTAAGAGAATAATTGATGTCTGTGGGCAAGGATGGTTAAAATCTCTAAGTGCGTTACTAAACTTAAACTACCCATGTATCTATATATTAGTATCTATTTCCAGATCAACGTGGTATCCTCTTTTATTGACCTATCAAATGTGTACGGACTTAATGACGTGTTGGGTAGAGGGTTAAGAAGTCTCGTGGGTGGCAAACTCAGAGTCGACATAAGGAATAACAAAATCTATCCTCCGAGAGAGACCAATGTCAGAGACAACTGTCCCTGCAGTCAGGGAACTGAGAACGCTTGTTATCTAACTGGTAGGTATCCTATTTTGTTACATTTTATTAAACAATAAACACGTACAGTAAGTAATAATTATATACAGCAGCGCTGCTGTCCAACTTATTTTAGGCCGCGGGCCATTTTTTCTTTAGCAAACATTTCGGGGCCAAAGAGGATAGGTAAATGAAAAGTCAGTTAATGTCAATTCAAAGGTTATTTTTTATACAAAAAACAAAAATAACATAACTAGAAATAATAATAACAATAATATTATTAAGTTATTTATTTTTGTAAAAAAAATATTCATCATAAATTAATTACGTTTACAAAACAAAGATTATACTAATACGTACTTATAAGTTCTACAAGGGATGACGTTGGGCAAAATGTTGCCCGACAAATAAAACAGCTAATTAGTCATATTTATTTATTTGTAACGCAATATTTTAATTCTCATAAACAAATTTATGTTTTTTTCAAGCTGGAAAAATTAAGCAGTATATTTCTTTGTTTTGAAAAAGTATTTTTAATATTTAGTATTATAATGAAATGTTTTCATATTTTAATGTATGATGGGTAATTCTCTTCCCAATGTTTGATGAAAAATTTGCACAAAAAAAACTTTGACGGGCCGCATGTGGCCCGCGGGCCGCCAGTTGGACAACGCTGATATACAGTGTTCCCAGCTAATGAATAATTATACAAAAATTTCTAAATGCTTTATTGTTTTATTAATGGGCCAGGTCCCTAATAATATTTTTTTTTCTTACCAGACCATACATTTCACAAATTTTGTAAATCTTAAGATAACTGGTGTATGGACATTAGAGCTGGAAATAGAACGGAAACCGAACCATAGAACCTTAAGAACACCTTAATTATTTTCTTAAATAGAAACCGTAACCATTGATTCCAAATCTTCCAGAACGCATTTAGACTATGGGAGTACCGGATTGGGTTTTTTTTAGTTTTGTAACATCATTCGAAAACACATAAGTATATATATTTGTACATAATATAAGTACCTACCTAAATTCTGAGGTATTTTTAAATAAAAGGATATCTTGAAACACTAATCTAGATACTTACCTACTTTTGATTATTAAAATAAATATCCATAATATACAATATAATAATATTATAACTGATATAGATCCACCAGTAAGTATAAGTTATCAGCTGAGCGAGGGCGCCACATGCTAACATTTGACATAATATCATTCAATACTTTTTATGCTGTGATGACCTTATTTATAAATTTTAACACAGGACGATTTGTGATAGTATATCTATAGTTAGTACTTATATTCTTTTTTAACTGAAACCGAATCCCATTTGATTTTTTACCTGAACCAAAAAAAATGGATTTTTACAGCTCTCCTTATGTATGATATGAAAAAATCGTTGTGAAACCTTTGAGTTTTTACATTTAATTGAAATAGCTATCATGTAATACGATTAAGGGGGGACATGCTCGTCGAAGGTCAAAATTGAGTTTTTATTGTATTTTCAAACCATGATCCTGGACACTCCTTAAACGTTGTAGATAATCTATTTATATAATTTTGAAGCCTTATTATCCTTTATAGTTATTTTAAACATTTGATGACTGCATAAAGTATTTTTGTTACATAAAATAGTATTCTTTTAAACCTCTCGCTCTAATGTTTTAGAATATAGTCATATTTCGGTACATAACTGTGCAGTGGTGTTCAGATTTTTTACGTTTATTAATTTTTAAACGCATTTATGAAACCATTAGTATAATTTATTACGAGATAATTTTTGTAAAATATTCACGATAAAAAATTATATTGATAATCTCTGTGATCCCAAATTTGACAAGAATTAGGCATTTTATTATTCAAAAAATCGGCAAGATTAACACATTTGAAGATGATTCTAAAGATACTTATTATAAGCTATGTCTTTGACCATTCAAGTGTGATAAACATCTTATGAATAATGATTGCTTTATAATAATTATTGACCTAAGAATAAGGTAGTGTTTTTTTGAAATACGCCATTTCATTTGTCATTCCCCAGTGGTTAAGCTACAACATACGGCCGTAGCAATAAATTGACAAACTATAATTAAAGTAGGGAGTAAAATGATATTGACGCGCGTGTTTGAACATGTACCTAACCGATTTTTTTTTTTTTTTAAACGGTACATGTTCAAACACGCGCGTCAATATCATTTTACTCCCTACTTCAATTACAGTTTTTAAATTTATAGCTACGGCCGTATGTTGTAGCTTAATCACTGGGGAATGACAAAAGAAATGGCGTATTTCAAAAAAACACTACCTTATTCTTAGGTCAATAATTATTATAAAGCAATCATTATTCATAAGATGTTTATCACACTTGAATGGTCAAAAACATAGCTTATAATAAATATCTTTAGAATCATCTTCAAATGTGTCAATCTTGCCGATTTTTTGAATAATAAAATGCCTAATTCTTGTCAAATTTGGGATCACAGAGATTATCAATATAATTTCTTATCGTGAATATTTTACAAAAATTATCTCGTAATAAATTATACTAATGGTTTCATAAATGCGTTTAAAAATTAATAAACGTAAAAAATCTTAACACCACTGCACAGTTATGTACCGAAATATGACTATATTCTAAAACATTAGAGCGAGAGGTTTAAAAGAATACTATTTTATGTAACAAAAATACTTTATGCAGTCATCAAATGTTTAAAATAACTATAAAGGATAATAAGGCTTCAAAATTATATAAATAGATTATCTACAACGTTTAAGGAGTGTCCAGGATCATGGTTTGAAAATACAATAAAAACTCAATTTTGACCTTCGACGAGCATGTCCCCCCTTAAGTGTATTTATAGTTATTTTAACATAAACCGAATCTTTAAAAATACCTACTCAATGAAACATGAAGCTGTCAATAATAGTATAATATTTATCCGACATTGGCAACGTTTGGTGGTACGAGTATCTCTCTGGAATGTTACCTCGTGAGAAAGAAAGAAAAACAAGAGTATTGAGACTGGTAAAATACCGTAATGAAAATATCTAACCTTTAGGTGACTCAAGAACCAATCAGAATCCTCACCTGACCATCATACAGATACTATTCCTGAGAGAGCACAACCGCATAGCATATGAGCTGACAAAAATAAATCCGACATGGCTCGACGAAAGAGTCTACCAAGAGGCACGTCGCATACTGATAGCATGTTTCCAGCGTATAACTTATTATGAATGGCTTCCAATTTTCCTCGGTAAGTAAATGTAATCTTTTAAATAGTGTCTAATTACTTACATACTTTACCCTACCATGTCGCAGTGTTGGGGCAAATGGCTAGCACAATGTCGAGCCACTTCCCTAAGTCCATCGCCACGTCTCGCTCCTCGCGCCATGTGAGACCTGCAGCACGTCTATCGCTTTTGTAGTACCACTGCAAGGTGAGGTCAGAGCTACAAGAGTACGGAGTGTCGGCATCCGGAACACATGTTTCAACCACGTGAAAAGAATCTTAGTGACTACTTCAATCACCGACGGCTGCCGTGTCCGCTCACCAACTCGTGTGATTGCAACGCGGTCGTAGCAATGTACCTCTATGATTCGACGGATACATCATTTCTCAAAGCTCAAAAAAAAAGTCGAAACTTTTGAAGGTTGGTAGAGTTGTCACTTCATAACTATGCTCTCTATATTCTAAAAACATTATTTTACATAGATATATTATCTATTTATTTATTATTAAATATATTAAGTTATTATGCAAGTGAATATCATTTGATCTATATCGATTGTATACGAGCTAATCAGGCAAAGAAGCGTATCTGTGTAGTAAAAAGTGCAAAGTTATAAAACGTATAGGTACCTACTCTAAGATGCTATGTCTTACAGTCATACAAGAGTACAGGTAGCACGCACGACTAATTAGCTTTACTTTAAACTATTTTTCGTTTTCGTTTCCTCACTGATGAGGATTGTGATTCATTTAAAATGCCCTAGTATATATTACATAATCATATTATTATGGCGATAGTAAAAAATATATTTGGTTTAATAAGAAAAAGATATTAGACAACAAAACCACAAAAACATATTGTGATGCTGAACGATTATAGTGATCAGTTCCACAGCGATTAATAATTGTTACAATTTATTTCCTATCAAGCATATTATTGGGATGATATTACACCGGATTTGGTGTAGACGCAGGATTTATTCGCGTGGGTGCCTAAAACTCACGTCGCCAGGCATACTCTTCCATATTCGTAGTCCAGTGCGTAAGGCACTGGCCTTCCAACCGGGAGCGCTGGATTCGACCTGGTGAGGTCACAATAAATTTATGTGATTTTCTCAAAGCCTGGGTATTTGTGATTGTTTCACTTATTTTACTGATTACATTACTGTTTAACTACACAACTGTCGTTGGGTCTCACGGTCTGTTATGTTAAAAATCATATATATATATGTTTAAAAAAGACTCATTGAGCACATTACGAATTATTAATACAAGACGTTCACAACATGACATTTAGAATAAAAAGTACAAGTAAATAAAATAGAAAAAAACTAGGTGGAGAAATAAAACAAAGCAAAAAATAATTTTATATCAAAAGAAATAGAATTTAAAAAAAAAACAACAATAATTCAAAAAAATACAAATTATGCAATAAAATAGAATTTTAAAAACAGAATACATAATGCTTCGCTAAAAATGTCTACATCTCTAGGGAGTGCATTGACCAGCCGCACATCCCTCGCTATTGGTGCCTGGTGAGGTCACAATAAATTTATGTGATTTTCTCAAAGCCTGGGTATTTGTGATTGTTTCACTTATTTTACTGATTACATTACTGTTTAACTACACAACTGTCGTTGGGTCTCACGGTCTGTTATGTTAAAAATCATATATATATATGTTTAAAAAAGACTCATTGAGCACATTACGAATTATTAATACAAGACGTTCACAACATGACATTTAGAATAAAAAGTACAAGTAAATAAAATAGAAAAAAACTAGGTGGAGAAAGAAAACAAAGCAAAAAATAATTTTTTATGAAAAGAAATAGAATTTTAAAAAAAACAACAATAATTCAAAAAAATACAAATTATGCAATAAAATAGAATTTTAAAAACAGAATACATAATGCTTCGCTAAAAATGTCTACATCTCTAGGGAGTGCATTGACCAGCCGCACATCCCTCGCTATTGGTGCCTGGTGAGCCTGACATGAGAAAACAGCTTTCACCCAAAATAGGTCATGGCTGCAACCACGTATGTAATTGACGGGTGCATAAAAATTCAAATTTTCCAAAATATCGGTATTGGAAAGTATACCACGTGAGAGCAGGGAAAATGCTTTAAGAGCAGAAGTGACCTACGAGCTTCAAGAGAGTGAAAGGCTAGCATGCCTTGAAGAAAGTTAGTCGGAAAATACTCGTTTGAGAAACTATTAACTAAACTAACTAACTATACTAACATAAATTTTTTGTAAACTCCTACTTATTCTCCATCTGAAGTAGCTCCTTTTCTGCAAACCAAAAAGGGTTCCTCTTCTAGTGAAGAAGCTCTATTGTAGGAGAGATTATGTCACGAATAGTGCAAATTTATTGCTACAATATTTTTCTGAGCGAAAATTAAATAAATGTAATGTGACCGGTCACCGGAAATCGAACCTTGAATACCTGACGTAAGGAGCCAATGCCTTACACACTGACTAGGGAATCCAATCCCGAGCCAAAATTCTGATCCCGGGATTTCGGGATTACAATTTGACAATCCCGGGATTGGCATTTTTTCCATTGTTAATATAAAAAAAATATATTTACATATAACATTGATAAAATCGGTCAAAAATAAATCTAGTATAATTTATACTATTTAAGACATTTATTGTTAATATTGTATACGGTCAATCTTGGAAATACAGTGACGTCCCGTGGGGGCAGGCAGATTGAGCATCGCTTGGAGTCGGCGGTTGCTCGAAGGGCGGCAAATCAAGGAGAATTATTTGGTATATTATATAGAAATAGCTACCAAGTTTAGTAAAAACGAAAATATCTATCCATTAAATAAATCAGCTCACTGGTTGGAAACAAAATATATTTATTAATACAAAAGGTTTAATGTGACTGTTGTTTTTTGTCGTGTTCGCAATGTCTAGTTTACTTCCGTTGCCATTCGACGTCTTTGGTGACCAAAAACGACATGTGCAGATTTGTGAATAATTACAGTCTGTCTAATTATTAACCATGGCGCATGGAAGTTGCGTTGGCCCTCAAAACTAACTTTTTATTGATATGGGGGTATTAAAACGTCAATTCTATCTTATATCATACTTTATTATTTGACAAATCTGAAACATGACGTCTCGCGCAATGACGTGATCATAGCCGTCCATAGTGCCCATTGGATAAGGAACAAAATATTATTCAAGGTACGTGAACGAAATGCTGTAATTATCGAGGAAAATTTTTTTAGTAAAAAAAATACCCAAATATAATATAATAAAGTTACTATAATGTACGTATTGTGAGGGAAATTCTACTTTTCTAGCACGTTATTTCAAAAGAAAATCAAAACAATTGTCAGAGTTCCGGTGACTTCGACGTGCAAATTTTAAATGAGCCGGATCCGCTGGCGAGGGGGGGATTTTTTTCCCCTACCTTTTCTTCTAACTGAAACCTTGTGAGGTCTGAGAGGCAGGCCTCGGTTTCCTGACTATTATTTCTAGGGTTGGGTCTTGTAAGTACATTAATGCCCTTTCCCGCATGTAATCTGGTTGGTAAGAAATGTGTTGAAAGGATGAATTAGGTACTAACAAAATATATGCTTACCACTAAATCTAATTTAAAATATTGCGAGTCCACGGTTTCAAATACATATATTTAAAAATACACCTGACAACTTTCAAAACTCGCGAGTGACTGACAAAAACATTTGGATATATACCTACCTATAATTAAAAATGTAATTAGCAAATCTGCACGTGTCATTTCTGATCAGGACGTGACGTCCAAGGATAGCGGAAGTAAACTAGACATCGCTAAACCGACATTAAAATTACAGTATGTTAATTAGTACATTTTATTTGATTGGGAAACACCGGAGTTTACGTCATTTGTTAATCGCATTCATTCATAAAGCCATGCAGTTAAAAATATACAATATGCAATCTCTTCATCTACGTTGTACCTCTAATAAAATAATATATTACACGTAATTGATTGTTAATTAATTATTACTAATAGGTACGCAGTTGTCGAAGGCCATAATGATTAAATACGAATACAATTTTATTATTATTTGTGTTTGGGTTTGTACTTCTTTAATAGGTTTATGCTTCAACGCAAAGAGACTGATAAAGTGATAAAGATTGAAATGAGCTAGGGCGGCATTAATCCAGTTAAAGTATTGAGCTGTTGAATTTACATTTACCTTCGCTTTTCAAACAAGTCTTTCGAGGGAAAACAGTTAAGAAAAACCCTCTTCCGAATATTGTCCTTATGGGACCAACAAACAAAAAGTTCATCCTTTAGCGGGATGTTCGGCTTGAAATTATGATCTTGTGTGGATCATTTTATAACATCAATGATGTTCGCCCAGTCCCTAGGGGGTATACCCGGTTTTCTGTTTTCCACAAGTTTAGCTCTCACCTGGGCTTTGAGCCCGAGTCTCATTCTGATGTACATTCTAAAGCTACCTAGTTTAACTCTTAGGGCTTCCAAACATTCTTTTATCTCTACCGCTAGACCCTAGAAGGGATCCGGCGGAGTCAGAGTACTGCCGGCCGCATCCGCTGTGGAAGAGGTACCTGTAATTGAGTAAGGAGGGGGTGGATCATCAGGATTTGGAGAGTGAGGGGGCATCATCTTATGACGGAGCCTAGCTTCCCTGCACTTGTGCTTAAAATTTTGAATTTTGTCGGCAAATAGTGTAGGTTTCTTATGAGGCCCTTCTGTCAGTCTATTCAAGAAGGTCTCTCTGTATTTAGTTATGGTTTCGGCAATGTCGATCCATCGTGTTTTGCATTGATGTGTAGACGATTCGAAGGCATCTGTTCTCTATTGTTTGGTGATGTCAGTAGTCCAAATTGGGGATACATACAGCATGGTTGGTTTAATAACCATGCTATATAGTGCCTTTTTGTTTTCTTCTGAGAGGCAACTTCTACGGTTGAAGATGGGTCTAAGAACCCCCATCGCCATAAAGATTTTTCGCATGGCTTCTAATAGGTTCAATCTATGGTGAAGGTATACCTCGAGGTATTTCACAGTGTTACTGAATGAACAGGGGATGTCACAAACAGTAATTTTTCCTTTATAGGATTTTTGGCTCCGCGAGAAGAGAATCGCCTCCGTCTTCTCCGCGTTAACTTTAAGTCTCCAGCGACTGAAATAATCAGTTAGCTGTCGAGTGCCCTTTTCTAAGTTCCTAATTGCCGTGTCAGTCTGGCGGCTGGTGGAAAGGATGGCTGTGTCATCTGTGTATAGCGCCAGTGTGCAGTTGGCGGGATTTGGCATATCACTTATGAAATGATTGAAGAGCCTGGGCCCCATCAAACTGCCCTGTGGTACCCCTGCATCAATAATGCGGCGAGATGAATTCTCCCGTTTGACCACTGCAAAAAGCGCTCGACCGCTCAGGTAGTTCTGGATGATTTTAGTGATGTACACGGGCATGTTCGTGGTAAAAAGTTTGTGGATTAGACCGTCATGCCAGACCGTATCAAATGCCTTTTCGAAGTCCAACAGAACCATACCAGTGGTCTTGCGCTGCCTCATATCGGCCATCACAATCCCGGTAATTCTGGAGAGTTGTAGGGTCGTTGATAGACCCTTCCTGAAACCATATTGGGTATCCGGGAGGACTTGATTGTGGGATGGGAGAAAGCGTCGAAGGATCACTTTCTCTAAAAGTTTGCTTATGCCATCTAGTAGATTTATAGGTCTGTAGTTTACAGCCAAAGAGTGGTCTTTCTTGGGTTTTGCTATAGCGACAACGTGAGCCGTTTTCCAGGTCTTTGTAAAGTATCCGCGCAGCAGACATGCATTGAAGATCTTAGCAATATGTATCCGCGCCTTCTCGGGAAGTCTTTTCAACATGTAATTTGTGATATTGTCTCATCCGGGTGCCTTTCTGGCGATCAAGGTATTGATAGATCTAGAGATCTCGCGCGGTTCAACAATTTTAACATCATCGGGATCGATATCTTCTTTCGCAAGTGCAAGAATTGAGTTGTTCGCCAAGTCTTTAGTAGCTGAATCGGTGTCCGACTGGATTTTAGTATTATTGACGAACGCATCGGCAAGTGCGTCCGCTTTTTTGAGGTCTGAGTATACGAAATTTCTACTAGTCGCGTTCTGCCTGAGGGGCTATATGACAGACGGGCCCGTTTTCATCGCCCTGGATAGTGCCCAGAGCGAGTTCCGCGGGTCGTCTGTATAAATTCTGCAGTCCTTGAGTTTATTGTCCCAATGCTAGGCTTGTAGTTCTGATTCTGATCTTGATTTTACCTTGCAAAGTATTGATCTCACGTTTGATGAAGTGATTTGTACGTCTAGCTTTGTTCCAGTCCTTGCGTAGCTGGTTTCTAGTATTGATGAGCTCTCTGGCCTCATCATTAAAATCCACCCTGATGGGATTTTACTTGATTTTCGGAATATAGCGACGTCTCGCTGTGAGAATAGTCTCAGTGAGTTCGACGGCCGCTGTCTCTATCTCTACCTCCGTTTGAAAGGTTCTAGGCGTGAGATCAATGCATCGATTAATATGCCTCTTTTTTTTTACCCCTACGATATTTTATAGTGAGGAAATGCGCATGTGCGGTTTTTTTGGGCGACCATTTTTTTCATAGAATGTCTTTTGTTTTTGATTTTTCTCGGAGCGGCTGTCAAAATCGTTTTCCATTTTCAAATAATTATGTTGATTAATATGTTGTTATGTTATGTATTATGATTTCTATATCACATTTGCACCTCTTTGGTCGAGGAATAATATTAAATTTTTAATTTAAAAACTTTCTTCAATGGTTTTCATATCACAATATTATAATAATATTATAGATATTGCTCGTGAGTGCCAAGTGAAATTCAGATCACATCGAATACATGGCTTTCAACTACAGTACAATATAATCCAATAATATGTACTATCGCCAAATACATCGCTTGATCGTGGTTGCATTGAACATTGTATTATCTTGCTGAAGCTCTGTAAGCCAGATAAAAGAGTGTATTTTTGGCGTGTAACATGTACCTAACACATAATTTATTTTTTCACACGAAAAAAAACGCACTCGATTGGATTCGAACCACCGATTGTTCGGTTATCAGCCGAACGCACTACTTTTACGCCACGGTATGGTACTGCGATCATGACGTATATACAGTATAATATTATAGTTTAGAATTGTTCCGTTGCCTAGGCAGCGAATTTTTTATTTTTGCCATTTGCAATTCCTTACGTAAACAAACTATTAAACGTCAGAGTGACAGTTGGTACTTTAAAAATAAAAACAACGGGAAACCATTAAATAATTTAGTAATATAAGTTAAAGTGTATAGAAATAAACCAACGGCGTTCCAATAAGCGGTCCTTTTTCCTGAGTGTGTAATTTTACAAGATAATTAAGAGCTAGTCAAAGAATCTAGTTTATCACAAGTTTTGTTTTTGTTTTGTTACGCCAAAGAAGTATAACTTCTAACGCGCGTACATAAGTACACACACCCATTATTTTTTGTGTGTTTCCTAATAAAAATGATTATTTATCCAATATGGCGAAGGGTCGCATGTTACTTGGCTATCACAAAAAAGCGTCGCGATCTGTGCTCAGTGACGTCCCGTAGGGTAGGCAAAATGAGCGTCGCTTGGGGCCGGCAGTTACTCGAAAGGCGGCAAATTGAGGAGAATCATTAAGTATTGTATAGAAATAGGTAGGTACCATAGCTTAGCTAAAATTCAGCTCATTGGTTGGAAATAAAATGTATTAATTAACATAATAGGTTTAACAGGACGGTATTTTTTGTCGGGGTCGTGATGTCTAGTTTACTTCCGTTGTCATTGGACGACACGTCCTTGGTGAGCAGCAATGATACATGCAAGTTGTCAGGTGTAGTATTTATAAATGTATCTGAATCCGTGTGCTCTCAATATTGTCTATTAAAGTAGAGATGGCATTTAAATTAGGCTTAGTGGTATATTTTGTTAGTAATGTATTCATACAACATGTTTCTTAAATATTGGAGTCATGAAAGGGTGATAAAAAATACTGTATAACAAAATGGGGCGGTATTCTGGCGTTGCCTAGGGGCGGCATTTTGTGTGTGTCACTGTGGAAATACATAAGTTTAACGGAGTAAATAATATTGTAATATAAATAATAATGTGAATTTAATAAGAGGTTGCTGTTTCTGATAGTAAAGACTTAATGAATGGGTTAGCGAGATTTAAAATAGTAAAGCAAAGCATGGTGTACTTATGGCCTTTCCGCTTCATAAATCTAATTAGTCAGCCAAATATGAAACTGCTGTAAAACGTATGAGATCATGGTGGAATTACTTTGTTAATAGTGCAAAGCATTGTTTTTTTCCTATCTTTCTCAGTTTTATTAATTTATATGAAAAAACAAAATGAATCGGCAACTTACACATGGGTATAAATCAAACTTCATCCAAACTCAGTTTATTTCTAATGTAGTTATTTGTTATTAAAAGTATTTTTCTATTATATTTTCGTTTTTTTTTATTTTCCATAAAAATTGATGAAAAAATCGATCCCAAAAGTTTCGGGATTATGTTTACCAATCCCGGGATTCATAGGTATCGAAAATAGCTCGGGATCCCGGGATTCGGGATCACGGGATTGGTATCCCTAGTTGTGACGAATGCTTTAAAAATAAAACTTACTGTCTGCATATCTTCCTGGCATAATCCTGTAGTAGGTGCTATTGGGAACCCCCCTCGGGATGTAGAAAGTTTGTGCAAGAGCCGTCCATTGTGTTGTCCGTCGTGTTGGTACACGGTGCCACTTTCAGTATTTTCGTTTTTCTTTTATTTTCCATAAAAATTGATAAAAAAAAAAAATCCCGAAAGCTTCGAGATTTTGTTTATCAATCCCGAGATTCATAGGTATCGAAAATAGCTCTGGATACCGGGATTGGAATCCCTAACACTGACTAAAAGTGCTGGCATTAATCTGGTAAATAACATGGATTAAATAATAATAGTTAATATTATATCTTTCAGGTGGCAATAATATGCTTCAAAGAGGCATCGCATTCAACACTCCAGGATTTGTTAACGACTACAACCCAAATGTCAATCCAGCTGTATCCAGTGAACATGCCCACGGCGCCTTCAGATTCTTCCATACAAATATCGCTGGATTTTTAAGGTAGGTTTTAATCGCAAAGGAGATCGTTGAATCAATTGGACTGTATAAAAATGAGGGTGTATTTGCGATTACATATGAAATGGGGTGCGGAAAGAGTGAAAAACTGGATAGCTGGCAGTAACACTGATATTGAATGATAACATTCAGTGTTTACAGGACGCGCGAGCTCCTCAAACAATTACCTATTGACATGATGACTATTTATTTACAGCGCTCGAAATGGAAAATCTTATCAAACGAAGCGCTCGATAATTTTCTGAAAATATTCACATATTTATAATAATATAACATATTATTAAATTGTATTAAGTTTATAGAAGTATACATGCCAAGCACAGATGGTCAAATGGAGTAATTGTCTTTAAATTTGGGGAATGCAAGATTAGGATATAATGATGTCGGCGCCACAGACGAAAATTGAGGATCATGAATATTATTTTTTACTATTTATTTATTTATTTATAAAAAAGAGTATTACGGCATTACAGCTTTTGGCCAATGCGCCATAATACATAATACATACAAATATATAAAAATATCTTAATTACAAATAACAACTAATATGACAAGAAAGTGGAAAAGACAGCATGTGTAAATATTAAAGAAATATGATAATATATACAATTATAAATTTATCCTATTTAAAACGTCTACAAACATTATATAATTAATAAAAAACAAATCAACCTTTATGGTGCCATCAAATAAGCTAATTGCACGATACACAGCATCATGAAACATAACATCTGTCCTGCGACGAGGTATCTTGAAGACCGTGGAGCTGCGAGTGATATTGGTGGGAACATGAAAATTAATATTTGCCAGTATATGCGGATTGTAAATGAACCCACGAAGAAGTAAAAAGAAATGCTTTAAAAGAACAATCACTCTTCGGGTAGACAGGGATTGCATTGATAGCATACCCAGAAGAAAACGAGTCGGGAAATTCATTTTATTGTCATTATCATAAGGAAAGAACCCGTATGTTCTTAAGTAGAGAAATCTAAGAAATCTATTGTGGACTCGATCCAGCTTAATTGTGTGCATGAACCTATTAGGACTCCAAATAATGCTGGCATATTCAAGAATACTCAACACAAATGATACGTATAATGTACGTAGCACTCGGACGTTTTCGAATGATTTTGAAACCCTCATAACAAAACCAAGCATTTTGCTAGATCTAGTACTGATGTTAAGAATATGCTGATTGAAAGTGAACTTTGTATCATACAATACTCCCAAATCTTTTATCTCCGTTACCCTACTCAATATTATACCAGACAATGTGTATGGGAACAATAAGGTGTGCCTTGAACGATTGAATGAAATAATATTACATTTGGAGGTAGCGAATTCAAGTTTATTTAAGATAGACCATTGCGAGATAGCATCTAGGTCAGACTGCAACATCGCACAGCATAATGGGGTTTCAATAGTTCGAAAAAGTTTAAGATCATCTGCGAATAGCAAACAAGAAGAATTGGTTATAACTTTGACAATATCATCAAAAAATATTAAAAACAAAATTGGGCCAAGATTTGAACCTTGAGGAACACCAGAGTTTGTTCTAAAAATCCGCGATTCATTCCCATGGTAATCAACAAATTGACGGCGATTTTTCAAATAAGAAGCAAAAAAACATATTATACTATATGACGCGCCAAATGTACAAAGCTTTTGTAATAAAATATCGTGATCAACACGATCAAATGCCTTGGAAATATCTGTGTACACAGAATCAACTTGAATTGACTTATCCATAGAATTTGAAATAAAATTATTATACACTATAAGATTTGTTACTGTGGACCGCCTAAGTCGAAAACCATGCTGCGAATCGGAGAGGCGAGAGTCTATTTGACGGTTGATGTTTATATGTAATATCGATTCAAATAATTTACATGGAGCCGAAAGAACTGCTATTGGCCTATAGTTAGAGATCTCTGATCTAGATCCCTTTTTATGAAGCGGCCTTAGGCGGGTTATTTTCCATGCATCAGGAAAAGTGCTGGATGCTATGATTAAATTAAATATATGTTTAAGCGGAAAGGATATATGTTCGTAACAGCCCTTAACCACATAAGGTGGCAAGCCATCTGGACCAAATGAACTTTTGGGAGACAAATTTGAAAACCCATATTCCATATCTTTCTCGTCAAAAGCTGAGATTTGAATATCTTGCGTTGCAGACGAAGGACCAGCAGAATCGGGGTCAAGTAGCGGCTCTATTGAGCTATAAAGTGATTCAAAATGCTTAGCAAATGCATCAGATATAACATGGTTCTCTATAGGATCATTATTCAACGTCATCATGGCATTGTCTTTTGTAGTACTACTGGAACTAAGCGAATGAATATATTTCCAAAAACAATTAGGATCTGAGACAATATTTCGACCAATCGACGTTAGATATGATTTGTGAGCCGAAGAGATGTCACACTTCAATGAGTTTCTAAGACAGGAAAATTTACTATAATCTGCAGTCCGTCTATGTTTTTTCCACAGTGCATGATAATATGCCTTTGACCTTAGATTATAAATAATTTCTGGCGTAAACCACTTAGGATATGAGTACTTCGGTAGATGAACGAGCCGGCGAGGGAAACAGGAGTCCAAACTATTATAAAATTTATTATAAAAAATAGCTAATGCCGTGTTTACATCAATTTGTTCATATAAAGAGGTCCAATCTGTAGTACTCAAAGAATTATACAGCGCTAAAAAATTTCCATTTGAAAAATTCCATTGCGGATTATGCCTATTCAGTGGAGGAATCGACGAATCATTTCTGTGCGATACATGCTTAAAAGATAAAATTGTGCAAGTAGAGGGATGATAGACATCTTCAGGAACGAGAGGCTCATCACACGCGCTGACCACCGTGCAACCAACGTTAGATAGCACCAAATCAAGCGTCCGACCGAGACTATTTTTCACAGAAGAAAATTGTTTTAAATTAAATAAATTATTAAAGCTGGTATAATCAGATTCAATTATACCAGCGGAATACAAATTAAAATCTCCCAAAATAATTAGTTTTTTGTTGGGCAGTACCAAATTTTCTATTATGTGAAAAAAATCACTGTATGTAGTCGCTGAGCTGCCGGGAGGGAAGTATACAGCGGCCAAGTACAGTGAACAAAAGTTAAAATTAACTTTACACAAATTAAAATCAAAATCATATTCAGTTAAATTTGATCTGGTTGGATATAAAGTTTGTGTGGATAATGCTACCCCATTTCTAATTGCCAGCAAAACGCCCCCACCTCGTCTACCATTTCGACGGTCTGTTCTATGCACAGAATATTCACTTCCGAACAGCTCATTGGCCGATATGGTGTCGTCGAGCCATGTTTCGCTTAGAGCAATTATCGATGGTCGGGCACACAATATACCCTCTTTAAATGTATTTACTTTAGTTTTTAGGCCTCTTACATTTTGATAATAAATCTCGCATGACCGAGGTGCGGAAGTTGTTGAATGATGCTTATTATAAGCGAGTCATGCTGAGGATGGGTGAGGGATTTCAATTGAGTAGTCCGTCATTGATCGCTCCCTCTGCTCCGCATACAGGCGAGCCGGACATGTTGCACTATGGGTCGGGTGGTCATATGGCCGCTTGTGACGGCGGCAGGCAACGCATTTTGGTGAAGCTTCCTTCACGGGGCAGTCCGCACGGTCGTGGCCTGGTTCGGCACAGTAAGAACAGGTGACGTCTTTTGCCGAGCATGATTTGGCCATGTGCCCATATAAGTGGCATTTATTGCACTTGGTTACCCCTAGATAGTTCTGGAGTGGGAAAGAGTCCCACCCCATGTACAGTCTGTCATCTGCAATGAGAGCAGACCACACCGCGGCAGGTACATACGTGATATAATGGCATCTGCCAGTCCTGGGACCCGCCTTGTGGCTGAGGCGTACGGCCTGGTAGGCCTCCTCAGATAGACCCGTTTGCTCTCTTGTAGAGTTGTAAATTGCCTCCCGAAGCTGGGGTTCTGTAGTGGAAGCCGGCATATTAAAAATAATAATGCGAGGCTGCTTTTTTCCTGCAAGTTTAACACTCAGAGCAGTCTCTGAGGTCTCCAGAGCGCTGACGAGACGCTTGGCCTCGTCCTCAGAGCGGGGGTGTACGATAACACCTCCGTTTCTGACGCTTCTAATTTCCGTTATTTGTACCCCAATATCCCTGGGGTTAAGGGACTTCTTGATGAGCTCTCTTGTCGTTTCCGATCGTTTTTCTCCTTCTCCCGTAGGGAAAAAGAGGACTCCAGGCCTTGGTGCTAGCGGCAACAGCGAAGGAAATGCTGACCCGGTGACAGCAGGTGCCGTGAATGGCGCCGCTGCCGGACGCTGCCGCCTTCCTAACGCACTAGCCCAGGTGGTATCAATAGGGGGGGCAGTGATGGTAGGCTCCTTGTTGATTTGTAATGTGGCAGTTTTGAGAGTTTTCGTCTGCTCTCTTAAATCAGCAATGGCCAGGTTTTGATTTTCAATGCTTAATTGCTTATCACGAAGTTGAATCTGCAGGCCCTTAATCTCGCATTCCTGCGCTACGACTTTTATCTCCAGCTTGGCCATGCACAAATTCTGCCTTCCAACAGCCTCGGAAAGGCTTAGTAGGGCATTATGTAGCTTATCTTTAGAGTCAGCCCTAAGGGAGGAGTGCACTTCATGTAAGCACGTTTGTATGTCATCATAGATGACATTATTTTCAGGCTCGGTTGTGGTGTCCGATACTGCTGAATCTATAACGACGTTGCAGTCGCTTTCGACATCCGACGTACTCGGGGGTGCAGGCTGGTGGCTTATTTGTTTGGTTTTCTTTTGCTTTGGCTCTCTTTCTCCATCTTCAGCAGTAGAGGCCTTATCTTGTTGTGATTTGGGGCTCTTCGGCGAGCGTTCCTTTTTTGACCGCTCGCGTACGCGTGTTCCGATTCCTGAAGCAGTTTTTGCAGGGCCTGGAATGTCCGGTAGCGATTCCCCACGAGGAGGGGTCCGTTTGAGCGGCATATTACTATGCCTTTGCTGCCAATATGATTTAAATGTCTGAACGGTTGCTACCTTAGGATTTTGCAAGATCACTTAGTTTTACCGGAGTGTAGGTCATTATAACTAAACACAAAGTACGATATTAAATTGTTGCCTTAATCCATAATAATAATAAGAAATTACAAAATTACAATATTAAACTATCCCGTTTATTTATTAACTACAAAATCGTTATTATTAATAATTATTATAAATATAAGATGAACTAAATCGAAACAATTTGTACAACGTTAACAAATTTTTATGAAACACCAATAATGATCGTTTATGAGCGAAATAACTAATTAAGCAAAGCAATTATTTGTAATTAGACGGCGACATAAATTTATTGAAAACACGTCTGTTCACGCCGAAGACTCAACATGAATCTTCTATGATTCCTAGAAGTTTCGTATACACTTCTCGAACCGGAATGCAATATTTAGGATACCGCGAACAGGAACTTGTGTTGCGGTCCATTCGAACGCCGTATTAATCTCACTGCATGTTATACCAATTGTGTTTAACTGTAATGTCTGGTTAATTATTTATTATGTGTAAAAATCGAAGGATGGTAGGTCTATAAGAAATGACTCGAGCATGAACTGTTCTCATTCTTATCTGAGGGTAGACACTAGGTAAACCGACAAGAACCGTGTTTTATTTATAAGTAGGTACATGAATTTTATGGACCAAAAGAGGTTGGACGGTCTTTAATATACGGCCATATATTTCCGATACAACATTTCACCGTGAAGTGTGATACGGCATACGTACAAGTTTCCGGACACTATTTCCAACAGGAGTCTAGGATATTTCAAGACATTTCCAACACAACTATACATAATATACCATCATAAATTGTCCAGTGTTCGAATTTATAACTAAGCTCATCACAGTATAAAAAGGATTGAATGATAATAATTATGTCAAATGCTAGCATGTGGCGCCTTCACTCAGCGGACAACTTATATCGGTGGATATACACAGAAGTGTGTGGAAATTAGAGATGGGAAAACTGGTCGATTTTGAAGACTAAGTATACTTACTACCAGTATAAAAAATACTTAGTATATAAACTTGTTCCAAAATACTTACTAGTATTTGGAATACTATATAGATCTTTTGGCGTGCGTATGCGACAAAAGTTTCATACTCAACTGAAACTAAAACCAACTCCATATTATTAATATTTTAAAATACGCATCGGCTCAGGGAACTCAGACTGTGTATCGGCTTCAATATAATCGCTAAAAATACGCTGAGCTCCGCTTGTTGAAAAGTCCCATTTATTATAAAATTTTATATTTATGAGTTGTTTTTCTGTTAGATTACAATATTATTGTTAACAAACATGAATAACGGTGATTTTTTTATTTTAAACATGTTTTGAGCGGTATAGAACAAGGCTAAGCCGTCACCTCACCACTGTTCTGCGACACAAAATTTATGACTGATTATTATTCATACTAATAAATTTAAATATACCTATATTCAAGTGCTATTTCGTTCGTGCGCATTTAATGTCAATAGTGTTGAAAGTCTACCACCTGGCGAGTGCACAGAACAGCGACTCGCGATGATATCATCACAAGTTTTTTGGAATAAGTTTATTGGGCCACAAATACTTAGTATGGGTTGTTTCATCCGAAACTTGAGTACACAAACTGGTGACAGTATTTCCAACTCACCTCTAGTAGACACAATGGTCGTCAATTCGTCCCTTGGTGCAACTGTCCTGAACGGTAATAGATACTGTGCTACATGGCTGTCCAAATTTAAAACATGGAAAGGGTCTATTAAAAAAATAGTTTAATTGTATTTTTAAATACCTACACAATCTCCTAATACGCGTGTCTGTATTTAATAGATAATAGTAAATTGCTTATTTTTCGAGTTATGCAGCATCCAAAACTCTGAAAATTACTCTATGCCACTATTAACAAATTCATTACACAGTATTCAAGAAAACAATTTTGATACAAAGTAGTTACTAGTTTTGGATTGTGGCATTATTTTATTAATTTTTGTTGGAATATGGCTACACTGAGATTTCAAGTAGTTTTGTTTCAGTCAGTATAATACTTATGTTTTTCTATTTGACTCAATTTTTGCGACTCCCGGGTTTCGTATTTCGATATCTTCAAGCACTATGCACATTTACCAATAGTAAATGCACACTCTTAAATAACTAAAACATCTATTGGACCAATACTAGTTCAACATCAGATTTTACACTTGCTTATTTACTTATTAAAGGTTTTTACGTTATGTTATGTAAGTATTAATTTATATACTTAATATATATAATATATATTTATATATAATATATATTTATATATAATATATATTTACAAGAATTAAATTTAATATAATCTGTGTCAGTGTGTATTTTCAATTGGTGAGTGCGCATAGTGCATGAAACCCAACCCGCAAAAAAGATTTTAATGGAACAGTACAATTACACACAAAAAGAAATGTGTATTTATCGATTTTTTTAAAGTAGACCTTTCATTTGTGGTGAATACCTAGCAATGGCGAAGAGTGGGGGTAGGCTGTTAAGAACCGCCATAAATAGTGCATACTAAACTTTGTCAGTCATACGTATTTGTTTTCATTGAAATAAGACTACAATTTACAGATGGCGTTAGTTTTTAAAATTCAATTAAACCATGCGAAAAACAAAAAACACTACCTCCACCCGTCGCATCTTCGCTTCGTAATTATTACCTAGTAATAAACTCATTTTAAAAAATACCAAGTAACTGAAATTATTTATATTACTCTTATCTTAGAGACATTTTTTTAAATATATCCAATAGTTCCATAAAATGTGTATCTTTGCTGTATATTCCAGAATGTTGAGTCAGACTCGGGCCCCTCAATCCACCATCCAGATAAGCGATTGGTTCAACCGGCCCACGATACTTGAGACAGGCACAAGCATCGACCAACTTACTATGGGCATGGTAACTCAAAATATGGAAGAATCTGACAACATTTTTGTGGAACAGGTGCGTGATATTTAAATTGTCATATTACATTCATATAATATCATGTTGAACCATAGATATTTACTGTATCAAATAACTGGTGGGTTTTATTCATATAGTATCAATGTGAGTTAACCCGACTGTCAAACTATTAACATATTGTATATGTTTTACCGCTAACCGTGATATTAAAATTGTGTGCACAAATTTGAGTGTAACGCAAAATGTTACCATTACTATTCTATTACAATTTTTCACATCATGACGAAGAGCACGGTGGCCGAGCGGTCTAAGGCTGCAGTAATTGTATAAAAATTGAATTGAAGTTCTGTTGGCGTGGGTTTTAATCCAACTTCCGACAAATATTTTTTTATTTTATTTTATTACTAATATGTATTTTTTCAATTATTATTTCATATTTTAACCTTACTAATACAAATATACGTTCATAAGTGAATACTAGACTAAACAAATCGACGATAAAAAATATTCTTCTATTTATAAAATATCTAAAACTGTGTACGGTTTAATGGCATAATTTTAGATATTTAATAAATAAAAGAATATCTTTTGACTATTATCTAATATGACTTGGATTAGGGCTTAATTGAATTTTAAAAAGTAACAAACACCATCTACATCAGTGGTCGGTAACCTTTTGAGAGACTGGGTTAAACATATACATGTTCCAAAGTACTTCCGTGTAGCGGAGGTACTCAGCGTTTATTTTTATTTCACGGTTCCCCTTAGTGTGTAAAGATTTTTACACAACGCCCTAAAATTATCAATGAGTATATTATTTTTGTACTTTTAGGCAAGCGAGCAATCAATCTATAATACATACCTACATACAGATATTGTTGAAAAATTAGGAAAATTATATTATTTTTATAATTTGTAATATTGAAATACGTTAACGGGCAATTAAAATTATTTTTCTTAAGAAGATAAGCTTTGAATAATAGGCTAGCAACGAGCTTTCACCACGGTGTTATATATTTTTTTTAAATAATTTTTACACGGTCGGAACATGCAAAATCTGAGACCCGAGATGAAATTTCGATGTGGCAGCCTTCATATTTCAATTTGGTGTTTTTTACACGTCAGTACTTATCGGGCATAGTTGTGAATAATCTAACTGGCATCAATTATCTATTCGGGATTATTCGGTTTAATTCGGTTTAATTCGGAAAGTGTTAAGTTATTGTAAATAAGTTTTAGACCGAGAGGAGTGAAATAACAAAGGCCTTCATCCTGCAGTGGATAAATTCAGGCCATTGTTGATGATGAATCCATAATATATTGATAATACCCGAGGATTAAAAGTATCATGTAAAGCAGTTTTCAATCACCACATGAAAGGTTATTTATGAAAGAATTCTACCATTAGCATCCAATCCTGTATATAAAATGATGTTATTGTTTTCATATCAACACATATAACTTGACTGTTTTACCTTGTTTGTGGTATTTTTAATATTACTAAGATAATAATAAACATAAATAAAATCAATATTTTTTCTTCGAGTTATTATTATGAATCTGTTGAGAAATTTGAAAATAGTTACATAAAATTTACAATCGTATATTAATTACTATTTTAACTCTGAAGTCAAATTTACTCCTTTCAGTCCTCAGCTCCTCGAGTAAGTAAACTATGTCTGAATCTAATTAAAATTTTCCATTGCAGATTACAGACAAAATGTTTGCATGTCCAGGAGTCCGATTTGGAATTGACTTAAGAGCAACTGACTTCCAACGAGACAGAGATCACGGCCTCGCCTATTACAATGAATACAGAAGATACTGTGGCCTACCTGAAGCAAGGACCTTCGATGAATATGGAGATACTATAGACGCAAGGGTAACGAAGAACTGATTATCTATCACTATCAGAATCGTTGAGAGATTTGAATATTTTAATAGAATAGTAGTAATAGTATAAATGTCGCATAAAGAAGGAGAAGTATCGCACGATGACAACCCAACATTTATTATGATTACAAACAACCATGAAAGTCCTTGAAAAAAATTTTAGCTGCATAGAAAAATCAATTTTTCACATACAATATCTCTGAAAGTGTAAACTTCTTTTAAAAGCTGTGGTAATCAATCTAAAGCTTTTGCAAATTCCAATAAATTATTATAATATTAACAAATAAAGAAAAAAATCTGTATTGCTTTTCATCAAATTAAGAGTTTACCGGTAAATACAGCTATATCTCATAACCGAATTACCGGTAAAATTATTCATAGCTGAAACGGCAATTTCTAACAATCCTATATTGGTGTAGGTACGTTAAGATTTTATGAAGTGCCGCAATATTATTTTGTCTCATTGAAGTGTTCTTCTTCTGAAATTCCTCTTCCAAAAAAGAATTATGTAAATATACTCTGTCATACTGTGTAATTACTATCCATAGAATTAAATCGTGTAAAATTTGTTGTTACTTTTTTAATGCCTCATTGCCATAATAATTATATTTACTACATGACTTGTAATTTTAATACATGATACACTGGTATTGATATCATATATTTACCGGTAATTCGGTTATTTTTCATGCTTACCCTATTTTATCGTAACCGACAATCAAGTAGCCTAGAAGCGCGACCGATACCCATCGGAGATTGTGCCCAATATTATAACGTAAAAATTTTAATGTTCTTTTTCAGAATATCGCAATTCTGAAGACCCTTTACAGAAACCATCTAGACGTGGACTTGTCTGTCGGGGGTGCGCTGGAGAGATTAGTTCCTGGCACTCAGGCTGGTCCGACTTTCCTTTGCATCATGAACGAACAGTTCCGGAGGACCAGACAGGCTGATAGATTATTCTTTGAAAACGTGGGTTCAGGATTCACCCAAGGTAAGGAAGATAGATATTTGAATTTTTTAACGATGTGTTCAAAAGATGGAATCAAAGTAAATGGAGTCCATCTGAATAGCCTACGGTATGCCGACGATACAGTGCTCGTTGTATACAGTCCAGAAGGTTTGCAAATAATTAATAGGGCTACGAAGGTTTATAACAAATATGGCTTTAATCTAAATACTAAAAAGACCAAATAAGTCGAGAGTATCATTGGAGAGAGCACATTCTATTGTATACTTAGGTTGCACTCTGGGACCATACTTTTGAACTGAAATGTCGAGTTGAGAAACCAAGGTTTGCCAGGGCCACTTTTACTCGATTGAGAAAAATACTATATAGCCACGACTAGGGAATCCAATCCCTGGATCCCGGACAATTTCAGATACTTATGAATCCCGGGATTAGTAAACATAATCCAAAAACCTTTAGGAGTGATTTTTTATCAATGCCAATCAATTAATATGTGTACAAAATTATGTTAGTGAAGTGTGTGTACCTGCACATGTCACAGGGGGAATCGTCGGATGCTCACGGATAATAAATAACCATTTTTTATGTCAAACGTAATAGTAAGAACATCAGAAAAATAATAAATTCGTTTATTTAACTAACCGCCAGTACCATGGATGTGCAGGCAGACACCTGTTTCTACCCCGAATTTTATTAATGTTTCTTAAATAAATAAAGAAAACTGTTTAACTTCTACATTTATTATCTATATTACAATATTATTTACTCCATTAAACCCATGTATTTCCAAGATTGAACGTACACAATATTAACAATGTATATGTAACATATGTTTTCAATAGTATAGACTATACTCGATATTTTTGACCGATTTTATCAATGCTATTTGTATAAATAAAAAAATAATAGGTACAACTCGGTTATGTGGAATACAGCGGCAAACACATTTTGAAAATAGCCGATATACTGGATTATTTGTTAGGTTAACATAACCAAACCTAACCTAACCTAACCTAAATTAACCCAAACTAACAAATAATCCAGTATATAGGGTATTTTCAAAATGTGTTTGCCGCTGTACCAAATAATATTAACTATCAAAAAAACGCCGATCCCGGGATTGTCAAATTGTAATCGCGGGATCAAAATTTTGGCTCGTGATTGGATTCCTTAGCCACAGCCTAAACTAGGACTCTTTTCAGCCGTATTATATGGAGTGAAGGAGTGGACACAAATCTTAGAAAACTTGAAGCTTTTGAAATATGGATGTACAGACGCATAGTCCATATCAGCTGTAAAGACAAATTAGTAATGAATTATGTCAATAATGAAAAAGACCAAAGAAGTAATCAGATAAATAAAAACGAGATAGTTATTATACTTTGACGACATTATGCGGTATCCCCTAATATCAAATTCGACATCTTATCATTGAATGGAAGATATCCAGTGAGTAAGGTCAAAGTATTTGGAACAGCGATGGACAGGGAAAAATGGCCGAACTTCCCACCGACGCCAAATAACGGATTTGGCATGAAAAGAAGAAGATTATTTTTATTTTCGTAAGCTATTTCGAACCATCGCAATCCGGGCAGTGTGCTTTAACAATTAAGCTATGGATGCGATCACCAACCAAGCTTATTTTTATTTTTACAACGTTTTCCTAAGCTCGTATTTTTATTTGTCCGGTGGTTCTTATTCCGGTACAAATCTTGCAATCAAGTTTTAACTAACTTCCCGACTAGCTAGACATTTGAAACTTTTGCAATATAACAGAACACGATGCCAGTGCATTTTTTAATACTTTTAGCCATCTTTAAGTAGAATTAAATTCATTTTCAGTCAATTCTGTTTTCTATGAAAAGTTATTTCGACACCATTATTGGTTGCTGGGGTCCTAGTAACTAAATTATTAATATATACGTGCGTTACTATGGAAATCAATATGATATGTCAAAATACTATTTTTATGAACCAGATAATTAAGATGATTGATAAAAATATCAAAGATTTATACAATTAGTGAGTCTAATCACGTTGTGACCACTACATTTATTGGCATTAATGCCTAGGAGAGGTTTCATGAAATACATGTATCCAAATACTTACACATTATTGCGCACCGTTTTCTAGTACTTACCTATTTAGTTATGTAGTTAGTTGTACGAGTGTCGATGGGTGGAGGTAGGGTGTTAAGATTCGACATAAATTTAACTAAACTTTATGAGTCGAACTTATTTGCTTTCATTGAACTGAGAGTTCAATTTGCAGGTAGTGTTGGTTAGTTTTTAAAAATAAATTAAGCCCTGCCTAAACCAAACCATAATCGTTTTGGTATTCTATGGGTATTGTAGGCTTCAGTGTTCAGCCCGCAATGTCCGAGCGGCTTACGAGTCGGTTTATAATGTCATGGGGTCCCAGATTCGAATCCTGGGTCTGGTAAATAAATACACATATTGTTTTTAAATTTGTGTTTGAAGTCTGAGTATGGACCTCATAGGTTGAGCAAGTGGCGAACACCCTTTTTTCCACTTTGTGGTGCCCCTTATGATCTTTTTAGGATCGGACATGGTCAAAAGATAAGAATTTCAGTCATACTAATTTGTTTATGTTGAATTAAGAATACATATTATAGCTGATATAGATGGTGTTAGTTAGATTTTTTTAAATTCATAATGCCTGAACCAACCCTTAATAGATTAAAAAAATCGGTGTGTGTACTTATGTACGCGCTTTAGAAGTTATACTTCTTTGGCGTAACAAAACAAAAAGAAAACTTGTGATTACCTAGATTCTTCGGCTAGCTATGATTTATCTTGTTAAATTACACACTCAAGAAAAAGGACCGCTTATTGGTACGCACTTAGTTTATTTCTATACACTTTAACTTATATTACTTTTAATAGTTTGTTTACGTAAGGAATTGCAATTGGATGACAATAATAAATTCGCTACCTAGGTAACGGAACAATTCTAAACTATAATATTAATATTATTATGCTGTATAATCGTCACGATTTTAGTTTCATACTGTGGCGTAAAGGTAGTGCATTCGGCTGATAACCGAACAATCGATGGTTCGAATCCAATCGAGTGCGGTTTTTTTTCGTGTGAAAAAATAAATTATGTGTTACATGTCACACGCCAAAAATACACTCTGATCTGATTTCCCAAACGCACCTAAAGAAGTATAACTTCAAAAATATTCTTATACCTATTTATAAAATATCCAAAATTATTTATGATATAAATTTTATAAAAATAAAAATAATTTTTGACTATTTCATTATCTGGCTTGGTTTACGCAGGATTTGATTGAATTTTAAAAACTAACTAACACTAACTGTACAGTGTAGCCGTAGTTCAATGAAAACTACTACGTATGAGTGACAAAGTTAAGTGTGCACTATTTATGTCGGATTTTAACAGCCTACCTCCACCCTTCTCCAGTGAGGTATACAGTCGATGTACCGAATACGGAGAATCTGTATTACAATTAAAAATAATCTCAAAGAAATACACCAGCTTCACAGTAAATAAACTCCTGATTTAGATACTGTAAAATAAAAAATAATTGCCAGTTTTTGAGAAGAAAACATGTTTTTCGCTTTCACTGCAAAAACATTTTTTTATTGAAAACAATGTTGACAAAGTAAATTTATAGACACGACGTGTTGATTATGTAATATTTGAAAACGGCGAAAAATGATAGCTTACTTCCTATTTACACAGTCACATGATTTACTTTAGAATGTTTAACTGAATAGAAGTTACGTCATTATTATTTATCGATAAAGGAAATTAATTTATTCAATATTCTTAACTCTTTATTGTCGTGGATAAGACTATCTGTTTCGGTTGATATAATTTAGATAGGTATATAGTTCTTACTAATATCTGCCACTCGATATGTAATAAATCAGACTTTTTTTAGTTACTATTTAGTTACTGAATAAGTATTGTTGTATTGATAGTTTGAGATGGAAAACAGTCATATGCCTTATTTTTTTACAACGTTTTTCTTAGCTCGTATGCTTATTTGTCCAGTGGTTCTTTGTCCCGAACTTTGTCCCGACTAGCTAGAAATTTGAAACTTTTAGAATATATCAGAACACGATGCCAATGCATTTTTTTAATACTTTAGCCATCTTTAAGTAGAATTAAATTCATTTTCAGTTAATTCTGTTCTGTTTGAAAATTAGTTATTTCGACACCATTATTGGTTGCTAGGGGTCTGGGGTCCTAGCAACTAAATTATTAATATATACGTAAGTTAATATGAAAATCAATATGACATGTCAAAATGACATTTCAGTTTTATTGCATTTGAATTAGCAATCATCAAATTTTTATTCAGCTACATGTTTTACACGCATTTTTATTTCAATTTAGAGCTCTATTAGGTATATTATAATATAATATATATATACAATATATAATAGGATCATATCCGAAGAAAGTATCGAAGTATCTGTTTCAAAATATGATGCTTGTCCGTGATTCCGCGAGGGATTTATTTCTACAAAAATGCTAAATCAGTATCGCCCTGGATTTAAAAAATAAGGCAAATAACCATTTTCCATCACAAACTATTACTACAAAAATACTTATTCAGTATCTATATAGGTACTTTTTAAAGTGCCCACCACCACTCGTCATATATGCACAGCCGTAAAAGTCTGATTTTTTATATATCGAGTGGCAGACATTGGTGAAAAACTATACATCTAATATTTCGGTCTTGTTTGGGCGCATGGGGGGACATGCTCAGCGTAGGTCCAAATGGAGCTTTTATTGTATTTTCACAGCATGATCCTGGACATTCCTTAAACGTTGTAGATAATCTATTTATATAATTTTGAAGCCTTATTATCCTTTATATTTATTTTAAACATTTGATGACTGCATAAAGTATTTTTATTACATAAAATAGTATTCTTTTAAACCTCTTGCTCTAATGTTTTAGAATATAGTCATATTTCAGTACATCCATGTGCAGCGGTGTTAAGATTTTTTACATTTATTAATTTTTAAATGCATTTATAAAACCATTAGTATAATTTATGTTGACATTATTATAGTGAAATATTTACGATAAAAAATTATATTGATAATCTCTGTGATCCCAAATTTGACAAGAATTAGGCATTTTATTCTTCAAAAAATGGGCAAGATTAACACATTTGAAGATAATTCTAAAGATACTCATTATAAGCTATGTCTTTGACCATTCAAGTGTGATAAACATCCTACAAATAATGATTGCTTTATAATAATTATTGACCTAAGAATAAGGTAGTGTTTTTTTGAAATACGCCATTTCTTTTGGCATTCCCCAGTAGTTAAGCTACAACATACGGCCGTAGCCATTAATTGACAAACTATAATTGAAGTAAGGAGTAAAATCATGTTAACGCGCGTGTTTGAACATGTACCGTTTAAAAAAAAAATTGCGGTTAGTTACATGTTCAAACACACGCGTTAACATCATTTTACTTCCTGCTTCAATTATAGTTTGTCAATTTATGGCTACGGCCGTATGTTGTAGCTTAACCACTGGGGAATGCCAAAAGAAATGGCGTATTTCAAAAAAACACTACCTTATTCTTAGGTCAATAACTATTATAAAGCAATCATTGTTCGTAGGATGTTCATCAAATATGAATGGTCAAAAACATAGCTTATAATCAGTATCTTGTGTTAAATGTGTTAATCGTGCCCATTTTTTGAATAATAAAATGCATAATTCTTGTCAAATTTGGGATCACAAAGATTATAAAATATATTTTTTTATCGCAAATATGTCACTATAGAATGTTAACATTCATTTTACTAATGGTTTTGTAAATGCGTTTCAAAAGTAATAAATCTAAAAAAATTAAACACCACTGCACAGCTATGTACTGAAATTTGACTATATTCTAAAACATTAGAGCGAGAGGTTTAAAAGAGTACTATTTTATGTAATAAAAATACTTTATGCAGTCATCAAATGTTTAAAATAAAGATAAAGGGTAATAAGGCTTCAAAATTATATAAATAGATTATCTACAACGTTTAAGGTATGTCCAGGATCATGCTTTGAAAATAGAACAAAAGCCCCATTTTGACATACGCTGAGCATGTCCCCCCTTAAGAGGACGCTCTACATAATCGGCCTTGATAATTGAAAATATGATTTTTTTACATTTGGTCCATAATAACTGGTCTACTAGTTAATATAAAAAGGTTGCCGCCAATGTTTGTCTCAATAAACTCCCTCCAAGTGAAGCTTGTGAAGTGAAGCTATGGGGTGACCAAAAAATAGTACTTTCTAATAAATGTTACTAAATTCAATATGTTTATCAGTTCTTTGGTGGGAAGTATTGCAACTGATATGATGGATATGATAACTTTTTTAATTATGTGTTAGCCACGATATAAACTTAACAATATATTAATAACTTTTTAACCTGAAATTGTCCGAGAACTAAACATACGAAGGATGTTGAAATACATATCTACCTACATTTTTATTTCATGTGCTATCCAAAAAACATTACTAATGAATAGTGTTTATTTGTAATGTTTAGCTCCTACGTATTAAAAATAATAGGTATTGTTTAATTCTAATGCATATGTTTTAAAACGTAGAATTTAGTGTCTGCCTATTATAAAAAGAAAGTGACTTTTTATTGCCTGCGCAACTTCACTTTTATACTAGTGAAACAAGTGGTAGGTAGTACCATTATTGTATGTAAAGCCAATGGGCGAAATAATTTATATCATGAGTGCCTAAAAATAATTATTAACATACAGTCACTACACACATTATTTTATTTATTAGTCCATCCGGCTGGCGGGCGAATAAAAAATGACGCCAGGGCTGTCGACGCAATTAATTATTTTGTACTTTTTAAATTTTATTTATGTAGCTGCAGAATAATAGCGAATCAAATATCTATTGTTTAAGATATCAAATTGCTCTGCAGTAAAATACTCCCAGCGAACCAATTCCCAACAAACAAAATCTTAGCTAAATCAGCAAGTTTATTGGCAACATTAAATACGGATATTATTACATATCACAGTACATTATACCATTACGGTGGATTAGCTGAATAAACACAATTTCTAGTCAACAACGTGTCGATAATATATTTTATTTATGTTTTGTGCATCTAATGCCGGGTCCACACTGGCAACATGTCGCGTGACAACCTCGATAAATTTTACGATAATTATCATACTTATCGTAAAATTTAACGAGGTTGTCGGCGACATGTTGCCAATGTGGACCCGGCATAATATCCACTGTGGTTCACGTAATGGAATGGATCTGTTGTTTTTGGGGTCAACTAATTCAAGAAGTAAACACCCATGATAGAATTTTTCCAGTTTTAGTTGCATTATATTCCAAAACTCATTTCCGATTTTATAAATGGAAATTTCTTGGTGTACATAGTAAACAAACCTACGAATAAAAAAAGACAGGAAGGAACATACTGATTCATCTTCATAAAAACTGGCAACTAAAATCACCATTTTAGAAAGCGATGACTTTGCGTAAACGAATATCGCGTGGTCTGCACGTGTGCGGTAAACTTAAATAGGTAATTTTGTGTATTTTATGTTTGTGTATCATGCATTGTTGGCCATATTTTCCGGTCTTTCTTGATTGCCGTGACACAATATGTTCCTTCCAGTTTTTTTTATTCATAGAAAAAAACAGTATGTTCTATTAGTTATATAATGTATTATGAATCTGTAATAAAATAATACACAATTAAAATATTTTCAAATGGAAAAAAAACACATTTTCCAAGCTTTGAGCCGTGCTCACTCATGAATGTCATTCTTCATTTAGGTAAGTATATACAAATTTTGATGTTATCTTGCAAATTAAACAGGTATCTGACCTTTTCACTATATTATACATGTATCTACATGCAAATGTAATGTTTTCAAATAATTGATATGGATTATATACCATCGTATTATTTTCTCGAAATCATAAACATACTATAATAGTATTTGACTATCAACCTATGCTCAATTTGAATTAGGTAATAATAATAAAATACCCGTAGATATATCAATAGTATGTTTGCTACGATATCCACCCAAGTTATCAGTATGTACTTGCACGGGTTTGATTAAAAACTATGATGAAATTAACATTTTAAAAATAATTAATTCAAGTATTATTTTGACAGCCCTGTTGTCTGATCGGCGGACACTTGCAGGTGTTTATCAAATAATATTTTGTAAGACGGCCGACAATACCAATAACAATAATATATTTATTTTTTTTTAATAAAATCTCCGATTAGTGATTTTTGCGAAAATATCGATTTAAATTAACGTCCTAACGACGCCGATGTCCTTTTTATACTACGAGTAGATTATATTTCAATCTCCTTCTCTTGAGCCCCCTCTTAAGCTAGTCAAGTCAAGTTTATATGATTCAATAGTAAATTTAAAAACGTTGTATATAAAATGTTCTTTTTATTTTGTAATTATTTTTTTAATAATATGCGTCTCTGTCAAGTGCCGTTAATATTGGCGACGATTTTTTCTCATTTTGAAACAAGGTATAAATAGAATAGAACAAGAATATCTACTAACCATGATTCATAGACTGCGTCAGGATCTCTCACACTTAGTGATGTGTACACTAAATTTAAGAATGTAGCATTCATTCTTGCATTGATGCTGTGTATCGTACGATTAGTCTATTGGCGGCATTATAAATATAAAAGTGGAGTTTTTTAAAACTATATAATATTTGTGGATTTATTAAATAGGGTAAATTTATAATTATTTTTATCATTTTACTTTATACTTTCCCCTCTACTTTCTTGCTATTTTCGTAATTAAATATTTTTTATATTTTGAATTTATTGTATATTATGGCGCATTGGCCAATCTCTGTACCTAATGCCATAATATTTTTTTTTCTAAATAAATAAATAAATATAAAAAGTCACAAAATATTAAAAGAACGATACAATTATGACTCTTTAAAAAACATTCTTCTAAAGTGTGCCAAAACTTGCATAAATAGTAAAATCGTTCTATAATCTCTATGAAATTCATATTATTCATTTTAGGTGTTGACCAAAATCTTTATAATTCCCTTTAAAATTAATATTGCAGGTCAATTGAATGAAATCAGGAAGTCCACAATTGCCAGGATATTCTGCGACAACGGGGATGGCATTCGAGATATACAACCACGTGCTTTCGCTACCATTCAGGGAACGTAAGATTTTTTTGTGATACCTAATAATGAAAATAAGTATTAAGAAATTTGCAACATCACACCATTTACACAATCTAATAAACCCCACCCCACCTGAATGGTGGGGATTTCTTGCCAATTTTTTTTCTAGAATTTACATGACTGTTTCTAAGGTTTTTGAATATGATGTATGGCGGGGCTTTTTAGTGGACTGTAATTTGGGATGATTGTGGATGTGAATGCTAGGAGAGGGCGGTTTAAACGGGAGTTAATCCAGGCACTAACCTTGGCGTTGATCGGCTTTATGGCTGGAGCAGGTCCCAGGTCATGTACTCACGCACTAGTATGCAAATGGTTCTGTTTATCACTCGCACGGTACACTGGGTTTTTGGGGTTAATGATGACACTCGTAAGGATACTTGTTGGATGAGTCACCGTGTATGCATTTACGGTTATTAAATCATAAGATCCGGTATCACGGCTTGCCGGGTGTAGTTTTTAATGAGACTCGAGTTTAATTATTGCTTGGACGACGGTCACACTGTAGGAAGTTGACACGGTCGTGGTCTACGAATAACTGTCCTTGTATCAATCACGGGCGACTGATGACTCGTTAAAACTAGTTAAGCGCCTGGATGACAACAATAAATGAGGATAGTAGGTATGAGATATTTGTGCGGGTTTAATGATTAGATTGGTATCATAATCGACCCAACCAATGTATTTTAATTGTAATATTGTATATTATTTTTACTTTCAGAAACCCTGTCGTATCCTGCGCTCAAATTCCGGCAGTTAACTTATTATTGTGGAAGGCATGATTACCCACATCGTAGGATAACGTGATTATAATACGACTAAACTCATAACATAACTAATATTGTAGTATCAATAGTACTATTGTAGAACCAATATATTATGTATAGATACATATATACTTAAGCAAAAAATATCAGTAAATCTTGTAAATTATTATAAATAAGTGTTTCGAAACATATATGTGTCTGGCTATGAAATAAAATATTAAAAGATTATTTCAATTAAGTTATTATTTATTTCGCCCTCAAATGTCAAAATAATTTTACTTCAGTAATTTTATTTATAACTGGTCTATATATTGGCCCTACTGATAAAAAGATTGTGTACCAGTGGCGTATAGTCCATAGATGCTATAGAGCAGGGATCATGGGCCCCACATCACGAAGGGCCTCCAGGACAGGATCTTTGTCAGGCCCTCCTACCTATCGCTACGGTTAAAGGCAGTGTGACGCTCTATAGAAGCGTTTTCCAAATGGTGTTCCAGGTAATAAAGTCAATGTATTTTAGTGATTTTTTTGTAGTTTTAATACATCTAACCTACTTGAATTAATTGAGTTGTAAAATATCAACATACAATCAAAAATTGCATCATACAAGCATTTTTTAATATGTTAATCGTCAAGTATAATAGCACTGCAGGTGATTTTTTTTTTACGATTGGAGCAAATTTGTGATGTGTCTTTATCTCGCTTAACAGGCCAACCCGCCACACTGGACCTCCCCAGAGCTCGGGCCCCCAAGCTAGAGCCTTGTCGCCTCCGTGGGAGCCATGGCAGGGATTCCCAGCGATGAACCCACGTACTTCATCGTTTACGGTTTTATCATTATTTTCAACAATGAACATAATAAAATCGAAATACAGATCGCGACTAATTGGTAAAATTATAGGATAATTTAAAACGACTAAATAATAGGAATATCCACATAAATTCCTTGCTATGAAAAATTGATTTAGGATACCCAATGCCAAAAATCTGATTAAATAAAATATCATCCACTCTTCTTACATACTTTTTTTATACGACGTTCATACCTATATAGTTTTATTAATAAAAAACATAAACTGGTTAATAGAAGGTTGTAGAGTGTTATCGAGGGTTATCTCGAAGATGCTGATGTAAACCCGATGCTAAGATTATCTTATTTAGAAGGTTACGTTGAGTGTGCGTAATATGGTAAATTCGGGTAGTGAGGAATAATACACAGTGGTGGTATTTTCTTAGTTTTATATTGTAGAATGTAGATAATAAGTTTGGATAAACACTGCACTAATACAGGACTATCACATTACTTTTCGTAATAATTCGTATAATGTCACAGTATGTTGCCACTCCGAGGGAAAGTGTGTATGTGTGTCATTTTTCTTGGTATTTAAAATGTTATCAGACGGATGATCCTACTCCGTAGCACATGTTGAACCTTTAAACGAACATTGTCTGTTGGCAAAATCTGCCGAAATCGCCAGAACAACAATGAGGTCACCTCACGCGTACCGCGCTACATCGGCAACCGCATAAAGTTTTTTATTATGTTTAGAATGCCAACACATCTTCGACATACCTATGTAAGTACCTACGTCAAAATGCGCGCTCTTTGTTTTTATTTTTTTGGATTTTCTATTAAGGTGACGCATCAGTGAAACGCCAAATAATGTTCAACTGTACGCGCGACGAAAATTTGTACTTGCTTTGCATTCATTGAGAGAACGTGGAGTCGGACGCACGTCACTTTGCTGCGTGATGGCGACGGGCCAATTAATTCTAAAATCGTGTAAAGATGACTAAAAACTTTACCCATTTACTTTAAAAAGCAAACATGTCAATGAATATATTATTATTGATACTAATAGAATAATAAACAGAACATAAAATGGACGTATGTTGGATTTATATGAGAAATAATATTTCGTTTGACAGGCGTCATTTTCACCCGCGACCCGCAATCCGCACATCGCCTAGCAACGATCTTTTTAGACCGTGCCTCAACTAATGCATGGCCTTAAGTTATTGTCCTTTTCTCCTGTTTACGTTTATTATATGCTGGTTGGGTTCTGTTCAAAATATCATCTTTTAATGCAATATCGAAAGTAATTTAAACGTATGCACACGTAGAAACTGTTAAAATTAATCAAAATTACCATGAATAATAATTATTCAAAATATTAATAAATTAGAGTTGGCACTTTCCATAATTGAATTTATAGAGATAGTGATCATTCAAAATATTCTACGTAATGACGAAACCATAGACTAAATTTGTCCCAATTGTCAATTTGTTTTGTTTAATGTATTCGCACCACAAGACTCATCTTACACCACTGTTGTGAACCACTGCATTTAAACCTCCAATCACAGTCATAGTTTATTCATAAACATGACACGAATTGACTATCAGTTTGTGTACTTAGCCATGCTGTACAAATATCAAAATATGCATTTAAGGACCCGCTAAATTCAGGTGGCCTAAGTCTTGCATAATCCACTTGGTCAAATGATATGCTATATAATAATATATAATAATCTTTTCGAAACGACTGAATTTAATGATTAATAAACTGTGTTCAAGATGTTTAATTTTATATTTTGGGGTGTGACATTATTTATCGGAGCAAGGGCGCAAAGCTGTATTAACTCTGATCCCTACAACTTCGAAAACGCAGCTTGGAGGGGACCGTGAGTATATTAACACTTTGATTTTTTCAAAATATAAAGTGTGCATCAATATAACCAGACTCGTTGGATCTCTCAGCCGGAAACGATGGCTGTGCATCAAAAACCTGTCAGCTTGCATTTCAAATTGAAATATACAAGTTTATAATAATATATTTTATTATACTAGCTGGAAAACCGATCGCCAGAAATGACATTAAAAAATAATAACTTATGCATTTTCAAATAATAAAAATCTAACATTCTTAAGCCCTGTGTGTATTCGAATTCAGTATAGATTTTTAAAAAAAATAGTAATAATTAAGTATTCACAATGGCCGAGAGGCTCTCGCGTCGGCTTTTAATGTCGTAGGTCCCAGATTCGAATTCTGGGTCTGGCAAATACACATTGTTTTTTAAATTTATGTTTGGAGTGAGAGTATGGACCTAATAGGTTGAGCAAGTGGGTAACATCCATTTTTCGTAAAAAATAAAATTCTGTTCATATAAACCTCCACTCTGTGGAGGCCCATATTATCCAATAAGGATCGGACATAGTCAAAAGAAGAATTCACAATTAGTCAAAAAAGACGTCACAACTAAATTTGGCATCAGTGGGTCAATTCTATACGTAAGGCGGCTATCAACGGCTAAAATGATAAATATTATCACTTTATTATATATATGTATTGAGGCTATTAACTTTTACAATAAATTAACCGTCTAAATGGTCAAAACTGTATTTCTCGCTCTGAGAGTTAACACAGATTAGACGGTTAACTTAATTATTGTAATAATTAACCGCCTTAATACATAAATATGATAAACTTGCCGCCTTGTATATAGAATAGCTTGGCATATGTGTTAATAATATTGCTTCTATTCAATCATAAAGTCGGTGGCTTCACTTCAGCGAAATTTCGGAATACCTCTGATGGCGCGGATATTAAATTGAATCTGCATGAATCATACGTGAACCGATAGTCGAATTAGGAGTGACCCCCGGATAGTTAGATATGTAAATTCTAGTCCCACTTTGGTGGGTCTTTTTTATGATACGTATGTCTGTTTTCTGAGGTTTTTCTTAGGTTAGATTATAATAATACTTGTTAACAAGTTTTAGGCTTGATTGATGAAACCTGTTATTTTCCCATGTCACCTTAAGCTACCCCTTTGGAACCACTGCTTTAATTAATTAGGTATCTTATATATTTTTTTTTAAATAAGTATATTGTTTTCTTGTATTTAGACCGCAGACCCCCGTCTGCCCTGCAACATCGTGCCCGACATCGTGCCCGTATATCTCGTATGATTATTACCGAAGAATAGACGCCAAATGCACCAACACACTGAATACGGCATTTGGAACTCCCAACAGCATATACTCAAGGGTTATTTCACCTCCAAGATACGCAGACAGTAAGAATTCCTTTTCAAACAATTATCGCCACTACCACCAACTGTGGCCAGTCCCCAGAAAATATGTACTCTCCCCTCAATTTCGCGCCCACGCAGTAAAGATTATTTTCTTTTATTCATTCTTTTTCATTTTTTCATTTTGTTTGTTTTATTTTATTTAGGTATTTTATTTATTTTGTTCATTTATTTTCACGCAAACAAAGCGCGCGTGCAGGTAAATTACTGTATTATTATTAGTATCCGTATTAATTATTGACAGTCTCATTATTAATTGTCGAAGGGGAAAGTATTTGTAATGTCTTCTTTCATATCATATAAATAAATTCATCTACAATGTACGTCATCATTACGAATTTAACATTCTTTTTATCGAACATGCATCATATAAAAACACTTCAGAGAAATATAATATACTTAACCAATAGAAGAAAAAAAAATATATATATATAAATACGACACCCAGCACGCTCGAACCTGCGTCATGAACCCGATTCGAAGTGTTTTCAAAATTATGTATGTTCAAAAAATTAATAAATTAACAACTTCATTTTATAATGACTATATTAGAAGAATTGGAGGAAGAAATTCTATGACATCTAAAGATAACGTGTTCAGACTTGTCTCGTGGCTTTAGTATTTAGTGAGAGGTGGTGGAGCTCGCTGCTCGACCAAAAAATTAGAACAAAATGGATTGACTCGACTAAATGATTTTACTCAATTACTCGCCACTCGGCTAAATTACTTGACTAATCAGAACCGGTTTTAGTGACAAAGTTAAGTGTGCATTATTTATGTCGGATTTTAACAGCCCACACCCACCCTACGCCAGTGAGGTATACAGTCGATGTACCTAATATGGAGGATCTGGATTACAATTAAAAATAATCTCAAAGAAATACACAAGCTTCACAGTAAAGAAACTCCTGATTTAGATACTGTCTTGTCTGCCAGAACAAACCTACAAAATTTTAAACTCATAATTCGCTTCTTACTACTCGTATCTTTTGAGCGGAAAGCGTTGACAGTTGGTAAATAAAAAAATAATTGCCAGTTTTTGAAAAGAAAACATGTTTTTCGCTTTCACTGCAGAAACATTATTTTATTGAAAACAATGTTGACAAATTAAATTTATAGCCATGTGTTGATTATGTAATATTTGAAGATGGCCTAAACTGATAGCTATTTACTTCCTATTTACATGGCCACATGATTTACTTTAGAATATAATATGACTTAATAGTGTTACGTCATTATGTATATAAGTATTAATATCGATCAAGCAAATTAATTTATTCAATATTCTTAACTCTTTACTGTCGTGGATGAGAAAATCTATTTCGGTTAATATAAATTAATATTATTAGATACTTATATAGTTTTTCACCAATATCTGCCACTCGATATGTAAAAAATAAGACTTTTTAACACATTAACTATTGAGATACCTACTGAATAACTATTTTTTTAGTACTTAATAGTTTGAGATGGAAAAATGTTAAATGCCTTATTTTTTACATCTTCAGAAATACTGATTTACCATTTTTGTAGAAATAAATCGCGGACTCGCTTACTAGCATCATATTTTGAAACCGCTACTTGGAAGTAGGGATTCCAATCCCGGGATCCTGAACTATTTTCGATACCTATTAATCACGGGATTGGTTAACATAATCCCGAAACTTTCGGGTTTGATTTTTCATCATTTTTTATGGGAAATAACATAAAAACGAAAATATAACAGAAAAATACTTTTAATAACATATAACTACTTTAGAAATAAACTGAGTTTGAATGAAGTTTGATTTATTACCCATGTGTTGCCAATTCATTTAATTTATTCACATAAATTAATAAAAATTAGAAAAATTGCAAAAAAACAATCCTACGCATTTTTAACAAAGTGATTCCACCATGATCTCATACTTTAACGACAGTTTCATATTTAGGTGACTAATTAGATTTATGAAGCGGAAAGGCCATAAATCATGATTTACTTCACTATTTTTAATCTCGCTAACCGGCTAACCCCACTAACCCATTCATTAAGTCTGTACTATCAGAAACAGCAATCTCATATAATAAATTTAAACACTAAATGCAATATTGAATCTACGAAAATTTATAAATGAAAATCGTTTAGATTTGTTAATAGTTCAACACAAATTAAAAATTCCACATAGTATGTACCTACGAATTACGATTCTGGTAACATCCGTGATATTAATTTGAGAAATAGAATAAATAAATCAAGAAACATTTAAGAGACATTTCAACCAGAAAATGCTATTCTGGAGACCCCCACTGGTCACAGGGGAATCACCGGATAATCAATAACCATTTTTTGCTACCTTACGCAATGGTAACAACATCAGAAAAAACTAAAAAAACTAATATTTTGATTATATCTTAAATTTTTATATTGTATTTATTGTCAACACAATGTTATTTTTTCATAAATAAATAAAACTGTTTTGCTTTCACATTATTATTTATATTACAATATTATTTACTACAATTAAACCTACGTATTTCTAAGATTGGACGTACACAATATTTACAATAAACGTCAAGGGGGCACATGCTCGTCGAAGGTCAAAATTGAGTTTTTATTGTTTTTTCAAACCATGATCCTGGACACTCCTTAAACGTTGTAGATAATCTATTTATATAATTTTGAAGCCTTATTACCCTTTATAGTTAGTTTAAACATTTGATGACTGTATAAAGTATTTTTGTTACATAAAATAGTATTCTTTTAAACCTCTCGCTCTAATGTTTTAGAATATAGTCATATTTCGGTACATAACTGTGCAGTGGTGTTAAGATTTTTTACATTTATTAATTTTTAAACGCATTTATAAAACCATTGGTATTATTCATTACTAGATAATATTTGTAAAATATTCACGATAAAAAATTATATTGATAATCTCTGTGATCCCAAATTTGACAAGAATCAGGCATTTTATTATTCAAAAAATCGGCAAGATTAACACATTTGAAGATGATTCTAAAGATACTTATTATAAGCTATGTCTTTGACCATTCAAGTGTGATAAACATCTTATGAATAATGATTGCTTCATAATAATTATTGACCTAAGAATAAGGTAGTGTTTTTTTGAAATACGCCATTTCTTTTGTCATTCCCCAGTGGTAAAGCTACAACATACGGCCGTAGCCATAAATTGACAAACTATAATTGAAGTAGGGAGTAAAATGATATTGACGCGCGTGTTTGAACATGTACCGTTTAAAAAAAATAAAAAAAATTCGGTTAGGTACATGTTCAAACACGCGCGTTAACATAATTTTACTTTTTACTTTAATTATAGTTTGTTAATTTATGGCTACGGCCGTATGTTGTAGCTTAACCACTGGGGAATGACAAAAGAAATGGCGTATTTCAAAAAAACACTACCTTATTCTTAGGTCAATAATTATTATAAAGCAATTATTATTCATAAGATGTTTATCACACTTGAATGGTTAAAAACATAGCTTACAATAAGTATCTTTAGAATTATCTTTAAATGTGTTAATCTTGCCGATTTTTTGAATAATAAAATGCCTAATTCTTGTCAAATTTGGGATCACAGAGATTATCAATATATTTTTTTATCGTGAATATTTTACAAAAATTATCTCATAATAAATTATACTAATGGTTTTATAAATGCGTTTAAAAATTAATAAATGTAAAAAATCTTAACACCACTGCACAGTTATGTACCGAAATATGACTATATTCTGAAACATTAGAGCGAGAGGTTTAAAAGAATACTATTTTATGTAATAAAAATACTTTATGCAGTCATCAAATGCTTAAAATAACTATAAAGGATAATAAGGCTTCAAAATTATATAAATAGATTATCTACAACGTTTAAGGAGTGTCCAGGATCATGATTTGAAAATACAATAAAAACTCAATTTCGACCTACGACGAGCACGTGGGCCGTTAAATAGTATAAATTTAATTATACTAAATTTATTTTTGACCGATTTCATCAATGTTTTTGTATAATATATATATAAAAAAATTATATTAACTAACGAAAAAATGCCAATCCCGGGATCGTCAAATTGTAATCCCGAAATCCCGGGATCAAAAATTTGGTTCGGGATTGGATTCCATATTTGGGAGTGTACTTCGATACTTTCTTCCGATATGACGGCCTTAAGGGGACGCTCTACAGAATTGCCCTTGAGAATTGAAAATATGATTTTGATGTGGTCCGGAGTTGTTGCTCTACTGGTAATATTCAAAGGTCGCCGACAATGGTTTGGTCTAAAGTAAATAATGTTATCTTAATTAAATTTAAATCATAAACACTGTCGAACTGAATAAAGAATGGGGTGACCAAAAAATGATATCTTCTAATATACGTAAATGTTACTAAATTCAATTTGTTAATCAGCTGTTTGGTGGCAAGTAATTGCAACCAATATGATGGATAGCCATGATATAAACTTAATAATATATTAATAACGTTTTAACCTGAAATTGTCCGAGAACTAAACATACGAAGGATGTTGAAATACATATCTACCTACATTTTTATTTCATGTGCTATCCAAAAAACATTATTAATGAATAGTATTTATTTTGAATGTTTAAGACCTATTACATAATTATTAAAAAAATAGGCACCTACATATTGTTTAATTCTAATGCATATTTAAAAAAAAACGTGGAATATAGTTTATTATAAAAAGAAAGTGACTTTTTATTACTTACCCGATTGGTTTAAATTTAGTCTGACACTTTTACAAACAAGTAACGCAACTTTACTTTTAGTTGGTAGGTACAATAATTATTGCATTTTGTTGGTAAGTAAAGCCAATCCAAGAAATAATTTATACTTATAAAAAATGATTATTAACGTGGTCACCCACAGATTATTTTTTTATTCAAAGCTAACGGATTGCTGAGAACAAGACAAAGGTGCCGACAGTATCGAATCACCAAGACATCTTACTTGTTTTTATGATAAATTGTTTTTAATTGTGTGCAATTTGGCGGAAAAATATAATATATACAGTTGCTTACCATTCGGTTATCCAATGAGCTGGGTTTTGTTTACTCTTCTGCCGACATCCTACAGTTTTATTTTTTATCTTGCCCATCTCGCGTAAGGCTATCTGATATTATAAAAACCACACAGTACAACAGTGTTTAAATCTAATATGTAATTGCACCGGTTTAATTAAAAACTATAACGAAATTAACATTTTATTGATTTACAAATTTCCAATGTTATATCAACTTAAAAGCAATTTAATGAGACAAGATACATATAAAGATATATCCAAAATACACATCATCAGATAATATGTGAAATATTTTGATAAGCAAAAAAATAAGGACAATACAAAAATAACATAACATAATCAGCTAGTCTTTTCATAATTATTTTAGATGAATGTTGTATGCCGTTTGACGCTTGGAAGTATGTAATTATTCCATCTGTACAGTAAGCTATTTTTAACTTTAAATTTGTAACTCCTTAAAACGTATCATTAGATTAATATTATTTTGACAGCCTTGTATTCCTTCGTCCGGCATCAGGTTACGTCGCATACATGTTATGTTTGAAGGTAATAATAATGATTATTCATTCGACCGATAATTGTAATTAATAATTATTGCGTTTCTTAAAATAAATCCCCGATGGTTAGGGGTTTTTGAGGTTAGACTGAATTAAAATGACGTCCTTTCAACGCTGAGATTACTCTCTGAATGAACTATGAATGACTTTGTGCTGTTCAGCTCACTCTTATGCCTTGTTCGGACTGTGCCAGTGATTTAATAACGTAGCGAGTGATTTGGTAAAAAACCGTGTCTGAACAGACAAATTTAGTCGAGTAGTTTAGTAAAATGGTCAGTCAATCCATTTTATTATATTATTTCTGACGAGAAGCGATCCTCACCACCTCTCACTATATACTTAACAAACCACAAAACAAGTCTGAACAGGCGAGCGCAGGCGAGTGCATTCGTTTTCGACTGCCGTAGGAATGGCACAGCGTTGAAACAAAGATTACTACTCGAAAAAATATAACTTATATTATTATACTTACTTCAATGCGACAAAAAGTTGCGAACGTGTGTTGATAGATCCGTAGATAAATGGCGATATGTCACAGAAAGCTTGTTGTTATTGAGGATAGGTAAAGAGGTACATATTATCTTATAATTATTATATATATTATATTATTATATATAATTATTATATACATTTATTATTCCGTTTATGTATGTACACTCAGTATGAAGGATATTATGTCATGTCGGTAGGTAGTGTGGATAATTTGTTGATTAAAACTTTGATAAATAATGGAAATATTTCACAGAAAACTTGTTGTTATTGAAAGTAGGTAAAGACGTAGGTAGGTAGGTACACATTATCCTAGTGTTCATTAGAATAATTATAACTTATAATTAATTCATTTATCATTCTGTTTATATTTTATAGTCAGTAAGGACAATGGAGCATAAAATCAGGGGCGGATCAAGTCAAGCGGAGGCCCTGAGCGGTAAAAATTTTGGGGACCCCAAATTCAAGTTAGAAAAAAAGTTTTATACGTAGAAACACTCATTAATTTATTAACATAAAATACAACAAAGGTAATAGAAATAAAATAAAAAAACATGTTTTAAATAAATTTTCGTCTTGCAAATTCGTCAATTATTTTGGCAGTGTCAATTCGGTTTAAAATGTCTTGCTCTATATACAAAATTTAATCTTTTTCTTCCATAGTACTTCTCAAATATTTTTTTGCACGCTTTAAAACAGAAACGATCTTTCACCTAATGCATTAGATAAGGGGTTGTTAAAAACATATTTCTACATTTGGGAATGTGTAAGACATTTCTTTGGCGGTTTGATAGATGTCTGGTGTGGTTTTAATATTGTGCATAAATTACGTATTTATTACCTCAATAAACTACAAAAATACATAGGTAAGCATACAAAAATTTATGCAACCACAAAAATATAATAGGTAGGTATCCTATGTAAATTAGTATTCATCAATAGTAATTTGGAGCATAAATCGATTTAATTCAACAACGCCGTTTTTGCATAGTCTCATTTGAATTATTTTTGAAGTTACGACAGACGGCAGCACTCGTGTCACGCGAATGGTGTCCGTTTTGAAATATCCGTCGCTCTCGACGCTCTGTTCATTTTGACACATCACTCACTAATGAACTGTGTTCGGACACTTTTCAGTTACTAATTCACTAAATCACTCGCCACTCTACTAAATCACTCGCCCGCTCCGGACCGGCCTTTAAGGCCTGTTTGGACTGCTTCAGTGATTTAGTAGAGTAGCGAGTGATTTGGTAAAAAACCGTGTCTGAACAGACAAATTTAGTCGAGTAGTTTAGTAAAGTAGTCAGTCAAGCCGATCCATTTTATTCTATTATTTCGGCCGAGTAGCGATCCCCACCACCTCTCACTATATACTAAACAAGCCACGAAACAAATCTGAACAGGCGAGTTCATTAGTTGCCGACTGCCGTAGGGATGGCACAGCGTTGAAACGAAGATACTAGTCGAAATAATATAACTTAAAATAATTATTATACTTCAATGCGACAAACCGTCGCGAACGTGTGTTGATAGATCCGTAGATAAATGGCATTATTTCACAGAAAGCTTGTTGTTATTGAGGATAGGTAAAGAGGTACACAGTATCTTATAATTATTATATATATTATTATATTATATTCATTTATTATTCCTTTTACTTTGTAGGTACACTCAGTATGAAGGATATTATCTCATGTCGGTAGGTAGTCTGGATAATTTGTTGATTAATACTTTCATAAATAATGGCAATATTTCACAGAAATCTTGTTGTTATTGAGAGTAGGTATAGAGGTAGGTACACATTATCCTAGTGTTCATAAGAATAATTATAAGTTATATTCATTTATCATTCCGTTTATTTTTTATAGTCAGTAAGGATAATTAAGCATAACATCAGGGGCAGATCAAGTCAAGCGGAGGCCCTGAGCGATAAAAATTTCGGGGCCCCCAAATTCAAGTTAGAAACAAAAAAGTTTAATACGTAGAAACTTTCATTAATTTATTAACATAAAATATAACAAAGGTAATAGAAATAAAATTAAAAAAAACATGTTTTAAAAAAATTTTCGTCTTGCTTTATTTCTTGCAAATTCGTCAATTATTTTGGCAGTGTCGATTCGGTTTAAAATTTCTTGCTCTATATACAAAATAGTCATACTATTTAATCTTTCTTCTCCCATAGTACTTCTCAAATATTTTTTTACACGCTTTAAAACAGAAAACGATCTTTCACCTGATGCATTAAAAAAATATTTCTACATTTGGGAATGTGCAAGACATTTCTTTGGCGGCTCGATAGATGTCTAGTGTGGTTTTAATAGTGTGCTTAAGGTACCTATCTATTACATAAACAAACTAAAAAAATACATATGTAAGCATACAAAAATTTATGAAACCACAAAAATGTAATAGGTATTGTAAGACAACATCTTTTTGGCTACGCTTCTAGGCGCTGCTGTCTACTAAATGGGAAGAGCTTGTTAGTTTATAATGGAATTCCGGGTAAAAATGGGCGGAGCATGTTAGTTTACAGTTTTAACACGTAGCCAAAAAGATTTTGTCGTACAATAGGTATCCTATGTAAATTAGTATTCATCAATAGAAATTTGGGGCATAGATTGATTCAATTCAACAACGCCGTTTTTGTATAGTGTCATTTGAACTATTTTTGAAGTTACAAGTTTATCTGCAGACGGCAGCACTCTCGTCTCGCGCGAATGCTGTCCGCTTTGAAATATCCATCGCTCTCGTTGCTCTGTTCATTTTGACACGTCACTAACTAATGCACTGTGTTCGGATACTTTTCAGTTACAAATTCACTAAATCACTCGCCACTCTACTAAATCAATCGGCTGGTTCGAACCGGCCTTTAGTTAGGTGTACCCAGTAGAGCTCTAAATTCTAATAAAAATGCGTGTAAAACATGTAAGTAGCTGAAAGAAAATGTGATGATTGCTAATTCAAATGCAATTATATTATGCACAGAGAAAGGATATAATTGTATGATAATTATAAAATGATATTCCACGTATATACCTAACGTTTTATTTTAAGATTATTTTTAATACGTTTTCTCACTTTATTAAATTTGTATTTTTTTGCTAATTATGTGGCTTGACACGAAAGCAAATCATTACCAGCTACTAATCATGTCAATTATTTACTCATTTCTTCCTTGCAGTTTTATATGTAACTCAATTTATGAAACATCCGTTAATCTTTAGAAACGTAGATCACTGAGCATACGATTTGTCTTCAATAGAGAGCAACTGCAATTAAAGTTGGGTTTCGGGAATTTCCCGACGGGAATTCTCGAGAAACTTTTGAGATTTTCCATCCCGAATCTCATTTTGGGAATTCCCGGATTTCGAGAATCTTTTCTCGGGATTCGGGATTTCTTTATTATCAAATATTAATTGAAAAATTATGATTTTCTATATGAAAAAAGTGGACAGAAAACACAAAACGTTCGAAGACTGATCAAGGCATATAACACAATTAAGCCAACATCGACTCAAAATGAGCGCAATGTTTGCAACATTAGGGAATTTTGTGTCTCAAAAGCGCACGTGATTGTTAGACGCAGCGATTGACAATCTTTGTGATTTGATATTCCATTTTAATAAGTAATGTTTAAATTATTTTTGTTTTCCTACTTGTATTTTGTTTGTCTTCTTAAATAAATAAAGAAAATCATATTTTTTTGGAATTTGTCTGTTTTTACACTGATTTTAGGATTTTGACAGATTTTTTTAATTTCCTGATATCTCGAGAATTCTCGATAATTCTTTTCGGGAAATCCCGAATCTCGAGCTGGATATTTTCTCGGGAAATAACTCTAACTGCAATGCCACAATGCTTTTACTAAATAAATGAACAAGGAAGGTTCCTAATAGTTTTGTTTTATCTTTCAAATAATAAGTTTTCCTGTTTCATTATTTTTTACAGAAATGAGGACACCTAGACGAGCCAACAATGGCTGCGCACTCCCACCAGCTCGTGTCGTTCGCACCTCTCTCTTCCCCAATATTCAACGGCCCAATCCCCCCTTCACAATCAACGCTATGCAATTTGGACAATTTTTAGCTCACGACATGTCTCTGCTCAAAGAACTCCAGCCGCCGCGTAAGTAAATAATGGTACTCATAATACACTAGAACCTCGATATAACGGATTTCGGATATAATGGTACAAAATATCCGGCTATATGTAAAAGTTGTTAAAAACATCCGGTTAATATTATACGTCATGTTCAAATCCAAGTGTCACTGCTTATAAAGTTATGATCAAATTGAGATGCATGTCACGTCACTGTCACGTTGTCATGGCGACAAATTCAGTCTTTGGTTTCGTCATTTTGCAGAATATTTTGAAGGTCACCACCTCCCTAAATTCAATTATAGAGAGTGCCAACTCTTATGTATTAGTATTTTGAATTATTAATAATTATTCATACAAATTAATTTTAATAGTTTCTACGTATCCATGATAATATTTTTAACAAAACCCAACCTGCATACCATAGATAATAGACAATATTCTTATAGAAAATACATAGTGCCAACCAATAAAAACAAAAAACGTGTTTTTGACATGATTCGAAAAGTGTAGACATGTAGAAAATGATGAAAACGTTCAAAACGTCATGCAGGTTTCGATGCAGTGCGGTTCAATGTGAGGTGACCTCTTTGTTGTTTTGATGATTTCGGCAGATTTTGCCAACTGACAATGTTCGTTTAAAGGTTAAAAATATGCTACTGGATGGGAACATCAGTCTGATAGCATTTTAAACATCAATAAAACGACATTACACACTTTTTCCCGTAGCGACAGCCGTGATGACGTCACGTGATAGTCCGCGACGTACACCATAATAATAAAATTCGCGCTTATAGCGCATGATAATCATGTCACATCTCTCCCACTCGAATTCGAGATTCATAATGCTGTCCTGCTCGTAGACTGAACGTAGCACATACGTTTGCAACGCTAGTCGATAATCCACACAACTGCACAGTGTGCCACAGTAGTTTAATTTATTTACTTTATGTGAATGGATGCATTTATTACTTCATTAGAATGGTTAGAAATAGATGAAAGTGACCCTGAGTATTACATCATGCATGAAAGTGAAATAGCTGATGAAGTCATGATCTAGGAAAAGGGTTGTGAATCACTGATGTAGACCATACACAAAACATGTTTTTACATGAACGAAATGGACATTTCTTATTTTTAACCTGTATGATAATTTCCAATGCTCTATAAAGCTTTGAATATTACTGTTAATGCCGAAATTAAAATATTATCATCTTGTAGTAGGTACCTATTCGATTCGATCTACGAGACTGGATTGCCAGTATTTAAAAAAATCTAAAATGTGGCATACTTAACATGTTTTTAATCTGTATCCGTATAAAATATATTTATTGAAAAAAATATATATATCGCTTTGATGTAAGCTGTAATGCTATTATGAATTAAGTAATTAAATGATTAAAGCTTAGATTATAGACTAAATTAAAATCGGCTGTTGAATGCACAACCTTCCAGAAAGATTCTTCACCTCCGTGGACTTTCATAAAAAATACATTTTTTATTTAGGTATGATTTTCAAGACTTAAGGGTCGTATGCATGAGATTCCCAAAAACCTTATAGGCTATATACTGCACGTTTGTATGCATGAGTACAAACGTAATTCGTTGTTTAGTGACGTCACGGGTGTGGCGTCATCATGTGTCATGGTGTCCGTATAATGGTAATCTTATAAAATTTTATTACCCGATCAATAATTCAAAATTTTGAAATTGTAAATGTGTCTGAAAGTGTGCGAACGGTACCATATAAATTTAATAATTATAAATGAATAATTATTATGTACTTTAAATAATTTATCAGTTATTTTATCACATTTATTTTATAATTCTACTGTACGAAAGGATAAAGTATTTCCAGTAAACATTTCCATTTGGTGGAAAAACTGAATACATACATATTATTATGACTAACTTCACTTCAATTATTACGAGATGTCAAAACAGAATAAGAATAAATTAATGGCAGAAATGCAAATGGATTTAGATCATAATATGTAATGATGTCTGTATAATATTATCATTTATACCAATCACCGTATTACACTAATGATGTATCCAGTGTATTTGAGAGTTGTACCTTGTTTATTACAGTTATCTTACAATAATTAACTAGGTAGGTAGGTACCATAATATTTTGAAGAATGCAGAATGCTTCCAATTGCATATTTTAATGCCAGATACAGCAGTAGGTATCTATTTTTGTGGTCGTTTAGCGGAGATATTTTATCGTTATCTTACGTAAATCCATCTTATCTCTCCATGAGAAATATTGCGCTTTGTAAGCGAAATAGGTACGAGGCATTGTATCAGTTACCTACTATCTAGATTATAAACTAGGGATCAAAATTATACGTCTTTTGTAAACAGCACGATTAGGAACTGTTTTTTATTGCACTTTGACCGAAGATTTACATTTCTTTTTCAATGGTAATTACTCCTGACACAAAATATCATCAATTTTGTTAATAGTATCCCTAATCTCAATTTTTACGACTTTGGTATTTCGGAATTAACCCGAGAAAATATAGTGGTTCTCAACATTTCAGTTAAGTATTTAGGATTATAGGGATTTTGTAGCGGAATGGAGCGATGGTGCCTGCTTGGTTAATTATGAATCTGTCTTACTTGTTTTCCTTGTTAAAAGCTAAATAAACTGCTTCACACTAGCAAATATACACTCTATCAGATGTCTACTTCGGACATTCGACTAATAATATTATAAAATAATCTATTATTTACAGCAGCTCTTCCGGAATGCATGGTAAATGGGGTGTACAAAAACACCGATGGATTTTGTTACCCCATCAAAATTCCACTAAATGACCCCACCATGGGTAAGGGTGGCATCCGGTTCAACAACTTCTTAAGAACTGTCACAGACAAAGATATGGGATGTTGTACAGCAAATTTGCCAGCAGAACAGGTAAACGAACGACGTTAATATAATATTGTTTTTTTATATTACGAGGGGATGATGGTATTATTAACACTATAAATTGTTTATTGAATGCTAGTACATAATATCTATTTTTCCTTGATATATCAGTCTGACTGTTTGCAACGTATAATACTAAATGCACACGCATGTTCTTGCTCGATGGTTTTACGCTCATTCGAACATGTCTCAACGTGTGTACCATCTGGTTCGATGCTTTTTTGTTCGATATCGAGCAAACTGTTCGATCCGACAAAGATTCAAGGTCAGTTAGTTAGTCGCCCGTCTACAGTCCGAGTCCTCTGTCCAAAGATACTTAGCGCATTTTTTTAGTTAAATGCTTAGATTATAGAAAAATAAAATGTTTGGCTTTCGTGGAAATCTATCTTTTTATGGTTAGTATGTAAAAATCAATGACTATATTTCTATTTTCAATGGTAAAAATAAAAGCAATAGGATGATTATTGTAATGTTTTATGGCTTAGAAAATGTATTTATTTTATATAGGTATTTGTAACTTTTATAATTTTCTATAAAAATAAAGTATTGTTTATAGTGATTAGCAATAATTGTGAATAGCAATTATAAATTAAATAAATTACGTAATTTACTATTAAACTGGCGCTAGGGGCCGTTCAGGTCCATGGCCGACTGCACAACGTTTCTCCAGGCATCTCTGTCCAGCGCTCTCTCTTCCCAGTTGACTATCCCCAGCCTTTCCGCATCCCTTTGAATGTTGTCCGCCCATCTCCGTCGAGTGCGGCCAAGAGGTCGAGTGCCAGCTGGTGTGCCTTTGTAAATCCTATAGAGAGTTCTAGATCTTTCAGATCGTACAACGTGGCCTGCCCATCTGAGCCTTCTTGACCTCAGAATATTAGTAATTCTAGGTTGGTATCGGTCGAAGAGCTCAGCGTTTGTGCGGATGCGCCACCGGTGGTTCTCATTGACGGGTCCAAGTATTCTCCGGAGGATTCTGTTTTCAAGCACTTGGAGCGCCTTTTCTTGTTTTCCTGTTAAACCCCACGTTTCACATCCATACATGACGATTGGTTTGATGACCACGTTATACACCCGAAATTTCGTTTTGATGGACAGCATTTTGGACCTGAACAGACGACTCAGCGCGAAGTACGCTGCATTTCCACTTCTCAGTCGGTCAGCGAGCTCTAGGGACATTTCATTTTTAGAGGTAATGTTGGAGCCCAAGTACTTGAAGAGAGAGGTTCTCTCGAACGAGGAGTTTCTTACTCCAATGTTTCCAGAGGGTTCAATGCCTCTTGTCATTTTCAAATACTTGGTCTTTCCCACATTTACTCGTAGGTTCAACCTTTTCGCTGTGTCCTCCAGAGGAGTGAAAATATCTCTGACTTCTTCTTCAGATTCTCCGAGCACCACCAAATCATCTGCGTAGCCCAATATTTTATGGGACCCATTCAGGGTAACTCCACCTTCTGCTTTCAGAGCTTCTCTAACGGCTTTCTCTAAAGCTAAGTTGAACAGCATTGGTGATAGGGAGTCACCTTGTTTTAGTCCTGCTGTCACCTCAAAAGATTCTGATATACAACCCTGCATATGAATTCTACTTCTGGATCCGTCCATGCATACTTTTATTATATTTATAAGTTTTGACGGTATTTCAAATTCTTTCAATATATTCCAGAGAGCTTCTCTATCAATAGAGTCATATGCGATTTTAAAATCTACAAAGAGACAGTGTACATCTTGGGCGTATTCCCATTTCTTTTCAAATATCTGGCGCAGTGTAAAGATTTGATCGGTAGTACTGCGGTTTCGTCTAAAGCCGCATTGGTAGTCACCAAGAATGTTTTCGGCATATGGCAGAATTCTAAATAAATTAGGTAAGTATTATAATATATCTTCGGGCCATAGAAAAACCTTTCTAAGTCAAAAATAGCGTTTATAAGTGTTGTTATCTTTTTATAATATAATTTTTTTTGAGCATGTCCTGTAAAAAAATCAGGTCTCTAAGTTGGTTAAACACATAGATGTAGTTAAACACCTTGCAATTCAAACAGGAGGTCACTCTTGAAAACACCGTTTAGTTAAGACATTTGATGGACTCTGCAGATAATTTCCATCATTTATCTTAGTAGAAAAAAATAGCCTTCCAATAACATAGGTGGGTTACTAAAAAACATTCGCTAATATTATTTTTAAACTTGATAATTTTTATCTTTTAAAGAAAAAAATACATAGTGAAACCGACGATACTTTATTTAATTATTTGTGTAATTGGATACCTATTAATACCTCAAAAAGGAAGACTCACATTTAGGCTGGTAGAATCCTTCATTGGGCATTACTTATGTTTGGGAAGTGAGTGACATCATATCGGGCACAAATAGTATAAAAAGGATTAACACAGGTTTTTGATTTGACAGCTCTGCGCGGAACTAGATTTATTTACACTAAAGCATAGGCAAACATCGGTAATATTACATCATTAGTTACAACAGAGAAGACACATTATTATTACGGGTCCATTGTCGTACCACTTTTAATTTATTCGGCGCTGACACTGGGGGCGAATTAATTTATTTGGGCACTTTGCTGGGATTAACACCGAAGCACGTCAGACACGCAATTCGCTTTAAGGGTGGTTATATTAATTATTATTAACACAATAACGGTAAAAGGGATTCACTGATTTATAATATTGAGACAAGTGCGGCCTTGCATTTTGCGTTGAGAAGGGCCGCTCGTACGGTAGTTTCGTTCGTGACCTTCGTACACGAAATTTGCCTCTTTTTGTCGTTTTTGAAATATTATTTTTGTAATATTGTTTGTAAGGTAGGGCTGGTCAACTTTTGTCAGGGATATTCTAATGATGTTTTTTAACAAAAATTTGTCGTCCATGGCTCGAGACGACTAGGCAGCTTGTGTCGAGATGCTCGAAGCGCTTTACGTCTTGTGTCGAGCCGATCGATCGTGTGGACGCAACGACGAGCATGCTTCCAAGTCAACATGTCAAGTCAACGATCGATCAAGAACGCACTTGGGTACTAGGCTTAACAATATAAGCTGTCTCTCTCTGAATAAAGCACGCATCTTTGTTGAGCAATCGCATGAATAGAATACCCACGTGACATCTCTCTCGTATCTTAGTAAAATTCTAAGGCATAGATTACACCCTATTTTTTAATTTAAGTTACACACAAAGCAGCGTAGAATTATGTCATCGTGAATAGGAATTACAAGTCGCCGAGAAATAAAATATTATTTTTATTGCTTTGTTATGAGAGGCACAGATAATAATAATTATGTTTTGCTTATCGCGCTCCTTATTACATAGGTGAAGGGTAATGCGCGGGTGGAAGGAGTGTCATTTCGGTTGTATTCACGCGTCACGGGCCTACTACCTAGTGAGCACCCCGATCCGCCGCATTTGGTGGGCTTTGTCCCTAAGACTTAAAAATAATCTGATTATGCCACTTTCTGGCAAAAACGGTCCAGTATACAAAGCTGCAGATAAAACCAAAACATTTGCAGATAGCTTAAATGAACAATTTAAACCAAACCCCATAAACCCAAACGACGCTACATTATTGTACCATGAAATTCATCGATGAGTAATCGCGCACTAAGTTTAATAATTCAAGATTAAGTGCCTTAAAAACCGCAAGGCTCCCGAAAACGATGAAATAAACAATTACACAATAAAACATCTTCAGAAGGCCAATTCTTGAATGAAGCAGTATTACCGGTTGCACAACCTAAGCGCAAACCTACTACAAGTATATTAAAAGTCGACCGATGGTGTCGAGTACAGTATGCAATTTAACTATACACGCTTTGCCGTTAGAGGCGCTAGTAACTCTCCGTTTGACATATTATTAAACTTCAAAATTTCGTACGTAGTAAACAGGCTGTTATTCTATTTTTTTATCTATTACATAACTATTACCGCTGAAAGTATTAGTTTGTGTTTAAATTCTCACTTAAATATTTATTGTGATTTTGTAATACAGAAACACACATTTTTGTTTGCAAAATACAACGGAAATTCCGTGTTGTAATATTGTTATATTGTAGACGTAACTAGCTTGTTTAAAGATTAATTGGCTACGTAATTCAACAATTAATGATTTAATCATGCAACGTTAACGGTAAGTACTGATTAAATATGAAGTCATTACCAAAATGGATAAGAATGTTATTTAATTTCTATGAAATTCACAAACGATCCGTTTTGACATGTTAGCCGGCTCGCACATCACAATTCGCCTTGTGTGCCTAACGGCCATAAACCAAAAGTTTTAAGGCTTTCGACGAATGTTGCATCGTACATCCTCGCACATCTGCCTAGCGGCAAACGTCAAACACGAAAAAAGAGAAGTCTCTCGTCTACCATTTTTATTGTGTTGATTGTATGAACAAACGTCAAACGCGGCGGCGTGAGCGAGCAATGACATTGTAGACAGAGACAAAGACAGAAATGACCGATGGCCGCCAGCTGTGCGCTTGCGCGGAGTCGTCTTTTTTTAGATACGACATGCAGGCTGTAACAAATTCGACATGTTGCATCAGCGGATCGTCTCGCGTCGCAGTTGCAACGGCCAATGTGCGAATGTCCATTTAATAACGTTTGTTTCTTGGTTTACGATGACGTCACATCGACGAATTCGTCGTAAGACGCATGCGGCGAGTTCTGATGTGCGAGCCCTCTTAACTTTCTATCTTACTCTAAGCGATGGTGCCCATAGAACGCGTCGAGCGGGCGAAGTCGGCGTATGAAGTGTTTATTCATAACCATAACCACACGTCTCTCGCCGCGCATTACCCTTCACCTATATAATAAGCGGCCCAAGCAGCACAAAATAATTATTATTACAGCGTCTCTCATAACAAAGCAATAAAAATATTATATTATTTCGGGGCTTGTAATTAATATTTACGACGACATTATTCAACCAGCGATAAACTGGACACGCAATAAAATTAAACAATGACTTCCCTGTTATTAAATAATTGCTTTTCGCCCGTCGATCGACGACGCCTCGAGCAGCGTAATTTTGGTAGCCGTGTTCAATGAATGGACTTCTTTGTATTTTCATTAAATCGTATCGCCGAGAAGCGAAAAACGGTGACTCATGCGGCAGGCGGGGCGCAAGGCATCGTTAAGTCCAGTGGTCGCTGGCGTATTTGATTACGTTGTATTTTTGATGATTTACGCGCCACTTGTAGAAATTTTGCGCGAGCGCCGCACTCGCTGCGTCAATGGGCTTTATGCCTAACGCATGGACATGAGGTATAAGCATGGTGAATGCTTTCTCACTCGCACGTATGCATTTCGTTCAAAGCTCTATACACACAATATCTCCTGTAAAACTAAAAAAATTACGTGATTCAATTGAGCGGTGTTTTTCACTGCTTCGTTCGTGAATTGCCCTTCTGACAGCGGCGTCACTGCTCTAACCAATATTTTCAATGCATGCCTCGACAATGCTTAATGCAATGTCTGCACCCCTGGAAATCGGCAGATATAATTTTAATTCCCAAACCAGGAAAAGACCTACCATCGACCAATTAGATTGCTCCTAGCTGAGAGAAAATTATTAGAATAAGTCATTAAATCACAAATAGAGCCTTCTGTTAGAGACAAAAAAACTTTCCCAGATGAGCAACATGGTTTTCGAGCCAGGCATCAATTACTGTGGGTCGCCGAATTTATTACAGATGGATTCAGTCACCAACATTTCACAACTGGTCTCTTCTTAAACATTTCGAAATCTTTCGATAAAGTATGGATAGAAGGCAGTGAAGGCACTATAGTTAAACTTTTCAAAGCTGGTCTTAAACCTCAGATAAGAAACTTCTATACTCTTTCCTTAGTGACAGACAATTTAAAGTAGAAAATAAACAATGTCAAATCAACTCCACGGATCCCTTTAGCCGGTGTCCCAAAAGGTTCGGTGCTCGGGCCACTCTTGTATAATTTGTATACCCACGACATTCCGATCCCCAAATACAGTTTTGGCTCCCAGATTATCGTTGCCCAATATGCTTAAGATATCGCTATCTTTGCGCAATCAGTAAACCGTAATCGTTCACTATATCTTGTTTAAACTCCGTCTAACCAAATCACTACTTGGTGTAACAAATTGCGAATAAAAATAAAGCCAGACAAAATTTCTGCAATTACTTTCACAAAAAGATATGACCGACACAAGCACAAAATCAAAAACATCAGGATGCACGGCACTAATATTCCTTGGACTCCTATCTTTTCTTCTTTTGCCATATCCGCCCCTTAACTGGAGCATATGGACACCACGCGGCGCCTCCAAGAATCCCTGTCGCTCGCCAGTCTTCTTGCTTCGTTCCAGGTCAAACCAGCATCCCGTAGCTCCGCCGTATACACTCTGTAGATTGTATTTAGCGGCCATCCAGGACGCCGGAATCCGGTCGGCTTGAAGAACAGGCAAGCCAGGTTGAAGTTCTATAGTTGGACTCCTATAGTCAAACAATTACAAGATAAAAAGAACTTTTTATGTATAACGTTTTTAAATTTTCTGTTGAATCATATAAACTTGACTTGACTAGCTTAAACGATCATAGAATACTGAAATGACATATTGACAGACATATCATTTTGATTTCCATAGTAACGCACGTATATTATTTATGTTATTTTGTACTTTGTACGTTTGTAATTTAGTTGCTAGGATAATCCGCTTAGCAACCAATAATAGTGTCAAATCATACAAAACAGAATTAACTGAAAATTAATTCAATTCTACTTAAATATGGCTAAAAGTATTAAAAAAATGCATTGGCATCGTGTTCTGATATATTCTAAAAGTTTCAATGTCTAGCTAGTCGGAAAGTTAGTTAAAATCGATTGCAAGATTTGTACCAGACAAAGAACCACCGGACAAATAAGAATACGAGCTAAGAAAAACGTTGTAAAATACCTAAGCCTAACTTTAGACGAACATCTAACATTTAATAAACATTTGGAAACCAAAAAGCGCCAAGCTCAAGTTACGAACCCCAGGCGAGGCCCTATTATAGGTAGAAAAAGTAAGCTCGCCTTTAGTGCTCAGCCGTAGTAGTTTGGCGGGCGCGGCGCGGCGGCGTCTTACGAAACTCAAACGTATAACCGTGTGTATTAAAGTGGAATTACATCTGCGACTTTTGCTGTCAACCTCATAAAATTTAACGATTATGTCTCGGAATAGGGTAATAAAATCGAAGGTGTTGCTACTTGTTGATGTTGCTCAATTGTTCACACAGAGAGGCAACGTGTTACGGCAACGGTCATATTTTCTTGTAAGCCACGGAACGTTCGCCTGATTATTATTATTTATTCGTATTTGTCGCTAATCGGGACATGCTATAACTACCTATCAAAAGGCGCTCGATATTTTCGACTGGGACTCATGCACTCTTTAACGTAGGTACATATTACAGTGGGTAGATTTAAGTCGCCCAAATAAATATTATAGGTACTAATACCGTGAAGAAGGACTCACCTGTATGGGCTGGTTGAACCTTTCATCAGCATTACTTCGGTTGGAGGTTATATGTGACATCATGGCAGACAGGATAAATTACAACACAGAAACTTTAGTTGACAGTTCCTCCACGCGGAGAAATTTAATTACACTAAATAAAATTATACAAGCCTTGGTAATATTACATTATGATAAACATTACTTTCTGAAACGATTTGCCGAGAACTTTCACTTCGCACAACCATGACATATCATGCGTGGGTTTGTTTTTACCACGTCCCACAGAATACACTTGTTGTTTCACGGGAAATTTTTTTATTTATTACAATCTCGCGCTATAGGCGTCACACGGCGACGTATGTAGTTTATTAAACAGGCAGCTATATATATATTTTTTTGTAAGTGGGTAAAGGCGGGAAGTTAGATTTTATATTTTTTTTTTGAAGGGCCTACGCCCGCTATGTATGATGGGCGTGACCTTTACATCACTAGGATCTTTTTTCAACTGCCGCGCAAAAACTATATTTACAGGGGACCCTTTCCCCTTGCGGGGTAAGGGGAAGTCACTTGACAAACTTACGAACAAATTACGGTAAATTTAGCTTGCTGTGTGCCTAGTGCAGGCTGTCTGAGAATCCCTCGGCTCATGGCACCAGCAGAAAATGTGCCCCGCGTCATCCTGGAAAATGCGTTTCGCGATAACATTTACTTAGGTTTTTCAGGGGTTATAAACATTCTTCAGGGGAGCTGGATATTTTTGTTGTTAGATTGTTGATTTGGAATTCGGAACTGTCACGCACCAGGGTTTTTTCGTTTGATAACAGTACTTATAGCTAGCCCATAGCTACCTATATTGCAATCTCAAAGTCGTTGGTGATCTGACACGGCTAACCCAACATATATAGATGTAGTAGTACTTACTTCAATTTGCTCGCCAACCTTTACACCAAAATGATACCATTCCATTTTTATTATGCGCGTGATAATAATTTTATGTATGAGGATTATTATGGGTTATGGTGCAATTGGTTTTAATGATCCCACGCTTGGACACATATTATTTAGTGCTTCGTTGATTTTTGATTCCACTTGTATTTTACAAATGTAATAAGTGATAAGCTGATCAGTGACGTCCCATGGGGGTAGGCAGATTGAGCGTCGCTTGGGGGCGGCAGTTACTCGAAGGGCGGCAAATCGAGGAGAATCAATAAATATATAGGAATAGGTACCTATTAATTATCATAAACGGTTTAACAGGGCTGTATTTTTTTCGTCGGGTTCGCAATTGTCTATTTTACTTCCGTTGTCTTTGAAAATCACTCCTTGATAGCCAGCAATGACAAGTGCAGATTTGCGAATTATAGGTAGGTACCTAAATAATGTATCCAAATATTTTTGCCAGCCATTCGCAAGTTTTGAAAGTTGTCAGGTATATTTTTAAATGTATCTGAAACCGTGGACTCGCAATATTGTCTATTGAAATAGAGATGCCATTTAAAATAAATTTTGGTTATGCTTCAAATACACTCTATGATGATTGGTCATATATATGTCGAAAAACCCGTTTCTTATGTTGGCGTCCTGTGTCATAGGGTGTCACAGAGTGTAAATACGATGTCATAGCTGTCATACAATATGTATGTATAAATGTTGGAATGGCATAGATTTGATCATAGACACTAAAACGCTCTTAGCATATATGTGCCCGATCGTCATATAGTCTATTTGAACCTTTAGTAAGTTTTTATATTTTGTTAATAATGTATTTCTTAGATATTGAAGTCATGAAATGATAATAAAAAATACTGTATAATGGGGTGATTTTGACGCTGCCTATGGGGCGGCATTTTGTCTAGGGACGTCACTCAGTATATTTACCAAATTAAACTTAATTCCACTAAAACCATTATTGAAAAATAAAACTAACCAAATTAATGAAAAAACTTGTAAAAAACCATCTATTAAAATTCCAATATTGGTTTCCCATTAACAAAATAATTTGCATGATAAATGTAATATCTAGTAGAAGCTAATTGAGCTTTCTAAGCTAAGCGAAGGAAGTTACAATATTTATATTTAAAATTTAAAGAATCAGTTACAGAAATGAATTATCTACGAAATAAACAATATACCTAATAAGTCTTACGTCATGCGATATTTTAACAATCGAATGTTTAATAATATTTTCGGCGCCTTCGCCAAATTCCTATACCTACTTACATCAAAACTTTGTCTCCTGTTAATTTATTGACATTTTTATTAATTTTCGTCTGAGGGCCATAAAATGAAGCTACGTAATTGTTTAGTATATCTATAAACAAAAAATATTGATTTATTTACAAACGTTGTCTACAGAACCTTAGCTTCGGTGATAAGTTCTTGGTAATTTTGTGTTACATAGGTAGGTACCTACTTCGTAATTTAGGTATCACAGTGTTTGGTTGATCACTATGTTTTGTTTTGAATTAAAATATTATCAATCAAGTAAATATTTTATGAACTATAAGAGTTTGTCAATAAAATAATATAAAAATACATTGTTTTAAAATTAAAAATCATAAAATTTATTTATTTTCCTACAATGGATAGACTTAGTATAGAAACTATTAAAATAAATAATCGATATAATATACAGAAGTAGGTAGTACCTTGTCTATTTTAATATATTTTTTTCATTTTTGTATTGGTATTGTTGAATATTTAAAAAAGTGTCTGTATTATTTAATGAAATAAAGGGGTGGGGCGCCAAGATTAGATTTTTTTAAGGGAGGTTTAGTAATATGAAGTTTGGAAACCACTCCTTTATAGCACGTACGCGTTGTTTTTCAGAAAAATTAACGGAAGATTTGAGAGTCAGTCTCTTTTTACATGTTCTGTCAAAAGAAAAAATACAGCGAATTGAGAATATCTGTTTCAAAACAAAAAAAAAATATTTTTCAAAAGAAAATCCTATATTATGAAATTATAGGACTTTGCACCGATTATAGTATCGATATTATACTCTTCTAAATCATATTTACTGAATATTAAAAAAAGCAATTAGGTAAATTGGTAACTACCTATACCGTTTATTGAATATATAAAAAATTATACACAAAAATGAAAGAAAATAAGAAAATACAAAAACATTTAATAACACACTAAGTACTTAATTTTTAATACTTAAACTAATTTTTTATTCAACGAATAATTCACAAGATTTAAGAATGTAATATTATAACTTAATTATAAGTATTGAAGATACATAATTTGGAAAACGCTTCTGAAAAAATTTCCAAAAGTATCACCATCAAATCGGGGCGAAACGCTTCACATAGCGTCGATAACTTGCGAGCTCGAGTTGCTAAAATTGATATTTTTTGTGTTAAACATAAAGTCAATGGTAAATATTTTTAGCTAATTAAGTAGAATAGTTTTGTGTGTTGTCTTAAAATGTGGTAGCCGTACTGATAAGCAAGAAGATGGTATTACGTTTCATAGGTAAGTTGATACATGTTCGTGATAATTTATTTGTATTTTATTATATATTTTAATATCAGTGACCTAGTGTTTCTTTAAAATAACTTAACTTATGGATATCTTTACCTAATGGTTGCATTTTGACCGCTTAAAAATACTATTCTGAGCGTCTAGTGCGAGCACTTTGGGCGAGCACTAGCGAAATGGTCTATGGTCTCGAAAATTTGTAGACGAATGCGTTCGCTCGCCCACAAACCAAGCGCAAGGCACGCGGCTTCATTTAGCAATGCAACGGATGGCGTCTAGATGTATCTATAGTCTAAGATGCTATCCTTTTCTAAAATATTGCTGTCAAATGATGTCACCCAGCACACTGACTTAATAAAAAATTATATAGTAAAGTTGTCAAACGAGAAGCATAAGAAAGTGATAATGAATAATTTATAATTAACTATTTCTTTTATTCAACGAATAATTCACAAGATTGATTTAAGAATGAACCATTCTGATTATTGAACATACATAATTTTGAAAAACACTTTCTGAGAAAATATATTATAACCAATAGAAAAAAATCTTTTGTGAAAAAAGTAAGACACCCCGCAGGATCAAACCTGCATCTCTTGGGTATCCTACCACTATCTATGCGTGGCGGGAGCGATACTCGAGAGATGCAGGTTCGATCCTGCGGCGTTTCTTACTTTTTTCAAAAAGATTTTTTCTATTGGTTATTATACATTTTTTCTGAAGCGTTTTTAAGATAACGTATGTTCACACTAATTTTTGTTTAAAGTTTTTTGTTTCATGTTAATTTCAAGACTTTTTATATCAAGCTGATAAATGTCATTGATTGCAAAATAAATACATGGTGCTGACCCTTCCTTTGTCAACCTATGTCTAGTCTTTGAATGTACATGATGCAATATAGAAAAAATACTTTCACACAAATACGTGGAAAAAATGGTCAAGACCGAGAAATACTATTAGTTTGATTCTGTAAAAAATGTCACAAAATAGTTAATCAATAAGTAATCAAAATAAGTGCTAGACATTTGCTCCAATTGATTGGCAATCTCTACCTACACGGGAAAATAAAAAGTAAAAAATACATAGTCGATATCACTAAATTTCAGTACCTACCTACCTACGTAGCACTTAGTATTAAAATCAACTGGTATGTGAATTTTATTATTAATGAACCATTAAGTGAGTTTCTCGTTCTTTGACTAAATAGCGACGCTCCTTGAAACAAGCGTCGACATCAACATGTAAGTGAAATACAATCCCTAAAACGATAAAAGCAATTAAAACTCTCGAACTCGAGCGATTATTTTTATGATGAGTGACCTCATTTTAACATGTCGCCACTTTTTTATCTAAGTAACATATTAAACAATTCACTTGTAAAATTTTTGTGCCCCCAGAAATGAAGGTAAACCGGCAATGTTTAATCGGCTTAAATTATTCTTATTTCGTTTCAAATTTGCTTTGCAGCCCTTGGTTACACCTGGCGTTTCTTTTCGCTACAGGTATACTTTGGAATTTGGACTAACCGCTTCCTTACACATTGCCCCAGGTAAAGGTTTCAAAAATATCCTTTCGCGTTACGCTATCGTTTTAAAACTAAAATTATTTCTCTATGTATCCTTTAAATACGTACTCCATATATTTTGTTCCGAATTACGACTATAAATATCAATCCTGCGTGATCAACCTTTATCTCAATCATCTAGTAATTTTTACATTTTTAGTTAATAAATAAAAGTACAGAGCATTTTATTTGATCGAGCGGCGATAGACGGACATTTGGCTTAGCGGACTATGTGAAACATGAATGTGACATATATAGCTTCGCTCGAACTTTACCTTAAAGGGGTCCTCCATACACGTAAAACGTGGAGATATCAATATTATATTCTCTTCTTCTCTTTTGTGAGGGTAATATTTGTTATAAGTAATGTCTCATGTTGTGAACGTCTTGAATTTAGATTTGTTATGTCCACAATGTTCTGTTTTCTTAAATAGATAAATACATAAATATCATATTGAAGATACTTTTTTATTTATACATACGTTTAAATTGTACTGTTTCAAACCTAGAAGACGCTGAAAGAATCAAATATGTGTTGTAAATTTAATTTAAAATCACGCAAATATTGATTGATTTGTAAAATATTTAAAACTTCCTTTATTTTAATAAACATCGTAAGGCATAATAATTCTCAATAAAAATCAATGTTATAAAATTGCGTAGGTAGGTACCTGTCAAGTAAGTAAGTAGTTTATCAATCAAGCTACTGAAACAATTATACTTACCAGATAACTTACTTAATATTTTGTTCGTAATTTCATAATATCTTAAAATACGTATTTATGCATAAAAATCTTATACATGTACAAATGTGCAAAAATCAAATCAAAATGAAAAGTATTTTAATTACATAGAACTGTACACACTGTACACCCACGATGACAGTGTGGATTAAGCGCCGGTCTATAGTGTCGAGGGTCCCAGGTTTGAATCCTGGGTCTGGCAAGTTTACATATTGTTTTTCAATTTGTGCATGAGTCAGAGTATGGTCCTAATAGGTTGATCAAGTGGTTGACATCCATTTCTCGTAAAAATAAAATCTGTTAATACAAACCTCCACTCTGTGGAGGCCCATATGATCTTATTAGGATCGGACATGGTCAAAAGAAAAAAAAAGAATGTAATTCATGTGGCAGCAAGGCATTTGCTTTATTAAAGCGAATCGAAATGATTCGCGTAGCATTGTTGCACTACTTTCTGTTAAACTATCTGCTGGATGGGTTGCACTCGGGCCGATTCCCTTCATTGAAGCACCTTGTGATATACGATATTTTTCATTTTGTTGTCAAGTGTGAAAACGAACAAAGCAGATGGTTTGCCAACACATGAACATGCTATGTACAATATTGACCGTGAGAGAAACATTAATTTTATAGTTTCACTCTACAAACACTCAAGGATTGGCCTTGTAATTTCTTGATCGTCATGCCGAATGCAAAACGAATTGGAAATTGAATTCGTTTAAACTCGAATGGCATATCGGTTGGGATCATCGAAATTCTCGGAATGAGAACTTCTCACCTTTGAACATTCCTTTGATTATCGTCGCGTGAATCACATTGCCCATGAGTTTTCTCACCACCAAACGCGTTCCGTTACATAGTTTTGGTTGGTTAAGATTTCAAAACATGATGACTACCGAGCCAACCTTCAGTTGTAAATTGTGCGGTGGCAAGCCAGGCAGATCCGATGAGTTTAAAAATTCAACGCAATTTTTTTGTAGTAAGGAGCATAGTATAGCAATTTTTGAATAAGGAATAATCCTTATTCAAAAATTGCGTTTTATTAAATAAAAACAACAATACAATGCAGTTCCACCATGAATTGACAGTTAACAAAATAAAAGAAATTTAAAAATTCAGTTGAATAGTTGGTTGCTTCGTCTTCGTTTGTTACACAGTCGATAGATTTGAAGGAATACAGTGGACCAACGATTTGATTTTGAATTGTGAAGTTTAAGTGATCCACATCTTTGTTCTTTGCCGCAAGAATGCTCGTTCACTCAACCAATTGTGATTTTTGTGGTTAGCAATGATGTTCGGGAACACTTTGTTGACGAGTTCGTCCTTAGTTGAGACGAAATTGCAAAAATTCAGTGGAAACAAAATCAATCCGTTCGATTTATCGACAGGAACACGGCAGTTTTCGGCAGATGGATCGTTTAGCAATGCAACTCGCATGTTTGTCGTCAGCTGAAGTTTCTTCACATAGCGCCACAGAGTCGATGATTTGAGGCAAGCATTTATTTCATCGGCAGCGGTCGATCTTGGAATGACTGGTAGTGTTTGGCGGAAATTGCCAGATGGTAGAATCATTGCGCCTCCAAAACTTCTTGAGTCATTGCGCAGATCTTTCATATTTCGATTGAGTGCTTTCAATGCGCCATTGTGCATTCATCCCAGGTGATGATTTTACTTGCTGCCAAAACTTTGGCCATTACTGAGTGTTTCGCAATGTTGCATGTCGGTTTTTCAGTCGTTTGAAGGTTTAAGGGCAATTTCAACGTTGAATGAGACGTTCGGCATCCTTCTAGCAACGTGGACGCTATCCCAGAAGAAGCAACTGCTACAGCATTGTCGGATCTCGCATGAACAACAGCCAAAATCAATGACATGAGGAATGTCTTCCCAGTTCCACCGGGTGCGTCGAGGAAAAATAAGTCACCATTTCCATCATCAATTGCCTTCATTAAAGTATCGTATACTTCTTTCTGTTGGGGGTTCAACAGTGGTACATTGGTTCGAACTGATTGGTTCAATGCATCATGCATCTCGATCATATTCACGTTTACGTTCCAATTCTCGATTGAAAGCGTCGTTCATTCCACGATGTGGCGTTGGCATTCCTAACTAGACTAACAAACTGCCGCACATGAGGTAACACATGTATTCTATCAAAAGCAAAGCCTGGTTATGTATCTCCTCATTCACCTCGAAATCGGGATTCCCTGAACTGACACGAATTCGATGTAAAATATCTTCTGACATGTCACCCTTGTACTTGTTCCACAGTTCAGGTGGATTCGATGGAAGCATGTCGAAATAATTATAGGAAATAATGTGCGTGTCTGACTTGGAGATGCAGAAACAATTGCTTCAGCGATTGTCATATCCCAATGAGTATCGTTTTCAAGCAAATCGAGCTGTTGACATGAAGCACGAAATGTTGGGCACACTACACCATTGACAGTTAGACATTTCGACTATCATTCTTTCTTTTGTTTGTTTGTTTCTTGTTTATTGTTTCTGTCATGTATCAGAGATGGCGTTGTATACGGATTTAAATTTTTTGTGATTTTCTTACTTTTCGAATGCGCGAGGTTCATCGTTCAAATTCATCGAAATCAGTCAAAAGCCGTTCCATACAAAATTTATGAGAAAATGAATTTTCTTCATAATATATCTTTTCCATGATGTATCCATTGTTTTAATAGTTATTCTGCTATTCGGGTCGGAGACAAATCCAAAAAATCAAAGATTATAAAAATCGGTCAAGCCGTTCTTGAGTTATAAATGGCGTAACTAAAAGTCGAGAAAACGCTGAAATATAATGTTATTTTCATTCTAACATCTAACTATATTTTTGATATTTGTTGTAAATATAAATAAGTACCCATGTATACACAATAAATTAATTAATTATGTACATCTTTAAGCTCTAACGAGGCAAGAATTATTTTCTTTTTATAAATTTCATAAGGCATAATAATTATTCTCAATCTGTATTAAAAATGTGTATAATAAGTGTATAAGGTACAACTACTGAGTAGATAGAAGCATATTAAACTGACTTGCCTACTCACTCCACCAAATCGTTATGTACGTATATTCTTTTGCGCATTTAATTCAATCGTGTGGCGTCTAATCCAGTCCAATTATACCGGCGGCCAATTAGCGGTGGCCAATCGTTCGCGGCCAGTTCGCGGCGCCAAATCCTCCCATTCCCACAAAGGGTGGCTGAAAAGGCTCTAGCCTTGAGGGGCGGGATTAGGGCCCCCGCGTGGCGGGTCAACTTGTTAAGTGAGATATACACAGACCACAAATTTGCTATAATAGCAAAAAAATCTCCTGCGGTGCTATTTTACTTAAAGGATATTAACATTTCAAAAAAGTGGCTGTGTGATGCAATTTGAGGTGATATGCTAATTGGTAAAATTAAATGATAATTCACGTGTAAAATTTCATTTTATAATTATTTTAGTGTGTTTCCTGACTAATAAAAATTACAATGTGAAGGGTTGCATGCACAAAAAAAAAATATAACTCTGACGTTTCAAAGTGAAGCAGGATTTTAGAAGTGTGAGTAAATGTGTGGACGCACAAAAAATGACCTTCGCAGCACGCACAGAGCCGCATTATTGATGACTTCTTTTCATTAGAAAGATTTAATACGAAACTTATTTTAAATACTTACATATTACTAATATTAGTGTTTTAACGCGTTTTAAATTAGCATACATACTTATTAATTTCACACACAATAGTTAGGAATACACCTTCTAGAAATTGAAAAAAGGATATTAATTGGATTTTGTAGAAAGTATATGTATATGAAATGAATGAACATAAATAACACATTGTACAGAATAATTATGAAAAATATTAAATATAATTGTAAAAATCCCATTCAACTTATACGTCTCATAATATTTAAGATTAGGTAATAATAAGATAAGTACAGCAATATTTACATACAACAGGTAATTCTAAATAGGTATAACATTAATCGCATTTATAATAATATATTAACAGAAAGTATACATTTGTGTCTTACCTAACTTACTGTCATCCATCAAATACACATTTTATTAATGGTGTGGGTTGAAAAAATCAATCTAATAAACAAAAATGATGTCACCCATGTAGGGCTTCCAATTATTATTAACCTGAGGAAAATTACTTACTATCCGGTTAGCGGTTAGGTTGCTTATTTACAATATATTTTTATACAAAAAAAAATATTTACGGGCAAGACAAGACGTGTACCTACTCAATTTAGGGGATTAAGCAAAAAACCCAATGCAGTTGTCGATATCCCACAGATTTGCCGTGGGATATCTGAGCCACGCGTAATCCTTAAAGACCGCCGCGCTATTATTTATTCTATGGAATTTGACTAACACTATATCAATAACAATAAAGTAAGCCATATTTAAAGGGTAAGTAAGTAATAAAGTAATTTAAGCAGGCGATTTTATTACTTGAGTGTAAGAATGAGTTGTTGATTATTTGTTACGACGCGACGTTTATGAAAAAGCTTTCACACGCTATTTTCGCTGTTTGTTTCTTTAGTTGTTCTTCTTCTTCTTTTGCCATATCCGCCCCTTAACTGGAGCATATGGACACCACGCGGCGCCTCCAAGAATCCCTGTCGCTCGCGAGTCTTCTTGCTTCGTTCCAGGTCAAACCAGCATCCCGTAGCTCCGCCGTATACACTCTGTATATTGTATTTAGCGGCCTTCTAGAACGCCGGAATCTGGTCGGCTTGAAGAACAGGCAAGCCAGGTTGAAGTTCTCTTCTGGCATCCGCAGCACGTGGCCGAGCCAGGTCCAACGTCGCCTCTTCACTTTCAGCGTGATGAGAGGCTGCTTGGTGCGTTCTCTTATCTCCTCGTTGCTCCTAAAGTCATACCACCGCACACCCAGTATTCGTCGCAAACATCTGTTTTCGAAGCTCAGTATACGGTTGCTCTGAGCCTTCGTAAGGTGCCATGATTCACTACCGTAAAGCAGCACCGTCAGAATGCAAGCGTCGAATAGGCGGCATTTGGTTTTGACCGAGTACAATCGTGAGTCCCAGACATTCCGCATCGAGTTGAATGTTGCTCCAGCCAGCTTTCTGCAAAATGCCATCTTCCGTGATGTGTACCCCCAGGTACTTGAAGCTGTCGACGCTCTCGATGTTTTGTCCGTAGCTAATCAGAGGGTAATCTGGATCAGGACAGGTGCTATTACACAAGACATTGGTTTTCTTCGCGTTGATTTTCAAACCAACGCGAGAGGAGTTGTTATGCAACCTGTCGATTGTCTCTTGAATGCCCTCGATTGAGTTGTCGAATAAGACAGCGTCATTGGCGTATTCTAGGTCGCATAGCTTCACCGTGGGGGTAACAGGTATGCCTCGGTCGGGTGGTATTGACTTCCGTAGTATGAAGTCAAAGAGAATGATGAAGAGAAACGGTGCAAGGACACAACCCTGTCTGACTCCGGTCGTGACCCCGAACCATTCCGTGACAGTGTCTCCAATTCTGACACAGCATTCGCTATTCTCGTGCAGGCTTTTGATTATGGCAATGATCTTGGGAGGGATCCCGTATGCTCCCAGTATCGTCCAGAGGGAGGGGCGGTGCGGACTGTCGTAAGCCTTCTCATAATCCACAAAGCAGCAGGCCATCGGACTGTTCAGCTCATGGCTCTGCTGGAGAAGACATCGAAGGTTGTGGATTTGGTCTGCACACGCTCGACCAGGTATAAACCCGGCTTGGTTTTTCCTGAGGACGTGCATTATTGGGTCCCTTATCCTCATCAAGAGGATGTTTGCCAAAATCTTTCCCGGAACACTGAGTAGCGTAATGCCTCGGTAATTGTCGCAGCTTAGAGGGTCACCTTTTTTGTTGTTGTTCATATACCTACTAATAATTTTACCCGGTTTTCGGTTAGTTTACATATCCGCGGTTACCCAGTTAGTAGGTTTCAGTAAAAACAGGGTTGGAAGCTCTAGATCTATTTACACGCTATTCATTTTTCGTATAAAAATATGAAAAACGACGGTACGGACATAAATAAGAAAATATTATACACGATTTATTCAATCGAAACCGGGAGAAAAAACCAAATATCAAGTTTTTTGACTATTCTGTCGCATGTATAATGGAAGATCTCTCTAAAGATGGCATTATCACTTCTCTTCCGACTAAATATAGGTAGGTACACAATACATTAACGGTGAGCAATAATTCATAACTGAAACATTTAATGACTTCAAAATAAAGTGATAGTCAGCAATTACAAGGTTTTGTGTGTGCTTATGGTGGTTGAGATGGGTATCCAAAACAAGGTACTTATTTGGAATGATAAAAAGATCATGGCTATGTCAAAATGCCGATGGAGATTAGGTATGTCGACGTAGTTTTAAAATTTGGAATAATATAGCTAGCCATGTGTTCCTTTTTTTTTAAATTCATAATCGGCGGCTCTCGTGGTGCAGTGCGAAAGCCACTGGCCTTCCATCCCTGATGATGAGTTCCAAGTCCAAGTCGTACGCCGTACTTGGTCCCGTGGAAATCTGTTATGCCAAAAGTCAATAGTATAATATCATTAATTATTCACAAAATATTTGAAATCGTTAAACTTTGTACTATGTGATTAGTGTGTTTATCTCTTCACTTTATGATTAAAATGAATATTGACAGTAAATAAATGCACCTATGCATATTGCATATGCAACTGTATAAATCATTATGATAAACGAAAACAGTTATAATTGATTATAATAAATATTATCTAATATTCCCTGTCTGAAATGCGGCCCTGTTATTCAAACAAAACACACGTATTACATGCATACAATGGTGTGCGTCTTACTTTCCAAATACATGTAATATTGTTTGCGCGTAACGTCAAATACCACGCGTAAAATAAATTTTAATGCATGTTACAATATTGACATATATATTCAAAATAACAATAAAAATATGCTTACTTGTGAAATATAGTTGCGCTATTTGTTTTATTTTTCATATTTGTATCACTACTACAACCTTTTACTGAACAGATTGCCATTTTCAATTTTAAATGAACATAAAACCGAGAGCACTGAGAGCAGTTGTCAGGCCGACGCACAAGCTTAGAGTGACGTTTTCTGAACAAGCGGTTTAAGTTTACCTTACTCGAGATCGGTTGCTTGCGTAGCCTTACGGGTTGGGCATTTCAGTTCCCATTATTTTGGTACTTGGGTACCACAAAAGGTGATCGCGATCAATGCTTCATATATTATGATGCCGAGTGCTGACAACTCAATAACTCAAGTGGATTATTCAAAAATACGGAATACGCTTAATTTTACCACGCGGGACTCTTGAAGTTCCTCGGAATACCATTTGGAGAACACTAATGACAATTGTAACACTGCCCTAAATCTTAGTGATAGGTTGGAGGGCCCGCTAAACATCGTGGCATGGCGTCCGCTTCAGGATGTGCGGGCCATGATTGTTATCCAGTATTGCTTTGCTTGTGATATAAAAATAGTATGATTGTTAACTAAATAGTATTATTGACTTCATCGGCAAGAAACGTGACAGGTGGTGCTGCCACCTAGTATTTTTTCTTTGTGCATTTAGTATTTGATAGTATTACGTCTTTGCGAACAACACTACATAATTATGTATATCGATCGACTGTTCAGCGTTTAATAAGTCTGATAGATAGACTGGCTATAGTGTGTGTTGCAACCTTAAAATACACCAATATTGAATGAGCGGCAGTGCATAAACCGAGAGCAGTTGTCAAAACGAGGGACAAGCTTAGAATGACGTATTCTTGACACTTTACCCCATATTTCCACACTCGAGATCGGTTGCCTGTTACTCCACACCAGTTAAGGATTTCATTTCCCATTTATTCTCGGTTCTCTGGTTTTCCCTATTCCCAATCGTTAAATAACTTCATGCGTTGGTATGTATATTAATTTTCTATTTCTAGATCAATTTGGTAACCTCTTTTATTGACCTATCAAATGTGTATGGGATTAGTGATGAACGTGCCAACGGGTTAAGAAATTTCAGCAAGGGTATGCTCACATTTGAATTGCGAAATAATAGGAGAACCTATCCTCCAAGATCCCCCCGAGAGGACGAGGAATGTCCTTGCGGAAGACGCAATAATGAGGATGTCTGTTATAAAACTGGTAGGCTATTTATTTTTTAATTATTGTTATCGACACTAGCAATAGTCCAAGACTTCGTCTACGTGAAATACAGATAAAATAAACAAGTAGTAGTTATACAGAAGGCATGTCTAACAGTAACCGTACCTAGCGCATCGGTCTAATGTCTAATGAAGGTCCTACGTTCCATAGTATTGAACGAATGATGCCATAAAGAAAATGTGCCAAAGCATGTGGATAGATTTTCACCATAGGGCATCCCTAGAAAAGGGGGAATGGTGTAAGTCCATTTTGCCATCCGCATGGCTGGTGCCATGGTTTGTCTCATTTGAAGAGGAATGAGTCTAAGCTGATACTCAGGCTAAGAACAGGGCACACAATGGGTAAAAGATTTGATGTCCTCGTGGGAAGAAGCAATTCGCAACTCTGCGATGAATGTGATGTTTTGGAGGACATTGTAGTACTATAAGACCCAAAGAGGTTGGACGGTCTTTAATATACGGCCATATATTTCCGATAAAACATTTCACGGTGAATACATATACATATTTCCTTACATATAGCAGTAAAATGCCCTAAATATGAACGTCACCGAGTACAGCTGCGAATTGCGGATATCTTTGAGAATGTCGACAAGTTAAAAGGTGCCCTGGCGGTGGGTAAGACGGAAGAGCTTGGCAAAACAAAGGGGGGACATGCTCAGCGTAGGTCAAAATAGAGCTTTTGTTCTATTTTTAAAGCATGATCCTGGACATACCTTAAACGTTGTAGATAATCTATTTATATAATTTTGAAGCCTTATTATCCTTTATATTTATTTTAAACATTTTATGACTGCATAAAGTATTTTTATTACATAAAATAGTATTCTTTTAAACCACTCGCTCTAATGTTTTAGAATATAGTCATTTTTCGGTACATAACTGTGCAATGGTGTTAAGATTTTTTACATTTATTAATTTTTAAAAGCATTTATAAAACCATTAGTATAACATATGTAAAAAAATGTACCGTTTAAAAAAAAGATTTTTTTTTCGGTTAGATACATGTTCAAACACGCGCGTTAACATCATTTTACTCCCTACTTCAATTATAGTTTGTCAATTTCGGCTACGGCCGTATGTTGTAGCTTAACCACTGGAGAATGGCAATAGAAATGGCGTATTTCAAAAAAACACTACCTTATTCTTGGGTCAATAATTATTATAAAGCAATCGTTATTCGTAGGATGTTTATCACACTTAAATGTTCAAAGACATAGCTTATAATGAGTATCTTTAGAATTATCTTCAAATGTGTTAATCTTGCCCATTTTTTGAATAATAAAATGCCTAATTCTTGTCAAATTTGGGATCACAGAGATTATCAATATAATTTTTTATCGTAAATATTTTACTAAAATTATCTCGTCATAAATTATACTAATGGTTTTATAAATGCGTTAAAAAATTAATAAATTTAAAAAATCTTAACACCACTGCACAGTTATGTACCGAAATATGACTATATTCTAAAACATTAGAGCGAGAGGTTTAAAAGAATACTATTTTATGTAATACAAATATTTTATGCAGTCATCAAATGTTTAAAATAAATATAAAAGATGATAAGGCTTCAAAATTATACAAATAGATTATCTACAACGTTTAAGGTTTGTGCAGGATCATGCTTTGAAAATAGAAAAAAGCTCCATTTTAACCCACGCTGAGCACGTCCGCCCTTAATAGAATTGGAGTGAGGACCTGATCGGCGGATCCCCTTCGATAAGAGAAGAGGCGATATGACAGCGAGTCGCAGTCAAAGCCTCGGTAAAATCATAAAAAAAGTATTGAACCGAAATACATCTTCTACAAAACACTAATAACACCTGTGACGTATGGCTTTGAAACCTGGTGCATTACCAAAAGCATCGAAAGGGTATTGGGTTCATTTGAGGGACAGTGCTGTGCGGAATCTTCGGATCCATCGATAACATACAATCGGGTTAGAGATGGAGATGCCATATAGCAGTGATGATATACATATGGTACACGTGCCACCAGTGGCACACGAGATGATTTTGCATGGCACGCGAATGTTTTATTTTGAAGAGAAAAAAAGTTCCTACCTGTAATATTTTAAAACATATTTTTTGTACGAAAAACTTTCACAACTAAGTAAATATATGTAGAATATTAAAAAAATAATAACAACATAGCCATACGTATTGCATGCATCATACACAATAATATCGCACTGACCTCATCAGACAGCGGAGGAAGCCGCACCACGAAACTCTGGTTTTGATCAATGTACAATGCTTGAGACCACTATAGCGAAAGATTGCCTCATCTGATTGAAGCAATTTTGGAGTCAATATGTGCCTAAAAACCAAGCTAAGTAATACAATTATTTCATTGCTACTCACAAAAATAGCTGTACCAAATAAGAAACAAAAACTTGGTAGAGCTACTAGTAGTAATTCTGGCAGAGAGTGAAAATGGAAAACCGTTCAGTTATGGGGAATATATCAAAGATGCGTGGTTAAACTCATTCCACGATTTCTTTAAAAAAATTGAAAACGATGAAAAAAATATTCAAATAAAAGATATGCCTTCCGCTAGAAACACGTTGAAAGATAGAATTTCAAGAACTCAATTGTAATTTTGAATTTTTTTTAATAGGATTCATAAAAACCACTTTTTTATTTTCTTCCCTATAAAAAACTGCTCTATATTTAGAAAGTTTTGGCACGCGTATGAAAAAATGTTCGCCAACCCTGCCATATAGCAACTGGCTCATTTTGTACAGGATTCCGCACATCGTACAATCCACCAAATTTAGCTGCCTATTAGATAGGTGGGTGATTTACGCAGGATGAACGAGTCACGCAAGTAAAAATAATCCAACTCGCACACCTAAACTCGTCTCGTTTGCAACATGTCGAATACGTCGATGTGACATACTTGTTATTCACAAAACACATTATCTTATGGATCTTCGCACACTGCTGGAATGAAAAATTTTATAAATAGCTGGTGTCGCTAGTAACAAATTTCACGCGACTCGCATCGCATGTCGCTCCACCCTCCAGGTTGCAGTTAAGTGTGCGCACACGTTACGAGTCAAGCTTGCCGGTCACTGTATCTCCTACTTATCCACATCTAAAATGGCAGGTGAGCACAACAGCACTTACTTAGTTCAAGAAATTGAGAAATATCCGTGTATATGACTTTACTAGGAGATGTGCCTAATTAACAATATTTTCGCATTGCCTTAATATTTTCTAAACTTAAAAAAATGTTATAAAATGTGAATTTGTTAAAGTATCTCATCTTATTATTACATATTATTGTATGGTCATATTATTATTAAATTTTAGTTTATTAAGTTTTCTATATTGTCATGAAAAGATTTTTGACTAATTTATAGTTTTAACATTTTTTAAATTTATTTTAAAAAACATTAATTTTTAGAAAAATAAAAATATGTTGGTATAACTTAAAATCCTTTTTATAATGGTTCTTTTCAATGTTTCATATCGCGTGGGTCTATTTGAGTATTTAACATATACTAATGCCATTAAATATATTTATCTGACCATTTATCTCACAGGCGACCCAAGAAGCAATCAGAGTCCTCAACTGACGATCATGCAGATACTATTCCTGAGAGAGCATAACCGCATAGCCAATGCGCTGTCAAACCTAAATAAATGGGACGACGAAAGACTTTACCAAGAGGCGCGTCGCATACTGATCGCATGTTTTCAGCGCATAACGTATTACGAATGGCTTCCATATTTTCTTGGTAAGTAAAACATACCAAATACTTATAAAATAAAAACTTAAATATTAAGTGGTGATTTTATGCATTGATCATCGCAGAATTTTTTTTTTTTTTTTATCTAATTATAAAAATTGAATCAATATTATCAAATGCCGGTGATTTTATTTACTATGCATGATCGCATTCGATAGACGATGAAGTCTGCGATGATCTTTTAAACCAGTAGACTACAAGGGAAAGATAGAAAAATATGTAGAGAAGTAAAATATACATATACCTAATCATATCTATATAATATATATATATACTTAGAAATCTTAGAATTATAATTGATTCAAAAGTAGTTTAGAAAGTAGGGGCTCATAAAATGGTCCACAAACAACGCATCATTTTTTTTATCTCAATGCTATTCGGCCACCTGTTTTCTGAACCACATACGTCCAATTTAAATGTAACTCTTCGTAAAGCGTGGTAAAAAATGCTTGATTTGAAGTTTAATCATTTTAAAAATGTATGGGCAAATATATGGTTTTATTGAAAAAAAAACAAAATACATACGGCGCCGCAGGATATGAAATTTAATATAATTCCGTAGAATCTTAAAATGTACGATTACAATGACATATCATAATATTGCATCAGCTTTCACCTCCAATGCTTTCTCTCATGGTATATAATTATTTTTGAAAAGGACGTATTTCACCTTACTGGTTTCCAAAAATACGTTAAGAAAGAAGAATATGCGCATGGATTCATGATCTGATTGAAGAATGAGATTAGCGAGACAGTCAGCACTTTTTACCTGTAAGCACTTATCATCGCGATAGTTTATAATACACACTATCGGTGCAAGTAAATCTACGCACGTGTTTAGGCGCTATAAGTACCTGTGAAAAAAATGAGTAGAAATTTTAGTATTTTTTTGACGCCCATAAACACGATAAGCAAGCGTTGAATAACAAATAGCTCTCACAGAATACGACGTTAATCTTCACGCATCATTAAGTAGGTTGAATGCAGACCAGCATGAGACCATGCGATTTCCATGTCACCACAAAGACCACTATATCGATATACCAGCATGTATCATAGGAATGAAATTGGTTCAATAACGTTATTTATAATAAATGTTTCAGGTCCGAACAATATGCTTCAAAATGGCATCAGGGATGTCAAGGGATATGTCAATGATTACAATGAAAATTTGAATCCTGCTGTGTCCAACGAACATGCCCACGCTGCCTTCAGATTTTTTCACACAAATATCGTTGGAAAACTAAAGTATACTATCTCTTATTATTCTGTCAATACCGATCACAACATAGGGCCCTATAATTTCATTGAGATTTTAAAGCGGAAGCATTAACCATTCCTACATTTATTATCTTAATAACCTATCCACCAAACTGCCGATAAATCTAAGTGAAGAGATTTTTCACATTGACAGTGTGTGGCCGCAGATTTTCTAAATGTACCAAAATTAGCCTTTTCCGATGGGCCAATCAGCTAGTTGAACCAGCAGCCCTTCCTTCCCTTACTGTACACATTTTAGGATATTTCGAAAGGATGTGGTTTGCAACCTGTATTTCTTCGCCACATGGATATGTTGAACGGGTAATCATATCAAGCTCATAAACCCTACCAGCTAGAACCACCATGTCTAGTCAAAAGTGATTGGTGTAATGGTCCATTTGGTATTTGAAAAAATATATAATGTACCCGCAAAAGACAAAAAACTATCCAATAAACGATTTTTTAATTCAACAAATACCTAATTCACAGGATTAAATAATGTAACATTCTTTATTGAACATAGTGCATAATCTGAAAACACCTCAGATATATTACACCAACTAGAAAAAATCATTCATACTTTAATTTAAAACACAAAAGCTGACTAAAAAAAATTAACACACTTTTTTGAGGACCTTCAAGATGTAAAAACTACTCGTTAATTTCGTCGTAATTAGAAAGAACGCACATGGCTCAATTTGTAAAACACATTGGCGCGAATCCAGTGGACGTGGGTTCGAGTCCCGCTGGACGTCGAATTTTTTTCAAAAAGATTTTTCCTGGTGCTTATGTAGGTATATATCTGAGGTGTTTTCGTATATTGTTTTTTTATTATTTAACATACATATTGACACCAATAAAAGTGTTATCCCGTCGGTTTATCTATTCCGAAACCCTAAAGAGGCCGATCATTATTGAACTGATTCATAGAGATATGAGCACGGTTGACTACGAAGAACAGCATATTATAAAAAAAATGCTTTTATTATAAAAAAAGAGGTAAAAGAAGCCCGCCGTTAAGGGGGATAAGGCGCCTCAGACCGCAGGTAGAGAGAGACGGGCTCTCCGTATACCATACCCGTAGATTATTATGAAATTTTCGATCGAGATCGAGGGAGAACAATCTTGGTGTCCGTCTTTTCAACACATCAGCGGCATTTGTAGTATTATTATAGTATTTTATTAGCGAATACGCTATAACCAGTGCACCGATATGCTATTGAAAATAAATTACACCGCCGCTCTCTGCAATCTCCAATGTTATCAATATGTCCCCAAAGAACCTAGCAAGACGATTTCAGCATACACCAATCACCTAGAGGAAGTACCCTAAGCTCCCTGATCTCCCTTCAGAGTGAGAATATGCATGTTCAATAATAAAAGAATTTTAACCTAATTTACGTCAAAATAAGGTGAGTCTAGGTGTGTTTTAAACAGTTGAAAACTTTACCGTAGGATCTACAAAAGCATTACAATTAATATGTACAGAAGGAACCCACTGTATATCTTACTATAATACGACATTTTTAAGTTTTTGATCACTAGTCAGTTTGTAACACTTACCCCAATATTAGGGTAAGTGTAACTAAATTCATATTTATTCCAAAAGTTCTTCAAAACCATAAAGTATTACATGCATAGAAAGGTAATATTTCATTTAATGGATATTGAGTCTTGAGTTAAAACTACAGTATAGAATTTCAACAAAAATTATCTAAAACATTTTTTTTGGGGTAAGTGTGTCATACTAATGTATGAAGCGCTAGTGATGTTCCGAAACAAAAACGACGTATTTTTTATTAATTAACGTAGGTAGTTGACGGAAATCCGATGACACTAACGAGTTTACTTTTTAAAGAATCATGGGAAAAACTTGTTATGTCAAGTTGACAGTCAACATTATAATATATCCTTTGTGGACAATCTTTTAAATTCAGGTTTATGATTGTACTGTTTAATAAGACAAGTTATATTACCAATTGATTACAAAAGGATCGCAAACTTTTTTGCGAACATATTCTACGGCTTGCGATTTTTAGCATGGAACATGCTTTAGTCTTGACCACCCGGTGAGATTTGTTACGGAAACATCGCATAGACAGCGGTAATGAAAGCAAAAAAATAAAGTCACGAAAGTAGAGCGGCGCGAGCCGGAGTGGCTTCAGTCAGCCGCGAACGGTGCTTCGGAAATGACGTGTGACTCGCGCCCCGCAATTTATTTTATTTTTCTTCGAATTTGGACAACCAACATACAGAGAATAAGTGGACAAAGCATGTTCCATGTTTAATAATTTTAGCCATCATATTTAAATGATAACTTATTTATTTTAATAAAACCTGTAAACAAATTGTGTCCGGGTACTTCGTTTTTAAACGGTGTGTTAATATTATTTTCTTTAATATAGTGTCCAATTAATTCGAGGACTACTTTTTTGTGAGAATTGCTTTTCCAACGTATGCAAATTTTCTTCCAAAGATGTTTCAATCTCTTTGGGTAATATTGTACTTCTGCTAAAACTGTCTTCTCTTCTTTCGAAAACATGAGCAATAATAATTGTAGATCGTGGATCCCGTATTTACTCGCAGCTTCGTATCCTGTCAATAAATTGTTTTTTTACACATTCAACTGTTTTTTGTAATTTTCCTTGATCGTAAGCTCCTTTATCTGTCTTTCGTTTATCTTTACATGTGGAAAAATGCACATTAATTATCATATTATGTTAGATGCACTAATTTTAAAAATGTATTAAATTGAAACAACTCTTTCGAGTACCTACCTACTTAGCTACTATTATAAAAAAAAATATTTCAATTACGATCATTTTTCGATCATAAAAACTCACTCGTCGACTTCAAAATGTCGTCTGGAGAATAATCCATGTAGTCACCTCAAAAAACATAGTATCGACACCATTTCTGATTATTTTTATAAATCAGTGACTTTGCTATCACCTTTCCATAGAAGGCATCATCCAATTTGTAGTAGATACTGAGATATCTAAGTAGCTACACTTACCCCAAAGTTACACTTACCCCGATTCACCTTACACAAAAATAATATTTAATTATTTTGAAACCAACGAGCCAAAGATTATAATGCTATGTGACGGGCAGAAGCTATCTTCAGCCAATTCCCACGAGTCAGGCACATTTAGACGGCATATTTAATAGTTTCTTTGTTTAATGAATATTCCAGCATGTATTCACCGGATCGGGTCAATCAATACTCTACCCAGATAAATGAGAATTTCAACAGGCCTCAAATACTTGAGAATGGTGCGTCCATTGATCAGCTTACGATAGGCATGGTCACTCAACCTATGGAAGCATCTGACAACTATTTTGCTGAACAGGTACGTTGGGTTTAAATGAATATTACATCAGGCATTACAACTAAACCTATTGTCCTTGGCTCGCAATGTCCAGGATTCCAACTCTCAGACATATTTTTTCTCTCTTGAGTTTTTATGATCTCTCCATATTTTATGTCAGACAGGTCATAGTGGATTCGGTCATTGTCGTTCTACGTATTACTTATTTATTTCTTGCATCCGCCTGATTGTAGTGATATACTGATTTAACGAATGCTAAGAGTGTCCTAAACTAGTATTGTTAAACCCAGGGAACACAAAATTAATCGGCTTATCCTACCGGGCGTGGTACGGATCTCGAGTGTGGAAAAATGGGATAAACTTAAAGAATATGATGTTTTCAATAATTACATCTGTATCATAGTATGCACTAAAGTTTGACACGTTAACATGCTTTCAATATATTTTGTGGATAGTCGCCACGCTTTTTTCACTTTTATGGCCTAACCGTCATACAATACCCTGCTTCATAATCTAGGTCCATTTTTTTAAATTTCTATCCTATTAATCTGTTAAAACTAAAACTAATAGGCACATTATATTATCGAAGTAGGAATTATGCACACTCTGACTAGTGCACGCCAACCAAGGTCTTGGAAGTTGCTCCTGGGACACCTTCTGGGCAAAACTGTGAAGAGTGCCTAACGTTCGATACGCCAGGGTATACGCCTGCATAACGGGTGTGGAGACGTGGCGGGTGGTGAAGGGAAAAGCAAGTTTATTCTTGTTTATATAGCAATTTAATACAATAAAAGACGGTAAAAATCTTATTACTCAAGTAAAAAGATCCGGTATAAAAACAATTTTTTAATATTCTGAATTTTAAATTAAATGTAAATACGGGAATAAATATTTTATATCCCTACTATTAATACATTCAATGGGTAAGCATCACATAACAGATTAATAAATAGAAAATGTAAAAGCCACCTCACCGTGAACCGACATTTTGAAGCAGGGAACTTTTATGGCGGTCGGACCATAAAACCCAAGTGTTACAAACCGGACACCGGCGGCGCTCAATATTACATTGCGTTAAGGCGCATCCACACTATGCCGCGGTTTGCCGTTGGCAACGTCAAATTGGCAAAACCAGCGGCTGTAAACACGTCTACATCTGTGTTGGCATTTATTTAGTTAGTCGCACAATGTTTGCGTGAGACCAGTGGTTGGCAGTCCCCACTCTCTGTTCTCATTGGCTTTCTTTGAAGGAGACCGACACTCGAGCGATTTCTGTTGGCACACCGCTGGCACAATGGCACATGCCAACGGTCACGTCTACATCGTTTCGGCTTTGTCAATTGGACTTGCCAACTGGCAAACAGCGGCATAATGTGGACGCCACTTTTCAGTTACGTGACTAACTTGAATGCATATTATTATCATAAAGACGTAACTGTTGAAAATAGCATATTATTTAACACGTGTTTATATTTGTCCCAATTTTTTCCACATTCAACAGCCGTACCTTCTAATTTATATCACACCCAGTAAGGTACGCCATATTATAATTACTTATAGATGTAGACAATGGACCTAGAGTCTTTATTCTATAAACTGGCGTTCACGTCACGTCGTTTGCGGACGGAAAGCATTATGCCATCGCGTCCGACTGTTGCAAGTTTTCAATGGGAGGGAACGAAAGAGAATACAGTGCTGAATGCTGTAGCGGGAGGGGGGGGGACCACACTCAGCTTATAGAAGATAGACTCAGAAATAACGTGTTGAGAGTTTAATGAAAGTAGCCAATGAGAAATGTCACTAAATATACCTACCTACCCACTAAGTAAAAACAAATAAACAGTGCTAAGGTAGATAGGTATTCCATAATTAATTGGTAAACTATTGGGTTTTAAGATGGTAGGTATAGGTATCAGTTAAACATACAGCCCAACAAAGGTCAAAATGGAGGTTGTATGGTATTTTCTAAGAATAAGCCTGAACATTGCTTAAACGTTGTAGATAATCTATTTATATAATTTTAAAACCCTGTTATCCTTTATATTTATTTTAAATATATTATGATGACTGCATAAAGTATTTTTATTACATAAAATAGTATTCTTTTCAACCTCTCATTCTAATGTTTTAGAATATAAGTAGTCATATTTCAGTACATCCATGTGCAGTGGTGTTAAGATTTTTTAGATTTATTATTTTCAAACGCATTTGTAAAACCATTAGTAAAATTTATGTTGACATTATTATAGTGAAATATTTACGATAAAAAAATATATTTATAATCTCTCTGATCCCAAATTTGACAAGAATTAGGCATTTTATTATTCAAAAAATGGGCACGATTAACACATTTGAAGATAATTCTAAAGATACTGATTATAAGCTATGTCTTTGACCATTAAATTTGATAATACATCCTACGAATTATGATTATTTTATAATAATTATTGACCTAAGAACAAGGTAGTATTTTTTTGAAATACGCCATTTCTAGTGGATTTCATTCCAGCAAAATAAATGGCCATCCCAATATAGACACGGTTACAGTAATTGCTTTATATACTAATTAGATGCTGCTGTATCTGAAATTGAATATTTCGAAAAGATCATAATTCCTGTCACTGTCATAATTAATTTTGCAATAACTGAATCTAATCTGCCATTTAAATTATAGATTACAGATAGAATGTTCGCATGTCCAATAATGGGAGAGAAGTATGGAATTGATTTAAGAGCAACTGACTTTCAACGGGACAGAGACCATGGCCTCGCCTATTACAATGAATACAGAAAATTATATGGCCTCCGTGATGCAAGGAACTTTGATGATTTTGGAGATGCGATAGACACAACGGTAACAAAATAATGAGTGACGGACGAAATCCCAAAATCCCGAAGACTGAAACCCGACCGGCCGCATTCCCGAAAGCCAAAATCCCGCTACACTATTGCAATAAATACCTTTTTTTAAAAGAAAATGCAATAAAAATATATTTTGACAATTTATTTATGTCATAAAACGATAATAATTAACCCTAGGGTACTAGGTACTCAGATATCATACCTTATGATAATTTAATTAAATTTAAAAAAAATATGTCACCTACTTGTCAGTACCTTGATTGACCGATTGACATCATTAAAACTCTCTTTGACATCCTAACGGTTTACATATTACATCCCTAGCCGTGACCCACACAAAGGGTGGGGGTGATAAGGGTCTAGGCTGAGGGCATGGACTCAGGGAGATCTGGCGTGACGGGTCGACCAGATAAGTGAGATGACACACATGACACACATGACACAAATTTGCACTAATAGTTTATAAAAAGTCACCTGCGGTGCTATTTTACTTCGAAAGTAGTGGCTGTGTGGTGCAATTTTTATTATTATGTGTTGATACTCGACAACTCCATAATTCTAGTGGATGTATTCATAAACACAAAAAATCGCTAAAATACACTGAATACACTATACACCATTTGGAAAACGCTACTATAGAGCGTCATACTGCCTTTAACCTTAGTATTAAGTAGGGGGCCCGCCAGCGATCCTAGTCTGTGGGGCCGCTTCAGGATGTGGGGCCATATCCTTAGCCGTTAGGAATGTTAGTTTAAGAACATTTAAGCTTCTTCCTTATTTTTATGAAAACCCAAAAACGAACTCCCACTATTTGAGAATCGTTGTGATAGTGGTTCCCCGAGATTTTATAAAATGCCTCAACGGCTCCGCCAAGGTTAAGAATCTTTGGTCACAGCATGATACCATACTCGGGATATATATACGTATGACCAAAATATCACATTTTCTTTTTCAGAATATTGCCACTCTGAAGACTCTTTACAGCAGCTCTGCAGACGTGGACTTGTCTGTAGGAGGATCACTGGAGAAACTTGTTCCTGGCACTCAGGTCGGCCAAACTTTCCTCGGAATCCTGAACGAACAGTTCATACGGACGAGGCGAGCAGACAGACTATTCTTTGAACACGTTCAATCAGGCTTCTCCCCAGGTAAGGAAGGACATTATTTGTAATATTAATTATCAATAATGTTTTCACCTGCGCAAACCATTGCATATTTTCGTTTTTTCTCTGCTAATGGTTACATTAGCATCGTTGGTTAATTTATAGTAAATAACACGTGTGCTCTGAGACTTATTTTCCAGAACCACACTGAGATAAAAACACCAAGCCTAAAGTTCTTGAACAATAAATCAGTGATGAGCAATCCGTGGTCTATCAAGGACTTTTTTTTTTAAATAATTTCTAATATGTCGAAGAATGGGTAAGATTTTATTGATTCAATAATCAGTTTGGATAATTATACGAAAATTTTGTAATATTATTATTTAAATGTGGTCCCCAGAGAGTTTTTGGTATTCAAATTTTCCCTCGTGAAAAGAAAGGTCGCTCATCACTACAATAAATGAGCATTATTAACAAAATAATAATGTAAATTATATTAAATTCTACTTGTTATAGTCTTGATAATGGTGGTAGAACCGAAACAGCTATCGTCTTAAAAAAACAACCTGAAAAAATTCATATAATTTATACCATCATTTTGTAAAATGGAATGCTACCAAGTAAAAGCTGACTCCTTTTTTTCCTGATTTCTCTATAATCTAAGGCTGACTCACTTAATAGATCATTATTTAGATGAACAATCACGTAAAGCCTCAAATAACACTAAGTAAACAACCAACATAAGGTGTTCATAGTAGGCTGAAATTTTCTTTTGTATTTACAAATTACATGTCACGTATTCAATCACGGTAGCTAATGCATTTTTTTCTATATTCACCAATTCAACAAAAAAATTATCATTCAAATTCAAAATTATTCTAAATATAAAATTTCTAAACATCCTAAATTCGTTCTGGGATCGCTACCATAATGTTATAATTAGAGACCGGATTATATGCATTTGCATATAAAATTGCATATTTAGCCCATTCTCACCGGTTATTGCATATTGTTACTTAAAATCTAGTGATGATGCATATTTTCGCTATATTTAGAATATTGTGTAGTATGCGTTGTAGCTGTGCTGTTTTGCAATGAATATTTCGAGGCCATCAAAGGTGTAGTAAATGACTTCGATAGTGCTGAGGCTATGGCAGTTTGTCACTTGTCAGTAGAAGGAATCATTAACGATTCTATTATTTTAAAAAAACACTGCTGTGATTAGCACTCATTCAAGGTTTGGCGTTGACTGAATCCATTCAGTTAATGAATAAAATCCGCCAAATGAACTCCGCATTACCAGAGGTATTCCCGCGTAAACTTAGAGAAAAGTTTGAAAACATTTTTAACAATAACCCAGGTTTTGAACCCTTGTGTCAAATTGATTGGTTTATTAATGCGATGGGTGAACTTTTGCCAGAAACAATAAGTACTACCATAGCACCCACATTCAAATACTTCCCAGTTACCTCAGTGGATGTTGAACGGTCCTATTCCACTGATAAAAATATTTTGAGTGATCGAAGACATAATCTTACTATCGAAAATTTGGACAGTCCCTGATTGTTAACGTTAACAAGAGTAACAAAATGTTGAATAATTGTTAATTAATAATTATCGTAGATAGTTACTAATTGTATGCCGATTTTGAAATTAAAAAACTAAAAATTACTATTTTTTATTATTTAATGTTGCATATTTTGACACTTTTCATGGATGTTTTAAGCATTTTTCATGCATATTTCTAGTTATAATACATAAAGTTCATAATATGATTTCCTTTAAGTATCACTCTTTGTAATCACCTACCATTTTCAATTAATATTGCAGAACAACTGAACGAAATCAGGAAGGTCACAATTGCCAGAATATTCTGCGACAATGGAGACGGTTTTATCAATATTAACAATCCACGAATACAACCTAATGCTTTTCTTACGTCAGGGTAAGATTTTTTCTGACACTTTTTTTTTTTTAATATTAATAACCATGTACTTTTTCGTACAAGGTGGTTGGGTGGGTTAGTTGCATTGATCTGGGGCTAATTAGGTTCCTAAATTTATATCTTTAATTTCCTTTATGGCCAGGATTAAATATTTTGTGTAGTGTTCTTGTGTTGTTCTATTGCTTAGTACTTCGTGAGGCTTTTGGAGGTAAATTTCATGATTATGCTGTCTAAACCGAGTCTTGAGAGTCCATCTCTCCCTTTCTAGTATAGGGCAGTCGTTGATGACATGCCACACAGTTTGAGATGTGTCGCCGTCACACGAACAACAGTCATCATCCCTCAATTTAAATCTTTTTAGATAAGCTCGCACTGCTCGTGGCCAGTTAGTATCTGTGTGAGTTCGTGTGATATTTTTATGTTCCTAGCAAGAGTGATGGCAGAGTTTATCTTAGGAATAAATTTCTGCGTTATTGATCCTGTGGCGGATGTTGTGTATCTGTGGTTCCATATCTCTATTGTCTCTTCGTTTAGTTTTTGTTTTGCGTAACTTAGAGGGAAGTGTGTGTAGGTTGAAGGTCTTTTATCTGTTGCGGCTTGTTTAGCGTATTTATCAGCTTCCTCGTTTCCAGCTATCCCTCTGTGACTTCTTATCCAGAAGAATCTAGGGTTTGTTCCTATCATTCGAAGCTTTGTTGATAGTGTTATAATGTTCCTTACTAGTGGGTGTGTGGATGATGGATTTTGGAGAGCTGAGACTGGATTGGCTATCTGATAATATGTTAACATAGTTGTATCTGTGGAACTTTAATCTTTTCAGTATCCACTCGAGAGATTCTCTTATAGCCAATATTTCTACTTGGAAAACAGTGCCGTAGCTTTCGAGCTTAAATTTTCCGGGGGCTATTAATGTTCCATTTTCGTAGGCTACAAAAGCTGCCCCTACTTTGTCATCGATTAGACTGCCATCTATGTAGATATCCAATCCTGCGATGTGGTATTTTGTTTTAGTGTCTTCGTCAACTGCTCCTATGTGTTCTATATTTTCTAGATGTCTGATACCAGGGTGTGGAAGTTGTGTGTAGTGTATTTTGTTTTCGTATGTTCTGTCTGTAGGTAAGTGTCGGGGTAGTATGTGGCTTGTTTTAACTTGGTATATTCCTGTAAGTTCTTGTATTTTATATCTATTTGCACTATGCCTGCCAGGACTTGTGCTGACGTTAGTGATATTGTGCGATATCCCGAAAGGTCTTTGCGCGTAATTCAGTCTTTTTTGGATCGATTGTCTATGAGTTGCTTTATTCCAGACCGATGCCACGTAAGTTAAGGTTGGCTCCACAGCTCCATGATATATAATTTTTACAACTTCAGGAGATGCCCCCCAAGTGGCTCTAGCTGTTTTAAAAAAGAATTTCCTCATTTGAGCTGCTTTCTTACATATATAGTCGATGTTTTTCGCCCAATCCAATTGATGTGCCTGTCTAGTATTTTTCCGGTTTTCCTTTCCACTGGATTTCTGGTGTCCATATTTTTCTTTTTTTGATAAACATTACATTTGTCTTAATATCTGGGAAGGTTAGTTTTGCGTCTTCTCCCCACGAGTTTACTTTTTGAAGCACGCTATTCGTTTTTAATTCCAGTTCGTCGGTGTCTTTTGCTGCTATCAATATTAACACATCATCAGCAAAGGCTTGTATGTGTGTATTGTGGGGTAAGAGTATTGTTAATAGACTGTCTAAGCGATATTCCATAGTGTTGGGCCACAAGTTGAGCCTTGGATGCAAAACCTTGGGTTTGGTCTTGTTTTATTTCTTCGCCTGCATACTTAAGTTTTACTTCCCTATCTTGTAGATAACTGCTGAATAGTTTGTACAAGTTAGGTGGTGTTGACTTGGTTGCAAGGGCGTTTTATATGTGTAACCACCATGCATTATCAAATGCACCTTGAATATCTAAGGAAACTGCCATAAGTGATTCTTTCAATTCGAGATGCGTTGAGATTATATGTACGGCTTTGTTTAGTGCATGTTCTGTTGATGTCTGAGGGTTAAAGCCAAACTGTTTAGTGCTCAATTTGTTGTTTTTTGTAAGTGATGCCATTGCACTCTCTGAATTGCTAGTTTTTCTAGCACTTTTCCGAAAACGGGGAGGAGGCTGATAGGCCTGTACGATTTTGTGTCCATAGCATCTTTTCCAGGTTTAGGAACGGCCTTAATGATCGCTATTTTCCAGGATTTCGGGAAGCGAACGAGTGTCAAACATTTATTGTATAATAGTAAAATTTCTTCTGGGAAGTTTTTTGAGAAATTTTGGCAGATATCTAAGTGAGGTTGTCGTGTCCGGGTGCCTTTTTTGGAGTCATGTTCTATAAAACGGATAGAATCTCAGTGAGTGTGAATTGGATATCATCCTCTCCGCCCGGAATATGCTTGTCCGATGTGTATCTGATGTGTTGTTGTATCGGTGTATCTGTTGTTGGATCATCGTACGGGAAGAATTTTTCCATTAGGGCTTTTGCAGAGTCTTTTGCGGTTGAGTGCTTTACTCCCTCTGTGGTAAGTGTCGATTTTATGTTGCTGGCATTCGTTATTTTGTATAGCGAAGACCATGCTGTCATTGGCGTCTGAGATTCATAAAATAATTTGGCGCTTTTAATTTTTGCTTCCTCAATGGCCGTTTTATATGCTTCTCTTGTATCAATATAGTCAGTGAGCTTTTGTGGGCGCATGATGTCACTTGAGTTCTGTAATTTCCGTTTTGATCTGAGAGTTATTCTTTTTATTTTTGTTAATTCAGCGTTCCACCAGATTGGATTTTTCCTGATTTCATGTTTTGTGGGAGTATTTTATGGCATGCGATGGAGATTGCCGAGGTGATCTTTTCTACTGCAGTATCGAGTTCAGGAGTTGTATGTATGTTTTCAAGGTACTGTTTATCTATGTTAAGCTCGGCCATGTTTTCCCTTATCAATTCAGTTATTTTTCTCCAGTCGGTTTTCTCATTTGTTGTAAAAATGCGTGTTGAGTCGGTCATGGGTGATAGTACGCTAATTTTATTGTTCCAAGTAAAGGTGATTGGTTTGTGGTCTGAGATGGGATTGTGTTGGTCTTCTACTGTCCGGTTAAAAAAAATTTGTGTTGTGTTTGGTAAAGAGATAGTGATATCGATATGAGATTTTAAATGTTTCCCGTTCCGCCAGATGCTGTAAGTTGGAAATGATCCCACATTACATACGTGCCACCCAATGCTGGTTTGGCAAGATAACATCGTCCATGATTGTCTATGCTCAAAAAATGTCGCTTAGATGCTTTCAAGTATTGAAATAAGAAATCTGACGTTTATCCAGGGCAGTGTTGCCTTGTCTACTGATTTTTTTTGATATTTCTCCTAAAAAAAACAAGCCGACTATGAAAAATTGGGAACCTGCGGCCCGCGGCGAATTTTTTTTCCTAAAACAAAAATCTACTGATATTTTGTCGAATCTACTGAATTTTTTTTACACATTCTACTGAAATTAAAAATTTAGACTTGGCAACACTCAACACTGATCAGGGTGAGCGGTCGTAATATAGAGCCAATTTTTGGGTTTCCACCGCAGACAAAGGATGCTTTTTACGATTCTCTCCACGCAGCAGTCTCCGCCGTCTCCCGAAGAGACCGCGTGGTTGTAATGGGGGATTATAATGCGAGAGTAGGAGCAGACCCGGTGCTTGGCCCCATGGTGATGGGACGACACGGCCTTGGTGACCCCAACGATAATGGTGAGCGGCTCGTAGAATTCGCCACTCTGAACGAGCTTGCAATCGGAGGCACTGTTTTTCCCCACAAAGACATTCACAAATATACGTGGACGTCTCCTGATGGACGCACGAGGACGCAGATTGACCACTTCTTGTACAGCTTGAAACACCGAAAGGAACTTCTCGATGTGCGTACTTACAGAGGCGCCGATATCCATAGCGATCATGAGTTACTTATTGGAAACATCCGAGTAAAACTCAGTTGCCAGGCGAGGCCTCTAAAGCGCGAACGAATTGACGTTGAGAAGCTCCGACGCCGAAGAATTCGGATCGACTTCGAAACTGCTGTACGAGATAGTGTAGATCGTATCCACGAGCGGCACAAATCTGAATCGGACCTCATTGAGGCGGACTGGAGCCTCATAAAGAGTGCGATTGTGTCGTCGGCTCGTACCGTCCTTGGTACCAGAAGGAGTAAGCAGCCAAAGTGGATGTCTGACGAAACGTGGGTTGAAATTGGTGAACGAGCCAGGCTGAAAGCCCTGGGAGACGAGGAGACAGACCCCGACCGAACCGAGAACTGCCGGACTGACTACCAGACCCAAGACAGGGTAGTCAAACGATCCGTGCGGTTGGACAAACGCAATTTTATGTACCGGCAAATTGAAGCGGCAGAGGAGGTAGCAAGCAGAAATGACAGCAGGAAACTCTTCCGAATCACCCGTGAAGTCTGCGGCAGGCGACCACCGACTTCCGGAGCCATTCGTGGTCCCAGTGGAGCAATAGAGTCAGACGCAGAATGCGTCAAGAAGATTTGGAAGAATCATTTCGGAGTGCTGAACCCCCACCCCCTTTGGATCCCTTTGACATATCTGTGGAAGCTTTACTTTTGGACATTCCCCGAGCGACCGACATTTCCGATTGCCCGCCCACGCACACCGAGATAAAATCGGCTGTGAAAAGGCTCAAGAGCGGAAAGGCACCGGGGGGAGACGGGATTCATCCTGAATTCCTCAAGTACAGCTTCAGCGCAATCCTGCACCCTATGTTTCATCTGACGACAAAGGTGTGGGAAGAAGAGCACTGCCCAAGGGACTGGGTGAACGGTGAAATCATCACACTTCTTAAAAAAGGTGAACCTCTAAGCTGCGACAATTACCGAGGCATTACGCTACTCAGTGTTCCGGGAAAGATTTTGGCAAACATCATTTTGATGAGAATAAGGGACCCAATAATGCACGTCCTCAGGAAAAATCAAGCCGGGTTACTACCTGGTCGAGCGTGTGCAGACCAAATCCACAACCTTCGATGTCTTCTCCAGCAGAGCCATGAGCTGAACAGTCCGATGGCTTGCTGCTATGTGGATTATGAGAAGGCTTTCGACAGTCCGCACCGCCCCTCCCTCTGGATGATACTGGGAGCATACGGGATCCCTCCCAAGGTCAATGCCATAATCAAAAGCCTGCACGAGAATAGCGAATGCTGTGTCAGAATTGGAGACACTGTCACGGAATGGTTTGGGGTCACGACCGGAGTCAGACAGGGTTGTGACCTTGCACCGTTTCTCTTTATCATTCTCTTTGACTTTATACTACGGAAGTCAATACCACCCGATCGAGGCATACCTGTTACCCCCACGGTGAAGCTATGCGACCTGGATTACGCCGATGATGCTGTCCTATTCGACAACTCAATCGAGGGCATTTAAGAGATAATCGACAGGTTGCATAACAACTCCTCTCGCGTTGGTTTGAAAATCAACGCGAAGAAAACCAACGTCTTGTGCAATAGTACTTGACCTGATCCAGATTTCTCTCTGATTAGCGATGGACAAAACATCGAGAGCGTCGACAGCTTTAAGTACCTGGGGGTACACATCACGGGAGATGGCATTTTGCATAGCAAGAGCTCGCTATCCGAATGGGAATGGCTGGAGCAACATTCAACTCGATGCGAAATGTCTGGTACTCACGATTGTACTCGGTCAAAACCAAATGCCGCCTATTCGACGCTTGCATTCTGACGGTGCTGCTTTACGGTAGCGAATCATGGCACCTTACGAAGGCTCAGAACAACCGTATACTGAGCTTCGAAAACAGATGTTTGCGACGAATACTGGGTGTGCGGTGGTATGACTTTAGGAGCAACGAGGAGATAAGAGAACGTACCAAGCAGCCTCTCATCACGCTGAAAGTGAAGAGGCGACGTTGGACCTGGCTCGGCCACGTGCTGCGGATGCCAGAAGAGAACTTTAACCTGGCTTGCCTGTTCTTCAAGCCGACGGGATTCCGGCGTCCTGGAAGGCCGCTAAATACAATCTACAGAGTGTATACGGCGGAGCTACGGGATGCTGGTTTGACCTGGAACGAAGCAAGAAGACTGGCGAGCGACAGGGATTCTTGGAGGCGCCGCGTGGTGTCCATATGCTCCAGTTAAGGGGCGGATCCATAGGAAGAAGAAGAAGTACTTCTTCCTTCTTTCCTCGACGTTTCAAACTCGTTGCAAAGGCTATTATCAAGAGATAAATTTTCAAAGCCGATTTTTTCATGAATTCAAGAATGAAAACCTAACCTTACCTAATTTACCTTAACCTAACCTGACCTAACAAATAATCCAGTAAGTATATCGACTATTTTCCGGTAAACCGACAAGAACCGCGTTCTATTTAGACATGAATTTTATCTCAGTAATAGTTATACGGCCCAAAGAGGTCGGACGGTCTTTAATATACGATCATATATTTCCAATACAACATTTCACGATGAAATGTGATACGGCGAACTGCATACATACAAATTTCCGACACGAATAACCATTACAGTTTAAATAGTCTAAATACAGTCATAAAAAAATTACAACTGAGTGTTTTTGATGAGGATCTTTTTCGGTCAGCAAAGCAGTTAATCGTGACCACAGAACAGATTAATAATGTTCTAAAGATGTAAATGTAAAAACCTGTCGCCATGGACCAACGTTTTGAAGTTGGGTTGAGTTTATTATTTTATGCACGCCGTTTTAATAAACTACAATAAATATTTATGATATTATTATGTACTTTTTTTTATTTTCAGAAATGATTATTTAGTACCCTGCAGTCAAATTCCGCAAATGAACTTAAATGTGTGGAAGAATTATTGCTAAATAGGATAAGTAACTAAGTTTCATAATAATGACACGGTGTGATAAGATACCAAGATTTTGTCATTATTGTTGCACCAAAATATCATCGAAACATACGCCGCCAGTGAAATAACTATTAATTTGAGTTTGGCTATAAAATAAAATATTAAAAAATATTTTAAAATAAAAAGTATGCTATTCAAACCTGATTTGTTTTATTTCGTCCTCTAAGACTACGCCCGGTTGCACATGAAAACTTGACTCGACTAGAACACATCGAATTTATCGATTTGATTTTTCTATCATTCACAAAACAAGTGTAACTTAATGCATTGCCGACAATGACATATTGCCGCGACATTTTTGGTAGAAAAATCAGTGCGTGTACTTAAGTACGCGCGTTAGAAGTTATAATTCTTTGGCGCAGCGCTCGGAATGGACAGGAACGCACCGGAGCGCCGTTGTGGTTCGTGGAATTCCAAAATATACCGTTCCGGCTCGTGGATTCATTTAAAATTGCGTTGCGGTTCGTTAGATTGAGATAATTATATATGAATGTATCTTTTAAAGTTTTTCTCAAAATTAAAAATTAACGAAGTTATGTTATGCCAGGCGTGCAAGGGCTAAAAATAAAAATTATGACATCCCTAAATTTCTTTCAACCTTCTTATTTTGTGTCGATATGTCCATGCCTAAATGCATTGTCTTAATAACAAGAAACAACCAGCTGCAAGCGTAAATTACTTTATTACCCAAAAAAATGTGCCTTGCTGACACTATTTGAAAACTCAAGTATACATTGTTTAATAATTTCTAAAGGATGAAACATTTCAAATCTCAATACAATCTTGCCTTTGACTATTACGCATTGTTAATTTACTTGCCTACTAATTTATTATATTATTTTATTCGGAGTGACAAAAAATATTACTTCGCCATTTATTTTCGGGTGAATGAATTGTGTTTTCGGTGGATAAATTAATACAAAAAAGTTTGATAATTTGACTCGTGCAATTACGCTATAATATTCCTATTAGTTGCCTTTTAAAATATTTTGTATTATTTAAGATATAAATACGTTTCTAAACAAAATTGTTTATATTATTAGTTTGGTGTTTTTTTTGCTACATTCTAGTAAGTTTTGTGTTTTAATTTTACTTGTGTGTTTAACTTGATTTTTTAATAAAAAAATGTTCTCCTAAAAGTTGGTCAAAAATGTCATCAGGCGAAACGTGTTAACCGAAAATATTGAAAAATATTTTGTCGCAGGTAACGTAACGCTGGCCACATACCTACACAATTTGATCATTTAAAAAATGATATTGAGTGGTTATTTATAAAAATAATGAAGGTATAATAAAGTAGTAGGTAATTCGTGTAAATCTGCTAAAACCACATTACATTAGGAATTCACTCCAATAACCATTGACGTGGCAACAGATGGTATTCATCTCAACAACTGACTTTTGCTAAAAAAAGTTTATGACGTGTCGTAAACCCCTATTTTTACGATGTTTAAAACATTTGTTTTGTAATTTACATTATTGTTGAATTGCGACTATAGTACAATAAATCTTGTGATATAACTACTACATTCATTCATTTATTTGCCATAGGTCATGATGAGTATACTTTTTTGTAAGTGAATTTTGTTGCTTCTGGTAAGTTTTGTGTTTTAATTTTAACTTTGTTTTGAACATATTTTTCAACAACAATTTGTTCTCTTAATATAATATAATATTTTAAAAAGTCTATTATGTTAAATTCGCTTTTTATTCGTAACACTAAGTCGATAATCACCCTTACAATTATCGTTTTTAATAAGTACTTTCCTGTGGGATACAAATTCGCCATTTTTACATAATTATATTATTACATAATTATTATATACCTATATACTTTTGTCGCTGGTCACAGATTTAAGATAATTCTGGCCACACGCACAATTTGATAATTTTGTGGATATTTATAAAAATAATGAAGGCTTAATTACGTAGTAAGTACTTCGTGTAAATCTGCTAAAACATTAGGAATTCTTTCCGGTGGACAATACAGTGGCAACATCTGTTCTGTGATTCAATAATTATTATCATCTCAACAACTTGACTCGTGTTAAAAAGTGTTAATAATTCAATACTTTCCTACCCTATTTAGCTGCCGTAGCGGACCGAAAGCAGGCTTGTGTATAGAATAGACCCGCTTGCGTTTGGATACAGCTGACTGATTCGCACATGCGCGTTGGGTATACCCTGATCACGGCTAACTTCATCATGTCGTACTTTCGTAAAGGTGTGCGCGCGCCGCTTTCAATTTTACCCTCTACTAAACGCGCCAAAAGCAGTATAACTTCAAAAAACATCTGCTTGTCGCATGCAACAAATTTCACTCGACTACATGTAGATTAGCAAAATGTTGAAACGGCGCATGTGTAGAAACTTCTTTTCATTCATTTCGGCTAGCCGCATGACGTCACTGTCCCAGCATGGTATCGCCTGTGCGCGCAGAAGAGAGTTGCAACATTCCCGGTAGTTTTGATTTATGACCATGTCCCAACTAAGGTGATTTTCCATATGCGACCGAGCTAACATAATAATATACAATACTTAATTATATAGATCGATTCATTATACTGACATACCTATTGCAATATGAAATAAAAGTTGTCTATGGTCGACTGCAGTGTTGCCAACCGTAAAAGGAGGTAGGTAGTTTTAAAATTTGGTAAAATCCACTTTTTGACAATGTGAGAAAATGCAATATTTTCGCGTAGTCTTAAAATGTTTGTGATTATCAACAAGAAAATAAACACGTCGTATCTTCTTCTTCCACGGCGCTACATCCCGGGCTGGGATTTGGCCTCCTCCACAACCGCTCTCCACTCACTCCGGTCTCTCGCCACACTTCTCCAGTTACCGGGTCTTCCTATATGAAGCCAGTCCACTTCTACGGCGTCAGCCCATCTCCTTCTTGGATGGCCTCTGGGTCTCTTCCGTTGGGGTAGCTACTTTGTCATGATCCTTGGCGCTCTAACTTCAGGCATTCTCTCCACATGTCCCGCCCATCGTAGTCTTTGGGACTTACAAGTATATTATGATTGTTTGCTGTTCAATCAGCTCTTCCAACTCATGGTTCATTTTTATTCTGTAGTTCCCATTTTCCAACGTGGGTCCAAAGATTTTGCGGAGTATTTTGCGCTCGAAGACAGCTAATTTGTTTTTCACGTTTTGAGTTAAGCACCAAGTCTCACAGCCATAAGTGACCACTGGTCTTATAATTGTTTTATAAATTAGAAGTTTACTTCTTCGGCCTAGAATTTTCGGCCCCACCAGTCGCTTGCAGGCATGCCAGCATTTATTCCCGGAGATAAGGCGGATTTTTATCTCCTCTGCTGTCTTACTTTGGGTATTAGGCTGGACCCGAGATATGTAAACTTGTCCACCCCTTCATATGCATGCTGTCCTATGTCTATATTCTGCAGCGGTACCTGATCGCATGTGCTGACCATATACTTAGTTTTTGACTGGTTTATTTGCAGCCCAGCGTTTTCTGCTTTTATTTTAATAGTGCCACCATGGTCGATCATCCTCTGTTTGGATCTGCTTGTAATTACTATGTCGTCAGCATAAGCGTACATCTGCGTTGTACTGTTATCTACCCATCCTCTTATGTTGGTTTCACGAGCTATGGATTCCACCACAAAGTTAAATACCATAGTGGATAGCGCATCCCCTTGTCTCACACCTGATTCGATTTTGAAGCTTTCAGTTTGCTCATTTGCACAGTGACAACTGTTTGAGTATCCGTCAGTGTGATCTTTATTAGCCTTACTAGTTTTAAGGGAATTCCCAGTATTTTTAGGCTTTGCAGCATCTTATCCCTATTCACGCTGTCGAAAGCTTGTTGAAAATCAATAAACAGGTGGTGGAATGTAGGGTTGTATTCGTGCGCTTTCTCCATAGTTTGCCTCATGAGATGGATGTGATCTATGGTGGTTCTATTTGGTCGGAAGCCGCATTGGTATTCTCCCAGGATTTCCTCACCATAGATCATTAACCTGCTATACAGTACAGATGAGAAAACTTTATAAGCTGTGTTTAGAATTGTGATCCCTCTGTAGTTATCGCACATTGTTTTGTCTCCCTTTTTCAGAATAGGCACGATTATATCCATCTTCCATTCCTCAGGTAGAATTTCTTTTTCCCAAATATTGAGAATTATCCTGTGGATATTTGCTTCCAGTGTTGGGCCACCACTCTTCATCAGCTCGGCTGTTATCATGTCGGTTCCAGGTGCTTTATTATTTTTCAGCGTTCTTAATGCTCTTCTTACTTCAGGCAGAGTAGGCTCATCAATAAATTCCTCAGCAGTGTGGTATAATACTTCTTCCGTTTCCTCATGACCATTACTGCTTTAAAGTGTTGTGAAATAGCCTTTCCATCTTTCCATAATGTCCTCCTTTTCGATCAGCATTTGTCCTTCACTATCCTTACAGGAGTTTAATCTGGGTTGATAGGATTTCGTTAGATTTCGAAGAGTCTTGTAAAATTTTCTGGGATCATTGTTTCTTCTTTGACATTCCATGTCTTGGAGTATTCTTTTGAGCATCATTCGCTTTTTTTCTCGACAGAGCTTTGTTGCAGTTTTTCTCTTTTCTTTATAAGTTTCGTAATTTTGGCGCGTTTCCCTTTGTAGGCATTTCTTTCTTGCTTCATTTTTTTCAAACAGTGCTTGCCTGCGATTAATCATCAACAAACCATCCTGCATCTATTTTTGCTTTGTTTTCCCCCAGAATTTCTGTGGCACTCGTGATAATACAGTTGTAGACGTGATAAACACGTCGTATCACGTTAATTATTAATATATAGCATTCAGTATGATGACGTCAGCTTTTGCGACGACGTGACTAGTTGAAGTTGTTTAGAGTTGGTTCCCAAACTTTTTATGCGGTATGCCCATGGACCCCTTCGCAAAAACCTGACCATGAACTCCCAAGTGAAATACCTAACATAACAGCATAATAGAAAAGTTATAAATTTAATTTTGATGTCTTGAGTGGTAAATGGCGATTTAAAAATAAAACACAAAAACACTTTTTTTTTCAATGAGATGGGTGAACCTGATGATCCAGGAATTCAAACACTAAAACAAAGAGTGCATAACGAACTGCGATTTATTTTAACGTTCATTAATGAAAATGAGTTACAAATATTTTTTTTATTAAGCCTTTCGCGGAACCCAGACGTTGTCCACGAACCCCCATTTTTTTTAAATTTGCCTCGGACCCCCTCAGCGGTCACAAGGACTCCTGGGGGTCTGTAGGAACCACTGGTTTAGACGCTGTTTGAAAATAAACTTAGATTTATTCACTATTAGTTCTATATTAAGTGGGGGTTTTAAGAGATTTTTTGTTGAATTTATCGAGTTCTGAAAATCACATAATGCCAAAGTAACTCTGTATGCAGGCGCTCCATTGAAGAGCCGAGAGTCCAAAGACAACAGGTCGTCCGATATTTGTCTATACTCTATGCCAGGAATTGCGAACCTTTTTACGTACACGTGCCAAAAATTCCCAAATATTATTTTTTGACTGTCTGGCATGCCGAGCAGTTTTTCGAGTACCTAGTTCAAAGGTACAAAACAGTTATAAGAATAAATTCTATTAAAAAAGTTCAAAAAATATAAGCAATTGAGTATTATTACTATAATACCTACTTAGTTTGGTTCTTTACACACAAATTGACGCCAAAATTGCTCGGATCAGATGAGGCATCCTGTCGCTACAAGGCTAATGTCTCAAGTACTGTAAAATTATTGTAAATCGATCAAAATCAAAGGTTTGGCTTACCCCACTGCCTGATGAGGTCAGGTGCTATAATATTATTATATGTGACGCATAAAACCTAAGGATCCATCTATGCAATTTAAATTAACTATAATGCTTATTCTTCAAGAGTATTAGTTGCCTGTTATTTTTCATACAATGCGATCTGTCATTTATGCATGAATTTCGTCGTTTCCGTCCGTTTCATCACTGATTGATAAAATATATTATTGAACCGAAGAGAATACGCATTTTTAATATTATATAATATATATTTGTAAAACTTTTTGTAAAAAAAATATCTTTCAAATTATATTATCTATTTTTTTCTCTCTTCAAAACAAAACATTTGCGTGCCATAGGTTCGCCACCCCTGCTCTGCTACGAACGAACGACGCAACGAACGAGTAAAAAAGTCGAGCTTTGACAGTTTTAGTATTGTATTTGTTGATCTCAAAACCCAGGGCTACTTTCTTTCTCTATGCGAGTGAAGTAATTCCATATTCAAAATTTTGCATTGAGTATAGGTAGTGTCGCCCATGTTTTAAAAGTTAGATAAATTTTCTTCGTTTTCACCTTGTCGCCTCCGAAAGGGGGGGGGGGGGTGATGGATGAGAGCGCGCTGGACCCCCCTGATGATGAAATGTCATCGTCAAGTCATGGTGGTATCGTCTGCTTCTTCTTTCGGGGACATGCTTATGTTGATTGACAACGCGGAAGTACAGGCGAAAACAGGGCGTTTATTGTTCGGAATATAAATACAGTAAAGTACAGCGTACAAAATATTTAAAAAAAAAAAAAAAAAATTTAAAATTGCGGTGACGCCGGCGAGCGCGGCGCCACAGCCGACGTCACGCTCCTCGAGAGTCCGAAAACCGAATGGGGATGAATAATCCCTTTTTGGAGAGCAGGTCAACTCTAGGCAAGAATAAAATCAAACAAATTCTGTCACTCAAAAATGACAAAAACACTCTGCATATTATGTACCTGGCTTATTTCTGAGAATTTCGCTCACAACAGAAATAGTCAGTCAGACGTTTTTTAGGTACCTGGTTTGAAAGGGACTGCATTTCTTTGCTAGGTAGGTACATATTTTGAAATATTTGAACTAGGTACAAATACATATTTTTCAAAGTAATCTCAAATCAGATATTCTAGGTGTTAGGTACATTGTATGGCTGGGAACTTTGCTTTCAATATTTATGTAGGTAAGTGTACGAATTTAATACCTATTGGTCAAAATTGGATGAAGGCTAATGTAGGTAATAATATTAAAAAATGATATTAATAATTACTATTTGCTTACGGGCTAGAAATTTGCCTCTCAGTCGATCTGTTCATGTTTGCATGAATCAGCCCAATGATGATTCAGGCCTCATGGCCTTGGATCCTCTGAGGATGCCATGGTTTATACGGTATCAACCTCTTTCCCAGTTCTTAAGTAACCTGCTCATTATTATATTCTCAAAAAATGTTGAAAAGTGTAGGTGAGTGTATATCCCATTGTCGAACACCTTTAAAAATCACCAATAAAAAATTAAACTGCTCTCCATTATCGCTACGGTGCAAATTATATGTTGAAAACCTCCTGATATGGAGATGGGCCCCTAAATGCATGAAATTGAACCAAAATAGACCGCTGGTCCAGACATGCTATTAGCTACGAGTGACTTCGCATTGGAGATTGCAGGTACGTACATTTCCAAAGAACTTCACATTACTGGTAGGTATATTTATTTGCCAATTTCAGGGCGTTAAAAAAAGACAATCCATCACGAATCACGATGAGTAGATAAGCAACTCGAGTAAGTAATCACAATGAACATAAACAATGGCCACCATCGCATATATAAGGAAATCGGAATGGCAACTGAGCGATCTTAATATTTGTGGAGTTTTCCAACTCAACCCATGCTTTACTGTTGTAATAACAGGTGAAAGTGTATAAAAGTAAAAACAGAGTACCTATATATACTTTTTACGTTCTGGTTAAGTTACTCGTTATTTGCGATGTTGTGTGATTGTTCATCTAAATAACTAAGGACTGGTTTCGTCCGCTTATTAAAAGGATATTGCGAACTGATAAGTAGAGAAATATGGTCATTATGTAAATTTATAAGTACGCAGTTTGCCGTATACATTATCGTCATAAGCTTTTATACCGGTCATTTTGTACGCGCATGCTCTTTTTTTAGATAGTTTATTTTCTTAAGAGTGAGTGATGTTCCAATAGCATTGTAATATATAATTTGACATTACTTTTTTTTTTTTTTTTCGACCATGTCCGATCCTGATAGGATCATATGGGCCTCCACAGAGTGGAGGTTTGTATTGACAGATTTTGTTTTTTACGAGAAATGGATGTCAGCCACTTGCTCAACCTATTAGGTCCATACCCTGACACACACACAAATTGAAAAACAATATGTGTACTTGCCAGACCCAGGATTCGAACCTGGGACCCACGGCTTTATAGTCCAACGCTTATGCCGCGCGGCCACTGTGGGTAATTATTGTTTTATATTAGCTGCACTAAGTAGTAACGAGTACTTCTTCTGCCTACTTTAGGTTAATTAAGAATTCTTCCGGTGTGTACTTACATTCATTTGTCTTCCTTATTAAATTTAATCCAGTATTCCAGTATATCCGGTATTATTAGTAAATAAACATTTTAAAACCCTCTTTTTTCAGAAATTATACCTATAAGAAAGATACGGGACATCTTTAATTACTCGCCAACATTTTTATGAAGATGGAAACTGCCGTTTTTGTTTTTAAATGCCTCAATTTACCAGACACGTATATCATTGGATGAAAGGTATGGAGAGGATTTTTTGTTTTATTGAAACTGCATTTGTAAAAATAATATTTTATATTAATGTTGAATTCATTATATATAATAGTTATTACCATAATAATAATATATAATAATTAACAATGACTTGCTTGTTTTCATTTCCACCCGCCTCATCTTAAACAACATTTAGCTTTTTATTCGACTTTATACAAATTTTACGTTTTGGTTTGGAGAAAATGTGCTACATAATCCATATTATACAGTAAAAAAATATATATTTAAAATATTTTATTGTATCACCCGACAACATTTAAAGGTGACATTCAATTAGGTTCGAACCTGGGAATTAAGCTTACAAACCTTTTTTGACAAATAATAAGAATGTAAATTGTTTTAATGAGAATCTTATAATATTCTGTATGAATCCATTTTAGCAATCAGGAGTTCACTTTTCAGCATCTTCCTCAATCTATAGTAGGTATGTATACAATTGACAAATTCTATAATTGTATTCTAGATAATATAATATAAAACACCAAGGGCGGACGGTGTTTAATCATTGTCATCTGTATGACTCTCAATTGTAAACCCGTTAAGGAAGAGCTCATAGCCCTTGGTCGTTGCTATTTAAAATACATTAATTATTTAGAAGACCAAAAGAATTTACCAGATATTCAAAAGTTTTTATTACATTATACCGCATTCACATGTGTCGATTTTTGTTGCTTAAGGCACTTCAGTGAAACGGCAAATAATTTTCAACCATAGGTGCGTAGAAATTTTGGACTCGCTGGCAGTTTGAGAGCAAACATCGAGGTGTGAATACGTCAATTTGTTTCGTGATGGCGACGGGGGTATTAATTCTTAAATCGCGTAAAGATGACTAAGAATGTTACCCATTTACTTTAAAAAAAAAACATGTCAATGAATATATTATTATTGTTACTAATAGAACAATAAGCAGAACATTAAATGGACGCATGCTGGATTTATGACAAATTATATTTCGGTCGGCATACGTCATTTCCACCCGCGACCCGCAATCCGCGCATCGCCTAGCCACGATCTTTTTAGACCATGCCTCAACTGAGGTATAGCCTTAACTTTATTTAACCCTCTATTCCCTCCGTAACAAATTATATTATATCATAATAAGTCTTAGAATACGAAAACTATCTGGGCAATTCTTTTGTACTTATAATGATTGTATATGTTGTTCATTTAGTATATAAATATCTAGTATGCTAAAATAACATTATTCGTCGTCAGCTGTATACATACCATAGATAAGGTATGGCTATAGTGAAGGGTGGAGGTAGCCTGTTAAGATCGAACATAGATGGTGCACACAGCTTTATCAGTCAAACATTTTCATTGAACTAAGGCCCTCCTCCCACGGCGCAACCGAAATCTGGTGGAACTGGTTGGTGATGGTACTCATAAACTGACCAATGTGATGATTCGCACACGGTGCTACTGAAACCACTTGAAATAATTATCACATAACCTCAAACTGTCAAACTGGACCATCAGCTGTTTTGTACAAAAACCAACAACACGCACGCTGCCGCGTTTACTTGAATAAAATTAGGTTATTTCAATTTTGCTTGTCTTGTATTTTTGACGTCTTGGGTTGTAAATGGTTTTTATAGCATGACACTTGTTCGCAGTGCTACCAATTTTGGTAAGAAAATATGATTTTTCACCGAATCTAATGATGTTGGTACCACTGTTTTACGGTGACTGGAAACTTGAGAGACCGCGCGACTAGCATGTCGCATCTCTTCGCTACCGTTTTGAAGCCGAGAGATTCCAGTCTCGCCGTCAGCGAGCCGCCATTGAAATACATTAGCTAGATACTGGCTGGAATTTTAGTTTCAGTTCCGACGGACATAAGTTGAGCCGTGGGAGGATGGCCTAAGACTACAGTGTGTACAGTATTTGAAAGTTTTTAAAATTCATTTAAACCCGCCAAATCCAAACCATAGTAGATAATAGTAAAAAAAAAACGTTCATCTATAAAATATTGTAATAATAATTTATACACATAATTTTAGATATTTTATAGATAAAAGAATGTTTTTTATCGATTATGGTTTAGTTCAGGCAAGGGTAAATGAATTTTAAAAAAAGTAACCAATGCCATCTGTAAATATAATTTTTAATTCAACGAAAGAAATAAGTATGACTGAAAAGGTGTGCACTATTTTGGCCAGATCATACCAAAACTATTAATGTTTGAACATACTTAATTATAAAAACACTTCTGAGAAAATATATTATAACTAACAGAAAAAATCTTTTTGAAAAACGTACACGTAAGAAAAACCCTGCAGGATCGAACCTGCATCTCTCAGGTACCGCGCCCATTTTTCTCAGAAGTTTTTTCAAAAATATGTTTGTTCAATAATTAGAATTAGAGTTCTGAAATCTTGTGAATTATTTGTTGAATATAAAAATAGTTAATAGGGTTTAATAGTTAAATTGAATTTTAAAAACTAATCAGCACCATCTGCAATTTGTATTCTTAGTTCAATGAAAACAAATAAGTATGACTGACAGAGTTTAGTGTGCACTATTATATATATGTCGAATCTTAACAGCCTACCTTCACCCCTCGCCGCTGGTAGACAGTGAAATTGAAGAAGACACTAAAACAGATCCCTGTACAAAATTCTCGTTAACCATAAGATTGAATACATTGCACGAATATATAATTAAACGTTTCCTTGTTTATCTTCCCACAACAAAACATTTTAAATATTATTTTATACATGTTAGAAATAAATAAAAAAAGCTCATATAAAAGTCCTAATTAAAACAATAATAATTGGGCGATATCAGAAGGCACTATAGTGTTTTTAGTATTACAATGTTTTCAAATTTTATTTTTCAAAATAAATACAAACAAATTTATTAGTCTAACAGTACATTTCCATAATAAAGACAATCAATAATGGTTCATTTGAATGTGAAAATATATCTTTTATAAATGACATTCATTTCAGAAGAAACTTTTACAAAATAATTTGTATCTCTCAAGAAAAAGTAACAATTTAATTGGTTTCACCTGCAACACTGACTGAAATAACCCTACTCCGTTTCTATTTATATGGCAAGATTCATTAGTCCTGTAGATGTATCTTAGCAACCATATTTACCAACTATAAACAAGAAATTTAACACTCGCATACAAAGATGTTGAATCTTCTTCCAGATGGAACCTTCTGAGGTTGGCAAAGTGAAGTCTGCAAAAGAGTGTAGGAATACTACCTTATTTCAAAATTTTGTATAAAATTAGTGGTCCTCGCTTTCATAATATTGTGTTTAAGCTAACTCTATAGAAGAAGGCCTTCTTGGATGTCTTTGACCTACAGTGATACACAAACTTTATTGCGTCAAGGAAATGCTTTGCACGGGTGCCCATTAAATTGAGCAGGTTTAAGACAAATAAACTGACATTTGCAAATCGGGAAGGCAAATGAAGACGTTAGATTTAAGACTTTGGATACACCTGGATGGAGGCTGGTGCTAATAAATGAGGCCCAAATAGGGTATAGTGCCAGGAAGAAGAAATGCTAAATCTCATGTTACCGGTAAACACAATTGCTAGAATACGGTTGCTCATAGACACAAGCATGGACAATGATCGTATCAATTAAATTGAGTTGGCATTTACAGATAAGTGTTGTTCTTCTCGCATGTTTGGTCCAGAAGCAAGAACCCAATCAAATAGCCAACCATCGTTTAGAAGACAACACATAAAGATATTTTACATTTAGGCCTTTTACATAGGTACAGAAATGTCATTGTAAATTTTGCCGATCAATCACGGCCGAATGCATTAATAACTTTCTCACAAGAGTATGAATGTATTGTTCAGACAGGAATTACTGAATATCTTTGATCAACCGAATATGACAAACTATCATCAATGTAAAAATTGCACTTTTTGACAGTCTTTAGAAATGAATTTATACATAAATACTAATATTATATTACTGAGGATAAATAAAATGTTGTGTTCTGTGAAAAATAAATAGAAAAAAAGGAAGTACATATAATTGAAACCAATGTATTCTCGTAACACCTCGTTTAATTCAATTTTATGATTCAAAACACACTAAATTGAAATTCCTGCTAATATGTCACAATTTAATGTAGAAAAAAAACTCTGAAGATTGGATTAATATGTCTCGTGATATTAATTTAATATTAGGCATGTATTTGATTATAATATGTGATATTATGTTCACAGTAAAATGGTAGCGTTCTACTGCAATGATGTAAAAACATTACGCAGGTAAATAATATTAATATTATTGTTTGTGGATGATAAATAAGAAATAAACCGAAAAACAAAAAATATTTTAATTAATTAATGAAATTGGTGTTGTCAAAGCCTGCATTTTTAGACAACACCTAGAATATTCCGTTCCGTCCTGTGGCATCACATAACATTACTGTACAAATTTCACAATATGTTTTCACAACATAATATGTCTTCGTATGAATATATCTACATATTAAAATATAATATTGGATATTATTAATCCGATGAAGACAATCAGTGCTATTTTGACATCACTATTGACCAAATAATTTTGATCAATCGGCGTTAATTTTATTTAAAAATATTTCTTAAAAACCATGATTTTAAATACATATATTGTAATGAAACATACAATAAAACAGTTGTATCAGTTTTAGTAAACACGTGTCAAATAAAGACACATGTGTAACGTGACTTGACATCACAGAACAGGAATGGTTAATTAATTTCTCTGGTATCTACATTTACTGATTGAAGGCTATGAATACGTTAAAATAAATATTCAAATGATCAAAACATCAGAAAGATAAATTAGAATACATTGATTTCATTGTATGTGATAACGAATAAAGCCGTTGCAATGTCCAGATGAATTTTAATCATCTAATTTATTATTATCTCCTAGCGAAATGAACAAAAACAATGAAGGCACAATTTGGCACCCCGCACTTTCTCCTTTCTATACATAAATTACAATAATACAACTAAATTAAATATTTATTTATAGATATGTGTATAAATGAACAAAGTACGTGTCCTCAAAATATTTACATAACACAACAGTGGAACCCTGGCCTATCTCATACAATGCAATTTTTTTTACACAATCAATGTAAGTAAATTATTATTTGATTAGATTACATGTTGTTGTCAAAAGATATTTGGAAACAATACTGTGTTAATTAAATTTTCAACCCTGTTTAAATTATTACTTTAAAATAACAAGGTTGTATGTAACATTTTTTAGGTTATCTACATTATTCGGCGTCTATTTTTTTAAATATTTTAAATTGTACCGTTTTGTTAAAATCATTAATTGTCATGTCATAATGAAAAAGAAATCCGGATAACCGAGGTTCTACTGTAGTTAAGCCATTTTATCAGTATTGTTAAGTAAGATTGGTATATATAACCTTGTTTTATTGTAACAGTAATATTGTATTCTAATAAAGAATAAATAATATAAAAAATTCTCCAAGTTTTTCTTTGTATAATTTTAGATAATAAAACGCTTTGCAAGAAATAGACCAAGTCGCCACCGCTTGTCTTCAATAAATACAAACATAAAAAGTATAAAATTTCATCAACAACAGATACAGTACAAAAGAGCGGTGTATGAGATTAATGAATTACTCACAGTATCGGAGAAAGGACGGGGATTTTTGTGAACACACTGTACTTATCAAAAATACAGTGCGTATCCAAATAACAATAGTACGCTGTACGGAATTATTATTGCACACACAAGTGGTTGAATTTCGAATGACAATATAGATATTTAAAATATTTGTAATAAAATATAGGATTTGACATTAGGTAATAAGAAAAAAATATATTTTGTCAAACTGATATTTAAGTGTCAAAACATCCTAATAATAATTTTAAGCTGTAGAATTCACAACACTTTGTTTCATAATAAAATAAATACTGCAAATATGACTAAACCATCAATGTTACAAAGTTGTATGTAACATATATTTTTTGCTGTAATGTGATAATGGATACTTGATCATAAGACCACGAAATTTGATACTTCATCAAATGGCTTTATGAACCTTTATCCTTACTATGCTAATACATTCTGTTCTATCCGGTGGAGTCACATTGCGTTAGTACCTCACTCGTTTCACGGTATGAAAGAATTTTAAAATGGAAATTCCATTTTTGGCAACATTATATTCGTAGATTCTTTGTGGATTTCAAAACTGCACATAGACACTTTTTAGAACATATTAAGAAATTTTAGGTAATGTTGTGCATGGAGGGATCCAGAAGGTACAGTTTTCTAAAATGGAAGTGGACAGTGGTAAGTACATGTTATTTGAAATATGTATTTTTTTTTAATTTGTATGGTGTGGTGACTCGATATCCCAGAATAGTTGGAATAAACTATTAAATGTTCTATAAATAATATTTTTTTGATCATTTCCCATTGCTACCAAGTAACATACAACCTTGTTGTACTGAAACACATTTTTTTTTAAATAAGTAGATATACCAAAATATAAAATAGGATATAGTTGAGTAATGAAAGAGTTACATAATATCTATTTAAAATCCAACCACTAATATGTTGTGTATACCGTACAGTAAACATTTAATATAACAAATATGAAACATATTATTCAAATGTACAATCAAAGGGAGAGGTGTATCGTGACGTTTCTAATATATAAGTTTATGTATATACAATAAGAAAAAATATTAAGATCATTTATTTACTATAATTATTAGAATAAAAAAATAATATATATATCAGGTATACTTAACCGCCTTAAGGTGGCAAACCCCACTCTCTCAAACAGCTCCCTCTTTTTTTTATAATACAAAGATTTAATAAATTTTGCAGAATCTTTCCATTGTCAATTTATGTTCATATCGTAAATGAATTTAAATTTACGAAAAGAAATGTATCAACAAAATGAAACAGATAATTTTCAAATATCACGCATGCTTTAAACGACTGCAAAAATAATTCATTAATTAAATCCAAAAAAATGCGTGTTCCCAATGTTCTATAATGCAACACGCTGTCTCTTTCTGACAGTTGTATTAGATCTACTATTAAAAAGAAACAGCCATATCCCACACAGCAAAATGTGACACTTTTAATTTGTATAAATTAAATCGTAATTACATGGAATGACTCCCAAGATTTTTTTATATATCCATTGTAAGGAAATAAATATTGAAATGTTCTTATAGTTAATCGATAATGTTTATTTAATTTAAAAATTGCCTGAGGATTCTTGAATCTTGACAAATAATTATAACAAGTAACCAGGTTGAACCATAATTGAAATCATAACTAGGTACCAAATATCCATAATAATAAATTTTTTTTGCAGTCGATATGCATGTTTATAAAAAAAAATGGCAAGATTTATAATATACTAGTCAGATCACAAAATTTGTCATAAAAAATTGACACTGATGACACGATTTCATACATTTTATTGGAAAATCTTATTATATAATTGTGATATTTCCAAATTGGATTACTATGTATATATTTTTCAATGATTATAATATATTTAAATTGCCGTTAATAAGTTAACCATTATGTAGATATTGATTTTACATGAAGTAAAAAAAAAGTACAACTCTGCTTTGTCATCATATTGCAGTTTGCATTTACCCATGTAGCCACGTGAGAAGACCTGCTTTGTCATCATATTGCAGTTTGCATTTAGCCATGTAGCCACGTGAGAAGACACTCAAAATTGCAAACACCCATCTGATTTTAAGACTATTAATTAAGATTATAATAGGGTCGGCTATCAATGCTAAGAGCAGAATTTCTTAAACTGGTAAAGACAAAATATTAAACATCGTTTAATAACTTTAGGAGATGATTTATAATGTATCGCTGTTCCCATTTCAAATTCAAATGTACCTGCAAAACCTATCTTGTGCGAATTTAAAGTGAAACTCTTTAAGTCCATTCTTTCAGTTATTTTAGCAATACGAAAAGTAAAAATTTAATTTTTTCACTTAGATTTCTTAAGCCCAGTCCAGACGAAAAACATCTGTAAACATTCAACGTTTCCATCTGCGTAGAGAAACACAAATCCAAAATCGTTAGTATCAGAACAATTTTGATACAACTTTCCAATATACAATGTTCAAGGTTTCACTTTGCTCTTTAATTCAATCAAAAAACCACAATTATATCGCATACATATTTCATTTTACGATCGGAACGACGATATTGTAAAATGTGGATACCAGGATAATAAATCTGCAAGACACTAGCGACTAGCCATTAGCTGTATTACCTATGATGTCAATATGACAAATTGTGTGATCTGTGATCGATTCTAAACAGTTTTTTTTTAAATTCCATTTCACATTACAGTCAGAGATGAATAGAAAAACTTAGACATAAACAATTAATCATTGATCCAACTCTTTTTTTCTTCAATGGCGCTAAACAAAATTCCAACATCATCAGGAGTTTAATCTCATCGTTGGTATTAAAAACTAAACGTACGTCGTACATATTAATATGTATTAGTACATAATTTTTTTAAATGTCAATTGATAAAAATCGTCCTTTCCTTGTTTTAACACTTATCATCTTATATTTTATTATACAATTCAGTCACTTTTTCTGGTTCAACAGTTTTTGTTTTTTTTAATCACTAGTCCAATTCACTTTAAACGTCATTGAAAAAATAAGTATTTACAGCACCAAATAGTTACACTGCCCTATTCTTAAAAATAAATTATAATTGCGTTACTCGTTTAACAAATAAACCAGTCGAATTATCTTATATCAGTTTATTTTTATAAAAAGTGTTTTTTTATACGAAATAGTTCTCAACACTGATAGCAATATGCGCCCGTCCTTACAAATCTGAATTTAAAACAAATTAACTGTAAAAACCACGTTTGTAATACAACCAAATTAAGAGTATAACAAAAGTTACTAACTAAATGGCAAAAAATAATTTTCCATATGTCATCGCCAATAAATCCCTTTTAAAAAATCCAATATGGAAACAAAATTCTCTGTGGCTAAGAAAAATAAGTCAAAATTAAACAAGATCTGGGTCGAAAATGTGTTTTTTTTTTAAATGAAAGACACTATGGCACTCATTTTTTTAAATTTGAGTTAAATCCTGTGATCTTGTCCAAACAACCAAGATAAAGTCTTTGAATAATTTAAAGTATCCATTCAATTAAAACCCTATATATATATCAATTTCAAAACATTTTTGGTACAAGGCACTTTATAAAAATATATTAACACAAAGTAGAAATACCTTAAGACTGTTTTAAATTATTACTGACGGTAAATTGTTGAAGAAATAAATACTTAATTATTGCATAAATTTAGTATTTCATATTAAATTCATTTGAGCATGAAACTTAACCAGAATCGAAACCGTTTAATTGTATTCCCTAGGAGCCGAACACTTGTGAATTGGGTAGGGCTGCAGCAGTTCTGGTATAATAAAACTTACAAACGATATTACCGGCCAGTCAACAGAATAAAATGATCACTGCAAAATTTGTTAATATAGGTAGACATTACGCAAGTGGAGAACTAAAAGGTTCTAAGTGTTTGTCCTTGACGAAACAAAAGTAACAATGTGGCAGCTTAGAATACTACTTCATTGTTGAGTTTGTTTTTCCAAGGACGAACACTTAGAACCTTGTAGTATTAGGCTCGCGATTATACAAACATGGTTTTTACATATATAATTCGGAGAGAATAAAACATAAATATTTCAAAGAGCTTGAAAATCCCACCTCGCTTATACAGAGATAAAAAAACAAAAATAATGTCCCCTTGTCGAGAATTCTTTAGTATAATCGATAGCACTGTCTTTTAGCAGCCGGTATACTGATACATGTGAAACCATACACCCCACTGGGAGCAAACGCACACCATAAGTTATTATCGTGTGTATGCAGACAACTTCATAGTTCTGATCGGATGGATCTTTGATATCAGGCGGGTAATGATTGAGCATCATTAATTTTTAGACTAGTGTGGTCTCTATATAGCGAAGCAGAATTAAGCTCAGTGAAATACCGACACTGCAGATCGTAAGCAAATAACAAACATATATAAATACAAAATCTACATATTTTACTTGCAATATCATAAAAATGTCTAGAGAACACAGCTTTGAAGAAGAAGATGCAAATATTCAGTCGTAACAACAATCATTGTTAATCTTAGTGAAATGTGTTTGATAAGGACAGCTGCGTAGTCCACAGCGGGACGGGCGAAGTGGGACGCGGTGCAGAGCGAAAGTCGGCCTGGACCGGGCGGCTTTCATCATCTGCAGGCGGTGAGGAGGACTTCTAGCCAGCAGGGACAGGCCGTGACGTCCTGCCTGGAATACTTGGGGCCCCACCCTTTGGCGAAGCTGATCCTCACCGAGTTGGGGTCGATGGGACCCGTCGGAGCGGATGAGGAGGGCGGTCTGACGCACCCAGCCCGCGACTGGTCGAAGATGCACAAGCAGTGGCCGGGGGGCACCCGATACACCAGCAGGGACCTGGTCTCCGTGTCGTCCAGGGTGGGCGAGTTCACAAAGATGGGCTGCTCGCTGCGGTTGTACACCCACACGTCATCGGACTCTTTGCTCAGGGTCACACCTGAAATGATATCAATCAAAATGTTCTAATAATGCAACCAACTCATTCATAATCATGATATTTATATTAATTTATGAATATCGCATTTCAAATAAAATACTGATTACATATTGAAGAAGACATCAATTATAAATTTAGTTATTTTCAACATAGTTGAAGATATTGAAAGAATTTGAACTGCTATTTATTGTACTTAGTTTTAGAGACTATTTAAAGTTTTATTCTGCAGTGGCGAAGGATGGAGGTAAGCTGTCACTAAACTTTGGCAGTCATACTTATTTAATTAATTGAACTGAGAATACAATTTGCAAATGGGATTGATTAGTTTTCAAAAATAAATTAAACCCTTAACAGTACACATCCACCCCTCGCCACTGTTATCCTGGCAATATCGGAAATTCCTTTCTTTCAGCTGATTTCACACTTTCGCAGCTAAAGAAGTTTTGCTTCGATGGTTTAATCCAACATGAGAAAGTAACGTCAGAAATCTTACCAAGGCCAATCTTGGCGCGCGTCTTCTCGACACTGACAGCGGCACCCGGGGAGATGTAGCCTGTGCAGTAGGTGGTGGCACCCGCCGACAGCTGGTGGTGCTGCGCGTGGGTGTGGGTGGCGCCCCGGGCCAGCGTGTCCAGGCACAGGCCGTGGCCGCGCGGCGATGCGCTGAACACGTTCACCGAGGGGATGTCCACGGGGAACTGCCGCCCCACCCTGGCCGCCAGCTCCCAGTACGCCAACTTGCACCACTCTCGACCACCAGGACGAAGTTTTTCTGCAATAAAAACAATAAAAAACCATTTATATAAAAAAAACAATAATTTACTGAACCTTATAAAAAACATTAATAAACACAAATAAGACAAATTGATGGTTTAGTTAAATGGTATATGAAACTGTTGCTCTATAATCAAAACTAATATTTGTATGAGAATTAATAGCAAGAAAGATTCGAAGTTAGGAGACGATCATGAGAATATTGTCAGTCGTGTACCTATTTAATTATATAATTATAGGCGTATTTCGATAACGTATTTAAAATGAAATTTGCACGTTACGTTCTATTTGCGCGAATTTTACGAGCATTGCAATGTTTTACGATAAACAAAACAATATTCCGTCGCGAGAAGATTGCTTCATCGTCCGAGCTGTCAAAATTCCCGCGCATCCCAGACGCAAACCGTCAAAAAAAGGACAGTTTAACGAGCATTCCGCGGTGGCCGCCAGATGTCATCGGGCGCTGGCGCCACTGCAACTAATCGCCCGCACACAGGCAAACCTTTCACAGTTTCGCTCGCACACGGGCGCACTGCACACCGACAAACGCATACAGATGCAGTCCGCCGGCCGGCGCGACCTGCAAACAAGTCCCTGGCGCTGCAAAAGAAACACGTGGTACGCAGAGAAAAATGTGCAATGACTGCTGGTTGCCGAACACGTCTAAACGCATTTTATATTTTAATTGTTTAATCACATTATGGAGCCCAACAATGGTTACAATTTAATAAACTAAACAACATTAAATTTAAACATTTCGTCTTCTGACTTAGCCCCGATTATAAATGTAAACAAATCACCCACACAGGTGGGATCCGATTGAAAATTAGTTTCATTTTAATTTAACCGCAATGTAGTGTTCGAAAAAATGCAGAATAACCTAAAATCAAAACAATTCACGAAAGCAAAAAAAAAATTGGAGAACTTCATAATTCACGTTAACTTACTATGTTCTCACGAAATTTATAATTTACCTACTTAAATGCATTGATTAAAATCATCCTTTCTTTCATGTATGCATAATATAAATTATAATACGATAAATAGTTTATTGTACATGGTCGCTATCGCCAACAGTGTAACGTAGTACATTTAGGGGTCGTCCATATGTGACGTCATATGTTAAGGGGATCTGATATAACAAAAATAAGAGAGATTGAAAATATAAACTGATATAAACTTCAGTGAATAAAATATTACAACATGAGCATACTTACAGAACTTACAGAATTTGTTTTTACCTATTTGGGGGGGGGGATTTTAAATGTGATATCATTTGGGGAGGGGGGTATTTTTGGTCTAAAATTATGGGTTGAAGTGCATCAAAAACAGCGAAACACGTGTGATCATTTTTATAGACAATCGTATGTGTGATGTACACATTCGTTAATAATAAAAATAATCACACATAACAAGATACACCTATTATTAAAATGCTGTGAAAGCGACGTGTTTTATACAAGAATAAGGCATAAAACAAAGAAAAAACTGACCAGTTAATAATGTCATAATTTTGCATGTCTACCAATCTAGGTATTCCGAAAACATTGGTTTAGATTTAGAGGTAGGCAGCAGGTGTAGACAATTAAGGTGTCAGTCAAATGAGTCAGCTCATAAAAATGTTGAAAGAAGGAATATGTCTAGCAATATGACAACTATTTACAAAATTGGCACTGCACTGCGATCATTGAAAGTACATGACATTAAAATGTATCAGTGATTGACCGACTAATAACAGACTTAAATTGTCAATTATTTATGAACCTTTCAACTTTACAGTCATCGAATAACATAAAAACACATAACATGAGATAATTGAACAACTAAGCTATCCGCCGACATAACCACTAGACATTGAGTTTTCTAGCTGGCTGGCCTTTACATTTGCAACATTGCCTACGGCAGAATGGTCGAGAGGCGAGCAGCAGATCAAATGCAACGTCTAGTGGTTTGTGTCGGCGGACAGTTTAGTCAAATGAGTGGATGAAGTGTTCCAACAGAAAAATGTTAATCGTGTGCTATTCACAATATATCGGAGAGGTTTTCATACCATAGCAATGATCGTTGAATTTCTTTAAAATTAACACAACGACTTAAATTAACCACAGGGATGCCCAAACGCCCGTTGGTTAGATGAACTCATAAAGTTCTGTAGATATGTCTTACAGCGAATAACTAGGGACTGTGAAAAATGGAGGGAGCTGGGATTGGATCGACCCCGGCTGATGATGATGAATAGATACAAATAGTATTTACAGATGAAACTTTTCTTTTCCCCCTCCATAACACAGGATGTCATGTGACCCAATGCCATTAAAACATTATCACAAAAACACCCAGGCTTTGAGACAATCAGATAGGTACCTTCTCAAATCAATTTAAATAATCAGATGTATGTAGTATTTATATACAAAAATGCTACGAAATAGTGAATTTTATGCTAATTCCAAGAGTCGTATACGCGGAACACAACACAGGCAATAATTAGTCATACTACCACTCGTAAATGGTATACTGAATAAAAGTTGCCTAATTTTCAGTCGATTTATGAACGCCCAGCGTTAATGAGTTAACGCGTGTCCGGTACACTTTTCTGTCAGCCGCCGATACACTGGTTTTTATTACCGCAGCCAGTTTTATGTTCTAATTTATAACGCGAAATTGACTCATTAGCTCTGGGGCGTTCATAAACATAATACAAAGACCCCTTTATTCGAATAGAAAGGCCTTCTATATTATATCGAGCGCGACACCGGTGTCCCGTCTGAAACGGGCCAATGTCTTGCGCATTGGACAGTAATAATGAAATAAATAAGAATATAGACTAGAAGCGATTTCAATGTGGTGTTGGAGTCTCGTGGACGGCCAAACGGATAAACGCGTTCATCATCAGACTCTTATCGATTTCTACATGTTGGTAACCCGTAAGAGTGGATGACATCCTGGAAATATTCGGAATACTTGGTCAGGTTGAAGGTCGAAGTACGAGGAAAATCTCCCTAATGGACGGACGGGACGGACGAAGTCTTTCACTGATACCGCCTCAAATGCCTAACATTCAGAATTTTATAAAAATATAAATATACACTATGATTGTATTTCTAATTTTCTTGCCTACATATAATTATTTTCTTGTGTTCCGGTGTATTTAATTACGTATTTGGAAGTGTTTTATTGACGGAACAGATTAATAAATAGAATTCCGATAAGTTGAAACCAACCCGTGGAAAAGCCTGCCCAATCATCCGGGCCCCGATTCTCAATCAGTCGACGGAGAAGAAAATAATTAACAATATAGTATATTAATCCAACTTCTAGCCATTTTGAGAGGGTAATAAAACAATATTAAAAATATTTAAATGCGTGCGGGGAAATGTTTTGTTTTTCGTTATATAAAAGACGTTTGCTAATCACAGCTATTGTCAAATCATACAACACTCGTAACAACTAAAATTATTATTGATAGATAACAATGATAACGAAAGATAAAGAATATAAACTTCATTCCGCCGGGGATACGACTTGACTGATAAGAAACAGGCACCAATGAAGGCCGTTGTGATAAAAATTGAAAGCCCGATATGACAAAAAGAAGTAGCATTTTAAAGTAAATCTCGAGTGTTATATACATACGTTATAAATAGGTACTACGTTACAACTGAAAGAAATAGGATAGGTATCCAATTAATAAATGATACAAGACTGGGAATCCGCTAGATAATGCTGTTAACAACCTAGACATAATTTCAACGCCGAATAAAAGGGGTAGGAAATTTTATGTTTCATAACTTCACGATTAGAAGGAAACCAATAATACGTTAGGAATCATTTTGACTTACTTCGAGAAATAATAACAAGGAATTTTGTAGAAGATTTCTAAAACAAAACATTTCAGTATTTCATTGAAAGATTGTTCAAATCATTGTACTAAGAAGAATACATACAATTTAATAATAAACAAGATTATTTTATTTTATAAACATTATATCTTATTTACACCAATGATTCTAAACCCGGTTCTGGGAGCCTTCTTGGTGACAAAAACCTTAATCCCATTTTGGTAATTGACTAAAAAAAGGATTTATCCATACCCATTTAAAAACAATGAAGATTAAAAAAAAAAAAAAAAAGTTAGCCCGATTAGATATCGCAGCACAGTCATTATTGAAGAATTGAAGAAACACCTAAGAACGAACCCAGCTGGACTGTAAATAATAATTAGTATATAATAAATTATGTCTCTATATTACAGCCAGATATGCCCTTCCCGAGTTTTAATAAATGTTGCAAGGAATCGGTCACCAAAAAAGGTTGGCAATAACTGTCTTACACGCACAAAACAGTGACTAAATATTTCGATGTAACTTATGATGAGTAACAATGAGTAATTCTTACTGATTGCATTATTATCAAAATAAATAATTTATAGGCTTGTCGTAACATTAATATTGATCGATCTCACGCTAGTATTTATTTATATTTTAAAATCCATCATCACGTAGGTATTGTAAATGTGTAAGTCCTAAACGACCTAAGCACTGGACAATGTCCACAGATATAATAGTGATTATTAGCAATATAATTACGGTATCGAGAACAGTGACGTCCCTAGACAAAATGCCGCCCCTAGGCAGTGCCAAGATGCCGCCACATTTTACATACAGTACTTTATATCATCCTTTCATGACTCCAATATCTAAGAAATGTGTTGTATGGATACATTACTAACAATATATATACCACTAAATCTAATTTAAATACCACCTCTGCTTTTCAATAGACAATATTGCGACTCTACGGTTTCAGATAGGTAGGTACATTTAAAAATACACTTGACAACTTCCAAAACTCCCGAGTGACTGGGAAACATATTTGGATAAATTTTAAATTAGGTATGCACGTGTCATTGCTGTTCACCAAGAACGTGACGTCCAATGACAACGGAAGTAAACTAGACATCGCGGACCCGACAAAAAAATCTTGTTAAAACTTGTATAGTACCTACCTAATTAATACATTTTGTTTCCAACCAGTGAGCTGAATTTTTTAAGGGAAAGATATTTCCGTTATTACTAAGTTTAGGTAGCTATTTCTATATATATAGTGATTCTCCTCGATTTGCCGCCCTTTGGGTAACTGCCGCCGCCAAGCGACGCTCAATCTGCCTACCCCCACGGGACGTCACTGATCGAGAATAAGTACCGCAAACTGCTACAAAACGGATCTCGGCGCCGGGAGAACTGGACGCTACGCAATCGAATGAAAGTAGACATTCGTGAATTATAAATACTTTTAAAATGTATATTTAATACTTATATATTATTTAATACGTGGTCAGAATTTAAATATGTACCTAAGTACACGAAAATAATGATTTAATTGTACATACTATGTTTGAGTTTCGACGAGAAGAGAGATATTTTATGTTTATATGAAGTGTCGGACATAATAATTCTCAACCAGCAATAAAAAAACCTTATTTTAAGATCAAAACGAATTAAAGCTACCGTGTAGTAGATAGAAACTTATTAACGTCCTCGTCTATTTTAAGTATCAAATCGTAACGAACGTCTATTTATTTCATTAATAATTAAAGTTATTTCGCCCTGGCCCTATTTGTCCTGGCGTCCAGTTGTCCCAGTGCCTACAAAACTGAGGTGAGGCAAGATAAATATTAATATCAATTTAAAAGAAAAACAAATAATATTTCCAAAGTTAAATGAAATTAATAATAATAAAATAAATAATAAGTAATATATAAAGCCTGTTTCGCAAACAGACAGATTAATAAGATAGAAATGTAAAGGCCAACGCCATGAACGAAACTTTATGTCTAGTGGAAACAATGACATTATTAATGGACGACGTACTCAATACAGTAGCTAGCACGTAAATTCGCGCATTCGCATGTATAGGTAGACGTCACGCAATTTCCATTATGCGATATCACGCATCGGGAATTTATAGCAATATGACCTGTATTGTAATGGCATTAGAGCAGTGTTTCTAATGTCAATGTTCATTTGAGCGAACCCGTTCGAACCAAACCATTCGGCAGACCCAACAAAAAGCATCAGGAATTTATAGCAATATCACCTTTATTGTAATGGCGTTAGAACAGATTATGCCATTCGGCAGACCCGACAATAAAGTGAGTGTCATTTTCTTTTCCAGATGATTCGTCCATATTAATGTCATTGAGTGGAAATAATATATCATTATAATATATCATTATTTAATTTCTTTTATTTTGTTAACTGTCAATTCATGGTGGAACTGCATTGTATTGTTGTTTTTATTTAATAAAACGCAATTTTTTATAGTACTTATTCCACTTTTAATTAGTATATTAGGACCGGTTTCGTCCGCCTCAGTGGGACATTTTCAACTGAATATGAACTGTATTCAGTTGAAAATGTCCCACTGAGGCGGACGAAACCGGTCCTAATATACTAATTAAAAGTGGAATAAGTACTATAAAAAATTGCGTTTTATTAAATAAAAACAACAATATCATTATTTGTCGACACTTGCACCCACTGCGGCCCTTCTGTCAAATAGTTTATGCACCACTGCATTAATGCATATTAGTATGATATTGTATACGTAACTATGGTATTATATACGTAAGATTGACTCTGAATGTAAGAGAAATCCAAAAACTACAAGTAGCGCAACGAGGCAACGCGCAAGGTGCATGTTGGGCATAACGCGTAAAGATCACAAAGGAAACCAGTCGATAAGGAAGCAGACAAGAGTACGAGATCTGATAGAGGTCGCAAGCAGATGAAATGGCAATGGGCTGAAGACACGTCGCTTGGCGAGTGGACAATCGCTGGACAAATGCCGTCATACAGTGGTACCCAATGGGCACTTAACGTAACTTAACTTAAATGTACGTGGCAGCAAAGAACTCTAGGGACAGAGAAGAGTAGTGGGAGGTAGGGGAGGCCTTCATCCAGCAGTGGCATCCCCGACAAATGATGGCAATACGTAACTATTGGAAAATAACATATTCTTTAACACGTGTTTAAGTTTATTCTATATCTAGAGTGACTAGACAATCCAATTACATACAAGTGGCACACAAGGGGCAGGCGCGTACACAAGGGCCTGGACACAAATTAACCATGCAAGTGAGAAAGCATTCAGTACACGTATAATCTCCGCAATTCCGAGTAAGATAGAAGAATATGAATATGAATGAAGGAGGTTAGGTTTTAGGAAATGAAACCGGTAAATATTTTTAGATAACTTAGTATGAAAGATAGTTAACTGTGTTCTGTTTAAATGTTGTAGCCGTACTGAGAAGCAAGATTATGGTATATAAAGCTTCATAGGGGAGTTAATTTATAATAAAATTGGGGTTCCACACCACGTCATACGCAAAGCAAACGACCGCATATGGCCGTACAATACCATCTCACTTCAGTATTACTACTCTGAGTTCTCCACCCCTACGGTCCTTACAATTAGGACGATAAAATAATTATTTTCTATGACTTTTAATATTTTCAGTGATTTTGAAACAAAGTAGATTTAAGAAAAATAAATTTGTTTCAAGACCATTATAATAGAGTTCTAGTTAATATAACAATATGTTTAGCATTTGAAGGAGATGTGAAGCCAAACTGCTCAAATTATTTATCATATGATTATTATTCGTTCATTGTAATAAAAGTAAAAACATGCTTTAATGTTGGGAATATGTTGGGAATAAAAATGATTATTTAGGTACTTATATCTTTTGATACATTTCTTTAAATTTATGTACCTACTTGTATAAATTAATTACGTTTAAAAATAGTTTTTAAAAGGGACCAATGCAGTAACAATATGTTTAGCATTTGAAGGAGATGTGAAGCCAAACTGCTCAAATTATTTATCATATGATTATTATTCGTTCATTGTAATAAAAGTAAAAACATGCTTTAATGTTGGGAATATGTTGGGAATAAAAATGATTATTTAGGTACTTATATCTTTCGATACATTTCATTAAATTTATGTACCTACTTGTATAAATTAATTACATTTAAAAAATAGATTTTAAAAGGGACCAATGCAGTGTCCAAAACGTTCATACAATTTCGATAGGTTTAACGTTCAAAATGCTTCAGCCGCCTGTAATACGAAATACAACACGATACCGTATCAAAATATTTGAACAACCACACCACGGCCACACGTCATTAATAATCATTATTGTTGACAACACATTCCAAATATTTATTATGTGCCGAATCCAAATTCCATTAGTATCATTCAATTCCTATTCTTGTATCGAAACGAGACGTGAATAATATTACAAAACGATAATTTGAATTGATTGCGACCAATAAAAATAATAAACTGTTGGCCGAATTCGCTTTGGAATAAAAATAAAATAAATAATAATAATATATATGACATGTTTACCGATTGAGGGGAATTGATTTGATTATGTCAAATGGCGCCAATGTGCCGGACGCTGAAGGCAGGCGAGAGCGGGACGGGGCAGTATACAATAGAGGGAGACGCAGCTATATAAACATTGCCGCGCAAGGCTGGCGGGAGCGAGAGGGACGGCACTACATTATTTCATAGTGAGTGACGGGGACAACTTCAACACGTTGCGAACGTTTTTGGCAAGAAATCAAACAGCGGTAATTTTGACGTACGCCGATATGATTTTTTTTCATAGGCAATAAAATTAACATTAAATAAATCAATTAAATGAATACATAGCTGAAGAGGGTACAATCGCTAGACAACTCTAGTCATCCAGTGGTACTTGGTTAAATAAGTAGAACATTCTAAAAAGTAGACAGGAGACCGCCGAATCTAAGAAATCCTTAATTTTACGGAAGTACGTGACAAATCACAGGCCCGAGGAAGTGAAATCAGCTCGAAGATTCATCCAGCAGTGCATGGAATCTAACTTGATGATCAGTGACGAATACAAGAGTAAGTGGTAAGTACCTCATTCGGTATAAAAAAATGTTGGTACAAGTCGATTATGGGGTTTTCGCATGCAATTCTTTTTTAAATGCTGGTTGCGGTCGCAATTTCTCGAATTCTCGTGAGTCTCATTAATGATTTTATGAACAAACATTCCTTCCCTTCAGACGATTTTGCGATTCTTAAATAGCTTGTAAGGTACCTGCGTTAAAGTAATATTAAAATTAATTAATCTAAAATAATGGTAAACGTGAGAAAAACAATGCCGTTTGGAACCACTGCATCTATCATAAGACATCAAGGAATGCCGTTTAATGAACCTGTCCCTTTCATCGCTTGACATTTAGTATAGCGCTCTCTCATTCCTGTGAAATGCAGCCTTGCCACATTTGCTATCCCATTTGCACTTGCAATGTAAAATTTCTTCGAAAATTTTCGTTTCATTCATAAAAGGTCCACTCCAAGCCGCTTGTCGTACAATAAATACACTCAAATTATTTGTGCAAACTGCACAGCACATTGCGCAAATGATTGATCCTTTCGAGCACAACATTATTATGGCTACTTGGTAAATTTACTACTACCTACCTAGATATCTCTTTCTGTAAATAAAAATACTTCTGAAGCGGCAATAAATAATTATTAGTAGTTAGTTACAGTAGAGTCTGTCTTCTATTAGCTGGCGTGCGGTTTTCCCCCGCTTCAGCATCCATCTTGTTCCCTCCCATTGAAAATTTGCAAGAGTTGAACGGGATGGCACAATGCTTTCCGTGTGACGTGTACGCCAGCTTATAGAATACAGACTCAATGTTTAGTCTTGATAATGGTGTGACAACGATCATGTAGTAAGACGAAAATTTTACCTCTAATAAATAAAATTACTTCTCCATTTCATAAAAAACATATTGAATGAGTTGAAAAATGATTCCCATCGATTATGTCCGGTACCTACATATTGACATTTCGTGAGTGGAGAACTACAAGGTTCTAAGTGTTTGTCCTTGGAGAAACAAAAGTAACAATGAGGCAGCTTAGAATACTACTTCATTGTTGGGTTTGTTTTTTCAAGGACGAACACTTAGAACCTTGAGTATTAGGCTCGCGATTTCTTAGATCCGGGCATGGGGCAACGTATTATGAAGAGCATACATAAGTGAAACGGCAAATAATTTTCAACAGTAGGTGGAACGAAATTTTTCACTCGTCGCCAATCCGAGACCGACAGTCGAGGTGTAAGCACGTCAATTTGTTTTGTGATGGTGTCGGAGGAATATATTCTTAAATCATGTAAAGGTGACTAAAAAACTTTACCCATTTACTTGAAAAAGAAAATATGTCAATGAATATACTATTATTACTACTAATATAACAATAACATAACATTAAATGGACGCGTGTTGAATTTTTATGACAAATTATATTTCGTTCGGCTCGCGTCATTTGCACAATCCGCGCATCGCCTAGTCACGATCTTTTCAGAGTTTTAGACCACGCCTCAACTGAAGTATAGCCTCAAGTCGGCAAAACTACGACAAAAATAGATGCCATTTTTTTGTCTTTTGAAGGAACTAGTAATAATGATACATTTGTATTATTTTTAAAGTCGGAATTCTTTGATGGTACACATAAAAGGACGGTCCCTCCATGTCTTCGCCCGTCGCAAGGCCGAAATCAAAATGATGATGGCAAAACAAGGCATTTACCCATCCATACTCATACAGGCGAAGTATTAAATGACCGTGTACGTCTAACGGAATTGAAGAACATTCCCTAAGAAGGAATCAGTCAGGTAGGGTATATCGAGATCAAACGTCATCCGCGCATAATAGGTATGTAACATCAATTTTGTAACATGACAGCAAAAACAAACTTTAGAGTACCTACATTCAACTCTGAGATAAGATAATAATTTTATTGGAACTACCAGGAAGGAAAATTATAATATGAATACCGCAACCGTACAAAACAGAACAAGAAACAGAACGGTCACAAAACAGAACAGCGATAAACAGAATACGGATAAACAGAATACGAATAAAAAGAACAGTGACAAAACAGAACAGCGATAAACAGAATTAGGACATTTCAGGAAAAATATAACATTTAATATTGAAATTATCGTATCTCTTATGTTGTATTCAATTAAACTCAATTAAAGGGGACAAGATCGGCGGCATATTATACTAAATGAAATTCCTACAGTAAAAGAACATTAAACTTGAGTTTTTAAACACTACAACAGGCCTATATACCCAATGACAGTAGTGTATTTAATAATAGAAATGAAACCATGGCTCGAAATGGAACGGAACGCACCGGAGCGCCGTTCCGACTCGTGAAATTTGTAAAATTATACGCTCCGTCTCGTGGAAAAAATATGTTGACGGTCTGAGCTAGACTGGCCATAGAATAGAAATAAAATACATATACGATTTGATGACTATGTAAATATCTTCAGAAAAATTGTCGAGCGCTCCGGTTCGTAAACTTTTCCATTTCGAGCGCTGAATGAAACAATGACTAACACCCAGACTTTGAGAAAATCACATAAATATATTGTGTCCTCATCGTGAATCGACCCAGAACTCTCGGATGAGAGATCAGTACCTTACTCACTGCACACTGGGACATTCTTTTAAAGTCATAACGTTCAGTTCAGTTCGTCAAGTAAGTTTAGCATTCTAGCTAATCAATATAGCATTGATAATATTATAATAATTGTTTGTTAATTTATAATAGACAGTCAAAATCTAAATAATGCTGGACACGTCATGTCAAGCAATAATTACTATGTATTCGCGTTAAAGATAGTGAAGCATGTCACACAAACAGAAAATGGTGACTTTCGCTATCTGAGTTTAACCCCCGGCACATATTTTTAATTGTATTTGCATTGGCATGTCTGGCGCCAGGAACAAATACTTTGATATTATATTGAAACGTCGTCCTACGTATATTTTAATGTATATTAAAATCTGACTAAAAATTGATAATTGTGACGCGAATCGTTGATATATCATAAAATAATAGTGAGAAACACGAGTGCCTTCTAGCACCATCGTAAAGAAATCCTCTGACAAAGCTCGATCGGTTTCCAAGCTGGGGGCGCGATCCATTTTAATACATTTGAAAACCGCTGTATTAATGATTGACAATAAACTATTGTAAAATGTGTGGCTTGCATCCATTAATATTTTTACAATATCTATTGACGATATATATCAGATTTTCTCTTATTGGCATGCCCCCAAGAGATCCGTTAATATTTCACATGGAGCCAATTAAAAAAAAAAAAAAAAACGTAACTGTCACTTTCGGGTTAGTTGCATTTCAAAAAATATTTTCATTTGAAGACGCGATGCAAAAAAAAAACTAATTTAAGATCTGCAGCCAAAATGCTCGCGGGATTATTACTGCAGTGACGACGGAGACATGGATGTCATTGTGTCATTTTGACAGGTGACAGAAAGAATATGAATACCTACACATAATAACAATTATAATGTTAGTAGGTAATGATCCACTAGTAAGATTTTATATACATATCGATATGTGATATGACTGATATGTGATATGTTTTAGTCTTTGCCAGACTCCCTAATTGTTTTTAGTAATAACGCCCGCAGGGAGAATGACAATTTAAAAAAAACCTCGTGGTATTTGAATGAGGGATGGACCAAACAAGAATGCCACGGGTTTTCAATTGACACAGGCCTTGCGTCCCGTTGAATTTCGAGAGGGATGGAGCCAAGCCGTGAAAGAGGATGTCAGACGGCCAAATCAACCCCGTTCACGATCCCCAGTGATGCATAAATAGACACTACTATGTATTTGAATGAGACAATATCTTTTAAAATAGAATATTCTATGACCCAGTGGCGAAGGGTGGAGGTAGACTGTTAAGATCCGACATAAATAGTGCACACTAAACTTTGTCAGTCAAACGTATTTATTTTCATTGAACCAAGGCTACAATGAGTAGATAAGAGTTTGTTAGATTTTAAAATTCAATTCATCATCATCAGCCGGGGTCAATCCACTGCTGGATGAAGGCCTCCACAAGCTTTCTCCAACGCTCTCGGTCCTGTGTCGTTCGCTGCCACGTATTTCCGCCGAACTTTACCAGTTCGTCAATCCAGCGGCTTTTATGGCGACCCTGTGGCCGTTTCGTACCCTTTGGGTATCACTGGATGACGGCATTTGTCCAGCGGCCGTCCTTTCGGCGAGCAATGTGCCCCGCCCATCTCCATTTCAGCTGTTTGGCAACGTCTATTACATCGCGTACTCTTGTCTGCTTCCTAACCCATTCGTTTCTCTTACGGTCCTTTCGCGCGATGCCCAACATACACCTCTCCATGCCTCGCTGTGTAACTCTTAGCCTTTGGACATCTCTCGTGTTGAGGGTCCACGTCTCGCAGCCATACGTGAGCACGGGTAGCACACATTGGTTGAACACCCTACGCTTAAGACATAATGGTAAGTCACTCTTGAAGATACTATTCAGACGTCCGAAAGCACTCCATCCCAGCTTTGTTCTTCGAGCAATTTCATCGTGCATGCTTCCGTAAATTCAATTAAACCCTGCCTAATCCAAGCCATATTAGATAATAGTAAAAAAAATATTCGTTTTTTTTTCATAAAATATCTAAAATTATGCCATTAAACCATTCAAAACTTTAGATATTATATAGATAGAAAAATATTTTTTATTGATTATGGTTTGGTTGGGCGGGGCTTAATAAATTAAAAAAAAAATAACCAATTCTTTAAAATATATTCTTAATTCAACGAAACAAATCAATATGAATAAATATATTATGTCGGATCGCCCACAGTATACCTAAACTATCATGTTTTGGTTTAGGAAAGATTTAATTGAATTTTAAATACTAACCAGCACCATCTTCAAATTGTATTCTTAGTTCAATGAAAACAAATAAGTACGGCTGACAAAGTTTATTGTGCTCTATTAATGTCGAATCTTAATAGCCTACCTCCACCCTTCGCCATTGCATGACCTATCATACGCAAACGTACAAGATTTTTAGAGCATAGCGCGTTTAGTTGGTGTATAACTAAATTTCTTTAAAACTAGACATTGTATATTTGTGCACTTGAAAATATGATAAAAGATGAAATTCAGTCGAAATCAAAAATATGTTGACAAATAATGTCGCAATAATTAAGTAATAAATTATTTAGAAATTAATTATCAGACTTCGCGACCTTAACCCGATAAAAGTCATTAAATTATTTACTTATTCAGTAAGTAGTATATTATGTAAACAAGTAATATAAATCTATTACTTGAGAAATTAATTTCACAACAATCTCAACGTCTAATTAATTAAATTCTATGCACGTCACACAATAATATGTACACGTAGTAGTGACAAAACTTCTCTCACCCTGCCTAAATAAATACATACATTCAAACACGAAAAAAGAGGAATAACCCAGGACTGCACGCACTTGGGAAAATGGTACATTATATTTTGTGCTTACTCTATCTTTTGAGACTAGAGCAAGAGTGACATAATGACCCCCACCTCCTAAGGTTAAGGGCAGTATGATTAGAGTTGGATTTCGGGAATTTCCCGACGGGAATTCTCGAGAATTTTTTTGAGATTTTCCATCCTGAATCTCGAGAATTGAAATTTTTAACATTTTGGGAAATCCCGGATCTCGAGAATCTTTTCTCGGGATTCGGAATTTCTTTATTATCAAATATTAATTGAAAAAACGATTTTCTATATGAAAAAAGTGGACAGAAAACACAAAACGTTCAAAGACTGATCGAGGCATTTAACACAATAAAGCCAACGTCGACTGAAAATGAGCGCAATTTTTGCAACCATCGGGGAATTTTGTGTTTTAAAAGCGTACGCGACTGTCAGACGCAGCTATTGAGTCTTTGTTTTTTTTTTAATTCTATTTTAATAAGAATTGTTTTGAATTATTTTTGTTTTCCTATTTCTATTTTGTTTTTCTTCTTACATAAATAAAAAAAATATCATATTTTTTTGAAATTTGTCTGTTTTTACACTGAATTTAGTGTTTTTACAGTTTTTTTTTAAATTTCCCGATTTCTCGAGAATTCTTTTCTGGAAATCCCGAATCTCGAGAATTCAAAATATCACGATTTCGGGAAATCCCAAATCTCGAGATTGAGATTTTCTCGGGAAATACCCAACTCTAAGTATGATGCTTTTTCCAAGTGGTGCTCGAGGTAAAATTATGAGTATGTGTTCAGCGTATTTTTAGCGATTGTTTGTATTAATACTCACACAACCACTTGAATTATAGAGTTGTCAAGTATGACACACAATACTCGAAAATCTCATCGCACAACGATATATTTTAAAATTTTAATATATTGTAAAAAATTGCGCCGCATGCTACTTTTTGCAACTATTAGAGCAAATTTGTGATGTGTGTTATGCCACGTATTTAGTCGACCCGCCACTCCGGCCCCCCCGGCTAGAGCCCTGCCAGTCCCTCCCTTGTGGGGGCCATGAGTGACATAAACAGTGAACTTAGTCATATTATATGTAAGTGGATATTATTATGTACCATGCACCATACCAGAAAATTGTGCTAAGTCAAGTAAATATTTTACATAATATCTTTCAACAAACAAAAAAATCAATTAGTAATTCGTATGTATTTACGGGAATTGCAAACCTCGTACATTTTGTGGATTATGTAATTGTAATCGATAGTGAGATTTTTAAATTAAAATTAATCAACTCGGAGAGCGTGTTAACATTTCAATAATATATGAATACGTGTATTAATTAAGGCGCTAAGTACCAAATTAATAAAAACTGACATATTTATGGAAAAATATTCTACATACCAACGCCAATAACTTCAACTATAGTCTAAGTGCCTCAAGCAAGTCAAAAAAACACAGCAAAATAATTAAACTTGTCGACGTTGTAAGTCCGTTGGCGTGTTTTATTTATAATGGTGTAAGTAGCACTGCAGTGGTTAACGGCATTCAATATAAAATAGCTGACGATGGTGTGTTGACACTTGCGAGTTCTTAACCCCTTCCCGCATGGGTTTTTTTTTCGTTTTGAAAAAAATATATGTTATGAATCATGGTTGGAAAGGTTAGTAAAAAATAATTAAAAAATTTTTGCTGTATTATTTATAGTATATTTAAAAGATAATTAATTGTGCCATATATGGCACTACATGCAGTCACGATAATATTAACAATGTACCCATATCTGGCACCTCATGCATTATTGAGGATAAAAAACATGAATGAAATAGAAAATTGTGAAATAAAAAGAAAACAGAAATTAGGCAATATGAAACTCGGCAAAGCAGTTTGCCCCTCAAATGATGATTACTTAAACCCTGACGGCTAAAATTATTAAACATGGAACATGCTTTGCCAACTGATTCTCTGAATGCTGGTTGTCCAAATTCGAAAAAAATGTATTTGTTAAAGTAACCGAATCCAAAGGATTTAATCAATTTTACTTTTCTAAAAACTAAAATTTATAAATTCATATAGTATATATATAATCGCTAGAAGTAATGGATATGGGCTTATGATAGCTGAAATAAGTAATATTTTTTGAATCAATTTTGTCGATGGAATTGAGGTTGCGGGGTGCGGATCACACGCCATTGCCGAAGCGCCGTTCGCGACCAAGTGAACTCTAAAGCCACTCGCGGCCCGCGCTACTTTCGTGTTATTTTCGTTTTCATTACCGCAATGCAATGCTGTGCAATGTTTTCATAATGAATCCGCCCGGGTGGTCTAAACGGACTAAAAAAGGACTAAAGCATGTTCCATGCTAAAATTCCATTCCCATAGAATCTGCCAGCATCTAGTTCGATGCGACGAAAAAAAACACCGTCATTAGTTCTTCATAAAGAAAGTTTATTAATAGAATAACCTTTAATGCATGTAGTGCCAAATGTGGAAAATATAAAAATAACTTTTAATGCATGTAGTGCCAGATATGGCCGTATACATATAGTCTTCAATGCATATAGTGCCAGATTTGTCCTTACATAAACATCACATTATAATAATGATTGAAACAGAAATACTTACCAAAATATTACAGTTGTGTTCAGCAATATCTGATCTTATGAAATATTTTTTTTTTCGCTCATACTGTACACAGTTGCATTGAAATAGCCGCTTAAAAACGCAACAAATAACACGTGTTGTCGTTGCAGTTTGAAATTGCTATAACTGAGTGAAAAATTCGGTTAGTGACCGCTAGGTGGCAGTATTCGATAGATGAATATTGCCCGATATGGTTCTATATGCAGTAAAACGATAAATGATTTTCGTAACACCCAAAAAATTTATTTTGTGCTGCGGCCATATATGGCACCCTATGCGGTAAGGGGTTAATACCTAAAATTATAGAATCTGCCATGATTGCTTCACACTGTAAAACTACATTTTTCAAAAGGTCTTCTTCATGAAATTTTACTGCAATGACTCGGTATTTTGTAACTACAGGCAATACTACTTTTTGGTACTTAGAGCCTTATTTAATACACGTATTCATATCGACTGTGGAAAGGCAAAAGGATTTAACCCTCACTTTTTGCAAAATAGGTTTTATTGAAAAATAGCATTGCACACAACCAAATACACGTTCTGTCTAAAGGATGTAAGCTGCAAAATGCCAAATTATTATCAAATTTTAGCTTTTAATTTTTAAAAAAGAAGGGCGTTTGAAATTTGCGTCCAGGTAAAAGGATTTATTCCACATCAATGACATTATTAGTCCTTCAAGTAATCTTTTACGGAAAGGCAAAAGGCGTTATGCATCTTAAGTTGCAAATGTATGAAAAAAATGGTAGTTATACTAAACTCTGCCGGCCGACCAGGTAAGTTATGAACCAGAAGGAAGACTTAAGCCACATACATTTCTCGGTCGGTCGTTTGACAGTTACCATAGATTTCGACAGTCTTTTCATAAAAAATCATTTAAAGTTTAAGCATTGAGTGAAAATGGTAACAGAACGAAGCAAAATGATTCTTGAAATGTGTGGTGTTAATATGGACGCAACAAATAATCCCGTCAAGAACTGTTAGTGTTTAAAATTACATCTTGAAGTTTTTATATCACACACGAGAAGAGCTATTGTAAATTCTATCTATATCGGTATAAAATGGCCTGTTACAACTTATATTGTGTTTTAATTGTCGATTATCGATTAATTGATTTGATGATTTCATAATATCTGAGAAAAGTAATACAATATTTGCTAATTCACTTAAAACACCGCCATGCGATTTATAGGTTATGTCATGTGTCAAAAACACTTCTCAATTGAAATTGTTTTCAATTCGCTTTAATTTACGATTAATATCATTGTAATAGACTAATATCATTATTATGCACTATTTTATGTTAATATATTATAGTAATAACATAAATCGCATGTAAAATGTATGTGTCTAACTCCAAATATGTTAATACCTACCTAATTTTTAGTCAGGTAAAATGACTTAACCCTCATTTTTATTAGTTTTTCTTCAATAACTTCATTATTTAATTATAGATTGGGGGGAAAAAACACCAAATTATTAATCATCATGCACTTCAAGTTTGTGTCTATTTTATATTTAGACTTTGGCCCAAAATCCTTATCAAAACGTTTTTTGTGTCTCCTGTAAAATTTGATTAGTGTGGATTAACTCCTTTTGCCTTTCCACAGTCGATATGAAAACGATGCTAGGAATACTTTATCTGCAGTGACAAACTAACCATAAAATTACTGAAAGTGTCTGTTAATTTACGATAATTACATTAGGTAATAGTATTTATGCAAATTAAATAAGTTTATCACTGTAAGTACCTATATTATGTCAATTAAAATGTGGAGATAATTTTGATTGCGGAAAGCGGCGTTGCCATACATAATATTGACTGTTGATAATATAGCATCTATATTGACTACTCAATACCTATAACATAATGCCATAAGGCTCATAGGTACGTAGAAAAAGACATTTTTAACCTGTCCAGTTCCGTGTATACATCATCAGAACCAAGAATAACCCCCGAGTGTACTATGTGCCCATTTTGTAAAATTCAAATACCTATTTAAAAAGTGAAGAATTATAATGGCACGAACTGTCAATCAAAAAATAGGGGTCGAAGTAAGTTTGGTTAGGGGTCGAAAGACGAGACAGGTCGTCGAGCGTCGCGACTTTTGGCGCCCCAGCCTTTTAATTTAGCGCCGCCGTGATTCATGCAGATCATAAGCTAAATAAAATTGACGGATGGCGTGAGTTTGCAAAAATCGCGATATCACTTACAATCGATATTGTAAAATGATAAGAAATACATAAGGTAGTTAGTTATCCTTAATGTTAAGTAAGTATCTAGGTACCTATCTATAGTTGAACTATAGTTGAAATGTCATCTTTTTATGATTTTCAGACTGAATATACCTACCTAGTTATTATTCGAAACCGTTAATTTGATTTAGATATTAAATGATGTTTCAAAATGTGTCATACATCTCAAAGTTACATATTATGACAGTCGTGTTGACGAGTATTGTAATTTGTATAATATGTGACAACGCGTACATATATAGGTATGTACATGGCCCCCACAAGGGGGGGCTGACAACGCTCTAGCTGGGGGGCCCGGGCTCAGGAGGGCCCCGGCGAGGCGAGTCGACCAGATAAGCGAGATAACACACAATACAAATTTGGTTTAATAATAATAAAAAGTTGCCTTTTCCTTCAATGATATTATTATTTAAAGTTATGTGATTGTACGATTCAATTTTTAATTGTGTATCAATACTCGACATCTCCATAATTCAAATGGATGTATTAACATATACAATAAAACACTAAACATACACATTAATGTTACCGCGTACCTACACCATTTGGAAAACGCTTCTGTAGAGCGTCATTAGCGATAGGAAGGGGGGCCCGCTTCACGATGTGGTGCCCATGGCTATGTACTGTGTATTCAACGGTCGAAGTGCGTTGGGCTACTTGACTAGTACCTTTTATTATTATTTTAACGCATTTACTTAGAACTCTTTTTGGGGGCGTGTCAATAAAAAAATCCAAGAACGCGATAAAAACGTTAATGACAAAAACAGAAAACAAATTCAACGAAAAGGAAATAATGGCAAAAAACTGAAGATTTCCACCGACGCACGATTTCCTATAAAAGCAACAATATAATATTGTGTACAAATAAAATTCCGAACCAAAATTACAAGGCGGTCACGGTAAAATAAGCCCTGACGAGTCAGTTGTAAGAGCTACTTATTCGTGCAGTCAGAAGCCAAGATGCAACGTTTTATAGTGTAGGTCGCGTGACACGACATCACAAAATAATACAATAGCTGGCGCCAGCCGTCAGCTAGACTACGACCCGACAGATAAAGCAAAAGCGACCGAGCGACGCGCACATTACGATATCTTCTCGCGGGTAATTGAAGAGGCGTTTACGACTTTCCGGCTACCAGATGCCGGCGGACATAACCTTAACACGATGACTGGCGCCAAAATTAACGTTACACTTCCCGCCATTAATGATTGTCGGTGTCTTGTGGCCCACTCTTTATTATATACGTTTCTCTCGCTCTTGCATTCGTGAACATACGCACAAATTTGAAATTGGAATGGAAAACAATGGAACGCTAGTAATCATAACGATAAGTGTTGGTAGGTAGATGAAAATAACATCCAATTTAGGGAACTTTAAATCTGTCTAGTCTAATTTATAAATTTAATAATCGTAACCGAAGTCTAGCTAGTTACCACAGTAGATGTTTTCAGTAAAACTGAATATCGGAGTGGGTATTATCATTTCGTAATAAGATATTATTGTCTCGGAATAAAAATTAGTACCTAACTACTAATAGCCCGCCCTTTGGTAATTGCAAGAGGGGTGGAATTATTTCGGTGAGGGGTTGTGCTGCTTCAGAAAGAACATTGTTTTGGTGAACTGACAGTAGAAATTACAAAAATATTATGCAATATTGTGTTTGCACAACGCGTGTGCGGGGAAAGTATTGGAGCACATATGTAGAAAGCGTCTAAAATCGCGTACGTACAATGAAATATATATATATATTATTTATTTTATTGCACACCGCGTGTATAAGAGAGTATGATCGAATGCGTGTATTTGTGTTGGGACAGAAAGACAGATAAATACTAAAACACTTTCAAATGAGGAAGAATGAACTCTGTGAATCCGGGGTAACGTTAACCAAATGCGTGGCGAATTGGTTTTTTTACGACCGCTTGAAGACAAGGAGGATGGATACCGTCGTAAAAAGGGGGGGTGCTACTTCTAGTAACATTTAACCCACCAGACTTATTATAATTTGTAACCTATAACAAACCTGAACTATACGGAAATAATGAACAGATCAGGTCAGTTTATTCTCGAAACAAGTACATACATACCAATAAATCGATGAAAAATGAGGTTTGAAGTATGCTGATTGCACTTACTGGCATAATAGTGACGAACCCTGGCTGTTATGAAAAAATACCATGATGACGTATCAGACGTTCTTAGCGATCGTGACTTTCGGATTAGCTTAAAATTGTATAGTCAACTATTTCGTAGCATTTCTATAAATATTATATAAACGCTACATCTGTTTATTTACTATATTTATGCCTGTAGGTATAGTCCAAACACTCCAAACTATTCCATGGAATAGATATTACACATAGTTTGCTTTGTGTTCCGTAAACAAAGTTGAACGAATAAGGCCAGTTATAATCAGATGCTCAATTAATTCAGTAATAATTTGATTGTGTTATCACCGCCGATCTGTCTGTGATAAAATCAAATATGGCGGCGACACGGCAAAGGAAACAAAAAGAACAAATAACCAACTACGGTGGCGCCAAAGCGTCATGGTGAAAAATCACGGATAATTGGAATTTATACGAAATTATGTGTGTAACAAAGGAATTACGGCGGGCGCATTATAATGTCTATGACGTGTGACGTCAAGCATTGAGCCACTTCCGCGTGAAATAAGGATACAGCAGACAACCATCATAAATTTAATTTACTTATTTGAAATCTCTAGATTAAAATTAATAAACGTAAAACAAAAGTGTTTTTTTTAATAGGCAATTACTGTTTAGTGTTCATAATCCATTAAGGTAAAAGTTGCATTGAAAAAAACCAGCAATCTTGGGAGAAACTACATCTATGGGAGAGAAACAGAACAAACCTAAATGATTCCAATTTTGAAAATTTTGTAATCGTTCGATTTATAAAAATATAAATGTGTTTTTCGTGTTTCAATCATCAAAAAATTTAAATTAATTTGTTGCCGCAAGAATTTAGAAGAATCAATAGGGTTGATGATACTTGATCCCATTCTGAGGATAGTCCATGGAATTGTGTGACGGTTTGAGATTTTACCAAAACTAAAGCGAAGATCAATCATCCTGATCTCATATCGGAGATGGCACAAGAAATGTGAGGCCAACCCCAAAGGGGTGAAGGTCAGATATAATGTGATCCATATTTCGTAAGACTGCATACTGAACTCATTTTCAACGTGCATATTTGTTTTTTAACTGATGGGGGGGGGTGTTCGAATGTGACGTAATTTTCACAGGGTGGTGAAAAAAAATTGCGAAGCAAAAATATAATGGGAGAAGGGCTACAAAAAATACAGAACGACCCACATTGTTTGTTCCCCTGTTTGTGTATTTCGTTTTAGTCCTTACGCGTTATGCCCAGTATGCTAGTATGCAGCTTTCGATAACGCGCTGTTGTGTGAAAATGTGAAAAAAATAGAATTTCGATAGCCGATAGGTTATATCCCAATACACTACATTTTGACGCAGGGTTTTGAATGTGTGTGTCCTACGAAAATGAACCACACATAGACGTGCAATAGTATGTGATATACACCAATATTGAATGGGCGTCAGTGCATAAAACGAGAGCAGTATTGTCAGAACGAATGCGAACGCGTATTCTTGACACGTGTTTAAGTTTATCCCATATTCTTCCACACTCGAGATCGGTTGCCTGTTTCTCCACAACCTTTATGTATTTCAGTTCCCATCATTTATTTCCCTGGTTCGTCTACTAATAATTATTATGAAAACTATCATTGTTTCAACCCTATCGATGACTACGCGGGGGTTGGGCGACGTCAAGTCACGGGTGGAAGTGACCCATTTAGTTGGTTTCACACATCCGCAGCATTTGTGTTGTGATTAATGCATTCTCATGTTATTTATTACATAGGCGGCGCCATTGGCAGACTGGCCGGCGCCCTTAGCCGGGCGGAAGGTTCGAGTTCCGCCAGCCTACTTTTACACCCTTCCCCCCAGTACACACACATTAACACAATCGTCCACCTGATGCGACGTGAGGATAAGTTCGTGTGAAATGCAAAACAGTTCTAGGGCGATGATGAGTCAGAAAATGATTAATTTATTTCAGCTGCCTGTTATTAAACAACCGTTTACGTACAATTTATTGGACAAGGTATCCATAATTGACCATAACTGAAGTCAACGAAAACTGAATCTGAGATAAATGGTACGTTAAAATAATATCATTAAAACAAACATAGACTCTGGCGAACTGTTTGGGAGCGTTCAGCGTGACATCCTCGTTACAGCGCGTAGGCAACTCCGCTTCACATGGACTAATTGTCCACTAGCCTGGACATCCGGCGAAGAAGTCATCACTATCAAAGCAAGTAATGGCATGCCTGTGGTTAAAATCATCAGGATAGATTCGTTAGGATATATGACAGATCCCCGTCATGTTCAACTTTTTTTTAATCGGGATAAATTAACTGACCCCATATAAATTCGACTCCATCAATCAAACGGACTAGACGAGACACGACGTAATAATAGGGCAGTACGACGATTTAGTAGTAATTCTACCGCCCACCGTAGAGCAAAGGTTAAGAAGACGTGCTTTCTATCGGTGGGTCGCAGTTTCAAAACCCGATGATTGAGTATATTGTTTTTATGCGTATGTCGGGAATTGAGTTTGCTATAAAAACATTAAACGGAAATGGATATGATGCAGTGGCAGAGTCCTAGGGCAGCCATATTAACGGGATTTGAGCTTTGCTTCATTTTCAGTATTTTACTGATTTAATACTCACTAAAAAAGACAATGCACCTACACTAAAATAGATATTTCACTTAAAAAATATACGGTCCTATTAGTCGAGCTTCTTATCCAATAGACCTAGATTCTGGGTCGATGTTTTATGGTGATACGGGGAATGTGGAATATGCAGTTCGCGCCGCCTTTCTACTTACAGCTAGCTATCCACACAGGATTGGTGTGCGCGAGGTACAGTAAAAACGAAACAATAACGCGGTCGGTCGATAGTGTGCGTGCGTATGGGGAGCCGTCTTAAATGCCTGGCAGCTGATGACCGCGTATTCGTACGTATACGTACATATACAATCGACGAACCGCATCATTGTTTCGTTTTTACTGTACTCCCGTATAAAATCCCAATGTCAAAACCGTGGTAACATCTCGTTGTCGCCGTGTGTGTATGGCGCTATGAATGGGTGAGTCAAACTGCGTTGACGTGTGTATGATGTTGGAACTTGTGTGTGTACAAACAGTAGTATTTAGCGTGTATGCACTATCAGGGATTGCGAACCTTTTTACATACGCGTGCCAAAATTTCCCAAAAATATATTTTTCGACTGACTGACGTGTCAAACAGTCGGCTCGTTTTTTTTTTATTTCGTCATTATTTTTTTATATGTAGGTAGGTAAGTATACTATTTATTTGTAAAACTTTTTTATTGGTTTTCGTTCGCGTGCCGTGGAAATTCATCTCGCGTGCCATAGGTTCGCAACCCCTGCACTATATTATGTATTATAGAAATCGCATTTCATATAGATTCACAATACTGTTGGCTCCACACTTGATGCTTACATTGGTGCGGTTCCAGTTGGTTGAAGAGTATATCGGCTGGAAGATCTCGGCGAATGGTCGCATTCTTGCAGACGCATTTTCCGCGTCGGATGTTCCCATTTACCGTTTAGACACGGCACAATATTCAATGAACATACTGATACCTGCGAACCGTGAACGTTGACGTGAAGCGTAGTCTACAACCATGTACCCTTCCAATATTTGTTGATAATACACAAGGACGATGGCAACACTATTGGAAAAGTTATAAGCCTCAACAAATATCAACAGGGAGTGAGTATCAATGATTACAATATTGTCTTCGTCTTATTGTACTATACCCAATTACCAACGGAGGTCTACCACCAGCAGGGCTGTTTTCACGAAATGTAGTCTTTCTATAATCCGTATACCGAACATTCTTTGGATAATGAGCTGGGAATATCATACTTATGCCATCTCATGTGACCGAGATAGTATACAATACTAACCGTCAATTCTTGTTCCGCCATCCCTCTATCGGAAGTCGATTACCAACAGTACGATTTTCGCTTAGCCTTCTGCTTCCCTTTAAGGCTATATATACTTCAGCTGGGGCAGTCTAAAACGATCGTGACTACGCGACGCGAAGATTGTGCAAACGACGCCTGCCGAACGAAATATAATGTGTCATATAAATCCAACATGCGTGCATAAAATGTTCTGTTTATTGTTCTATTAGTAACAATAATAATATTATATTCATTGACATGTTTTCTTTTTCAAGTAAATGGGTAACGTTTTTAGTCATCTTTACGCGATTTAAGAATTAATACCCCCGTCGCCATCACGAAACAAATTGACGTATTCACACCTCGACGTTCCCTCTCCGATTGCCAGCGAGTCCAAACTTTCGTCGCGCCTATAGTTGAAAATTATTTGCCGTTTCACTGAAGTATCGTCTTAAACTCCCGTAAGCATGACCATCAAAGTATGTAATGCATTATTATGTTCGATTACTCGCCGTCAACTCCCAACAGGCCACTGAAATGCAGAAATACGTCGCGTCTCGTGAAAAGAATAATATAATGATTAATAACATTGCAATAAGACCGTTGCAGTAAAGCATACAGAAATGCAGCTGGCGATCGTCAACCATTGGCACACAATTAATCAATTATTATAACAAATAATTATAATCTATGTTAACTGTGATTTTTCTCCAAGAAATAGTTGATAGGTACAATACCTGCTTTAAAACTGTTAATCCTTGTTCAGAGTAATAAGAACCAATTTATTTTGTAAGACTTATAAGGTGGTATTTTATATTACGTATAGGTAGGACTATTAAGTTAAATATTCCTTCATTCGAGACTGACTACACATTTAAGAGAATAGCTTGGAAAAGTCTCAGAAACATAACTATTATAAAAATTGTAGAACAAATTTAATCTGGGTCGAATGGGATTTAAACATTTGTCTGCATGTAGTCAAACGACGGTTCTTGCCAGTAAACTACCAACAGAAATACTTGCTTTACTTACATACATTAATTACCTAATCTATAAAACATCATAGATATAGTAAAGAAACAGACGCGAGTATTTATACACAGAAATACTACGAAATAGTTGGCCATGAAGTTCAAGCGAACACGAGTCATAATCGTCACACTACACTACTATCTATGCCAGTGGTCTCCATGCTCCGTGATTGAGGAACGTATCATAGGATTCATAGGAATTAATATAAAGTTATAGGTATTAATATTAGGACCGAAAATGGTTCTTATTTTAGAAAATACTTTGCTGGTATAATTAAGAGAAGGGTGGCTGAGTTTGCGTTTACTTTACAATTTATGAAATGGGTTAATCACTTACATGGATCTCTTTGTCAAATATGAGCACCAAATTTACGTTCGAGTTACTGTTATAATATAATTCATTCATAGAACACAATATAAAAAAAACGTATATAATTTGAATGTGTTGACTAATTAACACTAAACTACTAGCAATCGTTAATAAATATAAATATTTTTACGACGCATGAATAAATAATGTACCTACATATTATTTTTCAAATAATATGACTTATTTACTGATTATATAATTTATCATGGGGTAGGTACCTACTTATATTATATTAACTGTGAAGTCACTTGCACAAATGACTATTGCACCGACCATCAATCAATAAGGAAGGCCAGAGTATAGATAGACAATCAAATTTTGTGAGTCGTAAGAAATAAAATAAAAATTCAAGACCAGATCCACTGACGACGAAGTGGAAAAAGAACGAACCAAACATCGATTCAGTGACAAGATTGACGTTTAGAACAAATGGAACATAATCCGAAACGCACTCGCTGATAATGAAATAATTGGTGACGTCCCTCGCGAGGAATGTCCGAAGACCACCGTGTTTATTGGTCAAAAACTAGTTGTGCTTTTCGGTGTCACTCTGCTCGGACCCCGGGGCCCGAAGATAGCCGAGCCCCCGCCGTGGCAGCTCGGCACCGTCTAATAAATTACAATAATAATGCGAGTGACTGAGTAGCGCTCAGTGGATATGCGAAGGAGCCTTATAAATAATGTATCGGCTGATGATAATGAGGCGGTGTCTTTCGACGTTGACCACGGCGCACCCATACATGGATGGATTTATGATGGACTTCCAACAGAAGAGCCTCAAGCCTCATCCGCTGGTTTTTTAAATTTTAAAAAAAGTTCGCCAATGATTTGGCTACAAAGAATATTCAAATAAATGTGACAACACGCGTACATTTTATGCTGCATTTATGATAAGAATTCATTTAATTTATTATAAGCTAGATTGGTAAGAGTTTTCTTTCGTGACAGACATCATCGCGTTAACGGTATTATGACACATTGTAGTACAGCTGCACGAAAACCGATGCCATGGACACCCCTACCAAATTAAATATAAGATAGGTCCCACATGCCGAGAGACCAATACTCCAATGCTGGAGCCCAACAGGCCCAAGTAATAATGAAGGATAACTCGTGACTACACGAATCAATGTGTCTTTCGCTGGTAATAAACAGAGGGTTGGAGCCAGGGAACTCAGAAATAATTTATTATCTGTTCTGTGATTTTTTTTTTCTAGATGCCTTTATGGATACCTCGCATTTACTATCGAGGTTTCTTAAGGACTTTGGCACGCAAACTACTCTACTTGATGCTAGTGAAATGAAAATTGTGCCGGCTGAGAGAATATGCCTTATTGAAAACTGTTCTTCTACCCGCATCGGGTATTGCTAATTTGAATTCGGCCAGGGCCTATGAAACCGCCTTGCAAAAACCCTGGAAAATTCTTAGTAGCGCAAGGCGGAGGTGATTCTGATGAATATTTTTGTCGTATTCATTGGGAACTGAGGACTGCGATTTGTAGTCGAGTTTTTTCCCGTGGTAAAAGAAATGTCGCATAGGACTGATATTCTAAGTATATACTTATCCTATCTTATATGATTGCAGTCACTGGATCTGAAAGGCATGAATCATCTTTACATGTCACCATTTGAAGCGGACCCTTTTTTGAGTTCCTTCGCTCCGGGACCTAATACTTGCTCCAGTTCCGCTCCACGATTTGCTCCCCTCCGGGTTGAAGGTTTAAATTTAATAAATATTATATGTATAGACATGTTTAAAAAATAAGTAATTTTGAAATAATTAGTCCTTTTCATTAGTACACATTTCTATAAAACGAAATTGTCGGCAGCAAATCGGCTTTCATTAACTGCCTCTTCTGTCAAAAAAAGTGAGGTTATTTATCCGAAGCAATGGAGCACTACGAATTTTCGGTGCTCCGGCTCCGCTCATGCTCCGGGTAAAACCCCATCGCTCCACTGCTCCAACGTTCTGGTAATAAACGTAATCAGGAAGAGTGACAACGTTTGTACTATGGACATGTCTTCAGGATTCCGCTGCTGATATTGTGAAACTTCGCACTCCAATATTACAAACCACAACCCCATGGATTACGTCGTAGTGGTTGACAGATTGATCCTTCTTTCCCCACCCGCAACGATGTCACAACTATCATATAAGGTGGTACTGCACAATATGATGCTGATCCGGTGCGACATTATAGTTGCTCTAAATTCCGATGATATAATATAGCGTGGCAGGAGAAATTATTAAACGAAGATGTAAGGTTGGAAAAAATTAATGCGCCCAGGCGGACTTTCCAATCAAACCGATATATTTAACCAAGCCCTTCCAGAGGACTGTCATGCTATGGCGGTCTTGCCATGTACGTGGAGAGACTGCAGCGAAGTTAACTGGAATTTCGAAAGGAGACGAAGAGAGAAATATAAAATGCAGGTATTATAAAAGTATATCGATGAAAATGTGAAAAAAATGCGTCACTTTTAATCCACCAATAAGGACTGTGGAGCACTGTCTGGTTTTTCTTCGGTTGCGGTTCGGAAATTGTTATCGATTGAAAAATATTGAAACTGCAGTTTTCATACGAAAGAGGTCGGAAAATCGCGGCTCGCGTACGGTGTAAGTAAATCATACAACGTAAGATAGATCAAGTACGAAATTTGGTCGTAGTCCATGCATACAAAAGGCCAGTAGGTATGTTCATTTACAAGGAAATTGGTGTAATATTATAGTTTTTTTTATGAGAAATTAAAAGCTATTATGTCAAAAAACGTTTGATTTAATGCCATAACGATAAGTGAGTATTTTGCTAAATCACGCGGCTCTTCAGAAATATTTTATGTGAAAATAAAACTACCATTTTATTGAAGATGTGAAGGTTTAATCATAGATTTTGTTCACGAACCTATATAATAATATCTTGGTTTGGACTATTAGGCTCCAGGTTTCAAATCCATACAAAACTATTAATTGGTTTCATGGTCACATGTATGTGATTGCAAGTAAATTGTGCGTATTATATTTCACCGTATCACAGTTCACCATGAGTTGTCGTATCGGAAAGGCGTGGCCGTATAGCAATGAGATCCAAAATATACTCGTTGTTCGTGAAGCATTCATTTATAATCAAATTTCATTAGATTCAATAAGATCAATAAGAAAATTAATTTGATTTTGATGTGTATCAAATATATGATAATAACGCTGTCATTATTATCAGATGTTTGTTACATACTAACCAACTTTTAAATCATTCAGAATTTTATATAAAAAATATAAAAGATATGATTGCATTTCTAATTTACTTACTTGCTAATTTTTTCTGTCTTTCCGTTGTATTCCGGTGGTTTTTATAACGATGTTTATTACAAAGTTTTTATTAGCTCGTATTCCTGTTTGTCCGGCGGTTGTTTGTCCAGTACAAATCTTGAAATCGATTTTTAACTAACTTCCCGACTAGTTAGACATTTGAAACTTTTAGAATACATCAGAACACGATGCCAATGCATTCCTAAGCGGGTGGTCCTAGCAACTAAATTATTAATATATACGTGCGTTACTATGGAAATCAAAATGAAATGTCAAAATGACATTTCAACATTCTATATTTGTTTATTTGTTTTTTATTTATTTACTATCAAGTACAAGTTTGAGCATATTGAGCATAATTCAACAGAAAATTTAAAAACGTTGTAAGTATATAAAAAGTTCTTTTCCTCTTGTAATTATTTATATACAAATTTGATTTCAATGTTAAACGGCCATCTAACATCTCGCGGTGTACTGCATACGTATTAATTTCCGGGCACGATTGGATAATATACGGAATTTCGTAATAGCTAGTGAAAACTGCGTTAATTTGTACCTAGTTGAAACAAAAAAAAAATGCATTGTCCGAGAAAGATAATAATATGCGAAGGGGATTACCCTTCCATCGATGTACATATTTTACGGTCATGCCTAGCCCACGTGACCTTCAATAGACACAAATTGCTCAATATGGAAAATCATTACCATCATCATCATCCGCGGCGAACGGCAAAGAACAGAAAAGACGAGAGAATGGCGTGTCACAGCGTGGGGTCCTCTCTCGCGGCAGATCATGACAATAAAGCGGCGTGCACACGATCGAAGAGGACAGAGATTTGATGTAAAAATTACTTTTAATTATGCTAATTGTTTTTCGGGGACGAATTATGTGTTTACGGCGAGGTTACACAGCGCGACACGTGGACGTATACATTTTAAATTTAAACGAATCGCATATGGATACAACAATAATAATTAAACAATGAAAATATAGCTTAGTAAGAATTGGTTTTTCCTAAGCAACATATCTAGGTATCTACATACTAAACGTGATAAAATAAAAGCACTTATTTGCAGTGGCAGCTTCACCTTAGAGGTGTAAGGGGGTGATGATGGTACCTAGTAACAATTAAAACAAAAAACAAACATTTTTGTTTCATTAGCATCAGCGATTTCTTTTAAAGACATATTAACTTGTATTAGAAACAAAAATAAATATACCTACGGTAGAAATTAATTAAAATACTATAGTTGTTTACAGAAATACTATAATTCTTTAACCACGGTGCTATAACCAGCATAGAAAAAGGTGGCAACACTGACATACATCCCCCCGGGTCAATCCAGCCTGACTACTTCTTGCATACACTTTTCAAGTAACGTCGCAACTATGAGTAAGGGTTTAGCCGATATCGTCCCATAATTAAAGAAAGTTCTTGCCCAAGTTCCCGGTTGGAGCTTACCCGGGATGATTAATAAATATCCTTGAATTTAATTAAAAGGTAACCAACCAATTATCCGAAATTACGACAATTCTCATTAATGAGATTGTCGGTTTAATTCTTATTTATCGAGAAATTAACAAAATTCCCTGTTTAAAAAATGGCTTAATTATTTTTTGGTCAACAGATAATAAACGGAATGTCTTGAATTTCCCTAAGAATCACTGCCCAAGTGATTTTCTAAAAAAAGTTGGCAACCCTAGTGGCAGCACGGAATAAGTAGAGATGTGCATAATGGGTACCGTGTCGGCGGAGATGAAAGGGGGTCACTTGCTATCTGTACTCGTGACCCCGGCGCCAAGAGGGCGACCAATATTGAAGATGCCGCCCCCTTATCTCTCCAACACAGAGACGCACCGAGTGAACAAATGCCGTCGCCGAAAGGTACGTGTACGTATAACTACTATAAATTATCAATAAAACCGTTATCTTCTTATTAATAAGAACCTAAATATGTGTAGGTACTAATACCGTCTATCCAGGGTTCTTCAATCTTTTAACACCTGCGGCCCGGCGAACATAGGAGAAATATTTCGCACACCAGTATCAGCCAGAAAATAAAAACCAACACAGATAGAATTTTATTTATTAAATCTTATGTTATAAAATAATTAGTTTTGGTTAGTCCTACAACTGCTGCTGCTTCTTTCTAAGCATATTTTATAGTAAATCTACTGAAATTTTAGTAGACATGGTAACGCTGATTCAGCGGCCAGCATTTAATCGAGTGGGAATTCCTTGAATCGTGTAGCATAGTCGGTTGAAAGCATGGTGGAAGCTTTTGCGGATCGGCGCCGGTCCACGGACCACCGGTTTAAGAACACTGATCTATACAAGTATATTATACAATAATAATGTAGATACAATACCACATAAGAATAAATATTTAATAAACTGTTTCTTTTGTTCAACGAATATATTATGAAAACATCACATGTTATTAACTCACTAGAAAAAATACGACACCCGATGGGACTTGAACTTGTATCCCCGCTGCATGTGCTTTTCCAATTAAGCTACGGGCATCCTACGTAATTACGACGAATTCAACTCGTAATTCTTACATGAAATGCTTATCAAATTGCGTTCAAAATGTTGGCTATCGGTTTTTGTATATTAAATCAAGGTAGATATCAATTAAATTCCATTCAGCGGGTCTATTCTATACTTATCGATCGCTAAAGTGATAAATACGACGGCTAACTAGGGTAGGTTTCTATCATAGTATTAGCACGTATTGTAACGATTACAATAAGTTGGTTGTAATTGCTGCAATAAGTGCTATATTTTAACAGCACCTCTCTTGGCTGTGATAAACTTTAGAGCGAGATAGACAGTTTTGACTGTTTAGACGGCTAACTTATTGTAGCAATTATAATACCTCAATACAAATATGTAATAAATACTGTCACTTTATCACTTTAGCGGTCGATAGTCGCCTTGTGTCTATTCTATAATAGATCCGCTGGTTCCTTCTAAACTATATAGATAGATCTAGATCCATCGCATCTAACAACGTGACCGTCCATTCGCACCTTAGAGACATTGACTAGATTGAGCTTATATTGTCCGCAGAACCTCACAGTATATTCGTAGGGATGCGCCACCTGTAGTTTCTTCAACCGGTCCCAGTATTCTGAGGAGAATTTTGGTTTCGAATACTTGGATAGCCAGCCTTCTCCTGTTTCTCAGTTAGGCTCCCAATACACAATATTTAAAAAAAGTTGCTTTTATTATTGAACATACATAATTAGGAACAAATAGGTAGGTAAAATGAAATATGTTTGTACCGGTGTACCGGTGAAATCAGTTCGAGTGGTGTAATCACGTTAATTTTAGTTTCAAGGATGTTATGTTTAGGGCAGGTAAGGACCAAAGATCGATTGAAAATTAGACAAGTTTTAGTATGCCAATTATAACTTAACTATGAAAAAAATAGATCGAAGACGATTCGGCGCCGGGGGACAACTGGGCTACGAATCAAAATTCGAAAATAAGTAGTAGACGAATTATAGGTACTTTGAAAATATACAATTACATAATAGATAAAATTATTTATAAGTAATTAAATTATTATTTAATAACAATAATAATGAATTAATTCAGTTTAATACTACAAATCAGAATCAACGTAGGTCCATCTCTACTGAAATCTATACATCATAGTGTTGCTATCGGAAAACAGTAGCCAAAAAAATGTGTCCACAAAACTGTCTCTAGCAATAGATAATCTAAAAATAATACACATAGTTGGTACGTGCGTATGGAAATATTTTGAGTTTCACGCACTCGTTTGTGTGTAAGATACGAGATACATTATTATTACAAGGGGGGGACATTTCCGATGGCGCCACACAATCGCGACGCCTGGCGCCCGAATTATATTATTTTTACGGGCGACGCCTAAAATTATTTATCCAACCCGGAGATAGGTACTCGAAGGAACGAGACAATATTATTTTGCATCTTGACAATAATTAATTTCAATAGAAGGGGCAGCATTGATAATATTTCGTTTTGCTTGCCAGAAGTAGCATTTTTTAATAGTGCCTTATGGCGTTAAATCCAGCATTATTCGACACAGCAAACAGCTTAAAACTTATAATAAAACTAGAATATTATACCAGAGTTGCTTGAAAACAACATGGTGATCTTTTGTACGATTGTAATTGATCGTACCTATACCTAAATAAAATTAATCGTATAAAATATAATCGTATAAATAAGATTAAAACAATTAATAATTAAAATAAGGCACAAAATGATGCATTGCATTTTCAAAACTTTACAACTTAGATACACACCTACTTACCTATTTATTAGTTGTGAATTACGAAACTCTTGTTCGATCTTTGTTCATGTAAATTACAAAGTTCTTTTTAAATGCTCGTTTCAAGACACTTCGAATTTTGATAAAATCAAGCTTATTTTCTTACCCCATCTGGCATTTTTGTGAATGAAAGTTGGCAACACTGAAAATATGTCGAAGTGTGAACAGTATACTATGATAATTTTGATTCTACAACTAGAACATCGTTAAAAACATGGCAAATCGTCATTTTCATACATTTAATAACAATCAATGTCAACAAAATAATGCTCTTATGGAATCTAATAAAATTGGAACATTACTGTCTTGATGCTATACGGCCACCCCATTCCGGTATGAGTCACGCTCACGCTCACGCTCACGCTAAGAGCTAAATTCTGTTACGGTAAAATGTAATACGTACAATTTACATGTGACACATATAAATAGTAAGTACGCAGGGAGATTAATAAATAATTAATCCTTACGTCTAAGCGACAAAGCACACTACGAGTGGCCGTGCGATGCGATATGCAACGTGGCGCAAAAGGCAAGTGCCGTGTATGCCGCCTGCACCACATGCGCATCGCACGGCCACTCGCAGTGTGCTCCGCCACTAAGGCAATTAGTGTGTGGCTAATATAATACTCTGATTAAGATTGATTTCAAATGACAAATAAAATATTTCTAATTTAATTCACAATGTTCGTGCAGTGAAAAACTCGGGGCTTATTTTCAATACTCACTAATGTCACTAAATTAGATATACATACGCAATATGTCCACTGAAAAGTGATTCTGAATCTGCAGTGAATAAAAAAGCCATGCTTTAATCTCACAATTATTTCAAGTAACAGGTATGCCGTCGTCACCCGTATTTGCAAGGGGTAGTAAATAATCGGGAGATTCATTCATCAAATAGGGGTGCCGTGGCAATGAATGGAGACAACATCCCCCTCTGACCTCTACCCATTTCGCACACCACTTATGAATGGGACACTTGGGAGGGGTCGTTGCAAGGGGAGAGTAATGTTGACAATTTTCCAATCCACAAACGCAGATCGACGGGGGACTACGCGACTTTTGATAAGAGCCCGCCAAAAACCAAGGACTTTAAGAGTTATAAATATAGGGACATGAATATATATAATGTCACTTTGGACGAAAACCCATCTGTCTTTGGCCACTGCTACGCCCATTAGAGCAGCAGCCCATACCAATTAGAGCAGTATTAACCAACCTTTTTAGACTTGCGAACCGGTAATAATAAGGAAATATTTCGCGGACCACTAACATAGAAATTAATAATTAAGAAATTAATGTTTAATAATTCGAAATCTGCTGCTTCATCTCTGCTAGAATTTTTGATGATCGTGCCTTCAGTTTTGTTTCGGAGAGACGAAGCACTGCATTGACATCCATTCTGTTTCGTTTGAAATTCTGACATGGTCGAAAAAGTTATCTCAAATGAAAAGGTAGTCGAAAATGTGGACAATAATTTAATGGGTTTGTAGCTTAGAGTTAAATAGTTTTCCACTTTTTAAAATGGGCGACAAATATTTTTGGACTGGCGAGAGAAATATGTCAATAGTTCCACTCTGGCTTCCGGATAAACGTAATGCACCAACTGCGTCTTGGATATGATCAAAAGAGAATCCTGGACCGGGACATCCATTCTGGGACGGTTGGCGACAAGAAGTGTATAGAGGTCGCAAAATGATCGTTGCTTTCATTATCAAGTAGCTATTATGGATGATGATATAACTATGTGCAGTTCCAATTTATTATACAGCGACCTTCTGCTGAAGATCGACAGTAAACAGAAGTATTAGGTACATTTTAATATATTGTAATGAGCAATTATGTGTTTTGCATTCTAAAATGCCTAATGCATCTCGTTGTATTGGTTTTGCTAATTACGCGTGAAGCCTCCTCGGGGTGATAAGTGGTCGATTAGCGAGAGTGCCGCGTGTCCGCCATTTTGCAATAAAAAAAAAGCCAATGTCACATTCAACAAAAACAATAATATATTATTTAATAACGCGGGTTATGTTAATATTATTAAATGCATCATAATTATTTTCGTCTTGTCTCCATGAATAGGTAGGTATAACAAGTCAATAATAAGCCAACTATTATTATAAGTATTAAATTTATTGATGGCAGCCTTCTATCAAAGATAATGATGTATTTACATAGATAATAACACTAATTAAATAATATGTATGTTTATAAATCTTTCAATTATGTTGTAGATAATTGAGTCGTATAGTATCAAAAGTAGATCTGTGCGTTATTCATATTTTCGAGAAAATGACGAAAAACGTTTTGTTGGGTTTTTTAGTGTTATATAATAGCATGAAATATGTTTCTACATTTAGAGATTAGAAATTCAATTCAAATTCAAGAGTTCTACTTTTGTTTCCAAAGTATTGAACAGTTCTAATTCTGATACCAATCCATTCTCTTGTAGATTTGTTTAATAATTACAAATTATAGCCAATGCATTGAGTTAAGTACACATTTTGATTGTTTTATTCATTCCTGAAAGATTTAGAAACCATAGAGTGGACAAAGAAAGGGTGTTAACTTAATGCCGGGTCCACACCGAAAACAAGTCGCGCGACAACTCGTTAAATTTTACGATAAGCATGATAATTATCGTAAAATTTCCTAAGCAATTATGATAATTATCGTAAAATTTAACGAGTTGTCGCGCGACATGTTGCCGGTGTGGTCGCACTTTAAGGCTCGACAGTCGTTCCTTTGCCCCCTTACCATTGTGACCTAAACCTGATTGAGTAGTATATTTGAACGCTCGTTAAGAGAAGGGTAGCAGAGAAAAATGTAATTGCAAAACAATAACCGAAGATGCATTTAAAACCGTTACTTCAGAAGAATGGAAGACTTTTGGTATCATAATCCACCTGGAAGAAGATTACATGGAGCATGGTTGATGCGTTGATACTATTTTTGACGAGAGTATAATTCGTAGAGAGTGTAGGTGTTGACACAAGTAGTGAAAGTGTTAACTTTGACGTTTCGAGTGATAATTATGGAAGACTTTAATTTAAATAAACTTTTTCATGTGTCTACATAATTTCTACACATTCATTTACATATAAATATGTATTGAACAAGAGTATATTAGCACTAAACTATCTAGTAGGTAGGTACCTATGGCTTATATTATGTACTCAAGATTGTCCGGTCAAAGGACCACAAAAGTGTGTACACAGCAAATGCCATAGGTATGTTGGAAACTTGCAAACGGGTTTGGAAGGATGCAAAGCATATTATCGTGTCTGATAATGCACTCGATCGAAAAGTCCGCCACGTTATCACCGTAAAAAGATCAATATGGCGGCCATAAACCATCGCGTTGATGTCTTTCGAATGTTGCACACAGCACGCGGACGAGGGCGAGGCGTGGTGAGGTGTGCCGGCGGCGGTCGTGACTCGCGAGCGGACAGGACGGCGCCCGATGACGTCACGCGACGACGCCGCGGCGCCTCCGAGCGACCCTCAAATCGCAGACGGCCGAGGAGCGCCTCAACACTTATTTACAAACAATATTCTATTTTCTGAATAAGCCAACACTGTTTATCAATTATTACGCGTAGGCATTTCACTTGGGGACCTACTTTCACGATATTATTTCAATAATATAGAATATAAAAATACTCCACTTATCTGGTAGGTAGGTTAGGTTATCGCAACCATAACGCGTAGACAGAAATAATGACAATGTTTTGGGTACACTCATAAACAACACTCATTTTACAAATCATATTCTTATCTATACGCCACTTTGTTGATATTTTTTTTTAATATCACTTCGATTTAAACACTTCCGAAATGTCTAAAAAATTGAATCGAGCCAATCAAACAATAACTATCGCAATATACATACATGCCTATATCAATTTAAAAATTGTGTTTCAACTCACCACTATACTTTTTTTTATCTTTTTCCACCAACCTGTCAGAAATTAAATAAATAAAATACATACCACAATCATTTTCGCAAACTATTCAAACATTTAAACGGGGCACTAGTGAGCTATAAGTTTTAACCTTAAAAAGATACATACCTAGTACCTATTTATAATTTGTCTAATCTACAGTCTACGGCCTACGCCAAACCTGTAAATATATAGTCAGATTTGTCAGATATGTAAGTTAATGTGTATCGTTTCACGACAGTATGACCACTCCGATTCAAATTTGCCAGTGTCGTCCAGTTCAATGTTTATTTTTTGATCCAGAAAGACCCAATGGGTTGAGCAAATAGCTAAAAAAACATTCCTCATATAAAGTATTTTAAAATAGCCCATGTTTACTGTGTTTCTATGCGAAAATGGTAGAGTTAATAATATCACAATGAATTATAATTCCATTGGTGAGTTGACAGTAAAATTGGCAGTTATTTCGATTTCTCTTTTACACTATTTGTTATGCTAGTACCTAATCTAATAATATATTATTTTTCCTGAATGGGGTAAAATTAAAATCAGTTGCCATTCAAAGTTAATATATTACCAACATATTGTTACAACTTACCTGAAAATCGGATGGAAGTTGGTGAAAACCCGCACACTCCTCGCGCTTCATAAAATTGATACGACATTTGAATTTTTAGGTTAATGGAATGGATCCAGTGCCAACCGATGACATAGTTTCAGTAAATTTAATATAGGCTTTCCGATAGCGATTAAAGAACATAGGTATCCGAATAATAAAAACTTGTCTAAAAAAAAAAACAGTAAAACCAAAGATTTGAAAAAAATAATATTCTATAGACAGCCTAAATGCACTAAATCTATAAATTTAAGCAAAAAAGGATCACCGGTCCATGAATGAAGTTGGCTTCAAGTCAATCTCGCATTTTTTTTTGAGAGTAAAAACAATGTATAAATATAAATAACATTAGGTACTGCATTCATTATGAATGACAATATTTATGAATGCACCACATAAACTTACTCACAAATGCAGGTTCCGACAAACAAACCACCCACTGGCTCCGAACGAATAGGTAGATACCGTGGGAGAGAAAGATTGGTTTTTATGGCAGGAGGATGCACACTAATTTTGCAAAATTGATTTATTGTGAGAAATTTAAAAATTAATTTATAACAATCTTTTAAATAATATGTACGTGTTGCTGTTGGAAATTTAACGAGGTTGTCGCGCGACATGTTGCCAGTGTGGACCTGGCATCTTAAGAACGCATCTTATTAGTTCGACAATTATTGATGAATTAGGTTACGAATCATAGACCAAAATACGCGGCAAATCGACTTGAAACGATTGAAAGCGGGGTTTGAACGGCGTACCTACATATAGGCGCCGATATAAAAAAAGTGATTTCCACACATTTTCCACAAGTAAGCAATCTACCGATTCAATCAAACTGAAATCATTCTTGAATATGTCAGCTATTGTAATACTTCAAATATTGCATAAGTTTGTATGAGTCTTCTTCACTCTCGGAGGATGTGATTAGAACTACGACCCCACAAGGGGGCTGACAGGGCTCTAGCCTGGGGACCAGCCAAGTGAGATAAACACACGTCACAAAATTGCACTAATAGTAAAAAAATGTCGCCTGCGGCGCTATTTTACTTGAATATTAATAATACACAAAATCCCTTAAAAAAATACCCTGAATTTTTACCTCATCACTATTTGGAATACACAACTTTACTGTAGATCGTAACACTGCATTTATCTTAGCGATAGGTAGGGGGCCCGCCAATGATCGTGGCCTGGGGGCCCGCTTCAGGATGTGGGGGCCATGATTAATTAGAACGCATTTATAAGCACTTAGTAAGAACATATTTGAAAAACTTTTACGATACGTCCATACGTACAGACATGGTGATTATTGTTCAAGTTCTGAAAAGAATGGGAGAGGGTTGAGAAATTATAACAAAGGGATGTACCGAGAAAAAGAAGACTTTGAAATTTGAACAGATTCTGAAAAATAACAAAATATATTCGCAATAATAATTATTATGTCGATGACATTCACAAGGCCTTATTCAGAATGGATTTTTTTTTAAATCAGCACGTAAATCCTAATCCGAGTAATACTGAATACATAATAGAAAAAAATCTAAATTTCAATACTATTTAAAAGCGAAAAAGTAAGAAAAATACGCATAAATATCCAATAAGCAATAAACTGTACATCAAGACGTGCTGGTCGGGTCACAGAGTCAAGACTTGGCATTCATTCACCAGTTTCTTCAACCACGTCCCCGTGATATACAGCCGGTCTTATCGCGCAAGGAAATCTCGGAATAATGCAAAACACCTCGAAGATGCGACACGCCAAAAGAACATTCTGGACGTGACAGTTTATTTAAGTTTATAAAATAATAATATAATTTAAATAAAATTGATGTTTACGAATTGTCGGACAAGTTTTCGTGAATATCTTAATAATAATATTGTTATTACAATGTCGAAATGTAATATTATACAAAGGCGGCGTATTATTCTATTCAATGGGAGAACGTCCACCAATTTGTAATGAAGTTATTGTTAATTTATGGAATAATTGATTTCAAATTCATTATCATTTTCCGTATACTTACATACTACAACATATTATATATACTTATTACACTGAAATATTCTTAAACAATGACGCGACTCGAAATGGGATTTGCCCATCAACCCATCTTCAATAGCTCGACATCGTTCATGAATGAAAATTAACGTAATATAAATTATTCTAATTGAGTTAACTCTTGTACTATTCCATAGTACCTACTTCATTCATAACGATAATCGATCGGGTTAACCTTCTCTTCTACCGGCAGCAAGTACACTCAGAAAATTTGTAAGTCTGTGTCTAGTCAAGTGTATAGTGGAAAAGGAGGACATGAAGCAGGAATAAGAAAGCGCACACGAGTTGCGAAGAATGCGATGGCACGTCTTACCACTATAATATAGTCCATATGGAAGGATCGAGGAAATTAATAATTGTGCAAACATTAGTGTTCTCCGTATTTTTGTACGGTAACGTACTATATTTTTGAATACTTCGAAATCATCCATACGCCATCATACAAAATCTCCTTATTAAAGTGGACACGATTTAGTGGAACAATTTTGCATTGGACATGCGCAAATGTGATTTCTAGTGCGCAGTAATTAATCAGGGCGAATGTGATTATTGTTACGGTAGATATTCCTGACTAGTACTTACATCACAAAAAAAAAGTTCTAGTTTTCTTTTAGGCCTTCTGAAATAAATGTATTAAATACTATAACACACACGCATGAGCATTTTGTCAAAATCGCCATCAAACTTTTATTCTACTGTGCAAAGAGCCTACTGCGCGACGGTAAGAAGAAAATACACATCAGTTTAAAGCGCGGGTATTCACATATTCTTTTTCTCTCACACTTGCGGCAGGCCGTACGTGATGCAATACGAACGAAATGAAACGATTTTAGTTAATTTGAAAACGACTTTTAAGTAAACTGGTTAGGGACATAAAAATAGATGTCATTAAAACTTCTCCTTCAAAATATCAATGAAATTATAATGTTATACCTAAAACACGCTTTTTACACTGTGATCGACCGAATCCATACCCGCCCGCGATCGGCGCATTGTAAATACATACCATTGATATATACTAGATGAGCAGTCCCCATACAAGTGTCATTTTAAAAATGTACCACAAAAGATATAACGAATATCGTCTTATAATATTTCCTTGTAGGTATAATGCGTTAAGACCGTTAACATGGATTCCCGAATTTCACCCGTATTGCCCTGGCTGTAAAACTAAATTTGCGTTCTTGGAATAGTGAACCTAAGCGATGGTGCCCACAGAACGCGTCGGGCGCGCGAAGTCCGCGTATGCAGTGTTTATTCATAACCATAATCACACGTCTCTCGCCGCGCATTACCCTTCACCTATGTAGTAAGCGGCCCAAGCAGCACAAAATAAATATTATTACAGCGCCTCTTATAACAAAGCAATAAAAATATTATATTATTTCGGGGCTTGTAATTAAAATTTACGACGACATTATTCAACCAGCGATAAACTGAACACGCAATAAAATAAAACAATGACTTCTCTGTAATTAAATAATTGCTTTCCGCCCGTCGATCGACGATGCCTCGCGCAGCGTGTTTTTGCTCGCTGTGTTCAATGAATGGACTCCATTGTATTTTCTTTCATTCGTATCGCCGAGAAGCGGTGATTCGCGAAAAAACGATGATTCATGCGGCGCGCGCGTATAATGCGTCGCCATATCCAGTGGGCGCTGGCGTATTTGATTACGTTGTATTTTCAATGATTTATGCGCCACTTGTAGAAATTTTGCGCGAGTGCGGCGCCCGACGCGTTCTGTGGGCACCATCGCTAAGGGTGGCTGCAACGCAAAACAGACAGAGCAAGTCGTCATGCGCTGACTATTAGTTAGAGTAAGATGCAAGCTAGACCAGGCTTACTCAGTAAGTTTTAACAAAGGCCGACTCGCTGAAAATCGGGCGTCATTTTAAGAAGCATATGATTCATCCAGTAGTATATCAATGATACATACATACATACCTGCTTCTGCATCAGTGTTGCCATCTTTTCTATGTTGTACCAAAAGGTAAAAATTATAGTATTTCTGAAAAAACTATAGTACAGGAACATTTTTCGTCTCGAATCTAACAAAGGCCGACTCGCTGAAAATCGGGCGTCATTTTAAGAAGCATATGATTCATCCAGTAGTATATCAATGATACATACATACATACCTGCTTCTGCATCAGTGTTGCCATCTTTTCTATGTTGTACCAAAAGGTAAAAATTATAGTATTTCTGAAAAAACTATAGTACAGGAACATTTTTCGTCTCGAATCCTTCAAAATTATAGTATTTTTGGTATATTTACCAAAAATTATAGTATTTTACATTTTTCGCGGATTAAAAATTATAGTATTGTACTATAATTATAGTACGGTTGACAACACTGTTCTGCATACGAACTTAATAAAAAATTCTCTACATTATTATGCTCTATAATGCAAGTATGTATGTTGAATCTTTGGATTGACAGGAACAGGTGAGCGAGAATAATATATAGTAATGTTATAAATTAAATCCATCGAGTAAGTAATTACCTATTAAAAATCCTATCAAACACAAAATATCTCATTGATTTATTGAATGTTGTAAAACTTCAAAGTAAAAAAAATCTCAAAGTATATCGTTCCGTCGGTACAAGTCCGGTATAGGAGTATTTTTGTGATGCCAGTGCGTTATTTTTCGGTTTAGTTCGCAGAAACGATAAATGATTGTGCCGCCGCGGTGAAATATGGTGGACAGAGATAATAATCGTTTAGTTTGTGAGAAAAAGTTAGCTAATAAAGTGGAGTCGGCTTAAGATTGAATAAAATAATAAATGGCCGGTTATTTACAAGACAAATTTAAGAACGTGAAAATTATTATATTTCAAGATTGTATCATGAAACTTATTACAAGCGACGATATTATAAAACACTAGCTGACGTACCCGGCTTCGCACAGGCTCGCTTCGTGGTTATATTTATCTTAGATATTTGAAAAATAATAAGAGGTAATTATTTTTTTAATATTAAAATATCTGTGTAATACAATATGGCAATATGAAAATAATTCTAATAGGAGTAAAGGTCAAACATAAGAACACTAAATTAAAATCGAATCCAAAATATGAAAACGTTATTAATGTTATTAATATGTAGTAAAAAAAAAAATCAAAATTGGATGGAACAAACAAACAACAAACTTTGTATGTTATATAATAATAATTTAGAAACTTTCGTAGGTGTGCGCACACAACTGACAAAAGTTTCATCGCAATCGGATGAATGGTATAGGAACGCATACGAATAGTAGAAGATGATTTTATAATTCAGAAATCTTCGTGGGCATGCGCACGACAACTCACCAAAGTTTCATTGCAATTGGATGAATGATATAAGAACGAATACGAATAGAAGAAGATGGAATAGAAGAAAAAGAAGAAGAAAATAGTTGTATCAATTCAGAAACCTTTGCGGGCGTGAACACAACACTTAATCAAATTTTCATTGCAATCGGATGAATGGTATAGGAACGCATACGAATAGAAGAAGAAGAAGATGGTTGTACTAATTCAGAACTCTTCGCGGGCGTGCTCACAACAACTGGTCAAAATTTCATCGCAATCGGATGAATGGTATAAGAACGCATACAAATAGAAGAAGATAGAATAGAAGAAAAAGAAAATAGTTGTAACAATTCAGAAACCTTTGCGGCGTGAGCACAACACTTCACAGTGATCAAAATTTCATTGCAATCGGATGAAACACATACGAAAAGAAGAAGAAGAAGATAGTTATACTTATTCAAAAACCATTGCGGGTGTTACCACAACAACTGACGAAGGTTTCATCGCAATCGGATGAATGGTATAGGGACCATACGAATAAAAGAAGATAGAATGAAGAAGAAGAAGAAGATGGTTGTACTAATTCAGAAACCTTTGCGGGTGTTGGCACAATTACTGACGAAAATTTTATTGCAATCGGAATAGGAACGCATAGAAGAATATAGAATAGAAGAAGAAGAAAAAGAAAAATAAGATGGTTGTACTAATTCAAAAACCATTGCGGGTGTTACCACAACAACTGACGAAGGTTTCATTGCAATCGGTTGAATGGTATAGGAACCATACGAATAAAAGAAAATATAATGAAGAAGAAGAAGAAGATGATGATTTTTCTAATTCAGAAACCTTCATGGGTGTGCATGCAACCACTTACCAAAATTTCATTGCAATCGGATGAATGGTATAGGAACGCATACGGGACAGACACACAGACAGACAGACATACATACAGACATACTCTTCCCGCAAGTGCAAGCAATAAGTTTACAAAGTTTTATCGCAATCGGATGAACGGTATGGCTGCGCATTAAATACGAACAAACAAACACACAAACACACAAATATTAATTTTTATATATTAGATAATGTACAATGATAGCGAATTCATTTGATAAAATAGTTCTGTATTTTAACTGAAGTATTGTTCAGTTCCAATGCTACCAGTGCTCACGTATGCGTGTGAAACACAGACCCTTACTGTAAGGATAGAACATTATTTTCATATACATCTAATATAGAACAAGGATTTTCCAACATGCTGTTTTCAAAATAAAAGGATCACAGGGACAACACATCAGACAAACCTTTTTTGGATATTGAACTTTCTTCTTCTTTTTAGAGTGATAATACCACCGAAAATAGTTCTCCAATATTGTTAGTTTCCAAAGTTACCAGTGTCTACGTATATGAATGTCAAACACTGACTCTTAGGCCCGTTTCAGACGGGACACCGGTGTCGCGCTCGATATAATATAGGAGGCTCCTTTATTCGAATACAAAGGCCTCCTTATTATAGACGAGCGCGACACCGTGTTCCGTCCGAAACGGGCATTAATGTCAGAGAAATCCAAAAAATGCGAGTAGCGCACCATGGCATGGAAAGGTGGATGCTGGGAATAAAGCGGAAAGACCACAAAAGAAAACAATGGATAAATAAGCAGACAAGAGTACGCGACGTGATACAAGTCGCCAAGCATATGAAAGGCTATGGGCTGGACATTACTGGTGTACGACTCATAAAATTCGGTGAATGTAATGCCATGTCCACACTGGCAACAAGTTGCTGGCAACCTCGTTAGATTTTACGATAATTATGATAGTTATCGTAAAATTTAATGAGGTTGCCCACAACTTGTTGCCAGTGTGGACAAGGCTTAAAGAGTGGAGCTACAGGCGGCATTCGTTCAGCAGTGGATTGACCGCAGCTGCTATTGATAATAATTGTACCTATACTATTATTTTATAGTAGAGCTCCTTTGTTTGGTCGATCCGAACTATTTGAACAATTAATGATAGTAGGTAGCGACATCCCCATTATTATTATTAAACTGGCGCTAGGGGCCGTTCAGGTCCATGGCCGACTGCACAACGTTTTTCCAGGCATCTCTGTCCAGCGCTCTCTCTTATAATTTTAATTTAATTATTTATTATTATAATTTATATTAATGTAAATGTCAATAAATCGCTTTTACTAAAAGTGTGCATCGTGAAATATCCCAGACACACCCCACCCCACTCACCAAAAATATTCCACCTTTCCCCTTCTGCAATTTCACACTAATTTGTCCGGAGTAAATAGGTATTATATAATATTTAGTGAAAATTGTTGTGAGAAGCCGCAATCTATGTAATCTAGTATGTTTGCTTCAGTAATTGTTATTAATTGGGTGTGAGTCAATGAGAATGCCTCACCGTTTTTCCGGATAACAAATTACCTTGATACCCGTTACGAAGTTCACCCAGTCTGCACAGTATTTTGAAGAAACGGTAAGCGTAATTGGTTTTATATGCAAATATGTAATTAACACATACCAGAATATTGGAATCGACGTTTCGATATGGATGGAAAACTGTGAATTTCGGTTACATTCAATTTGTACGTAATCATTTCACCGTGAGCTGCCTTAGAGGAAAGGGATCACCGTGTATCATTGAGATAAAAAAAATGGCGCGTTGTTCGTAGAACATTGCAGACAGTAACGTTCTAATTATATTAGATTCAATATTAACATTAATTTGACATTTTATTACTATCAGATATTTGATAGGTACGACTTGATACTTACGAGTACCTACCAGAATTTTATTTAACCCTTAGAATGCTACGCAACGATTTATCGTTGTTTTTGATATTGGCCACAACGATCGTCGTTTTGCATTTGATGCCTGAAATGATAAGTTAATTTTGGAACATACTACTGCTTCAGTGGTATGAAACATTTTTGATATATTTAGTTTTATTGTTGTGTAATATAACTTGATTTATATATGTTTTGTGACTGGGTAGGGTTAGAACTTATAACTATTGTATTTTTTTTATCGCATCAGCATTTTTATAATAAAAGCATTAATTTCAAATACAAATTTCAGTTTACAATATAAACAAATTTCGTTTTTTATTTGTTTACAGTCAAATTCTGGGTGGAATGACAATTTTTTATTTAATATTATACATTTGAAACAGTGGGAAAAGTATTTTAGAACAGTGTTTCCCTAAAAATACTAAAGATTATACTAACTTACTTATTTCTAATTTACTAAAGTAAAATACACGGATCGTGACTCCCTGAAGGGACCGTAGATTTTCTATTAAATTAAAGTGGATTTAAACTATATAAAAAACAATTTCATTTATAAAAAAAATAATGAAATAAAAATCATTTGCAATATTTTAAATATTCCGATAAGCAAACACCATGAAGACCTTTTTCACAACTCAAGCATATTGTACGCGATCTTTTAACGGGGCCACCATTTTTCCTACTGCAAACAATGCAAACTTTTTCTTTTCGGCCGGGTAATTTCCTAATTCCACTATTTTGTATTATCCTCGTGTAGGATTGTTTCCAATAGCTGTTAAAAATAAAAACTCGATAGTTCGTTTCGCTCGCACACGTGGTCGTCAGTATGATAGAGCGAGAAAGAGAATGTCAATTAATTTTAAAGGCAGACGAAGTGGGGGATATCTAATAGCCTCATTATCTATTCAAAAGGATAAACTAATTACAAAACGTGTTTTCATAATATTCCGATTTCGCAGAATCAATTAGAGTGGTAAGGTGTCTAAAAATAATACAATACTTTAATTTATCGACAATTATTGGTAGCAATCTTCGACCGGATTTTGCACAACATCGTAGCAGCCAAAGGGTTAAATTATACGATATTTTCTTACCTACCTATTTTCCTTAGTCTTTTCCTTGTATTCCGGTGGTTTTATTTAGAATTGAATTTAAGCTTAATGCTACACGCCCATCTGTTTCCGATAGAATATTTCACAGTGAACTCGAATACGGACTACGGTCAACTATAGGTATATTATGTAAAAAAAAAAATCAGACCATTCATTTTGACCTATATACTTATGTATAAGTATATAATATGTGAATCTTTTCAAGAGATTAACGTTTCATCGTCATCAGTCTGTTTCAATACACTGCTCGATAAAGACCTCCTTAAACTATATCCACTCTTCTCAGTTCCTTTTTCTTCACTGCCATGTAGTTCCGCCGAACCTTGATATTTCATTGACCCAACGTTGGATGCGGCTTATCACTTGTTTTAGGTACACATAATCGCATTCGAGCTATGTGTCCGACCCATCTTCATTTAAACTTAAAGGATGTTGGCATATTTAATTACATTGCATACCATCGTTTGCTCCTCTATGCTATATTTTCTGTCTTTCCGCGTGGTGCCCAACGCTTCCCATTCAACGTTGTGCCACGTTTATTTTGTGGCAAACTTATAAAATCAATTTATCACTTGGTATTTACTACTCTTTATTAAAAAAAGATTGCTTTACGACACTATCATTGAATTACAGAAGGGTAGGAGCCAAGCCAAGACCTCTCCATTACAAGTGCGTTATACTTGGAAGTTTAGGCCCATTTCAGACGGGACACCGGTGTCGCGCTCGATATAATATAGGAGGCCATTGTATTCAAATAAACGGACCTTTGTATTATGTTTATGAACGCCCCAGAGCTAATGAGTCAACGAATAATTTCGCGTTATAAATTAGAACATAAAACTGGCTAAGGTGATAAAAACAAGTGTATCGGCGGCCGACGGAAAAGTGTACCGGACACTCGTTGACTCATTAGCTCTGGGGCATTTATAAACATAATACAAAGGACTTTTTATTCGAATACAAAGGCCTCCTTATTATATACGAGCGCGACACCGGTGTCCCGTCTGAAACGGGCCTTAGTGTCAATGTATCCTGACCAGTGACCACAGTAAAGTTGACTTCTACTAAATCAGTATCCCAAGTAGATAGAAATTCAATGACAATAATTCTCACCGGAGAAAAAAGACCGCGCACAGGTGAAATGCGTTTCGAAGGTAAACGAACTAGCGTGCGTTGGCTGTGCCGGCGTGTGAAGTTTATCGCGTTCGCGGCGACATCAGACGCGCGGACGCACCTCTGCCGCTGCGGGAGATTTACAGACGCGGGAAGACGCGACAATTAATTAGGCGGTCAACACCTGTTCGACTGTTTCGGCTATACTGAGACCGCGTAACCTTCAGAGGCCGCAAATTTACCCGCATGTCGGTAAATGACTAAAATAGTCATTGTACTTGGAGGAGTAAGTACCTACATATACACACTCAAAGCACAAATAAATTGAACACCCCCCCATGAAGAATAATATCTACCTATTCTAAATATTCTCAAAGCTCGAAAGTCAAGACCGTTGAAAAGCTCGGTAAGATGCCGATGACTCACAGCTATATAATATGAGCACAGGTAGAGTATCCTCCAGATAACCTTGCCATTGTACACAGTGACAAGGATTTGTGTGTATACGCAAACGTATAATTATTGTATTAGTAAAAGCTAGTCACCTGATTGGTTTAGGTACTCACGTACGCCGTATAATGAATTGTATTAGTAAATTCCAAGCACTTGATTGGTTTACTCACGTTTTAATTCAAAAAAATCTATTCCAAATGGCAAGGTTAGGTGGAGGATACTTTAGCACGCACTCGTTGAACAAACGACATTTTTTGGTCCTCACAGATTACAACCGTGTGGACTCCGTTTGACTCCAAGTTGGATAAATGCATACCCGAGTATTTGAACTAGGTCACCACCTCGATATGAAGACTGGAAACCGGCGGAGGAGTGTGGTACATAAGGTACATTGGTATGATCATGTTACAAACTCCGTACTCTAGGGTTGCGTCGCTGTGGCCGTCCCTTCCTTATCCTGCCGCGGTGCTACAAAAGGGGTCTAAACGCTGCAGGTCTCGCATGGCGGTAGGCACGAGACATGACGCTGGACAAGGGGAAGTGGCGCCACAATACTGGGGCGTAACAGGGTGAATTAAGTATGTGTTCTAAAGATGGCAAATAACGCGAAAAATTCATGTCATAATAAATATTTTTGGCAAAGTAGGTGTAACTATTATAATAATGTACCCAGCATACTTGAGATAAAAGCTTACCAAACACTGGGCAATAGTCGTCACAGAAGTGTCATGATTACGAGCGTAGCTTACCTGAAATAAAAAAGAAAATTATATTAATATATAAAATTATAAAAAAATACATTTGTGTGAAAGAACTATTGTTATTGCTGTTATTTTTGTAGATTATTATAAAATGGTATTCACCATACCATCTTTCGCTCACATGGTGAAACATATCAAGTATGAGTACCGCAAACTGCTAATATTATAATTAATTATTGTCAATACTGTGTGGTAGCCAGCTAATTCTTCATAGTTATTATAGTAATTCTTCATAATTTCCGGGATGAAATAGAAAAAAATATGCCTTCGATTTACTTTAATATATAATTAATAAAAAGGAAACAATTTATTACTTCGATTCTTAGATGGGCATTGCGGGACAGTATGTCTTTTTGTGCAAATGGCGCGAAATCGACGAATTGACGAAGTTTTGCACCGATGTTGCACTATGTAAACGCGTCCATAGCCAAAATATATTATTGTACAAAAACATAATAATTCTGTAGTTATTAACTCATACATTGCGATAAGGTTAATTATTGCAGGTGGAGTAAATAATACTAATTATCAGTGCCAAAAACACATAAATTGAACACCCCACTTGATTCCGCGCCCTAACTTGACGTGCCCTCACGAAGGTCGGCCGCCATAAGGGCAGTTTTTGCTCCATCATCTGTTCCCAGGAACAGCTCGGTTTGCACGTAAAAATTACAGATGCTCCTGAGGCTATACCTCAGCTGAGGCATGGTCTAAAAAGATCGTGACTGGGCGATGCGCGGATTGTGCAAATGACGCGAGCCGAACGAAATATAATTTGTCATAAAAATCCAGCATGCGTCCATTTAATGTTATGTTTATTGTTATATTACTAAAAATAATAATATATTCATTGGCATGTTTTCTTTTTCAAGTATTAAATGGGTAACGTTTTTTAGTCATCTTTACACGATTTAATAATATATTCCTCCGACGCCAAATTGGCGTGCTCACAGGTCTACTTTCGCTCTCCGAATGGCAACGCGGCCGAAATTACGCCCCACATAGTGTTGAAAATTATTTGCCACTGATGTATCGTCTTAAGCCACGACATAAGGTCATAAGGCGTCCTCCCTCTGCTACGTTTACCGTTCATCTTTTTTTGATGACGATGAATGAATGCGAATTGAGATTACAGTAAAAACCGAGGGGTTGTGTAGCACCCACTTTGTAAATCACTGCTGCACATTATTTTGTATGTAAATTATCCGAAGAAATGTACATAGAACGCGTTTATTTTATATTACAATGTGATACGACACAGCAATTAGTCTGGATTAATTGCAATAATCATAGGCCATAAATTAAACATTAGAGCGGACACAATGTCGTGGAAGTATTTATTGGATTGCATTTAATTGCAGGCTAATTGCAGGTTGGGTGCGCTTAGTAGATTTAATTAATCAACAATACGCCGAGAACACATTCAATACTAACCGATAATGGCATTTGAATAGCTATTATTTACCTACGTAGGTAGATATTATATTAGGCCAGTAGATCTTTGACAAATATGCAAATATTTTTATAAAATCTTTTAGTGCAGTAGTCTATAATCTAATATATAAAAAATAATATTTGTGTGTTTGTTTGTTCGTATTTAAAGCGCAGCCATACCGTTCATCCGATTGCGATAAAACTTTGTAAACTTATTGCTTGCACTTGCGGGAAGAGTATAGGCTATATTAATATATAAAAATGAATGTCTGTCTGTCTGTATGTCTGTCTGTCTGTGTGTCTGTCCCGTATGCGTTCCTACACCATTACTACAAATTTTGGTAAGTGGTTGTATGCACACCCATGAAGGTTTCTGAATTAGAAAAATCATCATCTTCTTCTTCTTCTTCATTCTATTTTCTTTTATTCGTATGGTTCCTATACCATTCATCCGATTGCAATGAAATTTTGGTAAGTGGTTGCATGCACACCCATGAAGGTTTCTGAATTAGAAAAATCATCATCTTCTTCTTCTTCTTCATTCTATTTTCTTTTATTCGTATGGTTCCTATACCATTCATCCGATTGCAATGAAATTTTGGTAAGTGGTTGTATGCACATCCATGAAGGTTTCTAAATTAGAAAAATCATCATCTTCTTCTTCTTTATTCTATCTTCTTTTATTCGTATGGTTCCTATACCGTTCATCCGATTGCGATGAAACCTTCGTCAGTTGTTGTGTTAACACCCGCAAAGGTTTCTGAAATAGTTCAACCATCTCCTTCTTCTTCTTCTTCTTCATCATTTTATTTTCTTTTATTCGTATGGTCCCTATACCATTCATCCGAGTGCAATAAAACCTTCGTCAGTTGTTGTTTTAACACCCGCAAAGGTTTCTGAAATAGTACAACCATCTTCTTCTTCTTCTTCATTTTATCTTCTTTTATTCGTATGGTCCCTATACCATTCATTCGATTGCAATAAAACTTTCGTCAGTTGTTGTGGTAACACCCGCAATGGTTTTTGAATTAGTACAGCCATCTTCTTCTTCTTCTTTTTCTTCTATTCTATATTCTTCTATTCGTATGCGTTCCTATTCCATTCATCCGATTGCAATGAAACTTTGTTGAGTTGTCGTGCGCACGCCTGCAAAGGTTTCTGAATTATTAAAACCATCATCTTCTTCTTCTATTCGAATGCGTACCTACACCATTCATCCGATTGCAATGAAACTTTGGTGAGTTGTCGTGCGCATGCCCACGAAGATTTCTGAATTAGAAAATCATCTTCTACTTCTATTCTTATGCGTTCCTATACCATTCATCCGATTGCAATGACATTATGATCAAGTGTTGTGCCCTTGCCCGCAAAGGTTTCTGAATTAGTACAATCATCTTTTTCTTCTTCTATTTGTATGCGTTCTTATGCCATTCATCCGATTGTGATGAAATTTTGACCAGTTGTTGTGCGCACGCCCGCGAAGGTTTTTGAATTAGTACAACCATCTTCTTCTTCTTCTATTCGTATGCGTTCCTATACCATTAATCCGATTGCAATGAAACTTTGGTGAGTTGTCATACGCATGCCCACAAAGATTTCTGATTTATAAAATCATCTTCTTCTACTATTCGTATGCGTTCCTATACCATTCATCCGATTGCGATGAAACTTTTGTCAGTTGCTGTGCGCACACCTGCGAAGGTTTCTAAATTATTATTATATAAAATACAAAGTTTGTTGTTTGTTTGTTCCATCCAATTTTGATTTTTTTTTTACTACATACATATTAATAACATTAACGCATTCGCTGCTGAGTAGATAATGAGATTTTAATTAGCACCTTTAAAATGCACGTTAATTTCATCGATCGGCCGCCTGGTCATTACGCGCATGTGCGTCTTCAGCGTCCAAAGTATTAATAACGTTTACATATTTTGGATTCGATTTTAATTTAGTGTTCTTATGTTTGACCTTTACTCCTATTAGAATTATTTTCATATTGCCATATTGTAATTACACAGATATTTTAATATTGAAAAAATAATTACCTCTTATTATTTTTCAAATATCTAAGATAAATATAACCACGAAGCGACCCTGTGCGAAGCCGGGTACTTCAGCTAGTATTTTATAAAATATAACCAATAAAAAGATTTTTTATAAAAGGTAATAGCGCGAAATTACCATTTACCAAAAGACTAGTCTGTGGTAAGTGTTTTGACGACATAATCAAATACTTAAGAGCATACTTCAGTGAAACGGCAAATAATTTTCAATTACGGGTGCGACGAAATTTTGGACTCGATGGCAATCGGAGAGCGAAAGTCGAGCTGTGAACACGTCAATTTGTTTCGCGATGGCGACGGGGGTATTAATTCTTAAATCGTGTAAAGATGACTAAAAAACGTTACCCATTTACTTGAAAAAGAAAACATGTCAATGAATATATTATTATTGTTACTAATAGAACAATAAACAGAACATTAAATGGACGCATGTTGGATTTATATGACAAATTATATTTCGTTCGGCACGCGTCATTTGCACAATCCGCGCATCGCCTAGCCACGATCATTTTAGACCATGCCTCAACTGAGGTATAGCCTTAAAAAATCAACGCATTTGGTAATATTAGACCTACTTGTATCTACTTACATCAATTTGAATTTGGATTTAAATTGTTCTAAATACAAAATCGCACATTACACGGTGTTCGAAAATTACGCGACTGAGTATGTAGTTAGTTACGCGCCTGCGAACTATTTGCGGATACGAGTGTGCGTGAGCGCGCACGTGTTGGTGTGTCGGTGTATGGCGCCGGCGCCTACCGCACCTGCCCAGTGGGGTGACCAAAATATTTCACCGGCAGTAACAATCGCATAATTACAATTTATATAATGTATAAATAATAGTGTAATAGCAGTCAATTATTTAGCGCAACAAACTGTCTGAAAATGAGTGGCTGGTCCACCATACAAGAATAACATCTATAGAAATGAGTGTCATCGTTTCTTTTTAATCAATTTACCCCACCATACCAAACCGCCCCGCACCACACTCGATTTTAATCAGCATTATCACGAGGCCATATGCTTGGATATGAAACACCACCAGTTATGTATGCCTAAGAATGTCTCAAGAGCAGTTACCCAAGACTGAGGTCATCACGCATATGTGTGATGTGACGTGAGTTTATATGACTTTAAATTAAAAGTAGCCACGGGAGAGGAGCACGGACAAAAGTGAATAATAATAATTAATGAAATGCGAATATAAAACTGGAAACGACATAGATAACGACATCAATAACTTTAAGAGGAGCGGTTTGAAGAACTAATAAATAGCTCACAATACATAGATAATACACACATTGCTACAGCGCCTGAAGATATCGTTTTCCCTGTATTTGTAATAAATGTAGATACATTTACTATCAATATTCCAATGTGTGCATGATACGATATATTTGAAAAATATAGTTACCTATTAATAAATAAATAAATAACACCGCATAGTTGGAATTTACTACTAACTATATACATATACAAGTAGGATATCATGCAAATTAATAAATTGTTCCAAAATGTTTTTCCTGAAGTATGGTTAGCGGCAGACCGACGCATAAATAACAGGGCGCCGCGACGCTCGGGAATGCTGCATGGCGGCGCGCAATTTTCACTACAGGCGCAGTGAACCTTTTATTCGCGTATTACGTTTTTATTGCGAATATTTTAAAAACGTAACGTTGTTAAAAACTTAACTGTCGTAATTAATGTTAAAAAACATTTTAATTGGATGTTAGTTTGAATGATACGCGGAAGCATATTATAATATGTTTTAACACACTCCTTAGGGGAGATGATTATTAACAATTCGATCTACCTATATGTCCCATAGGTAAAACACATTAAAAACATGTTAATTTTAATCCAGCGGTAGGATACGAACACAAGAACGCAACACATGGTAAATACCTATGGGAATTATAGTTTTAGTTCCACACGTTTTTTACAGACTGTCAAATATATATAACTAATAAAACTCAATTCGCATTGACGATTTATTTGTAGCACACGTACCAGGTCCCCACTGATATTTATTTTCCAGAGCCGAACAGAACATCTTGCACAAATATTACAATCCTAAAAGAAGTATTTTTGTAGTCTATGTATGTATAACTTGGTATTATAATATAAAAAATTCATTTTATGAAACTCCCTCTGCTCAATTTTTGTAACTGAGAATTTTTTATGAGTTCTCCTTTTCTCGCAATACAAAGTTCTTCTTCAATGGAACTCTACCTCGCAGTATGCAGTATCATAATGCAGGGCACTCAGCAAACAGGATTATAAAATGGACACCTTTGAATGAAGAGTCGGGACAAGTCATTTGGAAGTCGCGGTACAATGACGAGTGTACACTTGTACACACTTAACGAGAGCGAAAAGATTGCGTGACACTTGACAATGCAGACTGTGCTGGATCAGCCACGAGTCATCAACTATGCGGACTATTTACGGGTCTTTTGTGGGAAAGTAAAGACCTGGACGTCCGAAACTGAGATGGCTGGACTACGCCAGAGGAAACTTAATGATGCTCAACCAACACGTCAGCACTAATCGCCAATGATGGAAAATGATTTTTGACCATTCAAAGACACGTGAGTGTTGCAGTGCCAGAAATGATGATAATGATGATATCTAATTAATAGCAAGTGATAACCAAGTTAGGTACATAATATATATTATCATGAATTACCACAGTACATTAGGTATACATTGAAAATACTAAAAAGATGTTTTATTATAATGAATGATTCACCATTATTTAGATTAAAAATCAAGCAATACCGCAAAAAAGTAGGTGCTGAAGTAAGTAACCAATCATCTCGGAATCAATATCAAAATGTTATATTATGTTGTACATAATTTAAAAAGTTAATAGGTAATACAATTCTTTTCAAGTACAACGTCCAAATTATGTGAATATTACTTAAGACTGATTATCAATTTATTTACTAATAAAACCTGTGACCTATTGAAGAAGTCATAAATAATAAAAGACTTGGGGAGGCCTTGAGGCATCAACTGAATGTGAGGCCCCACGATAAAAAAAAATAGAATAAAAATCATAAATTCCAACTACCAACGTACCTAGTAAAAATAACAATAAATCTATTTCGTAGCATCACAATATGCTATAAGTAAAAATAATTAATATCGAAGATGACAGCAATGACACAGTTTATTTTGTTGTGTACAAATTGTAGAGTAGGTGCCTATATGTTTGAGTAGTTATGTTATAGGCCGGTTTGATGTGAATCGCACGGATTTTATTATGCTTTTGAAATGTGCATTGTTTGAAGATATTTTTTAATTTATAAATTATATTGGAATGAACTGTTTCGAAACCGTTATTTGCGTCAAAGAAAATCGTCCCATAAGTTCACAACGACGTCCCAAACGTTCAGGGAGCGATGAACGCGCCGTCCGGAAAAACAACCGATTTTTTCACAGCTTTTCCTACACGTTACATATTATTTATTTGTCCCGCTTTCTTTTGAAGTGGGCGTTCCGTCGCTTACGCTAATCCGGATTAGCGGGCGCTAAATCATCGCCAATATCCGTGCCATTACTATACAACGAAGATGTTCACTGTAAACTTCGCGGTGACAAGGAAACAACCTCCTTTACTAGTTTTATTACAGAATTAATTTTGCATTTTATTATATCACAAGATAATAATAAATATATAATGCACATAGGTACAACAATTGATTTCCAAGACGATTCGCAGAGAATCGTGGTTTATGGAGGGGGGGGGGGGGGTGGCAAGGCCCACTAAGCAATTATTGTGAACTATTTATTGAAACCCACGATGGCCGAGTGGCTTAAATGCCGGCCTATAGAGTCGAGGGTCCCAGGTTCGAATCCTGGGTCTGGCTAGTACACATATTGTTTTTCAATTTGTGTATGAGTCAGAGTATGGACCTAATAGGTTGAGCAAGTGGCTGACATCCATTTCTCGTAAAAACAAAAATCTGTCAATACAAACCTCCACTCTGTGGAGGCCCATATGATCCTATTAGGATCGGACATGGTCTAAAGAAGAAAAAAGAAAGATTTATTGAAAATGATGACAATTTGAACGAACAAGTAAATTTTTCTCAACACTTAAATCGTACCTTCTTTACAGTCACACCTGATAATATGAAAAATATATATTGTAGGTGTATATATCTTGCAATACACATACATTTTAAACATATAAACATTTTAAATAATCCCAAATTAATATCCAGTGAATATGATGAATGATATTTTATTATATACCTACTGACACAAATCCAAGCTACACTTACTGGTATATCTGCAATATTTAATAAACAATATTTAAATATAAATAATAGACATGTATTTATAGTTTTTTTTATGAAGTTATAATAAATAATTGTGCTGTTGGTATGGACGGGGTTTTTTTTATTAATTCTATTCTGAAGTGTATCACGATATGTTGTATGCTCAATGCTGTAAGATTATGCGAGCAGAAGAATTCATAAAGCAAAGACAGGTGTGCAAACAGCGATAGTTACCGGTTCACAGGTGCCCGCGAGGTTAAGACACTCGGTTCCCAAAGGAATGCGATGTTTGAGTTGCATTTATCGTCACAAAGTAATGCGTAAAACCTACACGGTTTGGATAGATTGTATGTTTTTGATAGAAAAAACCACTATCCTGGTCTAAAAGAATGGCTGTTGGATGTGATCGATTTCAAAGGGATACTTGAAAAACCGGACAAAACAGAACATGACAAAACAGAAAATGACAAAACAGAACATGACAAAACAGAACAGCCAGGGGAAAAATGAAACATTAATTTTTGTGGAATCTATTTAGGTTAGGTCATTATTTCGTTGTATCGTTGTACCCAATCATTTTGAACATATTATATTGATTAAGATGAGATATCCTAAGCTTGCCGGCAACACCGAGTTAAGTCCCGTTTATTTGAGGCTTTCTAGCGATTAGGAATGCAGAAATTAGGTATAGGTATAATTTGATTTATTATATGGCGCATTGAAAATCTGTGCTATTAAAAATCTATCAACATAATTAGAGATAGGACAATTTCAATATTAAATTTATATTTTTCCTGAAAGGTCAGAGTTATATTTATCGTTGTTCTGTTATGTCACTGTTCTGTTTTGTAATGGAACCATATTGAACATGCATATTTTAAAAACATCTCGTGCATACTTAATAGAAAAACCCGACGTGACTTGAACAATGCTCATTGATGCGACTAATCGATAGTTTACAGATGCAATTGACGCGATTGTCATTTGCGACTCTTCTCAATTGACGGCAAAGTGGTGAGAATTTTGATTGACGAGAAGAGGGGAAGGAAAGAAACTGAGATTGTCATGCCAAAGCACTGAAGCTTGCGACTGAATGTACTGAGTCTATTGAATAAACAAACAGAAACAAATCTTGTCGTGGCGTTTGCTACGCAATGACATCATTCATTTGCGTCCATTTTCTCTCTCGTAGAGATCGCATCGGGTCGGCCCGAATATTGTCCGGACCCACCAACAAGACAATATAATAATAAACCGATTCTCAATAAATTACTAGTATTTGTTTTTTGATATGACACGATACAGAGGTGATTGATAGACGACCCGGAATGACGGACGATCGCCTAAAATGCTTTTATTATCACTCGAATTATGCAAAATGTTGAATTGCTACAACTCGGTATTCATGCGAAGCTATCAATGTCATACATTTTTACATAACTACTAACAAACCTGCTACAGGTATGCACGGACGAATAGGAAAAAAATCGCGGTAAATTTTTGTTATCATTATTACTTCTTATAAATAACTGTTGTTAAATTGTAATTAAAATATTCATTGTACGCGTCAATAGTGATGACAGATGATTGAGAAAACACGAGTATCTATTATAATTAATTATTGTTTTTTTAAGACATCGGATAAAATCTAGCAAATACCACTGATTTACCGCATTTACTCCGCACTTTTCCGTTTACATACCCCATACCCAGACACATAATTAGACATAGTTATGCAGAAAGTAGTCAGTCCACAAATTTATTTAAAAAAAAAAAAGAGATATGACATAGATCAGATGCGAGAAGGTTTTCTCTACGTTCTGCTGAAAATATCCAAGCTATTACTATATACTACTATTAATTACTAATACTATTTACAATTTTACATTTTACATACATTATTAATATTATGTTGTTGCTAAAGTGCAATTATCTCAGCTCGACATTATTGTGGACTGGCTACATTCTGCATAAGTACGTTCAATTATAATCCATCTATGAACACTAACCTGCAGATAAAACAACGGGTGCTCACCTATCGGTTATTGCGATCTGTCGCATCCACAAGTGACTATCGAATGCCCGTGGCCCAACGGTTATGATTATTAGGATAGTTAGGGTCCGTTTGTGTCGTCCACCCGTCTTGTCTTTTATACATGGGAGGGAGTTCGAACCAAAACTCTCTCATACACAAGTGCGCGCCTGATTGAACAATTTGAGGGTAGCAATGCCTTAGTTACGCAACGCGTGGGCCGAGTATCGGAGTATTTATTTAGATTGTGCCATAAATCTTCCAAATGCCGAGCATGAAAAGTATTCTCTGTTTCTATGACCCGCTTGGGCTGTTTGGAGAAACGACTTTCATGTTAATTTTGTACTATGCGTCGTAAACCATATTATGTTCCGGCTGGAATACAACATCGCTTAAAAATTGTCATGCACAACTAATCGGGGTCCAAAGTCAGACTAGAGGAAATAAACACAAAAACTAACTTGAATATGCATCACTATTTACTACACAACAAGTTAATAATAAATACCACCCCAAAATCAAAAAAAAAAAAATTACATTTTAATTAACTATTTTTATTATTATTCAACGAATAATTCACAAGATTTAAGAATGTAACATTCTTTTTGTTGAACATACATAAATTTGAAAAAATATAATACATACATAATAAATAACCAATATAAAAAATACGACACCCAGCAGGATTGCACCTGCGTCTCTCGTGATTCGCGCCAACGCACATCGACCACAATGCTATCTAATTGCGACAAATTTTAACTAATGACTTACAATACTCTCTGAAGTTCGAAATCCAAATTGAGTTACTTATCAACTATTGGCAATCGGCTTTTGTATTTAAAATTATTCGTTGAATAAAAAAAATGTTAATTAAATTATTAGCAAGTTCAAGTAAGTTACAACAAAAAATCTTGGAGTAATCCGTGACGTCGGTTAGTAATTAAAGTAATACCTACTTTGATTTAAAATATGATGAAACCTGATGTTATCCGCTGATTATAGGCTAAGATTTAGCACCCTCAACTCAAGGATGATACTCCATAATATTATGTGACAGAGAGATAGATAATTTTTGGCAGTCACGGCTTAGGAAGCAAATAATATAGTCCACCATTCGTCCATCGCGGATCGACGAGGTGCTCTTGGATTCAAGTAACCGTATGGAAGTTACATGCATTGCCATTATATTTATAACGGTGATCTGCTACTCCTCTAGAATTATCTGCATTCTCCTATTTCATTCTGAAATGGGCATGAGCGCCATTATTGTGAATTTGAAAGGCAACTGGCTGCCATTCATCATTTTGATATCTCAGAAAAAAATGCATCGCAAAAAAATAACAATTCGCCGGCAATATTATTACAATGAACACCGCGGGCGGATGAGGTCCAAACAATTCGACTTGATAATATTTATATTATTATGCATGCACTCGCTTCCTGATCGATCGAAATTCGGCGGAGAGCGGGGCGAGGGTTGCGGTGGCATGACGTAACGTTGTCAAAATGCAATAAATATAACATTCATCATCGAGCAGATTAAAAAATAACACATTTCACACAATACAAAATAACAATCATCACATCTCTGCATATTTTTAATGTGATGGCAATTCAATACAATACCTATATTTTTTTTCGATTTTTGAAGATGTTATCGATTGTAAAAAATAATATTATTTTCAGAAGCCATATATATGTACGAAAGAATCATGAAATTTCAATACAATATAATATTGTCTTGACAACAAAAATATTGAATTTCAAACGATAAACATGCTGTTGTATCCAGTGAGGCCAACTGTTGTTTACAAAAATATGCCAGACAGGGACCTACGAAAATAAGCTAGCTGGCAGGAAAAAATCTGTCTTGAAACTAGCATTTTTTTTTAAATATAACTAAAAAACAGATGAATAATATACACCATCCAGAGTTGCTAATTTAGATCGACATGGTTAGGCGTGTCTTGACCGTATTTTAATTGGTTTGATTCTGCTATTAGGCGACGCAATATAAGTTGCCGATACTGGCCTCTTAAGATAGGCGCGTATCCTACTTAGTGCAAGGCCACACGGGCGTTGCGCTTGCGTTGCCTTGTGGGACCGCTGTATTCCGACTCCGAGTGGGAGTAAGGACGCACTAGCTGGTGCGTCCTCACTATCACTCGTGGTCGTATAGAATGGGTGGTTCACAATAATTATGGATCAAGTCCAATTTTCATAATATGTATTCGATTTCTTTTGCCGCGTTTGGGAAATCAGATCAGTGTTTTGGCGTGTGACATGTAACACATAATTTATTTTTTCACACGAAAAAAAACGCACTCGATTGGATTCGAATCACCGATTGTTCGGTTATCAGCCGAACGCACTACCATTACGCCACATTATGATACTGCAATCGTGACGATTATACAGTATAATATTATAGTTAAGAATTGTTCCGTTGCCTAGGCAGCGAATTTATTATTGTCGGCCATTTGCAATTCCTTACGTAAACAAACTATTAAACGTTACAGTTGGTACGTTAAAAATAAAAACAACGAGAAACCATTATATAATTTAGTAATATAAGTTAACGTGTATAGAAATAAACCAACGGCGTTCCAATAAGCGGTCCTTTTTCTTGAGTGTGTAATTTAACAAGATAATTAAGAGCTAGTCAAAGAATCTAGTTTATCACAAGTGTTGTTTTTGTTACGCCAAAGAAGTATAACTTATAACGCGCGTACATAAGTACACACCGATTTTTTTTGTTTCAGTGGCTAGATAAAACAGATGTCTGTCTATATTGTGTGATAATATCACAATCGTAGCTCTACAATTTTCCGCATAAATGGCAATACTAGTATCGATAAGACATCAAATTGAATGTGAATCATGTCCATTTTGACAGTTCCTTCAGCAGTATAAAGAGGTATTTGCCAACATTAATTGCCTAATACAATTGTCATATCAAAATATGGTAAGTATATTCCAGTGAAAACATTCCTGAATTTTACAAAAGGTGTTTTAACTTTATGTCCAAATATCTCAGGATCCATTTTGATGGACTTGATCCATAATTATTTTGAACCACCCAAATTTGAGTGTGATAAAATAGTAAAAACAAAACCAAAATCTTACCTTCTCCGTCTGTGGTAAGGGATTCAGGTTGTAGCCGCTCATGATCCGTTCGCCTTGAATCTTCACTTGGTGCTCGGTCTGAAACAAAGAAATAAACACCCATGAATATTATTATACTTCTCCAATATAACAATAATTGCCGTACTGAAAAGCAAGATGATGATATAACGTTCCGTAAGTAAGTTAACAATAAAAAATTAAGGTTCTACTGTGCGTGATGTGGAAAGAAAATGGTTTCATATAGCCGGATAATACTAGTATTATTGCTCCGAGCTTCGGACCCACGACCAAGGGCCATGAGCTCTTCGTTAATATGTATACAATAGCGAGTCTTAGAAGATAGAGGGCTTAGCCCAGGTGCTCTATAAGAACGTACAAGCAATACACTGAAGATGGAAACATATGAGAAGGGTAAAATGCCGTTTGTCCTTGGCACCCCATAGTCCACTCAATATAGTTATATTTTTAATCAACTGGCAATGTCCTATTGAACTAAACTTTAATTGTGTAGAATTTATTTTAATTAATGCAACGTCTAATTGACTATCTTTTTTTATTTAACGAATTCAACGAAACACAAGATCTATAAATGTAACTCTTGTAAGGTTCTTTATTGGACATACATAATTAAAAAACACCCGTCAGAAAAATTCACAAAATAATATATACATACATAAAAAAAAACTTCTTTAAAATAAATCGACTACCAGCGAGATTCGAGCCCCCGCTCCCTGAGATTCGAGCTCATGTGCTCTAGTGTAGTAATTAGGTTAGGTTAGTGGTTATATATTTCCCACATATGTTTTCAAATTATGTATGTTTAACTCTAACACAATGTTTTTACAATAAGAATTGAGTTAACACCATACTTAATGAAAAGGAAAACAATACATAGGTATATAATTATAATTACTCTGATGGCTGGATGGTTATAATAATTGCACGAAAAACTGCAATTACCAGGTAAAAACGACCAAACTCATTAACAATTAAAATAACTGCATTGAGATAAAAATTACTTTTTGCAGACACGAAAACAAATCCGCAAGACAGGTGGTCCATTAATAACGACAGGTAGACATACCTCAAGGATAATGCTGTAATAATTGGATGACAAAAAAATACTGGAGTAGATGGTAGGCAGCCATGACATTCGCGGTGGCCACTTTGCTATCTTGTCAACGGGACAAAATAAAACGGTCTGAATTTTTGAGACAAGCAATGTTTATTTTTGTTATTTGCTATAATTTGCAATTTGCACTCCTGGACACGGCCGAAAAAATACACGGGACAAAAAGCTAACGCCCAACGCATATAATGATAGTATAAAATAAACGTGTGAAATTATAATGAAAATACCGTACCCTCCCTGCAAAGATCGCTTTGCCTAGTAGGTACCCATGTCCGATTCTAAGATGTGTATTTGTCAGATCCAGGATTCAAACCTGGGACTCACGACATTAAAAACCGTGCGATTTTTGCATAATATGTGACACTGACGTTGCGTGAAAATTATGCATTTTTACGCAATGTAATACTTACCTATCTATTTTGGGAGACGTATTATAAAAATATTAAATTTATATATAAACTTTTCAAATAATATTATGTGGAATAAGGATGCATATAGAAGGGGGAAGATGGAGAATTGTGGTAGCAAACGGATGTCACTTTGATCAGCAAAATCAAAGGTATCTCGTCGTACAAAAATTCTGAATCATTAAACGTTGATCCAATATTGATTGACCTGCGTGTCGAATTGTTGGACTCTCCATCTGTATTCGAGAGAAAGATACTGCGTACATATATCGTCGGTGTTTTGTAAAAAGGGCGAATCAACCATTTTGGCGAAATCGAGATTTTAATGAAAATACAATATGTACCCCACTAGCTTTGTTGTGTAAAAACGGCGAATTTTTATCTCCACAGGAAAGTACTTAAAAACGATAATCGACTAAAATTAAATTAATTAAAATTACGAAATATAAAGCGAATGTGACATATTAGGCCATTTAAAATATTATATAATAATGCCTATTATAATGTCAGTGTTCTTTCTAAGTTTTATTATAAACTTGTTAGATATTTATAATCATCTACAGGTAAAAAACAAATAAATGTCAAAAGTTAAAAATCCTCCTCCTGTAAAGTAGCATTTTGGTTAATTCGCCCATTTTACAAAACAACGACGATATGGTCCCATACTAGAAGGAGAAGAATGGCATTATGACATAACCTGAAGCTCTACAACCTCTTCCAAAAAGAATTGATCTCCGCATTCGTTTAAACGTGATAATATTCCAATGGGCGGACCATGTACGAAAAATGTGTCCAACCGCAGGGATGATCATATCCTGAATAGCAAACCGGATGGTCGGAAATTGACTGGCAGGCCCAAACTTCGATGGTTAGACAACATCAGCAAGTATGCAGACACCTGGAGGAGATTGGACCAGGATAAGGGGAGATGGAGGTATTCTTGAAGGAGACAAGGACATTCTAGGACAGGCTAGGACTAGGGCTTAAGCTTACATTTAGGAAGAAAATAAAACCTCGATTACAGTGGTTTACACAACTCAAATTTTGTCAGCAGTTAACATGATAATGTGGAGACAGATCATGTATCCCCGGTCAACGAATACCCAGACAGAAGCAAAAACAATGACAGACATTTTAAAAATAAAAACACGGCAAAAAAGTGATTTGTAATAATTCTCCAGCACCCTTTTTAGAAAAATTTCTTATATTTTATTTTCTAACACAAAAATTTCGAAACACTAATGTCAGGTTTTTTTAGAAACACAATCCCTAATGGAACTGGTCAATGGGTGTCCACCCGAATTCCGGAGTGGTGTAGGTCATGGCTGGGGAGGGCTGACAGAGCTCTAGCCTGGGGGCCCGGCGTGTCGGGTTGACCAGATAAGTGAGATAAACACACATCATAAATTAGCTTTAAAAGTAAAAACCTGCGGTGCTATTTAACTTCATGGGCATGAACATTTTCAATTACTTATATAATTGTGCAATATATTTTTTGATTATTATGTGTCGATACTTGACAGCTCCATTATTAAAGTAGATATATTAAAAATCGCCAATAATTCACTGTATAAGTACCCTTAATATGAACTGAAACACAATTTGAAGAACGTTAATGTAGTGTTTCACACTGCCTTTAATCTTAGCGGTAGGTAGGGGGCCCGCCAAATATCCTAGCCTGAGGGCCCGTTTCAGGATGTGGTGACCATGGTGTAGGTACAACGAGTGCAATAGACAAAAGACCGATAAACGAGAAATTAGGCTGTGAAGAAGAAAAAGATCCTATGGGACTAATTTACATTCTCCTCCTTGCCCCCCCCCCCCCAATATTAAATCCTGGGTGCGCCACTGATATGAGATAACCCAGATTGCCAGAATTGCCAAGCCCGTCGCTCACAGCTTCATAAGCGGACATTCACCTATCGCGGGAGCTTAAAGCAGTTGCAAACGTATATAAATATAAATATATTCGTACATTACGATTACACTGTCCATGCTGCATAATATTGAATTTTCCCATGACTTAGGAGAGTATTTATTACTTCGAGTAAGCATAATGTAATACCAAGCTGTGTATACGTGAGTGGTTAGTTTCCGACCTCCCGGGAGGAGGCTCGCTTTTTGCAGAGCTGGGAGTCGAACCCGAAGACCACACCTTGCGCGGATGGTAACGCGGTAGCGTGGTACCGTTAACGCAGACGATGCACCGGCAGCGTTGCCAACTTAGCGTTTTTCTTGCCAGATCTAGCATTTTTCGATAGGCATCCATCTAGCTTGCAAAAAATGTATCTAACTTATAGCGTTTTTATTAGCATTTTTTGATGCCTTCAACAGCGTTAAATGTGCTCAAAAATCTAGATTTTTAGTTTATTTATTCAGATTTTTAATGAAGGTAGGTCTATACTTAAGAAATTAAACAATACAATGAAAGAATATGAGCATTCTTGGCATTATAGTGATATATTGGTATCAGATATTATAATTTAATGTGTGCTTGCATGTGGCATCGAATTGACAATTATCAGGGATTCCACTCTCTGGTATTATTACTTATCGTAGATTATTAGATTAATTAATTATTTTTTGTCAATTTTGAAATGAGTTTCTGGGAAAATGTGTGATTTTATATTTTTTCAAATTTTGCACTTTTTTCGATCAGCAAAAAAGGGTAAGTACTGAAATTTTATTTTCTCAAAATCTAACGTTTTTTCCTGCCAAATAGCTTGTTTTCATACCCCATCTGGCATATTTGCAGTTGGCAACACTGTGCACTGGATTGACTTGCTCGGCGCCGTGCAATTGGGGATTCCTTACAAAATGAAAAGTATACGGACGAAACGGGGATTAATTCGTAAATGGCTACTTCATTGAAAAAAATCTCATAATTGAAGACAGGCCCATACGTTAAATATAAATCGTGGGATATAACCAGGGTCGGAATGAGATTTGAAAACGATCCAGAACTTTTCTAGTCAATTAAATTATATTATATCTACCAATATATGACAACAAAATAATATTGACATATACATGAACAAATCATATTGTCAAAATAGAACGATTATGAGAAAAATAGAAATGTAATAACACGACATAAGATGCTGGGAATTATAACGATGATCTCATTCAACAGTTGGGTTTCCAACAGCGTTCTGGACGGCTTGTGCCCACTCTTCTCGGCATTCGACGACACGCAAGTCCTGTGGCAACTGGAAGACACCCGTGGAAAAAATTGGTGTAACTCTCTGGCGCATCGAATGTTTACTATGATTTTCCGATGTGGTATGCGACACTAACGGTCCTAATAATTGTAACCGTTAAACTCACATGTGAATACCCTTAGTTATACCGGCAGGACAGGTGTTTATCACTCGACCCATAATAGGAATTGTCTGAGTACGGGAATGTATCTGGAGAACTGCGGTATTCTGCAAGTGAAGCGATAAGTAGTAAACGGGGTAAATATGAAAGTCGGTGGTAGCTACTAAACTTTATTAACTCCACCCCCTCTCGCCGCCACAAAAATCGATAATATTATGTTTAAAATGGACCCCCTAAACTCTTGGATACTTGGTATTATAATTGTATGTAATTTATTATATTTCCTTGGCATCTGCGAATATCGTGTAGCTCTCGGCCGCTTAGCTTACCTCTAATGTTCGTCGGTATGAATGGACTAAAACTTGATTCGGCTTAATCAAATCGAGCGTATAATGTATTCGTGCTTGATTAACAAAATAAGCGGAATAACTTATTTATAAAGATAAAATGGGCGTCAGGTGAATATGATACGTGACGCAATCAGACAGAGCATAATATTAACCCATTCGGGGAGACGTCTGACTTTCTTATTTATATATTATATCGTATTTATGTTTTTATTGTTTTTTATAAGAGGAATCATCCATAAGTATTACATACAACATTTAATAATGATTCCAGAGGGATTTTAGTATGGTTGAATTTATTAATCCATTAAAATTAAATATTATGGGACCAATTTGAGAAATTACAGGTACCAATATGGTTTATTGACTAAATAATTTACACATGTTTACATCTGAGGCATGGAAATCACAAAGCATTCAATAACCTGTATTACAATAAAGTTAATTAAGTTAATACGGTCTGAATTGAGTGAGAGAGAGGATAATAGATAGAGTCTGTATTCTATAAACTGGCGTACACGTCACACGGAAAGCATTCTGGCATCGCGTTCAACTGTTGCAAGTTTTCAATGGGAGGGAACGAGATGGATGCTGAAGCGGGGGGGGGGGGTAAACCGGCACGCCAGCTTATAGAAGACAGACTTCCGAGACTTAAATACGTAGGCAGAAGAAAATCATCAATTTTTGCAATCTGATAACCGAAATCGCAAATGGGCAAAAGACAAAGTGATAAACCCAATCCAATATAAATGTATGAACAAACATTATATTTTTAATTGAAGTAAAAATACAGAATAATAATAATATGTTCTGCACTTTTTGTGTTTTGGTTTGGTTATGTTAGATTAGGTTACCCATTATTTGCGATTTTATAAAGACCGGTTTCATCCCGCTTAAAAAGACATTGCGAAATAATAAGTAGGTACAGTACAGAAATATTGTTCCATGTAATTTGTACGTATCCATATCGTCGTAAGATTTTGTACTGGGAACAGGCGGCAGTATAGCAGTGAGACCAAATGACACGATATGGTCGAGGAAAATTTGAGTCTTTTTAGATTCAAAATTAATGTTATTCCGAGTAAGTTCTAACTGGATTTAAAATAATTTAAATGATAGTTTTGCATTAATTTATATATGTTTTTATAATAATTATTATGGTAGGTAATTAATAACCTACTTTTAGATAATTCATAATTTTCAGGTACTTTTCATTGAACATAATATAAATATATGGGCGTTCTTTAGGCAGGTGGTGTAAGTACCAGTGGCGAAAGGTGGAGGTAGGCTGTTAAAATCCGGCATAAATAGTGAACACTAAACTTTGTCAGTCGAACGTATTTGTTTTCATTCGACTAAGACTGCAATATGTAGACATTAAAATTCAATTAAACCCTGCCTAATCTCCAAGCCATTGAGTCAAAAAAATATTCGCTTATCTATAAAATATCTAAAATTATGCCGTTGTCAAACCATACATTAATTTTAGATATTTTATAGATAGAAGAATATTTTATATCGATTATGGTCCGGTTTAGGCAGGGCTTTGAAGGTTAACTAAAACTAAACAACGCGATCTCTAATATAAATTCTTAAATCAACGAAAACAAATAAGTATGTCTGAAAAAGTGTCCACTATTTATATCGAATCTAAACAGCCTACCTCCACCACTCGCCACTTGTAGGTACTTACATTCGTTTGTCGTCCTAGTTTATTCCTATTATTTAATGTCCTGTTTTGTGTCTGAAATACCTGTAGCATTATTGTATTTTTTTAAACCTCCTGTGTATAAAATGTTTAATTTAACAATTACATCCTGATCTATGCAAACAATGTAGCAAAAACCTGTTATGTGCTTAACACATAAATGTTATTATGAGATAAACAATTTACATGGCGCTCTGTCAAGTGGCTTGCGTTGGCTTGGTCGAAATGCACCACGCTGCATGCAATTTGTTTCAGCAAGACACGGCGCTAGAAAACGGTGTAATCAGTCACCTCGCGGCGCCTCCACCCGCCTCCATCGACCCGCCAAAATATACAATCAACTTTCTCATAACGAAAGGTCTCACCTAAATATATGGCAAATCTGCATGCGAAGGATGGATAACGACGGTGAAAATATTTAATATCGATTGCCGTATGGACACGATATTAAACAATAAAAAAAGCTGACTAGGCGACGCCATCTGGACGACAGAAGAACTGGGCGATTCCCATCTCGACGCCAGTAAATGTTAATGAAATTTGTTACTAGAGTGCGAAAATTATAAGTTGAAGTGTCATGGCCGCCGTCGTGGTACTGCGATATATTATGAAAGGATTGTCCGTATTGTAGTTCTCTAAATGGCCACGCTTCACGTTAAACTTGCCGCAGTCTAATTTACTTGCTACTTGATTATGCTCTGGTTTCTGAAGAAGTAAACTGTCTGGCAGACAACAGTCGCACTCAAAAATGGATTTAGAAACCACCAATAGATGGAACAGATGGGCTTTCACCAAGACAAACTGCATTTCAATGTTTGAAAGGTATTTGAACAAGCTAAGTCGGTGTTCCAATATGTACAATAATTGATGACAACTCAATCGCCCTAAATAGTATAAATTGGTTTATTATTAAACAGTATACGTGAGTATTGAAATTATAGCGCGAGAAACTAGCGACATCTTAATGATAAAAAGATTCATACTATCAGGAAGTTTCTAAAAAACCAATATTAAATTTTTGGTGCAAGTTAATGCCAGAACGAATTACCGATATGTTACTTTTCGAATCAATATAATATAATGTCGGTACATTACACCACAGACAGTGATTAGGTAATTAGATGCAATGTATGCGTGTTGAAAAAGAAGGAACAAATTGGGAATACACCACGTCGCGTCTGGTGTTATTGTTACATTTTCTATTCCATAAATATACAATACAAAATGGAAAGATACGATGTCCTTTTCCCACCTTAACCCTCGTTTACCTTCGTCCAAGAGACTGTTTTCACCACTGCCAAATTAGTAGTTAAACTACGTATTGAATTTGAAAAATCTTGACCATGACAGTGTGTTTGCACAATGGCCAATTTACGATCCGATGTTGTATTTTATTGTTTGTTTTTAATTAGTGATGCCTAATTTGGTTTTTTTAAACATCTATGGTGGCACAGGTGTAATACGCTGCCCACGTACAATTTAAATAGCAGGTAATAAAACTCGCTAATAATAAAAATATATTGACAAACTTCTGCAACCTAATATAAAAGATACACCAAGGTTGGTTTCTATTCGTTTTAAATCGCTTATATAAAAGCAATTAAAACGAAACATTTTATACCTACTCAGTCACTAACGTTCATATATTTGAACTTTCAAGAATATTCGTGATTAATTAAATTAATTGATTGTCTTTTAAATAAGTAACTAGGGGGGGGGGGGGGTGCAACAACCGACAGCATCCACCACAAGGCTTGCAGGGGATAGAGGAAATTGAAGAAAACTGATTCCAAATGTCACGGTACGAAACCCAGAGAAATCACAATCTTTAATCAAAATCTAAACTAACATTATTTCAGAACAATCAACAAAGAAAACTAATAATTATTTCATGGTTTAAACGAAAATAACGAAGAATTTGTGGTTTCACAATAAATTAAAATTAAATTATACACTACAATATTGTATGTTACATTTTACTTTATTGGCAGAAATAAAGTGGAACCAAACTTAATTTTCAAGAAAATCTGGTGTAATATTCTAATTTTTTTATGAGATGTTTTAAACTATTTTCAATGTCGAATAACGAACGCTAGATTTAACGCCACAAGCTAGTGATGCATATTCAAAAATACTAGACCTGGCAAGAAAAACGCAAAGATGGTAACGCTGGACTCACGAGGGTTACAACGAGTAGGTACGAGTATGATAAAGATATACAAAAAATATTTAACTTATTTTTCATGATTTCGCAACTAATAAACTTAGTGAATATGTATTTCGATTGAAAGAAAGTACGTGCACTCCCAATTATTAATAGTCTTATTAAATAATTATTAGTCGCTCGTGGCTTGAGTTGGGTTTAGGGAATTTCCCGACGGGAATTCTCGAGAAAATTTTCGAGATTTTCCATCCCGAATCTCGAGAATTGAATTTTTGAACATTTCGGGAAATCCCGTATCTCGAGAATCTTTTCTCGGGATTATGCCTATATGATATCAAGTTATGTTTTGAATTATATTTGTTTTCCTACTTCTATTTTGTCTGTCTTCTTACATGAATTAAAAAAAAACATATTTTTTTGAATTTGTCTGTTTTTACACTGATTTTAAGATTTTTACGGGTTTTTTTAAATGTCCCAATATCTCGAGAATTCTTTTCTGGAAATCCCGAATCTCGAGAATTCAAAATTAACATTTTGGGAAAACCCGAATCTCGAGATTGAGATTTTCTCAGGAAATACCCAACTCTACTCGTGGCTCACTGCAGAATGTTGATCGTTAAAAAAATGATGCTTTTCAGTGGGTACACTAAATGATTCTTCTCCTTCTATGCTCATAGACAAGGTTATTATCGAAATGAAACGCAATAATCAACACTATGCGTTAATCAATATTTGTAAAACAATGAGTAACTGACTTCCTCTATTGCAGTGTATATATATATACATATATGTATATATATTATGTACGTCGTTAGTAAAAAGTTAATACTTATTTCGTTGGCTTGCCGATCAGACTGGGTACTGTTATGAAATTATCAATCAATCGGCTACTCGGCTAGGAAGGCTTCGAGTGCAGAATCCATCGGTCAGCAGATATTTCAAGGGCGACCTCTCCGGCGAGCGTGAGAATGGACATGTGTAAGTGTATACTCGTATGTGAATTAATCTTGCTCTGTTGAAGAGAGTCGAGTGATAAGATAACAGAACACTTTATACCATAGTAATCGGTGAAAGTAAAGCAGATAAGCGTCAGGTACTTTCAAGGGGGTTGTTCTCGATTCATCATCGTCTCTTAGCGAGACAGTATATTTTCCATGCGAACTGATCAACCACCATCTTTAGTCAATATCTTATAACTTGCACCTATTATATCATTATTATTATTATACATGTATTTTTCGAATAGAAGAAAGACAACCACGGCCAGTTTTCAAAGATTTGGTACCTATTTTATGTGCATCTCAATATCTCTTATACCTGTATATCTCTTTGAACCAATAATTAATTTTTAGAGTAAATTAGTAAGTAAAGTTTTTGTTATTATAATTTAGTCTCACATTTTAACAATAAATTATTAAAAAAAAAACCAAAAAATAAAAAAATTGTGATCAATATTTATTACTTACAAAATTCCTACACTACGATAATTTAAAAGTCAATAATTCAACATCATCCAATAAATGCTAAAATATTACGAGAACGGTGGATGATTAAATATAATTGTGTATACGTGATTTTTCATCGGTGATCCCTCACTATCTACGGCCTACGCCCAAGAGACTTACCTCTACGCCTCGTAGACCCTACAGTTGCAGAACGCTACGGATTGAGTTTTCATACACTCCGCTAGACTTTTCCTATTAATAATTTATTTAGTTCAATCGGTATAAACGACAACCTCACTTACTCAATTATTTCTTACTTAATCGACTTGAGATAGGCAATCGTTCATCTATAGTTATTCGTATAGAACCTGTGCGTGTATAAGAGAGTGTGTGCGCTTGCGATAGTTCAATGGTTGACAGAAGGTCAAACATACGCGAATCTCTTTGATTTTACGTACCGGCCGTATTGGAAAATCGCATAAATAAATACTTACGTAAAAACAATCGACGTCGAAAAGGGGCGCCGAGCAAAATTAGGGGGCTTATTTTAGCACTCGCGTTTACTACTAAAGCGGAATTAAGCACACTGAGAAACTAATATAATATGCACCCGATCGTTCTTAAAAAAATACTTCCTCTACCTGTTGGAATAAGACGGCAGTTGTATCGATTATTAGCGTAATTAATTCTAAATAAAATGACATCATTCGAAGTACGTAATATACAAACTATGTCGAATTATTTTCGGTTATTTTTTTAGTCATCGAGGTAGCGCACTTTTAGCGGATTTCCTTGTAAAATAGATCAACAATAACCGTTGTGTAAGAATATAATATTATTATGATGTAAACTTAAGAGTACATAGTACATAATGGAAATCTTATGATAATAAACCAACATACGACATATGTTAATAAGTCAGAACGTCGGGGGCTGGTTTGGTTTGGTTTCAAACAAATATTTTCAACTGAAACTGATCGGCCGTTGTTTTGTAATAATTTTTTGCACCCTATTATAAATGTGTATCATGGAAAATTCTTCAAAGTAGGTACATAATATTGTGCTGCCATGTAGTGGATAAGCATTTTTATATACCTCCGCAGAATAAAAGAAATGTGTCTTTTTAGTAAGGTCTACCATACAAGTAGATATAAAATAAATGAACGAGTGATGGACCCAATAACAGGCAGACACAGATCATTACAAAGTCAAACAGTAAACACAGTTATAAAAAAATGCAAACAGTAGAGAGAAATTTAAAAAAAGAGTGCTCTCCAAACTTAAAAACTTTGAACTAGATCCAACACACACATTGGGAAAGGCAACATGCATTTGTTTGTCTCTCCCACGGTTTCTGGTACCAGCGCTATATCAAATAGGCCGCAATACTAAATTCTTGATTTTAACATATTGTGTAAATTTAGTATGGAATACAAAAAAATACGCGTATAATAATAATTATTGTAGTATTATTTTTTTCGTATAATAGGTGTAGTATAGAAATTATAAAGCAATACTACCCAGGAGTGTTAATTGACAGCAAATACATATGTTGTTTTCCAATTCACAAAAGTTAATATTGTAAACATTTCAGAAGAGAAAAAATTCCCAATGCAAACTAAATTTGCAATCATAATTTGATGCATAGGAAACATTCTTACGTCGTGCAGATTTGACAGACGGTAGAGCCAAAAAATGTGTGGAAGAAAAATCGAAAAATCGCTATCACTGTTTGCCTTTAAATAATCTATAATATAATACCTACATAACAAACAAGACATACGTGTTAGATAGAGCAGGGTTTGATAATATGACATTACAAGGCAGGCTGTGTCAAATATCAAATAGGCTGTGATCTAGGTACCTTCTATCCAATATTAAAAAAACTGTCAGTGATCTACGATACCTCTCCCATTGTCATATTTAAACTTAAACGAACGTATTATATTTTGTGTAGTATACATTGGTCTCCGGTTGAGTCGCGCACTAATCGTAATACAATTCTTCTTCTGCACAAATAGCCGACTGCGCTACGGTAAGAAAAAACTACGCCTCGGTTTAAAGCGCGGGGGTGCACAACTTCTCTTTCTCTCACTCCTGCAGCAAGCATGTGAGTGATGCTGTACACGATTTTTACATTTTCACGACTCAATTCCTATGGACTGGACGGACCATGGTGCAATCGACGCGTTGGGCATGCCCGTTACAAAGTAAAGTAATCCGAGTGTTTGAACTGCAGCAGGAGCTTCGTTTCGAGAGGAGGGTTTAATCGATAACGATTAACAAATAAATCGTGGTTATCCAAATTGCGTATTATTTTGCCGGCACATTCACAAAATTAAATGAAGTATAATTTTTTACACGAAAGAAAAAACGTAATAATTTCGTAACTGCCCCGTATGCTGCAATTTTGGATCTCACCTGTGGAGCAAAATAAAACCCAGTTTTCGAACATTCAACTTAAAGAAGAAATTCGCAGTTCATTATTTGTATATATTGTGTAAACTACGCTTAAACATTTTAATGTGTACCGTTATATTGTTTAAGAAAATAATATGAAGGTGTTCCGTAACTAAAATTAACCAGGAAACTGTGAATAAAAAAGGATGAAATTAAGTTAGTCTACTATTTAAAAGCAATGCTTAGATTCACTTACTATCCAAGTATCCACAGACACTAAGTAAATAAATTCGTATTACTAGACTGGGCAATGATCAATTTTATGTGTGTCAAAGTTCGACGTGACTCGAGACTCGGGCTAGTATGTGTGTTTGTGAAACTAGATTGTGGAAGCAGCCGGCGCCGGCGCTGTGGGCGTAGTCTTCATTCAAAACCCAAGCAGTCGCTCTACGTGAGGACGACGTACTCTTTTTTTTTTAATACCATCAGCAATTTATTATGTCTGCCCGTACCACACTGGCGAGACAACTGCCGTATCCTATCTGAATACAGAGTTGTGTTACCTACTTTATATTATTTTTATGGATGTGAATCGCATACACAGATTAAGTATTATAAATAAAATTGTTAGTTCAGGCGATTTCATGCAGGTGTCGCTACATCGCAACCAAGCTTTACTTTTACCATGCCATTGGCACAGCCATAATGCGGTTCGTCCCTTTCGATGTGACCAGCGTAAATTCTTTGGCAAACTATTAATTAGTAATACTGTATAGAGACAATGTACCAGTTTGTTTAACTAAACCTGAGGGTTAAAGCAATCAGATCGGCGTAGGGTTGCTTTATCGTCATTCTCAGTAATCAGACAAAGAATATAAATAGATACTTATATAAATCGGCATTAGGTAAGTAGATGTAGTGTTGCCATATTTTTAAACTATTTTACTATAATTATTATAATACGGTTGCCAACACTGGGTACATCAATAATTACAAGATAATCAAATGATACAAGACCTGGGAAAAGGAAATGACCATCATGTTACTGAAAATATGTATAGTTAAGTCTATGTGGTAAATACGAGAATGCATTAACAGTATTGTGTTATTATATTATTGGTTTTTATTATATCTGAACAATATGGCAAAATTGGTGGTTTCGGAATTAGGGAGTGTTCAGACGGGACACACGAGTGTCGCCTTTTTTTTTAGAGCAACCGGCGCGGCTGAGATTCCGCATTTACACATAACTAAATGGGAGCGTTCAAACGGGGGACACCCATGTGTCGTGCCCTTGGACGACATCCTGACATTGGATTATCCCAAACCTTTATTTGGATGTGTCAGTTAAAAAAATCGAGAGAATTGGATATTGTTGGTCTATGTGTAGGTATATGAAGCAGGAGTCGTTTTACGTAATGAAGCAGACAGTGCTAAGATCACAAGGACAAATCGTAACAAATCACACATAAAAAAAACATTGGATTATCCCAAAACTTTGTTTGGATGTGTAAGTAGAAGAATCTATAGACATGAATTTTGTTTATATATGTGTATGTGAATCCTGCAGGCAATAGTTAGATATAGATTGGTATTTTTTAGCGTTGAATAAATATATTAATTAATAATAATTAATAAAAATAAATTGTTTAGTAACTAACATGTCTTCGCCACTACTGAAACGTCATTGAGGCGCCTCCACTGCCGCTTTGTCAACACGCGAGTCACTAAGTAGGTACAGCAAGGATCAGTGAATGATTGAAAGAGCTAAGCCGACTTATTGGTGTGTCGAAGGAGAATAACAATGTCTGGTCCGCCCATACGATCAGGCCATTAAGAGATAATCTCGCGGCTGCGTCGAATTAACACATGTCACAACACGGACCGTCAACATGACACTGCTTCGTTGCGACATACGAACGTAGCGCCGGAAGTTTAAAAAGCAAAAATTTTATTGACAAGATCCCGCTGAAAGACAGGGCTGTTTTATTACCAAGGAAGGGAACTAACTGAATACGGAATTGTCATAAGTACTATTTATCAATAATTTATTAGCAACACACTGGCCTGCTGAATTTTGAATGCACTGGCAACGATTTGAACATCAACACATACCCCTTTTAAATTACATGTAACCTATACATACGAGTCCAGCCGTTCCCGGTCGTAAAATAAACAGTGGTTTGTCGTATTCAGTATCTACCTTCCAGCCGCGAGATCAAGACACGCTTTCTATCAAGGAGAGAAATAATATTTAGACGCGTTCTAAGTCTCAATAAATCAGGAATTCACCTAGAAGCAATCCCCTTCACCAAAATCATTCCACCCTCTCTCTCCAGCGATTCCATTCCATATTCATCTATAGCGACGAGGGCGGTGTGTTGTTAGAGTAGTAGTAGATATGTAAATTTTAATTAAACCTTCGAATTTTGTACTATTTAATCAAATCAAAATTTAAGCCATAAAAAAACGATGGCTATAGGTAACATAAATATTGGACAAAATCATCGTTATACGTTGTAGATAACGAGGAAAAATACTTCAGATACCGCTGTATAAATTAAACGAATGAAAAGTGAATGCATTAAGACCTTAATGCATTTTCTATAGCACTAGACTAAGAGATACATACTCCTAGAATGAAAACTACTTATCACTGTAAAATGCCACAATGGATAACCCTTGGCGACACCGTTAAATTGTATCGTTTACGTGGGATATCGCTGTCTTAATAATCCGGCGACTTAAAAACAAACACATCAGTGGCGTCACAGTCACGTCACGTTCAGTTAATAAAGCTACCTAAGCATTTCTTCAATAAACGAGTGAGTGCGCGCTTATTAAATTAAACTATAGGTGCTTACATAATATAACCGCACTTGTTATAAATGCAACATATAAAAAAATATTTAATCTCAATTTGAGTACATACATAAATCAAGCAATTAATTAATTCTTACAGAAGTGTTACCATGGTTACCTAAAACTTTTCAAATAATAACAATCCCACAAACGTCATGTTAAAAATACGGATTCACCCGAATAGTAAGATCTACTATTAGGTATATAGGAATACTATTTTCTTGAATATCATGAACAGAGAAAAGCTATATTTTTTTTAAATTCTGTGTGTATTATTTATTATGTGTCATTTGTGTAATGAAATTGTTTTAATCTTTATCTACGTTTTCTCATACCTAGTCAAAATTATTAGATACTAATAATTTCAATACAAAAGGATGCATGACAACAAAAAAAAGTATAAATTTGAAAAACGTCGTTCAAATTCGTTTCTATTACCACGTTTTTCTTACTCGTATTCTTGTTTGTCCGGTGGTTGTTTATCCAGTACAAATCTTGCAATCGATTTTTAACTAACTTCCCGACTAGCTAGACATTTGAAACTTTTAGAATATATCAGAACTCGATGCCAATGCATTCTTTTAATACTTTTAGCCATCTTTAAGTAGAATTGAATTCATTTTCAGTTAATTCTGTTTTGAAGAAATCCGTAATCCAATCCACTATTATTGGTTGCTAAGGGGATGGTCCTAGCAACTAAATTATTAATATATACGTGCGTTACTATGGAAATCTAAATGACATTTCACTATTCTATATTTGTTTGTCTGTTGCAAAATAGCAAAAAATAAATGCCTTATTTGTCCTAAATTATTAATCCATAGAATTGTTAAGTTTATATGATTCAACAGAAAATTTAAAAACGTGGTAGGTATATCAAAAGTTCTTTTTATCTTGTAATTATTTTTTAAACAGTTCGTCGAACAAATTGTTGTATTGTCATTTATATAATTATATAGGTACTGAAATCATTGTACAGTGGTACCATAGGTACGACAAAAGCGATTTGCAAATGTATTGGTGTGTCTGCTGCAATGGCTGTTGCAATGGTACCAAGCACTACGTCATGACACTAAATTACGAATTATGGTGGTAATGCTAGTTAGTAATTATTTGCGAATGCAATGCGGTAACCTGATGGCAATAAATGAAGATATTCGAAAGCATATTTCGTTCAGATAATTACTTACCTACCACCATCGAAGTTGTGGACCTTGAACAGTACCATATTAGTGCGAATCATTTCAGCCGTAGATACACATGGACCACTGTCGAATGATTGCAGTAAGATATCAATCACAGCACGTAAAGAAATATTCAGTACACAGTGAACCACATAATATCTCTAAAACGTCCAACGAGATGCTGCACAGTTAATATACAAGATTACCTACTGGCACAATGCTTGTAAACCTTCAACAGATGAGTTAAGTACACCAAGAAGATGTTTATTAAAAACACTGACATTCAATTGTAATATTTAATAGTAGAAAATAGCACACTGTTTATAAATAATATAAGAGTATGTATTCTGAACGCCACAGCATTTGCTACCTACTGATATTCCCTGTTCCTGAGTATTTAGTTATCGCCGTGTGTGAAAGTGTCACTGCTGTCTCGTACAGTAGACAGCTACATTGTTGGCTACGTGTAAACCGATTGTAGTCTAGACTCCAGATTAGTGATAATAAACCATAATTAAATTTAGTAACACGCATTAAATACCGGGAAAGAATGGGCCTCGAGATAGTAATGTATTAAACTGTCATAAAATGCATCAGAATTCACGATAAACCAATGAGATATCACGGGGAGCTGAGGCTTTCGAGCTGTGGCAGTATTATAAACGGGGTCTCTAAATTCCCCGGACAAGCTGACAAATGTTGACTACCTTAAACAAATGGAGGCTGAAGAGACCAAGAAGTTTTGCGTAGAACCTAAACTGAGAAGCTGAAGTTCCTCGGCAACACTAAAATTACAGAATTCTCATTGTATCCAAGGAAATTTTAACGGTAAACGTAAGTAACAGAGGACGACGCCACATTTTATGGCAGAAGAACATCCGTGATTGGTAAGGGTGCAGTTCCATGAATTGTTCCGAGAAATATACCATAAAGCCTTGTTCGTTTTATAGCGGTCGACCTCCAGTATGAGAATTCTGATGTATGGCACAAAAAAGAGGTTTACCAATATGACATAATAATATTGAATTGGGGTTCCGAGGTGCCATTTAATAGTTCCTGGTACAATAGTACCTACCTACACTTGACCAGGTAACACAAAAATAAGGGAAGTGGGTTACCTTCTGGGTGTAAAGAAACATGAGATTAACACATTAATACGCGTTAGAGAATAATAATGTAATTTTCAATATTTATGTCTATCTGTATTCTATATCATAATAATATGCATTAAAATTTGTCAAGTAAAAGAAATCGCGCATTCAATATTGGGAACATTCACACGCTTAATAGTCAGACCGGTATTAAGTCATAAGCAAGAACTGATTCTATAGGCTTGGTTTATGGCTACTGGCTTTCGCATATATATCTTATTAATCACTAATCTGTTCCATGCACATGACGTATCATTTAATAGCTCCAAATATCGGTCGAACCAATAGCTAGCATTTACATTAATAATTATGAATCATGAATAAATAAATGAACAGCCCCTGTGCCGATGATTTGCCATGACTCGTCTAGACGGCAGACATGTAAGCCGTGTGGTAACGTGGAGTGCCAGCGGCGCCGGCGCATAACGAAACGATGACCCTTGCACGTGCAATGTGCAATTGGCTGCACATGCTGTTCTAAATACGCGAAATGCATTAGGTAAAAAAATTAATATAATTACATATTCCAATAGCCGAAACTTTTAATACTACCAATTGCACATAAACATTCTCTCAAAGTAGAGATATTTTTAACAGGGGTTCCCGACGCCAGGGTTATAGCGGGCAATTTTTTTTTGACGCAGATAACGCAATCGATTCGTCAAAAGTTTTAAAAGGGGGGATCGAAACAGTTCGAACCAATTATTAAAGTATACTAAAATCTTAAAAAAAATACATATTTCTGACAAAAAAATATGAAATATTATATTACACAAATCATGACAAAATCCCTGCAACTAAAATTAAATAACATAACCACTCAAATATATTACATTGTACCTACTCGTACACAGAAATGAACCACTATTATTATATGACTGACATCTTCAATAACAATTATTTTTAAATATAATATGAGGTGATACATACTTATTTAAAGATGAAATGGAAAGTGGTCCTCAAAAAACTTAGTGCCTCGGACCTCCAAGTCACTGAACCCGCCACTGCTCATAGGCAATTAAATTTTAAAAAAAAAATACAGATTAAAAAGAAAACAACCGTTCTCATTCCACCACCATGACGGCATTTGTCCAATTTTTTCCTGTTGTCCATTTGACGAGCAGCATCGAGCATATCGACCTCGCGGACGTCTCCATTGGTTTCTTTAGTGATCTTTCCGCGTTATTCTCAACGTGCACATCTCCATGCCACGTTGCGCTATTAGAAATTTTTGGATTTTTCCAACAGTAACAGTCCACGTTTCAAACCCATACGTGATCATTTTACTACAGAATTGGAGGTTAATTTTGAAGATTAACTATTCAGGAGCCCACATGCACTCCACACCGGTTTGGTTCTGCGAGCAATCTCATCATAATATAAATTACATAGGTACATTTTTAGCGAGGGGTGCAACCAGGGAACTCAGAAATAATGGGAACTGAAATACATAACGGGTAAGGCGAAGCAGGTAACCGACTCCGAGTAAGGAAGAACCCGGGCTAAACTTACACACGTGTCAAGAATACGTTTTACCTCAAACACTAAAAACTGCTCTCGGTTTATGCATTTACGCTCATTTAATGTTGACGTATTACACACACTATTGCACGTGCATAATGCGTGCTTCATTTTTCGTAGGATACTCACACATTCAAATTACTGCATCAACATGTGGCGTATTGAATATAGCCTATCGATATTCTATTTATTATCTGTTCTGTGGGTGCAACACTAGTCAATGCGCCCCCTAAAGTCATTCTCAATGGATGTGCTATGACATTTTATTTTTGAAACTTTATTTTACTGTATAAAATTGTTTGTTTTATTTTTCTTCCTTTTGTGAGATGTTATGTCCACCAGTGGTGAAGTGTGAGTTTTTGAAAGAGGTAGGCTGTGGGAGTAACCGTGCTTGTCATTTATAAACGTAGCATACGCTCAAAATATATTACCTATCATATTTGACAACATCCGTTGTTATGTATATATTATGTTCCATAACAATTTATAATTTAACCCGTAAAACTAGACATTTTAAAATACTTCTATATTTAAAACACAGGACTAAAAATCACGAGATAAATTATTTTATATTTTTAACAACAATCAATACATATTTATGTTATTGAATCGCATAGAAATTATTTTTTAAATTATTTTTTAAATTATCTTCTTATTAATTATTTTGAATAATGTGCTCTAGCGATGTAAGCGCTAGTGAAACAACTTGTAGATTTGTATGTGGGGGAGGCCACACATTTTGGAATTATGAGAAAAAAACTTCATATTGAAAAACCCGACGATTCACGTCAAAATAATTCTATACAATGGGTATGTGAAATGAAACGCGGTGTTTTATTTTTTTAAACTTTCGAGAGATGCCATAGATGGCGCTTATTGAAATATGGGAAAAGATCGTAAAATTAGACAATTATACGATAGATGTCTTTGGGCATAATGAATATATTATTATTTGTGATTACTTATATAAATACGTCAATATGAAAATTAAATTTATTTTTCTTAAGAAGGTAGGCTTTAAATAATCGCCTAGTATGGAGTCTTCGCCACTGATGTCTACAATGTTTTGTTTTCTTAAATAAATAAATAAAATACCTATAGGTACCTACACTGATTAGTTATTACATTATTAGTACTTATATATAAATACTATCTTCTGAATATTTTTTTTTATTTAAACTACCAATTAAATTAAACAATATTTTAGTTAAGTGTGCAGATTTTTGAATATAAGGTTAGTAGTTTTCCCCAGTGAAATTAAAGAATATTATAACTAGACCTTAACTAGACGCAGGATTCAATAATATCGTGAGAAATTTTGTCATAAAGCTGTCTTTTGTTCTGCATTCTATCGAAATGCATAGATAAGCTTTTGTTATAATATAAAATGAATACTTTTTTATTTAAAAAAAAATAATCTCCAGCAATCAGAACAAAATAAGGCATACCTATCGTCGTTTAAATGAGGGTAATTTGCATTACAATATAATATGAAACATGATATTATGTCAGAGGGGTTAATAATATATGATACAAAACGAGTGCAGTTCACAGTTCCCAAGACAGGATATTTCGGTTCAATGAAAATGCTTTAGTTTATTATACCAGTGATCTTAAACCAATTAAACAACCTAGTTTATTTAATGGTTTATTCAGTTACTTATGGCTGATATCATATTTGTTTGTTCAAATAATAATAATTGTAAAATGCGATGATAAAAAGAATAACTTTAGTTCTGTGAGATTTACCAGCCCAGAGTTTTTGATATGAAAACGTCTGGGCGAAGCAGTGATTCACGATCGATCGGCTTTCCGGATTGAAGGATAGACCTGAATGAGGATGACGACTCAATGACTATTCCCGACTAAACCTTTGGAGTTGCATCACGAGTGTTGTCGATGGATAAATGAATTGATCAATTAGTATTTATTTATAGGTACAACTAGAACAGTGGTTCTTAGCCTGGTTCGGTGAGTCAGTCTCAGGGGTTCGGCGGAGGTCAAGACACACACCCGACTCATATGATTCGTGATGATACGCCCCGCTTGGCCATCGTTGGCTGCAGATGATCACGCAACATCGCTTGGCCTATCTGTGCTGAATACCTCGATGAAATCATTGAAATTCAGCAGAGCCAGGTTCAACAGTAACTCTTCAGAACAACAACGCTCTCAACGTTTTGGTGTCAACAAATGGTAACGTACCCTGTTATTGCTAAGAAAGCTTTGGAGATTTTCATACCGTTTGTTACAACATATCTTTGCGAGCAATCCTTTTCGAGGATGCTGGACATAAAAACGAAGAAAAGGAGCAGACTTTGTTGCGAAAATGACATGAGAGTGGCACTTGCCAAGGTGAAGCCGCGCATTTCTGAACTGGTCTCTGAAAGGCAACAACAGAAGTCACACTGATTTGCAGTAAATATTCATTGTTTTTGTGTGAAAATCATGTTTTAATGGTTTTGTTCTTTGAACACAGTGATGTTGATGCACGGTTCATTTTTTGCACCAGTAAAATATATACCTATGTTTTGAATTTGAAAAAAAATCATATTTTATTTTTCCAAAAGAAGGGTTCGGTTAGTGCTCATATGAAACTGGTAGGGGTCAGTACCTCCAACAAGGTTAAGAACCACTGAACTAGAAGGAAATAAAATAATCAGCATTTATCAATATAAATAAATTTCAATAAATTATATAGAGTAAATGAGGCAAACTTCATGAATTCAAGAATGATAACCTAACCTAACCAAATAATCCAATATATCAGCCATTTTCAAAATTAATTGACTGCTGGCTTCCACTAAACTACTAAACTTGAAGCTAATTTTCTTCCAAATCATTTTTAAATCTACACTGTGCGACCAAGAAACGTTTAGTACCTAAGTGGTACTTATATAATTTAAAATTAAACACTTCTTACAATTTTTTCACCTTTGCTACAAATACTATCAACACCACGCCTCAGAACTGAAGAATGGAAGGTAAATTTAATATACAGCTAGATAAACAATATTTAATTTATAAAACTCGTCGAATCACTTAGTATTCACGACATTTACGAATTCGTTTATATCTGGAGAATGGACCGGTGTGTACGTCGCAAAGATGTGCGACCACTGGTCGTTATTTTAAACAACAGCTAGTTCGACTTGCCCAAGTGCATCAAAAGTTCCGTGAGATGAGGGCTTTTTAACGACCGACCCAGTAAAAACTAAAAAGCACAGGAAGGATCGTTTACAGAGCATATTATCGAGAACGACGGTTATTTAAATAATAATTATAACGTTGGAAGTTTTCGTGGTAGGTACACGCCCCAAAAATAAAATTTGGATGCGAAAGGGGTAGGTATAATAATATATTACTTATGCAAGCGTAGGAAAGTACATAATTTGAATTTTTTTAGTTTAAAGAACTACATAATAATACGAGGGTTATTGTTGCTGGGAAGTCAGGCCTAAGGGTGTCCATGGAGAATCATCATTATATACCTTATACAAAACACTGTGAAGCGAGTTTTGAACAAATCATTGTAAATAGCTTGCCATATTTACTGATGATCTTGGTCTTCGTTAGCGTCTTCTGTTCTGCACAGTTGGCAAATTGGCGACGCCGACGAAGATTCAGTTGAGTTCTTGATTTGATTGATACAGCGCGCATCGATCGGTACGGTGTCAAGGTGTATATAATATAATTTACTTTTTACGTAACCAACCATGAGCAGTATCTCCAAGCTGTGAACGAATCCGAATCACGTCTACGTTTAAAGCGCGGGGATTCACATTTTGTCATTCTCTCACACCTGCGGCCGGCCGCCATTGTGCGAATACGAATCAAGTGATAAGACAGGTCACACGGGCTTCCACATATTTAATTTTAAACAATTTGCATGTAAGTTGTTCAAGGAAATAAAAATACGAATGGTTAATGCTTACTCTTCAAAATCTCAATGAAATCATATTATATTTGAGAGATGTATGTATATACGTTTTACATTTTCACGACTCAATTCCTTATATGGTACGATCAACCAAAATCCATCACAAGACGTTCGATATGCCTGGAATATATTATTATCAGATTTCAATAAAAAGACGTTACCGCACTATTTATACATATGACTATAAAGCCTCAAATCTACACAAATGTTAAACTAAACAGTTTCGTAATAACCAGCTCGGAATACAGTATGTAATAAATTGAAATAAATAATCGAACGCTGGAAAATATAATTAACTCCTTATAATAAGAATAATTTATGTCAATCTTTTAAAGTAAAGTAAACAATTTTTATGCTGCTGTGGGGTGGGGTTATTATAATAATTAGGGGTTGATATAATATTATATATGCAGGGATGCACTATTTCTATTTGTAAAACGATCCTGTGCGTCCATTTAAATTTTGATTTATGCTGAGCTTGCTGCATAAATAACAGTGGCGTAACATCACATATAAGTATATTATATCTCAATAAACTATTTTTTATTCAAAGAATATACCAAAGAATAATTCAGAAGTTTTGAGAATGTAATATTTTTAAATGGTTATATGTACATAATTTGAAAATACCTCACAAAAATACGTAGTAGATGTTTAAAAAAAAATATTCTTTCCGGCGTCGTATTTTTTCCAAGATTTTTATTTTTGATGTGTTTTTTGGTACTGTTCGGTTATACCGGAGCCAGCGGAAAACGCATTTTGAAAATAGCCGATAAACTGGATTATTTGTTAGGTTAACCTAACCAAACCTAACCTAACCTAACCTAACCTAACCTAACCCAACCTAACCGAACCTAAACTAACCCAAACTAACAAATAATCCAGTTTATCGACTATTTTCAAAATGCGTTTTCCGCTGGCTCCGGTATAACCGAACAGTACCTGTTTTTTTACATCTTTTTGATTTCACTCTGTGGGTACAGCGTTATTATGTTTATTAATCTAACATCTCATAAAATAAACCAACACTCAACAGTAACTCAGTCAATTGCATGTAACCTACAACTTTTCAAAATTAGATCCGACCAATTATAAATATAACCATAAAAACTGTGATTGTAACTTAGATTGACCGAAAGCCGTGAGAAAACTTTGTAATACTATTTATTATAAATTTTGAATTATCAAACTTTGACCAAGGGCAAACAAAGACCACAGATATTAAGTACATTGGTTGTTTTTTTTTCTTCAATATTTTTGAAAATTTATAAGATAGATATAAATACAAAACAGGCACGCCTTTAGCGAGTGACCCTTCAGGCCGCGGTGATGGTATATTTGTATACAAGCAAAGCAAGCAGGTAAAAAAAGCCCCCAGAACCACAATAATAAATTACCGTATAAGTCCGTCATCGCTTGAGATTAATACAAAAAAAGAATTTTAATCCGCGTGGTGATTTATAGATGAACGCACATTTAAAAAATGATGGTATAATATTGTGTTAAAAGGTAAAAATTGGTTGAAATAATAATTCCAATAATATAAAACAGAAGATCAAGAAATAAAAAGGCTTTGAATTGGATTAATAATGAATTTATAAAACCATCTAATGATTGGGGTATTATTATTATCATCATCAGGGGCGCGACAACCCGGTGTGGGTCTTGGCCTCCTCCAACAGCTCCCTCCACCTGTCCCTATCCAGTGTGGCCGCTTTCCAATTTGGTACCCCTAGAACACGGCAGTCATTGGCAGCTCCATCCAACCAGTGAATCTTTGGCCTGCCTCTTCTTCTACGCCCGATTGGATTGCCGGACATCACTCTATTTGCCGGTTCATTGTCATTCATACGGTGCACATGACCTAGCCATCACAGTCTCCCAATCTTAATTGATTGAACTGCGCTGCAATCTTCGTATAGCCCGTAGAGCTCAGCATTATATCTTCTCCTCCAATTGGTGCCGTCCCTGATCGTTCCACATATACGGCGGAGAATTTTTCTTCCATAAATGTTCAGGGCTCGTTCATTTCGCAGAGTTAATTTCCAGGCTTCCGTTGCGTAAGTGAGCACTGGCTTTACAAGTGTCTTGTAAAGAGTGCTTTTAGTTCGGCGAGATAGGATGCGGGACTTAAAATGTCTTATTATGCCTTATTGGGGGTATTATAGTACTTACTCATATATTATTTTCTGGGACTGCTTCTATTACAACTAAATTACTATTCCAACTAGTTAATACTCGTACCATAGAATCTTTAGTTCACTAAATACGCATGCGGGATGCCAAAAGATTTTTTTTTGTATCAATCTTAAAAAGATATCAAACTGGAATTGTATACACGCTATATCGCAGTAAGTAATTGTTATATCATAGTAACGTGTGTCAGGTGATAATTTCATATTTGATAGCTTGTGGGCGGGCGTGTAAGGCCCGTTTCAGACGGGACACCGGTGTCACGCTGGATATAATATAGGAGGCCTTTGTATTCGAATAAAGGGGCCTTTGTATAATTTTTATGAACGTCCCAGAGTAAATGAGTCAACGCGTGTCCGGTGCACTTTTCCATCGGCCGCTACATTCTCAAGCCGCCGATAAAAATGTTTTTATGACCGCAGCCAGATGTTCTGATTTATATCGCGAAATTATGCGCTGACTCATTAGCTCTGGGCGTTCATAAACATAACACAAGGGCCTGTTTATTCGAATCTCATCCTCCTATATTATGTATATCGAGCGCGACACCGATGTCTCGTCTGAAACGGCCCTTAGACAAAACGGCAACAAGAAGTGCGCCGAGTATTATTTTTCTAAAATGCCGAACAAAGATTGAAATAATTATTCTGTATCACCCTTTATCTACATAGTTAGCACGGCTGCCAAGGGTGCTGATACAAATCATAATCTACATTCATTGCATAGTTCTTAACATTTAACTATTGGAATACGACATACCATATATATCACGTTTTATTTGTATTATGCTGGAATACCACCCAAAGTCCCCCCCCCCTCCCCCGCTGGAGAAATTAGTGATCTTGACTAATGCCAGATTACATCCGCAAAATTTTTAAATAAGTGTGGATAGCGGTTTACGAGTATGTATGGTATCGAGTTCTAATAAGTACATACAATAAGTAATGTTATACTTTTTTCAATAAACTACTTATTCAGCAATCATTTAAACATCACACTTATTTGAAACACTGTGGTAAATAATGAGAATACAACGAACGAGTCAGGTAAATGCAATAAATTCTCATTATTATAACGATTTAAATTAAGATATAACTATAGGAAAGGTTTAATAAAACGTAAACTAATGTGGCAGGCAAAAACAAGATAAACAATCAGAACGTTGAAACAAGAAGTACATTTGTAATGAATGAATAATCAGCCCGCCAGATGCACCTAGCAGGAAAATACAGACTTTGCAATTTGAGACAATTCATTGATAATTTACATTTTAAGTGTTTTATATAATTATAAAAACATTGAAAAGGGGGTAAAAGAATCGATTTCACCGCTGAAACTTAGAGGTACACTCATACGACCGGGTTACAGACACTCTAGTTTGTGAGCGGACGCGTCAACCTTCGATGATTGAAGTAGTCACGAAGACACGCTCACGTGCCTTATGCATGTGTTGGATGTCGCCAGAAAGTGCGACACTCCGTACCTACCCTTGTCGCACGGTCTCAAGGATTTTGTCACTGCGATCGACGCCTCTTCACCCTGCAACGGTGCTTAAAACTGATCAACGCGCCAACTCAATATTGTGCTGGATTGCCAATTACAATGGCATGGCTAGTTATTGATTATATTATAATGCAATGCGGTAACCTGGTGGTAATAAATCGATTGCATATTTTGTTCAAATTACTTATTTTATTACAATACGCAATAAACTAGCCCTACCAATGAAGTATATAGTTTCGTGTCATCGCATGATTATCATAGTTGGCCGGGGTACAGTGGTCACAATAGTGATTCTCATTTTGACATACAATCAGGGAACTGAAATACCGAACGGGTAAGGAGTAGCAGGTAACCGATCTCGAGTAAGAATCCGGGATAAACTTAAACAAGTGTCAAGAATACGTCACACGTCGAATACTGACATCTGCTCTCGGCTTATGCATTGGCACTCATTTAATATCGGTGTATTACACACACTATTGCACGTGCATAATGCGTGTTTCATTATCGTAGGACACTCGCACATTCAAAACTCTGCATCAAAATAATTGAATGTGGTCTATCGGAATTATATTATTATCTGTTCTTGTATGCAAATATTTAAATAACAACAAAAAAATCTACCATTGCGATGTAAGTAGGTATAGCCCTATTAATAAAACGATCGTGAGAGAAGCATTTATCCGTTCATGATATGACAAAGGAACCACACTACTACAATATAAGAAAGGTGAAGTGAACCTACAAAAGGACAGCATTAGATTGTGAAGGATGTATTAACTTATTGACGGTAGAGGGACGCATACGCAAGATGTCAACCCAAAGGACACGCGCGCTTTCCAACAATGACACAATGGAATCGTATTAAATTGTTTGAGCCCATTCAAGGAATTCAATAGCGTGTTATCGTAACGTATTATGATAAATACGTACGATATTAAATTTGTAGAAATAATGTTCAACATAAGTATTGTTACCACCGAAGGGCGGCGAATTCCAATAATCAACAAGAACTCGACGGCGGATAAGTACGTATTTAGCCTGTACTTCAGTTGAGGCACGGTCTAAAAAGATTGTGGCTAGGCGATGCGCGGATTGCGGGTCACGGGTGCAAATGACGCATGCCAAACGAAATTTAATTTGTCATATAAATCCAACATACGTCCATTTTATGTTCTGTTTATCGACTCTTCTGTAGACTCATCCATTTCAATTCGTGACACTCAGTATGCGGGTACACAAAGCGCTTAACGTCAGCGGACAGCAGAGCCAGTCAAAAACAAACATTTTCTTTCTTAACTTTCTTCTTTAAGCACTACGGTCAGCATCAGTCCCGTGCGGCTCCGTCTCGGGACGGAATGAGCACTTAAAATCACTTCTTTCAGACACGTTTAAAGCGTCATAGAAAGCGGCCGTGCATATCCACGGTTGTGCATATATGACGGGTGGTGGTGGGCACTTTAACGTATGTTCTATTAGTAACAATAATAATATATTCATTGACATGTTTTCTTTTTAAAGTAAATGGGTAACGTTTTTAGTCATCTTTACACGATTTAAGAATTAATACGCCCGTCGCCATCACGAAACAGAGTGACGTTAATCATATTTTACAGGTTGCAGTAAGTATTTCAATTATTTTTAGTATTTTTGCCTGGATAATACTTTAATTCCAACATTATTTCTTATTGAATGTATCATTTTCGTTGTGTTTGTTTCATTCATCATACATCATTTTGTTTATTTATTTCAATTAAGACGGTACGTCAGTGAAACGGCAAATAATTTTCAACTATAGGTGCGACTAAATTTTGGACTCGCTGGCAATCGGAGAGCGAACGTCGAGCTGTGAACACGTCAATTTGTTTCGTAATAGCGACGGGGGTATTAAATCGTGTAAAGATGACAAAAAACGTTACCCATTTATTTGAAAAAGAAAACAAGTCAATGAATATATTATCATTGTTACTAATGGAACAATAAACAGAACAATAAATGGACGCATGTTGGATTTATATGACAGATTATATTTCGTTCGGCACGCGTCATTTGCAGAATCCGCGCATCGCCTAGCCACGATCTTTTTAGACCATGCCTCAACTGAGGTATAGCCTTAATTGAAAGGACGAAAGACCGGTACACCATGCCGGCGTACTAAAATGCCAGGAGCTAAGCGGCCTGGTATGTGGCGACAATCTCCAGGTAATCATCGCTTCTTCGAGCTCTCCATTTTACCGAGTTGTTTTCTCCGGACGGCTCACGGCCAGAACACTGTCTCAGCAGGAAGTCTGTTACATTTAAATCTTTAATACAGAAACCAACCAACTAAATCTTTAATTATTACATATTATTAAATTCGTTGTTGTTTGGGGCATAACCTGATAACTGCTTTTTTGGCAATTGAATGTTAAATGTAAAAAATGTGTAACAATAGTAGTATCTTCATCTTCCATTTGGTAAGGAGCTTGGATATTATCTGTATTTCATTTGAAAATGCTTAAAACGCCATAGTAATAATATGGTGATATTATGTGAACAAATTACAGCGGTTAGTTTGTGCCAAAACATGACCAAAGACCTTATCATATTTTGATCAAATTAGTGGAATAATTTTAAATATAATTATTGCCATATTCATCTTCATTTATTTATTTTATTTTAAAATGTATTCTCAATGTTAGACAAAAAAAAATAAACCGAGATTTATGGGACAAAATTGCTCTCCTGTAAATTCAACATTTTGCAATTGACAGGAAATGGCCAAACTTAAGCCTATTCTAACTAACCTAACTCCCAGTAATTATTGTAAAATCACCCAAGTCAATGTAGTGGATATCGGTACTTACTCAGTAGATGAGTTCGAGGTATTTTTCTCAATACAGGAATATAAGTCAGATGATTGTGTAAATACAATTATTGCGCATTGTTTTTAAACAAATTAAACGCGTAAACCAAATTCGCCGAAAGTGATATTTCGTATACACCCCAAAACATAATTTAATATGAATCTCTGTTACTTTAAACCATCTTTAAACACTAATTAAATAGACGCATTGACGACTCCTTACCTAATAGAAGTAGGTAGTATTATAATGAAGTAAGACTTTCAGGGTTTCGTCGAAGTACGATCTCGAGGGCAGTAAAGCTAACACCGTGATTATTCGTAATTATTCACTCGTCATTGAATCGCTAAGGAACTTTTGTCGTAGCGTAGGAAAATTTCGGGGGTTGACATTAATATCATAACTTCATAGTAAATGTTAAGCTTATTCTTTATCGATGTCCGATGTATTGAATAATAAGAATAAATTATAAACTGACCCAAGAGTTAAAGCAAGAAAACCCTTTTGATATGTAAAACAATTAAAATCCACTAAACAACTAATTACTAATATCTGTACCTACCGCAGAGAATGTGTGTATTAAGACCGATTTTGCGGAAAATTAGTTTAAATACAAATATGTCACCTAGATTTACATATTATCTTTTTGAATCGATTCACCTTTTGATTCTAATACATATTTAAAACAGAAACCATAAGGCAATACTGCAAAATCTCACATTGCTTATTCGGGGAAGTGTTCTCTTTTATGTATGTAGGTACTAATATTACTCAGTACCTACATCGATGAGTTATAATTTTATATTAGACGTTCAGTATGTTATCAAATTGTGTAGATTTTACTGTGGTGTTTCCAAAGCATCCAATGTGTGCCAATTCTAATCTCGTCGTCGAACTGCTCATCATCTTTTTCTGTGGTCGAGACTCATACATAATTACATTTTAGAGGAATTTTCTTTCACTTGCTCTGTACACAATTGAATTGAGATTATTGTGAAAGTCATTGTCACAAAGCGAATATATTGAGACGTGTGTTCTGTCTGCGGTAATTTCTACGAAAACGATTTGTTTGCAGGAAAATTGGCATAAGACATGACGCCAATACACAAAAGGGAGTAAATCATTCAAGCCAAATGATTTTCTTCATCCATCATCACTCTGACAACGCATCTAATAGATGGTACGAATTGTAATTACAGAACCAAATGTTCCAATGTCCCGGAAACGACATCATGCTTCCCCCATCACTTCGTCGAATTAACATCCATATTCCAATAACTCCGACGTAAATGATTAAAATTAATATAAAATACCGGTTCTTGTCGGTTTACGTTTACAGGAAGCTAGCGGCAAATTAATTTTGAACATAGCCGATATACTGGATTATTTGTTAGGTTAGGTTTTCATTCTTGAATTCATGAATTTTCCGCCTGACTTCCTGTAAACCGACAAGTACCAAAATTCCTTCAAATACAACCTTTCAATATCTAAATCGTATTCCTCCATAACTTAACTCAAGAGTTTAAATAAATATTCTACACTCGGCAACGACTGAGGTTTAATTAACCGGATAATTATTGTTCCGTTGGGCAGCATTCTCCACGCATCGGTCGCCCCTTTCAGTTCACCCATGTCGGTATTCAGCACTCGGGGCCTGCGGTAATGTAGAACACGTCTGAAGGCAGCTCTTCCTTGTCCTCTCCTTACTTCGACCTGATTGCAACATTTTTCCAGGTTGTCATCCTTCTTGCGGGCTAGGTAGGTATAACCAGAGGGTTGGAGCGGAGCTCGGAGCAGGAGCACGGAGCACTGGAGCAATGGGATTTTACCCGGAGCAAGAGCTGAGCCGGAGCACCGAAAATTTGTAGTGCTCCACTGCTCCGGATGTTTTTTTTTATTATTAAATTTTCGTCCTAAAACCAATGAAAATAGTATATTTTGACACCTTGTAGCACTGGAATTATTTGAAATATGGCAACACTGCCGAGTGATAAATAACCTCACTTTTTTGACAGAAAAGGCAAATAATGAGAGATGATTTGTTTGTTTAATAAAATTAATAGGTAATGAAAATGACTATCTTTTTAAAACTACTTGTTTTTTCAACATTTACATACTTACAATAATATAATATTTATTAAAACTTTTTACCCGAAGCGGAGCCGGAGCAAGTATTATGTCCCGGAGCGGAGCAACTCAAAAACGGGTCTGCTCCAACGTCCTGGGTATAACAAATATAGTTGGATGAATTGTTCGCTGATAATAGACTCGTAGATTTGTTTAACCAGCATCCGCATCCAACACTATACAGCTATATTACCGTACTAAACGCATTTTTGTCGCATTGATAATGCTTAGGTGCTTATTTGATATTCAAAAATCTACATAAGTAAGTTTTCACGCCGATAATTTTGATAAATCCATCGATTCCTACTAAGAATAATTAGCCAATACGCGTTGTTATAAAATAAATTAAGTTTTAATGGCTTCATTTATGTTCTATAAAACATTTTGCATAGCGAGCATTAAATTTAATCACACTACTAAGCCACTTTTAATGTTCTATCACAACTTTGAACGCGAATAAAAATAAGATGTGTTTAAAATAATCTGTCACATTACTACTGATATTTTCTTCTATTTTGTATTGATAAATCATCATTTGTCGAAATAAATAAATACGCCCCATTGAATCCGATGTCGTTTTGACATAACGCCTATTGTAATCCGACAATAATGGCATAAAAATCCCATTTTGGGGCTTCCTAAAACCCCATTAATTTGTCAGCCATTATAATGCATCAGTGTTAATAATATTATGAATGATTGCGGTGAGGCTATTTATCACGTTGGAATATAATAAATGTGTTTATATTCGGTGGATTGCGTCTTTAAAAGACAGGTAGCAAAAAGGACCGAGGGCATATACAATGACGCTGCTTTTAGCGTTATTGTAGCGGTTAGGACTATCGGGTAGTCTTTTCAATTCAATGCGAGAAAGAATGCAACCGTGCAAATTGACATGCCAGTCGCGTCCTACACAAAAGCCGAAGAAGGCCAATTGAACGAATCCAACATTTGGAAGTGAAAAAAAACAACGATTGTGATTTTCAGTGAAGCACGAACTTTTATCAATTAGTTGATCGCTCAGTAATTATTGAAGTAATCAGGAATGTTATTTAAATTTAAGAAGAAAATTTTGTAATTTGTTTTAGTTTAACTAATCATTAAGGCTATAACCTCAGCTGAGGCATGGTCTAAAACAGCGATACTCAACCTCCGGCCCGCGGGCCGCATGCGGCCCTTTAAGCTTTTACGTGCGGCCCGAAACAAATTTATTATCAGGAATTTCGTATATCTTTAGATTCGTTTCGACTTTGACGCACAGATAGTGACACCCGAAGAGGATTGTCATTATGGTCCACATCAGATCTGGTATGAGAGTGTTGCTATTGCACACGATTAATTAAAAAAATTCGCATAATTTTTAAAATCTCAATTTTTTTTGTAAAACAGGGGTGTTCCATGATTTTTGTCGTCACACCAGTAGTGATGCGGCCCGCGTTACTTTACAAATAGATGTATTTGGCCCGAAGAAAAAAAAGGTTGAGTATCATTGGTCTAAAAAGATCGTGATTATGCGATGCGCGGAATGCGGGTCGTCGAGGATGCAAATGACGGAAGCCGAACGAAATATAATTTGTCATAAAAGTTCAACATGCGTCCTTTTTATGTTATGTTTATTATTGTATTCGGAATAATAATAGTATATTCATTGACTTGTTTTCTTTTTTAGGTACATACGTAAAGTTTTTTAGTCATCTTTACACGGTTTAAAAATATTTTCATCCGACGCCATGACAAAACAAATCGACGCGCGGACACCTCCTGTGTGTCTCCGATTGGCGACTAGTGAGAAATTTCATCGCACCTACTGTTGAAAATTATTTGCCGTTTCACTGAAGAACGCTCTTAATATGTAACCTCAGTTCGATGTTTCAGCTAGAATAATTTCGACGAAACTGCATTCGCTTGGAGAAACGATGGCACACTGCAACTGATGCATTGTTAAAATGCAACCGGCGTGTCTCTATATCGATCGGAAATGAAAAATTATGCAGTGGTCAATGCACGCTTGGACGAAATGTAAATATATCACAGCAAATGGCCTGGAAAGACCGTTCGTTGGTGTAATTTATGAATGTGTCACGCAATGAATAATACCAGGGGTTATCGGACAAGAATTTTGGACAGAATATGGTGGTATTTTATTTCTTAGGCCTCCTCCTCCCTCCAACACACGACCAATATTCAGCTAATGACCGAAAAAATTGTAGGATGGAAATTGAATGAAAGTGAGTCAGTGTAAATGCATAGGTATAGGTAAATCTTTCTACGGTGGCACTCAATGCCGACTATAAGCGATAGTGCCCATAGAACGCGTCGAGCGGGCGAAGTCGGCGTATGAAGCGTTTATTCATAACCATAATCACACGTCTCTTTCCGCGCATTACCCTTCACCTATGTAATAAGCGGCCCAAGCAGCACAAAATAATTATTATTACAGCGTCTCTCATAACAAAGCAATAAAAATATTATATTATTTCGGGGCTTGTAATTAATATTTACGACGACATTATTCAACCAGCGAAATATAGGACATGCAATAAAATTAAACAATGAGATCTCTGTTATTAAATAATGACTTCTCGCCCGTCGATCGACGACGCCGTCCAGATAGAGCGTGATTTTGCTCGCTGTGTTCAATGAATGGACTCCATTGTATTTTCTTTCATTCGTATCGCCGAGAAGCGGTGATTCGCGAAAAAACGATGATTCATGCGGCGGGCGCGTATAATGCGTCGTCAAATCCAGTGGGCGCTGGCGTATTTGATTACGTTATATTTTCGTTGATTTACGCGCCACTTGTGAAATTTTGCGCGAGAGCCACACTTGCTGCGTTAAGTGGGTTTTACGCCTAACAGTCAGTTCGTGGCACGAAACGTTTCGATCGTAGTGCTAATTGTTGCTTATATTTCGATTGCAATATGGTAAACTGTTGATTGAAAATAATGACCATATGTTAACAATTAATGTGAACGAAATATGCACTCGAAAATTTTCATTTAGGTATAGCGTAGAGGTTCCCAACATTGCAAATGGTAAGTGCTGCAGTATAACTATATAGGGCTATTATGTACATCTATCTACATAATACATATAATGGTAAACCATACATTAATTAGGTACCTACTACTGGAACAGGTTTTTGTGTTTTTTTTTTAAAAAAAAATTTAAAACCATGACGACAGTTTTATTTTTTTATAATCGCAGGGATATTGGTATAAATTAAGAAGAATAAAAGGAATAGTGACAACTGGACACCAGTGCATTTGGGCACCACACTGTCGAATGAAATAAATATACGTTCATTGCGATTTTATACAGAATGTAGACGAGAAATTTTAATCAGTTTCTTTCTACTACTTACTAATTTTAATTCAGTTTGCTCGTAAAATGACGATTTTTATTGCGGATTAAGAATTATCATGCCTGAGGCTGTATATACAAAATTAAAAAAACTCTCTTCTCGTTGAAACTTAAACATAATATGTAATATGCACAATGAAATCATTGTTTACGTATGCATATTTAAATTCTCACGAAGTATTAAATATATATTTTAAAAGTACCTATAAATCATGAGTCTATTTATTTTCAAATTTCATTCGACTGAGTGGTGCCCAGTTGTCCCGGCGCCGAATCGTCCTAGACACACAATAAAAAAGCCAATTGATTATTGAAAATGAGGTTTCAGTAAAACATCAAATTGCAAATGTCGCTAAAAATCCGGCCCCACATATATGTACCTCACAGAATGAGGGTTGTCCAAGTGGAAAATGAACAACATGTGAATTTCCTAGACGCGGGATTCAGACCTGATTTTATGACTTAAAAATACATACGCTCTGTCACTACCGATTAGCTAATTAAACTAATTCAAAATTTGGTTGTTTAAACGGCGTATTTTATTTAACGTAATCCCCCTCTCCAGTCACACCAAACATTTCATAAACTCAAACATTATTTTCGATACTTGCACTTGATACGGTGAATGAAACACGTATTGTAAAACAATTTATTTGTAATACATAATTTTAATTATAATAAACGTGAATGATACCGATGAATTATCAAATAAACACTAAATCTGCCGAAAACCTGTGTTTTCAAACTTGAAAAAATTATAACACCTACTTTATAATAATTAAGAATTTCGTAGGTAACCTAATTTTAGTATCTACATTTGGCACATAACAAACGCAATCAACGGTCGGTACGTATATGTAAATTGTTCCTAGTTGGTACGCCTTAGTTATTATATGCCTTGATGCATTCTTTCGCCATGAATCAAAGGGAACAAACAAACGGGGCGTCCTTTAGCGATGATCAGCTCTGGAATTTAAAGTTTCCGAGTATCTGAATGGAATTCTCCCGTCCCTCCGAAATGACGCAGGGCCGGTAGGGCGGAGGGGAGAGGGAGGAACCTTCGCATTCCTCGGCCGATCGAGTGAGAGTGTGTTGACGTCCCACCACTGACTCCGACTACGTAGGTATCTATCTAATTATTATTAAACATAATAAACATCTTCCAAATATTATAATAATTGATAATATAAAAATATATATAATACGTTTACAGTGTGGGGAAAGGTGAGCGCAAAATCTTTGTCTCTACATTTTCCATATATTTTTATATACTAGAGCGGGTTAATTATATTATAAAGTGCCACTAAACACGCTAATAATAGCATTGTTCCTGAAATCCAAGGTATTGGAACATAGAATATGTCAGTTAGACCTCCCTACAATAATATAACTCAGTAATTTAAAAAACCAACAAATTTGTAATTGAATCATTTTATTAATAAAATAATTCACAACATTTAAGAATTTAACATTCTTTATTTAATATCAGTGGCGATGGGTGAAGATAGGCTGTGGAGATTCTACATAAATAGTACACACTAAACTTTGTCAGTCATGCTTATTTGTTTTCATTGGACTAAAAATACAAATTTACAATTAATGACTTAGGTACAAATCCAATTACAAAAGTTTAGTGTGTACTTTGTATGTGCCCCTGGACTTCGAATACTTCGATACACTCAATTGTATTATAAAGATACCGCACACTATATTATTTTATTTTTCTGTTATAAAATGAGAGGTTTTAGGTCTTATAGTGCCTTTTAAAATAAATGTGGTAGATATGTACTTGAATTAAAACATACTCGTATTTACCAAAAAAGTAGATTGTACGTACGCGTTAAAATAACAAAAACGACTATCGTTACCTATACGTTTTGTAGCAAATTTTTTGAAGTAATTAGGTACCTACTCAATAATTCAAATAACAATGATTAGGTATTAAACAGCTCGTTTACACTTCAGTTTTCCCAGTAATTTGTATTATCTCAAATAGGCGCCATTGGAGTAGTTATCACAGAAATGTCCTTAATATTAAAAACGTACGAAGTAATAGAATGCTATCAAACTTTTTTCTGACAAGCGATTCATAATATGAAAAAAAAAAATACGAAATCGGTAGGTACCTACAAATCAACAAAACTAATTAGTATATATAGTTATCTGGATATATGGAGTGAATAAGACAATTCTACGTATTGGTAATTAACATAATATTCTCACCTAAGTTCATTGCACGTGTTGAAAGTTTACATACGAAAGTTTAGATACTTTGATCTACTTAGATCTACTTTGATTTAAGAAACAAAAATCGATTGCCAAAGTAGCTTGGTTTGGAACAGCGCTGATGAGTAGGTATTAAAATTGACCAATAGTTAAAATTTGTCGCAATTAGTATGTCAATGCGTAGCATAGTGGTAATGCACGGATGGGGCGTAAACCCGGGAGATTCAGGGTTCGATTCCCCGCTCTTGGTGGCCTACTTTTTTCAAAAAAAGATTTTTTCAATTGGTTATAATATATTATTCTCTCAGAAAGTGTTTTTCAAAATGATGTATTTTCAGTATATAATGTAATTTTCAGCATCCAAAAAATTATATTCCGCGAGAACTATTTTTGATAGGGAGTGAAAAACATAATATGGCGAAATCAATAAAATTTGGCATCATGTAAAATCGCAAATTGTCACTTTACAACGTTTTGGCTAAACAATCTCAGAATCATTACAATAGATTAGGAAATTTATTACGTCAATAGACAGGTATGTCGTGTAATCGAACAGGTCAGCTACTGTTTCGCTTTAAATCGTCACTGTCAGTGTGATAACGGTGATAACACCGATAGCGTAGATAACCGATAAAATTGATAACGACATCGTAATATTAGATAATGCTTTAATGAGGCCTTTTTATAGGTATAAAAAGTATCGAAACCATCTATAAATAACTTTCAAAGATAAAAGGACGTATAGAGCGATATTTCTTTTTCTCTAGAACGAAATAACTAAATAAATGCTCTGAAGGGTAATTAATAGGTAGGTACTATATCAATTTCAATGAATCATACATTGAAACGCAATATTGTCAGCGATTCTGCAATACCTGATAATTGTGTAGTCTGACGGTTCATTGTAATAATGAAAATAACTTGGGACACATTCTGTATTAGGATTTTTTAAGGCAGTTCGATTTTCAAATCGAACTATACACGTGTGGTTGTATTGGTAACAAATTGAAAATTCTCTTCTTGAAGAAACTTTTCAATTTCAATTGAGTTCTTCCCCAATAAACAAAATGGCGGCTCGCGTTCTGGTTTGTAGCTGCTGCTTTGTTTACATAACCTACGTACGTATTTCTCGGTGTTTTACATGATTATTCATCTTAAAAATAATGGTCAATGTACTGCTTTTGACTGCCTACATAAAATTGGCGAGAAAATAATCTACTTTGATACACCAATATTTTTGTACTTAGTCATTAATGTACTTGTGTAATTATCTAATTGGTTGACCCTAAAATAATTATAGTAGTAAGGTGAAGTTCTCTTAAAATAACCCTAATATATGAAGTGTCACTTATAGCTAAATTAATCAGTAGACCGGAGGTCCTTTTATGCTTTTTAATCTCATACATTATTTTCGTTGCCATCTATAGAAGATGTTTTCATTTTCTTCGATTTTAGATATGTAATTTTCGTATATAGACTTCTGAATATTATGAGCCAGGTAAAAGAAAGTACACGACGTATTTCCACATCTGGCTGTTCTCGGTATGCCTGTGTCATTTTATATTTAAGCAATTCTCCTGACACACTGTGGTCGAGAAGCCTTGGGAAAGATCATTGCTTTAGCCAAGAAAATAATCTTCAGCATCCACCACAAAACATACAGAAGATAGGGAAAATTGGAGAGAGCTAATCTTGACTTCTACAGTACTTATTCTATAATCATCAATCATTTGGATGACCAAGACGGAGAAGAAGGTATGATTAGAATCATCAAAATTATCCATCTGCCAGTGTAAAATTACACAATAAGTATATTTTTGAACGTAGCACAAACAGAATGATAATAAAATGTTATTTTATTTCTGCGAATTTATGTATGGAAACAAAAGAAGTTGGCACTAATCAAAACTGATGGCTAGCTTTCTATATTATGCCTATTTGTTTTGTTTGTGCCATAAAGCAAAACTTAGCAATAAGTACAATGCATAATAATATATTGTTCTTGTCCAAACAAATATGTACGTCCCTGCAACGATTTCTAAGAAATCGAATTGAGTCTGTAAACATTGTGCTTACATTTGATAATATACATAACCCTGAGAATGAATAGAATATTATCGTATTTACACAAAATAGTTTGTATTATTATTAATTATTACATAGGTACTAACATTCAATAAAATGGTGTACGCGTGCATACCTGTAAAAAATTGTCCCCACTGAGATGTGGTAGTATGTGATGGCAAATGCACATGTTTTTTAACAAGAGCATGCACCTAATAGGTCTAGCAAAGTAGTGGTCAATAGAAAAATTTCGTCAGCCGACAACAATGACGTTGACGAAAAAATAGCACAACGTATATGCATATATGTACCTAAATGCATTCTTGTCAATATTGATCAAACCAATTATTGCCAATAAATAAATTATGAAAATATAGTTACATATATGCGTTACGTTATGGAAATATGCATATCTAAATAAAAAAATCTTAAAACATGTTGTAAAAATGTAAAGTAAACAAATATTATTTTTAAAAACACCTGGAATATTACATATCAAACAGACAAAACAAAATTTTATCAAACCATTTGCAATTTACATAACTACATATTCAAGTAAATCGTAAAGATTACCGTGGTTTTAAAAAAACAAGCTCTTTAGAAATATGTAAGTACATATTTCAAATTAATTTTATAGCTATAAAACGACGGAAACGTTAAGTAATGAGTGTTTTAATTTTTTAAATAAATAAATATTATTGTTTTTCAATTTATGAAAAACAAAAAATAAAAAGATGTCCATGAAGGTTGAAATTGTGCAACAGTTGTTTTTATTATATCTAGATACAATTAAGATGTTAATTTTTAATTGAATTTGAATATTACACAAAGGGTGGGTACTTGTCATATTTATTGGAGGGGAAAAACAAAAATAAATCCCTGTGGCGCGTCAATTTGTAAAAATATAATGGATTAGTATTTGATATAATAATAATATGTACAGTAAAAACAACATAAATAATCATAAACGCTATATAATTTTAATTATTATCAATTTAAGACAACGAACATAAATCAAATATGTGTATATTTTGATTCAAATGTGAAACTTCCTTCCCTTGGATATCATACTAAAAAAACAATAATAATGCATATTTTCTTCGTGACCTCTTGATTCACCTCCACCCTGTATTATATTAGCGATATCTCATTGGACGCACACCGTCTAATACTGATAGGCTGGACCAATGAACGGTCCTGATTACTTTCCTAAATAATATAAATTACGTGCGCGTCAAACCTATACGATTTTAACTAAAAACCAATCAAATTTTTAGGAAACCAATTCAAATCAATGTAGGTACCAAATGGACGTATATGGGCATTTTCGCCAAAGTTTGTACATTGCGTTTTTGGCATGTCCCATGACTTTGATTGATTTTTTCATAGTTATTATATTATAAAATGTTGGAAAGTTATGTACTTTTAACATGCAAATTTATTAATTTACTCTATTCAATCAGTTAAATACAACTATCTGACCTGTATATATTTTTAATTGATTATTTAGATCGAAAGGTAGTGCGTTTTTACCATGTCCCACCCATAAATTCAAATAAACAAAGTCTGATTTCGTCATTAATTTTGAGTGTGTAAAATTAAATTCGTAGTGTTTTCAACAGCTTACATTATATATTTTTGGAAAATATATAGTTTTTTCGTAAATTTGTACCAATATTGAAAAAAAATCACGTTTAAAGTGTGTCCCAGGATATTTGAAAAAGTGGAACTCCACATTCCGTTACCACGATTTTAGCATGAAGGCGAAAAATTTTCACTATAAATATGTTTTTTTTTAATGTAGCAACATTTTTGTATAACACTGATCGCCATGTACACTTTAAATTGTTGGTGTGTGTCGGTATCGCTATCGGAACAGGTTGCTTTCTGGGTTGGTCATTTAAGAAGTTCCACTACTGTTACCACGATTTATAAGGTAAGAAAACACATATTTCTATTTCACATACTACACATATGGAGCTTATCTTTCATACTACAGATATAATAAAACATATCGCAGGTTTAACAATAAAACTAAGCTAAATTTTGGCTTCAAACACTTCTGAAACAGAATCCGTTACTTCCACTCCGAAACTATATTGGTGGTAACGTATATGTGGAATGTAAAAGTAACGAAATGGCATGCATAAAGTTGGGTTTACAGTGTGTGTTTAGTTCTTCATAGATTATAAAAAAAATTATTTTGTCTGTTCGTATGAAAAACAAAAATATTTTCATTAAAAAATATAGAAAATAACCTGACTATAATATAATAATATAATAAAGATTAAAAAAGTATGTGATATGTCTGAATACGCAAAAATAGCGCACATAAAAGTATGGAGATAAAAAAAAACAACAGAAGGAAAAGAAAAAACACCAGACTGAAATAATTGCGAGACAGGCACTGGCTCTGTCATACTCTTTCTGTTATACGCCACCAAAATTTTAAAACTTCTCCATACATTTTAGGCATAGAAATTTATAAAAATGTATGAAAAAGTATTTTTTTGTCACGTTTAACAGAAATGTGTACTCGATTAGATTTAATACCTAGAACTGTAGGTATTCACGAAATGTCAGAAAAGTACGTCTTGATTACAATCAACCTGTATAGCTACATTTTATGTTGATGAATACAATTAAATTTCAAGACAACATAAAGTCGAACTTGGTTATTACGAGGAAGATGGGACCGACTGAATTTGCTTGTTATAAGCGTTACTCGTTATATCAGAGAATAGGTATTTTTAAATGAGCATGTCACATTACACAAAAAGCCGAAAATAAAAAATTTGGAAACCATCGTAAAAATCCCCGAAACGAGCATGGCATTCATAAACTACAAAAGAAGTTGTTTATTGTAATTAACGCTGGTAGGTACCTACGGACTTCACAAACCTTGGATTTTTCAACCATATGCGTGGATACTTTTTTATTATTGTCGGTGAAACACCAATAAGGTAGGTACTTAGACACTTTACTAGTGTCATAAACGTAATCCGACCCCGGCGGCATCCTTTCCAATCGGATTTTATTGCTTAGGGTCGAAATGTTTTAAAACGGTCGACACATTAACAGTATTTTAGCTCGGTATATCCGATAAGTTGCTCGTTATAACAGTGAAAAAATTAAATGTATGGCGAAAATCATAAACCAATTGTCAACAAATGTTTCGTTATTACATCCGAGATCTCGCTATGTCAGAGATCGTAATAACCGAGTTTGACTATAATTATTTTCGTAAAAGTTATATACTCCGTGCCGCGCTAGGAACTCGCGTCTGAATCCCTTGCTGATTTTTTTTTTCATATATTGTTAATTTGCTTAAAAATATTTTTTATCTGAGTTACAAATAATATAAATGCCAAATAAAGTTATGGTAATGTATAGTGTGTCAAAATTATTACCTACCTTATTTTACAAGTATTGTGAAATTTATTATAAAATATGTCTATTTTAGTGATTAAGTTTGATTTGTTTTGTTATTTTGACGCACGTTGAATATTTATCTGTCTATCAAAAAATTCAAATAAATTTCATAAAACAAAAATTTGTTTTTATGGTAACATGTAACTTAAGCTTTACAAATTACACTCCGTTACCATTTCGTTCCATTCCGAAAATGTCCCCAAAAAAGTTGAACGTTAACTATTTTTCATTTGATTATTAAATAACGAAACTTATTTATTTTTCCAATAAAATTTAGTAAAAGTGATTATTGTCTTTAAAAAAATAGCAGAACGAACATTGATTGGTTTTTTCAAATACTAAAGGAAAAATGCTCTGCCATTATAGACATAGGGTAACGGAGGGGAACGAAATGTGCCCAAGAATTAAAATTCAATAATATTTTTTGACTATTTGTAGTTTTATTTTGAAGTGTATGGTTTTTTTAATCTAATAGAGCTCTTTTAAGTGATAAAAAGTGTTTCATTCATGTTTTAAAAGCTAAGTTTCGTAGTCACGGAACGGAAACTTATTATGCCCAATTTCATAATAAAAATGATATAAATATTGTATTAATCAATATTTTGCTGAAAAATTGCTATCACCAATTCAGCAATAGAACAAGGAATCTGCTAGCTATATAAAAATGGTTAATTTGAGTGAAAAAATAATATTACCCAAATTTCAAACATGTACAAACTTTGGCGAAAATGCCCATATATGCAGAAAAGATCCAAAGCTCATTGGATCTTTTTTAAATTTATTCAATAATCCGATTGAGGATATCTCATATACCTATATGTAAAAAAGATCCAGCCCGTAAAGTTATTCCTTTCGCGCCAATCCATTTCTAAAATAATGCCAAAATGCAAATCTTCAATTTTACATTTTGCGAAAAGAGTCCAGTGATAATTGGTCTTCATTCCAATGACATACATTTTTGTATAAAAGATCCAATTGGCTTTGGATCGTTCTTGAAACTAACTTTCGCAATGGCAACATTTTTTCTATGGCATTGGATCACTAATAACCAGGAAAAATTGTATAAAAAAGACCAACCCTTTTATATTTTCATAAAAATGGACGGTTCTGAAGCAGAAGTTTGCTTAAAGCGAATGGTGAAGGGCAGGCCGGTAAAAATCCATTTTGAGCATTTGATTCCACTGTGGCACAGGGAAAACTTATATTGTCTGCCAAGCTTAACGATATTAAGTCAATAATGTATCTGATACCTGCAGATGCTAAGTCATTTTATGATAATATAAATTGCGAAGAAACTATAATGATGACATCGGAGGTTATGGTGGTCCATTAGACTTTTTCCTATAATATGAAGCATTCTGATATTTTTTAAATAAAACATTTTCATAGTTTGTTTACCAAATAAGATTCATATAAATAAACCTCTTTTATTGTTAAAGTTAAACTTCTTTTGGGGCGTTTGGTAGAGAGTGAAATTGAGAGCTGCGCGCGCACACCGTTACGAAAGTGCGCGACAGCATGAAGTTAGATGCGAATCAGTCAACTGTAGGGATTCCAATCGTAGGGATTCGGGATCCCGAGCTATTTTCGGTACCTATGAATCCCGGGATTGATAAACATACTCTCAAAAATTTCGGGATTGATTTTTTTATAAATTTTTATGGAGAATAAAATAAAAACGAAAATATAACAGAAAAAATACTTTTAATAACAAATAACTGCATTAGAAATAAACTGAGTTTGAATGAAGTTTGATTTATATCCATGTGTAAGTTGCCGATTCATTTTATTTTTTCACATAAATTAATAAAAATGAGAAAGATTGGAAAAAACAATGCTTCGCACTATTAACAAAGTAATTTCACCATGATCTCATACGTTTTACGGCAGTTTCATATTTGGCTGACTAATTAGATTTATGAAGCGGAAAGGCCAAGATACACCATGATTTGGTTTACTATTTTAAATCTCGCTAACCCATTCATTAAACTTTTACTATCAAAAACAGCAATCTCATATTAAATTCACGTTATTATTTATATTGCAATATTATTTACTCCATTAAACTTATATATTTCCAAGATCGAAGTTATACAATATTAGCAATAAATGTCTTAAATAGTATAAATTATACTAGATTTATTTTTGACCGATTTTATCAATGTTATTTGTAAATATAAAAATTTTATATTAACAATGGAAAAAAATGCCAATCCCGGGACCAGTCCCGGGATCCCGGGATTGTCAAATTGTAATCCCGAAATCCCGGGATCAGAATTTTGGCTCGGGATTGGATTCCCTAGTCAGCTGTATACAAACACAAGTAGAATTGTTGCGTTTCCTAGGCAACGAATTTATTACTGTCAGCCAGTTGCAATTCCTTACGTAAGCAAACGTTACTTGAACGACAGTTGTTACTTGAAAAATAAAAACAACGAGAAACCATTATATAATTTATTAATATAAGTTAAAGTGTATAGAAATAAATCAACGGCGTTCTAATAAGCGGCCCTTTTTCTTGAGTGTGTAATTTAACAAGATAATTAAGAGCTAGTCGAAGAATCTAGGTTATCACAAGTTTTATTTGGTTACGCCAAAGAAATATAACTTCTAACGCGCGTACATAAGTACTCACACTGATTTTTTGTATTTTAATAATTGTTTTGTTTAAAAATATCCTGTTAAAAAAATTGTTAGATAACAACAAAACAAAACTTTTACATAATATTCAAAAAAAAATGATCGAGAATTTCTGTTGTTAGGTACTATACAACAAAACGTAGGTTATGAATTGGATCTTTCACGCATGTTTCCAATCATAATAGAAATTCATAAAAGATCCAATTCTCATCGAAGCAATAATGATCCAACCCCATAAATTACTATATAACTCATTAATGAAATGTAAATTTCGAATAAACTGTACATCATTAGCAAGATAGATATGCATTCCATTATTTACGATAACTTTTGAAAGTTGGCAGTTTACTGTGATTTTTTATTTATCCAATCTTCTATTTCCTCAATTATCTCAAAACTAGTAGGTTGTGGATTGGATCTTTTCTGCATATGAGTGTCCAAATGTACTTCAATTTCACATAACAATAAGGAGTGTAATAAATAATAATTAATTCACAATTATTATGTATGTAATCCTTATCTAAAAAGTATCAGGCGATCATACTTGTTTATTTTAAAAAATATTTTATTATTGTAAATTATTGGGGTCCAGTATAACAACAAAAACATATAAAAAATGGGTATGGGTGAACTATGGTTATTCATTTACAAAACTACAATATGCATCAGGCGATCATACATCTGTCCGGATTCAGAGAAGTGAAGAGGTGTTTACTATACTAATTTATTTCAAATGAACATTATTGAATACGGAGGATCGGTCTCGCAAGAAAAATGTGTGGAAACACTTCCCAAACAGGGGACCAGACGAAAGTGTGGTAATCCATGTCCGAAAAGTACATGTATCAGGCGATCATACATTTGCGCCGATAACGAGAAGTGAGGAGGTGAATCGAGTGTTGTTGCCCTTGGGACGACTATAGCGGCGGGGGGCGAGGGGGAGGTCGAAATGAGACAACCGGCGTCGCGCGGCTAGTCTATCAGGGGGGCGAGGGGTAGGAGGCAACAGGCGCCATAGCTCCGCGGTGTTTTCAGTTTAAAAATAGAATCTATCCGAGCGGCGCTTTGCACTCCTGTTTTGTCACATATTTTGTATGTAACTAGGTGCCCGTACATTGGCTATGAAATAGTCACTATTCTGCAAACGAAGTGGTAAAATTTGTGCAATCTAAATAGGTATTCAAATTAAAAATTAACCTGACCACGAACGAATGGATTGTCATTTTTGTCAATGAATGTTTTCAATTCTATTGCACGCGGGCTATGCAGGTATCGTCATTAGGTGCCGTGTTATAAATTATTCAAAATTAGTAATTAACGATTTTATCTCATTAAAATACTTTATTGGATTCAATTAATTGACAATTTTAGATGTAAATCAGATACAAGAGTCAATTTAACATTACTAGAATAGATGCTTAATACCTATATAGCTTGGATACTGGATAGAAATTTATCGTATTTGCGATATGTTCCCACGGACATGGGTCAATCAAGATGAGAATACCTATCTAGAGATATAATAATATGTATAGTGGAACAGCAGAAAAACATTATAAACTATCGATGTTATGACATGAACAATTACAATTCATGTTACTAGGTACATCCTCCACAATATTCTGGAAATATAGCTAGCTAGTTCTTAAAATTACACAATAAATCTAGTCTAATCAGTGCTTAATCTAAAAGGTATCCCTTATGTATATATATCAAAACATCCCTTGTTATAATATTTAACAATATAACATAATACTGTGGGATTTTAGTCAGTTATAAATATAGGTATTGATTCATATTGATAATATTTTATAACAGCTGGTTAATGGTAGTCTGTAAGCAAACATCAACATAGGTACATACATAATCTGCTCAACTTGATACAGTATCAGAGAGTCCTTTATAAATCAATCGTTGTGGAGAGAAACATACTAATCTGCGATAATTACAACGTTTCTTAGCCAATTTATAAAATACCTCCTCAATTCTCTGGTGTCCTGATATTTTAGTGATAGTGACAATACAAATATTCTACGAATCGTAGTATTTATGATCATCATCACCCGGGGTGGATCCCCTGCTGAATGAAGTCATCCCGTAGCTCATAACACTATTCAGAGTCCCTAGTTCTACACTGCCACGTACATCCACCCAATTTTTATCCAGCTGGTTTTAGCGCGTCTCTGTGGTCGTTTAGAGACGCTTGACCACCACTGTAATTATGCAGTTACACATTTATGATAATACATAAATAATAATATGTTAAAATGTATTAAAATGTATCTGCGAGTAAATTCAGTATTGTTTATAATTAGTTTGCTATAGATCTTTTTGAAGCCCTATCAACTAAAAAAGGTTAAATATTAGCAAAAATAAAACAAGGCAATGCCAGATCAATCAAAAAGTATTTCGATGAGATTCAAACTTTGTAACTGTACCTGATGTACCAACGGTATAGCTAAAAACGAGCATTATGAAAAATACAAAGCTTTCATAAACATCTACTTATCGTAACATCCTCTATCGGAGGGCGGTCAACATCGGGGCGATCTTTGCTCATACCAATAACGAAGGTTGTTAAGCCACGAAATGCGACATCTTTCTCAGCTACGTTTACGTTTATCTTTCGTTGAATAACGACTTCTCCTCTCATGTTTCCAGAGTACCTGCTGTAATTGTGTCATTTCATAATACGCATGACTTATCAAAATCGTCAAAATTTGTCACCCGAGACAGAGACAATGCCTAAGGCATGAAAATAAGGGTGAAGATCGATGGTGAAAGGGGGATGAGAACCAGCCGGAGAAGGTCAGTGATAGGTAGTTCCTCGACCTATAGCATCATCGTATAAAAAGAAGAATGAATAACGTCATAGAAAATTTATTGAAAAATTGAACGATTGGAGATGAGAAGAAAAAATCTTCCAAGTCGATTAAGAAAAAGAATTATCAATAATCGAGAAGATATTTAATACTTTACGTCATAAGATAACACTTAGAACATAAAATTTAGCTTATTAAATACATGGCATGAGAAATTTATCACCTAGACATATGACACGTTTTATTGTAATACCCATTACAAACAGGTATTCGGCTGATAGGTAGCGCGTCGTCTTTGCAAACCCATACAACCGGATTCACATATAAATTCAATAAAACAATTTTTATACAGTGAGTCGGCGTCGATGTTGCTACATAACTGGTAGCGCCGGATGATCGGATTCTGGACAGGACGAGAATTTAAGAACAAAAAATACATCCTAAACTCCTAACATCTGTAGATCACAATTCTTGGACACAACGGAACAATACTGAGTGATTTTTTTTTGAATTTGTTAGATTAATGAAGTGTAGTGTAGGTGTATAAATGCAAACGTCGCTCTAATAATGCCAAAAAAATCCGATTAATTAAGAGCAAACGTTGCTCAGAGTAATGTGTCAATCGTTACGACCAGAGATACCGGATCGAATATTGGACTTTGCTGACAGTGCTGGAAGCTGTGACGTTTTTTAGATAATAGGATTTCTTTTGGCTTTCTTAGAGCGATGTTTGCATTCATACACCTACACTACACTTAATCGGAAAACATTATCATCTCTTGATAATGGCCTCTGCAACGAGCCTGAAACGTCGAGGAAATAAATAAGAAGTACACACGGTGGAAACCCAAAAATCTATTACGATAAAAAACCGTGAAAGTCTCAAACATTATATTGTCAGATTAAGTTCTGGTACATTCCATACGTGATCGAGAAATGTTTATTATTTTAAAATTGATCTTACTTTGAGAAGAAAATAATACAGAACATTTTCAGAATTACAAGGAAAACCAGCAAATAAATATTCCTGATCAGCGAAAGTCAGTATAATGTGGTCACAGATGGAATTTATGCCGATATCCGGAGCGCATAAACGTCAGTCAGAGAACACTGGAAGTGTGCCTGCCCTTGATACATTAGAAAGAGAAGATCACGCATGCCTTCTTGCGATGCTCGGATTGATGTTTAAAAATAGACCGGTCGCCGAGATGCACTTGTTCGTTTTTCGAATCGTCGGTTATTATTTTGTATGCAGGCTTGGGGTTGTGTACTGAGCACACCAAATAAGCACTTATGTCCGCCTGGTAGCTTTTTTTTCGTTCTGTTTTTTATCAAATAAAAAATACTTCAAAAGCTTTCTAAAACACATCCATCCGCACACAATGGCTTGAATAAACACGGCCATAGATATTATTTTTAATGGCGTATAGGAAAAATCGTCTTTATTTAGAACTAAACAAATATTTACACTATTATGTGTAATGGATAATTTAATTTTTAACATGATAGATACTTGACTTCACCAGCGAAGACTTTAAAAATATTTAAAACATGTAAATTGATTTTAAAAACGTCATCATCAACATGGTTACTACACCCACGAGGATGCTATTCATCTTTTTACAAAATCCAAATATCGCAGTTCATGTCTTCTAAGACATCTGAGCTTTATTTTCTTTGTATTGTGAAGGTACGTATTCCTATATGTGCACTTTCTGATCTGAACTAGCACTCTAATCTGTATCATATTACTTAAAATGTGCATACGTCAACGAATATTCAATCTGACAAATAACGGGAAACTCAAACAGCCTAATCATTAATAAGTATTACTGTATTTAGTATAAACTGAGAGGCGCGGTGTGTTGCAAAGGGAGGCGCGAAAAGTTTAACACAAATGTAGCCACAGGTTTGCAAATTTATAGTTTATAAAGTGCCTGGGCATAAAACAATCACACATTTACTCTAATGCCGGGTCCACACTGGCAACATGTCGCCGACAACCTCGATAAATTTTACGATAATTATCATAATTGCTTAAGGAATTTTACGATAATTATCACACTTATCGTAAAATTTAACGAGGTTGCCGGCGACATGTTACCAGTGTGGACCGGGCATTACAGTCTAAAAAAGACGCAAGTGGTTGTGCGTTGCAATTTGATGTGATACTATATGATTGCTATACTTAAATGATAACTCCCGTGTATAATTTAGGAAACACCACTTTAAAGCACCACACCGCCCTTAACATCGGCGATAGGTAAGTGGGCCCGACAAAGATCCTGGCCTGGAGGCCTGCTTCAAGATGTGGGGCCCATGATAGAATCCATTTGTCAATGAACGATGATGAGTTTGGATTGACTACTATTGAAAAGGAAAAAATATAGAATTATCATGCGATAATTCATTGAAACAAAAACCCTAGTTCAATTTTGGTTGAACCGAAATGAAGAATAATACAATACTGTGCCAATAATAGCAATGCAAGATGTAAGTAAAGTACTGTTACCATTGATTCGTAACATCGTGTTTATGTGAAACGGGATTTTCTGCATTAGCTGCAATGAAATCCAAATATCGATCCCGTTTAGTAGAAAAAGATCACTTTGTGCTAATAAACAAGCACATCCGTCGCATGAAAAATAAATTAATTTAAAAACCTTGATTATTTTTATAATTAAGTTTTTTTTTCATTTTTGTATTACTACAGTACAATCATTATTGTACAGACATTTATGGCTATTTAAAAAGGTGTCTGTATTATTTAATGAAATATAGTGGGGGGAGACGAAAAGATTAGATTTTTTTTAAAGGGAGGCTTAGTAACATAAAGTATGGAAACAACTGAAGTGTAGGGTATTATAGAGCGGGTGCTACGGGGAATTTCGTATGTGTAATAATATGAGCTACGCAGTTTCTTCTGTGGTTCGTCCAACAGAGATGATAAGTACCTACACACGAAAAATTATCGTGGCAGTGAAGTGTACCTACTAGAGATGGGAAAACTGGTCGATTTTGAAGACTAAGTATACTTACTACCAGTATAAAAAAATACTTAGTATATAAACTTGTCCCAAAATACTTACTAGTATTTGGAATACTATATAGATCGTTTGGCGTGCGTATTGCGACAAAAGTTTCATACTCAACTGAAACTAAAACCAACTCCATATTATTAGTATTTTAAAATACGTATCGGCTCAGGGAACTCAGACTGTGTATCGGCTTCAATATAATCGCTAAAAATACGCTGAGCTCCGCTTGTCGAAAAGTCCCATTTATTATAGAATTATAAATTTATGAGTTGTTTTTCTGTTAGGTTACAATATTATTGTTAACAAAAATGAATAACAGTGTTTTTTTTTTAATTTTAAACATGTTTTGAGTGGTATATAACAAGCCTAAGCCTGTGCGTCATCTCACCACTGTGCTGCAACACAAAATGTAATACATTCGAACGCAATAGACTAATAAATTAAAATATACCTATATTCAAGTGCTATTTCGTTCGTGCGCATTTTATGTCAATAGTGTTGAAAGTCTACCAACTGGCGAGTGCACAGAACAGCGACTCGCGATGATATCATCACAAGTTTTTTGGAATAAGTTTATTGGGCCACACATACTGAGGCATGGGTAGTTTCATCCGAAACTTGAGTACACAAACTGGCGACAGTATCTCCAACTCACCTCTAGTACCTACGTCCGTGATTGATCATAATTTTGATCCTACTGTTGTTCGTTACAAATAAAACAAAAACACTTGTATTTTCAAAATACTCAATTTCCTATTCGCCGTGAAAGTGTTTCCTAATAGTCTTCTTCTGTACCTACTCACTGCAGTGATCGTCAAACTATTCTCCTACTGTGTAAAAACACTGCTGCGTGACAGTCATAGTATTCACATCTTCTCTCACACCCATTCCTGTGTCAGGCCGTAAGTGATACAATTACAAATCATGTCATATAAAGAGTAAACACAGAATTACTCATGGTTAATTAGAAAACTACTTTCAAAAATAAAAATGCTCCTCTTCAAAATAACAAAGAATTCATATTATATATTATAACTGAATGTACACGCCTTTTACATTTTCTCATTTTCACGAGTTAATTTCTATGACCCTATGTTGGACATGTCCGCTACGAAGTAATATCACCTATAGTTTGTATAATTGTGAATGTATTTATTTTATGACGGAAAATCTTGATTCAAAATCAATTGAAAATGGTGTTTATAAAATAATATATAAGTATGCACGTTCAGACACGTTATTTAGTTGCAATTTATATTCTTGTACGAGTTAGCAAAACACGGTAAGAATATGGAATCGCTCGTCAGTCGAATCGAAACATAACATAACATTCCAATAATTTTAATGCATCGCTCGTCGCTACATTCAAACATCTAATACTGTTGTTGCATGCGGCGCCACAATGATAATTATTATTATCTGTTTTCAATGGGGAAAAAAACATTAATGGCAATTATCTGTGTGGTCTAAGGATGGTTTTGCACTAGGCAGTGTGAACACACATTTACATACACCACGTTATATGTCAACAGATCGTGGTATGGATTTCATCAATCACACAATAAGTTCACAAGAATTTGGGTTGTGGAAATATATAAAACGTGTACTTTCAGTAGTAATACCTACATATACTATGATTTCATTGAGATTTTGAAGGAGAAGCATTCAGGAGTCATATTCAAATTAACTATAAGGTTGCCCGCATGACTTATTAGTAGCGTTTCATTCGTATTGTATCACAGGAGTAAAATAAAGATAATACCTACGCGAAACCCCGCGCTTTAAACTAAATGATACCTCCCTCTTACCGTCGAGCAGTAGGCTCTTATCATAGTAGGAAAAAATATTTCGATGATGAGTGCAAAGAGTGTCCCCATCAGAAATTGATTATTTATTCATGAAAGAGTTTCTGATTAAGTTGTAACGCCACGCCAGTGGCATTACCCAATTATAATGCGTTTGTTTATATTTAAGGTCGACACTTAAGGGTCAGCTTTGATACAACTAGAATGTTACTAGATAGTATAGATCACAGCACGGCAAGTTGAAGATGCCTGACTTACACTACACATAATATTAACCAGTGGGCAAGGTGCAGATATGCTGTTAATATACGACATAAATAGTGCACACTAAACCATGTCAATCATACATATTATTTTTTTGTATGTGGGCCTCCACTGAGGTGAATAAAACACTTGTTAATTATGATAACTACCTACCGGTGGGAACTGTAAGTATCGGTTCGTCCTCACACCGAACTCTCATCAATTAAACATTAAACAGTTTTTGCTAAAATATGCCCCATGAATCCCAAGGGTGCGGCCTAGTCTCGACAAAAAAAAAACGGTTGTAAGCAAGGCCTTAACAAAAACGGACCATAGGTGCGAATGAGAAAGCATTCGGCACGCTTATATCTCCGCAAGATGCGTTAGAGTAAGATAGAATTTCTACGGCTGAATTAAATATTTTTTGGAAACGTCGCCGGTAAATATTGATTTGAATGATTACATTAATTTAAAAACTGCAAACACGTGTTGCTGAAACTTATTGTTTTTGTATTAAATATAAAGTTATGTAGTGCTTATTATTTTAGTTAATTCAGTAGAAAATATGTTAAACTTAAATTTGGTAGCCGTACTGAGAAGCAACGTTAAGTTAATAATAATAAAATTGAAGTTCTACTGTGCGTTATACGCTAGAAACACGGCTTCATTTTGCCGAACAATAGCCATTCTCTTTATATTATTACTCTGGGTTGTAGAATTTTCTGTCGAGCAACGTTGGTCGAGTTCATCTGAAAAATAGATATAAGGACTGGGACCTCCCCCTCGCTTACATTTAAATGGAATTGTAAACACATACAAATAACAGTAGATAATATTACGAACAGCAACAATAAATCATGATGGCAGTTACCAATGCTGCAACGCATTGTTATTATTGTAATTAATCTTTGTATAATTTGAATCGACGCTGAATTGCAACGCACCCACGGACAAGTAATAATTATTAATAACAATTAGACAAAGTAACAAAGGTTACAACCATTAAAACAGATTGGGTGTCCATCTTTCCCAGTAAGACATGAATCACATTATATTGATTAACTAGTAAGTTAGTTGAGATTTTTGTTTTAACTAATTATGTAGTACCTACTTATTCTATCAAAACCATGTGTCGTGTACCAGTTTTAATAGGACATTACATCTGGATGAGAAGAGAACTTCAGTATTTTGTATGACTAGGAATGTCTCGGGAGCACTTACTCAAGACTGAGGTCGCCATACACATACTGAATTTACAATATGATTACGTTAAAATTAATTATTATGTAAACTGGTATAAAACTGGCGAACAATCTAATTATTCTAAGTAAACACTTCACGTTGAAAGTGGGTATGACGCAGCAAATTGTCTAAATGCAACAAGATTGGCCTTTGTAGCGACCAGGTCGGACGGAGCCCAACTGCTGGTTGAACTGACTAGAGCAGTTTCGTACGTACATATTTTAGAACGATGTCGTTTGTACCCTGTATTTCTCCAAGACCAAGCTCATGTATGCTGCCAGCGAAGTCATCTCCAGTCAAGAATTAGCTGGTGTAATGGTCCGGGGTCAAAACAGTTATTGTCGTATCAGCAGGAGAAATCTTTCCAAGCTCCTCGCACACAGAAATTTCGTAGAAAATAGTAGTAAAATCTAAATAGACGAAATGATGACGACTAACGTGTCCAATTACCAGCAACCAAATTTTTCAACATTTTTTTCAGACAAATGTCACGTTATTATATTTAACTCTTCATAAAAACTAATTAATTCCTTGTTATGTATGGTTAGGTTACTTTCTTCAGCGGCGTAATACTTCGACGAATTCACTTGTCTACATTGTCAGTAGCAAAGCCAGGGGCCTTATGTTATAACTTGTGACATGAAGTCACCCGACGACATGACGTAATTGTGACGTAACCTCAATACACGCAACGAGGCAAGCCGCCCAAGCACACGACTCTCCATAGATATTATTATGCTGAAACACCTATTTGTGTATGGGGACAATGAATAACGCCAGTATTTGAGTAGCGTTAATTTCTCGAATGCTATTATCACTCCGATAGTACGTCATAATGATGTCATATAACGTCATGTCGACCGGGCGACTTCAACTCGCAAGTTACAACATAAGGCCCCAGGAGCGAATCTTTAAACCGTGTTTCTAAAAGTGAGGTGATTATCTCTATAATCCTAGACCCATTCAGTGGAAGGTACCACGTAATATTAAAAAATCAGCCTAAAAATACTAAAATATATATTTATATTTACAACAACAAAAAACACCACGCCTTTCTACACATGTAACTCTATGGATCAGAGGACATTAAATTGTCATTATAATAATATCATCTGTCCGGTGAATTCAAGGAAACTATGGTCCATCGACCCGATTAATACAGAGGAATCTCCGCAGTGGGGTTTGTAGGTATTCACCGCTGCGTGTCTCGGGACGCCCATCGCAGGGAAGGGAACGGCCGCTGAGTCGTGACAAGAGTGAAGTCGCCGGCTGACGGGACGCACAGACACGAATTGCGTCCCACGCGGAATGCTACAATGGGGGCGGTTTGTTTGTTTATCATATTGTTAATAGTATCATTGTCTGGCTTTGCAGTAAGATGGTTATTGCTGGATCAAGTGATGATAGGTCAATGTATGATGTATCTTCTAGTATAGTTATAACTGCAATTAGTAATATAGTAGGTATCCAGTTTTTATCACCAAGGTACGATTCATTGGTGTTCAGTTAAGATCTACGGATAGTGCAACGCAAATAACTGTGAGGAATGAAATCAGATTGGAGAGGATATCATCCAGCAGTAGAATGATGCAGGCTTATGATAATGACTGTGGACAGATCATTACTACGGTATCAAAGACACAAGCTAATGATTCGAAATATAATAGCAAACAAACACATAATGTGAAGATCAAAACTCAGCATATTATTAGAAATGGGATGACGATATTATGTAGAGCTGAAGATACAAATTCGAGAGACGAAACTGGTCATAAAATATGTATTGCAATCCATAGCTTATGCCAACAGTAAAGAACCCTTTTAATAAGGATTTTTAGACAGTTATTGTATTATTTGATTAATTATTTGTAATTCAATGAAACAAATTTTATAGTATCTACCTATTCCACTTTTTAAAGAAAGTGAAATAAGTACCTACTATAAAATTGTGTTTCATTTAATTACAAATAATTAATCAAATAATATAATGCAGTTCCAACATGAATTGACAGATTACAGTAATTTACACTATATAAAAAAAGTTATTAAGTTATTATATTCAAACCACAAAATAGTCGATGTATTTGTTTCCACAAGATATACGTATATCTATCTGTCTGTGTAGTCTTTGGTCAATACACTAAAAAGCAAAACATATTTTTCAGTACTAAAGTTTGAATATTAATAGCATCGACCGAAGGTACTTGATGGAATTTGAATTTAAATTCTAATGCATTTAAGTTTTGTACTATTCCATTTGTCCACCCAATCCACTCAAATGGAATAATACAAAACTTAAATCCATTAGAACTAAAGTTTGAACCATTAATCGCAGTTTCTGTGTAAACTGAGAATCATTATTTCAATAATTTGGATTGATCAAAAAGAGCCCACAAAACTCTCCAACCAGTAACACATAATACGACATATTATGGATAAAATAAATTATTATATAAGTATGCTTACTCAATAGGTACATAATTCAAATTAATAATTATTATAACATAACTAATAACAGTCTGGTAGGGAGTCCCAAAAAAACTATCGATATTGAAATTATCGTGATTTCAATTTTTTATGACCCCAATGAAATTTAGATATTATTCGTGAATGATGTATTAATTATTATTACGAATCAATTAATCAGCAAGTAGCCAATCAATTACAGAATATATCAATTTCCTTTTCATATTAATCAAATCTATCAGGAGTATCCGCCGGTTGGTGAAATGTTGAAACCGTGAAATATTATGCAATTATACGTGCGGATATCACAATATATAACGCCATTAAATTATTGTGAATATACCTACTTATCGGAAAGAAGCCCTCATCAACGGCTCGAACGAGTGACTGGAAACCATACCTATTGAGATCCACAGTGGTAAATTATTACAAAATAGGCACATAAATTAGTGAGCACTGACATTAGGGAATCATGGCACCTTACGAAGGTTCAGAGCAATCGTATACTAAGCTTCGAAAACAGATGTTTGCGACGGATACTGGGTGTGCGGTATGACTTTAGGAGTTTAGGAGTAACAAAGAGATAAGAGAACGCACCAAGCAGCTTCTCATCACGCTGAGAGTGAAGAGGCGACGTTGGACCTGGGTTGCCTCTTCTTCAAGCCAACCGGACTCCGGCGTCCTGGGAGGCCACTAAATACTATCTATAATAGAGTGTAAACTGCGGAGCTACTGAACGCTGGTATGAGCTGAAACGATGCAAGAAGACTGGCCAGCGACCGGGATTCTTGGAGGCGACGCGTGGTATCTATATCCTGCAACTTAGGGGCGAAGAAGAGGATATCAGCAAAGTGCCGCTTATAAACAGAGTCAGCACCTTTACATACTATCTGTAGCCTCAAGTTGTTTTATATTATTTCGGCAACGGATATATGTAAGCAAATTCATTAAAGCTCTGATATATATACAATGATTAAGCGCCAGCGCCGCAGGCGAAATTTAACATCTCCAAGGAAACAACTCTCAAATAATGTATTATTCGCTTTCAATCCTTAATTCCTCGACTTCTTATAATGTGCTGCCCCTAAATAATGGATGTTTTACCTGCACCTCTAGAAGCTCCCTGAGCTTCCGGGTTGTGAATCACCGACATAAGCATACGAAACATAGACCTTCACTTCAGTAAAAGATGATTTCATAAAATATCTAGAAATTTTTGTTTACTAGAAAGAATTTTCACCCGATTCTCAAACATAGAGACAGAGGATTTTTTTTTGACCACGTTAAAGTTCAACTATTGAACTCTGTGCTATATTTTCCTTCGGGAAATACACCCGAAGATATAAAACACTAAGATATTGATTTTAACAGAAACGCCCTTCACATTTCACATCACTAGGCGTTTCAAAAGGAAAATCGTGACTGCGATAAATTTAAACGGGGAAAATCTATCCGAAGTGACTTGAACGAATACGAATGCACCCGACGCACGAATAAGCATCGCGGAATACTGCATTCCAATTCCAACGTAAACTGTAACTTAACCTATTCTAGAGTATCTTATAAATTCTATCAATGTCTATATTGTTACTGCTCACGGGTCTCTACCTCTGTGAAGGTTGGCACGTAATAGAAACCCCTGATTTGAAAGTAGTTGATGACTAAAAAGACATCAGACATAGACACGTACAAGGAACACTAAATAGGCGAAGAACAAAGACGAAAGTACCTCAACGTCATATACATAAAAAAATTACAAAATCTCTTCACATAGTTTTGAATGGCTACCCGTATTGTTTTAGCTTTGTTTTTTGTACTACCAATATATTTATTAACAGGATCGTTTTTGTTAGTTCACTATGGTTGTGTCTTCCATGGGTTTCTGTAAACTCACCTTAGTCTTGGGTAACTGATTTAGATTTATTAATAACCATGTCCTTGCTTTTTCGTACAAAGTGGTTGTTAATAATTTTGAACATTGAAGTTAAACTCCCTCCACCAAACCCGCCCCGTACCACCCTCGGTCTTAATCGAGAGTATCACGGGACCCATCAATTGGTGATGTGAAGCATCTAAGAATTGGCCTGGGAGTGTCCTGGGAGAAGATGCCCAAGACTTAGATTGCTACGCTCAAAGTGAGCTCTGACTGAGTTTACTGAGTTTACTCTAATGCAAAGTGCCAGGGAGAGAAAAAGCACATGGAAATTACTAAAAAGAAAATGAAAATACTTGTTTATTAAATTAAAGAACGAAGCTAATCATACAGGCAGCAAAATTTATGTGAAGAGATCTTCACGCCCGTAGTAAGACGCCGCAAATTTTTTGAAAGCAAGATAATTGGCCTTAGTAGCAACCAGGTCGGACGGGCCGATGGGTCCAACAGCTGGTTGGACCGACCTGAGCATTTCCTCCCGTTCGGAGCACATACTCAGACACTCCCATAGGATGTGGTTGGCATCCTGTATTTCCCCTCCGCATGGACATGTCGGACGGCTTACAAGTCCAAGCTCGAAGAGCTTGCCAGCGAATCCACCATGACCAGTCACAAATTGACTGGTGTAATGGTCTGGAGTCAGATATTTGGTTATCTCCATTCGCCACTGTATGTTTGGAAAAAACGTATATGTGTGCCGGCCCTTGGTCGATTCGTCCCACTTTCGCTGCCAGGTCGTAATGGCCGCGTTAAGCGACATGAGTCTAATTCTGCGCCTCAATAATGCTACTCCTTCGCCAGCTAGCCGAGGGGGAGGGACGAGGTGAAAATCACCAACGTCGGCCTCCTCGCCCTTGAGGAGCAATATTGAAGCGCCGCTGACCTGAATATGCAGGTCAAGTGGGAGAATGCCGGCCAGGACCGGGAGCGCGTCAGTTGAGGTAGTACGGTAGGCCTTGGTAATGGACAGAAGCGCGATGCGCTGTCCTCTTAAAAGAGAGATTCTAAGTTTGACACTTTTGGGAATGCGCGGGCACCAAGCACTGGCGGCATAAGCCGCGATTCCCATAAAAATGGCGCCGTAGGCGATCTTGAGCGCCCTTACTTTTAAGCCCCATCCTTCACCAGCCATGCGGCCGATCCTCTGGAAGGCCACCCCAGCCTTGTGGACTTGGGTTTCGGCATGGTGTAGGAAATTTAACATTGTGTCCATTTTGACGCCTAGATAGGTGACGATCTTCGACACTTTCACTCTCGTGTCACCGAATCGGACTGTGGGTAGTCTCGAACAGCTAAGTCGTCTCGGTCCTTTAAGGACAATGGCTTCTGTCTTGGAAGGTGCGAATGATAGTCTAGTTAATCTACCCCAAGCCTCAATTGATGCTAAAGCTTCGCCAACGGTGCTCTCAATCTTCGCCCTGCTGTCGGCCTCGACCAGCAGCAGCGCATCGTCTGCGTAGGCAATGACAGTACAGTCGGTTGGAAGCGGAATTCTAAGGATATCGTCGAAGAGTACGTTCCAGAGAAGGGGCCCGAGGACTGAGCCCTGGGGACATCCCATGCTGGTGTTCCTCTTTATTGTGGTTGAACCAACTCGAAACTCGATCGATCTATTGGTGAAATAACTTTGAATTGACGCGAACAAATTTCCTGGTAGTCTCTTCAGCCGGAGCTTTCGAAGTATAAGAGGCCAAGACGCACTATCAAACGCACCTGCAATGTCCAGGAAAACTCCTAGGACGTATTTACGGCGAGAATTTTCAGCAATGGCAATCACGTTCCTTATGGCGTCGACTGTTGATTTGCCTCTTCTGAATCCAAATTGCTTATCGGAAAGCGGCGAGTGTGTCTCCAGGTGGGCTTCAATCCTGTGGCACAGTAGCTTCTCCAGCACTTTGCCCAGAGCGGGCAGAAGTGTTAGAGGGCGGTAGGCTTTGGGGCTAGACGGTTCTCGGCTGCCAGTTTTGGGGATTACCTTAAGTAAGCCCCTCTTCCAGCAGTCGGGGAACGTGCCGCTTCTGATGCAGTCACTGAGGAGGGCTGTAATCTCTGGCGCGGCGATGGCCCATGTGCGTTTGACAAGTAAATTGTCAATGCAGTCCGGGCCCGGGGCCTTGCCAGCAATCAACGTGCGTATGATGTGGTTGATCTCCTGTTCGGAAGGCAACGATGAGTGATCCGTGTCGATGGGAAGAGAAGCCTCAAAGCGGGCCATCCTCATGGCGTCATCATCCCTGGATTCGTCATCCAGGGGGATGAGGGCCTCGAGTAGGACCGCAGCCGTTTCAGACTCGGTACTGGTGAATCCGCCACCCGGTTTCTCGATGCCGCACAAGAGGCTCGTCGGTCTGAGTCCCAGCCTCAGTGCACGGTATGGAGGACCCCAGGGGTCCGAACCTCCCTCAATGGTGACGAAGTTACGCCAGTAGTCTTTTTTGGCTTGAGTAATCGCTTTCTTGTATTCCATTCGGGTGGATTTGGCCATGGTTGCAAGGGGATCGATGGAGGCAGGTGGTTGCTTGCGCAGGCGTGCACGTTGATGGGCCTTGCGTGCTTTTCTGAAAAGGTCACGCAGGCGCGAAACATGCTGCGTCCACCACGGCGACTGGCTTGGTGGCTTGGGCTTGCAGCGTCCGAGTGAAGCTTCGACTGATCCGGTGATGTCTTCAGTCAGTCGTGAGGCGGCCGAGTGTAGGTCCAGAAATCGGGTTCTAGATGTCCTGTCAAGCTTTTTGGAAAGCACCTCTTCAAACTTTTCCCAATTCCCGTCGCGCGTTCTAAATCGCGTGGGCGGGGGTGGGGATACGTCAGAGACGCCATCGTGCGAGTATAATTTTGAACAATCACAAACACCCAGGCTCACCGGGATCGAACCCAGAACTCTCCGGTGGAAGGCCAGCGCCTTACACACTGCACCACGAGAGCCGCCAATCCGAGACATTGCCAGGCGTAAAAAAAACTGCTGATGCTTCACACCAAACGTAGGGCTTCGTGATACGCTCGATTAAGACCGAGTATGCTGAGAGGCGGATTGGTTCGGAGGGGTCTACGTTAGTGTTGTTCTGAGTAACAAAACCAATGAAGGATATCGAGAAAGAAGATACCCTTCAGTGCCGAGATCAGGAATAACTGCTCTATGGTTAAGTACCATGGAAGCAATACGGGGAGTGCACGGTAACGTCGATATAACGCAAATATAATTTTCATAGAAGACCTTGAATTACCCAGAAAAACTTCCGTTCGTAGAATAATAAACAACACATACTTTATTCGTGTGGAAATTTTTAATGCAAACCTGATCATATCAATCAGCGACTGCTGGTGTTTTTACGCAGTATACAAATAAACTGCGAACGAGGTCTTGCGAGGTTCTCGTCGTCGGCGACTCAACAATGTCTTCGGCGCGCCTGAAGTATGCGCGGGGGGCGCGGCGCCCCCAGCCGGCGCCTGCCACTTCATTCAGTCCGCCGCCGAATATCGATTTGCACTCGACACTCATATCACATATTATCGCTATATTAATATATTATATCAGAGACGATACTTGGCTGGCTGACCGAACTGGCAGCGAACACAGAAGAGGGAAACAGCACCAGAGACGTGTGCAATACAGTCAAAACCGCTGAATTGTCATCACCTCTTCAAATCAAAAGAAATTAATTGGTGACGGATCATGAAAATGTGCTTCACCTATCTGGGACATGTGATCCGGATGCCGCCTGAGAATGCGACACTCCGCGGTCTACAGGCATGAAATATATCGACGTGGCTCTGACCCTCTCGGCATGCAAGTCTCACGTGACAGCACGTACGAGACTGAGAGTGAGGGAAATGGAAGTAACTTTGAATCTGCCTATGCTCTGCTCTGATGATGAAATGTGATGTAGTTGTAGTCGGTAAATTCTAAGTATCAAATCGTCTTGGTCGTTTCCTCATGGCTGAGGATCGTGGCCACCTTTGAATGTTGTCATCTTTTGAACGATCTTCCTTACATCCCTCTCTGCCTCTGTCAGGGCAGAGTGAATGCTGCCCCCGGTCAGCTCCTTCACTCGGTCGCTCCAGCTCAGGCCTGGAGGCTACCCAAAACCACCAGTCTCTCCAGGTTGTCCGTTCCGCGCCGAAAAATAATGTCCAACAAACTGCAGAATGTGTCTCATACATATTGTCGAGAGCCACAGAGCAAGCAACACAATAAAAAAAATCTATAAACATATAATACGAAGCTCTTCAAACTATGGATCGAATTTCCAACCCGTCACAATAAAGATAGGGGAAGCTGCTGTACACCTCTGAAAGGAAGATACCTATGTGGGGGTAAAATAGCTCGGTTGAATTATACGAAAACAGAACCGTTGGGCCTTAACAACGGATCCTCGCCTAGATGAGACGATAAACGGGTCGTAATCAAAACGTCGATATAGTATATATATATAATAAATACACATAAAATAACATATTACTCCTATGTATTTCACATTTGATGCAGCAGGACGAATTAGTAGAAATAATTTATGGAAACACAGTCTGACGCATGAGTGAGAGAAAGAGAAGATGTGAATCACCGCGCTTTAAATTAAGTAGTTTCACTTAACCGTCACGCAGTAGGCTCTTTGAACAGTGGGATAATCGAGTAAATGGTGTTTAATTGTCCTCAGCTAAATATAATACCATTTTAGAATGACAATGGGGGAGAGAGTATGGTTTATCACTACCAGTTTTGATACGGGATAGTAGATCACACTATTTGACATCGGATATGCCTGGTATAGATCGTACAGGATTAACAAGTAGGAAGAAAGAACGTATTGATAATCTAAGAGCAATAATTTTAATTCAAAACGAATTCGTTTGAATTGTTGATTATATTACGCGAGTGACGAGTTTCACGCGTCTGGTTTTCATCGTGAGATACATAAAAAATTAATGTTTATCGCTGAATGACTGCGTCTTTCGTGTTTATTTGCCAATGAGAAGAGTATTATAAACATCATGCCAGATAGTACAACAGAATCTGTAGATGTGAAAAGTGCTACTGAAGCTAACCATTCGCGAATATTCCTAGGAATAAAAACAACACGACACCATAAGCGGAATCTAGAATAATTTAAGTCGCATTAATTACCCCAAGAATCGAATATGACAGTATTCTGGCAGTGGAGCTTTGGTAGAATAATTAACATAGTACACTGATTAAATTACACCAAAACAGATTTCCATATTTATTCTGATGAATAAATCCAAAGATTGTATGCGGATAGTTTTCACACTGAAAAGGATTATTAGAATTTATTACAATTAGATATCCTGAGACTAATGTAATTGTTTTCTTACATAAACTATTAAGCGAAGATGTAAACCAGTGACGAAGACCCGATCCTGAACGATTATTTATCTTGACCTATAAAATAAATTAAGTACAAGTATGTACTTTTTAAGCCACGTGACCGAAACAAGACAATCATCGCGAATAGCGAGATTTAATTAATTCATCACTCCGACAGTAAGGAATGAAATAAAATTATAGCGGCACTTTTAAATTCTATTAAATTATTGTCCCTGTAATCGTAACTAATATATTTCTATGGACGTAGATGATAAGCGTTTTATCTACAATTCAACATGGATGCATCTTGGCTGCTTCCCGAATATGTTTTATAACATGTTGGCCACTTGCTCAACCTATTGAGTCCATGCTCTGGATCAAAATGCATGTGAATTTACCAGACGCGGGGATCGAATCTATGACCCACGACTTCATAAGCGGACCGTTTATAAACTCGCCCATATCTATACAAAAATAAGTCAGAATTTCTACAATCTTCTATGTAAACCGAATACCTATGATAAAACAAAATTAAAATGGCTTAACTAGACGTTACTGCAGGAGGTAGATTAATTACTAAGTGTGTAATTTATATTATTTTAGTTACTTTTAGTAGTTTACTTCTAGACAATGGGCAATATTCGACACTATCAGAATATATCCTTATGAGCAATTAAATTGAATTATTAACCATCAATGATTTACCGTTGAAGTCTTGTTCGTTCGTTTTAAAAATTTACATTTTAAGTTGATAATTTCCCAATTCCAACGTGTGCCAAAATAAACAAGGAATGAGATAGGCACAAAGCTCGCTCTCTATTTTGCAAACAATACTTATTGATAAGTAAAATATTTTTTTAAACGTGACAATATGAATACTTACATATTTTACTATTTTAATGATTCCTTCGCACGCATTTCATTGATTAGATTTTTTCAATAAACTGGTTCTACGTTAATAGTTTATTAATTTACTATGGAAACGAGAAAAAATACAGCTATATGCCACTTGAAAAAAAAAAGCAATGGAAAATTCCGCGATTAAATGTACGCACGCGAAAATATAACGTGTAAGTACAATTGAAACGTAATAATTATTAGAGTGGAAATTTCCGCTTATGTACTCTTTCCATGTAACGTATTGTCTTTCTTCTTCTTCTCGTGGTATCCCCTAACGGAGGTTGGCTACCATCAGGGCGATCTTTACTCTTTGCACAGAGTTTCTTAAGCTACGAAATACGACGTAACAACTGAAAATTGTCACAATAATGGTGACATTTATTAGTAAAGTTCTTAGCAGTGGCGAAGGATGGAGAGGTAGACTGTTTAGATCCGCCATAAATGGGGCACACTAAAACTTTGTTAGTCATACGTATTTGTTTTTATTGAACTGACTACATCCACGATAACCGCGTGACCGATGACAACTGAGATCATCGATGGCCGCGCGGCTTAAGCGTTGGCCTATTGCGTTGTGGGTCCCAGGTTCGAAACCTGGGTCTGGCAAGTACACCTATTTTTTTTTCAATTTGTGTATGAGTCAGAGTATGGACCTAATAGATTGAGCAAGTGGCTGTCATCCATTTCTCGTAATAACAAAATCTGTCAATACAAACCTCCACTCTGTGGATGCCCATATGATCGTATTAGGATCGGACATGGTCGAAAGAAAAAAGAAGACTACAATTTACAGATGGTGTTGGTTAGTTTTTAACTGTCTAACCAAACCATAATAGTTTCGGTATAATTTGGGGGATAGGTACGACAAAATTGTGCACACTTTTTCATTCTTACTTATTTGCTTTCGTTGGATTAGAAATACATATTACATTCATTTTTTTAATTCATTAAGCCCTGCTTAAACCAAACTATAATAGATACAAAATATTATTATATCTATAAAATATCTAAAATTATGTACGATTTAATTGCATAATTTTAGATAATTTATAGATGAACGAGTATTTTTTGACTATTATCTATTATGGTTTGGTTTCGCAGGGTTTAATTTAATTTAAAAAAACTAACCAACACCATCTGTAAATCTTATTCCAATGAAAACAAATATGTACGTATGACTGACAAAATGTATTGTGCACTATTTATGGCGGATCTTAACAGCCCACCCCCACCCTTCGCCACTGGTTCTTGTATACCCGGGAATACGCGGTTGCGGAATGAATTACCTAGTATCAGGGGGTAACACTTGAACATAGAATAAAATTATGTGATTCAAACAAAACTCACAGACGTCGGTCCGTTCGAAACCCAAGCTTCAGTGGCACAAGGCCGGTCACGGTAATAGATGGTAAGGGATGATCGGTGGATAAGAAAGGTCCTAAAAAGAATACATCGAACGTGACACGTAAGGTCGCCTACCGTTTGAGTAGACTGAATTTACTGAAAGCACATGATTAGAAAAGGCGGAACGATATGGGATAAAAACGATAATAAAAAAAACATAAATTTAAAACGTTCGAGTGGCTAATATTTAATTTATTAATTACATGACCTGTTAGACCTGTTTCGAAACTCCCCTCTTTTAAAACTTCTGACGAATCGATTGCGTTATCTCCGTTAAGGCTATACTTCAGACTAATGACGCGTGCCGAACGAAATATAATTTGTCATATAAATCCAACATGCGTCCATTTAATGTTCTGTTTATTGTTTATTAAATTACTGAGGCATGGTCTAAAAAAATCGTGACTGGGCGATGCGCGGATTGTGCAAATGACGCGTGCCGAACGAAATATAATTTGTCATATAAATCCAACATGCGTCCATTTAATGTTCTGTTTATTGTTTATTAAATTACTGAGGCATGGTCTAAAAAGATCGTGACTGGGCGATGCGCGGATTGTGCAAATGACGCGAGCCGAACGAAATATAATTTCTCATAAAAATTCAACATGCGTCCTTTTAATATGTTTATTATTATATTCGTAATAATAATAGTATATTCATTGACATGTTTTCTTTTTCAAGTACCTACATGCGGAATGTTTTTTAGTCATCTTTACACGATTTAAGAATATATTCCTCCGACGCCATCACAAAACAAATTGACGTGCTCACACCTCGACTATCAATAGGCGACGACTGCGAAATTTCGTTCTACTTACTGTTGAAAATTATTTGCCGTTTTTCTTATGTATGCTCTTAAAGAAAACCGCCTCTGACGGTCGGGTCGGTTTTTTAAAACTGGAGATCCACACCGGATTATAGAGCTAAATATAATGACAACCACTCGAATGTGTAATGCAGATACATATTAAAAAAAAAAATTGATGTTTTATAAGCGGGGTGGTCGGAACTGAAGATACGAAATACCGGGTATCTATATCGAATTAATAACTCCGGAACAGCAGCCATATCGCCAGGTAAATATCACGGCGCTCGAGACGGTCTGTAGACTGCCGGCGAACAATGTTTTCCAAACAGTTCCAAACAAACAATATCATCCCGTTTGACAGCTGATGTAGCAAAAACAAAATGAACACAAGAGAAACGACTGAAAATAGAAGTGCGCTCAACGCATGAGATTCAGCATTCAGTCATAGACGAAAATATGAAGAGTGTATTGGAAGTAGTATGCCACTTCTGTTGCCAGCCAGTATATTGGAATAAATCATTTTAACAATATTCCCAAGATATACCTACTTTTCGTAACAGCGAATAAGACCGTAGCATACAGTGAAACCCCAATTTACGTACCTAACTATTTGAAGAAATGACCAAACTAATATAATTGGGGAGTATTCAAAAAAATATATACAAATTGATTTGAAGTATATCATGTCAACGTGTTCTTTCACCTATTCGAGAAAGTTCTTTTTCTTTTAAACTGACAAGTGTTTATCTTAGCTGAGGACATTATTTGAACGGGTATAAATAAAAAAAAGAAGAAGGTACCTAATAAGGTTTTTACATTCTTTTGTTGAATAAATTTATTATATAAACAAGAATTAACTCCATTCTTTGTCAGTATGCGAGTGTGAATTGTGTCTGAAGATGCCGAAAGGTGAAACCCGGATAGCATACTGAAATGGAATAGTACCTACAAAACTAAAATCGATTAGAATTTAAAAGAATCGCGTTGCATTGAATTTGAATGTGTTCAAATAAATAGGATTCATAATTTTAATACGTACATTTAAGACAGTTATTTATATTATTAATTGAATTCTGAATATTTCGGACGTAAATTGTAGTAAATAAAAACGAATTCAACAATGTACGAACAACCGTAAAATCGGAACTGTACTAAAATGAAACGGGACAGAAGAAACTAGGTACTACACGTAAATAGCAACCCTTCGACACTAAGGCTCGTTTCAGACGGGACACCGGCGTCGCGCTCGTATATAATAAGGATGCCTTTGTATTCGAATAAAGGGGCCTTTGTATTATATTTATGAACGCCCCAAGCTAATGAGTCAAAGCGTGTCCGGTACACTTTTCCGTCGGCCGCTACATTTTCAAGCCGCCGATACACATGTTTTTATTACCGCAGCCAGTTTATGTTCTAATTTATAACGCGAAATTATGCGTTGACTCATTAGCTCTGGGCGTTCATAAACATAATACAAAGGTCCCTTTATTCGAATACAAAGGCCTCTTTATTATATACGAGCGCGACACCGGTGTCCCGTCTTCAACGGGGGTAATAGTATAATATATTATTGTGAATCCCCCAATAAACCACATGTTGGACCTAACCACTTTGTTTTAATGGCGAAGAAAATGCACCGCAGATGCGGTTACAACTTGCGTTGTGCACTCCAATAAAGATGATATTATTACGATATAAGTAGGTACCAGTGAAGATAATCAATAAATGCAGTCGGGACGACTTCAGATGTACGACCCAGCTAATAGTAATCATTACACATGGACATGACAATCCGTATAAACAAAGTGCGAATCACAACGGTCAACAGGGACACGGCGCGGGAACAGACGAACCATTGACGACACTCTAAACGCGAAAGGGGTCAGTTTGCTGATCGATCATCGTGTAGATGAGCTGCCAAACAATGATCATGATCACTTAATTCCGACGAACAACTTGTATATCGGTCGATATGTTGCTGGATAACCCGCTCAACAAATGCAGTCGCAGTGGTACCGGAGGTGGATTAAACGATCACATCCTAAAACCCGCTGGATCGTCAAGGTCGGCGAAAGCAGTGAAAAACTAGGGAATAGTGGAACAAGCTAGATAAGACCTTTATTAAGCAGTGGATCAACAACGGCTAATGACAAACCAATTTCACCGTCACGAATCTAGCCGTTAAACTAATCAATTAAGAGCGTACTTCAGTGAAACGGTAAATAATTTTCAACAGTAGGTGCGACGAAATTTCTCACTAGTCGCCATTCGGAGATCGATAGCGAGCTGTGAACACGTCAATCTGTTTTCTTTTTCAAGTAAATGGGTAACGTTTTTTGGTCATCTTTACACGATTTAAGAATTAATTCCCCCGTCGCTATCACAAAACAAATTGACGTGTTCACAGCTCGACGTTCGCTCTCCGATTGCCAGCCAGTCTATATTTTCATCAGATATTTCGTCGCACCTATAGTAGAAAATTATTTGCCGTTTCACTAAAGTACCGTCTTGACGGTTCGCGAGCACTGTCCATAGTTAATGCATGTAATAATAAGAATATAGGTCGAGCATTAAAATCGTTTATTCGATACGGGTAATAAACACGCGGTTTGCTTAATAGCCACTTTAACCGACACGGTTCATGTTTTACCCGCCCTGTCGATATGCATTCGACAATAAAACTGTACGAGACAGGAGCCGATAGTAGTTGGTTAACCTTTTAGAGGGATATGATCCACGAGTTTCGCAGATTGCTTGTAGTGGTCGTCCACGTATAAAGGCAAGAAATAGGACGTAATCGATATAATATTATTTTCCAATATTCCGATCGGTATTGATAATAGACGCAACCAGTACGTCACTTGGGGGTGGTAGGCAGGCCATGCGATGGTAAGGGGCGGAAAATGTAGGAACGAATACGAATATTACAACCTTTGAGAGCAGTGGCGGGTTTACAAACCTCCATGTATCAGGTATCTAAATGAAAGACCCCGATGTTTGAAAGTAGGTTTCATGGATATGATAAAAAGAATGTTTCACAAGCATAGTGAACCAAGTCCATTCTGGTTATTTTTGAGTAAGCTAGGTTCAAACATAATACTTGAGTACTTCTTATTCTGTAAGGGTATGATTGCAATTCTAAGGTTTATTTTGAGTCCATTTAAGTTATTATTGTAAGGGAAATCATACCCTTACAGAATAAGAAATACTCAAATATTATATTTGAACCTAGCTTACTCAAAAATAACCAGAATGGACTTGGTTCACTATGCTAGTGAAACACTCATATGTTCTAATCATCAGTGGATGATGTATATGCATTTTTTTGCTGCAGAAAATAAATAGGCACCAATAAAATAGGAAGATAGGTAACCCAACAAATTTTCTTATAATTTAAAACTAAAAATTAAAAAAGGCTGGCATTTTAAGTCTGCTCAAATCGAAATCAAATTCTATCAATACGATTATTGTCACTTTCGTACAAAATTACCTGGCAAGGTATCTATACAATTATACGAATGTCAATTCAAGTGAAACCGGGCACGCAATGTCGCATGATGTGATCGAATCAGACATGGCATGCATCAACAATGTCGTATTGAAAATAATATCAATCACACATTGGAACATAATGGAACCAGAATCAATATTTCTTCACAAGAGTTCAATTCTTAACCATCCTAGTAGGTACTATCGTTAAATACGTTTATCATGATGATTAGTCCAGACCAAAATAGATACATCTTAAGGGGGGACATGCTCGTCGAAGGTCAAAATTGAGTATTTATTGTATTTTCAAACCATGATCCTGGACACTCCTTAAACGTTGTAGATAATCTATTTATATAATTTTGAAGCTGTATTATCCTTTATAATTATTTTAAACATTTGATGACTGCATAAAGTATTTTTGTTACATAAAATAGTATTCTTTTAAACCTCTCGCTCTAATGTTTTAGAATATAGTCATATTTCGGTACATAACTGTGCAGTGGTGTTAAGATTTTTTACATTTATTAATTTTTAAACGCATTTATAAAACCATTAGCATAATTTATTACGAGATAATTTTTGTAAAATATTCACGATAAAAAATTATATTGATAATCTCTGTGATCCCAAATTTTACAAGAATTAGGCATTTTATTATTCAAAAAATCGGCAAGATTAACAAATTTGAAGATGATTCTAAAGATATTTATTATAAGCTATGTCTTTGACCATTCAAGTGTGATAAACATTTTATGAATAATGATTGCTTTATAATAATTATTGACCTAAGAATAAGGTAGTGTTTTTTTGAAATACGCCATTTCTTTTGTCATTCCCCAGTAGTTAAGGCCATGCATTAGTTGAGGCACGGTCTAAAAAGATCGTCGCTAGGCGATGCGCGGATTGCGGGTGGCGGGTGAAAATGACGCCTGTCAAACGAAATATTAATTGTCATATAAATCCAACATACATCCATTTTATGTTCTGTTTATTGTTCTATTAGTAACAATAATAATATATTCATTGACATGTTTTCTTTTTAAAGTAAATGGGTAACGTTTTTAGTCATCTTTACACGATTTTAGAATTAATTGACCCGTCGCCATCACGCAGCAAAGTGACGTGTGCCCGGGTCAACATTCTCTCAGTGAATGGCAGCGAGTCCAAAATTTCGTCGCGCGTACAGTTGAAAATTATTTGGCGTTTCACTGATGCGTCACCTTAAGCTACAACATACGGCCGTAGCCATAAATTGACAAACTATAATTAAAATAGGGAGTAAAATTATGTTAACGCGCGTGTTTGAACATGTACCTAACCGAATTTTTTTTTTATTTTTTTTAAACGGTACATGTTCAAACACGCGCGTTAATATCATTTTACTCCCTACTTTAATTATAGTTTGTCAATTTATGGCTACGGCTGTATGTTGTAGGTTAACCACTGGGGAATGACAAAAGAAATGGCGTATTTCAAAAAAACACTACCTTAATCTTAGGTCAATAATTATTATAAATCAATTATTATTCATAAGATGTTTATTAGACTTAAATGGTCAAAGACATAGCTTATAATAAATATCTTTAAAATCATCTTCAAATGTGTAAATTTTGCCGATTTTTTGAATAATAAAATGCTTAATTCTTGTCAAATTTGCGATCACAGAGATTATCAATATAATTTTTTATCGTGAATATTTTACAAAAATTATCTCATAATAAATTATGCTAATAGTTTTATAAATGCGTTTAAAAATTAATAAATGTAAAAAATCTTAACACCACTGCACAGTTATGTACCGAAATATGACTATATTCTAAAACATTAGAGCGAGAGGTTTAAAAGAATACTATTTTATGTAACAAAAATACTTTATGCAGTCATCAAATGTTTAAAATAATTATAAAGGATAATACAGCTTCAAAATTATATAAATAGATTATCTACAACGTTTAAGGAGTGTCCAGGATCATGGTTTGAAAATACAATAAAAACTCAATTTTGACCTTCGACGAGCATGTCCCCCCTTAAAGTGAACAAAATATCCCAACACATAATAATATTATTATGTTCATACAAGTTTTAAAACTCAAAGTACGTCCACATAGCTATTCATTATCAGATGTCAAATTAAATGTAGTTTGGACAGTTTACGTCGCACAAAATTTGTGCCTATTAATCAAAACATTACAAATTATTATTAACACACCGATGTATCTGGGTCCGGACTTGGCATGGGGAATAACACTAATAAGTTAATTGAGACTTACCTTCGGGTTTAAGCTTATCGTCCATAGCGAAACGGCAATAAGGGGGTGGTGGGGACTCTGTAACAAAAAAATAATAACAATTATTAGTATGGGCATACTGGTAGATTCAACCATTTTACTGTACATAAGCATAATATGAATTAATGTATCTAAATCACGAAAAGTAATGTACTAATCAACATGAAAATAATCAGTGGTTAACTAACGAAATGCGCCGGCCAGCTTATGTTTTTTCAGCGATTTTTTTCAATAGTGATATATATTACCAAGTACAGCATAAACATCTAGCTATTCACATAAAATGCCCGTCGGAAAGCAGTTATCGACACCTGTTTCCCCCTACCCGTCTAGCCAATTTTAGGAATTTGGGAATTGAAATGAAATGGTGAAAAAATACCGTTATCTTGGCTCAACGAGGCTGTAAGATAGAATTTGAATTTTCAATTTAATTATTTTACATATTGTGGACATTACAAATTATAAGTTCAAGACGTTCACAACATGACATTTAAAAACAAAGAAATATTATTAAAACAGTATTAGGTACATAAAAAAGAGATTAAGTTATTCTACAGTATAAATGTGTAAATACAAAAAATATAAAGTATATAGGTACAAGGAAGTACACCGGATGACTTAAGCAGACCCTATTTTAAGAATTTATAAAACAACGTCCACCTAATACTCATCCTCACGTAGATGGAATATATCAACATCCGAAGCGATTTGGTTGAACAGAGTTATTGCCCTCTCAATTGGCATCACCAATGGCAGGTTAGTTCTGCTCCTCGGGAGAACAAACAACTGATGCTCCCGATTTCTAAGATAGTTATCAGGGACACACAAGTAAATACTACCAAGAATGGCAGAGTTCTCATTCACACCACGTAGGTATAAGCGAAAAATGAATAGAGATGGGAGTGGGGAAGCTTCCTTGAAACTGTCAAACACAACTCGCAGTCTTTTTTTTTCGTGCCAAAGTTTTGTTACTTCAATCCATATATTTGTCTCATATATTATCATCTCATGTGAAAAGTCAAATACACGTAATGTTCAGTTTCCCCGAATCCTTGGTTTTAATTAAAGTGGAACAACCTGACACAAACCCTCACGTATCACTATTTATTTGGTGACATGAGTCTGGTTAATGCGGTGATATGAGAATATAGATATGTTTACATCGTAATTTCAAGAATAATCTTCACATATTTTGTACATATTATTGCTAAACGCATGATTTTATGTTGCCTGGTAATTTCATTACAAGCACTCACCACCGGCCCGGCCCACCAGACGCGAATTTTTTATACAAGTTTTCGCCAGAATTCTAGGAATCGATGCCATTGAAATTCTGCAGGCGAACCGAGACGCTATCGGCGGAATATCTTAAAGAACATAACCGCATGATAATGATATGATAATGCTACTGGCTGATGCCGTCAGTGCCGTTTTAAGACAATGTCTTTGATTGGCGCCAGAGCAGGCTCCAAGGAATCCAGCCGCCCCTAACCCCCCATTCCTAATCTTATCGTTGGGAACAAGGGCATCTAACGGGTCGATTAGTTTAGACATTATTGATACCAGAATTTGTATTTGAACTGTTCGAGTAATCTAATTTCCAGCTAACTAATGCCCTTCTTGTCTACTATTGAATACAGGGCTAGAAAGAGATTCGGAAATCTAAACAAGGGCGGCGATCATGGCCCCCACAAGGGGGGGGCTAACAGGGCTCTAGCCTATGGGCACGGGCTCAGGGGGGGGCAGCGTGGCGGGTCGATCAAATATTTAAGATAAACACACATCACAAATTTGCTCTAATAGTAGGTAAAAAAAGTCGCCTGCGGCACTATTTCACAAGTGGTAATTTTTCATTTAAAAATGAGGTATTAGATGCAATTTGATTGTTTTGTGTTGATACTTGACAACTAGATAATTCAAGTAGATGTATTAAAAATCCATAAAAATAGACCGAAGGCCCTTACTTGTACCTCTACACAATTCTGTTGTGTGTCACACATGCCATTAAACTTAGCGATAGGTAGGGGGTCCGCCAAAGATCCTGGCCGGGGGGCCGTTTTAGGATGTGGGGGCCATGGTGGCGATATAGTATTACGTATTCAATAAAGACGCGCAACTCTTTGGACATGTATGCCAGTGATCCAGATGTAGTTAAAAGAACTGCCAAGGAAATGGGTCTCCAGGACAATACATTAAGACTTATTTAAGATAGGTTCATCATTCATGATCAACGACTACGTATTCGAGAAAATTATCTGAGTAAATGACATGCGAATTCGCTAATGTAACCATTTCAATAGTTATATTATGACACGTCATATGATATATATTTTGGAAGCTGTAAATTGTGAGGATTTCTACGGGATCTGGTTTTCATAGGAGAGATTATTTAGCAATAATCTGACACAACCTATGGGTGGAGAAGTTCTTCATAAGACGCTACATACATAATTTTCTCGTTCGTTATACCAATGTGTATATATGCCTGAACGAGCGTGGGAGACGTGGCGGATGGTAGAGAGAAAGACGGGTGAATATATTTTTGAAGGACGACCGACAGTCGCCGACGTGTAAAAAATTTAATACTAATATAAGAAAATAAATATGGATGTTTTGCCACCCTCGAGCAATGCACACTTTACACTTGCGAACAGAGCAGGTGTCGTTGATGCCCAACAGTGAATACATAATATGTAACACAATTGGACGGTAACGTAATTCGTTGAAAATGATAATGTATTTACTGCTCAATTATTAGGTGTACACACGAAATTTATAAATTCTTCTTCATGGAGAAATTTTCATTAATCACTTTTTAATCAGACATCAAGTGTACAGCAAATGACCAACAGGGAATTTATAATTAACAACATAACAAAACTAGTGTGTAGCTCCGTGGTATGAATTGCTCCGCACTCACGCATGATAAGAGTATACATTTTTGTGGCACGTACCTATCTACCTATAAAACATTTTTTCGTTTATCAGAGTTTTCTCATATCAAAACAGCTGACAAAATTGAATTTTAGTATCAAGAGTACAGCAAACGACAGGAAGTATGTATATTAATAATACTGTGTATAACAGTGGCGAAGACTCCATACTAGGCGATTATTTAAAGCCTACCTTCTTAAGAAAAATATTTTTTAATTGCATATTGACATATTTATATACTTAATCACTTCATTATTTTATGTTATATAAAAATAATTTATTTTGCCAACGAGATCGCATATGTAGGAATGTATTACAGTATTACACAGTTTACAAAACAACTGCAAAGGTATTAAAAAAACCACAGCGCGCCGCGCCGTAAATTAAATAATAAATGCCGCGACTTCTCGACGTAAATAAATTTCCGATTATGTTTGGAATAATTCTGAATTTTTTTTGTATGGACTTTACGTCTCGTAAACTCAGCAAGTCTGCTGATTTGTACGAAATGAGGCAAGCTCCTTTCGCAGAGCCTAAAACATTCGCGCATAATATTGTTGTCACGACTGCGCACTTTGTCCAAAATCGTTAATAATTAGATAATTAAATAAATAATTTCAACGGCGTTTAATCGAATATTAATAAATAAGTAAGTATAGATAGTTTTTAAAAATAAAAATAAATTTTATCTAATGATTTTTGATGGGTATACATGTTTTGAAAAATACGTAATTTAATCACATCGCTCATTTTTATGGCATCAATGAGTTTTTGAAGTTTCATTGAATTAGTGTGTCGTTATCATTCATTAGTGTGTGCCTATTCATTAGTAGTAAATATCGTACTATTCTCGTAAGTATACCTGACAAGTGTGCTCTTTTTATCATATCTCCACAGCCTACCTCTTTCCAAAAGTCACCCTTCGCCACTGGTGTATAATGATATAAGGCAGTACATCATAATATTATCTATCACAAAATGCTGTTTTGATAAGCAGCACCGATCAATGAGAAATACGTAAATACCGCATAGGTACGAAACGTTGTCCTACAGTACATATTATAAAATACTCCGTGGATTAAATTTCACCGCACTCAGACACGGTAAGTACCAACACCTATATCCACAATTTTTTCCTTTTATCACAGATTTCTGGTAACATAACACCTGATAAAAGTATCAGGAGTGCAGCAAATGACAGGAGGTATATATAATATTATTATGTATACGACAATGTCACAAACACTGTTTTGATAGGCGGCGCCGATCAATGAGAAATATGTAAGTGGGTACTCAATGCGTACCGTGAAATACTGCATTTGCATATTGAACAAGTGGCGGTGAGATCATAAGCCCTTCCTTGTTGAGCCGTGAGGCTATTCGGAGGCGTAATTATAATAAAAGTTTATATGAAAAGGTATAATAAACGCGACGTGTCATCCGCAAAGGGATACACCGACCATAACGGCAAGGAAATATAATAAAGACACAAAAGCTTGCCGGCGCTAATGCAAAACTTGGGAGCGCATATCATTATAAGTAGTTATTATATTATAGCTCAGTGTCCAAAGTCTACACAATATTAGTAATTTTGGCCAAATCACTTACATCAATTTGATGCAGGTGTTAATTTAAAATCATCGAAAATTCGAAAACAGGACTTCTTCATTATTAGAAATTCTTAAAATCGTATTGATTTCTGGCGGTTTTTATCAAAGATACGAACGATAACAGTTTGGCTTTTGCTACACACAAATCTGCAATGTGAAATGCAGAAAACAAAAAATGTAATCATTAGCGTTAGAAACGAAAATATGCGTAGGTAGTTATATTAATCTGTATAGGCAACGTCTTTATACAGATATATGTGTTACACCGAATGTGCGAAATTGACTATTACATGAAATGGGCAAAATTTTGGCTAATTCATGTAATAGTCAAGCCTGTTGCCTTATTCATGAATTAGGTAATTTTTCTGCTGAGTACATGAATTCGCCACGGTATGGAATTCTTGAACTGTCAACATGACAGAAGAAAAAGTAAACTTAATACGGATGGTTTTATTAGTTATAATTGGACATAATATAATATTATTATTATTAGGTTAGATTAGGTTTTGTAATTCTGAATGAAATTATTCAACTGAATGTCCATTTTGAGGTTAGCTATCAAGTGTCAACAAACTATCACAAACATTCAATCGACCATTGCACAATTGATACCCAAGCACGAATCAAATCGCGAAAATACTTTTCAATAAAATTCTTCCGTTATCATATTATAGTTCTAGAATTTTTTTTGCGCATAGTCCATTGATATGAACGTCATTGTCATTGATTGGTATATTTTTATATTATAATCAATGACATTTGACACATTTGTTTAGTTGCAAAAAACACCACGGAGCGCGATCATCTATTTTGACCATAGATAATATAAATGTACATTTTGACCAATCCATGAGCATTTGATACATTTAGTTTAGTTGCAAAAAATACCACCGTAGCGCTACTATCTAATTTGTCCAAGACATGAAGTAGGCAGAAAAATTACTGCCGATTTCACGCACTCTCCAGATATTTTGTCTAATTCATGAATAAGGCAACGGGCTTGCATTTTTCATGATTTAGGCAAAATTTTGCCCATTTCATGTAATATTCAATTTCGCACATTCGGCGTAATATATGCACATATATACTATATATATATATATATTTTTTTTTTTTTAATCTAATGGGTTTGTTTCCGAGGTGGGAAAATTTATCCTCTCTAATCCAAATTTATTCGGTGCCCTTGGTGCATTAGGATTTTTTCATAGCGCAGTCAGAACGTATGTCGCAAAAAAAACTATTCCTTCTCCTCAACGATTTTAGCATAATTAATAGTTACTTGCTTTTATCACAACATAGACGGGAACTCAGTCTGAAAAACTATGGATATTTACTCGTCTCATTCAAGTGTAAATATTTAAATATTCCGGAACGTTTGTGATTTGACTGTCACAAGTAATTTACCTGCTCAAGCAGTTAGTAGTAAAAATGCCACCTTACATTGCATACTATGTCATTCTATTTATGTCAGAATATCTCAGAAGTACTGTAAACACCAGCGGCATCGTAATAATAATCAACAAAAATAAAGCAAAGAATTTTTCTTGCCAATAAATTATATCCACCGACCTGAAGAGATGTTTTGGCGAGCACTCTTCCCTCCTCGAGACACGAAGTATTATGGTAGGTCCAAAATACTGACAGAGACATACGGGAGGCGGCCCACCCAGGCGGGTTAGCGGTATTAGCAGAGGGAATTACAGGAGAGGCAGAGGGGCGCAACCGCAAAATATAAGCAAAGCATGCATCCCGGCTTGGGAATTCAGCGAAATCCCACAGCAAATAAAACAATGGCAGAGAAATATTTTGATAATATTTCGAGGGGTGGTATTCTTGGTAAACTGTGCGGATTCGGTAAATTGAGAGACAGAATGATGAGTCTAATAATTATTTACTAGTTGTACAAAGCAAATGGCAATCGGCTCGACAATTAATTACTATCATCCTGTGGTACCCAAGAGACACTAAATGACCATAAGGACGCCATAAAACACATAAATTCTAATGGACTTCAATTCAAATTCCATCAAGTCATTCGGTCGATAGTATTAAAACACATAAAGACAAACTTCGGTGGAAGGACGTGGCACAACGAAGAACTAGGGACTGTGAGGACTGAAAGGAGTTAAAAGAGGCTTTCATCCACCAATGGATCGACCACGGCTGATGATAATAATATTATCATACATCAGCTAACATATTATTATTTTGATAACTTATCATATGACGATGTTGTTTGATAAAATCATCACTTAAAACTTACGAAGAAAACAGTTCGAAAAGTTAAAGGTAGGTACTTACCAATAAAATTTATAAAATTATGAAACCTTATTTGAACTATTTGGATAAAAACTAAAATTCTTTAATATCCGGATGTTAGAAATTAATGAAACTTGTTTTAAGAGGTAAAAGACTTTTTGAATGTCATTAGTTACCAAGTTTGTGGGTGCAGTTCTGGTCTCTTTCTGGTTACCTTTATAGTGTTAACTGCTAATTCATGGTGGAACTGCATTGTATTATTTGATTAATTATTTGTAATAAGACACATTTTTTTTAATACTTATTCCACCTTTTAGTTAAATTTTTGTACCAGTTACAACGTTATATTTCATCAATCGACATAAGATGCGGAATTTAATACATAAGATAAGGCGTAAATAGCTACCAATATAATTCAATCCTTATAATATCGTAATCATACTTTCAATGAACACAATTTCAAGATTCACAATTAATATAGGTACTATCGGTAGATAGTTAAATTTCGCGGCATCTCAACCGTAAAACGTTATCGTGTGTTGTTTACTTATAGAAAAAATACGCAGGTTACTAAACGAAGGTAAATTTTAATAGGCGTATTTGAAACAGACGCCGTTATCACCTGTAGACCGCGTTTGCTTGTCTTGGGGCAATAATTACTTTTCCACGGGCCAATTTGACAGTAAACACGAGTGCGCAAGAAGGTATGGGGGGGGGAGATGGGGGCATAGGCGCCCACTCGGCCGGCGCTACTCGAATAAAGCGAACGACGCCGAGCGTCGGGACGGCGCCGGTTTGACGTCCCACTTCAACTTAATGTGAGGCAGCTACCTATTTAGTTATTATGTAGGTACTAGTGATTCTCCATCATACACGTGGTTTTCCCCTAATTTTAGGCGTTTGCCATCTGGACGAAATTGGTGTTAATCTCTGGTATATGTATTCACTTACCAGTATGAACGGGATGGTTATCAAAATAATGAGACAAATAAACATCGTAGTAGGTAACAACTTCAAATTTATATGTTGAGAGTGACTACGTAATGTTACATTATCAATAATATGTATATTTATTTTACGACAACATCTTCTTGGCTACGCTTCTAGGCGCTGTTGTCTACTAAATGGGCGGAGCATGTTAGTACACAGTTTTAACACGTAGCCAAAAAGATGTTGTCGTACAATACACGTTAATGTCAGTTACATGAAAACTGTATGTACATTTCACCAAATCACATTTTACCGTGAGCTGTTACTGGAAAATCGCCGTATAGCATTGAGATGACGCATTTTTCGTAAATAAATTCATTACAGACAGAAGTGTTCCAAATATATTAAATCAGATTCAATAAGAACATAATTTTCTAGATACTTACGAGCATCTGCTAACCAATTTGTGAATCATTAAGAATTGTATATTATACTTAAATATATACATTATTGGATTTCTAATTTACTTCCCAGCCTATTTTCTTGTCTTTCCCTTGTAATTCCGGTGGTTTTAATTACATATTTGGAGATGAATTTGATCGAAATTCTATACGGCCATCGGTTTCCAATTCAACAGCTCACTGTAAACTGTGATACAGCCAACTACATACGTACAAATTTCCGGTTACTGTTAATATCATTACGTAGGTACATACAATACATACTGTAGCTTACAATTTAAAAGGGATCTTTATTTAGCTACATATTTTTTTCAGACTTATACGCGGCGTAAATGTGAACTCTGCCATTCTTGGTGGTGTTGGCTTGTGTGTCTCTGATAATTACCTTAGGAATCGAGGGCATCCGTTGTTTGTTCTCCCAAGGTGCAGAACTAACCTGCCATTAGTAATGTCAATTGGGAGGGCAATAACCATGTTTCATGAAATCGTTTCGGATATTGATATATTCCACTTACGTGAGGGTGAATTTAGGTGGACGTTGTTTTATATGTTTTTTAAGATAGCGTCCATCGAAGTTCACTTTTCTTATTTTATTACTTATTGTATTACTAACTCACATTTCTCTGCATTTTTATTTTAAAAACTGTTAACACTTATTTTATGTCATGTCGTGAACGCTTTAAATTTATAATTTGTTATGTTCATTATATGTAAAATAAATAAATTTGAATTTCATTATTTTTGTTATTCATTTGTCGTTTAATAAAAATAATTGATTGGAATTTATTTTAAAACAAATGCCAACAAAAATAATTATAATAATGAATAATAATTCATACTTACTACTCTTCGTTTTAATGCGTGCCGAAATACGATACCAGCCTATAAACATTTTTTTCAGCGAATTCCTTGTATTATTAAATGTACAGTTCATTATTTCAACAAAGTACATAAGTAATAGTAATGAAATAATATGTACTAATAGTACCTATGGCGTTTAAAAAACGTATTGGAATCTTAGGCGCGTAGTACATTCAGGTGGCGCCTGAAAGCTCAACATATTTGGCTTTAAAAAATAGCGTCGCGACGCTCGACCTTAAAAGCAGCGTCGAGACGGAAAACTCGCTGGCCTGTCATATGAATAGGACATAGGTCGAGCACCTGGTTAACTATGCGAGCAATTTTGCAAAAACAAGAATTCCTGAAAGATAAGAAAATCACAAAAACATGAAATGGCCAACACAACTGAATTTCAAAAAATCAATGGAATTAAAAAATACTAGAGAAGATTATATTGGCTACAAAACAAACGTTAGTGGTCTGGTCCTAATGAAAAAACTGGGAAACACAAAATTTATGGGAACTCGCTCAGGCTCTACTGGGTGTGGTATAACAGAATAATGATGTCGAGTGTGGAAAAAATGCAATGTGTTATTTTCAATATGTAGGATGTATGATAATAATATGCATTAAAGTTTGTCACGTCAATGCAACGAAACATATGATTAATAACTGCTTCAAAACCTTGGTTTATCGCAATCGGTTTTATATTTATATTTATTAAACTGTTCTGCGGGAGGGACCAAAATAAGGAAAGAAATTCGTCCTTACAAATCAAATGAGGCTAAGGAGAGATCAACGGTAAATGTAGCAGAGTACGGCGTCGCAGTTCGTGGCTTAAGAACCTCCGTAATTGGTACGAGCGCAGATCTACTAAACGGGTCCGTGTAGCAGATGATAGATCAAATTGTTGCCGAAAAGGTGACCGACCTTAAAAAGGGGATGGCACGGTAAGAAGATTCAGCAAACGACTTACAACAAGAAACAACACTCGTGAAAAAACCATTAACATTGCTTCTGGACGCCAATGGAGTGAAGTTAGTAAATAGGTTTAAAAAAGAAACAATTAAACATTAATGTAATACATAATACAACTACGCATCCCATTGTGGTAGTCAGTACGTAATTTTCCAATCAATACCTGTATCTAGCTAACATCTAACAACCAATATTCATTAAATATTAGTTTTCTAGTTTATTATAATACATTTACGTAGTTTTATTTAGTTGCCATGACATTCGCACGAATCATGCATAAATGTTACGGCGAGTAGTTTACCGTACGTGCAATTTATTACAAATACGTAATGCAATGAAGTAGCGATAAACCTCTGACAAGATCGGTACGATATTGAATATGTACTACCGCAATTCCGCAGGAAATAAAAAGCCTTTTTAGTATGGCATGACAATGTCGAATAAATTTTTAGACTTGAAAGCCGTCATACAATATGAAAGCAGAACCGTCGTTATCCGTTACCAATGTTTACTGGCATGCATGTATTTCTGTGTCCAACCAACATGGATGGATAAAAATGAAATATATGTTTAAAGTACTTGAATATTACGCCCAATTTATTATAGGCATATTAGAGCAGTGATTAACAACTTTTTTTGGTTGACGGAACCGTTGAAGCACTTTGTAAAATCTTGGGGAACCCTTACTAGGCTGACACACGAGGTAAACGACAAAAAATCGTGTAAATCCCACAAGTTTACTGTGTTTAATTAAAATTGGTTTAACTTAAAAATGATGACGAAAATTTTTAACGATAGACACAAGAAGTCTAAAAATATATTAAAATAATATTTATTTTGTATACGAATTAGTTATCCAAACATATTTCCACTCATTCCAATATTGTCCAAATCGACATCTCAATTTTATATTACATATAATATTTTAGTACAGTATTAATAATATGGATAATTATTCAGGTACCTACTAACTGTAAGGTTAATTTTCCAATTTTAAACGTTCTGACAAAAACAAAAGGAATAATGCAAAGGTGATGATACTCATTACTGAAAACCATGGCCCCCACAAAGGGGGGGCTGACAGGGCTCTAGCCTGTGGGCCCGGGTTCAGGAAGGGCCCGGCGTGGCGAATCGACCAGATAAGTGATTTAAACACACATCACAAATTATCTCGAATAGTAAAAAAAGTCATCAATAGTAATAATCAATATTATTATTATTTAACATTATGTGGTTTAACGATACAATTTTAAATTGTGTATCGATACTCGACAACTCCATAATCCAAATAGATGAATTGAACACTAAATATAGGTACACATTAATTTAACCGCGTACACCATTTGGAAAACGCTACTGTAGAGCGTCACACTGCTTTTATCTTTAGCGATGGGTAGGGGGCCCGTCAAAGATCCTAGCCTGGGGGCCCGCTTCAGGATGTGGGGGCCATGCTGAAAACTCTACCCTTTCGATCCATGTCTCTACAAAATTTCCCTTTTTTGCTTCAAAAATGTTTTCAGTATTACTTTCATCACAAGCTTTTGCGAATCCAAACGGCTAACCCTGACGCAACTCGCGAAGCCCAGTTTGGGGATCATAGCATAGATAGAGTTTGGATATTTTAACTAAATAAGGAGTAACGGGTCTAGTTATGGTATAAGTATACTGTGATGAATTGTGACCCAGGGGTTTAGGAGGGATTGTAGAAAACGTGCGTCTCAAAACTAACAATATAAACTATGTTTTTTGCTGAAATTGACAATATTCTCAACGAATATTTTTAACTAAGGGATGGTTAACAATGCGGCGTAATTTTAAACAGGGGAGTAAAAGATTGTGTGACAAAGCTTGACGATTAGGGGTGAGAGGATTCATTTTTTTCTCTTTAAATAATTGATTTTTGTGTTTGTGCAATTCCACATAATTCTGATTTTAAATTATTAAATGTCATGCATTACACGATTAAACGAGGATTAATCTATTTTTAAATCACCATGTGGCGTTGGCGTAAACATATAATATTATCCAAATCGATTATTGCCGAAAATGAGCTTTAAAACCGTATGATATAATTTTTCACTTAACCTTTTAATAAAGTCTAGGTGGCATTAAAGTCACAGAGAAAACTAGATATCCAAGGGAGCCTTAATCAAAATGGATTACCCTCGGCCAATGTTGGTGATGGATGGACGTAAACTAAAAGGTACATAATAAGTCAGAAACGGTAACTAAATCGACGCAGACTGCGATGCAGATCCTTCTTACTTGGTTTACAAATTAATCAAATTGGAATCAACACAGTTCGAATAAATTTGCTACGAATTCGCAGCACCTTTTCGCCGTTGCGATTGTAGAAGCAATACGGTGGAGTGTGCGTTGCGAGGTGGTGTACAGTAAAACAAGACAATAATGCGGTCGGTCGATAGTGTGCGTGCGTATGGGGAGACGAGAGAAATGCCTGGCAGCCGATGACCGCGTATTCGTACGTATACGTACATATACAATCGACGAACCGCATCATTGTTTCGTTTTTAGTGTACATAGGTGGAAAAATAGCTGAGCCGTGTGATATGCCATGGGCGGGCAGTCTAAGATAATCAATAACTAGCACTACCATCGTAACTGACAATTCAGTAGTGCCGCGGCTCGACTATATTCGGCCTTGATGTATTGTTTGTTATGTTATTTAATACTATACAAAATCGTCATACTTTCACAGCAATAAATACGGCCATAATCGCTAACAATAATTGCAAACATTCGTCGCAAACTTCATGCGAATTTTCCGGGTGTTTCGCAAATTCACACCCACGAAATGAGAAAACCCACACACACACATCAGCAGAGCACACAGGTGCTTTCTAACTAAAGAGTTGTTTTGTGGCGGTGTGCGTGAACGCAGGCGCCACGTTAGCGGCGGACAAATTTAAATATAGAATTTTTACGATTTGTTTTTATGACTCGCGCCTCTATGTGCGCGATTGTTTGTAACGCTTTAGCTGTGTTGGTTTGCGACATACGCGATATTGTCACTGCATTTATCCGGGTAGTTTGAATGCATTCATTTTATGGTATAGGCATGTCCAACTTCAAGTAGGCGTGACGTGTGTGATCTCCATTTTACCATAGTCTCTCATTGCCAATTATCAATTTAAACATTATAAACAAACGTATTTAGATTTGCTTAATTACAAATTAAACAACACTTGGCTTTTACAAATACCTCAACTTCTCATTAGTCGTGAGAATGAGTTTTGGTCTTCTTTTAGGCACTCAATATCACACTACACATTCTAACACTGTGCAAAGAAACTATTGCGCGACGGTTAAAAGAACTACGCCTCAGTTTAAAGCGCGGGGATTCGCGTCGTCTCTTTCTCTCACTCCTGTGGCAGACCATTGGTGCTGCAATACGAATTAAGTTGTGAATACGCATTTTTTCTATAAATTAAAACGTTTAAACGTGTTTTTCTCGATACAATATTTTAGTACATAGGTGTACATACCATTTATAGATTTATACCCAGAAGTCAGAACCTCGATTATTGATACTTATGTGCACGTATTATATTGAATAATACTTTGGCAATATGATAATTATACATAATACAGTAATAAAATTGATGCAAGAGAGTTCATATTAAAAGACACTCACTTTTGCACGCAAGTAGGTATGTGGGAGTTTTTGAAAAACATCCTTGCAAGATATTGTGACCTTCTGTAAGGTATTCCAAATATTTCCTGTTATGAAAATATTCAACATTCGTTTTTTTGAACATGTCCATGATCCGTGCATTTACATATCCGACACATAATATGACAACACCCCAAACATCAGGTTGGTTTCTGTTGATCGGCCTGCTCTAAAACCATGCCATTCTCAGACTATAGATACTATGCCATTATAAATTATCCAAATTTTGAAGACACCATGCTACCTATGCAATGATCATGTCTAGAACTTCTACTGGTGCAGAGAGAACAGTTACATGCGTGTAGTTGTAGCAACATTTGACATCTTCCACATTTCCGGAAAGGTACTCACCCATTGTAAAATTGTAATTCATTCGAATGGCAATATTGTCTTACTAATAGGTACCCACGATGGCCGCGGGGCTTAAGCGTCGGCCTCTAACGCCGTGGGTCCCAGGTTCGAATCCTGGGTATGGTAAGTACACATATTAGAAGAAATGAAAATATAAATAATAATAAATTCTACAGGTTTTTTAAAAAAGGTTTTGTCGATAGTTATTTCGTTTGTAACACCATTATCAAGACTATTCCGATAGGCCGTTTACCTTTGCTAGACCTTAGACAAACGGCCTATCTAAATAATCTTGATAATGGTGTTACAACCGAAATAGCTATCAACAAAACCTTCATCAATCCTACCATCAAAAACCTGTAGTAATATTATTTATATTTTCATTTCTTGTAAAATGGAATTCTACCAATGTAAATGCTAACTCAATTACACATATTGTTTTTCAATTTGTGTATAATCAGTGTATGGACCTAATAGGTTGAGCAAGTGGCTGACATCTATATCTCGTAAAAACAAAATCTGTTAATACAAACCGCCACTCTGCGGAGGCCCATAATGATCTTATTAGGATCGGACATGGTCGAAAAAATAAATAGGTACTTAGTACAAGTACAGCGAAGAGCACAAGCTTTTACTTATAAAATACAAATAAATGAGTATTTTGATTCTTTAATACTTTTTAGCAATAACTTAATAAGAATGTTTTATATTATAATATACGCAAGCAGTGTATAGGTACATCATTTGACTGATGGTTTCTATTCAAAGTCAAGGTTAATAACTCACTGCTAAGTATAAACGAAGGCCGGGATTCTTCAAGATATATTCTTGCATTTCTATTTAAATGGCAGAGCTTATTACCAGTGATACCAAACCGGGTTCCACGGGCTGTGGCAGAGGTTCGCGAGAAATCATAAAAGCTTCCGAAAAGAGAAAAAACACTTTTAAATAATAAAGCATTTTGACAAATAGATATCGTGTCATAAATATTATTTTTCAAGTACCTAGTGGGAATTTTACTCGGGAAGATATATCTTGTAATGGCAAAGAATGCAATTTTCGGCCATAAATGTTCCCGCCTACTACGCACTGTTCCTTGTATTTCTGCCAAAGCGTTTAAAAGTAGTACACTAACGTTATATACAGTAACACCACTACATAGATTTACTACTACAATAGGACGCTAATAAACTGAAATTTCTCTGGGGATCTTCCAAAGACCAAAGGCGTGCGATGAGATTTTCTCGTAAGCATCATGCTGTAGAAAAAATCCATATAGGTATGGCAATTATTTACTGCCAACTATCAACACTAATAGACTTAGTGGGTTCCTCCCTTCTTGAATAAAATTATATTCACTTGCCTACACTATTTAGGAAACAGAAAATCAAAATGAATATTTGTCTCACAAAATTATTCAAAATACACAATCAAAATTTATAATTCTTATGCAACAAATGCTTTTATAAAAAATATACATAAGTAGGTACTTACCTACATTAATTTAATTTCTTTTATTTTGTTAACTGTCAATGCATGGTGGAACTGCATTGTATTGTTGTTTTTATTTAATAAAACGCATTTTTTATGCAGTACTTATTCCACTTTTAATCAAGAGATTAGGACTGGTTTCGTCCGCCTCAAAGGGACATTTTCAACAATGTCCCTCTGAGGCCGGTCCTAATCTCTTGATTAAAGGTGGAATAAGTACTACATAAAAATTGCGTTTTATTAAATAAAAACAACAATACGTTAATTTACTTTAAAATATTATGGTCAACTTGGCTCATTCGATGCACTTTATGATTTGTCTATATACACCTAGGTTGTTTTTTTTCTCTCTATATAAGTAAATATTGTTAAATACTGTTAATTTTTTCCATGCGAAGTGTTGAGTGCCTTGAAGTGAACGAGATGAATTTAGAATTTTAGACTAGTACTTAATAGATGTAAAATACATCAATTTGACATAATAATGAATATAAATACACAGTACTTAGCGACATTTTATATTATAGATATCAATCGAAACCTACTGTCCACCAATCATGTGGGGTGGGTTCCCGAGATTTAAAAAAATAACTCAAGGCCCGCAAAGGAAAAAAATGTTGGGAAGCACTGACGTATACACAAAAAGTTATACAAAATTATATTTCACTAAAATATGTTGCACGATCTTCAAATCGAGCCAGCGATAAATCTGCTCAAAATGATATTAGTCAGAGCGTTATTTGCGAGTGTTTATTTTCTAATCCTGAACACTGGCCGAAAAAAAACACATAATGAATAATGTATTATTTTGTAAAACGAGCGAAAAATTATCGGAGCCGTGTTTTCGTTCAGAAAAATGCTATTCGACGATCGGAGGACACGAAAAAACCATTTGTTAAAACGTCACGCAGCCAAAATAATGTGAGAAAGACAACACCAGCTATTGAACATGATACGTTTAATTATTGCAAAACTTTATACTAATGCGAGGAAAACATTTCAATATTAATTGTCTTTGGTCATTGTTCATTCGGAAAAGTTTAAACCTTGAATATCTCCATACGCATCGCGTAATCAGTAGAGAACTGCACTGCAATGGTCACTTATCAAAATCACTTATTTATGGATCCAGCGGGTTCTTCGTCGCCATTGTATTTTAATGTAATATTTTGGGTACCATTAGATAAGACTTGTCCAATGATAATCTATGATTAATTATTTGAACACATCGGCACTCTGTGACATAATAATACGTATCGTGTTATGTGACTTATCTCCAAATTAATGTAAAAACTGTATACATACCACCCAACACATAATAATTAGCATTTACGTATTATATAAATTGACCGAAATAACACAAGTATAATTCGCTTATTTATAACCAATACGGTCTGTTATATATGTACATAATTACTTATTCTACTTTATGGGTTTTGCCAACTAAATACAAGGGATTTAAATTAATTATATGGATAAACGATAAGGTAATTAACGTCAAACTAAATACTTGTTTATGGACGTAAATCTCGCTAAGATCCGTTTTTATTACAAAGTAATTATTTAATTACCACATAAAATGGCATTTGCCATGTTAAAAACCCAACAGATGTATAATTTATTTAAATAACGCGCGTAAATTAATAATTATCAGACTTGGCAACCCTGTGCGTTAGCTGTTTTAGCTGTAGAAATTTAACTACGTACTACGTAATATTGAAAAATATGTAGTTAACTATTAATCCAACAAAAGGAATAATCCAATAATCTCAGTTGTAAACACAAAACGTCTAATAATTCAACGGTTTATAAGAGCTACAAACTGTAGATTGGATAGTTTTGAATGTTTTGATAACTCTCTTCGAAAAATAAAACGTAACATCTTCGAATCCATACTAGAAAAAATATTTCTATCTTTATTAATAACGAATGCAGTAAGTGAAAAATCCACTGGTGGAACTCATTTAATCGTCTGCAAACTCGAAGACGACAATCCAATAAAGTGGCGATGATCAAGTCAAATAAATATTTTTTTATTATCCAGGAAACTTAAACTTTCTATTGCTAAATTACACGTAAATGTTCGACACCGAGGTCGAGGTGCACACAATGTCACTGAAGTAATCACCAATTATTAGACATTATTCTGGGAATTATCGCTCAGTTTAGACTGCGCGCGCATCTTGCGCAAAGGACGCGCGACGGGTTCAAAAAGAATGGAGACTAATCAGAGACAATGATCATTTTTAACCAGAAATGAAATAAAGATTTTAATGTTCTTTACTTGTTCCGACAAAGGAAAATTCAGATTATAAATATGCAAACAAGACAGACTAGCATTATTAAATAATTATTTTTACATTATTCACAGTCGGAATATTGTGTTGATATCCTGTCCGGAAACTTGTACGTATGCAGCTCCCCGTATCATACTTCACCGTGAAATGTTGTATCGGTAATAGGTATATGGCCGTATATTAAAGACCGTCCAACCTCTTTGGTCGTACAGTAATGACAGAACATTCATGTCTAAATAAAACACGGTTCTTGTCGGTTTACACTTTACAGGAAGCCAGCAGCTAACAAATTTTGAAAATAGCCGATATACTGGATTATTTGCTAGGTTAGGTTTACATTCTTGAATTCATGAATTTTGCCGAAATCAGCTATGAAATTTGAATTAATGGTCAAAATATACCATTTAGTCACCATTGTCAATAATAATAATTACAAGATAAAAAGAACTTTTTATATTCAACGTTTTTAAATTTATTGTTGAATCATATAAACTTGGCCTGACTAGCTTAAACGATCAAAAAAAATTGTACTTGATAGAAATACTGAATAATGGAATGTCATTTCATATTGATTTCCATAGTAACGCACGTATATATTATTTAATAATTTAATTGCTAGGACCCCCTAGCAACCATAAATGGTATCGAAATAACTTTTCATACAAAAGAGAATTAACTAAAAATGAATTCAATTCTACTTAAAGATGGCTAAAAGTATTAAAAAATGCATTGGCATCGTGTTTTGAAATATTCTTAAAGTTTAATATGTCTAGCTAGTCGGGAAGTTAGTTAAAAATCGATTGCAAGATTTGTACCGCACAAACAACCACCGGACAAATAAGAATACGACATAAGAAAAACGTTGTAAAAAAGGGGCCTACAGACACACAGTAGGTATACATCAAGCCCCACAATAATCAGACCGTGACACAACACAACACTGTAAACATCGATGGTAGTGCTAGTTATTCTCATACTTCAAATGCAATATGGTAAAACTGTTTGTAAATGATTGTTACATATTGAAATAAACGGTAATAATTTGAACGTAATAGGCAATCGAAAATCTTTATTTATTGGGAACAGGTTACCGTATTGCATTCCAAGATAATCAATCAACGAACGCAGTGCGCAATTCAGCGGCACGGCCTGAATAGGTATAACCATCCTTGGGTAGGTACTGTTTGATAGCATTGCAACAGCCACTGTAGGAAACAATATTATATAACAAGTAGCTTCATTTTCTTTTTAGTAATTTCCATGTGCTTTTTCTCTCCCTGGCACTTTGCATTAGAGTAAACTCAGTAAACTCAGTCAGAGCTCACTTTGAGCGTAGCAATCCAAGTCTTGGGCATCTTCTCCCAGGACACTCCCAGGCCAATTCTTAGATGCTTCACATCACCAATTGACGGGTCCCGTGATACTCTCGATTAAGACCGAGGGTGGTACGGGGCGGGTTTGGTGGAGGGACTTTAACTTCATTGTGCAGTTACCTCACTCTAACAATATTTTTATAATCGTCTGACATAGGACTTTTAAAAATGCAACAACATTGATTGTTAATTAGGATTTCGTATCTGTCATTTAATTTGCATAGCTTGCGAGGTTATATCGATTTAACGTTATGTGGACATTCATCTCGGCCGGAGAATTTGATGGGAATACCTATAAGTAAAATATACTCCATAATATTGAAATTTATTAACATGCACCAATTTAATCGGCCATTAGTAAAAGCCCTTAGGTCGTAAATCAATTATTTTCATGTGGCGCAACCCTTCGTCGAATAATATATAATAAAAAAAAACACACACAAAACAAATACCACGCAGCGAACACGAAAATAATAAACAAATAACAAAGACTGGCTAAGCTCTCCTTTGGGCTTGCTCGTTCACTCCTCCATTATACTATTTTCTTAAACCAATCTAAATAATCGGTGTTCCTTCGGCCCGAAATACCTGACGTAATGACCGGCATCCCGAATCGACGGGGATTCTCAAACTGTTCATAAACTATTTATTTCATTAGATTAATAAATACAAATCCGATATACCCCAATACACTACATTTTAAAGCAGGGTTCTGAATGTGTGAGTATACTACGAAAATGTTATTTATATATACGAAGCCGTCCACTCAATAATGATCCATGTCACATTGAGACTTTTGGCATTTTGAGATAATCGATGGAGAGAAGATATGTTTAAAATTAAAAGGCCTCTCCTGAATTCCTCAATCACTTATTTGTATTCCTCTTGCAATTTCCCATGTGATATTTTCTCTGTGAAGTCTTTTTGCATCCGCAGAGTTAACAAAAACTCTCGTGTCATCCTCCATTTTGACAGATGCATAAATCGTTATTGTAGGGAGGCCAATATTACGAATCAAAGACAAGTGACTTAATGTTGCTAGATAAAAAAAAATGCCAAAGCAGAGGCAATGTGATGTAGATCATTGTTGCATATTTAGTTCAAAACTGCCAAAATGTAACAGATCATTATTGAGGGGGAGGCTTCATATTTATAAATTATAGACATGCAATTGTGTGTTACAACCTTCAAATACACAAATATTGAACAAGCGTCAGTGCATAAACCGAGAGCACTTGTCAGAACGAAGAACAGGCTTAGAATGACGTATTCTTGACACGTGTTTAATTTTATCACATATTCTTCCACACTCGAGATCGGTTGCCTGTTACTTCAAATCCGTTAGGTATTTCAGTTCCCATCAATTCTGTGTTCCCCGGATGCATGGAATGAAGTTGCGTTAACTTAAAAGAATAAATTGCGAGAATCGCAAGTGCTAAATATGACGTGTGCTAATTTTTCGTAACAACACGAAACTGTAAACTTCGATCGTAGTGTTAGTTGAAAAGAATTATAATAATTTGAACGAAATATGCAATAGAAAATCTTCATTTATTGCGAACAGGTTACCACATTTCATTCGCAGATAGTTATTACTAACTAGCACTAGCACTACCACCGTAATTCCGTGGACTCTGCTAGTAAGCGCAGATGGCATACTAAAAGTTACCTAGATTTCAACCGATCTAGGTAAGCTACAAATAAAATTTGTAAGTATTATTCTGAAATCCCGTGACATCGGTATTAATAAATTGAATGGAATCCCAGTATGTACATATCACAAACTAGTATAAACATAAAAAAATAAGTATGTAATCAAATCTCGAACCACAGTTAGACACTACTTGTCTGGGATGAAAACGAAAAGGATGGGACCATCGAAAACGACTGCAGTCGAAGTGAGACGATGCACTTCAGGTACGCCAGGGCATATAATTTCCCCGTAAAATCGGGCATAAACGTGGGTAGCATTCCACCGATAGATTGATTCGTTTCATGCCTGGCGCCAATGGAGCTCAATCGCCGGTCCGAGGTCCAAAAACAATTTTAGTACAATGTTAAATTTAGTATTTTTGTTTTTCCCCGAGTTAATACCTACATCGCTATTTTAAGACGTTATTCTAAGCATTTTATCAAATACGTGTTAATCGCAGACGCCATCGTATTAATATAATTGTTGTCTGAAGTATGTAACTCTTACACAATAAAATATTATTAGATAAAGACAGTAAGTAAGTAGACTGCGATCTCATCTTGAAAGATAAATAAATATTTACAACATTGTTTTGTCGCGTCAAAGTGAACACAGTGTAGTGGTATTGTTTGCTAGCATTGAAACAGACATTGCCGCAAGCAATTCAATACACGAGCGAATCGCCTATGGTGCCACTGTGGAATGGTTTACCCATACCTCCGTACAATGCTAGAGTGCATCGTTTTAATTTGAAAAAAGCAGCTGGTGTCGCCAGCAACAAACTTCATTCGACGTGAAGCGCAGGTATAATCCTGAAATGTTGCACTTCGTTATTCATTTCGGCTTACCATGTGACGTCACTATTCCGGCATGGCCTCGCGTATGCGCACGGAAGACAGTTACAACATTGCGCACTTATGACTATATCCCGGACGAGACGATTTTCAATGTGCGACATGGCCAACGGCAGACGCGGATATCACGAGTAGAGGAATATACATATGTGAAAGAGCGAGTGATTTTTGTAATACCGCAGACCAACACTAAAGGCGTCCGCAGTAGAATAATATTATGGCTTTAAGACTACTCATTAAATCAGCTGCAATTTCATTTGTAGCGAGCTCCATACACGTACACTGCAATAAAAGCATCATACATTAGTGCTACAAGCATAAATGATGATTTTGTTTATACAATGAACTAAAATTATTTATATCAACAATCACATAAGTACTTATATTGCAAATAATGCAGATAATATATTTTTGTACAGAAGTTTTATAATACAAAATATTCGTAGTACTCAAATCAAAAGTTTATGGGCATAAATATTGGAGAAAGTTATATACATTTTCAATGTGTCAAATGAAAGAAACAGATATAAAACGTCGACTACGATGTACGACTCGTACCACGACATCTTGAAGGTTTAGTTTAGAAGGACTGTCATTTTTCTTCACTGGAGCACTAAAAATTTAAAATACGTCAGGTTAAGTCCGTAAAATCATGTTTATTTTCCACGAAAATAATTAGTGCTATATGATAAGCGTATCGAAGCTTATAAGAGTCTAAGTAATTCGTAGAAATTGCGATAAAGTTGTAGATCCTACTTACATCTAACTAACACAGGCTAATTCGGTTGTGTACTGTCAGATTATTTGTATCAAATAGTTATGCCGTTGGTCATGAAGACAGAAGGAAATTAAATTAACTACAGGTAATTCCATACTGCATAATTATTATTTGTATCAAACTAACACTGATGTAGCATGCGTATTCCAAATAGATTTTAGATTCACCCAAATCAGGCAATTCTATATTATATATTATAATTTTAAATTTTACAAAAGTAATCCTCAAATGCGCACGGGTTCTAGGCGCAGTTACAACTTTAAAAACAATATTTTACAGTCGATGACAGATGAACAAAACCAATGAATATAGCGTGTATATGTGTTAAAGGTTAGCCAATCTTTCTCTGTTATTTTTGACACTTCCAAAATAATTATAGAATCCAGCATAAATTTCATAATATTTAACGATAATTTCCCAGATAAACCACGAATGGAACCGATGGTATTGTTTTTGAATTACTACATAGATTTCCACGAAACATGACGTTTGAATTAAACCCAAACATTCGTTTATAAAACACGCGAAGACTTAAATGCATGTGAAAGTAGGCTGCTTCAATTAGTTGTACATATACAGGCCAGCCAAATACACCGAACCACCATTATTTAGAATATTTAGAATTAGAGTTTAATACCGCAATCTTTCAACGCGTCAACGTACATAATAATAATGTATATGGCTACATATTTAACTTCACGAAAACGTTGTCGAATCAGCGCCAAAAATTGCATATGAATTTCTCCAATGTTACTCCAAAATCCTAGATGTCGTGTTTTTAGTGTCTGGCCGAAAATAATTTATTAGGAAGATGGACGCCAAATATACGAGACGATGAGAGTTTAACGTGCTAAATCTTCAATCTATACGGAATTAGTGCGCAGGCGTGCAATATATTTCAAAGGAGTCTACTTTTTATCGAGAATTTAGATCTTTCTCCAATGACTAATGCGCTAAATCTCCAATAACGACATACATGCAATTCGCATATCACCTCAACGTTACAATTAAACCGTCCGATTAAAAATTGGGGCAATTGTTTGTAATAAATGTCATGGAAACGTGAATACTTATATAAAAAGATCCTAAATGACCTAAATTAACGAAAATGTTCGATTGCAGTGCCGTTCAGGGAGTAAAGGAATTAATTTACGGACCTAAACTAGACCATGTAGGTACAAAAAGAAATTAGGCACCTAATGAATAATCTGTCTTTGAATGAATCTACACAAGATATTTTATTTAGCATACAAATCCATTTTATTTGGCAAGTACGTACATCTATGAAAAACCTCAGAACATACATACCTACTTCAGTATCTTTAAGAGGCCAATAACGGCAACATAGATTGCGTCGCATACAGTATACACTACACATAATGTAATAATAATACGTCATACAGGAGGTAGTAAATCTAGGGAAAAGAGGTACATAATGGACCCGGAATAAAACTATTTAAAATACAGTCAAGACAGGCGTAACTAAGTCAAACTAAATTAGCAATGTGTATCGCTAAGTTATTCTGCATCGCGCTCTTAGTTACGTATTGCATCCGTGTCTGATATTAATTTGATTCATTGGTTCTCTCATTAACCCAATGCTTTGCAAATCATAAATATGTAGAGTATGTCTTCCATTGATATACTACTAGATGAGCAGTTCCCATACAAGTGTCATTTTAAAAATGTACCACAAAAGATATAACGAATATCGTCTTATAATATTTCCTTGTAGGTATAATGCGTTAAGACCGTTAACATGGATCCCCGAATTTCACCCGTATTGCCCTGGCTGTAAAACTAAATTTGCGTTCTTGGAATAGTGAACCTAAGGGTGCTGCAACGCAAAACAGACAGAGCAAGTCGTCATGCGCTGACTATTAGTTAGAGTAAGATGCAAGCTAGACCGGGCTTACTCAGTAAGTTTTAACAAAGGCCGACTCGCTGAAAATCGGGCGTCATTTTAAGAAGCATGATTCATCCAGTAGTATATTAATGATGTCTTCTATAAGCTGGCGTGCCGGTTTCCTCCCGCTTCAGCATCCATCTCGTTTCCTCCCATTGAAAACTTGCAACAGTTGAACGCGATGGCACAATGCTTTCCGTGTGACGTGTATGCCAGCTTAAAATAAAGTATATTCCGCAGTTATTTGTCAAATGGTTTGCATTAAGAATCGTAGATTTGACAAGAAGTTGCGAAATCAATTAAGCCAAAAGATCATTTTAAGGGTAGGTGTAAATATCTACCACAAAAAACATTGAAGCGAATAAGTGACCCAACATAAGCTTGTTTGTATCGCACGGTTCATGTCAGAGGTGCTAAGGATTTATGATCGCTCGATTTAATATTATATACCTATGTACATTTATGTACCTACTAACTTAATAAAAAAAAATAACAAATTTATATTTGATGGAAAGTGTAGATGCGAATTTAAATATACGACTATAGAGTAGAAGTTTCTTCGTCACACATTTTTGAACATAGGTGGTCTGCTACAAAATTATGTTATGTTTACGCATTCATATATCTGTCATTGTGCACGGCTAATGGATATATCCACGGTATATTCATTCATATGCAATAATGTAGGCACCTTCACGTCTAGGTGTTGTAGATACATTATGAAAATATATTTGCCAGTAACCATCACTAATTCACGAAACCGAGATTCATGACTTGTTAAAGATATAATATTTTAATATCATGTGAAAGTATGAGGTCAAATTAATAAAAATATTTACACAAACAAGACTTCCGTACAAACTAATTGAAGTGATGATGTAAACATAAGTAAAATTGTGTAAAAATGTATTTCAGTGATATCTTTATGACATAATTAAACATTGAAAAAAAAATATTAAGTCAGTTTCATAACGAATCTTCTAAATATTTTACCTACCTACCAGGCGATCAGAACAACAGAGACGGTACAAGAGTAAATACAGGATGCATAATGAGTTTTTCTTCTGAGTGAAATTGTCTGGGAGTTAAAGTGGTATGGTTGAAGGTACCAGGGGAGCAGGGATGCGCCGACCTGTCATCATGGAGATTGCCGACCGCTGCGGCTCACATGCCCGACATTATCGTCGTACCGATTCTCAATCATCTTTCTCACAGTATCCACACACATTCTACTGGTGTTTGCCTACATTATCAAGGTATAATTTTAAGCTTAAACGAATCAAGTGTGCCCAGAATCTTGAATATAAAGGTTAAACGTATTTTTAGATGGCTCAAAAACAAGTATCAATATTAAAAATACAAATGGTTATGATTTTAAAATTGCACACAGAAGCTGCTGCCTTCTGTAAAAACCTAGCTTAGGGGCTCTATGTTAGAACTTGCGAGTGCAAGCTTCCCGGTCGAGATGACGTCATATGACATCATTATGACGTACTACCGGAGTGATAATAGCACTCGAGAATATTAAAGTGGGGCCACACCGGCAACAAGTCGCGCGACAACTCGTTAAATTTTACGATAATTATCATAATTGCTTAAGAAATTTTACGATAATTATCATGCTTATCGTAAAATTTAACGAGTTGTCGCGCGACTTGTTTTCGGTGTGGCCCCACTTTTACGCTACTCCGACAGCGGCGCTATTCATTGTCACCATACACATATAGGTGTATCATAATAATATTTTCTATGGTTATTCTGTGCGCGGTCGGCATGCCTCGAGCGTGACGACACAATTACGTCATCTCGTCTGGTGCCACACGAGACGAGAGTTAGGAAATCGCGGTGCTGTGAGTGAACAAGGGTTTCCTTACCGTATGAACATGTAAATAAAGTACCTACAATAGAAGTCGCTTAGAACACGAAGACATCATCTTAAGAGCATACTTCAGTGAAACGGCAAATAATTTTCAACTATAGGTACGACGAAATTTCGGACTCGCTGGCAATCGGAGAGCGAAAGTCGAGATGTGAACACGTCAATTTGTATTGTGATGGCGACGGAGGTATTAATTCTTAAATCGTATAAAGATGACTAAAAAACGTTACCCATTTACTTGAAAAAGAAAACATGTCAATGAATATATTATAATTATTACTAGTAGAACAATAACACAACATTAAATGGACGCATGTTGAATTTTTATGACAAATTATGTTTTGTTCTGGACGCGTCGTTTGCACAATCTTCGTGTCGCGTAGTCACGATCGTTTAAGACCGTGTCCCAGCTGAAGTACAGCCTTAACTTAACGTCTATCCACGTTACTGACATAAAAAACACCGCTTTTTCAAAAACTTAAAATGGCGATGTTTTTAATGAAATGCTTCGGTTTTAGGAGTATCATTCTTCTTCTTCTTCGGCCATATCCGCCCTTTAGTCGGAGCATATGGACACCACGCGGCGCCTCCAAGAATCCCTGTCCCTCACCAGTCTTCCTGCTTCGTTCCAGGTCAAACCAGCATCCCGTAGCTCCGCCGTATACACTATAATATATATAATATTTAGCGGCCTTCCAGGACGCCGGAATCCGGTCGGCTTGAAGAACAAGCAAGCCAGGTTGAGGTGAGAGATCAGTCATAACAGTAGTATTTGTTAATTCTTGACACCGAAAGAAATGTGTAGGTACTTCATTATAAGGAAAATTCGGACAGTTTTGGTTTATATTGCAGTTTGAAAAGGGGTAATATTACAAAAAACCGTTTCAAATCCCTGATTTTTTTTTAATGATTGTCAATTTCGGGTGTGATACCGTAATCAAAATTAGTCAATATACAGCTAGTTCATCGTAATTTCATCGAGTCCACCACCCGCCCCAAGACAATGGCTTAAAACTGTCTCCCACACTTCACCCCAATACTGCGTTCCTGCGGACCATGGAAACTGTCACTGTCTCAATGTCCTATTATGTATCGCAACTAAATTCTATGTGTTTTATTATGTACATGTATCTATGTGTATTTTTCAAGCCATTATCAACGTTTCAACTGTTTCAGTACGCCACGCATACGTCGAGACGTAGCGAATCGGAAGAGGAAAACATCGCCATAATACGACAGCTTTAGCATTGGATAGCATGCACAGTAAATAACAAATATAATATGTAGATATTATAAAGCCTTCGTATGTAAAAACATAAAAATGAAAATACTATATTACATAATATATTGAATAGGTAGGTAATATCCCAACGTACTTAGTATGAATTTTAAAAAAAGTTTCAGAAACGCATGCGTTAGGGAAGAGAAGAATAGACGGTCATAATTACATGCCTTGGATTGCCGTCCCGAACCCAAGCTGAGTGCTGCGTGCTTTAAAAAAGCTCCAAAGCCTTAATCATACCATGCTTCGGGAACCGAAAATGTTCAAAAATTATCAAGGTACCTACTAAAATAGCAGTGAATGTATCTATAAAATCAAAAGCTATAGCAATTCTTTTACATGACGAAGACGCATCTCCACCTCTACCACATCATAATTTATTATAAATTATCACCTTTGAATTTTGGTCGTCCTGTGGGTCTATTCTATACTTATCGACCGCTAAAGTAATAAAGTGATAAATATTATCAAACTTAGGGTAGGTTTGTATCAAAATATTAGCACTTATTGTAACAATTACACGAAGTTGGTTTTTATTGTTGCAATAAGTGCTATATTTTAACAGCACCTATCTTGCTGCTGTTAAAATATCGCACTTATTGCAACAATAAAAACCAACTTCGTGTAATTGTTACAATAAGTGCTAATATTTTGATACAAACCTACCCTAAGTTTGATACTATTTATCACTTTAGTGTTCGATAAGTATAGAATAGACCCACAGCTCCAGAATATCCTGCTCAGCAGAGTGGGGGGTACACTTTCGTAAACCTACATAAAATTATTTAGTGGAGCACTGTACAGTTTAAATCACCATTGTAGAGTAATACTATATGTACCAGAGGGTATTCTATACTTATCGACCGCTAAAGTGATAAAGTGATAAATATTATTAAACTTAGGGTAGGTTTGTATCAAAGTATTAACACTTATTGTAACAATTACTATATTACAAACATCTTCTTGTAATTGTTATAATAAGTGCTAATACTTTGATACAAACCTACCCTAAGTTTGATAATATTTATCACTTCAGCGATCGATAAGCATAGAATATACCCGCATAAGTTAATATAGTATGCTTATTGGTCCTTACAGTTTTGTATGGAAAAATATGGCCAAACATTCTACGCGGTTTGTCTTGTACGACTTCCCCCCTTGAAGGGACTTCGCAATATTGTATGTACCTATATTTAAACGAATAATATCATCGTGTAGTGGGCGGGAACAATGTACCTTACTTATATTATTATCGACGGATGAATTTGCCGAAAATCGCACCTAATAGTCTTACATACTTATTACCTCACCTAGTACCAATACAACATAATTAATTAATAATTAAATACGTTTATAATAATAAATTACGGCCATTCCCTGATGCAGGGAACCCATTTATGCATCGTGATGTTTCGGGCTACAATCGTATCAATCCCTTTGGCTCGAACGTTGAATTGGGTTGGGGTCGGACTCACCAGGTTCGTTTCGTATCTTACAAATGACCATACCTAAATTATTATGGTTTGGTAAGGCAGAGTTTAATTGAATTTTAAAAACTAACCAGCAAATTGTATTCTTATTTCGACAAAAACAAATAACTATGACTGACGAAGTTTAGTATGCCCTATTTATATCGAATCTTAACAGCCTACCTCCACCCTTCGCCACTGCAAATGACAATCGTGGAGAAACGGTGATTATATACATACAACTTCATAATAAATAGTAACAATTAATTAATGTACCACCATGGATACACTGCCGACGTGACTTCCAGGTGAACCAGGTCTCGCCGATCATAATCAAACAGATACCTATCATCACTATCTTAATAATCGGACTACTTATTATTATCAACATAATATTCGATGTATGCAATAAATTCGATCACTTTATTTTTACTGACAGAGTTCACAGCGATCGCATAACTTTACTAAGAAACGCAATAAACGAGATACGGATTATCTTAAAAATAACCTAAATATTCAGTTTAAAAGTTTTATTATTGCTGAACTGCATGATACTGGAATCATACGATACGAGAAATGGTTGCGGAAACGGCGAAAGATATCTGATAACGCAGATAATAATGCAATGCCTAACAACAAGAATAATAACGTATTATTTCCAGAACAGGTACATAGGTAAACAGAGATAAGATAGGATTACCAATACATATATTTAGAGATTGCTCAATGTTATTGAATGGCGCCAAAGTTCTTTGCAAAATAAATATTTTGTATCTCATGATAATCTCACCGTTTGTTCTGGCCAAATATTACAAAGAACATGATAATAATTTCCCACTATGTCATGCTATATAATAGTTATTATCTAATGAGTGTGAGAATTAACTATGTACATAGTACACAGCCGCCGAGCTATAAAATAAGTAAAAGTATGTATTAGGAAGCCTAGAGTTTCCACTAAGGATTGCAAAATGCAATCCTGAACAGATTAAAATAAGTAAAACTATGTATTAGGAAGCCTAGAGTTTCCACTAAGGATTGCAAAATGCAATCCTGAACAGATTGTTTTAGAATTTTTGAATTATTCTTGTTGCCGGAAGCACGAAATTTTGTCGAAATGATGAGACATCCAATTCAATACAATTTAGATAAATATAAACATATAGATAACAAATGATATTGAAATAGATCGATTGCGACAAAAATTAACGATTAGAGAACACCTGTAATAGTATAAGATAGTGAAACATCGTCGGACATGTTGTCATGTAAACTGTAAACAATATGTAACTATGTATGTAGATGGACCCCAATAAACGGGTTAAAAAAAACATGAATTCAGTGTGAGAAAACCAATATACTTTATTCGTTGGCCACACCAAACGATATGACACATTTAATATGCACTGATTCAGTTAATCATACAGAAGTTCGAGGGGGGGAGATCAGATAGAGATAGATAAGACGCATATCCTGGCTGTTGGATCTGCGTTAGCAGTTCGAACAAAAGAACATCATTACTTTCAAAATATGAATAGGATGGCGATGAAAACAATGCAGAATAGTGGGGTGCATGAAGAAGTAGAATTAAATTGACTTACGTTAAGATGGTTTCTTGAGCAGAGATAATTTCATAAATTAAAAATTGACCGAATTGCATAGCGTTGAGTATGGTAGCTGGTATTTTATGGTTGTTCGTTCAGTGGGGGAAAGTGAGATAAAGAAGACTAAAACCATAATAATCAACCTTTGGTTAATGGTCCAATATCACTTGAGCAATGTAACAATGATGATAAGTCAATTAAATGACATGTAATAGTGTATTCGTAACAATATGTCAGTGCTTGTAACTGTTGAAATGTATCAGGCCAGCAGAATGTTCAATGGGTATCAAAAAACGAATTTGTTTCTTTTTCCCGCCTCGTCTGAAAATAACCTCACTCCATTGAGGTAGGTAATACGTCGAGCAATAATAATAGATAGTCGATTTGTAACATATTGGTGATATATAATAATCAGCGAAAATATACGAAAATGTATCAGGGGATCAGAACGAAAAACGGAAATCAGAATGTCACAACATTTCGTTTCCCGCCTCATATGAAGAAGCATTACTTCGTCAGGGTAACCAATAGAATAATAGATAGTGCTTTCTTAATATTAAGTATAATATTTTAGTGATAAATATATTTTAGAAATAAAATCACCAACCATTGAAATGACAGTATCGGCGTATAGAAGTTAAATTGTATCAGGCGATCAGGAGGTTAAACGGGAATCAAAATCCCCGTCATTTCTTTTTCCCGCCTCGTCTGGTTAGTTAGGTTAACAAGGAATTCGATTAAGTATACAACGTGGTGGAAGATGAACGCCGTGTGTGGGCACCGCGTCGTCAAATTGATTAGGTATCCAACGAAATTGACGTATAATTAAAGATTATAAATCAGATAAGAAAACCAATACACCCCTCCGTCGAAAAAATAACAAAAAAAAAACCAAATCCAGCGGATGAGTTTGACGGATAATTAATACGTCGTGCCCGTAAGTGGTCGGGCAGTTAATTATTTATTCATACGAATCTATTATTTTCAGAATTCAATTATAAAAATGCAATCAATCAAAATTTTACAGCGATGATTTTATACGATTCGCGATATTCATGATATCTGGCCTGCTAAATAATGATGAATACGTAGGATAAATTAATTATTCCGACTAAACCGGACTAACGGAGACATCAAAACAACAACATGCCTACTACACTGTGTATAACATAAGTTATATAAATACTTAATATAAACTTTCAAGATGAATGATACATTAATTAATCAAAGTCAAATAAAAGAAACTTAAAATTAATGATATCTGAAAAATGCAATAATTGATTGTCAACGTAACATATTATTAACATTTTAAAAGTAATTTGATTGTAATTGAGCATTCTGAAAATTACTTGAATGCCTCAAATTAACCATAATGCGCAAAGGTGGACAGAAAAGAGTCTAATTGACGTCGTTAAATGAACAAATAACACAGAAAGTTGTCTACAACTCAATCTTCTATTAGCTTTCATGAAAAGTAATGATTTTAGACTCATTTCCCATTTCCTTTTGCATACAGACACAAACATCGCACGTTCCTCTTAGGAAGAAGTAGATGGTGTAATAATGTAGAAACAATTTAATACGACACATTCTTTATATTCTAATTTTGACAGAATACTATTTATAAAATAAATTGAGTGGATTCATTATCATGTAACAAAACAAGAGGAAACTAACCAGAATCGTTATGGTTTAGGGGTCGAGACAAGTCTCGTTGTCAACTATATAATTAAACTAGGTAAGTATTGTGAAACTATCACGAATTTTTGTATACCTATGTGAGGATTTTGATGAACAAACGGAACCATTATAACCTTAATTTATATGATGATAATCTATTTTTTTAATAAAATCATCAGCTAATATTGAAAACAAAATGATTCCTTATTAAACGGATTTTTGCAGTTATCTTATGAAACATTGAGAATATTGATTTTCCAAGAAATAAAAACACGATTAAGACTTCATACAAAAAAGTATTTGTCATATTTTATGGAACTAAAATATGTTTGTAACTGAATGTATTTGTAACAGTTCGGTACGTATTTAAAATTTACTCTACAATTAGGTAGGTATGGAGATCGTCCAGCAGTTCTGTGTTTAAAATAATTAGATACAACAGTTGTTGGATCCATACTAATAATACGATGAAGACCAAACAAGGACGAACTAAAACAACGATTTCTTAAACAGGTAAAAAAACCAACATATTAATATAATTTGAAATTCACCCGACCGTAGAATGACACGGCTGTAGCTGTAGGTAGGCGTAAGCTTTACTTTGAAGAAAAACGGTATTAAATTTATTTTCGATACAGATTATAATATCAAAGCATGTGGAGAAGGGTAGCTGGCGGCTGTGTCATTGTTTTTCGTCGGAAAAAAATAATTAATAACACGTTGTTTCGACGTTTTACGAAGAACCACAGAGACAGAACCGTAAATAGTTACCTGTCTGGCGCCTGGAGACTTTTTTAGAAACTTCGTAATTCATGGAAATTACAGTTGACGAAAGCTTGACGGTCAAAAATGTTCTCATAGTTAAAAGAAACCGATGCAAAACCTTAAATTAAAACAGAACGTCAGAGTTCTGGAAACATTCCTTTGAGAACACAAGATACCGGCCATTGTAGATGAATTAAGACAGTATTAAATTTGATTGCCCTCCAAAGTGATGACTACATAACTATTTCAATCAAATCAGAGTTAAAAATTGATTCTTACAGAGTGGCATACTATAATTATTTAGGAAGAATCGAGAGCAAACGTATCATTATAATTTTTTCCGACTATGTCCGATCCTAATAGGATCATATGGACCTGCACAGAGTGGAGGTTTGTATTGACAGATTTTGTTTTTACGAGAAATGGATGTCAGCCACTTGCTCAATCTATTAGGTCCATACTCTGACTCATACACAAATTGAAAAACAATATGTGTACTCGCCAGACCCAGGATTCGAACCTGGGACCCACGACGCAATAGGCCAACACTTATGCCGCGCGGCCATCGTGGGTGTACTTATACTTATAGATATTATAATTATACGTATGTGAAAATAAATACTTAGCATTTTAGTTATCAAAATTGCCACGATTCTTCATAAAAATCGCACTGTAGTTTATTATAAATAACATAATATCTAATATTCATTAGTAAGGCCATAGTCTCATGTCCCAGATAGCGGATTGCTATGTACAGTATAAAAATAGATTTCTAACATTATTTGAGGTGCCATTTTTAACATAATTTTCACAAGAATAAGACGTGTTATCAATTTTCTTGTAATCACTAATAACGTAAATTAATCTATCAGATAATATGATCGGTACTATGGGGAAACTTTGATAATTTTAATTCAATGAATTATTCGACAATCAAAATATGGGAAAAGTTCATTACCCACTACCAATGTGGGTACTGACCCCAACTACTCGTGACAGCAAACACATGACGTGTAGTGGAGCGATTCCTCGCGTTCGGTCGTAAAGACGATATGTAACGCATTTTGGTTTACGATATTACCCAATTCTATGACGTGTGTTCCCCCAAATGAACAAAAAATAGTTTCATATCCAATGACAGCCTCTGTGCCCAAGATTATCTAAATATAAATATTCTAAATACTGACACACGATAAAATACAATATTATACTATAGCTACTGTTAACTTTTATAATTTCTAGACACAATAAAGCAGTGCTCATCCTGACACACCAAACCCCCCTCACCAAAAACATTATAAATTATAACCATTCAATACCGCGACCCCCCCCGCGTATTCGTCTGAAGCCAGAACGCGGTTCATTAGATTAGTGACTATTCGGGTTGCTTTGCATAATTGGGGCGAGTAAATTAAAAGAAAGTGTCAACTCTTTACTCGTATTAATCGAATAATTTAATTAAAACTATTAAGGGATGATTGAATGAAAAATGATTGCCCCCCAAATCGTCAGTATACAGCTGCTGTATTTACTGTGTATATGTATGAATGAATGCCTTGTTTTTTTTTTAATTTGTTCGTGTAACCTTAGCTAATTCGTGCCATCTCAAAAGTTACTGTCTTTTACGCATCTACACATTAAACATGTGCGCACGCAACTTTTCTCAAGTACGCATACATTGTGAAATAAGAGAGGCCCGAGAATTTAATAAATGAATCTCTAAGATAGGGTACAATTATTGTATATTTTGTGAATAATATCTAAATTGAATTGGCACAGGCAAAAAAAAAATATTAGATTCCCTGCTCTCATTCTAGATCTCAGAAACAGAGACAAGTAACTCCAACAAGAAAAATAATAATTTCACCTGATAACATGAAATTTAATATTTTCTAGAAAAAATCCCGCATTATTTTAAAACAAATATTTATGTGTTTACTAAATATCTTACATCGTAAGTCGAGACTTATTATATTATAAGCGTCGAGTCTGAGAGATGCTTATATTAAATTCTTTTCATACTGATAAGCGATGATTTTCACAATAAAAAAATAGAGTTTGGCGCCAGAGCGATGATATCATATTTAACGATATCATTAGTCAATGATTAGTTAGCCGTTCTAGGAGGCACATAGTTTTACCAGAATGAGATATTATTACTGCTAAGTATTAATGATTATGGGAGTAAAGTAACAAAATCATAGTGTTGCAAAAATAACAACAAATCACCAAGCCCAAGCAATCAGATAATACGAGGCGTATGTCATAGTAAAATAACCAGTGATAGCACTCTATCCGCATGTCTTCATTCCACTGCTGCCATTTGACCACTTTACCTCCTCGTGCTGAAATGTTACAAGATATAAAACTTGACTAAATTGCTACCAAACAAAGAGTCACGCAATTCGGTAGTCGGATGGCAGAAGGGCCAATCTGCATTATTATATTTTAAAATTTTCTTCTACAAAAGTTTTTATATACATACATACATTAATCATAATTGTGGCAAAGGGTCACAACATTCAAACAGTGCAATACAAACTAAATGCCATGAGTTTCTTGAGCCTGGCACAGGCGAATGGACTGTGATTCACACCATGGACGTACAGAAAAGGCAAAACCAAGACATGGCCATTTTTATACTAAGGAATCGGTACAATTTGGTAAGAACTGTGCCTTCAAAAATGTCTTTATTTAAATACTCATTCTCACAACGGGAAAATTAATATTTCTACCCAAGTATTTACTGATAAGAAGATGACAAAATGATTTTGAAACAATTACAAAAATATTTTGATGGCGAAAGACCCCGTTTGTCTTACAATATCGAATGTCTCAGTTAAACAGAATAGTATGAGTAACCGTCATAAAGTAATAAACTGAACCCGGCCTCAAAACACTTGGTTCATGGCGACTGGCTTTCATATTAAAATCTTATTAATTCGTGGTCACAAATAATTTACCTGTTGCGCCATCTTCCATTACATAGTACGTTGGAATATCCCAAGGCCGACAATATTCAGGCCGTGGCACTGAATCGCGCATTACCTACCTTGCATGATTATCTTCGAATGCAATGCGGTAACCTGTCCGCAATATATGAAGATGTTCGATTGCTTACTCCATTTAAATTATTACCACATAATTCAAAACGCAAAAATCGTCATTTTCAACAAACAGTTGACCATAATATTATATTCGAAGTACGAGCAATAACTAGCACTATCATCAAAGTTTGCTGTCACAGTTTGGTGTCACGGTCTGACTATAGTGGACGCCTTGGGAATATCCAGAAAACCACCATTGTAATAATACTCAACAAAAATAAAACGGAGCATAATTCTTGCACAATAAATTATCTCCACCGACCTGATGAAGAGATCTGTACCTGCGGCTTATGGTAATATGTCTAGCGGTTGTGGTACATAATTATTTCCACTGTGGAAACGGTACATTAAAAATCACTCTGAAGCATTCATTGGATTTAGATCATGTTCCAATTTATTACGTTTAAAGTAAACGCTAATTATTCAACTGATAAACATTCATCACTAAGTGGTACCTACATATCCCGTTGACACGAACACAAGATACCTAGCCAATTAGAGAAGAATCTGCCCGTGTCTAAATGACACGATGTTGTGTATATAATAGGTGTGATCTTATGTGTCTGTATGCAAATACATGACAGGTGATAAGAGATAACAGTGTGTCAAAAATGAAACGATTCTGCTACCCGTGTTAGTTTCTAATCCCCTGTGATGCCGCGTTGTTATCACGTCAACTGTCGCGAATGTCTAGCAAACGAAATAAATATACAAAATTCTCGTCTGACACCTGAGAAAAATAAGTGTTAAGACAAAGTGTCCACACCGCACATACTCTATCAAAGACAAAGTATCAAATTGGCCAGTAAAATAACGAGGATTTTCATTCTGAAATTCGCCAACATAATATATATTACATACTTAAACTTCACATTGATCAATGCTATACATTTTATAACGACATCGAAGCAAATAAAAATAATATATTTAAAAAAAATTAAGGGGACGCTAAGCATGTCATTTTCCACAAATTTATCATACGAAAAAATATTCAAACTATATTTCATTAATGAAATTGAACTACGTACATATTATTATGTACATATGGGTGGGTCAAAAAAATTATGGATAAAGAAACCCGAGATATATATTTAGATCTAAGTAAAATCCATGTATATACTAAACATAATGTCTCGATAGTACCTACCTGCATGAATGAATTTTAATAAATAGTAGAAACAGAAAGTAAATTAAGGTTTTATTAATTGATATTAGAAAATCCAAACAAAATAATGCAGAAAAACTCAGGTTTGAGTCGTTTTCTGCGGTTCAGTTTCCAGTATGTTTAATAACGAATGTTATATTCTCAAATGTGTATAAAATTATTAGCAAGTGCAAGAACGTGAATACGTTAAAATTTTGAGAAATTCCCGAAGCTGACTAGTAATTAAGGTAAGTACCTACCCATCAAACTTCAAAAGCCAGGCGCCAATATACTACATTAAGAACACATTATATTGTCATACAATTTGTATAATATATAAACACAGTATTATGAAACACTGCTTGTTTACTTACAACAACCATCTCAACCACACTATTTATGTATTTGGATGTAAAAATACATAAACCAACTATTTTAATAGAATTTCAAATTATATTATAAATAATATATAGCTTTAGACTTTAGAGACCAAGTCAAAACAATCCAATAATGTTACATAATATAAGACAAAAGGTAGTTTTAAAGCTGGGTTCTCCTACAGCAATTTCACTAAAACCAGTAACACTGTCTGTTTACTTGGCAGGGGAGAATAGATAGGACGCATGTGGCTAAATTGGTAAAGCGCATTGCCGGAATTCCATGGATGCAGATTCTAGTCCTGCCCAGCGTCGCATATTTTTTTTTGAAGATTCTGATAGGCACCTGTTTCTGAAATGTTTAAGAACAGTGCGAAGGCATGTATGTAAGTAATTAGCAGTAATACTAATCCACATAATAAAATCAAAATGATTTGACGCTAACCACCCAAATGATAACGTAAGGGCACGGTAATATAAATATGTAATGTAATGAATTAAATAATTATCTGTTTATCTTTTGCATCCAAAACAAGACGTATTTCAATCACTGCATTCTTATGTGACTGGTCACATTAAATTTATACTCATACAAAAAAGAGATACAGGGAGCGAACGAGCTGTTCGGTAGATATACAGTCTTGCCGGTCCAGAGATTGTTGGTTTATAATTTATTTTTTAGTTTCATCATTTATTTATTCGGCCAGGGATGTTTGTATTGGACGCCATCACGGCCGGAGACTCCCGAGTGTCGCCCGACCGGGATCCGAATCCGACCGGTTTGCGATATAGGGAGCCAGCGTCCGATGCGTTCGTCGAGATGCAGCTCGTTGCCCATGCGAGAGAAGATGCCATTGGAGGAATTCGAATTATACAAGTTGTGCCGTCATTACGGTAAATGCATTTAGTTTTCAACGCGTCCGAGCGAAAATTGAACAAATATACTAACGTATGATTTCTGTAAAACTAAACATCCAATCACACATATAGTTACGCAATATAAAATTACTTTTACGTTTGTTAAACTCCCAAAATAGGAGCCGAAGATTGAAGGACTACAATAATTAGTGCACTTACTTACTGGTGACCAAGTTAAGTAACTCGACTTCAAAGTTAAAACAACGATTGAAGACACAAGTGGATGAAGGTGATATGTACCCATCTTTTATACGGATGTATCAAACATCTTAAAATGTTCATTGGTCTGGCATTATGGCAAGGGATGAAGGGACTATGTTACTTTATTTTTTTTAGTTTTAGTTTGTTATTTTCTTTAGTGGATGAAGGTGTCATGTACACGTTTTTATAAATAAATTACACATTTGAAGATTTTAACAAACTATTTCCGACGTTAGTAAAATTGTGTGATCCTTAGTTACCACTTGAATACGTCACTAGTTAAATTATCTTCAACTGAAAAAAATACATCAAAAAAACTTTCGACCTCGATTTACTCAAAACTTTGATTTTGTAACATAACTCCTTCATCCACTTGTCTTCAATTGTAAATTCTAAATAAAAATTCTCTAATTCAGTGGTTCTTAACTGGTGCACCGCGAAAAAATGATAAAAGCAGAAAAATCGACCAAATAGTGAAAACCGAAAAAGTCCTTCGCGAAATTATGAAAATGCACCAAGAAGAAGAAGAATAATTGGTCACCTTAAAAGATCGTACTCTAAAGATTACATTTTCTGATATAATTATGGAGAATTTTGGATTTCTGTCCAGCTATCTACATGAGGGCACTGAAAATCTTGTTACAGTTTTCAACATCATAATATTTGTATGAGCTCGATTTCTCAACAATAACTAATATAAAAACTAAAATACGACTTACGAATTTAGGGGGTAGCTATTAGTTAGCTATAGGGTAATAGTCGACCTAATATTTCTGAAATCTGCAAAATCCGACAAGCTCAAGTATCACATTAATTGATTTTCACATCACTTTTTTTCTGTTTTTCGGTTTTCTGACCGTTTGATTTTGGTGCACCGCAATTTTTTCTTATGATCAAAAGTGCACCGTGACTTCGAAAAGGTTAAGAACCACTGCTCTAATTAATGATGACTAGTTTTGAAGGATTATTACAGATTACGACTATCTATGAATGAATGTTAATATTTCTTTATAATATGTGTAATGTTTAAAGTTTAAACGAAGACATACATACTAACCATTCAACATAGTGTGAAACTTATAAACTAGGAAACTCAGAAATAACGACAACTGAAATACCTAACGCGTAAGGAGTAGCAGGCAACCGATCTCGAGTAAGGAAGAATCCGGGATAAACTTAAAACACGTGGCAAGAATACGTCATAGGTACGTCGAATACTGACAACTGCTCTCGGTTTATGCATTGACGCTCATTTAAGGTGACGCATCAGTGAAATGGCAAATAATTTTCAACTGTAGGCGCGACGAAATTTTGGACTCGCTTGCATTCAGTGAGAGAACGTCGAGCTATAAACACGTCACTTTTCTTCGTGATGGCGACGGGCCAATTAATTCTTAAATCGTGTAAAGATGACTAAAAACGTTACCCATTTACTTTAAAAAGAAAACATGTCAATGAATATATTATTATTGTTACTAATAGAACAATAAACAGAACATAAAATGGACGTATGTTGGATTTATATGACAAATAATATTTCGTTTGACAGGCGGATTTGCGCAATCCGCGCATCGCCTAGCAACGATCTTTTTAGACCGTGCCTCAACTGATGTACGGCCTTAATATGGGTGTATTACACACACTATTGCACGTGCATAATGCGTGTTTCATTTTCGTAGGACACTCACACATTCAAAACCTTGCATCAAAATGTAGTGTATTGAATATAGCCTATCAGAATTCTATTTATCAATCTGTTCTGTGTTATAAACATATTTTTTTATATAAATCACCATTATATTATAGACTCATGGCAACAGTTTGCATTAGCGTCCGAAATAATATCCATACGAAACATAGAACAAGGAAGTCATTGTCCCATTCTAAATATGTATAAAATCCTATTCAATGTATTAAGAAATATAAATAAATAAACACCCATAGAACTCCTCTCCAATAAGGTATAAAAATAAGATGAATTTATTCCGATGACTAATTTTTAAAAGCCTTTTATATGCTAATCTATTTATGAATGAACGAATTGGATATTTATGTCACAATGTGTCCACTCAGAGCGAGATTTCTCAGCAATAAAGAATGGATTAAAATAAGGCGAATGTAGCAGGCGACGAGAAAGAAGGCTGGCGGGGGCGGTAGGTAGGCAGTATTATCTTCCCACGCGGGGCCCTAGCGCCGGGCGGAGTCGCCGATCTCGGGGGCCATCGCGAGACAACACGAGAATCAACTTAGCGGGCCGGGATGGGATACCTGTGCGGACATGGCGCGCAGGCCGCGGAGAGTGCATGCCAGGAGGGCAGACCGTGCGAGGAGGTTGATTCGACACTCGCGGTGTGGAAACCGAACGAGATAACGGTGGGTTTGGGTGAAGTGATGATAATAAAAGACGGAAAACTGAATGCATACATCCGGTGGTCAGACGCGAGTATGATATTAAATTTTGTGAGATGTGTTTGGCGTAGGAATGAATGAACTTAAACCTGTTGTTTAGCTCTGATACTGTGTATATTAGTATTTGTTCTACAACATTCCTATGAATATCTCTATACTAATTTAATTATACATTAAAAGATAAGAAAGCGAAAGTCTTTTACGCTTAAATGTGTTTTCCTGATGTGGTGGGGAAATCAACAAAAAAACTGTTTGAAAATTATTATTTACATTAAATTGATACGTATATTATTATTAAACAACACGATATACTTAGGTACCTACTAAATCTATTGAATGCTACGTTTCATTGAATCCATTATGGAATGACAAACAATATCTCAAAAACTTTCAAGAGAACCAAAATAAAAAGTATTAGGCAGTAATAAGTATGAATGGATTTTAAAAAAATAGTGTGATACGAATGATACTATGTCCATTAACCTCGTAAGAGCTGGCGCCTACGTTTCGGATGTGGCGATAATATGACTGAATCGATCCGACCCAATAAGGAGCGCAGCGGATAAGAGGAGGTATTCGAAACTAATATAAGGTAAAAGCTGCAGATAACCTCAGGTATAAACGACAAAAACTAAGTGCAGACATCCGGAGAACATAAATTACTAACGAGGGGGATACGCGATTGAGAGCCGATTGTCAAAGGAGACCTGACGAATGCGTATTAAAAATTATTTCCATGTTTTCTACTATTACTTTTGTAAATAATACTGAACTCTTGTATACCGTATATTGATATTACCATCAAGTGAGGGCACTTAATGGGATTTTAATTCAAATTAAGAATCGATTTTAGTGGCCCTGATTTCGCCTTTCGGCAACTTCACCCACTGATCACTATGTACCTACATAATATAATAATTGTGAATTCCATAATCGGCAGAGACTATGAATTACTTTTCTAATGTAAACATGACAATCATAAATAAATAAATGTCTAATTCCCCAGCCAGAGACATCGGTCAAGGTGTAGGATTTTTTTTTAATTACTGTTTATAGGTATGCTAAGTAAACAACAAGTCTAAAAAATTATAACAATTGAGAATCTCAAAAACCCAGACTATTCTTTATGTATGAATAATATAATTTTGACGATCTTTTAAAACATTATGTTATGTTAACACTTAACTGTAAGTAACACCAATAATGTGTGCCATTAATATAAGTATCATATGTATGAAAATACCAAAATGCGAAACCCGGGTCACTAAACCCAATTCATACGAAATAGCGAACACTTTGATGAATTAGTATTTATTTCAAATTTGTATTATTTACATCACAAAGAGGTATCTTGGATACAAACGCACGCTGAAAAACAACGTGTGAATTAGCGACGCACAACTTCATAAGCTAAAATGCCTACCTACTTGTTCAAACAATATTGGGACTGGACCTTACTGTTATTCAAATATGATGAAAGTATTGTAATATGTTTATAGTACGTCTACCTACGAGTACAAATTTATGGCAGATTACTGCATGATTTTATTAAACAATAGTTAGATTTTTAACAAATTAATGTACCTACACCAACAGCAATATTGCATTAATAATATCCACTGCAAATATTATTTAGACGTGCAACTATTTATAATTACGATTCCGTGCATGTCTCGAATGCATCGGAAGGTTTCCCACAGTGCAAATAATTTGATAAAGTGGCGCCAATTGCAAATAAAGCAAACAATGTAGAATAATTATTAATAAGGAGGATAATATACCCGAGGAATGACGAACACCTTTGTTCTCTTGGTAAAATTCACATATTTATCATGGTGAGTGACAGGGGGGCCGCGGCATCTGATGGTACGTGTGCATCGGCAGGACCGCACTGCGACCGGCAAAGTTTATTGACTGCTTGAGTTTATCGCATTCTTTGTATGATGAGTATATGCTAAATGCATGGAATTAATAATGCAGGAAAGCGCCGTTTTATTACCCAAGAAGGCACTCACGACCAGACCTGAATGTTGAATTCCATTTTCTTTGTCAAAATCGGTCGCGGATAAGAAATTAACATAAAGTCGTAAAGAAAATTAAAGCGAGGCATGCAGGTAAAATCATCGATTTGATACAGAATTTTGAAAAACACATCACTCCATACAAGATTGACAATAAATTAGAAATGATTATATTAAATAAGTAATTATATTATATTACAATTAGGCCGCATAAAGTTATTCCACATTTACGCATACACTCGACGAACCGCATCATTGTTCCGTTTTTACTTTTTTTTCATATAAAAAATTGACAGATGTAGTTGAGATAGAATGTGAGTATGAAAGATTTCAGTTTGATCACAAAAAGGAGAAGAGACGTACATCCCGCCATACACCTATGAAACGAATAGCCGATCGGCCCAACAGAATGCCGAGCTTCCTTTCCCATATACAAACAAACAGGCGTTGCGCAATACAAATACGATTATATACCTATTATTCTATGAATATTTCCTTAATACCATTTTTTTCGTTAAAATGTGATGAATCTGTACTAAAAATTCAAACCAACACAAAAATAAAGAGATAAAATACGGAGTACATTGAGACGTATATGTGAATTAAATTATTTATATTTATGGAGTGATTTGTGTTTCAAATTCAATGACTCACGAAAACATCAAAACATCTGGACCCGACAGGTAAAATGAGTTATATTAAAAACGTATTGTTGTTTTCATTCGCCTTTAGCAATGGATATTATGTGTACGTTACCTATTTCGATAGCTATAACATGATACACATTTGATTTTAAAAGGCATACGTTTTAAACTAAAGGAAATAATTCAAAATACTACATGGATAAAGCTAGAATTAACTTCACATTACGAGCATTAATTGACTTTATTTGTGTTTTTGTTTTATCCGTTCAAACTTATGTAGATAAGGGTTTAATATTTATTTTATTTATCAATAGGTAATTGCATCCAACAATAACATTGAAATGTTGAATATTTTTAAAATGTGCTCAACTAGAGAAGGTGTGTGTTCTTTCACCTGAAAAGCACAAAATCAACACCGTTCACCTCTCGGGTTCGAGGAAGATATATAAACAATCGAATTATTCCGATCGTCTCGCACGAGGCGGTTCTGCGCGGATTTAAATCTGTCGTGACATTTTGATGATAGCCTAATGATGGCCCTTACTAAATATGGGAATGATTAAGTCAGTCCAGTGTGGCCGCACGAAAAAACTCGTAAAAAACAGTTAAGTTTTGCTGGAAGCGTGTCCCACGCGGATGACGAAATCATATGGACAGAACCAATTTAATACTTAAAAGTACTGATTGGATAATATTTTAGACGTAAAAAAAGATAAATTCGAGCGAATAAAACAGACGATCATCCACTGGCCTTAGCGTGGCTAATTTTCAAAGCGAAGGAAACCGAGTGTTTTCTTGATTTAGCTGTATGTTTGTTTGTCGTTAACTAAAATTAATTAAACATACTGTACAATAGGGCATTATTCCTGAATTCACAAAAGTGAGCAAGAAAGGGGATCATGTCTATTTGTGTGAGTTAAATACTTCAGTAGAGCCTAAATAGCTATTGACTAATAAAATCACTTGTAATTTTTCTTAAGGGGGGACATGCTCGTCGAAGGTCAAAATTGAGTTTTTATTGTATTTTCAAACCATGATCCTGGACACTCCTTAAACGTTGTAGATAATCTATTTATATAATTTTGAAGCCTTATTATCCTTTATAGTTATTTTACACATTTGATGACTGCATGAAGTATTTTTGTTACATAAAATAGTATTCTTTTAAACCTCTCGCTCTAATGTTTTAGAATATAGTCATATTTCGGTACAGAACTGTGCAGTGGTGTTAAGATTTTTTACATTTATTAATTTTTAAACGCATTTATAAAACCATTAGTATAATTTATTACGAGATAATTTTTGTAAAATATTCACGATAAAAAATTATTTTGATAATCTCTGTGATCCCAAATTTGACAAGAATTAGGCATTTTATTATTCAAAAAATCGGCCAGATTAACACATTTGAAGATGATTCTAAAGATACTTATTATAAGTTATGTCTTTGACCATTCAAGTGTGATAAAAATCTTATGAATAATGATTGCTTTATAATAATTATTGACCTAAGAATAAGGTAGTGTTTTTTTGAAATACGCCATTTCTTTTGTCATTCCCTAGTGGTTAAGCTACAACATACGGCCGTAGCCATAAAATGACAAACTATAATTAAAGTAGGGAGTAAAATTATGTTAACGCGCGTGTTTGAACATGTACCTAACCAATTTTTTTTTTATTTTTTTTTTTAAACGGTACATGTTCAAACACGCGCGTCAATATCATTTTACTCCCTACTTCAATTATAGTTTGTCAATTTATGGCTACGGCCGTATGTTGTAGCTTAACCACTGGGGAATGACAAAAGAAATGGCGTATTTCAAAAAAACACTACCTTATTCTTAGGTCAATAATTATTATAAAGCAATCATTATTCATAAGATGTTTATCACACTTGAATGGTCAAAGACATAGCTTATAATAAATATCTTTAGAATCATCTTGAAATGTGTTAATCTTGCCGATTTTTTGAATAATAAAATGCCTAATTCTTGTCAAATTTGGGATCACAGAGATTATCAATATAATTTTTTATCGTGAATATTTTACAAAAATTATCTCGTAATAAATTATGCTAATGGTTTTATAAATGCGTTTAAAAATTAATAAATGTAAAAAATCTTAACACTACTGCACAGTTATGTACCGAAATATGACTATATTCTAAAACATTAGAGCGAGAGGTTTAAAAGAATACTATTTTATGTAACAAAAATACTTTATGCAGTTATCAAATGTTTAAAATAACTATAAAGGATAATAAGGCTTCAAAATTATATAAATAGATTATCTACAACGTCTAAGGAGTGTCCAGGATCATGGTTTGAAAATACAATAAAAACTCAATTTTGACCTTCGACGAGCATGTCCCCCCTTAATATAATTTATATAATCATTGTAGACTAATTAACTATATTAGCGTAATATTATCTGAAGAAAGGAATGTGAGACTAAAATTCGTCACGAAATATCATAAATTAACAGGGCAGCATAATGTGAGAAGAGGTATTCGATTCAAAAATAAACGAACTCGAAAACAATAAAGGCAAATTTTAAATATAGAACATTCGAAACGAATCAAAAATTGTTTTAACGACACATAGTGAGCCGTCACAAGAGTACAGGAATTTACATTTGTTTTTATGTAGTCTAATTAGTACTGTGGAGGTAGAAGAAATGAACCTATGGAGTGTGAGAAGAGTTTAAGATGTTGCTAAAATCATTTTTATAGATTAATTTACCGGTAGTTTGCAGCTGCACTCAATATATTGCAATAAATAATAAATAACATTAGTTTCCATTATCCGTATAAATAATCTGCTTGTATTATTTTTTATTATTTAGCAATAATTCATTATAATATTCACTATCTGCTGTAGTCTAATTGCGCTTAATGTTTTGCTCTGTCAATTATTCACTTATCATGTTACACAAATGAATAGGTATATAAATATACAATAATTTCAAATGAATTTATTATTTAATCGTGGAGAGGTCATCGTATTTTCTCAGGTCATTATGATAACTACACTTTATTATTATTTACCCGACCTGCTTTAACAGATGATTCCATGAAAATAACATAAAACTAGATAATAAGTCATTATTTAAACAGTCAAACTTTAAAAGGCACTTATCCTACAAATATTACTGTCCACCGACTTATATTTCATGACTAAATAAGAGACAGTATAAAAATGTGTTGATTAATTCTAAGTTCAGCCAAGTCACATCTCACAAAATTTTGGATAACTATAGATATACAATTGAAGACCTGAATCGTCTATAGTAGTGTTTCTCAACTGTTTTACACTGAATGCAGAAAAAAACTATTATTTATAATATTTAGTTTATTAGTATGTTTATCCTATATAACAGTTATACAGTACAAACATACATATAACAGTGTGATAGGTACCTATTTAGCAGTGGCGAAGGCTCCATACTAAGCGATTATTTAAAGCCTACCTTCAAGAAAACTATATCTTCAAGTATTTATTTCAAATTTAAACACATTAATAAAATGAGGAATATTTTAAAATATTGAGTCATCCATCTATGGTCAGAATTTGCATTTAGAATGGCGACTGTTTATTAGTCAAGTTTAGAATCAAACAAAAAATTAAACGCGAGTAGCGACATCTGTTTTTGTTCTTTGAATGACGATTATTGATATCATAATCGAAAATTGTTTTCTATACTAATGATGACTCATCTCTTCAGGCAAGTCTACAAATTTTGTCTCGTTTGGTAAGCGCTCGAGACACCGCTTATAACTCTTTATGCAAATTTTATTGTCTATGCCTGCCGCTTTAAGCAAATTATAAATAAATAAGATGATCTAAAAAAAATAATGTCTATTGGGTTCAATCAGATATACTTAATTATTAATTGTTTTTAAAAATAATAAATAATTATATCTCTTGATTATTATTTAGATTAGTTCAGTCATAGACAAACATAAATTATATCATTTTAATTCAGTCAGATTGTTGTTCGAAACACGGTGGTAAAGTTTTATTTCGTTAGACAAAATTCAGTGATTTATTGTGTTCTGAATGTGGATAGATTATCTTATTTTGTACCCTAAGTCATTTGTCAGTGCTTTATAAATATAAGTATTTATTAAACATCTAGTTTTCCGATTGATTTTGAAAATTGCCATAAGTACGACAGATCAAATTTTACGAATATCATTCTTGAGTTTGACGTTTGTTAAAAAATCATATATTATCAAAGCTGGAAGGTCAAGGGTTCATTTAGATTTGCACACAGCAAAATAAACTTATATTAGATATTATCACAACAATTTATATGACAAATATTCGTTTTTAACTGGCAGTTGTAAAATGATTCAGTGTGTCGTTCTCATTTTAGTGTGCACCTATTCATCAGTAGTAATATCGTAGGTAAGTATTATCTTCTTATCTCCCATAAGTATACCTGACAACTATGCTCTTTTTCTCTGATCTCTACAGCCTACCTCTTTCCAAAAGTCACCCTTCGCCACTGCTATTTAGTATTAAAAGATTAGTGAGGAATTTGCTGCTGCATCTTTACTAGAATAGTTAATAACATGGCTTCAGTGTTGTTTCAGAGACGAAGTATTGCATTGATAACCAGTCGGTTTTTGTTTCGTTGTTATTACTGACATGGTCGAAAAGGTCTTCTCACATGAATAGGTAATCAAAAATGTGGAAGATAGATAATTGATGTATTTGTAACTAACAATGTTGTATTATTTTGTACAACTGTTGTACACAGGATCAGTGATTGTGAATCACTGTTACCGACATATAAACATAAATAAATCACAATCCTGATACCCTACCTAATCTATCATTTAGAATGGTGTCTATGAAAACCTCCAGATTATAAAATGAGATAGAAAGGCTGCGAGAAAGGTTCTGGAAATAAAAACAAAAGTTTTCTCGTGAAAATCCGATAAGTGCGATTCATGTGATGCGTGGGCGAATACGGAAAACCCTCGACTATAGGATACGCGGAATACATTGTGGCAATGTGCACACCAATGCCAGACACAATCCCGGGAATTATTTACACCAGAAGTAAAATAATCATGACTATATTAGGGGTTGCGATATCGGTTTGTCGTTACTACGAAACATCGTTTTTTTTACCGTTATCACATACTTAATGGGAAACCGGTACCTTACGTATGTTAACCAGTATATATTATGAAAGTATAATAAGCGAGGTAATTAATTATTACCTAAGGTGCGGTATATTTGAATGTTGCATGTAAGTGCATTATTTTTACAATATATGTTTAGGTTTGAATATCGTCAGATACGAAACATCCCACAAAAAAAACACAAACGAACCTATATAAGAGATAGATTCCACGAAGGCAGACAACGACAATTTCAAAGTCAACATTCTTGTCGAAGGTATTGAAAACCGATGCTCAAGAGCGAAATGTATATACGTGAATCATCAATGCAGGGCGCATGAGGGGTGCAACGTGGGTATTCTACGTATGCGATCACGCAACAAAGACGCGTGCGTGAGAGTGACAGCTTGTGCGTTACAGACGGACAGACAGTTAAATAAAGACAAATATAACATGTAATAGAGAAAATATCTGAAATAGCGTACACTTATCACTGATTTCCACATAGGTACTTATGTATCATAAGTTCAGATACACAAGTATGTGCTGTGTATAATAATATAATCAAATGGCGATGGTAATAGAAAAATTGGTTTTTTAATTCAAATTCAAATTCAATTCCAATTTATTTTACAGATTTACTATTTACAAAATTACAGAGCAATGTGAGTTAATAATACAAAAAGTAATAAAATAAGAAAAGAAATAGAATAAGAAAAGAAATAAAATAACAAAAATAAAAGTAGATGGAAGCAGAGTGAACTATTAAAAACTTATAAAACAACGTCCACCTATACTCATCCTCACGTAAGTGGAATATATCAATATCCGAAGCGATTTCATTAAACATGGTTACTGCCCTCCCAATTGGCATTACGAATGGCAAGTTAGTTCCGCACCTTGGGAGAACAAACAACGGATGCCCTCGATTAAAAAACAACACAAAAATAAAATCTTAAAACTAGTCACATAAACATTCAAATTGCATGACTGCACGACGTATTCCGTGATCTGACACTTGCAAAGTGAGAACTTTACGGAAATTCCTCAGCCATATGCATGCCAGTTAATTCGCCAGGGGCCTTATGTTAGAACTTACGAGTTGTAGTCGACATGACGTCATATGACATCATTGTGACGTACTACCGGAGTGATAATAGCATTCGAGAAAATAACGCTAGTCAAATGCTGGCGTTATTCATTGTCCCCATACACAAATAGGTGTTTCAGCGTAATAATATCTATGGTGAGCAGTGTGTGTTGGGCGGCTTGCCTCGAGCGTGTATTGGCTGATGTCACAATTACGTCATGTCGTCGGGTGACTTGATACCACTAGTTAGAACATAGGGCTGCAGATTACTATTCGCGGGAAGACAAAATATCGGTAACTTATAACGTTAACGCATGCCCTGGTGGATGACATTAACCAAGCCATGCACAAATATTCGATCCCAGAGGAAATCAAAACAAAACAGCATTGCAGCATGTACAGATAGCGCCGGCATAATATTATTATATTATATTGTAAACATCTCCTTCCAATTATTATTGGCAGCTATTATAAAAAAAAATCAAACGGATATAATTCCGACATAATGTTTAGCTTCATAGAACAAAAATAAACAAGGCAAGGAATAAAGATGACATCACCAAACTGATTGTGATCAAAGTACTTGTTGTGTAAGTTTACGATGATTATTGATTATATATTATGTACCCACCAAAGTAAATAATAATGACAGCTTTATCAAGAAAATATGCATTGAAACACAGAGAGCAGTGTCACTAAACGAGTTTGTAAATGCTTCCGAATTTGACGTCGATAAAAATTATCGTATTGAACGACAAGTATTGATTGGACCTCACTAAAACCTCCCAGCAAGTATGTATATCGAGGTGTAGAAGGGTTTTGAAAGAATTTTCGTCCGAAAGTCCGTAGGTACTCGTATCGAAGAACCACGACATCAGTGCTGTTGTGGCATCATTATTAGCGAAGTTTTTTTCACGAAGTTGTTTACATCAGAAGGTACTGCACTATTATATATATATAAAGTGTCAGAAATTTTATATAAAGTAGTAAGTATTGTCGAACATAACTTCTTGTCCACGTGTTAAAACAGTGAACCAACAAGCCCATCCTGTGCAGTTAATCTGCACTTCCGTTTTCAGATGAGGAACGCCCCCAAATTTATCATTTCATTTTACGCTTCCGTGGTGTACGTATTTTAACAATGTACGTAACGATGCTTTTTATAATTTAAAAAAATATATGTCTAAAACGATCAGGAGTGATGTAAAAAATATTATTAGTAAACTTTTGGTTTATTGCTAAAAAGAGAGCCGATTTAGTGTTTAAACACGCGTTGCCGTCATGACAGGTACGTCACTGAGAAGTCTTCTATATGCGACTACAGCGACTTCTTGTTATCGATGAGATCTTGTTGTCGGACAGTATGTGTGTGATCAGATGTTTAATTTGACTAAAAAAATTAACATTTTATTATACCCACCAAATTTTACACATTCTTGATATTAGAATGACAATATTGAGAACTGATAACACCCGATGAGACCTGCAGGACTAATATCAGAAACATTATAAAGGGTCTGTTTTAATCTGTCTCCATAAAGACCATCATTAGGGTAGTAATAAGAAAGAATATTTTATAGCTGCATTAACGCAAAACGATAACTAAAAAACAATTTCCAAAACAAGTCGAGGCCTACAGCCAGCCGCTAACAGGCCGAATCAAAAGCCAAACAAGTCGATAAAATCAATCATACCCTTTTTGTTCGCGTTATTGTTATTATGATTGGGGCCCTTCTTGTGCGGCCGAGCGGGGCTCTGGCGCCGGAGGGGACCCGGGGGGCGCAAGGCTTGAGCGGGGGGAGGGGTACCTGCGATGCGGCGGGTGCCCCATTGCGAGCGGCGCGCAACCTGCATCTCGTGCAGACGCGCGGGCAGGTGTTTCGAATTGTCGACCGCGACGGTTTACCCGTAAAGCGCCATGGAAGACGGGCATGCACAAGCGCAGTAAGTTGCACATGCATGGCGAAGACTGTATGTTGGATTAAAATACACGAATAGAATAACTACACACACACACATACAAAACATATATTTTTTTAATTGAAAATTTTGCATCTTTACTATTACTTCGAAGGGTAGGTAGCAGTTTAATGATGATTAGAATTAAAAGTTCAATAATTTCAATCATACCATTAATAGATGTCGTTAGCTATTAACGTTGTAATTAAATTATTTTTTCCACACGAATTAAAAGTAAATTAATCCTTGAAATACCAAAACTCCACCATTCCACGTATACAACTTGCTCTACCGGATTGACGCGCGCGAGGTACATCCGCGTGTCCCCTCGTAAAATCACCATGTCCAAACCGTCCCGGAACACTAATTGGCATGCGACGTAAACGTCTACTGGTTGTCGCGTGTACTTTACTTCCTTTCTCCTCAATACATTACCGCCTCTCTTAACCAAGCCATATGACTGCATATTATAATATTTGGTAAAGGTGGGAGATAATTTATTAAAAATAAAAAACCAGTCCAGATACACACTAATTGAATGATTTGAGACAGTTGTATAGGTGTTAACAAGTTAAAAGTAATACGTTTCAAGCAGTGTTGCCATCTTTTTCTATGCTGATTATAGTACGAAGGGGTAAAAATTATAGTATTTCTAAAAAATATATAGTACACTAGTACAGGAACATTTTTCGTCTTGAATCCTTTAAAATTATAGTATTTTGGTATATTTGCCGTAAAATTATAGTATTTTACATTTTTAAGTCCAGAGTATTAAGTACGATATTTTTCTAGAGAATACAATTGAATTTGGGATTAAAGAGCCGTCGATTGAACGTTGCTGTATAATTATCTCAATGGTGTAGGTAATAGTAGGTATTACGGTCTAGAACTCTAATGGTATCAGATTCTTGTGGCAGTCATTGCAGGCGACTCATTTAGGTGTTGGTATCGTCACTTTCAAATGACACTAACACCGTTACAAAGTGATTACGTCGTAGCCGCAATGCCAAAATAATATGTCCTTCCTCTACCAAATCGGCGATATAACCATTACTAACGAGTATGAACAAAATTAGACATATTGCATAATACAAATGCGAATTATATTCATTTAGTATCGCATTTCGTTAAAATAATAATACCGTACGTGAGTTTGAATTCTCTGGCAAGGCAATCTTCACAAAGCAAACGAAGAGTGTCCATGCTGGGTGGGGTCAACGAACCCCGGACTGACAGAAAACGAAAGTAGTGTCCTTTGCTAGTATTCATTGTAATATTATTATTATTATGTATGCACGTCACTATTATTATATTAGCATTGTTGCCATTCATATAAATAAACGCATCCCTCGCATAAAAGCCAAGCAATAATAATAATAATACTAAACAGTCAGTTATTTTCCGTTTTCAATACCCCACGGTGGGACTAATAACAGGGCCCACTAATAGTCAGGCCGTGACACGAAATTAAACTTCGATCGTATTCTAGTTATTGATCCATACTTTGAATGCATTAGTATGGCAATTATTTGTAGATAATAATGTTTAATTAAACGAAATAATATGCAATATAAAATGTTCATTTACTGCGAAGATGTCTCTTTCGGCTTGAGTAATATAAGTTTTTTATCTGTATAGACTATAGTACAAACAAATATTTGTTATGTACGATTACGGACCCAATAATTTCACAATACCTATTTATAGATGTCGCTAGTTTTTAAAGCTGTTTTACGTGTCAAGTGGAAAAACAAATAAAAGAAGGTACATGGCAATTATTGTTTAGAGAATTCTTGTACATATATAAATTATTTTAGGCAATCAATATGTTAAGTCACTTCAGTTGAGGCATGGTCTAAAAAATCGTGGCTAGGCGATGCGCGGATTGTGCATGACGCGTACCGAACGAAATATAATTTGTCATAAAAATTCGACATGCGTCCATTTAATGTTATGTTTATTGTTATATTACTGATAATAATAGTATATTCGCTGACATGTTTTCTTTTTCAAGTCCATACGTAAAGTTTTTTAGTAATCTTTACACGAAGAATATATTCATCCGACGCCATGACAAAACAAATCGACGTGCACACACCTCGACTGTCGGTCTCCGATTGGCGACGAGTGCCAAATTTCGTCGCACCTACTGTTGAAAATTATTTGCCGTTTTACTGAAGTACGGCTCGTAACATTAAATTATTAATAATCGAGCCTTCGTCACTCGTTCGAATAATCTATATTGCTAATTACATTCATAATACCTATATTTGTACATATTATGTGCAAAATAGATTTTTCAGTATCCGCTGTATGAATGACAATTATTAGGGTGTTCAAAACAGTCTTTTAAATGTCACTCAAAACGTATTTCAAACATCGAATTAAATTTAAAAGAACAACACAGCCATACGTAAAATAGAGACTGCACGAGCAGTGCAATATACGACCATAAATAATATTATAAATCGACATCGCGCAAATGCCATAAATTAAAAAAAAAAAGTAAACCAGCAATGCCAGTGCTGTCTTTCGATAGACGTCAAAGACAAGACAAGAGCCGGCGCAGAGCGATTATGACATCATCGTCTGCGGCGCCGCTGTTCTGCCGAACAGCTCCGCCATTATTTTATTCGCGGTGAGGTCACCGCCCAACTCAACAGAGGCGCTAGCCCGCTCGCCATCGACAATACCACCTAAATCTAAATCTTACCAAATTATTCGCCTAGTATGCATACAAATCCACTTCATATTAGTGGATACTGTGTCAATGCATATTCTATCGTACCTACCTACTATTTTAAATTACGAATCGAGAAAAAGGAACGATATGGAATTTGATTTCCGATTAAAACCACCTCTGCTCGCCTGATACATTCTAGTTTGTATTTTACATTATAAGGCGGGAAAAAGGAAACGACAGGGAATTTGATTTCCGATTAATCCACCTCTGCTGTTCGCCTGATACATCATTAGCCCGGGTAGAACCCCAGTATCAAACATACAAAGAAAAACATCATGTGAATTTGTCAGACGAGGGGTTCGATGATGGGACGCACCAATTCGATAATGGCACAGGGATTCTCCTGACGAAAAAGAATTGGTAGTTACTCCCGAGTTAATCAGCTGTCTTAAAGTTGGCTTAAAATAACAACGTAGGTACTATTAGGTTGATCAATCATCGAATGAATAAAGTGAACCGATGAGTTAAATGTTACAAATTAATCTGCAATGCGAAATAACTTGCAGCTAATTGAATGATTAGCCGTAGTAACCTTTTTTCGGCTTAAACTTCATACATTCCCAATGGCTTCGGTCTCCCCCGTATTCTATAATCTAGATGTACCTAAGTATAATCAAACAATTGTTTCTAAACCCACTCAACTGAGTTCAGCACTGAAAATGTAATTATGAGAAAAAATCATAAATGCATTCCAGATTCAACTGTATCAAACTTCACGTTACCGCCCGCATCTGTCAAAAACCGCAAATACTTAAGATACAAACCATTTTTAATTCAATAATCACTAATTTTCATAAATTATCAAATATTGTACAGATTATAGTTTCGAATATAACACATGGTCAGCTTGAGACAACATTCACATTAAAAGACAAAAATATAGCTCTGAAGGAATAGACCACAAACAAGTAACAAATACACCGAACACTTATTAATAATATTTAGAAGGACTATGACCATCCGTACATAACACCGAGACGATAGAAAAGCTGTTGCTTATAAAAAAAATCATAAATATACGAAATGTAATTAAGTACCTAGTAATAATATTTTTATATTGGTACTAATTCAATAACATTAAAAACGTTTGAAATCCTTCTAGTTTTTCGATTTCGTACTCTTTGGGAATAACTGAATTTATATCAGTATTATAGATAAGTATTTGCAATGCATGTATTGCAACTAGGTATAAAATATTCAATTAATAATTCCCAGCTCGTGTTATATACCAAAACGAATACCTTTATATCGCAGAGTAACATTCATAAATGATATTTTAAACGTGCGATAGTAAATTGTAACGATATCAAAATGCCAAGCCAGTGACGGGTAAGGTAGAATAGAACAGAGTGCACCGTCGAGGGGCGCGGCGCGGTCGGCGAGGCCGGCGGGGCAGGGGGGCGATACGGAGGCGCCAGGCGCCCGCCCGCACACCGGCGGACGGCGGGTGCCGCCACTGCCGCGCGGTGCACTTATGCAAATGCCGAACAGTCAATGTGAAATACTCTTTAACACCGAATATTGCACATTGCAGCGCGTAACCCCAAAAAGTAAATTCTCAATCAACGCCGCTGTCAAAACATCATATTCTCAATAAGTCACAATATTTCATGGTAATTATTTATTTACAATGCAATTGAATGCAATCAACGAAACTGACGTTTTCAATATCAGATTCGATTTCAAAGATTACTGATGCGCGATACCCTGGCATAATAATATGATGAATGAATATACTGAGGATCCGAAGACAAAGGAAAGGTTGCCAAAATCAACGCCGACGTCTGTCAACGGATGAGGCACAATAATAATATTACATAATATCATGTAATATAATTTTATTATTTCCAAAAAATGAATCTTAAAATGCGCACTGATCTTCTGCGCAGTTACAATTTTAAAAACACAATTTTGAAGCCGATGACAGATGAAAAACAAAACAAATGAAAATGGCGTTGATGTCATTCGTATTACGCAATGGGTAAATGGTTATCAATTCAATTATGCGCGCATATTATTAAGTAGGTATAAATATTGTTGTGGTTGTCTAAAACTAAAATACTGAAGAACATTTTTCAAATCATTAATTATTAATTGAGCAAAGAATACTTATTTACATAAGACATTTTCCTTGTGGTGGTAACAAAATTACAACTTCAAAGTATAGGGGGCTTTTGACATTATCTTTCTGTTATTTTAAGGCACGTTCCTAAATTCTAGATGCTAGCATAAAGTTCCTAATAATTACAGAGAACTTAGATATTTATTCGTACATCCTTAGAATAGCTATCCATCAAGTAACTAGGTATAATAATTTAACACTGAATACTGAGAGGATGGAACCAAGCTGAAGAGTGCAGAGGAAGAAAAAGTAAATCTATATCGCATGTATTTCCATCTCAATGTCCACCGCGCTGAAGAATTTCTTGGGTGCCATTAAAAAATACATGTAGCTGATCATAGCCGTTCTCACTCCTTGGTAAATCAGGCGAGAACTTTTGTAAGCATTATTCACAATATCATAAAGTATGTATAATATTCCGGTTTCCTATTACAAAGTGGTCTGAGATTTAAAAAAAATATGCGATTCTTAAAATGGTTCACTAACCAATTGGAAATGGATGTGGTGATTACATGCAACACTCGAATGAATCGGTCCACCAATATTAGCGAGATTCTAACATTATGACAGTTTTCACATTGATATTATTAAATAATCATTTACTTCGACTTTACCCGAAAACTATAAGAAATTCAAAGTAAAATCCATATACATGTCATATAGGCAATAATATATCATAGAGATTATCAAAATGGGGGGTGTATTTTCAAAGTGAACTTATTCCACTACTTGATGAAAATGAGTTATGAATGCCAGAATTTAAAGGATAAAATTTTGAAATATTTTTTGTATAGAACTTAATAGAATTCAATACAGGAGAAAAATCAACTTCAAAATCGGTATCAGTTACAAAAGTAACTTACTTATTAAAACATTCATGTAACATCAACACCGTAAACAGTTTTTTGGCTTTTGCCAAAAATTTGTTGAAGTGGAATAAGTTCACTTTGAAAATACACCCCTCAAATATAGGTTCATCAGAACTGACAGCTAATTGCACGTCGTGCATTCTCCAAACGTCAGCAAATCGTACAAAACGTCAGCTGCAACAATGCTTATCTTTCTTTGCCCTACTTAATTTTGCTTTCTTTCGTAATCCTCATAATATAAGTCAATATAATACTAAGTAATCACTAAATTATTCGACGGTATACCATCATCAGCTGTTACAATTGCTGGTTGAAAGCCTCCTCAAGATCTATCCACTCTTATCGGTCCCTTATTATTCGCTACAACGTAATTCCGCTGAACCTTGAAGCTATACATACTTTAAACTTAAATTATGTCTAGTATTAAACATAGAACAATTGAAAACACCTCAGATATACCCACTAGAAAAAATACGATGCCTGACGGGATTTGATTTGGGATTGTATATCCACTGGTATCGCGCCAATATGCTTTAAAGCTACAGGCCTCCTACTTAATTACGATAATTTAAACTAGTAGGTCCTACATGAAATGTTATTAAATTGCGTTATTATTGACTATAGGTTTTTGTGTTTTAAATCAAGGAATATTAATTGCCTTAATTACTAACCGACGCCCGGCTCTCACCAAATATTTAGTTATAACGTCCACTTGAACTTGCCAACAACTTTTAATAAACCATTTCTATTGTTCAACGAATTATTCACAAGATTAGCATGTGGCGCTCACACTCAGCGGACAACTTATACTGGTGAATCTATAATGAGTCTTCGCCACTGAAAAATACATAGCTTCGTATAGTTACCAGTGTTGCCATCTTTTTCCATGCTGATTATAGTAGAAAGGCGTAAAAATTATAGTATTTCTGTAAAAAATATAGTACAGGAACATTTTTTGGCTTAAATCCTTTAAAATTATAGTATTTTGGCATATTTGGCGTAAAATTATAGTATTGCAGAATCAAAATTATAGTATTGTACTATAATTATAGTACGGTTGGCAACACTGATAGTTACAAATAGTAAGGTAACGTAATGTGACGCCACGGGACGGAATTTATTAGCAAAATATGAGATGTGTCAAGATTCTTTTTACCTGATAAAATTGATTGTTGATTCCACCATTGTTTCCCTTCTCGGAAGTATTTTTTTTTATTACGCTTACAATCTTTATAATTATAAATGACTTACTTACTATCAAAGACGGCGTCCTGTCGTCGACGGGTTAATGTTTAAAACGTCAGACGCCTCGCATTATTTATGCATCCAATATTAATTAGTTTACTGTCGCACGCCAAGGCTCTCTGCATCCATAATTATTTATGAATCGATCTGTTGCGTTGCCGACATACATTTTATGAATTGAACTACCCACGCACTATTCGACCAATTGAGAAAAAAACACCTTATATCTCGCTTTCTTTGCAAAGTTGTCCGAAGTTGGCTGAGGGAAAAAATAGCAATGCATATTGATTGGTCCGTAGTAGGTATAGTATGAGGAAACCACGACCTACGTGGCTTGAATGAAAGATCTTTCAATTCAGTGTGTAAAAAAGGTAAGGGGTTTGTTTGTACATCCTTTTCCATAAATCACGCAGTTTCAAGCACAACGTATATTAAATCTAGGCTAGTTGTCATTAAACACAATTGATACCTATAATATTGTCTTTCTAGAATCTAGTTGCTCAGTTCAGAAATGGATGAAAAGAAAAAAACAATTGATCCAATCAACTCAATGTATATAAAATTAGATAGAAGACACTCTAATCTGAGTCTAATCCGTATTATGTCTACGTTTTGTTGAGTGAAATTGTTTTGTTATGTCAGTTTTTTTTAAATAAGTTTGTGAAACTATAACTGCCCCACTAAATCAGGTGAATAACAAGTACTTCCAGCGACGAATTACACCCAATTAAATGAGTTACGTTATCGGTTATTGGTAGTAAACAAAAGAAACTTTTGATAATCTTTTCTTTGAAATATAAGGCAAAATTTCTGGGATTATGATACGTTCAGGCCAGGTACAGGTTTGAAAATTGTATAAAATCCATTACGAATATTATGAAATAACCTAACTAATATCCACAATGTTATTAATCACATGACCGGTGGTTACAACTGTTTTGTCCTAAAGGCATTGAATTAGTTGATTGCTTCCACTATAATGGAGTTCCACAACGTAAATGCCAATCCAATAAATAACCATTATGAAGTGTTTGATATTATATATTACAATGTCTTTTATAAAGTACCAAATAACGTGAAAAAAGTTATATTTTAAAATGTTATAGGTACTAAGTAACAGTGGCGAAGACTCCATACTAGGCGATTATTTAAAGCCTACCTTCTTAAGAAAAATATTTTTTAATTGCATATTGACATATTTATATACTTAATCACTTCATTATTTTATGTTATATAAAAATAATTTATTTTGCCAACGAGATCGCATATGTAGGAATGTATTACAGTATTACACAGTTTACAAAACAACTGCAAAGGTATTAAAAAAACCACAGCGCGCCGCGCCGTAAATTAAATAATAAATGCCGCGACTTCTCGACGTAAATAAATTTCCGATTATGTTTGGAATAATTCTGATTTTTTTTTGTATGGACTTTACGTCTCGTAACCTCAGCAAGTCTGCTGATTTGTACGAAATGAGGCAAGCTCCTTTCGCAGAGCCTAAAACATTCGCGCATAATATTGTTGTCACGACTGCGCACTTTGTCCAAAATCATTAATAATTAGATAATTAAAAAAATAATTTCAACGGCGTTTAATCGAATATTAATAAATAAGTAAGTATAGATTGTTTTTAAAAATAAAAATAAATTTTATCTAATGATTTTTGATGGGTAAGTATACATGTTTTGAAAAATACGTAATTTAAACACATCGCTCATTTTTATGTCGTCAATGAGTTTTTGAAGTTTCATTGAATTAGTGTGCCGTTATCATTTATTAGTGTGTGCCTATTCATTAGTAGTAAATATCGTACTATTCTCGTAAGTATACCTGACAAGTGTGCTCTTTTTATCATATCTCCACAGCCTACCTCTTTCCAAAAGTCACCCTTCGCCACTGCTAAGTAATGTGTATAAACATTACTACCTAAGCGATTAAATGACTTGTAAGTATAGTGAACAGCTTAATAAATCCAGGAAGTTATAATTTATAAATAAAATTTAAAGCGAAAATGCGCCATTGATATTATGCATATTGTGACATTAGCTAGTAGGAATGCATAACCAAAAAGAGGTATTAGGTTCGAGAATGAGAAGACAGGTGGCATGTCGGTTGCATTGTTAGCAGTGGACCCAGTGGTATTTGGAGGTCAGAGACGTGTTAATTGCACAGGTGGTGTTGAAATCTGAAGGCACCTGAGTCGGGGGACCGCTTTTGATGCAGATATCGCGGAAGATTACCTCATAATATTCAAGAGTTCAATATACTTGCGAGGCATTTCGACGGTATTATTAATTTCTGTAGTTATATAAGACTTATATTATATTTATTTGATGTAACAACATCTTCCATACATAATTAAAAACCTAGTGCGGACCAAGATAAATATATCTCTTTCCGTGAACAGATGAACAAACATTGAATAAAACTACTTGAAAAACATTTAAAACATGTGCAAAAATAAGTGGAAAGTGTTAGTTTGGGGTGTTTTATGGAATTCTCTTACATGCTGCCGTACCTATAGACAGGATTGGTGAGAGATAGGTACATACCTACTATATAATATCGATGACATGTCATGTCATGAAATGGGATCAAATGTCCATAATAAGGTATAATTTAAATCAAGGAGAAGCTTGGCTACGAGGGCTAAGAAGGATGGCGACAATTATTATACATTTGACAGTCTCGCCCGAAAAGGAACAGCTAACCGCATGAAAAGCGAATCTAGCGTCGGAGGGTCTCGACTCGAACAGGGGATACAAAATAATGGAAAGTAAGTAACAAGGTTAAATCAAGAATGTGGATAATTATGGGATAAACTTAAAAACGTGTTAATACCTACCTATGTTATTTTCAATAGTTACGTCTTATCTGAATCATAATATGCATTGAAATGTGTCACGTAAACGAAACGCGCATTCAATATTGGTAATATTTGAGAACACCGTTTCTTGGGTTGGTTCTAGGTATTACTGTCATAAAATAATAAATCTAATCCGACTTCAAAGCATTGGTCCATGGCGACTAGCTTTGTCATTACTATGGTTTGTATGGTCTTATCTGGACAAGGCCAGCAGATCGGCTCCCGCCAGGCACCGGTCCTGAGTACAGATCATCAAGGGATAATATGGTGAAATGCGGGTCTCTGATGACAAAACTTCAGTCATACTTTCATGTAAATCACTAATAAAATGCAATTTAACAAAAGCTGAAGAAAATGCTGTTACTTTGTCAACTACTAGAGTGAGATTCTTTGACAACTGATTTGATCATTCATTCATTATCTAGACCACTTCCTCGATAATTAATCCGGATAATTGAGGTGTATGTGTACATAATTGTAATTAAATCGATACATGTTGTAGCCGGAGAATGTGCTATCTCTGTAGTATTTTGTCATGCGGTAACAGCATAATAATATTTCAAATTAACCAGTGCATCTTGTTGGCGGGAAGATAATATTATAAATTTGAAATAAAATACACAGGCACCCATGCACAGATAGGGTTAATCGCATCGAGATGAAACATACGGCGCACCAGTGACGTGCCTATAAATAAAATGGAGACATGGGCGGTAGGCGCCAGGCGCCCGCTCTTTATTCGTAATACCCGCTGCATTTATGCAAATTGGTGTATCGGATAAAAAATATGCCGATAAAGTTAAACAAAAATATTTTTTATAACGAGCCAGACGTAGGCGATTCAATATTAATAAGAAATCTAATTATTCAAGGATAATTTAACATATTGGTATGGTTACAAAATGATGGGTCTTCTAATCCCCTTGAAAATGGAATAGATATTTACTTTACCTAATCGGCTGGAAGCATTGTATTTGGTTGATCAATGATCACCATCGATTAATTCATTTTAGTATTGAACGTGGACCGTCGTCTGTCGACGCAAGAGCTCCTGATCTTGGTGTCTTAATAGGGAACTGGCATAGTTAATTGACAAACACCAGCAGCTTCGTATATATCGCATGATATTAATTTAAATCGGAAAAGCTACTGCATCTGCATCGTCATTTATAGTTGCTGACTTTGCACAGGGTTTTTAAGCGTTCATATTATTTTGATATGTTTACGTGTCGTGGAAGGGGTAAGCCGTAACGCAATCGGGGCCGCACATTGTTATGAATGAGCAAAGAGGTAATGTGCAACCAATGAGGTTTAATAATAATTATGTTATTGTGCCGCTAACTTCAAATAAGTCCAAACTGATAGTGGACAATGTAAGATTCGGTCATCTCATAAAATAAAGTTTCATTGGTACATATTGATGGAAACACCAAAAAGCTTCTTACTGCAGGGTGCCTTACGTCAATAATAAAATCGTTATAGATACACGTGGAGATGGGTTAAAAGTAGTCGTGTGGTATGCATACCGGGTTTGCAGAGCCTGCTCCAGTGATAAGGGTTGCAGCAGAGGCCAGCCGCACACTCCGGCAGGGGCCTGAGGTCTCCGGGGCCGGCCAGGTCCGGCCAGAGGAAGAGGCGGCAAGAGGCGACGGCGGCGTGAGGAGGACCGCCCCTCACGCAGCCGCCTTCCGCGCCGCGGGACTTGAGGGCCACCATCAGAACGTCGAGGTCTTGCTGCGGCAGAGCCGCCAGCACGTCGCAGTCGTCGTTCTGGGGGGTGCGGTCGAGCGGGGCGGCGGCGTAGGCCAGCAGCCGCCGCCCCGCCAACGATCGCCTGTTGAGGAACATCAGGGCGCGCGCGCATCTGCGCAGATTTCTGTCTTCTCTCGCCTCTCACGAACAAGAACAACCCACGGTCCTCACTTGGCGCGCAGTCGGCTGTGCCACTGGATGAAACTCACCGGCATTGCACCACCTGCGCGCATGCCGACAAACGACACTGGCTGGATAGCTCGACAGGATACTTCCGAATACCTCTGCCAATAAAAGAAACAAAACTATCCATGTAATTGTGAGGATTTCACGAAAATTTGATATGATAACTTTCAATACAAGACACTTTTATTCACTCACCCACACCATATAATATTATTACAAAATGTGTAATTTTGATATGTTGAATTTTTTGATTGAAATAAAGCGGTTTCTAATATTTAAAAACTAGGTATTTTAATGACTATATAATATTGTAAACGTAAGTAGGTTGGCAGACAAAACGTCTTATCGATATGTCCCAGTGCGCTGGGAAACAATTTGATATATATCTTAATTAAATTAATTATTTATTGTTTTATTATCATAAAGCACCTTACTGAAGAATTATTGCCTTATTTATTATTAGGCAAATTGATATGAAGTGGGTTTTCGACGGGCCCGTGCCCCGCGAATACCGCCGGAGTTTCAAATTGATAAACAAGCACTCCGGTTATGTATTTATTTACTTTTACGTGTATTTTATTTACAAGACGTATCCACAAGCAAGTCACCGTTTGATGATCTATATTTCCACTGATATTCACTCTAATTGCTTCGCAATCCGAATAGGCGTACGGAAAGTGATTTTCTTCCGTATTTGTTATTTTCATCACTACGTCAAAACAGTGCACGAAAAAATTCGCAATGATATTGTTTGAAACTTTAGATTATTGATGACAAACTGTCGTAAAAAGCTATGAGTTATTAACTATGATATTATGTTGTTTTGTAGTCGCGACAAGCTACGGTACGACACAAAAAATGTATTTTTCTATTACTCGCGGTTGTTCGCATGTACTTCGACAGTAGAACTATTTTTCGAGAGGCGCGGGCGATAGGTTATGATGACGAAACGTCGGACGGCATTAATAATACGAAAGCACAGGCACTTTTCTTGATTATGCAAAATGGATAACACACCGATGCGGCGGGATTATAACGCGACATTTGAGGAACACGCCACCGGCAATGCACAAAACAATATCACTGACACTCCGCACGTACTCACCCCGGCCGACATTGTGAGAAGACTGCTGTGAAGTTCGCGTCGCAACAGTCAGCAACTGGTTACGAGCTTCTCATAATCATCGCTAGGCAGCGGTAGTAGCCTGACGGCGGTTTGCCAAGCTGTATCACCGATGGATTATATTTATTTCTATACAAAATATTCCTCATTTGTTACGCGGACGAATAAACACTCGATCCTAATCATTAGAACACGCCAACACGACAATTAATTATTGTATGTATGCGACAGGTAGCAGTCTCATAGGTGAGCATTGAATTATTGAAGATATCTTAGAATGATGTGCAAAAACTTCCAAATATAAACATAGTTCGATGTTTGTTGGTATTGTCCATTTTACATTTTCAACATGAGAATTTTGTGATATTTTTTCATTGATTTACACTATTTACAGGATACAACCTCCCATACAAAATATCAACACTAAAGTGGACATCTTTTGCAGAATTGGTCAGACATGTGACGAAAATCTATAAAAATCGCCGTTATGGTAATGCAATATCAATGTAGGTATAGTTAATTTTTCAACCATTTTATTTGTATTTATTTTCATTTATTTTGTTAACTGTCAATTCATGGTGGAACTGCATTCTATTGTTTGATTTAATAAAACGCAAGTTTTTTGTAGTACTTTTTCCAGAATCCAGTTTTAAAAGTGGAATAAGTACTACAAAAAAAATGCGTTTTATTAAATCAAACAAATTTGTATTTATGTTTACTAATATGTATGAGCGGACTCGGGCAGACTATGAGTTGCATGGTCACGGTTGTTTACAAGGATTCATTTATTTCACACTCGTCTAATGAATCCTATAATGTTCGTTTTTCAAAAATACGCGTGTGCCAAGCAGAGTTAGATAGTGGCCAATCTCCCATTACGTCGAGAGATAACTAACCAATGGCGGTCGGCCTCCAGCGGTCGCCAGTCTGGTCGGCTGTGTGGCGCCACAAGACACACACACTCACACGGCGCCGTGCACGTATACTACGAGGCACACTTGCATGCATGTGTACTACGCACGCATGTGCACAGAGATGTCGTCAGTGACGTGCGCCCGAGCGTAATTCAGTACAAAATTATAAGAAGATTAATATATTTTTTTTAATTTTAGAATTATAGTTATTTTCTACCTGCTTAAGTTTACATGTATTTTTATTATCCTGCTTCTTTAAATTCAAAAATAACACTGCAGAAACATAATATCTGGATGGGGCGCAATGTATGTGCCGTTCGAAGGATAATAATATTATAACGAATACAAGAGGCTTAATTTAAAAACGATTACCAATTGGAAAATAATGATCACCAATATTTAAAATTGAAGATAAAATTATACATTTGTAGCGTACTACAATTAAATGAGCATAGGTGTAATAAATAAACATGCCTTCTTCCTGGCATTACAACCATATATGGTCTTAACCTTCACCAGCATCTGCTTCCGTCCAGGCCTGTGCAAAGCAGCTTCTCTCGAGTTTATAATGCCAAAATAAACAAATGACGTGTTCTATTCTGATATTCTAGAAATACTACGAAATAGTTGATACAATAAATTTGAGAGTAAAACGCTGAAAACGTTGGTAACAAGACGTGATATTTAACAGTAAATAATTCGTCTTTCAGCGCTCGAAATGGAAAAATTACGAACCGGAGCGCTCGACAGTTTTCTGAAGATTTTTACATAGTAAAGTTATCAAAGTTTATGTGTTTATTTTTCATAAAAATAAGTGTGTTAGAATTTCTATTATATGGCCTATCCAGCTCAGACGGTCAAATTATTTATTCCACGAGACGGAGCGATAATTTTACCGATTTCACGAACAGGAACGGCGCTCCGGTGCGTTCCGGTCCATTTCGAGCCCTGGCAGCGCTCGAAATGGAAAAATTTACGAACCGGAGCGCTCGACAGTTTTCTGAAGATTTTTACATAGTAAAGTTATCAAAGTTTATGTGTTTATTTTTCATAAAAATAAGTGTGTTAGAATTTCTATTATATGGCCTATCCAGCTCAGACGGTCAAATTATTTATTCCACGAGACGGAGCGATAATTTTACCGATTTCACGAACAGGAACGGCGCTCCGGTGCGTTCCGGTCCATTTCGAGCCCTGGACTCTTACTACTATGTCAGCTAATGCAATTGGCATACTTACTAAAACTTGCCTCATTTTCAATCGATACTGATCGTGCATGTGTATGATGTATACACGTTACAATAATCAGTCTCCCTTAGAGCATAGCTGTTATGAGGATACTGGGAGTTAGCCTCCCATTTTGTGATGTTTGATATTTTATTGTTATAGTTCTAAATACGCATTTTCTTAAATTAAGGTAGGTAAAAAATTGTCACAAAAATCCGCAATGCAGGTATTTTAATACTCCCAATTAAAAAATGTGGGAAAAAAGTATAATAATTTTCTTGTTTATGATTCGATCCCATCACCCTGTCTAGATAATGCATCGGTAGCTGTCTTATTTAGGTAATAACTACTTTTCAGCACATTATAATGTTTTTTCCTTTATCGCAGACATTAGCAGATATCGATACCTAACTGAAAAGAATCTGATTTAATCTAACAGTAGAATAAAAACGAAATGTGCATGTATTTTGGATACTTATCAGTAGAGCATCATTAGATTCGTTGAATTTATAAAACTTAATTAATCTTTAGTTCCGTGGAATAGAAAATATGGTAGCTGCATTGATATACTAGCTGGTAGAGTCTCAAGTTTAATACAATGATTTTAGAAACCTGTGCTGAAAAATACGCTCACGTATTTATGTATTCTACTAGGTACTTGGTTTTTATGCAGCAACAACTTTCGTTCATTTATTTATATAAAATCGACAATCTCGTGTAAAAATAATATTTATCACTTTTTTCTTCGAATTAAAATTATTTGGTGCCACCTCTGGTATAAATAAAAATGTTACATCCACAAAGAGTTCTAAATTCAAATATTATGCATAATTAAAGTTTTTTGTGGTAAATGCACATTTTATTTATGTAAATTAACTTGATAACAAATACCGAGGCATTGTTTAAATTAAATGTGCAAACAGTCAGTGATTTCGGAGTTTTATGGCAATGGCCATTGAAGATACTTCAAAGAAATACGTAGGCACAGGAAATTGCCATTCATAAAATTCTTCAGATGCTAGGTTGACTAAACATTAATTCAATTCTTTGAAATGCAATTAGAACCACTTACTTTAAAATTTCTGGGAAAGTATTATAAGCCTTTTCAGCTTTCCGTTTTATATAATTAATAGTCAACCGATTTCGGATTCGAGACCAATAGAACGAATAGAACTCGACTTGGTTAAAACTTTCTGATGATAGGTAGGTAACAATATTATGATTTGATTCATTATATTATTTTACATGGAGGAATACCTCAAAGCACTGACCACGACTGTTTCCCAATCCAAGAGTCGCAAGATGATTTCTATGGGTTTCTTTGGGGCATTCCACGTTTACCCAACTGAACCATCAAACTGCTTTCTTCACCGAAAATACGAGGCAGCTAAACATTAGGATTTAGGAGAGATACATAATCCATTGGACGCCTTCATTTGGTAATGGTACGTCTTCCTCCCATATAATTACCTTATTTTACTGCTAATAGATGATTTGAAATCATAATTTTTCATTGTGGATTCACTGCTGAAACATCTATCGATATCTCAATATTTTAGAATTAACAACAACCGTATTCCCGAGCCATTGATTGATATGCCGGGAATGGGACGACTGGTCTCCGGACAATTGGACGCCGCACTGTCGTAGACACGTATACAGAACGTAGACGAGGTATTTTAATCAGTTTCTATCTACTACTTAGTAGTTTTAATTCATTTTACTCTAAACATAATGTATTCTTATTGCGGATTGAGAATTACCATGCCTAAGGCTTTATATAAAATAAAAAAACTCTTTTTTCGTTGGAACTTAAACATATGCACGATTAAATCATTATTTACGTCTGCATATTTACATTCTCACCAACTATTAAATCATAATATAATCATTTATCAAGTACCTATAAGTACCTAACGTCTATTTATTTTCGAATTCCGTGGCGTCCAGTTGTCCGGTGCCAAATCGTCCTAGACCCGATATGCCAGATGAAAAAAAAGTGACATGAAAGAAAATGTTTAATAATTCATCACAAACGAATAGTGAGAGAGGACTTCTGATGGATAATCCACGAAGTTTTATTTTATTACTATTATTTTTTTCCACTTTATTAAAAATGATTTATAGACTACAAAGATAGGGTACTGAGATTGGGGAAGGGGGCTTCAGATAGGGATATAATATATCTTACGACATTGTGCTGAAAACATATTATTTAAAAGTGTTTTAATTAATTGTAAATACATGGAAAATAGGTAGGTACATTCAAGTCAAATGTAAGCTTGCAATTAAAAAATCAGTAAGATGCAATATGAATTATTGTTCGATATAATTAATCAGTATACGTTGAACATTATTATTTTTTTCTTTTCTAATTCTATATAGAATTTAAATTTTGAATATTGACACCGATGAGACAATGCATTCGGTGGGTACCATAGACTATAGATAGATACATTTTAATATTACATAGGTACCTAAAATATAGTCTGTGTTTTCTGTTGGTTGTTCATTTTTATAAGAATAATATGCAACAATTCAAAGAATGCCCGTAATAAAAAAATGCGATCTCTTTATATTTAAAAGCTTCCGAGAATTTAAAATGGAATCAAGGAAATTATTGAATTCGAAATATATATTTGGAATTATAACTCTTATCTTTCTATGCATACTAAAACTTAAAAGGATTCGTGACAAAACAGAACATTATTTTTTTACGGTCGATGAATGTGTTATATTAAACAGCCATAAAATATAATATTATGTTTTTGTTTTTACAATGAAACTACGTAAATTCGAAAGTTCTTTATGAACAAAGGCTTTATTGGTCTGCGAACTTATTTTCCAATTAAAGTTTTATAGACTGCCGCTAGATGTCAATCGAAGAAAACTTTCGGAAAATTATAACAAGCCTGGGAAACTCAAGCTATTTTCCAGAAGATGTTAATATATTTACCTACGTACCTACTTAGTTAGATATCAATTATTAGAGAAAAAGACATTAATTACTACATAATTTAATATTTATCTTCTTACCTACAAATATAATATAAATAGAAGTTAAATTCATTTTGACCGGGGAAATTATTACACAGTCACAGTAATAATCAAAGAGATTGGACGGTGCCCAGTCTTCAATCTCTTCGGTAGTAATGTTAATTTAAATTATATTAGTCATATTGGTACCTACTTATCTAAATTTAATATTGTTAATTTAATGATTAATAATAATATGTGATGTGATGACTATTGGGACCTACATAGATTACTCATTAATGTATACAATAACAGCTATTTCGGTTATAGGTGCGGTAGACTCGAGGCGCTGGCAGGTTTGGAGGCCCCTTCGCAAAAAATATAAACCGTCATTGATGGCACAAATACAGAAAATATTGGCAGGATTTTTTACTAATAATTCATTGATAGTTTTTTTTACACTCAGATTGTGAACAAACGCATAAGATGTTCATACTTTCTGATGTATCGACCACCTCATCTGTTTCACGGATAACCAACACTGTATAGCATAATATCCCCCAGCTCATTATTAATCAGATTCGAGGCAGGGTAAGAGGACGCATTATATTACTCAATTAAGAGTCTCTGTCATTGGTACAAGTGCAGCTTCACCGAACCGTTCCTAGTAATACAAATCGCACTGATGGTGGTCGACCATAGGGGATGGGACAAGAAGAAAAATATTTCAGTCTTCATGACATTTTCCAGATATAATTTAATATATTATCGATGGTAAAAATAATTAAAATAATTAAAAATATACTTACAAATATTCACGCAATGACGTTAGTAATTAAAAATATATATTTCAAAATAAATCGTCACCTCAATACTACAACTAGATAACTTGATTTTCACTGTTTTTGAGTTAGCTATTGAATATGATTCTACATGTCCTTCTCTACAAAATGATAAAACTAGGTAAGTCAGAAGTTAATGGGGACTGTATTACTTTTGTGTTTGAAAATATTAGATAACTTAAAAACCATAAATGCTTTAAATAAATAAAATAATATATTATCTACATTATTTAATTGTTTAGCATTATTTAATTGTAACCGATTAGACAAGCACAATTTTCCATTTTTATTTTAAATAATAATAATTATAGCCTAAATTTATGTTAGTCAAGTAAAGTTTAAATTTTATTTTACCCAATAGTGACCAAATCAGAGTTATCTAGTTGTAGTATTGAGGGTACGAAATGATAGTTTAAAGTTAATTTGTACATACCCATAATTTCTCGAAAAATGCATCCGTGTCAATCACTATAATTTCTACACATATAACTAACAGTTAAAGTTTTTTTTTTACAAGTTAATCTTATGTTTTATTATTATGTATATTAGAAGGTTCAGAAGAAAAAGGGGTCACACTTTATTAATTATGTCTCGCATGGCAATTAATAATCATTACAAATAACAGGCACTTATGAAAACTTCAATTTTCAAAGACACAATAAGTAACTATTTCAAATTTTGAAACTCGTTTGAAAAGGCACACATATACAGCGTTTGTCATTTAATAATAAATTATTGACTTATACTAATTAAACGTTTCTAATTAATTGATTATTTATCGAATTAATATTATAATTCGTTAGATTTCACTAGAAGTGTTTTAATAGTTTTCTAATTAGTTAGTTACCTACTGTTAGGTTACATTGGTTACACGGTTACAGTTAAGTACTTATAATGTATCCATAGTTATTGTAATAACTATTTCTTTGTTATAAATTATTTTAATTATGTAATATTTATTTTTTAAGTTAAAACAATGTTTAATTATCATACAAAAGTCATTGATTTAAAATAAAAGTCTTTTAATTACTCCCATTAGTATTTATTTAGCACTAATTTATAATATTTTACGTTTTTTTTTGAGTTTAAAAAATCGTGAAAACTTTTTAAAAGACGTGTGATCCGTGAGTTAAAGACGCGTCACATGTCCACGCGACAATCGGCATCGAAATGGCCCTCGTGGCGGGCGAGGCGTCGCTTATATTCAGCGGCCGTCGCCATGGAGACGTCGCGACGCCGGCCGACGTCTCGGAGGCTGTGCGGAGCCGAAGCTCTAGCCAAAAACAAAGAGAACAAACGGCGAACCGATGACAATTTTAACAGTTCATCGGCATGCCTCCATTGAATACGGCAATTGTCATTTTGGCGTAAACAACTGAGGGGGGTGACGCTTGGACCTTACAATAAATTTTATATCATTCATATGATAGGTTCTTAATATATTACTTACCGAAGTACTTATTTAAAAGATGATTCATAATATTAAGTATAATAAAATAATATTGGTTGGGCCGATTATGATACCAATCTCATCGTTAAACCCGCAAAAAATATGTCACACCCACCATCCTTATTATTATTGTCATCCAGGCACTACAATCACGGGTCATCAGTAGACCGTGATTTAATGACAGTCAGTTATTACTAGACAATGAGAGAATCAACTCGCTACAGTGTAGCCGTCGTTTAAGCAAGAACTCAATACGTGTCTCCATACGAGCTCAGTAAATCAGAACATCTATTCAAGCCGTGTTACCGTCATAGGGTGTCTGATCATTCATACAAACGTCATCATCATTCATATCATCTCAAGTGTAACAGTGAGAGTGACTCTCCAACACTATGTACCTACTAGTCGTGAGTGCATGACCTGAACCAGTTCCATAGCGCGCCAGCCCTCAACATCAAAGGTCGGTGCCTGGCACCCTGTTTAAATCACCCCCCCCCCTCCCTCCCAGATCCGGAATCCACAAGCATCCTTCCAAATTACAGTCCACAAAAGCTCAACCAAATATTATACTATAGTACATAAAAATATGTGTTATGGCCGACTGTCTGTACACATTGCTCAGCAAAGCACAATCATTTACTACATTTCTCGACTCATTCAAATCTACATCCATGCAACCACCTACTGAAATGACAATTGGCTGGACATGTCGCTATGCGAGGAGGCTGTTGGATAAAAGGAGTAATGCCGCTGTCAAAACGAATTGAAAATCGCCAATCAATATGAATGAATGTATTAAGCCACGGGGAGGAATTCATTCAGTAATGGACCGACCCCGGTTATAAAGTGAAACATTTTTTGTTTTACAATATACATAGCTATATGTTGACACAAAAATATTTATGACATGTTGGCGTTATTCCACAGAACAAATTGTGTTCTCCGCATTACACCCAACGGCAATTTTCTTTAGCGCAAAGATGCAATCGATTCATCAGAAAAATTTAAATGTTTCCCTTTCTTACAGTTTTTTTTTGTTCACTAGAGAATTTATAAAATTCTACGAACTGCAGTCACGTGTAGTGAAGTATTTTCGTTGGTGTAATACATTCGTGCAATCAATTATCATTCACATACTCTCAATTTGCATCATCGATTAGTCTTCGTTATTGTTTTATTATATTTACATCTAATCCACTGTATTTAGTTAAGACTCCATGTAATTACTTTTGAAGTGAATTTATACTATCTAACTTTTAGTTACTCTAGTTTTTAATTATCTTGATGGTAATATAGATGTGTTCCTTTACACTTTACTTACAGTAAAGTATAGGAGCTGGCGCCCTTTCTGAGAAACACTGGTAGGTTATGTTGATTGAGATCCCCCGAACACAGCCCTGAATGCAACATTTGGGGCTTCCGGTCACCTCGTGTGATTGGGACCGTAAAGGAGACGGCTCGCACCTCTTCCTGAGGGTCTCATGTCTCCAAATAAGAGCATCCTCAACCATATTCGACATAATTATGGTTGACTGTAATGTGTGTGCGCCATCGTAGTTTCATGAGAGCGAAATTGTGATGATAGACTCTAACATAAAATGTAACATTCTTATCTAACTCTTTCGTCGTGGGTTCGTTCGTAATGGGTAATCGAATGAGTTTAGAAGCAGCATTACATTGGCAACTTCTAGCCGCACAAAATATCACTCTACATTCATTTATCTCATATTATATTAAAAAGATTTCTCAATTAAATTATAATCTTCCTTAGAATTTAAATCAGTTGCCAAGGAAAGATAATATGTTCAAAAACAATTTTATGTTGTGAGAGATTGTCTGGAATAATTATATTTTTCAAACAGCTTGCGGTGTGTCAAGTTTTAATAACACTGCATGAAAATATAATACCATATAAATATTATTATTATGTAAACAATACATAAATAATGTATGTACACACATCTTATGCCTAATGCTTTTTATATGCAACTTGAATACCTTGAAATTTGCACTTAAATATCGCATAAGACTGATATCGTATTATTTAGATGCTTGTTTGTTTTGTGGCGTCAAGAAAACATAGTTTGGTACTCATAAAAGCAATAGGGTGATGCATCCATCCATTTCTATAACCATTGGCGCCATTCGCCCCGCATGGGGAACCCCGAAAGCAGGGGTTAGTTAGTTGGACAACTTGTAATAAATTCCCCTCCGTATTATTATTTTAAACTATGTAGTTTCTTTCATTGACAAGTATTACCACTGTGATCAATATATTTATTTATATGTCAACATTATCAATATTATCTGTATTCCATTTTCAAAATTGTCAGCGTCATACTAAATTTATTGATTCGCGAAATTCATTTGTTTATGTTTTAAAAGTGACATTTCATTTGAAGATTTTTGCATAACAAAACAAAATTATTTTCTAGTCACTACGTGTTTGCTTCTAGTATTTAGCTAGGGACTATATCTATAATTATTGTAATGTATTCCATTAAGGCTGAGGCATCAACCATGCTTCCTAAAACACACCAGGATAATCTTCGCAGTGAATGTTTGAAAATCACATATTATTATGCTCTGGGTCACATACTCCTTTCGTGACTTGGTATCCAAAATATGGGTTGTTGATGCAGAAATGGTAGGTATAGTGTATTATTCTTTAATCCAAGGTATAGTGTTTTAATCTTTTATTTACATATATTATAATTAGCACACCTCTACCGTGTCTAGAGGGGAACATAATAATTATATCTAGGCGCCTCGCACCCATACTCCAATCGGGCCTCGTTCTACCTACGACTTGCCCTAGACTGGTAGATACCTGCCGAATTATAAAACAGCCACTTGTGATGGAGACAGGCGAAGATAGCTATTGAAGGAAACCTGGAACAACTCGAGGTAATTGCAACCCCGATGATGGATAAATGATTGCTTCTTATTTTTTTTACATAACCTTTAAATTACGTTTCCCCATCCAAGGATGTACAAATTAATATCTAAATTCTTGTAAATTATTTATGCTGATATATATAATAATTTAGGAATGTGACATATGTAATATTAAAGAAAAATGTTGCCTAAAGTTCTCCAATAAATTTGGTACCTAATCCCATCATTATGTTTTACCTTCCCAAGGAAAATGTCTTGCACGTGGAAAAATATTATTTTCACAATAATTAATAATAAAATTAATAAAGTCATCCAAATGGCCAGAATGCCTTCTAAAACCATCCAGTAAATCTTTTTCATACTTTGCAAAATTTTCTTCAGTGTTTTGACAACCACAACATTATATTATACTATGCACGTATACTTCAATTATGTAATAACTATTTTTCAGTGCGTCGCGAATGACGACAAAATGTTCATCTGTCATATCATCATGGCCCCCATATCCTGAAACGGGCTCCAAGGCTAGGATCTTTGCCGGGTCCCCCTACCTATCGCCAAGGTTAAAGGCAGTGTGACTCTCTACAGTAGCGTTTTCCAAATGGCGTTCACGGTAAAATTAAGGGTATTTTTTTAATACTTTCCTCCACTTGAATCACAATATATATTGAAATATAACCATTATTAAAGAAAATACTTCTATTTACTATTAGAGAAAATTTGTGATGTGTGAACTCACTTTTTTAGTCGACTCGCCGCACCGGGCCCCCATGAGCCCGGGTCCCCAGGCTAGAGTCATGTTAGCCCCCCTCTTGTGGGGGTCATGCATATCATCATTTGACTATGTATATATCCTAATATATTATTAGTAGTTTAATTTCCGAGATATATATATTTTACATTTTCATAGTACCTACATACGTAGTTAAGCCACATAATAATATTTTTATTTCGTATTGCACTCTTTGCATTGGTTTTATACCGCAGTGATTTTAATATACATAGGTATTTTGGCGCCAAAATTCCAGACGTCCTTGTTTTCTTCGAGTATGTTCAACTTCTGTCTAGTTAGCGATAAAATCTATGGACTCATTTTTATTAAAGTCAATATTGTCATTATTGCATTGCAAATACTAATGATTGGCTACTATGTACTATGTACTAATTATTAGTCACCACTCACCATGCATATTGAAGCTTCATTGGCGTACCTCAAAGCATTAAATATCCATGTAACATCTAAACGTCAGTGAAATTGTATTTTTTTAATATTATTTATGTATAGAGTGAAACTATCAGTTTTTTTACCATGCCCGATCCTAATAAGATCGTTAAATTATATGGGCCTCCACCAGTGGCGCACCCAGGATTTAATATTGGGGGGGTCAACGAGGAGGATGTAAATTAGTCCCATAGGCTCCTTTGCTTCTTCACAGCCTAATTTCTCGTTTATCAGTCTTTTGTCTATTGCACTCGGTGTACCTACATCATGGTCCCCACATCCTGAAACGGGTTTTCAGGCTAGGATATTTGGCGGGCCCCCTACCTACCGCTAAGATTAAAGGCAGTGTGAAACACTACATTAACGTTTTTCAAATTGTGTTTTAGTTCAAATTAAGGTACTTATACAGTGAATTATTGGCGATTTTTAATACATCTTTATAATAATGGAGCTGTCGAGTATCGACACATAGTAATCAAAAAATATATTGCACAACTATATAATTGAAAATGTTCATGGTCATGAAGTATAATACCGCCGCAGGTGACTTTTTTACTATTAAAGCTAATTTATGATGTGTGTTTATCTCACTTATCTGGTCAACCCGACACGCCGGGCCCCCCACAGCCCAGGCCCCCAGGCTAGAACCCTGTCAGCCTTCCCCAGCCATGACCTACACCACTCCGGAATTCGGGTGGACACCGAGAATTTTTTGACAGTTCCATTAGGGATTGGGTTTCTAAAAAAACCTGACATTAGTGTTTTTTTTTTTCACACAGAAGATAATATATTCCATTGTAAATACATAAATCAAAATTGTATCACAAAATCAATAACAGTTTGTATAATAGTTCATAGAGCAATAATAGTTCTAGGGATATGTAATATGTATTATTTTTCAGATCCATCGACACCTGTCTGTGTCAATTTTTGTGTTAGAAATTAAAATCTAAGGAATTTTTCTAAAAAGGTTGCTGGAGAATTACAAATCATTTTTTTGCCGTGTTATTTGTTTAGGCCCAAGGTATAGTTTATTGGCTTTCAATTTCAATGTTTAAAATCATTCTGATAATTTTCATGTTTGGGGGGTGCGGGGGGCCCTTGCCCTCCCCCTCCTGGATGCGCCACTGGCCTCCACAGAGTGGATGTTTATATTAAGAGATTTTTGTTTTTACGTTAAATGGATGTTAGCCACTTGTTCAACCTATTCGGTCCATACTCTGACTCCAACAACAAATTGAAAAGCAATATCTGTATTTGCTAGAGCCAAGATTCGTACCTGGGACCCAAGACATTATAAGTCGAATAGTAAACCGCTCGCCCATCGTGGGCGTACAATTACAGTGTGTACGTAGATCGTCATTGTTTCTGCCTTTCGCCTTTAATTTTTGATAAAAATCACACTATTAAAATACGCAAGGCACGTCGGTAGAAGATAAACTTCTTTAAAATAAATGGTGAAAATAATTATAAACAAACGATTTTATTGATTTGAATAAATAAATAAATAAATAGTAAATAATATAAAATACGACAGTATTAATTATTCTACAATTTCTGTCGATTCGTTTTGTTTCAATTTGCATACTATGTAAAACAGGCGCGCGTACAGAAAAATGTTATGGGGGGGTCCAATTAAAAAAATGTGCATTATAAAAATCTAACAGGTGCCACTAACTTCCGCATTTACACCGCCTACTACGCATGGTTTCTCATCACTTTAACCGAGGACCCTGCGTTTTTCCGGGTACATTGCCCATACCCAAACACTCCGCATTTTGATTATAGCATTGAAGACCTGATCTGCAGCTATACATACAGGTGCTCATATATGAGTTATTGCGACCAGTCGTATCTGCAATTGGTTGTCGCATGCGAATCATATTTTTTAGGATATTTAGTGTCCGTTTATAATTTTGTTATGTTTTAGAGATGCCGTGTCAGAATATTAAACCAAACATTGGATGTCTCAGATGGTTGCACCAATAATTCACGAGTGCCACAGATCTTCCACTGAAAAAGCCATTGCATGTCGTAGAATGCCGGTAGCAGATGTCGATGTATCCGGTGAATAGAAATATGAAGGAGGTGATTGCCAGAAAAAAATTAAAATATAATTTAAAAATATAGAACATTCAAAATAAAATGCATTTGACGTTGGTGGAAGCTGGTCTGCTGATGGGAAATTTAGTGTACCGCATAAAAACGGTTTAATAAGTATTTGTATTTTTCCCGTATATATGAGAATATTCAGTACCTAATTATATTACTCTATTTTATTCATTGTAAACAAAATAAATCATTTTTTATTTAGATTTAGCATCACGGATATTGTGTTATGTGTTACGTACAATTATTCTTCAGAAATATGGAGCCCTCTCTCTCTCTGCCCGCAATGGTTCAATGAATCTTGTTTTTTGGCAATAAAGTTAAAAAATAAATTAGGCGATAGATTAGTCGTGGCGCCAGCGTAAAGATGCTGGTAGGTGGTGCTCGATACCAATGTGACGACGCCGATCTTCCTCGGTACAGCGGGGGACATGGAAAATAAACATTTTATTAGATACTTCATGCGACAAGAAAAAACACACTCGAATAAAGAATGTCGTACAAGATAATATTGTAAGATGGTAATACAAATAATCCATGAAAGTAATAAACTAGTTTTAAGGAGTCTATTTTAATTATATTTTATTTAAGATTGATTAAAAGTATACAAGATTTAAGAATGTAACATTTTAGCACTACGAAAAGCACGAGGTATTATTACAATAATGAATCATTGCATCACATGCATAAGGTGTGTCCCACGCATTGATTGGTGATGGATTTTGGTAAAGCATTAAAATTCAGTGTTGTAATATAACCGTTAGCGTTATAAGCGTTAACCATTCTTATTTATATTTTCAACCAACTTACTTAAAAAACACTTGACCTCGAAGTATAACTCGATTCGAATTGCAGCACGGACGGTCTGTTGCAGGAATGAGAGAAAGATAAGATATTAATTCCCACGCTTTACACTGAGGGTTGGGCGGGCGGCCAGTGGCGAAGGGTGGAGGTAGGCTGTCAAAATACTACATAAATAGTGCACACTAAACTTTGTCGGCCATGTGTATTTTTGTTTTCATTGAACTAAGACTACAATTATTGTAGATAGTGTTGGTTAGTTTTCAAAAATAAATTAAGCTCTGCCTAAACCAAACCATAATAGTTTATGTGTGATATGGGCGATCCGATAAAAATAGTGCACACTTTTCCAGTCTTGTTTATTTTGTTTTCATTGAATTTAAATACATATTACAGATGGTAGGCATTGGTTTAAAACAAACCACAAGAGGTAAAAAATATTATTCTGTCTATAAAATATCTAAAACTATGTTTGATTTAATGGCATAATTTTAGATATTTTAAAGATAGACAACTATTTTTTGACTATTATCAATAATGACTTGGTTTACGCAGAGCTTGATTAATTTTTAAGAATTAACCAAATCCATCTAAAAACACATACGTATGACTGACAAAGTTTAGTGTGCACTATTTATGACGGATCTTAACAGTCTACCTCCACCCTTCGCTAGTGGGGTTGGCTCACCTTAAATGCTTACTTATCATTTTCACGATGACTGGTATTTCTTTATGATGGTATAGTAGTTTCGTTCTACATCGGCATTGTTGTACGCTAAAAACGATTTGCAGTTGTGTTGGTGTTCTTTGGTAGTATTGACACAGGGTGTGCATGAAGAATTACGGTAAATAAGCATATTTTTATGACTTATTGTTTTAATAAAATATAGAATAAAAATGCGTACATTAGAACATAGGTACCTATATATTATTTACTTATACCGATATTTACAATTCAATGAAAACATCGTGTTTTATTATTTATTTAGTTGGGATTAGGAATATACAATGTTTTGGAATTTATAAATTAGCCTTAACGATATCATTATCATTATTTAACAGATTAGTTATAAATTTATAGAGAACTAAGCAATAACATTGGTAACGCACCAATGTCCTAAGCTAAATATAATATTTTGTTCAAGTTGAAGCAGTACAATAGGAGATTATGATAGAGAGTATTGATACTTGATAGTGGCTTACGGCCTATTTGAAGTTGGACATGCCTGATATAGGTACATGGACTGCAGCCCGATTTCCTAACTATCGTCTCGTGTGGCACCAGACGACATGACGTAATTGTGACGTCAGCCAATACATGCCGCCCGCTTGAGCGTGTATTGGCTGACGGCACAATTACGCCATGTCGTCTGGTGTCACACGAGATGATAGTTAGGAAATCGGGCCGCTGTGCTCTAAACTCAGAATTGAAACCAGAATATATTAATGAAAACAAAGTTTCAATAATAATCATTAAGGAATAGGTATCAATTCCGGATCACAGCCGTTTTTTTATAATAGTATCTTCCATTTGCCGACGACACAGTGGATGATGCCGACGACCTTTAACGTTTACTGACTAAAGTAAACACTGTCCACAATTAAATAACGCATATCGACTGCTTGGGCAAATTAGTACAAATATGCAATAAACCATTTTTTATGGTTGTCAGTAAACAAAAAGTTGGAGATGTCTGCTTGTACAATGAGGGCAGGCCTGTAAAGAGTGTTTAGTATGTAAAACCTCATTTACCGTCTACATGAAGACTGGAGACCAGACCATGAGATTAAGATCAGGTTTGAGATGTCAAGAAGCATTTGAGCAAGGACTGAAGGCTTCAAAAATGTGAGTGTGTCGGTACTCGGTATAGTATAAAGATTTAGGGCTGATAACATAACCAATGAGGAAACAATAAGACAATGGGTATAACTATTATTATCAAACGCAGAAAAGTAGCATACTTCGGTTATATTTTCCTCAATGGAAAGTATGATTTACTTCAACTTGTAATGCAGGAGAAGGTAGTGCGCAGCAAAAGCGTAGGTATGGATACATCTCATTGACTACGCAACCCCTGTAAGTGGTGCAATGTCAAAGTATTGTTTTAGCTTTGCTTTTTTTAATATATTAGATATATATATTTTTAATTAGAGTCATTTGTTTTTGTTAGTTCACCGTGCCCCTCTCTCCCATGGACACTTTATTAGCGAGTCTCAGTACAGTCAGTCAAACCACAATTGAGTGCGTGGCAACCTAAGTTTTGGGTATCTAGGTACTCCTGAGTCCTGATATATCTCCAGGCGTAAAAACTGCTGATGCTTCACACGAAAAGTACGACCTCGTGATACGTCCGATTAAGACCGGGTGTCATGCTTGGCGAGTTCATTTGGAGGGGCAGTGGCGGGTTGAGCGACGTGGAGGCCTGACATTGACTGATTTTAAGACCCTTTTAATTAAAATCATTTATTATTGAGGATAACACTGATGACACAATAATTTTATTTTAATAGCGTTATGTTCATCAAACATTGTTTGATGATAGACTTTGGGGTAATATTGTATACATACTCAATTTGTGAGAAATACGCATTTTTATGATTTTGGTATAATTTATGTATTATTGCATTACTGGTTTCAACTTCAAAATCTTTCTAAAACGTCCGAGTGCTACGTACGAGTACATTATACGTATCATTTGTGTTGAGTATTCTTGAATATGCCAGCATTATTTGGAGTCCTAATAGGTCCATCCACACAATTAAGTTGGATCGAGTCCACAATAGATTTCTTAGATTTCTCTACTTAAGAACATATGGGTTCTTTCCTTATGATAATGACAATAAAATGAATTTCCCGACTCGTTTTCTTCTGGGTACGCTATCAATGCAATCCCTGTCTACCCGAAGAGTGATTGTTCTTTTAAAGCATTTCTTTTTACTTCTTCGTGGGTTTATTTACAATCCGTATATACTGGCAAATATTAATTTTCATGTTCCCTTCCCACCAATATCACTCGTAGCTCCATGGTCTTCAAGATACCTCGTCGCAGGACAGATGTTATGTTTCATGATGCTGTGTATCGTGCAATTAGCTTATTTGATGGCACCATACAGGTTGATTTGTTTTTTATTAACTATATAATGTTTGTGGACGTATTAAATAGGCTAAATTTATAATTGTATAAATTATCATATTTCATTAATATTTACACATGCTGTCTTTTTATTGTTATTTGTAATTAAGATATTTTTATACATTTGTATTTATTATGTATTATGGCGCATTGGCCAATAGCTGTAATGCCGTAATACTGTTTATATAAATAAATAAATAAACTGTTTCGAGGCCCTTTTAAATTTCTGATGAATCGATTGCATTATCATTATGCCCATACAGGAAGACGTACTGCAAGTCGATAGTCAAGCTTCAATAGAATATGAAACCAAAAGAAGAAGTAGTCACGAAAATAAAATAAATTATTGTCTATATGAAAAATACGATGTTATTCACGACAGTTTTTTGACGTTTCGATCAAATCACATGTTCACGTGTCACTCTGTACTTTCGCTGCGTCGGTGTGCGTGCCGTTTTTATCTGTCGCCCGTACATGTGTACACGTATGCGTTCACGAGACCTTATCAATGGTCCGAGGAGTTGGCATCATTAGATATGCTGTAGTGTTGTAAATATCTCGTGTAAATCAGGGGAGGGGTCGTCTGCGAGGGGAGGGGACAGGGAAACTGCCGCCGGCGTCTTGACTTGACGCGACCTACGGCGTCTACGCTACGCGAATAGCGCTACGGACTGCTACGCTGCTACGTCGGCGCTCTACTCATAGACTCTGCAACGCCAAAATAACGATAGTGAATATTTGAAAAAAGTAATTTATTGATTTCGTCTTATTATGTATATATGTTTTATTAAATACCTTGCGGAAAATAATTCGTCACAGAATATTACTATTGTGCACTTTTGGGACATTAAAGAGTGAAGGTGGTATTTTAAATAAGTTTAAATAAGTTAATTAAGTAATAATGTGTGTGACTGTATTTTGGGTTGGTACCCTTGGTATGCTCCACAATAAATAATTCCTCAAGAAATAGAATGCAAGCGCCACCGTTTAGGGTCGCAGGCAATCTTAACACAGTGACTGGGGGTGTTAGAAATCAAGGGTTCCGGTTCTAAATTAATTTAGTGGTTCTCAGGATTACAAGGTTTGGTTCCGGTTCTATTTTAATATCTGGTGAAGAAGAAAAGGCGTTTCCCGGTCGTTTCCTCGTGGCTGAGTGAGGATCGTGACCACCCTGAAATGCAGTCATCTTTTGAGCGATTGTTATGGGTTGGAGATATTAAAAGATATTAATAACTAGCTGAAGTACCCGGCTTCGCACGGGGTCGCTTCGTGGTTATATTTATCTTAGATATTTGAAAAATATTAAGAGGTAATTATTTCTTTAATATTAAAATATCTGTGTAATACAATATGGCAATATGAAAATAATTATAATAGGAGTAAAGGTCAAACATAAGAACACTAAATTAAAATCGAAACCAAAATATGAAAACGTTATTAATGTTATAAATATGTAATAAAAAAAAAATCAAAATTGGATGGAACAAACAAACAACAAACTTTGTATGTTATATAATAATAATTTAGAAACCGCACACAACTGACAAAAGTTTCATCGCAATCGGATGAATGGTATAGGAACGCATAGGAATAGTAGAAGAAGATGATTTTCTAATTCAGAAACCTTCGTGGGCATGCGCATGACAACTCACCAAAGTTTCATTGCAATCGGATTAATGGTATAGGAACGCATACGAATAGAAGAAGAAGAAGATGGTGGTACTAATTCAAAAACCTTCGCGGGCTTGCGCACAACAACTGGTCAAAATTTCATCACAATCGGATGAATGGCATAAGAACGCATACAAATAGAAGAAGAAAAAGATGATTGTAGTAATTCAGAAACCTTTGCGGGCAAGGGCACAACAACTCACCAAAGTTTCATTGCAATCGGATGAATGGTATAGGAACGCATACGAATAGAAGAAGAAGAAGATGGTTGTACTAATTCAGAACTCTTCGCGGGCGTGCTCACAACTGGTCAAAATTTCATCGCAATCGGATGAATGGTATAAGAACGCATACAAATAGAAGAAGATAGAATAGAAGAAAAAGAAAATAGTTGTAACAATTCAGAGACCTTTGCGGCGTGAGCACAACAGTTGATCAAAATTTCATTGCAATCGGATGAATGGTATAGGAACGCATACGAATAGAAGATAGAATAGAAGAAGAAGATGGTTGTACCAATTCAGAAACCTTCGCGGGTGTTGGCACAATTACTGACGAAAAATTTGTTGCAATCGGATGAATGGAATAGAAACGCATACGAATAGAAGAATATAGAATAGAAGAAGAAGAAGAAGAAGATAGTTGTACTAATTCAAAAACCATTGCGGGTGTTACCACAACAACTGACGAAGGTTTCATCGCAATCGGATAAATGGTATAGGGACCATACGAATAAAAGAAGATAGAATGAAGAAGAAGAAGAAGAAGATGGTTGTACTAATTCAGAAACCTTCGCGGGTGTAGGCACAATTACTAACGAAAATTTTATTGCAATCGGATGAATGAAATAGGAACGCATACGAATAGAAGAATATAGAATAGAAGAAGAAGAAGAAGAAGATGGTTGTACTAATTAAAAAACCATTGCGGGTGTTACCACAACAACTGATGAAGGTTTCATTGCAATCGGATGAATGGTATAGGGACCATACGAATAAAAGAAAATATAATGAAGAAGAAGATGATGATGATTTTTCTAATTCAGAAACCTTCATGGGTGTGCATACAACCACTTACCAAAATTTCATTGCAATCGGATGAATGGTATAGGAACCATACGAATAAAAGAAAATATAATGAAGAAGAAGAAGATGATGATTTTTCTAATTCAGAAACCTTTATGGGTGTGCATACAACCACTTGCCAAAATTTCATTGCAATCGGATGAATGGTATAGGAACCATACGAATAAAAGAAAATATAATGAAGAAGAAGATGATGATGATTTTTCTAATTCAGAAACCTTCATGGGTGTGCATACAACCACTTACCAAAATTTCATTGCAATCGGATGAATGGTATAGGAACCATACGAATAAAAGAAAATATAATGAAGTAGAAGAAGAAGATGATGATTTTTCTAATTCAGAAACCTTTATGGGTATGCATACAACCACTTACCAAAATTTCATTGCAATCGGATGAATGGTATAGGAACGCATACGGGACAGACACACAGACAGACAGACATACAGACAGACAGACATTCATTTTTATATATTAGTATAGCCTATACTCTTCCCGCAAGTGCAAGCAATAAGTTTACAAAGTTTTATCGCAATCAGATGAACGGTATGGCTGCGCAATAAATACGAACAAACAAACACACAAATATTAATTTTTATATATTAGATTAGGTAAATTAATATTATCCTTTTATTTTTCATTTTTTAACATAATAATTACAATATGTGCTACTCGTTAGAAGTCCAACGAAAGAATGTTTTTTATATTTCTGGATAGGCAAGAATAAGATCGATGATGAAAGAAACCAAAATTAAACAAGGTTCAACACGATAAATTAGTATAACAATGAATGATTATTTCCAGCCAGAATCGAAGCTAGCAATAACGTTGACTCATTTAAAATTACATAATTAATTTGAGTAAGTATACATAACACGACTAATACCTCCACCCTTCGCGTTACTCTGCTTCTAGTAAGGTAGAGTGACGGCTGCAACCAGTTAGGTCCTTCTCAGTCTCTCCAGGTTATCTGATTCGTGCTAAATACGTAGCGAAGCGTATAAAATACATAGCATTTACATACAATTATTAAATATCGCCTATTCGACGGAAGAGAATCATGGCATCTTGCGAAGGTTCAATAGCAACCGTATACTAAGCTCCGTGAACAGATGTTTGAGTGTGCGGATGGTATGACTTTAGAAGTAACGATGAGATAAAAGAACGAACCAAACAGTCTCTCATCACGCTGATAGTGAAGATGCGACGTTGGACCTGGTTCGGCCACTTGCTGCGGACGCCCGTAGAGAACTTCAACTTGACTTGCCTGTCTTCAAGCCAACCGGATTCTGTCGTAAAGGAAGGCCACTAAATACTATCTATATATTGTATACGGCGGAGCTACGGGATGCTGGTATGACCTGGAATGACGCAAGAAGACTGGCGAGTGACAGGGATTCTTGGAGGCGCCGTGTGGTGTCCATGTGTAAGTAGCATACATGGCCGACGAAGAAGATGATAAAATACATATAAATACAGCATGCGTTTACGTGGTAGAACTCAATTACTACGATATTTGAGTTATTTGTATTGAAAACAGTAGGTACGTGCCATAGATGTATTAAAAGTATAGATAGGCAACGATTTCGCTCCCTCATACAATTGAATGAAGCATGCCGATAACTCACGAGAAATGGCGACGAGATAAAAAAAATGCAGGCCATCACGGAGGATTTACTTTGGTCATTATAACGTACCCATATAATATAATGTTAACGTGGAAATTTTGCCGCAAATTGATTACCAGCCTGTTTCACCATACTTTTTCACCATACTTGCCTGCTTCACCATACTTTCATATAACCTGCCCCCCTAGGTACGTACTTTAACAGTATTAAACTATCAATGATAAGAATAGGTATATAGATTCCTCAAAAACATACGTAGGATTTCTTTTGTAACTGATTTTTTTTAAATGGTGTATTTGTAATAATAACGAATCTAAAATTCTTAAATCTTGTATATATTTAGTTATGATTATAAAATAATAATTTATAACAATAATATAATAACAAAAAAAATGTGGACATGTATTTTTAACAAAAATAAATCAGTGCCTAGCGATTCCGTAGCGAAAAGTTTTCAATGTTCTTTTAGACAAAACAGATTTCTTTATGTAGAGGAAAATTTGGCGACTGAGTGGCCAATGGATTTGCCAAAAGTGCAGACAGATAATAATAATATTATGTTCCTACCAACGGCGTCATTGGTTGCAGATTCCGATTTCTTTGAAATTTGTTTGCTCGTTCTTATACTTACCATCTACCTTTATAATATGGACTAAAAACTAGATTTAATAGAGTTTCATTGCGTTATATTGCTCAAGCTGTGGATCACAGGATCGAATCTTGAGAAGTAATAATTTATAATAGTACCTGTATTATTAGTGGCAATATTTGTATGAATCCAGAAATAATTGGTCTAATGCAGGCATGTTCAACGCGTCGATCGCACCGTAGACCCATAGGAATTGAGTCGTAAAAATGTAAAAAAGCGCGTACATATCGAGAATCTTAAGGAAAGGTATTTATCATTAGGGGGGAGTAGGGGACATTAACTATTACCAAGATTACTAAGAAGGTGCTAAAAAAGATAACCTTCCCATGAAGAGCTCCGTTTGGACTCATTCTCAACTACTGAAAATATGAATTTTCTGAATTAATTAATTAATTAACCACAAACAAATAATTAAAATTGGACTTCAAAACACACCAAACTCACCATTTATATTATTATAATATATGCAGTTTTCCCAGGCCCGTGTGTAGAGCAGTGGTTCTCATGTGCGGCCACCAGAGGATTTTGCTGCGGCCACTAGCGCTTTACAGAATAATATTTCAAAAATGTATTTATAAAATTATGAAATTGGTTGAATACACATGACTTGTCTTAAATTTCTTTCCACGCTCAAATGATCCATAATGTGTTTTTGTGATGAGATTCATGTGTGAAATAGTCCGTTTCTGAGAATAAAGTCAATTCAAAAAATTGGCAACAATTATTGCTTCATTCATATTTTCGATTTTCCCTACTACTGTACACTGTGAAAGATCATTCAGTATAATACACTTCATAAAAAACAAATATCGAAGCCAGTTGACAGATGTAAATATAGACGCAGCCATGCGGCTCGCATTAGAAAAAAGGAGTACCTACATATTGAGGAATTTCCATTTGCATTATTTTTTAAATAAATAGATATGTACTAAAATGTTCAAATGTCTTTTATTAAATGGATTATAAATAAATTGATCCATTTTTTTAGTACTTAAATAAAATTTAGCTTTAATGTTTTCAATCACAATAAACGTGAATTTTGGTGCGGGCACCAGATGTTTCCATAGACCTGTCAATATCAATTGTGCGGCCACAGTTAAATTTGGTGATGGAAAAACCCTGGTGTAGAGGAGTGTGGAGGTATATTTATAAATATTAACATTTTGTAAAGTGGAATTTTAACAAAAAATGATGCTAACTTAATTAATATTTTCATTAAAGTATAATTATTATTTTCATTGATTTATAATTGAGTGTTACTAGTAGGTACTAGGTAGACAATATGACATAATACATACAGAAGTAGGTAATAAAATACAATAGTTTCGTTTTAACGAATCTGCAAGCAAATAAGTAGAACACAGAAAAGAAGTCAATGTATCGTAATAAATAATTATTGTAATAAATAAAAGAGAAACATTATTATGATGTCTGCTTCAATAAAGTTTCATCGGAAGAAATAATTAATTCGATTCATTCAACCCGTATAGGCCATTAGCGAAGCTACTGCCAGCTACCACCAACCAGTGGAAGCGAAGCGAGTTTCTCTTTAAAACTACAGCATTTCTTAGATACGTACGTGTGGAGTTGGGTTTCGGGAATTCTCGAGAAATTTTCGAGATTTTCAATCCCGAATCTCGAGAATTGAAATTTTTAACATTTCGGGAAATCCCGGATCTCGAGAATCTTTTCTCGGGAATCGGGATTTCTTTATTATAAAATATTAATTGAAAAACGATTTTTCTATATGAAAAAAATAGACAGAAAACATAAAACGTTCTGATCGGGGCATTTAACACAATTAAGCCAACTTCTATTCAAAATGAGCGCAATTTTTCAACGTCAGGGAATTTTGTGTCTCATAAACGTAAGCGATTGTCAGACGCAACGATTGACAGTCTGTGTTTTTTGAAATTCTATTTTAATAAGTAATGTTTTGAATTATTTTTGATTTCCTACTGATTTCCTACTTCTATATGTTTGTCTTCTTACATAAATAAAAAAAACATATTTTTTTGGAATTTGTCTGTTTTTACACTGATTTTAGGATTTTTTACAGGTTTTTTTTTAAGTTTCCCGATATCTCGAGAATTCTCGAGATTTTTTTTCAGGAAATCTCGAGATTGAGATTTTCTCTGGAAATACCCAACTCTACGTGCGTGTGTAGAGACCATCAAATCTGTGTCCGGTGACTTGCGAGTGTCAAATTTGTACGTATGTATTTTGCCATAACACAGTTCATCGTGAGATCGGAAATAAAATATTAAAATCAATTCCTTACATAAAAAACCACTTAAAATACGTTATAAAACCCATCAGAATACACGAGAAATACAGAAAAAATAGGAAGGTAAGTAAATTAGAAATGCAACCATAATAATATCGTATAATGTATGTCTGGTAGGTTCTCGTATCAAGTAGTACCTATCAAATATATGATTATAATGACATCGTTATTAACAAACATGTGATGCCAATCAATATCTACTTACTGTCTGCAATGCTCCACGAAGAATGATTTTTTTTTTATGTCAATATTATACCGGAATTTCTTTCTAGTAAGACAACTCATGGTAAACTTTGCTACGGAGAAACGTAATACGTACAGTTTACACGTAACCATTCAAATCTGCTCCGGGTGTTTCAAAAAATAGTTGTATCCACGACAAAAATGATATCTCACTTTATTCCACCCATATTCAAATCGCGAAAGTTTCTCGTAAAAGCCTACGGGCGAAATGCTTGTCGCGTGTCTTTTCCAATGCCTTTTTTTCTCTTTCTAGATGCCTTTATGGATACCTCACATTTACTATCGAGGTTTCGCAAACTACTCTACTTGATGCTAGTCAAATGAAAATTGTGCCGGCTGAGAGAATATGCCTTATTGAAAACTATTCTTCTACCCGCATCGGGTATTACTAATTTGAATTCGGCCAGGGCCTATGAAACTGCCTTGCAAAAACCCTGGAAAATTATTTGTAGCGCAAGGCGGTGGTGATTCTGATAAATATTTTGTCGTATTCATTGGGAACTGACGACTTCGACTTGTAGCCGAGTTTTTCCCGTGGTAAAAGAAATGTCGCATAGGACTGATATTTTGAGCATATACTTATCCTATCTTATATGACTGCAGTCACTGGATCTGAAAGGCATGAATCATCATTACATGTCACCATTTATTATTTTTATTCTTTTCATTACATCAATACAGAAATTAAAAAGTACATCTCTTCCGGCCTCGTATGCCATGGTCCCCGGTTCCGATGCCTCTGCATGCCGCAAAAGCTATAAATTCGTATACATCTTACCATCAATATTCAATAGTACCTATACAGAAATCGTATTAATTAAATTGTGAATATGTTTAAACGTTATTTACGATTCCTTACAATCTGTTTCATAAAGTTTTCGCCTAGCTCACGTTAATTTATATTCGTTTTAAAATTTACCATGATTTTGTAATGTGTTTATAATGAGTGAGTTCTTTGATTTTCATACAATAACAAACAGTAAGTAGTAAGGTGGCTCTCGTGGTGCAGTGGGTAAGGCGCTTGCCTTCCACCCGAGAGTTCTGGGTTCGATTCCCCGTCAGGACACAATATTTATATGTTTTTCTCAAAGCCTGGGTGTTTGTGATTGTTCAAAATTATTAACAACCACCTTGTACAAAAAAGCAAGGACATGGTTATTAATAATTCTAAAAAAAAAAAAAAAAACAGTAAGTAGCGTTTTAAATTAATTATACAAAATATCCCTTTAGTTCTGACTGACTGACATCCTAGAAGACCCAGGCCTATGTTATAACAGGTGATATGAAGTCACCCGACGACATGACGTAATTGTGACGTAAGCCAATACACGCTCGAGGCAAGCCGCCCAACGCACACGGCTCACCATAGATATTATTATGCTGAAACACCTATTTGTGTATGGGGACAATGGATAACTCCAGTATTTTAGTAGCGTTAATTTATCGAATGCTATTATCACTCCGGTAGTACGTCACAATGATGGCATATGACGTCATGTCGACCGGGCGACTTCAACTCGCAAGTTCTAACATAAGGCCCCTGGGGCGATAAATGAGTCGAGATAATAATATGTATCACCGTTGTAAAATCGCCCGTCATCTACAAATCCATTCTCAATTTATAATTTGATGCAAATAGTTAGGTAAAAACAAAACAATGATTCGGTTGGTAGATGGTGTGCGTGCGGATGTGGTACCTACAGAAAGTCCCAAAACGTTAGTAGATTTTTAACGATTTTTGCGGATTAATTAAAACACATTGATTTAAAATTAATAACCATTTATTGATTACAAACACAAACAATGAATTGCAAATTTTAACTAGATAGAAGATAGAGTACCTATTGCATTGTGGTCGATAAACGTGGCCGCGAAATCCCGAGAGACGCAGTTTCGATTCCTGCTGGGTGTCGTATTTTTTCAAAAAAGATTTTTTCTATTGGTTAAGTGTTTTCAAAATTATGTAAGTTCAATAAAAAAAATGTTACTTACCTACATTCTTAAATCTTGTGAATTATTCGTTGAATAAATTAGATTACAATTAAGTTTTGATGCCTATTTATTTTGTTCATTTTATAGGTAAAATAAATCACAATTAATAATGTCGCAAATACGTCTTATTTATGTTGCTAAAATAGGCATTCCCGTTTTACTTACTGTAATAGTGTCAATCTCGTACAATAACCCAAGGTTATTTATTACTATTACATGAAATGGGCAAAATTTTGCCTAAATCGTGATAAATGCAAACCCGTTGCCTTATTCATGAATTAGACAAAATATATGCCGAGTGCGTGAATTCTGCAGTAATTTTTCTGCCTAGTTCATGCATTGGTTAAAATAGATGGTCGCACTCCGGTGGTGTTTTTTGCAACTAATCAAACTAGCCAAATGTTTCAAATGTCATTGATTATATAAAAATATACCAATCAATAACTACAATGACGTTCATATCCATTTTCTATGCCCAAAAAAAATCTAGAACTACTCGTATAATATGATAACGGAAGAATTTTATTAAAAGGTATTTTCGCGATTTGATTCGTGCTTGGGTATCAATCGTGCAATGATCGATTGCTTGTTTGTGATAGTATGATTTGAAAGTTTGTTGACACTTGTTAGCTAACCTCAAAATGGACATTCAGTGGAATTCAGAATTACAAAACCTAACCTAACCTAACCTAATAATAATAATATTATATTATGTCCAATTATAACCAATAAAACCATCAGTATTAAATTTACTTTTTCTACTGTCATGTTGATAGTTTAAGAATTCCATACCCTGGCGAATTCACGCGCTCGGCAGATAATTTACCTAATTCATGAATAAGGCAACGGGCTTGACTATTACATGAATTAGCCAAAATTTTGCCCATTTCATGTAATAGTCAATTTCGCACATTCGGCGTAACATATATACGAAAATCCTAAAGTCTTATGATCGTTGATCTACAGTTATGCACCACTGCGTTCGCGTAACAGCGCGTGATAATGTACATCTCGAAAAACAATATTTCGGACAAGTGACGATCGAAAAACATCGTCCTCCCCATTTGGGATTCTCGTTTTGTGTTATAGGGGGGCAAGGCATATAGGTGGGCCCCGTTCGGGGCACGGCGCCTCTCGGGAAGCGCGTCGGGCGTCTGCTGAGGGAGACGTCCAGACGGTGAGCTGCAAGGCGCCCCACGGACGGGCGCCCCCGAATCCGTCTCTGAATTTCTCATATTAAACCGCACGACCCGAACAACGTAAACCCAACCCGAATGTATAAACGTCAGTTTTCAGTCTTGTCAATGATAATTCAAGCTAATTTAATTGTATCACCATTATCATCATCATCAGCCGGGCTCGATCCTTTGCTGGATGAAAACCGCCTCTAGCTCCCTCCACTCTTCTCGGTCACTAGTTTTTTGCTGTTACGTACATTCACCGTACTTTATGAGCTCGTCTATCGCATTTTAGGGCATCCCTTTAGACACTATTTGTCCAGCGGCTGTTCACTCGACGAGCGACATGTCCAGCCCATTGCAATTTCTTCTGCTTAGCGACCTCTATCACATCACGTACTCGTGTCTGCTTTTTTATCAATTGGTTTCTTTGTGATTTTTACGCATTTTAATTGTATAGCTACATAATATTACTACTGAACGAGTCATCATCATCAGCCTGGAATAAGGCCTCTCCAAGCTGGTTCCATCCCTATCATTCTTCTGCATTGCGTTATACTTACGCAGGAGGACTTTCGATTTCCATGTAAAGATTTTACCAACTCTACTATAATATCGTTCTCCATTTTGTTCCAAAATTATTTCGTTTGCCGTCATTCCGATTCGTTTTTTTGACATGTACTAAGCCTCAATGGTTCACATATACATGGGCAAAGAGTAAAGACACACACTAGTTGAACACTTTGCGTTTTAGCCACAATGGGAGGCTACTCCAATTCAATGACTAAAAACGAGTTGTTTTCTAAAATTGCAGTTTTCTGCATACCGTAGATATTTCTGTAGGTATGTTAACTTTTAAGAATCGGGCAAAATACTTTTAAAAATGGTATACCTATTTACATTGCAATTGGCGACGTGGGGATCCGAAGAGCTGACTAAAATCCCCATAATTCGCATCCTTTAACGAAAAATAATTATTATTGAGGATGACAATGCCTATATAATGATATCTGTTTGAATGATTAATAGAAGTATTATGTGCCCGGTTGATGTCAGTTGCAGGGATTTTGTTATGCTTTGGGTAATATTTTAAACAAAATTTATAATAAATAAACATATTTTAAGATTTTTTTATAATTTAATAATTGCATGAAAACTGGTTTGAACTGTTTCAAAAGCCCCTTTTCTATTTTTGTCAAATCAATTGCATATAATGCGTTAAATCGCCGTAGCACTTATATATTGCAAATCGTTTCATATGTGTGCTGTAAAAAAAACCGAGTTTTTAAGTGTAAAATGACCCAATAAACGCCGCGCGATTGCCCGATCGGGGGTTGCCCTCTGTGGCAAAATGTCTCCCCTTATTTATAGTGGAGATTATAATAGATGTCGAGCTATTATCTCGACAGCAATATTTGACTGAATGAAAAAAGTCTTATCTAATTGACAAATTGCGACATAAACATTTGTTTTACTATTCTTTGGATTGAATTTATGTTGCATTTTAAATTATTTTCTTCTTTTACTTACTACGGATCGCCAGGTCGGTTTTTATTCAGATTTTTGTGTTTTCTAGCTATACACCGACCCGAAACGAAGCAGTTGCGTGAATTCGTGCCTCACCGATTCTACTGTAACTTGTTATTTGACTAATTTTGTGATTTATTTTCAGATGTATTCTTTCCGATTTTTATTTTTTATCCATTTTTTTACTGCCGGCAAACGATTATTAAAATACATAGTTGAATCACAAAATATCATTTTAAAAAAGCATATAATTTTAACAGTTATTTACGTTATTGTTGCTATTTTCTCAGAGTGCTTGGATACAGTGTACTGCGCGGTATATTCGTATGCATCAATGACACAATCACGACACACCGTACAGTGCATTGGATTACTGATATTCGGGAAGGAGGGAGACAAACGAAGGCCTGGTTGATCTCGTATAAGATGGAAGGATAGTATCAAGGTGGGTTTAAACACGTTTGGCGTCTAAAAATGGAGAGAAGTAGGTTTGGACAGACCTGGATGGAAGTAGATACTGGAAAAGCCTAATATCTATCGAAGTTTGTAGCGAAGAATATTATCCCAGTAGGTGGGTACGTGAAATGAAAATTAAAACAAATAATATATAAGTAGTATGTAAAGTTCGATAAGTATTCATTCGAGTAGCAATTCGTCGTCAAGATGTAACAATTTTGTGATAATAGACTATAGACGAGTGACCATACGTAAAATCAGTAACCATGGTCATAATATAAATTAATTATACAGATCTAAGATTTAATGGATCTCATTTTAATAAGACCGTAATTTCGTAGTAATAACATCGGAACTATTGCAAACCTACCTTTCCTACCTAAATATATACAACTTTAGGAATGGAAGGCATTTGGGATAGATTTAAATGTTAAATCGCATATTTTTAGCGCAGTTTGAAAAGGTTTCACAATAAACGGTGCGTACATAAATGGCCATCGATATGATTCCAGCCCTGCAGTAAACATATTAAATATGTGTCATTTTTTGTTGGGCGTCCGCCCGCCCCCACCCCGCCAATCTGGCACCCGGGACGCCACTGTTCGGCGCCGCGACGCTGGAGGGACGCCGCGGCGGTAGAACATCTATCATCGGTGTGCAGTGGCGTATCTAAACTATGGCCATCGGGCGATCTGCTCCGGCTGACCAGGGCGCCGCCTTAGCTGCGCACCAAATGGAAATTCTTCTAAAATTAGCCGAGATAAGGATGTGGAAACATTACATAATAAACATACCAACCAAAACGCGTAAAGCCTTGAATTATACTATCAAAATATTATCACTATCTTATCTGTTGACTGACAATACAATAGTTATACTGTAACTTAAGTAAGTACTATCTTTTTATAATAATTAAGTGAAAAATATATTTATTTATTTATTTATAAAAAAGAGTATTACGGCATTACAGCTATTGGCCAATGCGCCATAATACTTAATAAATACAAATGTATAAAAATATCTTAATTACAAATAACAATAAAAAGACAGCATGTGTTGATAATTTATACAATTATAAATTTAGCCTATTTAATACGTCCACAAACATTATATAGTTAATAAAAAACAAATCAACCTTTATGGTGCCATCAAATAAGCTAATTGCACGATACACAGCATCATGAAACATAACATCTGTCCTGCGACGAGGTATCTTGAAGACCGTGGAGCTACGAGTGATATTGGTGGGAAGGGAACATGAAAATTAATATTTGCCAGTATATACGGATTGTAAATGAACCCACGAAGAAATAAAAAGAAATGCTTTAAAAGAACAATCACTCTTCGGGTAGACAGGGATTGCATTGATAGCATACCCAGAAGAAAACGAGTCGGGAAATTCATTTTATTGTCATTATCATAGGAAAGAACCCGTATGTTCTTAAGTAGAGAAATCTAAGAAATCTATTGTGGACTCGATCCAACTTAATTGTGTGGATGGACCTATTAGGACTCCAAATAATGCTGGCATATTCAAGAATACTCAACACAAATGATACGTATAATGTACGTAGCACTCGGACGTTTTCGAAAGATTTTGAAACCCTCATTACAAAACCAAGCATTTTGCTAGATCTAGTACTGCTGATTGAAAGTGAACTTTGAATCATACAATACACCCAAATATTTTATCTCCGTTACCCTACTAAATATTATACCAGACAATGTGTATGGGAACAATAAGGTGTGCCTTGAACGACTGAATGAAATAATATTACATTTGGAGGTAGCGAATTCAAGTTTATTCAATATAGACCATTGCGAGATAGCATCTAGGTCAGACTGCATCATCGCTCAGCATAATGGGGTTTCAATAGTTCGAAAAAGTTTAAGATCATCTGCGAATAGCAAACAAGAAGAATTGGTTATAACTTTGACAATATCATCAAAAAATATTAAAAACAAAATTGGGCCAAGATTTGAACCTTGAGGAACACCAGAGTTTGTTCTAAAAATCCGCGATTCATTCCCATGGTAATCAACAAATTGACGGCGATTTTTCAAATAAGAAGCAAAAAAACATATTATACTATATGACGCGCCAAATGTACAAAGCTTTTGTAATAAAATATCGTGATCAACACGATCAAATGCCTTGGAAATATCTGTGTACACAGAATCAACTTGAATTGACTTATCCATAGAATTTGTAATAAAATTATTATACACTATAAGATTTGTTACTGTGGACCGCCTAAATCGAAAACCATGCTGCGAATCGGAGAGGCGAGAGTGTATTTGACGGTTGATGTGTATATGTAATATCGATTCAAATAATTTACATGGAGCCGAAAGAACTGCTATTGGCCTATAGTTAGAGATCTCTGATCTAGATCTCTTTTTATAAAGCGGCCTTAGGCGGGTTATTTTCCATGCATCAGGAAAAGTGCTGGATGCTATGATTAAATTAAATATGTGTTTAATCGGAAAGGATATATGTTCGTAACAGCCCTTAACAACATAAGGTGGCAAGCCATCTGGACCAAATGAACTTTTGGGAGACAAATTTGAAAACCCATATTCCATATCTTTCTCGTCAAAAGCTGAGATTTGAATATCTTGCGTTGCAGACGAAGGACCAGCAGAATCGGGATCAAGTAGCGGTTCTATTGAGCTATAAAGTGATTCAAAATGCTTAGCAAATGCATCAGATATACCATGGTTCTCTATAGGATCATTATTCAACGTCATCATGGCATTGTCTTTTGTAGTACTACTGGAACTAAGCGAATGAATATATTTCCAAAAACAATTAGGATCTGAGACATATACCTACTTACTATCAAGATTGTTGCGTGTTCTACGATATTTTGGGTAGAGATTTGCACAATACCCGCGCACCATACCTTAAAGTTCCTTGAGATTTAATAAAATGTTTCAAATGTTCCTCCAGACAAAAAAGTTTTCCAACTCGTCATCACAAAGATCAATGGGAAACGTAGTATTGGACAACGCTGCATTTTGCGACTTATGAAATTCCGTGACTGCTACGAGTTCAGCTCCAGCGAACTATTCCGACTAGCAGATGATGGGACGACCTACAAACGGGAAATGCACGAGAAGAAGGAGATGTAAATACAGTAAAATAAGAATGCTTAACATGCCGAGGATTAAACGAGGAAGACGACATACGACGAGTACCTAAATATTATAATTGAAAAAATGAGCTAGGAAGAATTTTTATAATATTATAATTACACACATTTTTACAGCGTCAAATATAATTAAAAAATACACTTATAATTTTGTTAGTAGATAGAGATAAAATTTTGCGCTAAAAAAATCTTTCTTAAGTGGGCAATGAAGCAAAAAAACTTTGGAAAATTATTATCTAACTAAGCCTAAGCGATAAATCCCAATTAAAAAATCTTATATGTATGTATTTCTACACTGTGAAGTTCAACATGTTTAGAAATGTTTACATACTGTAGTCTAAAAGTCAGAATACATGGATAAGGAAGCAGGCAAGGGTTTGCGATGTAATAGAGTTCATTAAAAGCCTCAAATGGAGATGGGCTGGACACATAGCTCGAAGAAGAGACAATCGTTGGACAAATTTAGTCATCCAGTGGTATCCTAGAGGTCCAAAACGTCCGCAAGGTAGACCTAGAGGCCGCTAGATCGATGAAATTATAAAGTTCTGCGGAAGTACGTGGCAGCGCAACGCACAGGGCCGAGAGAAGTGGAAGCAGCTTGAAGAGGCCTTCATCCAGCAGTGGATAGATTCAGGCTGATGATGATGACATCTATATTATTTGGCTATGTAATTTTTCTGATTTATACGGAGTGTAAATGCGATCTCTGTCATTATTGGTAGTGTTGGCCTTTTTGTCCCTGATAACTATCTCAGAAATCGGGAATAGATATCACTTGTTTGTTCCCCCAAGGTTGCGAACTAGCCTACCATTGGTAATACCAATCGGGCGGGCAATAATTGTGTTAGGATATTGATATATTTCACCTACGTGAAAATTAGTTTAGGTGGAAGTTGTTTTATATTAATTCTTAAAAAAGGATCTACTTAGCTCATTCGGCATGCTTACGTGTAGGTACTATTCTTTATAACTACTGTTTTTCGAATACTGCTTCTATCTCTTTGTTTTTTCATATTAATGTCTACGTCTGAATTTTGTAATTTGTAATGTTTACCATATTATGTAATTAAAATAATTTAAATTTGAATTTGAGTCAAGCCAAGTCAACTAGAGTAAAATTTAGGGTAGGAATGGAAGTACTAAGTTCAGTTGATACTTTTCTTTCATGTAGTTTATATTTTGTTGATAGGTAGGTACCTAATATGGATTTTTTTAATATTGGCACGCAAATTGGAAAACAATCACTATTACTGCTCTATAGCATTATACAAAACAATACTTTTTTTAAATCTAAGTACTAATGTAACAGTGGCGAAGGGTGGAGGTAGGCTGTCATATGTATTTGTTTTTATTGAAGTAACACTACAAATTACAGATGGTGTTAGTTAGTTTTTAAAAATCAATTAAACCCTGCCTAAACGAAACCATAATAGATTTGGTCTAATTTGGGCGATACGACAAAATTGTGCACACTTTTTCATTCATATGTATTTGTTTTCGTTGGATTAAAAATACATATTACACATATTGTTGGTTCATTTTTTTAATTCATTAAGTCCTGCGTAAACCAAACTATAATAAATAAAAAATATTATTCTATCTATAAAATACTCAAAGTTATGTATGATTTAATTGCATAATTTTAGATATTTTATAGAAAGACATGTAATTTTTGACTATTATCTATTATGGCTTGGTTTCTCAGGGTTTAATTGAATTTTAAAATCTAACCAACACTATCTATAAATTGTAGTCTTATTTCAATGAAAACAAATATGTATGTATGAAAAAGTTTAATGTGCACTATTTATGGCGGATCTTAACAGCCTACCTCCACCCTTCGCCACTGTAATGTAATAATAATAATGTAACGTACATTTCAAAGTTTGCAGTATTGTGAATGCCAATCTATCTATGACCAAGTATTCAGAAACTTTCAGTTCATAAAAAGTATGTGAAAAAATACCTAAAATAAAGTACGAAAGAAAGGAAATTTAATGGATTCTTACATCACTTTTATTTATAGAATATAACCTAAAATTATATTAAGTACATACTTTCAGGTTTTCCACTATTTTTGGCGAATCGCTCATCGCATACCTAAACTATTATAGTTTCATTTAGGCTAGGTTTAATTTTTTAAAACTAACCAGCACCATCTGCAAATTGTATTATTAAGTTCAATGAAAACAGATAAGAATGACACAGTTTAATGTGCACTATTTATGTCAAATATTAACAGCCTGCCTCCACCTCTCGCCACTATGTGATGCTAGAAAAGTATTTATGGATTTATTTTTTATTTTTATTGGCGAGGTCCTCAAAATTAACCAGTCCATAAACCTGGCACTGATTATTAGCATTAATAACCTTTATCCAGTTAATTTGGAATAAATTTAGGTTTATTTGAAGTCTTTGTCTCATAAACAATTCATATTGATTAGTATTGATATTTCTAGCTCATCTTTCTCTTGTCAAATATTGGCAGGAAAACAGTTGGTATGGTGAGGAGTCGATGTTTGTTTTTATCAAGCGTTATTAAAAGTAGATTAAAGCCCGCGAAAATTTCTCTCGAGAAACACTAAAAATCGCTACAATAAATTAGATATCGGCAACGCAAACACGTTATCACAATATTCACACCGCCTGAATGTCTGATGAGTTTTATTCGGGGTTCAAACAAAGACGCCATATTGCAATATATTTGACAGTTGGCGCCCCTGCAAAAAAACAATGAGAAATTGAATGAAGTTCAGACACTCTTTTTGCATCATGAAAATCATAGATTAACATAAATCAAGTAAGCTACACGCCATTTTTTTCATTGACTATATTACGATGCGGATCTTGACCGCCACATGAACAAGTTTATATAATATTATGTTTTTTAAAAGAAATGGATGTTAGTTAGACAATTAAGAATTTTCCACCGTTTTTTCAAAGGCGGTTTCATAGGCCCTAGCCGAATCCAAATCAGCAATATTCGATCCGGGTAGCCGAATTGTTATCAGTCTGGCATTTTTCTCAGCTGGCACAATTTTTCTTTGATTTATCATCAAGTAGAGTAGTTTGCGTAATAAAATCCTTAGAAACCTTGATAGTAAATGAGAGGTATCCATAAAGGCATCAAGAAAATAAAACCTATTATGGCCATTCTCTGAGTTCAAATATTATTAAATCGACATGTAAATTTTCCAGATGTGGGATTCGAGACCCACGACTATTGAAGAGACGAAACAGGTACGTTACCACTTGGGGGGCACATGCCATTTTGTTACTACCATTATTATGCTGGTAAAGTTTAAAAGAAATGAAAATATTATTTGGAAATCTCAAAATATTATATTATACGCCTCAGAAACACACAGTTTAGAAAAAAAGTATTGAACCAATCTTGAACATAGTCTATATTTTTGGGGCCGTCCCGAATTATGTATTGCCAATGAAATAAAAAAATAATAATTCAACTAATCTAGTTTACATGATTATTTTCTTAGTTTCAAGAGATGGACATTGATTCCCCTTTTGGCAATTGCAGCATTGCTTGTTTAATTGAATTTAATACCGATTTTCACACAATATTATTAAATATCATTATAGAAAAAGTTTAACGCCACGTTCCTCTGTCTCCATAGATGATGATGACAAATAATAATACAATATTAACATTGCTATAAAGCTGGAAGCCATAAATGGCTGTTCTAAAAACTAATTGATATAATATGTATTACATAATTTACTTATACAGACCTATGTTATCTTTAAGTCTTCCTGGATAATGAGATGTAAAAAAAAACAATAGCATATTCCGATGCGTAGGGATATAGATTGGCACTACTGGTAGGCAATGAGGGAAGCTGATTACCAGTATAAATTATTCAATAATTTGTTTAGCTCATGACAGCTGTTTAGAGCAGCTGAGGTTAAAACGATGAAAAAAAAAATAGTGTTGAAATAATGGTAAGCCTGTGAAATGGAAAAGAAATGAAGTTAATTTCGCCTCTATTATAAAGTCTTAATATGGGGAAATCGACAGCATATCAATAATTTGAATTCAGAACCGTCTATAATTAAGATGGAATCGTTTACATCGCTTATCCGGTGTTGCCAACTTCATCAATCATAATTCTTGGCAACAGCTTTGATATTATGAATACAGCTGTAAATGAATTCGAATAATATTTTACGTTAAGTGAAGAGATGTCTAAATACGGGGCTGAAAATACATTATTATATAAACATTCTGTAAGACAAAAACATTATGTAAGTACCTACCCTTGTCAAGTTTTTCATTTTACACAGATGCTTAAGTTTTTACTACAACATAGTGCATGTCGTCATTGTTCTGGCTGAAAACACTAATTCGAAAAAATGACATATTGAGTTAGTTATACCAAAATGTTCCTTATTTCAAACTTTACCGTCTGGAAACCTTCTTAAGGGGGGACATGCTCGTCGAAGGTCAAAATTGAGTTTTTATTGTATTTTCAAACCATGATCCTGGACACTCCTTAAACGTTATAGATAATCTATTTATATAATTATGAAGCCTTATTATCCTTTATAGTTATTTTAAACATTTGATGACTGCATGAAGTATTTTTGTTACATAAAATAGTATTCTTTTAAACCTCTCGCTCTAATGTTTTAGAATATAGTCATATTTCGGTACATAACTGTGCAGTGGTGTTAAGATTTTTTACATTTATTAATTTTTAAACGCATTTATAAAACCATTAGCATAATTTATTACGAGATAATTTTTGTAAAATATTCACGATAAAAAATTATATTGATAATCTCTGTGATCCCAAATTTGACAAGAATTAGGCATTTTATTATTCAAAAAATCGGCAAGATTAACACATTTCAAGATAAATCTAAAGATACTTATTATAAGCTATGTCTTTGACCATTCAAGTGTTATAAAAATCTTATGAATAATGATTGCTTTATAATAATTATTGACCTAAGAATAAGGTAGTGTTTTTTTGAAATACGCCATTTCTTTTGTCATTCCCTAGTAGTTAAGCTACAACATACGGCCGTAGCCATAAAATGACAAACTATAATTGAAGTAGGGAGTAAAATTATGTTAACGCGCGTGTTTGAACATGTACCTAACCGAATTTTTTTTTATTTTTTTTTAAACGGTACATGTTCAAACACGCGCGTCAATATCATTTTACTCCCTATTTTAATTATAGTTTGTCAATTTATTGCTACGGCCGTATGATGTAGCTTAACCACTGGGGAATGACAAAAGAAATGGCGTATTTCAAAAAAACACTACCTTATTCTTAGGTCAATAATTATTATAAAGCAATCATTATTCATAAGATGTTTATCAGACTTGAATGGTCAAAGACATAGCTTATCATTAGTATCTTTAGATTCATCTTCAAATGTGTTAATCTTGCCGATTTTTTGAATAATAAAATGCCTAATTCTTGTCAAATTTGGGATCACAGAGATTATCAAAATAATTTTTTATCGTGAATATTTTACAAAAATTATCTCGTAATAAATTATACTAATGGTTTTATAAATGCGTTTAAAACTTAATAAATGTAAAAAATCTTAACACCACTGCACAGTTCTGTACCGAAATATGACTATATTCTAAAACATTAGAGCGAGAGGTTTAAAAGAATACTATTTTATGTAACAAAAATACTTCATGCAGTCATCAAATGTTTAAAATAACTATAAAGGATAATAAGGCTTCAAAATTATATAAATAGATCATCTACAACATTTAAGGAGTGTCCAGGATCATGGTTTGAATATACAATAAAAACTCAATTTTGACCTTCGACGAGCATGTCCCCCCTTAATAAATAAACAGTCTTTACTTTAAAGTCACCCTTTTTACGATTACTTAATAAACTCACATGATACACCATTATTTCAAACATTTTAACAACTTTAAAGTCAAATTACTCAAAACTAGTATTCTCCAGTTGTGTGTTCTGCCAGAACAGAGTCGATGTGCTGTGTGGGCTTGAGTATACATAAAATGAGGGGCGCAGATTCTATTGTGATTCATCTACTTGAAACGATATTATACACGAAAAGCCATTATACCAGCCCCGGGAGTAGTCGTGGTTGCCACTTTCCACATATTTAGCTTATTATTTTAAGGGAGGATGACAACCTGTATAAACATGTCCTAATATTTTATTAGCTTGAAGTTTGCAGAGTCATACGGAAGAGCTCAATCCCTGTGGAATGGCCAAATGAAGAATGCCATGAGTTTTTCACTAACATAGCTTTTGTTTGCCTTAAAATATAATTTAAAAAAAATTGAATTATTTATAAGTACTAGACATTGGTTGGTATAATTTCTATTGAAATCGGTAATCATCTGGGACCACCGCGTAACTTTGTGTCAATATCAGTGGCGAAGGGTGCAGGTAGGCTGTTAAGATCTGACATAATTAGTGCACACTAAACGTTGCCAGTCAAACGTATTTCTTTTCATTGAACGAAGACTACAATGTGTAGATAGTCTTTGTTAATTTTTTAAATACAATTAAACCCTGCCTAATCCAAGCCATAGTTGGTAGATAATAGTAAAAAAAATCGTTTAGGTATCTATAAAATATATAAAATTATGCCATTACACCATATATAATTTTAGATTATTTTTAACGGTTGGGTTTAGGAAGGGCTTAATAAATTTAAAAGAAAAAACTACTCAACACCATCTGTAATATGTACCTATTCTTAAATCAACGAAAACAAATAACTACGACTGAAAAAGTGTGAACTGTTTTTGTCAAATCACCCATAGCATACCTAAATTATTATTGTTTGGTTTAGGCAGGATTTAGTTGAATTTTAAAAACTAGCCTGCACCATTGACAAATTGTACCTACCTATTCTTATTTCAATGGAAACAAATAAGTATGACCCGCAAAGTTTAGTATGCACTATCTATGTCAAATATTAACAGCCTACCTCCACTCCTCTCTACTGGTCAATATATTATGACTACATATTATATTCCGACCATGTCCGTTCCTAATAGGATCATATGGGCCTCCAAAGAGTAGAGGTTTGTATTAACAGATTTTTATTTTACGAGAAATGGATGTCAGCCACTTGCTCAACCTATTAGGGTCCATACCCTGACTCACACACATATTGAAAAACAATATGTGTACTTGCCAGACCCAGGATTCGAACCTGGGACCCACGGCATGATAGTCCAACGCTTATGCCACGCGGCCACCGTGGGTGTTACATATTATATATAAATTATCTAATAAATATCTCATAATATGTAAATCGTATAATATCCCCCCACCTACCTGGCGAGACAAAACAAAACATAAGAGTGTCCCGTTGTAAACACAATATTAAAATGGATGAGTAAACAAAATGGTCGATTTTTTTTACTACATCCGCATCGTAAAGAGCAATTTCCGGTTTAGTTATATTTTTTCGAGATTATTGCGCGGGCCGCCAAGAAATCGAGTCGCCGCGGCGCCCACTCTTCGCCCCGCACCACCCAAGGATGTCAACTATTTAGATATTTACACCCGTCTATAAGACAATCAAAACAATTAGTGAACATGATTATTCCTTCAATCATCCGTCACATAATAATGCTATCATCGAGTTGTTAAAAAATATAAAATTATATTTGCGAATTGATAATTTGAATAGATTTATTGTACCGTTACGGGAATTATTTCGTGAAATGTTGTCTCACAAGCCAAACAACTAGTCGGGATTGACCGTATTCGTGTTCTAGGAGGAAATTCCAAGTTTATTATGTGGAAAAGAGCGTCTCTCGTCTCTTCTTTCGCACCGACGCGACGGCTGGCGTCTTCTCGATGGCGTCGTCTCGCGGCGTTAGGACGGCGGCAGTTCGGCACCGAACCGAACCACACACCATACATTTTATCAAAACTTTTAAAGTTATTTTATATAAGGTTATGAATGTAGTATTCTTTATTAAATACATAATCATGGCCCCCACAAGGGAGGGGCTGACAAGGCTCTAGCCTGGGGGCCCGGCGTGTCGGATCGACCAGCCAAGTGAAATAAACACACATAACAAAATTGCACTAATAGTGAAAAATGTCGCCTGTGGTGCTATTTAACTTCAAGCATAGGTACTAACATATCAAAATATGTACTCCACAATTCAAGTGGATGTATTAAAAATACAAAATATCGCAATAAAATACCCAAAATTTTACCTTGTACACTATTTGTATTACACAACTGTAGATCGTCACACTGATTTTAACCTTAGCGATAGGTAGGGGGGCCGCCAAAAATTCTAGCCAGGGGGCCCGGTTCAAGATATGGGGGCCATGTAGGTACAATACAATACTGTAAATATACCAGAAATATGCACACATTTAACACAGTTACAACAATGTATGTATTATCAAATTCCGTTAATATTAGCGACTATTTTTGTAATTTTCAATCAATTTTAATACGTTAATACGTAAACATAATCTTATTATTAATTAGGCATCCATAAAATATCTATAGTTTTTTTTTTAAATTCATTAAGCCATGCAAAACCAAACCACCATAGCCCCCACAAAGAGAGGCTGACAGGGCCCTAGCCTGGGGGCCCGGGCTCAGAAGGGGCCCGGCGAGGTGAGTCGACCAGATAAGTGAGATAAATATGGTTTAGGTACTAGTAAAAAAAGTCGCTTGCGGCGCTATTTACCTTGGATAATATTATTGTTTAGTGGTTGTACGATACAATTTTTAATTGTGTATCAATACTCAACTACTCCACAATTCAAATGGATGTATTAATAATTACAAAATAAAAAGATCTTTTTATATACAACGTTTTTAAAATTTCTTGTTGTTTTTATTTAATAAAACGCAATTTTTTTACAGTACTTATTCCACTTTTAATTAATATATTAGGACCGGTTTCGTCAGAAGCGGACGAAACCGGTCCTAATATATTAATTAAAAGTGGAATAAGTACTATAAAAAATTGCGTTTTATTAAATAAAAACAACAATACAATGCAGTTCCACCATGAATTGACAGTTAACAAAATAAAGGAAATTTAAATTTTCTGTTGAATTATTATGCTCAAACTCGTACTTCATATGAAGTAAATAAAAAATAAACAAATATAGAATACTGAAATGTCATTTTGATTTCCATAGTAACGCACGTATATATTAATAATTTAGTTGCTAGGACCACCCCCTTAGCAACCAATATTAGTGGATTGGATTACGGATTTCTTCCGAAATATTTTTTCATACAAAACAGAATTAACTGAAAATGAATTCAATTCTAATTAAAGATGGCTAAAGGTATTAAAAGAATACATTGGCATCGTGTTCTGATATATTCTAAAAGCTTCAAATGTCTAGCTAGTCGGGAAGTTAGATAAAAAATGATTGCAAGATTTGTACCGGATAAACAACCACCGGACAAATAAGAATACGAGCTAAGAAAAACGTTGTAAAAAATACTAAAACACACTAAATATACTGCCTTTATCCTTGGTGATAGGTAGGGGGGGCCGCCAAAAATCCTATCCTGGGGGCTCGCTTCAGGGTGTGGGGGCCATGCAAACCACACTAGATAAAAACTATTCTTGTCTATAAAATATCTTAAATTATGTATGATTTACTGGCTTAATTTTTGATATTTTATAGATAGACGATGACGAATATTATTATGGCTTGGTTTACGTATGGTTTACGTATGGTTTAATTGAATTTTAAAAACTAACTAACACTATCTGCAATTTGTAGTCTTAGGCGTAAAACCCACTTAACGGAGCGAGTGGGGCTCTCGCGCAAAATTTCACAAGTGGCGTGTAAATCATCGAAAATACAACGTAATAAAATACGCCAGCGTACACTGGATTTGACGACGCCTTGTGCCCGCCTGCCCCATGAGTCACCGTTTTTTGGCTTCTCAGCGATACGACTTAATGAAAATACAACGTAGTCCATTCATTGAACACGGCAAGCAAAATCACGCTCCTCGAAGCGTCGTCGATAGACGGGCGAGAAGCCATTATTTAAGAACAGTGAACTCTTTTGTTTAGTTATTGCGTGTCCGATATTAATTATAAGCCCCGAGAAATTTAATAATATTTTTATTGCTTTGTTATGAGAGACGCTGATAATAATAATTATTTTGTGCTCCTTGAGCCCCTTATTACAAAGGTGAAGGGTAATGCGCGGGTGGGAGGGGGCCTACTCAGTAGTGAGCGCACCAGAAGCTTTTTTGGTGGGCTTTATGCCTTAGTTCGATGAAGACAAAAATACGTAGGTATGACTGATAAAGTTTACTGAGCACTATTACTTTATGTCGGATCTTGACAATCTACCCCGCCCTTCGCCACTGAAGTATAATATATACGGTCGAACTTGGTTATTACGAGGAAGATGGGACCGACTGAATTTGCTCGTTATAAGTGTTACTCGTTATATCAGAGAATATGTATTTTTAAATGAGCGGTCACATAACACAAAAAGTCGCAATTCAAACAAAAATACACAATTAGAATTTTTCCCCGAACCAAGCATGGCGTTCATAAACTACAAAAGAAGTTGTTTATTGTAATGAACGCTGGTAGGTACCTACCTACTGACTTCACAAGCCTTGGATTTTTACATGCAATTTCTACCATATGCGTGAATACTTTTTTCAATATTGTCGGCGAAAGCACCAATAAGATAGGTACTTAGACACTTAACTAGTGTCATAAACGTAATCCGATCCCGGCGGCATTCTGTCCGGTCGGATTTTATTGCTTAGGGTCGAAACGTTTTTAAATGATAGACACAGTTTTAAGAAAAATTTTGACGATATTTTAGCTAGGTATACCCGATAAGTAGCTAGTTATAAAAGTGAATAAATGTATGGAGAAAATCATAAACTAAAATGTCAACGAATGTTTCCTCATTACATCCGAGATCTCGCTATTTCCGTGATCGTAATAACCGAGTGCGACTGTATATATTATACAATAGTAATTTTAAAATCAATTTCCTTTAATATTGATAGTATTAAGTATTAACATTTAAAAGAAAATATCCGGTGGGCGCATGATTAATATGAGACAAATGACGGCGACGAATTGTCCACGTACGCTTACCGCGAGATCGACGCCGAGCATCTTCCGATGCTTGGCCACCTGTCAAAAATATTACGTCGGCAGACTATTGTTTTGACCTATGCACGATTTATGACGCCATGCATTTATTTGTACCGGTATTTTGTTATCGGTTATGCTTATGTGAAAGAAGATGCATTATTATTGCTTTACAGATTCTGTTATTTTCATACCTTCATATAGGGACGCGCCAAGGGTGACTGCCGCCCGGGTGCCAGCCCAAATTGTCGCCCCCCCCCAAATAAAAACTATTATTTTTTTTATTCAAAAAGTTAAGCAAATATTTTATTGTCATCAAAATATCGACTTTTTTTTTATTTACTCATTAAATAATATAACATTCTGTATTATTTATAATATATAGATAGATACCTATATTCTGTCAATGGATTTATAAAAAATTATATAAAATATTCAATGAGACGAAAGAAAATTGTGCTGCAGGCGAGTTTTTCATAGTAGTATTAATTTTTTATAATTAAATATGTAACATATATTTTTAATAATATCATTAAAAATGATTTGTGGGAATTTTGCCGCCCCTGAATCCTGCCGCACGGGTGTAACACAACCTTTACACCCCCGCTTGATGCGTCTCTGCCTGCATAATATACTATTATAATATTGTGCAATATTCATAACAGCAATTTCGTATGGAATGATGATAGTTCTGTGTGAAAATGTTTTCTATGACAATAGCGTAATTGGAAATTTTTCCGTATGTAGTTGACCGTATCACAGTTCACCGTATAGTATTGAGATCAAATTTGATCAAATGTCCTAATAATACTCCGGCTCGTTTCCTTCTGGGTATGCGGTATACTATATATTTTACCCCTCCCCTGTCCACCCAACGAGTGATTGCTCTTGGGTTTATTTACAATCCGTCTATACTGGCAAATATTAATTTTCATGTTCCCACCAATATCACTCGTAACTCTGCAGTCTTTATTATAACCTATCTCAGAACGGATGTGATGTTTTATGATGCTGTGTATCGTGTGATTAACCTGTTTGATGGCACCGTTAAGTTTTTTTTTTAACTAGGTACTCTAGATAGGTATACTAAACTTACTATATTTGTGGACGTGTTAAATATTTCGTTAAATGTATACTTAGTTGTTTTTATCATTTTATTTTAATATACTTACTTATATATAAGAACATACTTTCTTGTTATATTGGTTCTTATTAGTAATTAAATTATTTTTATAATTTGTATTTATTATGTAATATGGCGTATTAGCCAATGCCTGTAATGCCATACTACTTTTTTTCTAAATAAATAAATAAATGTTTATTCCAGCTAACTATCGTTATAAATCGGATCGAGTATTGTACCTACAAGCATTTTTTTAAAATTAATATTGTGAATTCGACGATTTTTGATTCAATATGATCCAGTGGGTTTATTCTATACAAAAGGCGGCTCTCGACGGCGTGATAAATATGATCACTTTATCATATTTATGTATAGATGCGGTTAATTATTATTGTTACAATAAGTTAACCGTCTCTAAACTGTCTATATCTCTTTAAAAGTTAACACAGCCAAGGGAGCGAGTGTTAAAATATAGCGCTTTTTGATATAAGTACTAAAATATGATAAACTACCGTCGATATCGCCTTGTATATAGAATAGCTTCGCAGGAGGCTTATTTGTTAATTCCATATTATTCTAACAACCAACCAATCACCAAAGTGACGAAAATACAAATTTTTAATTAAGTAACTATCAAACTACCATCATCAATTTATTCTTTTTTATTGGTTTGATCTTTCAGGTCAGTCTCATTTGTTCTCACTAATTCATCGTGTTATTATTTAAAAATAGATATTAATACATTTTATTAATATATATTCTACTTTTTAATTAGATTTTAAGGCCGATAGAATTTTAAATAATAACACACAAAATAACTTTCAATCATTTTATTTTTGTTATCTATTCAAAAGATCAATACATACATAATGATTTCGGCCGTATGGCCACCGAGGCTGTTCTTCGAAGCGCATTCTGGACGTCCAATTTTTCGCCACTTTTTCGAGCACTCCAGGCCGTTAATCACGAATAAAATGAACAATGTTGCATTCTAAGTCGTCGATTATTTTTATTACTGATTTATCAGTATAAACTAGAGACTTCACGTATATCCACAGTAAGTAATCCAGAGGGCTCCGCCAAATTTTGATTTCAATAAGTCAGTGGTTGCGATCACCCTATGGAACGTAGTGCCATCCTGTTGAAAAAACACCTCGTCCGGATCAATGTCATCCATATTTTCAACAACAAAAAATCATTGAATCACCCGTAACGCGTGCTCCGGCCTCATTTTTGAAGAAATAAGTTCCGATGATGCCGCCTGCGCGTACACCACACCAAACGGTGCATTCTAGTCTGTAGGGTCTTGTGATAAACTAGATTCTTAATTATCTTGTTAAATTACTCACTCAAGAAAAAGGACCGCTTATTGGAACGCCGTTGGTTTATTTCTATACACTTTAACTTATATTAAGTACTTAATTATATAATGGTTTATCGTTGTTTTTATTTTTGAAGTACCAACTGTCACTCCGACGTTTAATCGTTTGATTACGTAAGGAATTGCAAATGGCCGACAATAATAAATTCGCTGCCTATTCGCAACGGAACAATTCTAAACTATAATATTATTATACTGTATAATCGTCCCGATCGCATTATCATACTGTGGCGTAAACGTAGTACGTTCGGCTGATAACCGAACAATCGTGGTTCGAATCCAATCGAGTGCGTTTTTTTCGTGTGAAAAAATAAATTACATGTCACACGCCAAAAATACACTTTGATCTGATTTTCCAAACGCGCCTAAAGATGTATAACTTCAAAAATCAACTTGTCTTTTATGGATAATTATTAAAAGTTGCTTAATTGAATTATCTCCGAGTTCGATATTCTCATTTGGTATAGACATGAAGTGAGGTGTAATTTGATGTGTGTTGAACATTGAAGACGTAATGAAACGCGAATAAAAGTGTTTTTGTACAGGACCATCCAATAAATGCACTTATTTACGTATTTTATGAGCAGAGTTTGCGAATGTTGGTCTGCCAGAAGGAATAAACGCTGAGGGTCGCAAATATACTATGTAAAGCAATTTCGCCAAACGCTAAAGGCTAAAACAATACCGTCCCATTTTTATTAGGCTTAAATTGGTGGGCACCTAATACACCCGTTCCTCTTTTTGCACGGGGGATACGTTCCAAAGACTACCGTGCAAAACAAAACCGTGTAAAAAAAGATAAGTTGCCCATACAAAAATGGTAGATAGGTTCCATTACTTAAAATCAAATCAAAATACGAAATTCTTCAACTCAAAAATAAATAGAATTTATTTATTATTTATAAGTACATAAAAATATTTATATATAAAAATACATAGTTTTCGATTTAAATTAAATTTAGCATAGAGAAATAGGTACATACATTCATTGTCGCTACTTGACAATACACGTGCCCGTTTTTTGCTGTTTTTCGCTGGCGAAAAATCACTCTCATCGCTGGATATATTTAATGACGCTGACACCGAATCACCTGGCGCATCTCTCTTATCGAACCCGAAGTGACTGACTAGTGGCACCATGTATGTACGTATATATGCACTAGTAGCGTGCGGTCCATTGAAACGCATTTTTTTGATAAATATTGTACATACATAAGTATTTTTATTCTTTTAAGTTTTTTTAAGCCGTGTTAAAGCAAAAAAATCAGTGTAAATAAAAAATAATCGCTACTTTTTTAAACCGTGTTATTTCGAAACCGTGCAAAAAAAGCCGTGCAAAAAGAGGATCGGGTGTATACAATAATGGCTTCACACGGTACGGAGTCTTCGTGTAGGTAACCGATACAGACAGCGGTGATCTTATTTAACGCGTTTGATGCAATAGATTCATCAGAATATTTAAAAGGGGCCTTGAAACAGTTCAAACCAGTCATACAATTATTAAATCACAAATTTTGTATAAAATATTACCCACTTAAAGCATTACAAAATCCACGTAGGTATCTAACATTAAAAGGACCTATAACGCATCCACACAGACAGATACGTATTGTAAATAAAAAAATAAACCACTAATATTATTATGTGTCTTCGCTGCCATCTTCAATAATAATTTGATACGAAATAGATAAGTACATTAATATTTGTAATTTATTGTTTTTATTTTATTTTCTATAGTGGGGTGCTCAAAATCAGTCAGTGTTTCGGGCCTCCAAGCCTTTAAACCCGTCACTGGATATACAGGTATCTATGGCGATACTGAGTTTATATAATAAGCACGAGTATCTCCGTGTGAATAGTTCCATATTGTTTTCATATAAACTCTTAATCCTCCATGTAACACCCTCTACAATATAGGTAGGTGCGTGGTTGACGAAAAATTGATCGAATAGGTACCAAAAACTATAAATTATACTTATCCATTATCCTTATATTTTGATAGCGGGTTATCTTATATTTCTATTTAAAATATATATATATTTTTAAATCAGATTGTTTAGAACAACTGATCTTCGATTTTGTCCAATTTTTAATTCGCGACAATAAGTATGGACAATAATTACCATTCCCATTGACTATAAATTTTAGTTGTACCTATATCGACTTTAGAAAAGAAAAGGGCGTAACCCTCAAAATAGGTTCAATAATTGCATAATAACATTGTACACGACTAAATTAATATGTACACGTTGTGTCATGTAAGCTGCAAATGCCGATTTATTATGTATGTAAATTTAGCTAACAGTTTTAAAATAAGAAGAAAGTGTCGTAGGAAAAACGACTAAGCGATCATTTTTGTTGGTTTTTTTTTAATTAACTCAATAAATAATATCAGATTAGGGATATAAAAACGAAGTTATTAATTATCATGCACCTCAAAGTTATGTCTATTATGTATTTTAATTTTAAACGATAACCATAAAAAAAAATTTTTTTGCACAAACTGTAAAATTTGATTTGTGTGGATTACGCCACTTTTCCTTTACAAAGTCGATAGTAGATTATATTGTATTGAGAACAAAATCAAAGCGAATCGTAGGTACGTTTGTTAAGCCCCAATGCCCATACCATTTTACAGCCTATTTCTGACCTGATAATTATTTTTCTTTTCTTCAAACAATATCGCAGCTAGTACCTATGTAATATTTTTTTTTACCACGTTTTTATTAGCTCGTATTCTTGTTTGTCCAGTACACATCTTTTCTTGTGTGTCCAGTCCTAGCAACTAAGTAAATTATTAATGTGTACGTGCGTTACTATGGAAATCAATATGAAATGTCAAAACGACATTTCAGTATGTATTCTATATTAATTATTCAGTATTTCTATACAAGTACAAATAAAAGTATTTATTAATAGATAGAATTGTCAAGTTTATATGATTCAACAGACATTTTAAAAACGTGGTAAGTATATAAAAAGTTCCTTTTATCTTGTAATTATTTTATAAGAACCTACCTAGTAAATCTGTCCCTAACATGCAATTAGCCGTGACGGTCAAGTGTGTGGGCACCAAGTGGGCACGTAATAATTAAAGCTCTACTTCTTGTTTTCGAGTAGGTATATCATGATTCTAATGAATATCAATCTCATTTCATATTATATTTATGACTGTTATAGTATTATACAATTTATTCTACGCTCCTCCGGCGACAATGGTGCGACCGCGGTCTGGCGCTTGGGGGTCAATGCGACTGCCGGAGGGCGCCTCTTGTTAGGCGCCCAGGCGACCCGGAGGCCCGTCGTCGCGCCTTCGCCCCCCACCGCCCCCGCCACTCACATCTCAGAGGCGCCACTCGCCAACCCGCCACCCGCATCTATACAACTTTTTTTTACTTCTGCAGCAGCTTATCATACTAAACTACCAATACCACAATATAATAATTGATTGCGGCACGAGATATAATATTATTATATTATTATCCTCTTTAAAACTCATTGTTCATTAAGAGTCTTCCATTTATTTAAATCTTCCACAGTGCGTATAAGTTTAATATTTAGGAAGGGGTACACAATTATTGCGGTAATTGTAACATTGCTTAAATTGGTAATAATGTTAATCATATTCAAGCGGGCAGCACAGTCAATTTTAATCGAGAGATTGTGTAGTATGCCAGTTCGTGCGTTTCCGTCACAGAACAGATAATAAATAGAATTCCGATAGGCTATATTCAATAAGCTACATTTTGATGCAGGGTTTAGAATATGTGAGTGTCCTACGAAAATGAAGCACGCATTATGCACGTGCGATAGTGTGTGTAATACACCAAAATTAAATGATCGTCAATGCATAAACCGAGAGCAGGCCTGCGATTTCCTAACTATCGACTCGTGTGTCATCCGACGACATGACGTAATTGTGACGTAAGCCAATACACGCTCGAGGCAAGCCACCCAACGCACACGGCTCACCATATATATTATTATGCTGAAACACCTATTTGTGTATGGGGACAATGGATAACGCCAGTGTTTGAGTAACGTTAATTTCTCGAATGCTATTATCACTCCGGTAGTACGTCACAATGATGTCATATGACGTCATGTCGACCGGGCGACTTCAACTCGCAAGTTATAACATAAGGCCCCAGTTTTCATCGGGACAGTCCCGTTTTCAGGCGGCGTGTCCTGGTGTCCCCGAACACAGCTTCGGGACGCCAAAATGTCCCGTTTTCGAAAAGAAAGAAGCTTGTGACTTCACTTTTTTCTAATTACTTAACATTACACCGCAAAAAGTGTCTGAATGGAACACTGCGAATGTTTCAACGGAAAGTCGTTCGGTGGAATTGTTCAAATACTTTCGCGCCAATAATTTGAATCACAAGAATTTTCGAATAATTATTGAATATATTAATATGTCTGCCCGGCACTAATGCACCAGTAAAAAGGATCTTCTCTCTTATTAACAAGTTGTGGACGAGTGAAAAAACACAGTTGAAAGTAGATGTCCTTAAAGCAATGTTGATTATAAAGTAAATCCGAACAAATCCTGCCAAGAATTTCATTCATTTTTTAAATCAACCCGGTGTTAAGAAAATTTGTTCTTCGGAAAAATATAACACCTGATAAATTTTCATGTATTCACTCCTGCATGTAGTTTTCATTAATAAATAAAATAATATTATGTACTTACTATAAAAAATTATGTGGGAAAAATATGAGGGAAATGAGAACGTTACTATCTTGTCAATTGTATTTATGATAGTGTGAGGCGTCTGGAACGGTAAGTAGGTACCTACCTTTTTGTTTAGGTGTCCCGGTTTGGGGAAAAAATTAATGGTCACGTTATGTATGACGTATTCTTGAAACGTGTTTAAGTTTATCCCGGATTCTTCCTTACTCGAGATCGGTTACCTGCTACTCCTTAGGCATAAAGCCCATTGACGCAGCGAGTGCGGCGCTCGCGCAAAATTTCTACAAGTGGCGCGTAAATCAACGAAAATACAACGTAATCAAATACGCCAGCGCCCACTGGATTTCACGACGCATTATACGCGCCCGCCGCATGAATCATCGTTTTTTCGCGAATCACCGCTTCTCGGCGATATGAATGAAAGAAAATACAATGGAGTCCATTCATTTAACACGGCTATCAAAATTACGCTGCTCGAGGCGTCGTCGATCGACGGGCGAAAAGCAATTATTTAATAACAGAGAATCATTGTTTAATTTAATTGCGTGTCAAGTTTATCGCTGGTTGAATAATGTCGTAAATATTAATTACAAGCCCCGAAATAATATAATATTTTTATTGCTTTGTTATGAGAGGCGCTGTAATAATAATTATTTTGTGCTTCTTGGGCCGCTTATTACATAGGTGAAGGGTAATGCGCGGCACGAGACGTGTGATTATGGTTATGAATAAACGCTGCATACGCGGACTTCGCCCACTCGACGCGTTCTATGGGCACCATCGCTTAGCGTCAATTACATTGAGCTACTTTACGAGCTGTTTGTTGGCGAATTTAAAAGCGGGCGATTCAGCTACTGCTATTGTCATGATGACACACAAAACTTTCCATTCGTTGAGAAGCCATAAGCCAGCGACTATTTTGACAGAACGTAGTTCGTTTTTTACCGGGAGGTTGCTACTACGCTTTACTGCGCAGGCGCAGTAGGCCCACACGCCGGCGTATAGCGTGTACAGTTGACCCGGTTGACCGGTTTTCAACTTTTCTCTGTAGATTGTTTACAATCTGCTTGTTAGCTTGTTCAATGATTACACTGAGTGACTTTACAGGCAGATTATAAATTAGCCAACAAACAGCTCGTAAAGTAGCTCAATGTAATTGACGCATTACTCGTTAAGCGTCGATTGAGCTTATTTACGAGCTGTTTGTTGGCGAATTTAAAAGCGGGCGATTCAGCTACTGCGATTTGATGATTACACACAAAACTTTCCATTCGCTGAGAAGCCACAAGCCAGCGACTATTTTGACAGAACGCAGTTCGTTTTTTTAGTGGGAGGTTGCTACTGCGCAGACGCACTAGGCCCACACGCCGGCGTGTAGCGTGTTAAGTCGACCGGCTTTCAACTTTTCTCGGTAGAGTGTTTACAACCTGCTTGTTAGCTTGTTCGATGATTACACTGGGCGACTTTATAGGCAGATTGAAAATTCGCCAACAAACAGCTCGTAAAGAAGCTCAATGTAATTGACGCTTTAGGTAAGTACCTATTTCAGTTCCCATTATTTCTGAGTTCCCTGGTTTCTGTAGTACTGGCTGTCAGTTACCTACGGTCTGTCAGCCAATGATGTGATACTGAACCAATGCAAACTCCGAGAAACTGTAAAAATGTCGTGTTGTAAAAATAATGAGAAAAGCCGATGAATTAGTTGTGGAGTGGAAGTACGATATAAACAGTACCCATTTAATTGTTTTTTCCTTTCTTGAATGATGTTACACTCGATCTGTAAGCGAAGCAGCGATAGGCTGATATTATTAACTCGCTAAATGTATCTTTTTGAGCCTAATTTGTGTTCATAGTACCTACCTACTTATTAAATTTTATCATAAAAGTCGCCAAGCTGAGGCAATAAGCCGGAATATCGACTGGATTTTCAAGGGGCAGTAAACGACTAGGCATAACGTCCTCACCAAGTTCAGTGGATTGTACGTGGGAACTTGAATTTGGGGGCTCCGAATTTTTTACCGCTCAGGGCCTCCTCTTGACTTGATCCGCTATTGGCATGGTAAGTCATTGATCGTGGTCCACCGGTAATGGGACGCTATACAATTTTGAAGTGACCACGTGAATTAAGAAAAAATTGTAACTGGAACCACAATATTACGCTAGAAACGGATGCTAAAGACTTGTAGACGTAGTATATTATTAGTGTGAGAATTAACTCTTCACAATCGAGGCGGCTATGTTTCTAGCCGATTAAGTGCTTGGCCAGAGTGATCGCGCGGGCAGCGGTGCGTGGAACTCAAATGTATAACGGTGTGTGAAATGCCCAAAAAAGACACTGTCTACGAACATCAGCTCACACACGGTTATACGTTTGAGTTGCGCACGCCGCTGCCGCCCCGCCGTCCGCTCGACCGCTGTGTTCTTCTAGCATAGTGGGTCTATTCTATACTTATCGAACACTAAATTGATAAATAGTATCAAACTTAGGGTAGGTTTGTATCAAAATATTAGCACTTATTGTAACAATTACACGAAGCCGGTTCTTATTGTTGCAATAAGTGCGATATTTTAACAGCAGCAAGATAGGTGCTGTTAAAATATAGCACTTATTGCAACAATAAAAACCGGCTTCGTGTAATTGTTACAATAAGTGCTAATATTTTGATACAAACCTACCCTAAGTTTGATAATATTTTTCACTTTATCACTTTAGCGGTCGATAAGCATAGAATAGACCCACTGTAATGAATTGACGACACACGTGCCTTCGTTTGAAGTGTGCGTTGATGTGTACGTAAATTACACAATATTCGTTAGCACGAATACGCCTCATGCGTCACACAAAGACAGAACAGCGTAACGGGTGGCATCGAATATGTTCAGTTGGTCGCGAATGTATACCTATACCTATTTTTTGTGACATGTGCATGTAGGTATTTACTAAGTAGTGTATCCTAAATAATATGATTTTATTACCACCGCTTAACCTCTTTGGATTTTATCATATTTTAGTATTTAAGTGGGGTGTGTAAAACAAACGCAAAGAAAAGAATGCTATTCTTAAATACAATTTTATTACAAAATGTGAATACCTAAGTATCTACCTACCTATATTAAATTTATCGATGATAAAAAATATACATATTAAATTAATAGAAAATAATAATTCTTATTTCCGAATTTGCGATACTTTTCCAGAATATATCAAATTAGAGCCAATTGTTAATTTCAAGCCGTGTTAACAAAATACGACAAAATGTAATTAACTCTTGGCTGCTTGATATACCTATGTACATATTTTTTAGAAAGAGGCAAATTAAATTCTTTTCTAAAACATACTTTGGAAGTAGGTAGGTACACAATAATTTTCAAGTACAGAAGCATTAATTTTGGAGTGTGAAGAAAAAATATCATTATTAATTCAACATAGCAAAATAAATAGGTAGTAACACCAACATAAAATACCGTTTAAATATCTATGATAATATAATATATATTTGATGGCCCAAACATTGTCACCTAATCTTTACCCCGGCGGCTTTATAAAACTCGTAACTAAAATCCCTTGGAAAATCGTCAATCTATCTTTCTATTTCAGTTTAAGTCCTCGCCCTGTGTATGCACTGGTGTACACTAGGCGGGAAGAAATTGAAAAAAGTATGCGAGGTGACGAATGGAGTCAATAGATTAAGTAAATATTTAAATTGTTTAATTGTGTTTTCAAATAATATGGTATGTACATAGCACGTAAGTTTTAAATAAAGAAATATCTTATTAATAATTATGTATACTCGTATGTGAGGAAGATGTAAAATTGATATACTATAAAGGAGATGAATGCCGGAGAGAATGAGAACTACGATAAATAAATATAAGCATTCATTAAAATATAATAATATGTATAGCAAAATTACCGAAGAGGGTTACTATTAAACTCAGTAGTTTTGTTTTGTATAATTAAATTCAGTAGCTGCATTTTATAATTTAAAATAAATAACGTGTTTAAAATAAAATCTGTAAATTTAAAATAATACACGCACTGCACTGCGTATTCTGTCAATCACTCGATATGCGTGAATCGGGCGACTATTTTGATAGTGTGTGTGCACTGTTCATATCGATTCGAAACGAACGAAGAAATCTTTCGGCGGGAGATCCCTATACCTATATATTTTTTCTTCGCAATGTTTTTATAATTTGTAAATTGAAATAACTTCTTAAATACTTAACTTTCTCCGTAGCTTTCTTCCGTAATTATGTTTTAAATAATTTTACCTAGTTGTTTATAGATTAGAATAAGAGTTTATAACAAATTAAATGTTAAGGAATAATACGCGCGATCGCACTGCTAATTAGGTGGTGCCTCTGAAGGGGGACAGGCTTTAAAAAAATAAGGCCTCTCCCGAGATCGAGTGCGTCAATTCAAAAGTATATTAGTCTAAGATCAGTTCGATTCTGTCCTTCTAATAAGGTAGTAATGTAGTTCGATTTCGCTCTTCTGATAGGATAGTTGAGTTCGATTCGGCTCCTCTAGGAATATAGTATAAACCCACGCTCCTTTATGGCGTGCCAGTTAATAACTAAATAAGTACAAATTATCAATTGAATATTAAAAAATAAGTTCCTAAATAAATAATCCTTTTTATATAAAGTTAAAAATTAGATGTATAAACCCTGAAATGTTTTAAATGATAAAAACCGTGTTATAACAAAATAAATAAATAAACAGATTTTAATATTTTCTTTAAGACTTTAATTCACATTGTATACATTTCCAAAAAAAAACTATAAACATTTAATAACCACCCTATGGTACGTGCACTAACAAGTGAGCTAGCCAGATTTGTGTCGTGCTATTGAGGGTGTGTTATTTTGGCGCCCATAACGTGCAGGCTGAGGAAGTGCATGGCTTCTTCCGGAACCATGACCTGATAAAACACAAATATTAAAAAAATCATTTTTTTTTAAATATATAATAATAATAAATGTGTATAAATGCTAACGCGCTCCAAGACTCGCACCATGGCTAAAAATAATTCGGAGGACCCTAATCTTTCGGAGGAGGAGGTGCCGACTCCTATTTCAAAATTAGAAACTGCTCCGCTGTCACTGGATATCAGACCACGAGTGGAAATGACACTGCCGACAGTGACATCACTGACAACACCGAAGTCAATGCCAGAGATTACGTCGGTAGCGCCGCACTCATACCAAGCTCCGTGGGCCTTGAAGCCTGAATTAGAAGTATTTTACACCGGAAATCCTAAATATCGAGTGGCCGGTTGTATAAAAGGATGTGAGGAGTTTTTTGCATTGGCCAAAAGCTCGCCCGAAAGCTGGACGGGACTAGCACTGAATCGTCTTCGGGAGGAAGCGAAGATATGGGGAAAGACTATCTCTTCACACGATTCCTGGGAGTCGTTTATATATCGACTGGAGTTACACTTCGAATCACCCATGAGACGTCGTGAACAACAAGACAACCTCAAACGAGTGGAGCAGCGAGCTGATGAAGATGCTTTCAGCTTTCTGCTCAACAAAAAAGATTTGGCGACGGTTCTTTTACCTAAAGAATCAAGCGAAGAGCTGGCCGAACTCTTCTTCGAGCTCCTAAATGAGAGGGACCAGTTGCGAGTGGGCCAATCAGGCTGGTCCAATCTCGAAGGACTCATGGAGATCACCAAGCGACTGAAGCCAACGAAAATAAAAACACAAATAGTAGTGGCAGGGCAACGACCAAAAGAAAAGGAATGCGGATGCCCATGCAACTGCAGCGGAAACCAGGAGCGGACCAATACGCGCGCTTCAGTAGGACGACAAGCCCCTAAAATTGATATACGCCATGAACCACCTCCGCCATTCGAAAGGCCTATAAATAACGGCCCAAGAGATATACCGGAAGGAGGTTATGTTCGAGGATCCGCAACACGAGGAAGGGGATTTTTAAATGGTAGACCTCGAATGCCTCAAGAGTATGGAACCCGGCCGTGCCAAATCTGCAGGAACGGGTACCACGAGAACTATACATGTCCGGATTATCCAGCCTGGAGAAGGAACCAGGAAGCATCAAGGCGAGAAGATCAGTCACAACAATGAGGAGGCGACGCAGGTCCTGGTCACCGCCTCCGACTCAAGGTTAGGAGCCCGGACGCTGCTGATGTCTCCCCACATGACGGCGATACGTTTGAGAACTTTCTTCCAAAGTCTACTAGTGTAAAGTGTCATAGTAACTTTCTTAAAAAGCCTGTGAAGTTAAGTGGTATATTAGAAAATAGAAACAATACTTCGACGGACAATGCCAATACCTATTTTAAAAATAATAATGTAAATTCAAAAGAAAGAGATGTAAAATCACAGGCATTGCTCGCCGACGTTTGTTTAAATAATAAGTTACTTAAAGATAAAAATATTAATAAGTGTGAAAGGTTGAATGAATGTAGAATGTCAGAAAAAAATGGTGTACGTGACTTCCACGATGCGGCCGTTGGAGAGAATTCCCACAGAAAAACAGTAAGTTATTGTTTAAATCCCGAGACTGGGCTGATAAAATTAGAAAAACAATCTCATATTATGGCGCGTAAAAATTTTGAAACGCCTTACGAAACTGTAAACAAATATTCTCTTTGTCCTACACAGAATATAAAAATGCCTTATGCAAAGTTGAATAAATACTTTAAGTATAATCCTTTGAAAACCTTTCAGGTAATAAATTCTAATAAAATAGATGTGTATAATAAATGTAGAAATATTCAAGATAACAAGACTACAAAAAACAAAACATCGAAAATGCCATCGTTCGATAAATCAACGCATAAAAATGTTACGCATCTAGATTTTAGTGACAGTTCATCTTGTGAAGTGCGTGATTTACGAAATATTACAAGTCGAGAACAATTAAATTCGTTTTTGTATATGACGCCACATCTAAATAAAGCGATTATGTTACCATCGGCTGGTTTTAAAGAAAAGAATGATAACATTGATAACATAACGTGCTTGACATTTGAAAAAAATATTAATGAAAGAAATAGTGTGAAGTGTTTAGATATAATTAAGAATAACGCATCGATATCTGATTTAAACAAGAACAGTGGTGAATATATTGAGGAAATCAACAGTGGCGTACACATAAGTAATATAGAAAATAAAAGTGTGAAATATTTAGATGTAATTAATAATGATGCATTGACATTTGAATTAGATAATAAAAGTGTTAAACATATGGAGAAAATCGACAGTGGCGTACATGTAAGTAATGTAGGAAATAAAAGTGTGAAAGATAAGAATGAAAATAATAATAGTTTATCTGCAATGCATATAGTAAGTAGTAAAATAAAATACGATGACGTACCCCCTAAGGATACTGTAACAATAATACATGATAAATATGCGTCCAACGGAGAAATTCTAAAACAAATAAATTGCAGAATTAATAGCATTGGTACACACCAAGACGCTAACATAAAGGAACAGCCCTATAATGGAGTGTACTTGCCCAATAAGGGGGACACAAATGGAGTGAATGGCGAGCATCTGCTTCGACTACCACTGAAGATAAATGGAATAAAAGGATGCTACGAAGCTGTTTTGGATACGGGAGCCACCAGGACCCTGATACGTAGTGATTTGGCACAATCACTTTCCAGAATAGAGGGTAACCCCGTGACGTTGATGACTGCGGGCGGTGAGTCTCTACAGACGCAAGGCGAAGTTTTAATCCAAGGCTACTTACGAGATAGTCCTGTACACATTCAGGCACTGGTATTAGATGGATTACATATTGACGTTCTACTCGGCCTGGATTGGATGGAAGACCAAGAAACAGTGATTGACTTAAAGCGCCGATGTGTGCATTTTGGAAAAGCAAAAAGACAGACATTACATTGTATAACAAATAGGTTACCTCTACCAAATGGACCAATTACATTGGCCGAACTAAGTCCTGATATTCCCAAGGAGGCCCGCATCGCTCTAACACAAGTCATGGAAGATTTCCGAGACCAATTCGCGGAAACAGGCCCTTGCAGTCGAACATCAGAATTTAGAATCCATTTGAAAGACAAAACACCATTTCGTATAAATGCTTATAAACAATCGGAAAGTAAACGGAAGCAGATCCAGGAGGATGTGGAGCAGATGTTAGCTGATAACATCATCGAGCCAAGTACGTCCGCGTATGCGTCTCCCATTGTTCTAGTACCTAAACGCGATGGGACTTCACGTTTTTGTGTGGATTACAGAAGACTCAACGCTGTAACCATCGATGAATCCGTAACACTTCCGCTCATCCTGGACACACTTAAAGACCTTGGCACAGCCACTATATTTAGTAGTTTGGACCTCAAAAGTGGTTACTGGCAAATTCCAGTCCACAAAGATACGAGGCCTTTGACAGCCTTTACTACAGCTGACGGGGGCTGCTACCAATTCAGACGACTTCCTTTTGGAAGTAAAAATGCACCGGGACACTTCCAGCGGCTAATGAGTCAAGAGGTGCTGGTAGGCTTGGTGAATAACATTTGTCTGGTCTACTTAGACGATATAATCGTTTATAGTAAGACATGGGAGGAGCACGCCCATCATTTGCGACTTGTGTTCGAAAGGTTGCAATGCCACGAGCTACGCGTCGCACCAGCGAAGTGCCATATTGGTTTATCGGAGGTAAATTATCTAGGGCATCGTATTACCTCAACCGGGAATGAGCCGCAGGCGCATCATCTCGAAGAAATAGAAGCGTTACCGGAGCCAAAAACTCGTAAAGACGTGCGATCTTTTCTCGGTTTGGTTAATTGGCTTAGGGAATACATCCCTAAGTTTGCCGAGATGGCGACCCCGTTAACACAGCTACTTCGAACCACCGTGCGATTCCGGTGGACATCAGAAGCAACAGAAGCCTTCCGCCGAATAAAGCAAGTCTTACGACAGCCTTTGAGGTTGGCAAGGCCTGATTTTGAGAGACCCTTCTGCATTCAAACAGACGCATCCGGTTGCGGCATAGCCGCTGTGCTTTTTCAAAAGAAAGAGAACGGCGAACGTGACGTAATCGCTTACGCAAGCAAGCGCATAAACGACACTGAGAGGCGGTACCACAGTAACGAGCTGGAGGCTATGGCCGCTGTATGCGGCATCACCCGATACAGGGGTTATTTAGAAGATAGACCGTTTACTCTGATTACCGACAATCAGGCGCTTACGTGGCTCAATACTGCTAAAAACAGTAAGGGAAAGTTGGCAAGATGGGCAATCCTCCTCTCAGAGTTTAGTTTTACCACTGAACACTGTCCGGGAAAGGAGAACCATCTCGCTGATCATCTTTCAAGGTACCCACAAGAACCCGCTGGCGTCACTCTAAGTCCGGAGGAAGAGAGTGCACGTATGGCAGCGCCTACACGAAGACCGGAGTCTGCCGCAGTAATGCTGCTGACAACAGTGAATATAAGACAAAAAGTAATTGAATGCCAGAGGAACGACCCAGTCACACGGAGTCGGATGATAAAATTAAACTCAAATGAAGGTGTCCGTAGGAGACTGGCAGGATTCGAAATAAAAAACGGATTGTTGGTGAGAAAAAGTAATAACCAAGGTCCTACCCTTGTAGTACCACCACCCCTTCAAAGGGATGTCATACAATTATTTCATGACGAAGGAGGACACGCGGGCGCGCAAGAAACCGATTATGCTATTCGAAGTGAATTCTTTTGGCACAAACGAAGACAGCAAGTGGAAGCGTATGTACGCGCTTGTGTCATCTGCGCTACTCGAAAGCGTGGTGCATTGCAACCACGAGCACCTCAAACCTCGCATACGGAGGCAAAAAGACCATGGGAAATCCTGGCCCTTGACTTAATGGGCCCATACCCTGTTACACGCCGTAAAAACAAATTTCTTTTAGTAATTACTGATCTGTTCTCACGGTGGGTAGAGGCTTTCCCAATGCGATCGTCGACGGCCATGAATATTATCCCTTTGGTCCGCGATAATATCATATTGCGATTTGGAAGCCCACGAGCCATATTAACAGACAATGGAGTTCAGTTTTCTCATCCGGCATGGTTGGCCGCATTACAAGAATGGGACGCTGTTCAATGGAACACCGGAGTCTACCAACCACGCGCAAATCCTACAGAAAGACGAAACCAGGAAATAAAGAAAGGACTACGGATCCGATTGATAGGCCGAGAGCAAAATACGTGGGATGATCTCATCCCCGATATATTGGGCGATTTACGAGGTCGTCGAAACGCAGCTACTGGATTCTCACCTGCGGAAATACTTTGGGGTCGAAAAATGTGCAAACCCGGGTATTGGTCCAATCCACTGCGTACCAATGAAGAAAACAACGTGAAGAGGAGTAGCGAGGAAATAGATAGCGCCGTATTAATAAATGAGGAAGAATATTTTAGACGCCGGCGAGCACAAAACGAACCCGAAACGCCGACGTACCAAGTTGGTGATTCTGTATACGTAAAAGAATTTCCAAAGACGAGGCCAGGGGCGAATTCGGGCCTTGACCCTCGTTGGTCGGGGCCTCATAAAATTATATGGAAAGTAGGTCGGGTATCGTACTACGTATTGCGTCGGGGCAGACCTTTTAAGTTCCACGTGGACCACTTACGCAAGTATTACCCGCCGATTGTACCAGAACTGGAGCATATTAATACCGATGAAGAAGAAGAGGAAGATAACACGGAGGCACCGAACACATCCCTTCAGGAAGTACCTGATACTCAGGACATCGTTACAAGACGAGACACGACCACTGGACACGACATAGCGCAGGGAACTGTACACTCCCCGCCTGCGTCGCCGTATCGTGACGAGTCTACAAATGATTTGTCCCTGGGACATGATGATGCAACTGGAAGGACATGTGAAGCGTCGACGTCAAAAAGTGACAAAGTAGTGAGAAATTGGAAAAGAATCAGGACTCCAGAAACGTCCTCGGAATCTTGTGGGGAAGAGGGGCAGGTAACCGGGTTCGAAACCGGGACAACTAACCATAATCTCTCCTTGACAAAGGTACCTGACGTAGAAGGATTGACTGACGATGATATACCGCTTAGTGAGGTGAAAATTGCCTTAGACGCCTCTCGCCAGAGGACAACCACTGTACCGACGGGTACAGTCCCTCATGACACAACACTTATTCACCCAGTGAAAAGAAGAGCTCGACGTGGACAAAAGACGCGACCGACGCTCAAAAAGAAATAAAATAAAATAAAAAGAAAACCAAAAACGATTGATATTCTAGACATCAATACGAAAAACATATACCCAGCAAAACTCAATGATCTCGCACAACGACGTCTTGAGTGGATGACTGGAAAATAAAATAAATATACCTAGCACACTCAATAATCCCGCACAACGGCGTTTTGAGGAGATGACTAGAAGTAAACAATTAACTAAATAAAATAAATAACGAAAGTAAGTTCTAACGCTTTTGACAACGTAACCAATTATGTCCTATCTAACAAAAAGTAACACAACAATATAAAGATGAAATGGTAATGAGGTGAACGAAAAAAAAAATATTATGTAAATCGATGTAGATAAAGAAAATTGTTGGACGAAAATTTTAATAAATAAGATTATAAACATGTAAGTATTAAAATATACACTGAACGAATTATTGAGGAATCGGGAATATGGCCGAGAAATCAGGGTGAACGTACAAATCGCTGAAAGGGGGAAATTTTGTTTTGCCGATCCCTACACCCGCTCTTTAACTGGTAAAATAAACGGCTTAACAAAAACATATAACCAGATTCCCCAATAACCTATCAGGATTGTAGGCTAATACAAGTCTTTTAAGACTTAAAAGTTTGAATCGTATAACTAAATAAAATGTAAATGTATGTACCATAACATGACGTATTGACGATCGTCCAAAGGACAAAGTACGTGGCCGTGAGATTGGGATCGACGTTTGTGCATCAAAAATTAGGGGCGAATTAACACCAACATAAAATACCGTTTAAATATCTATGATAATATAATATATATTTGATGGCCCAAACATTGTCACCTAATCTTTACCCCGGCGGCTTTATAAAACTCGTAACTAAAATCCCTTGGAAAATCGTCAATCTATCTTTCTATTTCAGTTTAAGTCCTCGCCCTGTGTATGCACTGGTGTACACTAGGTGGGAAGAATTTGGTAAATTGAAACAAGTATGCGAGGTGACGAATGGAGTCAATAGATTAAGTAAATATTTAAATTGTTTAATTGTGTTTTCAAATAATATGGTATGTACATAGCACGTAAGTTTTAAATAAAGAAATATCTTATTAATAATTATGTATACTCGTATGTGAGGAAGATGTAAAATTGATATACTATAAAGGAGATGAATGCCGGAGAGAATGAGAACTACGATAAATAAATATAAGCATTCATTAAAATATAATAATATGTATAGCAAAATTACCGAAGAGGGTTACTATTAAACTCAGTAGTTTTGTTTTGTATAATTAAATTCAGTAGCTGCATTTTATAATTTAAAATAAATAACGTGTTTAAAATAAAATCTGTAAATTTAAAATAATACACGCACTGCACTGCGTATTCTGTCAATCACTCGATATGCGTGAATCGGGCGACTATTTTGATAGTGTGTGTGCACTGTTCATATCGATTCGAAACGAACGAAGAAATCTTTCGGCGGGAGATCCCTATACCTATATATTTTTTCTTCGCAATGTTTTTATAATTTGTAAATTGAAATAACTTCTTAAATACTTAACTTTCTCCGTAGCTTTCTTCCGTAATTATGTTTTAAATAATTTTACCTAGTTGTTTATAGATTAGAATAAGAGTTTATAACAAATTAAATGTTAAGGAATAATACGCGCGATCGCACTGCTAATTAGGTGGTGCCTCTGAAGGGGGACAGGCTTTAAAAAAATAAGGCCTCTCCCGAGATCGAGTGCGTCAATTCAAAAGTATATTAGTCTAAGATCAGTTCGATTCTGTCCTTCTAATAAGGTAGTAATGTAGTTCGATTTCGCTCTTCTGATAGGATAGTTGAGTTCGATTCGGCTCCTCTAGGAATATAGTATAAACCCACGCTCCTTTATGGCGTGCCAGTTAATAACTAAATAAGTACAAATTATCAATTGAATATTAAAAAATAAGTTCCTAAATAAATAATCCTTTTTATATAAAGTTAAAAATTAGATGTATAAACCCTGAAATGTTTTAAATGATAAAAACCGTGTTATAACAAAATAAATAAATAAACAGATTTTAATATTTTCTTTAAGACTTTAATTCACATTGTATACATTTCCAAAAAAAAACTATAAACATTTAATAACCACCCTATGGTACGTGCACTAACAAGTGAGCTAGCCAGATTTGTGTCGTGCTATTAAGGGTGTGTTAGTAGGTTAAAAAAATTAAATATAGGTAAATATTTATAAAATTCACAATATTATTTAGATGTTTCAAGATTCTGAATTGGATATTAATTTTTAATTACCTATTGAATCAAATAAAAGATTTCACAACTCATAATTGAAAAGAATTTAAAAATAATTCTTGAAATTATTTTATTGGGAGGTTAAAAAATAAAATATAATTTTTAGGGAAAAGTATGTATACTTAGTACTGGCAGCTCTTAAAAGCCGCCATATTTATTAAGTGATAGAGGTGTTTACGCACGGAGTGTTGGGATACGTCGTGTTGTGCATTTATTTACAAATAACATCGTAAACTATCCTTCAATTTTCATTGGCTTTAAGATGAATGCAGCTAAAATTTGAGAAATATTTTTACATGTCTACGGGCCAAATATAATGCATACGGGAAATAAAAACAAAAAATGCATTATGGTACTACATCTACAACATGTTTTGCTATTTTTGGCTTTCATGAAATTCCGTGTTTATTGAGATTGTAATCTACGATTGAACACTGTAATTGTGTGTGAATCAGTGATTAGACAGCAAAAATCAGTGATCGAAATAACAAAATATGTACATAATATACAGTATCTGGTGATTGAATAAACGTAATGTGACAGTTCGGAATAGTGATCTATTTAAAGAAAATACTGCACTTATTTATAGATGCCAAGACTGGAGGATGGTCTTGTTTAAATACTCTCTAATATTCGTTTCTACATAATCCTATGGTTTATCTATACACCCAAGATGACTTTATCAATAATATTTACGTTTTGTGCAACATGCCTCATTTTATTCGGCACAGGTGAGGGGTTATCCGTAGTTTATTCGATAATTTGATTTTATCAAGTCCATGTTTTCCTGAAGATGTATAGCAAATTATTCTCGTCTGCCGACTGATTCTTAAAATATAACAAACCTTACTTTGTTCACTGTATTCACTGAAATCTGGTTAATGTAATGTAAAATGTCAATGAATAATCCAGTTGCAATGATGGCATTCGATTTTTCATTCTCATAATAATTAACATCCAAGCATTCAGGATTTGGTAAAATTACCATTTTTGGGTTACAGGAGGTTGTATTAGATTTTAGTTTCCTTTTAGGTCTCATGGTTTTTAGGATCATGACTACAAAAACGATATGGAGGTATTTTTAGGTACCTTATTAATTCATAAGAATTCACAGAAATATTAACATTGTTTATTGAAGAATATTTAAAATTTATTTTTCTGTAATATTTTTTCAGGTTCTGCTAAATCGGCTAAATCATAATTATTGTAGACATAAATATGTTATTCTAAAATCAGATGACATAATCAGTTGTTATAAGTACCCTATTTACTTGTAGATGGATTTACTGCTGACAGTGTGTATTATTGTAGCCATAACAAGAAAATGCACATGTTAACACGATTGCATGCATGCAGTGACGTCCCTAGATAAAATGCCGCCCCATTTTTATACAGTATTTTTATCATCCTTTCATGAGTCCAATATCTAAGAAATGTTTTGTATGGATACATTATTAACAAAATATCAGACTGTAATTATTCGCAAATCTGCACGTGTTGTTTCTAGTCACCAAGGATGTCGAAGGGCAACGGAAGTAAACTAGATATCGCGAACTCGACAAAACCAGTGAGCTGAATTTTTTTAATGAAAGGTGTTTTCGTTATAAGTGTAGGTAGCTATTTCTATGTATCCCAAATGATTCTCCTCGATTTGCCGCCCTTCGAGTAACGGGACATCACTGCATGCATGGATCGAAAAATTCAGCTGCTTCTGAATTTTCACGCGATAGTTGGAAGTTGTGAGATATCTGCGCGTGCACAGTAGAACGATAGTGGCGAACCTGCCGGAAAACACAAAAAACACCGCGCAAAGCACTTTTCACGTTTACCTATTTTCACAACTAGTCAAATACCACCATAAAATGACAACAATGTGTCTCGCTTACACTTAAATAATGAGATTAGCGAGACAGTCAGCTGTTTTACGTTATTATTGCGATAGTTGAATTTACACACTATTTGGGACAGTAAATCCAAGCACGTGTACAGGCGTAAAATTATTATTGTCAATATTTGTGTGGTGCGTAAGGACATACATGGTGTCAGTGAGGAAGACCCGATACTAAGTACTTATTTAACGTTTACCTTTACCGTTTTCCAATCATACGTAATACCTACAAGTCACTTGCAACATATAGTGCGAAGAGATTTATTTCTTTTGTAAGTAATGAAGTTACATTAAATATAGGTACTTACTATGAAATTATTGGGCCTGTAATTGTAACTAATATTTATACGAACATAGTAAAATGATGCACTGTGCATTTGAGAAATAAGTAAGTTCTGTTTCTATACGTAGACAATCTTCAAAATAAACTCAACATAACCAATTGAATATTTTAATTATAAACAACTTCATCTTCTATCGAAGGTCAAATCAAATTCCAGAATTTCCTTTGACCAAGAGAATGTCCTACCTAAGCTTGCATTATGAGTTAAAGTAAATCATACTTCTCATTGCATATTATAGCAAAACCGGTTTCATCTTTATGGTAAATTCTGAATTGGTAAATTTTTAAAATCAAGCCGACTATCGTTGAACAAATATCCTCTTGGAAATATACACTGCGGGTATATTATAATAATCATTTACTTCAATCTAACATGAAGTCTTCGTCACTGATAGTGGATGTGTGTTTCGTATCGAGGTAAAGGTCGTACAAATAGTCCTGAATCATCGGTTATGCTCGGTAATTGGGGGCGGGTATGGGTTCAGTTGGGTACCTTGTCCTTCTTTGCACCCTGCTTATTCGACCATCCTTCAAATACCTAACGTAGATGACGATTCAGGACTAATTGTATGAGTTCTACTTTTAAAACAAATATAAATACATGAATCTGCTAAACATATTTCTGCCACAAGTTTTGCAAATTGATTTATTATTATTCCATTTGTAAGTAATAAAATTGTAACACGAGTAACTAACGATATTTATAAATAATAGGTATAAAATTAATTATTGTTCAGATAATTCCAATTAAAATTTGTATTTAACCACTGCTGTAAGAAATAAGAAAGATTTCTGAAGTTTTTATTAATTCTATTCTATTATAAGATTGGTACAAGTACTTATTCCTTTTTTAATGATTCATCAGCCCTAATATATTGCAATGCATTACTATATACCGGTGGCGAAGGGTGGAGGTAGTCTGTTAAGATCCGACATATAGTGCACACTAAACTTTGTCAGTCAAACGTATTCACCACTGATACCAGCTGTAATCCTTTAATTTTCAGTGTTTCCCAAACTTACTGAACATAGGCAAGTTCGAGACCTTTTTAGTTACTAAATTATCTTTATTAGTGTCGTGCAACAAATAGAGAATTATGGTACATAGTTTTACGATTAACATAAATCATATCTTGTAAATTTCGTTAATTCCATTTTGGTAGAAAATTTAATTTTTATTAAATATTTTCTGTGTAACATTCTTCAACCCATAACATATTTAATAATTTTAAAAATCAATCCACAAAAATCTTCTATTTTGAGTCCATATAACAAAAAAATTTGTAAACTCATAATTAAGTATGCACTAGGAATTGTTTAGAGAGCTTGTTCTTTTTGCATTCTTTAAATTTCTAAATTCTATTGAATACTAGACGGTTTTGAATATCTCCTGCAAATAAGTTTTGTTTTGTGAGATTTACATGGTAGAATGAAGATATTGTAAAATCCAATCGATATGATGATGATATTGTTTACTGATAGCTCCTTCGCCCTGCGGAGCGGCCGTTCCCCAAGGTGCGGATGCGCAGTCGACAGTGGAAGGGGGTACGGGAAGCGGCGGATTGGAGACTCGTTTCTGCGAATTCTACAACGAGACAGCGTGCTCGGCCAATGCCAAGAATTGCCAAGGGCAGGAGGAGTGCGAGGCGCGGGAGGCAGACAAGCGTAACCACTGCTTCGTGTTGTGGCACACGGACAACGCGACGGGCGCCAGCACCATCCGACTGAAGGGCTGCTTCATGGATAGCAAGGAATGCTATGACCGTGGAGCCTGCGTGGAGGAGGCGCACCGCCCCAAAAAGGACCTCATGTTCTGCTGCTGCGAGGGGGACATGTGCAACCAGAATTTCACCTGGATTCCCTCGCCCACCCAAGCGCCTGCCATCAAAATCGGTGTGCAGCCTGAAACTGAGGTTTGTTATTCATTTCACCATTCAGATATTAGTAATTCAACATCATTAATTACCATGTATGTCAGCGTCGCCCACGACAGCCTTGTAAAGCTTATAAAGTTGTGGTTTGCGGGTTCGAATCCCATGTCTGACAAATTCACATGTTTTTTTGTATCCAGAGCTTTTGGACCTATGATGGGCATGTGGCTAACATCCATTTCTCATACCTCTTTGGGAGATGGCAAAGATCTTCAGATTATAGAGCCAATGAAAACAAAAATGTTTGTCATTATCATCGGGAGGTTTGTATCGGTAAACTGCCGGACGAAGGCCTCTCCGAGGTTATAATCTCTAGAAAAAAAATATGACACAGCAGGATTCGAGCCCATGTGCCTGATCACTAAGCTATGTGTGTCTTATCTAATTGCGACCAATGACATATTAAATGGACGACTCACTTCATACCCGGCGCGCACGAGAAATTGTGCATGAAAGTCATTCATAGATGTATAGGTAGATGTCACGTGACCATTGACGTATCCGTTTCCATTATGCGATACAAGCTTCGAGAATTTATAGTAATATAACCTTTATTGTAATGGCGTATTAGTGTCATGACTCATTGCGTTAGAAACAGATTTTCGGTTACTTATGACTTCTCGGAGATTAGACGCCAGTGAGCTCAGCGAATCACAGGCGACTGACTGTCCAATGGTTCCTGTCATTCAATTGCATTGAATAAACATTCGTCAATAACCTAAAATGGCATTTTATAAATAATAAATAATACTAACACATGCAAAGTGGTATCCCATCTTTCTTGGAGTGTTTAGTAGATTTTTTTACAATTTTTAACTAGGCACATTGGCATTTTGTAACACAATAATAACGGTGGAGTCGAAACCTGACAGTCAGAAATTTTGTATGGGCAGACCCAGCGGTGTCGCCAGACCGCTTGCAAGCAGAATGTTCATTTGAGTGTAGGATACCGATATTAAAATATGAATTTCGCCATCCGGCAGACCCGACACAAAGTGAGTGTCATTTTATTTTCTAGATGCTTCGTCCATATTAATGTCATTGATTGCGACGAAGTTAACTAGTGTTTTTACAATTCCCACATAAGCGCTTTCTTTTGTTGTTGTATTGGCAGTTGGCTTTTGTATTTTAAATCAAAGTATTAATAATTATTACCTTAATTACTAACTGGTGTCAGGATCTCTCCAAATTTTTATTATACTGTACTTGCACATGCTAATAATTTAATAAACTATTTTTTTTATTCAACGAATAATTAACATTCTTTATTGAACATACATAATTTGAAAACACCTCAAAGAAATATAATATAACCACTAGAAAAGATAAAGAGCTGTTTAACACAGGTGTCTCGAGAGGCTGCATTTACACATAAATGAATGGGCGCATTCAGACGGAGACACGTGTGTCGCATTCATTTATATATTGTATATGCAGTGACTAAAGATACCGGTTTCCAGACACCAATGTCTCGTGTGAAACGCTCTAACACAAGCAATCTCTACATAATGGTTTTTAACATTCTTTTAAATGAGGTCAGGTTCTCAAATGATCCATTACTACTATATCAAGAAAAATATCTTTATTGTAATTAATATTACATACATAGCTATGAAAATAATAACAACACTTTGTATGACATCTCCATGGGATATAATTCACTGTTAGGAATAAAATGCTTATAACATTTTGTACAAAACAGTTACATGTTTGAATCATGGGTATATATATTACATGGTGATGTGAAAACTGCGTGTGACACAATTAATTAATTAAAATAGGTGGCAATTTACAAAGTATTGCTGTACGCCGTTCTGGCGGTGACAGTGGTGACTGCAAGCGCTCTCTCCCTCTGCTTCCTGTACCGTCGCAAGAAGACGAACTTCTTCAACGAGTTGCCCACAGCGGAGCCTTCTTGTCCTCCCTCCCCTGAGGGGCTAGAGGAAGGGGGCAGTCTACCCATAGTCCTGCGGGAGGTGCGGGCGCGCGGCCGTTTCGGGGCGGTGTGGCGCGCCCACCTCAACCAGCAGGAGGTAGCCGTGAAGATCTTCCCCGTCCAGGATAAACAGTCGTGGCTGGCTGAGCAGGAGATCTTCAAGCTGCCGCGGATGAACCATGCCGACATCCTGCAGTATATCGGCGTTGAGAAGCGCGGGGACAACCTGCAGGCTGAGTACTGGCTGATCACCGCTTACCATGAGAAGGTTTGGAAAATCATTAAATTTTCCTTTTCTTTTAAGTCTTATGAAATTTAAATATTTAAACACGCATTTCTGCAACATTTCTAATTTGGTTGATTTGGTATCGGTAGCAAGAACAAAATTAATTAACCACCTATAAATTGGTGGATTCAAATTTAAACATTTTCGGCATTGACGCATTTGTTCATACAAATATCTCGGCAATATCTACACAGATGTTCTGCTGAATCTATAAACTTTTCTCATGTGTGATTAAATATCACTCAATTCAATATTGATATACCGTTTGACCTCTTCTTTCATTTTCATCTCTACCCCAATTATTTCAGGATACAGGAAACATTTTCATCCATATGGTCGTACTATGCCATTTAAAGATTAGTTTCAGTAAAATTGTGATGAAATTTGATTGAAATGCTTCCGGTTTAAAAAAAAAAATACTTTTGGTTCAGCAGCTTGTCTCATTTATTGAGTATGGTCTGTTTCTCTTCTCTGTCATTCCCTCGTGACTGAGACCACCTTGGAATATTGTCATCTTTTGAGCAACCAAGACTTTCCACCCCATCGATCGTCTGCTTCTCTCAGGGCAGAGTGAAGGCTGCCCCTAGTAAACTCCTTCACTCGGTCGCTCCAGCACGCCGACACTCTTCCTCTGCTTTATCTTTCCTGGAGGCTACCCAAAACAGCCAGTTTCTTCAGGTTGTCCGGTCCGCGCAAAAAAATATCTTTGGAAAACTGCAAAATGTGTCTCAAGACATAATATTGTCGAGAGCCAGAGAGCAAGTATCAAATACCATAAACAAAAACCACGCAATAAAAAAATCTATAAACATATAAAACAACACTCTTCAAAGTATGGATCGAAGTGCCAGACCGTAACAATAAAGAATGAGGAAGCTGCTGGACATCTCTGAAAAAGGAAGATATGAGAAGAGACAAGGAGAGAAAGAATGTTACACGTGGTAAGGAAGGTACAACCATGGACACAGTGGTAAAATGCCACAATTTTATTATTAATTAATTATTAGATACATAAAAAACGAATGTTTATCGCTGAATGACTGCGTCTTTCGTGTTTATTTGCTAATGCGAAGAGTATTATAAACATCATGCCAGATAGTACAACAGAATCTGTAGATGTAAAAAGTGCTACTGAAGCTAACCATTCGGGAATATTCCTAGGAATGAAACAACATGACACCAATTGTTTATTAGACTAACCGAAATCAGGGTCCATGACTCGACACCGTACAATGTTATCATACCGTATTTTTTTCTGAATTTATTGTCATATTTTACCCAAAACTGCCATTCTGCTAATGGTGACTTTTTTAATTGGAGACAAGATGAAGGCTATCTCCATACAATAAAGTTTTATTTGAACATCCTTGTGTCTAACCTAAATAGTCATGTTAAAATACTTTGTGCCTGTGATCATATCCATTTAGGCATGCTTTGCATAACAATTTACAGAGCCAAATGTGCAGACAGTGTTAGCATCAGACAATTGATGCGTTTTATTTTATGGATACCATAATGTTGTTTCAATTATGATTTCAATTTACTTTGCCCATAAATTGTGACATATCTTTGCACTATAACATCGAAGGAGATATATTAGATTGTTTAAGTAAAAATAGCTTAGGTATTACAAAAAGATATATGATGCGTAATGCCTTCAATCCAAATTGATTGAATCAAATAAAGCAGTGTACTGACTGACTGATAAAAGTTTTTTGCAACGGTCAACTTCAGAGGTCAAAACAAAACTAATGGGACGCAGCCTATATATTTATTAAATTAGTTAGAGAAGATCTACAGTTGATTGCCAGGCATTCAGCTAGATCTTGCATGCAGTGCAGCGTAGATTACTTCTCAATTGAATGCGTTTGGCCACTAAAAGCCATGATTTGATTTTGTTTAAACTTAAGGCGTCCGTCCATTGCACCCTAATAGATCCATAATCTCACACCGTAATATAATAATGTACATAATCATAAATGGCTGGTTAAATATTGATTTTTGTGTACTAATTCCAAACTAACCTGACTCATTTCCGCATTTTATATGTATTTTTAAAAAAATCAAAAATTTAATTTTTATAATAAATCAATTAATAAAAATAATTGCAATAAAGTTTTTGTGTTGGTTGAATATATTAATTTTATGTTTGAACAAGCAACCTGATGGATCAAAAAAACTATCCCTCCCTAAAAAGTGGAGTATACACTTAATATGTTTAATTAATCAAATTTGATGTGTTTTGATTTATTTATGAACAAAGGTATTTCTCACAAGTATTTGAAGGTTAATGTTTATTTATACTGAGGCATTTAAATGTGAATGGCGTATTGCAATGGTTGAATAATTTGACAGGGTTCCCTGTGCGACTATCTGAAAGCGAACACGATGACATGGGTGGAGGCGTGGCGAGTGGCGCACACCATGTCGCGCGGTCTTACGCACCTGCACGACGAGGTGGCTGCATCGCGAGGCGGGGCACGTAAGCCTGCGCTCGCCCACAGGGACTTCAAGAGCAAGAATGTCCTTCTCAAGATGGACATGTCAGTCTGCATTGCCGATTTTGGCCTGGCGCTCGTCTTCCAGCCGGGGAAACCGTGCGGAGATACTCACGGACAAGTAACATATATTTTCTTTTTTTGTCTATTTTAAAATGTTATTTATTATATAACAAAGTAATGAACAAGTATTTTTGAAATGACTGTTTTTATCTTGATTCCGTTAAATGCGATGTCAGCATGTTAACTTAAACTTTAAATATTATTTTATCTACTGTGATAACACAAGAGTTCATTTTGATCGTGTATGCATTTATGACTCGATCCGATGGCCTGTTTTAATCTGTGTTCAATAATAATTTTCTGTTTATCGAAGTGTTTTGATAATGCCATTCATCCAATAATAAGACTGATAACTTCTCCAATTTATTATTACATTACATATTTGACACCCATGACAGCCGAGCGGATCGTGAGTCTCGGTTTCGAATCTCGGGTCTGACGACAAAAAATCACATATTGTTTTTCAATGTGTGTTTGGACCCAGAGTATGGAGATATTAGGTTAAACGAGTGGCTGACGTCCATTTCTCGTAAAAACAATCCGATAATACAACCTCCACCCTGTGGAGGCTCGTATGATATTCTTGGATCAGACGTCGTGATGATTTAAAAAAAAATGATAGTTTATGACCGGTGGAATGTATACTCCCGCCATAGAGAAGTCATATTTTATTCTTGTGAAAGTTTTTACACGTCCAACTGAGAATGGAAATCCATAATAGCTGATTCAAAAATGAAAAAACATAAAACTCCCACATTTGGCCTCAAACAACGGACGTTTTTGTTTACAACCGGGCACGTTTCCAATTGCACCATTAAATGCGAAAATTATTGAGAACACCTAGTACACATAACGACTTGAAACAAATAATTTTACTTCAAGTCGTGTGTTTGTATTATTATATTATTGGTATTTCGGTATTTCCAATTGAATACCAGTATTCGTGAAAAATATAAAAAACGGAAACCAATAAACATAGATATAAAAATCTCTTTAAAATATTAAAATATTTTATAGCAAAAATATCTAAATAAGTACCTACATATCGTCGGTGTTTTGTAAAAAGGGCGAATCAACCATTTTGGCGAAATCTAGATTTTAATGAAAATACAATATGTAGGTACCCCACTAGCTTTGTTGTGTAAAAACGGCAAATTTGTATCTCCACAGGAAAGTACTTAAAAAATGATAATCGACTAAAATTAAATTAATTAAAAATACGAATAAAAAGCGAATGTGACATATTAGGCCTTTTAAAATATTATATAATAATGCCTATTATAATGACAATATTCTTTCTAAGCTTTATTATAAACATGTTAGATATTTTTAATCAACCACAGGCTTAGGCCGGAAAAACTTGTAGGTCAATTTTGAATATATTATTTTAATTTGCCTTTTCGTTGTATACTGAAAAGACGTATTGCAAATTGACTTTTTATACATTATAGAATAAGTGCTAGAAATTGTTATAGGTAGGTACCTACTTACCCTTCAAAAAATGTCCATTTTTCATAACGCCAACCCATCGTTAAGGGCGGACGTGCTCAGCGTGGGTCAAAATGTAGCTTTTTTCTATTTTCAAAGCATGATCCTGGACATACCTTAAACGTTGTTGATAATCTATTTGTATAATTTTGAAGCCTTATTATCCTTTATATTTATTTTAAACATTTGATGACTGCATAAAGTATTTTTATTACATAAAATAGTATTCTTTTAAACCTCTCGCTCTAATGTTTTAGTCATATTTCATTTTAAAAAAACCGTTTAAAAAAAAAAGATTTTTTTTTCGGTTAGGTATATGTTCAAACACGCGCGTTAACATGGTCTTACTCCCTAATTCAATTTTAGTTTGTCAATTTATGGCTACGGTCGTATGTTGTAGCTTAACCACTGGGGGATGACAAAAGAAATGGCGTATTTCAAAAAAACACTACCTTATTCTTAGGTCAATAATTATTATAAAGCAATCATTATTCATAGGATGTTTATCACACTTGAATGGTCAAAGACATAGCTTATAATTAGTATCTTTAGAATTATCTTCAAATGTGTTAATCTTGCCGATTTTTTGAATAATAAAATGCCTAATTCTTGTCAAATTTGGGATCACAGATATTATCAATATAATTTTTTATCGTAAATATTTTACTAAAATTATCTCGTCATAAATTATACTAATGGTTTTATAAATGCGTTTAAAAATTAATAAATGTAAAAAATCTTAACACCACTGCACAGTTATGTACCGAAAAATGACTATATTCTAAAACATTAGAGCGAGAGGTTTAAAAGAATACTATTTTATGTAATAAAAATACTTTATGCAGTCATCAAATGATTAAAATAAATATAAAGGATAATAAGGCTTCAAAATTATATAAATAGATTATCTACAACGTTAAAGGTATGTCCAGGATCATGCTTTGAAAATAGAACAAAAGCTCCATTTTGACCTACGCTGAGCATGTCCCCCCCTTAACCGAAATTGCACACAACACGTTATAATTTTTTGTAAATTAAGTCCACTTTTCTTTCTTTGCTTTTTGAAAAATCATCAATCACACGATTATAAAAATTGTCTATTTTTCCCACAAATTTTTTTCTATACTGAGCATTGCAAGAGCGGTCAGTCTATCTTGGCCCATCGTATTGCGTAGAAAGGTTTTTATTCTTTTGATATTGGAAAAACATCTTTCACTTTCAACAGCGTCATTGGTATGACGCAAAATAAATTGGAGAACTTTGATCGACTCGGAAAATGTAAATGTGAAATTATTACTGAGTAAAAAATGTAGAAGAGAAACTGCACTATTAGCGCCATGTAAATCATCTCATTGATAAAACACCAATAATTCATTTTTTAACTTGGTTTTGTTTATTTCTTCTAACTGTTTTACCAAATTTACTTGACTTGTGGGAAAATTATTTTTAAAATCAGTGTAATTTTCTTTATTGAACAAATCGGATATAATGAGATGATCGTTGGATGCGAATCGTGCTTCCATTTCCACTATAATTGTATCACAGACTTCAATTGCTACTGCGTGCGTACTAACTGCTTCACAAAAATGTTATAAATCACTAAAAACCAAACGTTGTGTGTATATACAATAACTGCACCAAAAACTATTTACATATTATGTACGCACGCAGTAGCAATTGAAGTCTGTGATACAATTATAGTGGAAATGGAAGCACGATTCGCATCCAACGATCATCTCATTTATGATTATCGTATTATGATTAAAATAACCAAAGACATTCGTCAAAACCTGTCAACGTATCCGAACCGCATACACAATTGCCGTCTTGAGACCAATTATCCAGTCAACGTTATCATTCTGTTTTATTTATTTAGGTGAAAAAATCTTTTGTCTCACACTCGGGCATTGCCGATATCACTGTAATTCACGCACCGTTGCAAGCTTAGATGTCGAATTTTGTGTTATATCGGTCTCTGTCTTATGTATGAGAAATGAGAGAGAAAATTTTATAAAAATATTCAATTTGGGTCAAGTTTCAAATTGCCGGCAAACACAATATTTTTGTTCGGGGAATTATCGCCCAAACAAAATAAAACCCAATAGACAGGGTCGACACAATATCGCGCACACTATAATTTCAAATCCACCGATTATTATTAATATTATTATATATGACATTGCACATATTATTAATATTATTATGTCGATTGTAAGGTATTTATTTTGGGAGGTCAATGACCGAATGACCTAAGGAGCGGGCCGCCACTGTCCACAGGTAATAAACAAATAAATGTCAAAAGTTAAAAATCCTCCTCCTGTAAAATAGCATTTTGGTTAATTCGCCCTTTTTACAAAACACCGACGATATATTATGTAACTTTTAAAATAGGTAAAGGTAACATAATATAGTAGAGATGCTGATGTTTACAAATACCTATATAGTATAAAGTTGAACCATTGACACTTTCTTCGAATGATCTTTCAATAAATCTATTTTATGAAGTGTTCTTGGATGTGTATGCGCCCCACTGCTAATTCCACCTAATGTTTTATTACCCTTTTTACACAATACAGCTACTTCTTTACTTTTATCCCATATAAAGTAAAACCAAACACAATATTCCTCACTTTTTTATTAAAAAAAATATATATTTCTCTATTATTCTATAAGCTACTATTCAGTAGATAAACATCAAACAATTAGGCACAGGAAAGTCCATTATAGTAGACTTACTATTTCTATATAGGGCCGAGGTTTCTAATGATTATACAAACGGACAGTAGGTATTTAAGCGCAATTTCAGATACATCTAAAAATATACCTGACAACTTATAAGACCCGGCGAAAATATTTGGATAAATTTTCAATCAGGGAAGTAGGTACCTACCTATATTGTAATAATGTATTTTGCAAATTTGCACGTGTTCTTACTGGTCACCAAGGTCGAAGGCCAACGGAAATAAACCAGACAGGCATAACTCGACAAAAAATTACACTAACGTAATACCTTGTATATTAATTAATACATTTTATATCCACTTTCAATACCGAATATATCGGTATTGTCTGATTTTTAAATCCGGTATTTCGGTATTGAAAAATACTGAGATACCGGTTTTGAAATACCGGTATTGTAATCCCTAGTCGTGTGTACTCTTTATTTATTATTTATCTTGTGACATGATATTATATGTAACAGAAGGAGGTAGAAAAAGCCCAGATATATCATATTATGTCATAATGAACATCTTTTTTAGGTTGGCACCCGCCGGTACATGGCACCGGAGGTGTTGGAAGGTGCCATCAACTTCACCCGCGACGCCTTTCTTCGGATTGATATGTATGCGTGTGGTCTTGTTTTATGGGAAATCGCATCCAGGTAAATCTAACAACTTCAATAGGATATTGATTTCATTACAACGATTGATTATAGGACTAAATTTGCCATCTTTTAATAATACAATTGAAATTTTCCCTTCTTTTGTTACACATTCACTGCTGACCAGATAATTACTAATAAATTACCACGTTTAAATATCAAGTTAATTATATCTAATGTCCAACTAATGCAAACGCGCTAGTCGCGTTGTCAGCACTAAATGAGTTCATTACAAATTCCAAAAGTCTCCTCACAGATTTTTGCTTTGTATTAACACATTTTGAGCGGGAAGGGTATTTCTACCCGCGCGCCGTATCGGTGCTTGTCGGCGGGACGGGTAGAAATACCCTTTACGCCGGCTCCACTTGAAGTGCGGGAAAGGTATTTCTACCCGATTATTGCATACGAATATTTTATGTCAACGGCGTGAAAATGTTTCAAACTACACACACATCTACAAAAAAAAATAATATACCGTCGTTTCATTTACTTACGCACATACTCTTGCGCAGCCCATATGAGAGCTTGTGCGTGATAAAGAAATTTGTTTAGAGTCGATAAATCGGCGAACTATATTTCTGTAGACGATAAGATGGCTAAAACTATATCTGTCTTCTTTTCACACTTTATTTTTTATTTTTTGATGGGTGAGCAGGAAGACAACATTTTGTGAAATATCGATGTATTTTTTAAACATGGTTTGTTCGCTGTACTGTGAATGCGATTATATGAATATTTTTATGATGTGTGATAAATACATATGTCTCTTTCTCAACTATAATAATATCCTTTGTGAGCGAGTGAAAAGAGGACAATTCGTGATCGACGGAATGCATTCTTCGCACTTGTTGTAATATTGTGCGGTAAGATAACGCTGGTATGCGAGCGGAGCAATAAATTATTACATGAGTGGAAACCAATGTTATTTAGATGTCTGTAATCTACTACGATCTATATTGAATATCATAATTTAATTTTCAAATACGGCGCTATAGAACGGGTATGTTTTTACAAGTGAAATATATTTAAGTAATCGATATTTTATTTAATCTTTCAAAAATGGCTTCAGACAATTATGAAAGCGATAACGAAATATTCGACGATACATTGTCTGCCTATTCTGGCGAAGATTTACCTGAATTAGGCAGCGACAGTGATAGCGATAACGATAGTGACTACACATTTGGAAACCGCTATGTGTTATAGAATATAATAAATATATGAAAGGGGTTGACCGTGAGGATCAGTATCTCTCTTACTACTCGATCATGCGAAGAACAAAAAAATGGAAAAAGATAGTTGTCATATTGTGTTTGTTAAATTGTCCATTTTTTAATTCTTTTAAAGTTTATAAGGTATTAAATCCGACCAAAAGACTAACTAAGAAAAAAAAGATTACAAACAGTTTTTGCGTAGTATAAGGAAATTTTGGACAGCCGACCATATCGTCGAAACCTACGCAATTTTGGAAGAAGCAGGACCATCTCATCACGATTACCGAGAAGAGTGGTTAAAAGTGATCATCCTGGGAGGTTATCACTTGATATGAAGAAGCATCGAATGATAAAAATTGTTACCGGTGGTAAAAAAAATACCCACAAAGACAGTGTCGAGTGTGTTCGGTGCACAAAAAGAAAAGTTTGACTAGTTATATGTGTACATTTTGTGACGTCCCCCTACACGGGGGTGAGTGTTTTCATAAATATCATACTTTATCCAAATATTAGAATAATAATTTTTGTGCGGGAATTTATTTATAGTGAGTGGAATATTTTTTACGAAACCTTCCTGTAAATATGTGATTAGCACCATGTACTTACGTTATTTTAAACAATTTGTTCTAAAAAGAAACACAGCACTGGGGAGCAATATATGAGTGTGAATTCGAAATTTCGTTAAAAAATAACTGATAGTTTGGAAGATAGAGCGATTTTTGTAAAATTCGATTTTATTTCAATTTCTTTGATTTGATTCATAAAGACGTGTCATTGTGTTTTGTCCAATTCAATTATTTTTGAAGAAATGTTAATTAATTTATCATCAAATTTTTAATATCTAAGGAGAGGAAGTTGTGGCTCCTAAGAATAAGGAATCATATTATGGCATTTAATATATTGTCCTTATTTTAGCTGTACTGTCTACGGTTGTTAGTCATTACTCCACACCTTCTCAGGGGAGGTGAACTCGCGGACTAAGGAAATGACTTTCACTTCTTTAGATTCTTCGATTTAGATAGACGTCAATGTGTTATTTTACACTAAATGATTTGGACAATAACTGGAAGTAGTCTAGTTGAATTCAGAGCCATAATAAAATATATATCTCTACTATGGGGAATTTAAGCAGAATTATGTATTGTTACCTTCCTGATCGAGTACTCCTTAAAGAGGGAGGAGGACCGATGGGCGATTCTTCTCTTCTGACAGGGCATGCAATTAGGAGAGACATTAAAAAGAAATGAATTATTATGTAATAACACAGAAAGTGGCTGCACAGCACCCTTTTATTTGAACTTAATTATATTATTTTCAAAAAAGCAAGTTAAACCACAAACACAATCTTCGTCCATGTCCGCCCCTTGGTTGTTGCATACGGAAACTGGATACGGAGATGTTATTATTTTTCGATCTTTCCAGGTCTCAAGCGTGGGGTACTCCTGGAGAGTACATGTTACCTCTGGAAGAGGAGGTCGGGGCTCATCCGTCCCTTGAAGAAATGCAAGAGGCTGTCGTACACAACAAAACCAGACCCAAGATTCCAGAACTTTGGCGTAAACATAGTGTAAGGAATTTACTTTTCTCTTACTATGTTAACAAACTCGATTTCGTCCGGTGTCGACACATTGTCTCACAATGGAAATGGCTGTTTTGGCAATATAATATTTAAAGATTTATAAACGTTTCTTTTTAAAAACTGGCTATTTGTTTTGTGGATGATTTTAGTATGAGTAAAATATTTATGAACCTGTGTAACATGACATCACAGAACAGGAAAGATTAAACAAAATTTATATGCTGATTATGTATTACAATGATATACAGTCATAATTTGGAAACACTTTGCAAAATTGAAACATTTTTGTAAAATTTTAGGGCCTGGCAGTGATGTGTGACACAATGGAAGAATGCTGGGATCACGACGCGGAAGCCAGACTGTCCGCGTCGTGCGTAATGGAGCGGATCGGAGCACTCACCCGCCTCCCCAGACGCTCCCTCCCCCAGCACCTGCCACTCCTCATCGAGAACGCCCTCCCTCTCACTCCGATTTCGGCCCCTGGCATTCTTGCCACCTCCAATATCAACTGTAACCGGGACGAGTAGCATCCGAGCATCCCCGCCGTCGCGCAGATTCACCCTCATCCCCCCGGGACCCCGTTGCCCTTCGAGATGTGGGTCTTCAAGCGATCGCAGGGAAACTCCTAAACGGTTTGGTGTCATATGGATATATTTGTGGTACTGCTGTTTACGAAACGCTGAATTTATTTATCGTCTGACACTTGTAGATAACTTAAAAACAAAACCCCAAATTGACTTAACCGTTCTACTATTTGGTTAGGTTCGGTTTGAATCTTGTCCGTTTAAAACTCAAATATAATTCCTCGGTTATAAAGCCCCGGTGCTTTGTATTAAGTTTTACCTAGTTTTTAATAACAGCAGCATGCACATTGGTAGTGTCTAGTGTCGAAAGAACTCCCAGATAAGGTGTAACAAGTGCTTCAATAAATGATTTCCAATAAAAATAATTTAATACATTATACACAACAAGCCATTTATGGATTAGGGCAATATCATCGAGATTTGATTTTGTCTACGTTCGTTTGTAGAAATAATTGAATGTATAGTGAACAAATAACATATTAGGCATTCTGTGACCCAAATTTTGTATGCTAAATTTGAGGGTGAAGTATTTTTTAAATTCGCAGTTTTGCGCAAAATCATGAATGATGACTACAAAAAAATATATAATATGACGTTTACTACATTTTTAGTAATATTTTGATTCTATTTTTTCATTAGTATCAATCAATTCACTGTTGAATGACAGCCTCTCCAAGCTGATTCCATTTCTCTTGCTCCTGTGCCTTGTCAGACGGTTTCGTGTCTCAATTTATTGCAGTCAACTAATAACTTATGCGAAATTCCATTCAAAACACGACTGCATTTTACCCATGCGACATGATAACAAAATTTGACCTTGGCACAGATATTTTAATCTATTATACTAAAAAAATGCAGTAGATATTCTGTCTAGTTGATTTATGTATTTTGATTGGACTGTATCACAATTATTGAGCCCTTCTCCGGAAAAAGAGCATTTTCATGGTAATGTTATTTTTTGATAAATCAGTTGAAATGATGCTCACTGCATTAAAAAAAAATTAATTGATTTAATTAACTAATTAATTATTTTAAATAAATAATAAATTATTTTAATTAATTTATTGATTTAATGGAACTGGAAGTATTACAGTGGTGACGTGTATCACATTATTTTAGAACTGGCGCATCATTTTTAACTGCTGTAATATCAGAATGAAGATTTCAGGATGAAAGTACTGTTCCGGATGGGGGGGGGGTTCATTTATTGATAGATGCATTTTGATCATCATCAGTCTCACAATATCTTCAAATTTCTACGTTATTTTCTTTTTTTAAATTACATTATCATGCCGAGGGTTTAAGAATGTCCTAAAAAGTGATTTAAAAACTAAATAGTGATTGCTGTAGGATGTTATCGTAAAGTGATGTGTCAAAATATAGGAAAAAGTGTAGGTATTTTATAAACTATTTTTGTGGTTTATACTAAGTAGCATTGTATATATATTTTTTAATTTTAATAATATAATATAAGAACACTATTATTACATATTATTATAAAGTAATACATACATCACATCTGGATACATAAAGTGTAAGTAGATTTATGACATTCCTATAAAGGAATTATATAGATTTAGTGATATGTAATTGCCATTTTTTAAAGATTTATTTTGTTTTATGTATTGATATGAATATAACTGAAAAAATATATGTAAATATTTTACGGCATAATGTTTTGTGTTTTTTGGTGTGGATATATTTATCTATTACATTCTTGCCTCCGACAATCGGTAAATTATCAATAGAGAATCTTTATCATTCAGTTCATGACTCGCAAAACCTTCAGAAACATACATTGTCATCCCGAAAGTCATGAACTGGCTTTTCTTTGTTATGTATTTTCAATGAAGAATACATTTTTAAATCTTGAATAAAAATAGCATATTATTAAAGCAGTGGTGTTCAAACTTATTCATTTCACGGCACCTTAAAAATGTATGTATATTTTTTTAGTTTTTCTAAAAACTTTATCGAGTGATTCAGAAATCAAGTCATGTTCGACATCGTCGGTAAGGGAAGAGGAGTTTAAATTCTGTTGTCGCCTGAAGAAAAACGAATATGTCATGATCATGCACCGACACATTGAATTTAGGTTGTCTGGAATTTTTTATTTTCGATCAGTCAGATTTGAGAATTACTCACTCTGTTTTAAATGGCTGTATTTCCAAAAGTGAGAACGATTGTTTTCACTATAATTTAAATATTTTCAATCATGGACAACCGCGACAATACAGATATGTTCAGTAGATAACTTACTTAACGTAAGGGGTTGGATGCACGCAGTTCCCCTAAGTTTAATTTCATATTTTCATCGAGCTTTGGTGGATTTGTAATAGACTAATATTGTTTTACTTGTATTGTGATGTGTAATTACATAATATATAAAACTGTACTCTAACCTGTCCGTATAGCGCCAAATTATTATTCCATATGCTATATAAATGGTCAACTAAAATATCTGATACAGTTATAAAAAAAATTCGATTGTATAGATACATAATATAAAAGAATAGTCACGAATAATAACAAAATGAGAAATTTATTTATATTATCTATTAATTATGTAGGGTCTAATGCAAGAAATATTAAAAAAAAATTTTTTTTTTGCATGGGTTTTATAATATAATCTATTATAATATGAATCTTTTCTATTATCAATAATTATTACAATACTACTAGGTGTGTATGATTGTGTATCCTGAATGTAAATTTTGATAAATGTTTTATTGTATGTAATCGTTTTTAATTAGAGGTGATGAAAATTCTCATGTAAATTTCTTGCATTGGGGCCTATAAATCTATGGCCTCCAAAACTAATATTAAATGTTTCCCAAGGGCCTTTATAATCAGGTCTCGGCACGAAATTGTGAATTTTAATTGTAGTGTTATTTATTGCTTATATTTCAATTGCGATCCAGTGAACGGTTTGCAGGAAATGTTTATTATTGCGTATTGAAAAAAAAAATGGTAACAATCGATAATCATCGTATGAATTGAAGTGTTAAACATAGCAATCGCCAAATATCACTATGTTCTAAATTCACAATTTCGTGCTGCTGCCTCACTATAGATGGCCTTGAATGTCTCATTGTAAACCGAGAAGTAAAATTTATAGATCTGATAACTATATACGCGCAAAAATAATATCACAAATACGCACAGATTTTAAAATGTATAGTATCTTTTCACTAGAGTTTGTATCTAATTTTCGATGGCATATGTAATCATTAGATTAGAAGCTTTTTCCTGAGCAATAAAAGTGGGCAGCTGTCGTAATCGGCTAAACATTTACGGCGCGTTTACATTTACGTGATCCGCTTTAGGCATACTCACGCGCATATTAAACCTACGATTAAGGAACAGTTGTGATTAATGTAACAAGGTCCTAATAACGTTAATATCCTCTCGTATAGTGCAAATTTGTGGATTGGAAACACATAAATCGGTACAAAAGACTCACGGTATGATTGTTTGTATATAAAAGTCTATGAAAAATGGTATGTAATGACTGCCGGAGAAGTACCTAACATGTCGGTGACGATTTTGATACACAGTTTAAAAAAAAAGTTAACGTACACTATAGGTACAATAAAAATGTTTAGAATGTAGCTACCGTAGCAGCTCATTAATCGGTCGGACAGGGCATTGGTTAAGTTTTATTTAAATAGTTCACGGTTTATATTTATCTTATCTTAAGAATCTAAACCTATTTAAAATTAAGGGACTGACCGCACTTAGCGGAGTTAAAGAAACAGACACATCATTACGTTTCCTCTGCATTTCGCAACAGACGTATTGATGTAGACAACGCTACACCGCTGTGAAACGAAATATCTCAATGCCCCTTGCACACAAATGCAAAGTAATTATACTCTTATGTCTCGTTCATACTTATTTGCCTTGATGGTATTGTAGTTTTGTTTCAGGGTGAAATACACACAATTAATTGCCGCGTTATTTCGTTTGTATGTTCCGTTGCTGAATTCATATTATCATAACGATTGCTCCGTTAACCAATGCTCTCGATAAAGATAAAATGACCTTGGTAAAATAATATATAATTCGATAGCTGTCAGGCGTTAATATTACGATGCACCGAATAATTTCTATTTTTTATCATGATACCTCAAAAATAATCTTTGTACTGTTGAAAGTTGAGAATATATTGAAGAGTAAACTTAATAATACATACATACATAGTAATAACTGTATGAAAGCTATTTTCTTAATTCATGTTGTGGTCCTTTGATTTAATGCTGTTTCATCCTTAATTAAATCCCGAATAAAATTATATAAAAAAATTTACCAAACTTCCTACATATTAATGTTTTCCATGCATTTTGTGCTGTAACGTAAATGTCAATTTGTGCTATTTCATATGTATGTTGTAAAATTGAGTTTATTTGACGTTTTAAATCTTAATTGATTATAAATGAACATGAAATGACAGGAGTCATATAGGAGTGCTTAGCAATACTGCATATCGTAAATAGGTACTGATACAATCAGAAAGTAAGAGATGTTTTGTTTGGTGGCTTCAAAAGCAAAAACAACATTCTGTTAAAAAATGCGTTTTGAAATGTTTTTGTCTGAGATTAAAATACACACAGATTTTAACAAGTTAATTAAACAAAGCCAACTAGCTTTTGGTTATTAAAATTTTATCATGCAGTTCAGATGATATTCATAAAATATTGTACTCTATTTTGAACTAAATGAATGAAAGTCCTCCTAAACATCCGAAAGCTAATCGCAATAAATAAACACCAGTGAAAAATATTATTCTCAATGATATAATCGGGAACATGTTATGTATGTAGATATCTACCGAAAGAATCCTTATAAAGCTTAAAATATTAATTACAACATTAAAAATTAATAATAGAAGCTATTAGTTTCAAAGTCAGTAATTTTTTCTTTTTTTGATATTTTTATTGGTTCTGGTTCTGTAAGTACTTTCCCATTATATTATATTCATGAATTATCAAATCCAGTTCTGTTTGTCAGTAAAATATAATTAAACCGGAGGTTGATATCAAAGTCTTTTACATTCATCGGCTCCCATTTTTTCACATTTCACGATTAACTTTAAACATCATTTTTCATTAATTTTAATGGTTATAATTAAGGACACATTTATTGGAATCGCAAAAAGAAAATATTCTATTTGCAGTCCTAAATGTGATTATTTCAAAATAGCAGAAGATGGACGTCACCGACTTTGAAATTAACTGCTTCAATAATTATGGTTCAACATAGCAAGAAACATAGCAAGAATAGAAATTTTCACGAATAAAATCTACATTGTGCAATTTTTAGTTTCAACACTACATTTTCGGTTTCAGCACATTTATTTTAGATATATTATGTAGTGTCTACGTATGTATAAACTGTGCCAAAAAATTTATATGTAATACATATTAAAATTGGTTATTATGTATTGATAATAATATAATACTCTCCATACATAATTAATTAGTGTGAATCGGCATTTTATTTTTGGCATAGTGTTCACTTCCCGTTTATTGATGAAATAATGTAAATATAAAATAATATGTAGCCTATAACTAATTTTTTACATTCATACCCTATTTAGATATATTTTTTAATTAATCCTCTATGGGAAATATAGTCGATGTTTGCTACTCGGTTAATATTATTATCATTAATCTAAATTATAATTCATCATAGACAAAACAGATCATAAAGCATGATTATCTTTTGTCTCTATTTTATTTTGATAATAATCTGTATCGAGTGTTAGTCGGGCTAATTTTTCGTATTAAGTATTATGTAGTTATTGTGTGAAAGTCTCAACTCAGCCATACGAGTTCCTATTAAATTACATCCTGCGCCATCTATTTTGTGATTAGGTTTATGTAATAATTAAAAATTACACTCTGCTATACTTGTGCATTTTTATACATTGTTTTAGTATAGCAACATTTTCTCCTTTCTGACAACATTTCATCACAATTTCAAATTAACAATAATAATAAAATTATGATATCTGTGAGATTATTCATAATTTTGACACTATCAGAAGTTTTTTTTTATGTTGGCATCACCTAATATGCTATAGAATATTTTTAATATATTGATTGTTTATGGTTTTTCATTAAAATATTTGAAGATATGGGATACAATGTTATGAATTTTTAATATTGGCATCATTTAAATAAATTGTTAGTACATACGTAGTTATGTACAAAATATGCTGTGTTTTGTATTTTACGGAGACATTTTTATTAGACTTAGTCTCGTATAAAATATGTTTCCCATTGTCTCATTAATGCTCAAAATTAAAAACGTTAATTATATAAATTTCTGATTGTGTCAAGCCATGTTTACAATCTCAGAATCTGATATTTTGGTAATTATGTTTTAGATATATGGATCATGGCAGGAATGCAATCATATACATATATGTATAAATTACATTTGTAACATAACATTGTAAGATTGCAACTTAATTGATCGGTTGAAACATTGAGGATTTGTGTATATGAGTAAAAAGTGGTACTAGAAACAAAGGTGTGAGAACGGGATGAGGTGTTGTATTTATCATTTTTCTTTAAAGAATAATATATCAATTACCATTTTTGAATGGCTTAGTTTATATTTATGTCCAAACCAAGACTGAATTATTTAGAAACGTTTCGGTAACGCGCAGAAAATCATATCACATTATATTTTGAATTATCGCTATTTGGTCACTTTTAAACTCAAATTTGTTAACAAAAAAACAAATCACGCAACATAGAATTTGATTAAATGAACTGTGAATTGAATTTTATATACTAAATGCAACTGAAATAATTATAGCTACACTATTTATTTGGATACTTGTGTTTGTACCAAAGATATTCTCATGTCAACACACGTTTTTCGGCCTGTCATGTCCTGTCACGCTGAGTTAAAGAGAGAAACATTGAGATAGAGATAATCGCTATCTCTATCTCAGCGTGACAGGATGTGACACGATGGTAATGACGTGTTCGGCCCATTATTGATTTTTTCAAACAGAATTATGCTTACAATATTATGTTTGATGAGTTATCTAGAAAAGTTAACCGTTAACAGTGACTTGTCAAAATAGATTGCTAAAAAATAACATTTGCATTTAAAATCGATCATTGCACTGTTGAAACTTTTCCCGTAATGTAAATATACACTTATATAATATATATTGTGATATGATTATCATCTGACGACGTACCGTAATGCTACTTGTATTTAATTAAAATGTACATTGACTGCTTTTTAATGACAAGTCGATAAAAATTTAATTTAAATTTATTGATTGACATCGAATTTTCAAATGATTAATGAAATCTTTTCATGCTGTCATTTTGAGATATGGCGTAAGGTCGTTTTCACATAACAAATAATATTGCATCAATGTGGAAACCGACCTACACAATGTCATAAAATACAATATACATATTGCATTATAAACATTCAAACAATGACAGACCTTTATTTGCTTCTGAAATTTCTTTGCCAACTAATATTCTCTGTAAATATGTAGTGACGTTATATTGATTTAAACTGTGGAAAGGGATAGTGAATTTTCAGGTTAATTATTTATACACTATGATCATTTTTATAATGTCAATGGCAGATTTGATTTACGTTCTATCAGCGGTGAAGAGTGAAGGTAGGCTGTTAACATCCGCCATAAATAGTGCACATTAAACTTTGTTAGTCATACGTATTTGTTTTTATTGAACTAAGACTACAATTTACAGATGGTGTTAGTTAGTTTTTAAATAATAATCAAACCCTGCCTAAACCAAATCATAATAGTTTTGGTATACTTTGGGCGAAATCTACTACAAAGTTGTGCACACTTTTTCATTCATACTTATTTGTTTTTGTTGGATTTAAAATACATATTACACATATTGTTAGTTCATTTTTTTTAATTCATTAAACCCTCCCTAAACCAAACTATAAAAGATAAAAAATATTATTACATCTATAAAATATCCTAAGTTATGTATGATTTAATTGCATAATTTTAGATATTTTATAGGTAGATGAGTATTTTTTGACTATTGTCTATCAAGGTTTGGTTTTCGCAGCGTTCAATTGAATTTTAAAAACTAACTAACACCATCTGTAAGTTGTAGTCTTGTTTCAATGAAAACAAATACGTATGACTGACAAAGTTTAGTGTGCACTATTTATGGCAGATCTTAACAGCCTACCTCCACCCTTCGCCACTGTGGTCTATCAATGTAGAGTGTTAAATGAATATATATTATTATAATAATTATTTAATGTCTTCAATGTACTAATGGTAATGTATAGAATTAAAATCATTCAGAGAACTATAATTTTATTATTTACGCGTATTTGATAAATGAGATTTAATTATTTTTTTTGTGACAGTCGATGTTGTTGAATTGTATTTTTTCCAATTATATTATTACTTTATGCATAATAAATTTATTATTCGCATTTTATATTATATATTATAATACTATTATGAACTTAACCTATCAATCTAGGATAAATATTTAAAATTAATCAACCCCTTTCCCGATTACAATTTTTTGTGTTGCGTAAGTATTCTCGTGTAGTTAAAAGGTATTGATAATTAATTATGTAGAAATTATCGAATGTTTTGCAATATTATTTAAAAAAAATAGATGCAAGTAATTCAAATATAATGAACCAAAAATATGCAATAAGAATTCTCTTTAGTGGCAACATTAATATTCCAAATGCACCACTATGTTATAATATTATTTTCAAGTTTCTTAAGACAATATTATTTTATTTTCGATTCTTGTCAAAGTAACCTAGAAAGACAAAAATTAAATTTGTTGGTGGCTTCTACAATTCAAGTTGTACATACGATCTATTAATTGATTGGTTTAAAAAAAAGCCATTGGATAAATGTTAATTATTTTGACAGGTATTGACTATATAGAGGTTTAAATTTCATGAGGGTATATCTACAAAATCACAGTTTTAATATAATTATAAGAAAACAGATATTTCTATAATTATTATTAATTATTTAGAAGCTGAGGATTTAACAATTACAAGTGAGATTAAATTAAGAGCAGTTTTCATATCATTGCATACCTATTTAAAGATTTAAATAAATGAAAAGTCATAACCAGGGAACACAATATTAATGGGGAACTGAAGTAGGATCCACTTTTTATTTTAGGCCTTAAAACCAAGAGACACAGGAAGCTGACGAGACATATTTAATGGGGGTTATGTTTACACGACAAACTTTAATGTTAAACATATTCTTTAACACGTGTCTAAGTTCATATCATATTTTTCCACACCCGAGAACTGCGCCCTGTTATACCACAACCAATGGGATAAGCCAGTTCCTATTAATTTTGTTTTCCCTGGTCATATTGGTTCACCATAACATATTTAATTTAAATGTTTTGGCCCGGACATGTACTAGTTAAAACACAAATCATTAATTAAAACATATATTTTTTTGGAATAGTATTAATGGATCACTTGAGAATAAGATCTCATTTACAGAATGTATAAAACAATTACAGTAAAACCTCATTAGTAAGAACACTGATAATTCGAAATTCGCCGTAATTCGAAATTTTCCAGAAAAAAAAGTTCCTTGAACATTATTTTCATATAAAACTATACCTTTAATTCAAATTTCGTAATTCGAAATGATTTCAGAGTCACTGGGATATAAAAATATTCAATAAATCGTAATAAAGTACACTATTTCATGAGCCAATCATTGAAGATTGTAACAGACTTTTCTTAAAACATCAAAATTTACTTATTTTATGATGTTAATAAAAATAATCCTGACATTTTATGACCCATTTCGGTGGGCATTGGGAACGAAATTAATGCAAATCAAATTTTTTTTTTTTTTTTCAAAATTTAAATATTTTCCCCCCATACATTTCGTATTCGTAATTCGAATTTTTTTTCGATTTTCGGTCCCATGGAATTCGTATTAACGAGGTTTTACTGTATATAGGTTTATAATTGCATATTTAATAAGTTATAAATCAATTTGCCCAACTTGGCTACCGTAACACTTGTCTTCTTTCAATCCTCAGCAACTTCATTCATCATAATTTTGACGCATGAATGTATGTGTTTTAATTATGATTCAAGATTGATGTGGGTGTACTTTTTTGACAATTAGAGCCTATTAGAGACAATTAGAATTAAATAATATTGCAGAATAATATTGCAAAACATTTGTTAAAAAAATTGTCTCTAATCAGATTGTACATTAATCAAAGGAAAGGGAAGAATTTCTTTTAGAATTAACCTAAAGATACATTTATATTTATGGATTTAGACGTACAATAAACTATTTTGACTAAAACGTAGAGTAAAACTTAATTCACCGAACATGTACAACAATGAGAAAATAATATTTTTCCTTAAAGCGTTACCACAGTAATAATTGTACCATACGAGTTAAAGCGATTTTATATTTATTGAACGTTTTTCGGCGGCCGTCAGCGGCTATAGAGAAACCGACACATGTTGATTAACTTAGTAAATATTTAAAATCCGATTACAAAACCAGAAGAGTTCACTAACACCGCAAGTAAATTATTAACTGTTATTTTTTTGTAAATATTATGTCCATTAGTATCTCTTTAACTTATTCACAGATATATTTTTGAATTATTATCGTAAAAGTTTTTCCCTTGTATTTGTTTAATCGGGTATAATATGGCAACACAGTACCCGTTTGTGTAACAACTCTTTTATAGTCTTGCAATGATATTTTGTAAGAGTCACCTCTACCTCCAAACGTTTCTTGCCAATCAACTATTATTATAATAATTATGATATTGATTTCAGTTATGTTATATGGAAATATGAATGGTTTTATATGATTGGGTAGATTCACCGCCGTCTCTAATATACATACTACACATATTACATATTATTAACGTGATTATTAATTTTTTATATTTTCTTACTAACGTTTTAAAGCTCTATAAACATTGAAATTTTAATGTTACATGTATGTTAATTATTATATTCAATCAAAATTAGATACATTTCGTTTTTGACAGTTTTGAAATAGGATCAAAGTTTGTGCTCGGCCTGTATAAATTAGAGATGGATTTGATAGCTTTCAATTCATTTTTTTTTTGTTTTTACGAAACAATTGATAGAAGTGATTTGTAATTTAGTATTTGGGAGGGTCCCAATATTTTTCATAATCCAATCAACAAGAAAGTTGCTTCATTTTAAAGTATAATAATTTTTCAGTTGTCTAAATTGTAAATGAAAATATTGAATTTTCGTTAAAATGAGGATATAGCCTATCACTGCATTTTAGTATGATTTTTATTATTAATAATCTCCGATCATACAATTTTGATATCTACAATCAATAGCTACTCATTGGTCCATATAATTTTTTTACAATAGAATCTCGATTGTCCAAAAAATTGTCGAAGAAATCAAAAATATATTTTTTAAACATTTTTTCATACTATGTTTGAAAATTTCACCTTTTTTCTGATGGTCATGTGAGACTTGCATAATGGTATTGGATAATCGAAGTTCTTTTGTACGTTTTCTTTCCATGTTTTGTAAATTTTCCGTAAATATCTGTTTTATCTTTAGTTTATATTCCATTGTAAATAAAATAGTGAAGGACTTATGTTAATGGTAAAATATTTTTTTAAGATTTGTTTTAAGTATAAAACACAAGAGGATGAAATATACACGATATAACGCAATTCTTAGACTAATCTTTATTTGATTTCCCTCATTCCTATTCTAATTATCCAATCAAACCTAAAAGCCTAAGGGGTAATTGTGACAAATTGTAATTTGAAATAGGTACTTTTAGGTGCTGAGGATAACATTCTAAACATTATAACCGCAAAAATAACTCATTTTCGTCTAAATAAATGTCAGGCATTAGCAACCTCGTTTGATTGATGACAAATAGTTTTCTGAGGGTTACATCTTTCAGTTTTTCGAGTTAGGTTCGCAGACATTTATCGAATCTCAACACACTGACCGAGAGAATTGGTGGAAGACCTAAATAGAATAAAATAATCTCATAAATAAGGCTTATATGTACCAAACTATTTCGAAGAAAAAGGGTTCATTAGACAGGTCATAGTACTAGGGCCTGCAAGTGTGGCTTCTTCAAGTTCATTTACAATTCAATACATAGAGGATAAACCATGGAAGTCACGTTTGGACTTTTGTTCAGGAGAGTGATTTTCGTGTAGGTTAAATGTTTGAAATTCTATAACTTTTTTAATAACTATAATAATTAGGATCTGTCAACGGATCATTCATAATTAAATTTATTCTTGACCATAGTATGGATAGAAAGACCAAATCATTTAGAATTAATAAATTAATGGACTTCCGTGTTTTATGTTCTAACACATAATGTAGAAGTACCACTAAGCAATACTTCAACTATAGATAATACACGGAAGTCCATATATGTATAAATTATGTTTATTTCCTGTGCATCATATTATGAATAATTATTTTATTATAAATACACAAAATATTTCAGTAAGTCTACATATGAAAAGGAATTATATTTTTTTTTTAATTTACATAAGTACAACATTATTTGAAATTTATTATTCCTCTAGAAAAAAATTAACGCACTGAGAATTATTCCTGGTCATTCTCCGGGACATCAGCTGATGAGGAATTATGTGGAATTCTATCATAAAATTTTTGAAATTCCAGAGATGTCCATTGTTTCATAATTTGCAGATCTTAACCGGACACAGTGGTTTTGAGTCCAAGCTCTGTCGGCTTGGCCTAATAGAATCTCCGACTTGCTTATGTGCTGGATTGCCGATCACATCCTCTGGGAGTGTCCCTATATGTCGGTTGAAAGGGAAGGGCTTCTCAAGTCAGTTCAACCCTTAGTAGGACCAGTCGGTCATTGCGACTTGGTATCTACGAGGGAAAATTTGTCAGCTTTTAAAAAGTTTGCGGCATTTTACAGCAAGCGAGAAGGTCTTTTCTCATCGATTATTAAAACAATTATCTGCATACCGTTCAGCATCTTTTTTGACGTTCTATTATAGAGTAGTCAGTGTCGATCTCCATGTGTGTATGGCCTCGTAATAGTAATTATGATTTATGATTTTCAGCGTAGGAATGGTTTTCAGAAGCCAGGTATATGAAAAAATAATCATGATATTCCTATTTTGGCAAGGGCAATTATCATACCAAATCGTCAGCTCTTCAATATTTGCTAAAATATTGCTAGATGCCCATTTCATCAAGCAGCAGCCAATCTTATTACCACCCCTTCCACCTTTTATTTCATCCACATCAGTGTTGTGTCTCACCACTTGTATCATCGTAAATTGTAAAATTCAGAGTCGACAATTTTCTCAGATAGAAACTATATGGAGTAGGTAAACACTTCTCCAAGTCGGCCATTATTACTTTCATACTACAGAAGTACATAGAATTTTGTTTACTATTACTACTACTACAGAGGTATATAGATTTTTTTTACTAGTACTACTACTACAGAAGTACATAGACTTTTGTTTACTAATACTAAAACTACAGAGGTACATAGACTTTTGTTTACTATTACTACTACTACGGAGGTATATAAACTTTTTTTACTATTACTACTACTACAGAAGTACATATACTTTTGTTTACTATTACTACTACTACGGAGGTATACAGACTTTTTTTACTATTACTACTACTACAGAAGTACATATACTTTTGTTTACTATTACTACTACTACGGAGGTATACAGACTTTTTTTACTATTACTACTACTACAGAAGTACATATACTTTTGTTTACTATTACTACTACTACGGAGGTATACAGACTTTTTTTACTATTACTACTACTACAGAAGTACATATACTTTTGTTTACTATTACTACTACTACGGAGGTATACAGACTTTTTTTACTATTACTACTACTACAGAAGTACATATACTTTTGTTTACTATTACTACTACTACGGAGGTATACAGACTTTTTTTACTATTACTACTACTACAGAAGTACATATACTTTTGTTTACTATTACTACTACTACGGAGGTATACAGACTTTTTTTACTATTACTACTACTACAGAAGTGCATATACTTTTGTTTACTACTACTACGGAGGTATACAGACTTTTTTTACTATTACTACTACTACAGAAGTACATATACTTTTGTTTACTATTACTACTACTACGGAGGTATACAGACTTTTTTTACTATTACTACTACTACAGAAGTACATATACTTTTGTTTACTATTACTACTACTACGGAGGTATACAGACTTTTTTTACTATTACTACTACTACAGAAGTACATATACTTTTGTTTACTATTACTACTACTACGGAGGTATACAGACTTTTTTTACTATTACTACTACTACAGAAGTACATATACTTTTGTTTACTATTACTACTACTACGGAGGTATACAGACTTTTTTTACTATTACTACTACTACAGAAGTACATATACTTTTGTTTACTATTACTACTACTACGGAGGTATACAGACTTTTTTTACTATTACTACTACTACAGAAGTACATATACTTTTGTTTACTATTACTACTACTACGGAGGTATACAGACTTTTTTTACTATTACTACTACTACAGAAGTACATATACTTTTGTTTACTATACTACTACTACGGAGGTATACAGACTTTTTTTACTATTACTACTACTACAGAAGTACATATACTTTTGTTTACTATTACTACTACTACGGAGGTATACAGACTTTTTTTACTATTACTACTACTACAGAAGTACATATACTTTTGTTTACTATTACTACTACTACGGAGGTATACAGACTTTTTTTACTATTACTACTACTACAGAAGTACATATACTTTTGTTTACTATTACTACTACTACGGAGGTATACAGACTTTTTTTACTATTACTACTACTACAGAAGTACATATACTTTTGTTTACTATTACTACTACTACTACGGAGGTATATAAACTTTTTTACTATTACTACTACTACAGAAGTACATATACTTTTGTTTACTATTACTACTACTACGGAGGTATATAAACTTTTTTTACTATCACTACTACTACATAAGTACATATACTTTTGTTAACTATTACTACTACTACGAAGGTATATAAACTTTTTTTACTATTACTACTACTACAGAAGTACATATGCTTTTGTTTACAATTACTACTACTACGGAGGTATATAAACTTTTTTTACTATTACTACTACTACAGAAGTACATATACTTTTGTTTACTTTTACTACTACTACGGAGGTATATAAACTTTTTTTACTATTACTACTACTACAGAAGTACATATACTTTTGTTTACTATTACTACTACTACTACGGAGGTATATAAACTTTTTTACTATTACTACTACTACAGAAGTACATATACTTTTGTTTACTATTACTACTACTACGGAGGTATATAAACTTTTTTTACTATCACTACTACTACATAAGTACATATACTTTTGTTAACTATTACTACTACTACGAAGGTATATAAACTTTTTTTACTATTACTACTACTACAGAAGTACATATGCTTTTGTTTACAATTACTACTACTACGGAGGTATATAAACTTTTTTTACTATTACTACTACTACAGAAGTACATATACTTTTGTTTACTATTACTACTACTACGGAGGTATATAAACTTTTTTTACTATTACTACTACTACAGAAGTACATATACTTTTGTTTACTATTACTACTACTACGGAGGTATATAAACTTTTTTTACTATTACTACTACTACAGTAGTACATAGACTTTTTGTTTACTATTACTACTACTACGGAGGTATATAAACTTTTTTTACTATTACTACTACTACAGAAGTACATATGCTTTTGTTTACTATTACTACTACTACGGAGGTATATAAACTTTTTTTACTATTACTACTACTACAGAAGTACATATACTTTTGTTTACTATTACTACTACTACGGAGGTATTTAGACTTTTTTTACTATTACTACTACTACAGAAGTACATATACTTTTGTTTACTATTACTACTACTACGGAGGTATATAAACTTTTTTTACTATTACTACTACTACAGAAGTACATATACTTTTGTTTACTATTACTACTACTACGGAGGTATATAAATTTTTTTTACTATTACTACTACTACTACGGAGGTATATAAACTTCTTTTACTATTACTACTACTACAGAAGTACATATACTTTTGTTTACTATTACTACTACTACGGAGGTATATAGACTTTTTTTACTATTACTACTACTACAGAAGTACATATACTTTTGTTTACTATTACTACTACTACGGAGGTATATAAACTTTTTTTACTTTTACTACTACTACAGAAGTACATATGCTTTTGTTTACTATTACTACTACTACGGAGGTATATAAACTTTTTTTACTATTACTACTACTACAGAAGTACATATACTTTTGTTTACTATTACTACTACTACGGAGGTATATAGACTTTTTTTACTATTACTACTACTACAGAAGTACATATACTTTTGTTTACTATTACTACTACTACGGAGGTATATAGACTTTTTTTACTATTACTACTACTACAGAAGTACATATACTTTTGTTTACTATTACTACTACTACGGAGGTATATAAACTTTTTTTACTATTACTACTACTACAGAAGTACATATACTTTTGTTTACTATTACTACTATTACGGAGGTATATAACTTTTTTTTACTATTACTACTACTACAGAAGTACATATACTTTTGTTTACTATTACTACTACTACGGAGGTATATAGACTTTTTTTACTATTACTACTACTACAGAAGTACATATACTTTGGTTTACTATTACTACTACTACGGAGGTATATAAACTTTTTTTACTATTACTACTACTACAGAAGTACATATACTTTTGTTTACTATTACTACTACTACGGAGGTATATAAACTTTTTTTACTTTTACTACTACTACAGAAGTACATATGCTTTTGTTTACTATTACTACTACTACGGAGGTATATAAACTTTTTTTACTATTACTACTACTACAGAAGTACATATACTTTTGTTTACTATTACTACTACTACGGAGGTATATAGACTTTTTTTACTATTACTACTACTACAGAAGTACATATACTTTTGTTTACTATTACTACTACTACGGAGGTATATAGACTTTTTTTACTATTACTACTACTACAGAAGTACAAATACTTTTGTTTACTATTACTACTACTACGGAGGTATATAAACTTTTTTTACTATTACTACTACTACAGAAGTACATATACTTTTGTTTACTATTACTACTACTACGGAGGTATATAAACTTTTTTTACTATTACTACTACTACAGAAGTACATATACTTTTGTTTACTATTACTACTACTACAGAGGTATTTAGACTTTTTTTACTATTACTACTACTACAGAAGTACATATACTTTTGTTTACTATTACTACTACTACGGAGGTATATAAACTTTTTTTACTATTACTACTACTACAGAAGTACATATACTTTTGTTTACTATTACTACTACTACGGAGGTATATAAACTTTTTTTACTATTACTACTACTACAGAAGTACATATACTTTTGTTTACTATTACTACTACTACGGAGGTATATAAACTTTTTTTACTATTACTACTACTACAGAAGTACATATACTTTTGTTAACTATTACTACTACTACGGAGGTATATAGACTTTTTTTACTATTACTACAAATACAGAAGTACATATACTTGTGTTTACTATTACTTTTACTACAGAAGTACATATAATTTGGTTTACTATTACTACTACTACGGAGGTATATACACTTTTTTACTATTACTACTACTACAGAAATACATATACTTTTGTTAACTATTACTACTACTACGGAGGTATATAAACTTTTTTTACTATTACTACTACTACAGAAGTACATATGCTTTTGTTTACTATTACTACTACTACGGAGGTATATAAACTCTTTTTACTATTACTACTACTACAGAAGTACATATACTTTTGTTTACTATTACTACTACTACGGAGGTATATAAACTTTTTTTACTATTACTACTACTACAGAAGTACATATACTTTTGTTTACTATTACTACTACTACGGAGGTATATAAACTTTTTTTACTATCACTACTACTACATAAGTACATATACTTTTGTTAACTATTACTACTACTACGAAGGTATATAAACTTTTTTTACTATTACTACTACTACAGAAGTACATATGCTTTTGTTTACAATTACTACTACTACGGAGGTATATAAACTTTTTTTAATATTACTACTACTACAGAAGTACATATACTTTTGTTTACTTTTACTACTACTACGGAGGTATATAAACTTTTTTTACTATTACTACTACTACAGAAGTACATATACTTTTGTTTACTATTACTACTACTACGGAGGTATATAAACTTTTTTACTATTACTACTACTACAGAAGTACATATACTTTTGTTAACTATTACTACTACTACGAAGGTATATAAACTTTTTTTACTATTACTACTACTACAGAAGTACATATGCTTTTGTTTACAATTACTACTACTACGGAGGTATATAAACTTTTTTTACTATTACTACTACTACAGAAGTACATATACTTTTGTTTACTATTACTACTACTACGGAGGTATATAAACTTTTTTTACTATTACTACTACTACAGAAGTACATATACTTTTGTTTACTATTACTACTACTACGGAGGTATATAAACTTTTTTTACTATTACTACTACTACAGAAGTACATATACTTTTGTTTACTATTACTACTACTGCGGAGGTATATAGACTTTTATTACTATTACTACAAATACAGAAGTACATATACTTTTGTTTACTATTACTACTACTACAGAAGTACATATAATTTGGTTTACTATTACTACTACTACGGAATTATATACACTTTTTTACTATTACTACTACTACAGAAGTACATATACTTTTGTTTACTATTACTACTACTACGGAGGTATATAAACTTTTTTTACTATTACTACTACTACAGAAGTACATATACTTTTGTTTACTATTACTACTACTACGGAGGTATATAAACTTTTTTTACTATTACTACTACTACAGAAGTACATATGCTTTTGTTTACTATTACTACTACTACGGAGGTATATAGACTTTTTTTACTGTTACTACTACTAAAGTAGTACATAGAGTTTTGTTTACTATTACTACTACTACGGAGGTATATAAACTTTTTTTACTATTACTACTACTACAGAAGTACATATACTTTTGTTTACTATTACTACTACTACGGAGGTATATAAACTTTTTTTACTATTACTACTACTACAGAAGTACATATGCTTTTGTTTACTATTACTACTACTACGGAGGTATATAGACTTTTTTTACTGTTACTACTACTAAAGTAGTACATAGAGTTTTGTTTACTATTACTACTACTACGGAGGTATATAAACTTTTTTTACTATTACTACTACTACAGAAGTACATATACTTTTGTTTACTATTACTACTACTACGGAGGTATATAAACTTTTTTTACTATTACTACTACTACAGAAGTACATATGCTTTTGTTTACTATTACTACTACTACGGAGGTATATAAACTTTTTTTACTATTACTACTACTACAGAAGTACATATGCTTTTGTTTACTATTACTACTACTACGGAGGTATATAGACTTTTTTTACTGTTACTACTACTAAAGTAGTACATAGACTTTTGTTTACTATTACTACTACTACGGAGGTATATAAACTTTTTTTACTATTACTACTACTACAGAAGTACATATGCTTTTGTTTACTATTACTACTACTACGGAGGTATATAAACTTTTTTTACTATTACTACTACTACAGAAGTACATATGCTTTTGTTTACTATTACTACTACTACGGAGGTATATAAACTTTTTTACTATTACTACTACTACAGAAGTACATATACTTTTGTTTACTATTACTTCTACTACGGAGGTATATATACTTTTTTTACTATTACTACTACAACAGAAGTACATATACTTTTGTTTACTATTACTACTACTACGGAGGTATATAGACTTTTTTTACTATTACTACTACTACAGAAGTACATATACTTTTGTTTACTATTACTACTACTACGGAGGTATATAAACTTTTTTTACTTTTACTACTACTACAGAAGTACATATGCTTTTGTTTACTATTACTACTACTACGGAGGTATATAAACTTTTTTTACTATTACTACTACTACAGAAGTACATATGCTTTTGTTTACTATTACTACTACTACGGAGGTATATAGACTTTTTTTACTGTTACTACTACTAAAGTAGTACATAGAGTTTTGTTTACTATTACTACTACTACGGAGGTATATAAACTTTTTTTACTATTACTACTACTACAGAAGTACATATACTTTTGTTTACTATTACTACTACTACGGAGGTATATAAACTTTTTTTACTATTACTACTACTACAGAAGTACATATGCTTTTGTTTACTATTACTACTACTACGGAGGTATATAGACTTTTTTTACTGTTACTACTACTAAAGTAGTACATAGAGTTTTGTTTACTATTACTACTACTACGGAGGTATATAAACTTTTTTTACTATTACTACTACTACAGAAGTACATATACTTTTGTTTACTATTACTACTACTACGGAGGTATATAAACTTTTTTTACTATTACTACTACTACAGAAGTACATATGCTTTTGTTTACTATTACTACTACTACGGAGGTATATAAACTTTTTTTACTATTACTACTACTACAGAAGTACATATGCTTTTGTTTACTATTACTACTACTACGGAGGTATATAGACTTTTTTTACTGTTACTACTACTAAAGTAGTACATAGACTTTTGTTTACTATTACTACTACTACGGAGGTATATAAACTTTTTTTACTATTACTACTACTACAGAAGTACATATACTTTTGTTTACTATTACTACTACTACGGAGGTATATAAACTTTTTTTACTATTACTACTACTACAGAAGTACATATACTTTTGTTTACTATTACTACTACTACGGAGGTATATAAACTTTTTTTACTATCACTACTACTACATAAGTACATATACTTTTGTTAACTATTACTACTACTACGAAGGTATATAAACTTTTTTTACTATTACTACTACTACAGAAGTACATATGCTTTTGTTTACAATTACTACTACTACGGAGGTATATAAACTTTTTTTAATATTACTACTACTACAGAAGTACATATACTTTTGTTTACTTTTACTACTACTACGGAGGTATATAAACTTTTTTTACTATTACTACTACTACAGAAGTACATATACTTTTGTTTACTATTACTACTACTACGGAGGTATATAAACTTTTTTACTATTACTACTACTACAGAAGTACATATACTTTTGTTTACTATTACTACTACTACGGAGGTATATAAACTTTTTTTACTATCACTACTACTACATAAGTACATATACTTTTGTTAACTATTACTACTACTACGAAGGTATATAAACTTTTTTTACTATTACTACTACTACAGAAGTACATATGCTTTTGTTTACAATTACTACTACTACGGAGGTATATAAACTTTTTTTACTATTACTACTACTACAGAAGTACATATACTTTTGTTTACTATTACTACTACTACGGAGGTATATAAACTTTTTTTACTATTACTACTACTACAGAAGTACATATACTTTTGTTTACTATTACTACTACTACGGAGGTATATAAACTTTTTTTACTATTACTACTACTACAGAAGTACATATACTTTTGTTTACTATTACTACTACTGCGGAGGTATATAGACTTTTATTACTATTACTATAAATACAGAAGTACATATACTTTTGTTTACTATTACTACTACTACGGAGGTATATAGACTTTTTTTACTGTTACTACTACTAAAGTAGTACATAGACTTTTCTTTACTATTACTACTACTACAGAAGTACATATACTTTTGTTTACTATTACTACTACTGCGGAGGTATATAGACTTTTTTTACTATTACTACTACTACAGAAGTACATATACTTTTGTTTACTATTACAACTACTACGGAGGTATATAGACTTTTTTTACTATTACTACTACTATAGAAGTACATATACTTTTGTTTACTATTACTACTACTACGGAGGTATATAGACTTTTTTTACTATTACTACAAATACAGAAGTACATATACTTTTGTTTACTATTACTACTACTACGGAGGTATATAAACTTTTTTTCCTATTACTACTACTACAGAAGTACATATACTTTTGTTTACTATTACTACTACTACGGAGGTATATAAACTTTTTTTACTATTACTACTACTACAGAAGAACATATGCTTTTGTTTACTATTACTACTACTACGGAGGTATATAGACTTTTTTTACTATTACTACTACTAAAGAAGTACATATACTTTTGTTTACTATTACTACTACTACGGAGGTATATAAACTTTTTTTCCTATTACTACTAATACAGAAGTACCTATACTTTTGTTTACTATTACTACTACTACGGAGGTATATAAACTTTTTTTACTATTACTACTAGTACAGAAGTACATATACTTTTGTTTACTATTACTACTACTACGGAGGTATATAAACTTTTTTTACTATTACTACTACTATAGAAGTACATATGCTTTTGTTTACTATTACTACTACTACGGAGGTATTTAAACTTTTTTTACTATTACTACTACTACAGAAGTACATATACTTTTGTTTACTATTACTACTACTACGGAGGTATATAAACTTTTTTTACTATTACTACTACTACAGAAGTACATATGCTTTTGTTAACTATTACAACTACTACGGAGGTATATACACTTTTTTACTATTACTACTACTACAGAAGTACATATACTTTTGTTTACTATTACTACTACTACGGAGGTATATAGACTTTTTTTACTATCACTACTACTACAGAAGTACATATACTTTTGTTTACTATTACTACTACTACGGAGGTATATAAACTTTTTTTCCTATTACTACTACTACAGAAGTACATATACTTTTGTTTACTATTACTACTACTACGGAGGTATATAAACTTTTTTTACTATTACTACTACTACAGAAGTACATATACTTTTGTTTACTATTACTACTACTACGGAGGTATATAAACTTTTTTTACTATTACTACTACTACAGAAGTACATATACTTTTGTTTACTATTACTACTACTACGGAGGTATATAAACTTTTTTTACTATTACTACTACTACAGAAGTACATATACTTTTGTTTACTATTACTACTACTACGGAGGTATATAAACTTTTTTTACTATTACTACTACTACAGAAGTACATATACTTTTGTTTACTATTACTACTACTGCGGAGGTATATAGACTTTTATTACTATTACTACAAATACAGAAGTACATATACTTTTGTTTACTATTACTACTACTACAGAAGTACATATAATTTGGTTTACTATTACTACTACTACGGAATTATATACACTTTTTTACTATTACTACTACTACAGAAGTACATATACTTTTGTTTACTATTACTACTACTACGGAGGTATATAAACTTTTTTTACTATTACTACTACTACAGAAGTACATATACTTTTGTTTACTATTACTACTACTACGGAGGTATATAAACTTTTTTTACTATTACTACTACTACAGAAGTACATATGCTTTTGTTTACTATTACTACTACTACGGAGGTATATAAACTTTTTTACTATTACTACTACTACAGAAGTACATATACTTTTGTTTACTATTACTTCTACTACGGAGGTATATATACTTTTTTTACTATTACTACTACAACAGAAGTACATATACTTTTGTTTACTATTACTACTACTACGGAGGTATATAGACTTTTTTTACTATTACTACTACTACAGAAGTACATATACTTTTGTTTACTATTACTACTACTACGGAGGTATATAAACTTTTTTTACTTTTACTACTACTACAGAAGTACATATGCTTTTGTTTACTATTACTACTACTACGGAGGTATATAAACTTTTTTTACTATTACTACTACTACAGAAGTACATATACTTTTGTTTACTATTACTACTACTACGGAGGTATATAAACTTTTTTTACTATTACTACTACTACAGAAGTACATATGCTTTTGTTTACTATTACTACTACTACGGAGGTATATAGACTTTTTTTACTGTTACTACTACTAAAGTAGTACATAGACTTTTGTTTACTATTACTACTACTACAGAAGTACATATACTTTTGTTTACTATTACTACTACTGCGGAGGTATATAGACTTTTTTTACTATTACTACTACTACAGAAGTACATATACTTTTGTTTACTATTACAACTACTACGGAGGTATATAGACTTTTTTTACTATTACTACTACTATAGAAGTACATATACTTTTGTTTACTATTACTACTACTACGGAGGTATATAGACTTTTTTTACTATTACTACAAATACAGAAGTACATATACTTTTGTTTACTATTACTACTACTACGGAGGTATATAAACTTTTTTTCCTATTACTACTACTACAGAAGTACATATACTTTTGTTTACTATTACTACTACTACGGAGGTATATAAACTTTTTTTACTATTACTACTACTACAGAAGAACATATGCTTTTGTTTACTATTACTACTACTACGGAGGTATATAAACTTTTTTTACTATTACTACTACTACAGAAGTACATATACTTTTGTTTACTATTACTACTACTACGGAGGTATATAGACTTTTTTTACTATTACTACTACTAAAGAAGTACATATACTTTTGTTTACTATTACTACTACTACGGAGGTATATAAACTTTTTTTCCTATTACTACTAATACAGAAGTACATATACTTTTGTTTACTATTACTACTACTACGGAGGTATATAAACTTTTTTTACTATTACTACTAGTACAGAAGTACATATACTTTTGTTTACTATTACTACTACTACGGAGGTATATAAACTTTTTTTACTATTACTACTACTATAGAAGTACATATGCTTTTGTTTACTATTACTACTACTACGGAGGTATTTAAACTTTTTTTACTATTACTACTACTACAGAAGTACATATACTTTTGTTTACTATTACTACTACTACGGAGGTATATAAACTTTTTTTACTATTACTACTACTACAGAAGTACATATACTTTTGTTTACTATTACTACTACTACGGAGGTATATAGACTTTTTTTACTATTACTACTACTAAAGAAGTACATATACTTTTGTTTACTATTACTACTACTACGGAGGTATATAAACTTTTTTTCCTATTACTACTAATACAGAAGTACATATACTTTTGTTTACTATTACTACTACTACGGAGGTATATAAACTTTTTTTACTATTACTACTAGTACAGAAGTACATATACTTTTGTTTACTATTACTACTACTACGGAGGTATATAAACTTTTTTTACTATTACTACTACTATAGAAGTACATATGCTTTTGTTTACTATTACTACTACTACGGAGGTATTTAAACTTTTTTTACTATTACTACTACTACAGAAGTACATATACTTTTGTTTACTATTACTACTACTACGGAGGTATATAAACTTTTTTTACTATTACTACTACTACAGAAGTACATATGCTTTTGTTAACTATTACAACTACTACGGAGGTATATACACTTTTTTACTATTACTACTACTACAGAAGTACATATACTTTTGTTTACTATTACTACTACTACGGAGGTATATAGACTTTTTTTACTATCACTACTACTACAGAAGTACATATACTTTTGTTTACTATTACTACTACTACGGAGGTATATAAACTTTTTTTCCTATTACTACTACTACAGAAGTACATATACTTTTGTTTACTATTACTACTACTACGGAGGTATATAAACTTTTTTTACTATTACTACTACTACAGAAGTACATATACTTTTGTTTACTATTACTACTACTACGGAGGTATATAAACTTTTTTTACTATTACTACTACTACAGAAGTACATATACTTTTGTTTACTATTACTACTACTACGGAGGTATATAGACTTTTTTTACTATTACTACTACTATAGAAGTACATATACTTTTGTTTACTATTACTACTACTGCGGAGGTATATAAACTTTTTTTACTATTACTACTACTACAGAAGTACATAAGCTTTTGTTTACTATTACTACTACTACGGAGGTGTATAAACTTTTTTTACTATTACTACTACTACAGAAGTACATATACTTTTGTTTACTATTACTACTACTGCGGAGGTATATAAACTTTTTTTACTATTACTACTACTACAGAAGTACATATACTTTTGTTTACTATTACTACTACTACGGAGGTATATAAACTTTTTTTACTATTACTACTACTACAGAAGTACATATACTTTTGTTTACTATTACTACTACTACGGAGGTATATAGACTTTTTTTACTATTACTACTACTACAGAAGTACATATACTTTTGTTTACTATTACTACTACTACGGAGGTATATAGACTTTTTTTACTATTACTACTACTACAGAAGTACATATACTTTTGTTTACTATTACTACTACTACGGAGGTATATAGACTTTTTTTACTATTACTACTACTACAGAAGTACAAATACTTTTGTTTACTATTACTACTACTACGGAGGTATATAAACTTTTTTTACTATTACTACTACTACAGAAGTACATATACTTTTGTTTACTATTACTACTACTACGGAGGTATATAAACTTTTTTTACTATTACTACTACTACAGAAGTACATATACTTTTGTTTACTATTACTACTACTACAGAGGTATTTAGACTTTTTTTACTATTACTACTACTACAGAAGTACATATACTTTTGTTTACTATTACTACTACTACGGAGGTATATAAACTTTTTTTACTATTACTACTACTACAGAAGTACATATACTTTTGTTTACTATTACTACTACTACGGAGGTATATAAACTTTTTTTACTATTACTACTACTACAGAAGTACATATACTTTTGTTTACTATTACTACTACTACGGAGGTATATAAACTTTTTTTACTATTACTACTACTACAGAAGTACATATACTTTTGTTAACTATTACTACTACTACGGAGGTATATAGACTTTTTTTACTATTACTACAAATACAGAAGTACATATACTTGTGTTTACTATTACTTTTACTACAGAAGTACATATAATTTGGTTTACTATTACTACTACTACGGAGGTATATACACTTTTTTACTATTACTACTACTACAGAAATACATATACTTTTGTTAACTATTACTACTACTACGGAGGTATATAAACTTTTTTTACTATTACTACTACTACAGAAGTACATATGCTTTTGTTTACTATTACTACTACTACGGAGGTATATAAACTCTTTTTACTATTACTACTACTACAGAAGTACATATACTTTTGTTTACTATTACTACTACTACGGAGGTATATAAACTTTTTTTACTATTACTACTACTACAGAAGTACATATACTTTTGTTTACTATTACTACTACTACGGAGGTATATAAACTTTTTTTACTATCACTACTACTACATAAGTACATATACTTTTGTTAACTATTACTACTACTACGAAGGTATATAAACTTTTTTTACTATTACTACTACTACAGAAGTACATATGCTTTTGTTTACAATTACTACTACTACGGAGGTATATAAACTTTTTTTAATATTACTACTACTACAGAAGTACATATACTTTTGTTTACTTTTACTACTACTACGGAGGTATATAAACTTTTTTTACTATTACTACTACTACAGAAGTACATATACTTTTGTTTACTATTACTACTACTACGGAGGTATATAAACTTTTTTACTATTACTACTACTACAGAAGTACATATACTTTTGTTAACTATTACTACTACTACGAAGGTATATAAACTTTTTTTACTATTACTACTACTACAGAAGTACATATGCTTTTGTTTACAATTACTACTACTACGGAGGTATATAAACTTTTTTTACTATTACTACTACTACAGAAGTACATATACTTTTGTTTACTATTACTACTACTACGGAGGTATATAAACTTTTTTTACTATTACTACTACTACAGAAGTACATATACTTTTGTTTACTATTACTACTACTACGGAGGTATATAAACTTTTTTTACTATTACTACTACTACAGAAGTACATATACTTTTGTTTACTATTACTACTACTGCGGAGGTATATAGACTTTTATTACTATTACTACAAATACAGAAGTACATATACTTTTGTTTACTATTACTACTACTACAGAAGTACATATAATTTGGTTTACTATTACTACTACTACGGAATTATATACACTTTTTTACTATTACTACTACTACAGAAGTACATATACTTTTGTTTACTATTACTACTACTACGGAGGTATATAAACTTTTTTTACTATTACTACTACTACAGAAGTACATATACTTTTGTTTACTATTACTACTACTACGGAGGTATATAAACTTTTTTTACTATTACTACTACTACAGAAGTACATATGCTTTTGTTTACTATTACTACTACTACGGAGGTATATAGACTTTTTTTACTGTTACTACTACTAAAGTAGTACATAGAGTTTTGTTTACTATTACTACTACTACGGAGGTATATAAACTTTTTTTACTATTACTACTACTACAGAAGTACATATACTTTTGTTTACTATTACTACTACTACGGAGGTATATAAACTTTTTTTACTATTACTACTACTACAGAAGTACATATGCTTTTGTTTACTATTACTACTACTACGGAGGTATATAGACTTTTTTTACTGTTACTACTACTAAAGTAGTACATAGAGTTTTGTTTACTATTACTACTACTACGGAGGTATATAAACTTTTTTTACTATTACTACTACTACAGAAGTACATATACTTTTGTTTACTATTACTACTACTACGGAGGTATATAAACTTTTTTTACTATTACTACTACTACAGAAGTACATATGCTTTTGTTTACTATTACTACTACTACGGAGGTATATAAACTTTTTTTACTATTACTACTACTACAGAAGTACATATGCTTTTGTTTACTATTACTACTACTACGGAGGTATATAGACTTTTTTTACTGTTACTACTACTAAAGTAGTACATAGACTTTTGTTTACTATTACTACTACTACGGAGGTATATAAACTTTTTTTACTATTACTACTACTACAGAAGTACATATGCTTTTGTTTACTATTACTACTACTACGGAGGTATATAAACTTTTTTTACTATTACTACTACTACAGAAGTACATATGCTTTTGTTTACTATTACTACTACTACGGAGGTATATAAACTTTTTTACTATTACTACTACTACAGAAGTACATATACTTTTGTTTACTATTACTTCTACTACGGAGGTATATATACTTTTTTTACTATTACTACTACAACAGAAGTACATATACTTTTGTTTACTATTACTACTACTACGGAGGTATATAGACTTTTTTTACTATTACTACTACTACAGAAGTACATATACTTTTGTTTACTATTACTACTACTACGGAGGTATATAAACTTTTTTTACTTTTACTACTACTACAGAAGTACATATGCTTTTGTTTACTATTACTACTACTACGGAGGTATATAAACTTTTTTTACTATTACTACTACTACAGAAGTACATATGCTTTTGTTTACTATTACTACTACTACGGAGGTATATAGACTTTTTTTACTGTTACTACTACTAAAGTAGTACATAGAGTTTTGTTTACTATTACTACTACTACGGAGGTATATAAACTTTTTTTACTATTACTACTACTACAGAAGTACATATACTTTTGTTTACTATTACTACTACTACGGAGGTATATAAACTTTTTTTACTATTACTACTACTACAGAAGTACATATGCTTTTGTTTACTATTACTACTACTACGGAGGTATATAGACTTTTTTTACTGTTACTACTACTAAAGTAGTACATAGAGTTTTGTTTACTATTACTACTACTACGGAGGTATATAAACTTTTTTTACTATTACTACTACTACAGAAGTACATATACTTTTGTTTACTATTACTACTACTACGGAGGTATATAAACTTTTTTTACTATTACTACTACTACAGAAGTACATATGCTTTTGTTTACTATTACTACTACTACGGAGGTATATAAACTTTTTTTACTATTACTACTACTACAGAAGTACATATGCTTTTGTTTACTATTACTACTACTACGGAGGTATATAGACTTTTTTTACTGTTACTACTACTAAAGTAGTACATAGACTTTTGTTTACTATTACTACTACTACGGAGGTATATAAACTTTTTTTACTATTACTACTACTACAGAAGTACATATACTTTTGTTTACTATTACTACTACTACGGAGGTATATAAACTTTTTTTACTATTACTACTACTACAGAAGTACATATACTTTTGTTTACTATTACTACTACTACGGAGGTATATAAACTTTTTTTACTATCACTACTACTACATAAGTACATATACTTTTGTTAACTATTACTACTACTACGAAGGTATATAAACTTTTTTTACTATTACTACTACTACAGAAGTACATATGCTTTTGTTTACAATTACTACTACTACGGAGGTATATAAACTTTTTTTAATATTACTACTACTACAGAAGTACATATACTTTTGTTTACTTTTACTACTACTACGGAGGTATATAAACTTTTTTTACTATTACTACTACTACAGAAGTACATATACTTTTGTTTACTATTACTACTACTACGGAGGTATATAAACTTTTTTACTATTACTACTACTACAGAAGTACATATACTTTTGTTTACTATTACTACTACTACGGAGGTATATAAACTTTTTTTACTATCACTACTACTACATAAGTACATATACTTTTGTTAACTATTACTACTACTACGAAGGTATATAAACTTTTTTTACTATTACTACTACTACAGAAGTACATATGCTTTTGTTTACAATTACTACTACTACGGAGGTATATAAACTTTTTTTACTATTACTACTACTACAGAAGTACATATACTTTTGTTTACTATTACTACTACTACGGAGGTATATAAACTTTTTTTACTATTACTACTACTACAGAAGTACATATACTTTTGTTTACTATTACTACTACTACGGAGGTATATAAACTTTTTTTACTATTACTACTACTACAGAAGTACATATACTTTTGTTTACTATTACTACTACTGCGGAGGTATATAGACTTTTATTACTATTACTATAAATACAGAAGTACATATACTTTTGTTTACTATTACTACTACTACGGAGGTATATAGACTTTTTTTACTGTTACTACTACTAAAGTAGTACATAGACTTTTCTTTACTATTACTACTACTACAGAAGTACATATACTTTTGTTTACTATTACTACTACTGCGGAGGTATATAGACTTTTTTTACTATTACTACTACTACAGAAGTACATATACTTTTGTTTACTATTACAACTACTACGGAGGTATATAGACTTTTTTTACTATTACTACTACTATAGAAGTACATATACTTTTGTTTACTATTACTACTACTACGGAGGTATATAGACTTTTTTTACTATTACTACAAATACAGAAGTACATATACTTTTGTTTACTATTACTACTACTACGGAGGTATATAAACTTTTTTTCCTATTACTACTACTACAGAAGTACATATACTTTTGTTTACTATTACTACTACTACGGAGGTATATAAACTTTTTTTACTATTACTACTACTACAGAAGAACATATGCTTTTGTTTACTATTACTACTACTACGGAGGTATATAGACTTTTTTTACTATTACTACTACTAAAGAAGTACATATACTTTTGTTTACTATTACTACTACTACGGAGGTATATAAACTTTTTTTCCTATTACTACTAATACAGAAGTACATATACTTTTGTTTACTATTACTACTACTACGGAGGTATATAAACTTTTTTTACTATTACTACTAGTACAGAAGTACATATACTTTTGTTTACTATTACTACTACTACGGAGGTATATAAACTTTTTTTACTATTACTACTACTATAGAAGTACATATGCTTTTGTTTACTATTACTACTACTACGGAGGTATTTAAACTTTTTTTACTATTACTACTACTACAGAAGTACATATACTTTTGTTTACTATTACTACTACTACGGAGGTATATAAACTTTTTTTACTATTACTACTACTACAGAAGTACATATGCTTTTGTTAACTATTACAACTACTACGGAGGTATATACACTTTTTTACTATTACTACTACTACAGAAGTACATATACTTTTGTTTACTATTACTACTACTACGGAGGTATATAGACTTTTTTTACTATCACTACTACTACAGAAGTACATATACTTTTGTTTACTATTACTACTACTACGGAGGTATATAAACTTTTTTTCCTATTACTACTACTACAGAAGTACATATACTTTTGTTTACTATTACTACTACTACGGAGGTATATAAACTTTTTTTACTATTACTACTACTACAGAAGTACATATACTTTTGTTTACTATTACTACTACTACGGAGGTATATAAACTTTTTTTACTATTACTACTACTACAGAAGTACATATACTTTTGTTTACTATTACTACTACTACGGAGGTATATAAACTTTTTTTACTATTACTACTACTACAGAAGTACATATACTTTTGTTTACTATTACTACTACTACGGAGGTATATAAACTTTTTTTACTATTACTACTACTACAGAAGTACATATACTTTTGTTTACTATTACTACTACTGCGGAGGTATATAGACTTTTATTACTATTACTACAAATACAGAAGTACATATACTTTTGTTTACTATTACTACTACTACAGAAGTACATATAATTTGGTTTACTATTACTACTACTACGGAATTATATACACTTTTTTACTATTACTACTACTACAGAAGTACATATACTTTTGTTTACTATTACTACTACTACGGAGGTATATAAACTTTTTTTACTATTACTACTACTACAGAAGTACATATACTTTTGTTTACTATTACTACTACTACGGAGGTATATAAACTTTTTTTACTATTACTACTACTACAGAAGTACATATGCTTTTGTTTACTATTACTACTACTACGGAGGTATATAAACTTTTTTACTATTACTACTACTACAGAAGTACATATACTTTTGTTTACTATTACTTCTACTACGGAGGTATATATACTTTTTTTACTATTACTACTACAACAGAAGTACATATACTTTTGTTTACTATTACTACTACTACGGAGGTATATAGACTTTTTTTACTATTACTACTACTACAGAAGTACATATACTTTTGTTTACTATTACTACTACTACGGAGGTATATAAACTTTTTTTACTTTTACTACTACTACAGAAGTACATATGCTTTTGTTTACTATTACTACTACTACGGAGGTATATAAACTTTTTTTACTATTACTACTACTACAGAAGTACATATACTTTTGTTTACTATTACTACTACTACGGAGGTATATAAACTTTTTTTACTATTACTACTACTACAGAAGTACATATGCTTTTGTTTACTATTACTACTACTACGGAGGTATATAGACTTTTTTTACTGTTACTACTACTAAAGTAGTACATAGACTTTTGTTTACTATTACTACTACTACAGAAGTACATATACTTTTGTTTACTATTACTACTACTGCGGAGGTATATAGACTTTTTTTACTATTACTACTACTACAGAAGTACATATACTTTTGTTTACTATTACAACTACTACGGAGGTATATAGACTTTTTTTACTATTACTACTACTATAGAAGTACATATACTTTTGTTTACTATTACTACTACTACGGAGGTATATAGACTTTTTTTACTATTACTACAAATACAGAAGTACATATACTTTTGTTTACTATTACTACTACTACGGAGGTATATAAACTTTTTTTCCTATTACTACTACTACAGAAGTACATATACTTTTGTTTACTATTACTACTACTACGGAGGTATATAAACTTTTTTTACTATTACTACTACTACAGAAGAACATATGCTTTTGTTTACTATTACTACTACTACGGAGGTATATAAACTTTTTTTACTATTACTACTACTACAGAAGTACATATACTTTTGTTTACTATTACTACTACTACGGAGGTATATAGACTTTTTTTACTATTACTACTACTAAAGAAGTACATATACTTTTGTTTACTATTACTACTACTACGGAGGTATATAAACTTTTTTTCCTATTACTACTAATACAGAAGTACATATACTTTTGTTTACTATTACTACTACTACGGAGGTATATAAACTTTTTTTACTATTACTACTAGTACAGAAGTACATATACTTTTGTTTACTATTACTACTACTACGGAGGTATATAAACTTTTTTTACTATTACTACTACTATAGAAGTACATATGCTTTTGTTTACTATTACTACTACTACGGAGGTATTTAAACTTTTTTTACTATTACTACTACTACAGAAGTACATATACTTTTGTTTACTATTACTACTACTACGGAGGTATATAAACTTTTTTTACTATTACTACTACTACAGAAGTACATATACTTTTGTTTACTATTACTACTACTACGGAGGTATATAGACTTTTTTTACTATTACTACTACTAAAGAAGTACATATACTTTTGTTTACTATTACTACTACTACGGAGGTATATAAACTTTTTTTCCTATTACTACTAATACAGAAGTACATATACTTTTGTTTACTATTACTACTACTACGGAGGTATATAAACTTTTTTTACTATTACTACTAGTACAGAAGTACATATACTTTTGTTTACTATTACTACTACTACGGAGGTATATAAACTTTTTTTACTATTACTACTACTATAGAAGTACATATGCTTTTGTTTACTATTACTACTACTCCGGAGGTATTTAAACTTTTTTTACTATTACTACTACTACAGAAGTACATATACTTTTGTTTACTATTACTACTACTACGGAGGTATATAAACTTTTTTTACTATTACTACTACTACAGAAGTACATATGCTTTTGTTAACTATTACAACTACTACGGAGGTATATACACTTTTTTACTATTACTACTACTACAGAAGTACATATACTTTTGTTTACTATTACTACTACTACGGAGGTATATAGACTTTTTTTACTATCACTACTACTACAGAAGTACATATACTTTTGTTTACTATTACTACTACTACGGAGGTATATAAACTTTTTTTCCTATTACTACTACTACAGAAGTACATATACTTTTGTTTACTATTACTACTACTACGGAGGTATATAAACTTTTTTTACTATTACTACTACTACAGAAGTACATATACTTTTGTTTACTATTACTACTACTACGGAGGTATATAAACTTTTTTTACTATTACTACTACTACAGAAGTACATATACTTTTGTTTACTATTACTACTACTACGGAGGTATATAGACTTTTTTTACTATTACTACTACTATAGAAGTACATATACTTTTGTTTACTATTACTACTACTGCGGAGGTATATAAACTTTTTTTACTATTACTACTACTACAGAAGTACATAAGCTTTTGTTTACTATTACTACTACTACGGAGGTGTATAAACTTTTTTTACTATTACTACTACTACAGAAGTACATATACTTTTGTTTACTATTACTACTACTGCGGAGGTATATAAACTTTTTTTACTATTACTACTACTACAGAAGTACATATACTTTTGTTTACTATTACTACTACTACGGAGGTATATAAACTTTTTTTACTATTACTACTACTACAGAAGTACATATACTTTTGTTTACTATTACTACTACTACGGAGGTATATAGACTTTTTTTACTATTACTACTACTATAGAAGTACATATACTTTTGTTTACTATTACTACTACTGCGGAGGTATATAAACTTTTTTTACTATTACTACTACTACAGAAGTACATATGCTTTTGTTTACTATTACTACTACTACGGAGGTGTATAAACTTTTTTTACTATTACTACTACTACAGAAGTACATATACTTTTGTTTACTATTACTACTACTACGGAGGTATATAAACTTTTTTTACTATTACTACTACTACAGAAGTACATATGCTTTTGTTTACTATTACTACTACTACGGAGGTATATAAACTTTTTTTACTATTACTACTACTACTACAGAAGTACATATGCTTTTGTTTACTATTACTACTACTACGGAGGTATATAAACTTTTTTTACTATTACTACTACTACTACAGAAGTACATATACTTTTGTTTACTATTACTACTACTGCGGAGGTATATAAACTTTTTTTACTATTACTACTACTACAGAAGTTCATATGCTTTTGTTTACTATTACTACTACTACGGAGGTATATAAACTTTTTTTACTATTACTACTACTTCTACAGAAGTACATATACTTTTGTTTACTATTACTACTACTGCGGAGGTATATAGACTTTTTTTACTATTTCTACTACTACAGAAGTACATATACTTTTGTTTACTATTACTACTACTACAGAAGTACATATACTTTTGTTTACTATTACTACTACTACGGAGGTATATAAACTTTTTTTACTATTACTACTACTACAGAAGTACATATGCTTTTGTTTACTATTACTACTACTACGGAGGTATATAAACTTTTTTTACTATTACTACTACTACTACAGAAGTACATATGCTTTTGTTTACTATTACTACTACTACGGAGGTATATAAACTTTTTTTACTATTACTACTACTACAGAAGTTCATATGCTTTTGTTTACTATTACTACTACTACGGAGGTATATAAACTTTTTTTACTATTACTACTACTACTACAGAAGTACATATACTTTTGTTTACTATTACTACTACTGCGGAGGTATATAGACTTTTTTTACTATTTCTACTACTACAGTAGTACATAGACTTTTTTTACTATTACTACTACTACAGAAGTACATATACTTTTGTTTACTATTACTACTACTGCGGAGGTATATAGACTTTTTTTACTATTTCTACTACTACAGTAGTACATAGACTTTTTTTACTATTACTACTACTACAGAAGTACATATACTTTTGTTTACTATTACTACTACTGCGGAGGTATATAGACTTTTTTTACTATTTCTACTACTACAGTAGTACATAGACTTTTTTTACTATTACTACTACTACAGAAGTACATATACTTTTGTTTACTATTACTACTACTGCGGAGGTATATAGACTTTTTTTACTATTTCTACTACTACAGAAGTACATATACTTTTGTGTACTATTACTACTACTACAGAGGTATATAATTTTTTTTCATTATTACTACTACTACAGAAGTAAATAGACTTTTGTTTACTAATACTAAAACTACAGAGGTATATAAACTTTCTTTTACTCTTACTTCTACTACAGAGAGACTTGAGCAGAATAATTAGTTATTCAAACAGTGAAATTTTTTCCAATATATATTATAGATCTTTAAGTCAAATTATAATATTGAAAATTTTGAATTTCGAATCACAAATTTTAGAATTAGGATTTAACAATTTCTAATTCCAGTTATTGACAAAAATTACTACACTGAGAAAATTAAAAACTATGTCAAATACGATTCAGTATTACAAAGTTACCTTCATCATTATCCGAAGCGTGAACTGTGATAAGTAAGGAGCCAGCAAGAGAGTTCTCTTCAAGAACAGCTTCATACATGGGCTCGTTAATGACGGGCTCCTCGTCATTGATGTTAACCACGTTCATCGTTACTCCAGCTGATGTAGAGATTTGCGGTACCCCTGTGTCGAATGCCACCACCGTGAAATTTATCTGATGCACACGCTCATAGTCGATTCGCTGCGTTGAACGGACCACGCCTGTAAAATTGTGAAAAAATTATTTACCATATTCTAATTGAATCCAGTCGACAGAATAGTTATAATCAAAAAATCATATGCATGCTGTCAAAACATTTATAAAATACAACTTCTCACCGGTAATATTGTCAATGGAGAAGTATTGATTAGGCGGGTCGATGGCATAGCGCGATATGCTGGAATCAGAGTCTGTGGCGTGGAAGGTGGCCAGAGTATTATTGGGCGGCTGCTCTTCCACCAGACGTTCCTAGAAATGGGATTGTCTGAATGACGGAGGAGACGTATTTACATCCACGATGGTTATTATCAGCATGCCTACAAACAAAAATACATCAATCAATAAAACTATTCAAACAGTTTTATTAGTCACATTTTGTATTATAAATTTTAATTGGCATAGTTTTATTTATTTCAATTTTGACTACCAGTTTTATCCATTGCAGTTTAAGCTGTTACGTTGATATATCATGTTGATACCGCCATGTTTATACGTGTATGGAGGACCCCGGGCAAAGTGCGAGCAAAGTTATGGATGCCACATTCATGGTTCTTATAGTCTGCCAAGCCAAAGTCCTTCTATCGCCGCTGTATGAATACGATGCTTGGTATTAATTCATTATAAAATGTTCAAATTACCAGATGGGCGAGATAAAGGTTGGTCATGCGAGATTAGTATGATCGAGACTCAAAGGAAGTAACTTTAGTTTTAAATTGTATTTGTATTAAGATACCCAATGTTGTTTCTTTCGGGCACAATCCCTCCGAAGTCGCTGTAACTTTCGATTACCTGGCAAAAAGGTGACTTGGACGACCCTTTAGGAAAAACCCAGGTAAAGGTCCAAGCGTTCTGCCGCAGGCGAGAACGACAGAGAGGGATGAGCGTCCTGGGGTAGATCGAAAGGGACAGCGATAAGGTGGAAACGAGGACATAACTAATCTGGCAGGCAGTAAGCCCGAGTCTCCGATACGCGCCGGACTTTGTGTCCCGTTGATTCTTAAATTTTAATTGACACAGCCTACGGCGCCCATTTTTAATAAATTTAGGGCTGTTGAAAAATTATAAACCGTGTAAAACTTAATATTGTGTATCTGTGTGTTGTGTACGTACCTTTTTTTGTGAACTATAAGTTAAAAATAAAACTTTGTGCTACGAACAACGTGTTTTTCATTGTGAAGATCCACCATAATCAACTGTCAAGGCCTAACCTTACACTGAACGTGCTCTACCCAAACACAAAACCCAGCTTCAATTGAACGCCCTAAACAATTTAAATCACTGAGCTAGTCGAAGGGTGGAAGCTGGTCGTGTGACTCCCACGTGCCGACCGACGGCACGTCATCGACGCCCGGTAGACCGGAGAGTCGAGCGAGGAGATCGGATCGGGCTGTGCGGCCCCGACTTCCTTCCCTACCCGGACTTCACAATTCGAAAATACAACATTCGAAATTCGAAATTTAAAATACAACATTCAAAATACGTAATTCAAAATTCGAAAATACAACATTCGAAATTGAAAATTCACAATACAACATTCGAAATTAAATAAGTATTTAAAATTCAAAACTACAACATTCGAAATTCAAAATTCAAAATTCAAAATACAACATTCGAAATTCGAAATTCAAAATTTAAAATACAACATTCCAAATACGTAATTCAAAAATTAAAACTAAAAATTCAAATTTCGAAAATACAACATTCGAAATTGATAATTCACAATAAAACATTCGAAATTAAATATTTAAAATTCTAAAATACAACATTCGAAATTCAAAATTCAAAAAACAGCTTTCGAAATTCGAAATTCAAAAATTAAAATTCAAAATTCCAAAATACAACATTCTAAATTCGAAATTCAAAAATTAAAATTAAAAATTCAAAATTCCAAAATACAACATTCGAAATTCAAAATACAATATTCGAAACTCGAAATTCAAAATTCAAAATTCAAAATTCAAAATACAACATTCAAAATTCGAAATTCAAAAATTAAAATTCAAAATTCGAAAATACAACATTCGAAATTCGAAATTCAAAATTCAAAATACAACATGCGAAAATCGAAATTCGAAATTCAATATACAACATTCAAAATACGAAATATAAATTCCAAAATATAACATTCGAAATTCGAAATTCAAAATTCAAAATACAACATTCGAACTTCGAAATTCAAAATTTAAAATACAACATTCAAAATACGTAATTCAAAAATTAAAACTAAAAATTCAAAATTCGAAAATACAACATTCGAAATTAAATATTTAAATTTCTAAAATACAACATTCGAAATTTGAAATTCAAAATTCAAAATACAACATTCGAAATTCGAAATTCAAAATTCAAAATGCAACATTCGAAATTCAAAATTTAAAATACAACATTCCAAATACGTACTTCAAAAATTAAAATTCAAAATTTCAAAATTCAACATCATCATCATCAGCCTGAATCTATCCACTGCTGGATGAAGGCCTCTTCAAGTTGCTTCCACTTCTCTCGGTCCTGTGCATTGCGTTGCCACGTACTTCCGCAGAACTTTATCATTTCATCGATCCAGCGGCCTCTAGGTCTACCTTGTGGACGTTTTGTACTTCTTGGATACCACTGGATGACTAGATTTGTCCAACAATTGTCTCTTCTTCGAGCTATGTGTCCAGCCCATCTCCATTTAAGGCTTTTAATAAACTCTATTACATCGCAAACCCTTGTCTGCTTCCTTATCCACTCATTCCTCTTTTTGTCCTTTCGCGTTATGCCCAGCATGCACCTCTCCATACCACGTTGTGCTACTCTAAGTTTCTGGATCTCTCTTTTACTTAGGTTCCATGTTTCACACGCATATGTCATCACGGGAAGCACACACTGGTTGAACATTTTGCGCTTTAGGCACAGTGGAAGGTCACTTTTGAAGACATTATTCAGGCGGCCAAAAGCACTCCAGCCTAGCTTTACTCTGCGAACAATTTCATCAAATATACATCCATCTATAGATACTTGTTGTCCCAGATAGATGTAGCTTTTCACCTGTTCGAGCTGAGTGCCATTGATGAGGATCTCTTTTTGGCCTGCAAAGCAGTTGAACATGACTTTCGTCTTTGTTACATTTATTTTCAAACCTACTTTGTTGCTTACTTAAGCGAGTTCCTGCATTCTGCTTTGGAGGTCTTCTGAGTCTTGCGAGAAAATTACTATGTCATCGGCAAAGCGCAGATGACTCAGGTATTCTCCATTTATGGGGATCCCTTTGTCATTCCAGTCAAGTTGCCTGAATAAGTCTTCAAGGGTAGCTGTAAATAGTTTAGGTGAGATTGTATCATCTTGTCGGACTCCTTTGCTGATAGGAAATCTGCGCGATGGTTTATGGAGATTTACAGATGCTGTTGCGCTACTGTATATATTATTGAAAATATTTATATAGCGTCCAGGGATTCCTTGTTTTCTGAGTGCGTCGAGTATTGAACATTTCTTTATCCAATCAAACGCCTTCTCATAGTCTATAAAACCCATGCATAGTGGCAGTTTGTATTCCTTAAAAGCCTGGAGTGACCGCATAGTCGAGTTCAACTGCATTTCTGACAGGGTCGCAAGCGTGATACTTAAAATCAATGCTAGGTACCGGATTCAGATTTTGCAAGTATATGCTCCGACACAGAGCTATCCTGATGAAAAAGTGGAAGAGTTTTACGAGGAAATAACATCCTTGAAAAATAAAAGTAAATGCCACTTCAACATCATAATCGGAGATTTCAATGCACGTATTGGATCATACCAACGAGATGACGTAGCGGTCGGACATTTCGGACATGGCTCAAGGGATGGTAGAGGGGACATGCTTGTGGAGTTTGCTGAAACCAACAATCTTCACATCATGAATTCCTTTTTTCAACATAAACCTACACGTAAATGGACGTGGAGAAGCCCGACAGGAAGGACCAGCGAAATCGATTACATCCTCACTGACAGAAAATACACATTTTTAAACTGTAAGGTGATCAATCAGTTTAACACCGGCAGTGATCACCGGATGGTGAGATGTAAGATAAGATTGAACGTCAAATCAGAAAGATCCAAACTGCAGAAGAAGTCAAATGCTCGCGTATACCTGCAGAACAATACTGAATTCCAAAATGAACTCAAAAATGCACTATCGGCTTTCTTAGATGAGAACGAAACCGTTTCCCTATCCAACGCGGAGGATATAACGAATATTATTCTACAATGTGCAGAAAAAACAGGCGTAAAAAGCTCAGAAGTTACACCTTCCACCAAGCTTTCGAAGGCAACATTGAATCTTATGGAGCAGAGAAGGAAAACCAAGAGCGATAGACAGGCACAAAACGATATGGAGTTTTCATCACTTTGCAAAACCCTCCGAAGGAAGATTAGAGAAGACCTTCGTAAATTCAATGTAAACCTCATACACGCAATTGTGAAAGCAGGCAGAAGTTTAAACAAAAACAAGCAATGCTTGTCGATAGGAAAACGTCAAATCACAGCACTAAAAGCAAAATATGGTTCTATCGTCAGAAATTGGGAACACTTGTTAAGCCGAGTTGAAGAGTTCTACAGCGATCTCTACAGTGATGACACTGACAATACGACTATAGACTTAGATCTTCAGAGAAATGGAAATTCGGAAGACCATACTCCCGAAATTACATCCTGGGAAGTAACCCATGCTTTAAATTACATGAAAAGTGGGAAAGCCCCCGGGGAAGACGGTTTAACGATAGATATCCTCAAAAAAGCAGGAAAGGATGCAAATGAAGTACTTGCACAATTGTTCACAGCCTGCATATGCAAAGAGGATGTCCCAGAGGTATGGAAAAATGCCAGCATTGTCATTCTTCACAAAAAAGGTGACAGAGAAGACCTAGCAAATTATCGTCCAATAAGTCTACTCCCTATTCTCTACAAGACGTTCACAAAAATTCTCTCAAACCGTCTGCAAAATGTACTAGACGAGAACCAACCGAGAGAACAAGCCGGATTTAGAGGAGGATACAGCACTATGGACCATATCCAAGTCGTCAGAGAAATCATAGAGCGGTACCAAAATTCAACATACGAAATTCAAAATTCGAAAATACAGCTTTCGAAATTCGAAGTTCAAAAAGTAAAATTCACAATTCGAAAATACAACGTACGAAATTCCAAATTCTAAATTCAACATTCGAAATTCAAAAATTAAAATTCAAAATTCGAAATTCTAAATTCAAAATACAACATTCGAAATTCGAAAATACAACATTCGAAATTCGAGATTCCGAAATTCAAAAATAAAATTCAAAATTCATTATTCGAAAAAACAACATTCGAAATTCGAAATTCTAAATTCAAAATACAACATTCGAACTTAGAAATTCAAAATTCGAAAATACAACATTCGAAATTCGAAATTTGAAATTCAAAATACAATATTCGAAATTCGAAATTCAAAATTCTAAATACAACGTTCGAAATTCTAAATTCAAAAATTAAAATTCAGAATTCAAAACACAACATTCAAAATTTAAAATTCGAAAATATAACATTCGAAATTCGAAGTTCAAAAATTAAAATTCACAATTCGAAAATACAATATTCAAAATTCCAAATTCTCAATTAAAAATTCAAAAATCGAAATTCGAAATTCAAAAATTAAATTCCAAATTCTCAATTAAAAATTCAAAAATCGAAATTCGAAATTCAAAATTCAAAATTCACAATACAACATTCGAAATTAAATATTTAAAATTCTAAAATTCAACATTCGAAATTCAAAATTCTAAATACAACATTCGAAATTCTAAATTCAAAAATTAAAATTCAGAATTCAAAATTCGAAAATATAATATTCGATATTCATAATTCAAAATTCAAAATTCGAAAATACATAATTCGAAATCCGAAACTCAAAATTTAAAATACAACATTCGAAATTCGAAATTCAAAATTCAAAATACAACATTCGAAATTCGAAATTCAAATATCACAATATATTATTCGAAATTCAAAATTCAAAATTTAAAATACAACATTCGAAATTCGAAATTCAAAAATACAACATTCAAAATTTGAAATTCAAAATTAGAAAATACAACATTCTAACACACCCTCAATAGCACGACACAAATCCGGCTAGCTCACTTCTTAGTGCACGTACCATAGGGTGGTTATAAATGTTTGTAGTTTATAGTAAATGGATATAATGTAAATTAAAGTCTCGAAGAAAGTATTAAAAATTTGTTTATTTATTTATTTTCTTATAAACACGGTTTTTTATCATTTCAAACATTACAGGGTTACTACATTTAATTTTTTATTAACTCTATATAAAACGGATTATTTATTTAGGAACTTATTTTTTGATATTCAATTGATAATTTTTATTTATTTAGTTATTAACTTGCACGCCATAAAGGAGCGTGGGTTTTATACTATATTCCTAGAGGAGCCGAATCGAACTACATTACTATCTTATTAGAAGGACAGAATCGAACTGATCACACTACTTCTATTTCGGGAGAGGACCTATTTTTTAAAGCCTGTCCCCCTTCAGAGGCACCACCTAATTAGCAGTGCGATCGCGCGTATTATTCCTTAACATTTAATTTGTTATAAACTCTTATTCTAATCTATAAACAACTAGGTAAAATTATTTAAAACATAATTACGGAAGAAAGCTACGCAGGAAGTTAAGTATTTAAGAAGTTATTTCAATTTCCAAATTATAAAAACATTGCGAAGAAGAAATTTATATAGGGATCTCCCGCCGAAAAATTTTCTTTCTTTGTTTCGAATCGGTGTGAGCGGTGCACACACACTATCAAAATAGTCCCGATTCACGCATATCGAGTGATTGACAGAATACGCAGTGCAGTGCGTGTATTATTTTAAATTTACAGATTTTATTTAAACACGTTATTTATTTTAAATTATAAAATGCAGCTACTGAATTTAATTATACAAAACAAAACTACTGAGTTTAATAGTAACCCTCTTCGGTAATTTTGCTATACATGTTATTACATTTTTAATGAATGCTTATATTTATTTATCGTAGTTCTCATTCTCTCCGGCATTCATCTCCTTTATAGTATATCAATTTTACATCTTCCTCACATACGAGTATACATAATTATTAATAAGATATTTCTTTTATTTAAAACTTACGTGCTATGTACATACCATATTATTTGAAAACATAATTAAACAATTTAAATATTTACTTAATCTATTGACTCCATTCGTCACCTCGCATACTTGTTTCAATTTACCAAATTCTTCCCACCTAGTGTACACCAGTGCATACACAGGGCGAGGACTTAAACTGAAATAGAAAGATAGATTGAGGATTTTCCAAGGGATTTTAATTACGAGTTTTATAAAGCCGCCGGGGTAAAGATTAGGTGACAATGTTTGGGCCATCAAATATATATTATATTATCATAGATATTTAAACGGTATTTTATGTTGGTGTTAATTCGCCCCTAATTTTTGATGCACAAACGTCGATCCCAATCTCACGGCCACGTACTTTGTCCTTTGGACGATCGTCAATACATGTTATGGTACATACATTTACATTTTATTTAGTTATACGATTCCAACTTTAAAGTAACTTAAAAGACTTGTATTAGCCTACAATCCTGATAGGTTATTGGGGAATCTGGTTACATGTTTTTGTTAAGCCGGTTATTTTTTTTTGATCAGGCGACTTGTACAAACCGTCAGAATTTAGAAAGTGTAGGCACCGGTTAAAGAGCGGGTGTAGGGATCGGCAAAACAAAATGTCCCCCCTTTCAGCGATTTGTACGTTCACCCTGATTTCTCGGCCATATTCCCGATTCCTCAATAATTCGTTCAGTATATATTTTAATACTTACATGTTTATAATCTTATTTATTAAAATTTTCGTTCAACAATTTTCTTTATCTACATCGATTTACTTATTTTTTTTTCGTTCACCTTATTACCATTTCATCTTTATATTGTTGTGTTACTTTTTGTTAGATATGACGTAATTGGTTACGTTGTCAAAAGCGTTAGAACTTACTTTCGTTATTAATTTTATTTAGTTAATTGTTTACTTCTAGTCATCTCCTCAAGATGCCGTTGTGCGGGATTATTGAGTGTGCTAGGTATATTTATTTTATTTTCCAGTCATCCACTCAAGACGTCGTTGTGCGAGATCATTGAGTTTTGCTGGGTATATGTTTTACGTATTGATATCTAGAATATCAATCGTTTTTAGTTTTCTTTTTATTTAATTTTATTTCTTTTTGAGCGTCGGTCGCGTCTTTTGTTGACGTCGAGCCCTTCTTTTCACTGGGTGAATAAGTGTTGTGTCATGAGGGACTGTACCCGTCGGTACAGCGGTTGTCCTCTGGCGAGAGGCGTCTAAGGCAATTTTCACCTCACTAAGCGGTATATCATCGTCAGTCAATCCTTCTACGTCAGGTACCTTTGTCAAGGAGAGATTATGGTTAGTTGTCCCGGTTTCGAACCCGGTTACCTGCCCCTCTTCCCCACAAGATTCCGAGGACGTTTCTGGAGTCCTGATTCTTTTCCAATTTCTCACTACTTTGTCACTTTTTGACGTCGACGCTTCACATGTCCTTCCAGTTGCATCATCATGTCCCAGGGACAAATCTTTTGTAGACTCATCACGATACGGCGACGCAGGCGGGGAGTGTACAGTTCCCTGCGCTATGTCGTGTCCAGTGGTCGTGTCTCGTCTTGCAACGATGTCCTGAGTATCAGGTACTTCCTGAAGGGATGTGTTCGGTGCCTCCGTATTATCTTCCTCTTCTTCTTCATCGGTATTAATATGCTCCAGTTCTGGTACAATCGGCGGGTAATACTTGCGTAAGTGGTCCACGTGGAACTTAAAAGGTCTGCCCCGACGCAATACGTAGTACGATACCCGACCTACCTTCCATATAATTTTATGAGGCCCCGACCAACGAGGGTCAAGGCCCGAACTCGCCCCTGGCCTCGTCTTTGGAAATTCTTTCACGTATACAGAATCACCAACTTGGTACGTCGGCGTTTCGGGTTCGTTTTGTGCTCGCCGGCGTCTAAAATATTCTTCCTCGTTTATTAATACGGCGCTATCTATTTCCTCGCTACTCCTCTTCACGTTATTTTCTTCATTGGTACGCAGTGAATTGGACCAATACCCGGGTTTGCACATTTTTCGACCCCAAAGTATTTTTATATTATCATAGATATTTAAACGGTATTTTATGTTGGTGTTAATTCGAAATTCGAAATTCAAAATACAACGTTCAAAATTCGAAATTCAAAAATTAAAATTCAAAATTCAAAATTCGAAAATACAACATTCGAAATTCGGAATTCGAAATTCAAAATTCAAAATACAACATGCGAAAATCGAAATTCAAAATTCCAAAATATAACATTCGAAATTCGAAATTCAAAAGTTAAAATTCGAAATTCAAAATTCGAAAATACATTTGAAATTCGAAATTCAAAATTCAAAATACAACATTCGATATTCGAAATTCAAAATTAGAAAATACAACATTCGAAATTCGAAATTCAAAATTCAAAATACAACATTCAAAATTCGAAAATACAACATTCGAAATTCGAAGTTCTAAATTCTAAATACAACATTCGAAATTCTTAATTCAAAAATTAAAATTCAAAATTCAAAATTCGAAAATATAACATTCGATATTCCAAATTCACAATACAAGATTCGAAATTCAAAATTCAAAATACAACATTCAAAATTCAAAATTCGAATATACAACATTCGAAATTCGAAGTTCTAAATTGTAAATTCTAAATACAACATTCGAAATTCTAAATTCAAAAATTAAAATTCAAAATTCAAAATTCGAAAATATAACATTCGATATTCCAAATTCACAATACAAGATTCGAAATTCAAAATTCAAAATTCGAATTCAAACTTCATAATTCCAAATTCAAAATACAACACTCGAAATTCAAAATTCAAACCTCAAAATTCAAACATTTCCCCCCCCCCCCTCCTTTCATTCTGGCTGTGATGTGACCCAGATTCAGGTCACATCACTGGTCAGGTGGTTTCCGGTGAAGATCTCTGCAGTAACATTGACAGCCCGATTGTCCCTCCCCCGAGCAGTATTTTTTCTATTATACTTATAATATCCCTGTGATGAATGAATGAATGGAAATGTGTGTATTTATATTTTTTTTAATACTAGGGAGGAAGGTTCCCTCCGCCCGCACTTGCGTCAGGCGGCGGGGTGCCCTTCATCTTTTATTATCCTCGGGGGAAGGTCGGGTATCAATGTCTTTCCTTGTTGCGCTGAAAGTAACAGATTAGTCGCTTGGATGATAGGAAGTCTGTGGTGAGGATGTGAAGGAACTATGGTGGTATAAGGCTTCCTATAGACGTAGTCTGTGTCGCTTCCGTTTTCGATCAATAAATTTTTAATAGTCGCGTTGGAATGGTTTATCATGGACTTGTAGAATTTCTTCGACAACTTGATGATATGTTCATAGATGGTTTCTATTTTAAGGTCTCTGTGAAGTGTAGTATTGCGTACAAACCACGGTGTGCCCGTGATTTGTCCCAATGTCTTGTTTTGAATGGTCTGAAAGAGTTGAATGTGCCTAGGGTTTGAGTAAGCCCATATGGGGCTTGCGTAGGTGATTGTTGGTCTGGTGATTGCTGAATAGAGCAGAAGTTTTTCTCGAGTAGACAGTTTACTTCTGGGACCCATCATGGGTCGAAGTCTTGAATTGACTATTACGGCTTGGTGTTTTTTATCTTGAATGTGTTGGTTGAATGTGAGTTTGCTGTCTATCGTAAGACCTAAGTATTTAACTGACTTATCCAAAGGGATTTTGTGGTTGTGCATTTTGAGATTTATCATTTTAAGGCGGTGCCTATTCGTATGCCTGGAAAAGTGAATGGCAGTGCTCTTAGATGCAAAATATAACCATTAGTAAAAATAAATGCCCGACATCGTGTCCTGCTTAGTATCGACTCCGCGAATATAATTTTTTGCTGTTTACCTACTTGTCAAATAATTTCCGTATCAGTAGAAATTGACCGGTCAGTCAAAAGTGTTCGACTACGTACCAACTTCTTATATCAGTTAAGTGACGTGAATCGCAATTTATTTATTTTTGTTGGTTACACAAGGCGCCCATAGTTGTCTAGATAATTTAAAAATCGAGAAAAACTACTCAGATAACCTTTCTATAAATTTAGTGTAGCCGTGCGATCACTACGAATAAAAATATAAATGAATGAACTTTGAAAATTTAATTAATATTTTGCAAACTTTTGACCGACCTTTAATCTCGAATGTGCCTGTAACTCTGTAAACTGTGAAAAACTTAATAATTGTGTACCTGTGTGTTATGAATTGCGATTGTGTATATAACCTTAATGTGAACCATAATTAATAATAAAAACCGTTTGACCTTTGCGTCAATTAATTGGTGCGTTCATCATTTTTATCATCCCGGCATCCTATATTTACCCAACTGTCAAGACTACCTTTCACTGAATGTGCTCTACCAACACCAAACCCAGCTTCTATTGACCGCCCTGAACAATTTACCATCACTGAGCTAGTCGAAGGGTGGAAGCTGGTCGCGTAACTTACACGTATCGACCGACGACGCGCTACCAACGGCGTCAATAACATCAGGTCGACCGGAGAGCTGAGTGCGGAGGTCGGATCGGGCTTTGCGGTCCCGACTCCCCCCCCTACCCAGACTTCCGGAGTGTCATGGGTATCACGACATCAGCCATGAAGGTAGTGGAAGAATTAATTACACTAGCAAATAAACTACTCCAGTTTACAAAGGTCAGATCAAAACCACATAGTTTCAAATAAAATTCTACAACGCTCTCTGAATACTGCCTTCCATGTCAGAGTTCTGAGCCTTATCAAAAAAAGATGAGAGGAAGCTGAAAGGAATATATTCCGAAGGGTATTTGGAGCCATATGCAATTAAGATGGCATGTGATGATGCGTACATGGTGTCACCTCGACTTCCCTGGCATTCCTAAAGAGGAGGGGAGAAGTCGGTGTGCAGGTATCTACATTATCAGCCAAGGTGGTTAAAAACATTGGGTTATTATATACCTACCTAGTGAAAACACAAGTTAACCACTCTTATTTATTTTGACGGAAGGTAGTCACTATGACATTGTTATTTACCTGTTATGAATACTATTCAATCCATAGTATTCAAAAATAAAATATTTAAAAACAATGAGACATTTTCTTGACCACATAGTTTAGTTTTAAGAATGCGAGCAACATACCAACAAAAGAAGTCGGTGGCGCAAATCAGATACTTCTACTTGGACTCGCAACGTTGTAAAAGATCTTAGGAATTCTGGAAAGGCCTATGAAACAAAAAAACGGGCGTTTATTGCCAAAACTCCCAAAACAGCCAGCTGCACTAATTGCATATTCAATTGCTCCATGAAGTGTACTGAAGCACCAAGAGTATTAATATGCTCTGAATACTGGAGTCTGGGTGACTATTGTCGTCAAAAGGATTTTATACTGAAGAACACAAAGACTGTTGAAATTAAATGCAGAATGGTAAAGCCACCTCAAGAAATGATCGAATGCGAAGCAATACTATTTTTTAAAGATGGCAGAGAAGAAAGGGTTTGCCGAGACTTCTTTTTAAAAACAGTATGTCTCAGTAATGGCCCTGTTAACAAAGCTTATGAAAAAGCCAATGAATTTAATGTATTTAACACCGACGATCAGAGGGGTAAGCATGTTCCAGGAAACAAGATTGCCAACAGCATGGTAAAACTTATCAAACAACACATCGAAAAATTTCCTGTTACGGAGTCACATTACGTAGACAATCATCGAGCCGGCAATATTTAGATAGAAAAGACCAGTATGCTCTCTGCACAAAATATAACGCAATGAAGGACGGCGACGAGAGCTATAGATAAAGAAAGGGCAACTCGAGAAAACACTTTTGCAACAATAACCTTTGACTTGCAGATTGTTTTACAGATTCCAAGTAGCGATGTCTCATCTCTGTATTACGGCAGAAAACTCTGTTGCTACAATTTGACAATTTATGAAGGAGCTCCGCCTAATAATGCTTTCTGTTATGCTTGGCATGACGTAAATGGCAAGCATGGTAGCATAGAGTTGGTACATGCTTGTATAGTTATCAAACTAACTTGCCAAGCAATATAAAAGAAGTGTCCATTTTTAGTGACACGTGTGGTGGCCAGAACCTCAATCAAAATATTTTGACCCTTTTGATGTAGGTGGTGCAGAACTCAGACAATATTGAAATTGGAGCAAAAGTTTTTAGAATCCGGACATTCAATGATGGAATGTGACAGTATGCACAGTGCCATTGCGAAACAGAAGAGATACATGAATGCATTGTTACCGCCTAAACCATGGCATCCTCAGAGGATCCAAGGCCATGAGGCCTGAAACATCATTGGGCGGATTCATGCAAACATACCGTAAAACCCCCTAACTTCGCCAAGTGTCCCTAACTTCACCTAAATCAATTAAACACTAAAAACTCATGTTTTTACTATCGCACCACTTTAAGCCACTAAGGCGATTTTAAAGATAATATTCGTCCTGTCACAACACAATTTTCAAACCGCCATTATTTTCGCCGTGTTTGTGTTAATACCGTTTTTTCGAGTCCGGTTTGAAGAGATTTTTTCGGAATACCTCTGAACTTTTGCTGATTACTTCGATTATTGTAGAGGTTGGTTCCTCATATTTTTAATATAATATAGTGATATAGTCTGCTTGCCAAATGTAACGTGCGATTTCCGATATTTATATTAAAACATCAATTATTTGAGTATCCAATGTCAGGCTATGTTTTGTGAACTACTTGTTCCTACACTTCCCCTGGCTTTAGGGTTGTCAAAAAAAAACGATTTTCTAGAAATAAATGTGTTTTTTTTATTTTTATGGTTTTTAGACTAAAAACTATTCATCACTTTGAAACACCAGTTAACAATTTTTCTCATATTTCCTTTATTAAAAATTTACTATGTAAATCTATACATAAAAATGCTACTTTAATGCTTTGGGTTTTGGCAGCCCTAGCGTAAATTGGTAGGTTGTATGAAAAAGTCATTGAAGTGATTCCTATCTTCGCCAACGTAGATATTTCTTTAAAATATGTCAAATCGTCTCTAGCATAAGACCTGAATTTGCTTAAGGTCATTTTTAATCGATTTCGTGAGTATCCATAGACAATATTTTTTTAGTGGACATACTAAAACACGTTAGGCGAAGTTAGGGAATCATGCCCTAACTTCGTCCATATAAAAAATAGTGATTTATTGTATTATTTAGTATGAAAAGGGTATTATTTCAATATGAATTAAAATAAACACTATCATTGTGCATTACATAAGATCTATAATACTTCATATTGGTGGATATTTTGGTGGCAAAACGACTTTCTGTTAAAAAACCAGGTGAAGTTAGGGGGTTTTACGGTAGGTAAGCAGATCGACTGCGAGACAAATTTCTAGCCCGTAAGCTTAAATGTATGAAAATTTATAGTCATCCTTTTGCAACTTCAACAAATGAAATCATTCTAGCCCTTAATGTATGTAAAATCCTGCATTTTTTTATACCTACATTAATTCTAGAAGCAAGCAAAGTAAAACCTAGCGCCATTATCAATTTTAAACATACAAGCAAGCTGTAATTTTAATGCAGCAATAATAATCCCAAGGCACAGCCCCTTTTCAAAGCATGTACCTTGAGAAAGTCTGGTTGAATATTTCTGTGGTTAGCAAAAATTCTCAGAAGTATGAGACCCAAGGTACTTACCTGCAAGCCAGGTACATAGGGTGTAAAGGCTGTCTTTGTGTGATTTTTCAGTGATAGAATTGTGAGTTATTTGTTGTGTATTATTATTACCTACTTTAATTTTCAGAGGCTACCCCAGCCTCTAGAAGATTGTCATTCGGTTTTCGAACTCTCTCTGACGCACCGCCATTTTAAATTAAAATTTATTTTTATAAATATTTTTGTTAACTTTATACGCTGTAGGTACTGTAAATGTATTCTGAACAATAAAACGCCCCCGTCTTCGCCTGTAATTCCGCGTTGTCAATCAATAAGCATGTCCCCAAAAGAAGAAGCCAGCAGACGATCACCGTGACCTTACATCATCAGGGGGGGCCAGCGCATCATCCTATGCCCCACCCCCACCTTTCGGAGGTGACAGCATGACTGGATAAACATTTTTTCAGCTGCTTAATTTAATCGCAATAAGAAAACTGCGACACTGTATACCACAAAAGAACTAAAATACAGCGATTTTTATGATTTGGGTCTCCTGTCCAAACAAATATTAAAAAAGAAAACCAGGAACACAGCTGGACAAAAAATTAACTTTACTTTAAAGCAGCTGAAATGCTTCAGATTTAAAAAAAATAGTCGTTCAATTATAAAGTATCGATATGGCCATGCCGGCGAATATTTACAAATTAATATTGCCCTTCGGAATCGTGCTCCAAACTTTCCGAATGAATTGTCAAGGCGTATTTATAAGCCTCTATCAATAAGTTCACAAAAGCATAAAGATTTAATGGTATTATGTGAAAAAGGTGTGATACCACAAGAATTCCACCACTGGTTATCTCTGCCGAGCTCAACCAGCGTTATTGATAGGAATTCAGAACCTGATGTCGGAATTGATACAGAAGAGGGTAGTTTTTAATTATTATTTGTTAATCTTTCTTTACTTTCATTATGTTTTTACTTAATTTTCATATTTTTCATTGGTTTGTTATTAGCATCAGATTCCATTAAAAAAAACACTTAATTCATTTACTTTAGGTGTTTATATCTTAAAACATAAAAAAATAAACATGTTAAAAGACTATTTCATTCAATAAAACTTATTATTTACCACATTATCTTTATTATTACTTATATCACTACCTTTCGCTATCCTTCTTTTGGCTAACATTGTTCAGATTATTAACAAGCAAAAGTCACCAAACTATAATTGAGCTACCTTGCCTCCTTCAAAACCTTCCAGATGTTTTAATTAGCACCAAAAAGTAAAAGTACCTTAAAGAAATTATTAAGAAGACATGAGAAAATAATGCAATGTAGATAAAACCTTAAAAACATTAAAATCCAAGGCCTGAACAAAAACGATGCATGAGTGCGAGTGAGAAAGTATTCGGCACCCTTACAATCTTTGCGACACGCGCTAGAGTAAGATAAAAGGTCTACACATGTGTTAGTTAGTTTCCAACAATGTCGCTGGCAAATCCTGGTGAAACACTTCAGAAAGCGTCCATAACCGCGAGCTCGTGTTGCTATAATTGCTGTTTTTTCTGGTAAACATAAAGTCAGTGGTAAATATTTTTAGTTAATTAAGTAGAAAAGATGGTTCTGTGTGTTGTCTTAAAATGCGGTAGCCGTACTGATAAGCAAGAAGATGGTATTACGTTTCATAGGTAAGTTGATACATGTTCGTGATAATTTATTTGTATATTATTATATATTTTAATATCAAGTGACCTAGTGTTTTTTTCGAAATAACTTTAATTATGCATATCTTTATCTAATGGTTGCATTTTCACCGCTTAACAATACTATATAATGTAAAAAAATAGAAAATTATATTTTAATGTTGAACGTCTAGTGCGAGCACTTTGGGCGAGCACTAGCGAAATGATTATTCATACTGCCGTACTAAGCACAGAGGCCGTATCTGCATTTTAGGCAAGTGGGAGATCTGAGCTTTCATATTATTTTACTTTTCCTGCTAATACTGGGGAACTTTTTATTTATTTTATTTGCCTATAATAGTTAATTTTGGTTTAAGATTTGTTTACATACCTTGAAAATTTGATTTATGTTATTATTATTATTATTATTATTATGTATTGATATTAGCCATATATATGTCAGATACGGCTAATATGCCTTAGTAAATGATAGTTACAACCAAATCGCTTAGTATTTATCGAGTTTATTTCTCAAACTCCGTAGATACGGCTATTAAAACCCTTGATTTCTCCGTAACTATAGCAGTTACGGCTTGGATTTATTCACCGATCTTATACAAAAACTCTGCAGAATCCAAATATCTAAAAACATGAAAATACCTAAATACGTCAGTTACGGCCTCTGTGCTTAGTACAGCAGCATAGGCGTCCGCAAAAAGTGGGCATGTGGTTAAAGTTGAAGTAACAAAAAACTGAAAAAAAATATTAGTAAAGATTACCTATAGTAGGCAATCATTTTATTGTTTTGCTAAAGAAATGGAATTTAGTATACATGTTGAAAAACTCCCGAGGAATAATAGATTTAGTGCCCTGTTTGTTAACATTTTTGCTTCGTGATTTCCTAAATGTAATTGGTTTATGAATGTTATTGTAATGTTGCTCCCTAATGGATTACAGATTCCCAAAATATGAACCAAAAAGGCAGAATTGGATAAATCAAATACATCGTGTCAATCCTTCCAGCTGGGCTTCGACTTCCAGTAGTTGTATTTGTTCCAAACATTTCGAAGCGGCATATCTTAAAAGAACGAAAAAAAGGGTATGCTTAACGTATGACGCATTGCCCACGCAATTTGAAGGATGCACGTCCTTCAACTTGTGTTTTAATAATCTGAATTTTTCAAAGTGATTTTCTTTGATCCATATTTTGTATTCGATTCGCTATTGTGCATGTCTATTTACATACTCTGTAGGTATATATTTTTATATGATGTGATTTCATACCTTTGAATTATTGATACTTGTAAATTAATATGATAATTTGTCAATTTAATATTGATTATACTCATGTACCTACTTAGTTATATACTTTGTTAATTTTAATGTAAGTACCATATTATTATGATAATTAAATAATAATACATTTTGAAGTTTCTGTATTTATTATATTGAAGATATCCACCAATGAACATCAATGAATATTAATAATTTTAATAATATTCCGTTTCTCCCGCACGCCTATGGTCTCGAACGTTTGTATACGCATATGTCCACTCACTCACACAACCAAACACACGGCACGCAGCTTCACTTACCAAGGCAATGTGAAGCGTCTATCTGTATCTATTGTCTAAGTTAAAATCTGATTTTTCCTTCACCTCCAAACTTTCAAATGGCGATATCTCAAAACTATGTTTTTAGGGTTGGTGACTTTTGCCTGAACGGTGACGATATGCTCTTCCAGTAGCTAAAAATGGGTGTGACAAATACAAATTGTCATTTTCCGACATTGCTGCGATTCCGATAACAGTATTTTCATGATGACTTCTGTCGTAATGAGGTTTGCGCAAACGTACTTGTGCCGTGTGGCCATCACAAAGTGTTCCGTATTTTTTGCACAAACTATACCGCACAGGCAAGTCACTGTCGTCTAGCCGACGCATAAGTCTTTAAGCACTCGCCTGATAGCGGTAAGTGTGCTTAAATCCCACACAGATTCCAGGATTTTTTTTAAATACGTGTGTTTCCAAGTAACTTATTTTAAATACAGAATGCCACATTCTTGACCCTTGCAGAAGTGAAAAAATATAGGATTTGTGATGGCAATATTTAAACGAAAAAAAACAGCAGGTTTGTATTAAATAATTTAATTTGAGTATTCTTAAAAATACATATTTATATTTCACAGCATATAACATTGACATTTTGAGTCTTAAAACAATGGATATAATTAAAACACTCATAAACCAGCACTATCAATAAATTGTATCTATATTAATTTATTATCTACAAGGCAATAAATCCATAATATTACTTGTTACATAAGATGTAAATTCAGTTTTTTTTTACATAAAAATAAACTATTTATAACTTCAAACTATGGCATTTTGTTTGGTAATAAAATATACTTTTACAAAAATAGTTATTCTCTAATAATTATTATTGAATTATTAATAAAAAAAAATAGTCATCCAGGATAGGTAAAGAATTTCATTATAATTCCTATAAAATAATACACGCTTATTTCTTATTATTTAGGCTTTCAAGTTTGAAAAATATAATGAAATTTATGAAAAAAAATGTTTATTTATTTTCAGATTCTATTTATAATAGATCTATAAGAGTAAGTAAAACTTATATAAATTATCATTTATCAAAAATAAAACAATTCAAAGATAATTTCTAATAAAAAGCACCTTTTCATTTTATTATTGTCCATAGAACATTACCGATAGTTATTTTTTATGCATCGTTTTAAAAAGTGCTTAAAATAACACAAATAAATTTTGTTATATTTTATTCTACATTATCTATCATCTATTTATATAACATATATTAGTATTTCTTATTATGAAACAGAAGACCTAGGTCTTTGGCACACAACATTTAAAAAAATACATAATTCACTTTCTTTTCCGTGAATAACAAACATTCAATCACTAATAAAATTATTCCAAAGTGTGTATCTACAAAAAATATCTGCGCACTAACGACGTGGATTATTCTCGATTGTTAATTAATTTACGCATGCAACGGAGTTTCTGTAGTTCTCGATATTGTATTTTAGATTGAAAACGTCATCTGTGTGAGACTGCTAAGGTATGTAATTCATTTATCCTTCATGTTGTATGAGAAAACATTATATACACGTAATATACAAATGCAATAAATTATGGTTGTTTTTATTTACTTATAACTAATCAATAATACATATTATCCATTAAATCAACTTGTGAATACATTTACTTTCAATCAAAAATTCTTGGCCATTAAAATTGTTCGATTAAAAATACTTAATATAATCTACAGAATAAATTTGTCATAATTAGAGGAATGTATAAATTCACAAAGAGGCACAATATTTCATTAAACTTTTTACCTCGCATTCTAAAAAATACCCCACAAAAAGTTCTTCAGTTATTATGCCTATATAAGACATTATTTAAAAATCACTAATACATATTGTTAATCCTTCTAAGAAGTCATAATTTAATCCTAAGCTTGCTTATATAGCCCCCCGCAAGGCAATTGTTATTGTTTCAAATGCATGTTTCGTTGTACAATGTAATTATATGGCTTTAGTCAAAATGTAACTGTAAACTGAATTGAATAGTTAGTTAAACATAGCTTTAGAGACATTTATGTACAAGTGACTCTCAATTTACCGGGGTCAGGTTAAAAAAAAAAAAAATATTATAATCGTCGTTTTCAAACTTTTTAAAAATTAAAATCTTTGCGAAAGACATACTTGAATTTGAATTAAATTTTGCATTTGTGATAGCCCTACCGAAAAGTGCTCCGCTATTATTATAACATTTTCACAGATTATTCATTACCTGTCAGTAACCATTTAACAAAAGTAAGGTAAGAATATTATAATACTTACGAATTTAGATTAAAATGAGAATAAGTTTTTCCAACTACTTAACTACCCATTTAAATCGAGAGTCAACTGTATTACTATTAATTTGAGCCAGCTATCTCTTTTTAAAACATATTAGTGAAAAATGATTTTTCTGTAACACAACCTCGAAATTAACACCTTAAATTAAAATATAATAATATAACATGTATCGCAGAAAGTTAATTGATAATCATACATTATAAAAATATGTACACAGTTTTGTTTATAACTTCATCCGATAGAGTGCAGCCCGAAAATAATAAATGATTGAAATATTTAACTTAGCCCTGTGTCAAATTGCTGTATGTATTTATTTAGTTTATCAATATTATACTTGTGACAACACGATGACAGGTTAATATCATCCAGGTGTACATGGTCCTAAGTTTCAATAGTCTTCATGCCATATTGATCTTTGACGATATGTTATAGAAGAATTCCCCAAATACCGTGTACAAAAACACCAATAAATCCCGTTACCAAGCAGGTATATTTCGCTATATGTGCTATGTTTGCATGCATCAGACAATGGAACAATAAAATTCTATCATCTGTTTGCAGGCGGATGAGTGTAGATCTGTACTAGACTTTAAAAAATTATAGAGGAAAATTTTAGTAATGCTAAACAGTAAAAGAATTTGCAAACAGTGATATATTATAATAATATACTCACAAGGGATCTTTATTATATATATATTTCGCAATGAAATTTATCCATAGAGTGAGCTGTGTTTGATCTTCTCATATAGTGTAGTCGTAGATATGTGATTGTAGTAATAAAATTCAAGAGATCAAACAGACATGGCATATCACGATATCGTACTCAATCAATTATTGTGAAAATGAGACGACCTCGGAGGGGGGGGCGGCGTGTCGGGCAGTTCAGGCTGGAAGGTGCTCCCCTGGAAGCCGAGCATCGCTTCGAGTGCGGCCGCGCCCTCTTGGGATGCCTGCGAAGACGCGGATGCCGGCGCAACCCTCGGAGGTACGTTCAGCGTGTCGTAATCTCGCTCCCCGCTTCGTTGGATTGTCGCGTACGTGTTATCCACCTGCGGGGAACATTAAACAATTCAATCAGATTGTGAGAAATAATTCACATTAGCAACATACTGTTGGAATAATATAATATATAACGTTATTGTATTAAAGTTAACCATCTGTATATTAATCACGTAATCATTTACTATACAGCCATTGTATCAGTAGCGAAGGGTGGAGGTAAGCAGTTAAGATCCGCCATAAATAGTGGACATTAAACTTTGTTAGTCATACGTATTTGTTTTTATTGAACTAAGACTACGATTTATAGATGATGTTGGATAGTTTTTAAAAATCAATTAACCCCTGCCTAAACCAAACCATAACAGTTTTGGTATACTTTGGGCGATGCGACAAAATTGGGCACACTTTTTCATTCACATTTATTTGTTTTTGTTGGAATAAGAATATATACATATTACATAATATTATATTGTTGGTTCATTTTTTTAAATTCATTAAACCCTGCCTAAACCAAACTATATAAAATATATAAAAATATTATTCTGTCTACAAAACATCCAAAGTTATGTATGATATATAAGTGTAGATATTTTATAGATAGATGAGTATTTTTTGACTATCTTCTATTATGGCTTGGTTTTCGCAGCATTTTTAAAAATATGTATAAATAAATTATAGTCTTATTTAAATGAAAACAAATATGTATGATTGACAAAGTTTAGTGTGCACTATTTATGACGGATCTTAACAGCCTACCTCCACCTTTCGCCACTGCATTGTATTGTATTGTCTTTTAATATAAAGTATAACGAGCCTATTAATTGCGTATTCATATCATATTACATAAATACAACATCTGGTAACACTACAGATTTTTTTTTAATTTGGTTAAATTGGTAGCTATTGAAATTTTAATAGTTTTCATAAAAAAACCAATACAATATTATTTGTATATAAAATGGCCACCTGGTGTTAATGACTTTACTTTGGTTACTTACTTCATTAGTATTATTTGATATTTGACATGATTGATAATCTAGATTTTAAATATTGATCTTTTAATAAACAAATCAGGCTTGCAACATGGCTTGGCGTTTTTATCTCTGAGCACAAGGGTGTAGCTGCTAGAAGTACCTGCAATGTATAATGATTTGCAGCTATTTTAATCATTAGCCTTACACATATTCAAACATAGGTGATTAAGTGGCCTTAAGTAATGTTTAACTTTACGCCACTAATATCAGCGTCTTAGTTGAGGCAAACTTAACCGCGACATCTCTGCATTTGGCCATTACTGTACTGTTAATGGCTCTATTTTCCTTCCAACGTTTTTGGTTTCCATTTATTAATATGTTACTATTTTTACACAAAGAAAGGTACGACAACCTATCTTCAACCGTTAAGTATCAATTTGGATATTATTTATTATAGTGGTATGATATAAATGAATTTACAGGAGGCAAGTCTTGCGACTGCGGTGATCCCTCGTTGTTCTCTCCGAAGACGTTCATGGTGAGCTCCTGCTCTTCATAGAGGCGCAGCTTGTGCTCGGCCCACAGCGGGTTCTCAGTGCTGCTCAGCTCTTGCAGCAGCCGCCGACTTCGCTCTCGCACCGACCCCTTCTCCCCCGCCACATTCTCTGCCGGAAGAGGAAGTACCCTGCGAAGCAATACCATTATTAACCCACCGGGAAAGCTAAACTAGACTAGCGCAAGACTTCAAGGGGTTGAAAAGACCATGAAACAATTACCAAATCACTAAAACTATTTTTTATTATTATTCTTATTATTTTTCATAATATAGAACATAATATGATAATTGGTCAATAATATAAAATTTTTCACATATGTACTCCATAAAGTAATTATAGTACATCTGTCATTTCTTACCATTGTTTTAAACAGCTGCAGACAACGATAAATGTAACGATTCCGGTAAATAATACAATGAGAAGTGCAATTAGCGCTGCCAGGGCAGGGTCAAATGAATCCGGAGTACCTGAAACAGATTATTACAGAGAAAAAGATGTAGATATGATTGTTGGCAGAAGGCGTGCAAATAATCCATCATTCAGTATAAAGAAATGTTTCTATGACTATGTCACACTATATTACACTGATTAGGAGGGAGTAATTCTAAATATCTCAGTTAAAAATTAATAATAATTTGCATGAATCCATAGACAGCAATAGCATAGAAGCAAAAGCACTCATCCTAAAAGTGAAAGACATAATATGTTCAAGTCCCACTCGGTCAGACTTTTTTTCTAGAATTTTTTCTAATATATAGTATGCTTCTGTATGGTTTTTCAACATTATTTACTTTAGGCCGTACAGATAGTATCCGTTGCTCTATCTAACTTTTTCTTAGGCTTTACATTTTTTTTTTCGACCATGTTGATCTATATTTTGCCACACATTAATTTTATACGCGGTGTAAATGGGAACTCTGCCATTCTTGGTATAGTATTGACTTGCAAGTCCCTGATAATTATCATAAAAATCGGGAGCATCTGCTGTTTGTCCTAAAGTGCAGAACTAACCAGCCATTGGTAATGCCAATTGGGAGGTCGATAACTGTGTTCAATCAAATCACTCTTAAAATATATGCTTCCTTATTAAAAAAAAAAAAGCAGTATACTCCACCTATGTAGTACCTGTAAAATCTATATATAATCAAAATCGGCATACTATATGTATTTCTACTCTAGGTATTTTGTAAGTTTCTATTTATTGTTATTGAGATACCTTTATTAGCCGTGCTGGCTGCAACCACTGTTTCGATTCCAGTGTCAGCGTACAGATCTTTAAGTTGGTCATACTGCGCGTCAATCATTTCAAATACTCTTTCAACCGGCAACACTGCCAATGTGTAAGGATCCACCACGTGCATGTGGACATCACACCTGATGACAAAAGTAAAAGAATTATTCGACATCATCTAATATTCTCTCTCTATCAACTAACATCCTATTACTCTAGCAACATTCGCCGTTACCAAACTCTACAATTTTTCAACACATCCATTTCTTTGGGCAATGTTCACATTCATACAACTCAGGGTCGAATTAAGAATTTGCAGGCACTTGCGTTACATGTATATATTAAAAAAAAAAAAAAGGAGGAAATCAAAACAATGGGCAATTTGGTTTTATGAAAATTTTACATGTGCAAAACAATGACTAATGTAATGTTTAGGTTCCATTATCTCGAAAAATAAATCGAAAACACCAATGTTTTTTTACATTCCTATCTAGAAATTGTTTATCAGGAATGTTTTTTTTTTTTTTTAGACCATGTCCGATCCTAATAGGATCATATGGGCCTCCACAGAGTGGAGGTTTGTATTGACAGATTTTTGTTTTTTACGAGAAATGGATGTCAGCCACTTGCTCAACCTATTAGGTCCATACCCTGACACACACAAATTGAAAAACAATATGTGTACTTGCCAGACCCAGGATTCGAACCTGGGACCCACGGCTTTATAGTCCAACGCTTATGCCGCGCGGCCACCGTGGGCCGTATGTAATGTATTAGTGAATGTTTTATATTGATAAGGTCATTAACAAAAACGTCAGTTTTACTGCACATACTGAGTACTGGACTGCCCCCAAATTGTAGTAAAACGTATTTTCGGCATTATCACCTGTGGAGTAGTTATTAAATAAGCTTTTAATGCTATAATGTATGGTACAAGTGTGAATGTTACCAGTCTTTGAAATCGTTCTGCGGGTAATGTTTGATGGCGTTCACAACGAAAATGGACTTGGTGGCATTGGCGAGGCGGGACACCACCATTGCTTGCTGTTTGTTCACCTGGGCGCAAGGACGCGAGAAGACCATCCGAACCAGCTGTTCGTTTGTCACTATCCACACCTGAAAGGAAAACAGAGGATGTGTCGTATAAATAGAGAAATTTTGACTATATATAATATGTATATTGGTGTAAGTGGATCATTCATACTGTTGTTTTCTTATTAAAATAAGTCTGTAGCTGACGAAGTTCAAACGAAAATTTGCAGCCTAGTTTTCTTCTGTATATTCAATTAACATGGTTCTTCAATAACATATTATTATGTATTCTGAAGACAGTTAAATGTCTATTTATAATTGTGTGATTTTTGGGTAAAACACATACCCACTCAATTTAATTTTTGTCGAAAGTGAGCTCTAAAACGATTTGATAATATTGTTTTTGCTTTACCTTTAGGGTACAAGTTAAGAGAATATAACTATTTTCCAGTTGAGGATGATTGACTTTGTTGATTGGATGTTGTTTTTTTCCATTCTAATTTAGAACAAAAATAATAACTTGCAACCTCAGAGCAATGATAATATAGAGAGCGGCTATTTTTCGGCAAAATGAAGCCATGTTTCTTGCGTATAACGCACAGTAGAACCTCGATTTTATTATTATCAACTTAACTATGAAACATTATACTATCGTGTTGCTTCTCAGTACGGCTACCAAATTTAAACATAACATAGTTAACTATATGTTCTACTAAAATAATTAAAAATAATTACCATTAACTTCATATTTAACACAAAAATAATAAACTTCAGCAAGACATGCTCGCAGTTTTTAAATGAATGTAATCAGTCGTATCCATTTTTACCGGCTACGTTTACAAAAAATATTTAATTCAGTCGTAGAAATTCTACCTTACTCTAACACATAGAGCAGAGATATAAGCGTGCCGAATGCTTACTCACTCGCACTTATGGTTCGTTTTTGTTCAGGCCTTGGTTGCAACTAATGTTTTATGTAAATACCTCTTCCTATATTCATTTCCTTTCGCGGATTAGGCCGGTACCGACTTTGGGTTATCTTATAATAATGATTTAGTTATGAGTATTTTACGTTTGATTTAGTTATATTTAGATTTAAGAATAATTGTCCAAACAAACATTTCACTTGCAACACCCAGTCTATTCTAAAGCCTCAATTACATTGAGCTTCTTTACGAGCTGTTTATTGGCGAATTTACAATCTGCCTGTAAAGACGCCCAGTGTAATCATCGAATAAGCTAATAAGCAGGTTGTAAACACTCTACCGAGAAAAGTTGAAAGCCGGTCAACTTTATACCCTACACGCCGGCGTGTGGGCCTACTGCGTCTGCGCAGTACCAACCTCCCGGTAAAAAAACGAACTACGTTCCGTCAAAATAGTGGCTAGCTTGTGGCTTTTCAGCGAATGGAAAGTTTTGTGTGTAATCATCAAATCGCAGTAGCTGCACCGCCCGCTTTTAAATTCGCCAATAAACAGCTCGTAAAGAAGCTCAATGTAATTGAGGCTTAAGAAGAGACGGGGCTCATTGAATTTCGAGAAATCAACTAGATGTTTGTGTTCGTCAGTTTTAAATACACACAGGGATGCATTAAATTTGCATACTAATCATAAATTCAGAGAGGAAATAAGTGTTCAAAATGACATGTATGTCACCAACGAATGCACTTTGATACCTAGCAATCTTCTCATTCATAGAATAATTATTATTGTAAAATATACTATGCTGTAATTGTCTTTTTTAAATAAACGTCTCTCCTTTGCAAGTTCTTTTATCATGTGTAAAATCGTGAGACAACAATGAATTAATATCTCACCAGAACGTCAGCACCGGCCTGACGATAAGGAGGCTGCGTCTCCTGCGCAATGATGTTCAAAACAAAGCGGTCTTGGTTGTACTCCTCCATAAATTCCGCAGTCAGAAGCAGACCTGTCAACATATGCAGTACGTAGTAGAATATATTCTTATTTTTAATTAACTATTTCTTTTATTCAAACGAATAATTCACAAGATTTAAGAATATATCATTCTGATTATTGAACATTATATAATTTTAGAAAAACATGATTTCGAAGAGCGCTGAGTGGTAGGTATTTAATAGCCAATAGCTTCAATATTGTCGTCATTAGTATGTCGTCCGTAGCATAATGGTTGAATGCGACGAGTTTGGGGCGTTTACCCGTGGGAGATGCCGGGTTCGATTCCTGACCGGTTGGCTTACTTTTTTCAAAAGAGTTTTTTCTATTGATATACTCTCTCAGTTAGTGTTTTTCTAAAATTATATAATGTTCAATATTCTTATTTATTGTCATCACATGAAAAAATGTCATGAATCCGATCTGTTATAACTTACCTTCTTGAGTGACATTGAAGGGAGACGGCACAATCGAGCCGCTGGATTGCATGTTGCCAAATTTGTAAAGATGTGAAGCGGCGATGAGATATGTGATTGTACCATTGGCCTCGAAGTCCGGGTCTTTTGCTTTGACAGAGATGATCAATTCACTGTTCTTGGCTGACGACTTTACACCTATAGAACAGAAAACAGTTAAGTCAACAGATATTTTGGATATACGAGGCGTCTAAGAGCAAAAACCGATAAGTCACACATATTTTTCAGAACAATATGTAAATAATCTATAACTTCTAAAGAGCGCCAAAATTATAAAAAAGAAATGTTTAAAAACCTAACGATTTACAGAAACCGATTATCTAGCAGGGGTGCCCAACCCAAATCGTTTGGTGGGCCAAAAAAAAATATTACTGAGCTTAGGTGGGCCACACATATAAAAAAATAAAACAAAGAACTTATTATAATACCCATAATTAATGTGACACTTGTTTTTGTGTATTGTTTGATATCTTTTCATATCGATTGGTAATTTAGCGGACGTGCATCGCAGTTGATTGATCATGTTTTCATCGAGCAACCTGCTGCGACACTTTGTTTTTACTACATTTAATTTCAAAAAGAACGATTCACAGCGATATGTAGTCCCAAATGCTGCTGTAATGCACATTGCCAGTCGTTTTAATTTTGGAAATTTATCATCGAGGATATATTTCTGATAAAACTCAAGCTTATTCCCTTCGAACATGCACTTAAACTCTATGCTTGATTGCAGTTTCATTTGTAAATGTTCAAAAAGCTCCCAAGTTGCAACTTGACCAGACCAAAGAACGTTCGTATTGTGACTAACACGAGTAAGTTTAGTAACAGTTGAAACGGTGTAATGACTAATGAATGATTTCTCGATTGGTCAATGGTGAGATTATAGCCGTCTTACTCTCACTACTGTATTAAGCATAAAAACAGGTACTGCAGCACAACATGAAAATTCTAATTTCACAAAATATAATATAAATGTGATAAATTTACGAGAATGTGTTTTTTTTATTGTATGAATACCAAAATGCAAAATATAGAAAGCTGAAAACTTAAAATGGGCCATGGCCGCAAAAAGTCTTCATTTGGGCTGCAGGTTTCCCATGCCTGATCTAAAATAAGATAATTTTTCTAACTTTTCATAACGGGTGATAGACCCAATGCGTAGAGTTCTCCCGCAAATACATTGTAGACATAAACAGCATAAATGCTACCAACATATCCGATGTGCGTACTGACATACAAAATTTCATATTAAATAAATTCTCTTTTGTGTTAATGCAGAGAAATTCAAACCACTAAGCATGTCATTGAGACCTGTGTTCTGTATGCTTTCCCTGGGGACTATTCGTGGGTATTCTGCGAAAAAGCACTAAGTCAAAATTTTGCTGTTTTGACTTAATGATGAGGTAATCTTATTAAGGCCATGCATTAGTTGAGGCACGGTCTAAAAAGATCGTTGCTAGGCGATGCGCGGATTGCGGGTGGCGGGTGAAAATGACGCCTGTCAAACGAAATATTATTTGTCATATAAATCCAACACACGTCCATTTTATGTTCTGTTTATTGTTCTATTAGTAACAATAATGATATTTTCATTGACATGTTTTCTTTTTAAAGTAAATGGGTAACGTTTTTAGTCATCTTTACACGATTTTTGAATTAATTGACCCGTCGCCATCACGCAGCAAAGTGACGTGTTCCTGGGTCAACATTCTCTCACTGAATGGCAGCGAGTCCAAAATTTCGTCGCGCGTACAGTTGAAAATTATTTGGCGTTTCACTGATGCGTCACCTTAAGAGTACGCTCTATAGTTTACAAAAACACACACAGTCATATCTATAAAACTGGCGAAGATAATTTATGTTATAAGTCAAAAAGACATACATCAATTCAGAGAAAAGGCACTAAAAGGACTTAGTGCATTTGCTTCTCTCATTCTCAGGATATATTCACAAAATTCTGCGTGCGAAACTGCACTAAGTCATACTCAAAGCAATATCGCAGAAAGGAATTTGCCTTTTATATGTATAAAACAAGTTAAGACCGTCCAAACTTTCAAACTCGATTATCTCAAAACTAGTATTTTTGACTTAATGCTTATTCGCAGAATACCCACGTATTGTGCACCGAGTTGTTGAAAAAGCGCTGGCACGGTTTGGACACTACCGGTGCATCTCTATTGAGAACTTTCTTGACAATGTGAATTTATGTCGGTGGCTATGGTTTTGTTTCTGTGGATATTTCTATACTTGTCTTATTGTCATCTACACCCTACCACTACACAAGTGAATGAATAAATTAGAATACATCAATATTATAAGTACTTATACAAAAAATGGCTGAAATTTGAGAAAATATATTAAAAATTTAGTATCGCAAATTAATAGTTTACTGGTAGAATTGAGTTTGTACCTGCATCAGTGTTGCCATCTTTTTCTATGCTGATTATAGTACAAAGGCGTTAAAATTATAGTATTTCTAAAAAAAATATACTACAGGAACATTTTTCGTCTTGAATCCTAAGTATTTTGGTATATTTGGCGTAAAATTATAGTATATACTATAATTACAGTACAGTTGGCATCACTGACCTGCATCATAAACGGCTTTTTCAAATTTAGGCGGATTGTCGTTCTCGTCGAGTATTTTAATTTCCACACGTGTAATACTTTTATCCTTTTCAGTTTTGAAGGTCCCATTGATGTCCTCGGTGGTGGCTTGATCGACCACTGTTATGATTGGTTTTGTTTTTTCATTGATTACGGGTTCATTTCCCGCGTATATTGTCAATGAATACTCGGCTTCATCCTCTCTGAAAAGTAATCAAAGAAATTTATGATTATGTTTTGAATATATTATAGTACATAAGTAAGTACTATTATTACAATGATATTAGAAACTAAACCATATTTTATTTATGTATATAAAATAGATTATAAAAGTGTAAACATTGAAAAACATTAAACATTAAAATAAGCTTGAAATAAATATTTTTTTTTATTGGGTGTTTGCAAGTGTCTTCCAGTAATACCCATTATAAGTTCGCATGTTGTTTTACATGTCTTTTGATGATGAATTCAGCGGTAGTCTGTGGACATAAATAGCGAACACTAAACTTTGTCAGACATACTTATATTTTTGTTGAACTGAGAATACAAATAATTTGCGATTCTGCAATTATTGCAGTTAGTGTTGGTTAGTTTTTAAAATTTAACTAAACCCTGCCTAAATACCATATACAAATAAAAAACCATATTTACATAATTTTACATAATATTCTATACATAGAATAGTATTTTTTATTAATTATGGTTCGGTTGAGGCAAAGTTTAAGGCGAATTCTTTGCCTCAATTTACGATCAAATGTGACTTCAACGCCATCTAAAGGCATATAGGGGAGAGCAGGTAGGATTCGTACACAGGGAGCATTCGTACAGTGGCGATATCTTCACTATCCAATTCATTGGCGTGCTCACGTTTGTATGTAAGACTCCCGCTCATACGCATAGTGTAACCGCGGGGCAGGGCATCAGTGCGGCCAACAGCTTCGACGGAGCACGCCGATACGTGTTTTCGCTCTACGTAAGTATTTTTTGTATTCACTTTTGAACACGCTTAACTGTTATAAGTTTTGCACGAATGTTATAAGTGACTTAGTATAGTTTATGAAGTGATAACTTTGTTTAATATGTAAATAGTCATTTTAGGCTAACTATAGCGGTTATTTTTATTTTCAATTAATTTGTTGATTTCTCGGTTTGGGGTACTTTCGTGCAGTTATGAGTGGGGTAGATTCGTACAATACGAATGCTCCCCATTCCTAACTGCGTGGCAGTAGAAAGATTGTTCACCAAAAATATTATTGTTACAGAACCATGCCGCGAATATATGTGAAAAAGGGGACAGGAACATGAGACGTTGATGAAGATGCAATGATGCAAGATGCAGCCGTTAGAATCCACGTAAGGTGGACAATCAACTTCTACAGCGGGCCAAGATGCCAATGTGCCAGAAACTCTACCTGCAGAAACAGAGATTACTCAACAAGATCTTCCATGGAGCTCAGCGCCAGTATCATCCTCCTTGCTATCGCCTACAACTGCACCTGCATCTTCATCAACTGTAGGATTAATAACTCCAGAAACTATCCGACCCTATCCCAGAGTGGACAGAAATGCGTTAAAAAAGTCGAAGAAAGGAAAACTACCAGGAAAATCGAGAATATATACAGATACCCCTGAAAAAATAGACTAGAAGAAATAGAAAAAGCAAAACAGTTGAAGAAGCAAGAGCAAGAGAGGAAACAAGGGGCTAAGGAGATGAAGCGAGCATTATATTTACTGTCAGATACAAGAACCAAAACAAAGAGACAGAAGAAAACTTCAGGGACAACTAAACCAAAGAGGCAAAATAAAACTGTAAAGACTGATAGTCAGGATGAAACTGATTGTGAGGATGAGGCTAATATGAGTTTAAGAGAAAGTTGTTGTTCTCTAATCGAAGAGACGTCTGAAGGATCGGATAATGACAATGAAACTCCAGTTACGTCAGAGAACATCAAAAAAGAACGCTTTATGATAGTAGAGTTCAAGAAAACAAAGACCGTTTAAATTATCTTGGGCAGGTGCTTAAAAAATATAGTCCCGTTGAATACAAAGTTTCATTTTTAAGGAAGAAGCCTCATACCTGGAAATTTGTCTTTCCCACTACCAAAGATGAAGGAACAGTTTACATATCAGATGTGGTATGTGTTTTCCCGCTATCAAAATCTGCTTTTACAGCAAGAACAGCCCGGATAATATTTAGCTTCGAAAAAGACCTATCTATATATAATGTTGGATAGTACAACTATTAAATACGATTAAGACCTATTACTCTAATGGTTAATTTTATAATGTTGGTTTATTCGTTCCTTTATTAACAAAAAAATAAATAAAAGTGTTATGTTTTTATGACTAAGTAGTTATAAGCACTTTAAAAACAATAACTGTTAATTATTATTACATGAAGGCTGATTCTGTGTTAGCTTTGATCTCAATAAATGAATATATTACATTGAATAAATAGCATTCTCTTTGACTGTACATAGGTTCCCCATTATGTACGAATGTGCCCCACACTATGTACGAAGCTACCCCACGTGTGGGGTAGTTTCGTACGTTTTCCATTTTTCAGAAAAGTTACCGTAGCTTCGCCATGCTGATTTGTATCTAAACTAATACTTCACTATTATTAAAGCCAAATATATTGGATATATAACAGCATTGAAGTTATTTAAAAATATCTTACAGTTTTGTTTTTATACGGCTTAGAGTAAAAAGTGTATGAATCCTACCTGCTCTCCCCTACAGGCATCTACCATGAACTTCTAAAAATGTGTTACTAAAAACTTTCGTCGATCGCAACCAGATGGCAATAAAATATAAAATAAAATATTGTGTGTCGCCACATATTAAAAATCATAAGCTTGATAAAAATGCATTTAAATTTATTATATATTTACTTACCTATGTAAAAATATTTACAATTAATATTCACCCCATAAAATATTTACAATTCTAACATGTATATTTGATTTGATTTAAAGTGTTTATGATTTTTACATTTTGTTTACCGTAGTTTTTTTTACAGTGGCAATAAAAGGGTATCCTGTCCAGTTAATGAACCAGATTTTTTTACGTTGTCAATACGAATTAATATAAATATTTTTCTACAGTAAAATTCATTTATAGTAGTAAATGAACATTTAAGTACAAATGTTTATAAGATTGAGTTTAATCTTGTACAATTGACAATTACATCGAATTTCTACTAGAGGTGGAATAAAAGAATGATATTAAATGAATAGCAAAACAAATGCCATTCGAATTATTATTAAACAAAATAAGGAATATACAGTTGTACTTGGTTATTACTAGGAAGGTTGGACCGGCTGAATTTGCTCGTTATAAGCGTACTCGTTATATCAGAGAATAGGTATTTTTATTTTCGGCGAAAACAACAATTAGACACTTAACTAGTGTCATAAACGTAATCTGTCCCCGGCGGCATCCTGTCCGATCGGATTTTATTGCTAAGGGTCGAAATATCTTTAAACGATCAACACATTACCAGTATTTTAGCTCGGTATATCCGATAAGTATCTCGTTATAACAGTGAATAAAAATGTGTGGAGAAAATCATATACCAAATGTCAACGATTGTTTACGATCAACACATTACCAGTATTTTAGCTCGGTATATCCGATAAGTATCTCGTTATAACAGTGAATAAAAATGTTTTGAGAAAATCATATACCAAATGTCAACAATTGTTTCCTCATTACATCCGAGATCTCGCTATGTCCGAGATTGTAATAACCGAGTTCGACTGTAGTTATAATTATGACAATATAGTCGATATTATAGACATCCCAATTCATTTCGTTTCAACCATGTCCGATCCTAATGGGTTCATATGGGCCTCCACAGAGTGGACGGTTTGTATTAACTAACTAACTATATCTGAGATAAGAATAAAGTAAGACACGCAACGAATTGAATAAAAAAGAAGTTGGAGGTAAGAAAAAACGTAAATAAACATGCGAACAAATCTTGATAAGCAAACCCAAGGACAAAATAAGTGACAAATTAAAAAAAAAATTGTAAAACGTAAGAAAAAAATTTAGAATTTGAAGTAAGTGCACCACTGATTACATAATATTCTAAGAAAAAGACAGAACGTTATTTCTTTGAAAAAATCTAATGTCGATTTTAAAGAACAGTGCAAGATAAAATAAAAGATAGTTTTATTTATTTTACCTATAAATGTGTAAGTGAAATGGATTTGGAGATATAAAAAGAAACCTTATTGGCCCAGTGGTTTCTAGGTGTGGACTTTTGTAATTCCCTGAAGATCTCGAATAAATAATTAAAAATTATCAACACCTATACCATATTCCTAGGCATCTACTATGATTGAAAAGTAGATCTTAATTTTTTGTATTTATGATTGCTTCATAAAAAAAACAATATTTACGACTTTGTGATGTAGCAGATAAATGAGCAACTAAATAGTGATCCAAATATTATGAAAAGTTCAACTATCAAAGCATCACGGCATAAAATTAGTAATACCACGGTTATACACAATTTATTGTACCTACCTATTGTTATAATTTTCTTAGTTCATTTAATTGTTTTTAATTTAATTTATTTTCAAATTCACCTCTTATGTGTTCATTCACTGAATTGTTTACCCTATATTTTACGGAGACTAATAATAACTTCTATTTTCTACATACTAAATTATCAACCTCCACTTTTTGACAGGACGGCATACAGTTATATAGGCACGTAGATAATAATTTTAAGGCCGTAGACAGGAATGAACGTTTGATGGCCCAAATATAGTACAATAGTATGTATGTAATTAAAGTTAGGGTACAAGTCGGTTATCCTGGATACAGCGGCAAACACATTTTGAAAATAGCCTATATACTGGATTATTTGTTAGGATTACCTAATCTAACTTAAACTAACCCAAACTAACAAATAATCCAGTATATCGGCTATTTTCAAAATGTGTTTGCCGCTGTATCCAGGATAAACATATAGAACAAAAGTTGTGAAAGAAAGAAGTGGAAGTTTGTCGAGGCTGTTTTGATCGGGTTAATTTGTCTTTGATTAATATTGTGACTAGAAATTTTAACAATTCTTATTATTTTTAACATTGTATATTGTTCATAATTTTCGCGACTACCACGTGAATAGACGAATTTTATTTACTTATAACATTTTAAACACTTAACATAAATAGGGAGAAATTGTACAGTCACTAGACAAAGATTAAATTTGATGTGTGTCATAAGTATGCTTTCTTTATATTATTATGAAACTATATTTATTTTAAAATCGCTTTATAAAAGGTAGGTACGTCAAAACAGTAATAAATATCTGAAATAATTTCACAACACTATTTCAAAAAGTGGAGGTTGATATATGATCGTCCATTGTGACATATGCTCCAATATCGCAAACCGAAAATGTTATTATGGACAGAGCAAAATTAACAGAGTGCTTGTCTTCATACCTGGCGACCCTTTATTTTCAATGTATGTGTGTGTGTATTTTTTAATCTATGCGAGTATTGTTTCAAAAATGGTACGATTTATTTCCGCTTTAGCAGCACATGTCGATAAAAGTCTTGTCATATATTAATTTTATTTACTATCGATTAGTTAATATACAAAAATACAAGATTAAATTTAAATAACTACCCTAAAAATTAATAAATAATATTTTTAATAGAAACGCTAACCGTTTTTTTTCAGTTATTGCGTACAAACCGAGTTTTTTCGATTTTAAATACATGCTTTCTAACCTCAAAATCGATGTTTTTTAAATTTGAAAAAAAAGATATAAGGATATAATAAATTCCAATTTCCGTTTAGCGTTTTCCTAGGTAATATATTTACGTATATTTTTATCGTAATTTTGATAATTAAACTTATGTCATTCATTCTTGCCACCCGATACAAATGTACCGAATTTGACACAAAAAAAAAAAAAAAAAAAAAACTTTTCTAGCTATTTTTCGATAACAACTTTACATAGAGACATCACCTTAATTGAATTTTAAAAACTAAATGACACTATCTGCAATTTGTATTCGTAGTTCAATGAAAACAAATAAGTACATCTGACAAAATTTTTTGTGTACTTAGAATCTCCACAGGTTACCTCCACCCTTCATCACTGGATTACTGTCACCAAAACATTGAATAAAATGACATTAGTTTCTATGTACCTGTCAAAAGAGAAATTGGCGCGTATTATTCCTAGAGTTCTGTCAATGGAGAATGTTCCCTTCTGGTTGCCACCGATTATGTGATAGTATACCTTTCCATTGTCACCACTGTCCTTATCGAATGCTTTCACCGTACCTATGTCCATAAATAATAATTTTAGATACATTGATTTAAGCATCACATATTATATTATTAATTCAAGCATATTTTTATTAAATTAGAATATAATATGTATATGACAATATTCCTACCGATAATAATGCCAATAGGTTGGTTTTCCAAGACTGAGAACTCGTAAAGGTCTTTCATAAATTGTGGCTTGTTATCATTTGAATCGTTCAGGATGATTGTTAAAAATCTGACAACCTCAAAACGTGATGGAGATCCTTGATCCGAAGCCACTAATACCAACTGCAAAAGTATTGAAACATTCATATTATTATTATGTGATTGATAATGAAAAGTATACAACATTAATATATACACTATTGTTGAACAAGAACTTCTTGTCCATGTGTTAAAACTGTGAACTAACATCCCTTCCAGTACAGTTAATTGCACTTCCGTTTTTTAATGAAAAAGCCCCCAAAAGTATCATTTCATTTTACGCTCCCGTGGTGTATGGATCTATCAATTTACGTAATTTAAAGCTTTTTATAACAAAAATATGTGTAAAACGATCAGGAGTGATGTTAGAATTATTATTAGTAAACTTTTGGTTTATTGTGAAGAAGAAAAAAGAGTCACATCTAAAAGTAGAGCCGATACATTATTTAAACACGCCACTAGCACGTGTTGCCACCGTGACAGGTAGATCATTGAGAAGTCTTCTATATGTGACTACAGCGACTTCCTGTTATTGCCGACTTCTTGTTGTCGGACAGTAAATTGCTTACTCTAAACCAAACAAATTCAAGACTATTGTGATGCATTCATTGAATTCAAATGGCGGTAAAATAACTCAGAAAGAACAAAAACATAGGAAAATAATATTTGCCAGCAAACACAAATGTATTTATAAATGGAACAGAAACAAAAAAGCACTGACATAAAGCAAGTTTTCGATGTGGAAATGTGTAGGAATGAGAGAATCCTTGTTTGTGACCAAAATGATTGATGAAAAAATTATGTGATTTATATTTATGGTACCTATGTCTTCTCTGGAAAGAATCCCATTCTACACTATATAAAATCAGAAAAAAGCCAAAGAACTTCAAAATGTAAATAACAATTATTATTATTATTGGCAGCATTCATACAAATATTAAAAGTGTAACAAAATCAAATAGTACATTAAAACCACACACACCTGGTAGCTGTCTTTCTGTTCTCTATCCAAGAATACTCTGGTTCGTAGTTCTCCGGTGGTTTCGTCGAGTGAGAATTCATTTGTCTCATGTATGTTTTTGTTTCCAACCTTGAGATGGTATGTGACGCGGCCATTTTCACCTGGATCCTGATCTGTCGCTTTGACGGTCAGCAAAACAATATCAGCCTGTGCCGCATTCTACAAAAAAACAATTATAAGAAATAAAGAATATGAAAGCGTTTTTATCAACTGAGATAGCATATTTCGATGAGATGGGTAGAATTCCATATTGCATCAGTATTAATACATACATATTAGTAACTTGCATTAAAATTCACAAATTATTAGTTTGTGTATCATTGGCAAGAAATTGGTTCTTTTAAAGTGACTTCCTAATGATATATTCTGTTACCACTTTTCAGTGAGTCACCATCCTTGTTATTTTGATGTTAAAAAATGGTGTCCCAGCAGATAATTCAGATGGAAGACCCGACTGTTTTGAAGTATGATTACGTCACGGCCGCCGTCTTAATTTATAGTTCCCCGCGAGCTGTCAAATATCGAATGGTTAGTAGCAGCTAGTAGTAACATAATATTTGTTTTACTGCAATCGCAATGACATGACTAATAAAATTATAGGTTATGTTGATACGTCTGACGTGTCAATACACAATTCTTGTGTTCGGCTCTAGTTACTTACTAGATTACTGACTAGATGGCGCTGGCTCGGCTTTATCCGCTTGTGTTTCGACAGCACGAACATATCCGAATTTGACTGACATGTCTACCAGCCTAAATTTTCGCCTTATTACGAATTGGAGATAACCGCCGATAACCATTTAGTGTACAGAATGCCTTCTGTGTTAATTTGGACCAATGAAAATAACGGAATCGTGCTTAAGTGATAATCATTAAGAATAGACCTGCAGATGTTTTGACTATGGCTTTGAACAGCGTTACTATAATATAGACATAAAGATAGTTAATTAATTAATTGAACTAGCGTTTACGGGGTAGTACTCCATTTTAATGATTTTGAAACAAAGTTATTTATAGCCCGAAACAGCTGTCAACGTAAATAATTCAATAAAAAAGAATTAACGAAAATAACTTTGTTTCAAAACTGTATAGATAATTACCTCCGGTATTTCAAGTGTGGGCTGATCTTCATCTGGCACAATCCAAACAGGGCTGTGTTGATTGATGCTTTCCACATTGATGTCTATGAAAGCTGTATCGGAATGAGGGCCTTCCCCGGCTTGATCCACTGCGGATACTTTCAGATGGTGACTGGTGTTGCCAGATAGCGGGAGCGATGGATACAGAATCCCCGTTGTTGAATTCAAACTAAAAGCACCTGAAAGAGAAAATAACAGTGTTCATTTATATTTCATCAAATATACATCCATCAATAGACACTAAGATAGATGTAATTCATCACATGTTCAAGCTGAGTGCAATTGATAAAGATCTTGTTTATGGTCAGTAAAGCAGCTAAACATGTCTTTCATCTTTATTATGTTTATTTTTAAGACTACTACTGATCCTTCAGCGAGTTCCTGCATCTGCTTCATAAAGTATTTTAAATAGTAAAACATTTTATTGTTTACCCGGTACTGTTTGTTCAAGTATAGTGTACTTGATTTGTCCGTTGAGAGAGCTATCTTTGTCTTCAGCTCGCACTTGAAGAATAGGGGCGGGCGGTTTCAAAGAAAGGTTTTCAGCCACGGACGCTTTGTAGGTTCTCTGGCCGAAGACTGGAGCATTGTCATTCAGATCTATTACTTTTATATGGAGCTAAAACCAAGGAAAATAAAAATGGATTTAAAAGAGATTTACAGTAAGTAATGCTGATAAAAGCTTTGATTCATCGAGATGGGATATAAAATCAGGAAATGGAACTGTTTGTTAAAATGGTAGTTTATAATTACCGGGACGCTTGCAGTTTTCCTTGCTGCAACGGGAGCGTTGTCGACAGCCATCGCCTGCAGCCAGATGTCATCCATCAGTTCACGGTCAATCACACCTCCTGTCGCCACTCGGATGTCTCCTTTGATTGGATCTATCGTGAATAATTCCGCCTGCTCCCCCGACAGGCTGTAGCGAATCTCGCCAAACACACCTGAGCAGAATAATTAGTTAATGAAACAGTGAAATTTCGCCAATATTATTTAATAAATCTGGAAGTCAAATTATAATATTGAAAATTTAGAATTTCGAATTACAAATTTTAGAATTAGGATTTAACAATTTCGAATTCCAGATGTTAACAAAAATTACTTCGCTGTGTAAATTAAAAACTATGTCAAATACGATTCAGTATTACAAAGTTACCTTCATCATTATCCGAAGCGTGAACTGTGATAACTAAGGAGCCAGCAAGAGAGTTCTCTTCAAGAACAGCTTCATACATGGGCTCGTCAAAGACGGGCTCCTCGTCATTGATGTTAACCACGTTCACCGTTACTCCGGCTGATGTAGAGAGTTGCGGTACCCCTGTGTCGAATGCCACCACCGTGAAATTTATCTGATGCACACGCTCATAGTCGATTCGCTGCGTTGAACGGACCACGCCTGTAAAATTGTGAAAAAATTATCTACCATATTCTAATTGAATCCAGTCGACAGAATGGTTATATTCAATAAATCATATACATGCTGTCAAAACATTTATAAAATACAACTTCTCACCGGTAATATTGTCAATGGAGAAGTATTGATTAGGGGGGTCGATGGCATAGTGCGATATGCTGGAATCAGAGTCAGTGGCGTGGAAGGTGGCCAAAGTAGTATTGGGCGGTTGCTCTTCTACCAGACGTTCCGAGAAATGGGATTGTCTGAATGACGGAGGAGACGTATTTACATCCACGATGGTTATTATCAGCATGCCTACAAACAAAAATACATCAATCAATAAAACTATTCAAACAGTTTTATTAGTCACATTTTATATTATAAATTTTAATTGGCATAGTTTTATTTATTTAAATTTTAACTACCAGTTTTATCCATTGCAGTTTAAGCTGTTACGTTGATATATCGTGTGATATAAAAGCTAACTCCTTTTTTTATTTTTCACGTGGGATCTTCTTTTACTTTTTGAGTTATTGCAATAGTTTTATCTGTTTCAGTTTCATCCATCAAAATTTTCACTGCTGCAATATTATATTGGGTGAAATAAGGCTTACCTTTAGACATTTGAACGCTGACTGCCGATGTGTCCAATACGTGCACCGGTAATGAAACTACGGCTGCAATATTTCTATCTAGCGGTTTAGCGACACGTACCCGGCCATTCGGTTCCACTGAGAACCACTGTCTGAATGCAAACGACTCCGCGACCTAAAATTATGAATTTGGTTAATTATTAACATCAACAAAAATCTATCCTATTTTTTTCCTAATTACGTATTGTAGTCACACGTGATATGATTTTATATGACTAGAAGAATATTCACTATGTATGTATACAGAAATTATATTTCACTTTGCATTTTCTGTATTCAAAGTACAATAATATTTTTACCTGCTTTCCATTTTTATCCACTGCTGTCATAGGATCTATTCCAATTTCATATTTAAGATCTTCCAGTTTGATGACATCGGGATCCACAGCGACCAGGGTGTGTATTATTGTGTCCACCTCGGCATCAGCTGACACCTTCAAATAATATGAAAACATTCATTTACATAAACAAGCGATCTATTAAGATGGAACCTTTGAAAATTTCTAAATTTAATTTGAGTGTTACCTAGATCACAGCCTATCTGAACTTGGACATGCCTGATGTATTGTATTCTCATTGTGGAAAATGGTAGAAAGTACATAGCTTTCTAACGTTTGATGATAACTGTCATTTGATTCAACTGGTCACATTGACTCACCTTTCTTCATTCTTAATGTGTTGACGCATGAAACTTTTAATGTCCGTCAATGAATTTACATGTCAATATTAAAAGAGTGTTAAAATACATGTTATGGAAGTAATATAAGTCAATGGGTAAATTAAGAAACAAAAGTATGAATGCGATGCACGTCGCCAAACAGTTAAAATGGCCTGTAAAACTACTCAACAAGTGTATAATCACAGGACAAATTCAGCCATTTAGTGGTACCTAAGAGAACTGATTCCAAATCGAATAAATTATATTCTAATCTACAATAAGTATGAAATGCGCAGTGATACAAAGAATCAGGAATAAGTTTTACCTCAGCCCTCTGTATCTGCGGAGTGAAGTATGGAGACTTATCATTGGCGTTCAAAACCTTTATTGTGATCATCGTAGTACCGGTTTGACTAGGGGTTCCTGAAATAAAAATAATTAATTATCAATAATTGCGAAAACCTACAGCCATTACATACTATTTACAATATTTATTATTGAAATAAGTGTACATAAACAATAAATTTGAATGAATGAACAATGAGAATGTGAAGCTATAGTATGCTTGTAGTACTTAATTGGAGAGAGGATCAATTCTGGAAGCATAAAGAATTATTGCAAGAAAGACCGACCTCGGTTTGCTGCATTCCTGTAACAGTGCTTACTTTTAAAACTAAATTTAATACCTGTGCGAGTACAAAATTGCCATACTAATAAATAATCGGCATACATATTTTAAATTAGCACAGAGGTGCTAGATTTTGTATTAATAGTACACATGACTGTTGAGCGCGAAATATATTGAGGTGCATGTCACGTACTATCACAGTAAGCTGCCGCTATGGGAAATAGTGTGTAATGTCGTTTTTCTTGGTGTTTAAAATGTTATCAGACCGATGCTCCCATCCCGTAGCACATTTTGAACCTTAAAACGAACATTGTCAGTTAGGAAAATCTGCCGAAATCACAGGAACAACAATGAGGTCACCTCACTTGTACTGCACTGCATCGACATCTGCATGACTCAATGAATGTTTTTTATTATTTTCTACATGCCTACACATTTCCGAATCTTGTGAAAATCGTGTGTTCTTTGTTTTTAGCGATTGGCAACATATATTTTCTATAATTATAATATATTTCTATTATCTATGGTCTGCGGGTTGGGTTCCGTTCAAAATATTATTGAATTTACAGATACTTGATACTAGGTTACTCCATCAATGAATTTACAGAGATCGTGTTCATTCAAAATATTCTGCAAAATGACGAAACCATAGACTAAAGTTGTCGCCATGACAGCGTGACAGTATGCAACATGCATCTCAATATAATCACAACTTTAGAATACAACTAGGTACTAACTGATGGTGTTGGTATATCACAAAATGGATGTTCAGAATAGAAAATTGGATAACCTACCTTGATCGATAGCTATGATCTGCATTTGGTATGTGTTTCTTCTGTCGTAGTCCAACTTTGATGCAATTGTTATAAGGCCGCTCTCCTTTTCTATGGCAAAGTCATCGAATGCACCCTTCTGAATAGAGTATTTAATTTCTGCATTGATTCCGCTGTCCATATCTCTAGCAACAACTGTTATCACATCGGTACCTACAAGATTAAAATATTATAAGAAATCTATACATTAAAAATCTTACGTATATTATACAAACAAATTCTATACACTGTAAAAGTAGAAAAAGTAGCAAGATCAATAAAACATTTTGTGGTTGTTCATCTAAATAATTTGTTTGTTAATTAAGTTAGTATCTATTTGGTAGAATTCCATTTAACAAAACAACTATAATATGAATTATCTTAAATTCTACAGGTTGTTTTATTAGTCAATACCTATTTCGGCTGTATCACCATTATCAGGACTACAAAAATAAATAACCTGTCTACGCCTAAGTATAATATTTATAGTAAGAGATGGGATATCCCTCTCCTATTCAAACTAATAACTACTAATCATAAACTAATTAATTAATTAATTTACTTTCTCAATCAGGTTATTGTTTATAGATAACTTTCCATAGCCTAATTATTCAATTAAAACCATATAAGATAATATAAACAAGATTATCAAATAGAACCCACTAAACTTGACAATACCCTACTAAATTTCATAAAGGCTGGATGATGAGATTTCCATTTACATAATATTATCTTATTATTTTGAGTCACCCATAACACTCAAGTATAACTACATAATCGTATTTTGTTCAAAAAGATTTTTTGTATTGGTTATGTATTTCTCAGGAGTGTTTTCAAATTATGTATATTCAATAAAAGAATGTTACATTCTTAAATGAATAAAAAAAAAATGAATATAGTTTTGTTTATTTGGATGCTTTTGGCTTTCTATGTATAATAAATACTTCACGCGGCTATATTTGCATTATAATGTGAATGTTTTGGTTATGGTATAAGTCATGTAGGTATGTACATATTTATTGATATTGAAATATTAACTTAGCAATTTATGGAATTGACTGTTTGAGTGAATCTAAATTTGTGTTGAAATTGATATTGAAATATTAACTTAGCAATTTATGGAATCGACTGTTTGAGTGAATCTAAATTTGTGTTGAATTGATTACCATTTTTTACAAATGCGTGAAGTGACAGTGTGAAGATTGTCACAAATGAATTTGTCATGTAAAGTGACTTGCAGCTGTTTCAGTGTAAATGGTTATCTAGAGAAAGTTTTCTTTAATATCTTTGATTAAAGCTTTTTTTTTTAAGGAAACAAACAGTTACATATTGATTACAAAAATTTGAAATATAATAATGAAAAGTTATTGCAACCAGCAAAGCTTTAGTAATAAAAGAGCAGACATTTGCTATGAAGTAACAGGAGGTAAAGTTTTATCTTACCGATAGGTGCATCTTCCGAGACGTGGGCGTCGTAATGATCAATCTCAAACACAGGTGCGTTATTATTAACGTCTTTCACGTCGATTTCAACTCGGCAGGTGGTATTGAAGATACCGTCGCTTGCCTGAAAAACACAAATTTAATTTTAATCCATAGAGATTTTATTAAAATAGCCTCCTTTAGGTGACCATGGTTACCTTGTATGGTGAAATAATACATAATCTAAATTTCATAAAATCATAGGATCAATAACAATTTTCCTCATGTTTGGATCTTTGGCTGTCATGGTCCAGTGCGACAAGCACTGGGCTCTCACCCTCCTTCGATGCCTGGTGAGGTCACAATATATTTATGTGGTTTTCTCAAAACCTGGGTGTTTATGTGATCGTATATTACACACAGATAACCCTCTTTTAACGTAGCACCGGCGAGTGCGAATTTGTTATATCGCAATTGATTTATAACAATCTTTCTTGTCCCACATTTATTTTAACAAGTCCCAAGTGCCAATGTAACATCAGATTACTTGACAGTTATCGACAAATTTTACATAATAAGTCATAATAAGGTCAAGCAGGGTTAACTGTGTAAATTCATTTTTACAATGCTGTAAAAAATGAATGTAGGTAATGCAGTCATACGAAGGCGCGTATGCTAAACTTAGGCTACCGATTTTGAGGCCATCCATAGAATAAAATCATAAGTTTGTTATTTTGTACCGTGTCTTATACTAAATTTGTATTTTCTATTCATGGAAATATATTTTCACTCAGCTCAGAATTTAAATTTATGAAAAAATCAGAAAATGAAGAAGTCAAAGAGTGTGTCTGCATGAGGTCCTTTCATTAGCAAATTTTTAGGGTCACGGCGGAAAACACTGTAGTGTGTTATAAAACCAGATGTTTACGGTAAAATTTCTTCCATCAAACGTCTATACAACTAATGGATCAGCATGTATTACAAACATTAAAACATTTATATCGAAAACGAATCCTTCGATTATTGTTAGCAGATGGAAATAATAAAGAGTCAGTTATCTGTTATGTTACAGGTTATGGGTATTTACAAGATTTCATATTTAATAATGACGTCATACCTGGACAACTAATGAGACATGGTCCTCCTTCACATGTGTCATATCGAGGCCATTGTTGCCTTGGATTCCAATCTTCCCTGTGATGCTGTCCACATAGAACAGGTTACTGTTAGAGCCGTCCAGAATTGAATACGTGATAACGGAAGTTTTGTCCGGATCACGGGCTTGCACCTAAGGGACGAATAAACATATAAATTTAATCATAATCTGATTCAAACAAATTGATTTTTACGATATGAATTGATATATTGGCACTGCATCTCTATATTTAACATGGGCATTCAAACCAACCTCATTCAAATGGTTTCTCTGATTTTTTCGAAAGATTAAAAGTGTGAAAACATTGTCGTGTCAATAATACTTTTCCCAGAAAAGTAATTTTATCAAACAATGGTACTAAACACTAAATTACCATCAATATTTTATGACCATAACTTATCCTGCATAATATGTAATGAATGAGTGATTATTATAGAAATACTATATAATTAATAAGGTATGATTTTATGTTTTTATCTGCAATAATTTAATAGAAAAATTGATAACATTTTGAATTATATTTAACCACACACTTTCAACATAGGAGCATACATTTGATAAACATTTTTATTAACCCGGCACCTGCCTCAAAAATCGTATGACGCACCATAACTACGCATGAATTTCATTATCGTCTTTGTTCTATACTAAAAAAAGCAATAAAAAATATGTCACAGCTCCAGTCGAGAACCCAAAACCATTAAAATAATTTCGACACACTAAAAAACCGTAATAAATCAGTTATAATATCAGAAACACTCGAACAAACGAATGCTATCCAAATTTGAAAGAACTCACCGTAAGACGCCATTTTGTAGCCAATAGTTAGAGCTCTGCGCGGTGTGTACTATTTCGACACTTGTGCATTACGTTCCCACGAATTGAAGTGTTACTAATTTTCAAGTGCATATCGATAAATCACATATTAATGTCTTCGGGTTGAGTCGTAAACAAATATAAAGGGGACCCTTTTAATATATTTAAACTACACAAACACTTAACTTATTGAATATTATTGATAAATTAACACGAACTCAGATATTAAAAAAAAAACAAATACAATAATAAACCTATTTTAAAATTCTTTTGACGTGTGATATATTTTAAAGCAAGGTGACAGACATAACGCAACATCACACGTTGGGCACATATAGCGAGAGAGTTTTGTTTTTTTCGGATTTTTTTTAGAATTCCCGCATACGAAACATCTCCTTCTAGGCTTATCGGTATTTTGTGTCGGTAAAATGTATTCTGGCAAATGTCCCGTTGCACTTTTGGGCAATAATCGTACGGGATTATCGCTAGTTGACGCTGTCGGCTTGGGCAGGGGTGCATTTGAAATTCTCACACAATATTTGTTCACTAATTGTTTTATTACACAGAGTTGAAAATCGCCCAATGTTTTTTTGTCACATTTAATAAATTTATATAAATAAAAAGCATTTAATAAATATAAGTCGATCATGTGGAATGCGACCTTTTTATACCACTTGATCGACTTTCTCATACACGACAAGTTGCTAAGCATCATGTCGGACTTATCTACCGTACCCATATTTTTGTTATAATCTATAACACATTTTGGTTTTTCGATGTTTTCGCCAGTTCTATAGTTCACTTTTCCCGTTGGTCCAAATGATGCATCGTGGAGGGTGGATAGCATGTGAACATCCCTCCTATCGTGCCATTTCAGAGCCAAAAGTGGACTATTGTACTTAGACTCGGTATCTCCCTTTTTCAGTTTGCTGAACTCTGGCATATCTTTACGATTTTTTCTCACTGTACCGCAAGCATTCGTTTTGTGAGAGTGAAGGTATTTAAAAAGCGCCGGACTCGAATACCAGTTATCACACCATAAGGTGTGACCTTTCCCGATGTAGTCTTTCATTAGCGTTGTCACTACCGCACCGGAAATACCGAGATTTTCATTGTCTTGTATGTCAGTCCCTTCCCCACAATAAATTATAAAGTCAATAATATATCCTGTCATTACGTCACACATCACAAACATTTTTATTCCAAATCGATGTCTTTTGGAAGGAATGAATTGTTTAAAAATTAATCTACCCTTAAACACGATTATGCTCTCATCTATGCAAAGATTCTGATACGGTATCATCGTTTCCCTAAAAATTGTTCTTGTGTGTTCTAACAGTAATCTAATTTTAGCTAGTCTATCATTTGAGGCGGTCACACTAGGATCAGAAAAATGAAGCATTTGTAAAATAAGTTGGTATCGATTTCTAGCCATTATTTTCCCAAAAATGTCTGCATGCAGGTAAGGATCGGTACTCCAATGTTCCTCTATCGACGTGTGCTTATTTCGAGTCATCAGCATTGATACGGCAAAAAATGTATACAACTCCGGCACTGACGTGTCTGTCCAATTGTGTGATCGCGATTTCGGTCCAAGGTCTCCCGCACTGTACGAATGGTTAAAAAATGTATTCGTTTGGTTCACTATTTCCGACATTATATTTTTATTCAAAAAATGTTCAAAGAAAAGACATTCGGGAGAGGATTCGTTCAAGTCGTTCGATGTCACGCCAGATCGACAATCATTGAATTCGTGAACTATTGGAATATACGGGCCAGTTCTCCACGACCGCAAAAATTCAATTGGCTCGTCAGAGTCCGTATCGTCGACGTCATGATCAGTCTCATGCTGTTCCAATTCCTCTTCCGACATATCATAATCTGAGTCCAATTCCTCATTAGTACGCACATTTTCTTCCTCCATATTTACGCACTATAAAACTATGAAATGTTTTTAAAATGTTTAACTACAGTATTAGGGAACGCCAAATCACAGAAACCATTAAACTCACACACAATAGTTATTGATATCAGTATTAATTTTCACATTCACTAAAATGGGACACGGTAGACAGTACAAAAAGTATTTTAAAAATCGCGGTAAAATAAAATCATACGTTCAATAGTTAATCATGCCAGTTTTAATGTGATAAGTACACCAGACAGCAAAAAAAGTATTTATCAACGATTGCGGTAAATATTCAACTTGTATGCGATAAATACAATCCCGCGCAATGGCCCGCTCGGTTGAAAGTCTGTCGTATACTGCGCAGTCGCGGCGCGCAGTTCAAACTGATTTCTGTCGACCGGCAAAACTTGGCCGTACGAATTGGTTCGAAACTTTGGTGATTATTTTATATTTAGAACCAATGCTTTTAAAATATGTCATAGGTGGCAGGAGAAGGACAAATCAGGCCAAATTTACGTGAAAAAATCAGTCCCGTATGATAAATATGGACGCGGTGACATCGATTTATACACATGCGCATTGCGAATTTGGCCGATTTGTACAAGGTGTGTGACATCGGCGCCGGCCGGGTTAAGTGATTTTTATTTTATAATTACAATTATTTTTTAGGTTTCATTGTTGACCGTGCATTGAGATCCATTCGCCTGAATTTAGAAAAGTGTGAAAATTCCATATCCTTTGCTTTATTAAAATTGTTACTAATGTCGCATTTACACCGGTCACTTTTGATCATCACAGATAAATCATCCAAATTGACCCATATAAATACGCATCGAACAATAAAATATTGAATGAAGCAGAACTTGCTATACTTTTTTTTTCACTGGATGAACATCAAAGTGAAATGTGTAAACATAGTCTAAAACTTGCAGAAAATATGTTAAAATACAATTACAATATCAGGTATATTTACCAGTAGATCCGGATCGAATTTGAGCGCTCCTTCATCTATGGAAGACTTGTAAACCGGACTCAAGAACTCTGGAGGATTATCATTCGTGTCGTAGAGGGAGATCTTCAGGGAGACAACTGTATTCAGGCCTGAGCCGTCATCATCGGTAGCCTGGAAAGAGACAAATAACCGATACTCTAATATAAAATCGAAAATAACCTTCATTTAGGAAGATGAAAATCGTTCCTATGTGATTGTTGAAAGAACACCCTACTGATCAGGTTGTACATAATTCTTTCACCAATCTTTGACAACAAACAGTATTTCAATAAAGACTTCCATTCCATTTTTGAAATTTTTTGACATAAGTAAGTAGATAGTTTTCTTTATAAAATATTTGAATGATTTGTAAGAATTTGTAATTATGGCAATGATTCTTTTTTACTAATTTTATGGCTATACAGCATAGCATCATAATAATCATACTATGGCATATGTCAGAGGTTTAAAAATAGTCATATTAGCACAGTACCTACCTACTTATTTTTATTCACAATTTGGCAGAACCAAAATCATTATGAACTCAATAATATTAGTATGAATTTATTATAATATGTATGAGCATCATATTTTTAAATATCATTACATAATATTCGATCTAGACCAGTGGTTTCCAAATTTTATGTTACTACGCCTCCCTTTAAAAAAAAATCTAATCTTGGCGTCTCCCCCCCCTTTAAAAATGAAAAAAAAATATTAAAATAAACAAGGTATTTTACAACTTATATTGTTTTTCATGCGACGAATGTGCTTGTTTATTAGCACAATCAATTTCAATAGTAGTCAATCCAAATTCATCATCGTTCATTGACAAATGGATTCTATCATATGCCCCATATCCTGAAGCGGGCCCCCAGGCCAGGATCTTTCAACCACATATTTAAAATATTAATAGCCTTGAAATAAAGCAGCGCCGCATTCGACTTTTTTTTACTATTAATAAAATAATGTGAAAAGTGCATTAGCAAACTAACCAAGAACTCAGTAAATAGATTTTTGTTTGCTTCAATATATCTGGCGTAGAAATCATTTAAAAGTGGAGACATGGTGAACTTATTTTTTTTTGTAATTTTGATTTCCAAGGCTCCAATTTTTTATGAATGCCTTCACTTTGTCTTTTTAAATCAGTGAATGCATTAGTGGTCCTTGGATTGATTTATTCACTCAATTTTTTTTTAAATTTCAACCAAATAGACAAGTTTAACAACAAAATATATCGTTCCTTAACAAATTTGCCTCAAATTTCAACATTATGATTTGACTCTTGTTTCATTTTTTCACGAGATAGCCAGCGCTCTTCACAATAGTATAGAAGTGAGGTATTATAAAATTAGTCTCCATATTTTCAGACAGGTTTGCAAACAACCTTTTATAGGACTGTTTTTTGTGTAGTAAGTGTGGTAGTTTGTAACTAGCGGCCATTTTATAAACAGTGCATTTGCAAACTGCAAACCCGTGGCTACATTAATTGTGTTAAAGTTTTCGCGCCTCCCTTTGCAACACTACGCACCTTCCAGTTTGGAAATCGCTGATCTAGACATTGATTTACTTATTTACTATAATATAGGACAGGCCTTTAGATTCACATAGATTTGATGCATACACATTACTATTGTTTTGGTTGATCACTGTTCGTAAAACATTCCGAACCATTCATTGATCGACATATTGTAATTAAACGTTATGCAGCCAATGAGGTATCGCCTGATTAGGATGGGGTGGTTTTCAGCCAATGAGATTTTATGTTGTGTTTGCCTAAACTGAATGTGGGCAATGTACAATTTTCGTTTGTAAGAAGACCGCCGTGAGCGCAGATAAAATATCAAACCTCATTGGATCTCGACAAATATTTCATTCATACCTTATAATTTAAAAAGAAATCTGGCCTGGTTTCATAATCCAAGCATGGGAGTTCTCCGGGAGTGGAACAGAAAGCAACGGTTATGACTCCAGTTCTGTTGTCTACAGTAAATAAATCGGCGCCATTGCCAAATAATTCATAGACAATTCCTTCCGTGCCAAACCTGGAATCAATGAAGATTAACACACGTCAGCATATTTAGACTATATTGACCACATCCTCTGGGAATGTCTTAAAATGTGTACGGAAAGGGAAGAGCTGCTCAAGTCGGTCTAACCAGGTTAGGTTATCAGGACTAGCAAAGTATGCACTGTTTATGTCAGATTCCCACAGCCTACCTTTATTCTTCACCACTGCCATAAACAATATAAAAATTAGTCCCATCTACTTCTTGCACTTGGGGAGAAATAGTATCTGTACACCTTTCATGATGCCACTACATTATACATTATATCTTACCGAGAATGATCTCTATCTACAGCAGTGATGGTCAACACATGGGATCCCGGTGTGGCCTGTTCAGACACTGACGCGCTGTAGGATGTGTGCTTGAAGACTGGCGCATTGTCGTTAACGTCTGTCACTGTCACAGTAACTGTGGCTGTTGACGACAGCCTCGGATTTGTGTACAGCTCTTCCGCGATTACCTATAAGAGGACAATTAATTAATGAATTATACATTTAGTTGAACTGGTGTACATATAAGTGCCAGCACTTCATTATACAATATGGATTTAAAAAAACCACACTGTTATGTACAAGGAACAATACTAATCCATTTCCGTGGCATATTCCCCACTCTAGAAGCTTTTAATATTTTTTATATTCAATTTTATATATAAATGGATCATTGAAGATATAGCACGAAACAGTTGTCGACAGCAATTTCTCAAAAATTGCAGAATTAACAAAAACCTTGTTTTAAAACCACTATTTTTTTTAAATTATTGCTTTCTGCATCCGTCTATTATTGTGATTCACGTACAATATTATTCTAATTGATGTAAGCTTTGTCCTATTTTATTTGAGATGTTTTTTGCGAACCCAGGTTTCGACCTTCAGCATTTTCAGGCACTATGCGCACTCACCAGTAAATATTGTGCATTTAAATTCAAATTCCATCTAGTATCCTCGGTCGACAGTATTAATTTACTATAATATTGTAATACAGTCGAACTTGATTATTACGAGGAAGATGGGACCGATTGAATTTGCTCGTTATAAGCGTCACATAACCCAAAAAGTCGCAATTCAAACAAAAATACACAATTAGAATTTTTCCTCGAAACAAGCATGGCATTCATAAACTACAAAATAAGTCGTTAATTGCAATGAACGCTGGTAGGTAACTACTGACTTCACAAACCTTGGATTTTTTACATACAATTTCAACCATATGCATGTATACTTTTTCAATATTGTCGGTGAAAACACCAAATAAGGTAGTTACTTAGACACTTAACTAGTGTCATAAACATAATCCGATACCGGCGGCATCCTGTCCGGTTCGATTTTATTGCTTAGGGTCGAAATGTTTTTAAACGATCGACACTTTAACAGTTTTAAGAAAAATTTTGACGATATTTTAGCTCGGTATAACCGATAATTAGGTCGTTATAAAAGGGAATAAATGTATGGAGATAATCACAAGCTAAAATGTCAACAAATGTTACATCCGAGATCTCGCTATATCCGTGATCGTAATAACCGAGTTCGACTGTATATACAATTTTTTTACAAATAAGCAACAGGCCTTGAGGCCCAATAACAATAGTGCATTGAAAAAATAGTGCAGTAGAAGAAGCGAAACATTTACACAAAAACCCAGGCTTTGAGAAAATCACAAAATCACAATCCCAGATGAGAAGCCAATGCCTTATGACATCTCTGCAAAAAGTTCTGTTTGGGAACTTACACATAAAAAAGAAATACATTTGTATTTGTAACATTATTTTGTTCTTCCACCATGATCCAAGGCATGAGTGTATGTAATGTCAGCCAGCACTTCAATGCCATTTGTCACTTAATTAACAGTATTGAACGATGACAGAATATATTGTGTAAACTTACAAGTACAATAAATTTTCTTTGGTTGGGATTCTCGTAATCCAGGGTGAAGTTGGCGAGTCTTATGCTCACTTGTGTGGAGCCCGTTGCTTGCTGGGGTTCCACACTGAACGCGCCCGACACGTCTGATAAGCGAAGAGAGAATGCAGAATGAGGACCCTGGAATCAGAAGACAATTGAAAATGTAACGGTACATTATATACCATCTGTAACTGTCTTCATGTCCGACATAATTGAATTGGATCTTTCACTGTAATATTGCACTAATCTCTCTTTTCTTAGTTGTTCCTTCATGATTGATGATGGTGACCACCCTGAAATGCAGGCATCTTGTAAGCGACCAAGACTCTCGAATAAAAGAAACCGCATTAGTCATTCTAAAGGATTGTAATATTTTTTAGAGACCGACAAGTTTAACGTGAGGCTCCGCGGTAACGGTTACGCAGCGGAGCCTCACGTTCTAGTAAGTCAACTTAAAATGCAGTGAATTTTGGAGATTCATTATAGTCAAGTGGACTAAGTAGTGCTAAATAAAAAATGTCCGGGAGCGTTGACTATTATAATATTTTAGATACCCTCTCCCCATCTTAAAATATTATGTTCAACCCATTGGAGACCATTGGAGACAATCGGCGCCAATTTGAAGTCGCTTGTCCTTAGTAAAAATGTGTTATTTTTACTTAAGATGAGTTTAAATTAAAGTGTTTCAATAGCTACACAAGTTTTGAAAAAAATATTTAAATTAATCATATAATATAAAAGTTATAGCAGGTTTGGTAAACTTTTGTTAAATTTACTACAACATTTAATCTGGCTGTTGGTTCACTTTTTTCTTTTTTTCTGTAAGTCTCCAATGGGTTAAAGAATTTTAGAACGACCTCAGTCAGAAGTTTTCATGCGGCCAGTGTATCTAATGCAAGATGGGTGTGAATGATCAAATTGGTTAAAGTGCTTGAAGGAACAGAGACTATAATTTTGTATATATTCATTATGTTCATGCAGTTTATTGGGTATGAACATGGGCCCCACATCCTGAAGTGGGCACCCAGGCTAGAATATTTGGTGGGCCCCCTACCTATCGCTAAGGTTAAAGGCGGTGTGACGATCTACAGTTGTGTATTCCAATTAGCGGTGTGAATTTTTGTATACACCCACTTGAATTATGGAGTTGTCGAATATCGACAAACAATAATCAAAAATTGCATCGTACAACCACATATTTTTAAATGTTAGTATGCTTGAAGTGAAATAGCGCCTTTTTAGCAACATTTTTTTAGTATTCGTGCAATTTTGTGTGTTTATCTCACTTAGCTGGTCAATCCGCCACACCGGGCACCCCTTAAGCCCGGGCCCCAAGGCTAGAGCCATGGTGGGGCCATGGGTATGAATATAAGTATCTTAATTCGCAATTTGTTTACCAAGTTGAAAATAACAATGAAACAATTTTCTATGTATTCACATGATTCAACATTTTTGAGTGAAACATAATATTCATTAGAACTATTTGAAGAAGTGCCGGAGCATCAACTACTACCTTGGCATGATCGATCATAGGCAGAGCATAAATGGACTTTCACAGAGTGGAGGTTATGTTAACAGACTCTTTTACAAGTAATAATTATTTGCTTCACCCAACCCGTTGGGTCCTTGCACTGGATCAAATACACATTGAAAAATCAATATGCATTCTTTTAACAGGTTATGGATTCAGAGCCTATAACCCACAGCTTTGTATTTACACAGGACAATCACCGCTCTACAAACAAACCCAATGTGGCTTGCATTTCTTATTCCTATTAGTTTAGTTTTTCCTTCAATCCACCACCGACAGATTTTTTTTTTATATAGTTTATTGAAAAACTCACCACATCTGTATCGGTGACCACCATATCAAGATTGGGCAAAGGAGTTCCGAATGGTATGTTTTCTGGTATCTCGACGGAGTACTCCTTCCTGTTGAACCTGGGAGGCTCATCGTTCACATCACGGATGGTTATGGTGACGGTGGCGAGAGTTGTTGTTATGTCACTGTCGACTGGGCGATCATCTACCACTTCTCGTGCCTGAATTCAAAAGGAATGGTTTAATTATACATAACGAAGTAGAGAAGAAGTATTGTTTTGTAATAGAAAAATAGACCTAATGGTCATTAGTATTAATATCAAAGAATTTGGATTCCATATAAAAGGTGTTAGGAATTTTGAAGGCAGTTCGGTGTATTTTAAGTGATTATTCATCTTAAAAATGATGGTCAATATGTTGCTTTTGGCAAATTATATTATTTTTGTAGAATATAAAATAATGAAGTTTTTATTTCTTAAATATGTTAGAGGGCAGTTAAAAATATTGTTTCTTTGCCTTTCATTTAGTCTTTGCCACTGCTAGATGGATTTACCAATGACTATTGTATGCTTGGAGTTCGGATAGGGACTGATGGAGAGGATCTGCCAAGGTTTGCAGTGCTCCTAATGACGCTGATACCTATTCTTACACTTGTCAGAAAAAATACGTTTCAAATAAACACAACAAATGTCTTACACGTATGGTCAAGTTGAGCGGTGCTGATGTATCGACCAAGGATTCTCGGTCAAGAGGTTTGCCAGTTCTTAATTCTCCGGTAACACTATCCAAAAGGAAATAATCGTGCGGGTCTGAAATAAAAAAGATTGTTATGAATTAAGCCAGCAAGACTTCTCGTTGACGTTATCTACAGATTCTTGTAAAAGCGTCCGCTGCTTCCTTTAGAGTGACCATATGATATCATATCACAAACTGAAAAATAATGGGAACTGAAATACCTAAAGGGTAAGGAGTAGCAGGTAAACGATCTCGAGTAAGGAAGAATCCGGGATAAACTTAAACACGTTTCAAGAATACATTATACGTCGAATACGGACAACTGCTCTCGGTTTATGCATTGATGCTCATTTAATATTGTTGTATTACACACACTATTGCATGTGCGTAATGCGTGTTTCATTTTCATAGGACACTCACACATTCAAAACCTTCCATCAAAATGTAGTGTATTGAATATAGCCTATCGAAATTCTCTTTATTATCTGTTCTGTAGAGATCATGTAGATTTGTTTGCCTGTTGCAAAGAGTGTTTCTTGGAGGGAGATAGGCTAGGGGTAACCGAAAATAAAGTGCTAGGTTTTCTGAAAATTTAGGTAAATTTAATTGATTTATTTTCGAACAGTTTCTAAGAATTTTATTTGATTATTATTCACATCTTCAATAAATAATTGTGTCTTTTAAAGTTTGTTATTATAAATATCTGTAGTATTGTATATTCTGTACCAGTTGACAATGTCCCTTAAAAGCGGACGAAACCGATCTTGATTATTATTAAACTAAATGGAGTTAGTACTACATAATATTATTGTGTTTTATTTTAATTAATATATTATATTTCCACCAAAAATAATTAACAGTAAAGTTAACACCAAAAAGAAAATAAACAAAAATATTGAATTAGATCAAGTCCTTACTGTTGAGTAGATCGTAAGTTATGTTTCTGGGGTGAGCTCTGTCGCCATCTTTTGCGTGGACGGTGAGGGCGAGGCTTCCGATGGGAGCATCCTCAGCAAGCACGGCGGCAAGGGAGCCCGTGAAAGTCGGAGGAAGGTTTTGGATGTCAACAACTCGCACTTCAACTCCCGCAGTGGAATTTAATTGACCATCCTGAAATTCAATTAAGCGTATTAGTCAGAAATCAGAAGTGCAAAAAAGTAACGACACTTTCACAAAGAAGAATTATTGTCACTTACTGTAGCGAATAATTGAAATTGGTACGAATGCTTGATGTTGTAATTGAGTGGTGCTTTCAAGATGAGAGTTCCCTTGAACTGGCTTTGCGATGACGATTGAGGAACTATTTCAAATACTCCGCATGCCTCAGCCCACTGAAAACAGAAAATAAAAAAAACATAAGATTTAATGCCGGTATGTTACAGTGTGGCAGATTATCTGGGTCCGACAGGCAGAAGTTTTTTTTTCTCGACCATGTCCGATCCTTAAAGATCATATGGGCCTCCACAGAGTGGAGGTTTGTATTAACAGATTTTGTTTTTTTTTTTACGAGAAATGGATGTCAGCCACTTGATCAACCTATTAGGTCCGTACTCTGACTCATACATAGATTCTAAAATAATATGTGTACTTGCCAGACCCAGGATTCGAACCTCGGACCCACAACGCTATAGGCCGACAGTTAAGCCGCGCGGCCATTGTGGGTGTAGTTTTATTACTAGGTAATTTATGTGAAACAGGGAAGACAAATTCATAATTCGCCGAGCAACTTATAGAGAGTGACCCCATATTGAGGAACCAACTCATGGTCTTTAACCAGTGCATTTACGTGACAAAGGTTCATAGGGGACAATTAGAAATAAATAAATACATTGTAGAAAAGTGCAGACTAATAATTAATGTAGATGTTAACCTGCTTATAAATATCCTCTCTTAAAATTGTTCTAACACTAAAAGATATTTTAATTTTAATTTTTCTATTGAAATAAATAATAATAAAGTAAATCAAACTACGCCACTGTTGTGTGAAGGGAAGATGGTAGGTTAACACAATACACACACTCTTTCTGCTATGACTTGGAAGTTGCAAATGTTCAGTTTGATTTGTTGAAAATAAGTTATCTATGATCATTCTAATGTGCCAGAAACAATAAATCATAACTCAAATATTGCAGGGATTAACAAAAAACTTTGTTTTCGAAATCATGAAAATGGTACTTTTTATGGTTGTCTTTTATGTTAAGACGCTCAGTGCTCATTATGTGATCACCAGATGGGATTTCTATGATTAAAATACATTTATTGATTCTTCACACCATTTTGCAGTCTTCTACAGACAGACTACAGCTGCATGGAAAAAGAGACTAGATCACACTTAGGACATGTTAAAGGCGAGTCAGATGTTGCATATTCACTCTTCGTTTGTTCCACTATTGAAGCATACATAGTCCTATAATTAATATAATAATATTTAAGTCTTGGAGCACCGAACAATTTCAATGCTCTTAATACTTCTAAATCCTCATTTAAACTTTTCAATAGATACCTTTACGTTAACTTTAAAGAATTTTACAATAAAGTTAGTCAGAAGTTAGCCATGTAATCAATGAAGCAACATAAGAGAAAAGTCTGTAATATTTCCAATTATGACTTTAATCTTATCGAAACATTCAATAAGTTTTTACTAAATTTAAAACGAAGCAAAAATCTTGGATCCAAGAGATTCGCAATCCTGTTAAATTGACCTTGCTTGTGGAATGTTTGATATTGTTTAGTATCATGTTCCTTCATGAAAAAAATATGCAGAGCACCATCTACCTGTGCCTTATCCCCACTACCTCACAGGTGGCACTTTAACAAATTTCATTACCTGAGCTGTAGCGATGCAGCCAACTTTAAGAGCTTCTCCTTGAAAATCTTTATCTTCGACTATAATTTCGCTAAGCACAGTTGTGCCAATTGAAGCGTCTTCTGATATATCTGCTTCATAGGGACTCTGAAATTTGAAACACAATAAAATATCAGAAATATTACTGTTTGGTTTCTATAGTCTTCATTGTGTACGGAACGCAATGTTTGAATAATATGTACTTACATTTTTAAATTCAGGAGCATTATCATTTTCATCTAGCACAATGACAGACGCGTCAACTGTCACCGCATTGTTATTGAGTCCCTCGACTATGTCTTCAATGGATACCATGAATTTCAGTACTTCATTTTCCTGGAAATTAAAATCACAATATTAACATTTTGGTAACTGGGTATATCATAAAAATCATAAAAAAATGAACAATATTCTTCATTTAGTGCCCAATGCAGAGATGGTTGATATTATGTTAAATCTAATCGATAATAAACAATATGCATAGTTGACACTTTATCAAAACAATAAGTCACACAAAAGTGCTGCCGTTTTTTATATTCCGATTCTCCATGAATTATTATTGAAATTAAAAGTAAATAGGTATAAACTTTTAAGATTTTAATGATTGTTCTATCAGTGCTTTATTTGAATAAATCCAAACGCCACGGATACAAGTGTCCCTAGCATTTAAACATTAAATATTGCAATTATTGCAACACTACATCAGTTAACGCATGAATGCAATTAAAAAAAATTGTCTTAAAAACGTTATATTTGATTCTGCTAGTCTTTCATGTTTGAAAACTTTGTTTTGTTACTTGTAACTTTTATTACAATTTTTCCGTTGGGGATGCCATTCGTTTTAACTCGTTATGCACCTTAAAAACGGTTGCGTAACGCATAAACAGACTGATTTACATAAGAATTACTAAGCATCGGACTCCATGGAAATATTATATCTTTATTACATGGCTCTCTGAGAGTGAATTGCTGAGAATTAGCAAAGATTGCCAGGTACACTTCGAGCCCATAATCCGTAATGCGTCAATTACATTGAGCTACTTTACGAGCTGTTTGTTGGCGAATTTACAATCTGCCTGTAAAGTCGCCCAGTGTAATCATTGAACAAGCTAACAAGCAGATTGTAAACAACCTACAGAGAAAAGTTGAAAGCCGGTCAACTTTACACGCTACACGCCGGCGTGTGGGCCTACTGCGTCTGTGCAGTAGAGCGTAATAGCAACCTCCTGGTAAAAAAACAAACAACGTTCTGTCAAAATAGTCGCTGGCTTGTGGCTTCTCAGCGAATGGAAAGTTTTGTGTGTCATCATCACGATCGCAGTAGCTGAATCGCCCGCTTTTAAATTCGCCAACAAACAGCTCGTAAAGTAGCTCAATGTATTTGACGATTTGTATTAAAACTATTTCACCGAGATATGTACCCGTGAAACCTTGAATTGTGAGCAATTTGACAGGCGAGGTCTTGCAATATGAGCGATGAAAACTTTATAAATGAGTGCTTTGGATTACAAGTATCCCGAACGAATTATGCTCATAATCCAAGGTTTTACTGTACTTAGTATTATCGACATGGCCCTCACAAGTGGAGAGCTGACAGGGCTCTAGCCTAGGGGCCCGGCGTGGCGGGTCAATCACATATTTAAGATAAACACACATCACAAATTTGCTCTAATAGTAGGTAAAAAAGTCACTATTTCACTAGTCTCAATAGTCACTAGGTGCTATTTCACGAGGGAGAATTTTACATTTTGATTGTTTTGTGTTGCTACTTGACAACTACATAATTCAAGAAGATGTATTAAAACTACAAAAATCCCGAAAAATAAACCGAAGGCCCTTTTACCTTTAACTTTTAAGGACTTTTACATCTAACACAATTTTGAAAACGCTTCTGTTGTGCGTCACACATTAAAATTAGCGATAGGTAGGGGGGCCCGCCAAAGATCCTGGCCGGGGGGCCCGTTTTAGGATGTGGGGGCCATGATTATCGATGTTGTGACCAAAATCCCATATTATAACAGTTATGGAGTTTCATTTTTACTATTGAGTTGTTTCGTTTGAATGCGGATATTTATATACTGAATTAAAATTGAAAAGTAAACTTGAATAATAAATAATAATGCATAGTTACCTCACGGTCTAAGGGTTCAGCCAATGTCACATCGCCTGTTGTGGGGTTGACGATGAATCTATCCGTCCCAACGAGTCCATACTTAACCTAAAACATGGTAAAACATTAGAAGTTACAAAATCCACATTTAAAATACAACCTTTTCGAACAAATCGTCGGTGTTTTGTAAAAAGGGCGAATCAACCATTTTGGCGAAATCGAGATTTTAATGAAAATACAATATGTACCCCACTAGTTTTGTTGTAACGGCGAATTTGTATCTCCACAGGAAAGTACTTAAAAACGATAATCGACTAAAATTAAATTAATTAAAATTACGAATAAAAAGCGAATGTGACATATTAGGCCTTTTATAATATTATATAATAATGCCTATTATAATGCCAGTATTCTTTCTAAGCTTTATTATAAACTTGTTAGATATTTATAAACATCCACAGGTCATAAACAAATAAATGTCAATAGTTAAAAATCCTCCTCCTGTAAAATAGCATTTTGGTTAATTCGCCCTTTTTACAAAACACCGACGAAATTATAAAATCAGTAGCTGAATTAGAGAATTGAAACTTAACTCAAAATAATATATATACATATATTTTTTTTAATATGTTGGTATCTAATTAAAATTATGCTAACAGTGCGTTAGTGAGGGTAGGCAGGTCATGCGGTGCATAGGGTCGGCACATTATAAAGGGCGGCGAATAAAGGGATGAATACCAGTGGCGAAGGGTGGAGGTAGGCAGTTAAGATCCACCATAAATAGTGCACATTAAACTTTGTCAGTCATACATATTATTTTTCATTAAAACAAGATCAGAATTTACAGATTGTGTTGGTTAGTTTTTAAAATTCAATTAAACCCTGCGATAACCAAGCCATTATAGATAATAGTCAAAAAATACTCGTCTATCTATTTAATATCTAAAATTATGCAGTTAAATCATATTTTATCTATTATAGTTTGGTTTAGGCAGGGCTTAATGAATTTAAAAAAATGAACCAACAACATGTGTAATAAATATGTATTCTTAATCCAACGAAAGCAAATAAGTATGAATGAAAAAGTGTGCACAAATGTGCGTAATTGATTTTTAAAAACTATCCAACACTATCTGCAAATTATAGTCTTAGTTCAATGTAAACAAATACGTATGACTAACAAAGTTTAATGTGTAGGTACTATTTATGGCGGATCTTAACAGCCTACCTCCACCCTTCGCTACTGACGAATACAAGTATGACAACTTCTGAGAGCAGCGGCGGTTTCCCATAAGGCAAACGATTATTAAACGACATTAGAAAGTATCGACATCTGAGTTAAAAAAATAATCGAAACATAAGAATCCTGACAACCCACTGTAATACATGATTGTCGGTTTATTACAGGCAAATTATTCAAAAGGTTACCTCCAAACCTGTCAGCGCCACAAGCCTCCGCGTAACTAAAACCAGCACTGTTTAAGAGTAGGTTTCGTGGAAATGCTCTAATTCTCAGTAGATGGTGACAATAGTGGGTAGGTCAATATAAAGATTTTTGGTGTACATATTTGTCTGTTTAAGACAGGCAAATATAAATAATTGAATAATATGTAAGCAGGTGCCCAACGATTTTGCAGATAATTCGAAATTAAAAATTAAAGAGGTCGTATTCTAAATCTGCTTGAGGGTGACATTTTGCCTGGAGACGACACTGGCTATGTAAACTTACAGGTAGGCCTTCCGGATCGTATCCTTGCAGTGTGTAAATGATGGTGCCGACTGGTGTGTTTTCAGATATCGCCAAGTTGCTCATATCCTTGGTGAAAACAGGTGGTAAGTTTGCGTCCACGCCTGAAATTTATAAATAAACAAATTAAAATGTAACACGATTACCAATCAAAACATTACTGTAAAATTATATCAATTATAATGTATGTATTTTCTTGGGCATGTAAAATGATAAATCATCACACCACAGTGGGAATAAGCGTCTTGTCCTTACACATCAGTGTTTTTTAGAAGATCCACAAACCCCTAAAAACGCCAGCATACGCGTGAGCCACGAAAATTGGCGCCACTTTTTGAAAATAAGTATGCGTATGTCACATTTAAATGTATGTAAATAGGAAGCCGGCATAGTCTTAAAATAACTGCAGATTGGTCAAAAATATCAAGAATTAAATAGCACGTTAATGATTATTATATATTTGCTTGTTAAGATGAATACTCCAACAACCAGAGGCACCTAGCGAAAAAATGCGAAGTTTGAAATTTTGAGACATTTTTTGATAATTTACATTTTAAAAAAAACTGTTAAAAAATCATCGATTTTTATAAAAAATAAATATGTGTATAACTTGAAATCCTTTATATTCATATCAAAACTAATTTCGGTATGGTCACAGCTTGATTTGATATAAATAGACAGGATTTCTTGTTATACACATTTTTTATGCAATTCACGTTTTTTTTAATAAATTAATTAATAAATATAGGTATAGTGCGAAATCTTTACGGTGATAGGCAGCGGCTTGGAGAACTACATCCCATCCTCTCGTTTTTCAGTACTTACAATACTTCGAAATCGAAAACCATAGACAAGATACAACACGAGCGCAGCCGCCAGGTCTCACGTTAAAGATTTCGCAGTCTAGGCACTTAAATAAAATATAAGATCCTTTAACGAACGCAAGTCTTTTTAAAATTGTAATTTTATCTTAAGCTTTAGAAAATTGAATTAAATTGCTAATAAATATCGTATTCTGTCGATAGTTTTATATACTTATTATATTATGTCAACTAATCGTCATTGTTTTCAAATAAATGTAATATCTCAAACATACTCAACCAACATAGGTACGTGTTTAAATTGTGCCAAGTACCTAATGCTTCGGAAAAGAGCTGGTGAATGAAAATTCCATTGGCTAGAATGATTATAATATGTATTTTTTGAATCAGTCGGATAGGTCCGGCTAATTTTCGATCGCGTGTTTAAATATTTTCGTAAATATTACCAGACAACTCATAGATCTTGCTAGTTATAATAGATTAGTAGACAGACATGAGCATTGTGTTTAAAACATAATCACAAATCACGTTGGCACGCGATGGTCGAGTGGTAAAGTGGGTTGCAGGTTCAAATCCTGAATCGGTAAGAATAATATGTAGTTTTCCAATGTGTGTTTGGATCCAGACTATAAACCCAATAGGTAAAGCAGGTCTCGCTAAAATCCATTTCTCGTTAAAAAAAAAACTATTAAGAAACCTCTTCGGGAGATGTTCAAGATGAGCCGATTAAAAAAACTAATATTCTTCTAGTTACAGAGAGGGGCAAACTGCGGCCCGCGGGCCGCATGTGGACCGCCGGGTATTTCTTGCGGCCCGCCATCATTAATTGTACTTCTGATTACGAATAACTTTTTAATAATTTTTAAAAAAAATATATTGACAATAGATTAAAATTTGTTTAGCAATAGTACGCGATCCATTATCAATAGATATTGTTAGTGTACCGACAGAGCTACAACTTGAGATTATTGATCTGCAGTGTGACACTGATTTAAGAGAATTGCATCGTCGTGAAGAAAACTCCAAATTTTATAATACCCTTAATTCAGACAAATTCGACCAACTTAAAGTTTATGCAAGAAAAATGTTCGTTATTTTTGGATCAACCTATATATGTGAACAAACGTTTTCGATCATGAACCTCAATAAAAATTCTGTACGATCAAATATATCCGATGCCCATTTACAAGCAGTTTTGAGAATATCAACTACAAAATTACCAACTGAATTTTAAAAAATGTAGGGTAAGGTTGCTATGATTGGACCACTTAACTTTGTGATGGTGTAACTCATCAAATATTATTGATAAAATAAAACAAATTGTTTATTTCAATGTATTATTTACTTTATTATGTATACACTTAGGCATTAGTCCAATAAAATTAACCATTTTCGAGATTTAACAGGGAAACCAAATTTTTGTTTGTTGCCGTCTTTGGACCACATGCTCCTTGATTGGACCACTAAGTTTCCATCATTGGACTTTGAAAAAATAATAATAATTTACACACGTGGTCCAATCAAGGTGCTTTATAATAATATTTTATAAAAATGAAACAAAATCATTCTCCGATTCTTCATGGCCGATGCTTCTATCACAAATTCATAGTCAGAAAATACATCTTTATGCAGAGGATAAATGCCTGTCTTCAGAAAGCCATTTGCAGCCGTACCGACAGAAGCAGCCCTGGAATAGGCTTTTCCAAACAGCATAGATATTTGAAATGTCGTCACACATCTCCCAGGGTTTTGACGAAGCCATTTTTCGGTTTCATCTATGTAATAACTACCCAGCAACTTATAAAATGACACATCAGTTTGTGGAATGTATATGCTGGAAGTGAAAGTACTACACCATATATCTTTGGATATCTATTGCATCCAAGTTTTTGGTGTGGCTTGTGTGACCGTCCAGTATAAGCAAAACGTTTTTTTCTGGAGATGGTTTTACATTCTCCACAAAATGTTGCATCCATAGAAAAAATATTTGTTTATTAATATAGCCACTGTCAGGGTTGAAAGCAAATATTGAACCAGGTGGTGCTCCATCTTTCAATTCATCTTTTGCTCTCTTCCGTTTAAATATGATAAGCGGGGGAACGAATAGGCTAGCAGCATTGGCACAACATACAGCTGTGGTCGTTGTGCCACGTTCTCCACTAGTGATTACTCCAACTTGGTGCTTACATTTCAATGCCAAAATTTTTCTAGGTTTTCTCTGCAAGTTGGAGAGACCCGTTTCATCAATGTTGTTACACGCCGAGCATCGTTAATGTCATGCATATCCATAGATGTCTGAAGTTTATCAAAAAAATCTTTAATTGTAGCTTGATTAAATCCGATAGCTCTGTTGAATGAAGTAGCTCTTGGTTGTCGAAGGCTCAAGTTTGGCCGCAGCTTCATAAACCCGTAATACCATTTATTTCCTGCAATTCGCTTTTCTTTATTAAATATATTTATATTAATTTGTTCAGCAAATTGAAATGCCAATCGCCTGACATCTACTGGAGTGATACCATACAAACAACTTTCAAGCTCGAGAATGTATTCGTAAAGCTGTCTCTAATAATTCTAATGGTAGGTCACCTTCGGAACCAACTATCTGAATTTCTTCTTTGACTTTTAGATTGCTTCCATCTAGTCTTCGCTTGGAACTCCAAACATTCGACTTGCCTTGTTCAAACCTACTTCTTTTTTCCTTAATGCCTGTAATGCCAATGACATGCTGGGCTCATTCCAGGTATAGTATTACCTCTCTTCGCCATTATGGAATGCAAAAAGAATATAATGTGAAAAATGTTATAAAATCGTTCCCATGATTGGACCGGTCCAATGGTAGAGGTTACCCATGGTCCAATGATAGCAACTACGGGTGCTGTCACAAAAACACGTTTCACAAAAAAACCAAAGTATTAGCGTAACAACTATTATCATAGTTGCAAAAAGTAATAAATTACCTAACATAATTGATGTAAGTACAACCAAATATAGTTAATAGAATCATACTTACATTCGTTTTAGTTTTACTTGATTGTTATATTTTATGCACGATGAATACACCAATGAACGTGACTCATTTACCACTTCCAAGACGAGACTGAAATAAGAGAGGCGCGGAAGAGGCATGGAAAGCTTGGTTTGTGAGGTCACTGATGGTTTCTAACGTCTTTTATTTCTGATATACCTACGTGGTCCAATGAAAGCACTGGTCCAATGATCGCAACCTTCCCCTACTCGTACAACAGTTTCATTCTTCTCATTAATTTTTTGTAATGTTTATTTTTCGTGATAATAAATAGTGTATATCTAAAAATGGTATTTTACTTGCGGCCCGCCCCGCTCATTTTGAATTCTTGAATTTGGCCCTCCATCCAAAAAGTTTGCCCCCCCCCCGTTCTAGTAAAACGGTCGTTCTAAACAGTAATTTATTGTCACCGGTTCTCGACATAAGAAAAATGTTAATTTTAGTTTTTTCCATATTCAATTAAGCTCAAGTTGTACGCTCTAAACTGGACTAGTCTGACTACCCCTTGTTCCACCCCTAATATCCTCTACAAGCCAATGAAAAGGGGTGATGTTAGCCCGGTTGCACATACAAACTCGTCTCGACAGCAACACGTCGAATTTGTCAATGCGATTTTGTTGTCATTCGAAAAACGCACGTAACTTAAAGTACCGGTGCACATAGCGTCGGTATCTTGGTAAAAAAAATCTGCTTGTCGCATGTAACAAATTTTACTCGAAATGGACCGCAGATAGAATAGCAAAATGTTGCATCTTCGCACGTCCAGATGTTGCTTTTTAATTCATTTCGGCTAGCCGCGAGACGTCACTGTCTCGTCATGGTCTCGCCTGTGCGTGCGGAAGAGAGTTTCAACATTGTCGGCGGTTTAGATTTATGACCATGTCACAGTAGAGACAATTTCGTATGTGCAACCGGGTTTAGTTTAGACTTACCATGTCCGTGAAATATAAGCCCGAGTAGAAGACATAGGAGTGTTGGTGTTGTCTTCGTCATGGCTTAAGTCTGCAACAAAACAGAAATAAAAAAAGATTAATAAAATTTCGTAACTTCAAATTTATTTAAGTAGATAAGTACATACAATAAATTCTTCTTCAAGCATTTTTTCTGCTAGCCAACACTGCATACTATTTGTAAATCATTAATAAACAAAGTTTCAAATTATCTTGACTTAATCCAAGAAATGCTGAGATATTTTTGACGTCTACCATTCGGTGATTTCAACCATGCAATCACCAGTTCAATCAATAAATTCCCTCTGCGCCCAAAAGTCGTCGTAGCACAAAAGCTTTAATTTAAAACCGTATCTACAAATTCTATACACACACGATTCACCAGATCGCCAGCTCCTTTGTCACCTTTAATTGGTAATCACTCCTCGAATCACTCTTCCACCAATCATCGTCCTTCGTCTATTCGCTAGCCATGCTGAACTATTTCCAATTATATGAACCTACACCAGGGGCGCCGCCGCCTAACTTTTGGAAATATGTAATACATATTATTTTATAATAATTGGTGCTGGCGAAGACTTATTAAAGCTATACTTCAGTTGAGGCATGGTCTAAAAAGATCGTGGCTAGGCGATGCGCGTATTGTGCGAACGGAATATAATCTGTCATAAAAATCCAACATGCGTCCATTAATGTTATGTTTATTGTTATATTACTAATAATAATAGTATATTCATTGACATGTTTTCTTTTTTAAGTACATACGTAAAGTTTTTTATTCATCTTTACACGATTTAAGAATATTTTTATCCGACGCCATGACAAAACAAATCGACGTGCAGACAACTCGACTGTCGGTCTCCGATTGGCGACTAGTGAGAGATTTCGTCGCACCAACTGTTGAAAATTATTTGCCGTTTCACTGAAGTATGCTCTTAATATAACGTGGACAGAACACCAAACCAAAGCACCAATATGTAGGTACTTGAAAGCGAAACTGAAGAAGGTTGCTAAATTATCTAACACATTTTCTTAAAAGCGCCACAAACGTCGGGCTTCCGGTTTATACACATTTAGATATTATGATGCATAAATACTTGACGAAAAAGTGGCGCCACAGTTAGGGGCTCACGCGTATGCCGGCATTTTTGGCGCTTCTAAAAAACGACGTGTAAGAAGACAGACTAATGAATATATTAGCTGCACGTGATTTCGCATTTCAGATGTTTTTCGTGTGGCGGAGTGAAGAACACAACACAAAAGTAGGCACATAAATAAAACTGCAGGTACCAATAAAAAATCACGTTACCTCTATATGTGTTTGTTATTATTCGGCTTATAATGTCGTGGGTCCCAGGTTCGAATCCTGGGTTCGATAGTTTTTCAATTTGCCCATTTGCTCGTTGTCTGCCAATTATCGTTAAAAATTATCGATTTTCAATAACGTATAAGTATCTCGGAAACCGTTAGGAATTCGACAAATATGTGTAGAAACAATTTTATAGGCAATTTAATTAGCTTTCATTTTTATTTGAATTTTTTTTCCCTACATGCACCGTTTCCGAGATATAAGCGAAAAACCAAAAACTGGGACATTTCGACCCCCCTCCCGCCTTTAGCTCACCTCCCAGGGGCGGGAACTTTTAGTATGTTTACCTACCAACTACTCCTATCAAAGTCCTGAAGTCAAAAATTGTGACATATTCCATGCACTCTCTACACCCATCTTTTGAGCACTCAGTGACTGGACTAAATACAATTATAAAGAATTGTAATAATTAATTAAGGTATATTGCATGGATATTTTTTATTCTGTCGGATTGCCGAGATGTAGGTATTGCAAAATCCTAGACATAATGAACGGAAAGGTCCAGATCAGCATAAACAAATAAACATTGTATAAAAACGGTCTACGCATATTTGTACAGTTCAAAGATTTAAAATGTTTTTATACCAGGGCTCGAAATGGAGAGGAGCGCACCGGAGCGCCGTTCCTGTTCGTGAAATCGGTAAAATTATCGCTCCGTCTCGTGGAAAAAATAATTTGACCATTTGAACCAGATAGGCCAAAAATAGAAAATTTAACACACTTATTTTTATGAAATACCCATAAAATTTGATAACTATGGAAATATCTTCAGAAAACTGTCGAGCGCTCCGGTTCGTAAACTTTTCCATTTCGAGCGCTGTTTTATACAAATAATCATGTTATTTTTTATTCTGCCGAGATGCGCTGGTGGAAAGTATGTGCAAATGAACTGACAAATGGGCATATATTTGTATAGCTTCATCAGAGTTATGCCGTGTCCACGCCGGCAACAAGTTGCTGGCAACCTCATTAAATTTCGATTAAAATAATTTTTGGTCAAACAAATTAATTTTGATAATTATAGTGAAATTTAATGAGGTTGCCACCAACTTGTTGCCAGCGTGGACACGGCATTAGGGACGCGTGGTCTCTTGGAATGTTGTTTAGATTAAAGCGCGCAAATGTGTACGATGTGGACTGTCCAAACTACTTGATTAGGTACTTAATTATTTGATATCAATGTTTACAGGCGTGAAAACGCACTGAGTTTTAAACACATGATGTTTGTATAACTTGTATTTCGGCCATATTTATGTATATTGTTTGGACTTAGCTGAAGACTGATAATGCAGTTCTCTAGCCATAGTATTTAACTCGTAGTAGGACAATCCCTCACATAAAAAACCTCAATATTAAATTAGACATTATTAGCACAGGCTGTCTCAAAAATCAAATAAATTTATATTTAATATTTTTTTTCACTAAGCTGAAATAAATCGCCTGACGAGACTTACTTACTTAGTAACCACTTGATTCGCACCAATGTGATTTACCAATTAAGCTGCGACTGTCATATAGCTTGATTTCAAACACAAAAACCAATAGCAAAATTAACGCAATTTGATAAGCATTTCATGTAAAAACTACGACGTAGTTAATTTCATCGTAATTAGAAATACACGCACTGAAAGCCTAGAACATTTTTAGATTTAACGTCGGACCATTTACCAGCAGAATTTTGAAGCTACTGTGCGAAAACATATTCTTGGCTACGCTTCTGAGCGCTGTTGTCTACTAAATGGGAGGAGCTTGTTAGTTTACTGTGGAAATGCGGTTAAAAATGGGCGCAGCATGTTAGTTCACAGTTTTAACACATAGTCAAGCAGATGTTTTCGCACTATAAGTGATAGAACTTATATTTATTACAATAAACATATATCTCACATAAGTGTGATGTTCGGTAGTTTTGACAGAAAATATGAGATAGGTAGAGCGACGCCGAGCGAGAGAAAATGATGGAATAGTCACCCACGTAAGAACAGTCGGATATAATAATGGCAACAATAATTAAATTTACCCTATGTCATTGGTGCGCACTAGAAGAAATAAAATTGCAATCTACGCATTTTCAATGTTAAGTTATTCCACCAATACGCTGGCAGTGAAAACTAAAATAATGATACCTAATATAAATAAATACATAATACAAATTGTATGGTCCCCCTCGCTTGTAAGGCCCTTGTATTCTTCATAACATGCTGCGTCCACTAGTAAGTCAACGATTAATATAGATTAACATTTTTACTAATGAATAGGTAAGGGATTTGAATAAAATATACTCATAAAATGTAGGTATATCGGTATTGTATATTTTTTTTTCGATTTCGAAAAATCTCGTTCGTTCATAAGATTCTTAAGTATCTAGTTGCGATAAAAAGGTGTACGAAATGTGGTTGAAGTTGAAAGAAAATAAACCAAAGTACCTACCTACGTGTATAATTTAATAAAAACTAGTTTTAAAATATTTTGAACGCACGAAGGCACTAACGAATTGCGGTGAGTTTTCTCTAAAAAGTTGACAAGTTTAGTGATTTTTCGATGGTTTTTGTACACCAAAATGGGAATAGTAAACCAGTCGGACTCTATTAAGAGCTGTGCGTAGTAATAAAATTTCTAAAATGGAAAATATTAAATTTATACATGCCTTAAAGCGCCTGTGCACGTGCATGGATTTACTGGCAGCAATAGTGTGTATTTTAAACTATCGTGACAATAACTGTCTACACGTAAAAGTGCTGACTGTCTCTCCAATCTCATTCTTCAAGAGTAGACGAGACGCGTTGTTGTCATTTTATGTTGACAGGTCGTAAAAATCGGTTAACCTCAAAATGCGGTGTAGTTTGTTTTTTTGCCGGAAGGTTTGCCACTATCGTTCTACTGCGCAGGCGCAGATCGAAAAAACTGTCGCATGAAAATTAAGAAGCTTCCGAACTTTTTTGATTCATGCATGCAATCTTGCAACCGCAGTGTTTGCAAGTACATTTTCTTATTATGGACGTGATATGAATACTTACTGTTAGAATTAGGTACAACACGGAACTATACCGCTTATGGTATGCCGAACTGGGCAGGCCATGTCCAGCGCATGCCTGAGTCACGGATACCGAAGAAGATCCTCGAAGGAAATCCATGGGGGAAAGGCCAGTGGGAAAGCCACGCACACGATGGGGTGACAACATTACAAAATATGCCAACCAGCTGCTAAAAATCATGAACTGGAAAAGACGTGTGGAGGACCGTTCCGGCTGGAGGACGGCGGTGGAGGAGGCCAGGGCTCGACTTGAGCTGTAGCGCCATCGAAGAAGAAGAAGAATACTTACTGTCAGCAGTAAATACATGCACGTGTAAACGAGGCATGTATTATACCATTGTGTACTAAATTGTATTTATTTATTTTCTTTACTCTTAAAAAGATCGATTGTATTTTCAATAAAATATAGATAATAATATGACAAGTGCCACAGTATCATCCGTAATGGCAAACATTGCAAGAGTATTACCTACTCCAAATACGGCAGCGTGTTTTTCAAATTTGATGGCGGCTACCAAAATCGGTTATCAGTAGGACAAAATAACATGAGTGGTAATTACTAAATTAGGATATTGCGTTGATTTACTTATAAAATGTTTGTGGGTTGTGGAATTGAATGTCGCATCTGGCAGAATCACGTTAATTTTAAAATATTAGATATACGTTTATGTTAGCAAATTACCAACAGCCATGTCTCATAAAAAATAAGCCTTGTTGGGCAGAAAATCTGATCGTAAAAAATGTTTTCCCGAGCTCTGCGCTTGATTAAATTAAACACAGATTGGAGATTTTGTCAGACACGGGATTTGAACCTCTGGCACTACTCCACCATCTGTAAGAATAAATTGAATTGATAATATCCACGGAAGGTGCACGTTGTGTATTGTGCGATAAAGCTATAAAAGAAAGATCACAATACATATACGTCAATGCACAGAGCAATCCTAATCCAATAACGTCAAATCTAATTTCTATCCACAGCGACAAGTGCTCCAGCACCCAATCAATTACTTAGTGCTCCCTATGAGGCCAAGGTCTTCGGTGCATTTGTATGGAGACCGGTTGGCAAGTGCATTGTCTAAGTGTATTAAGCTGTTAGGAGGCGGGAGGCCAGGTTGTCAACAATCCGCGGAGCTGGTCATCCAATTGACCCGGCTTAATTGATCTTTTGTGGTTCCATTGCCGGCCGCAGTGGTACGTTCCCAAATATATGCGAAGATTCGGATAACTGACACGAATCCGTTAGGTTTTTATAAATCTCATATAAACATCACTTGTGGGTCTATTCTATGCTTATCGACCGCTAAAGTGATAAAGTGAAAAATATTATCAAACTTAGGGTAGGTTTGTATCAAAATATTAGCACTTATTGTGACAATTACACGAAGCCGGTTTTTATTGTTGCAATAAGTGCTATATTTTAACAGCACCTATCTTGCTGCTGTTAAAATATCGCACTTATTGCAACAATAAAAACCGGCTTCGTGTAATTGTTACAATAAGTGCTAATATTTTGATACAAACCTACCCTAAGTTTGATACTATTTATCAATTAATTTAGTGTTCGATAAGTATAGAATAGACCCATTGGGCTGTATATTATTATATAATATATAATAATATCTACCTACATGCTCACCTGTAATTCTGTTCTATAGTGAACCATAATATTATATAACACCAACTTTTAGTACCTACCCATTACATTACAACAATTTAAGGCGATTCTGCAATGTATTTAGTGTAGTTGAATAATTATCAGTAGCCAGTGACGTCCCTAAAAAAATGCCGCCCCTAGGCATTGCCAAAATGCCTCATTTTTTATACATTATTTTTATAATCCTTTCGTGAGTCCAATATCTAAGAAATGTGTTATATGGATACATTACTAACGAAATATCACACTAATTATTCGCAAATCTGCACGTGTCGTTTCTGGTCACCAATGACGTCGAAGGGAAACGGAAGTAAACTAGACATCGTGAACCCAGCAAATAAATACAGTCCTGTTAAACCTTTTATGTTAATTAATACATTATGTTTCCGGCCAGTAAGCTGAATATTTGATGGAAAGATATTTTCGTTGTTACTACGTTTATGTGGCTATTTCTCCTCGATTTACCGGCGTTCGAGTAACTGCCGCCCCCAAGCGACGCTCAATCTGCCTACCCCCACGGGACGTCACTGTCAGTAGCGCAGAAAAAAATTAGCTAAGTGTGGGCATTGGAACTTGGCCGCTATAAAGTAGGAATTCTATATAGCCTCCAAATTTGGTTGCATTTTGGCAATTATCTACTGATTGACAATAACGATACTTAGTGACCAGTGCCAATACGTGATAAGTGATAACGATCAATACCTATTGAATCATTGGTGTTGTGTAACGACAAAATTCCCAATCTTAATCGAATTTAAATTGATCAATATGATGTAGTCACTTACCCATTTGGTAAATTAAATAACAGTATTTTTGATTACTTTTACCAATAATTGGTTCCTGAATAAATTCGTATATCATTCATTACACCTATCCTATTATATTATTAATAGGTACAAAGAAAAATACATAGTTACATGAATGTATAAGACAAATTAGAGTAGCATTCAATTATTTGCATAAGTAATGGAACAACTGGGGGCCAGGACAATTGGGCGCCGCACTGTCGGATGAAATAAATAGATGTTCCTTTCGGTTTTATACAGCAAGTAGACGAGGAATTTTAACCAATTTCTATCTACTAGTTAGCAGTTTTAATTAATTTTGCTTTTAACATAATGTTTTTATTGCGTATTTAGAATTATCATACTGAGGCTTTATATAAATATAAAAGAACTCTCCTTTCGTTGGAACTTACACATATACACAATTAAATCATTGTGTGCATATTTACATTCTCGCCAAGTAGGGTAAAGTGAGCTATATTGGTGATAACCTTTGCTTGGTGATATTTTGTATTCGATCCATATTTAGGTTACCTCTATTCCTTATTTATAATCAGCACCATCGATATGAAAAACAAAGAATTTCTACAGGGTTTTGTATAAATATTTGCAAGTTTGCAACAGTATATTACCAAGTTACTGTCATTTCCCTCCATTTTCGAAAGTGAGAAGCACGCTGTCACTTTTATTTTGTTGTATGGATTTTCGTCTGGATTTAGGACTTGGAGGTGAACAAATAACACACCGGAATTGTATTGGAAACGGCAAGGTATATTTACGTTAATATATTCTAAATGGTTACATTTTTGTACAAATTCGTCTCAATTTAATTTTGACGGATAGCGAGGTTAACACTGCTTACTGCGTTGCCGTCAAAAATGCTTCTCCCGCTAAAACAAACGGTTGCTTACGAGCCGTACAAATGCGGCGTTGCCATTCGTATTTTTTAACGGCATTCAGACAATGTTGCCGGTCAGATATTTAATATTATTTAATTATTTTCGCAATCAACCCTTACTATTTGTTGGATTTCATACCGACTCGGGCCTCTCTCCAGATACACAGAGACATCCCCAAATGGGGACCATTCGGGGGTGTAACATTACCCCATATAACCAAGTGAGCTCGGTTTAGCACCAAAATTTTAAACATCCTAAAATCATAGTATGTCACGTTTTTGTAACGGGTTATCTTGATGTAGGTATAGCAAGATAATTTTATTAGAATTGGCAAAAAGCTTAAAGGTAAAAGAAGTATGTTAGAACATCCCAGAAATTTAACTTTGTGCTTAGTACCTACCAGTGGTGAAGACTCCATACTAGGCGATTATTTAAAGCCTACCTTCTTAAGAAAAATATTTTTTAATTGCATATTGACATATTTATATACTTAATCACTTCATTATTTTATGTTATATAAAAATAATTTATTTTGCCAACGAGAGATGTCGTATATGTAGGAATGTATTACAGTATTACACAGTTTACAAAACAACTGCAAAGGTATTAAAAAATATACCACAAAATAAATTTTATCTAATGATTTTTGATGGGTATACATGTTTTGAAAACAACGTAATTTAAACACATCGCTGATTTTGCTTACTATTATTAGTGTGTACCTATTTATTAGTAGTAAATATCGTACTATTCTCGTAAGTATACCTGACAAGTTCTCTTTTTATCAGATATCCACAGCCTACCTCTTACCAAAAGTCATCCTTCGCCACTGGTACCTACCTATCACCAAGATAGGTCAGTTTACCCTATTACATAAAACTTAATATAATAATTTAAATTATAAATAATAATATTAATTATATTTTTTAAAAGTACCTATGATTCACGGACATCTATTTATTTTCGAGTTTCATTCGATTGCGTGGCGCCCAGTTGTCCCGGTGCCGAATCTTCCTAGACCCGCTATAATGCGGCGAGATGCATAGGTACGAAGTTTTCAAAACGATCAGTGAGAATTTTACTGTCACTGTTTTAATTAGTAGGTATACTAATCAAATCATACATTTTACTTACACGCAATTGGTACTTGTGTAATAATTCCCATTTCAAAAAAAAAGTGTTGGCACAATCGAAATATCGAAGACAATAGCCGATTATGAAACGAAATAATTTTGCATAATGGTAACACAGCATCACAGGCACACCATTATTGCATAGTAAAGTTACTTCTCACGCCGGATCACATAATAATATGTAACAACTTCTAAATACTTTTACGACACAGCATAATTAGTCGTTAATGCAGGCAATAATAAATTTCACTGCTATTGTAAATACAACAGAGTGTTTTGATAAATGCTCCTCTTGAAGATTTGTGAAGTAAATTAGGCGGTTTGATGTTTCCTTTCGAATCCAAATACATACATGAACCATAACTGGAAAATTACTATGAACTGACTACTAGTGTTACTAAGCCAACTCTCACATCTAAACTCGCCTCGTCTGCCGCACAGCCACAAATCAAACTTTCCAAGAACGTCGATCCGGTGTCGCATATGAAGACCACGCACATCTATCTAGAGCAGTGGTCCACGTGTACGGCTCTGGTGGTCGCATGCGGCCACCAACGCTTTATAGAATAATATTTTTATAGAAATATTTATAAAATTATGAAATTGGTTGAATACACATGACTTGCCTTAAATTTCTTTCCACGCTCAAATGATCCATAATGTGTTTTTGTGATGAGACCAAATGTCAAATAGTCCATTTCTTGAAAAAAAAAAACCAATTCAAAGAATTGGCAACAATTGCTTTATTAATATTGTCGATTTTTCCTACAACTGTATACTGTGAAAAAATCATTCAGTGTAATGCACTTCATAAAAACAAATATCGAAGCCAGTTGACAGAATCTGTCATCTGATGTAAACTTAGAAGCAGCCATGCGGGTCTCATTGGAAAGAGTAAGTAAGAGGAAAAAAGTATTGAGGAATTTCCATTTGTATAATTTTTAAATCACTAGTTATGTACTAAAATGTTCAAATGTCTTTTATTAAATGGACATGTCGAAATTTAAATTGATCCATTTTTTTAGTAAACAAAATTTAGCTTCAATTTTTTCAATCACAACAGCGGCCACAGTTATATTTTCACGTGAGAACCACTGATCTAGAGACAGTCGTATGTAACCTTCAACATGTATAGATATTTGGATGCGGCGATCGGCAATCTGGTATAGGAATGACCAATACGTATGTGTTTGTATGCGTCCTGGCACCTTCGACTCGCAGCCCGAGAAGCATGCAACTTGTCGATTGCAACAGTAGATGTTTTTTTAAAACTAAAAATTCGCATTCGACCAATCTGCAGAGCTGCATTTGGCTACGTGTGTTTTGTGAATAACGATGACGTCAGATCGACGTGTTCGATACGTTGCAGGCGAGACGAGTTTTGATGTGAGAGCCGGCTTAAGAGTTTTCCATAGTTCTGTTGGATTGAGGATTAGAGGACGTTGGTGAGGGACTTTTATCATAGATGACATGACTATAACGGGTCGTGAAAAATAATTTCATCTTACTGATAATACCACATCAGAAAAACAAAGTTAGAAACCGACAGGTATAACTTGAGGTACGGCGCTTTGGAGAACTAAAAGCTTGTAACACACCGACAGTACATGCTTACATTGTGACATTAGCGTCAACGGTAAATTATAAACATCGGCCACTAAGTATACTATAATTCCACGATTTAAAAAAACTTTGTTTAATTTATTGCTGCTGCATTACTGAGGAATGTATAAATAGAAAAACCATTGTGTGACACATTTAGAGGCCATCCATAGACTGAAACTGTATGCGGTTTAGAACCGTGTGCCATACTAAACTTATAATTTCTGTTCATGAAAATATATTTTCACTAAGTTTGCAAGTGTAAGCGTATGGTATAAACGGATACGATAATATACTTTGTGAAAATATATTTCCATGAACAGAAATCATAAGTTTAGTATTGCACATGGTTCAAAACCACATGCGGTTTCAATGGATGGCCTGTTAATTGTCTGTAAAATAGATTTGTTTAAAATTTTGAAGGAGACGCTCCAATACGTAAACACGTTATCAAAACAGAGTGGTCGATTGGTAGGTAGATATAAATAATTATATAGGTAGACATAATTATTTCATTAATAATAGTATTAACTGTTATTTTTCTTCAACGTCGTATTGAATGGTTAATGTTTTTTTTTTTTTTTTTTTAAATAAACTTGTGAATCCGTAAAATTGTATACACACGATATCTTTAAAATAAGACTGTCATTTTCAAACAATATAATTCTGTGTCTTCTGTTTATCTGCGATTATTACTGTCTTTTTTATTTCGTTTTCGACGTTTCGCGGTAGTTACATACGCCATTCTCGAGAGATAGTGAAGTAAAGTCTACTGTACGAATGGCATTTGTAACAAGTGCTAAACGTTGTGAAAGGAATAAAGGAATGCCACACACGGCGATAATCCAAGAACAGAATATAGTAAATGAGATTCTCTCTTTGCGAATATGCGGTTGTGTTTTTCTGGTAATTGTTGACATCATTTTGCAGCTGGTGTTTGTTGGCCATATAAATACGATCAATTTAATTGTTGTAGACATATTATGTCTTACACTGCTTTTACAAAATACCTATACGTCAATTTAAATAACACAAACCCACGAAACTAAAAAGTACATAATATCAGTGTTGTGCTCCAAAGTGAGAGAAACCTACGTAGGTTTTTTTTTTTTTGACCATATCCGATCCTAATAGGATCATATGAGCCTCCACAGAGCAAAGGTTTGTATTAACAGATTTTGTTTTTACGAGAAATGGATGTCAGCCACTTGCTCAACCTATTAGGTCCATACCCTGACTCACATACAAATTGAAAAAATTCAATATGTGTACTTGCCAGACCCAGGATTCGAACCTGGGACCCACGGCGTGATAGTCCAACGCTTAAGCCGCACGGCCACCGGTTTACGTAGGTATAACCGAACTATATTATGTAAACGTGGTGAAATGGCTCTTGGAATAGTAGTGAGGAAGATCTAAGAAGAATTTCGGACCTATTGAAGAAAATGACGTCTGGCGAACGTAATAGGTACTTATAGGTACAACTCGGGTTCTATCACCTGTTTACGGAGCCAACTGCAACTTGGACACTTGTCTTATGTTAAGCCGCATTTAGACCAAGCGAGCGAATGTTTGTTCTTCCCCCACTCCAGCGAAATTCTCTCACTTTTTGTTGAGCGAGCATAAGAATTTCACTGGAGTGGGGAAGAACAAACATTCGCTCGCTTGGTCTAAATACGGCTTTAGATGTGTCATGACGAAACGATGGAGGAAATGCAGATATACTAAATAACAAACCCAAAACTGTAAGACCCAAGATGAGATCTACAGTTCAGGATAGGCAGGCGTGGAGAGAACATATTATTATCATGGAAGTAGCCAACACCCACATAGGATTGTATAGTCAATGATGATGTAAGATTATATAATGTATAATGATGGTAAGCATTCAATAGTTTCATTTCCTTTACGGACATCATGATAACAACACTTCAAAGGGTAACGTACGCCGTACTATGGCCACCCCGGTGTATTGTATACAAATTATGCAGCCCAAGAAGGAAAGTGATGTTATCTGATGATTGGAAGCCACGGCCATATATGCGACATCACGTCTGCTTACCTCTTCCGTCTTCGCACATTTCCTTTTGCCCAAATACGGCGAGGTATATTGAACCTGTCGCAGGTATTTACCAACATGGTAGCAAGATTAGTGCACTTACTGACCGAGGATAGAATTAACTTTGAAGATACATTTACAAGGGTATAGCTACTAACTAGTAACACTGTTGCTAGAATTGGAAATATATATATTTTTCAAACATACCTACTGTACCTATCAGCAGTGACGTCCCGTGAGGTTAGGCAGATTGAGCTTTGCCTGTGGGCGGTTGTTACTCGAAGGGCGGCAAATCGAGGAGAATCATGAGGTATAGGTACTTATCTAGAAATAGCTACCTAAACTTAGTAATAACGGAAATATCTTTCCATTAAAAAAACACTTCTCTACTTGGAATCAAAATGTAGATATTATTTAACATACAAGGTTTAACAGGACTATATTTTTGTCGGGCTCGGGGTGTCTAGTTTACTTCCGTTTTCTTTGGATGTTACGTCATTGACGATCAGCAATGACACGTGCAGATTGTCGAATTATAGGTAGGTGCGGTGCATACTTATCTTAAAATTCATCCAAATATTTTTGCCAGTCACTCACGAGTTTTGGAAGTTGTCAGGTGTATTTTTAAATGTATCTGAAACCGTGGACTCGCAATATTGTCTATTGAAGCAGATATGCCATTTAAATTAGATTTAGTGGTATATATTTTGTTAGTAATGTATGTATACATTTAATATGTCATTGTATGTATACAACACATTTCTTAGATATTTTAGTCATGAAAGGACGATAAAAAATACTGTATAAAAATGCGACGGTATTTTGGCGCTGTCTAGGGGCGGCATTTTGTCAAGGGGCGTCACTGCCTATCAGTGGCGAAGGGTGGAGGTAGGCTGTTAAGATCCGCCATAAGTAGTGCACATTAAACTTTAGAAAATTGCTCTTAGCCAAAAGTTAACATTCCTGAGACGTGACTTTTTGGTTTAGGAGGGCAGTACAGGTACCAGTAGCGAAGGGTGGAGGTAGGCTGTTAAGATCCGCCATAAATAGTGCACATTAAACTTTGTCAGTCATACATATTTGTTTTCATTGAAATAAGACTAATTGTTGTAGCAATTGTGTTTAATATCAAGGACAAAGCCCTACTTAAAAAAATATTGTGATACGTACTGCAGGTCACCATTCTAATATTTGTAGTGCCTTATATTGTCAAGAATAAATAGAGATTTTTGGGTTGTATGTACATGAATGCGTGGTGTATAATTTTAACGGATTTACCGAAAACTAACGTTATCGTGATAATACTCGTTTTCCGAAGAAGGGCTCAATTTAGGTACTGCAAAGATGTTGGAAAAGGGAGGAAAACTGCCGTTATTAGCAATTATTCGAAAAACTGATAGATGGATGTGTAGTTCAATGGATAAGACCCATCCCAAGACGCCACCCAATCAATAAAAAATGTCATTTCGAATTGCAGTCGGTTTAATTCTGACGTTTTTCATAATTATCATTTTCAATAAAAAAGAACTTTACATTTTAAAATCTTGTATGTATTCGATTTTATCATTAATTCTAAGTCACTATCAGACGCTTATAACATAATATTTTATTTTAACAAGAACAATTTTGTAAGGAAGTCTATACAGGAAATAAAATATTATCGGAGATACAATACTCCGCATACTTACTTACCACTACCTACATTTACTATGTACTAGCAGAAAAGTTGAACAATAATAACACTTAATTAATTTTTTTTAAATGAGACATATATACTACCTGTATACTGTAACGCAGTGGCATTCAAAATTTTCCATTTTACGGCGCCCTCATAGTAACATCTATCGACATAAAATATAACTAACAATCTCAGTTGATAACGAAGTACTCGTTACAAAAACCGTCGACATAAACTGAAATTATCATATTATAATATAATATAAAGATTATAAAGAGTAGTCGATATCAAACATTTTAATAAAGCAGTTCACAAATAATCTTTCAATAATTGAACAATCGTTCCTCGCATACTGTATTTGTCCGTAATAGTAAAAATACTGTCAAAATAATAAAACCATACTATCATGTAATATTAAAATAGACATGAAACAATAAACAACCATTGTTCTGTGTTTATTTATCCAATATGCATCCATATAAAAAAAAACTAAGCTTAGTTGTTGGACGTAATACGAAATTAAAATATAATTGGAATAATGAACAATTACACCCTAATCCTCGTTTCACACGAAACGAATATTATCGTGCGATCATTTTCTATATACCTACACGTCGGAGAATGGTCGCGCGATAATATTCCCTGTGTGTGAAAAAGCGGATACCGGACACGTTTTATCACGGTATCTTAACCCTTATTTCGTACGCAACGTAGGTACCTACTTGAAGCTTGAATAAATTGGTAGTTTACTATCGTTTCATGCTCAGCGACCATTTTTCGCCGACGTGTAATGTGAAAGTTTCCATACAGTGTCACACTCCATTGTAACTGTATTGACGAAAAATGGCTATGCAACTTTTTATCGCGCGATAAAATTCGCAGTGTGTGAAACGCGGATAAAACTACCAATGTATTAGTATAATGGGCGAGCAAGTTTCAAGACATGGTTTACTTCAGGTGTGTTTGGTTATTATTACGGCTACCGCTGAAAACCCAGCTTCGCAGAGATAAGACAAGGTAAATGGAACACTTTAACCAGTTCCATAGTGAAACATTTTGGATTTTAACTTAACTGTGATAGGTGCCAAAGTATAGAAATCGAACAGTTATGACTGTGCATCAAAGCATTGAATTAAGATTACTTGGATTTATATAGATATTAATATTTTTGAATATCCTGCGGCGCCCTAGGGAATTAACCGAAAGTTGTATCGTGATTTTTCCACGAATGATCAACGATAAGCACTGTTACAGTATCTTTATGTTACAACTAATAAAAATAAAATACACCAGTACTGTTTAGTTATTTAATTTTATTTATAAATATGGCAATTAATTCGTAAATACGATTCATAATTAATAGATACTTATGTCGTGACATTGTAAAAGTTAACTTACACGAAACTGCACGAATTTAAACAATGCATTATGTATTCAAGGCACGATTTTGAAAAACATCTTCAATTAAGAACATTAATTAGACCAATTGATCAAATTATTGCAAGGGGACATCATGACGATGGACATTGGTTTACAAAATGCTTAAATTCAAAGTCACTTTGAGACCAATAATGGTCACTTAAAATAAAAATAATTATTGATGACACATAGTCACTGACCTTAGGTCACTATTGACTTTATAATAATAAAAATATTACATAATGCAATTACTTAATATTTTAATTATTATAAACAGATATCTGTAATAGATATTGTGTCTTTCCACCAACCTCCGGTTGCAAAAAAACTGCATTGATGCGAATGAAGTTTCATAATAAAAATGTATTTTACCAATTTTAAATAGATTAAAAAATAGCGGTGTTACACAGTATATACATCAACACACATAGCTGTGGCGAAGACTCCATACTAGACGATTATTTTACACCTACATACTTAAGAAATATTAATTTAAATAACTTAAAGACATTTCAAAATACCAAAAGAACCAATCGTCTCTAAGAATTGAATTTAGGATTCTAATACACAATAATATATATGAGTTGCCTCACATATTCCAAAAATCGAGTTTTGAGATAGGTAATCGCAAAAAAAACACCAGAGCACTTTTTTTTTTAATTAGAAGAAAAGTATTAAACTCCCATGAATATTAATGAGTGAGTCGATTTAAATTATTTATTATTCATTAAAAATATATAATATAATAAGTTAATAAGGCTGCAGACACACAGCACACTATGAGAAATAGAGCTCATTGATTGGTTAGAAACGCCTTGATGACAGAATTCACGTTACTCATTGAAAAATGAGAGTTATGACAGCAACAGTCAACTTTGTCAACGATTTTCACATTCTTCACTCATTTGGTATACGTACATATAAGTATAACCCAAAAATGGCAAAATGTGAGTTTTGACTCTAGGGCCTAGGCGACTCATATAATATATAGTGTATCGAAGTCTATCGAATCTTCTACTAACACATGTAAAATAAAGGTTTGGTATAAATCCACAGTTTTATTTGTATGAAGTTTGATGGCGTTTGCCATCCTTGAGATCTCAGAACTGTCTACTTCTTTAAATTGAACACTTTCACACCTACCTTTGCGCATATTTTATAATGACTAATGTTATTTTGCGCCTAGTAGACAAAGTCCGGGTGCCCTACCGGACAACAAGTCGAACTAACGTAGCCAAATATTTTTTTAGAGCAAATTACCGGTTGGTCATTATCCCTTTTTTGTAAAATATCTGTTTTAGTGCACGTTGTCTTTTTTTAGTGAAATATTTATTATAAAAAAGTAAAACATAAGTATTTCATGTTCAGTAGGTACATTGTATCAATAGTAATATTATACTGAAGATAAACGTCCAACGACAAACAATAAAAGTTTCAAGTTTGAGCTTCTTTTACGAATAAATGTTTGCTGCCCTGTTGGGATTCACTGATCTAATTACTAATAATTATTTAATGTGACATTATTTTTTGAAGTATGGTCCACCAATTTAGTTGTAAGTAAAACTACAGTAAGTAAATAATTTTCTGAGGAAGTAGTGGAATATAATAAATAATTAATGCATGGTTTCCGCTCAAGAAAAGACAATGGGAATAAAATTACAATTATTGCTTAATTGGCTTCGTTGCTCAGAGAAATTCTGACATAATATTTATTTTTAAGCGAAACAGACATTAAATATTATTACTTTCATTTACTGGTAATTTAATGATTTCTCTCTGATAATGAATAAGTACAACGCAATAATTTCTGGTTAATGATCAATATTGTTAACATTATTAACTTGTATTAATCTGAAGGGAAGACGACAAGATGGAAAAAAGATGAGGAAAGCACTCTTCAAATGGACTGATAAAATCAAGAGTAGGTACTGCAGTCGAACCGTGGAAAAGGCTATGCAACAGTCAAAATAAATCATCCTGCGTTGAGGTTGTGATCGAGAAATCTCGTCTCAAGGATCTTTGAAATTCAAGAAATTGATTGGAATTTGAAACGGAAAAAGAAATCCGGAAACTTTAAATTACCTGAGTAAAAAAGCACTTGCCTTTGAACTAAAATGGAATATAAAATGTAAGTGGTCAAGATTTTATTGAGCAAGAAAAGTTAAAACAAAGTTCCCGAATTTGATCTCAAACGTCGAGAGATCACAAGCGTCATGAAGTATTAATTCAACCACTAAACATTTACATTGTCCAATTGGTTTGTGAAATAAAACACATGGAGACAAGTTTAATATCTTACGTCTACTGCTGAGTAAACTGTCTATAATGAATAATGATAAGAAACGCTGGCCTCCTGTTTCAATGGTTGTGGGTTTTCTGCATATACATTAAGTCAACCTTCGAAAAATCCACCCGTCAAAGGATTACAGGGTGGTACAGTACATCAATGCGTAGACCGCACTTTCAAGAGATGACGACTGGCATCTAGGATGTATGGAGTTCTTACTCTGCCGTTATTGGTAAAGTTTACCTATTTATCCTTGATAAGTATCTTACAAATCGGGAGCATCAGTTATATGTTCTTCAAAGGTGCAAAACTAACCTTCCATTGGTAATGCCAATTGGGAGGATAATAACAGTGTTAAGTCAAATCGTTTCGGATATCGATATATTCCATTTGCGTGAGAATGAGTTTAGGTGGACATTTTATTTTTTAAATAGGGTCTAATTAGCTCGTTGTTGTTTGATGATGTTTATGTTTCCATTTAAGGCCATACTGAAGGCCTCCGACTTCCTGACTAGCTCAGGCACTTGGAAGTGGAGGTTCATTAATGTGGAGGAACAGGCAGGAATCTCATAGACGTGGAGTAACCAAAAAAGTCACGGGACACAAAGTCAATTAAACACCAGATGAAATCTTCAGAACTCGTATTTTATTGTTATTAGAATGTGTTTGGCCTTATGGCATTCCTTCATCAAGGATTATAGTCCAAAGGTATCATTCACATTGGTATCGAAAGTCCCAAAGGTTATAATAATTAAAAGAAACTCGATTTATTGTTATTATCCATACACCACAATTAGTAAAAAAAAGAAAAAAGTCAAATCAATTAATATTCGAAGTTCACAGTTCGAAGTCTCAATAAACAAGAGTCAACTAATATCCGAAGTCACAAAAATAACCACATTTATTACTGATTAGTTAAAAATTAATTCGAATATTATTGTTTAATTATTTTAAAATTAACTTGATTATTATTAACTAATTATTTAACATTAACTTAATTATTTCTAATTAGTTATGCAGACGAGATCGTAAGGGTCCCGAGGCAACAAGGCGTCGCCCGGAACCCACAAAACAGACAGATTTTGGATTTAATAATCTTGCCTTTTTATCCGTTAGGGGTGGTTGTATTTCTTACAAATTCACACCGATCACCGATACCGCCATATGCTACACATTTATATAAGGTTGACGGATGTCAGACTATCAACCAAACATATAGCGATATCGATGTACATAATATGATTAATATTAATATTACTTTAATTACATTAATTCCTTAATTATCTTAATTACTATGTACCACCAACGCCCATCCATAAGTCCCAATTTATTATCCCAATAATACTTTGCATGTTTACATTTACATTTGAATATTATATTACAATTTACACTATATATTATCATTACAAACAAATCACATTTTACATTTAATTTTAATTTGATTACCCCCTTATCTAGACATATATTTAATTAACATTTTAATCTTATAACCTTTTACCTTATATTTACATGGTCTGTGACCGACTTATTCTTCCACAGTTCACCCTGAGAAGTGGTGGGACCTGCCAGAGCAAACTGCGGGACTTCTACATACATGAAATATTGTTGGGCTTTGTCGAGGGTCGTAATTATACTACCGGTGGCCCATTGACTACCAGGGTCAGACCGAGCGGCTGGGTGGCACTACTCCCTATAAAAATCAGTACGTGACAATACCTTAGTTGAGACACGGTCTAAAAAGATCGTCGCTAGGCGATGCGCGGATTGCGGGTCGCGGGTGCAAATGAGGCATGTCAAACCAAATATAATTTGTCTTATAAATCCAGCATGTATCAATTTAATGTTCTGTTTATTGTTTTATCAGTAACAATAATAATATATTCATTGACATGTTTTCTTTTTAAAGTAAATGGGTAACGTTTTAAGTCATCTTTACACGATTTAAGAATTATTACGGCCGTCGCCATCACGAAGCAAAATGACGTGTTTCCAGCTCTACATTCTCTCTCCAAATGGGAGCGAGTGCAAAATTTCGTCGCGCCTATGGTTGAAAATTATTTTCCGTTTCACTGATGAATCACCTTAATTATTGTTATCTGTATAAATATTATCAATACGGTTACATATTTCTTCATGTCATGCTGTGCAAGTCTTGAATTTATAATTTGTAAAGTTCACTTAAGAATTCATATGTAAAAATAGTTGAATCAATGTACATTAGACTTTATTACACAATATTTTTTGATTATAGTAGGTACCAGAGATTCGTATGGATCAAAAAAGAAAATCTTCGGTGAATTTGCTTCCCGCGAGTGAAGCTTGCACATAAATTCTGTCTGGTTTGACATAGTGCAGTAAAATTATTTGCTTATAGTACGTACAGCGTATTGCCGAAAGAATTTAGTACCCAATAAATTTCATTACAATAAAATGGCATTTCTTTTCGTTGGTCACTCTGTTACGTTATCAAACAATCGTGACGGGTGGGTGTGGTGAATTCATTGCTTCTTGTTATTTTATGGGTTTATTACGGAGATATTTACGGCACATTATCGGCGATCTATAGAATAAAGTGTGCATGGTGAAACTAACATAGTAATTAATTACATAACAGTAAGTGTGTCGAGGAGGTGGGTACATAAATAATGATACGTTTGCACTCCGCTTTACAATTTCACTTTTATAATCACGCGGATGGGAACGTGATTTGGACCAATTTACAATAAACACTGCCAAATTTATTTATTACAACCATTCATTTATACTTTATGGATTGTAAGTTATACGTGTATGTGAGGCTGACATCAAATTGCGAAATAGTTAAAAATAATTACAAGATAAAAATAACTTTTTATATAAGGTGCATTGGGGTAATTCCGACAGGAATTTCTATGAGATGACTAGAGGTTATATATTTCGGTTAATTATTCAAAGTGTTTTATATTTACTGCCATTATTGTTTTACCTCTGTGTACCAGTGGCGAAGGGTGGAGGTAGGCTGTTAAGATTCGCTATAAATAGTGCACACTAAACTTTGTTAGTCATATGTATTTGTTTTTATTGAACTAAGACTACAATTTACAGATGGTGTTAGTTAGTTTTTAAAAATCAATTAAACCCTGCCTAAACGAAACCATAATAGTTTTGGTCTAATTTGGGCGATACGACAAAATTGTGCACACTTTTTCATTCATAGTTATTTGTTTTCGTTGGATTAAAAATACATATTACACATATTGTTGGTTCATTTTTTTATTTCATTAAGCCCTGCCTAAACCAAACTATAATAAATAAAAAATATTATTCTATCTATAAAACATTCAAAGTTATGTATGATTTAATTGCATATTTTTAGATATTTTATAGATAGACATGTATTTTTTGACTATTATCTATTATGGCTTGGTTTCTTAGGGTTTAATTGAATTTTAAAAACTTACCAACACTTTCTGTAAATTGTAGTCTTATTTCAATGAAAACAAATATGTATGTCTGAAAAAGTTTAATGTGCACTATTTATGGCGGATCTTAACAGCCTACCTCCACCCTTCGCCACTGCTGTGTACTTAAAGAAAAGATGTATGATAAATATATATTAGATTCTTGAATATATAGTTGGGTTCTTTAAATTGAGGATTTGAAATATTGAGTCATTTTTTTTTTGCATTGGGGAAATTACGAACTATCTTGGGGTAATTCCGAAATTATTCAAAAGTTGATTTTATTGCACTTTGACCGAAGGTTTACCTTTCTTTTTTGACCGTAATTAATCCTAACACAAAATATCATCAATTTTGTTAATAGTATCCAAAATCCCTAACTTTTGATACTATTAGTTCGGAATTACCCCAAAAAAAGATAGTGGTTCTCAACATTTCAGTTAAGAACTTAGGATTAAAGGGATTGTGGAACGGGATGGAGCAGAGTAGGTTTATTCCCGGTTGTTACTACCAGTTTTGTTCCCACCGGTGACAAATAATGAGAAAAAATATCCCAATATGACACAAGTACCTACCACCTTAAATCATTAAAATAAAGACGAAGAAAATCAAAGAAGGTGATAATTTTAAAAATCAATTTTTATTTGAGTCTACATTCTTATTTGACTACCTTGATAGAACAATATTTTTTATAAAGATATCTTTTGTTTACTTACTGCTTTTTGCATAGCAAAATAAACTTTCTTCATACCCATACAATTAAATATAACAGAATTGCTTAAGACATGGTCTGAAAGCCTCACATATGCATAATAATGATCTATTGGTTTGGTACGCAATCAGTCAAATTAAATTCTATCTTTATCATTACATAAGTAATATTCTATTTCATCAGCACTTTTTTGTATACCTATCTTCTTCACTATTAATGACTCTGGAACGTTGTCACTATCTTTTCTTTTGGTCGTAATAAAGGTTAGCTGCTGCTGTGGTCTCATAGTTTTTAAGAAGTTGATAGAGAAGTATGTTTCCTCATGTTTTATTATTTCTTCTATGAACCCAATATAGTACCTCCATTTTTTCTGATTGAATATCTGACAAGCACTGAATCATTTAATTTGTAATTTTCCTTCATGGCAGGGTCCTTTTATTGAGTTTTGTATACTATATCTTTATTTTTCAGTTTTAGTAGCAGTTGTTCATCTTTGTCTTTTTCTTTTGAGTCTTCTCTAGTTGTCATATTTTTTCCTTTTATAAAAACATCAACGTTGTCTTTGTCATCTCTTTCAATGTGTCTTTTCTCTTCGTTTTTTTTTTGTCTGTTTTATCTGCTTGATTTGCTTTACCTTTACTTTTTTTGCCAACACCTTTACTCTTAGTACAGAGAGAATTTGAATCGTTGTTGGTGAGTATCTTTTCGTCAGTTAAACTTTCACCATATTTCACATCTTTTGTTTTTTTTGTGACCTCGGTTCTTCCTTGTATATTTTTCAATCATCTTCAGAGTATTCATCCATCAATTCTTCAAAATCAAGATAATTTATAATATCAGGATTGCTATATTCGATCATGATGTCGGATACACTAGTTATGCTGTTAAGTGAAGGCTGGCGTTACCGCACATACCCAAGATTATAATAAGGCGTGCGATAGCTTCTTATTAGGACGACGCTAAATTTACTTACTTTAATATTAATTTAATTAAGTATATTATGTACATCTAAATTAGATATAATTTTAGTTTCTTTACAGATTGAGAATCACTGCCAATTACTATGAAAAAGTTAAGTGGGCTATTGCGGAGTGAATATGTATCGGAATAACCCCAAAGGGGTATTTCCGAAAAAAAATTAAAAACACAGTTAGGACGTTGTGCTCCTCTGACGAATTCGTAAAAACGATAATCTATCGTAAAAGCAATCACTTATTCAAATAGCTTACCAGAATTCCGAGATATGTAAGTTGGGGTAATTACGAATCAGCAAAAATGGCGCGAAAAACACTTCTCCGAAAAAACTTGATGGTATGCACGCATTGTTGACACTAGCGACTAGCGACGACTTACGAAGCGATGACACTGAACATGGCTTCTAGACTTAATGTTGCCAATAGGAAAATATCGCTTCGATTGGTAGAATTTTTGAACTTTCGGAATATACCCATATTCGGAATTACCCCAATGCACCTTACAACGTTTTTAAATTTTCTGTTGAACCATATAAACTTGACTTGACTAGCTTAAACGATCAAAAACATTTGTACTTGATAGAAATACTAAATAATGAAATGTCATTTCATATTAATTTCCATAGTAACGCACGTATATATTAATAGTTTAGTTGCTAGAACCCCAGACCCCTAGCAACCAATAATGGTATCGAAATAACTTTTCATAGAAAACAGAATTAACTGAAAATGAATTAAATTCTACTTAAAGATGGCTAAAAGTATTAAAAAAATGCATTGGCATCGTGTTCTGGTATATTCTAAAAGTTTCAAATGTCTAACTAGTCGGGAAGTTAGTTAAAAATCGATTGCAAGATTTGTACCTAATTATTTAAAAATTCATTTGGCTCTGCACCACTACACCATAATCGATAAAAAATATTCTTCTATCTATAAAATATCTCAATTTATGTATGATGTAATGGCATAATTTTAGATATTTAATAGATAAACGAATATTTTTTGACTATCATCTGCTATGGCTTGGATATGCAGGGTTTAATTGAATTTTAAAAAAAAACGAACAAATACAATCTACACATTGTAGTCTTAGTTCAATGAAAACAAATCCGTACCTATGACTAACAAAGTTTATTATGCGCCATTTATGTCGAATCTTAACAGCCTACCTCCACCCTTCGCCACTGTGTGTCAATGCTTGGTATGCCATTGGAGTTTGCCATAGTGTTAATTAATTGTGCCACTAATATTCAAAAACACTGGACAACACGCATTTGAAATGTGGTTTTGGAGGTAGTGGTTGAAACGGACAAACGAGCCGATCGAGACAGTCTTCTCAATTTGCCCACGCCGAATTCTCCAGGTGGTTGGTCACAGCCCATAGGGAGGACGACAAACTGAAGAAACTCATGGTACCTATCGGGTCGGCTATAAGGTATGAGATGCTAAGCAACGGCTCCCTCCAGGTGGAAGGATCAAATCAAAAGTGACAAAACTTCTGCGTGCTGCGTGGTGGAGTCGAGATGTGGAGAAGGTTAAATCAGCGGTCCATAACCTTTTGGACCTCGCGGGCCACTAAACTCAAAGTCTTGAATCCTGCGGACCACTACCACGTATTTTTTCCACACTTGTTAAAAATTCGATATGTCACCTAATGATAAAAGAATTATAATAAATAAACTTATTAACACAGATATTCATTACGAAAAATGCAAAAGAACCTTTTAAATTTAATTTTATTAAAAAAAGGATCAATGACCACTCAGAATAAAACAATATGCCAAAAGTATGGTGTAGAACTATGAAACTATAATGGAATATTCTTAGAAAACATGAAAAAATCGAGCGTTTCTACGTTAGTGGCGTGTCGACATCGGCCAAGAATTACAAATATTAATATCAGTGTGTCGATATTTGCATTTTATTTTATCCCGAGCAGCAAACTTTATTCAATTTATTTCTTCTTTAACACATCGAATATGGACCGACGACGTAATAAGGCTAAAATTGTAAAAAAAAATATTATAAGAATATACTGAAACTTTTTCATAAATAGGAAAATCGCAAATATATTCAAATTACTCTGCGGACCACCAAAATTCTCTCACGGACCACCGGTTGAGGACTGCTGGGTTAAATTATCTGGATCAAAATTCTGAATTATGACTAATGAGATTACGACGAATTAGAAGAATAAATTTAATTATCGAAGCACAATCTACCGTCGTTAGGTGGCTATCAAGGAAAATTAATAAACTATTAAAAGCATTATTATTTGCGTGTCCGAAAACTTGTACGTATGCAGGTCGCCGAATCACACCTTACCGTGTTATGTATCGGAAATATATGGCCGTATATTAAAGACCGTCCAACATCTTTGGATCGTATAGTACTGACATAAAATTCATTTCTAAATAAAACACGGTTCTTGTCGGTTTATACTTTACAGGAAGCCAGCGGCAAACAATTTAAAAAAATAGCCGATATACTTACTGGATTATTTTTTCTAGGTTAGGTTAGGTTTTCATTCTTGAATTCATGAATTTTGTCAAAATCAGTTATGAAAATTGAATTAATGTTCATATTGAATCTAATAAATTTGGAGACCATAAAGTTTACGGTCATCTCTTTCCGATAAGAAAGTTCACGGCGAACTGTCTCGGTAAAATGTTTTACGTACAATTTACATGTAACCGATTATTTGAACATTCGTTTTTAGAGATAGCACGTTATATTTCAGATTTTACTTTATTTGTAATACTGTTTCTTATTTCTTTGCTTTTTTCCCAACTGTTAATGCCGTGAACTTGTAATTTGTGAAGTTCACTACTATATGTAAATAAATAAATTTGAATGTTTACGGATTTAAAAAAAAAACACTTCTGTTGCTGTCTGTCCAATTGGGATTATTATATTATAATCCTAATACTTAGATATACCGTTTGCAAAACAAATAATTAAAAATAGTCGCATAAAGAAGTCATTAAACTATAATGTTGAATTACAGGATGTGTACGATATAATGTTGTTAACGGGAAAAAATATACCGAAAGAAGTGAGAGATATACGTAACAGTGTTGCCAACCGTACTATAATTATAGTATTTGTACTATAATTTTGGTCCGCGTCAGTGATGCCAACCGTACTATAATATTATAGTACAATACTATAATTTTGATTTCGCGAAAAATGTAAAACACTATAATTTTACGCCAAATATACCAAAATACTATAATTTTAAAGGATTCAAGACGAAAAATGTTCCTGTACTATATATTTTTCAGAAATAGTATAATTTTTACGCCTTTGTACTATAATCAGCATAGAAAAATATGGCAACACTGGTCCGCGTACTATGTACGACATAAAACAGGTATAGTACGCGCAAAATACTATAATTTTTAATATCGGTAAAAATGTGTAAAAAGTACTAAAATTTCGATATTTCCGTTTGATAAATTAGTGAAAAGTACTATAATTTCACAATATAAGATTTGGAAAAAAAAATGCTCGAAAAACGTAAAAAAATCCCTTGACTTTGGTTTAAAATGAAATTTGTTGAATTCTTCGTAAAGCATTTTTGGTCGGTTTTGAGTTACCTAAATAAAAAGGGGTCTCGGAGTTTCTCGAATTCTCCGTTATTTTTTCCTGGGAAACAAAAAACCTATACATTTTCAACAGATGACAACTCGTACTATATTTTTTCCCCAAATACTATAATTTTGGAGGCTCTGTACTATAATTCCACTTTGAAAAGATGGCAACACTGATACGTAACGTTGTTTTGTTACTGGCAAATCATCGAACACCAAACAAGTCTTGTTTTTACTATTGCTTGCTTTCCTGCCATTAAACAAATTGTACATACCTATAACATACAAGAACGCGTTTAAAAAGTAAACCTTGGCATTTGAGAAGAAATAAAAAAGATTTTGTTTAATCGACAAGACTGAATAATAGACACGACATTGTGAGATCGATTAACGGTGATATTATTATGTGGTATTAAATTCATCGAATTGTGATTTATTTTTTGCTGTGTCAGTCGCCATCTTTTGCCGGTTCACGTAACGATTGCTTCATACCGACTGTCGAAAGAATCACGATGGCGTGACAAGAAAAGTTTAACGTAATAATGAATTATGATGGCCGTCCAAACGTTCTTGGCCTCAGGACGCTGGAGTAAAAACAGAAACACTTATCTCCTCGGCTAAACATGATGACTACACCCGCTTAAACCAGCAGCCATTCACTAAAACTAAACTTACGCTCTTACGCATTCATTGACATGATTCACTGGTGGTGAGTCCCAGCGTTGCCAATTTAGCGTTTTTCTTGCCCGATCTACCTTTCGATAAGCACCTAGATCAGTGGCTGGCAACCTTTTGAGAGACTGGGTAACAAATTCAATTAAGAAAAATTTATTTGGTTAGTGGGTAAAAGTTTGAAACAAATTTTTAAGAAGTATTTTAAAAAAATATATATTTTTATAAAATAAAATATATATAGGTATATATATTGACGACATATATATGTGTAAATACAAATTTATTTTATAAAAACATACATATAATATTTTTATTAGTGGCCTTCTTGGGTTTTGAATTTTTTTTTTGTTTTTTCAACATTTGCCATATACGTAGTTGTCGTAAGTCGATCACAGGAATCAAGATTCTCTGGTGTTAATCGATTTCGCAGAGTATTCTGGAGACATTTTCATTTGAGAAAATGTTTGCTCACAAGAATATGTTGAACCAAATGCTGATAATAGAGCAAGTAATGACGCCCAGCATGATGATATCGCATTCATGTGATCATGTTCTTCACGTTCAATGATAACAACGTCAAGATTGACCTTCAGTTACTTGGTTAAAATTCATAAGTGAAAAAAAACATTATTATTCATCAATTTTAACTTTTGTAATTATTGGTATTTTCAATAGATAATAAATAATTTTATAAAAATAATAATTTGAATTTTTTTTTATCATATTTTCTTGGCGGGTAACTCAAAATGTTGTAGTGGGTAATTCAATTACCCGCGGGTAGTAGGTTTCCTACCACTGACCTAGATTGTAAAAAACGCATCTGGCTTGTGGCGTTTTTACTAGCATTTTTGACGCCTCCAACAGCTTTAAATGTGTTAAAAAGCGCTAGATATTTAGTTTATTTATTTTCATGCGCATCAAATTTCTGACTATCAGATACTTAATGCAGGTAGGTCGGTAACTATCTTAGAGAGAAATAAAACAATATGAAACAATTTCATGCATTATTGAATGTTTTTGTATATTATTCCGAATCTCTGCGAATATTAAATAATAATTTAAAAAGGTATGTTACTTAATTCTCTATGTCTGACCTACAAGAAAGAAGCTCTCGTCTTCAAACATGAAACGAAACTTACACGCCGTTGACACAATATAGGTATTTGTTGTCAATTTTGAAATACATTTCTTTTAAAATGTGTGGTTTTTACACGTATCGGAATTTATTTCGATACGCGCAAGCAAAGGTATTGACTTCATTCTTGGTAGATAAGTAAATTTACTTGAAATTTTATTTTCACAAAATCTAGCGTTTTTTTCCTGGCAAATGGCTTGTTTTCATACCCCGTCTGGCATGTTGTTGTCAACCACAGTTGGCAACACTGGTGGTTACCCTTCGCAAAGAATGCTCGCTATCCGAATCGCAATGTCTAAAGAAGCATTTAATTCAATGAAGAATGTCAGGGTCCAGTGTTGCTAACTGCCATTGGCAATAATAGGGTAAGATAATAAGGCAGTTGGCAAGAAAAAACGTTAGATTTTCTTATGATTAAGAAACGTCTTGAAACCAGCACTTTAAAAACATTATTCATAATTTAAACATTGTTTTTGGAGAACAAAATATACCTAAGACTTCAGATGAATTATTTTTATCGCAACTAATAAATACCTACGTCACACAACCAAACATAATCAGGTATAAAATTTGGTCATTACTTATATTGGTTTTCAACGAAATCGGTGTAATATTTTAGTATTTTTATGAGAAATTTTAAGCTGTTTGCGTTGTCGAAAGATGCTAGAGTTAACGCCATACGCCAGATACGTATTTTAAAAGCTAGATGCTAGATCTGGCAAGAAAAATGCTAATTTTCAACGCCATCTGGGACTAATAGTTGCAAAACTTAAGAAAATGTCGCCTGATAAAACCTTGTATGTATTCGTAACAGTACTTCTTTGCGTTCCTTGATAGCTAGTTATACATCTTACGAAGGCTTACGCTTAGATGCTTGCGGCTGATAGCAAACTGTCAAAAGTGAGGAGATAGGAGAGCGAACCATGCAGTCTCTCCCTGAAAATGCGATATTGGACCTGTGCCAAGTGCTACGGATGCCTGAAGAGAGTTTCAACTTAGTCTGCCTTTCCACCAAGCCAATTAGATTTCGGTATCCTGAAAGACCGGCAAATACCATCTAAACGGCGGAGTTATAAATTTAATGACGCCACACAATCTTCGGTATTTTTTATTTTCCCTTCCTCATCGTCAGTCATTTACCCCTTGTCTAAATTACGTGACAAACCAAATTCGTTGAAAATGATCATTTACAATAATATAATGTTCTCACAGAATATTTTATTCACAGAAAAATGAATTCATATTTTCCTGTTTTTGTGACGTCACGTTTTCTACAACCCTCTCTAACCCCTTCATATAATATGGACCCAGGGAACTCAGAGATATTTCTTTTCTGTGTATGGACCAGTGGCGAAGGGACCGTTTTGCATCGAGTTCGGTGCGAAAAAAATAGTGAATATATTATATTGTAAACATTTTATACATATAGTCTCAAGTTTTGACATTGTGTGCGTGTGTAATCGTTTGAATGTGTTGTATGAAGTTTTTATTTAAGAGCGTACTTCAGTGAAACGGCAAATAATTGTCAACCATGTCGCCAGTCGGAGACCGACAGTCGAGGTGTGCGCACGTCGATTTGTTATGTCATGGCGTCGGATGAATATATTCTTAAGGTTATACCTCAGTTGAGGCATTGTCTAAAAAGATCGTGGCTAGGCGATGCGCGGATTGTGCAAATGACGCGTGCCGAACGAAATATAATTTGTCATATAAATCCAACATGCGTCCATTTAATGTTCTGCTTATTGTTCTATTAGTAACAATAGGTAACATTTTTAGTCATCTTTATTAAAGCAATTAAAAGTAATTTTTATTAAGAAGGTAGGCTTTAAAAATAATCACCTAATATGGAGTCTTCATCACTAATATTCACTAACCAGAAAGAATTATAGAGGATTTTAGTATCTAATTAATTTAGATAGACAGGTGCACGTTATTAAAAAAAAATCTAATTAGATATACCTACATAGAATTACTACAAATATAAAGAAAATACTGGAAAACAAATGAGATAAATCATGTATCAGTATTATAATTTTTAATTTAAACGTTCGTAAAATTGTTCTGTTGTGGGCCATGGTCGTGCGCACCAAACTGACATGGCATGGCCAATATTCGTGATTTGAAAAGCTCTAGTGCTCTCGCGTGCAACTTTTTCTAATAGCAAATTGATAATAAGTATTATGATACGTAAATAGGGATTGCAATACCGGTATTTCAGTATTTTTAGATACCGAAATACCTGTTTCAAAAATCATACATTACCGACATATTCGGTATTGAAAGTGGAAACAAAATGTATTAATTAACATAATTTTTTGTCGGGTTACGTCATTATAATCATTAGTAACCACAGTCCTAGTGCCGAATATTTCATGATGGAATAATAATTATTATACACTACATATAATGAACTTGCACGTGCCTAACTTTTTATGTTTATCTACAGAAAAGTATATTATACAATAATGAAGAAATATAATTTTGTTGAAACGGTGAGGAACATTGTGTTTGGTTTTACTTCTTACGGGAAAATTAAAAGAATAAAAGAAATTGTTAAGTGTATAAAGCATCGGTATCTCTACCGTAACTTACCTTTACATAATATATTATGTGGTTAATGTAAATTAAAATTAAAAAATAATAAGCTTTATTATCGAAAAGAGATGACCGTATAGTATACGCACCGAGATGAAAAAACATTACACGTTAATCTGTATTTCTAATTTAATTACATACATATTTTCTACAGTCTTTCCCTTATATTTCGGTAGTTTTTATTACGTATTTTGTAGGTAAGTGTTTTAGGTACAAGTCGGTTTCCGAAGCCATACGGGAACCGCGCCAATTTTCATAGCCGATTTTGGCAAAATTCATGAATTCAAAAATGAAAACCTAACCTAACCTAACAACTAATCCAGTATATCGGCTATTTTCAAAATTTGTTTTCCGCTGGATTCCTGTAAACCGACAAGAACCGTGCTTTGTTTAGATATGAATTTTATCTCAGTACTATACGACCCAAAGAGGTTGGATCATAGAGGTATTAAATAAAAAGAGGGGCAATGAATCAGCTCACTCATACAACTGAATGAATCAGGCCAACAATAGCCGACAACTTACGAGAAATAGCGACGCGATAAAAAAAATGCAGGGCATCATGGAGGATGGACGTGGAAATTTTGCCGCAAATTGATTATCAACCTGCCTCACCATACTTTTTCACCATACTTGCCTGCTTCACCATATTTTCATATAACCTGCCGCCCCTAGGGTTGGATGGTCTTTAAAATACGACCATATATTTTCGAAACAACATTTCACGGTGAAGTGTGATAGGGCGAACTGTATACGTACAAATTTCCGGACACGATTATATGTACCTATTTAGATATCTCTGCTATAAAATATTTATATTTTAAAGAGATTTTATATCTATATTTATTGGTAGATACCGAAATACCGTTATTAGTATTTTCATTCGGTATTGCAATCCCTATTGACGTGACCTCTTGTGACCGCACCGTGTAATATGGCCGAATGACGGTGTGACACGAAATAATTTAGTGTTCTTCAAACTCTCATCACAATTTTTGCTTAGTATAACACTTATTATTGTTTGATGTAACAGCAGTTTTTTTAATAAGTAGGTACGTAATATTGCACGGATTAGACAGTTTTAACGGGAGTATACTTGGTCTGGTAATTTCTGGGAAACAAATGTTTTTTGTAATACAACTACGAGGGTGGGTCAATAAGTCCTTAGAAAAGGCGACAGGTGGCGCGACTAGTACTGTAAGCGGTTTGTTTTCATGCAACGGCACTACCGATTCAGTATGCTGCGAAGTTTCAATCAGATTGGTCGGGTTGTTGTGTGTTTCTCGTACATTTAAAAAAAAATTTGCTTGTGGAAAATGGAAAAATGGAAAATGGAGAAAATTGAGTTTAGAGCTGTTATTAAACATTTTAATATAAAAGGGTTGACAGCAAAGGAAATAAAAAATGAGTTGGATTTAGTTCACGGCATATCTGCTCCTTCACTTGCAACTATTTATAACTGGTTAAATGAATTTAAACGTGGTCGTACATCAACAAAGGATGAACCACGCTCAGGACGTCCTGTAGAGGTGACTACACCAGAAATGATCAATAAAATCCACGATATGGTGTTAAGTGACCGAAGATTAAAGTTGAGTGAGATAATTGAGGTTACAGGGATCTCAAAAGGTAGCGTCATTTCTATTTTACATGACAAATTGGGCATGAAAAATATTTCTGCAAGATGGGTGCCGCGTTTGCTCACAGTCGACAATAAACGCAATAGGGTGGTGGCCTCTAAAGCCCTGTTGTCGCTCATGCAACGCAATCCGGATGAATTTTTTCGTCGATTTCTGACTGTAGATAAAACATGGATACACCACTATACTCCCGAGACGAAAGAACAGTCAAAGCAGTGGATTGCGAAGGCAAACCATGTCCAAAGAAGGCGAAAACCGTAAAATCAGCTGGTAAGGTTATGGCTACTGTATTTTGGGATGCACGTGAAATTATTTTCGTTGACTATTTGGAAAAAGGAAAAACAATAACAGGGGATTATTATGCATCTTTATTGGACCAGCTAAAAAACAAAATTGAAGAAAAACGGCCTCATTTAAACAGGAAAAAAATCCTCTTTCATCAGGACAATGCCCGTGTTCACACATGTTTACGATCAATGGCTAAAATTGAAGAATTGAAGTTCGAATTGGTCGACCACCCACCGTATTCGCCAGATTTAGCCCCCAGTGACTTTTTCCTTTTCCCAAACTTAAAAAAATGGCTAAGTGGACAACGTTTTTTTTCAAATGAAGAAGTCATCGATCGGACAAATGCTTATTTTGAGGACCTTCCGAAAACTTATTTTTCTGACGGTTTAAAAAAAATTGAGAAACGTCTAACCAAGTGTATTGAGCTCCAAGAAGATTATGTTGAGAAATAAAAAAAAAATACAAAAATAAAAACTGTTTTAATGCTTTTTTCTAAGGAATTATTGACCCACCCTCGTATCATCACATTTATTTACAGTGTGTAGCTATAATCTTCGACAGGTTCGGCCCAAATGGGTCTCATTTCCTAAGTGAATTGCAATTAAAAAAACGTAAGAAAGGTTTTTTTAAGACGCGTACTAAATACTTAGGGTCGTATGCATGAGGTTCCCAAATACTTTATAGGCTAAATACTGCTCATTTGTATGCATGAGTGCAAATGTAATCAGTTGGTTAGCGACGTCACGATGTGTCTTCATAATGTGTCATGGCGTCCATATAACGGCAAACTTATAAAATTTCATTCCCCGATCATTAATTTAAAATTTTGAAATTGTAAATGTGTCTGAAAGTGTGCGAACGGTACCATATAAATTTAATAATTATAAATGAATAATTATTATGAACGTTAAATAATTTATCAGTTATTTTATCACATTTATTTTATAATTCTACTGTACGAAAGGATAGTGTTGCCAGTAAACATTTCTATTTGCTGGCAATACATACAGTTATATTATGACTAACTTCACTTCAATTACTTCTATTATGAGATGTCAAAACGGAATAAGATTAAATGAATAAACAGCACGACTAGGAACTGTTCTTAAAGTTTGCAAATGTTTTACAGAGTCTACAAAATGAACGAAGGCTTCAAGCAAACGTTTGTTGTAATGAATGCATTATTAAAATCACATTTGAAAGTGACAGATGAAGCAGCCATTTTGAATGACGTGTGACGTCAGATTGCTTACGTCACAAAGAGTGCTATACGCTATATGGTGGAAAATCGGTTAAATAGCTTATAAAGAATTTCGGAATCTCATACATACGGCCCTTACTCCAAAACTCCCTCCTTGCACACACGTTGTGCACACACCATTTTTATAATATGATTTTACCGAGGCTTTGACTGCGACTCGCTGTCATATCGCCTCTTCTCATCAAGAGGATCCGCCGATGAGGCCCTCTGTTAAAAAACTCTACAATTATTCTCCCAAGCTCTTCCGCCCTATTTACCGCCAAGGCACCTTTCAATTCGTCGAAATTCTCAAAGATATCCGCAATTCGCAGCTGTACTCTGTCGTTCATATTTAAGTCATTGCACTGCTATATGTACAATGTCCTGCAAAAGAGCACATCCATCGCAGAGCTGCGAATCGCTTCTTCCTACGAGGACATCAAATCTTTTACCCATTGTGAGTCTTTTTCTTAGCCTCAGTATCAGATTAATCTCATTTATCTTCAGCAAACACACTATTACATATCTATCTACTATGTTTGTAATCAACTAATCACATTCCATTACCGTATTTATCAGGAACCACTAGAGCGGATTTATATTGCATATTAATTTGTGCGAGTGCGTTTATTTGATAACAGTTGAATGTTGGCGTGTGTTCATTTACCCACGGTTCACCTCACCACTCCACCGCTGCTATCTGTTCATTAGTATCCTTGTGACTTCGGTACCTTTAAGATGTCGAGATAACGCTGCGAATCGACGGAAGAAACAGACATATTTTTTTTAAAATATTTTGTGCTTAGTTTTTATGGAAATAGTCAAAAGAATGACCAAAAAGGAAATACATATTTCGAAATCATACAAGACACTTCATTTTTGTCACCACCGTAATAATACATCGGTAAGACGCGTGAACCGATATATTATTGTAATCGTAATTCATTTATCAAAGCAGAGCCAGTTTCATTTTTGTTTAAAATTTTCCCCTTTTTAGCAAGCATAAACGCTTTCGCATTCATATAATTGAGAAGGGACCAGTCGTCTTTCAACCGAGAGAGTGTGCATCCGATTCAAAATGGAACTTCCCCAGACTTGTTTTTTTCTGGTGCAAGAAAGCATGTTGTAATCTCGAGCCCCTTTCAGTAAGTTAAAAATCAATTCCTGTATAACTGTGTATATTTATCATATAAAGTTACCGTAAATTAAGTACCTACTATCAATTAACCACTACTTAACCCCCTTGAATCGAAATCATGTCGAGTTTTCTGTCATTACGACACTATGGAAATAAAAAGAATTTCATTTGTCAAATTATTGTCACTTTTAAACCAATAAAGTCATTTTTTTCATTGTTCGCAACCTTCGATATTTTTAAGCGAAAAAAAATTGGTTAGGTACCCATTCAATGAGCATTATTGCGAGACGTTTAAAAGAATAGATATTGATAACAATAATCGAACAGACTGCACGGTAGAGTGGCCAGTCGCGCCGAAGCATGCGTACATTATCGAACATTTACCTGTGAGGGGAAAATAATAATTTATCATTATTAAACCGGAATAAATATGACTAATTTTCTGATCCGCGATTGCGTCACGCCTCTTGCATACCGTAGTAAAATCGCAAGCGTATGAAAAAAACCAGACTGACAACTTTACAACTATTAGCAAGCAGTGTACGGAATAGCTCGGCTAGAAAGAACGGTAGAATGTTGAAGCTGTTATTCAAACTAGGTATTGGAAAAGGTGTAGGTATATTAAACAGGTGAAATTAATTCATTTTGCTTTTCATAATATATATAGGTAGGTATTTTATTCCACCATAATATATATCACCTTGAAATTCTGCCATCTTTTCAGTGATCAAGACTTTCCACCCCTCTCGACCGAGTGTACACACAATTTTAACATGTTCCATGACATGACCAAAATCCTTCCGGCGATTGACGCTTTGGTCATACCTGGTGTAGACAATGGGGTAGCTACTAACCCTTAAAAATGTCCATATTAAAGCGGACGGCGATAATGCGGGGGGAAAACAAATCTGGATAACAGCGATCCATCAAGCATTCACCCAGAAACGCCTTCGCAGACAAACGTAGTTTTACATCCATATTTTGTACGAAGGAAAATTGGTCGAAACCATAAGGCCGGTTCACAAATAGTACAAAAGCATTTAAATCGAATCGCATATTCATAGATCAGCACTTTTCAAAGCCACAAATTTTATTGCTATATAATATATTATATACCATTATAAATCGGAAGGTGTTCGAATTTAGAAATAAGCTCATCACAGTATACAAAGTATTGAATTGTATGTCAAATGTAAGCATGACATGTGGCGCCCTCACTCAGCAGACAACTTATACCTACTGGTGGATATATAGATAAAAAGCTGCTTATCGTGTTTTCCACAAAATTTCCTGCGTTTCACCGCAACTTTTCGCCCAGTCGCACATTGAAAATCGTTTCGACTTGGATATAGTTAATCCAAACGTGGCGCAACATTGCAGCTTTTTTCTGTGTGCATAGGCGAGGCCATGCCGGCACAGTGACGGCCAGCCAAAATAAATGGCGATGGGCGATATTTTAGGATGCGCAGCAGTATGCGGAGGTCCATTCGGTTATATGTGTTTTGTGATTATGTACCAACAAAATCTTTTGGACATATTCGACATGTTGCCGATGAGAAGAATTTAGATGTGAGACCCGGCTTCAAGTGGTTTCGTTTGGTGACTCTGTATGTCAGTATACTATGTCCAGCGATTCTTATGCCTTGAAGCGGAATACAAATTTTGTTCGTTCAAATTCTGTACACGTTGCAGTCATGTAGATGCATACAATAATAATTATTATATAATGTTCCATAGCACGCAAAGTAAAGATCACCATAATTAATTATCTATTGTCAAACTTATAAGGGGATTCCATATAAGGAATTAGATTACCAGTTGAATCCTTATTTCGGTTGAAGATTTATATATAAGTGCACATAATTCTACATTGCTTAGGTATACGTATGCAGTTCGCCGTATCACACTTCATCGTGAAATGTTGTATCAGAAATATATGGCCGTATATTAAAGACCGACCAAGCTCTTTGGGTCGTATAGTACCTACTGAGATAAAATTCATGTCTAAATAAAACACGGTTCTTGTCGGTTTACTTACAGGAAGCCAGCGGCAAAAAATGTTGAAAATAGCCGATATACTGGATTATTTGTTAGGTTAGGTTTTCATTCTTGAAGGAACATTATTTTCTGCAAGGCTCCATGAATAATGCGTAATTTTTTCATCTCGTCATCTTTCCGATAAGAAAGCTCACGGCGATCTGTACTACGGTGAAATGTAATACGTACAGTTTACATGTAACCGAGAAAAATCGCTTTACATGTAGAGATTGAGACTGTATTAGTGATGCCAAAAATGCCATATTTTGTTATATTATTGACTATAATTTTATTACCTATAACTAACCCCCGTTTCACACGCAGCTAACAATATCACGATTTAAAAAAAAAGTGTTATTTTTATCATTGTTATTAGTTAATTGTACAGATTTAATTCAGTGGGTAACAGAATTTCTTCTATATCCCCCTTAAGTAGCGGAATATCATTGTTAGCATATTTTGGAAATGATATTATCCACGAATCATGATTCACGACAGTTCATATTATTGTCTTTTTCAGACAAACGTTTTCAATTAAGAGCATTAATTAAAACATTAATCTCAACTCGAGTAATACCGATAATTAAAAAAAAAGACAATGCTTACTTGCGTAAAAAAATGTCGACGTCCATTGAACGAAATACCCGCTCAGGCGGTCGGTGGGAATGGGAAAAAATCCCATGCGCATTGTTTCGATAATGCAATTATTTATTCGGTCGTTCGAGTTTAATTATTGTTATCATTTAAAAATACCATAATGCAAAAACTTTCGCCATAGCCCGTTCTAAACGCGTTAAACAAATAACTTCGCGGGTAAATTGTCTATGGCGGAACAATAAACAAAAGTTCTTGCAAATCATTGTATTACATTAGTGCAGTAATTCTCAACCTTCTCCATCTGGTGGGTGTAACTTTAATAACAAAATATAATACGTAATAAGTAGAGTAGGGTTTATAATCTCGGTCAATTTTTGGATTGAAAACAGTAGAATCCCGAGATTTCGGGATGAGTTTAATATTTATAAAAAGAACAAGAACTTACAGAAAGAGATAGATTGTAGAGGATTTTTTTATTTCTATTTAAATTGCTAGATTTTAAGTCGTCTAATTTAAAGCTATACCTCAGTTGAGGCATGGTCTAAAAAAATCGTGAATAGGCGATGCGCGGATTGCGGGTCCCGGGTGCAAATGACGCATGCCGACCGAAATATAATTTTTCATATAAATCCAACATGCGTCCATTTAATGTTCTATTAGTAACAATACTAATATATTCATTGACATGTTTTCCTTTTAAAGTAAATGGGTAACGTTTTTAGTCATCTTTACACGATTTAAGAATTAATACCCCCGTCGCCATCACGAAACAAATTGACGTATTCACACCTCGACGTTCGGTCTCCGAGTGCCAGCAAGTCCAAAATTTCGTCGCGCCAAAATAAAGTCGATTTTATAACAAGTTAAGATTTTTCGAGACGGATGTTCTAGTTAATATTGTTTTTTCTCCATATTCGTATTCAATTTAGAGATTGTAGCATGAAAAAGTAGTAATAGTAGGTACCTACCTATTTAATTATTTTTTTTGATTGCGAAGTCGACAACAGTTTTATTATATAACAATAAAATTATTCCCTACACACTCAATCATAATAAAAATGCACAGAAAAAAAAGAAAACGGGCGATCCGTCAAAAATAGTGCACACTTTTTTAGCCGTACTTGTATGTTTTCTTTGAATCAAGAATGCATATTCCAGATGGTATTGATTAGTTTTATTTAATTCATGAAGCCCTGCCTCACGAAACCTTAATCTATAAAATATGTTCTTCTATGTATCCATAAAATATCTAAAATTATGTATGGATTAAAGGCATAATTTTAGAAATTTCATAGATAAACGAATATTTATGACTATTATCTACTATGGCTTGTATTCGGCAGGGTTTATTTAATTTAAAAAAAAAATAAACAATATCTAACATTGTAGTCTTATCTCAATGAAAACAAATACATTTGACGAATAAGTATGGCTGACAAATTTTGGTGTGCACTATTTATGTCGAATCTTAACAGTCTACCTCCACCATTCGCCACATGTTGACAGATAAGTATAAAACAAAATTACATTTTTTGACAAACTTTCATAAATGCTTTCACAGATTCCGGGATCGATAATATTAATCGATAATTTCCGTGATTGAAAATACCGACCGGGATTTCGATCCTTCTTGCGTAGTAGACGGTAGCGCTTGAACTCCCTGCCGCAACGTAATAAACTCATGCTGCTCCAATATGAACTATCACACTAATTTTCAAATGCTTTATAATAATAATATTATATAATATGTGTGTTATTTCTTCTTCTTCTTTGGCCATATCCGCCCCTTAACTGGAGCATATGGACACAACGCGGCGCCTCCAAGAATCCCTGTCGCTCGTCAGTCTTCTTGCTTCGTTCCAGGTCAAACCAGCACCCCGTAGCTCCGCCGTATACACTCTGTAGATTGTATTTAGCGGCCTTCCAGGACGCCGGAATCCGGTCGGCTTGAAGAACAGGCAAGCCAGGTTGAAGTTCTCTTCAGGCATCCGCAGCACGTGGCCAAGCCAAGTCCAACGTCGCCTCTTCACTTTCAGCGTGATGAGAGGCTGCTTGGTGCGTTCTCTTATCTCCTCGTTGCTCCTAAAGTCATACCACCGTTGTGTGTTACACTTGTCTTTATTTAGTAAGACTGCAAATTCTCGCGGAACTTTTGGTTAAGCATCACTGACTTAATGTGTAATGTAAAATATTACTATACCTACGCTGTCTTTTATTGGAGATGACTGTGAAGAAAATATACTGTACCGGATTGAATGGATTTAGTGTTTACGTGTAGGTCACTGTAGTAGATTGACGGAAGCTGGTGTATTGTAGAAATCAGTATGTCTATTCTCTATTGGTATATTCATATATTATGCGCTATAGGTATATGAAATAATATAAAAAGATTTTAAAGCATAATAATTATACATATTGTCATTTTAAGCTCTACAACCCTTGACCCCCTACAGTAGTTTTCTCCATCCTAAAAGACCCAACGCAAGCGTTAACCAAATATTTTTGTCGAGCATCTTTAAACCTCCTGTGGCCCAGTCCTGTCTTCCCAGTGTCGGCCGTTCAGGTGTTATTTTGACATCAGCGACATCAACCAATCCAGCGCAGTTTTGCTTTTCTATATGCAACGTGATCAGTGAAGTTAATATAGCTCCTTATAATGCCATGTACCCCATGGCCCCCACATCCTGAAGCGGGCCCACAGGCTAGGATCTTTGACGGACCCCCTACCTATCGCTAAAGATAAAGGCAGTGTGACGCTCTACAGTAGCGTTTTCCAAATGGTGTAGACGGTAAAATTAATGTGTATATTTAGTGTTTTTTGTATATTTGAATTCGTCTATTTGAATTATGGAGTTGTCGAGTTATCGATACACAATTAAAAATTGTATCGTACAACCACATAATTTTAAATAAAAATAATATTGAAGATAAATAGCGCCGCTGGCGACTTTTTTTTACTATTCGAGAGAATTTGTGATGTGTGTTTAAATCGCTTATCTGGTCGATTCGCCAGGCCGGGCCCTTCCTGAGCCCGGGCCCCCAGGCTAGAGCCCTGTCAGTCCCCTCTCTGTGGGGGCCATGATGTACCTACTAATAATATATATATTGATCTCCAAATGCCATTTTATTGAATAACCTCATAGATTCTTTTCATGCCTCTTTTCTCAAAGAGACTCCCCACACCCTGTTATCCAAGCAACATCTCAGAACTTCAGTCCCATGTTATAGGTATTTCTCTCATGGAAAAACTACAAACAATTCGATTATAAATCGCAGTTTGGAGAAAACATTTGTAATTTCCCAGGATTGTTGAAAAGCGGTTTCATAGGCTCTGGCCGAATTCAAATCACCAATACCCGATGAGAGCAGACGAGCTGTTTTTAATACCCCGGCACATTTGCCCTTTGAATTAGCATCAATGCGTGCCAAAGTCTATAAATAAACATTGCTAGTAAACGCGGGGCGGGGTAGGTATTCTTTTTTTTTCTTCTTTGGCCATATCCGCCCCTTAACTGGAGCATATGGACACCACGCGGCGCCTCCAAGAATCCCTGTCGCTCGCCAGTCTTCTTGCTTCGTTCCAGGTCAAAGCAGCATCCCGTAGCTCCGCCGTATACACTCTGTAGATTGTATTTAGCGGCCTTCCAGGACACCGGAATCCAGTCGGCTTGAAGAATAGGCAAGCCAGGTTGAAGTTCTCTTCTGGCATCCGCAGCACGTGGCCGAGCCAGGTCCAACGTCGCCTCTTCACTTTCAGCGTGATGAGAGGCTGCTTGGTGCGTTCTCGTATGTCCTCGTTGCTCCTAAAGTCATACCACCCCACCGCACACCCAGTATTCTTCGCAAACATCTGTTTTCGAAGCTCGGTAAACGGTTCGTAAGGTGCCATGATTGGCTACCGTAAAGCTAAGTTCGCTACTATAAAGCTACTATTCGCTACCGTAAAGTAAGGGTAGGTATATGTACTCGTAAATCATTCTACAGTGGCACCATGGGTGATTTGCGGTTCAATACTCCATTTTTTCACGAGCCGTTATGGAGTCGGGTCTTCTTAAAGATAAAATAAACTCAGCAATTTGTCTCATTCTCAACCCAATGGAACTACGGAATATTCTTCATCTAGTGGTCAATTTATACTCATTTACCAGCTATGGTTATTGTATTTCGATTAGCTAGTATAGATATAATATCGTACAACGCCTGTTTCAATGCTAGCAAGCAATACCAAATATCTGCGAATCTCTTTTTGCGTACCTATGATGATTGTAGAATGATTTACATATATCAAATCAAGGCATCTAGAAAATAAAATAAAAATCTTTACCATATTATATTAATACGACAGGAGAGTTTTATAGAGAGATTGTTTTTGGTTTTCTTAATTAGATAACTACTTAAACGAATTGGAAAGGTTTACGTATCGCTAACGAAAAATATGATTAAATAACTTGAAAAAAATAGTGTTAAATTCGTTGAGCATATTTCGCGGGGGTCAGGTCTGTCGTGAACTAGTAATAATGACTCTAACTAACAAACTAATAATAAAAAAGTGAAAACTCTCGGCACGCGAAGAGCAACCGAGATGAGGTTTCAATATCCGCTATGATCCACAAACTCCGATATGTCCAATTAACTTTTCATAACAGTCTCTGCAAAAGCAGCCTTCGGCACGATGGCTGTGCGTTGCATAATGAATGAGATTGTGCAACGGTCTATCTGACACGCCATTGTTTGTCGATAACACAGAACTCTGCCTAAGAAATCATAACATTATCTCTAGATGTGCAATTTTATCATTGTATACTGTATCACTTTCCATTCCTCATATATACTGCAAGACAAGAAGTTGACTTGAGACAAAATTATTATGTAAGTCAATAAAATCGATGTATCAAAATATAAATTTAGAGGTATCAACCGGTTCTAAATAAACCACGAAGACAAATAGACAATACTATGATTATGAATGAATTGATCTGAAAATGGAAACATCACCGAAACCTGAGATTATTCAACAAAAATACAAATAAGACGTTTTGGGTTAAGACAAAAGAACGCGATGGATGCATGCACACATGGTTACACACCAATGTCATTTATTTGAAACATCAACATCTAATTGCTATACCGAACGGGTATTTTCTCAGATGAACTTAAAATGGTCAGATGCAAAAAACAGATGTTCTATTCTATTGAGTTGATAAAATCGGAATTACTTGTTCAACTCAACATGATATACCTACACCCGATCCTCTTTTTGCACGGTTTCACAATAACACAGTTAAAAAAAAGTACCGATTATTTTTTATTTACACTGATTTTTTTGCTTTAACACGGTTTAAAAAAACTAAAAAGAATAAAAATACGTATGTATGTACATATTTATCAAAAAATTGCGTTGCAAAGGACCGCACGCCACTGGTGCATACATATGTTGTCATCGGATACCACCAGACATACATACGTACATACATAGAGCCACTGTCTAGTCAGTCACTTCCGGTTCGATACGAGAGAGGCGCCGGGTGCTTCGGCGTCGGCGTCATTAAATATTTCTAGCGATATGAGTGATTTTTTGCTAGCGAAAAACAGCAGTAAACGGGCACGTTTATTGTCAACTGGCGACACTGATTGAATATATTTCTCTATGCTAAACTTAATTTAAATCGAAAACCATATGTTTTTATGTATACATATTTTAATGTACCTATACATAAGTAATAAATAAATTCGATTTATTTTTGAATTCAAGAATTTCGTATTTTGAGTTGATTTTAAGTAATGAAACCTATCTACCATTTTTGTATGGGTAGGTACCTACCTTATCTTTTTTTACACAATTTAGTTTTGCAAGGTAGTCTTTGGTACATACCTATCCTCCGTGCAAAAAGAGGATCGGGTGTACCTACTCATGTGATGAATTTTACCGATACATACAAGCAGCAGAAAGAAACTTTTCGGGAAGTAAATAAAATCTTCATCCAAGTATACAAATATGCGAATGTCGGGAAAAAATATTATTTAATATTATTATTTTGATAGTAAGTGAATAGGTTTTGTAGTTTGCATTGTGTCATTTATGATTGATATTATAGAAATAAACATTAGAAATATTGAATTACACGTGTTTTAGGTTGTTTCGCACTTCATACTAAATCCCGATTTTTTATTTCACATGGTAAAAATCCCGATTTGGTAAAATAATTATCTGGCAACACTGGTATAGATAGATGTTATCAACCAGTTCGTGCGAACCGGTATGTACTTTTTGAGGGACATCTCTAGAGTTAGATACCTTTACCAATCACAGTTGATGATTCAATTTTATAGTCAATGGACAGTCACAGACAAACGATTTTTTTCGAATTCAAAAGTATACATACGCCTATCAAATTTGGCAATTTTATTCGCTGACAGTGCAATTTGCTTTCACTCTTATAAAATTGTAACACATATTATAACATATCATACGATATCTAATTATATACAATATTTAAGTAATTTAGACAAGCAATCGAATATACAACAGTGGGTCTATTCTATACACAAGGCGGCTATCGACGGTAGTTTATCATATTTATTTATTGAGGCGGTTAATTGTTACAAAGTTAACCGTTTAAACAAGGTTTAAACCTAAACTGTCAAAATGTGTTATGTTTTAACAGCCCCTCTCTTAGCTGTGTTACATTTTAGAGCTAGATAGACAGTTTTGACAGTTAAGACGGCTAACTTATTGTAACAATAAATTATAATACCGCAATACATAAATATGACAAACTACCGTCGATAGCCCCCTTGTATATAGAATAAACCCACAGGACCGAGATGTAAATGTGAAGTGATTTTTTGTATCAATTAATATTAAATCTCTGGAGATACCCACCCGACGACATGACGTAATTGTGACGTAAGCCAATACACGCTCGAGGCAAGCCGCCCAACGCACACTGCTCACCATAGATATTATTATGCTGAAACACCTATTTGTTTATGGTGACAATGGATAACGCCATTACTTTAGTAGCGTTATTTTCTCGAATGCTATTATCACTCCGGTAGTACGTCACAATGATGTCATATGACGTCATGTCGACCGGGCGACTTCAACTCGCAAGTTCTAACATAAGGCCCCTGGTGTTATTTTTTCAGCCCCTCCCGTTGTTGTCTATGGATGACCTGTCATTGTTCTATAGAGTGCACTATAGAGTGTACTGACGGGTCTGTCGTATTCACACAGGGAATGGTTTGATTTGGATAGATGAGTTACACGATAAATAATACACTAACATTAACACATCTACGAATGTAATGCATAGATCAATGCTAAATATTTTTTTGGAAATCGATATTACCACCGGTTTTTGTGTGAAGGACTAGTCTGACATTGAAAGCTGGTGAATAACAGGAATGTATATTATTTATAAACAACACTGATAGTTAATATATTTGATTTGAGAATTTTTTTAGAATTCAATTTGAAACGAGAAAGGGCGAATCAATATGTCAAGCAATCTGGTATCTGATTTTGACAGCTGAACAGTGGACCACTCGTTGCTTGTGCAAAAAGATATGTTCAGGCTTTAGTAATCTAAAGATGGCGCCGCCTAGTTATGACGGTGACCTGTTCGCATTCAATGAAAATTTTCGATTATATATTTCGTTCTTACGTATTAGGTACCATCTATTTCAATATGAAACAATCATCCTTTTCTACAAACAGATCGTCATATTGCAATCGAAGTATGTGCAAAAACTAGCACTACGATGAACATAATATACAGTTTCGTGTCACGGCCCGACAATATAATAGTGGGTATTGATTCTGCATTATACTGTATTTTACAGGTCGCTAAACTGACACCCGTGGTTACACTACCGCCTTCCGTGAGCTTTGCGCCTCGGTGTCATAAACTAACATTGCTCATGAACTCGATTAGCGAAAGCGGCGCCTTAACATAGACTCTGTACTTATATTTATTTAATCTCTCAACCATTACATTGTGATAGAATTATTTCCTGTGATTCAAGAATATTTCCGCATAGAAAATAGCAATTCTCGCAAACCGGACGAAATGTTTCCACATCTGACGAATGTGGGTCCGTGTGGGACAAACCGGTTCTAGTATTTCTTATTATTTTCAGGTTAGTGGTTAGTCGAATAGCCTGAAGATACATAAGTATTATATGCGTACACTAAAGGTATTGACAGCTCAAATGAATACGTACGGTCACATTATCACATTATTTTTGAGTTCTCAATTACTTAGTAAAAAATGTGTATGAAAAAAAAATTATATATACATAATATTTAATTAATGACACCGTAATTAAAATTTAACAAATCCAAATGAATAACGCAAAGTTATGGAAATATGCATTAGGGATATCTATGACGTGCAGCTTTCTACCCCCTAATTGACTGGGAATGAGACAACTGGGCGCCAGGACAATTGGGCGCAACACTGTCGAATGAAAAAAATATAGTTCGTTACGATTTTAAACAGAAATTAGACGAGGAATTCTAACCTAGTTCGTAGTTTTAATTCATTTGGTTCTTAACATAATGTTTTTTTTATTGCGGATTGAGAATTATCATGCCTGAGGCTTTATATAAAAATAAAATAACTCTCCTCTCGTCGGAACTTAAACATATGCACAATTAAGTAAATCATTATTCACATGCGCATATTTAAATTCTCACCAATTATTAAATAATATTATAATAGGTAATTTAAATATAAAGAATAATATTAATTAATATTTTTAAAGTAGGTACCTATATAATAATTCAGGAACGTTTATTTATTTTCGAATTTCATTCGATTGCGTGGAGTCCAGTTGTCCCGGCGCCGAATCGTCCTAGACCGTAAAAAACCAATGAAAAATTTGCATCAGTTTCCGATGTCTTCTCGATCAAGGTAAATATAACATTGTTATTTACCTGTCAAAATATTCTACAATATTTTAGGTGCTTGCTTGTATACTATCCTATTCAAATAGGAAATACTTGAAAGTGTTAGCATATAATTAGTGTAAGAGACCGCGTTCGATTAAATGTTTACAGATCGTTTTAACACCGAACACTTTGAAAGCATGGTCAAATAACGCGGGATTCTACGTTTAGCAAGGAAGGCGTACACATAATATGTATATTATGTTATTACTGCATTACATTTTTATAACTATTGTGCATCTGTCCTAAAACATGTCTTAGACTGTCTTAGAGTAACTTAATATTATGTGTAACTTGATGGGCCAGTCATATTATCAGATTTAGAGCTAAATGATCCAGTAGGCACTCGACCCATGTACTTCAGGAAATTGACAGGCAACATCAAGAAAGAGGCTGAGTGTGACCAACTTGAGAACCACCATGAACCTGAATTTACTATAGCACTAGGTTAAGTAAGTAAGTAGGTAACTGACTATTTTGCGTAAGTGCTGTGCGGTTACAGTTACATGGTAGGGTGGCATGTAAAGATGCAAGTTTGGAATAACGCACAGGAATCACAAAAAATAAAAAATAAGTAGGCTGAATTGGTGGACGTCAGAACTTACGCCAATACGTTGGAACAATACGCAGTGGCCTGCCATTTTTAATTGCAATTCGCCAATTACAATTAGAGGGATCATCGTGTATCAAGAATAATTCATCATCCAACGATATTCAAGCATTGATTTATATGGGAACAATACACATATGTAAAGTTATATACACACGTTAGCATAATATGTCAAATTTTCAATGTGCACCCCCCCCTATTGCAACGTGAGAATTCATTTTTCAGCTACAAAATGCACTGTATTTCGTAATATTTATGCTGACAGATTAGCAGAATGGAAGAAGCAATTTGATTTTTTTTTCGATTTTTTCGATTTCGTTCGAAACCAATTTCGAACAGCAAAAATATTAAATTAGAAATAATAAAAATGTAATTAAATAACCTAAAGACATTTTATGTAAAAAATACCAACATAGTCTTAATATTGATTTAGGATTCACATACACATACCTACATAAGTAATATTTATTTATTTAAGAAAAGGACTATAGCGTCCCAAATTCGAATCCTGGGTCTGGCAAGTACACATATTGTTTCTCAATTTGTGTGTGAGTCAGGGTATGGACCTAATAGGTTGAGCAAGTGGCTGACATCAATTTCTCGTATAAAAAACAAAATCTATTAAGGCTATACCTCAGTTGAGGCACGGTCTAAAAAGATCGTGGCTAGGCGATGCGCGGATTGCGGGTCGCGGGTGCAAATGACGCATGCCAAACGAAATATAATTTGTTATATAAATCCAAAATTCGTCCATTTAATGTTATGTTTATATTTATGAATAATAATAATATATTCATACACATGTTATCTTTTTAAAGTAAATGGGTAACGTTTTTAGTCATCTTTACACGATTTAGGAATTAATACCCCCGTCGCCATCACGAAACAAATTGACGTGTTCCCAGCTCGACCTTCTCTCTCCGAATGGCAGCGAGTCCAAAATTTCGTCGCGCCTATAGTTGAAAATTATTTGCCGTTTAACTGATGTATCACCTTAATACAAACCTCTACTTTCCGGAGGCCAATATGATCCTATTAGGATCGGACATTGTCGGAAAAAAAATTCGGATTTGATGGCGGCTACTAAATTAGCAAAACTCAAAAAAAATGTTGCCAAAAATTAAACCGAAGACTATTAAAATATCTCCCGGTTTCGGCGTCGCAAACAGTAACAGGGAGATCACCACTAGACTTGGCAGGTATGAATTTGTGTGCAGGTACTTTGTGGTCATACTGTTTCTGTTTCGATTAATTGGTTGATGAATTGACAAGCTGCCGCCATATGATTGTTAATATAATAATAATAATATACTATATTATATCGATGTTCACTCAAAATAATGACGTCCATAAATTTGATTGAGGTATGCGCCAAGAGGGAAAGTCGAAAATAATTCTTACTCCATAATAAGTAAGTGGGTACTGCGCACTCGTTATACTAAAAATATGTATTACTTTCCACAAAATGTTGCCAAATCGTGCAGACGATCGTCAACGTTGACCAAAAAAAGAAGAAAAACACTTAGTTAAAATCATCGTATTGGTGTGAAGCAAAGAACGTCTCTTGCTTATTTGTTTTTAATTTTGAAGAAAGTCTCATTTCTGTTACATTTAGGAAAGACTATAATCTATTTTAGACATTCTAACACATTCTAATAAAACAAAATAGTAGACTAGCTGACCATAACTATTCCCTATGGTAGCGAATGCGGTGTGAGATTTGCTATTTGGTGGTAAAAAATAAAATTGGAATAGTGGAATTTTCAAATTTTGGTTTTAATATTATATACAAGAGTGGAAAATATTATGTTGTAAATATGTTAACGTTCTTGCCCACTTCACACGCAATTTTGTGGCAATTCTTATTATGTGCTGGTCAAAAGACTGAATAAACATCTGTCATAAGTCGGCAGAAAATATACATTTTTTAAATTCGGAGGGCATCCAAGATTGCAGGTGGGTCCAATCACTTCGATGCATAATATTATGCTGTTGTAGTGTATTTAAATTTCTTTGAAGCATTTTGTTTATCTTGCCCACTCCATACTCAGGGCACCCAAGTTGTCCCGATAAGTTTTTAAATTAGTAGAAATCATTAAATTAAAATGACACTTTCTGAATTCTGACAGGTAGTAAATTTACATAATAACGGTCAGGAAAAGTCTGATTAGAGTGGAATTGCCTACAGATACAAAAATATATTCCACTGCTGTTTATATATATTTTTTTAATAATGAGCAACCGCGGTGGCCTAGTTGGTAGACCACCCGTCTTCATGTGTGCGATTTTTGCTTAATTTATTTTGTACCTATCTAATTGACAAGCCGGTAGAAGTATCTAATTATATATAAGTATTTCATAAGAAAATAAGGCACAATAAGTGTATTTCGGCGGCTCTCGTGGTGCAGTGCGTAAAGCGCTTGCCTTCCACCCGAGAGTTCCTGGGTTCGATTCCCGGTCAGGACACACAATATGTATGTGTTTTTCTCAAAGCCTGGGTGTTTGTGATTATTCAAAATTACTAACAACCACCTTGTACGAAAAAGCAAAGGACATGGTTATTAATAATTCTAAAAAAAAGTGTATTTCATTATTACTATCAACTGCTGGAGTCGATCCACTGTTGGATGAAGACTTCCTGATAACGCGGATTCTTCTTATTAATTCTTCTTAGTCCCTACTTCTTCGATGCCACGCAAATTTACCGAACTTGATAAGTTCGTGGACTCAGCAGGTTTTATGGCGCCAATGAATGTGTAAGTACATAAATTATGCAGCTGGTCGAATCGCAGTTCACATTAAGACGTCGATATCCGTATAGTATTGAAATCAAATTCATGTATTTTCTTCTAGTCATTATTTTATAATATCGGTTACCTTAAATTTAATATGTATGTATTACTTACAAATTATTTGGCAGGTTATTAATATGTGCTACCAAATAAACGTTATTCGGTGTTAGCGAACAGTATTTAGGTATGCAATATCAATCAAAAACTAATTTTAACAATTTTGTTACACTAAGCTTATGGGCCTTATGGCCAATGAACCACATGGCTAATTGCTATTTTATGCTCTTGAAACACTGCCACTTATTTTAAACATGCATTACCGAAAAGGTTAGTCTCACTACGCATGGGTCGTTTTAGATAATAGGAATATTTTATTATTAAATATGAATTCTGGAAACACTTTCGAAATCATAATGGGAAAGTGCAGGTAATAATAAAATAAATACGTACGATTTTATAATGACATCGTGGAAAAGCGTACCACGTCAAATTGGAAAATAAATCACATAGTAGTGTTATTTATAATTATAGAGGCCATTAAATTATGTAGGTACCTTAAATACGTCTACTAAATCAATTTAAAAATAATTATTATATCGATTTAAATAAGTAATATTTTGTTTCATTTGTCTAAAACAGGGCAAACAACGGCCTGCCAAGTATTTCTGGTGTAAATTGTACGTAAAACATTTTACCGTGGCACAGTTCGCCGTGAGCTTTCTGATCGAAACTAGATGACCGTACAATATACGGTCTCCAATTTTATTAGATTCAATATGAACATTAATTCAATTTTCATGGCTAATTTTGGTATAATTCATAAATTCGATGAAAACCTAACATACTATTTTCAAAATTTGTTTGCTGCTGTCTTCCTGTAAAGTGTAAACCGACAAGAACCGTGTTTTATTTATACACATGAATTTTAGACGAACAAAGAGGTTGGACGGTCTTTAATATATGGCCATATATTTCCGCAACATTTCACGGTGAAGTATGATATGGCGAACTGCATACGTACAAGTTTCCGGACACGGTATTTCTATGGGGCGCGCGAGCTTTATTCGTATTTCTGAAAAAAATGTTTACGTTTTTCTACATTATAACGCATTTTTTTAAAATAAAATGTGAATATATTATGTACATACATGAATTGCAACGTCAAGAAGAAATCTGCAAATTATACAACATCATTAATTCGGACAAATTCGAACAACTTAAAGATTCTGCTAGAAAAATGTTGGTTATTACAACGTTTTTATTAGCTCGTATTCTTGTTTGTCCGGTGGTTGTTTGTCCAGTACAAATCTTGCAATCGATTTTTAACTAAATTCCCGACTAGCTAGACGTGTGAAACTTTTAGAATGTATTATCAGAACACGATGTCAATGCATTCTTTTAATATTTTCAGCCATTTTTAAGCAGATTCATTTTCAGTTAATTCTGTTTTGTATGGAAAGTTATTTCAGAAAAATCCGTAAAAAGTAAAAGACTAATATTGTATGCTAAGGGGGTGGTCCTAGCAACTAAATTATTAATATATACGTGCGTTACTATGGAAATCAAAATGAAATGTGAAAATGACATTTCAGTATTCTATATTTGTTTGTTTGTTTTTTATTTACTGATCATATCAAGTACAAGTTTGAGCATATTGAGCTTAATAATTAAACAGAAAATTTTAAAACGTTGTATATAAAAAGTTCTTTTTATCTTGTAATTATTTTTCGTTTAGCCTACATAAATGTGAACAAACATTAATTTAGATTATTAATATCAATAAAAACTCTTTACGATCTAGCATCATCGATGAACATTTACAATCTTCTCATTAAATTGTTGGCTATTAGAGAATCATTTATTTTTTTATGATGAACTTCCTTTTTTATAATAATAAATACAGTAAGTACATATGTTTAAAATAGTATCTTAATTGCGGTCCGCCGTTCATTTTATATTCCTAATGCGGATCTTCGTTCAAAAAGTTTGCCCAGACCTGCTCTAAGTATAATGTTTGCCTTACCAAGTATTAAATGTAAGATGAATTAAAAAAGTAAGAGGGAAGTATTGTCAAATCATGTTATTAAATTTAGTGACTTCCTTGAGTGTTACAGGTAACTTGTACGAAAGAGATGGCCGTATAGCATTTAGATTTAAAAAAATAACGCGTTGTTCATGGAGCATTGCAGACACTAATACTCCACGTTTATTAGTGTCAATAAGGACATGTCCAGAAAATTTGACGTATGCAGTCGGGCGTATCACAGTTCACCGTGTTGAATCAGAAATCGATGGCCGTATAGTATTGAGATCAAATGCGTGTCTAAATAAAATACGTACTAAAATCATCGGAATACAAGAAAATAGATAGAGGCAGGTAAGTAAATTATAAATAATACAACCGTAACGTATATATTTATATAAAATTAGGAATGATTCAAGAGTAGTGTAGGCCTCCGAATCCTCGGCTAGCTCCGGGCCTGGAGTGGAGGTACATTCAGATGATGGAGAGCAGGTAGGCACTGTTTATACTTATTGAAACACAAAGTTCTATATTATATCCTAATTTATTAGAACCATAACCACAATAAAGTTACAATGTTTATCAAAATGTCTAATTTAATTAATCAAAGAAAAGTCAGAGAACACTTATTATTATAACTTAAGATTTAATGCCTTATTATTATCACTACGTTAACACTAGCGAGATTGCGCGAGCACGGGACCTTGTTGTATAAAGGTTGAGGACCGAGTCCAATAATCAAAGACAAAAAAAATGCGCGAATAAAACGACTAAGTCGCTGGGTGACACTTCACTCCTATCTGTCAAAGTGACAGTAGGTAGAGAGGTAGGTATCTGCCTGTAGGTATCAGGACCTGGGCGAGCACCTCCTCACAAGTCCTGGCGACTTGTATGTGAAAATGTAGAGAAAATTACGCCGCTGACCTTCGCAGGTTCAGGGTCGTAAAAGCGGGCGAAGACTGATATTGAATTTAAAAATATTGGGTTTATATGCAAATCTGGCCGATTTCATCCCTTAGCTCAACGTTTTTCGGGTGACAAAATTAATTAACGGTTTCCTTACGAGAGTGGCGGAAATTGTGCAATGACTAATTACCCGCGACATCTACGTAAGGGCCGACTAAGAAAAATTATAGGCGCGAGTCGGCGCTCGCCGCTGGGCAGCGTCGCTCACTCGTCACGTACGTCCTTCGAGTACCTAGGAGTACTGAGATCGTGTAATTGCTGTAGCAATACTGCATTGTTTCTGGGCCAGCCCCACGAAAAACGCACCTACGAAGGCGTGCGAGGCATCGACGGATTCGTGGTTGAATTACCTATCGATACAGCACACCCCCCGCGTGGTGGCGCTCTTCATGGCTGAGGGAGGGGCGTTCGCGCGGCGGCCGGCTTTCCGGGCTCTAGCGGGGCGAAGGTACCTCTCACTCAGAAACAAGAGTACTACAAAGTTAGCCTGGATGATATGGCGTCATATGCCAGTGGTTAAATTGGCATATTTGTGGCACCAGGCCTACGACAGCGCATATCAATCTTTCGGCCAACTACCGTCGGGGGGCTCAACTTTGAGGCGTCCCGACGGCCTGAATACCTACTTGACGTTGGTCTAAAAACATGAACTCGGTAGATTGGTAATCTGACTACAAAATAAAAGCTTAATATAAAACGATATTACGCGGGGAAGTTACTTGATTCTAATATATAAATGTATCGGTCGTGCAATCTTTCTCACGTTAACAACTAATATAGCTCGGTGTCGCCGCAGGCACATACTTACGACTAGTTGACGGATGTCATTCCGTCAACCAAACATATAGGCAGTAATAATTGCTTAGTACATACTCATACCTAGCCGATCAAAGATTTCCCGCACTTTATTCCAGTACGTGGTCTCCTTGATCGACCAAAATCATTGATCCGATTCTCCCGTCGTGCGTGAGCGTGATGCCGTCATACACGCGAGCGAGAGGGGCTCTGTCACTGCAAAGCGAGAAAATTTGTATCGCGAAATCGGTTTCTACACATACGACAGAGACGCCGTCGTATGTGCGAGCAGGAAAGCTGCCAGAATACCGATTCGGAAACGCCGCGCGCGGAATGACCGCGGATATTAATAATCGAAATTGAAATGAAAATTAATTACGCGGGATCGTGATTATAATCGGATCGATGATTGCCTAAGTGTTGCTACGCTTTGTGATTGCACATACGTGCAAAAGGGAGCCTTCGCAACAGGCCCATGAGCATATATTAACAATTACTGTGCCGTGTACGTGCGACGCGCAGCGACATCGATCTATATGCACTTATCACTACGTACATCTTAACTATCTAATTACATACCCTCAACGCCCATCCATAAGTCCCCCTTTATTACTATTTAATCCTTTGCCTTACATATAATATCTTACAATTTACACTATACATTATTATAACAAATCCTATTTAATTTAATTACCCTTTACCATATTTGACAACAAAACAAAAATTTAATCTTATACTAAATTACCTATTACCTATTATTTACATGGTCAGTGGCGACCGACTTAACCATCCACAGTTCACTCTGAGAAGCCGTGGGGCCTGTCAGAGCAAACTGCGGGACTTTACATATGAAATATTTTGTTCAGCTTTGCCAAGGGTCATCATCATTTCATCGGTGGCGCATTGACTACCAGGGTCAGACCGAGCGGCTGGGTGGCACTACTCCTTATGGGAGCGCCCCCCACAGGGGCGGAAAAACCTGTCGGTGACAAATCCCCCCAACCAAAGCAAAACCACCGCCAGGATCTGACCTCAATTAGCCACCGGCCCCCTTGGCTCCGCCTCACAAGACAAAACAATACATGCACAAGACAAAACAAACAATTATCAACGTAAAAAAAAAATATCTAAAATAATTATAACCACTACGGCATGCACATGACAAGGAAAGGGTAATTATTATTTATTTATTGGCCCAGAGTCGGGTACAGAATATAGAAAAAAAAGAAAACGAAATTTTATATAAGGCAAAAAATGGGATTTTAAGTAGTTCATTCCCGGGCTGCTGGTGACGAAATAGTCTGCCTGTCACCCTCCTGACGTGGAGTGTTTTCTAGGACAGGATCTTAAGAAAGTATCCTTCCACCAGTCCATCGTCAGGGGTGGGTGTACAGGTTTCCCGGTGTGAGCCAGGCAGCCCGTTCTGGGACTTGCAGAATCATACGCCAGGGAGATTCCCCCGGTCGTATCCTCGACGTCGCTGGTACATACATGGTATTTTTTTTTTTTTTTTATTTACAACAAGAGACAAAATTTACGTGCGCAATATATTAGTACAGAAAAAACAAAAAAAACAAACAACAATAAAATAATATCGCCGTTCCGCCTACTCCCTTTCGACGCGGTGGAACCCAACTCATACCCGTGTGAGTACTCCGCTACCCTGGGCCTCTGTCCCATCTACGCGCGCGGCGTCTTTGCTGTCACGCCACGTAAGGGCCTTCTGTTTGAGAGTTTTATTGGGCTAAGGCGTGCACTCCTTTGGCCCACAACTAGTTGCCTTACGTGCGTGACTCTTCTTGCGCGCATCCGGATAGCGGTAGTAAACAACGACGTATAGTTCTGGGCTCCTACCGTACGTCTTCGGACGCCGGTAGAACGGACCCTTTTTGGCGCCGTTTTCCCGTGCGTCCCGCCAAGCGGAACTCTCGTCTGGGAGGCCTTGTCCTGAAAGGTGTGTCGTCTAGGACGTCCTCTAACACACTCTTCCGGTATTCCAGGCCCCCGCTGACGCCGGGCACCGTAGTGCGGCCGTCAGTCTCGGGGTTTTCCGGAGACGCCCGTCCTGGTGGCGTGCGTCCCCCTGTATCGTCCTCCAACTCCCACGGGCGATACTCCCCTGATGGCGCGGGATCGATTGTATGACCCCCGCCATCCACTCCTTGGGTTTCCCCAATCTCGTCTTCCGTTTCAGAGTCATAGTTGACTCCTTCTTCCGCCGTTGGGATGCTTGACGGCCCGACCGGTTCGGTACCGTCACCCAAGCTCGCGGAAGTGACGTCCGGTGGCGCTGGGGGCGTCACCGAATCGTCTGCCCCCTCGTCAGTTACCTCGGCTCCCGTGGCCACAGGAGGTAGGTAACGTCGGAGTTGATCGACGTGGAATTTATAGGGCCTGCCACGTCGATTCACAAAGTATTGAGTGCGTCCGACTTTCATCAATATAGTGTGCGGACCACTCCACTTTGCATCTAGGCCGGCGCATGCGCCTGGCCTCTTCTTCGGGTGTTCCTTCGTGTACACCTGGTCACCTGTCTCGAACGTCAGCGGACCGGTGGTCGGCTCGGTACCTCGCCTTCTGAAGTACGCCGCTTGGTTGGCCGATACCGCCGCGTTCATCTCTTCTCTGTCTAACCGGACCTCATCGTCGAGTTCTGTCCGCAGTGGGTTGCTGAAGTGTCCCGGTCGGCAGATCGGGAACCCCCATAGCACTTCCGCGGGTGAAAACCCAGTCGCGGCGTTCCTCCGGCATCGGAGATCATACATGATGTCTGGAACGTGCAGATCCCACTTGTCATGGTCATCGCTCGCTAGACGGACACGGAGACCCTTTTTGATCTCCTGGTTTCGGCGTTCGGTGGGGTTACAGCGCGGCATATAAATCGCCGTCGTCCAGTGTTTAATACCCCATTTTTCCAAAGCCATACGCCACCTAGGATGATCAAATTGAGTCCCGTTATCCGTCAAAATCGCTCGCGGATAACCATAACGTTTCAGGATCTGATTTTCCACATACGGTAAGATCGCCGACACCGTCGCGGATCGCATCACGAAGGCTTCCACCCATCGGGAGAACATGTCAGTCATCACAAGCAAGTACTTGTTGCGACGACTGGTCGTTGGGTATGGTCCCATCAGATCTAACGCCAGGATCTCCCATGGCCTCACCGCTTCCATATGCGACGTCTGAGGTGCCGGAGGTTGCGGGGCAGCCCTCTTCCGAGTGGCGCACACCTCGCAACTACGGACGTGTCTTTCGACGTCACGCCGTCTCTTCTTCCAGTGATACCACTCCCTGATAGAGCGGTCGGTTTCCGCGGCACCTGGGTGCCCGCTCTGGTCGTGGTATACTTTCATCACATCCTCCCTTGTGCCGGCTGGTACGACTAGCTGCGGATCCATCCGACTGCTAATCCTTACCAGCATTCCGTCCCTTACGGCTAGTCCGGCGGGTCGTCTTCCCGCATTGTCGGGAGAATTGAAAAGCGCGACTGTCGCCATAATGCGTGGGTCGGTCTTCTGCTTCTCAATTACTGCCTCCCGGATGTTTACCATGACAAGCAACATCGCCGTAGCTTCCGGTCGTCTCGTCGGTGCTTCAATACGGGCGCATTCCTCTTCCGGACTAAGAGTTGCGCCCGCTGGTCCTTGCGGAAATCTCGAGAGGTGATCCGCTAAGTGGTTCTCACTGCCGGGGCAGTGTTCTGTCTCGAAATTGTATTCTGAGAGCAGAATCGCCCACCTAGCGAGTTTACCCTTCTGGTTCTTGGCGGTGTTCAACCACGTCAACGCCTGGTTGTCCGTTATCAATTTGAACTTCCTGTCTTCCAAGTAGCCGCGGTATTTGGTTATACCCCATACGGCGGCCATGGCTTCCAGTTCGTTAATATGATAACGAGCTTCCGTTTCGTTGACGCGCTTGCTCGCGTAGGAGATGACATCGCGCCCGCCATCGTCCCGTGGTTGGAACAATACGGCCGCGATGCCATGCCCACTGGCGTCCGTCTGGAGGCAGAAGGGCCTCTCAAAATCAGGTCTAGCCAATCTCAAAGGCTGCTTTAAAGCGTCCTTTATTCGACGAAAGGCGACCTCCGCTTCGTCTCCCCATTGAAATCGCACAGTTGAGCGAAGTAGTTTCGTCAGAGGCACCGCCATCTCAGCAAAATGCGGCACGTATTCTCTGAGCCAGTTACACAGGCCCAGAAAAGCGCGCACATCTCGCCTCGTTTTTGGCACCGCAGCCGATTCCACTTCGGCAAGGTGGTGCTCCTGGGGCTCATTACCCGTCTCCGTGATATGGTGCCCCATGTAATCCACAGCCTGCCTCCCAATCTGGCATTTCTTTGGGGCGACTCGCAATTCGTGGAATTGCAGTCTTTCGAACACGAGCCTCAAATGCTGCGCGTGTTCTTCCCAGTTGCGACTATAGACAATTATGTCGTCGAGGTAGACGAGACAGATCTTGTTGACCAAACCGATCAGGACCTCCTGCGACATCAACCGCTGAAAAGCTCCCACAGCCTGCTTCAACCCAAAGGGGAGAACACGAAACTGGTAGCAACCTCCATCAGCTGTCGCAAAGGCCGTCAAAGGTTTGGTTTCCGGGTGCAACTTGAGCTGCCAGTAACCATGGCGGAGATCCAGCGAACTGAATACCTTAGCGGTTCCTAGATCCTTCAAGGTTTCTAGGATTAACGGTAGCGTGGTCGCCTCATCCTCCGTCTGCGAATTCAGCCGCCGATAATCCACACAAAACCTTGTGGACCCGTCCTTCTTCGGTACCAGTACCACTGGGCTCAGATATGGACTGGAGCTCGGTTCAATTACCCCGTCTGCCATCATCTGTTCGACGTCTTCTTGAATTTGTCGCTTCTTTTCTTCCGACTGACGGAAGGGACCAAGACGGAACGGAGTAGGGTTCTTCAGAAAGACCCTCACTTCCGTTGTACGACACAAGGGACCGGTCTCGGCGAAACGGTCCGCGAAGTCCTCCAAGACTTTCGTCAAGGCGATGCGGGCCGAATCGGGAATTCCGGGCGCTAGTTCCGCGGTCTGGATCGGACCCCCCGGTAAGGGCTTCCGAAGCGTCCTGCTATATAGCGTCTGTCGCAGGTCGTCACCATAGTGGATGCAGCGGCGCTTCATATCGACCACTGCCTGCTGCGCCTCCAGCCAGTCCAGTCCCATCAAAAATGGGACATGCAGGTTTCTGACCAGAAGGGCCTGCACCACTATCGGGCTATCCCTAAGGTAGCCCTTTACGGTAACGACCCCTTCGGTACGCAGCGATCCGCCCCCGGCCGTTACTAACGTTTGCGGTTTCGCACACGGCACTATTTTATGGGGATACAGATCGCTACGCAGCAAAGTGTGCGTAGCTCCCGTGTCAATGACGGCTTCATACTCCCGTTCATTTCCTTCGATGCGGAAGGGTAGTGTGAGGAGGTGCCCTCCCTTTAATTCGGGAGTGGCCCCCCAGACACTATAAACCCCCGCTGAAGCCTCGTCGTCGACTACGGTGGCGTTCCGCACTGCTGACTCGCCATCGAATAGCTCCCCTTCCACGTCGGTACGATTATTTACACTAATAACACTATTTATATCACATATTTTATTTACATCACTAACATTATTGGACACATTCACATTATTTACATTTACACTAGTTAATTCACACTTATTATAATACACATCATTAATTACAACACATTTTAAACAATTTATTCTACACTTTTCGTCGTCATTCGCACACCTACCGATGGGTGTCGCGATGTCCGAATCGAGCGGTGTGGAGGCAGTAACGGATGGTTCGGCATTTATTCTACTATTATGCATGGGGTTATTATATACAATGTTAGGGCTACGGATTTTAGTTTTTAGTTGGCCAGCCTCAGCCTTGCAAGTTTCAGTGCGGGTTAAACAAAGGTTGCCAGAATCGGCGCTATAATTACTGGGGTTAAACAACACAAAGGGGCCGTCGTCAACTTTGACGCGACCCGAGCTACTTGCCGTTCCGGTCGAGCTCTGGTTGGCTCGTGTAGTGCTGGAGTCTCGCCGGCCGCGTTCGCTCGGGATGGGCATACGATACTTACCGTGCCCATCGTCCCACTCCGTGCTGTTAACATATCCTAATCCTAATAAAGCAGTCTTATTATAAAAATATACAGTGTCGATGTGGCCATCATCGTGACCAGGGGGCAATGCCTCCCACTGGTCAGACCCGAAGGTCTTGGGGTTCGGGCTTCTTACGGCTCGAACCAGATGGCCCATGGTTCCAGGGCTGGCATCCGACGCGTTCACTTCAGCCCCCACATGTACGTCGCCCGCACCTGGTAGTGGCGTGCTCACATGTGTAGGGGCATAATTGACATTTGATCGCGCGTCCCTCCGGGCCACTGGAACAACAACATGTTCATCGTTTATACACAAATTAATAGTACCGCGACCAGATTCGGTCTTATGCGGTATCTTAGCAATTGAATTGTCCTTTGACTTAAACACCTTAGCTTTCGCTGTTCTAATACTATTAATTACACCGGCACGGTTATTGTTTATCACCGCCAGTGTTTGCAAGTCGCGAGCAATGTCTTGCGTAGGCGTATGGTGGTCGTCCTTACACTTGACACTGCTCACTTTTCGTCGGGGCCCGTCGGACCGACGTCCTTCTTGGAGCCGACAATGGGTCGCCGGCGTCGGGGTGCGTCCTCATTCGGGACGGGACTGCTCCTGACGGCGCTCCTCCGGTGCCGCCTGACGCTGGACGCTGGCTGCGCGGCGATCGCCACGGTTGCCACCGCCTCTGCCTCGTCCGCCTTGGTACCCGCCACGGTTGGGGGGCCCCTGGCGCCTTGGCGCCTCCTCTGCTCCTCCGTCCTCCTGTCGAGTTGCTCCCTTCTGTCCGGTCTGCGGCCGGTCCCTCCAGTTATCGTTGGTGGGTGGCCTCTTCGTCTCCGCGTTGCAGCCACCACACAATATGCATGGCGGCGGCGGCTGCTTTGAAGCCGATCGGTAGCCTACAGTAGGCTCGTCGGGCAGCGCGTTGAGGGTTTTGGCAGCAGCAACTAGCTGTGCCATCGTCCTCCATTGAATCCGATCCACTCGGATCTGATCGGCCCCCGTCAGCAGGAAGTGGAACGTCTGCCCCATCACCTCCGGCTTCATATCCGGCATCAGTACGGCTGCTAGTTCCGCCTTCTGACGGAGGAACCGGTATGGCGTCATCTCCGGTCTCTGGCGCCTTACCAGCAGGTCTATCCTTTGCCTCTGACGGCGGGCAAAAGACTCGAAGTGGAGGATGCCATCCTCCTTGAAGGCCTCCCAGGAGTCGGCGGGGTCGAACTCTCGTCCCCACGCCTTCGCTTCCCCTTCTAGGCGGCTGATAGCTTCCTTGACCCGGCAGTTCTGAGGACACCTCGACTCCTTGAAGTAGTCCTCGCAGTCTTCTATGAATGTTATGAACCGTTGCCGCGGGTCCCCCGTGAATGTCGTCTTCAGCTCCGGCTTGGGAGCGTACGGCCTCCTGCCGTCGTCCACGGGTACTTCTCGCCTCGGTCGGCCACTTTCGACTGTGATGTCCGTCCGCGGACTGTCCTCCGGGAAGACCTGGCCGTCCTGGAACTCCGACACGCCGAAGATGTCTGAGGGTCCACTGACAGCCGGCTCTTCGTCTGGGCGAGGCATGGTTGTGATGTCGCTGTCACTATCCGTAGAATATGCTCCGCGCGCTTTGGACCGCGTGTACATGCGAGCCTTTTTTAGACAATGTGTTGTGTTTTTATTTTAAAATTTTACAAGTGTTTTGATTTTTATACGAAAAATTTTTATAAGTGTTTTTTAATCACTAAAATTTTTAAAGTATTTTGTTTTCGAAAATTGCACTAAGTGTTTTGACTTTTATACGAAATTTTTATAAGTGTTTTTTTAATCACTAAAATTTTTAAAGTATTTTGTTTTCGAAAATTGCACTAAGTGTTTTGGTTTTTATACGAAATTTTTATAAGTGTTTTTTAATCACTAAAATTTTTAAAGTATTTTGTTTTCGAAAATTGCACTAAGTGTTTTGACTTTTATACGAAATTTTTATAAGTGTTTTTTAATCACTAAAATTTTTAAAGTATTTTGTTTTCGAAAATTGCACTAAGTGTTTTGACTTTTATACGAAATTTTTATAAGTGTTTTTTTTTAATCACTAAAATTTTTTAAAGTATTTTGTTTTCGAAAATTGCACTAAGTGTTTTGACTTTTATACGAAATTTTTATAAGTGTTTTTTAATCACTAAAATTTTTAAAGTATTTTGTTTTCGAAAATTGCACTAAGTGTTTTGACTTTTATACGAAATTTTTATAAGTGTTTTTTAATCACTAAAATTTTTTAAAGTATTTTGTTTTCGAAAATTGCACTAAGTGTTTTGACTTTTATACGAAATTTTTATAAGTGTTTTTGATCACTAAATATTTCAAAGTATTTTGTACTCGAAAATTGCACTAAGTGTTTTGATTTTTATTCGAAATTGTCTGAACATATACTTATCGCACTACTCTGCTCTTCCTGTGAGCTTGGTACACAAAATGTTATTTTACCAAAAAGTCGTACTCACTATTTCATTTATTTTTCTGATGCTGCAGTGGATCTCAGGGTTGGGATCCGACCAGGTTCATGCGACCTGGACAGCACCATACTGTTGGGCGCCACGATGTAGGCCTCCGAATCCTCGGCTAGCTCCGGGCCTGGAGTGGAGGTACATTCAGATGATGGAGAGCAGGTAGGCACTGTTTATACTTATTGAAACACAAAGTTCTATATTATATCCTAATTTATTAGAACCATAACCACAATAAAGTTACAATGTTTATCAAAATGTCTAATTTAATTAATCAAAGAAAAGTCAGAGAACACTTATTATTATAACTTAAGATTTAATGCCTTATTATTATCACTACGTTAACACTAGCGAGATTGCGCGAGCACGGGACCTTGTTGTATAAAGGTTGAGGACCGAGTCCAATAATCAAAGACAAAAAAAATGCGCGAATAAAACGACTAAGTCGCTGGGTGACACTTCACTCCTATCTGTCAAAGTGACAGTAGGTAGAGAGGTAGGTATCTGCCTGTAGGTATCAGGACCTGGGCGAGCACCTCCTCACAAGTCCTGGCGACTTGTATGTGAAAATGTAGAGAAAATTACGCCGCTGACCTTCGCAGGTTCAGGGTCGTAAAAGCGGGCGAAGACTGATATTGAATTTAAAAATATTGGGTTTATATGCAAATCTGGCCGATTTCATCCCTTAGCTCAACGTTTTTCGGGTGACAAAATTAATTAACGGTTTCCTTACGAGAGTGGCGGAAATTGTGCAATGACTAATTACCCGCGACATCTACGTAAGGGCCGACTAAGAAAAATTATAGGCGCGAGTCGGCGCTCGCCGCTGGGCAGCGTCGCTCACTCGTCACGTACGTCCTTCGAGTACCTAGGAGTACTGAGATCGTGTAATTGCTGTAGCAATACTGCATTGTTTCTGGGCCAGCCCCACGAAAAACGCACCTACGAAGGCGTGCGAGGCATCGACGGATTCGTGGTTGAATTACCTATCGATACAGCACACCCCCCGCGTGGTGGCGCTCTTCATGGCTGAGGGAGGGGCGTTCGCGCGGCGGCCGGCTTTCCGGGCTCTAGCGGGGCGAAGGTACCTCTCACTCAGAAACAAGAGTACTACAAAGTTAGCCTGGATGATATGGCGTCATATGCCAGTGGTTAAATTGGCATATTTGTGGCACCAGGCCTACGACAGCGCATATCAATCTTTCGGCCAACTACCGTCGGGGGGCTCAACTTTGAGGCGTCCCGACGGCCTGAATACCTACTTGACGTTGGTCTAAAAACATGAACTCGGTAGATTGGTAATCTGACTACAAAATAAAAGCTTAATATAAAACGATATTACGCGGGGAAGTTACTTGATTCTAATATATAAATGTATCGGTCGTGCAATCTTTCTCACGTTAACAACTAATATAGCTCGGTGTCGCCGCAGGCACATACTTACGACTAGTTGACGGATGTCATTCCGTCAACCAAACATATAGGCAGTAATAATTGCTTAGTACATACTCATACCTAGCCGATCAAAGATTTCCCGCACTTTATTCCAGTACGTGGTCTCCTTGATCGACCAAAATCATTGATCCGATTCTCCCGTCGTGCGTGAGCGTGATGCCGTCATACACGCGAGCGAGAGGGGCTCTGTCACTGCAAAGCGAGAAAATTTGTATCGCGAAATCGGTTTCTACACATACGACAGAGACGCCGTCGTATGTGCGAGCAGGAAAGCTGCCAGAATACCGATTCGGAAACGCCGCGCGCGGAATGACCGCGGATATTAATAATCGAAATTGAAATGAAAATTAATTACGCGGGATCGTGATTATAATCGGATCGATGATTGCCTAAGTGTTGCTACGCTTTGTGATTGCACATACGTGCAAAAGGGAGCCTTCGCAACAGGCCCATGAGCATATATTAACAATTACTGTGCCGTGTACGTGCGACGCGCAGCGACATCGATCTATATGCACTTATCACTACGTACATCTTAACTATCTAATTACATACCCTCAACGCCCATCCATAAGTCCCCCTTTATTACTATTTAATCCTTTGCCTTACATATAATATCTTACAATTTACACTATACATTATTATAACAAATCCTATTTAATTTAATTACCCTTTACCATATTTGACAACAAAACAAAAATTTAATCTTATACTAAATTACCTATTACCTATTATTTACATGGTCAGTGGCGACCGACTTAACCATCCACAGTTCACTCTGAGAAGCCGTGGGGCCTGTCAGAGCAAACTGCGGGACTTTACATATGAAATATTTTGTTCAGCTTTGCCAAGGGTCATCATCATTTCATCGGTGGCGCATTGACTACCAGGGTCAGACCGAGCGGCTGGGTGGCACTACTCCTTATGGGAGCGCCCCCCACAGGGGCGGAAAAACCTGTCGGTGACAGTAGGTTATCAAGTAGGTGCTCGTAAGTATCATGTCGTATCTATCAAAGATCTGATAATAATGACAGCTTTATTACATTCTGATATTTGATACCAATCAATATCAAATAAATGTAGGTAGGTACTTAAGAGCATACTTCAGTGAAACGGCAAATAATTTTCAACAATAGGTGCGACGAAATTTTGGACTCGCTGTCAATCGGAGAGCGAAAGTCGAGCTGTGAACACGTCAAATTCTTTCGTGATGGCGACGGAATCGTGTAAAGATGACCAAAAAACGTTACCCATTTACTTGAAAAAGAAAACATGTCAACGAATATATTATTATTGTTACTAATAGAACAATAAACAGAACATTAAATGGACGCATGTTGAATTTTTATGACAAATTATGTTTTGTTCTGCAGGCGTCGTTTGCACAATCTTCGCGTCGCATAGGTACGATCGTTTTAGAGTCTAAAACCTACCTTACCTGCTGTTTTATTAAAAAAAGATGCCGGTGGGGCATTTGACTTTTGAAAAGGCTACGGTGGGGCATGGCATGAAGAAGGCTGGGAAACACTGTTTTAGACCGTGCCCCAGCTGAGGTATAGCCTTAATGAATCTAATAAAATTGGAACATTACTATGTACAATGCTTCACGAACAACGCGTATTTTACGGTACGACAGCTCACGGTGAACTATGATACGGCGAAATGTAATACGTATAAACAGAAATCATAAATATGGCCACAGTACAAAGCCACATACAGTTTCAGTCAATGGATGAAAACGGGTAGATACTTTTCTGCTTATTCAGCAATAATAATTCTGAGTAGGTATAATTTCACGACATTCATTCGAATTCTCCATAAACAAAATATTACCGAATAAGCTTGCTAATCGCATCGCGAAGAGTTGAAGTCATCCGACCGCTCGCCTCATGCTAACGGTGCAGTCGTGACTATGGGAACTCGCCCGACCGTCCAGCGGCGTAACCCGAGCCCCCGAGCGCCGACCGAGAAGGTCTCACCGCGGAAGAAGGTGGAGCGGTGAGGTCAATCACATGACAAGCTTCGCGGACTTCGCCTACGATAGGGTTACCACAATATCACACGTGTTTACAATCTACAGACTCGATTATAAATTGTATAACTACTTAATTACTCGCCATATCTACGTATGTCAGATATTGTGGTTATCATTTTTTCTAAATATGTACCTACATTCTGGACCGTTTCTTGCGAAGGGTTCTTTACAGCTTGTTTTATGTGAAATGGTTATTAATATAAATTGAGATATACACATGTCTATTAAACATACATCATTTTGAAAACACTCATGAGAAAATATACCCAATAGAAAAAATCTTTTTTGAAAAATACTCAATTTGGAGAGCGCTTATGAGCAGGTATTAAAAAGGCCAATTAGGTAAAATTTGTCGCAATTAAGCATGGCAGTCATAGCATAGTGGTAATGCACAGGGCGCGATACCAAAGAGACGCAGGTTCAATTCCTGCCGGGTGTCTTACTTTTTTCAAAAAAGATTTTTCTATTGGCTATAAAAATTCCTACGAAAATTAACCACGCATTATTTACGTGCAATAGTGTGTGTTGCAACCTTCAATACACCAATATTAAATGAGCACCATTGCATAAACCGAGAGCAGTTGTCAATATTCGACGTATGACGTATTCTTGACACGTTTTTAAATTTATCCCGTATTCTTCCGCATTTGAGATCGGTTGCCTGCTTCTCTACACCCGTTATGCCTGGTCCACACCGGCAACAAGTCGCGCGACAACTCGTTAAATGTTACGATAATTATCATAATTGCTTAAGAAATTTTACGATAATTATCATGCTTATCGTAAAATTTAACGAGTTGTCGCGCGACTTGTTTTCGGTGTGGACCCGGCATTAGGTATTTCAGTTCCCATTATTTCTGAGTTCCCTGATATATATATTACATATTTTTCAAAATTGTGAAAGTACTATGTATACTAGAGAGCACAGAATTAATGGGAACTGAAATACCTAACGGGTGTGGAGTAACAGGCAAGCCATCTTTAGTGTGGGAGAATACAGGATAAATTTAAACACGTGTAAAGAATACGTCATTCTGAACTTGCCCTTAGTTCTGACAACTGCTCTCGGTTTATGCACTGATGCTCATTCAATATTGGTGTATTTGAAGGTTGCAACAAGCGAATACACACAATTGCACGTTTATAATGTGTGCTTCATTTTCGTAGGACACTCACACATTCAAAACACTGCTTCAAAATATTATAGTGTATTGGGGTATACGTATCTATACCCATCTGAATTATATTAATTAATCTGTTCTGTGATGAATACCTACGTTTAGACTCTAGGGCCTCAATATCGAAGTATCGGTCTAAAAATGTCGACAACGCACAAAAACTAACCAACGCCATCTGAAAATTGTAGTATTATTTTAATGAAAACAAATACGTATGACTGACAAAGTTTAATGTGCACTATTTATGGCGGATCGTAACAGCCTACCTCCACCCTTCGCCACTGCTAGGTATACTACACAAAACAAGTGTATTGACTGTAAATTTAGAAAAGTAAGAAAGCCTTTTAGTAAATTTACAAAAAAAAAAACTAGCTAAGTAGGTACTGTGTAATTTTTTCTTATTATTTATTTATCTGATACTTGAGTATTTTTTTCTCAAGATTTTCGCATAGAATTATCTGTTGTGTGGAATTTTACGTAGATGTACTTGTAAACAAAGTTCGTATAAGTAGGATGTGTCTAGCATTGACAAGGATACGTCGCACGCAGTGCCTACCTACACGGCACTCCCAAAAAATGTTATTTTGCACATTCTAATCATTAATTTATTAGAATATCTATATTAGAATCGAATGTATCATTATAACCAGGGGGTTGGAGCGGACCCTTTTTTGAGTTGCTCCGCTCCGGGACCTAATACTTGCTCCAGCTCTGCTCCAGGGTCTGCTCCGCTCCGGGTAAAAAGTATTATAATAATATTATGTAGGTATTCAAATGTTGAAAAATTAAAAAAAATATATTTTAAAATAATCGTAATTGTCATTATTAATTCTATTAAACAAAATTACAAACAGCAAATCGTCATTCATTATTTGCCTCTTCTGTTAAAAAAGTCAGGTTATTTATATCACACGGCAGTGTTGCCGTATTTCAAAAAAAATCAGTGTCGCAAAGTGTCAAATATAATATTTTTATTAGATTTTAGGACGAAGATTTAATAATTGCATAATAATAACCCCATTGCTCCACTGCTCCGAGCTCCGCTCCAACGCTCTGATTATGACATTATTATATTTGGATGGCTTTAGCTATAATTAATATAGATGTTGGAAAATACGGTTGAAATCTCACATAATGGTCAAAAACGTAAAAGTTAGAACCAGCAAAGTAGTTTTAATGTTAACTTTAGGAAGTTCATCTCAGGTCAGTGTTTACATTTACAGCATTGCAAATCAAAAATATACAACACTATAATAATGCGCTGTTTATTGCAGTAGTAATGGTATAAGTAATCCATCAAAAATCATACAACAAAAGCATATAATTCGTATATGATTGTCTTATTATAATATGTTAATAGATACAACATACATAATATGAAAATATACTGTTATTGTGGCTTACAAGTAGAATATTCAAATATCAAGTAAATAAATGACAACCGTTCCTTTATAATTAATATTTGTCTTGAATTATCTGTAACGCATGAGATAAAACATACGAAATGGTGAGACACGGAGAAGACGTATTAACTAATACATCACGTATAAACGCAAATCCTAAATTTGAAAAATCGGCGAAATCGTTTATTTTAATCGGGTCGTGAAAGAAAACGAACGTTCTATGAGATTTAACGGTGACTGATTATATTAGCGATAGGGTGATGAAAATTACTGTAACATTGGGTAACATACACAACCAATCAAAAAATAGAAAAAAAATATAGATGAGGAAGAACCGGCAGAACGTCGCCGTTTGACAAATGAATGAGTTCAGCGATGGCGTGCTCGGAAAAGTTAGGACACTACAAATACTCCTCTAGGCTGATGCAGCAGCTCACAGACAAATGACCGAGTTTGAAACAACGTAGCAAAGACAGTAAGACAGAACATATACGTAAACGACGTAGGTATAATAATGTTGACAGGTGATGCTGCCACCTGGTAATATTTGTTAGTTTATATAATAATAAATAACATACTTAATCCATATTAGCTGTCACAAAAGAATTATTAAATTTGACAGTCCAACGATCTATATCAAACCGTATAAGTATAAAATATCTAAGTATGGCACCCACTAATGAAAATATATTATAGCAAACGGGAATGCATTTTTAGTGTTGCAAGCCTTCAAGAATGGCGCTAGATTAAAAGCCAGGAAAATATTTTCGATTATTTCGTATTCAATCAATTCGCCCACGGCCGACCATAAATTGAAATAAAAAAATATCAATTCAAATTCCGGCATGTAAACTATCAAGAGGTGAACGATGACAATATTAGAAAGACATCACGTGCATATATTGTAACAGCACACTGGTATAAATAGGAATATAAGTAAAATACAGTATTTAAGTTTATTCATAAATTAATTTGTATCATTAGAACCTATTAGTAGAATAAAATTAAAATGAAAATTCGTCAATATTATATTAGCTATTGTGTGCGAATGTTTTATAATTTGTATGTATGTATTGTTCACCTTTAGTCGATCTTTAAATGGAACACGAATTTTTTCAAAAACCTTGTTCGTAAAATGATTTTAAAAAGTATAGCCGCATTCGCTCATGAGTGTTGGACCGAAAAATTCAAACAAATGCGCGCATTTCCTACTTTTCTTATGTTATTTTTTATTTGATTCGTGTTAAGGAAACTTAATTAGGACAATGTGACCGGAAAACATATACAGATGGGTAATCGACAATGGTAAATCTCTGGAACAATAAATTACTAGAGAGCAATCATTATTATTTTCAAATTAAATACCTACCTACCTAAAAAAGTCTTGAGGTGGGATTAGAAAAGTAATACAATAGCAGCACTGGATACATGCAATTTTAATACTATTCCTCGGTACGGCAAAATCGGCTTGCAGTGTAGTGTGGTATTGTTTGTTGGTATTGAAACAGGCATTGCAGAAAACAATTCCAATACACGCGCGAATTGCCTATGGTGCCACTGTATAGTACGTGTCTAAACTACATGTACAATTTCAAGTAAGGTATCTAGTATAAAAAGTGACAGTGATCTACCACATTCTATCCTATTGCCGTCAAACCATTATCATATTGCACAAAGAGCCTGCTGCTTGACGGTAAAAATAACTACACATCAGTTTAAAGAGCGGGATTCACATCTTCTTTGTATCCCACTCCTGCGACAGGCCGTCGGTGATGAAATATAAATTAATGTTAATTTGAAAGCGATAAGGAAATAAAAATAGGAATGGCGAATCACTTACTTACTTCTTTTTAAAAATCTCAATGAAATCATATTTTACTACAACTAAGATGTAGGTAAACGCTTTTTCCCAATTCTTATGGGGCATATGGTGTTCTCGACCAAAATCCATCCCGCGATCGAAGCGTTGGGCATGCATGATCGTCATCATCATTTATGTCACTACAACACGGGTCTTGGCCTACTTCAAAAACTTCCTCCATCCCTGGACGATCCAGCGCTGACTCTCCAGTTGGTTTAACCAACCATTCTTATAGTTGGGAAATATTTCACTATCAGGAACAATCAATGACATATTAAATGGACAACTCACTTCATACCGGCGCGCACGAGAAATTGTGCATGAAAGTCATTCACAGATGTATAGGTCGATGTCACGTGACCATATGACGTATCCATTTCCATTATGCGATACAAGCTTCGAAAATTTATAGTAATATAACCTTTATTGTAATGGCGTATTAGTGTCATGACTCATTGGGTTAGAAACAGATTCTCGGTTACTTACGACTTCTCGGAGATTAGACGCAAGTGAGCCGAGCGCATCACAGGCGACTGTCCAATGGTTTCTGTCATTCAATTGCATTGAATAAACATTATCTTAAAATGGCATTTTATAAATAATAAATAATAATAACACATGAAAAGTGATATCCCATCTTTCTTGGAGTGTTTAGTAGATTTTTTTTACAATTTTTAACTAGGCACATTGTCATTTTGTAACACAATAATAACGGTGGAGTCGAAACCTGACAGTCAGAAATTTTGTTTGGGCAGACCCAGCGGTGTCGCCAGACCGCTTGCAAGCAGAATGTTCATTTGAGCGTAGGATACCGATATAAAAATATGAATTTCGCCATCCGGCAGACCCGACACAAAATGAGTGTCATTTTATTTTCTAGATGCTTCGTCCATATTAATGTCATTGGGAACAATCGATACAGATGATCGTCTTAGAAATCTGCTGGTGTACTTTTTAAAGGGCGTACTTACTTACTAAATTTTAAAACGCCAGATGCAGCCCCTCAAAAATAATGTTATTTTTAATTGATTTTTAGTTTTTAATATTCACGTGCTCTAACAGTTTGAGTTATGTGGTTTCACGTATCTTTGATTTCAGTGATTTGGAAGGGTGGGTAGGTACTACTAATGAAAGGCAATTGACACAGTGTTTCTATAAGTTGTCAGTTATTGTTATTACTATTGAATGTTCTTTTTGTTATAGCACATGAGCTCACGTAACGTGATGGCAATGTGTTCGGGTCATAATGTCTCTCTAGAAATTAGTGATACCGTGTCATAGATTTGCTGTTCATGGCATAAAGTATAACGTGTGACGTAATATTATCATACGTTGAAGATTAAAATAATAACAGTGTACCTATATAATATTGAACCTTACTTTCAAATATGTATAATAGTTTTACACTCAAAGTAGGCATACTTTTTAGCATAGGTACCTAATATAATAAATCACAGCCTAACTGACGTAGTAAGAGACCATTACCCCACTGTTACAATAATATTATGTTGAACAGCGAGGCCGTGAAATAGTTGTTGCGGTGCTAAAATTGTTCATTCTAGTCTATTGCCCAAGTCTGCAAATCGAATTGGAGCGTCGCGCAACAATTACCCGCCAAATCAATTGACCAAATAAAATTAAAACCGCTTGATTAATCGTTACATGTCTATTGTTTGGCTTGGGCGGATGTAAATTCAGATTATTTAACCCACTGATTATAGGGTTGGCAACATTCACAGATTTCGACCATAAAGAGTTCTCGTATATCTTCCCGGATACACCGGTCTCTATCATCGTGTTTTTGCAGTTTTGGCGGGAAGTTAGATTTTTATTTAAAATACTTCAATTCTATAATAAATAGGAAAATAAAAATAATTACATATCTACTTAACATACACATGTAAATACATATAAAATAAACGGAAAGTATATAAACCATTCAATCCAAACTATTATACGATCAGTACCCCGTTTAAAGGAACAATATCAACACTAACACCGCACATTGTCAGAGTTATTAAAACTAATATATTATCGCCATAAGGTATGTACTTGACGCAATTTGAATACATTTATGTTTTACACTACATATTTCATTTGAGTATTTCTTTGCGAACCGGGTTTCGCCTTTAGACATCTTCTTACACTATGCATACTCACCAATGGCAAATGCACACTGACACACTGTGAATAGCAATATACAACGGTTATTACTTAGCAAGATATTGATAACATGAATGAAAATAAAACACAATGCGCACCCACATGATTTAATGATGACCAGGACCTGTTTCGTCCGCTTCAATTATTAATATTAACATCTTGTTAACAAATGCAATTTGCACCAGTATATTTTTTATCAGAATATTTTATACGGTGTTACACGCGGGAATTATTTTTGGAAGTACCATCAACTAGGAATACGTATACAAGTATATTATACGATCTAAGTCCTACTGGATTCCCAAGTTCGGTGGATGTACGTGGCAGCGAGGAGCTATGGACCGAGAAGAGTGTAGGGAGCATGGGGAGACCTTCATCAATGATGATGATATATTATATATGCACGTATATTTAAATGAGGAACTAATGACAACAACGCTGCGTTTTGAAAATTTGTCATCGAGTACATATTCTGTAGAAATGGTGTATTTCAAAATTGGAATAACCAATATGATAAAAACATGTAAGTAGATACTTATTATTTTATTTAATACAAAGCAACACAGGAATTGCGAATAAACTATAACAAAGTAATATTGGCACTAATGGCATTTCATTTCGAATTCGTTGCTATCGAAATGTACAAAAACTATCATCGGTTTAACCTTAGCCTGTCAGCGAAGCTGAAATTACTGGTCTCAAAGGCGTTATCGACATTTTATTTGGCATTTCGTGACAAACGGCGTTTACAATAATTCCTAAGTACCCCAAATATATGAAAATAAAAATATATATGAACCCACCTTCGTCTCCACAATATGCTTCGTTGATTGGTGGAGAAATAATGTATACCTATTTAATTATATAAAGCATTTCCGGATTCTTAACACTGAGAACGGCAAGTTAACTATTACCTACGCATTATATTCTTATTTCAAAAAATTTCAACGTCCGGGGAATACTAAAGCATATATTGGCAACCCTAACTCAAACTTATTTGGGAAAATAATTTGTAGTCTACTAGAATTAATAGACTCGACATAATGTTTACAGTAACCAAAGACAATCAATTCGATAACAAATTAACAATACGAGTGGGGTAATTCCTGATTGTAATTTCAGTTTTTTTTACAAGTATGGCTGTAAAGTGAAATTTATATCTTGCAAGGTAAACGTATCTACTGAAGTTACTGTAAGTAGAAAAAATATTATTTGTAATGACAAAAAATGTTGCCGCACTATGAATAACTGTGGAAATAAATTGTATCCTTGCTGAGGAGACAACTATACCCACTATTTATTATTTAGTATGTAGCAGTAGCGAAGGGTGAAGGTAGGCTGTTAAGATCCGACGATCCGTCATAAATAGTGCACATTAAACTTTGTTAGTCATGTCATACGTCTTTGTTTTTATTAAACTAAAACTACAATTTACAGATGGTGTTGGTTAGTGTATAAAAAACAATTAAACAAACCATGCCTAACCAAACCATAATAGTTTTGTTAATACTTTGGGCGATACGACAGAATTGTGCACACTTTTTTTATTCATACTTATTTGTTTTCGTTGGATTAAGAATGCATAATAACTATAACACATTGTTGGTTCATTTTTTTTAAATCCATTCTAAACCAAACTAGGTATAATAGATAAAAATATTATTATATCTAAAAATAAACTAACATCACCACCTGTAAATAAAATTGTAGTCTTATTTTAATGAAAACAAATACGTAGGTATGACTGACAAAGTTTAATGTGCACTATTTATGGCAGACCCACCCATGGTAGGCACGCACACGGTGTGCCGCGCGACTTAAGCGTTGGACTATAACGCCGTGGGTCCCAGGTTCGAATCCTGGGTCTGGCAAGTACACATATTCACCTACACAGTCAGGGTATGAACCTAATAGGTTGAGCAAGTGGTTGACACCCATTTCTCGTAAAAACAAAATCTGTTAATACAAACCTCTACTCTGTGGAGGCCCAAATGATCCTATTAGGATCGGACATGGTCGAAAAAAAAATTATGGCAGATCTTAAGAGCCTACCTACACCCATCGCCACTGGTATGTACCTAATTATATTTAGTAACATTTATCATTAGCCAATTTTATTAAATTCTACATCGTTGCTTACCTTGTTTCATTGCTTACGATTAATGACAGTTTAATGCGCTTACGAACGTATCTACTACGGGTTTTACAGACGCTTCAAATATACAAAATTTGATTGTATACCTTATTTTACTGTATTAATTTATTATATTATAAGCGAAAATTAGCTGTATTCATTGTCAGTGTGCACTTACTATTGATCAGTACGTATATTGGCTGAAGATTCCAAAAGACGTAACCCGTAGGTATCGCAAAAAAAAACAATTATAATTCAAATTCAAATGTAGATAGATAGAATTACTTAAATTAAAAATAAAACATTTATTAGTCGCATACTGGACCACGGAAAGAATGCTGGGCATTCTCATAAAATATGAGTAGATGCTTCATTGAATTGAAGTCATTGAATGGATGACACGGAGAAGAGACTTCGAAGGCGTATGTGAAGAGTAACACGTACTTGATTTCTACGAAAACACTTAGCACGGAGAAAATTTGGCTGAATAATGAAAAAAAGCCGAATAGAAATTCCAGCTTTTCCGAAACAATACGATTAAAATAAAATAAAATTGCATATGTACCTATTTGAAAACAATGATGTTCCAATTAGATTAAGTTAGATAGTTGCACATTGTGTCATAAAATAAATTATTGCCGGAATTCCTCTATCACAGTTACAGAAAATCTTTTAAATCACTCGTAAATCTTTGGTTTTGTCATGCGGCGCTCTGGTGAGTTAACATCTCAACAATTAGATTATACCTCTCTTGTACGTCTATTTCTGGAATACATTTTCTACAATATGGATACCCACCCTTTTATAAAGTTTACATGCTTATATTATATGCCTACAATGTCGTATAGGTACATACTAAATTCCGATTGTACACGGAGGCCGTACCAAACCATTGAAAGTTGTCAACGTAAATTTCTACGTTTTATTAACTTTTAACTCGACATTCCAGTTTAATTATATTGTCTACAGTAATTTGTAAGAGATAATTAATATATTCAAGCTAAAATAAAGGTAACAAACAGCTGACCTTTTGGTTATGATTCAAAACTGTAAATTTAGTCCCCACCAATCATTTAAATGAAAAATTGTTGTGACACTTTTCACGTAGATTTTTTTTAAAGCCTACTTCTCTATTACTCTATTATTTTTTTATTACTAAGTATTCATTATCTTTCGAATAATAATTCTTCTATTGGCATGTTCAATACCTCCATCCACTGGTACCCAATCACTGCAGTAAATGAAGTTTTTTTTGTTTTACATAATATTTTACCTAACTGTAATATGTTAGTATTAATACTATTCTGTGTGCTGTGTTTACTGGTTTATTTATATATTTTCTTTCATAGATTACATGTGATGTTTATAATGAGGGTATTATATGCAAAAATGCAATAAACTGTTTTACACATATATCAAAGAATAATTTGTTTGATATCTTAATCTTAGTTCATTTGTAGTGTAGTACATTTAAAATAGAAAACAAAGGCAAACTTGTTCAATTCAATATGAATAAAGAATCTATTTTCATTTAATGTTTGTATTATGCCGGGTTTGAAACCAAAGTTGGATTTAGCCGATTCTGTTACTTAACAATTTGAATTAACCGCCTATATAAGTGTGCAACCAATGGTATACGACTAAAATGTTAGTCACATGACCCAAAAGCTGAACTCATGTTGGCCAACGTGAAATGAGCCGTCTTTGAAACTAAATGATTGTGGAATAAGCAAAATTTGAAAGTTTCGTGTTATTTCGTATGCAAAAATATTTGAGGCTACTGTCCAAAAAATTATTTAAATTTTAAAGTGAATTTTTCCTTATATATAATATTGGAATGAGCCGTGTTTGCAAATAGTAGCCTCAAATAATTAAACTCAGTTGTAAACAATTAATTGTCTATTTTCTCTTGCCATTTAAATGTTCTCAAAGTCCTCCAAATAAAATTCTGTGATCGATTTATAATAACAATTATGAAATCCAAATAAGTAGATGCAAATCGCGCAGCATTTGAAGCGTTTAGTGACAGAGCTATTATTAACCCTTAGACTGCGTATGGCATGTAAACATGCCATAGACTTTATCTCGTATTTTTGACCAAACTAGAAGAGACACTTGTGGATAATATGCTTTAAAAATTAGTTCAAACCTTTAGGTAGACATATCAGGCAACAGATCATAAAAATGTCAAGTAAAACACAAGGAAATATATTTTTGAAAAGAACACTCGTTATTCAGTTGTTAGAATCGCGCGCCATTGCGAAGACGGGTGTACTAGATGCGTCACCAGGGTTATCAATACAAAACATTGGTCATGCATCGAAAAGTGTGCATCGATAATATTTTTATTTACCTTTTAATTAATTATTATGATTACGTTAGTGTTATGTATTTTTTCTTAGTGGTTTGTGATCTCGAAAGAAACATATTGAAGATTTGTTTTTAGTATTTTTTGTCATTATAAATATATGTGAAATAATTATTTCACCCGCCAAAATGTCACTACCACATAATATTATCGAAGAAATAATGCTGGAAAATATTTTATCGATGCACAGCTCTCCAGTAAATTTGTTTGGCTTTGTTCATTGTTCCATGTTTGATATTTACATTATTATAATGGGTAATAATTTATATTTTTTATGTGCCACGAAACTGTGTTGGCTCTGTTCACATGCCTGGCGATTATTCGACAGGCCCTTTGTACAATGAAAAAGCCGACGGCGCCTCATAAATTATATTATAATAGTATTTTAGCAGTGCGGTAATTATTTTTAGTGTTTTATTCTCCAAAACATCCTAATGAATAAGTGGATTACAACATTATTTTATGGTGACGAAAATAAATATAGGTTCAGAATTTGAAACGGTAATAAAATTTGAGTTTACGACTTACTAAATGCGATAAGCGATAACCCACTGATTATTCCACAAGTGATTTAGTAATATATCTGTCATAGACCGTAACCAACTACACGGCAGCATGTATTCAACACAGCCCTGTGTATAACAAATACAAACGCGTCGAATTGTTCGGTAGTATGTGTTGAAACCGTGTATATGAAGACTGGACGGCCGCCATTTTGAACGCGCGGTCAAAGCTTGGATAATTTTTAGCGTCTTCACTTTCTTCGATTTATTTTAGTGAGAATGTAACGAATATAGTTTATTTCTTGGTGCATTTGGAATAACTGATATATAGTTTATCTAGTAATCTATTTTTTAATTTTGGAATCGATCTGTTTTAGCTGTAGTGACCGTTTTAACAGATCAGTTGACTGAAAATAAATTCCCGCGAAAATGGCTCGCAGTGAAAGGGTTAAAAACTGATTTGCCTTTCGGGCGCTGAATTTGCAAGCATTGCTCACCAGGTGAGTACATACATAAGTAGGTATAATATCTTTTGGTATACTATAATATATATATGTGGTTAGCGTGAGGTATTGTCGAAGAAACAAGGCGAGGCGGCGAAGGTCGCGCAATAGAGGGAAAGTTACAATCATGATAAAATAAAATATATTATTTATATTTTATAATAATATACGTACACGTCTTGCAAAGGGGTATATATGTCAAAGATCTAAGTGCATCCATTGTTTGCTAGCTGCATACGTTTGACAATTAAATACCTATAAATGTTTTACCAAGCTCATTCAAACTTATCTCTTTGGTTCAAACTAGCGAAAACAAAAATGATAGGAAATGGGTTGCCTTCTTCTGGATAAGGCTGTAACAATGTTTAATATGGAGAAATATGGTATAAACTTCAACACGCCATTTTAAAGAATATGTTATTTTTAATAGTTACGTATGTATATAATAATCCGTTATTATGTGTCACGTAAACAACACGCGCATTCAATATTGGTAATATTTGGGAACATTCAGGCAAACATTTTATTTTAATGAAGTAGGTACAACAATAATCATTTTCTACAAATAATTTACCATTTATTGCATTCGAAATATGAGTAATAACTAGCACTACCTTTGACGTTTACAATTTCGTGTCACGACCTGACTATATCATCATAGTGGGACTCAGTGGCGAAGGGTGGAGGTAGGCTGTTAAGTTCCGCTATAAAAATAGTGTACATTAAACTTTGTCAGTCGTACGTATTTGTTTTTATTGAACTAAGACTACAATTGTTTACAGATGGTGTTATCAGATGGTTTTAAAAATCAATTAAACCCTGCCAAAACCAAAACATAATAGTTATGGTATATTTTGAGCGATACGATGAAATTTGGCACACGTTTTCATTCATACTTATTTGTTTTCATTGGATTAAGAATACAAAATATTACACATCGTCGTGGTAAATGCAATAGGTCGTATGTCAAAAAAATTTCAATTTTGTTTTATTGCACCATAGTGACCAGCCCAGTCATCTACACCATCTCCAATAGGTCTTATGTCGTTAGACCAATAAGAAGTCGACTATCCCAACACTTGCAAAAAGACGAACCGACACGTCATTGATATTGGTCACGCCAAACAGTCGTATGTCAGAGCTCATCATAATGATAGTAATGTTTTTGTTTGTTTTTATTCCTCGTTCTTCACTTTATACTAAAGAATTCGTCAAATAATACGATGTAAGTAATTTACCAATCACTGTTTTTTAAAATCTACTTTATAATTACATTATTGTTGTCAGATTTAGTAAAATTTTCAAGATTCTTTCTACAGATAATCTAACACTACTTTTTGTCTCAAACTAAAGAAAAATTCTCCGCCGTATATATGGACCGATCAGGGACGGCACCAATTGGAGAAGAAGATATATTGCTGAGCTCTACGGGCTATACGAAGATTGCAGCGCAGTTCAATCAATTAAGATTGGGGGACTGCGATGGCTAGGTCATGTGCACCGTATGAATGTACGTACGTGTGATGTCCGGCAATCCAATCGGGCGTAGAAGAAGAGGCAGGCCAAAGATTCGCTGGTTGGATGGAGCTGCCAATGACTGCCGTGTTCTAGGGGTACCAAATTGGAAAGCGGCCACACTGGATAGGGACAGGTGGAGGGAGCTGTTGGAGGAGGCCAAGACCCACACCGGGTTGTCGTGCGCCTGATGATGATGATGACTTTTTGTCTCATTTATTTATTGCCAAAGTAATTATTTGTTCACCAATCACGATTGACAGTTTTAATAAGACACTGTTTATTTAGTTAAAAATTATTTAGTAAAAAGCTATTAAAATGATTAATGGAAGTTGTGGGCGGTACTTGGTATCTTTAGCAGTCAGCAACATTACTTCACCGGATACTAATGGTAAGAATAAATAAGATTATGTCGCCACAAATGTGGAGTGGAGATGATATTTTGCTGAGATGTATTAACGATTATCAAATTTAAAAATGATTATTTTCTTCAGGACCTCAAATAACCTGTGAAGTCGTAAGAACCACTGACGATATGGCGTTACAAGTTGAACCTGGGAATGCAGCGGAACTTGAACTCTTAGTCTTAGAGCATCCATTTGAAGTCACTTTTCAAAATATTGGTTCAGAAATAGAACTCGATTTCGCTGAGGTTAATAATACTTTGACTATCAAAACTCCAATTTTAGAACAAGCAGAATCATTGCTGAGGCAACCTTCGGACATAAAGATAGCAGAGAACATTGTATCAACACAATCAGCCCTGAGATAAAATATAGATTGTGATATGACGATGACTGAACATCTAAGTGGCCCTGAACATTTACTATCTGATATCAGTAGTGACTCTGAAGCTCTGTATCAACCTGAATCAAATCAATCAAGCTCATCAGAAGACTTAGAGGAGTTTGCTATGCAGTCTGACACCCATGGTGACGAACCTACTGAGCAAGTCAATCAAAGAAAACGAAAAGGGCAAAGCAATAATTGTAAAGAGTGGAAGAGGCAAAAAAAACTCTCAACTGCTTAGACTATAGATACATCTCAACTGCTCAACTCAACTCAATCAGCTCAACTGCGATTGCTAGGCAAGTCTTATGCGGGTTTTGAGAAGCATGAAGAGTCCGGCAAGGGCAGCAAGTATAGACAGACGTCTAAAAAAGATTCTATGACCATAGGTCCACGTTGTGGTGGGCATAGTGACATGCTCAAAAGGGTGGGCCAAAAATAGCCTTTAAGTGCGATACAATCAGTGATGAACAACGCAGCTTGCTATTCACAAATTTTTGGAAGAAAACAAAATAATACTACCTACTGTTTAAATAAAAAAATTACTTTTCTAAAAAAAAGTATTCTTTTAAAACTGTTCTTTTTTCTTTTAAGTAGGTATTTACCTGCTCTGTTTTATGCAAATACATAATTAAACTATGATATTTTTAAATAAATCTTTTTAAAAATTATTGTGTGTTATTTTGAATATTAACTTTTAATCTTTTCTTTTAAACATTGAAATCGTTTTTATACAAGTGCCTAATTAAACAGAGATTTATAATAAAAAAAACTTTTTCATTAGTTCAAGCTTACTTTTTAAACGTTTATGTACAAGTGTATAATAATATGTCTATATTAATATAATATTATATTTTGTTTCATTATAAATACCTAATTTTAGTGTTTTCAATTTAGGTATGTTTGCATAAAAATTGGACTTATGTCAACAAAAGTGGCCAACATTGACGATCAAATAGTTGTATGTCAACCTAACTTTCTTATTATTCATCTTACATCAAAATGATGATAACAGTCTTAACAGGGAACAAATTCTACTAAGTAAATAAATTTGTGAAAAAAATCGGTGCATTGGGGTTAAGATGGGATAGTTTTTTGTCTCTCCTGAAAAGTTTGGTATCTTTGACATACGACCTATTGCATTTACCACGACGACATGTTATTGGTTCATTTTTTAAATTCATTAAGCCCTGCCTAAACCAAACTATAATAGATACAAAATATTATGCTATCTATAAAATATCCAAAGGTATGTATGTATTATTTAATTGCATAATTTTAAATATTTTATAGATAAACGGGTATTTTTTTGTTATTATCTATTATAGCTTGGTTTTCGCAGGGTTTAATTGAATTTTAAAAACTAGCCAACACCATCTGTAAATTGTAATCTTATTTCAATGAAAACAAATATGCATGACTGACAAAGTTTAGTGTGCACTATTTATGGCGGATCTTAACAGCTTACATCCACCCTTTTGATTGGAGACACTCTTTAAATATTTTATAATTTATTAAATCTTGAGGAACTCTTACCTGGCCAATGGCTGATAATATGCCACATAAAAATCGACGGTGGTAAAAAACATTTACACATCCCGTCTGGTTTACTGGTTTGGTTACAAACAAACCGTGTGTATAAATTATAATTTGTAATGTAATAGTTTTTTTAATTATATCAAAGTACGTAATTCAATAATAATTATCGCACGAATATTTAACTAAACTAAACCTTCAAAACGCTTAATTACCATATCAATAATTCAGATGAAAACCTTAACTTGTATTTTTCTGAAAACATTTGCAAATCCTAGCGGAATCCGGAAGACGAGCTCACGGGACATTGCACTAAGGAAGTATGTTTATGATGGATTAGTGACAATTAAATCGGTATCATGTGTAGGTATAATTTACGGATAAATCCAAACGATGTCATATTATTGAGGCCTGCATCTCCATGTAGCTTGCCAACAAATATCCTGACTCGAATGGATCACCTCGACTTAGCAAAGATCAAGGATAGTCTTATCCTGATGTGATTTTGTATTGGAGTTTATTTGTTTCCATCAAACTTTCTATGTCTTTTTCTATTTCTATATCAGTTACGCTGCCATGCGAAAGAATGATTTCTAGTATAATTTAGTTTGTCTATGCTCCTATACCCGCTCACTTAACTGGTTGACAATTAAACAAAATAAAACTGTAAGAATTAAAAATAATTTTGAGATGAGATGTTTCTCTCGGTTTTCCGGTGTAGTGAATTCTGCACCGCGAAAGCCGCAAAGCAAAATAAACCATTGTTGTTTTGAACGGAAAACACTTCTTGCATATCAAGAAACGGCAATTTTGCAAGAATTTTCTTCCAACGAGCCGTAACAAAAAGTATTTTATTATTATAGTCTTTCACTTTTTTGCATTATTGTTTTACCAACCTTACGTTTTTACGCTGCGTGCTTTTAATTCCAGCACATCCATTGACGTATTATTAAGATTTGAATCCTTTTGTCTCTAAATGCATTTATTTCGTCACTGCCTGCGACTGCGTATTAGACTTTTACTACTTCTATAGTTGTATAGTATTTCAAGCTTAATTTGGACAATTTTATCGTTGTACCTCTATTCTATCAATATTGTATTCTATTTCATCGGTCGCGGGTAAATCTTGAACGTTTTCTCAGCTCTTTCTGTAGCACAATGGATAATGTCTACTTCGATATATACATGAGTGTGACTAGAGTTGGGTTTCGGGAATTTCCCGACGGGAATTCTCGAGATTTTCCATCCCGAATCAGAATCTTTTCTCGGGATTCGGGATTTCTTTATTATCAAATATTAATTGAAAAACGATTTTCTATATGAAAAAAGTGGACAGGCTGATCGGAGCATTAAACACAATTAGCCAACGTCGACACAAAATGAGCGCAATTTTTGCAACATCAGGGAATTTTGTGTCTCAAAAGCATACGCGATTATCAGACGCAGCGTCTGTGTTTTATGAAATTCTATTTTAATAAGTAATGTTTTGAATTATTTTTATTATGAAGTATGGGCCTAATAGGTTGAGCAAGTGGCTGACATCCATAAATATAATAAATCTGTTAATACAAACCTCCACTCAGTGGAGGCCCATATGATCCTATTAGGATCGGACATGGTCGAAAGAAAGAAAGACGGTATGATGAGGGGAGCGTCCTGTGAAGAACCTTCCGTGGCCCTGATTGTTAATGACGTGCACTGGAGTAAGAAAGTCCAAATGAGAATATTCAATCTCTCTTTTCGTATGACAACCTTTTGATAACTCCTATTATTTTGTGTAATTGCCCAGGACGAGGACATACTTACTTAATAGTCGAACGACCTAACTAAAAGTCATATTGTAGTAGTTGGGTATATAGCTAAATTATTATTATTCTGTCAGAAACTCATTTTTGACAAAAATGGAAGTGTATCCGCTTGCATCTGAAGTCCAAATTGCATGTCATGTAAAGATTTTTTTAAATTGTGAATAATAATATAATAACGGTGCTCACATTTGAATAAAATGGTACTTAGAAACTTTTTTAATAGGCTTTTAAAAAAATAAAATACATATTATATTATAATATTAGGTACGTTAATTCGGAGTAGGCAAGTACCTACATAGTTGCAGTTTCAATGTTAGCGGTATTGCTCTTTTGACTAAGGGTGAATCGGAGAACACAAAATGAATGGGAAGTGAGTAACCTCCTGGGTGAGGCTGTAAGAAGATTTAAATCTCGAGTGTGAAGAAATATGTTAAAGAATACATAGGTATTTTCAATAATAATATAAGTTTGTCACACCAACGGAACGCGCATTCATTAAGTATTGGTAATATTTGACGAAATCGGCACGCTTTGTATTTCATGCGTTTTATGACCTGACCGTCATAAACCGATAAATCGAATCCGGCTTGAAGCCTCGGTTCATGGGCCTTGTTAATGTGTTATCTGGACTGAACCTAGCTCAATAGGTTGTCAGAAAACAGCATCCCCAACGACCCCAACTCAAAACTGAAGAACTTGTTTCGACTCACACATAATATTTTAATGTAATATTATATTAATGTATTTTTGTGTAGGCATGTGTGATAATGTACGAAGTAATCATTCGACATGTTTTTATTAAAAACTTGGCAATTCTGAGAAATTATTTAAAAAAAGCAGGTACAAAAGCATGACCATAAAAAGTTTGCCTATTATTTTTAAGTAAGTAATATTTATTTTTAAATTATATCAACAAATTTATATATTATGCTTATAGAATTCTTTGTTAATATAATATAAACAGAAGGAAGAAAATTGCACTTACATTATTTTAGCTAACAGATTCTTGAAGATTCCGCATTTATATTGGGTCCTCCAAGGATGTTTTTATACACCCCGTTTGAAATATCCCACTGTTTAAACAAATTATATTGAGTTAAAAACTAATGAAACTATTCAAATACCACATTGTGCACGATAAAACTATTTCACCAACGTCACCTTTACACGGAATGTCAAAAACCTAACCAAATACCGTTACACACAACACTTGGTAATAATTATTATGAAACGGCACTAAGAAATAAACATTACTTTTAAATTATCAACTTCAATACATTAGTAACTTGTGGCACGTTTTATCCTGTGCCATCACCATTGATGACACAATGTAAACAGTAAACACAGCATTTCCATAAGTTTAAGTCATCTGACAATCCCGAATCCTACACATCTGCAAAAACACCCACCGACAACCAAACACCTCTCAGTCAAAACTTAACATAACTTGAATTTCTTTGACTTCGCCTTCATTCGAAATACCGCCGGCGGGTACTATTATCACATCACTGCAATTCAGTCAACAGTCAAACTTTAATCTTCTCAAGTTTCATCCCATTTTCACGTTCGAGTGATATTTTTACTTATAGTACCTATAACAGGTATCAAATATCAGATAATAACGCTGTCAGTATTATCAGATATTTGAGAGGTTCGACTTGATACTTACGAGCACCCATCAGAATTTTATATAAATTATACGATATTTACTTAACCACCTGTTTTATTATTTTTGTTTTATATGTATTTTTAAAATGTTTTATTGAGACATAAATGTGATCTTACTATCTATACGTCCATCTATTTCCTATTTCTGATGCAATATCTCACGGTGAACCGTGACTGGACCAAATTCTGGTCACAATAATGAAAAAAACAATATCGTTGTACTACTTTCATGACCCCACATCCTGAAGTGGGCCCCCAGGCTAGGATCTTTGGCGGGCCCCCTACATATCTCTAAGGGTAAAGGCAGTGTGACGCTCTACAGTAGCGTTATCGAAATCGTGTACGCAGTAAAATTAATGAGTATTTATTAGCGATTTTTTATATTTTTGATGCATCCATATTATGCATCCAATAGAATTCTAAAGTAGTCGAGTATCGACACACAATTAAAAATTGTATTGCACAATCGCATAATTTAAAATATTAACATTATTGTAGTAACATAACCTGCAGGCGACTTTTTTTTACTAATAGAGCAAATTTGTGATCTGTGTTTATCTCATTCGACTCGCCACGCCGTTTTCATTATTCATGATATAAGATAAAATTAAAAAGGAAGAATCATTCAACGAAATGTATGTCGAATCAACATTTAAATAATTAATATTTTGACATTGCGTCGATATTTTTTTATCAAAGTGAAATTTTGAGATTATTTAATACGTGTATAATGATTAAGTTAAGGTTTGGATACAAAAAGTAGTGTTAAATGAAAAACTAATTTTTAATAAAACAATTAATAATTTTTAATATAAATTATTTAGAAGCGAAAATAAAAAGAGTGCACTGTTGTGATATTAGTAATCAGCCAGAAAAGTATTGCCATGTTGATTATTTACTACCTCATTTTATTATTATGGATACTGAAGCACTCAGATTTTATTATAAATATAAAATTGTATAAGAATCACTGATAGATTCAGCGCTCGAAATGGAATATTTTACGAACCGGAGCGTTATATTTATTTCACGAAAATATTAACATAGTTATCTAATTGCATGTGTATTTTATAAAAATAAGTGTGTTAGATTTTTACATTATATGGAAAATCTAGCTGAGACGGTCAAATTAATATATCCACGAGACGGAGCGATAATTTTGGGGATTTTACGAACCGGAACCGGTGCTCCGGGGTCCATTTCGAGCCCTGTATAGAATATTGCCCTCTCTATTTTACATATTATTACCTACTTAAATTGTTTTTAAAATACCGACAAACAAAAATCAAGGATTCAATGGTTGTCATATAAATATTATAATAATATTCTACCTAACAATAAAAATCAATAAATTGAATTTCAGGTTCTTACAAGGATGTAAATATTGTGAATGGAGGGTTTTCGGTTCATACATTAGAAACTCTAAATTATTTTGACTACAAAAATGTTAACTAACAAAAAAATGTCTTTTATAATAATTATTATTGGTTTTTATATAGGTAGGTACCTACCCAGGTAGATATATTTTATTCTTTTCATCACCCTATTTAATAACACATGCAATGATTATCAGTGTTCTCAACAGCAACTCCAGCAACCAACATCTTAACGGACGACGACGCACTAGTGGTTCTGGATCTACATTCCTGTTTAAGAAAAAAACACAAATCACGCCATGTATGTTGTAAAGATTGGCTTCTAAAGGGAAAATAGTATTCACGCATAAATTTTAATAAGCGAGTTAAAATTCGCGCCAAAGGATTAGCATAATTATTTAAAGATACATGAAGAAACCTACTTAAATCATTTATCATCGGTTACTCGGCTTATAACGAAATAATACACTGTTATAAAAGAAGCCATGACTGTTCATGGGTCGGACGAAGACTTGAATACTCTACCTTAATAATACTTTAATGCTAAAAATAAAAGACGAAAGTCAAATAAAACAAATAACAATGACATACAACTAGTTTAAAATGAACCATCGGTTGTTACCATGGTACATGATAAAATTAACAACTTGCACTGATGATCTGTGCAAACCAAAATACATGTCTTATCGAAAGATTTACCATCTATCAAAATGTCAGTGAATTGTTAAAATATATAGTTTTTGCAACTAAATTTCTGTTAAGCAACGACTGTTAATTGGAGGGGAATATAATATAAGCATACCTCACACAGATGTCTCTAATATTTAAACCAGTTTAATTGATTTTTTATACTTAAATAAAATTGGGACAATTTTATATACTTAAATAAGTAAAAAAATAACATTCACTTAAAATTTTACGATACCTACTTAGGATGCAGTAACCAGAAGGCAAAGAATCACTCGAGTTGTAAAATATTAATACGCATAATTTGATATAGTCCACTTTCCACCTGCGTGACTACGTTTTGTAAAAAAACGGTAGCAGTGTAGGAAAAGTTGTTTCTCTTTGCTTTTCCATATTTTTTCTTGCTCAAAGAGCTTCAAAAAACTTCCCTTGCAACAATAATCAAAAGCCAAATCAGTGATTATAATCTTACAGACCTACAAACTTATCTAAAGAATGGATGGGGGAGCCATAGTCGAAAATTACCCAATCAAGACTAGAAAATGACGTTTTCAAAAAGGGTGTCCATATGGTAGTTTCTAGTTCCATTTTTGACCATTCTTTAGATCAGTTTGTAGGACTGTAACATTAGGAATATGCCTATCCCAGATAAGCTTTCTATCCTCAAAGAGTGGGACCAAACAATTATGGACATTACAATTATTGTCTCCTCTTTTAACAATGCCAAGGAGACTGCTTGATTTATGAGTTTCACCAAGTGTGGGCCTTTGGTTAAATGCTTAAATGATGCCTTACGCATTTCTTCGGCTCTTCAAGAGCAGTTGACCATATGTATCGCCCCCACTTCCTGAAGCGGGGCCCTAGGCCAGGATGTTTGGCGAGCCCCCCTACTTATTGCCAAGGTTAAGGGCAATGTGATGTTCTATAGTAGTGTTCCCCAAATGGTACCCCGTGTATTTAAGCGATTTTCTATATTTTTAAATAAAACCCCTTGAATTATTGATTTGTCGGTATTCATATATCATATTATCAGTCGGTATCATATTATGAACCACTGGTCGCGGCCCTCTCTCGTGGTAGCCAAGTAGCATTCGAATATTGGATAAATAACAATTTTTATTATTCTGGAAACACTACAAATAATTGTAATATAAAATAATACACGTGAATTATCGTGTAGTTACTTATATATCAATCATTATATCACATCAAATAATTGTATTGCACAACTACATTTTTTTAATGTTAATTTTGTCGAAGTAGTGTAGTAGTTTAGTAGTGTAGTAGTGTAGTAGTTTGTAATATAACAAATTTCTGGTGTGTGTTTATCTCACAACTAGTGAAGCCGCCACACCGGTCCCCTAGGCTGGAGCACTGTCAGCCCCCCCCCCGTTTGTGGGGGCCATGACCATATGGGTTGACAAGGATTGAACTGCCAGATGAATGACGGGAGACATAGTCATCATTCTGCCGTCAGTAATGTGATCACTCTTTGGTTTAATGGATACATCTTAATAAATCAGTTAAATTTTCTTCCCTTCTTACCTGAGAGAGCAAATAAGCATAGAAATCCAAGAGTTAATTGAGTCACTGTTTTGGGTACTCTTTGGGGTATCCAGGGGTAGATTTTTTTATATACAGGGGATATTCATTTTACACGGCTACTCACTGTTATTTTGTTTAACTCTTTTATTGGTATTATTGTGTATATTATGTTAAATCTCTATATAATATATGATTTCAATAAATTGGTCCAATTATTTAATATTTTGGATAATATCTATACAACGTAATATGTATTACAATATATTTATTTTTATTGTAAGTAACAAAATAATATCGCTTTTGAACAAAATAAGTTTAATATACATAAATGCAATTTATCGACAGTATAAAGAAATAATTTTCCATTATTTTATGTGCATGGATAATAATTATTTTGTATCAATTTAACGATTCTGTATAAGTAGTTGTACCTACATGGTTTTAAAAAAAAACAGTGGGTCTATTCTATGCTTATCGACCGCTAAAGTGATAAAGTGAAAAATATTATCAAACTTAGGGTAGGTTTGTATCAAAATATTAGCACTTATTGTAACAATTACACGAAGCCGGTTTTTATTGTTGCAATAAGTGCTATATTTTAACAGCACCTATCTTGCTGCTGTTAAAATATCGCACTTATTGCAACAATAAAAACCGGCTTCGTGTAATTGTTACAATAAGTGCTAATATTTTGATACAAACCTACCCTAAGTTTGATACTATTTATCAATTTAGTGTTCGATAAGTATAGAATAGACCCACAGCTACAGAATATTTTTAACATAATATCATTATTCTGTAGTAAAAAGAGATTATAAAAATATAATATTAATAAAAACTGTAAAACTATCCGCTCGGCTATAGAATCTTTGATAAAAGCAAAATAATATGTTTAATTGAAAATATATTTATAGAAATAAAATGACTTCAAAGACTCATAATATAATATATTATATCACAACGATATAACAAAGAATGATCAACACTTCCACGGAGTAGATTTAAGGTCTTGTTAAAATTGTTTAAAACCCGTTAAACAAACATAATTTTGTTAAAAAGTTTTTATAAGATGAAAAATGATTATTATACTATACGTAAAAATATTTTTAAGATTAATGCAGTCTTCATTTTAATAACTAAAAGCGGGGTGATTCGGATTATGATTTCTTTTCGGCGTTAGTGGCGTCAGTCGGCTTGGAATTGTCGCTGCTCGTCGTCGGCGCATTTTGGAGTCCGCTCGTGACGCCCTGAACCTTTTGGTTGATCTGCTGCAAGTACTGGGTGAGCTGAAGTACGGCGATGAGGGAAGCCACATACTCCTTCACGTCTTGGGGTTTGATGGATTTGATTTGCGAAGACACGTTTCTGTAGACCCTGCGGGCGGCCTTGTTGGAGAGTCTGCCAACCGTCTGGACGGTGTGAAGGACGGGATCGTCACTCGCTGAAATGGGAGCTAGAATAAATAACAAATAATATAATGGAAATTATTTCAATCAATAGTAAAAGTATTAATGTTCCTACAGTTATATTATTATATATAGTACAAGTTTAATATTTATTAAATCCTTAACAGATGAATGGAAGAAACAAATAATTAATTGTCTATGTCATACTGAGTTCATCGATACCAGCAAGACAATAAAATATTCATGTTCAACGATTGAATTGAATCACAATTTTGAGGGCAAAAGGGCATTGCATACTGCATAATGTTATCTATTTTAAATATTATTTAGACTTCCCGAGGGCGTACATTTTTTTAATCAGTCCAAACAACGCACATGTATATTTAAACACAAAAATATTCACTACTTGAATTTAATGACTCAAAACTAAAACAAAATAAATAATTACTGTTTGTTGTAGGAGTATTTAACTTACCATCTCCGTAGTTCTCATCTTCTTCGGTGGCGGGGAAGTAGTAGTCGAGAAGCCTTTCTGCCAGAGCAGTCGTTGAGTCCACTCCCGTCACTGCCATCTGTCCATATTGCGATGCTAGCACTTCATTCGCTTTATTCCAAGAGAGTTCTTTCAACGATGATGCCTTGTTTTCAACATTAGACTTAGCAGCACACACCTGAAAGCGAAATTAATATTTTAGTATTCAAATCAGGCAACAAATAGTAGATAGTTTTATGTATCTAGGTAATATTAAAGTTTTATTTCGATTTAATTATCCTACATACTATCATGCCTACTGAGCTCTCTAATTTAGATATTTTTTGGAGCTATGTTACGAATTGACATAATATTGGAACTAGAATAAATTGTACATATTAACTTTCAGTATTACAATGCTGCGCACCTATTCTATACACAAGGCTGCTATCGGCGGCCCGTCGAGGGTAGTTTATCATATTTATGTATTGAGGCGGTTAATTGTTACAATAAGTTAACCGTCTGAACTGTCAAAAAGTGCTGTTTTGTTAACTTTTAGAGCGAGATAGACAGTTTAGACTGCTACTCATTGTCACAATTAAGTATAATACTCAATACATAAGTGTGATAAACTACCCTCGATAGCGGTATAATTTGATGTTATGATAGACCCATTGATGCTGTTTCCGTCACGTTTTTAGTGTGTTTGAATTAGTATTGGTAGTTATACAAAAAAATATATTCAAATAAAAGTGACTGTTAACTATCTTTATAACCGCCATCATTGGAAGCTATTTAGATTCTACGAACACCGTTTTGATCAAGATGATTTTTTGATTTACAATGAAGATTCTGTATTATATTTTTCAATGTAATAAACAGTCATTTCGAAAATGCAATACTACGTATAAATAGGTTATAGCATCTGAAATTATTTAGAAGGGCCAATAATTATGTTCCACTGATATGAAGAGTCAATGCACCAAAAAATAGGAATTTTTCCGTTGGTCTATCAACATGTCATTAACAGGATATCGAAATGAGTAGATACATTTCAAGTTTACTAGTGATAGCACTCTTAGCAACATGGGTCAGGTTTATCAGCTAATGTCAAATATTTGTAATAACAAAATTATCTTTTGATAAAATAGGAAACGAAAAACATGCCAGATCGAGAACTGTCACTGATAACAGTAAAAAAATCGAATGATATTACAAGTGATATGCGTGTATACATAAATTGAAAATGAATACAGCGTATCAAAAACAAGATTAGTTAACGTGTCGCATTATGTTCAAAAAATAATACCATTGAAGACCTGCTTTCGATTATAAATTATCAAATACAAAAAAGTAACACACTTTTGTCTTTTTATAATTAACCATTACTGGGAGATTTTCATTCGACAATATTTCACCGGCGAAATTATCAGTAAAAACTGTCTTATAAATAAAACAAGGTAAACCCCAAAATGAGTGGCCAAATCAATGGTGGCAACAATAATTAAAAAATATTAATCAAAAAGTTACAATACTGAGTTTTATAGATTCGAGAGTAATTCAACCACGCAAGATTGGGAGACTGCTGACTAGGTAATGTGCACTATACGAATGAGAATGAACTGGCGGCGGAAAAGAGTAGTGTCAAACAATACAATAGTATGCAGAAGAAAAGATAGGCCAAAATTTCACTCGCCAGACGGAGCTAGACTTATGTGTATGGTACGAAATTGGTTAGCAACCACTTTGGATAGAGACGGGTGAAGAGAGTTATTTGAGGAAGCTACGACTCACCCTAAGGCATAAATCCCATTGACGCAGCGAGTGTGGCGCTCACGCAAAATTTCTACAAGTGGCGCGTAAATCATCGAAAATACAACGTAATCAAATACGCCAGCGCACACTGGACTTGACGATGCCTTGTGCCCCGCCTGCCGCATGAGTCACCGTTTTTCGCTTCTCGGCGATACGATTTAATGAAAATACAAAGAAGTCCATTCATTGAACACGGCTACCAAAATCACGCTGCTCGAGGCGTCGTCGATCGACGGGCGAGAAGCAATTATTTAATAACAGAGAAGTCTTTGTTTAATTTTATTCCGTGTCCTATATTTCGCTGGTTGAATAATGTCGTCGTAAATATTAATTACATGCCCCGAAATAATATAATATTTTTATTGCTTTGTTATGAGAGACGCTGTAATAATAATTATTTTGTGCTGCTTGGGCCGCTTATTACATAGGTGAAGGGTAATACGCGGCAAGAGACGTGTGATTATGGTTATGAATAAACGCTTCATACGTCGACTTCGCCCGCTCGACGCGTTCTATGGGCACTATCGCTAATGATGATAAACCAAAATCAGTAAAATTTGAAAGTTATTATGGTATAATGTCATTCGTTTTGGCTAATGTTTGAAATGTAAGAATAATACAACTACTGCAGCTTCTTTGATATGCCAAAAAGTCTGAATGATTTTACAATAGTGTGAGAGCGAGTGACGAAGAATCTTATTTATATACTATAATCTTCTATTTACCTTATTAATTGCGGGTTGAACAGCAACGGATACTGCGGCTTTGGCATTTTCATATATTTGTTGGGGTTCTTGTGTCACCATGGGAACATTGACTTCGAGGGTCTGAATTCCCTTCATCAAGGTCTGGTCTACGGTTTGAATGGGGCCTTCTAGTTTTACAACCAGCGGTGCCGCAGTTATGAGGGCGCGCTGTACTGTTGCTTCCGCCGTTGACAACGCCCAATTGAACATAGAGTTGGAACCTGAAATACATTATACGTTGTATGAGAAAATTATAAAATTAAAAATAATAATTTAGTGTATAAGTTATATAATAAATAATATTAGTATAATAATATATTAAGTGTTTTGGTTTATAAATGATTATTTTATTCTTTTTCAGCAACATTTTCTTTAGTTTGTCACTTAAAATATCAGAAATTACAGAGAAGCACAATATTTCAAAAAAATAACACACTTAATGCCGTCTTGTTTACAACTATTGGTTCAATTTAAATTGATACGTGGGAATATTCCTATCGATTTCTTGTTCAATTTATTTCAACAACATTTCAGTTAAAGGACTTTGAGATCCCCGGGGTTCCAGCGGCTAGCTCAGGTGTCCATCGAACCCCGGATTCACAAAAAAAAAAGTACGATATATTTGAGGGTGGAATTAAATAAAACCACGTCTGTCTCGTGTAACTTGGTATTCCTTATATTTTACACTTTCTTTACATGTTTAGGTTTTTACAATTAGTTACGCAGGTCCGTATATGTCGGAAAGGGGACGCTTACTAATTTATTTATTTTTTTAAACTTCGCGTACCCACGCCATTCAGCAAAAAGGACTCTCGTGATTGGCCAAATTTTATCGCGTGATCCTTACGATTTGACGAATCACGAGGACCACCTCGGCGCAGGCGCGCGAAGACTTCAACGTTGCCGGCAAAATTTATTATATTTGAATACTTATATTTAGTCTTAAAATTATCGCTTTCATCCATCATCATTTATACTTTTTAAATTAAATTTATCTTAATTACACCTCCGCCCAATATGCGATTTTCACACACCGGACGAAGGCCTTTACTTATTGAGATCCCCGGGGTTCCAGCGGCTAGCTCAGGAGTCCATCGAACCCCGGATTCACAAAAAAAGAAAATTCAAACGGTAGGAGTGTAAATAAAACACGGTCTTTCGTGCTCGTAACGTGGTCTTCTTATATTTTACATTTTCTTTAAACGTTTACATATTTTGTTTTAACAATAAGTTTCGCAGGTCCTATCCTATCGGAAAGGGGACGCTTACTAATTACTTTTTTTCTTTTTCAAACTTCGCGTACCCACGCCATTCCAGCAAAAAGGACTCTCGTGATTGGCCAAATTTTATCGCGTGATCTTTGATTCGGCGAATCACGAGGACCACCCTGGCGCAGGCGCGTCGAAATTTGGACGTTGCCGACAAGCGCGGCAAAATTTATTATTTTTAAATCCTTATATTTAGTCTTAAAATTATCTCTTTCATCCATCATCATTTTTACTTTTTAAATTAAATTAAATTTATCTTAATTACACCTCCGCCCAATATGTCATTTTCACACACCGGACGAAGGCCCTTACTTATAAATAAAAAATACTTACGTGGTTGAGCAAGGAATCAGATTAGATGTTTTACGAAGCCGTTTCTAGAGGTCAGGGTTACGTTTCGACTTGAGCTACTAAATGATTATTTTACACCGGGAGAAGCCCGCCTGTAACAGGGGTGTATCATTATGAATAAAAAATACGTGGTTGAGCAAGGAATCAGATTAGATGTTTTATGAAGCCGTTTCTAGAGGTCAGGGTTACGTTTCGACTTATAGCTACTAAATGATTATTTTACACCGGGAGAAGCCCGCCTGTAACAGGGGTGTATCAACTTGACAAGCGAATTCGTCAGCCAAAAAGAATTTAAAAAAATATTATTTCTATTTTCAAATAGCAATCTAACCTTTGACTTTTTCGTAGATTCCTGCTCCTTGATTATAGGCAGCTTCTATGACTGGAAATTTCATGACGTGGTCAACGGATGCCATATAGTAAGGCGAGGTCGGTGCGGGAACTTCAGCGGCTGCGGCATTTTGTCCATTAGTTGCCATTTTGTTTTGTGTTTATACGCTGTAATGAATAAGAAACAAATTGAATTGATGTGTTTTTTTGCTAATATTATTTGGTAGCTATCTGATAAGACGTTGCCTAGATTATCGAATTGTTATTACCTTGATTATGATAGGCAATTCAACAATTCGATAATCCCAGCAAGATACATTCCTCCGACGGTGGGTGATTGATTATAATACAAGAATCTCTATTTATTATTTTGCTGTTATTAATTTTATTTACCTACTGTTCAATAATGATAATGTCGTAAACTAAATCGGACTTAGTATTTTATAAATGTGTAAAAGTGGTAAACATAAAAATATTTAATAATGAACAATATATTATTGTATTGTTAATTATTTCAAGTATCATTTATTAATCATGACTGTACAAGAATTGTACATTATTTTGACACACTAGTAACATTAACCTTTTGGCTTAAAACAGCTGATAAACCATATTCTTATTATTGTTGTGCTGTATGGAAGATTTTTTGTCTATGAAGTTTCTTATTGGAATCATATTGGAACTGAAGTTAATGACAGTTCGAAACAATAATGAAATGACACTACAAAATTCACCAGAATTTGAATAATTATTAAAGTCACATGCACCAATTTTACATAAATTATAACTACGCACACCTTCCTGTAATTAAATGTCCATTAGGCATCCTTTTAAATCGATTTGAACAAAATCTACGCATCAATAAAATTCAATAATGTCCACCGACCCATTGCACGACCATTCTTTATTTACTGGTTATTAACTTACATTATATTTAATGAATAGTAATAAGTCTGTACTTACAGCTTTAAAATACTAATAATACGTATATTAATGGAACTTTTTAAATAGATACCTAGGTATCCTATTGAAATATTGTATTTTGTACAAAATAACCCTAATGAAAAGTTTCATACATTTATTTATAGAGCACTGATAAAAAATAATCAAAACAAAAGCTACTCACATAATTTGAAAATAAGTAGAAAATATTAAAACGTTATTGTAAAACAGTATAAACTTTTATTCACAGCACTGACGCGATCAACTAAACGAGTTGAGAACGAAAAAACGACTGATTGAATACCCAACGAAACAAACCACAATACTCTCACAAACTGATTCTCGTATCAGATATCGCGAGCTTATGTAGGTATTCAAAATTAAAATATGACACTGGAATTTCTAGTGCGTTCGCGGAAGAATGATAAAGCTAAAAACAAAAATATAATCGAGCGATCTAGCTGACTAATCAAACAAATCCACGTGTGTGCAGATTTACTAAAAAAATATGACGTAAACTTGTTGCAATAGTTCGGTAGGTACCTAGTTATTTTATAAATGGAACAAAATACATAATAATGTTTTTATTTTAAAATACCTACCATAGAGATGTGATACTCGGGTATAATAATTAATAGGTAGGATAGGTAAAAAGTTACATAATGCCTATAATATTATAATAAGATGTATTTATATTGCAAGAAGAAATAATATCAATGTATTTATAATTAAAATAAAACACAATATTACCAATTATAATAATTAATAGTTATCTACGTATCCAACATCATTATTTAATAAATAAAAAATAGCATTTCGTTCACTTACATGACAAATCAGTTATAAATGTCCTGATAAATGGGCGAAACTGGTGTTGATATTCATTAAAATATAATGAGGAGTAATTAGTGTGGTACTATGACGTTGCGTTTTCTTTTAATTACCTAATACAACGCCTCTCCACTAGAGATTTACTTATTTTATTTAAAAAAAAAATGTAAACTCCCAGATTCATTGGCTCAGTTGAACTGGATAATTTTTAAGTCAGTTTCGGCGCTCCGGCCTCCTTGTCGAACTATCTACCTACGACGACACGTTCTTCAGCAAATACTTTTTCACGCACACACGATGTGTAATAGAACAAATCTTGTACCTAGGTATTCATATCTGTAATTTCTATTGTGTATCAATAAATCAATTATTCATCTTCTAAAACAATCCCCCTAACAAAAACATTCCACCCCTCTCTTCTGCGAATCCCCCGTATTCGTCTTGAGCCATAGGGCGATTTGTTAGTAGGTACCCAACAAAAGTTGTTGTAGAAATAAACACATCAATGAAAACAAATATTTCTATCGATAAATGAACGTTTTTATTCTTGTAGGTAATCATCGTCAGCCTTGTGTCAATCTATTTCCACTGCTGGATAATGGCTTCTGCAAACCGATTCCATTCATCTCGACCATGTGCGTTGCGTCGCTGGTCGCTACGTACTTTCGCAGAACGTAGAATGGTGTCAGATTCTTGTGGCAGTGGAGGAGATTCACGTAGGTGTTGGTTTCGTTTCTTTCAAATGACATCAACAGTTCCAAATTGATTTAATCGTGGCCGCAATGCCAGAAGAATCGCGCCTTCCTCTATCGTGTTGATTCAGCCCTGTCGTCTATGTATATCTTTCGGATGTTTTGTACCTCTTGAGTACCACTGGATGACTAGGTTTATCCAGCGATTGGCGCTTCTTCGACCCGTATCCTGCCCATTTTCATTTAAGATTATTTTTGTTTTTCTAATAATAAACGTAGGTATATTTTTCATCGTTGTAGCAACTCTTAAAACATAAACATTTAGTGCATATAGGTAGTACCTGAGTACTTACCTAATTATTGTGATAAAGACTGATTTTATCAGTGAACTTTGGTCGCATTGTTTCCTGCTATAGATCTTCTCCAAGATTGCTAAGAATTCAACCACAAATAAAATAAAAAATGATAACGGAAAATTATCGACATAAGCTGTCGATATAAATGTGTAATATTACAACAGTACCTACCTACACACAATTTTTTATTCCGCACTATCCTTTTAAATCGCTCTTACCGCACCTCGAAATGAACCGGAGCATACCGGAACGCAACTACGGTTCGTGGAACCCTCGAGACTATCCCTCCATCTCGTGGAAATTTTATATTTATTTTTAACAATTTTACTTAAAGTTTAACCAGAAACAGTAAAAGTAGGTACATAACAAAATACTCGATCACGTTTTAATATTTTCTGAAAACTATCGTGCGCTCCGATTCGTAAAAAAAACCATTTCTAACGCATGGCCCTTGCCGCTTTCACGGTAGACCAAGGGCCATTATAGTCAAACTGTTAACGTCGATAGTAGTGCTAATTATTGCTCATACTTCGAATGCACTATGGTAAACCGTTTGTACCTACAAGATGATGATTGCTACATATCGAAATAACAAGAATGAACTTACTATGCAATCGAAAATCTTCATTCATTGCAAACAGGTTACAGCCTAGCATTCGAAGATAATCAATAATTAGCACTACGGACTATCATCGTAATTCGCAATTCAGTGACAAGGCCTGAATAAAGTCGGCTTTGTAGTAGATCCGACCACTTATCCGCGTACATTCTCCTTGTCTAAACACTCCGTGCTTTGATTACAGCGCTTTGATATGCTCAACTACGAGTCGATGCCAGTGTTGCCAAGTCAAGATTTAAAATTTCAGTAGATTTTGACAAAAAATTCAGTAGATTTCATAAAATATCAGTAGATTTTGGAAAATGTAGTATATTAGATATAATTTAAGACTAATAAGGATAAAAATAACTAATATTATTAATTTATTGTAAACAATGATGATATTAATGGGTAAAATGCAGGGCTCGAAATGGACCGGAACGCACCGGAGCGCCGTTCCGGTTCGTAAAATTCCCAAAAGTATCGCTCCGTCTCGTGGACATATACATTTGACCGTCTGAGCTAGATACACATCTATCTTAATATATAAAAATTAATATTTGTGTGTTTGTTTGTTCGTATTTAATGCGCAGCCATACCGTTCATCCGATTGCGATAAAACTTTGTAAACTTATTGCTTGCACTTGCGGGAAGAGTATAGGCTATACTAATATATAAAAATGAATGTCTGTCTGTCTGTCCCGTATGCGTTTCTATACCATTCATCCGATTGCAATGAAATTTTGGTAAGGGGTTGTATGCACATCCATGAAGGTTTCTGAATTAGAAAAATTATCATCTTCTTCTTCTTCTTCATTCTATCTTCTTTTATTCGTATGGTTCCTATACCATTCATCCGATTGCGATGAAACCTTCGTCAGTTGTTGTGTTAACACCCGCAAAGGTTTCTGAAATAGTACAACTGTCTTCTTCTTCTTCTTCTTCTTCTTCATTTTATCTTCTTTTATTCGTATGGTCCCTATACCATTCATCCGATTGCAATAAAACCTTCGTCAGTTGTTGTGTTAACACCCGCAAAGGTTTCTGAAATAGTACAACCATCTTCTTCTTCTTCTTCATTTTCTCTTCTTTTATTCGTATGGTCCCTATACCATTCATCCGATTGCAATAAAACTTTCGTCAGTTGTTGTGGTAACACCCGCAATGGTTTTTGAATTAGTACAATCATCTTCTTCTTCTTATTTTTCTTCTATTCTATATTCTTCTATTCGTAAGCGTTCCTATTCCATTCATCCGATTGCAATAAAATTTTCGTCAATAATTGTGCCAACACCCGCGAAGGTTTCTGAATTAGTACAACCATCTTCTTCTTCTTCATTCTATATTCTTTTATTCGTATGGTCCCTATACCATTCATCCAATTGCGATGAAACCTTCGTCAGTTATTGTGGTAACACCCGCAATGGTTTTTGAATTAGTACAACTATCTTCTTCTTCTTCCTTGGTTCCTATACCATTCATCCGATTGCAATGAAATTTTGGTAAGTGGTTGTATGCACATCCATGAGGTTTCTGAATTAGAAAAATCATCATCTTCTTCCTCTTCTTCATTCTATCTTCTTCTATTCGTATGCGTTCTTATACCATTCATCCGATTGCAATGAAATTTTGGTAAGTGGTTGTATGCACATCCATAAAGGTTTTTGAATTAGAAAAATTATCATCTTCTTCTTCTTCTTCATTCTATCTTCTTTTATTCGTATGGTTCCTATACCATTCATCCGATTGCGATGAAACCTTCGTCAGTTGTTGTGTTAACACCCGCAAAGGTTTCTGAAATAGTACAACTGTCTTCTTCTTCTTCTTCATTTTATCTTCTTTTATTCGTATGGTCCCTATACCATTCATCCGATTGCAATAAAACCTTCGTCAGTTGTTGTGTTAACACCCGCAAAGGTTTCTGAAATAGTACAACCATCTTCTTCTTCTTCTTCATTTTCTCTTCTTTTATTCGTATGGTCCCTATACCATTCATCCGATTGCAATAAAACTTTCGTCAGTTGTTGTGGTAACACCCGCAATGGTTTTTGAATTAGTACAATCATCTTCTTCTTCTTATTTTTCTTCTATTCTATATTCTTCTATTCGTATGCGTTCCTATTCCATTCATCCGATTGCAATAAAATTTTCGTCAATAATTGTGCCAACACCCGCGAAGGTTTCTGAATTAGTACAACCATCTTCTTCTTCTTCATTCTATATTCTTTTATTCGTATGGTCCCTATACCATTCATCCAATTGCGATGAAACCTTCGTCAGTTATTGTGGTAACACCCGCAATGGTTTTTGAATTAGTACAACTATCTTCTTCTTCTTCCTTGGTTCCTATACCATTCATCCGATTGCAATGAAATTTTGGTAAGTGGTTGTATGCACATCCATGAGGTTTCTGAATTAGAAAAATCATCATCTTCTTCCTCTTCTTCATTCTATCTTCTTCTATTCGTATGCGTTCTTATACCATTCATCCAATTGCGATGAAAATTTGACCAGTTGTTGTGCGCATGCCCACGAAGATTTCTGAATTAGAAAATCATCTTCTACTTCTATTCTTATGCGTTCCTATACCATTCATCCGATTGCAATGACATTTTGATCAAGTGTTGTGCCCTTGCCCGCAAAGGTTTCTGAATTAGTACAATCATCTTTTTCTTCTTCTATTTGTATGCGTTCTTATGCCATTCATCCGATTGTGATGAAATTTTGACCAGTTGTTGTGCGCACGCCCGCGAAGGTTTTTGAATTAGTACAACCATCTTCTTCTTCTTCTATTCGTATGCATTCCTATACCATTAATCCGATTGCAATGAAACTTTGGTGAGTTGTCATGCGCATGCCCACGAAGATTTCTGATTTAGAAAATCATCTTCTTCTAATATTCGTATGCGTTCCTATACCATTCATCCGATTGCGATGAAACTTTTGTCAGTTGTTGTGCGCACACTTGCGAAGGTTTCTAAATTATTATTATATAAAATACAAAGTTTGTTGTTTGTTTGTTCCATCCAATTTTGATTTTTTTTTTACTACATATTAATAACATTAATAACGTTTTCATATTTTGGATTCGATTTTAATTTAGTGTTCTTATGTTTGACCTTTACTCCTATTAGAATTATTTTCATATTGCCATATTGTATTACACAGATATTTTAATATTAAAAAAATAATTAACTCTTATTATTTTTCAAATATCTAAGATAAATATAACCACGAAGTGACCCTGTGCGAAGCCGGGTACTTCAGCTAGTATAATATAAAAATCTAACATACTCATTTTTATAAAATACACATACATACTAGATAACTATGTTAATATTTTCGTAAAATTATCGAGCGCTCCGGTTCGTAAAATATTCCATTTCGAGCGCTGGTAAAATGGCGTTCTTGGGTAGAGTTACAATGCTTTCTTCATCAATTTAGAAGTGTAACACATTAAAAAGATCGTGGGTAAATCATTTCAAGTTTATTATTAAAATGATCATCAGTAAACTTACAATTATGGAGAAACACAAATATCAGTAGATTTCTTGAATTTCGAAAAAAAATCAAAAATTCAGTATATTGGCAAAAAATATCTGTAGATCTACTGAAATTTCAGTAGACATGGCAACACTGGTCGATGCCGACTGTCTTACCGACAAAGTGATGATTATCGTGTACGCGCGGCCTTATACCCAAGCCACACGGCGTTGCAAATAATTCATCGTGAATCCAATGGGAATTAAATAAAATCGGCGTACTGCACCTACTGCAGTTTACATGATTTTAGACCGGCCTTATGGGTGGGTATAGCGTTGTGAATCGACGCAGACAGGTGCCACAACACAGGTGCTTGATACCATCATAGTCCGCGCCAGGGAACTCAGAAATGATGGGAACTGAAATACCTGACGGATAAGGAGTAGGTAGCAGGTAACCGATCTCGAGTAAGGAAGAACCGAGATAAACTTAAACACGTGTCAAGAATACGTCATACGTCGAATACTAACAACTGCTCTCTACACGATTGCACGTGCATAATGCGTGTTTCATTTTCATAGGACACTCACACATTCAAAACCCTGCATCAAAATTATAGCGTATTGAATATAGCCATCGGAATTATATTTATCAGGTATCTGTTCTGTGGTCCGCGCTGATCTCTTTCAAAGTACAGCGCCGTGTATCTTAGCCCCTCTCATAACAAACATTGGTTTAAAATAGACAACGATTTGATGGGAAGGATAATTATTAGTTATAGTTGAAGACGTAGTTGAAATTCTCAATTAATTAATATCTAAGCCCTAACTACGTAGTAATTATTATTAGGTATGGATTTAAAAAATCCTTGAACATAATATTTTCGTATAAAACAATAACATAATACCTATCTTAAATCCTATTATCGATGAATGTAGGTAGGTAGGTGACTGTGATTAGGAATTACCTACCTAGTAGAACCTATTAAAAATAAATTCATAGATAATATCTAGAATTTATGTGGACTTTAACACCTGAAATCTTAATCAGATTGTTAGTTGAGATAGGTACCTATGTAATCTGTGTATTGCGTTGTACGTTATTTGCAATATTTACATGAAAACATAAGTACTTTTTTATACATATTTCTAAGAATAAATTTATTGACATTTTCGTTTAGTTAGTTTCAATAAAACTTCGGTCAGGGTCGAGTAATGTACATTCTAATTAAGAATTTTAAATTATATGCACGATGGACCAAGTATGACGACGACTTACTAATACCTACCTATCTCTGTGGTGGGTAATTCTTTTTAAGTAAAAAATAAAATTTAGTGTCTACTAACTTATCACTAGTAAGATTTTATGAATAAAGATAATATATCTAACTGTGTTCCGACAATATTCTTTATGTTGCGATACATAGCTTATACAGCAAAATTCAGGTGCCAATGGTGATTGGTGAATATTGATGATGGTCAGAGCGAGGAAGTCTTCTTGAGATGGCCAAGGTCCACCACGACGAGCTATAGCGTAAAAATGATATATTCTTAAACTGCATAATACCTGCATAATACTATTATGTACATAGTATTGTGCGTGATTATTATAAAAATATTTTTGTAGGTTTCATGGAAATATTATAATGAAAATGCTAAAATTATATAGGACATAGGTAATGCAACTACTTTTAAACATGGCGTCCGGGAAATTTCGAAAATAGGCCAAAACGAATGTGCTTTCCGTTACCAACCATCGATTTTTATCAGAACCATTATTGAGTTAAGATCACGTCCACCACAAAGGGCCGGGCTTGGGGGGGGGGGGGGGGGGGCGGCGTGGCGGGTCGACGAGCTAAGTGAGATATTATGACGATTAACCAATGTGTGTGAGAGGTCGCATGTTACTTGGCTACCACTTGGAATAATTGGATGCCGAGTGCTGACAACTCAATAATTTAAGTGGATTTATTTACACATACAAAAATACGTAGGTTAATCTTAGTTTTACCTCGCGGAACCCTGGGGTCCACAGAATACCGTTGTGATTAACCTGTGCGATATTTAAGTAGGCCTGCCAAAGATCCTGGCCTGGGGGTAGTGCGTTTCAGGATATGTGGTTTATGGTTAACTGATGAACTGGTTTGAATATTTTTTTCACAACCCGCTCGACTACTTACCGAAGCCGAAAGTTATATTACCGAAAATTCCCGGACACTAGGATTAAGACCCCTTACGCTCTGTCGACTGGTCTCCAGTAACCATGGTTGCCAGCAACCAGAAAGTATGACTGGTCGCCGCAACCACGTGCGTACGTGCTGATTTCCTTTCTTATTCCTCGTGGTCGCTGTTTACTTGGTTGCCGGAGACTGGGAGACAGTACGTAAGGGGACCAATAATGTATCCAAATATTTGTAATATTATTATACTTACATTCACTTTTGCGTACAGTGTGGTTTATCTAAAATTATTTTGCCTTCACAATTAATTTAATATAAAGTAATAAAAACATAGGTACATTAATATGACGTTGAAATTGCCTCCGTTTCAAAGTCCATAACTTGTTAAAAAAAATGACGTGGTACAAGACAGTAGTGCCAGTGAATACGATAGATTATGTAATTATTACTCATTGATTGTGGTAACTAACCAAACATCAGGTGATCGCAAACCAGTGATCCAATAACAATAATGACTTGTCTATAAATAAAATTTTAAGTTGCAAAGACTTTTTCTGAAACAAACGTGGATGCATTCTAAACATATTATCTTTTTTTATTTAATTAAAATTATTTAATTTATGCAGAATACATTAAATTATAATACTGTATCGTTTGGATGTATGGATATATTTTAAAAATCAAAATTCGATTGCTATTTCTTTTATCGTGTGCGCATTAAAAATCAGTGGGTCGGACATCTACATCACTTAACGCACCATTAGCACCACTTGGGACAGGTGACGAAATCGATTAGCCAGATTATTTGAAAGGGGGCTCGAAACGTTTCCAACCAGTCATTCAATTATCTAATTATACCAAAAAATGTTAAAAAGAAGAGTACCTATTTTTCAGAAATTGCTTACAAAATATGAGGTGTCTGGAAACAAAAGCGGCAGTTTTTAAAAATTGATAAAAACAAAAATGGATTTGTTCACCAGCTGCCACCAGAATATTGCGGTTTTTGTTTCAATTAATTTAAAAAAAAAATCCGTTTTTGTTTCCAGACATCTCATATTATTATCCATATCATAACATAATCCTTGAAGCTGTCATCAAGAAGGCCTGATAACCACATTACCTGAGATACATTAACAAAAATAGACCAAATTATAATAATACAAATAATTTTTAATAAACCATTTCTTTTATTCAACGAATGATTCTTAAGATTTGAGAATGTAACATTCCATATTATTTTTGAACATACATAACTTGAAAACATCTCAGATATACACCCACTAGAAAAATCACATTTGAAAAAAATACGATGCTCGACGGGATTTGCACCCTATATCTACTGGTATCGCGCCAATATGCTTTAACCAATTTAATAAGCTATGCATGGATTTAGATTCGTTGACCTTCTTTTCATTTTCGTTGTAAGTCCGTTGGCGTGTTTTATTTATAATGGTGTAAGTAGCACTGCAGTGGTCAACGGCATTCAATATGACATAGCTGACGATGGTGTGTTGACACTTGCGAGTTCATAATACCTAAAATTATAGAAGCTGCCGTGATTGCTTCACACTGTAAAACTACATTTTTCAAAAGGTCTGCTTCATGAAATTTTACTGCAATGACTCGGTATTTTGTAACTACAGCCAATACTACTTTTTGGTACTTAGAGCCTTATTTTTAATACACGTATTCAATGTCAATCATGGGACGTGGCATGTCACGAGGAAAATGCGCGATCTTTTGCTTGTCGCACGGCATGCAGAGCTCGAATTGAACCTCTACTACTGCTCCGTCCTTTAATTAAAAATTACGTAATTTGTGACATGATAATATGTGATGATGTGTTCGTTTTTTTTTTTTTTAGGAAAATTGAGTTATGTATACATTCAGATTCGTCTCAGTGAGGTTGGGACAAATAAGCTGTGTCAATATATTGTGACATGTCCATTTCTTTTTATTTCGTTCGAAGTTTAAAATTGCTCTCCTGAACAATTTGGAAAAACGGACATAATTATAAATTATAATAATTATATCGTCTGGTATCGTGTTTTTCCAACTTACTACAGACTTATGAATAAGTTTGGTGAATAAGTTTTGTACCATTCCATAGGATTTGGGTTTAGTATTCCAGGATTTGTCTTAATTATTTATAACATCGCTAAAGTCTATAGATATTTTATGATATTACTAATTTCACTAACTAAATAACCGTAAATAATATATATAATATGTAATTATAAGTCCAAACCAATGTTACCCGGGGGTAGACATACTATGTACCTACTGCATGTGGTAGATAAAGTAAGGAAAAATAGTAATACCAATTTGACAGCATATTTCGCTCAAAAATAAATTTTGCCTGCGGCGCTGAAATACGTTGTAACCCAAATCATTAATAGGAGTGCGTATCTGCGTCTATAAACTATTATTACGTATTATCATTCTAATGTACCTAGTTCGATAGATATATCTATTACATAAAAACACGCAAATTTTAATATTTTCGGAAAATTATCGGGCACTACGGTTCATAAACTTTTCTGTTTCGAGCGCTGGGCATGATCCGATGCTAGGTTGTGATAGGGTCGAGGTTGAGTAAGTTATACATAATATTATTTAAAATATTGCTCTCGTAAGCCGCCAGTTGAGCATTAATATTATCGAGACGATGTCTGGACTTTGGTTTGTGATATACCTACCTACTGATATAATACGATTTCTTGTATGCATGTGATGATTTGATGAGTAAACTGCGGGAAATAAAATTATTGCACAAAACTTATTATAATATAATATGACTTAGGATTCAATAGGAATTCACCAGGGAATACAACATTAATGGGAACTGACTTACCCTACTGCAGCGATTTCCAAACGGGGAGGCGCGAAAAGTTTAACACAATAAGCCACAGCTTCGCAGTTTACAAATAGTTTATAAAACGGCCGCTAGTTATAAACTACATAAAAAATCACTCCTATAAAAGGTTGTTTGCAAACCTGTCTGAAAATATGGAGACTAATAATTATAGAATACCTCACTTGTATGCTATTGTGAAGCGCGTTGGCTATCCCGTGAAAAAAATAAATAAAAGGGTCAAATCATAATATTGAAATTTGAGGCAAATTTGTTTAGGAACGATAATTTTGTTGTTAAACTTGTCTATTTGGTTGAAATTGAAAAAAAAATGAGTGAATAAATCAATGCAAGGACCATTAATGCATCCGCTAATTTAAAAAGAATAGAGTGAAGGCATTCATAAAAAATGGAGCTTTGGAAATCAAAATTACAAAAAAAATATGTTCGCCATGTTTCCACTTTTAAATGATTTCTGCGCCAGATATATTGAAGCAAACAAAAATCTATTTACTGAGTTCTTGGTTAGTTTGCTAATGCACTTTTCATATTATTTTATTAATAGTAAAAAAAGTCGCCAGGGCTGTTAAATATTTTAAATATGTGATTGTGCTTTGCAATTTGATGTGATACCTATAATATGATGATTAATATACTTAAATGATAACTGCCGTGTATAATTTAGGAAACACTACATTAGAGCACCACACTGCCCTTAGCCTCTGCGATAGGTACATGGGCCCGTCAAAGATCCTGGCCTGGTGGCCCGCTTCAGGATGTGGGGCCCATGATAGAATCCATTTGTCAATGAACGATGATGAATTTGGATTGACTACTATTGAAATTGATTGTGCTAATAAACAAGCACATTCATTGCATAAAAAACAAATTAATTTAAAAATGAATATAATATAAGTACCTACCTACTAAAACCTTGTTTATTTTTATATTTTTTTTCATTTTTGTATTAGTACAGGTGTCTGTATTATTTAATGAAATAAAGGAGGGGGGAGGCGCCAAGATTAGATTTTTTTTAAAAGGGAGGCGTAGTAACATACAGTTTGGAAACCACTGCCCTACCGGGTGTGGAATAGCAGGCTAACGCTGTTGAGTGTGGAAAAATATGGGATAAACTTAAACACGTGTTAAATAATATGTTGTTTTCAATTGTTACGCCTGTATGATAATCACGTAAATTTAACGTGCATGCAATATTGATATTGATATGCTGTCGGTATATTTTGTTATAGATATTATTAATTGTGTTTTATGGCCTGTCCGCCATAAAAGTACCCTGCTTCAAAAGTTTGGTCCATGGTGACGACTTTTACATTTCTATTTATTAATCTCTTCTGTGGAATTCACAGTAAAATATCCAAATATTATGTAAAATCTTGTCTGGCAATGGTTGGTAAGTATGACCGTCTGTCTATAATTCTTAGATAATGTGTATACTGAAGTATAGAATCAATGACATAGAATATATTCAAATCCATTAAAGAATACTTAAATTCAGTTAGTTGTAGGACTGATTTTATAGAAGATGTCAAACTTTAAGATGGCCATACTTAACTCTTATCATGTTTTTGAGACTTACAAACTTATGGCAGTAACAGCACGATGTGGGGTTTACCTGCATAGCTAAATTAACTAATTATATATGGCGACTTGTGTTTTGTGAGATTGTGATCGAGAAATCTTGTCTCGAGAACACTCTAGAAATGAACAGAACAGAGTCTCAAATCTTGAGAAATAAATTTTCCGAAATTTACAGAATTCTCATTTCTCGAGAAATCTTCAATGAAAATCTGGAGACTTCGAGAAATTGTTACCCAAAATGAATAAAATAGTAAAAAATATCAAAGGGAATTTATAACGGAAAAAGAAAGCCGCTTAATTCGATTTGAAATAGATATTGTTGAATTACCGGAGGAAGAAAAAAAAGCAACTGACAATGAACCGAAACAATAAAAGATAATTCTGCGCTAAAAAATCTTTGAATAAGAAAAACTAAAAAAAATATAAAAAAATATTCAAATTTGATCTCAAACTCATCTGAGCGAATTAAAAAAAAATAAAGGTATTTCTTGAGAAATCTGAATGCCAATGCCAATTACCGAGAAAATATCAAAGAATCTTAAATTCGAGAAAATGTAAATTATCAAAACAATGTGTCAAATTGCAAGCTTTCTTATTTTTCTGCTAAATTCCTCTGGTAGGCGGTGAAGTCACCTTAACAATATAACTATGACTCAAAAGTGTCGTTCAGACAGACATACATCTGCCCGTAAACAAAATGTTATATAAAAACTGTTTTAAAATCAAATAAAAATGTTTTTTTTACAGGGATTTGTTTACTATTTTATTTCCGAAATCATCGTAAAACGTTAGCAAAATTTATGATAATAGATTGCATCTATTATACATTATGATAATCATCAACTAAGCTTTGCTCTCCACTTGTGGTCTCAACAGTGCTCCATAATAATAATAATTTAATAACAAATGTAATAGGTTATTTTCAAACATTCTTTTGACATGTCCGATACTAATAGGACCCTATGACCCTCCACGGAGTGGAGGTTTGCATCAACAGATTTTTGTTTTCATGAGAAATGGATGTCAGCCTCTTGCTCAACCTACTAGGTCGATACTCTGACTGCATACACAAATTGAAAAACATTATGCGTATTTGCCATACCCAGGATTCAAACCCAGGACCTACCATACTATAAGCCTACTATTATAGTAGAGGCAAGGAATTCATAAATCTCAGTATTGTCATACCTGTATCGGATACATTAATCCTTTGAGTGAAGCCGACCTTACCTTGAAGGTTTTCATATGAAAACCATATTCACAAATCGATAGTAAATTTTTAATGACATTCATCCCGGGGGCTAGTTGTGCCATCCTAATTTAGGACCCGCCGATGGGCACCATTTTCATAACAGTAAACTTCAACAATAATCAATAGTCTTCAACGTCTTTGATTGTAGTGAATGAAGGAGAATTATCGATAGTCAATGGAGGTATTTCTAAGGTCATTTATTGATAAATTAATACAGTATAATAGTACAAAACGAGTACAAGTTTTAATATCATAGACACCCCAAATATTTTATATATTTATATTATAAAAGTTAGGCATATAATAGGTATTTTAAAACAGCAAATCTCATAAAATATGTCAGTATAGTTGAACAACATAAAATGCTTAATTAGTAAAACAATTATATGGTAAAGTAAAAATAACTACACATAATTACATTATTATTGATATTATAATATAAAAACAAATAAATTTGTATTGGAATATTCCAAAAGAATCTTAACAAAGTGTAATTTCATGTAAAACAAATATTTATAATGATTATAATTTGTTGTTTTTTTTTGTTGCATGAAAATAAATAGGAACCTTAACCACTTATGTGAGTCTATGAAAATATGATGAACATGTTACACATAGTGTGTAGACGAGTCATTTCCCTCTTCTGTTAAGTTATTAATTTGTCACCTACGAGGTGTCGTTTCTTAAACCTCGATATATTTCTTAAATAAACATGAAATTCAGAAATGGTTTTCCCAGGTTATACTTTGAGCACCACTGGCGTATATTATAACAATTTTATATTTGATTTTCATTGCTTATTATAATATTATAATAGTTAATTAAAAAGAATGTTGCCATAATAAAGGCAAGTTACATGAAAGTTTAGTATACAGGGTAAGTAATAATTCCCACATACGCAAAAATCAGTTTGTCCACTCAGTATCGTATACATCACTCAGTTTGAACTTAAAGTACTAATAAATTATTTTTAATTGTTCTGAGAATAACAACAAACTGTTTTTGTATTATTCAAACTGGGGTTTTACATAAAGATATTTTAGGTAGGTAGGTACTAAGTTAACTTATAAAATAAATTATTTTGTTGGTCACACTCAGGGGATTTTTTTTGTAACATATCTGTTTTTTACTAAAAAAAATGAAATGTTTTCTGAGCCCTTCATAGTATAATATTGTTTATTATTTTGTAAGATTGATTTCTATTTTGTAAATGACCGGTGATAGGTCTCTAGAGTAAAAAAATGTTTATGAATTCCCTGAATTATTGGAATCAAGGCTACAGACATCTTAGCAGCAATCTGGGGACATAGAAATCTCTCACTCTTTCATATACAAATCTTGACCTCCACGTCTACCCTTTGGTTATAAAATAAATACCTATATTTTATAATTAACTAATATAGGTATCATTTTAAAACCGCCATTGTTCCCTGCCTTGCTGAGTTTTGGAGACGTATTAAACAATTGTTTGGCTTTTCAATCATGTTGTATTGAAAAATGATTAATAGTTAAATTACACATACTAGGTAGGAGCAAAATCATTCCATAGATAATTCATTATCTATGAATATAATATTTAAAGTAATTACCTGTGCCAAAAGCAAGTGAACCAATAAAGCTAGGTATATTAAATTAAAAATGTTAAATAATGCTTATATAATACGTTAATTGATAAGCTTATAACTTAGTTAACACCGTTGATCACATTATTGGCATTAAATAGGTGATTGTTTCTGAGATGGCAGCGAGGTGTTCGTCGTTTCTCCCTTTCAGAATTTCCCGCAATAAACATCGCTATCTGCTCCTGTAACGGAAAACAAATCAAAGTTGAGAGAAATTATTTAATTAAAACCTTTGATAACCATCATAGGTCAGGCATGTCCAACTTCAAATAGGACCTGTGCAAAAAGCCTACTGTACGACGGTAAAGAAGAAGTACGCCTGGGTTTAAAGTGCAGAATTCACATGTTCTCTTTCCCTCACTCCAGCGGAAGGCTATAAGGGAATCGAGTGATACGACGAGATCGTTAATAATTTAAAAACGACTTTCACGTAAGTTGGTTAAGGAAAAAAAAATTAAAATGATTAATTCCATACCCAAAGAAATCATATATGTATGTAATATATAACTGAATGTGCACACTTTTTATACTTTCACAATTAAATTCCTATGGGCGCGATCGGCCAAAATCCATGTCGTGATCGACGCACTACATGTCTGCTTTGATATGGCAACATGTGTGAAATGTTAAATTGAAGTCTAATTTAATTATACACTATCCAATCCAATAAATTCAAGTATTGAAGGCTTATTTTGGCAATAGGTTTCTGCACATAGAATCATGTATGTTATTGACTAATTGGCTGAGTCTGAAATTATAATGGAATCAGTGTGAAGTTCTCTTCAAATGAACCTGCAAAGCGAAACCCTTTGTAGCTAACTTAATCAGTAGACCAGAAGTAGAAGAATATTTTTTTTACCATCATTGGGTCAGTCTTATAATCAATGTAATCAAAAACTCACCAAAATAACTTTAGAATGTTGTTGTAATTCTGCAATAAGGACCTCTAGACGAATTTTTAAAACATGTGCCTCTCTCAAAACTGTCTGTTTCGCTTGCTCCAAATGCACCCGCTGGAATTATAAAAATAAACATTATTTAAAAAACAAATCCAATAAAAATAATAACATTATTAATAATTAATTGTTTCTTTAAAACTACTCAAAAATAAAATCGTCTTATCCCAGAAAACACACACTAACTAAAGTTATATAAAAATTTGAAAATAGATCCTTTACAATGGGTCCTCCTTCTTGGACAATCAATGGTATTAATTGAATTGAATGAAAAAAACCTTGAATTTTTCTTGCAAACGTATTAGTATACTATTAGAGAAAGTGAATGCTGATATAAAATTACCTAAAACACATTAAAACTATTATAAAACTAACAAATGGCAGCTTTGCAATCGAGGCTGTGATAGTGAACTAAAATCATGAAACATATAAAAAAGTGGACTCAGAAGTAGGTATGTGAGAACTAATATTTCAAAATAACATCTCTCTCAAAGACTTCGGTGAATTTGTGCTTTGAACAGACGATATTAAATTACATCACATCACCATGTTTGTAACTAAGAGGATCATAATATGGGCCTCCACAGATTTTATTTACGAGAAATGGATGTTAGCCACTTGTTCAACTTATTGGGTCCATACTCTGGGTCCAAACATGTGAATTTACCAGACCCAGGGCTCGAATGTGGGACCTGAATATTTATTAACACAGTTGAAATTAAACCAAATTTAATGATAGTAATGTGGTGTTTTCATATAACAAGATCACAATATAGGAACAAAATATCTGAGGGTAGGTACATTTTATCTCTTAAAAAAATAGTTTAAAAAAACGTTGTTTAGATGGAGTGCTTTGTGGTTTTGATCAGGTTATCATTTAAGTTTTTAGCGTCAGATACGTAATAAATGAGCCTGATGTTTAAAATGTCTTGTTTGTTGGTTTTAATACACTTGAATACAGTATAACCTCGTTTTTACGTGCCCGGTATTCACGTTTTCCCGGCAATTGCGTGTAATTTTTTCGGTCCCGATGTATTTCAGTACATTTAATACCCGCATTTACGTTTTTCTTTCCCGCGATTTACGTCGGAAATATTCAAAATATGCAAGTTACGCGCGCTTCTGAAGAACTGTCTGATGAAGACGAGGTTGATATTCCAACAAAAGAAGAAGCAATGAGGTTCACCGAGGGTTTAAAAACCTACTTTACAAACTTTGCTGATATCCAAGATGACACTTTTAAATGTTTATATAGTCTTGAAAGAGAATTACATAACAAAAAAACAAAAATGCAACAAACTAATATACATATGTACATGATTTTTTCAATAAAAATTTAAATTGAATGTTGTTTTTTAATAAAACGTTATTTTTTTAGAAACATAAAATTTTAATGTTCTTTTTTTCAATACCCCCCTTTTACATTTTCCCTCCAATTAGGTTTTTTTTTTCCAATCCCTTAAAAAACGTAAAATAGGGGTTATACTGTATCTCAAATACCATTTGGTGTTTTGTTAGTGTTATACCTACATAAGAAAAGTGTTTTTTGACATTTAAAATTCTCACTAATGTCGCGGCTTCCCAATATGAAATGTAGTATGCAAATTCATTACCTAGTATATATGAATATTTCTTATCAACAGACAATAATAATTAATAAGTACTAAAAATCTTTTAAAATCTTTCATACACACCCACTAATGTTTAGTACATCTTGTAAGCACCGAAAAAAAATCTAAACGGAATCTATTCTTAAAAAAGGCATTCTTTACCAACACCCCCCAAAATTTAAAAACTAATGCTAATAAACTAAAAAACTATGCCTCACAATATTATTACTATGGCATTATCTGGATAGGCTGCAGATTTTTAACGACACATGTTGAATGTAGGACGAAGCTCTTACTACAATCGCTGTAATACTGATAATTTGTGGCTTAGTATTTCATAATTATTCAGACAGATGTCACTGTGTTTTTAATTTTTTAGATTATGCCAATCAATCAACATTGGCTAGTAATTTGAGGGCCGACGAAGATGAGGAGTTATGGAGATGCATTGCCACTAAAATATTTCAGATGTCAACATTGACACAAATGAGGACTGATAGAGATTATGGATTTAATTAAATTGGCTTGTTGCTTTGAAAACTATGAAAACAAACAAAAGTATTGTTTAAAATACATTTAATAGAATAATTTTACAGAATATTTCACAGATAGATTAGAATCCATTTTGACGCATGCCCAACAGCAAAGCGACGTGGATGTTAAAATCATTTCTGAAGCCTCTCATAAAGAGATTGTAAAATGGCAAGTCCGCCAGTTGAGGAAAATGCGGGGGCGGGTTTGGTGATTCGGAAGATGGAAGCAGTACCTTGATCAGCATGTCGGCGGCCATGAGGAATTGGTCTGTAGCCATTCTTACACCCCGAGCGGCGGTACTGAAATAATAAAACAATAACAAAATCAGAAACAATCCAGGATTCAACACATATTGAACAGGTATTAGTATGGGTAAAAGAACAAGATGGTGTCAGACAGGGCTCTTACCTGTCTGCTATTCAGTATAGTGGCAAGATTGGAAACAGTCCCTAGGCAAAGTTTCGTCCTTAAGCAGTCTTAGAATGCCGTCCCGTTTCGTTTTAAGTTTCAAATGTTCTGCAAATTCATTAACGGCCCACGTGCTCGTCGTAGGTCAAAATTGAGTTTTTATTGTATTTTAAAACCATGATCCTGGACACTCCTTAAACGTTGTAGATAATCTATTTATATAATTTTGAAGCCTTATTATCCTTTATAGTTATTTTAAACATTTAATGACTGTATAAAGTATTTTTGTTACATAAAATAGTATTCTTTTAAACCTCTCGCTCTAATGTTTTAGAATATAGTCATATTTCGGTACGTAACTGTGCAGTGGTGTTAAGATTTTTTACATTTATTAATTTTTAAACGCATTTATGCAACCATTAGTATAATTTATTACGAGATAATTTTTGTAAAATATTCACGATAAAAAATTATATTGATAATCTCTGTGATCCCAAATTTGACAAGAATTAGGCATTTTATTATTAAAAAAATCGGCAAGATTAACACATTTGAAGACGATTCTAAAGATATTTATTATAAGCTATGTCTTTGACCATTCAAGTGTGATAAACATCTTATGAATAATGATTGCTTTATAATAATTATTAACCTAAGAATAAGGTAGTGTTTTTTTGAAATACGCCATTTCTTTTGTCATTCCCCAGTGGTTAAGCTACAACATACGGCCGTAGCCATAAATTGACAAACTATAATTGAAGTAGGGAGTAAAATGATATTGACGTGCGTGTTTGAACATGTACCGTTTAAAAAAAAAATAAAAAAAAATTTGATTAGGTACATGTTCAAACACGCGCGTCAATATCATTTTACTCCCTACTTCAATTATAGTATGTCAATTTATGGCTACGGCCGTATGTTGTAGCTTAACCACTGGGGAATGACAAAAGAAATGGCGTATTTCAAAAAAACACTACCTTATTCTTAGGTCAATAATTATTATAAAGCAATCATTATTCATAAGATGTTTATCACACTTGAATGGTCAAAGACATAGCTTATAATAAATATCTTTAGAATCATCTTCAAATGTGTTAATCTTGCTGATTTTTTTAATAATAAAATGCCTAATTCTTGTCAAATTTGGGATCACAGAGATTATCAATATAATTTTTTATCGTGAATATTTTACAAAAATTATCTCGTAATAAATTATACTAATGGTTGCATAAATGCGTTTAAAAATTAATAAATGTAAAAAATCTTAACACCACTGCACAGTTATGTACCGAAATATGACTATATTCTAAAACATTAGAGCGAGAGGTTTAAAAGAATACTATTTTATGTAACAAAAATACTTTATGCAGTCATCAAATGTTTAAAATAACTATAAAGAATAATAAGGCTTTAAAATTATATAAATAGATTATCTACAACGTTTAAGGAGTGTCCAGGATCATGGTTTGAAAATACAATAAAAACTCAATTTTGACCTTCGACGAGCATGTCCCCCCTTGAGTACTCTACTTATAAGTAATGTAATATTATTATGGATAATGGGTGTCTTACTGAGGAATGTTAGCCACTCCGTTAGTGGAGAAATTGATGAGGTGAACGAGTCTCCTGGCAGATTCCCTGGTGAGCATCACGATGAGCTGCTCCAGCGTTGCGGGCCTCGCCTGATTCTCCGGTTCATCTTTACTCAGCGACGTCCAAAGCTCTTTGGCTTTTATCAGAGCCATTTTTGGATCTTTAGCAATCTGTCAAAATGCAAAATATGTTTTAATATCTGACTTCTAAAGTAACCAAGGAGCAAGGCTCCATAATGTGGGGTTGCACTACCAAATTGTAACCAGGGGGGGAGGAACCCCACTAGTCAATGTGTAGATGAGTATGGATACTATGTTCAAATTTTTGTAAAATAAATATGATCAGCAGGTTGCCGTCTATGGAATTTGTTCATTATTTTTAAACTCATTAATCATTCAAATTCAAACCACTCTCTGCAGAGTGGAAAATAGCCTGATGTCATAACGTTACAATATTTAGATGACTGTTCTCTAAATGTTGGTTAAATATTTAAACGATTAAGAATCTTTTATCTGTTATTATGGCAAATTTCACTTACGAGTTCAGCCACATAGATGAGCACATGAATAGCTTCGGTTGTATGCTCTTTGAGAGCGCGTGCTTCGAGAAGTGTGCGGCGTGTCAGTCGGCGCTGCAGTTTCCTGGACAGCCTGTCTACGTGCTGGATTGTGTGCACTGCTTTCTGACGACCCGCCTTGCATTCTTCTTGGGCTGCTGCCTTATCGTCGCTTATTTCTTTAGCTGTAATTATAATTTTCAACACCAAAATTTAGATTTTTTTTAGATTGGCACCATTAGCGGCTCCTCTCTTAGGTCAATTGGTCAATGACCCTCCAAAAATAAATATCTTACAATCTATGTAGGTTATAATCTAAGATGTAGGTACAATGTCTTATAATTATCGGCTAACGCGTCAACTCGCGACGCACGCTAACCGTGTGTATAACATTTAAACAGAAGGAATCACGATCGGTCGCTGTATAGTCGGGCTCGGGCATTTCAGAATCTGCCGGGATAAAATATTTATAAATATTAATTCTCTTTCTCTCTCATTTCTCATATGTCAGACGAAGAAAAGCACAAAGTCTTTTTCTTTTTCTTCATATTATTTTGTCGCCGTATTAGGCGTCATTTAGGTCATTGCCAGAAATGAAAGAGATGTAAATTTTCAATGTGTTAAAATGAAACAGGTATAAAATGGGCGAGCGTGTTTTGTTTTGATAAACCTTTTTATACTTATTTGTTATCGCTTCCTATTGTTGTCTGAAATTTTTATATGCAATTTCAATGTTTGTATGCAGTTTAGTTTAAATCCAACCTTAGAGTAATACGCATCGACTGCATTCATTGTGTTAAACCATTGTATACAAGTTATCGATTAAAATGTCATCTGCTATATTAATCATAAAATTTACCTTCTAATAAAATCAGTGGAAATATAAAAAGTGTTTTATATATATAAATGATCCCGCCGTTCCATAACAGTACACAACACTTTTTCTGACAGTGACAGTTTAATGAAAAATGAAGCTAAAAAGCTACGGTATTTTATTAAATGTGTTTGATTGTTTGATGTGAAATGGACATTTTTTTGAAGAGTAAGTAGGCACCTATCTATAACAATTTCTAGCACTTCTTTTATAATGTATAAAAACCTAATTTGCAATACGTTTTTTAAGTATACAACGAAAAGCCAAGTTCAAATAATATAATTACTTATTTAAAAATGACCCACCAAATAGTCGAACAAAGGGCCGCCAATGATTGGTACTAAAGAGTAATGGGATAAATCTCGTCCCATTGACCATATCGACATTTGTCGCAGTTACTTTTAGCTGTGTGCTTCTACTTATCTTCAGTATCGTAGCAATTAAGCAGTAACCATTATATAAGTTTTTTGTTATTTTGTATTGCTTTTTTATATTTACACCCATTCAAATAATGTTTCCGCAAAGGAAAACATTGTCAAATCAATAGAAAAGAAACATTCTCGAAAATGAGAAAGAACACGGTGACATAATATGGTCCAAAGCAATTTGTATGATTATTTGATACGTTTTTTTGTCAGTTCCTTTAAAAATATTTAATTGGGGTTTCACTATTATATCTAAAGATTCTAAAGTCATGAGAACATAAGAAAGGTGAAGAATTGGCAATAGACATGACTCAACTACGTGCTAAGAATCCAAGCATGTGTTTTGGTTTTGTTAAACGGATTATGGTGTACTGGAAGGTCCTAAATACCAATCTCAGACTGTTGTATCTGACAGAGTTATGGCACACTGGCATAATTTAGATTTTAGAAATATGTAAGAAGGCTGGCAAGTGACAGGGGTTCTTGACGTGCAACGTGGTGTCCATATGTTTTACTTAAAAAGCGGACATCATTGGCGAAGAGTGACTTATCGAAGTAGATTGACTATGGGGGTCATAGTGCATAGGTAGGTACTTGTCATTCATATTTACAGGACTGGCGATAAATGGCGTTAGTTTTTGAAATTTGATTTAAGTTTCCAAAATATCTCAAATTAATTATTATGATCTAATATTTAATTATATGCTTGAAGGTTGATAATGAAAAGCCTTCAAACTCTAGTACAATTTGTTGGTTTGTTACGATCATTTTATCATCTGATGTAGATGTCACATTATACCATAGAGAACATGATACATCTATGTACGGATTATTACAGCCTTTGAGCATATGAGACTATTAATAAATGTACAGCGCATCTGTAGTTAGATATATTGCAACAAATAATACATTATATTCATGACCCGCACATCCGGAAGCGGGCCCCTAGACAAGGATGTTTGGTGCGCCCCTCTGCCTATTGTTAAGATGAAGGGCAGCGTAATATTTTTACATTAGTGTTCCCCAGATGGTATTCCGCAGAACCCCAGGGTTCTTTGAGGTCAAATTAAGGGTGTTTCGTGTATTTTTAGCGATTTTTGTATTTCTAAATAAATCCAGTTGATTAAAATGTTGCTGAGTTGTCGAAACTCAGCATCATATTATGAAGCACTAATCGCGACCCCGTTGGTGGTCAAGTGAGTGAAGCCACATGGGCGCTGCGTCCGCGTTGCGTCGCGAGACCGCTGTATTCGGACTGCGAGCGGAATGTCAACTGACATATTGGATAAATAGCCATTTTTATAGTCTGGAAACATACTAAAAATAATAATAAAATAAAATTCTACAAATGAATTATCATTTAACTATATCAATCTTCATACCACATCAAATTGCATCGCACATTATATAAATATTCTTTATATGTGTCGCTGAGTTTCAAAACCCGCTATAACACTTTTTTGAAATAATTAAGATATATATCAATGGATTCGTTATTAAAATCTCTACATGAAAATTTTATCGCATCTTTCAAAATCCGCTACGATTAACTGTCATTTATGAAACAAAATCAAACAAAATCATTATCCGCTATAACACTACTGAAACATTCAAAAACCCTTTTAGTTCAAAAAGTTTTTATTGATTTTCTCAACATAATGAAAAAGTGTTATAGCGGGTTTTGAAACTCAGCGACACATATATCATAAAAGCGCCGCTGGCACTTAACTGGCCACGGCGGGACCCCAGGCTGGAGCTCTGTCAGCCCCCCCCCTTGTGATGGCCATGATTATATTATTACATATTGATGTCTCTATCAGTCTGTTACTATTTTTATTAACGTAGGCTTTAAATAATCGCCTAAGTAAGGAGTCTTCGTCACTGACGGAAGCATTACTATCAAATACAAAAAAATATTATGTATATTATGCAGACTTTAAACATTAGAATCATTAATTTTATCAATGTGTTTAGATAACTGGTATAATTATAATGTTGCAATCTATATCGGCTAAATGACAGGATATTGTTAAAACTAGATAAAACTGCCTGTTGACAATGTTGTCTAGTCTAATAAAATTCAAAGCAATTATACAAAATGTGAATAAAGAGATAAAGTAAATTATTAAACCTAATTAGTAATGAGTAATACAACAGTAGAGTAAACTTTGTACCAATTTAACGTTTATAAATTGTGTGATAATTATAGATATTAAAGCGAGAAAAGATCAATAAGGTTTGCCTAATTGATGAGTTCAATGAATGTCAGATGATAATAAATTTATGAATAACTATTTTGTCTCTTGGAAAAGTATCAGACTTTGCTTGCCAGACAGACATACATTGTTATTTCTTTAATGGTAGGCAAAGTTCATTTTGTGGCAGACATGCATGCTTACGTCGTGTGTATTCTCACACATTGAGCACATGTTGTCCAGACATATTAAAAATACAGTAATTATTGATTATTAAATGGGGGTAAAAACTCTGATCAAATAAATAATTTTAATTGGCATTGGCGTACGTGTCTGGTGTTAGGTCATACATTTTAGTAACGTATTATCATATTACAAAAAGTTAATAATGAAAAAATTCTAAGACAGTCGTTAATTATATATTTATTTGCCTTGCAGTGCACTCTGATAATTTAATATTACCATATTTAAAATTTAAGGTTATCTATAATACAAACCCTCAAAATAATCCACAAATATTTTTAATTACAATGGAAAATTTTATTTTTAAAAACATTTTTGCTATAGTGATAATAAGTAATAAAAAAGTATCTACATAGTAACTTACTAAATATTTTTTATTTACACTGATAATTAAAGCATTTCTAAAAATACATAATTCCAAAAGAATTCAAACTCAATAATGCAACAGTGGTTGTAGTCATTTTCTAGACTGGAGCGCTCTGGCACTTCTTCAAACAGTTCTCGACAGTATTATGTTACACATAATAATTTTGTTTCACTTAAACATAGAATATTATGTCAAAGTAATTTTTAACTTAGGACAAAATTGAGAAATTAAATATGTATATTATTATTCATAAATAGTTAACTGGGCATAAAATTGCAAGAGTAACGATTACTCAGTCCAATTCCGAAGCAATTATGACCAAAAATATTGCCTACTAAACAAGGACCACGCGCTCACGTCGACCACTAGACGTTGATATTCAAGTGTTCGGTGCAAGGCAGTTTGGACATGGTTCAGAGGTGGTCTCATATGCGCATCAGTCCAGCAATTATTCTGTTACAAAAATTTTCGTGCCTAATCTTTGATACATTGAAAAATGTGCTCGAGAAAAGCTGGGGGATGGGAGGAGGATATTAGGATGTTTAAAAACTACGACGCGGCACTGTTTTAGTAATAAACACTACACCACCGACCACCGCAAAGAGAAGAAAGGAATATATTATTTATTACAAATTGGTAAAGCTAAAACAGATTATAAACGTTTGGTGCATTCTTTTCTATTACGGCTTTATGACATTTTTGGAAAACTGTTAGCTGTGAGGATATCTTCGTAAAGAGCAGCCGTTATCAAACTTTGAAAATTGTATTAGGTAGGTACTTGAAATGATAGAATATTTTAGCCACCCTCAAGTAGGTAATGCACACACCTGGGTAGGTGATAAAACATTTCACTGGTTAAGGGTTTAAATCAATCAATATGTATTTCATTTAAGGCATGAATATTTGGAACAGTCTGCCTCTATTTCTATACCAGGTACCACAGAATTAATGGGAACTGAAATAGCTAACAGGTGTGGAGTAACAAGCAACCAATTTTGAGTGTGGAATAATATGCGATAAACTTAAACACGTGTCAAGAATACGTCATTCTAAGCATGTCCTTCGTTCTGACAACTGCTCTCGGTACGGGTGTGGAGTAACACGCAACCAATCTCAAGTGTAGAAGAATATGGGATAAATTTAAACATGTATAAAGAATACACTTGTCCTTCGTTCTGACAACTGCTCTCGGTTTATGCACCAATGCTCATTCAATATTAGTGTATTTGAAGGTTGCAACACACACTATTGCATGTCTAATGTGTGTTTCATATTCGAAGGACACTCACACATTCAAAACCCTGTATTGACACAGATTATTTCTCATATCCTGTTATAAGACTTTGACATACCATATTTTGATATCTTGTAGATCTTAATAGATAACTCAATTTGCCAAAAAAAATGGTCATATCGTCACTGTTCTGGCAGAAGACACTAATTCGAAAAAATGACATAATGAGTTAGTACCAAAATGTTCCTTATTTCAAACTTTACCGTCTGGAAACTTTCTTAATAAATAAACAGTCTTTATTTTAAAGTCATCCTTTTTAAGATTACTTAATAAACTCACATGATAGACCATTATTTCAAACATTTTAACAACTTCAAAGTCAAATTACTCAAAACTAGTATTCTCCAGTTAGTGTGTTCTGCCAGAACAGAGACGATATTGTGTTTTGCCATCTTACTACAGATTTATTCTGTCACTTTTCATATTATAATATAGGAGGGGAAATTAATTATCTGTGTAATTGTTACAGTTGTCTCTCATAGTATGAGTATAGCTTGCGCAATAAATTACTCACAGTCTGTGACATCTTGAGAATCGGGAGGAAGATATTTGTCAATGTAGATGTCTGCTTTATTCAGGGCGCTATCCAGTGTGTCAGCTGCAAATGCCGTCATCCTGGAGTCAATGACGGCTTCTCCGAGCTGCTTTACCGAATCTGCCCTTCTCAGTACTGGCTTCACAAAATGAGAACTCACGTAATCTTGAGCGTTAGAATATATCTGAAAACAAAATCCCCCATTGATACTATTATAATATTATATTGTTGAATGCTATTGTTATATTCCTGCCTAGAATGGTAGTTCTAGTAGGTAACATTATTTTTAATGATAGATTACCTATTGTGTTCCTTCAAACAGTATAATAACTCGTTTACACCTAATATCAGATCAATCAAGTATCAGATACGTACATTCAAAAATGGTTTCTAACAAATAAAATCTTTAGTGCTATGGTGAATAACATTCAATATGAAGATTGATTACTTAATATATCGTTCTGGCAGAAGACACTAATAATTCGTAAAAATTATATATTGAGTTAGTTATACCAAAATGTTCCTTATTTCAAACATTACCGTCTGGAAACCTACTTAATAAATAAACAGTTTTTATTTTAAAGTCGTCCTTTTTACGATTACTTAATAAACTCACATGATAGACTATTTCAAACATTTTAACAACTTCAAAGTCAAATTACTCAAAACTAGTATTCTCCAGTTAGTGTGTTCTGCCAGAACAGAGACGATATTTTTGAATGCAACATTATTTTTATTGAAATTATGTATATCATTTTGAAAAACCTTGGAACACAAAAATCATGTACCATGTGAGATTCGTACACACAAAACATTTTCGTAAGATGGCCAAGACCCACATCGGATAGTCAATTAAAAAAAATAGGTTAACTATATCTTGAATTAAATTACAAAGTTGACATCCATTTTTTGACAAGAAATTAAAACCCTTTAGATAGTGAAGCTATTATAAATTATTTGCAAGAAACACACTTTTTAATTAGCTAGAAGCTAAATTAGTCAACAGTACTCATCCGGGGAGTGAAAATGTGTATTCGAATTCCACACAGTCCAAGTTTTTTACTAGGATTTTTCTAGTCTATGGGTTAGAAATGAAAATCATAAAATACAATACTAATTATTCTATGACAATAATCCTTTTCAAAATTAACTGTCTCTCACTGGACCTAGAAAGAATCATTTATATGGCGATTGAAAATAATCATGAATCATGAAAAATAATTACCATTTGTGGAGGTAGGTAAACAGATGGTACTCTTTGTTCAACAATATCTAGGCTCTTGCATAGCATTTGATCAATTCTGGAGATGGGTCCACTAAAGTAATTAACAGCTGGTATGGCGAGGTTCAGAGATGCGAGGAAAGATGACTCCGCTTTTGTCAGCGACCATTTTGTTAAAGCGTTTGAATCCTGTAATGACAGAAATGCACATATTATTTTCTATTTTGGTCATATATTCACATTGGTTGTGATTACTATTATTTGTTGTGTGATAATATTTTAAATAGATGTAAATATTGAAATATGATGAACCTAGGACAAATCTTCTTGATTTCCTTCAGTCATGTTAACCCATAAAGTGTAAAATTATAAATAATTAATTGCAGTCAAAGTATAAGCAATAACTAGCACTACGATTATAATGCACACTTCCATTTCACGGCCTGACTACATAGAGGGACTTGGTTTAATTTAGAGCAAACGAAATAATAATAGATCATTGAATGTAGAAATCCCGTATTTCTCCTTTTGTTTTCAGTTTGAAAAATAAAAACTTAAAACGCTTGCGTTTCAGAGGGCAAATAGGCTTTTGCATATTATTTTTCTTTTATAAATGCTGAATTACTGAGCGTAATGTCTCTTGCGACATAATACGAAAGCTGCAATTTAGCAATTTAATACATTTCAATTATGGTTTACGTCATTTAAAACAATTTTTTCAATACGTATATCTAAAAATGTTAAAATATTTTTTTAAAGGAACATCAATATACAAATTTTTAAAAAAATCATTGAAACTATGAATAATTAAAGAAAATCTAAGACGTTCAAGAGAACTTAGTAAATTACGTTTTATTGATAAAAATAACCATAAAATAATATAAAATGTTAATTTTTGTGAAATGTCTTAAAATGGCATTACTAGGCTTAGGATTTTTAGGTGCTAAAAAATGAACATACCAAAAATATGTAGACATAATAATTGGAAAATATGTTTTTAAAATTTCATAAATATATGCTAAAAAACAAAAATAGGTGCTAATAATTTAAATATGTACCTATTACAATAAATCATATATATTTCAAAAGTTTAATTTATTATTTATTCACAAACAGAAAATGCTTTATTACAATCTTCTTCTTACATAATATATAAAAAATAATAATATTTGTTTGTGTGTTTGTTTGTTTGTTTGTTTGTTCGTATTGAATGCACTGCCATACCGTTCATCCGATTGCGATAAAACTTTGTTAACTTATTGCTTGCACTTTCGTGAAGAGTATAGGCCATATCTTATATATAAAAATGAATGTCTGTCTGTCTGTATGCCTGTTTGTCTGTCTGTCTTTCTGTCTGTCCCGTATGCGTTCCTATACCATTCATCGGATTACGATGAAATTTTGGTAAGTGGTTGTATGTACACCCGCAAAGGTTTCTGAATTAGAAAAATCATCATCTTCTTCTTCTTCATCATTCTATTTTCTTTTATTCGTATGGTTCCTATACCATTCATCCGATTGCAACGAAACTTTCGTCAGTTATTGTACACACACCCGCAAAGGTTTCTAAATTAGAAAAACCATCTTCTTCTACTTCTTCTTCATTATATCTTCTTTTATTCGTATGGTTCCTGTACCATTCATCCGATTGCGATGAAACCTTCGTCAGTTGTTGTGGTAACGCCCGCAAAGGTTTCTCAATAAGTACCTACAACTATCTTCTTCTTCTTCATCATTCTATCTTCTTTTATTTGTATGGTCCCTATACCATTCATCCGATTGCGATGAAACTTTCGTTAGTGGTTGTGCCAACACCTGCAAAGGTTTCTGAATTAGTACAACCATCTTCTTCTTCTTCTTCATTATATCTTATGGTTCCTATACCATTCATCCGATTGCGATGAAACCTTCGTCAGTTGTTGTGGTAACATCCGCAAAGGTTTCTGAATAAGTACAACCATCTTCTTCTTCTTCTTCATTATATCTTATGGTTCCTATACTTTATACATTATTCTTTATACTTTATACATTATTCGTATGGTTCCTATACCATTCATCCGATTGCGATGAAACCTTCGTCAGTTGTTGTGGTAACACCCGCAAAGGTTTCTGAATAAGTACAACCATCTCTTTCTTCTTCTTCTTCTTCATCATTCTATCTTCTTTTATTTGTATATTCCCTATACCATTCTTTCGATTGCGATGAAACTTTCGTTAGTGGTTGTGCCAACACCTGCAAAGGTTTCTGAATTAGTACAACCATCTTCTTCTTCTTCTTCATTATATCTTCTTTTATTCGTATGGTTCCTACACTAATCATCCGATTGCGATGAAACCTTCGTCAGTTGTTGTGGTAACACCCGCAAAGGTTTCTGAATTAATACAACCATCTTCTTCTTTTATTTTATATTCTTCCATTCATCCGATTGCAATAAAACTTTCGTCAATAATTGTGCCAAAACCTGCAAAGGTTTCTGAATTAGAATAACCATCTCTTTCTTCTTCTATTCGCAATGAAACTTTGGTGAGTTGTCGTGCGCATGCCCACGAAGATTTCTGGATTAGAAAATCATCTACTTCTTCTATTCGTATGCGTTCCTATAACATTCAACCGATTGCGATGAAACTTTTGTGAGTTGTTGTGCGTACACCTGCGAAGGTTTCTAAATTAGTATTATATAAAATACAACGTTTATTGTTTGTTTGTTCCATGCAATTTTGATTTTTTTTACTACATATTAATAACGTTTGCATCATAGACTATAGATACATCTAGACACCACCCGTTGCATTGCTAAATGAAGCTGCGTGCGATGCGTTTGGTTTGTGAGCGAGCGAACGCATTTGTCTACAAATGTTCGAGACCATAGACCATTTCGGTAGTGCTCGCCCAAAGTGCTCGCACTAGACGCTCAGAATTAAAATATAATTTTCCATTTTTTTACGTTATATAGTATTTTTAAGCGGTCAAAATGCAACCATTAGGTAAAGATATCCATAATTTAAGTTATTTTAAAGAAACACTAGGTCACTGATAATATATATAATAATATACAAATAAATTATCATGAACATGTATCAACTTACCTATGAAACGTAATACCATATTCTTGCTTATCAGTACGGCTACCATATTTTAATACAACACACAGAACCATCTTTCCTACTTAATTAACAAAAAATATTTACCATTGACTTTATGTCTAACACAAAAAATAGCAATTTAGCAACACGAGCTACGATGCTACGTGAAGCGATTCTCCACGATTTGTTGGCGATACTTTTGGAAACTAACGAAAACATATGTAGACCTTTTATCTTACTCTAGCGTGTGTCGCAGAGATTATAAGGGTGCCGAATACTTTCTCACTCGCACTCATGCATCGTTTTTGTTCAGGCCTTGGTTTGCATACTTTGGATTCGATTTTAATTTAGTGGTCTTTTGTTTGACCTATACTCCTATTAGAATTATTTTCATATTGCCATATTAAACATAAAAACAAATTACCTCTTATTATTTTTTAAATATCTAAGATAAATATAACCACGAAGCGACCCTATGCGAAGCCGGGTACTTCAGCTAGTAAATAATAAAATAATGCTTCAAATTTTTGAAAGTGAATCTTTGACGATTTGATCTTCGCAAATTTGTATACATGGAAAAACTTCTTTCCACTTCTACAGATGTTATTATTACGGATGTAAATAAAACTATTTCTGAAGTAGAAAAAATTTAAACATCTGAGGAATCTGACGGATTTTCAAAATCAAAACAGCTTTAATATTCTGCAGCGTTTGAAGACCAGTATTTTTATTTAAAATACTATTTAATTGGTCCAGGAACATTGAAATTTTGTGTTTATGTGCTTAAACCTAGTATATGTAAAAATATGTAGTTATCCAAAAATATTTAAAAATAGGTAACTTCGGTTAAATAGACTAAATTACGATATTACAAAAATTAAGAAATTACGAAATTAACTTAAATAGGGTCCCTCGTTCTGACAACTGCTCTCGGTTTATGCACTGACGCTCATTCAATATTGGTGTATTTGAAGGTTGCAACACACACTATTGCACGTTTATAATGTGTGTTTCATATTCGAAGGACACTCACACATTCAAAACCCTGCTTCAAAATGTAGTGTATTGGGGTATAGCCTATCTGAATTATATTTATTAATCTGTTCTGTGGGCTATTTCTTGGTTCTTGTGCCGGTACAGTGACAGTTTTGCATGAAGCAAATGAAGCAATCTTTTTTTTTAGCAAGTTTTTAAACCCAATGGCAACCTAATTATTGCTATATTTTTAACACCCAATGGCGGTTTATCGCATGAATATATTTTTGCAATGGATCAGTGCCCCAAGACTCCACGTCTCCAAGCCCGCCACTGACAGTGTGCTGGATATAAAGCTCCAAGTAAGTTATTGCTACAAGAACACATTTGATTCGATCGGTCAAAGTTGAACCATATCTGGTATATTACTATGTCATATTATGTTTAATAATTACGTGCATTATTGAACGTAATCAACGTTTACACAACTAGTAGGCGATAGTATAGTTTTAATAGGTAGTTTTCTGCTCAGATAATCAGTAGGTAAATTTATGGAAGCTAGATGACAGATAGAGATAAGTACAGATATGGGAGAATAATAGGTAACATTCATATTTTGTAAGTCACTTTAGTCTAATGAAGTCTTTGTTCCAAGGCATTGAACTGACACTTGAAATGCATGTAAGAACCTAGTGCATGACTAAAAACATGAACATAGGGATGGGCTCATTTGAGTGAAGCGTGCTGTGTGGTATCTTTGGAGACAGTTGGGGTGGACACGAAGGTACAATTATTATGAACTGTACGTTGTACAGGACCCGCACATCGTACAGTCTAAAAATGCAAAAATGTGACATAATTGTGACAGGAGGGTAATTTTTTTGTGATGAAATGAGACAATGGAAGAATGGTCATTTTTAGCCTGATAGTAATCGTATTATAAGTAGTTTGTACGATTAATAAAACAAATTTAATAGTGGAATTTTTGTTACTGCCAACATAAACATTGTTAAAAATTATAACCACAGACCAGATTAATAAATAGAACTCCGATAGACTATATTTTGACGCAGGGTTTTGAATGTATGAGTGTCATACGAAAACGAACCACACATTATAGACGTGCAATAGTGTGTGTTGTAACCTTCAAATACACCTATATTGAATGAGCGTCAGTGAATAAGCCGAGACCAGTTGTCAGAACGAAGTACAAGCGTATTCTTGACAGGTGTTTAAGTTTATCCCATATTCTTCCACACTCGAGATCGGTTGCCTGTTACTACACACCCGTAAGGTATTTCAGTTCCCTGATTATAACTCTGGCTATGTTACCTGATTTTATAAGCTTAATTCTTTGATTGATTTCTTACACTTACTCTTATAATGAATAATACCTATATTTTTAGGATTTTGATACTATCTGATATAGAGATTGTTTTCTCTGCATCATATAAAACTGCCACTGAATTGATTATCATTCTGAATAGTGATGTTTTATTACATAATGTAAACATTTATTTTATGTTTGTGATACTAATGCATGGTGTTTTTCTCTGCGCGACCCAGGTAAAAGAATAAAAAACACAAACTTTTAACTTTATCAGTTTCACTTTCATATCTAAAAGTTCCATCTTCATTATAATATAGGTTTCCTTCAGTTTCAATATATTTGGATTATCGGCAGAGCCGGCCCGTGGGTCGGGCGAATTGCTAATTAAAATAACATGGACCAAAGAGTTTAATGTCCAATGAAAATAGTGCATACTTTTGCAGTCATATTTATTTGTTTTTATTGAATTAAGAATACAATATATTACAGATTTGACAACTGCTTTTGGTTTATGCACTGACACTCATTCAATATTGATGTATTTGAAGCTTGCAACACACACTATTACGTCTATAATAAGTATTTCATTTTTGTAGGACACTCATACTTTCAAAACCCTGCTTCAAAATGTACAGTACACTCTCAGTAATCCGCCGTTATTTTTACTAGTTGAAATCACAAAATCTAGCTCTATAATTCGCCGGTATTCGATTGTCAAATTCAGTAGTCCGCCGCGTACAAGTATACAACCCAGTTGAGACGGGTTTATTTTGGAAACTTCTCCTTCGTAAAACATAAGTTCATTGCGAAGAAAGTAATGTACCAGGGAGGAAAGTGCCCAAGGACTGCATCACAATTATGCCGTGGTCCAATGCAACCGGAACACAAAATGATGCTTTTGGTCATAGGGAAAGCGAGGAATCCTAAGCCATTCAAGAATATCTGCCTCACTGAACAACTGGTTGTGTCAAGTGATTTACTGTTTAATATTTAGTCTATAAATATGTACTTATAATTTAGTAAATACTTGATTTTGATTAAAACTAAAACCGTAATTTGCTAGTACAAATTTCTCAAAAAAACTATTTTTACGAAATATCTGTTTTAATTTTTATTACAACGTTTTTCTTAGCTCGTATTCTTATTTGTCCGGTACAAATCATGCAATCGATTTTTAACTAACTGCCCGACTACCTAGACATTTGAAACTTTTTGAAGCTAGTCAAGTCAAGTTTATATGATTCAACAGAAAATTTAAAAACGTTGTATATAAAAGTTATTTTTATCTTGTAATTTATTACCATATTTTGTATGTATGCACTATAATCCGCCGCTTTCACTAATTGGACACTTGTCTGGTTTTTTTACTGAGAGAGTACTGTAGTGTATCAGGTTATAGCCTATCTGAATTCTATTTATTAATCTGTTCTGTGGGTACGCGATAAAAACAAGTAGAGGTCACCGTATTAGACAGTACCCCGTTGGGGGATTTATTATATTATTTTCTACCATTTAAAAGTTTAGATGGAACATATTGCATAGTAACATTATTCCGTTACTAATAGTTTCAATCTTAAATATTGAACAATAATAATGTATTAATTTTGTTATTAGATCACGAACCGGATTTGAAATTTACATTTATTTATATTTCATATTATTATAGTTCAACAGTTTATAGGGGTCAACATTCTAAGATTGCAATAGGAATTACTTTTGTTCATATAAATAAATATTTTATAACACATCTCGCAACAGATTCGTTGGATTTTGTATGTTGAGTTTGAGTCCGTATTTTTTTTTCGACATTTTATTTTGTTTCAAGAAGGAAGATAAACACACATTGTGATAACCTCTGTATAAAAGGTTCACATTGTTTTTTTTATCACAGCACTGTTCGTGTAATAATATAAATAATATGCATTCGGAAAAAAAAACAATACAAACCTTAGATATAATGAACTAATCAATAAATATTTATAAATTGTATTAAAATATTACAATAATTATAAATAATTACAAGATAAAAAGAGCTTTTTATATACCACGTTTTTAAATTTTCTGTTGAATGATATAAACTTGACAATTCTATGTATTAATAATTTAGGACAAATAAGGTCAAATTGTCAACAAATCATTTTTTGCTATTTTGCAACAAACAAATATAGAATACTGAAATGTCATTTTGATTTCCATAGTAACGCACGTATATATTAATAATTTAGTTGCTAGGACCACCCTCTTAGCAACCAATAATAGTGGATTGGATTACGGATTTCTTCCAAAATAACTTTTCATACAAAACAGAATTAACTGAAAATGAATTCAATTCTACTTAAAGATGGCTAAAAGTATTAAAAGAATGCATTGGCATCGTGTTCTGATATATTATAAAAGTTTCAAATGTCTAGCTAGTCGGGAATTTAGTGAAAAATCGATTGCAAGATTTGTACTGGATAAACAACCACCGGACAAACAAGAATACGAGCTAAGAAAAACGTGGTAAAAATCCAACAAAATTATAGTTATTCGAATAATAAAAATGGAAAATTCTAATCAATTAACTGAGAGAATTTAAAAAAATCCTCGTTGTTAACATTATTTATTTTACAAGACCGCAGATGAAAGTGTCTAGGGCCTTATTAGGGTATCTTCATCCCGGCCCTACACACATGAGAAAATAGTCAGGATAAAGATATCACTAAACTGTTATCAGTGCTCGTCTACTTCTTAATGGAGTAGAAGCATGGCCATTCAAGATGGAGATCCTCACATATTCTAAATGTGGTACTATTGGAGAATGCTGCAAGTAGGTATACTGGATCAGGGCCGTGTCAAGGATAATTGCCGCCCGGGTACTAACCCAAAATGTCAATACTCCCAATATTTTTATTGGAATGATTGAAGAATAAAAAAAAAATAGGTTGGTAATTAGGTAATAAGGAAGCTCGAGGCACTGACTGATTTTAAGGCCTCGAAATAACACAAAATAACTACCATAAATTTCAACTATGAATCTACGTAGGTAGGTACTTAATTCTTACCTAGTAACTCAAAATTATTATTATTAAAGATGACAGCAAAGATAAGTACATAACAATATAAGTGGTTATGTTGTAGACCGCTTTTATGTCAATTGTTGGGATTTTATTATGCTTTGGGTAATATTTTTACTCCATTTTCGTCTTTTTAAGAGTTTCATATAATAATAATTTTATGACTAATTTGAACTGTTTCGAGGCCCCCTTTTAAAACTTCTGACGATTCGATTGCGTCATCAGCGTCAAAGAAAATCACCGCTGCTCAGAAGTCAATTAACGAATCTCAGTGATCCATCCGTGAGGAACCTTTTAGCTAGGTAATGCGTGTAATGTTTGGAATTAAAACATGATATTATAATAATTGCTATAGATATCTATACCATCATAAATAATATAATAACTATGTATAAATAAATGAATATAATATAATAAAATAAATAAAATCGCTTCGGATATTGATATATTCCACTTACGTGGAGTGAATTTAGGTGAACGTTGTTTTATACATTTTTAAGATAAATCTATCAACGTAGTTCACTCTGTGTGGTTCCATGTACTTTTATTTTTATTATTTTATTATTGTATTATTTACTCATATTACCTACTCTGTATTTTTATTACAACTTATTAGGTCGTATTCTTATTTGTCCAGTGGTTGTTTGTCCGGTACAAATCTTGCAATCGATTTTTAACTAACTTCCTAGTACTAGACTAGACATTTGAAACTTATATCAGAAAACGATGCTAATGCATTCTTTTAACACTTTTAGCCATCTTTAAGTAGAATTGAATTCATTTTCAGTTAATTCTGTGTTGTATGAAAAGTTATTTCGGAAGAAATCCGTAATCCAATCCACTATTATTGGTTGCTAGTCTGGGGTCCTAGCAACTAATAAATTATTAATATATATGTGCGTTACTATGGAAATCAATATGAGTGTCAAAATGACATTTCAGTATTATTTCTATCAAATACAATTTTTTTTGATCGTTTAAGCTAGTCAAGTCAAGTTTATATGATTCAACAGAAAATTTAAAAACGTAAGTACTTATATAAAAAGTTATTTTTCTCTTGTAATTATTTGAAATTTGTTAACAATTACTTTATGTCAAATATGTAAAATAAATTTGAATTTGAAATTAAATAAATCGTCAGATGTTCGAACTTAGAACTAAGTTCATCCCAGTATAAAAGTATTCAATGATATTATTATGTCAAATGTAGCATGTGGCGCCATCACTCGGCAGACAACTCATACTGGCGCATCTTATCATTTAATTTTCGGTTTACAATCATTATCGCTGGATAATTATTATTATTTTATATACCTAAGCGACGAGTGATCAAAATTTTGCAACGCAATAATTGAGAAAGGAAGCATTATGTATAATATTATATTAATTATTATTGATATAAAATTGTGGTCGATATTTTTCGTAATGACCAATTACCTACTTAGTATATTTTTATTGGTACGTATTTTGTTTTGGTCTGATGACAATGATGCATAAAAAATCACGCGAAAGATAAAAAAAAAAAATATAACATCTCGAAGGTAACAGAATTATTTTGATTTGATATGTTAATTTTAAATGAATTTTGAACCTAATAAAATGCCTAATCACGCTTTTGAATTTCGAAACAACACATTTTTAGATAATTAGATATTGTTATTCACGTTTTTTTATAGATATAGACAAATGATAATAGTAATGTAATAATATATAATAACATGTTAATCTATTATAATAATATCGAGATTATTTTGGCAGTGATTTAGGTGTACTTTCCAATGACACTAACACCGCTCCAAAGTCATTTCGTCAATTCTAGAAGAATCTGTCTTCCTTCTACCAAGGTCTATTAATTTGTAATATACATTGTAAAATCATTGATACTATTGATAAATTGGGTATGGTTACATATTTATTCAGTGACGTCCCGTGGGGGTATGCAGGCTATACGTTGCACAGGGGCGACATATTATAAAGGGCGGCGAACGAAGGAACGAATACAGATAGATTTTACAACTTTTGAGAGCAGTGGCTTCATTGTAAAGTAGGTATCGAAAGCTTAGCTTTTAGTACAAAAACTATTGTTTTTTTGACCATGTCCGATCCTAAGAAGATCATATTATTATGATCCTCCACAGAGTGGACGTTTTTAACACCGCGACTGGCGCGTTTGGAGTAATTGGCCATTAGATATAATTAACGTGTTATTTAAATGTGGTAATTAAAAGGTCAGCAGTGATTGTGTTTTAATAGAATTATATTTTTTTGCGAGAAATGGATGTTAACTAATTGCTCAAATTATTTGGTCCATACTCTGATTCTAAACACACATTGAAAAATAATATGTGTATTTGCCAGACCCAGGATTCGAACCTGGGACCCACGACATTATAAGCCGACGCGTTAGCAGCTCGGCCATCATGGGCGTTAATATCAAAGTATAAGCACATATAAAATTATCACAGTGGTGTCTCCAAACCTGTCAGCGCAGACTTTCATATACTTAAAACCATTACTTTTTGAAAGTAAGTTCCGTGGAAATGCTATAATTGTAGTAAATTATAAAAACAAATTTGGTGAATGTTCAAGATAGCCGAAAATAAATAATAAAAAAGGTACGTAACGAATTTAACGACACTATGCCCAAGGACGTCACTGTTTTAGGACATTTAAAAACATAATTATTTAAATGGGGAGTTACATACCTTTATTTTCGTGTATATTTTTTCACCGATGTCTAATCCAGTTTCAATCACTGGAATGGAGCCAATTCGTGCGACGGATTCCAGTCGTGGTAAACTTGGCTTTGGGGGCGGCGCGCAATAGTTGCGTGGCACTGTAACAACAAAGAATAGTATCAATACAATAATCGTATGAAGAAACGCCTTCGCTTGAGGAATTATTTTTGAAAGTGACTTTGTAGCATCGGGCGTGAGGAGCTCCTTTTTAATTGTAGATCCACACCCGGCTTTAGGCATCCACGAAAATATGACGGTGGGCATATTAGATGTGCTTATATGATACAAAAGTGGAGTTTGAAACAATCCCCAATTTTCATGTATGGTAGGATTAAAGCCACGACGAACATATTGGAGTCATTCTGCATGTATACCTTCTCCGGAAGAGTTTCAGCTATACACCAGGCCAAACCGGAGGCTGTTGCATGAATAATTGATACCTTGCCGGTCCCACTGTGACTATCAATGATAATTGTTATATTATGACTTGTTCTGTGATTTTGTTGTTGGATTTTTCTTTTAGAACCAAATGTTTTTTACTATCATCATTTATGATTTTATAATCCGTTTATTCGGTTATAACTAAAATAATTACAAGATAAAAAGAACTTTTTATATACTTACAACCTTTTTAAATTTTCTGTTGAATCATATAAATTTGACTAGACTAACTTAAACGATCAAATTTTTTTTTACTTGATAGAAATAATACTGAAATGTCATTTTGACACTTCATATTGATTTCCATAGTAACGCACGTATATATTAATAATTTAGTTGCTAGGACCCCAGACCCCTAGTAACCAATAATAGTGGATTGGATTACGGATTTCTTCCGAAATAACTTTTCATACAAAACAGAATTAACTGAAAATGAATTCAATTCTACTTAAAGATGGCTAAAAGTATTAAAATAATGCATTGGTATCGTGTTCTGATATATTCTAAAAGTTTAAAATGTCTAGCTAGCCGGGAAGTTAGTTAATAATCGATTGCAAGATTTGTACTGGATAAACAACCACCGGACAAATAAGAATACGACCTAATAAAAACGTTGTAAAAAAACTCTTGACCAATATTGATGAAACTTGCACAGATTATAGACTGCATTGTTGGTAACGACTTAGTGGGCTCGAAAAGAAACTTCTCGAAAATAACCCACTTACAACCATGTGCGGTTAGGTGTGTGATTATAAGTGCGCGCCTAGAAATCGAACAAATTTTATTAATTTGTTCGATTTATTGGCATTGGCTAGTTATTTATATAATTTCAGAACAGGATTTTTTGGATCAGAGAGAAACTGTTGTGATCAAGTCAGGGGAGAAAATTAGTATAATATGTGGATGATATTGCCTTGGCGTTTCAGACCGGATCAATGGATAAGACACAGGAGCCCCTTAGATTCAAAGCCATGTAAACAACGACTGGTGTTTGAAGTCAAACTCATCCAAGCGTATCGCGTGTGTCTTCCAACTGCATAATGCCAAACACGATGCATCAGTCAAGGTTAAATTTTCAAAATAAATATATATGGGGTGTACAATGGTAAACGTGACAGAGGGCAATGCCGCGAAGAACACTCGTGATTAGCACGAGTGCAGTTCCACCGAACTGAACTGAACCGGGTAGTAGATGATAAAGGGAAAATCGTTCTAATGGTGGCCGACCCCTATAAGGGATGGCATGACATGGGATGGCATGGTGTGACACTAAATCGGAGCATGACTTACCAACTCCATCTTAAGCAAATAAATAAATAAAAACCAGTGTTAATATTATTAAAGGAATAGGGAAAACATGGGGATATGCCTATGTACCCTTCGCGCTGCCTCGCGTGCCCTAGTTTAGCTAGGCCCTAGGCCGAATAGCGTGCCCCAGTTTGATGCTGTGATGCGCATGCTGACATTATTGACACGGAGCTCAATTCAACCATGCGTATTATAAGTGAAACACTCTTCCCTACCATACTACTAAGGCTACCGCCTGCAGATACTTTTAAATATTATCCTTCCACCAAAGCTCAGGCGAGACACAGCGACTCAAAGGGAATATAACAATTCTAAACGTTCTCTTCGTATCGACATGGTCTCTTCATCCACATGGCGACTAAAATCTAGAAAGTCTCTCTGGGTTGCAAGAGAGGAGCTGGTTGGAAGGAACGAAAAGCCTAATGAACTTTGGTGCCTTAAATGGAAGTCATCTGGGTAAGTAACTCTTATTTGGTGATAGATCCAGGGTTCCGGGTCGTAAAATCGGCAACATTGTCGTTCCGTCTCATGGAAAAATAATTTTACCACTTGAGCTAGAATGGCCATAATATAACAAAAAATCACACACTTATTTTTTATAAAACACATAAAATTAGATAACTATGATAATATTTTCATAAAATTACCGAGCGCTCCGGTTCGTAAAATTCTCCATTTCGAGTGCTGGATAGAACCAATGGTAAAGCTCAAAGAACAGTTTTAAGTTTTAGTTTTAATCAATTTTTAAAGAAACAGTCACACAATTTTAATAAAAAAAATAAACATAGGAATCAAACTTTGATTTTTTTTCTGTCGCTATATATTATACATTGCCGATCAATTAACAATAATTAATAATACGTAATAAAATGTGTTTTAAAATGAAGGAGGAAAAGACACAGCTCTGATATTAAGTAGGTACCCTCTATCAATTTTATTGCAAGGCTTGGCTAACTATCTATTATATCACATACTAATCTAGTAATACATTATATTATTATTAATTTAAAATGATGTTAAAATGATTTTAAAATGATGTTAACGCGCGTGTTTGAACATTTACCTAACCGAAAATATATATATTTTTTAAACGATACATGTTCAAACACGCGCGTTAACATCATTTTACTCCCTACTTCAATTATAGTCTGTCAATTTATGGCTACGGCCGTATGTTGTAGCTTAACCACTGGGGAATGCCAAAAGAAATGGCGTATTTCAAAAAAACACTACCTTATTCTTAGGTCAATAATTATTACAAAGCAATCATTATTCATAGGATGTTTATCGCACTTGAATGGTCAAAGACATAGCTTATAATAAGTATCTTTAGAATTATCTTCAAATGTGTTAATCTTGCCCATTTTTTGAATAATAAAATGCCTAATTCTTGTCAAATTTGGGATCACAGAGATTATCAATATAATTTCACTTCACTATAATAATGTCGATATAAATTATACTGATGGTTTTATAAATGCGTTTAAAAATTAATAAATGTAAAAAATCGTAACACCACTGCACATTTATGTACTGAAATATGACTATATTCTAAAACATTAGAGCGAGAGGTTTAAAAGAATACTATTTTATGTAATAAAAATACTTTATGCAGTCATCAAATGTTTAAAATAAATATAAAGGATAATAATATATAAATAGATTATCGACAACGTTTAATGTATGTCCAGGATCATGGTTTGAAAATAGAACAAAAGCTCCACTTTGACCTACGCTGAGCATGTCCCCCCTTAAGTAATGTTTACTATCCACAGATCTGTATGGAAAAATCATAAATTTGCCAAGCATCAACCAAAACATTCGTGACTGTAAGACGTGTAATTTCATACAGGACAAAACCTAGAAGATTATTTAAAATATTTAACATTTCGTAAAATGCCAGTTTAAAATCCAGCACAGGTTCGGCTCTGATAATACTATAATCTGGAAAGTACATAATATTATGGCGTATCAAGTAAAAAAACTATTAAAGTTTTCCGCAAGGAAGAAAACCCGATGTATGGTTATTTTTTGGAGAAGCAGGATAGGTAATATTTAATTGAAATGTATTTACCATATTTACCATTATGATGATCGTTACAGGCTGCCAGATATGCTTGCGTTCTGCTGGAAATAGTTCCATTTGCACCCTTGGACCTCCTAGAGGTGGTGGTGCAATATCCCTTATAAGTTTTAGTACAAATTTTAGAAGTATGATTGCTATTGTTAGAAGCCATGTTGACAGTTTCCTCGGCGGTAATTTTAAGTTGAATTCCGTACGCGGACATAAATGCAAACGCTACGTTCCGAAATGAGCAATTAAAATTAACACTTCACCAAATTATATTTTTCACAGACAACAGTATCTTGTTCAAACATCGCGGGACAACTGAGTCTCTTTTATTAACCTTCGAACTAAAAAGCAGACGGTGTGAACTACATTAAGAACATGATGTAATATTGTGCTTTGCCCACCAGACATGATAACGCAATCCAATAAATGTATAATATTAATAATAATTATGTTCTTACTCATATTCAATAATATTTTATTGATAATATTGTTATTATTTTTACTAAATAATGTCCGACATAATAGGTATATTTTAATTTTGCTATCTTACGAGCATATCTAACGTGTTAAATTCATCTTCTTATCTATGATTTAATAGATTATTAGGTGGAAATTTGGTAGCCGAAAACAGCAGTAAGTAGGTAAGTATTTCAAATGTGTTCTAAAATGAAACATTCTAAAATAATACTTTAAATAATGATATTCTTCAGAAGTAGGTACGAATTACAATACCGAATGAAAAAATCAATACCGGTAAGTATAAAATATTTAAAAGATACAAGACAATTCTTTCACGGTACCTACCTACCACAATTGAGTAGGTTACATACAAAAAGGCGTCTCTCGTCGCCTACATATTGAGATTTGCGGATAAAAATAATAGCACAATTTGAGAGGATTTTCGGCATATTATAAGGTTTATTGTAGGTAATATATTAATAAAAGTTAATCCATTGTTTAGATTAAAAGTTTATTTGTTTTAATTTGAACATTACAGAGAGTGGCTGATGTGCATTTCAAAAATGGAGAGAAGTCCATTTGATTCTAACTTACTCATTTGTTTTTCAACTTTCCTGCATACAATAAAAGAAAATAATGTTCACAAACCGGTCGATAAATAATTGCCAAAAAAATATTACATCCAAAACTAAAATCGAATGCTTTTCCGCCCAACATAAATATGTGGTGGTTGTTATTATTTCACGTTTGTCGGGTGATTCAGCCATTTTAGAATAAAATACCCTGTATTTAAATTTTTTGAAAGCGGTATATCTTTATCGATTAATACTGGTATTAGGAAGGTACCAAACGTCCAAAAAATGTAAACGACTGTTTTATTGACCGCAAAGAGATTCTCATTAATGTCAGTCTTCAAATCCAGATTATCACATTGTCACATTTTGTCAGATAATTCGACCGCCGTAGTCGGGTTAATTATTTTTTGTGTACAGTGTAAATTATCGCGTGAATTAATTCAAAAGGCCACATATCCTATACTAGAATTTATTGGTTCATATATACAAATATGACAATCATCCACATCCGAGAATCAAGAATAACAACTTAATTCTTAATATTTTATCATCGTCCATGTCCGCTACTTATACCTACTTTAAAAAATCTGTCGCTCGCCAAAAGTAGAGATTATCCGAATAGCCCCAGTTTACCCTACTGTAAAACGGGATGAATAGGAATGACGTGGTGAATATGAACAGTTTCCGGGGAAAATATTCAGAGTGCTACAATTTCCAAAATGCTACTGTTTGCATTCCATTATGTATGTTATTTGGCAGATAATTTATTTTTATGTCTTATAGAAATTCCGATAAGACAGGAAACGTGACAGTTTGTCATTCATCAGACGTGAACAAGTTTGAATGAATGAACTCAACGCAATTAAATAGGTACATACCTACTTTTGTTAGAGCTAATCCACTGATTAAAGAAATAATAGATACTGTTTCTATTTCCCAAATAAATATTTCTATATTTAATCATGTTTTTTTTTTATTAAAATTTACAATTTTCCCTTCCCGTTCCTATTGAACAGACTATAATTTTAGGAAAATGACGTAGCGAGTGAAGGGTCTAGGACGATTTGGCACCGGGACAACTGGACGCCACGGAATTCAAAAATAAATAGACGTTAGGTACTTATAAGTACTTTAAAAAAAATATTTAATATTATTTATATTTAAATGATTGTATTATGATTTAATAGTTGGTGAGAATGTAAATATGCAGACGTAAATAATGATTTAATCGTGCATATGTTTAAGTTCCAACGAAAAAAGAGTTTTTTATTTTATATAAAGCCTTAGGCATGGTAATTCTCAATCCGCAATAAAGAGTACATTATGTTAAGAGTAAAATGAATTAAAACTACGAAGTAGTAGATAGAAACTGATTAAAATTCCTCGTCTACGTTCTGTCTACGTGTCTACGACAGTGCGGCGTCCAATTGTCCGGAGTCCAGTCGTCCCATTCCCCGAGTGAATGATGAGCATTCCCAGCACCAAACCATACTGCTGAATTGAAAACGCAACTTTTGACAAGTAAATTTAGCTTTTCAGTCATCCAAAATAGGCTTTAAAATCTTTGAATTGAATATGAAATTTGAAAACGTTCCTATTCACCTCGTTTTACCGATATATTATGGTATATAATATCATATCATGTCCAAGGTCAGATGATTTACTATGAGTCTAATTTTATCACGATTATTGATGATGATCAATGATCACACTGCAACACGCATTATTGAGTGATGCGCAATTTTCCTACCGTGAATGGAATTGATCTCCTAATATTAAATAATAACAATATGAACGTAAGTAAGTATGTAAATATGTCAATATTTACGATATGTATTATAATATATTATACTAGGTCAGTGATTCCAATCATTTTTTGTTGGACGGAACACTTGGGACATTTTTTAGAAACTCGAAGAACTGTTATAGCACGGTTTAACCAGGCTGCTATAATTATCCAACAATAGTAATTAACGAGTTTATCTCATTAAAATACTTTGTTAGATTCGATTAATTGACAGTAATTGTAAATCAATTACATAACTTAGCGCTATGGAGTCTGATACGAAAGTCCTCCTTACATTGACTACATGCTCAATATGTTATAGATTATTAATATTGCACAGGGGTCTACTTGAGATATTCGCACAGACAAGGGTAAGTGTCACCATGAGAATATCTAGATCGCATATGCCTATAAGCACATAACATCACAAATTATGGATTTTATCATGTGAACATTACAATACATTGTCGATATTACCCTCTATCCATACAGTATTTTATTTCATAAGGGATTTCTTATTTAATACTTCAAAACATTCCTTATGCAGTAAGGCAACAACACATCCATAATATTATATTATTATGAGAAAATAGCTACTTATTAAATTTACACAATAAATCTTAACTTAGTCTATTCAGTAAGACTTATTCTAAAGATAGCTCTTATTTATTTATATAAAAAATCTTTGCAATAATATTTAACAATATAACATAATACTCTGGGAATTCGGTCTGTTATAAACTTACTCATTGATCATGTCTTCTTATATTATCTTAATTATCTAATAACATTTTATAAGAAATACGAAAAGTATAACAGACTTATACATGTAATGCAGTAGATACTTAGGCAGTGATAAACCGAGGCAAAGTGCCGCTTAGCAGCCATTTAAGTAGTCTCTCTTATTGTTTTACAGGTTGTCCAGTCTTAAGCACTAATCACAAATTGGCGCCGCAGGCAAAAACATCGATGGGATATTTATTTTAACATACCTTTTATCCAAAGTTATTGGACAGGGTAATAAATACACACTTGACAATAAAAAAATATTGCTTATTTTTATGGAAAAATAAAATAAAAACGAAAATATAACAGAAAAAATACTTTTAATAACAACATTTAATAACATTTAATATAATAATAACAACATTTAATAACACCATTAGAAATAAACTGAGTTTGAATGAAGTTTGATTTATAAGATATATAATATACATATTATGTTTACGTTGCTGATTCATTTAATTTTTTCACATAAATTAATAAAAATGAGAAAGATTGGAAAAAACAATGCTTCGCACTATTAACAATGTAATTCCACCATGATCTCATACGTTTACAGCAGTTTCATATTTGGCTGACTAATTAGATTTATGAAGCGGAAAGGCCATAAGTACACCATGATTTTCTTTACTATTTTAAACCTCGCTAGCCCATTCATTAAGTCTTTACTATCAGAAACAGCAATCTCATATTAAATTCACATTATTATTTATATTACAATATTATTTACTCCATTAAACTTATGTATTTTCAAGATTAAACGTATACAATATCTCTATATATATAAAAATCTCGTGTCACGGTGTTTGTGGTCGCACTCCTCCGAAACGGCTCGACCGATCTTTATGATTTTTTTAAAATGTAAATTTGTTAGGTATGAGAATATGTCAACAAGTATATTTCATACCGCTAGGTGATTAGGGTATCTCTATCCAGAAAAAAATTTCTTTAATTTTTTTGACAATTTTTTTTTCTGTATTTTTTTTATTTGGCATCAAAAAATACCTATAACCTCAAATTTTCACTCTCCTACCCCCACCCTCCCATTTTTTAATCGTGATTTTATTATTTTTGTATGAACAAATTTAACCGTCGTTCGTATTTCAAACAGAATGAAATTATTTATGTTGTTGAATGACAGATGGCGATACGTCCGAGAAGAATTCAAGAGAAGCGTTGCGTCATTTTGACATTTCATTCGGCATATCACAACGCAGTGCGTGCAAAATTTTGTACGATTTATTTTAATTTATCTATTTTTGTGTGCATGTATTACAGTGAACAATGCCAGCAAGACGCAAGGGGGGCCATTTGGGCCGTCGAACGAATAAAGCAACATACATGCGAAATAGTAGAGCAGAAAGAACAGACGAACAGATCCAACAAGATAACGAAAACGTGCGTGTGAGCATGTCGCAATTGCGTGCATCTCAATCACAAGAGGCGCGAGCTGAACGAAATCAACAACGACAATTGGAACGGAGCCAAGCGCGCCGGTTCGTAGTTAACACACGCAGAGCAAATGACCGACAACGCCAACAAGTACATCGAGCATTTACATCCACTTCATTCCTTTATCTCGCATTCGAGTACGAGCCAGATATTGAATATTCCGCTCATCCGAGAGTGCTGATTGGTGCTATGGACAAAGAATGCTCCCATTGTCATGCGCTCAAATTCAAACATAAGTCAGCCGGGATATGTTGCACATCAGGAAAAGTGCAACTACCAGAAATTGAGACACCACTAGAACCATTGAACGGCTTGCTCATCGGCATGGTTCCAGATTCAAACCTGTTCCTGAAGTCCATTCGCACATTCAATTCATGCTTCCAAATGACTTCGTTCGGAGCAACAGAAATAGTTCACAATACTGCGGCAAATGGTCAACAATTCCATTCTACGTTCAAAATCAAAGGCCAAGTGTACCACAAAGTAGGCTCATTGCTGCCAATGCCAAACGAACCACATAAATTTTTACAAATCTACTTCATGGGCGGTGAGGACATCAATCGTGTGGATGCACGTTGCGGTTACAATAACCTCAATTCGCCTAATGCGAGGCGCATCGTCGGCGAACTGCAGTCCGATTTCCTAACTATCGTAACCGCTCGAGCGGGTGGCATGTATTGGCTGACGTCACACTTACGTCATGTCGTCTGGTGCCACACGAGACGATAGTTAGGAAATCGGGCCCCTGGACGCCCTATTGAATGAGCACTATGAATTATTGAAATTCTTCAAATCACACATGCACGAATTGCAAAGTGATAATCACGCTATTGTCATCAATCCTGATAAAACACCAGCTGGAGAGCACGTGCGACGATTCAATGCGCCTGTTGTTGACGACGTTGCTGGAATCATGGTTGGCGACCGCACATCGACGCGAGAAATCGTGATTCGAAGAAGAAACAATAATCTGGAGTTCATCGCTGACACACACCGTTCATACGACGCTCTCCAATATCCGCTAATTTTCTGGAAGGGACAAGACGGATATTGCATAAACATTAAACAACGAGATCCCGCCACAGGTAATTCATTTATTATGAGCATCATTACTCATTTTGAATTGAGAAAATGAATGGTTGGTGTTTTTTGTTTTTATCGGCGGTCATCGTCTACAGCGCTCCATTCCTCTTTCTGTCATAGATCCCATCCCCACACACTTACAATACATTCGTTATTTTTTATTTAACAACCAAAATATTCACTAGAAATAATTTATATGGCAGAACAACGTTTGCCGGGTCAGCTAGTTAACAATAAATGTCTTAAATAGTTCCTTTAAATTATACTAGATTTATTTTTGACCGATTTTATCAATGTTATTTGTAAATATAATTTTTTTATATTAACAATGTAAAAAAATGCCAATTCCGGGACCAGTCCCGGGATCCCGGGATTGTCAAATTGTAATCCCGAAATCCCGGGATCAGAATTTTGGCTCGGGATTGGATTCCCTAGCTGTGACTATACTGTCGTGAAGTAATCGGTAAGTCATGCCAAAGATTTTTTCACTATATAACCCAATTTGTTTCAAGTTGTAGCTTTTATGAATTATCGCAGAAGCACTAACACGCCGTGCATAGTCCCTCAGTTGGGAATCACTCTACCTACTAGGTTATGAAAATAACGTTTGGTCCCAGTGCATTCGAACTTAGATTGATAAATGAGTAAACATAGATGATTTAATTATGACACACTAGATTTAAATTTGACGAAAAGCATATCAACTCTGTACACCTACTTATCAATCGATTATAAAAATAAACACTAAAACATGACACGAAAATTTAAAACTTCAAACAGAAAAATGTAAGGTAAGTACAGACGTAATTCATGGCAATGATAACACTCAAATTATTGAGGTATCTAGGTAAAAGTTGATATTAAATTTATCGAAATCACATAAATGATTTATCAGAGTAAATAAAATAAAATGCAGTTGCAATGACAATATCCCAGCAATGCACTTATTACCAAAAAGATGTTAGCAATAATTGTGTGAGGTCATTCATGTTACGAGGGTGGGTCAATAAGTCCTTAGAAAAGCCGACAGGTGGCGCGACTAGTACTGTAAGCGGTTTGTTTTCATGCAGCGGCACTACCGATTCAGTATGCTGCGAAGTTTCAATCAGATTGGTCGGGTTGTTGTGTGTTTCTCGTACATTTAAAAAAAAAATTGCTTGTTTACAAAAATGGAGAAAATTGAGTTTAGAGCTGTTATTAAACATTTTAATATAAAAGGGTTAACAGCAAAGGAAATAAAAAATGAGTTGGATTTAGTTCACGGCACATCTGTTCCTTCACTTGCAACTATTTATAACTGGTTAAATGAATTTAAACGTGGTCGTACATCAACAAAGGATGAACCACGCTCAGGACGTCCTGTAGAAGTGACTACACCAGAAATGATCAATAAAATCCACGATATGGTGTTAAGTGACCGAAGATTAAAGTTGAGTGAGATAATTGAGGTTACAGTGATCTCAAAAGGTAGCGTCATTTCTATTTTACATGACAAATTGGGCATGAAAAAAATTTCTGCAAGATGGGTGTCGCGTTAGCTCACAGTCGACAATAAACGCAATAGGGTGGTGGCCTCTAAAGCCCTGTTGTCGCTCATGCAACGCAATCCGGATGAATTTTTTCGTCGCTTTGTGACTGTAGATGAAACATGGATACACCACTATACTCCCGAGACGAAAGAACAGTCAAAGCAGTGGATTGCGAAAGGCGAACCATGTCAAAAGAAGGCGAAAACCGTAAAATCAGCTGGTAAAGTTATGGCTACTGTATTTTGGGATGCACGTGGAATTATTTTCGTTGACTATTTGGAAAAAGGAAAAACAATAACAGGGGATTATTATGCATCTTTATTGGACCAGCTAAAAAACGAAATTGAAGAAAAACGGCCTCATTTAAACAGGAAAAAAATCCTCTTTCATCAGGACAATGCCCGTGTTCACACATGTTTACGATCAATGGCTAAAATTGAAGAATTGAAGTTCGAATTGGTCGACCACCCACCGTATTCGCCAGATTTAGCCCTCAGTGACTTTTTCCTTTTCCCAAACTTAAAAAAATGGCTAAGTGGACAACGTTTTTTTTCAAATGAAGAAGTCATCGATCGGACAAATGCTTATTTTGAGGACCTTCCGAAAACTTATTTTTCTGACGGCTTAAAAAAATTGAGAAACGTCTAACCAAGTGTATTGAGCTCCAAGGAGATTAGGTTGAGAAATAAAAAAAAAAAAAATAATAAAAACTGTTTTAATGCTTTTTTCTAAGGAATTATTGACCCACCCTCGTATCTAAAGAATCGGTTATGTAAGATACCTACTTATATAAATTTCGATTAGTGATTCTCAACCGAGGTTCCGCGAGATCTAAATATTAAGGGCTCCGCGAGAATTCGGAAAAGCTCACTCAAAAACTAGATACACATTGATACCAGGCTCGCTCACAGAAAAAATGGTTTGGGGGAGGTCCAGTGTGAAAAATTAATTATACTACTTTATTATTGATTTTTACGACGGCGGGAGGGGATGGGTTTTATAAAATCTAGCAGGTGCCGCTGATTTCCGGTCACGGTTGTCATTAGATATTCCATTCACCTACCTAAGTAATTTGTTTTTTTTTCGTTCCTGGTCCAGACCCGAAACCCGTTCAAATATGTATTTAACTTCGAGAATGCCATGAACGAGTTAACTCGCCAAAGATTGTATGTACTGTCAAGCCACAGGCGAGATAGCTCGCGTCTTCATTGTCAATATCACGTCATTGTCTATTCATGTATATTTTCAAGACATTAAAAATCAATAATAATATAAATGTCAATTTATATTCAAAAATCTCAATTAACAATATTTATCATTTTAGTCTGAAAATCTCGACAAAAATGCGTTTTTCAAATTTATTTTAAAGTTATTTATTTTATTAAAAAAATAGCTGATATCCATAAGTAATAAAGTCTAAATAGTATCCACGAAGTTAAAAATTGAGACATTGTTTTAAATATCCTTTCGTTTCGAAAAGATTTTTCCGGTTCCATCAAAATTATCCGTTCAGAATCCTACTCGATTTTCCATTACTGATAGGTGCCCTTTAAATTAAAACACTAAAATAGTTTTATTCTCATGCTGGCAGACTTTCTGCGCATGCCAAAGGTTTGCCATCGCTGTTATAGTTTATCTTATTATCATTCATTTTTTGAGATTGCCATACAGTAGTTTTATGTTATAATATTATATTACACTTGAATTGATTTACTGCCCAATGTAATATAATAAATAAGAATAAATCGGATTGTAATTAAAGAAAAATATGTTTATGTCAGTATTGTTTAACGATTAAACAGTACCGAAGAAAAAATATTAAAAATGACCTTTTCTATAAGAAAATGAGCTTTGACCTCGTTATCAGAATTGTTTTAATTCTCCTCTTTATGTTACAAGAATAAGCGGCATTGAAATGAATGTCAATTCACTATTTTTCATCATTATTATAATACTCGTACATATTATAATACAATACACAATAAAAGTGCACCGAATGATGATCGGTAGAGAAATTTACGTATGTTTAATAATAAACAGTGAATTTTATCGATTGCTGTTACTTTGTGAAACAATTCTAACAAAAAATATGATATATGATCATATCTGTCAAAACTAATTAAATTTTAAGCAACACATGTTTAATTGCATTAGACCAATTTCATCTGCTTGCACTGATATTTCTTCACTTATCGTGCGCCCCAGAGATGGATTAATCATAAGGCTAAGCCACGTCGCATATCTAAACACGTCGAACATGTCGATGTGATTTTGTTGGTATTCACAAAACACAACATGTAATTTAATGTACATCCGCACATAGCGTGAATGCGACATTTTCTTATTTTCTTCTTCTTTCACTCTGTCACGACCCAGCATTGCGGCATAGGGCAATCACACGTTCGTGCCATTTTCCTCGATCCATCACCAACTCTTGCACCTCTTGCCATTGCAAACCTGCAGCGCGTAAATCGCGTTTGTATCACCGCTGCAGGGTGAGGGAGGGCCGGCCACGACGACAGAACCCCTGAGGCTGTGCCACAAGGTTACGAACTGTCGCACTCTTTGGCGGCATCCGGAAAACATTTCCCAGCCACGTAATACGTCTCTTCGTGATTACGACAATCACCAAAGGCTGCTGTGTCGGCTCACGAACTCGGGTGTTTATAACGCGGTCGTACCAATGTACCCCTTTACGACTTCGTGACATTTTAGTTTAATAAAAATTGCTAGTGTTGCGTGTAACAAATTTCACCTAACAAATGGAGCAGGTATAATACCAAAATGTCCCACTTCTACATTAATATTGGTTAGTCGCATGAAGTGACTATCCCGGCATATAATCGTCTATCTATATTCTATACGCATGGAAAAAAGATGCAAAATTGCACCCAGCTTTGATGTATGACTATAATATCCCAGTCGAGATGAAATTCTATAAAATGTTTTCAAACATGAATCTCGTGCAGGGTATTTTAAGATGGATAAAGAGAGGAGATGAGAGGTGGAACATGGAAACATGGCATAGTTCGGATTTACTCCAAGTTCTCAATTACCCATACTATATTTTTCATTTATTTCATATTTCCTCTAAATTTTTATTTTTTTATAAATGTAGGTATATGGAGAGGGTGGCAAAACTGGCGACCGTGTGAAATGTGCCTGAAATTTCCTTTAATATCACCGTAGAAGAGAAAGAAAACAGCATGGGATGACGCAGTGAGAACTGATTTCTGTACCGCTTCATTTGATATCTCAATGGGATGACGTCTGTACAAAGTTTAAAATACATGCATATCGACTATAATTAATAATTATATACCTAGATAATAATAAATAATTGTTATTATTAAAAAAATAAATATCATTCATTACTCACGTCACAGATAAAAAAAATAAACATATAATAATTTAAAAGTTGTGAAACTATTCGAAATATAACCACATATAAGAAGTTATATTATAGTATGTAGTGTAAGGCACTTATATTTAATGAAACCAGGGAACACAAAAATAAGGGAAGTGGGTTAAGAAGGTACAATTTTTAAAAACGGGACATAAACACGTGTTAAAGAATATGTTATTTTCAATATTTATGTTTGTACGGTCACGGTCACGTAAACAAAACGCGCGTCTAATATTGGTAATAGTTTACGATATTCCGGAGGCTTTGTATTGTTTGAGTTTTATGGTCTGACCCTCATTAAGTCATCCACCAAAACTGCATTCAATGTCTTGATCTATGACGACTGTTTGTTTTAATTTCAAAGGGAACCTCATAAAAAACAAAGACGCTTACATCAATCAACACGTGCTTAACAAACGCGTTATCTACGATAATGATAATAATGAATGATTAATATAATTATTAATGAATGCACGTTAATATTAGTTGTGATAATTAATATTATAAATCATAATTTAATGAGAATTTAGTACTGTTCCATAGGATTTAGGTTTAGCGACTATGGTTTTGCCCTCGGACATCTGAAGGGTCTGAAGATATTGTATTGTATGCAATTACTAAATTAATGAATTAATTAATTAATTAAACAATCATATATTTACATAACAATTTATATTATATTTATAAGTACAAATCAGTGACCTCCCGCAGGGTTAAACTGTACCGTAATAGCGTATTATTGTGAGCGGCATATATAGAAAGATAAGTTAATAATACAATTTCACAGTAAATTTCGTTATTTTGTCCGTCCACTGTAGTACGTGTATAACAAAAAATCGAGTAGATTTCAATATTTTTGGAAAACTATCGACCGAAAATAATATTGTGTTGATAGACGTAGTACCTATATGTCAGTGGGCAAGGGTGGATGTAGGCTGTTAAGATCAGCCATAAATAGTGCATACTGAACTTTGTCAGTCATACGTATTTGTTTTCATTGAAGTAAGGCTACCATTTACAGGACGGTGTTGGTTAGTTTATAAAATTCAATTAAACCCTGCGAAACCAAGCCATAATAAATAATAGTCAAAAAATACTCGTCTATCTATAAAATATCTAAAATTATGCAATTAAATTATTCATAACTTGGACATTTTATAGATAGAACAATATTTTTCATCTATTATAGTTTAGTATTGAATTTAAAAAAATGAACCAACCATAATATAAAATATGACGTGTAGGTAATATGTATTCTTAATCCAACGAAAACAAATAAGTATGAATGAAAAAGTCTACACAATTTTGTCGTATCGCCCAAATCATATCAATATTATTATGGTTTGGTTTAGGCAGGGTTTAATTGATTTTTAAAAATTAATCAACATCTGTAAATTGTAGTCTTAGTTCAATAAAAACAAATACGTATGACAAAAAAAGTTTAATGTGCACTATTTATGGTGTATCTTAACAGCCTACCTCCACCCTTCGCTACTGTTATAATATGTAGTCATTAAACAATAAGAATACATATTATAAAATATTCTGTCACATTCTGGAAGAGTATGTTTTTATTTACCACAATCTGTGCATATTTAATTAATATTGAAGGTAAAAAAATATACAACTTACTTTTTACACTTCGAGGCTGATATTTTGGCATAACCCGAGAATTATATTATTGTTTGTTAGAAAACACAATAAACTTTTCTTATAATACAATCTTCTTTTAAAATAATTTATAGAATACGATGCACACAAGTTGCCACTTGAACTTCAACTGAGGGGAGATAAAACTGCTTCAACCAAACAAGTAAGAAATACTTTATACCTATTAATTTATAAATAAATAATAAAAATGATTGCCCGTTTTGTACTATACGGTGTTGGAGAAAAACATTGACATAAACGCGGCTAGTTTATAGATTTTTCTCTTATGTTCACGATGAGGTTCCCAACACCGGCCCACTGCACAATATTGATAATAAAAAAACTAAAACTAATTATTAATATTTTCGTTAAAAATACTGAGTAAATTTTTGTAATGTTAGGGGCACACTGTCGATGATCATTAATGTCAAATTAATATAATATTATATGTATATATTGTGAAAAATTTTAGCCACAATTGACCAATATTTATATGATAAACTAAAGTTTATAATGCTTAATCGTATCGCCCAATATAATATTATGTATACGTCATATTTGCTTGTATTTTTCTGTTCCAAATACTATAACCAGGGTAGTCAACCTCGTTATACCTACCGCCCACTTTTGTATCTCTATTAGTAGTCAAATTTTCTAACCGGTTCCTCAGTAATGGTGATTTATAAAATAGGGAAGTAACTTTACTTTATAAAATTTATGAAGCAGAGTTACAGCAAGTTAAAGCAAATAATAATAATTACTTACCAAATACTTTGTGTCAGACTTTCGCTAAATTTGGCAGAATACATCTTTATAAAACAACTTACTCTAGTTAAATCTATCTTTTTATTTATACTTTGCTTTTGCATACATAGAAGCATGAATTCTGATGAAATTACATTTAATTAATTAAATTATTAATGAGATCCCTGAGGCTGATGCTCCGAAACTAAATACTGGATATCTGGCTCAATTTTTGTCAACAAACCTCTTTCGGAAATATTCTGGCGGTTTCTTTCTTTGGTCATAATATGATTAACAGCACTAAAGCCTGATTCCACAAGATATGAGGTAGGGAAAGGTATCAATAAACTGAATTTCATTTTCCACATATTTGGATACTTATGCGAGGGCGATATAAATAGTATATTTTCTCAAATTGAAATTTTCAGTGGGAATTTTATGAAAACATAATAAAAATGTTTTTAAAACTCCTACCGCCCACCATGAAAGCTGGAAAGCCCACTAGTGGGCGGTAGGGACCAGGTTGACTACCCCTGTAAGTACCCTTATAGTATAAACAACGAAGTAGTCTGCGTTACGGCGCTCCTTCAAATAGTTGTGCTTGTATGATAAAAAAGTGTTATAATAATTATTAAAACATTTATTATATTATGTAGGATTGCCTTGGATTATTAGTAACACACGAGATAAAACGTACCTATTTTGAAAATGTGTTAAAATAGCGAGACTTGGAGAAGACATAATATTAAACTTAAACATAAACGTATAAACGCAAATTCTTAATTTGAAAAACCGAAGGAAATATTTATTTTAATCGGGTCGTGAAAGGAAACAAATTATACTCTCACAATAGTTATACATAATATTCCTACAGTGCGGTGATAGCATATCAAGTGATTAATATAATATGATTTGATGATTTCTGAGCCCGGGCTCCCTGTCAGTCCCCCCCCTTTTGGAGGCCATGATAACAGGGATAGGGTGTTGTAACCTTGGCAACGTAAACAATCAATCAAAAAATAAAGGTGAGCGGCCCTGCTCGACAAATGAGCAAGTTCATCCAGTGTGTGTTCGGCAGTCAGGAGATTCTACAAAGATTCCGCCAGGCTGATGCAGCAGCTCACAGACAAATCTCCCGCACTGCTGCAACCTTAGGGTGCAGACACTCGGGTGGTGCTTTTCTGCAAAATGTTGCTCGTATTGCAAAACCTTTTTCGTTTATCAAATTAAAATTTATTTAAAAAATTTCTCGCCTTGCAAAACACTCGTGTACAATGTTACTCGCAATCCTAGGTTCAACTGTATATTGTGACTTCACCGAGATCGAGCCCGGAGCTGGAGACCTTTGAGTCTTGATTTTTAGGCAGATCTTGGCTTAGAAACATTAACGTATTCTTTAAAAATTTATTTATAAAAATATTATATAATTATACTTCAATATCCCATTGCCCGACGCTTCCTTTTTAATTATATATTTAATTTATTTATTTATTTATTAAGAAAACAAAACAATGTGGAAATAACAAATCTAAATTGGAGACGTTCACAACATGAGATTTACGTTATAACAAATATTACCCTCTGAAGAGAATATATATAAATAATTACAAGATAAAAAGAACTTTCTATATACCACGTTTTTAAATTTTCTGTTGAATCATATAAACTTGACAATTCTATGTATTAATAAAAACTTTTTATTGTACTTGATAGAAATACTGAATAAATATAGAATACTAAAATGTCATTTTTACATTTCATATTGATTTCCATAGTAACGCACGTATATATTAATAATTTAGTTGCTAGGACCCCCTTAACAACCAACAATAATAACCATCCATACAAAACAGAATTAACTGAAAATGAATTCAATTCTGCTTAAAGATGGCCAAAAGAATTAAAAGAATGCATTGTCGTCGTGTTCTGATATATTCTAAAATTTTCAAATGTCTAGCTAGTCGGGGAGTTAGTTAAAAATCTTCAATCTTAAAATACAAATCTTGGAAAAACAAGAAAAAAAATGTACTGGACACACAAGAAAAAATTAGTACTGGACAAACAAGAATACGAGCTAGTAAAGACGTGGTAAAATCTGTACTGGACAAACAATAATACGAGCTAATAAGAACGTGGTAAAATAAAAAAAAAAACATAAGTACAATTTTACACAGAAAAATAAAATTTCGAATACAAAATACATAGCACGTCACTAAAAATGTGTACGTCTTTGGGGAGTGCATTTACTAGTCTTGCACCCCTCGCTAATGGTGTCTGATACGCAGGACACGAGAAAACGGTTCCGATCCAGAATAAATCATGGCTGCGACTACGTATCTAATTGACAGGCGCATGTAAATTCAAATTCTTTAGGACACCAGGATTGGAAACCATCCTTCGCGATAACAGGCAAAAATGTTTCAAGAGCAGAAGTGACCTACGAGATTCAAGAGAGTGGAAAGTAAGCATGCCCTGTAGAAAGGCAGTCGGAAAATAATAAAAATATTGTGCCCCTGGTCAGAAATCAGTTAGACACCCCTGTGTTGGTGCGTAATAATTATAAAGTTTTTATAATATTATCACTTTAGTGTGTTTATTATGATAATATCTCGAGTATAAAAATTTAAAAAAAATATTTAATATGGTCATTACTATCAATTTGTAAATTAAAATTTATATTTGATCAGGCAGTTATTGTTAGTATTTTTTGTCAGTTTGTGTTATTTTGAAGTGAGATACGATAATAATAAATGTTCACAATTTACAAAAGATTGACAGCTGCCAAGCGATCAATGATCGAAGTTAATACTTAATTGATTGCTATTTTCCATATTATGAAAATACCAGAGAAATCGATGAAGACCACAAAGTTTTCCAAAGTTCATCATTCGTTAGCTATTTATTATTATGTGCCCTTGTACATAATGAACACCATGGCGGTCAAGATTCATCAAGTAAACATAATTAATTATTGAAAATATTTTTCAACAGTAGGTATTTGTCCAGAAATCAGTTTTTCCCATCCCATACTCTTGAACAGTGTTGCCAAAATATGCCAGATAGGGTACGAAAATAATATTGATGGCAGAAAAATGCTAGATTTTATCAAAATTCATACATTTGATTCAATTAATTCGTTGGATGATTTCTCTCAACGTGTTGGTCCCGCCCCTCTCGGGATTCTATGACATGCAAGGCCTGTGTCCACAGAACAGATAATACATTATTTCTGAGTTCCCTGCTTGTATCAGTGGGAGACCCGTGCTACCTTAGAATTAGTGCAGGATCCCATAGACTTTTCGTATACATAATATTATGCGGAATGCATTCTGACAATTGGAATAGGTTCTAGGGGTCACAACGATATATTATAATGCCGATGTTGCCAGGCCATTTCAAGGGTGATTTTTTTTTTATTGCGGTTTTCATTTTTTTTTCTTATAACCACCAAAAATGTTGTTCTGAATTCTTCAATAAAACCAAGACCGAATCAGGGATTGATTGAAAATGCAATAATTATACCATGCCATCGGCATGGTCGTAGAACGGTTCGTCCCATTTGAAAAAATAAAAATAGCGGGTAGTGCAATGTGTTCAAAATATCGATTCTTAGGATCCTCCTTGGCTTAAATTATTTTATTTAGTAGCATTTTTGTATAAAATCACCCAGATTGGTTGCATTACTATATCTATGCACATGACATTAGCTTTAGTATTATGGTTAATCCAGAAACAGTGAGTGTAGGTTGCATATATTGAAATCCTTCGATAATCTCAAAAGAAATCCCAACATTTAACAGGCATTGGAAATTATAGAATCAAAGTATGGATTTTCTATAAGGAGGCAATTATAATGCATGTATTATATACCTATCTGTATTCGCAAGTTTGAATAATTATATGAAAATAGGTCTATATAGTTTTTAAATAAAGTAGATAATAAATTAATAATAATATAAAGGTAATAAAGCATTTTAATATTCAAACGTTTGATGTTCCATATAATTTTTAATTTATATGATGTTATAATTTTATAAAATCCATAATTCCGGTGACCACATTTTCGTGGGGACAAAAATAATAAAAGGGCTATGGAGGGAAACAAAATTCCCCAAAACGAAAATTAATAGACTGGATAGAAAAGTGAACCTATCTTTAAATATAAAAAAAATCAATTGACATGCACGGTTAAAAATTAAAAACGTTTGATGCTCAAATATTGGCGTATTTGTATTAATAATAATATTATAATATTAATATATTATTAAAATAATATACACGTATTTAAGTTTACCGCACATGTCTCCACGCTCGAAAATTAAACCTTCTTATAGCCTCACCCAATTGTAACCAAGTTATTTATTTATTTTATTTATTTAGAAAAAGAGTATTACGGCATTACAGCGATTGGCCAATGCGCCATAATACATAATAAATACAAAATTATAAAAATATCCTAATTACAAATAACAACTAATATAACAAGAGAGTAAAAAAGACAGCATGTGTTTATGTAAATATTAAAGAAACATGATAATATATACAATTATAAATTTAACCTATTTTACAGGTCCACCAATATTATATAGTTAATAAAAAATAAATCAACCTTTATGGTGCCATCAAATAATCATTTTTACTAAACCGATGAATACCGAGTATTATTAGGTTATTTTTCGTTATCGTTATATAATCAGCTTTTACATCTCTCAAAATGATAGCTAATTAATTCTTTCGAGTCGATGCATTGTTTGAAGAGTGCTCGTAATTCCTGGTCAAGGGATATAAAAGGTGACCTTTTAGAACCATTGATTGACCACTACTGTACCCGACAATATTTTGCGACACACTTCTAAATCGTTCGCGGTAGATTATTGAGAAACTCTAATAAAGCACGCATGGTCACCATATTTATAATACGTACATATTAGAAACGATTAAGTAGAACATTATTGACAGACTTTCCCTTGTATTTGTACCTTTGCATTATAATATACAATATAATATTAGAAAAATTGACTTTATGTCAATTTTAATTGCTATGTGCTTTTAGTTTTATGGTTTCAGCAGACAATTAAATACACAGACAACATGAAACCGTATGAGACTAACGTGATATTCGTAAAACCTGAAATAAGTCCTGATATGATTATCAATAATCGGAAAGACTCCAATGTCGTCACAGTTTCAACAATGACAGAAAAACGCGACAGTGTTTTCTTAATCAAGTTCAATGGAGTCGTTTTAAAAATATTCGGTCTACAAAAACTGGGATGGTCCAAAGGCAAGATCGTAACCATCAACAAAATATACAAGACGTTTTCGCTGGTCACCATTTACTCGGTGGTCTTAGCGATGATCTGGTCGTGCTACGCAAACAATGCCGTCGCCATAACAGAAGTAGACATCCCAATGCCCCTGAGGGTCACGACTGTCTTGCAGTATTCATCGGCAGCCATCGGTTGTTTTATAGCGGGAATTCAAAATGTTCTAATATGTCCTGAGATAAGTTTGAAAATTTTTCGCGCCCTGCGAGACATAGACAACTCGTTGAAAATGGACAGCGATCTTTTTAAATACTTCAAATTGGGCGTTATATTACTGCATTCATTTTACTTTATGATACATTGTTTTAATGTTATGTTATTCATTTCGTGGCCTGCAAGTCCGATGCATCAAGCCTGTCTTTATTATCTGTCTTGTGTTATTGATTTAGGAGTGATTGCTTTTTCTATCGAGATGTGTGTTATATCGAGAAGATTCGAATTGTTAAATCACCACCTTAAAAATATTAAGATCAAAAGAACGGCTGAGACAAACAATAGTGACATCGATCATACCGTTGATTTTAATTTGAAGGGAGGTATTTTGAGCATGATGTGGAGCTACAAAGATTATGGAGATATTTCAACCCCTTTTCAAGTAGAATCAAAAACTACTGTTCAGGAAATAGCAAAATGGTTGGCGATCTACAACAAACTGGCTGACGTTATTGATGATATGAACAAATGCTATGGATTACTGGTGAGTACACAATAAAGAAAGTGAATTACCATATAGACCGAGCATATGGATAATGGAGTATGGACCTTCATTGTATGTATTTCAGTCAATTTCAATGTATATTGACTATCAGCATAAAAAGCGAATCCAAGTGGGCCACAGGTTACCACTAACTGGTATGCAGTGTTGCCATCTTTTTGTCACGTGGTCCAAGTACGAGTGGTCATCTGTTGAAAATGTATAGGTTTTTTGTTTCTCACAGAAATTCCAAGGACCTTTTTCTGTAGATACATCTTCCGACCAAAAATGCCTACCGGCGAATTAAAAAAAAACCTTAGGCCATGTCTACATGGCACGTGTCTTGCCGCGAGTGCATGTAGACGACTCAATGAGGTCACATGTACCTGGAAAACGCGCCATTTGGACAAGGCCTAAAATCAAAGTCGAGGGCTTTTTTTACCCCTTTCTAGCAACTTTTTTTTCTCGGCTCGCCAAATTCTCTTCTATTACAAAATTATTGTAGGTACTTTGCACCAATTTATAGTACGGAAATATCGAATATTTTTAGTACTTTTGGCGTATTTTTTAAATTTTATTTAATTTAAATTAAGATAAAAATACATATCGTACATAGTACGCGGACTAAAATTATAGTACAAATACTATAACTATAGTACGGTTGGCAACACTGCCGTTACAAAAAATTCGCATTAGTTATCAATAATATAGTAATATGAGTATATATTTTTTATATTGTTTCTCTAGCTTAGTAATGTTAAATGTGGAATATTAATTTTATCAAGGTAATATTTTCAGATTCTAATATCGTCGATAAACACTTTTGTGGGAGTATTGTCTGCTATAAATATTTCCATATTACTAGACAGGTTGGGAAATACAAGTCAGGTAACTAACTAATTAATTAATTTAAACACCTATATTTAATTCCGATTCTGTATGCACATATTACAACAAGGCCCACTATAATAGTCAGTCCGTGACACGAGACTGTAAACTTCGATGGTAGTGTTAGTCATTGCTAGTGGCCCGTTCTGTGACGTAGATGTCCAACGCACTGATTGATTTTGAGCACCCCCCTCCCTATGATAAAAAATTAACTTTAATTTTCTAAATAAATCCACGAATTCATTCAAATGAGTTATTATTTATATTTTGACTAAATTTGTTGGTGATTTACAATAATAGAGAATTTTTTAATCAGAACTTAATATTAAGTCATTAACGCCGAAAAAAAATCACGTAGATACCTACATGAAATCCATTATCAAAGATGTAGTACCTATAATAATATTCATAAATTCTGCTTTAATTAGCTGTCTCTAAACAATGCATGACCTGGCTACCCCCACGAGACATTACTGATTTTTACATTGTTGATTTTCACAGCGTTTGTTTTGTGACATCTAAATCGATATTATGAAAAAAAAAATTTTTAGATTTCTGTATATACTATATTTTTTAATAATTTTATGAATGCTTCGAACTATTTATCGTCTCACGTAGACGAATCACAAAAGCAATTGCGTCCTCATAATTATATTATGTAGGTTTACGAAAAATTATCTCAAGTCGTTGTCAAGTTAGGTGGTGATTTTAATCATTAGCTACTAATTCATAAGACAAGTGTCGGCTGTAAAATTGTCTGGATAAATAGCAAGAAGAACAATAACAATTTACGATAATGATATTTCAGAGGATGGTGACCATTTGGAATTTAGCTGGATGGTGCATTCATCAGCTCGTGATAGTGGTTTGCTATACGACATCTTGTGAAATAATGCAATCACAAAACTCAAGAACAATCGTCACCGTAAACAAATTGTTGGTTGTCTCTGAATTAGGTAAGCCAAACCTCTTTTTAACACCTAAAACGTCTAGTGCAACTGCTCCATTTTCATTGTTAAAGATTTAAATAAGCCTTTTCTTCTCGTGCCATCACTTATTGGTGGTTGCCCATCATCAGGTTAATCTTGGTCTATCACCGACAAATTTGTTCTGGTCAAATATTTCTTACCGAGAAATTTAACTAATTCCTTCGAGAGCTATTCTTTAGATCTAACAGGAAAAACACTGAGCTGACAATGCTGGTCGAGGATTTTTTTAAGCCGAGAAATCACATTGTTTTGAGAAATTTCGTTTTTATTCGTTTTCTGCTGGAGATGCTGGCTGTTCGACGTCTCGACGTCTGAGGCAACAAAGAGCATTCCGCGCGCATCAAAATGTGGGATACGCGGCGTCATGGAGCCGTTGTTGGTCTGTTGGTTGTGAACCATTTGTATTTGTGAACCTTCCTATTTTACCGCCGGATTGTCTAGTGGCAGCGCTATCTCGTGTGGCCGTTTTTGGTAGTTTTGCGTCTCTCTGACTCTGTTTGAATTTTGGAGGGAACGTGAATGTGAAAGTTAGGATTAGAGGGGAGGCGGGCTCCGCTCGGCCGAGGGTTGCGAGAACCGCGAAGGATGGATGCAGGCTGAGGTGCATCAATTCGTTCCGGGTGGAAGCAGGCTGTTATGTTTGTTAAGTTTGTTGAGTGGAAGTAGGCTGTGGGTTCTGGGACAGTCGATTGTTCGGTCAGTCCCTTTAAGGTAGTCTCCCGTGGGAGACCTTCATCTGGTGTCAACATATTATAAAAGTTTTTATAAGCACGTAAAATCTTTAATACCATACATGAAAATATGCTGGCTGTATGGAGGTATATGGCGTATTGGTCAATAACTGTAATCTATTTTTTTTTTTTTTTTTTTCGACCATGTCCGATCCTGATAGGATCATATGGGCCTCCACAGAGAACAATCTATACGGGTGTATTAAACTAACTATACGAAAAACAAATTGTAGCATCTGCATAAAACACCAAATCGACGATTGGTCTAGAAGTCAAAAGGGTAGTATAACATTAAACCCGTTACATTTATAATATAACCAATCCCCATAGTCTTATGTAACGAAAAAATCATTAATCATTAAGTAGGCATCCGCCATAGTTTTCGCTAACATAGGAAATGAAAGAAAACGTGGTAATATAATTTATTATGATCTGACGCGGATAATGTTTGTTTTCAGAAAGCGAAGAAGCTGATCTCCTGGAGAGGTTCTTGCGGCTGCTAATCCAGCGCGATCTCAACATCGTGGCTCACAATTTCTTCGTCGTTGACTACAGCTTCGTGTATTCACTCGTGGGGACTCTGGTTTCATATACTATCATATTGAAGCAAATGACTCAAGTATACATGTAGCAATACTCAATTAAAACCTTTTCAGGTAATTCATACAATTTGTTCGCTATTTCGGATCCTGATCAAAGTTTGATTGTAGGACTAATATTCATCAATTAATTTTTAATAGCCTTATTTACTATAATAAAATGCTTTAAAAAATTAAACTAGTGTTTCTAAAGCATTTTTTGCCTGTGGCATCCGTTTGAGTGTAATATTTCACGGAAAAATTGCACCGTTTATTTTTAAATGACCAAATGGATCTTTAATAACAAAAATAATCATAATAATGTAAGTAATACATATGTGTTTATATAGCTACGTGTCATAAATTGATGTTTCTTTCACTTAGTGATGCTTGTGATTGATGCAAACTAGCAAGTATTTTAATACATGATTGAGTTATGGTTAAACGATTCAATCGGTTTAACATTTACTTTGTTTCCTCGAGGCAGTGTAAATTTGTATGAATCCTAGAAAATATGTTAAGGGAATAATGGCAAAATGATTGTTATAGAATATTAACTAACCTTAGAATACTAGTTATGGCGTGAAACAATTTATTTAATTTGTAGAGTATTATCGTATGCATAATAACAAGTGTTTAATATTACTATGTAGGATGTGCTTATTTATCGATTTCAAATGAATAAAAGTTTTTGATTGAATTTAGTTTGTCATTTTTCGAGAAATTCATCTAAGTACATTAATATTTTTTTAATTGGCTGTACATATGTGTATCTTTGCCGTCTCCTGAATAGGTTTCTTAACAGATTTGCAGGGGCAGCTCTACCTTAAGGGTTCATAGGGACCATCCCCACATCCGATACACGTTCGATATTTTTATCATTGTCATAATATTCATACTTAATTACATAATTACATGAACTATTTAATTTATTTTATTCATCTAAAACTGTCGCAATTTTAAATAGGCTGATATTTAGTATTATTATACAAATAAATAGATCAATGATTGCAAATACTTATATTACAACATAACATTATGATGATTACGATGTATTAATATAATTAAATAAATTAAATACGCCCTATTTCACAGTGACACGTATGTACAAATTAAGAAAGCTATAGCGTCTATTTTCCGCTGATCGAGGTCACTCAGTCCCATCCAAATCTCGTCCTATAAAGGATGTTAATGCGTTAGCGTTAGTATACGCATACTGGGGAGCGAATCAAATAACCCCTAGGTGAGTAAAAACGCTTGCTGTATGTGTTGTACAAAACTGATAATGTTAAGTCTATAACAATTATTATTACTTATTAATTAAGTTGATAATTTTAAGCACGCTTTTTAGATGTGATTAAGTACCTTACGACTCAGATAATCATACTATTTATTTTGAAAAAATACTCATTTCCTCATTAGTAAAGTCGTATTATTATAAGTAGCTCGGTACGTAATGTATAGTATGAGAAAGTATGTAGATATTATGAATATTTAATAATTAATGGCTAAACCCCAACACCTAGAAAGTCGTCGAGCCGCCACTGCAGATTTGTTTAATGAGGAATGCTTATTAGCCATTAGCTCAACATTTTGGGTTCTTCCTCCAAACACACATTCACACCACAAATTATTATCAATAATGAACAAGGAATATGTAGCTCAACAAAACTAGATGCCGTGTACCGACAACATGAAATGGCGCCTTCACTAGAGCATACGTAGGTATGGGACATTAGTGATCTTGTCACTGTTTCCATGCGATCAATCCATGGAAAAATCACTTATTCACTTCCCGACTTACCTGACGCACACTCTGGCTTTGCGGCGCATGGCGTATTTCCGTTCAGTTTTCGTCAACACAGAATTAATGGGAACTAAAATAACTAACGGGTGTGGAGTAACAGGCAACCGATCTCGAATGTGGAAGAATATGGGATAAACTTAAACACATGTCAACAATACATCATTCTAAGCTTGTCTTTCGTTCTGACAATTTCTCTCGGTGTATGCACTGCGGCTCATTCAATATTGGTGTATTTGAAAGTTTCAACACACACTATTGCACGTCTATAATGTGTGTTTCATTTTCGTAGAACACTCACACATAGAGTTGGATATTTCCCGAGAAAATCTCAATCTCGAGATTCGAGAATTCCCGAAATGATGAAATTTTGAATTCTCGAGATTCGGGATTTCCAGAAAAGAATTCTCGAGAATTCGGGAAATTTAAAAAAAACCTAAAATCCTAAAATCAGTGTAAAAACTGACAAATTCCAAAAAATATATTTTTTTTTAATTATGTAAGAAGACAAACAAAATAGAAGTAGGAAAACAAAAATAATTCAAAACATTACTTATTAAAATAGTATTTAAAAAAACAGACTGTCAATCGCTGCGTCTGATATTCGCGTACGCTTTTGAGACACAAAATTCCTTGATGTTGCAAAATTGCGCTCATTTTGAGTCGACGTTTGCTTAATTGTGTTAAATGTCCCGATCAGTCCTTGAAAGTTTAGTGTTTTCTGTCCGCTTTCTTCATATATATAACCGTTTTTTTCAATTAATATATGATAATAAAGAAATCTCGAATCCCGAGAAAAGATTCCCGAGATCCGGGAGTTCCCGAAATGTTAAAAATTTCAATTCTCGTGATTCGGAATTGAAAATCTCGAAAAATTTTCGAGAATTCCCGAAACCCAACTCTACTCACACATTCAAAACCCTGCTTCAAAATGTAGTGTATGGGGTATAGCGTATCTGAATTATATTTATTAATCTGTTCTGTGGGCACATCTATTAATTGAGATTACTATAGTACGATTTAGATACGTTGTATGTGCTGACATATTTATATGTACATAAGAGAATTTGTGTTGTATTAGGAAAGGGGCACATTTATTTTTTCTGCCATACCTAAGTAACGCACATTTTCCGCTCTAATACTAAACATATTATGGACATCCACATGTGGGAGGATTCAAAATCTCAGCACATTGAATCTACTACGATAAAATTTCAGTTTTATCATATACCTACCAAAAAAATAAATCAACATAGGTATACGACAATTATTGGTTATAAAATCAATGTGAATTTGACTCAGGCTTTCGATCCTGCAATTCATAGATAAAGCGGCAAGGTAAGGGAGGAACCATAGAGGTGTGATCATTTTCTGAAAAGGACAATCTGTATTATCTATCAGATATACGTGCTGTGTTAATAATATTACAGTTGTTTTATAATTATTTATCAATAAAATTTATAATAGTTTGTATTTTTTTTTCGACCATATCCGATCCTAATAGGATCATATATGGGCCTCCACAGAGTAGAGGTTTGTATTAACAGATTTTTGTTTTTTACGAGAAATGGATGTCAGCCACTTGCTCAACATATTAGGTCCATACCCTGACCCTGACTCGCACACAAATTGAAAAACAATATGTGTACTTGCCTGACCCAGGATTCGAACCTAGGACCCACGACGTGATAGTCCAACGCTTAAGCAGCACAGCCACCGTGGGCGTGTTGTATAAATACCATACATTATTAATTTTGAGTTTAATACACCGAAAAATAACATAATGTATTGTGTAGTACTGACCTATATTCCCATGATTAGGGATTGCAATACCGGTATTTCAAAACCAGTATTCCAGTATTTATTAATACCGCAGTACCGGTTTTAAAAATCCAAAATACCGGAATTTTCGGATTTCGGAACCACACTCGTTTATTTTTGAAAATGAATTTAATGTTATTTTGTTCATTACTTTGTACTGTACCTAATGCCTATTAAATTGAGTGTAAGTATAAGTTATGTGTTGCTAAAATGCAAATATATTGTCTGAATCCAACAGATGTGAAATAATAATAAAACAAAATCCATCAAATATATCTATTTATAAAATTGTCGCGATAAGTTAACATACTATTATTTCGAAATAGAAAACATCCGTGACAAATGTACAATTATTCTAGATATAATTTTTAATGACTGAACAAGCGTTTAATTGAAGAAGCTTTTCCTGCAGCCGCACTTATTTACACTAAGCTTAATGAACTAGCCTTTTTGAGGGCGTTAGTTCAAATTATCAATATATGCAAATTATTTGTAAAAATCACTAGTTCTACAATATTATGATCAATACATGTTTTTAAATGTCAACATAATAAATATAGGTAGGCAGGTAATTTTGTAACAGGTAACGAGATTTTAATAGCTATATTTACTGATAAGTACCTACTTCTGTTTTTTATGTTTTAACGAATACCGGTATTCAATAAAAATACCGAAAAACCGGTATTGATATTTTCATTCGGTATTGTAATCCCTAACCATGATAGATACAAATGATATAATATAACAAAGAAAACATGTAATTATACAGGTAAGTACCTATTTAAGGCTATACATTAGTCAGAAAGTGATTCGGCGTTGCAAAAGTACGACTGTAATCTTAAAGATTGATTTTTCGTCGACTAAACACATTCGTATTATGGTTTTCTGTTATCATTTTCATGCTGGGACAAAATATTGATGATTGTTATAAATATGCATGACTAATAAATCTGACACACGATTGGATAGCGTCTTGCGAAGTAATATTTTGATTGTAAATGGTCACAATATGTCATGCACAATAATTCATGTTTTAGCATTCTATTTTCAAGGGAAATAAATAAGCAACGTAGTTTATCTTTTTTTTGACCATGCCCGATCCTAATAAGCCTATGGCCTAATTAACAAATTATTTTTTACGAGAAATGGATGTTAAACACTTGCTCAACCTATTAGGTCCGTACTCTGACTCCAAACACAAATTAAAAAACGATATGTGTATTTGCCATACTCAGGAATTGAATCTGAGACCCACGGCATTATAAGCCGACGCCGTCATTAGTTAAATATTATGATAAAACAGATAAGTATAAAAAAACTAGTCGATAACCGCTTTTATTTCTTTGATATTTCGACGCAAAATTTAAGTTATAAGATAACCTCTGAAAATTGGATAAATAAACAAATATATTTAACAAAAAATAGTTAATACTTATTAAGTAGGTATCATATTATATTGTTTTATTGAGAAAATGATTGTTATAACACCGATATAAGTAGAGTATAACTTCATAGCTTTGCACTCGGTGTAAAAATGGTGTAAGTAATATATTCCAAAAATATTTATTTATATTATTATCTGTCTATTTATTTATTACTAGTACATATTATATTAACACAAATAAATATAATTTGATCTAATTTTATGCGAGGTAATCGGACAAAGACGCGAATCAGTATAGTACAGGGTACAAAGTTATAAAACGTATACATACTCTAACAAGTGTCTCGAAAGCTTGCTTTTTGTGTTTAACTCGTCTACCCTCTTAAGCAGGTACTTATTTAACACGTCAAATATGTAAAATTCTTTAATGGTATTGTATTTAGTCAATCGATCGTCTAAATACAGAGGTCAAAAGCATTAACTAGATACTATTGAATTAAAAACTCACTTAAACAAATTAACAATTCTATTGACAGTAAATCATTAAACTAGCAAACCAAATCAATACGTCAAAACAAAGTAAAACAGTCGACTTAACAATGCCGGGGGACATAAACATGAACACAAAAATGACCACAAGTAACACGGCACCAAAAAGTGTACATAATGTCGCATTTTCATATAAATACTTTAACAGTTTTCTCGGCATATTGGGTCTTCAAAAGTGCACATATAACAAAGGAAAAGTCACGAAAATCAGCGTCTTGGAAAAGATATACGCCTGCCTGGTTTCCTCGGCAGTTCTTGCAATGGGTGGATTACTTACAACTTCGTCGCTTGTATCGAGCAGTTCTTTCGAGAAAACTCATTTAGCTGACACGAGCCATGCGATTAAAATCCTGGAACTGCTTTCTTCGTCTTTCACGTCGGCGATGGCCGTTTTGACATCGGCTTTTCTGAGTTCTGATAGATTCTCAAAAATGATCAACAGTTTTGATTCTTTGGATGGAAGACTTGGTATAACAAACCAACGTAATTACACGTCGATGAGATTAAAAATATATCTTGCAAACTTTGTGTATTTATCCATTATTGCAACCAGGTTCTTGCATGAATATATAACAGGATCAATGAAAGATAGTTATTCGTTATATTTGTTACATTTAATGGATGTTCCTGAAACTGCAAATGCTTTGGAGTTTTCTGTAGTTCTCTATATTATAACATCGAGATTTTCCAACCTGAACGATAGAATGGACGAGTATTTGAAAGAACTTCCGGATGGTTTCGATGAGAAATATTCACCCCTGGAAAATCTTCTGAGTGATTTTAAGTCAGTGAACGTTTTTCACGTCCCAGAAAAGAATAAATGCGTGGACTTGAAGGAATCGGCGCCGAAGAAAGCGAGGACGGAAAGACTTCTGGCTTTGATGAGGATATTCGATGGACTAGCTGACAATGTTCATATTCTCAACACCTGCTACGGTATATCGGTAATTATTCTTCTATGACTACTTTATAATTAGATAAGAGTTTAGACTATAACTAAAGGGAGATAAGCTTAAGCTGATACTGAGGCTAAGAACAGGACACACAATGGGTACAAGATTTGATGTCCTCATGGGAAGAAGCGATTCGTAGCTCTGCGATGAATATGATGTTTTGGAGGACATTGTACATATAGCAGTACAATGCCTTAAATATGAACGACATAGAGTACAGCTGCGAATTGCGGATATCTTTGAGAATGTCGACGAATTGGAAGGTGCCCTGGCGGTGGGTAGGACTGAAGAGCTTGGCAGAATTGTAAAGTTCTTTAACAGAATTGTAGGGAGGGCCTGATCGGCGGATCCTCTTAGGAGGCGAGGCGATATGACAGCGAGTCGCAGTCAAAGCCACTGTAAAATCATAAAAAAAACTAAAGGGAGTCATACGATAAATGCCATTATTAATGGACGACGCACTCAGTACAGTAGCTAGCAAGTAAATTCAAACGTAACATTCGCACGTGCATAAGTAGACGTCACGCAATATCCATTATGCGATATCACGCATCGGAAATTTATAGCAAAATCACCTTTATTGTAATGGCGTTAGAACAGTGTTTCCAGTATCAATGTTCGTTTGAGCGAACCCGTTCGAACCGAACCATTCGGCAGACCCGACAAGAAGCATCGAGAATTTATAGCAATATCACCTTTATTGTGATGGCGTTAGAACAGATTATGCCATTCGGCAGACCCGACAAAAAAGTGAGTGTAATTTTTTTTTCCAGATGCTTCGTCCATATTAATGTCATTGCATACGATGTATATTAGAGTACAATATACTATTTTATATTATAACAATCAATGGCGATTAGTTATCATTGTTACTGTGGTAAATTGATTTCATTACACCATGGTAAAATTAATATACTGAAAAATAGGTGTTATTATATTATATTACGGTTATTATTATGGCATTACACGATCTTATGTGAGTGTTCATCTAAATACATATTCTAAAATTCAAGGTTCATGTTTTATCTCGGTAATATATGCACAAGTAATAATTAAATAAATATATAATATATAGAGCCAACCAGTGGCGCACCCAGGGGGGGCAAGGGGCCCTGGCACCCCCCAAATATGAAAATTATCAGAATGATTTTAAACATTGAAATTGAAAGCCAATAAACTATACCTTTGGGCTTAGACAAATAAAAATACGGCAAAAAATGATTTTAATTTCTAACTTCGAAACACTAATGTCGGGTTTTTTTAAAAACCCAATCCTTAATGAAACTGTCAAAAAAATCCACCCGAACTCCGGAGTGGTGTAGGTCATGGCTGGGTAGGGCTGACTGGGCTCTAGCTTGAAGGCCCGGGCTGTGGGGGGCCCGGCGTGTCAGGTTGACCAGATAAGTGAGATAAACACACATCGTAAATTAACTTTAATAGTAAAAGAAGTCGCCTGCGGCGCTATTATACTTCATGGCCATGAACATTTTAGATTATATAATTGTGCAATATATTTTCTGATTATTATGTGTCGATACTTGACAGCTCCATGTAGATGTATTAAAAATCGCCAATAATTCACTTTACCCTTAATTTAAGTACCCTTAATTTGAACTAAAACGCTATTTGAAAATTTGTTATATAGTATTTCACACTGTCTTTAATCTTAGCGGTAGGTAGGGGTCCCGCCAAATATCCTAGCCTGAGTGCCCGTTTCAGGATGTGGGGGCCATGGTGTAGGTACACCGAGTGCAATAGACAAAATACCGATAAACAGGAAATTAGGCTGTGTTGTGTTGAGTAGGTTTGTGTATAAGTTAAATACACTTATACTTTTTTGTTCATTTTCAATTAATATTTTAGAACCTCAATATTAAAAAACCAAAAATCGATGATAAACATTCGGCGAAAAGAACGACTACACCCACTAGTCGGTGGTAGTGTAAGTCAAAAGAACATTTTTTTTCAGTGGAATTCGGCATAAATATTGTAGCTCTCTGGACCAAGCGGGTAGCACAGCCGATAATATTTGAGTAATGTTTTAGTCAGGGAACTCAGAAATATAGGGAACTGAAATACCCAACCGGTAAGGCTACGCAAGCAACCGATCTCGAGTAAGGTAAACTTAAACCGCGTGTTCAGAAAACGTCACTCTAAACTTGTGCGTCGGTCTGACAACTGCCTCAGTGCTCTCGGTTTTATGTTAATTTAAAATTGAAAATGGCAATATGTTCAGTAAAAGGTTGTAGTAGCGATACAAATATGAAAAATAAAACAAATAGCGCAACTACATTTCACAAGAAAGCATATTTTTGTTGTTATTTTGAATATATATGTCAATATCTTAACATGAATTAAAATTAATTTTACGCGTGGTATTTGACGACGCACAAACAATATTGGGTGTATTTGGAAAGTGCGACGCACACCATTGTATGCATATAATACGTGTGTTTTGTTTGAATAACAGGGCCGCATTTCAGACAGGGAATATTAGATAATATTTATTATAATCAATTATAACTGTTTTGTTTATAATAATGATTTATACAGTTGCGTATGCAATATGCATAGGTAAATGTGCATTTATTTACTGTCAATATTCATTTTAATCACAAAATGAAGAGATAAACACACAAATTACAAAGTTTAACGATTTCAAATATTTTATGAATAATTAATGATATTATACTAAGAATTGACTTTTGGCATAACAGATTTCCACGGGATCAAGATCAAGATCATGTTAGGTTAGTATTGTTATAGTTATATAGTAAAATATTTACTGTAGAAAATTATATTTGAATTAGATGTCGATGGTCTGAATGTTACTTTCTATTATCAAGAAATAACGTAAACACATAAGTATTGTATACATATATAATGTTTATAAAGGGGCTGTATTATTTTTTATAATTATTATTTGTTTCTTTATTAAACACCATAACAGGCCGTGAAGCCCAATAATAGTGGTAAAACTCCCAGGCTTAAGGAATTTACATATTAGATTATGTAAATATATTTTGACTTCACCGGGATCGAACCCAGAACTCATCATCTGGGATGGAAGGCCAGTACCTTACGCACTGCCGCCGATTATGAATTAAAAAAAAACACATGGCTAGCTATATTATTTCAAATTTTAAAACTACGTCGACATACCTAATCTCCGTCGGCATTTTGACATAGCCATGATCTTTTTATCATTCCAAATAGGTACCTTGTTTTGGATATCCATCTCGACTACCATAAGCAGACACAAAACCTTGTAATTGCTGACTATCACTTTATTTTGAAGTCATTAAATGTTTCAGTTATGTATTATTGCTCACCGTAGATGTATTGTGTACCTACCTATATTTAGTCGGAAGGGAAGTGATAATGCCATGTTTAGAGAGATCTTCCATTATACATGCGACAGAAAAGTCAAAAAAGTTGATATTTGGTTTTTCTCCCTGTCTCGATTGAATAAATCGTGTATAATATTTTCTTATTTACGTCCGTACCGTCGTTTTTCATATTTGTATACGAAAAATGAATAGCGTGTTAATAGATCTAGAGCTTCCAACCCTGTTTTTACTGAAACCTGCTAACTGGGTAACCGCGGATATGTAAACTAACCGAAAACCGGGTTATTATTATATAATTATTAGTAGGTATATGAACTAAAGAGACAAACCGCGAAAATAACATGTGAAAGCTTTTTCAAAAACGTCGCGTCGTAACAAATAATCAACAACTCAGTCTTCACTCAAGTAATAAAATCGCCTGCCTAAATTACTTTATTACTTACTTACCCTTTAAATGGCTTACTTTTATTGTTATTGATATAGTGTGAGACAAATTCCATAGAATAAATAATAGCGCGGCGGTCTTTAAGGATTACGCGTGGCTTAGATATCCACGGCAAATCTATAGAGCTGTGGGATATCGACAACTGCTTTGGGTTTTTTGCTTAATCCCCTAAATTGAGTAGGTACACGTCTTGTCTTGCCCGTAAATAATTTTGTTTGTATACAAATATATTGTAAATAATGTAAATAAGCAAACTAACCGCTAACTGGATAGTAAGTAATTTTCCTCTGGTTAATAATAATTGGAAGCCCTACATGGGTCCCATCATTATTGTTTATTAGATTGATTTTTTCAACCCACACCATTAATAAAATGTGTGTTTGATGGATGACAGTAAGTTAGGTATAAGACAAAATGTATGCTTTCTGTTAATATATTATTATAAATGCGATTAATGTTATACCTATATAGAATTACCTGTTGTATGTAAATATTGCTGTACTTATCTTGTTATTACTTAATCTTATATATTATGTGACGTATAAGTTGAATGGGATTTTTATAATTATATTTAATATTTTTCATAATTATTCTGTACAATGTGTTATTTATGTTCATTCATTTCATATAAATATACTTTCTAAAAAACCAAATTAATATCCTTTTTTTAATTTCTAGAAAGTATATTCCTAATTGTGTGTGAAATTAATAAGTATGTATGTTAATTTAAAAACGCGTTAAAACACTAATATTAGTAATATGTAAGTATTTAAAATATGTTTCGTATTAAGTCTTTCTACTGAAAGTAGTCATCAATAATGCGGCTCTGTGCGTGCTACGAAGGTCATTTTTTTTGCGTCCACACATTTACTCACACTACTAAAATCCTGCTTCACTTTCAAACGTTTGTAGAATAGGAGATCGGAGTTCTATTTATTTTCTTTTCTGTGGTTTTAGTATACTAGGCGCACATGTCCAGCATGGTCGCTGTTAGTCACTTCCAATCCGCTAGTCGCTGATGACACGCTCAACGGTTACCGCCGTTATGCCTCCAATTTAATAAAAACTAGGATAAACTGTACAAATATACCGCCGTGTATTGTGAAAATATGTAAAAATAATTATACGAAGAAGAAAGAGAGCTTATGGGACTAATTTACATTCTCCTCCTTGCCCCCCCCCCAATATTAAATCCTGGGTGCGCCACTGGAATCAACTAATTAAGTGAATCTCGAAATTGAATTGAAATGCTTTCAGTATTTGATAGATGCAAATGATAACAGTATGCGATTTACGACTGATGACTAAATGACATGTGATTTGCATGTAATTTCAACATTTACTTTTCATTTTCAGCTCCTGTTGTTGTCCATCACTGCATTTTTGTATATAATCGCTTCAATGAATGGCCTTATTTTATTTGGAAAAGTATATTTATCTGAAGTAAGTAGGAAGTACAGCTGGGTGACTTTAGCAGATAAGATAGATTATTATGTAATATTATGTAACATTGCAATGTCATTGATGTCTTTCCTGTTTCAACCCGTTTCAGCCGACTTTCAAAATGTTCAATCTAATCTATCGTACCAATACGAATACATCTTTCATTTGTAATTAATAATCAAGGACAACAAAAATTGCGATGTACACTTAATATTGAATAGTATGTATTATGTATTCAACATCGTATAATATAAATTAACGTGCGAATGTCTGGTAGAAAATTTAACGAATGCATATAATATTATTAATGTGGTGTCGATCTATCACTTTTTAAGAGTTCTGAATTTTAGATAAACGGTTAATATATAATATTATGTAAAATCACCACAGTATGTTGCATCATAGACCGATATGCATTGAGTCGTGAAAATGTAAAAAAAAGTGTAATATAAAATGATTTTATTCAGATTTCCCATGGGAAGCATAAATCATTCACATTTTTATTTAACAGCTTACGAAAGTCGTTTAATAAATTAACCATGAGACAGTGGTGAAGGGTTGAGGTAGGTTGTAGAGATTCGACATGAATAGTGCACACTAAACTTTGTCAGTTACACTTATTTGTTTTCATTGAACTAATAATACAAATTACGGCAACCGGACAAAACAGAACATGTAAAAACAGAACAGCCAGGGGAAAATTAAACAGTTATAAAACTTAAGTTTATAAACTAAATATTTATAATCACTGCATGTTGACCATTCGCTGTAAAAACCTAAATTTATCTGCTTAGTTTTGATAATCATGCACAACTCCACAGAATTATTAAACTCATTATTTCGTTTTACCTAGTCACCCAAGCATTTTGAACATATTCAACGACAGGCAACACCGACTTGAGTCCCGTTAATTGAGGCTTTCCAACGATTAGGAATGCAGAAATTATATAATTTAATTTTTGCGGCTTATTGAAAACCTGTTATTAAAAAATATATATACCTAGAAATGTATTTATTTTTCCCGACCATGTCCGATCCTAATAAGATCATATGGGCCTCCCAGTAATACAACAATAATTTCAATATTAAATAACCTAACCTATAGTTATATAAGATATATTTAACACAAAAACAATACATTTCAACACGTGATCACAGTTTTCGAATGAATGTTTGATTTACCGGCGACGTGTACAAAACATATTTAATTCAGCCATAGAAATTCTATCTTATCTAACGCATATTGCGGAGAATATAAGCGTGCCGAATGCTTTCTCACTCGCACTTATAGTTCGTTTTTGTTCAGGCTTTGGCTTATAACTTTTTTGTACTACCTATACTTTAAATAATTATTCTTTTGACCGTATACACTAAATTAAGTCTCAATGATTTTTTTCAGGAGCAATATTCTGTTGGAATTATCATCCTAAAGAGTGTTCCAATAATGAGTGTATTGATCGCCGGATGCTACGCGTCTGAAGAACTCAAATCGGAGATTGAGAAGTTATCTATTATATTGGATAAAATAAGCATAAACGCAAACATTGGTAAGTTCTGACACCTATTTTTCAATGAAAATACTACGCGACGATAATTATATATGTCTACTGCAATCAATACTCCTAAATAATAGAACGAAATCAATTAGTTGTGATCTACGTGTTCTCTGTATGAAGCCGCAAATTCGCAACAATCAAGTCAGCTTGGGCGATCGGTCTGATTGACGGTTGTACTGACTTTTATTGAATTGCACGTAAGTAGGGTTGCTTGAAAAACTTCAATTGATCAATAAAAAATATCCATCCGTTGTAATTTAGTGTTTTTTGCCAGATCTACGAGTAGCATTTTTAATTGCATTTATGAAAAATACTCATCCGGCGTATGACATTAAAAGTAGTGTTTTTGGAGTGACAAACAGCTTTGAATTTTTATAAAACTGCTAGATTTGTTTGATAATGAACATGTTCGCGTCATTGTACCTCGTGTGTTATATTTTATTATATAGTTTTAAGTATAGCCTACACTATTATTAAAATAATAATCTTAATCTAATTAGTCAATTAATAATTCTAATCTTAGGCCCGTTTCAGACGGGACACCGGTGTAGCGCTCGTGTATAATAAGGAGTCCTTTGTATTCGAATGAAGGGGCCTTTGTATTATGTTTATGAACGCCCCAGAGCTAATGAGTCAACGCGTGTCCGATACTCTATTCCGTCGGCCGCTACATTCTCAAGCCGCTGATACCCGTGTTTTTATTACCGCAGCCAGTTTTATGTTCTAATTTATAACGCGAAATTATGCACTGACTCATTAGCTCTGGGCGTTCATTAACATATTACAAAGGCCCGTTTATTCGAATACTTTCTTGCCTTCTACATTATATCGAGCGCGACACCGGTGTACCGTCTGAAACGGGCCTTAGTCTAATTTTGTAGGTAGGCACTATCACTTCCCTCCATTTTGGTAAGAGAATTTCTCAACTGTCACTTTGTGTTTTGTTTTCTTTTTTATCGTCTGTATTTGGGATGAAGGTGGATAATTAAGTCACCGGAATTGTGATGAAAAACGGCGAGTTTATTTAACGTTAATATTATACTATATGGTTACATTTTGAATAATTTATTTTATCCGTACGAAATCGGCGTGCTCGCGATTTTTCTGTTTGTCGCGATCTACGCGCCATCTTGTGATTTTTTTCAACGAGAGCCGTTGGCGAAAAAAAGCGACGTTGCAAATCGTCAACGGTTATATTATGGCATTGTTGCCATTCAACATATTATAATCTACTCTAAGGCATTGCCGGCTCGGCTCTGTTATTATTATTTATTTTTGTAATCAGCGCTTTATTATTTGTTGGCTTCGATACCGATTCGGGTCTCTTCAGATACACAAAGACATCCCCAAATGGGGACCATACGGGGGTGTCACAGCACGTGTACGTCTATTAATTAGTAACGAAAAAATAAATTATTTTTCAATCTTTTTACTTTTTTTATTTTCTTACATATTATTATTTATTTTTATCAATAATAATTGACATGGTTATGTTACAAATTAATTAAAATTGTCATGTTCACATCATTATTGGTACCATTTATGTATTGTTTCTGATTCAGACGAAGAAGAGCACGAGCTTCTCGTCTGCTTTTCGCAGATGATCGCCGAGAGGAACGTCTTCATCACGGCCAATAACTTCTTCCCTTTCGACTTTTCTTTCGTCTTCTCTCTCGTCGGAGCCGTCGCGACGTATTCCGTCATATTACTGCAAGTCAATCACGACGACCCTGCCAAGGGTTCGACGCCCAACAGTACTTCTACGTATAATATCACGAATTTCACGAATTTCACGAATACCACGAAGTGATCGCTATCTGAATGCACATGTCCAACAGTGGACTGGACAGAAAAATGACAACAGACGAATGATTTCAATATTGATAAATAATGCAATAATCTCATTGTGTAATAGCTACCTACTTACCTAATAAATTTTTAGAAAAATTTAAATGTCGTATATCTATTATTATGTAATAATTACAAGATAAAAAGAACTTTTAATATCGATCAAAAAAATTTGTACTTGATATAAATACTGATACACCCACGATACACCCACGATGGCCGCGTGGCTTAAGGGCCGGTCTATAGTGTCGAGGGTCCCAGGTTCGAATCCTGGGTCTGGCAAGTACACAAATTGTTTTTCAATTTGTGTATGAGTCAGAGTATGGACCTAATTAAGGTTGAGCAAGTGGCTGACATCCATTTCTCGTAAAAATAAAAATCTGTTAATACAAACCTCCACTCTGTGGAGGCCCATATGATCCTATTAGGATCGGACATGGTCAAAAGAAAAGAAAAAGAAAGAAATACTGAATAAATATTAAAGAATACTGAAATGTCGTTTTGACATTTCATATTGATTTCCATAGTAACGCACGTACATATTAATAATTTAGTTGCTAGGACCACCCCCTTAGCAACCAATAGTACTGGATAAACAACCACCGGATAAACAACCACCGGACAAACAAGAATACGACATAATAAAAACGTTGTACAAATAAAAAGTGGGTACGCCACCATTCCAAGGAAACCGCCCTCACCATTCTGTTATAGATACAAAATTGTTTACCAAATATCAGTGCAGAGTTCCCAGATCGTAGAAAAAATATGAAGAGAAGAAAGTGGAAATAGTGAAAGGGAAATTAAATTTTGAAATGTCGAAATTATAAAGAGAGCGATTCTTCTTATACTTATAATTAAATATATTGTTTTATTGTTAAACAAATTAAAAAAAAAAGTTTTATTATCTATATAAAATATTTTTCGTATATTGTTTATTGATTGTTAAACACTTTTATCTGGTTATTATAATTAATTGATGTTGAAAATTCACTGTTATATAATTGATGCCTTTGAGATGTGGTGTTGGTGACGAATGCTTCGTATTTCTTGGACGGAGCACAGAACGAACCAGTCAACCATCCATAGACTGAAGATAAAGGAACGGCTCTCGACAATTCGAATTCGAAAAAAGAATTTCGAACTCGAAAAAAGAATTCTGCAGTTTTTTGGACATATTATCAGGCGCGGACCGGATAACCTGGAGAGACTGGTAGTTTTGGGTGGCCACCAGGGCAGGAAAAGCAGAGGAAGATCGTCTGCGCGCTGGAGCGACCAAGTGAAAGAGCTAACTGGGGGCACCATCCATTCTGCCCTGAGAGAAGCGGAAGATCGAGAAGGATGGAAAGTTTGGTCGCTCAAAGGATGTGCGAAATTCAAATCTGCGGGGCTATTCTAACGTATCCAAACGTATGTGTTAAAAGGTTAAAACGGCTAATTATGATAAAATTATCAAAATTAACACATTTGCTATTCTCGCGGTCATTTGCGTAAGAAAGTTAACCGATATCCCTGTCAAAGTTAGCGGCACCTCGATGTGCCGTGCTACTGCGAGAACGAGAGAAAATATGTCAATTTTACATATTGAAAATTGAGATGCAAGATAATATGCAAAGTTTCAAACCACAATTTGTGGTTCGGTTCTACGGATTCTATGGTTAGAATCATAGATACTATTACTAATAAATGTTCGTTTCGCGGATGTCAAATAACTGTCGTAATATTGTTTTATCAATTTTATTATCCATCTACATTCTACAATTATACAGACTGTCGAAAGAAATAGTGACCAAATTGGACTCCGTGTTGATGAGAGGCATACCCAAAGGAATTCCTGTCCAAATTCAGGTAATTAAAATCACAAATTACTTCGACATTTAGTAGCTATACTTAACCCTACTTTATGACAGCGCAAGATAACATCATGGGTAAGATACATTTACTCAGTTTGACAACAGCACATGTAAATAGGTACCTACCTACTTCATCTTTAAGCATTCACCACGACAGAAAACATATTAAAATTAACAGATTATCATTGTTCATTGTCCTTCGTCATTCTTCATTTCCTCTTGTTATTGATTGATCCAAAAAACATTTCAGGTGATTCAGGGTATGCGGTAGAAAAATATATGCTCATTCCGATTCTACGTGCCGAGGTAGATTCACCTGAAACTCGCTATACGGCTGCCCACTGCTCAACAAGGAATGTCATAGAGAGACTGAACGGTGTGTTGAAAGCAAAATTTAGATGCCTTCGAGGGGATAGAGCCCTCCATTATAAACCTGAGAAGGCAACCAAGATAATATATGCGTGTTGTATTCTGCATAACATGATGCAACATTATAGGTAATTATTGAAGTTTCAAGTACATGAAAACATTACTTAAATAGATGTGACATTGGACTGAGTCTGTCATGTGCTAACACATCTCTTTTTCTTTCTTTTTCAGGATACCGAATCTAGAACCTGTTGATGAGCCTGTCCTATCGGAATTCGTGTATAATGAGACGCGGAATCAAAATAGATTAAGGGAGGCATATGCTACTCGTCAACGAATTGTTGACATCTATTTTGGTGACGATTAACACAATCACTATACCAGTATCTAATGGACAGGCTCGTTTTCAGCGCTCAATAACTCATTCCACACCGTTCCACATGTATGTGCCAAATAATTTAGCCTGTATTCAAACGTATATAATATGATATACGAAGGAGATGCAGCTAATGTTGGACAACAAGAAGACCAGGATCATCCCTCGTCATTTGCAGCTCGCCATCCGCAACGAGGAGCTGAACAAGCTGCTCTCCGGCGTCACCATCGCCCAGGGTGGAGTGCTGCCCAATATCCAGGCGGTGCTCTTGCCCAAGAAGACTGAGAAGGCGTGAAAAAAAATCTTATCGTCTATGATTACATGCAATAATCCATCTATCGTCGTACAAAAGGCCCTTTTCAGGGCCCCCATTTTTATTCAAATTCGACTGGTAGCGAACGTGTCGAGGTCGTTATTGTTGCTTATGAGATGATATTTATTATTTAACGAATCACTGGTCAAATTGGAAATGGAACGATTGCATAACGAAAGAGTTTTAACTTAAAGTTTAGTGTGCACTATTTATGGCGGATCTTAACAGCCTACCTCCACCCTTCGCCACTGGCACTGCCAGTAACAAACATTTTCGTTTGGTTTTACAATTACCCGTATTCCGTAGACATCAAAGGAATCAAAATTTTGCATAGTTATGAGTGGGTATTTAATGAAACAACAATGTATAACGTTTCAAATTTATTTAATCAAAAACATATTCAAAAAACAGATTGTGATCATTGAAATCTTAGTTCTGCATTCAGCTGACGAACGTGAAGCAGATGATGTAGTCGGTTGCAGCTTTCGTCTTCTCTCTCGGTCATCTTCGTTATTCTCTTGTTTCCTTTTGGTTTTCTTGGTATTGACTGATCTAAAAACATTTCAGGCAAATTAGGTTATGCGGTTGAGAAACCCACTGTTCAACGAATGTGGTAGAGAGACTCAACGGTGTACTTAAAACAAAATTTAGATGCCTACGAGCGAACAAAAAGCAACAAAAATAAAAAAAATATATGCATATTGTATTCTGCACAACGTGATACAAGAATTTAGGTAATTTAAGTTCAAGTAAATGAAAACAATAGGTACTTAAATAGATGTGACATTGGATTGAGTATGTAATGTATTGTGCTAACAAATCTCTTTTTTTACAGGATACCGAATCTAACTTGTAGATGACCCTGTCCCATCTGAATTTGTATATACTGACACTTGGAATGCCAATAGGATAAGGCAGGCGTATTCTGCTCAACAGAGAATTGTCAACAGATATTTTGGTGCCAATAATTAATTAAATAAATGCGGCGTAATAAATAACTAACCTTTTATCCAATATATTATCGACAAATGACTGAAATATGCCAAATTTATCATAATGCACATACTATTATGTACTTATTCTGTTTTATACTTTTATATATAATAATTATATTGTATTATATTAAGATTAATAAAAATTGTTAGTAATGGTTTTATACTTGGATTATTTTTTTTACAACACATATACATAATTTCTCCTGATACAATACTCTCTTTTGATATCGTAGTAGGGTGGCCCTCGACTTTAAAATAATTCGTTATTTCGTACATTTCTTACAATGTAGATTCTTGTTGATAATGCAAAAACTGTAATCTACCACGCAGTTGCTACTCTCTCCTCCGTTCCCTGTCACCTTCTCAAATATATAAAAGGGTGGTATTCGACTATTTATATATATATAACAAGTTTCTAAAGAAACACCCGTTAACTTTATTACACCCATTGATAAATAAATAATATTTTAATGTACACTTTCTGAGGAACTAATTACGTGTGAAAGTCGAGGGCCACATGTATTAAGTATAGATATGGCAGGCGTATGTACTACTTACTTACTAAATAAATATTGTTTGTTTACATACTGCATACATAATATTATATTAGTGTAAAGCAAGTATGAATGCAGTCAATCGGTCATGATGACCTAGTCTAGGTGAATGCTATTTTGATATAGTTAAAATATATAGATATTATATAATGAATGTATTATAATAGTACTTTCGTCTGGTTATTCTCCAATAAAAGGTTGGAAACATCCCTATTCATGGCCGGCAACATTGATGGAAAAAATATAAGACAAGCTGTATGTTTGCGGTATTTTTTCAATCATTTTCCTACACCAAGGTTTTCTTCAATATTTTTTATATAAACAAATATGAAACAAACAATATTTAACTATTACCTCTAGGCCGGGGTTGCAATGGTGTGCTCTCGGCTTCTTCCACAGGATGACGCCTTGATATTTTACGTGCTGGAATATAAAAAAGTTTTGTACTATAGTTGCATAATAATCCCAAACAAAATAATATACCTACTGTTCCATACACACAAACAACATTGTAATATTTAAATTATATATTCTTACCGTCAAAATCTTTGTCCGATTGACAATTGACTTTACGTATATTATCTATATTTTATGCAATTGACATGACTGGCAAAATTGTAGGTTAAGTTTGGTTACGTTTCTCACCCACGAGTGCACGACCAAGAAGAGATTATTAGTTATTGAAACATTTATATTATTGATTATTAAATATGTTGAAAAATGATAGCCGAACACGTCATATGGACTTAGTATGTATATGCAAAGTTTTATAGTAGGTGCCAGTGGCGAAGGGTGAATTTTGGAAAGAGGTAGGCTGTGGAGATCTGATAAAAAGAGCACACTTGTCAGGTATACTTACGAGAATAGTACGATATTTACTAATAATGAATAGGTACACACTAGTAAATGACAACGACACACTAATTCAATGAAACTTCAAAAACTCATTGACGACATAAAAATGAGCGATGTGTTTAAATCACGTATTTTTCAAAACATGTACACCCATCAAAAATCATTAGATAAAATTTATTTTTATTTATAAAAACAATCTATACTTATTTATTAATATTCGATTAAACGCCGTTGAAATTATTTTTTTAATTATCTTATTATAATGATTTTGGACAAAGTGCGCAGTCGTGACAACATTATTATGCGCGAATGTTTTAGGCTCTGCGATAGGAGCTTACCTTATTTCGTACAAATCAGCAGACTTGCTGAGGTTACGAGACGTAAAGTCCATACGAAAAAAATTCAGAATTATTTCACACGTAATCGGAGATTTATTTACGTCTGACGTCGCGGCGTTTATTATTTATTTACGGCGCGCTGTGGTATATTTTTTAATACGAGTACCTTTGCAGTTGTTTTGTAAACTGTGTAATACTGTAATACATTCCTACATATACGACATCTCTCGTTGGCAAAATAAATTATTTTTATGTAACATAAAATAATGAAGTGATTAAGTATATAAAATGTCAATATGCAATTAAAAAATATTTTTCTTAAGAAGGTAGGCTTTAAATAATCGCCTAGTATGGAGTCTTCGCCACTGGTAGGTGCATATATAAGTGGCGCATTTTTTTGTTATTGCCCCGGGCGCTAAAATACCTTGCTACAACCCTGCATATAACATTTTAGAATACTATGTTTAGAAGATATACCTAGCTGTAATAACGTAATTGTATATTTTTGGTGACTTGCCAGGATTTAGAGGAAATAAAAACTGGCGTTTTTTGTTTCCAAAACCTTCGAATGCAGTGTGATAGTCGCACGTTATAATCGCATGCGATATTCGCAAATGTAAAATCGCACTATTAAAAGAATATAAACACTGATTAGAAGAAAAAAAATATCTCCCGGGTTTAAGGGAGTGAAATACCCTGAAGAAATTTAGTCGGAAAATAGTTATTAGTATTGGACGAAATAACTATTGACCTCGCTTGTCTGTTTCGTTGACAAAGAAACGTTAATAGTCGATACAATACCTAAAACTAAAACAACGATGACATACCCCTTAATCAATTAATAAATTGAATAACATTTAATTCTATCAAAATCATTGTAAAAAAATACTTTTGAAGAATTCAATTACTCCAATTCAATACAATACAAAAGCTTTCTTATAATACAATTTACTTTCAAGTGAAAGTAAACATACCTAGTATTGTGAACACTTAATAATATATCGCCGAAACAGTTAGTACGTTCAAATATCTCGGAGGTTTTCTACAATAAAAAAACAATGCATTCTTCAATTTCACCAAAAAAACTCAATAATCCAAAACCAGTCAAAGTTTCATCTAAGGCACAATGCGCTTGTAATGTGGCATATGCTTACAGACCAATGAACATACTGCAACAAGTTTTTGGACTTCAAAAAATATCCTATCGAAATGGTGGAATATGTTCCGCCGGAATTTTGGCGAAATTATACTCGATTTCATTATCAGTATTGGTTTTATATTTTAGTTTTTATTCTTTTACTGTACTGCAAGGCAGAGAAATATCTTCAATAGCGATACTGGTCGTATTGATTGATATGCTATCAAATGTCAGTTGTGCTGTGACATCAATCATTTCAATGCTTTTGAGCACGTTTTTCTATACTCACTTCTTTGTGAAAGCCTTCCAACGATTTTCTTTGATTGACAAACAACTTGGAACGTTCAGCAAAAACAATTATAAATCCATGAGGAACAAAATACTTGCAGTCAATTTAGTTTATATTTTCATTTGTGTTGCACATTGTGGGTACGAATTCGTATTTGGAGTTAATTTGTGGAATGATGGCGGTCGACTGATTGGGACCAATCTTCTAGACATGTCTATAAACAGCGGTTTGATTGATTTCTCGGTAGTTGCTTGGATTATTGTGACGCGTTTGAGGAAGATGAACGAGCAGTTAGCAGTCCTGGTTAAAAATGCTATCGACGTGGAAGACTTAAATAACTTAAGAACAAATTTACCAACGGATAATTGCAGTTATTATTACTACGAAGATATGGCGAAGTTATCAATCATAAAAAGTGTGAAGAACGACGTCAACGGTGATTTAAAAAGTTTGGACAGACTTATCAAAGTGTATGACGAACTGGCCGATGTTGTTTATATTATTAACTCCTGCTATGGTTTTCTTGTGAGTATCAAAAGTTTACATTAATTTTCTATAGATTTTAAAATTATTACTGAGAGGCGTATATATACATAGTTAGTGACATTAAGGCCCCTATAAACGTAACGATAAATTGTAGCGATTAATATGTGCAGTCAGAACTGTACAGATTTATTGTAAGTACCTACATGTGGATGGTAAATCGCTACAGATATTTTGTTGATTGCGTTTGCGCAATTTTCTCGTAGCATGTCTAGTGAGTCTGAACTGGTCGTTCAATTACCTTATGTTTGACACATTTGATCTTCGAAGGACCGACTTGTAGCTAAAAATCTTAATGTATCTACAGAGCAGTCTCTCGTGGGAAGTTATGGCTTGTCACATCACAGTGTTTCTTTTAAGTAGAGTAACCAATGATAAAAGTGTTTAGTATGTAGTATGTAACTTCATATATCCTTATAATTTAGTCTTTTGGCGTAAATATTAACTACAGAATTTTAAATTTATGTGTGAATACTGTTTTCTCTTTGGAAGCCAATCATTATAACACATAGAACGTGACTCGCTTCTCTCTAAAACATAACATTAGACCCACAACCGATAATAATATGTCCGATGGCATATTGGTCGTTGAGTTAGAGAAGTTGATGACAACTGATAATCCACGCAGATATTATTATATTATGTGGCGTGTGGGGCTATAATATTATTATGGCAGTTCGATTTAACTGTACAGTTATAAATCGATACGGTTTATCGTTTCGTGTGTAAAGGTCTTTATACTGTAACCCACATAGGGAAACATCCGGAAAGATAGCGACAAAACTAGTATAGCCTTAGACAATAGATACAGATAGACGCTTCACATTGCCTTGGTACGTGAAGCTGCTTGCCGTGTGTTTGGTTGTGTGAGTGAGTGGACATATACGAATACAAACGTTCGAGACCATAGGCGTGCGGGAGAAACGGAATATTATTAATATTCATTGATGTTCATTGGTGGCTATCTTCAATATAATAAATACAGAAACTTCAAAATGTAATATTATTTAATTATCATAATAATATGGTACTTACATTAAAATTAACAAAGTAAATAACTAAGTAGGTACATGAGTATAATCAATCTTAAACTGACAAATTATCATATTAATTTACAAGTATCAATAATTCAAAGGTATGAAATCACATCATCTAAAAATATATACCTACAGAGTATATAAATAGACATGCACAATAGCGAATCGAATACAAAATATGGATCAAAGAAAATCACTTTGAAAAATTCAGATTATTAAAACACAAGTTGAAGGACGTGCAAAAAAAACCTATACAAATTATAATATTTGGATTATATAGAACAGAGGTCTGGGCAAGCGGCCCGCCAAGTTTTTCTGCGGGACCCGCGAGTTTTAATCGTATTTTTGAAAAAAAATACTTTTTTCTACATTTAACGCTTTGTTAAAAATAAAATTTTATAAATACATAAATTGCACCGTCGAGAAGATATCTGCAAATTTTACAACACTCTTAATTCGGACAAATTAGAACAACTTAAATAAAGATTCTGATCGAACAATGTTGGTCATTTCTAGATCAACTTATATAATTATGTGAACAAACAATTTCAATTAGGATGATTATCAATACAAACTCTTTACAATCAAACATCACTGATAAACATTTACAAGCAGTTTTAAGAATCTTAAAAATTAACATCTGAAATTAAAAGGATGTTGATGAATATAAAACAGTTCTTATTCATTCTTCTCATTAAATTGTTGGCTATAATACTTTGGACGCGGAAGACGCACACGGCGCGTAATGACCATAGGATTGACACGATGTATTTGATTTATCCAATTCTGCCTTTTTGGTTCATATTTTGGGAACCTGTAATCCATTAGGGAGCAACATTACAATAACATTCATAAACCAATTACATTTAGGAAATCACGAAGCAAAAATGTTAACAAACAGGGCACTAAATCGATTATTCCTCGGGCGTTTTTCAACATGTATACTAAATTCCATTTCTTTAGCAAAACAATAAAATGATTGCCTACTATAGGTAATCTTTACTTTCAGTTTTTTGTTACTTCAATTTTAACCACATACCCACTTTTTGCGGACGCCTATGAATAATCATTTCGCTAGTGCTCGCCCAAAGTGCTCGCACTAGACGTTCAGCATTAAAATATAATTTTCTATTTTTTTACATTATATAGTATTGTTAAGCGGTGAAAATGCAACCATTCGATAAAGATATGCATAATTAAAGTTATTTCGAAAAAAACACTAGGTCACTTGATACTAAAATATATAATAATATACAAATAAATTATCACGAACATGTATCAACTTACCTATGAAACGTAATACCATCTTCTTGCTTATCAGTACTGCTACCACATTTTAAGACAACACACAGAACCATCTTTTCTACTTAATTAACTAAAAATATTTACCACTGACTTTATGTTTACCACAAAAAAATGCAATTGTAGCAACACGAGCTCGCGGTTATGGATGCTTTCTGAAGCGTTTCACCACGATTTGCCAGCGACATTGTTGGAAACTAACCAACACATGTGTAGACCTTTTATCTTACTCTAGCGCGTGTCTCAGAGATCGTAAGGGTGCCGAATACTTTCTCACTCGCACTCATGCATCGTTTTTGTTCAGGCCTTGAGTATAGCGGTGGTAATGGGTGGTGGAAATTAGTGAAGGGGATGGAATCGTTGTATTGGAATTCACTCATCGGCAATGAAGGAGGACGAAATCGAATGGTGTTTCTTGTATTTTTTCCTAAGTTATGTTATAACAAAATTATAATAAAAAAAAATCAAAAATAACTAATATATCGAACATCATTGTCAATTGAATAATAAGTTATGTTAGTAAATACATTATACAGACTTACAACATGAAGCGCCTAGTTTCAAAAGCCCCTAACGGTTTTTGAACATTTTTGAGTTAGATATGTACTTACATATTTAGATGGATATTTTTGTTAGTTACCTATATGATGGCCAAAGATTGAACTTTAAAAAACGCCAAAAACCGTCCCGCTAAAATGGTTAGGTGTGCTTTTCAAATATCCCTAAAATGAAAGCCAAAATACTCTTTAGATTAGAATGTTCAAATTATCAAAATAAATACATACAGTTCACAGATTTAATAGATATGACAAAACTAGGTACCTAAAATCGTTTTAGGGGCTTTTGAAACTAGGTGCTTCACATATTCTTTATTAAAAATTATAGGTACATAAGTATATAATTCGTTTGTTATTAATTTCAGTTACTTTTGACATCAACTCAAACGTTCTTATACATTCTATCAACTGTCAATGGAATTATTATGTTTGAAGAACTACTAAAGGAAGACGTAAGATATATATTTTTAATAATTTATTTATCTCTTTTTTATAATACTTCTAGTACCTACATGTTATTTTATTAAATAGCTATTATATACATATTTCTAAAAACTTAACTTAAAAATTATTATTAGAAATTAGAATCTTTAAGATGCGGATTAAGATACATTAGAATAGGTACATAATGAAGTAAAGTAGTTACTTACTTGAATAAGAAATGCCTTTACATACAATTTTAGACTAAATGGTAAGCGGCTACATTTTGTCTAGGGGCGTCACTGGCCTAGTACGACATACTAATAATGCCATTAATTTAAAGGCGACAGGATAATAATATGTTCAATTTTAATTAGACTGCATTTATCGCCATTATATTTAGGTTTAATTCAACTAAAACATAGAAGGTAGGTACCTACATAGGATAATGTTGGCGGCAATTATCGTGGCGTAAATCCCATCCCATATTTCCACCCTACCTACAACACTCATTATTGTCATTAAGGCCTTTAATCAATTAACGAGTGACTGTTCAACCGTGTTTGCAAAACGGTAGTTATCTATATACCATGAAAGCGTCAAGACTTGCACTAGTTTGACTGCCATACCGTCATCAAAGCAGGAATTCAATTACTAGTTACGGTTCGACCAACGCATAAACAATCATAAACTCATTATCCACCCATCTGTAACAAGTTAAGTGTAACTGTTAGAGTGATCGTACTGGTTGTGCGAGTGCGTGAACACTGAACCAGCGCCAGCACTCCAGCCATCTCAACATCGAAGGTTAGTGCCTGGACTGAAACCCTGTGTAACCACCCTCCCCCAGTATCAAAACCTTCCTCCATACAGTCCACTTAAAATCGTCACCAGATAATACTACAAAATTATATTATAAATAGCTACCGATGAAATTAAAATAATAAAATAATATACATAATATATGTAATTCTATGTATATATCGTCGCCCCAAAAAAACAAAGGGGCACTTGTGCATAAATTGAGTTTTGAGAAAAACCCAAGTGTTTTTGGAGTGAAAAAAATCGTGGAGAGGTTATTACTTAATATTTTGAAATGAAATTTGGAACACATGTAACCTAATTACTCAAGATTGAAATGCAATTTTTATTTTTTTTATAATCTGTCAATTTTTGATTTTTAATAGGTTTTAAGTCACATGTTACCTTTTTCCTATTTGCATTTATGAATAGTTTTATCTTCATATTTTGATTTGCGAGCGTCCAATTAACGCTTATTGTGATCTTCCAACATATTTATTTGGGCCTCTTTATCCGCTGCCAACATGTTTTTAAATTTTTCACAAGTGCCCTTTTTCTGCAACGAAATTATTTTTTTTGTACAAAGGCCCTTACTCACTTTTAAATAATTACACTTGTTACCCTTTTCCTATATTATTTTTGTAAACATTGCACATAGTTCCTAAAATCGTGTACATGTTACCTTTTTCCTATACATTAAATGAAGATCAGTTTACAAATACACAAGTAACCTTTATTTTCTTTGCTCAATTGTGAATTCATGGGTTTTGCTTCACAAATGCCGTTTTGCCCATAATGTAGAGAAAAAAATTACGAAGAAAACTGCATTCATAACTCAAAACCGTCAAAATTGCACATGTGCCCTTTTGCTTTTGGGGAGACAATATGAGGCTATAACAAAAACCGGTAAGTAAACAATTTAATATTAGTGGTTAATGATGATTTTGTGCATACCTGTGTATTTTTCAGAGCAACCATACTATTCTCTACGTCATTGGATGGTCAGCACCAAATGCTGTCTACATCACGATTGCAGCTTGGGTTAGCGAAATGATAAAAAACGAAGCTGCCAAAACTAGTGACTACGTGGATAAATTGAATATCAACTCAGAATTGGGTAAATTATTGAACCTTTTCTCAGGAGCGTAGTAAGGTATTTTAGCGCCCGGGGCAGTAACGAAAAATGCGCCCCTTGCATAATACAAAACTTTTATGTAGGTACTGATATATCCCGGATCCTTTGGCTGGCTCAGGATGTTGGTAGGACCCGGGATTCACAAAAAAAATAATTAAATTGCTATCTGTTTCATGGTAAGATTAAATATTACATGAAACTCGTTTTATTTTGGTCGATTTATATTTTTAGATTACCCATGTTAGTTACACTTCAAAATATTTTATGCTCTTAATTTTAGTTTCGTTATTAATAATCATTATCGTTCACAACTGTTAATCTATGGCCTTTCACTCCGTATCCCATTTTTCAATTCCATGCTCGATTTGTATTTGTTTTTCTACTCCCGAGTTGTGAGGGCCAATGCTCACTCTTTAAAAATGGCGACCCTCGACTGACTTTTTTCTATCGAACCGTGTTGCCATCCTTCCCTTATATACTCCTTATTATTAAATTCCTTTGGCTTTCGTCTCTTTTATTCGGAAAATCACATTCTTCTCTGACATACTATTATCATGGCCCCCACAAGGGGGGGTCTGACAGGGCTCTAGCCTAGGGGCCCGGGCTCAGGAGGGGCCCGGCGTGGCGAATCGACCAGATAAATGACACATCACAAATTTGCTTTAATAGCAAAAAAAGTCACCCGCGGCGCTATTTTCCTTCGATAGTGTTATTATTTAAAAATATGTGATTGTACAAAACAATTTTTAATTGTGTATCGATACTCGACACCTTCATAATTCAAATGGATGTATTCAAATATACAAAAAGTCACTAAATATACACATTAATTTTACCTCGTACACCGTTTGGAAAACGGTACTGTAGAGCGTCACACTACCTTTATCCTTAGCGATAGGTAGGGGGGCCCGCCAAAGATCCTAGCCTGGGGCCCCGCCTCGGGATGTGGGGCCCATGACTATTATTATAATTAGATACAATTCTTACGTGCTAAGTACATGTTGAATATTTTGACAGTTAATCAAGGAATTTTGGACGTACGTACGCCCATTGTTGACTAGAGGTCAGGTGACATGGTTATACCTAATAATTACGTAATTTAGACAATCGGGAGAGGCCCAATAATCATGGGTGTAACAGTAGCTACATATGCAGACGTACAATCAACCTATACATATTATATACTCACTAATTAGTGTGATGGTGTCTGGTGAGGAGTCTAATCTCTTCGTCATTCACCGATTTAAATAATACAAATTTAATGACTAATATACGGTATTAAAGTATTTATTAAATATTAAGGGGGGACATGCTCAGCGTAGGTCAAAATGGAGCTTTTATTGCATTTTTCAAAGCATGATCCTGGACATTCCTTAATCGTTGTAGATAATTTTTTTTATGTTTTTGAATCCTTATTATCCTTTATATTTATTTTAAACATTTGATGACTGCATAAAGTATTTTTATTACGTAAAATAGTATTCTTTTAAACCTCTCGCTCTAATGTTTTAGAATATAGTCATATTTCAGTACATACATGTGCAGTGGTGTTAAGATTTTTTACATATATTAATTTTTAAACACATTTATAAAACCATTAGTATAATTTATGTCGACATTATTATAGTGAAATATTTACGATAAAAATTATATTGATAATCTGTGATCCCAAATTTGACAAGAATTAGGCATTTTATTATTCAAAAAATGGGCAAGATTAACACATTTGAAGATAATTCTAAAGATACTAATTATAAGCTATGTCATTGACCATTCAAATGTGATAAATATTCTACGAATAATGATTGCTTTATAATAATTATTGACCTAAGAATAAGGTAGTGTTTTTTTGAAATACGCCATTTCTTTTGGCATTCCCCAGTGGTTAAGCTACAACATACGGCCGTAGCCATAAATTGACAAACTATAATTGAAGTAGGGAGTAAAATGATGTTAACGCGCGTGTTTGAACATGTACCGTTTAAAAAAAAAAATCGGAAAATAGTGAAATTTCTAACTATAATTAACGGCCCACGTGCTCGTCGTAGGTCAAAATTGAGTTTTTATTGTATTTTCAAACCATGATCCTGGACACTCCTTAAACGTTGTAGATAATCTATTTATATAATTTTGAAGCCTTATTATCCTTTATAGTTATTTTAAATATTTGATGACTGCATAAAGTATTTTTGTTACATAAAATAGTATTCTTTTAAACCTCTCGCTCTAATGTTTTAGAATATAGTCATATTTCGGTACATGACTGTGCAGTGGTGTTAAGATTTTTTACGTTTATTAATTTTTAAACGCATTTATGAAACTTCAATTCATCTTCAAATGTGTTAATCTTGCCGATTTTTTGAATAATAAAATGCCTAATTCTTGTCAAATTTTGGATCACAGAGATTATCAATATAATTTTTTATCGTGAATATTTTACAAAAATTATCTCGTAATAAATTATACTAATGGTTTCATAAATTCGTTTAAAAATTATTAAACGTAAAAAATCTTAACACCACTGCACAGTTATGTACCGAAATATGACTATATTCTAAAACATTAGAGCGAGAGGTTTAAAAGAATACTATTTTATGTAACAAAAATACTTTATGCAGTCATCAAATGTTTAAAATAACTTACTATAAAGGATAATAAGGCTTCAAAATTATATGAATAGATTATCTACAGCGTTTAAGGAGTGTCCAGGATCATGGTTTGAAAATACAATAAAAACTCAATTTTGACCTTCGACGAGCATGTCCCCCCAGACTGAGCTATTTAGTATTCATCGTCATCAGGGGCGCGACAACCCAGCGTGGGTCCTGGCCTCCTCCAACAGCTCCATCCACCTGTCCCTATCCAGTGTGGCCGCTTTCCAATTCGGTACCCCCAGAATACGGCAGTCACTGGCAGCTCCATCCAACCACCGAATCTTTGGCCTGCCTCTTCTTCTACGTCCTATTGGATTGCTGGACATCACTCTCTTTGCCGGTTCATTGTCTTTCATACGGTGCACATGACCTAGCCATCGCAGTCTCCCAATCTTAATTGATTGAATTGCGCTGCAATCTTCGTACAGCCCGTAAAGCTCATCATTATATCTTCTCCTCCAATTGGTGCCGTCACTGATCGGTCCATATATATGGCGGAGAATTTTTCTTTCAAAGATGTTCAGGGCTCGTTCATTTCGCAGAGTTAATGTCCAGGTTTCCACTGTGAGCACTGGCTTTTCAAGTGTCTTGTAAGGAGTGTTTTTAGTTCGGCGAGATAGTATGCGGAACTTAAAATGTCTTAACAGGCCAAAGTAGCATGTCTGCGAATAAATGCTACTTTGAGCTATTTAGTATTATATAATAAATATGAAAAAGATTTGAACCACAGGCGATTTTTTACAAGAAAACATTACTTTTATCATAATCATAAGAAGCTCCATAATTTGGGCATTAGATGAAATTTTCCATTGATTTTTATTCTTGCACATTCAACGAAACCCACTTCTGCGCCCTACTCGAGGGGAGGCTGCCCCGGTCGCAGACTCCTTGTTATGACATTGCCGTTTCTGTTTATATATATATTTATTATATTGTACCTACTTATTGCTAGCTTCATCTAGCCAAAACATGTTTGGCCTGTCGTCCTGCAACCTTTTGGATTGTCAGACTCTCTATACATGTCCACAGCGCTCGAAATAGAAAAATTAGCCAGTGTTCCTTTTTGTTATAATATATCTATTATCTACCTATCTTAGATGGACAAAATATCTAATAACAGTTGATTGCATAAATTTTATTCATGAGTGTCATGACTGTCACGGCTCTTCCTCTGACAACTTCTATGGGTCTTGCGTGCCATAGAATGCTGGGAGAAGTGGGGGACCCTTTTAGAAAGCCGTTCGACTGCCAAATCATCTGGGTCACGATCTTAAGTCAGAAGGTCCTGTAGGAAGGAGGAGTAGAAGAATTCTATTCTCTTCACCTAAATAATTTGTATTTGTCTTCCCGGTGGGGTCCGGACCCGAACCCCATCTCTCCTCGTGTACATGCTTGGGTCTTTCACCAGATTAAATAGACTTCTTTATTACATGTGTCTGCCATTCACAGCGTCAAACTGCTAAGACTAATTATTCTCTCTTTACTAATTAATTGAATTACTCAATTTTCAGATTCTAAGCAGGAGGAACTAGTGGAGAACTTTTCTCATCTTCTTTCGGCACGCGAAGTGTTCATCACGGCGAGCAACTGCTTCCCGTTCGACTTCTCCTTCATACTGTCGTTGGTAGGCGCTGTGGCCACATACAGCGTCATCCTGATCCAAGTCAAGGCGACGACGGACACCAAGCCGACTGCAGTATACAACGAAACTTTTGCCAATATAACCAAAAATTAAACTAAATGCTATTAAACAGTCTCTGAACGAATCGTTCACTCGACCGATAGATGATAGATTAATTTTAATATAACTAGTACTAATTTTCAGCCAGAACGCAATAAAATTAATAAACAACGCATATACATATTTTTCGTCTCGTATGGCTGCCAGGTGTAGAATACAGCATAGGTAATAAATTATTATAAACAAAACCACTGACACCAATATATTACAGTGACTTCCCTAGACAAAATGCCACCCCTAGGCAGCGCCAAAATGCCGCACCATTTTTTATACAGAATTTTTTATCATCCTTTCATAACTCCAATATCTAATAAATCTCTTGTATGGATACATTACTAACAAGATATATTATCATCATCATCATCATCAGCCGGGGTCAATTCACTGCTGGATGAAGGCCCCCCCAAGCTTCTTCCAACTCTCTCAGTCCTGTGTCGTTCGCTGCCACGTATTTCCAGCGGCTTTTAGGGCGACCCTGTGGCTATTTCGTGCCCCTTGGGTACCACTGGATGACGGCATTTGTCCAGCGGCCGTACTTTCGGCGAGCAATGTGCCCCGCCCATCTACATTTCAGCTGTTTGGCAACATCTATTACATCGCGTACTCCTGTCTGCTTCCTAACCCATTCGTTTCTCTTACGGTCCTTTCGCGTGATGCCCAACATACACCTCTCCATACCTCGCTGTGCGACTCTTAGCCTTTGGACATCTCTCGTGTTGAGGGTCCACGTCTTGCAGCCATACGTGAGTACTGGTAGTGAGATACCCGGGGTTCCAGCGGCTAGCTCAGGTGTCCATCGAACCCCGGATTCACAAAAAAAAAAAATTAAACGGTTGGAGTATAAATAAAACTCGGTCTTTCGTGTTCGTGACGTGGTCTTATATTTTCTTATGATTTTTAGTTTCACAAATTTATATCTGGGTTTTTACGATTATAGTCGCAGGTCCTATCCAATTGGAAAAGGGACGCTTACTAACCTTTTTTTTTCTTTTTCAAACTTCGCGTACCCACGCCATTCTACAAAAAGGACTCTCGTGATTGGCCAAATTTTATCGCATGATTTTGATTTGACGAATCACGAGGACCACCTCGGCGCAGGCGCGCAGATATTTCGACGTAGCCGGCAAGTGCGGCAAAATTTATTATTTTTGAATCCTTATATTTAGTCTTAAAATTATCTCTTTCATCCATCATCATTTTTACTTTTTAAATTAAATTAAATTTATCTTAATTACACCTCCTCCCAATATGCGATTTTCACACACCGGACGAAGGCCTTTACCTATGAATAAAAAATACTTACGTGGTTGAGCAAGGAATCAGATTAGATGTTTTATGAAGCCGTTTCTAGAGGTCAGGGTTACGTTTCGACTTATAGCTACTAAATGATTATTTTACACCGGGAGAAGCCCGCCTGTAACAGGGGTGTATCAATTCGCCCCATCTGGATTAAAGTCGAAAGGTACGCCCTGATCTCATCGGCCAACCATCCAATTCCTTGTTCATCCGTTAAGTACATGGCATGATAACAGTTTATAAAAAAAATTCAACTACAATCTAACTATTCTAACAACTAAAAACAACAACAACATCTAAAAAAACTCTACACAACTAACTTCACGTATTGTTTCTATATTTATTTTAATTACTATTTTCCTGCTCAAAGCAATGCTCCTGAATAAGTCAGAGTTTGATTTATTTTCCTTTCTTATTATCATTTGTCATAATTTATTATTATTTTATTTTTCTCCTGTAATGTCATGCGTTTATTTTGTTTTCGTAATGTTTTTGTTATTCTTCTCGTTCTTTTATACTAGTCAGCGGAGGGGTCGTGGAGCTATAGTCTTCGACTCTTGGGCTGTCCAGTTTTTTTGTATTCCGAGAGGCTACATTTGTAGACGTTTGGCCCTCGTTCGGAATTATTATTTCGTGTTACGTTTTTCTTCTTCTGGTGCAATAGGAGCGTACCTCGTTTGGCGTCGTCTGCCTTTGCAACCAGGGCGTGGTAGTGGCGTTACTATTGAGCCAGGCTCGTTTCGAGCAGCGGATATCCTTCTGTGGAAAGTTTTCCACTCATCTGCTGGTCTCTGGAGTATCACCTCACGGACAGATACTGTGTCTCCATCTGTTCCTATTACTGCGGGCAAGGCATCGTATAGCGGTACAACGGCTAGGCTCGCTGACGGCGGCACGGCTTTCTCACAGGTACTAGGATGGATTTTCACAATAAGAATCCTTTTCCCTTTCTTTTTTTTTATAGATGGTTACACTTCGGAGGTACCTCTTGTTGTTTCACGATATCTTTCAGGCGTCACGTCCCTAGTCTCTCCATGAACCTGCGCGAGAAAGGAGAATGCGCACTCTCCACTCCATCAAGCTTTGGTATCATGAATTTTCGGCTACGCTGCCTTTGGATGCGCTTACTTCGAGAGGTGGCTCCCTTTGTGCTTCCAAATTGTCTTCATCTGTATTTATTCTTTTTCTTTCTTTAGTAATTTATTCGTTCATTAGACTTCCTGTACTTTAAATTTATTCGAATTTACTTTATTAATTACTCCTACCCCATACATTAAATAGCTACTAATTTTATATAAAATCTTCCCATTGTACTTATGGTACTTACTATCACTTTTAATATTTTACCCTAATACCCATAATTATTTTGCAACATTGTATTGACTGTATAAATCACATTGATATTAAAAATTGAAATATTCCACCCTCTCATTATATTTATTTCTGAATCAGTACACTTAAAACTGTGTAATTAACTTTATTTTTAGTGAAACCCATTTTATTTAAAAAAAAAATTGTTGTTTCGTTTTACGCGCCCGACATCCTATTCCAAAGGCGCGCCGCGCCGATTTGCGGTGCCTCTCACGTTTTATTATTATTATTATTTTTATTTTTTTTCATTATTGAAACCCCGTTGAGAAATTTACGGCTTATTGACTCATTTTTTTTTTCCACAAGCATACAATCTCTACTTTCATCCTCTTATACCTAATTTTAACTTATTATTAAAATTTAATATAACAACTATATACACTTCGTCGAGTGATGCCGTATTATTCCCGTTCCGTTTTCGCTGTGTTAAATTTACGATTGGTAATTTGTAAAGAAATAATAGTGACGGTCGTATACTATTTTCTTCGTTTCTCTTTGGATTCAAATTATTAACACGGCGTAACTTTGAAACAGGTTTCGCGCTACTGTAGAATATCCTTTCTTTCCCGTTTATAAAATTGTTTGCGATTTTCAATGTTAATGTTTTCGAATTCATTCATATTTACTTTATTTGAACGGAAAGAATTGGCGTCACTTTGCGAAGCGTTATTTTTAAAACTAGAATGTACATTTTTCGTACTAATGAACTTAAGATTACAAGACTCAGAAAGTTTGTCCTTAATTAACTTTATATCCGTAATTAGAAGAATTTACGGATGTTTTATTCGTATAATCTACACATTTCACTTCTAACAGCAACTCGGCGTTCACCCTTGACTCGAGGGTTGGCGACTGGTCCTGCTTCATCTCCTCGTGGTCGAGCCTGCGCCCGCACAGCTTCGATTCATCTCAGCTTGCGCGCCTTTTCAGCCCTCTTGTGAGGCTCCCTGGCCTCGCGTTTCCTTTTTCTCTCCTCACCGAACATCCCGTGGTCGACTAGGGTACACGACATGTTAGTGATACCCTAGGAAAATCGGCATTTTGCTCGCCGTTTTTCGTCGCGAGTGGGCCGTGGCCTCTACGAGCCCTCCTCGCTGGATACCGTCGATGATGTGTCTGGTCTCCATAGGTGGGATTTGTGCAGCCATTCGTCGTACTGGAGACGCGCTGGTGCTACGGTCTCCAGCACGACGCTAGGCGCGGTCAGCTCCGTATGTGGACTGTCTTCGAACCAGTGCTCGAAATGGAAAATTTCACGAACAGGAACGCTCTATAATTTTCCGAAAAAACGGTATGCTTATTTTTTTTCTTTACATACGTACGTACGTTGGATGTATAAATGCAACAATAAACTTTGAACTTCTTACGTGGATAAGGAGTGAGCGTGTGTGCAAGGATTGTCAGCGCCGCAGGCGAAAGAACCTCGTCTCAACAAAGTATACCGTCAAGAATTGTATTATTCTTTACTCTTACTTTATCTACCACCCATAATCAGCAGGCATGTTACTTCTACCACCACTCGTCACTGCTTATAACTTAATTATATTACTGTCTCATTTGGGATAGTGCAGTTTGTTAATTAATTAAACTTAAAAAACAACATATCCTCATACCTACCATAAAGATTCAAATTAAAAATTAATTTACATATAACAAATTTTACAGATTATAGATTCAAGACGAGCACAGAATATTTTTAAAAAAATCAAAGAAATAGTATTAAAATAGTGTTTAAAAAATAAAGAAATAGATGCAGCAACTATTAGAAAAAATAGTAAGTACCTATACAGAGACGAGTAAATACAAAATTTATACAGTACATATCTGTACACCGATAGAGCTAACTACGCCATTTAATTATTTAAGAAGTTATAAAACAAAGAATTTATAAATCGTTCACATAAACTCGTTCTCACGCAGGAGGAATATACCAATATCCGAAGCGATTTGGTTGAACACAGTGTGTAAGCGTTCTTAAGATAAATCAATCGGATAAAGCCATGGATGGCATCCACACAGCTTCAAACAAAGGATCCTCAAAGATTTCTTTTGAACCTTCTCCACCATAAGGGCCATTAGGCCATACCTACTTCTAAGAAAAGCTTCAAGCCATCATCACCAAACTACGTAATTATAGCATTTTAAATTACCAATGGTGTATCATTAATTATCGGCTTTTGAGCTTTGAGAATCGATGTCTCCGCCGAATCTTAGGGGTACATTGGTACGACCGCGTTACAAATACCCGAGTTCGTGAGCACAGCAGCCCTCGGTGATTGAAGTTATCACGAAGAGACGATTTACGTGGCTGGGACACGTATTCCGGATGCCGCCAAAGAGTGCGGCACTTCGTACCCTTGTGGCACAGCCTCAAGGGTTCCATCGCCGTGGCCGCCTCTCCCTCGCCCTGCAGCGGTGCTACAAAAGCGACCTATTTGCTGCAGGTCTGACATGGCGGGAGGCGCATGGCGATGGACCGAGGGAAGTGGCGCCAATGCTTGTCCTATGCCCCAATATTAGGACATGACAGGGTAGAAGAAGAAGTATCATTAATTATATAAGATAAAACATGACGGAAGGTGCAACTCGAGTTGCTAAACACGATTCCTATAGAATAATATAAAATTGTCATTAATCAGTAGGTACCTACCTATATTCAACATTATAAGGACTAATATTGTAGTGTATGTATATACCTATACCATAGGCCCCACATCGTGAAGCTGGCCCCCAGGCTAGGATCTTTGGTGGGGCCCCCTTCTTATCGCTAAGAATAAAGGCAGTATGTACGGGGTAACAATAATCTGTATATTTAGTGTTTTATTGTATATTTTAAAACATCCATACGAATTATGGAGATGTCGAGTATTGATAAACAATTAAGAATTGTTTCGTATAACCACATAACTATAAATAATAGTATTGTAAGAAAATTCTTTTTTTTTTACTATTAAAGCAAATTTGTGATGTGTGTTTATCTCACTTATCTGGTCGATTCGCCACGCCAGGCTCCTCCTGAGCACGGGCTCCCAGGCTAGAGCCCTCTCAGCCCCTCGTTGTGGAGACCATGACCTATATGTTACAATGATGATGCTTTGGTTACCATTATTGTAATATACGTACACTTACCACCTCAGATTAAAGAACTTACCACCGTATTTATTTAATCTATGACTACCATCTAAAATTATTTGTTGTCCGCACTGAACACGTACCTACCTAATTTGTGAGTGTATTTTAAACTAAACGATTCAATTTGTGATGTGTGTCCTTACCTAGTCTCATTATAGTCATTATTATTGCCACGGTGATGAATAATGATAATACAGAACAATAATTTATTATTATGATAGTAATAAAATTTTATTGGAGGATATTCTTTTTTTTTTTAAACAAACTACATAGTAGGTATCTATTGTTTCTATTATTTTTAAAGTAGCAAGTTACAACGTATGTAATTATAACACAATAGAAACGTCCCTTAAAAATAAACTAATTACGGTAGGCTATTCAATAGTTTCATACCAAAAACATTTTTGTAGGAAAATGGCATAATGGTGCATTCATTTATTATTCATTGTAAAAATAAGGGTTTACGACACGTCATAAATATTTTTTAACACGTCGAGTCAATTGTCGAAATGACATTGAATCAGAAAACCCTGTTTCAACTGTATTGTCGATCTTAAATGCTTATCGGAGTGAATTCTTAATGTTTTAGAAGATTTACACGAAGTACCTACTACTTAATTAAACCTTCATAAAATTTATAAATATACACTCATATTTATCATTTTCAAAACGAAAAAATTCTGCTTGTGGCCACTGGTCAACAGCATTATATCGCAACCCTAGTTTTAAACTATTACAAGTCAAAAAACTGACATTTTGAGTTAATAATGCAGAAAGGTTGAAAATATCATTATTTATCTGGTCAAAGACTATCAGAAGTCTAAATAAATTCTAAGGAAATACAGGACAGAAAGAATAGTCTATCATTATTATAAATAGTATTGTGTGATATTTAAAGACTATGCTATTTTGAGTTGTTATGGTCTTAAATTAGGATTCAAAATTTTAGCGAGTTTAAGACTATGACATCTTGAATTATCATAGGTCAGGAATGGACAAAGTAAATAAAACTTGTGTTGTGGTCACACTGTTGACTAGCCAATCTGTAAATGAACAGTAGTTTGTTGATAAATACAATAATAAATAAAACAAACAGTGATGGAATCATAGAAAAGGATCTCAGAGGAACACATGAAAACCATAAGAAAATTGATACCGAATTAAAACAATATTTTAGAGATCACATCAATTGCATTCCTAGGGTAGAATCCCACTTCCTGAGAGCTCAAACTTTCAACCATGTCCGATCTAATAAGATCATAATATGGGCCTCCACGGTGTGGTTTGTATTAACAGATTTTTCTTTTTTTTTTCGAGATATGGATATCAGCCACTTGCTCAACCTATTAGGCCCACAATCTGACTCATACACAAATTGAAAAACAATATGTGTACTTGCCAGACCCAGGATTTGAACCTATGACCCACGACGCTTACACCAGACTAACTACCAGACAATTTATTGATGGCTCTTTAAATTTAGCAACACTATAGGCTATACAAAGGAAAGTGTCAACAAAATGATCGACCTTTCGTGAAGTTATCTCAGTATTCTACGATCTTTAATACAGAATTTAATATTGGGCGCTTTCAGTCAAAAAATATCAATGGTCAGCACAGCATATACAAATTTAAATGATACACAAAAAGCAAAACAATTAATTTCGTTCAATGTCATATCCTAAAAATGGCGTGAAAAATGGAGCTATCCCTGATCCAGATATTATTATGATAGTTTCATGTTTCGATTTGCAAGCAGTTCTCTCATAACCTTGTGGTGAAGTCTCAAACTTCTATTACACCAGAAAACTTGCAACATATTTCACCATCTTTGATAAGAAAAAGGGTTTTGTTGTATCTGGAACGAAGTGACTGCTAAAAGAGGTTCTAATGAAATTGGTAGTTATATTTACATACCATTACTTGAAAAAAAATCTAAATAAGAATGTGCATTTTTGGTCCGATAACTGTGCTAGACAGAATAAGAATAAATATTTAGTTGCGATGTATTTATCATTGGAAACAGAAAATGTAAAGTCTATAAAGCTAAAATATTTGATGGGTCACACCCAAGATCAGTGGATTGCGATGCACTCACTCATTGAAAAAGAAAAAAAGAGAATGCTAAAAGTGCTTCAGTATTCATACCAGCTCAATATAGATACCCATTATAGCCATGGCTGAAAAGAATGGTGAACCTTATAGAGTTAATGCAATGGCAACTGATGATATATTTGACCTGCTGTCCGATGAGCTGGAACAAAATTATGTTATAACTACCGTAGGTACAAAGGTAACATGGCAAGCAATCAAAGTCATGCATTTGAAAAGAGAATCACCGTATAGTTTTTTCATTAAAACCAATTTTATTGATACTTCCTACGAGTAAATTAATATAAGGCATCGCATGACGGGTCGTCCGGTTCACATGAATATGATAATTTTACAGAAAGCTTATAATGAGCCACCAGGAATAACCATGCAGAAAAGGCAAGATCTTTTAACTATATGCAAAAAAAATGATACCGATGACGTACCATAATTTTTACAATAATTTGAAAGTCGCTAGAAGTACTCAAGTGGCAAGAAATGACTTGGTTCACGAAGAGAGTGATGGAAATTACTCTGATTAATTCTAAATTATATAATAATTCTCATTACGTAATGTGCAAGAATCTTGAATAGGTAATCATAATCTTATACAATTATATATTTTAAAAATTCGGTAGGTATGTGATGGTTTACCTGTTCCAGTTATTTTATTTTGAAATAAAAATTTCAAATAACCATTTCGTTTATTATTTTACTTGATATGCATAATATATTGAAGAGATTTTATGTTGTTTCATATTAGTTTGTATTGTGTGCATGATGGGTTATTTCAAAATTTATCAAAATAGTCCAATTTTAGACTATGACATTTCAAAAAAACTACCAAAAATATGTGTTCTGTATAATTTTTCAATATAATAATAAGTTCATACAAAAATATAAGCCCTGATACACATCGAGCAAGAAAATCAGTTTGGTACATACATTTTTAGATTTAGTTGAGAGGGTTTGAATCTTTGAATCCAATTATCTCAGAATGCTGTTTTTTGACTTGTCATACTTTAAAACTAGGGGTGCGATATGTTAAATCAGTTTGGATACCAACGACAAAAAATATACTTATATGTAATATATAGAAAGGTATCGCCTGCTGAGATGTTTAACCAAATTAAGAGAACAAATTTAAATAACACAAAATGTTTTAAAAAACAAGCGATTATCACTAATAAGTATATTTTAGCGGAATTGTACGATTTAAATTACCAAACTTTATCATATTAATTTTACCACCGAAAATTTTGCCCGCAAAAATAGACGTGGGTATAAAATTAACACGGCGATTAGATGGCGATGAAAATAAATAAGTTTTATCACTCACAATAAAATATAAGTAATAAATTAGTAGGTAAGTAAATTCGCAATGCATACCAGTCAAAGGTAAAAGCGAGACTGTACTGAGATGTTTCATACTTTAGAAATTATTATACAAATTTAATATGTAGGTGCCAACTTTATTCTTCATTGAATTTAAGTTATTTAAGTATAAAAGGTTTTCAAACAATGTCAGCAAAGGCACAATTCTTTTGTAGCTTGCAGCTGTAGTTACTTTTTTTATGTAGTATGCAATTATTTGGAGTGTTTAGACAATGAATTTAGACACGGATGTATCGACACAAAAATGAAAATTGAAAGAAATTTAGGGATGTCATAAATTTTATTTTTAACCCTTGCACTCCCGGCATGACATAACTTCGTTAATTTTTAATTTTGAGAAAAACTTTAAAAGATACATTCACACATAAATATCTCAATCTAACGAACCGCAACGCAATTTTAAATGAATCCACGAGCCGGAACGGTATATTTTGGAATTCCACGAACCACAACGGCGCTCCGGTGCGTTCCTGTCCATTTCGAGCGCTGCTTCGAACACCAGAGGGCTCTCCCGGTTTGATGTTGGAGACAGCACTTCTTCTTCGATAAGGGTTACGTCGGAGTCCGCTTTTTAGTTAACCATTTCTTGGTTGTTCCGGCTCCTGGATCATAAACTTTTATTTAGCGTTCGCGAGTTCGGAAGAATTAATGCGATTCTTCACGCCTCATGTTGCCAGGGCGCCATTGAGATACCCGGGGTTCCAGCGGCTAGCTCAGGTGTCCATCGAACCCCGGATTCACACAAAAAAAAAAATTAAACGGTTGGAGTATAAATAAAACTCGGTCTTTCGTGTTCGTGACGTGGTCTTATATTTTCTTATGATTTTTAGTTTCACAAATTTATATCTGGGTTTTTACGATTATAGTCGCAGGTCCTATCCAATTCGAAAAGGGACGCTTACTAACCTTTTTTTTTCTTTTTCAAACTTCGCGTACCCACGCCATTCTACAAAAAGGACTCTCGTGATTGGCCAAATTTTATCGCATGATTTTGATTTGACGAATCACGAGGACCACCTCGGCGCAGGCGCGCAGATATTTCGACGTAGCCGGCAAGTGCGGCAAAATTTATTATTTTTGAATCCTTATATTTAGTCTTAAAATTATCTCTTTCATCCATCATCATTTTTACTTTTTAAATTAAATTAAATTTATCTTAATTACACCTCCGCCCAATATGCGATTTTCACACACCGGACGAAGGCCTTTACCTATGAATAAAAAATACTTACGTGGTTGAGCAAGGAATCAGATTAGATGTTTTATGAAGCCGTTTCTAGAGGTCAGGGTTACGTTTCGACTTATAGCTACTAAATGATTATTTTACACCGGGAGAAGCCCGCCTGTAACAGGGGTGTATCAGTAGCACACATTGGTTGAACACCCTACGCTTAAGACATAATGTTAGGTCACTCTTGAAGATACTATTCAGACGTCCGAAAGCACTCCATCCCAGATTTGTTCTTCTAGCAATTTCATCGTGCATGCTTCCGTCTATGGGCACCTGCTGTCCGAGATAGACGTAGCTGCTGACTTGCTCGAGTTGGGTGCCATTAATACAGATAAGCGCAGGGTCCGAAAAACAGTTCTTTAGGCCGACCGTTTGACTAACATCCACGAGTTCTTGCATTCTACCTTGGACGTCTTTCGGGTTTTGTCTCGGGTCTCACAAGAACAATATATATAGGTACCACTAATACATACAAAATTAAATTTAGATATCAAAAGCGAATAAATACACCCAAATCATCAGTATGAGGTTCTATGTGGTTGATATTTTACACACATTTGGTTGTACCATTAAATTTAGCAATACACAGATTGATTATTTCCACGCCATTTTTATTATGCTATATATTATTATTGTAGGCATGTAAACAAAATAATTTTAGCTATATCTATATATTATACCAAATGATTCTCCTCGATTTGTCGCCCTTCGAGTAACTGCCCCTAAGAGTCGCCCAATCTGCCTACCCCCACGGGACGTCACTGCCAAAATACATCCACAATGTTTCTTTTGGTGGGGTTAGTAGATGTCGTTAGCATTGTCAATTTTAATTTCGTATACTAACTGGGACATTTGAGTAGGTATCTTCGGCAGGGGAGTAGCTACTTCCTCACAAGGGGTAATGCAAACTATTGGGACCCAACTGAACAACGAGCCCTGAATCTTAGTCAGATACGATGTTAGCGTTTTGATCTAGCGAGCGAGATCTAGAATTTTGAATATAGGTACACCTAGGCATGAACGAATTTATCAATGCGATGGCATCTTATTCCAATAAGAAATTCCAAACAACCACTTCAGTTGTAATGTGAAAGCTGATAATATAAAAGTTAATAACTGTAATCGCTTAGCGGAAAATAATCGCTCTGGTTTTTATCGCGGCGTGTGAAAATGGGGTTAATATCGATAATTTCGCGAACACAAAGAAAGACGATGCGGTCTGTGTTTGCTCATTACGCACGACGTGTGTACATGCACAGTAAAAAACGCAAACTCACTTCGCCCGGTTGCACATAGAGACTCGTGTCGACCACAACACGTCGAATTTGTCGATGTGATTTTTTTGTAATTCACAAAACACATGTTACTTAATGTACGGCTGCACATAGCATTGGTGGGACATTTTTGATAGAAAAAAATATCTGCTTTTCACGTGTAAAAAAATGGCGTAGGTGTAAAAGCAAAATGTTACTTCGGCGCATGAGCAAAAAGTGATTTTTCATTCATTTCGGCTAGCCGCATGACGTCACTGTCCTGGCATGGCCTCGCCTGTGCGCACAGAAAAGAGTTCTGATCTTAGAGATCATTTTCAATAGGTGACCGGGCTTACGCCCAGCCAAAAAACAGGTGTAGGTATCTTCCTTATGGAATATATTTTGGAGAGGTCCTTTCGGCACTATAAAAATATTTTAGAATCTAACCACATCGAAAACAAATTTTCACCAAAATGTCACTAACGCCATTTTAGTTTAGGAACTAGATGATAATATAGTTTTAATTAATCTGATTACTTATTAATATTATTATTTCACCTATAATCATTATGGTTGTCGATAATTTGTTTTTGAATTGTATGACAACTTGACATGTTGGAATGGTACCTATAGGTAAACAATATTAATGTTTTTCTACTGTCAGTTGATTTTATCAATCAAATTGAGGGGTGGCCTTAAAGTTGTATAAAAAAGAAAAATTAGACATGTGTACCTATTTAGGTAAATGAATAGGTAGGTATGTACATAGACAAATACATATTTTGTTCCCGCTAGCTAAATGCGGTGTGGTGAGGGACCCGCTATTTAGTAGAACCTTTTTCATGCTTTGCAAACAGTTCCCCATTATTTTAAGGAAGTACCATCAATTATTGTAGGGTTGAAAACGATTTTTTTTCCAGTTCGGTACATATTCAAACACGCGCGTTAGCATGATCTTACTCCCTACTTCAGTTATAGTTTGTCAATTTATGGCTACGGCCGTATATTGTAGCCTAACCACTGGGAAATGCCAATAGAATTGGCGTATTTCAAAAAAATACTACCTTATTCTTAGGTCAATAATTATTATAAAACAATCATTATTCGTAGGATGTTTTATCACATTTGAATGGTCAAAGACATAGCTTATAATCAGTATCTTTAGAATTATCTTCAAATGTGTGATCATGCCCATTTTTTGAATAATAAAATGCCTAATTCTTGCCAAATTTGGGATCACAGAGATTATAAAATATAATTTTTTATCGTAAATATTTCGCTATATAATGTTAACATTAATTTTACTAATGGTTTTATAAATGCGTTTAAAAATTAATAAATCTAAAAAATCTTAACACCACTGCACATGGATGTACTGAAACATGACTATATTCTAAAATATTAGATCGAGAGGTTTAAAAGAATACTATTTTATGTAATAAAAATACTTTATGCAGTCATCAAATGTTTAAAATAACTATAAAGGAAAATGAGGCTTCAAAATTATATAAATAGATTATTTACAACGTTTAAGGAATGTCCAGGATTATGCTATGAAAATACCATAAAATCTGCATTTTGACCTACGTTGGGCCATTAAGTAGAAATAATTTATTTCAAAATTGCAACATCGGAGTGACAAAAGTGTAGCTACCCACAACATATTATTTATTACATATAAAAATACCAGTGGCAAAGGGTGGAGGTGGGCTTTGGAGATCTGACAAAAATATTGCATACTGAACATTGTCACTCATACTTATTTGTTTTCATTGAACTACAAATACAAATTGCAGATGGTGTTGGTTGGTTTTTTTTCAATTTTCAAACCATAATAAATAAAAAATATTATTTTATCTATAAAATATCTAAAATATTTCCTTTCCATATCCGATCCTAATAGGATTATATGAGCCTCCACAGAGGTTTGTATTAACAGTAACAACGAGAAATGGTTGTTAGCCACTTGCTCAACCTATTAGGTCCATACTCTGACTACAAACACAAATTGAAAAACAATATGTGTATTTGCCAGACCCAGGATTCGAACCTGGGACCCACAACATTATAGGCCAACGCTTAAGCCGCTCGGTCATTATGGAATAATCTAAAAATAAGTATGATTTAATGGCATTCATAGGTCAATGAAAACAAAAAAAAAAGTATGACTGAGTTAAGTGAGTAATATTTTTGTTGGATCTCCACAGCTTAAAAATACCCCTTATGATTTTAAATAATATTACCTTCTTGATTATTAAAATGAAAAATTAATAATGTATTGTTTCACCACCTAACTTTAAGTTACTCCTCAAAATGGGGGCTGGACAATTAATTATCTACCACAAATTAATGGGTTGAGTAAATGAATGTTTTTTTTTTGTAAAATTATGATAAAAGGGTATTGTGGTTGAGGATATTTAATATTTGTGTTTTTATCTAATGACAATGATTGTCACAGGCTATCTAATAAATTACATTACATTTTCATACTAGCCATTAGGTGGATTGTTTCTGTTGTGTTAAATCAATAAATTTTCTTTTAGCTGTGCATTTTTTCAATCTATCTAAATTTGTGTAAAATAAAGCAGAATTGGTCATCATTAATTAATTTGCAATTACTAATATATTATTTTCACCATGGTGGCAGGTGCAATGAAGCCTTCATTGTTCCAAAAGGATAATATCAACCCTAAAGAAGTACCGGAGATGTCATCAGAAGATTATGAAGACTGCAATATATTATACGCTTATAAGCCTATGAATATAATGCAGATGTTCCTCGGAATGCAAAAAGTAACATATTCAGATGGAAAATTCTTAGCTGTAGGACTTTGGGTGAAGCTTTACTCCATATTACTTTCATTTGCAATACTGGTTTTTACAATATTTTCATTTCAAGGCCTGCAACAGAGAGAATCTTCAACGTTAAATATATTAATCGTGGTTATTGATATGCTATCAAACATATGCTCTGCCATGACAGCGATTCTTTCCATTTTACTAATGACATTTTTATGTTCTTCGTTTTTTGTACGTGCTCTGCAACGCTTTAACAATATTGACCAACAACTGGGCATTATCGGTAAAGAAAACTATTCATTCTTAAGAAGTAGAATAATTATCATCGAAGCAGTGTTTGTTTTCTTCACTATAGCACATGTATTCTACGAATACTGCGTCGGAGTAAAACTATGGAATGACGGCTTTCGTTTGATACCCATGCATTTATTAGACATGTCGATCAATGGCGGCTTGATCGATTTCTCTGTGGTCGTCTGGATTATTGTATCGCGTCTAAGGATGTTCAACGAACAGCTGTCGCAGCTTCTCCGAGACTTTCTAGCGGCTGAAGAATTGAAATCGTCACCCGTGGATATGCTCTCTGACGAATTTAAGTATGTCAACATGCCGAGCTTGAAATTGAAAGGAACCGTAATGCATACTACGAGTGATGATAAAAGTGACAACCTGAATCGATTGATGAAGATATATGATGAAATTGCAGATATTGTTTATATTATGAGTTCCTGCTATGGATTATTGGTAAGTGGTATTCATTATTATGGGAGAAATCAACGTACACACATTTTAATTGTAGTGCATGAAGCGAGTGCTAAAGAAATCTTAACTATCTCTTCGATCCAGTGGCCTCTGGGTCTACCTTTCTGATGTTTTTTTACTTCTTGGATATCACTGGACAACTAAATTTATCCGGTGATTGTCTTTTCATTGAGTCATGTGTCCTAACTTACGAGGGTGGGTCAATAAGTCCTTAGAAAAGCCGACAGGTGGCGCGACTATTACTGTAAGCGGTTTGTTTTCATGCAGCGGCACTACCGATTCAGTATGCTGCGAAGTTTCAATCAGATTGGTCGTGTTGTTGTGTGTTTCTCGTACATTTAAAAAAAAAATTTGCTTGTTTACAAAAATGGAGAAAATTGAGTTTAGAGCTGTTATTAAACATTTTAATATAAAAGGGTTAACAGCAAAGGAAATAAAAAATGAGTTGGATTTAGTTCACGGCACATCTGCTCCTTCACTTGCAACTATTTATAACTGGTTAAATGAATTTAAACGTGGTCGTACATCAACAAAGGATGAACCACGCTCAGGACGTCCTGTAGAGGTGACTACACCAGAAATGATCAATAAAATCCACGATATGGTGTTAAGTGACCGAAGATTAAAGTTGAGTGAGATAATTGAGGTTACAGGGATCTCAAAAAGTAGCGTCATTTCTATTTTACATGACAAATTGGGCATGAAAAAAATTTCTGCAAGATGGGTGCCGCGTTTGCTCACAGTCGACAATAAACGCAATAGGGTGGTGGCCTCTAAAGCCCTGTTGTCGCTCATGCAACGCAATCCGGATGAATTTTTTCGTCGCTTTGTGACTATAGATGAAACATGGATACACCACTATACTCCCGAGACGAAAGAACAGTCAAAGCAGTGGATTGCGAAAGGCGAACCATGTCCAAAGAAGGCGAAAACCGTAAAATCAGCTGGTAAGGTTATGGCTACTGTATTTTGGGATGCACGTGGAATTATTTTCGTTGACTATTTGGAAAAAGGAAAAACAATAACAGGGGATTATTATGAATCTTTATTGGACCAGATAAAAAACAAAATTGAAGAAAAACGGCCTCATTTAAACAGGAAAAAAATCCTCTTTCATCAGGACAATGCCCGTGTTCACACATGTTTACGATCAATGGCTAAAATTGAAGAATTGAAGTTCGAATTGGTCGACCACCCACCGTATTCGCCAGATTTAGCCCCCAGTGACTTTTTCCTTTTCCCAAACTTAAAAAAATGGCTAAGTGGACAACGTTTTTTTTCAAATGAAGAAGTCATCGATCGGACAAATGCTTATTTTGAGGACCTTCCGAAAACTTATTTTTCTGACGGTTTAAAAAAAATTGAGAAACGTCTAACCAAGTGTATTGAGCTCCAATGAGATTATGTTGAGAAATAAAAAAAAAATACAAAAATAAAAACTGTTTTAATGCTTTTTTCTAAGGAATTATTGACCCACCCTCGTATATTATACCATTTGTAAAATGGAAGTTTACCAATTAAATACTTACTTATTTAAAGTGCTGTTACAGACCATTCAGATCAATGGGAGACTGCACAACTGTCATCCAGGAATCTCTATCTTGAGCTCTCTCATTCTCCATTTGGTTACACTTACTCTCTTGATGTTATTCGCTCATCTCTAACTCTAGATCCATCGCAATCTATCAATGTGACCGGCCCATCTCAGTCTTCGCACCCTCAAGACATAAACCATATTGGGCTTAAATTATTCGCAGAGCTCAAAATTTGTGCGGATACGCCACCTTTGGTTTTCTTCAAACAGTCCAAGTATTCTTCAGAGAAAATTGGTTTTTCAATGCTTGGATAACCTTCTCCTGTTTCTCTATTAGGCTGTTTTCAAGTAAATGCTAACGTAATTAATAATTTCAGCTACTTTTCACATCAACTTTAACATTTCTGTACATCGTTTCAACTGTAAACGGATTGATCATGTTCGATGAACTGGTACACGAGGATGTGAGTATGAATACCTTTAATTATTATATTATAAAGTGACATTGGAAATGGATTGTTTTCACAAATGAGCGACAACTACTAACTGTCAAATGATGGATTTTCACTATGGAAAGTAATAGTTCTCACTTATCAATAGATATATTTTTTAATTCATTTATTATGAACCATGCTCCTGCTTTTTTATACAAGCATTTGTGGTTAGGATATTAAGAATTTGCTCAATTACAGTTTTAGGTGAAGTTATGTTCCTTCATTTATTTTTTAAATTTTATCAATGGCCAGAATTACATACTCGTAGATCAATAGATTATTATAACTAATTGCACATAACACTCGAACATGAATATGTGTACCTATCGATGGAAAATACATTTTGCTCTTCTCATCGGTTATTATGCTAATCAGGTGTTAATCAGGGCCGGTTATAGCAAGTGCGAGACTCAATTCGAGTATGTGCACGAGGCCCCATATATATATTAGGTATTTACCTCTCTAAAAACAGTTGAGGTAAAATTTTATATAATCTTGAGTAATTTACCAATATTATTTTTAAATTAGTTTACATGAAGAAACTATAAAATAAATTTATTATCTATATCTACATTAGAACACTTTATCAGATATTTTGATAAAATAACATATCTACATAGCACCTAATTATTACCTAATCAGTAAATAACTCATATAATATTTTTTTTAAATCCTAGGTTCTTAAGTAACGATTTTATTAATTAATTAAAAATGTGTTCTTATAACTTTATTTGAATTGTCATTCTCGATTTTTTCTGACAATTTTGAATATTTGATACTTACCTAGGTAGTACTCAAATATTTAATTGAAATTAAAGGTCAACTTTAATCTATCGTTTTGTTTTTTTTATTGAAACTTACTTAAAGCGTGAGGCCCAGTCGGACCCAATTAGATCAATCGCCCTTATGCTAATAAGAAATAAAATTATTTTTCAAGGAGAATCACACTGTCCTGTATGTTGTGTTATGGTCAGTACCGGGCATTGTTTACATTTCCATTGCTGCGTGGGCCAGTGAAATGATCAAAACTGAAGTTGGAAAAACAAATGACTACGTAGACAAACTAAGCATCAACACAGAATTGGGTAATATGTCGAAATATATTATTTACCCTTGTAAAAGACAAATCAAAAAAAATATAAATGTTTGTTCATTGAACAGATATGATTGATTATCTGCGGTTCACCGTGTTTTCTTACTTGTTCGATATTTCAGAAGCCATTCATAAGTGATAATGTGATGGTGTTGGGCATGGCCACCACAAGGGGGGGGGACTGACAGGGCTTTAGCCTGGGGGCCCGGGGCTTAGGAGGGGCCCGGCGTGGCAGGTCAACCAATTAAGTGAGATAAACACACACCACAATATTGCTCTAATAGTAAAAATGTCGCCTGCGGCACTATTAGAGTAGAATTTTATTTTATAATTACTTGTAGTGTGTTTCCTGACTAATAAAAAAATACTATTTATTCAACATGGCGAAGGGCCACATGTTACTTAGCTATCACAAAAGGGGATCGCGATCAGTACTTCATAATATGATGTTGAGTGCTGACAATTCAAGTGGATTTATTTAAAAATACCTAAAAATAAATCGCTAACGGAACACCCTTTATTTTACATGAAACCCTGGAATTCCGCGGAATATCATTAGGGAAACACTACTGTGGGGGCCCGCTTCATGATGTGGGGCCCATGGTGTTAGGTGTATGAATATTTGCATAGTATAGTAATTGTTAACACGTTGATCGCCATGGGGGTCACCGGTGACCGGCATTGTATTACGTTCAGGGGGCCATGGGTGTCACCGGTGACCGGCAAAGAAGACCTGCGTAGAGTTGTTCTACAGCGCCGGCCAGCACGCGCGCAGTGCATTTTTCGATACGCGGTGACCGGCATGGCCCTTCTGTATATTACTGCCACTTGGCCTGAAAATATGTCTTCCCAGTCACAAAATATAGGCTCACTAATGTAAAGAATGTACATAATGAAAAAAAAAGTTTTCCTTTTAAATTTTAAATGTGTTTTTGTTGATATAAAAATAAAAATTAAATAGATTATAAAAATGTAAGTTATAAAAAATATGTAAATAATAAAAAAATAGAATAAAAAAAATGATTATAAGGTATGTATACGTATATTTCCAGTTTATGTGTATCCAGGTATTATACTACCCAATTTGAAAACTTTTATTCCGTATTTGTGCCTTTTCTGTTTATTATACTATCTAAATCTAAATATAATTCGACCGCGAAATGGCACCATGCTCTCGTCAACACATATGGACAGGTGACCGGCGAAGTGGCCGGCCCGGCGCAATAGAATAAATTAACTTGTTGGCGCCGCGACGGACACATGTGGCCGGCACATCATAAAAACCAATATTTACGTAAAAAAATCATCAAAATGAAAAAAAAACATTATATTCTTTCATTACCTATCAAATAATCATTTTTTAACTATTTTATGTAAAACTAGTTGGCGATCAATGTGTTAAAGAAGATCATTTTGGTAACATATTTTTTCTGATCTATACGCCGTGCCAAAGATTCCATACTACGTGAATATTTAAAACCTACCTTATGAAGAAAAATGATTTTTAATCACCAAATAACGTATTTTATATATACCAACAGAGTCATCTATCTCTAAGTATTATAACTTAATTGAATTAAGAATCCTCTTAAGTGTAGTACATAGTAATACACGCAAAAAAAGCTTGGGATAATTTAAAATTTGTATAATGTGTTTGACACATTTTGCCATTGAAATTATCGTGATGTCTGGCTCATTGTACCATACGAATCATGCGTTTACTACCTACAGTCTATATCTTCCTTAGAAATAATTAAAAATTAGTTAATTTACAAAAATGAATTTTTATGTCTTATGATTTATATTTTGCAGAGTTTAATTGAATTTTAAAAAATAGCATCTATTTTCTTTACTCTACAAAAAATATGATTCATGTAATAAATTTGTCAGGTTGAAACATCGAATTGTGTCCATTTAAATTTATAATATAACTATGACCACCATATTATCGCCTACCTACTGCTTCACCGCAGTGCAAATGAGATCTCTGGCATTCTGGTATTGTCCAGACAATATTTTGGTCTCTCGTGGTGTAGAGCTAAACTGCCATTAATTTGTGAAAAATCTTTGGTTCCATCTGGCGACATCACTATAATCATAAGCTCTATAAGGTCTTTGATGTCAGCTTTATAAAAACCCAACATGACACGCTTAGTGGTCCAAAGATCTGAAGCAGTTTCAATCATCATCAAATATTATAGTATGTACATAAATGTGACATTGTTCATTACATTCTGGCTTTACGTTATTTTTAGGTTCGAAGCAAGATGAGCTGCTTGAAAATTTTTCTCAGCTTCTGTCGGCGAGGGAAGTTTTTGTAACGGCAAGCAATTGCTTTCCATTTGATTTCACGTTTATCTTGTCGTTGATTGGCGCGGTGGCAACGTACAGTGTCATTCTGATTCAAGTCAAAAAAACTGTGGTTGTACCTAGCGGGTTAAATGAAACAATAAACAACAGTACCAATTACACTAAACAGTAATGAATTTTGTGTATTACATTGTGAAATTAAAATTATTTTAGTGCCAACTATTATAGAACCCACACAATAACTTGTCACTTCACAAACACAAATATCATTGTCGTTTCCCTCCACAGATTGTTCGACGTGACATTTTATGGACGTAAAACTACGATACTATAATATTAATTTAAAACACTTAGTATTTTATTATTATTATATTTGCACTCATCGTGAATGAGATAGAAAATAAGTTTAATTAATAAATTAGTGACATTCTATAAAAATTTTATTATAGTAAAGTTAAGCAATTGCAATCTCTTTAGAACTCTTAGAACTTAGAGCACATCAGAACTAATACAAATCGGTTTGATGCATTTTTTGGCTATAAAACTCTTAAAACAATATGAAATAATAGGAGCGAAAAATGTCATCACCAGATGACTGCAGAATGGTGTACACAATAGCGTGTGCCCACTCCTAATTGGCTAAAATAACAGATCGTTCACCATTCGTGTTGTGTAACTTTGGCCTTGGGTACTGCAGATGTGTCTATAAATAAAAATGTACACATGCATCTTTGGAATTATGAATATTTCAAACGTTTCGGAAAACGAAAAATGTAAAATCAGGTATCAAAATACGCTATAATGAAAGGGAGCTGCAGGAACTACACACAGATGGCGGGAAAATGTGAATACATGCACGCACAATCAAGGTTTAATTGTAGTTTTAATATATTATTGTAATGGACAGTTCTCATACTCGAATGTCTCGTAAGAGATAATATTCTTACTTTGGAAACAGTCTATAGAACAATTTAGTGAAAGCACATTTTAAGTATAAAAAAATAAATACACACATACTTTAAAAATGATTTTTATTTAAAAATATTTAGTATTAAAGTGACCGAAAAATACACTGAATTGGCAGGCTTGTAAAATAAGCACAAAAAAGATTAACCAGGCGGCACTCGACTTTCGCACGTAATTGGTTCCTGAAAATGTGTTCGAATGTAGAGGAATGTAAAAAAAAACATCAAAAAGTGTACCTACTTAATAATATTTTATGAGTATAATAAAGTTAACGAGGCGTATTAGCAATCAGGTGTGTTCTTTATAAACTTGTCAAGAGATAGTTGAATACGTATTTGAGAAGGCGACAGAGAGCGGAGGAGAGAGGAGCGACTGCAAATTTTAAGAAATGTACGAAATAGTGAATTGTGTGAAAGTAGAACGTGCGAAAGTCGAGGGTCTCACGTACATAAATAATATGGTGTAAATTCATTAGCCCACGTCAGTTAGGACATTAACTTATATTAAAACTCTATACCGGTAGACTTCCGTAAAATATTATTTTGTCAGTCAAATAAAATAGCTTATAATATGGTAAGTTATAAATAGTGCAATAAGTTTACAATCTAATGGTAACTACTATATTATATGACTAACAATAAAAGTGTTTTCAAAAGTAATGAATATTTTTCAATATAGAGAAATCATGAAAACCTACCACATTTTAATTTCATAGATATGAATTTACACACTAAAGGTAGAATGTTTCTGTTTGGAAAACATGGGTGCCAGACGAAATCCCGCAGGCCGATATTCTGAATGACCGAAATGCCGATACGCCAAAACTCCGAAAGCCGAAACTTTTTTGTATCTCCTTTAGTTACCTATATAAAATACATTCAATTACAATGTCAAATTAAGTAGACGACGTAAAACGGTTATCTATAACTATCTAATCATATCCTTTGCCACATTACTCAGTAAGATTTATATAAAATGGACCTTATATAGGTCAGAAATAAGATTGTAATTTATTTGTAAATGATAACATACAATAATTAATTAACATATAGTACAGTGATGGCGAACCTTTGGCACACGAGATGATTTTGCATGGCCCGTGAATGTTTTATTTTAAAGAGAAAAAAATTACCTAAGAATAATAATTTAAAATAAATTTTTTTACAAATAAATAAATATATGATATAAAAAAAATAAAAATATTCTGTCAACAAATCTAATGAAATTTATCGAGTCGTTCAAATATAATAACTGCTTGTTATGTTGCCTCAAAAATAATCACTAAAAATGGAAAACCATTCAGTGATGGGGAATATATTATTATGAAAGAAGCGTGGTTAAAATGCTCCTAGATCTCTTTGAAAATTTTGAAAACAAGGAAAAAATTATTCAAGGAACACAAGATATGGCTTTGGCTAGAAACATGGTGAAAGACAGAATGAATCTCATGACTTCAATTGTAATTTTTAAGCTTTTTTAATAGAATTCTTAAAAACAATTTTTTCATTTTTATCCTTATCCCCGTGAAAAATTGCTTGGCACGCAACAGTCGAAAAATAATATTTGAGATGAGAGATGGATCCATACACTTTGTCCAAATACATACTGAAAAAACATCTGAATTTGTCAGTTCCGGGACCGAAAACATTATAAGCTGACACGTTACCGGTCAGCTACCGACCAGTGTTACCTTCTTTTTGTCACCAAATTATTATAGTACACGGTCCCAAAAATTATAGTACGCATTGTCTTCGGTTGAATATATATAGGTTTTTGGTTTGTAAAAAAAAAAATTAACAGGATAAAATATGTTTTATTTGGAGGATTTTTTCAAAAAACTTTTTTTCTAAGCTCGCCAAATTTTCCTCTGATACGAAATTATAGTACGTCGCACCAACTTATAGTACGAAAATTTCGAAATTATGGTAAGTACTGTTGTATTTTTAAAATATAGAAATGAAATCTGAAAAAACATTTTTTTCCGATATTCAAATTTATAGTATTTTGGGCATACTATAAGTCTTTAATATCGTAGATAGTATGTGGACCTAAATTATTATAGTACTTACAAATACTATAATTATAGTACGGTTAGCAACACTGCTACCGACATAATATTTATTGAACAAATCTGTGAATAAATATTTAACATTAATTTTCGATAATATTATAAAACTGTCTACCCGTTGACATTGTAATTGAATACAATTATTCATCTCTATTTAAAGTTAATACATCAAATTTATTTTTTCGGGATCTGGCATTCAGGATTTCAGCCTTGTGGAATTTGGCTTTTGGGATTTTGACCCAAACCTGGGAAAATATACAAATGTATGTAATATAAAATACTTTTTTTATACTCTAGGTACACTGTTGTATCCTGCAACAGTTGAGATCTGTCTTATACATAAAGACATAAATTCACAAATGTACAAATAGGTTTTATTTTCCTATTCCATCACAAATGTGTTTGTCTCCGCACATAACATTTGAGGATTGAATACATATTATGCTGTATTATTTAAAAATTCCATACAGGCCATTATGATGACATGATTCCAAATAATGCTTGATTTTTCATGGAAGACTTACAATTACAACATTTATTTTACAAGTAAATCAGGTTTGCCAAACTGTGTATTAAAAATTCACATAATATGGCAACTAACCCATCGTCATAATGCCATGTAAAAAAGAGTATCTCTTCTTTTTCTAAGAGTAAAGTTTATAAACGAGGAAAACTCCCTTTATTATTGTAGTCAAGGTAAAGCCAACATAGCTATTAGAACTTATAATTCAAGAATTATAGAATATTTTTTTTTGGCAGTCTTACTGAGTCCATCAATGCAAACAGGTACTTTCTCGCATGGGGTCAACAGATTCTGTTTCAACTGACAATCTATCGGTTCTGGGCCAAAGCTAACTGTTCGCGGATATGGCCGGGTGTACAGCGCCGGCCATACAAAAAATGCGAACTTATTCGCCTGTCTTGGAAGACAGAATGCCAGCCAGTCTCAGGCGTTTGTTCTGAATAATTTAAAATTCGGAAGAATACTGGTCCAACAATGAGACATTTAGCATATGATTGATAAGTGTTTATGATAAACTTTCAATATATTTAAAAAAATAAATAATAATAAGGTTTGTTTTTGCTAAAAAATTCGCGGTCTCTCACTTGCCGCCATACAAAAACTCCTGGCACATATCAGGTTAATGTGCGACTTCCGAAATAACAAACAATCAAATAAGAGCGGTTGTTAGTGTCTCCTCTCTCGAATGTGGAACTATCTGTCATTTAGCATGTAAGTAATATTTTTTTTCATCTCACAGATTGAATATTCAATGTACATATAGATCTAGTGCTCAATTTCTCAAGAGATGAAAAAAAGAGAATAATAGTTTCTCATGATTTATTGAGAATCCTTGATCACAACCTCTAATAGCTATCAATTTAAAAACTACTAATTTTGTAGAACTCAACCCTTTATTAATATTAAATTGTTGTAAATTAGGTAGGTAGGTATATATATATATGACTATTGTAATTTTTCTTACAAAATTCCTGTAAAATCAAGCAGATATTCGAATTTATGCCATTACATTTTGTTTCTTTTATTTGGGTGAATCTTCACTATAGTCTATGCGGTGCGAAGTCATTCAGCTGAATCGGACATGCTGGCCCTGTTTTTTGACATATCGTCGTATCATTGACGTATATAACATCCATAAATCAGTCAGTCACATAGTTTCACTTCGAATTTACGACTCAATTCGTTATTTTTTTTTATCAGAACATGTCTCAAGAATACAAAAAATAAAAAATAAAAACCATGAAAATTAAAATACTGCCTACGCTTGTAAAATGTTATAGCGCCTGTACAGTGCATGGATTTACTTGCACCAATAGTGTGTATTTTAAATTATCGCGATAATAACTGTATAGTTACATGTAAAAGTGCTGACTGTCTCACCGATGTCATTCTTCAAGAAGAAGCGAGACGCAATGTTATCATTTTTTGATGTTATTTGATAGGTCGTGAAAATCGGATAACCCCAAAAAGAGTCTCTGCGCAGTGTAGTTTGTTTTTTTACCGGCAGGTTCGCCACTATCGTTCTACTGCGTAGGCGCAGATATCGCACAGTCCAATTGTCGCGTAAAAATTCAGAAGCTTCTGAAATTTTTCAATCCATGCATGCAATCTTGCAATTTGCACGATAATATGTGCTGTCAGCAGTAAATCCATGCACGTGTAAACGGGGGATTGAAACGCTTGTTACATCATATTGATAAATGTTGATATTAGTACCACATGGTACTGCACTAAATTCTTATTGGCCATTGTGCGTGGAAACTGTCAAAGCGGGACAGCATGTTTATTCTAACTGTCATCCTAATTTAGATTGAGTATAGTACAGGCCACAACTACCAGCTAATGATCATTAGTGTGTTTGGATATCCGTAAATTTAAAAAAAAATCAAAATTTCACACAATACTCATAAAGTATCTCTTTTGTAGCACATCAGCAGTTGAAAGTCTTCAAGTTACGATCCTGCCCATAGTTCAATACAGAATTTCCAGTAGCGGCTTTTAAAACAGCCATCGTAAATAATGTAAAATGTTTACTGTTTTCGTATAGAACCTCTTAGTGTAACGTTTGTAAATCAGTATTAGAAATCCATTCCTTTCGCTCGCACGCACCCACCAGTGGCAAGCCTGAGAACTAGGAACGGCCAGCCAACATTGTCATGATGGCTAACCTCGCACTCTGGACCATCATGAATATGTGTGCCCAGAGATAATAAAAACAAAACTAATTATCCATCCAGAAGTACATTGTTATACTGTTCATGCCACATTTTTCGAACCGGGGCCCCGATTGAATTAACATCTAATCCAAATGATAATTGCGGTGCCGAGGATTGAACAAATACAAATGGCCCGATGACCAAATTAAGTAAATCAACTTGAAAGTCACATAATATGTAACTTAAGTACGCATATTATGTATGCGATTGTAAATTCAGCAAAACTATTTTAACATTTTGTAAATGTTGTTCTTAAATAATATATTATTACTATTTCATAAAAAATGATATTTCTTTACGTTTATATTATTAATAGCTTTACAATCCAATGTTTACCATAGCTGCGCTGCCTCACCAAGAATTTCCTTAACAGACTTTTTGTTATGAGAATTGAATATTAGCTCAACCTATCCGATTTATGCTCTGCATTCAAACACGCATTACAAATCAACATGTGAATTTGCCAGACCCAGGACCCAGGATTTGAGGCACCCGTGACTTTAAAAGTGGACAGATTGCCACTAGGGAATCCAATCCCGAGCCAAAATTCTGATCCCGGGATTTCGGGATTACAATTTGACAATCCCGGGATCCCGGGACTGGTCCCGGGATTGGGATTTTTTTCCATTGTTAATATAAAATTTTTATATTTACAAAAAATAACATTGATAAAATCGGTCAAAAATAAATCTAGTATAATTTATACTATTTAAGACATTTATTGTTAATATTGTATACGTTAAATCTTGGAAATACACAAGTTTAATGGAGTAAATAATATTGTAATATAAATAATAATGTGAATTCAATATGAGATTGCTATTTTTGATAGTAAAGACATAATGAATAGATCAGCGAGATTTAAAATAGTAAAGCAAATAATCATGGCGTACTTATGGCCTTTCCGCTTCATAAATCTAATTAGTCAGCCAAATATGAAACTGCCGTAAAACGTATGATATCATGGTGGAATTACTTTGTTAAAAGTGCGAAGCATTGTTTTTTTACCAATTTTTCTCATTTTTAATAATCTATGTAAAAAAATAAAATGAATCGGCAACCTACACATCAAACTTCATTCAAACTCAGTTTATTTCTAATGTAGTTATTTTGTATTAAAAGTATTTTTTCTGTTATATTTTCCATAAAAATTGATAAAAAAATCAATCCCGAAATCCCGGGATTATGTTTATCAATCCCGGGATTCATAGGTATCGAAAATAGCTCGGGATCCCGGGATCCCGGGATTCGGGATCCCGGGATTGGATTCCCTAATTGCCACGCATTCATCATGGGTTTATTAATGTTTTTAGTGTTGCTATGAAAATTATATGATATATTATATTGCTATGAAAATAATAATATTTTATACACCATGTCTATGGGATATAATCCAATATTAGGAATAGAATGCTTATAACTTTTCATATAGATCTATATTCCTGTTTCACATCTAATTGTGGTGATGTGAAAACTGCTCCTAACTCATTTTTTAATTATATATCATTAATTGTACTTGTTTAATCCTTAGCACCTCAATCATAATGTAATCTTCGATGAATAAACAAACAAATTCTCCACGGGTATCAATCGCCAATTATTCAGGAGCAAATTCCCCAGGTGATATTAGTAGCTATCAGCTAATTAACGATTGTAAGTATCACCAACAACACGCAACTGCGGTTAATTTTTATCTCATTATGGAAAGTTAAAGAGCATCAATGTTCCGCACGGTGTTTATCGAGCATTTCTCTGGTGGCACACCAATAATTGCAAGCGTTACACACGTACGGGTTCTTTCCGATATGTATGTGCTTGTGCACCCGGAGTGCCCCCGGCTGCGCGCACTTGAAGTTACAGTACTCACAGTGGTAAGGCTTTTCGCCTGTGTGCGTGCGCCGGTGCCGTTTCAGGGTGCTCGAATGGCGCGTTACGTAATTGCAATAGTCGCACGAGTAAGTAGACGTGCCGGAGTGAATCAGCTTGTGTACGTTCAGCCTGTCCAAAAAAGCGCAGGAATAGTCGCACTCGTCGCAGGAGAAATTCTTATCTTTCAAATGGCCCCGCATGTGCAGATTGAAGTGGCCCAGGTGATCGCTTTCGTATTTACATTCTTCGCATTTGAAATGAGTCTGTTTGGAGTGTGTCAATTTATGTGTTTTCAACTTGGTCAACTGTTTGCAGGCGTAATCGCATTCATCACACTCGAAAGGTTTTTCAGTAGTGTGCGTTAGTTTGTGTCGATTGAGGGTGTTCACTCTGATGCTGCTGTAGTCGCATTTATCGCAGTAATAGGTTTCAGGTGATTCCGTTCCGTGCTCTCTGAAATGCTTCTTCAGATCTTTGCGGAGTCTAGTTGTGTAAGAGCATATGTCACATGAAAGCAGTTTTTCGGTGTGAGTCAGTTTATGCTTGTTCAGCTTGCTGGTAAGTTTGCATCGGTAGGAACATTGATTGCAAGCAAAAGGCTTGTGATCCGTATGTGTCAGTTTGTGGCGGTTGAGTGTGCCGAGTCTGTTGCCGACATAGTCGCACTTGTCGCAGGAATATTTGATGTCTTGATGGGTCCTCATGTGTCTGCTCAAATTTGTTTTCTTATCATTGGAATACGAACACAGATCGCAGTAATACATTTCTGTGTCGGATGAGATAATTGGACGATGCCGCCGCCGCACCGTTCTTCTCGTGTTGACTTCGATCTCATTGTTCTGCGACACAGTATGATTGTGCAAACATGCCAGAATACTGGTAAGTTTCCGGAAACCTTTACCGCATTTGCAATAGTAAACTCCATTTATCGCCGACAATCCAGTCACATATGTCATCTGTTCTTCTTTAATGTCATCTTTGTATTTTGAAGTTAGCACATTCTCAAGGGCCACGTGCGATTTCTGATGTTTTTTTAACTTTCCCAGCGATTTGAACGCCTTACTGCAGAGAACACATTGGTGAGTTTCTTTAGTTTTGCGTTTTTTCGTAACCTGTTTGATTAAATATTCGTCATCGGAATCGTCAGTCTGATTGTCGCAATAGACTTCGACGTTAGCTTCAGTTTTGATGATAACTTGGTTCAAGAATTGGTTGCCGGTGGTGAAACTACGGGAAGCTTGCAGAGGGTCATCTGAATCGGTTTCATCTTCAAAGTGCACTTCTTTTTTTGAGGTGCCGCCTTCGTATTTCACCGGGATATTGTCAGTATCCTGCTGTAAATAAGAATTCAATGGTTGATAATAACTTAGTTTACACTTTTTTAAGAAAATAAAGACGAAAGCAAGTTTAACACATATTTTTGCTTGAAATGTCATAAATCATTATTAGTTATTTAGCCATTGAACGGCTAAAGCTTAATAATGAATGGCAATAAAAATGTAAACAAAATCATTGATGATAATAAAATAATGTGTTAGCAATAAAAATTTCAAATCAGTATAAATTTGGTTTGAAAGTCTAGGGCTGACAAATCGGGGTGGGCCTGTGGAATTTTTCGTACAGGTAGGTCCTCTTAGCGCGCGTCGAAAGGATTAATAATGTTATTCATTATTTCAATGACAGAAAATTGTGTAGAATTAACAAACCTGTACAGGTACTGTATCTGTAAAAAATACTTCTGGTTCCTGCTTCACAGTTACTTTTTCAAGGACTTGATATTCTGGCCTGCAAAAATTTCAAAAATAGAACATTAAAAACAATGTTGCCACAAGATGTAATAATTAATTGGAAATGTAGTTGTTGGTTAATTTCAGCATTATTAGTACCTATGATAGATTGCTTAATTCGTAAGCACACTGGGATCAATTTTTTTATTATTATTATGTATAAATTCAATTAAAGTACTCTCACTCGTATTTTATTCTAAATTCAGATTTGTGTTACTTAATTTTTAAATACACAATAAATGATGTGCTAGATTTACAATATATACTTATATCACATTGATAATAACAAGTTGGATTTGTCATTAAGTCAATCTACAGCCGCAAGATCTTTTATTTGGTATTTACAGTAAACATTGAATTCAATACAAATGTTTGAATACAATTTTTAATGTTTCAAAAGCAATAGTAGGTAGTAGGAAAATAAATATATTTTGAACAAGTACATTGTTAAGTAATTCATTTTACAGTACATACCTATACTAAATCGTTTTTATCGGTGAACACAACCTACATATTTCTAGGTTACGGTAAGTTATTGGGATTTGATTTGTTTTAAGTTTCAAATGAACCCAAATGCAAAAATTAAAAGTTACACTCTAAAATTACGAAATCTACTAATTGTAAGCGTAAAGACAAATACAGCAATTAAAATGTTGTATACTTACTCCTCCATAGTTGATAAAATTTTAGATTTGACCTTTATTTACAAGCAAACAGTCTCATCTCATGGGTGTTATAATTTTATCGTTAACAACTATTAGTTATTTTGAAATACCGGGGAACTATTTTTAGCGGTAAACTTAAACGGTTGGAAATTTGACTCAAGATTTGTATTTATTTCAAAAATGTTGAATGAGTCAGGTATCATTTGACAGCACAGAAAGCGTTTTGCACGGTGTTGCCATAAAATTGATGTTATCTATAAGAACCATAGATACTGTACACTGTACAATGTTTATCTTAAACAATACTTTAGTATAAAAATATAAAATCGGTAGTAAAGCCAAAATATTACTTAATACTGTCCACAAAGCTGAGGTTCTCTCACGATAATATTAATTATCATGACGTTATATCTGCCAAATAAGAACAAAAATGAAACTAGATAAGTATTTTAAAAAGAAGTACATAGATAAGTATTTTTTTTAATGGACCACCTTCATACCGTAGTATACCTACTGACAAGCAGGACTTTTAGCAGTTGCGGTTATTTTAATACCTAGGTATAGGATTTAATTTTATCATTGACTAAGCAGGTATTATCGTTAGCTATTGTAGATTTATATTCTACCTACATACATATTGCAACAGTGACGTCCCGTGGGGGTAGGCAGATTGAGCGTCGCTTGGGGGCGGCAGATGCTCTAAGGGCGGCAAATCGAGGAGAATTATTTGGTATTATATAGAAATACCAACCTATATTTTAGTTATTATTATAACCAGAGCGTTGGAGATGTTTTTTTCCGGATGTTTTTTTTTTATTCAGTACTTACTACAGTACAGATTTTAGTATGATGTCACCACGCTTCGAGAGGAATTTTTGTTTTATTTATGACTGCTCGGTTTCGTATACAAATGCCAATAAAAAATATTTTTCAATACTCTTGGCATGTAGACACCAAAAAACCATAATAAATCAGTCATAATTCTGATTAACTGATTAACTCTGATTAAAGAGTTCCTTTCATAACAGTGATATTATTATGTAGGTATATGCGCAAAAGCCAATTGTGTCGCGCCATAGGTGGCGCCGAACAAGCGACGAAGGTAGGTATTGAAACAAAATAATATTACCTATATAGATTTCAACGTTGGTGACGAAACAAGATTTATAGGTAGGTACATACTTCCGTATTTTTTAATTTATCCAAATATTTTTGCCAGTCACTCGGTCACTCCCGAGATTTAAAAGTTGCAAGATGTACCTATTGCAAATAGATACCTATTCATAATGATTATTAATCCTTATTGACATTTGACATAATCAATTAGTATTCGTGCATATAATAGGTATTTACGTTAAGTACCAGCTAATTGTAATAAAAATGTACACTAGTAGGTACCTACCTAGATTATATCGTATATATCGTGCTGTGAATGACAATACCTTCTTTTAAGTCGTTTTTTTGTAAACATATTTTGTGCTGATAATAGTGTGGATTTGTGGTTTATTTCAGCCATCAACGGCTGAGTATTGAGACTATTAATCATTAATAGTGTATTTATGATTAAAAATAGGTTTATATCAAAAAGATTGAAGGAGTCCAATCTCTTTGGTTTATATTAAATAAATAATGAAGAAAATTATTTTGTTTACATATTGTAGGGTACAATAATAGCATAGAAAAAATGGTGTAAAAATATTATGTCTGCGTAGGTATTACTAAATGATACAAACCAAATGTGTCAGACATATCAACCAAATGGCATCTCAGACTCTGGTGATTTGGGTAAGTGTTTAACTAATATTATAGTTATTCGCTTATTTATTTATTAATACCTAAATTTAATTTTGTATTATTCAGCTTAGTGGTAGGTATATATTTTGTTAGTAATGTATCCATCCATACCATGCCCCCCACAAGGGGGGGGGGGCTGACAGGGCTCTAGCTTGGGCCCCGGGCTCGATAAGTGAAATAAACACATATCACAAATTTGCTCTAATAGGAAAAAAAGCAGAATTAATAATACTAGTATTATTTTTTACAAACTAAGAATTAAACTTAAAAATATGGTTATTTTTCCTTATAAAAGGGTACCTACCTAGGACCTGATTTATTTTTGGCAGAGGGCAGAATTTGAAATTCCGTCACTAGATTCATTACAGTTCTTTGAAAGGAATAATACGTAACGATCTTTTGTTTTTATTATAATGTCATATTGGAAAATATTTTGTTGTGTTTACGTTTGCTTATTACTGTTTGTGTACATTGTTTGCATAGGTGCTTTGTTATATCTTCAATACCGGTAAAATAAATTTAGTGACTACCTAATTCCTTAATTATTATTAATAATGTTTCCGTCAACTTAAAATATATAGCAAATAAAAATTACAATAAAACGTAATGTTTTAACGCCTGAATGCGTAAATCTGATACCTAACAACTAAATATAAAATCCGAGGTAGGTAGGTACCTACCTAGATGCGCTGTGCATAGGTTGAAATTCGTCCACAGCATTTTTCATAAAGTACCTAGGTAGGTTATATTATGTAGGTCTTTCTTTACAAGAAACTGCAGTTGTGTAAATTCAAAAATTAAAATGATGAAATTCTGGAATGGATAGATAAACTTATGCATTATTTATATGCAGGTCGAAAATAGTTAATTACCTTTAGCCTTTCAAACCTAATAATTTACTAATTAAAAATCAAAATGTTGAAAAATAACACCTATTTTACTTTGTTCAGGTTACTGGAGTCTGGATAGTCAATTTGAGATGTGTATCGTTATAGGTCATCATCAGATAAAATAATAGTTACCTAATAAATTAATAATGATTAATATTTGACAGACATTAATGACCCATCCTCATTCTGTAAGTTTTCGATATTTTAAATAATTATTATACACTTAATGTACATTTTATTTAAGATATGGATAAATCTATTATTATTTTGTAATGTCATTTACCTACCTAACAATAATTTTATTGTTTATATAATATATAATATATAATATATATATATTATACATATAAGTATATATATAATATTATTCGCCTAGGTCAGGGGTTAGCAAACCACGGCTCGCGAGCCGCATGTGGTTCTTTGGGTATTGGCGTGCGGCTCTTTGCCAAATTCCCAATTTTGACAAAAACTTTTGCAAAATTCACAATTTTTATTTTTTGTCATTGATTTGTACACTTATTATATGATACTATGACATTATTGTGAGTCTATTTTTTCCTCCGTAATGGGTGATGCAAAAAGGTATGATTGTTGTTGTTTTAAATCCGCCCATTGCAAAAGTCGACAAATCAAATTTTTCTCCATTTGATACCAACACGAGCACTGTTGAAATACAATTTTATTGGTGGATTTAACAAGCAAATAGTTATGGAGCTCAAAATTTATAGGTCTTGCCATCAAAATTGAGGATTTGGAGAGAGAAAAATGCAATTTAATTTCACAACATAAGTGGCGCTCTCTAAAAGATGTACATAAATTAGATATTTCGATTGTTAATACATATTATGGAATAGCTTTCCGAACTCATATTCGAGTCTATATAATAATATGTATGTGAACAATCATTTTCAAACATGAACAATATAAAGGGCATTTAGAGAAGCCAAATAACCGATGAGAATTTTTCGCAGTCGCGCCTGAATTTAAAAAGTTACATACCAAGCATACACGCTCCAAAGAAATGCAAGGAAGGTCATTGTTCACATTACTTTTAAAGAATGCGTAAAAATTGTATGTAATTCATATTCTGTAAAAATTATATTTATAATGTCAACAATAAAAACATATAATATTAAGTATTTACGTTACTTGGTTTTATTCAGGAAATCTGCTACACAACAATTATAAAATGTATGTAATTAATTCATTTAAATAAATCATATTTATAAAAATATACGTATGGCTCTCGATTTTTTTTTAACCGTTGTGCCACTCATATTTTTTGGCTCTTTTGGTTTGACGTTTGCCGACCCCTGGCCTAGGTAGTAAATGCGAGTGCGACCTTTTTTACGTGTAGGTACAAATAAAAACATAATAATATGTATTAATTTTAGGTGCTGAGAAATTGTAAGTGAACCACCTGTGAGCGTGTGGGTGTGTGAAGTTTTGTGAATTCAGAGCCATGCCAAGATGTTTGCCACTCAGGTGCCAACCCATAATTGCCGCCCCCAAATATGAAAATATTCTAATAGGTACTAGGTACCTACTTAAAATAGACGAAATGAAAAGGGTTAAAAAAATATGTGGTTTTCATTAAACTATTTATATTATAACAAACATATCATGTTTTTGTATATACCTATTTACATAATTAAAAATATAATACTTTGAATTAAATAAATTATGTAAGTACTTAGTTGTAATTCCCAAATACAATAATAACTTCTTTGAATTGGAAATAATGTACCTTGACGTAATATGTTAAACAATCATTAAATACAGTCATATACCTAGATACGCTGACAAATTAATCAAAACGCAAAATGTTGCAATTTCTTCAAAATTACGAGTCAATTGCAAAGTCGAATGGTAAGTTTTCCAAATATAATATTTTACTATATAAAAATGTACTGTCAATATTAAATTTATACAATTGAAGGTTTGATGGACAAAATAATAAATTTAATCTCTACTAGGTATGTATAACCATCGAGATCTCAATTATTGAAGACATAAAAAAGAAACGTGAATTTATTCTCAAATTAAAATGACGGCGCTTTGTGTTTAATACTTTTTACGCTCTATTAATGTATTTTATGTGTTCATTCAATGTTTGATTTCGAGGATGTGAAAGGATAGAACATAATCATAATTAATAAATATACTTAAAAGTTAATATGTACACGCATATTATGCGATCGTTAATTGTATATTATATTCTATCTCATCAGCTCATAATAAAGACCTCATAGCAAATTAATTGTAGAGAGAAGCCAGCCGGTAAAGGTTTGGCTATAATTAATATTATTATATACTTTCGACGAAACGAAAATAAAGCAGAAAACATGTTAGACTTTACAAAACACAAAAAATAATAAATTGTGGTGAATGCATGTGGCTCCGGTACGTAAAATTTTTCATTTCGGGCCCTGATGAGCTGGCAGTTCATGATATGATAATATTTTTATTAAAATCTATGGAAGCCTCGACGTCGATTTGACAAAAGACAGCTGGCAACACCGCAATTTAGCCTCTTATCTCAATCTGTGTAATGTCATTTTGAGAAGCGTGATTAGATATTGGTTTGCCGGTGGACTGCGGAGGCGTTTCTGAAAACAATCTACTGACTTAAATAAAAAATGAATATCATTTATATCTCTTTGTCTTTATTAATTTTGGGCTCTGCAAATGGCGTTGAAGAAGATGACGTTACAGTGCAATTCACCGTAGATACTTTCAAAGAAAATGTTCCAAACAAAAATCATTTTGTTATGTTCTATGCTCCATGGTAAGTATTTTTTATGTAATGTATTATTGATTCCACCATTAATTTAAAATTCAACAGGTTATCCAAAAGATACCGATATTTTACTACGATACTTGTGGTAAACCGGTTTTAATTGAGCCCGGAAAATTTAACAGAAGATAGAATATTATCCAAGTTTAAGTATTTTCCTATTAAAGCTGTTTTTGTTTACGCGGCACTATTTCGAGGTTGCCTTTAAAAAATAATGAAGTATGTATGTAGGTACATACCCAATATGAAACATATTATTTAATCAGCTGCACGACAATATTATCGAAAATTCAAAATATGCATGTTTATAATATATTTTTAATAATTGAATATTCCTCTAACAAATGAAATAATACAAGAAAAAAAGGGGTACTGTTCGGTTATCAGGAATACAGCGGAAAACACATTTTGAAAATAGCCGATAAACTGGATTATTTGTTAGGTTAACCAAACCTAACCCAAACTAACAAATAATCAAGTTTATCGGCTATTTTCAAAATGTGTTTTCCGCTGTATTCCTGATAACCGAACAGTACCAAAAAAGGTACAAGTCGGTTATTAAGGCCCAATGACAGTAGTGTAATGAAACAGTAATGTAGTTGTAGAAGTGAAACAAACACCCAGACAGAAAATCACATTATTATGTATATATTGCGACCTCACCAGGTTGAACTCGGGGCTCTCGGATAAACGTTTAAACATTTTGAGTTGCTATCATAGAGCTGAATGCCTGGTAAGGTAATTAGGGCAATTAATGATACCTTAATTTAAAACACAAAAACCGATAGTCAACATTAACGGTATTTGATAAGCATTTCGTGTAAGAACTACCAGTTAAATTCGTTGTAATTGAGTAGGATGCCCGTAGCTTAATTGGTTAAAGCACATTGGTGTGAATCCAGTGGTTCAAGTTGGGCGTTGTATTTAAAAAAAAAAAAAAGATTTTTTTAGTACCTACATATAAATCTGAGATGGTTTCAAATTATGTATATTCAATATACAGTCGAACTTGGTTATTATGAGGAAAATGGGACCGACTGAATTTGCTCATTATAAGCGTTCTCGTTATATCAGAGAATAGGTATTTTTAAATGAGCGGTCATATAACACAAAAAGTGGCAATTCAAACAAAAATACACAATTAGAATTTGTTCCCCGAAACAAGTATGGCATTCATAAACTATGAAAGAAGTTGTTTATTGTAATGAACGCTGGTAGGTACCTACTGACTTCACAAACTCTGGATTTTTTACATACAATTTCAACCACATGCGTGGATACTTTTTCAATAGGTATTGTCGGCGAAAGCACCAATTAGGTAGATACTTAGACACTTAACTAGACAATGTCATAAACGTAATCCGATCCCGGCGGCTTAGGGTCGAAATGTTTTTAAATGATCGACACATTAACAGTTTCAAGAAAATTTTTGACCATATTTTAGCTCGATATACCCGATAAGTAGCTCATTGTAAAGTGAATGGAGAAAATCATAAACTAAAATGTCAACAAATGTTTCCTCATTACATCCGAGATCTCGCTATATCCGTGATCGTACTAACTGAGTTCGACTGTATATAATGTTATATTCGCAAATCCTGTGAATTATTCGTTGAATAAAAGAAATGGTTTATTAAATATCTATTTTGACCTATACAGATTTTAAACCATTAATTGATTGAATTAAGTTAATGCTGATAACATTGAAGTCCAGTGCTGATTGGTTATGAAGATATAGGTACATGATGCTAAGACAAGACGACTGGAGTTCATATATAAGAATAGAGATAGTGATCGACGTTTCTCGTCTTGAGAATTCTTGAGAAACAATAAAAATAGTTGATTCTCATTTCTCAAAAAATCATCAATGAAAATGTCGAGATTTCGGTTATTTTTTTTACCAGGAATAAATAAGTATATAAAAAATTGAGATTTGGAAGTGCTAACTTCGACACCGCAAACGGTTAAATTTGCTCAGCTTATGATGTATTTTCTATTAACCTTTCACTGCCAGCCAATTTTTACTAGGTGTACACTTGTAGGCCAGCTATTTTTGGAATAAAATAAATCCCTTAAAAAATATGAAATAGGAACAGAATGAAAAATATTTGTGAAAATTTACCAATTCAACATGTTTCTTGTATGAGTTTATTGTGAAAATTTTCACACTAAAGTGATAAATATTGTTTAGAAAATATACAACAGTTTATTCAAAAGTTATGATGTTGACAAGAGCGCACAATTTAACTCGTCCATGGCGTGACACGATATACATGCTTTGGCGAGGAGAGGAGAGGAAAAAAACTCGCTCACTATGTGTCTGATATTTATATTACAAATCAATGTTTTGTCATCTATAATGGTGAATGTATGTATGTATGTAGTATGAGGATTACTTACATGCGTAAACGTAAAATGTCACTTATGAGGTGTTGTTTCTTAATCCTCGATATGTTGGGTTGTTCATGCAGTAAAATGATGTATCTGTTAAGGTGCGGACACTGTCAGCGACTGTCGCCGACTTGGACCCAGCTAGCGGAGATGCTCAACTTGGATGGCGACTCCAAAGTCACCATAGCCAAAGTGGATTGCACCACAGAAAAAGAGATTTGCTCTGAGAATGATGTCACCGGTCTGTCATTCTATAAAGTATTATTTTTTTAATGTAATTAGCAACATTCAAATTGAAAATATAGATTATTATAATAATATGTTCGAATGAAACTTAAAGGTATTCTTGTAAGTATAATCTAGTCTAGATTATTTTGGTTGAGGTTGCCAAATTTTATGCCACCGAGGGCACAATATAATATTTGAAAATCGCCTTAGGCATGTCATAAAATAGATAATATTTTTTGACCTCTATAAACTTAATAACATTGAAATGTGAAATATCACTCAACCACAATTTTTTTTAATGTATTTTTTTAACTCTGTTTAATCCTAAGAAGATCGCATGGGTCTCCACCGGGGGGAGGTTGTATTAACATTTTTTGTTTTTATGAGAAATAGATATTAGCCACTTGCTCTGTGTTCAAATACACATTGATAAACAACATATGAATTTGCCATACTCACGATATTACAAACTGCTCAGCCGTTGTGGGCATTAAATGTATATGCCTACTGTACAAAATTGCGGTGCATGCCATTTTAGATGGAATAAATTTATAATAAAAAATTAAGAGAATAGGACTTTCATCAGAATTAATTGAAATATGATGAAATCTTATTAAGGCCCCAGTGTTGCCAACTGTACTACAATTATAGCACAATACTATAATTTTGAATCCGCACAAAATGTAAAATACTATAATTTTACGCAAATATCACAAAAATACTATAATTTTGAAGGATTCGAGACGAAAAATGTTCCTGTACTTTTTTTCAGAAATACTATAATTATTACCCTTTTGTACTATAATCAATATAGAAAAAGATGGCAAAACTGTAAGGCCCTATTTTTCTCATCGAGAAAAGTATTTTATTAGTGGCAGGCACTTTAAATGCGAGGACTGCATTCCAGACCTCTGCTCGAGAATATTGTGATATATACGAGGTGATGGCAATTAAATAAATATGATTATTATCATGTAACATGCTTTTGGCTTGACCACCCGGGCGGATTCGTTACGAAAACATCGCACAGGCAGCGGTAACGAAAACAAAAAAATAAAGTCACGGACCGGACTGGCTTCAGTCAGCTGCGAACGGCGCTTCGGGAATGACGTGTGACCCACGCCCCGCAATTTATTTTATTTTCCTTCGAATTTGGACAACCAGCATTCAGAGAATTAGTAGGCAACGCATGTTCCATGTTTAATAATTTTAGCCGTCAGGGTTTAAGTAATCATCATCTGAAGGGCCCAGGGGGGCGAAGCGCCGAGTTTTAATTTATTGCTATTTTTTATTAACGTTTTAAAATTGGAACGTTTTCAACTTGAGGAAAAAATATCTGTTTCTGAAGACAATAAAAACAAATGAATGAGATTCTTTTGTATCGTGGATTTATACATCTGACAGATGCTGTTTCTTTTATCTTTGACTACTTTACTAGTCATGGCGGGTTTCTGAAGACAATAAAAACAAATGAATGAGATTCTTTTGTATCGTGGATTTATACATCTGACAGATGCTGTTTCTTTTATCTTTGACTACTTTACTAGTCATGGCGGGTTTCTGAAGACAATAAAAACAAATGAATGAGATTCTTTTGTATCGTGGATTTATACATCTGACAGATGCTGTTTCTTTTATCTTTGACTACTTTACTAGTCATGGCGGGTTTCTGAAGACAATAAAAACAAATGAATGAGATTCTTTTGTATCGTGGATTTATACATCTGACAGATGCTGTTTCTTTTATCTTTGACTACTTTACTACTCATGGCGGGTTCTTTAATAGTGGAAGAAATCAATTTGATATCTATATACATTATGATTTTTCATTATAATATTATACTCTGGCATTTTTGAGTTTGCAACATTTGGTTTATTGCAGGTTACCCTACATTGATATTCTTCAAAACCGGAGAAAGTGATGGTGTCAAATTCCGAGGCATCCGAGATCTGCCCACTTTAACTAATTTTATTAATGAGCAGCTAGGCAACGTGCCTGAGGTAAATATAGTATTTATTATAATATTGTATTATGTCATATGCTAACTGATAACGATAAACATCGATTTGTACTTTCTTTGGTAATTGTTTCCGACATATACTCGGTGTCCAACTGAAATACGTAACGTTCCAAGTTTCATCTAGTAATAAGAGTGGAGCATCGGGATGTCTGTTCCAATGGAATATATTTGTAAAATCTTTCTTGGATTCCTAAGTGTGAAATGACAGGCATGGGGGATGAATATGTATGTGAAATGTAAGGGTAATTCTGTAGTAAGCGGGGACGGGGATGGGGACATAGATGTATGTGAAAGAGCAGGAGGTTTTTGTTTTTGATTGATGACTTGTCAGCTACAATAATTGTGTCTGAATCAAGACCTGAACAAAAGCGAACCATAAGTGTGAGAAAGTAAGCATTTGGCACGCTTATAATCTCCGCAATATGCGTTAGAGAAAGATAGAATTGTACACGTCGCTGGTAAATATTGGTTTGAATGACTCCATTTATTCAAAAACTGCGAGCTCGTATCGCTGAAATTTATCGTTTTTGTGTTAAATATAAAGTTAGTAGTAATTATTTTTAGTTAATTTAGCAGAAAATATGGTTAACTATGTTGTGTTTAAATTTGGTAACATTACAAAGAAAAAACATGATGGTATAACGTTTCATAGTTAAGTCAATAATAATAAAATTGAGGTTCTACTGTGCGTTATACGTAAGAAACACGGCTTCATATATCTGAACAATACACACACTCTCTTTATATTATTACTCTGAAGTCTGAATTTTTGCAATTTAGTTGTCATGCATACAATATTATTTGAAATCTGTTTGTTTTAAACAAATAAAATGAATGTTTGTAATAATTATTATTGCTCACTAACAGAGTTGATTTTTTTATAACCGTACATAGTTATATATTATGTTCTTAAATAGAAACAATGATTATATTTAATGCTATTAACCAATGAAATAATAATGTTTGACTCGTACTATAATGTTAAACAGCTTCGATTATGTAATCGGTAATTAATAAATGATTTGATTTTGAGGTGTTGAACAGAGTTAAATCAATTGAAATTCAATATGCTCAACACAGATTAAACTTAGGTACAGTCAACTGCATTAATGTTACGTGATTACGTAAATTTTTTTATTGAAAATGACACTGAATATAATTATTAAATATCATTTCAGACATTCACGGTTGGTTTTTATCATATTTTGGGCTCATGCAAATCTAAAAGGGTTTAGTTTAAACATTGCTCTGAGTAAATAGTTTACACCGTGTCAGTTGCGACCAGAGACACCAGATCAAATGTTGAATTTTACTGAATGATTTTGCATTCATACACAGAACAGTATATCTTAATACATTATCTCTTAAGAATGACTTCTGCAATGAAACTGAAACAAGGAGGAATAACGCACAATGACAACCGAAAAACCAAAAACATACGTTGCTAAAAATTAGCTATTTATATTTTTAAAGCCGTGTTTGTATGTCATCATTAGTGCACACTACACGATATTTGAATTGATAATAATTAATTATAGGTATAGTGATAATGTTTATCAGCGATTCATTTCAAATATATTTTGTTAATGTTGTAGTGATAAAAATATGATGACTGATTTTTTTTACACGGTTCAATGGTTTTTTGTCTGCCTACAAATTTTATATTAGTTTGATTATAATTTTTACTTGTATCTCTATCCAAATAATGTGAATATTAATTCAATTATATTATGACAAGATTTTTATTTGAATTACATATTTAATTATTAGTCCCTGGGTTGTGTCAGAGAAGTAAATGAATAATTTTTCATTAATATTATCTTCTAGCAAACTATGTACATGATATGGTGGTAGGACTACATATAGCCTCATTTGCAAGTTTATAATATAATTTGAATGTTTCTTTAGGACAGTAATGAGCTGCCGGCAATCCCCAATGTGGTGAACGGTCTTGTTGAGCTCACCGAAGACACCTTCGCCAAACACATTGCGCAGGGAAAGCATTTCGTTGAATTCTACGCACCATGGTGCGGTCATTGTCAGGTATGCATAATTGAAGTCGCAAATCATCGATGTCGGGTGCAAAGTTGTTGACACAGATGTACGAGCATGATTAACTCTGCCAGAGTATTGTTGCAATAACAGCAGCATATTTTTAGGACTTGATGGCGGCTACTTGAGCAGTCATTAATTAAATGCTGCCACATACCTGAAAGGATTGAAGATTTGTGTCGCTAGATTTCAAAATCAGCCAAGTCCATAATAGATGAATAGGAGAAAAACAGCTTTTTGTTTTCTCAAATACACAGTCACAAGGGTGAAAGTTTATATTATTTCGATTATAAAATATTTAAAATTAATAAATTCCACATTTTGATAATGCAGAAATGTTAGAAAGCAGAAGTTCTTCAGCAATTCACAAAAAAGTAAAAAATACCTAAAGGTGGACTTGGCTGATTTTGAAATGTAGCACACATTTATCTGTTTTGGTAGTGTAATTAACAAATATCGGTGAAAATACCACATTCAAAAATGAGGTCTAGGAACATTCTACCACCACAATTCTTCGGTTGAACCTTTCAATGCATATATTGAAAAAAAATGAGTTTTTTATGGATTGTTTTACAAAGCTCTTTCGTGTCCATTTCTACTTTTGAAATGATGTTTAAAACTATCTATATAAATATTGTGTTTTGTATGCTTTTCGCTATGTAACTACTGTAGGTGTATTTTATAATTATGCATCCAGAACACACCATATATGTACGTAACAAATTGAAACCAAACTTCCCATAGAAGTAGAACTGTATACAAAACAGTTATGAAAATGTAAAACAATCACATTTCTATCAATTTTTTCTCGATATGTATATGCTGTGAATATGTATGTGATGAATAATTGTGGTCAAAGAACGTTCCACGATGAATATGATCACGTAAAGTCGCAATGATGTTATATTGTGTGTATTGGCATTATACTCTTTTTCTACATAGTGTAATAGTATACCTTTGTCATTGATAACCTGCCGTCATTTGAATGAACCATGTAAGTCTTCATTTTTTCTTGGTATGAATTTTAGCTGCCTCACAAAGTGGTTTCTTACCAGTATTTTTACGAAAATGAGTGTCAGTCATTTCCTAAATATATCAGGTCCATGCTCTGGATATTTTAACTTTTTATGTAAAGTAAAACACCAGTTGATAACTATATATTGTTGGTTTTATATTGTTAAAACCTTGTATGTAAAAAATTGATATTTTATAGGAGAAACAAAAAACGTAAACCTAAAAATTAAGTTAGACTTTCAATATAAGTCTCTGAATAACTCTCAATCTAAATAACATGTAGTGATACACATGTAGATAGTGAGGTACTTGTCATCATCAAGTGTTTGTAACAGGTCCGATGTGATGATTACATACATACATTGGAGGTTTTTTTTTTTTTCTAGATTCCTTTATGGACACCTCGAATTTACTATCGAGGTTTCTTTCAGAACTTTGGCACGCAAACTACTCTACTTGATGCTAGTCAAATGAAAATTGTGCCGGCTGAGAAATAATGCCTTATTGAAAACTATTCTTCTACTTGCATCGGGTATTGCTAATTTGAATTCGGCCAAGGCATATGAAACCGCCTTGCAAAAACCCTGGAAAATTCTTTGTTGCGCAAGGCGGTGGTGATTCTGATGAATATTTTGTCGTATTCATTGGGAACTGAGAACTGCATGGCCTTAATAAAACCTTATATCAGAGGTTTCTATAATTAATGATATTTTAACAGCTCGACAATGGTTTTACAAGTTTCGCATTTTAAATTTATTCAAATCTATTTTTATATACAATGGACTTAGAAGGTTTTAAAATTGATATATATTGTCTCATTGAATTGAATTGCCAGGAGTGATATTCTATTTACCAAGAATGATGGTTTTTAGGTGGTTTACACTTTATCTACTATCCTGCCATCATGATACAATTTTTGGTAATTGTTCTTCTCGAAAGGTACACACAATAAAAACAAATAACTAATATATTTGTGATTGTTTCATTGTATTAATCCGGTAATAAACTGTACATGTTATAAAGAAAACATTTCACAAGACGTGTTCTGATTAATAAATGAAAGTCATGTAATTTGTGTACCTACCTACATATTTCAAAAAATAATATTTTACTAAAAACAACAAAACTTTTTTCTATAATACGCCTCTGATACATAATGTGCTGTCATCTAATTCGTTAGTATTAAAATTAAATTAAACCATACACTGTAGTATAAAATAAATTTAGAACCAAAGTTGAATTTCAAAACCTGCTAAGTACAAATATTTTTAAAACCTGCTAAGTACACATATTTTTAAAACCTAGTATGTATGTATGGTACTCTATGTAAAAATTTGGTTAGGTTTTGATATTCAACCATTCACTTTATCCCTTTCTATGTTTCCTTTTTTGTGATTGCTAACGTTAGAAAGTTATGACTGGCTATCAAAAAATATATCGGTTGACAAGAGTGTACCAAAATTTTGATTCGTTAAAATTTATATCCGTTCCTTCCCTAATTGTTATAATATTATTAATCTTTTGCAAATTTTATGTACATATTTACCGCATTTCCATATTTTCTATGTAGTCACGTTATATTCATTAATTCTACGAATTAGAATATCAGATGTCAATACATAATTATGTTTATTTAATTGAGACGGCATTTACTTGTAATACTCCATTATAAAATAGTGAAATGATTTTCAACTACGTGCAATTGTGTTAAATCTATAATCCATTGTTCATTAGTGCTGTCCAAGCGTAGCAAAATGATCCGTAAGATGCTGTCGACACAAATGCACGAATGTAAGAAATTAAGCATTCGTTATGATGTTTCAAATAATCAGTTTTAGTGTACTAAATCTAAAATATACATATTTATTTATTGTCATTTTCGTGCTGTGACAACTGTTGATTGTTATGTTTTCTTTTTGGAGTGCTAGTGTAGAGTTTTTTTACTACGTGACGTGTTTGAAATTCACTGTAAACTTTTCGATTGATTGAACAAAGAAAATTGGCACTGAAACATGTCGCGAGCCTAATACTACAAGGTTCTAAGTATTCGTCCTTGAAAAAACAAACCCAACAATGAAGTAGTATTCTAAGCTGCCTCATTGTTATTTTTGTTTCTTCAAGGACAAACACTTAGAACCTTGTAGTTCTCCACTCGCGATGTGTTGCCACTTTGTCAGACTTGTGGTTATATTTCAATTAATAATGTTTTAGAGATTCAATTTCTAAAATATATAAATACAGTCGATCTCGGTTATTACGATCACGGATATAGCGAGATCTCGGATGTAACGAGGAAACATTTGTTGACATTTTGGTTTATGATTTTCTCCATACATTTATTTACTGTTATAACGAGCAACTTATCGGAAATATAGAGCTAAAATATGGTCAAAAATTTTCTTAAAACTGTTAATGTGTCAATTGTTTAAAAACATTTAGATCCTAAGCAATAAAATCCGATCGGACAGGATGTCGCCGGGATCGCATTACGTTTATGACACTAGTTATGTGTCTTAAGTATCCACCTAATTGGTGTTTTCGCCGACAAAATTGTTGAAATAAGTAAAAAATCCAAGGTTTGTGAAGTCAGTAGGTACAATAAACAACTTCTTTTGTAGTTTATGAATGCCATGCCTCTCACTTGCCGCCATACAAAACCTTCCAGCACAAATCAGGTTTTAATATAGGAAGAGATTAACAGTTACGGAATTCTATAACAGCGTTATTATGGTAATTAAATTCAATATAAAATTTCGATTAACCCTAAATTATACAAAATAAATCATTGCCTGTCCACTCCAGTATTTCTTGACATTAGCTGTTTAAATAATAATATATGGAAAGATTGCTCTCCATTCTTCAACTTTATTTTAATTCTATTTAAATCTTTCAGAAACTCGCTTCGACTTGGGAACAATTAGCATCCAGCCTGCTTCACAACCGAGGCATCTCGATTAGCAAAATCGACTGCACCTTATACCGCGGCATGTGCACACAGTTTGAGGTTAAGGGATACCCGACTCTACTCTGGATTGAGGACGGAAAGAAGGTAAATTCATGGTTAACATTTGGTGTCGAAAAACCACAAGTTATAGGTATACCCCATTTACACCTGCATGGATTTACTGCTGACAGTACGTATTATCGCGGCCATAACAAGAAAATGCACATGTAAACACATATTATCGTGCAAGTTGCAAGATTGCATGCATGTACCAAAAAAATTCAGAAGCTTCTGAATTTTCACGCAATAATTGGTATTTGCATGGCAGATTTGCATTCACAGTAAAATGATAGTGGCGAACCTGCTGGAAGAAATACTATCTACACCGCACAGAACATTTTGACGTTTACCGATTATCTACGAACCTGTCCCAACCTGTCAAATAGCACCATACAATGGCAACATCGTGTCTCGCTTATGCTTGAAGAATGAGATAGGAGAGACAGTCAGCACTTTTATGTGTAAACAGTTATTATCGTGATAGTTTAAAATACACACTATTGGTGCCAATAAATCCATGAACGCATACCAGAGGCGAAGGGTGGAGGTAGGCTGTATCCACCATAAATAGTGCACATTAAACTTTGTCTGTTATATGTATTTGAGTATATAGACTATAGAGTATTGATGTATCCGGTGCGTATATTTTTACTATAATAGCATTCGAAACAAAATACATTTGCTATTGGCGTCATCAGACTCTCTGCAATCAATTCAAATCAAACACCTCTTTGCATATTATACTGTCATGATACTTTTTCGAATCAAACATGATGCTTTTTCATCACTGGTTACTAGGATTTACTCTACTGAGAAATTTGGTGTCCTGCTCCTAGGCCAATGTCAGATTTACATGCAAATTAATGTGGCAATGTGATATCAATGTGATAAATATGTTAACTGATTATTGAATTGTGGAAAAATCACTTAATATAAGTCAGCATCTCCATAAAATCAACTAACATTTGCTTTTACGGTAATCTCTACTTTTATGCAAGGATAAGGAAGCCACCGTAAGAAAATAATGTATGGGGAAATGGGGATTATTGTAATACAAATCTAAAAATAAACACAAATTTAGAGATATTGTATTTAGTGTAAATATATTATTATGTTTAAAGAAAATCCAACTGTGTACACATAGCGTATTTTATTTCATACATATACAAATTTATTCAGAATCTGATGAAATTTTAATATTAGTTGGACTACTACCTCAGTAGTAATCCGTATTTTAAGTGCATCTTATTGAGGTTTGTTGACTGTGGCGTTATTATTCTATATCTAAGTGAATGGCGCATATACACGTGCATGGATTTATTGGCACCAATAAGTGTGTAAATATCTATGACTATCACGATAATTACTGTTTACATGTAATAGTGCCTGACTGTCTCGCTAATCTCATTCTTCAAGCGTAATTGAGATGCGTTGTCACTTTATGGTTATGGTGAAAATTGGTAAACATCACAATTAATGTTCTGCGTGGTGCGGTGTAGTCCATTTTTTTCCCGGCAGGTTCACCACTATCGTTCTACTGCACAGGCGCAGATATTTCACTTGTTTCATCTGTCATGTGAAAATTCAGAAGCTACTGAACTTTTTTGGATCCATGCATGCAATCTTGCAACTTACATGATAATACATGTTTACACTTGCATTTTCTTGTTATTACCACGATAATACATAACTCATGCGCGTGTGAACGGGGTATAATGTGGCTTTCCAACATGAACTCATTTCTCACCCTATTACTACTTTATTATTGCTGTTATCTTGTCAAGGGGCGAAGGTTTTTTCACTCTCTCCTTTCAAACCACCCATTTAAATTTTCGTGAAGGATTGTTTTAGTGGGTATGAAATCTAAGCACTTTCTTTGTAAACATACAGATAGAAAAGTACAGCGGTCAGCGATCTCACGAAGACTTGAAGCTGTACGTGGAGAAGATGTCAGCGACCGGACCTCGGGGCGGAGACAGCGACGATGTGCAGAAGGAGAAATCTGAACCCGATACGTCCAGCAGCGTGGCCACACTCACTTCAGATAACTTTGAACACGGAATCGAGAACGGATTCGTTTTTGTCAAATTCTTTGCTCCATGGTTAGTATATAATATGTACATTCAGTCTTATCTGGCCGTCTCCATTTTTATTACACTCTTGTCTGTATCTTCCAACCCCCTCCCCTATTTTTTATTGATAGTATTCAACGTTTTACCATACTTTTATTTGCAACATGAATTACTGTTTTTTTTTTATTGTTTCTTATCAGGTGCGGTCATTGCAAGAGACTGGCCCCCACTTGGGAGGACCTGGGCCGCAAGTTTGCCGCTGAAACCCGAGTGGTCATCGCTAAAGTTGATTGCTCCATCCAAGACAACAAAAACCTCTGCACTGAGGAAAACGTAAGGAACTCTTGTACTATCCAATGTTAACCCAATGCTTACGGGCCCTTTTAATTAATTTTGTAATTAACGTGTTAATTTGCATTTGAAAAGCAATTAGCAAAAACACAATTTTGTGCGGCCCGTAAGCATTGGGTTAACAGACTTGGGGAATTATTAGCATTCACCTGACCCATTGGGTCCTTGTTTTGGATAAACAACATATATTATGAATTTTGCAAGATTTGAACTTGCGACCCACGATTTCAGAAGTGTACACTATGCCAATACTCCGCTGTGGGTGTTGTTAAAACATAGATAAGTAAATTAGTAACAGATAAATTGACAATTTAGTGTAGTAAATGTTTCAAATACCATTTTGTCAAATACATACATCTTTTCATTGAGATTTGGTTTAGTTTAGTTTATAATTTCGTTATTATAATGATGCACCTATGTATTGAAAAATCAATTTTATTGTAGCTAGAGTACTCTAAAAACCAACGAGCCAATATCTGACAAAAGCTACATGATTGAAAATAAGAGATGAGATTGTGAGATTATTTATTTTTTATTCAATACCGACTATACACAGGGGTTTAAAAATGTTTATTATTATTTATTATTGAAAATACACGGTTTTGAAAAACTTCAGAAACACCCTTTAGAAAATCCTACAAAAAATGTTAGACCGAATAGGATTCAAACTCACCCGGACAGTGAAAGATGTGCTTTTTTTCTAGTAGATTTATGTTTCTGAGGTTTTTCAAATGTGTTAATTAGTGAGGACATTCTTCGGTTGTCGGAACACATTTAATATGTATGAATATTTTGAATTTCAGGTTGACGGATTCCCCTCCCTGTTTTTATTCCGGGACGGAGTGAAGATATCTGAATACGACGGATCGCGGACATTGGAAGACCTACACAGTTTTGTGATAGATCAAATCGGAAGTTCCCACGACGAGTTATAGAAAAATCAAGAACTCAAAACCAATTTTTTGTTTGTTTATAGTGCTTCCATATGAAAATCACATGCACCGTTTATGTTTATCCTAGTGATATTCTGATTTATGTGTAGTTATTCATTCGTGGAAGAGTTTGATGTACATACTGTTTAGTGATTACGGGTAGTCTAAATTCAATTTCATTTAAGAATATAGCTTATTGTTTTGCAAATTAAATCAGAGAACACCCTTGTGATTTATGTTAAATTGGATTTGTGTATTTGTTATTAATGTTGTTTGTTCACTGTTTTATAATCTTTGATAGAATTATAATGAAAACAATATTCTTCACATACTAGTATCCACATTTTTTTAATAATATATTGAAAATCGGGCAGTACTATAAAAAATGTATTATGTTATGGATCTGTATCTGTTATATTTCATGTCTGCAATAAATTCTAAAAGGTAAATAATATCTGTCTAGGTTCTGCAAATAAAATTGTTACATCATTCAAAATCAAAGTAAAAATATAGTTGGAGACTGGAAGAGATGGAATATTATAATATTTTTTAAATTCAATTGTGTAATTTTATCATTTAGGACATTTAGGTCGTACATATCAAATGTAAATTATTGATTCACTCATTTTAAACTAGTCTTCATATAAAATAATAGAATATTTTTTTGTTAGTGTTGTTTTTTATATGAATATTGAAACGAAACCAAGAGACTAATAATTCTGGAGTATTATCAAAATACATACAAACTGAAAAAAATAAACAATTAGTTTTTTTATTTCCTTTCCATTGTCCTGTCATACATACTGCTTTCAAATTGAAGTGAAGAAACTCATAATATATTGTTTATTTTTTATACATACTAAGAAAATCTACATACAGGAGGACCTAGATTTTCGCACATAATTGGTTCCTGAAAAGGTGTGCGAATGTTGAATGTTCAAAAGTAGAGGGAAGTAAAAAAAATTAAATTGTGTGTATTTTGAAATATTTATTTATCAAATAAGATGTTTAAGAGACATGTTTAAGTGGGGTTTGCGGATGTTTGAAAGTTATCAAGAGTTAACTGTTTGCCACTCTTCTTTTTCTTATTTTTAATAAAATATTTTAAATGGTAAATCATTAACTTTAACGCAGTAAACCCAGGCTTTTTTATTTGATTACTGGAAGCAATTCTTTATACTTCCCTTTCAATGCTCTGGGATTTTCTGGTTGATAAATTAACATTGGCATCAATTTTAAATCACCAGCCAAGTTTCCACCAAGAAGCAATGTCAATCGGTGTTTAGAAGGTTATTCAGAGGGACATCTTTTTGATGTTGGTCGTCGATCCATGATGACAAATATTTTTCCATTTCATCCATAACTATGCCGTGTCTTTTAGAAAAACAACCTTTAAAGATATATTTCCACAATTTTGAGCGTATTCCTTAATTTTATTTTTCAAAATTGAACATATCGTAGTAGACCTGTTTGTATCATACGAATGTCCGATTGAAGCAAAAGATTCACCACAATCAGAACGTCATGTGAAGTTTATAAGTCCTTGATTTCTCTTTGTTCATATGAACACTGCAGTTTTTCTGTTTCTCACTCTTCTTTATAAATCTTTAAGGTGAAATATTTCAAATGAATCAAATTAGCAAAACGCACAACACAACAAGCCTGCATGTGCTCCTGCGCAAGACTAAACCTATCCTAGCTAGCTCACAAGCAAAGTGACGGGTGCGAACAGGATGCAAGTGATGCAAGAAATGCACTTGCTTGTGAGTGAGCGAGAGAGGGATATCTTTACCCCAAAGCGCGATGTTTTAAAAAAACGATTTTTTTAAATGTGCGAAATAGCGAATTGTGCGAAAGTCGAGGTCCGCCTGTAATTAAAAATAACTCAACTTCTTTCAGTTAGGAAATGTGCACTTAGGGTCGCTCATAAATGACATCACACAATTGCTGGTATTTTTCGACCCTGCCCCACCCATCATATAGTCTAATTAGCAGATTCATTGACTTTTCTGCTCGTCGTAACGCCTGATTTGATAGGTTCATAACATCGGTATGTTAGCAATAAATTGCCTGACCCGGGGGGACCCTTGACATTATAAGCCGACACTGATATTAAAATCTTAGTGCCATTTTTTATTTATTGCTGTCGTTCAACTATTTATTAGCTTTGAAAAATTTTTGTTGTTAAAAGTATAAAAAACAATTTGAGTAACTCCCAAATTTACAATGCAAAAAGGCAGATTTTTGGGTGAGATTTCAAACAAAAAAATATATTACGACAAATCTTTTTTGCTCTAGTGTTTCAGGATTTAGAAGTACACAAAATTTGTCACTAGATGGCATTCAAATCTTGATTTGACAAGTTTAGTGATATGGCTTTTTCCGTATACCCTTCAACAATTTTATAACTAAACCAAAAAATAGTAATTGGACAGCTAGGTTTGCTTCATATGTATGTTGTTATTTTAAATGCCATTGGAGTTTCAACAAGACGGAACAACTTGTTGATTGTGTTTACTTGCATATTATTTTCCATTGAAATAATGGATAAAGCGAAACAACTTTCATTATTTATTGTAAAACATAAGTGCAGTGATAAGACACGCCATGTCTGGCCCTACTCATAAGCTTATGATTAGTTTGGATAATTTCGTACCCTCTCGGTAATCTTTTTCATAATCTGCGAGTCTACCATGTGCTTTACCCCCATGACTAAATTATGTCACATTTTTATCCTTACTGTGTCAATTTAGGCATTTTCCCTCTAAATATAATTCATTATAGTTACACAATTTTATTGTATGCTATTTTAACCATAATTGCACCCTTGTTTTCACTCATTATGTAGGGGTGTATTCAGATGGGGAGGGAAGGAGAGAAAATCACATTAAGACGCATGTCAAATAAATAAAACAAGACATATATTTTATAATATATTCGAGGAATATCACATATATGAATAATTAGTGTATAAACAATTTTTTTTACTATTCTAACATTTTAAAACACTGAAAAAACGACTAGGTCCAATATCACAATTTTGTCAAGACTACAAAATCCACGAAAATCAGATCACATGAAATCAAGTAGAAATGTAGCCAGCGGTATTTCATTTAACGATACCAATTAATTCGATTTCAAGAACATAAACCTACAACAATCAGTTTGTAGAAAGGTTTTCGTTTCAATACTCGGTTGTGCCCTGTTTATAGTCACAGATACACTTTAACTGTTTTTTTTTTTTTTTTTAAATATATATTATGAACTATGGCGATAATCATAAGAATTTATAAGTGACTAAACAATCAGTTCATTCTAGTTGTACTCAAAATACATTTTCCTAAATAATTGAATTCAATCAACGAGCTATGTTTTCTTAAATAATTATATACCGATAAAACAATTTAAAAAAAAAGATTATCAAACGATAACTGCAATAATTGTAAGTATTTAATATAATATTTTCATGTATCCTAAATATTAATATTATATAATATAATAAAAATCACATCAATTCTAAATAACAGCGAATATCATAAAAGTGAGTATTCTAAATTGTTTTAAGACGGATTCCGTAAGATCGATATCTATAAATTTTACTTATAAAATCTGAGGATTAAATCCAGAATAATTGCTTTATTTATTTCAAGTATACTCTCATAGATAACACATTATTTATGATAGTAATTAGTTGAATCACCTCTCTACAATACCACTGGTCTTTGGTACAGTTGAACCTGATTAATTCAAAATTTGAAGTCATGTAATTTTTTTTTAAATTTAATACGATGGTTTCGAATTGAATAAGAGGAAAGAAATATTTTATATTGAAAATAATATAACCTTTATCGGGTCAAAAAGAAAAATTTGAATTATTACAAATCGGTTTGGAATTAAACAGGTTTTACTGTAATATTTTCAACAGAATAATAAGTATTCAACACCGCAAATTTCTGATGGACTATAAACTCCGTACGTTTTTGTATAATTCATAAATCAATAACAGGGAATATTTAAAATATTTTATCAGATAACATGGCATTGAGAATTTTTTTCTCTACTAATAACCATAACGATTTTAAAATATCTCTAAAACGCAATAAAATGATATTTTTTGTGAATAAAATCATCAAAATGAAACAATGTGTCCAACCGTTAGTGAGTTCTCGCTAGTTTACAAAAAAATGCGATTTAATTTAGAAATAGGAGAATGCAATAGTGATGTTATAGAATTTATATTAAAAAAGAAACACTTATCGTGATCTTAAAATACATATTATAGAGAAAGTTGAATTTATGTATAAGTAAATTTCATTGCAACGAGTGTCAGTGTCCGATTAAAATTTAATACTGAGTGTAGCTTCCGGACAATTAATCAGTGCTATAATTTATTAATATTATCTTCTCATTATACATTTGTGGCAGTCATTTATTATATTGTTCAAGTCGTACGCCATAAAAAGATTTGCCTATATATTACACTCTCTCGTATGTATTCGGTTCCGTGTATATACTATATAGATATAAAAAACATCATCTGACAGTTCTAAAATTTTATATTATTGAAGTTAATTCAAAACACTCAGATTAGTGCGATGACCTGTGAAAGAGTTTAATGAGCTTATGACAATATAATATAATAGAGTAAATTATGTATATTTTTAGTATGCATAGTATACACTTTGTAACAGTGTTTTCAATAGTTTTCATCTATCCTACATTTTTTAACAATTGACAATTAAAAACCCTTGCGAAAATACAATATAAACACGTACATGTTTTTAAATTTCATGAATGATAATAATAAATTGTAGTAGCTTCTGGTCAAGAATATATTATATAAATTTAAGTTAGAAAATTTCAATTGCTGTTATAAAATAACTGAGTTTTTGATGTTGATAAAGCTCAACCATCTAGTAAAACAACAATCGAATAATAATTATGAAATAAAATTATCAATCACACGATAGCCAGAATAGCGTAATTGGCAGCGTGCATGCCTGGCTAATCGGTCTCAGGTTTGATCATGAACCGCTGCCGAATTTGGACTATATAGAAGGAGTTTTTTATACTATCTATTACAGTATTTGAATGTTTTTTTTTTAATGAAATTCCAAGTTTCTAAATTAAGCAATAACTACCAATTTTTGTTATTCATTGTGCTTACATTGTTTATTTACACGCATGCAATTACAAGTGATTTTACAGGAGTTTCCAACTAAATAATAATTATTGCCGTAAGTGTATTATTTATCAGCTGTAGTAACTCTTAGTGCAAAATCTTTTCTAAAATTTGTATCTTGCAAATTAGCAAATAAATCTCATAATAGAAATTTGAACCCTTCTTTAAATGAACTTGCAGCTAACCACAATCATCAGTAGGCCATGGGTCTTTTTTTGTTTCCCTTTCCTATGTTTAAGCTCCATTTATATAGACAATGTTTTTCTCAATATTGAAAAAATGACTTATGTGTAGTATTTATCTTTGAGACAACCAAATAATTCAATGATACACAACTATAAATTAAACATTATTAACAAGATGTGTTTACATGTCCATTGGTTTTATTAAAAATTTTGAGCACGCTCAATCAACATGAGAACGTACTTGCTACGAATATGAGTATGTAAGAGAGTGTAATGTGTCAATTGAAAATTTAATGAGTAGGAACTCAGCTGAAACCGCTCTAATTTAAAGTAATGACTAAAGTGGCTATTATGCCGTAAGATTTGTACAATATCCCTGCATTTTTTAAAAATAGGATCGGGTCTAATAAAATCATTTATCAATAGTGATCAAGTGTTATGAATAATTAATTATTGAGCCATTTATGTAAATAACTTATGAGTTTAAGCCAGAATGATGAATAGATCGATAATATTTAAAACCATAAATTAGTAGGAAATAAATTGTCAAAGAATGACAGAATTAAGTTTGAAGCAAGAAGTGTTATTTTCTAATTGTTGCTACCCACACCGCATTTCACTTAACTATTGTATTCGAATTGAATGGTCAAAACTAATTAAATATCACTAATTAACATCGTAAATTATAGATTGCTTACAAAAAAATTCAAGAAAACTGTGGGGATACGGTCATTATGAATATTTCAGTAATATTCACTAAATCTGGTATCAAAATGTAGAACAATCCCATATATGGTCGGTCTTGTAAAACTTGTAAATTCTACTATGTTCAAAAATGATATTTTATTGAATATTGTTGGAATTATCATATTATATCCTACTTCAGTGTGAGATTCCTGCACCCACAATAGGTATAATCATTTAAATAAATACTAATAAATTAATACAATCTCGAAAATACCAAAAATCATTGTATAGTTTGTTCTTTATTATTATTTTTTAAATTTCCAACATTCAAAATAAAAATGTCCTCTAAGATAAAGTTGTTATGGATTTACAAGGCTTATAAGATAAAACGACATTATGTGGGATAGCTCTAACTTAAATTTTTTGCATAAAAATATTAATAATGTACAATAAAAAATAATACAATTACATAATGTAAAACAAGAGATCAGTTGGAATGCGAAAATTATATAAATTAACTTTGACTAGTGGCTTGTTTAACTAGATCTTCAGTAAATCACCTAGATACCGACAACTGTAACTTGAGGTGCGGCGGTTTGTGGAATTAATAAATTCCTGATCCACATTTGTTCTTTAGATGGAGCATATTGGACAAACTGTTCCTCGGCATTCTTCTTTTGTCTTCCCCGGTTTTGCCTGCATATACACATGGTGGATGGCATTAGCGGTCTTCCAAGGCACTGGAATTTAATTGGCATGAAGAACAGGCAGGCCGGGTTGAAATGCTCTCGGTGGATCCATAGCATCTACTCGAACCAGGTCCTATGCCACTTCATTATTCACTATGCAATTCATTTTCAAGTGATGAGAGGCTACATGGTCCGAATTCTAATCTCTTTGTGACTTCTATATTCAGGATTACTCTGAGCCTTCTATAACTCGCTACCTCGGTACTATAACTCGCTACCGTAAAGCAGTACCGTCAGAATACAAGCGTCGAACGGGCGGCATTTCATTTTAACTGAGTATGGCCGTGAGTCCCAGACATTCCACATTGAGTTGAATGAACCCCTGATTATTTAAAGCTACGTTCCTCAAGTTATTGTTGTCGGTATCCAGAGTGTATCTACTTTCAAATCGGGTGGGAACGAAGATTAGCAAAAATGTACAGACTATGTATAATTTTGTCGAACAGAGAAAATTGGCTTTTAAGAATTGCAAGATGAGGAATTATTCATATAGACATGATCAGTTCATTTGAATAAAACGTTTATGAATATTTTTGAATGATTGAAATGATAACTTTGGGGTTTTCTAAAAAAATAGCTAAATTCTGCTATTCTCAATAATAACCAAAATCTAACAGGTGTAGCAATGGTAATTGTTACGATCAGGTGTGGTTGTTTTAAAAAAAGATATCAAACATCCAATTGATACGTTTTAGAAAATATTTTATAATTTCATCATAAGATAATTTAAAATGACTGAATTTTTCAATTTCCATTGATCAAAAATTATTAATCTATGCATACTAATTGTGCCTAGCATAATTTCTCCGTTTCTTTGCCGTATTGTGTTCATATCTTGTCAACACAGAGTTGCGAATGATGCAAGAGTGAATATTAAACATGCGTCTCGGGCGGTCATCTCACCCGACCGCTGGGCGAACGCAGGTGCGAGCGTATGTAGCCCGTGCGGAAGTCCACAAGCTCTTTTCTTGCCCCGCAAGAACTACCGTGGCGCCGCAAAGACCATCTGGTGGACAGATTAAGCAATTATTAGAAAATATACAAACTGATCTTATACCGGTAGTATGCCTTTCAAACACGTTTATAACGAACAGGAATAAAGATCATCCTTGAACAGATGACAGTGAGACTTTAGATATCGGCGGTGAAGACTCAATACTGAGTGATTTTTTTTAACATTTACCTTGATTTTCTATTACAAAAAGAAAACAGTTTTCCGTATTTGCCTTGATATATACATAGTATATTGTATATGTAACAGTTTTATATTATTATTATCTAATGGTCAAAAAATATGAATATCAAAATTAAACTACGAATTTCTATTATAAAATATGGTTTAACAATAGTAAGTTATTTTACATGTCTGAAACCATATAAAAATATATTCTTTTCTCTAATTAGTTTAGCATTTTTTGAATGGGAAAATACCAGAATGTATTATATGTCACACGAGTCGAATCAGTGATAAAGGAAAACAACATCACATACTCACTATTGACGGCGTTGGGTGTTAAACTAGCTTGGAAACGGGTCTTGAGTTGGCAGATGAATGTCTCGATGATGGAAGAAGGCTGGCCTTGGGAACCGATGCGGCCATCATCGCAAGTGGCGGGAAAAAGATAGCCATCAGTGTAACAAACAACTAGCCTTCATACTTGGTCTCAAACAGCGAGTGCACGCTAATAATAAACAGGACAAACTAAAATGTAAAGAAAACATGCGGACGATTGAAAAGCGGGTGAAAGGAAGAACACTACAAAACGGACTAGGAAGAATTAAAATACATCAATGTTTGGTTGAGTATTGAGAATATCGGATGGGTAAAACTATAACATCTAAATGAACATCGGAAGAATTTAATTTAATGCATATTAAATATTTATTGAATTGGATCATGTTGCCAATTATTGCTACACGTGTGATCTGGCACACAATGATTGTTCATAAAAGTGTGATACGTAAAACTCCGTTAATATAGCTGTGAATTGAAATATTTGCCAAGTTTCATCAAATCCATTTAAAGCGATTTGCAAGAAAAAAACTTTTAGTGTTTTTTGCCACACACTCATTTTGTAATTCCAATTAATGGAATTTTACTCTATCCGAATTTCATTTAAGATCATTAATTTCGTTAAATACTTTTTGTTGTATGACTTACGCACATCAAAGGACGTTTAATTTTTCCACATGATAATTTCACATTAATAGTAAACTACAAATATAGAGAAGGTCTCATAAAATAAAATGATTTTCAATTACAAGAAGAAAACATAAGTGATGTATGCATGACAAATAATATTACAGAGAGAAAAGAAGTAAAACTTATATGTAGTGTGAAAAATGCACAATTATAAATGTTACAAATTTGGATCCCTCATCTTAATTATGAAAAAAAAAATGCACTGAAATGTGCAATTGGCGAATCATTACCGTCATCATGAGAAGAGAAATAATTATTTTATTGGTACAATGAATATTATCGTAGCGGTCCAAATTTAGATGATAATTAATATGTAATAAACTTTTCATTTATATGTGGTGAATATAAGCTATCATGATTCACCACCAAGTGAACGCTGAATATCTTGAAAAGTTTTCCATTTCTATTTTATGGTGGATCTAAGTGGTCATGGTCAGATAATTTGTACAAATCAGACTGTGATAACCAAGTTGAGCAAATCATGGTATAAGAGCTAAAACATTGCACTTAATGAGTTTTACCTCTGATACGATGAAATAATTATCTGACTGGAAATATATGGCTTGCGTAAGCTGACAAGTTTGGCTTGTGTGTAAAAATTATCTGTGGCAAGGGCACACTGACAATAATTGAGAGTGTAAACGCTGTACAAAACATGAAGTATGCGTATTTTCTGGAAATAATTATTGAGACTTCATCAACTTCTTCATTGTTTATAACATGGTGCAATTATAGTTAATTATACGATTTTTTTATGACACCACAAACAGAGAAACAGTTTTTGGACACTAAAATGCAAAACATCAAGTATACAAGTTGTGCTTGCTTTTCGTTGTTTTCTTTTAATAATAACACATACCTTCTACGGCAGTTAACAATAATAGTACTTAATTCATCATCATTGACCATGGGAAAAAAAATAGCAAAGCACCAGACGGTTTGTAAGACAAATTGAACAGAAATCAGTGCAAAGTTTTATTTTGATTTATATAGATTTACTGGCAGCAATAGTGTGTATTTTAAATTATCGTGACAATAACTGTTTACACGTAAAAGTGCTGACTGTCTCTCCAATCTCATTCTTCAATATTTGACAGATCGTAAAATTCGGTTAACCTCAAAATGAGTCTCTATGCAATGTAGTTGGTTTTTTTAACGGCAGATTCGTCACTATCGTTCTACAGCGCTGGCGCATGAAAATTCAGAAGCTTCCGAACTTTTTTGATTCATGCATGCAATCTTGCAACTTGCATGATAATGCATGTAGCAGTAAATCCATGCACGTGTGAACATCAGTTTAGTCACTTTTATTTTGATTTATATTTTTGTGATCACCTTTCATTTCTTTGCCATCGAAGCCGGGAGATTTGAATATCTTCAGCTCCATTATTCGGCGTCATTTATAAAATAATTGATTATCACTGAATGACCATTTTTCTTTTACCTTTTATTAGTCATTATCTAGTACTTTTTCTTTTTGAGTAAAATATTTCACTTTTTTTTTTTTTTACTATCGCCGTATGAATACATTGTGCAAAGTTTGTGCAAATTATACGCACTGTGTGAATTACGCAAATTATCTGAATGTGTAAACCACCATTAAATGGATATGCCTAGGTTATTTAAGAACGGCAGGAGAGTAAATCGGATTTAAAAAAACATTATTATTAATTATTGTTTGAATATTAATGGTCCTGCGGTTGGCATACAACGCTTGTTTAGAATGCAAACTGAGATGTTTCGGTGCCACTTCACGATGGCTTTGTAAATTATAATGTAATAAAAACAATCAATAATATTTTTTGAATACTATATGAAAAAGTTGATAATAATCGTGTATAATTCTCACCTTGCACTGTGGCTCAACATGATGATATTTCTGGAACAATTTTCATTTCTCAGTAGACATGAGTTTTATATTACATCAACACACAAGAATCATAGAATGACTGAAGAAAACCACAATCCATTAAGTAGAAAATGGTGAAACAAAGTCAGAAAAATGGATTAATCATATACTTACATAATTTGGAACAACTCAGTAACATACCTCAAACTCGAACCCGCATCTATTGGATTCCGGCCGATATGCTTAATCAATTAAGTCACCTGCACAATACTAATCAAGCCGAAATTAACTAATGATTATGAATCGGAGAGTAATCAAATTTTCTTAATATTAAATACCATCTTTTGTAATTTTAACATTAGATATTTGAACCCTTAATGTAAGAGAAATCCAAAAATTATGTGTAGCTCAACGTGGCATGGAAAGGGTGAATGTTGGGCATAACTTGGAAAGTCCAAGAATGAAACTAATGGACAAGGTAAAAAAGCAGATGAAATGGACAAATGTCGTACAGTGGTACCTAAGGGGCACTAAACGACCACTGAGACACCCTGGATCGACAAACTTATAAAGTTGGTAGATGTACATGGCAGTGAAGAACCAAAAACGGTAAGAGTGGGAGGAGCTAGGGGAGGCCTTCATCCAGCCGTGGATTGATCTTGGCTGATGATGGTGACTTGTTTCTAAATTTTATAATCCTCAATACTTATTAGTTACCTTCGGCGTGATTAGGCATAGTGCAGGTGACTTAATTTGAATTCGATGGATACGGGTTCGGTTTCCCCCTTGGAACCAATATTTTTTCTAATATGTGTATTTCTGAGGTGTTTGTATATTCAATAATGAATGCTACATTCTTAAATCTTGTGTTTTATTCATTGATTAAAAAAATAGTTTAATTAAAAAGATTACAATAAATTTTCATTATTTTTATAGTTTGTTACATAGTGTGGAACGCACACAATATGTTATTTAATAAATTTAATAATTGAATTAAAAATAGTTCAGTTATGAGTACGCCAACGTGACTACATATTATTACTGGGTATGTTGCATACATGTTAAAATGATCACATTCTAGATTGAATGATTGAATATCAGATTAATGAAAATGTAATCTCTATGGGGTGCCATATTTACTCACCACACAATAAGCTCATATTAAAAATAGCTACCAATGTCAAGCTAGATTTAGAAACACACGTCTACTTAACAAGGTATTAATAAAGAAAGAAAATCTCTGATGTCTTTATGATATTGAATTTGATATGTCTATACAAAATGCAAACTTACGATGGGCATTGCACTCGTAGACGATGGACAAGACACAAGGGAATTACGAATCTGACAAAATCCAATGCTAATATAGTAAAAAACCATAGCCTAAAAAGTGTATGTAAGAATTATAAAAACCTCAATAGCCTCGTGATGTAGTCGGGCCAATTGTCGGGGAACATGACTAAAAAGAATCCAACCGCAATCAGTATCATGCCAGCCAACTTCATGCCGGCAAAGTGAGCTCCGTATAGGACGACATCCAGAGCTGGAAACATAACATACAAACCATACACATAAATGGCATAATCGTCATCATTCAAGATTTAAGTTTCTATATTCGTTATGAGCGGATTATCAGAGTTTTGACTGTAACCAGAGGGGTCTCATGGATTCTTTCAATTACCACGCATGATAGTAATTCGGTACTGTGATGGCAAACGGTTATAACTGCTGTTTACACAAATTTACAGAAGAGCAAAAACAAAGTTTTGAGATCAGTCTGACAAGAGTTAGTTTATAAAGTATTTTATATCAAAATAAGCAGAATTAGCATCCCTACACAAACCTCAGAAGTTTTATTTATCTTGCATTTTAAGAAGATATATCTTTTTGCCATATCAACTTTTTTTCACATTTGGTCAGATACAGATAAATCATTTAATGCTACTTTGTAACCAATAAAGTTGCAGCTCTAATATTTTGCTACATCAAAGAATGTACAATTTGAAACTTTGTTGAGATTTTTACAAATCAAAAAAAACTAAAAAAGTTAAAAAACAGCAGTTATAACCGTTTGCCATCACAGTACCGAATTCTTCAATGTATTGATATAGTGTGGTTAATTGGAAGTCGAAACAAAATTAATTTAATCTTTAAGAATAGGTAGAGTGATTGCGCGGTATGTTAGTTAATTTTTTACCAGCGGATACAGGAACGGCGGTAATCAATCCGAGAGTAATGAAAAGATCGTAGGTGACAGCTTTTCCAAAATGACTCAAGAGGTTGAATGCTGGAAAATAAAACAATGCAGTGATTTCAAAAGCTGGAATCATCATCTAATTAATAGCAAATAAATACAATTTAAGTACGTGGATTTTTATAAATAAACTATTTATTGATAATAGGAAATTTTAAAACCGTCAGCAATTATAAACTATATAATAATAAAACCTGTGAAGTATTTCAAGTAATATTTCTGTTAATAATTATGTTGTTTCAAAAATTAGTATGCTCACATATCATTAAATATTTAATAGTTATCTAGCTGCCCAGTACCATTCCCATCGGGAGCACATGTGGTGTGGTGTGAGAGTTACTATTTATTTGCTCAGATATCGTGCATTTTTACATTCATCCATCTCCGTCATTCCGCGCAATGTGCAGCCAAACTGAATAGTCGTGAAAAAATGCTAACTGCAGCATAAGTATGTTTAACTTACTGAGCATCATACCGCTGGCTGCGAGCAAAATGGGCCAGGAGAGTTTCTCCCAGGAAAGCGTCTCCACTCCGGTGAGGTACAGCGTGATGCAGAGAGGCCACATCAGTGATGCGTTGAGCAGTCCCATTATGGTGAAGAAGAACGATATCTGGCCGTATGACGCGTCGCCGATTACTTTCCGAAATAGAACCTGAAATTTAAAAAAAATATTTGTTTTATTCAAAGGATGTTCGCTTCAACACAGGTGAATTTTTAAAAGTAGATATATCAATATTTTTTTGTTTACCAGTCTGTCTGTTTTGTTATGACTGTTATTATTATGTTACAATACCAATATTTATGAAACTTATATACATTAGAACCTCGATTATCCAGACTAATTGGGGATGAAGATGAAGACAGTCCGGATAAGGAAAAATCCGGATAATCGAAAAAAAATCATAATTGACAGGGAAAGACAAGTATATTCAGTATGAACAATTTTTATTTGTCTAGATTTACATATACATACACATAGGTATGTATAATAAATTATTTTTTATTAAAAAAATCAATTATCGATTTTTGCTTAAGGGCCCACATGCTCAGCGTAGGTCAAAATGGAGCTTTTCACGCGTTTAAACACGCGCGTTAGCATGATCTTACTCCCTACTTCAGTTATAGTTTGTCAATTTATGGCTACGGCCGTATGTTGTAGCTTAACCACTGTGAAATGCCAATAGAAATGGCGTATTTCAAAAAAATACTACCTTATTCTTAGGTCAATAATTATTATAAAACAATCATTATTCGTAGGATGTTTTACCACATTTGAATGATCAAAGACATAGCTTATAATCAGTATCTTTAGAATTATCTTCAAATGTGTTAATCGTGCCGATTTTTTGAATAATAAAATGCCTAATTCTTGTCAAATTTGGGATCACAAAGATTATAAAATATAATTTTTTATCGTAAATATGTCATTATATAATGTTAACATTAATTTTACTAATGGTTTTGTAATTGCGTTTAAAATTTAATAAAACCAAAAAATCTTCCACACACTTAAACTTCCACACAAAAACCACTTCACATGGACGTACTGAAATATGACTATATTCTAAAATATTAGAGCGAGAGGTTTAAAAGAATACTATTTTATGTAATAAAAATACTTTATGCAGTCATCAAATGTTTAAAATAAATATAAAGGATAATAAGGCTTCAAAATTATTTGAATAGATTATCTACAACGTTTAAGGAATGTCCAGGGTTATGCTCTGAAAATACCATAAAAGCTCCATTTTGACCTATGCTGAGCATGTGGGCGGTTAAATTTAGCTAGCTCTTCTTTTAGAAGCTGCCAAATCTCGAATACTCCAAAAATATTGCTTTTTCACACAATAATGGACCAGATATTGGTTGTCCAGTTGACCGTCTTTGTATGAACCACATAAAAATACACTCATCAACTTCTTTATTTCCTGATTTTTTTCATAACTTTCCGCTCTAAGCTTCCATCTTCTGACATTAAACAATTAGTAAACTTCATAATAGTTTCACTTTGTTTTTTTATATCCAAGATAGTTGACGTTCCAACACCATATTTATTAGATAGATAACGTCACCGCGTTTCAAAGCATCGATTATATCCAATTTGTCTTTTAATGATAATACGACACGTTTTCTTTTTGATGACATATCGGCAGTGGCGACCGGTGAGTTATTTTACTGGGAGTTCACTTTTTTCACCTGTTGACTGCAGTAAAAAGGCATTTGCCTTCATCAAAACTTCACCAAAAAATCAAAAAAACTATTGGTTTTTTAATTAAGTACATTTAAAAAAAATCATAAATAACTCACCATTTATTATTTGTTGTACTTCTAAAAACAGTTTTTCTTGAAAAAAAAATGGATTTTAAACTTTTACACAAACTGGTAGACACAAACAATTTGTTTTGACCGAATTATTAGTAGGTAGTACCGAAATATCTCGTATCCGGCAGTGACCGGGATTTATTGTTCATTTGTATGAGAAATCCATTCTTCTGTTTTTCATAGACACAAATTTTTCAATTACGCGTTTGTTGAAGTCAGGAATCTCTTGTATCATTTTTTTTTCGATACTGAGCATACATAATGCGTTCAATCTTGGTTGCGCGATGGTGTTTCTACTAAAACACTTAATCCGTTTGAGTGTGGAAAAACATCTTTCGCTTTCCACTGATGTCATCGGAATAGTACAAATTAAGTTTAATAGTAAAACCGTTTCCGTAAATGTGTCAATGAGATTTTTTTCGATTAAAATGTTTAATAATGCTGAGGCACCATCAGCATTATAAAAATTATCCAAGCTGTAAATAACAGACAATTCATTTTTGAATTTATTTTTATCTAAAAAGTCATACGTTTTAGTCACCAAATTAAAATCATTTGTAGGAAAAGATTTATGATAATTAATAAATTGATCAGAATAAAATAATTTGGATGCTAATAAATGATCACAAAATTGAAAACGGTCTTTTGCTTGATTAATTATTAAATCACACACTTGCTTGGATTCCACTAAACAGGGTAAATCATTCACTCGCCGACGTTTTGTCACTATAGGTTCAGTTAAGGTATCAGATGATTGGCGGATATTAACCATTGCCCGTTCGAAATCACCAACACTATTTTGGATCTTAATATTATCAATATTGCGCGATTGAAACTGTTGAAATAATATTTCACACACAGGCATTACTTTTGAAAAAAAATTTAACCAAAATATAAATAAATTATTGTTTAAGTAACCCAGTAACATTTCAGCTTGATTAATTGTGTTGTAGTCGTTGGAATTATCGTTTAATAGAACGTCTAAGCACTCCTTCAATGATTCACTATTATCATGAACAGCGCGAACTGTCCGTATATTAAAATTCCATCTAGTTTGATTGGCTGATGGAATTTTCTTCTTCACTATATTTTTCAAAATCTCCATACGTTTAGATGATCTCGAGAAAAAAGGTGGAAATGCATGTAAGTTTGCAAAAAAATTTGCCACATTTCTATTTACATTTACGCTTTTTTCTAAAACCAAGTTAAATTGGTGTGCGTAACAATGGACAAAAAATGCGTAAGGAAATGTAGACTTTATAATTGATTGTACACCTCCTAATCGTCCCGACATAACAGCAGCACCATCATAACATTGACCAACAAGTTTATTTTTGTCAATTTGTAAAATTTCTAACTCTTTCAGAATTTCTGCAGCGATATCATTGGCAGTATGTCCTTTCGGATGTATAAATTTCCAAAATCGTTCAAAAATTTCGCCATCTTTTGTATATCTTATAACAAACACAAGCTGTGTTTGTGTCGATATATCAGTTGTCTCATCTGCTTGAACAGCTACAGCTACAGCTAGCAATTTGTTGTTTAATTTCATCTTGACATACCATAAGCATTGCATCCAAAATATCGTTCTGTATGTTACATGAAATTCCTTTAAAAGCACTATTACTATCTAAATGCTCTTTCATTGACAGATCTATTTCAGAAACAAAATTCACCAACCCTTTATACACTCCTGGATTTAGCGATCCAGCTAATTCGTCATGCCCACGTAGTGCTAATTCGAATGCGCCACAGAATTTAACGCAATCAATCAATCTGGATAATATGTATCGATTTTTATCAACTTTTTCGTTAAATTCTTTGATTGATTTTCGGTACCCTGAATCCAGTTGTTGCCGTATATTCATCGTTCCTAAAGCGGCCAAATGCATACAATTTGTTAAATGTATTTGTGAAGCAGCATGTTTTTTAATTTTTATTGTCAAGTGCGCCAAATCCACTACACCTTTGATGGTCCACTCGTCACTGCCACTAAAAACAATACATGGAAAACAGAATAGTGCATTTAATTTGTCACATCCACACAGCCATGAATTTTGTTCATATTGTTTAACATTGAATGTTCTTTCGTATTTTTTAGTTTTTGAAACGCATTGTTGTTTTAATTTTAGGTTAGGAACAGGTCTGCTGCTGCTTTTAATACGAAGGCGTTCTTCAAACGTATTAGAATGTTTTTTTATGTACTCAACATCAAACGGTGCCATTTTAAAAAAAACTAATGTACACAGTAACTAAAAATATCACATTGAAAAATAATTTAACAAGCGCGCACCACCGTTTTACATTACCAATAAGCGGGAACTAATGGCAACTGGCGATGTTGATCAGCTGTTGCAGCCGGAAACCACGTCAATATTACAAGCTGCAATACTATAACTTGCCAACGCGTGACAATCTCGTCTTCGTGTTAGCAAATGTTTTATTTTATTGAATGGACAATTATTGAGAATATTACCATCAGTAATGCCATTTATCATTCAATTCGAATAAAAAATAGAACTTCCGCTTATGAGAAGCAACATATTAAGGAATGACTTACTTCAATAACATATTAAGAAAATAGGTGACCTGATTTAATGTTGCTCTTGAAAGCAGTAACTCATCAAAATTAACATTATTAAAGCATTGCACATCACAGCCGTGATATTTTACGATTTCCACCCTACCACGCATGTTAAAACCCCACAGAGCTAGTTTGGAGAGATATCATAATTGATAAACATTGTGAATTTAGTTGTCAAACTGAAAAAAACTTGAAGTTTATTTTTAAATTGTACTTCGCTTAAATTTGAGAAATATTGTCAACATGTGCGGAAATTTAATATACGTACTGTGAAACGAATTTATTTTTATAATAATATTGAATAAAAATTGTCAAACAATAATTGTTGTGTAATACGGGCTGTATGGTTTTAAGACCGAATATTCCCGACGTTCTTCGAAGTAGGCATTCGGACGTGAGCGACTTGAACCGTCGCTCGCGTAGACGACATTTCACGATGAAAAAATATGTACAAATTGGTTTTTTGCTCATTGCAAAAGCATTAATCGATATAAGATTTCCGGGCGCTTTCCGACAGACGAGCGACACGGTATATCGCTCAAATGAACAAGTCTTTAAAATAGCCGGTTAAAAACACATATTGGAATTTGTTTTTGTATATGAATTAATGACCACGGTAATTAATAGATCAGAACACTTTTAATAAATCAAATATAAATGAAATACTTATTTAAAAAAAAAATATTTTCGCATAAATTGAGTGGGTGGGTGGGTGTTCACCGCTCCACCGCTCTCATTGGAAAATCGCCACTGCATATCGGTAATATTAAAAATAAGCATTTAAATCGTGACCGATAATTTTCAAGAAATAAACGTCTAATGCAGAGGGGGGCAAACTGCGGCCCGCCGGGTATTTTTTTGCGGCCCGATATCATTAATTGTACTTCTGATAACGAATAACTTTTTTAATATATTTTTTAAAAAATATTGACAATAGATTAAAATTTGTTTAGCAATAGTACGTGATCCATTTTCAATAGATATTGATAGTGTACCAACAGAGATACAACTTCAGATTATTGATCTGCAGTGTGACACTGATTTAAGAGAATTGCATCGTCGTGAAGAAATCTCCAAATTTTACAATGCTCTTAATTCAGACAAATTCGACCAACTTAAAGATTATGCAAGAAAAATGTTCGTTATTTTTGGATCAATCTATATATGTGAACAAACATTTTCGATCATGAACCTCAATAAAATCAATCAAATATCTCCGATGCCCATTTACAAGCAGTTTTGATAATTTCTACAAAATTAACACCTGAATTTGAAAAAAATATTCAAAAATGTACAACAGTTTCATTCTTCTCATTATTTTTTTTATAATGTTTATTTTTCATGATAATAAATAGTGTATATCTAAAAATGGTATTTTACTTGCGGCCCGCCACTCATTTTGAATTCTTGAATTTGGCCCTTTAGCCAAAAACTTTGCCCTCCCCTGGTCTAATGCGTATTGAATTCGGAAGACTACTGACCTAAATTTTTTACACAGGATGCATGACTCATATTTTACACCAGATATTATTGGAACAAATGCGCCAAACAACGAACAAAAAAAATGTGCCAATCATCCTAATTTTTTTGTTTTATTTTGAACAATCCGGATAATCGAGGTTCTACTGTACTTACTGAGCGCGATGTAGAACGATACTTAGGCGTATAAATTTTAAAGATACATATTTAACTTTAAGGGGCCGATTTCGACGACCTAAGTTCAGTGAGAAAAACATATATAATTCTTATTAGAACGCCGATGTACATGTAACGTGTTTTTCTTGTTAGAACGGATGCTTAACGTTAACGGTTCTGCATCGCGTTCTGAATTGCTGGTACCAATTCAGTAAAATTTCTCAAAAGATTCCAAAGTTACAAGATAATAAATACTTCTCGAAAATAACGCAGTTGCGATAATTCATCACGGGTAGGTAAAGTGGTCAGATAGTAACAGTGGAGTGATGAGGTGAGATGCACGTAGAATTGCACGTGCCTACTGCCAGCCGTTGTTAATCGCACGGCTTCACTTGAGCTCCCAGTCATTTGTCATACTGACATACGTGTGTAAAGGCACCAATTGAATATTCACAGAAATGGCACGGTTGGGTAGAGAGGCATGCGCCTAGATCCAACTGTTGTCTATCTCATCGATTAGAAACAATTCAAATTGATTCAGTCTATTTATTCTAAATTCTATATTTATATTTTTGTATTTCACATGAACTACGTCACAGGCTATCATGAGATTTAAGCACACTGATATCGGATGAAGGTCTCCCACAGGAGACCACCTCAAAGGGCGGACCGAACCATCATCTTTCCCATAACACCACAGCCTACGTCCACTCTTCGCGGTTCTCGCAACCCTCGGCCGAGCGGAGCCCGCCTCCTAAAAATTCGAATTCGTCCACGCTCCCACCAAAACGCAGACGCAGTCTGTCGAAAACGGCCGCTCGCGCCGCCACTAGAATCCGTCGGTAAAACAGAGAAGTTTGCGACCGAGAGCGCCATGCCGCGAGATCTGACAGTTGGACGCGCGCGAAAAGCTCTCTCTTGCCTTGGACCTCGAACAGCTAGCATCTCCCGCCAAAAAGGATTTGGAACTATATCGGTTTCAATAAGATAAAGCATCAAAAGGGAGTGAGAGTGATGGTAAACCTTGTAAACTGCATATCCAGCTGCAGCAGAAGCAGCGAGGACTACTCCACCGAGAGTGGGACTGCTGGTGATCCCGTCCATGTAAGCTAGGAGTGCTATACCCGTGTCACATAAGATTACCGCCACTATCTGAAATGGAAAATGACATGACATTATCTTCAATTTAATCCCATTTTCAAATTAAAGTACAAAATATAACCATATAACAATTTTTACGCAAAGCTGAGCATATTGAGTTATGGATTTAAAACTGTATTTAACAATTATTTTGACAGCTGTCAGATTTGTTTCACACTTAATCACTAGTCACACTGTTATACACAACTTTCGCATGAACACTCTATGTTCATTAGAGGCTAAACACTACAGGAGGACCTCGACTTTCGCACATAATTGGTTCCTGAAAAGGTGTGCGAATGTTGAATGTTCGAAAGTAGAGGGAAGTAAAAAAAATTAAATTGTGTGTATTTTGAAATATTTATTTATCAAGTAAATATAAGATGTTTAAAATACATGTTTAAGTGGGGTTTGCGGGTGTTTCCCTTAAAAAGTTATCAAGAGTTAACTCTTTGCCACTCTTCTTTTTCTTATTTTAAATAAAATATTTTAAATGGTAAATCATTAACTTTACAATATTGCTTAACTGCTGGCACGAAATGTAAAGTGAACCAATCTTTTAATATTAACGCAGTAAACCCAGGCTTTTTTATTTGATTACTGTAAGCAATTCTTTATCCTTCCCTTTCAATGCTCTGGGATTTTCTCGTTGATAAATTAACATTGGCATCAATTTTAAATCACCCGCCAAGTTTCCACCAAGAAGCAATGTCAATCGGTTTTTAGAAGGTTTATGCCCTGGGGCAACTGATTCTTCCTTAGATAAGAATGTACGACTAGGCATTTTTTTCCAAAATAAACCTGTGTCATCTACATTAAATATTTGGCTAGAGGAATATTCTCCATCTTCAATAATTTTGGATAATGAGGAAATAAATTCTTTTGCAGCATCTTTATCCGCATCAGCCGATTTTCCAGTGAATTTAATATAAACCAACTGTTACTTGCTTGAAAAATCGTGTTAGAATCTTCTTTTTCTAGCCTTCCAATCTTTGTGCAAACTAAGAGCCTTCGCTTGAATAATTGAAATATTCAGAGGGACATCTTTTTGATGTTGGTCGTCGATCCATGATGACAAATATTTTTCCATTTCATCCATAACTATGCCGTGTCCTTTAGAAACAACCTTTAAAGATAATATATTTCCACAATTTTGAACGTATTCCTTAATTTTATTTTTATTTTTTAACATTGAACATATCGTAGTAGACCTGTTTGTATCATACGAACGTCCGATTGAAGCAAAAGATTCACCGCAATCAGAACGTCATGTGAAGTTTATAAGTCCTTGATTTCTTTTTGTTCGTATCAACACTGCAGTTTTTCCGTTTCTCACTCATGTTTATAAATTTTTAGGGTGAAATATTTCAAATGAAGAAAATTAGCAAAACGCACAACATAACACGCCCGCACGCGCTTCTGCGCAAGCCACCTATCCTAGCTAACTTTACTCACAAGCAAAGTGACGGGTGCGAGCAGGATTCAAGTGACGCAAGAAATGCACTTGCTTGTGAGCGAGCGAGAAGGGGATATCTTAACCCCACGGCCAGCGCGACGTTTTAAAAAAACGATTTTTTTTGAAATGTGCGAAATAGCGAATTGTGCGAAAGTCGAACGTTCGTAAGTCGAGGTCCGCCTGTATTTACCCGAAGGTTAAGGCCATTGGACCCGTTTTTTCCTGTCTTCTCAGAATCGTGGAAATGGCAAGGACGTTTAACACGAATTGACAGATAATAAACACTTTATTTATTTAAAATCTAATAAATAATATTCAAATAAAACTTTTTGTGTCATTAAAATTTTCTGATTCGCTTTACTTTTTAAAATAAATGACAAATAGTCGGTCCTGTTTTCGAAATTGGCCAAAACGACTGTCACGCCACAGTGAATTTTTGAACTTAATAATAGTTTTGCAGGTATATATTGTATGAAAGAAATGGGTAAAATAATACATTTGATTGATTAACCCACGTACTTTTTTTAATATCAGAAAAATAAATATTTTAAAGCCATTTTAGTTTGAGTATACATCAGCCAATTTTGAATGATTTTTTCTCACAAAATAATATATACTGCACAATAAAAATATTTTTTTATTATAATATAACATTCAAGTAATACTATAAATAATAATTAACAATGAAAAAATAAATAAAACCCTATAAATTCGGTACAATTAGTGACGCTATATTACCAAATTACCAAAACACGTCGTACGTTTTCATGTATTTATCCTATTTTCAGACAATTTAGAAATATAATTATTTTGCAAAATTAACAAAAAGAGACCATTTGATCGATTAATCCATATAGTTTTTCTAATTTCTCATTACTAACCTTAGTAGGCTTCTGAATTTCAAAGGGTGATGACGTCTTTTTTTTCCAAAATTTTATTTTAACTCATAGAAAAATGACCTTTACTCGCATTGCAGTAACAATCAAATTGGCAAGACCACATGACGTAGACCAGGTGTTATAATTTGTGTTGACAAATCAAACATCATAAAATACCAGTGAATGTCAAACTGAGAAAAATGTAGTTATATTATATTATTTATTATCTTTTAATACAAATGGTTGCAGCATGTGAGATATTGTAAGATAATTGAATCTTATAACCACGATGGCTACAAAGAAGTCCTAAAGGTATTCGTTCGGTGCAACATTTATAAAAAAAAATATTTTGGACTTGAGCAGTTTAGATAAAATATAGGTGGACTTTAATTATTTTGATAAATACCTACTTGGTTGGGCTTTAAGCGATTTGAAAAACTTTGCATGTACTTAATACAGTTTTTATGTACCTGGGTCGCCATGTTTTGTTATTTTCAAAGGGACGTATCCAGGAGTATGTTTATTGGCATTATCAATAGAAACAAAATGATATTATTTTCAAGGTTTATTTATTATCGATCTTAAGTGGTTTATGTCACAAATAGTAAATTTGTAGAAAATTTAAAGTAAAATACGTTTTCGAATGCTGCCATAGTAATGGCCACTGAAACATGTGTCATAATTTTCCTAATCGTCAAAATAATAATAAAATAAGTGTTTTGGGGCACAAAATCACGTATATGTTTTATGATGTATGTATTTTTCAGATGGTTTGTGGTAAAATCTTTTTTTTTCATACTGCCACAATTCAACTATTCATAATTAATTGTTTGTTAAATTTTTCATTGTGCACTTTGACTTAATAGGTAGGTGATAAAGTTTTTACCTTACTTTATTGTATTAATTTATTGTTAAGTGAGAATTAGCTGCTTTCGTTGTCAGTGTATATTTGATGAGTGCGCATCCTGACGATGTCGTAAGGCGAAACCAGGATCGCATAAAACGACTCAAATGAAATAGTACAAAACTTTTAGAATTTAATATATTTAATGCCGAGTTGAATTGAATGGAATCACCTTAGGCATTTATTAGTAATTATTTTACTCAAGTAAAACATATATTGAGGTAAGAACCTATTTCATTGAATAATAAAAACAATATTACTCTTCACATCACAAGTGACAAGATTTATATGAATTGTGTATTGCCTGAACTCGTTGATCCTAGACTAACACGGTCGATGGATATAAGAAACCCTCAATATAACAATTATCAAGTTAACAATTAATATCTATCAATATAATAATATCAATTATCAATTAATAGCTATCAATAGAAAAGAAAATAAAATTATAAAAAAAACAATTTATAATAGTTATTCTAATACATTGCATACCGTTAAACCTATACACTAATTAAGGAACCAATTATTAATTTTCTATACACTAATGTTCCGAAATCCTCCGCGGCGACCAAAACGTACTGCCGTCAAATACACGCTATTATAATAATTGTTTCTTAAATCATAATTGTTGTGTACTAAATTTAAAAAAAAACGTTCCTCGACAAATATTCATTGAATTGCTTTCTTTTATGAGTCATTTTTTTATAATTTAATAAAAACGCAATAATAACAGAAATCTTTTATGCCATCTTGTGAATGTTTTAAACTTATAATTAGTAATGTTAGCTTATGAAAATGAATAAAATTATATTTGTTTACACTTTCGTGTTTTTTAGTATTAGATTTTTTTTTGAAAAATATTTGCACTGAATTTGAACCTACAATATGATAGGTTCAAGAAAAGGTGTCACTTCACAAATTCAGCATATCAATAATATGAGGTTCTAATTTAGAGGTCTACTATTTTTATTCTTATAATTTATTCTACCGACTACAAAAATGTTTATAAAATTTGTTAGGAAAAAAATATTATTAATTCAACACTTTTAAAACCTCTGATTTCGTATCTACTATGGAGACAAATTTGATTCTTGCGAATAAACCCATATGCCTTAATTAGTGTTTAATAATTAGGACATTCTATGATGCATCTGGGTTTTAGTCAGAATAAAAACGGGCATTATGTTAAATTATAAAAGTGTTTCAATATGATAATGAATGAATCATGCGAATGAAATTATAACTTACCCTGACTCCTACAAACTGCTCATGCAATATGACCCATGAGAGTAAATAAACGCAAGAGACATTGGTTGCAAAGAGCGCCATTGCATCGGTGGCTAGGAGGATCCTCAGCGAATGCAGGTACATGTAAGTGGTCGCCACCCACAGCAGGCAGAACAAACTGCATCTTGTCAAAAAACGAGCTGAAACCAACATTAGATACAACACTCTATCGGGGGTGAATTGTTATTAGAATTCATTCTCAATTCGCATTCTTTATTTGGTATGCCCTTATGAGATATGTTTGACTTAATGGATATATACAGTAAAACCTTGTTAACACGAATTCCACGGGACCGAAAATCGAAAAAAAATCGAATTACGAAATTCGAATTAAAGGTATGGTTTTATATGAAAATAATGTTTAACGGACTTTTTTTTGTGAAAATTTTGAATTACTGCGAATTTTGAATTATCCGTGTTCTTATTAACACTTAACGGTCTGGCAACGCCACATTGGCGTCCTTTGCGAGCCGAACGTTACGATCCGGCGACGCCAACGTGGCGTTTTCACTTACTCATATCTTACTGTGAAAAATAAATATGAAATTTAATATTTGGTTGCAAGATCTATCGACAGATGGTTGAATGACATGTGCAAGAAGTAAAAGCACGATGGAAAAAAAATATTTCAGGGTTTTTACAGAGATGGCGGACGTAATACCATTCAGTATTTTTTTGTACCTATACCATTTTTTTAATTAGTTACAAGCCCGTTTCTAGGCGGGTGAATCACGAGACATAAACAAAAAAGGTAATAAACACTCAATGTTATATTCCAGTGTCGTCACTTCAACTTCGAAATTTAATTGTCGACCCTTTTCAGTGGTAGTCAACCATTTATGAACCTGCATTCTTTTTTTAAAAAATGAACGCGATTTTTAGCTATGAAATTGCGTGCTATTTGATATTTTGTCTTTAATGGTTTACTACCCATGAAACGTCCACCATGCTTCATCATCCATGATAGAAATTTTAACTTGGAAATGAGAACAGTTATAAATGTGAACTTGTATCGCGTTGTCATTTTTGTTCGCTTTTTTCGGGAGATTATTGCTTGTGTAACTGCATAAATAATAGCTATTATTATTTATATTTGTTGCACTGATTTCATTGAAAAAATAATTAATCTAAGTATATTTTAGCTACGATATATATTTTTTATTAGTTTTATCTCCAAAAAAACTTTTTAAAATGGAAGACCAATCGTTTTTAGAGGAAAACTATGCGGATTGTATGTCAGATATTCCCAGTGACTGTGAAGATATCGGAGATTTTAGTGATATTCAAACAGACTCATTTGCTCCTTTGAGAACACGCCCACGTACAAAATATTTCGCGAGTGATTCTGAGGATTCAGAAACTGAGGCCGATAATGATGGAACGATGATGATCCGCCGAGAGAGAACAAGCCATTTGAAGGATTATCAGGAGTAACATTTGACACTGATAATTTAAGTCCTGAAGCTAAATCTAAAAAATGAGTGGACATAACCATGTCGGAGTTAAAAAGTGGTTCGGGTTGGTGATAATAATGGGCATTGTCAGCAAAGCGACTCAGTCTTATTGGTCGACAAATCCACTTATAGAGACTCCCATATTTTCGAACACTATGCCACGTAAGCGGTTTTTCAAATATTGCGTTATTTACATTTCACTAATAATGAAAAATGAAATTTCACGATTTTTTGTTGAACATAAAGTTTGGATCGAGGATATACAGACATCTGAATCAATTGATGTTGCGGAAACGCATGCACCTTCTACATCTTCTGATACAGATTCAACCCATAAAACCAGTTCACCTACTTCATTACAAAGACTCTCTGGCAGTATAAAACAACATCAAATATCTCCGCAATTTTCAGTCACAATCAAATATTTCCGGGGATTTACGTAACTAATAAACGTTTAAGAAGAAAGTGTGAAGTGTGTTCCTCACATAAACTTCGAAAAGAACCTATTTATATGTCCAAAGAGTGTAAAGTACCTCTACATCTACATATTGGTAACTGCTTTGCTTCGTATCATTTAAAAAAGTGTATTAGTTGTTAGTTCATTTTACATTCATAGTTTTATAAACTATTTCAAATAATTTCAGTTTTAGTGTTTAATTTGTTTTAAATCTACTCGTACACTATATTATTATGTGCCAATAATTATTTCGTGCCTAGCCAGTTATCTAAAGGTATTATCCATAAGATTGAGTGTTGATTCAAATATTTTTGTGGAATGTTACAATTTATTGCTCATAGATTTTGTTATATGATTTTTTTACGCACGCCTCTGCGATTGTCTCGATTCTTACAAAAATACCAAATTGTAATAAGCGGTGGGAATGTATATGCGTGCATTTTATTTAATTGAATTTACTTGAAAATATGCACGCCACTGCACTGCCTCTATCGGCTAGGCCTCAGCCATAAAACTCATAAAACCAATAAATCAGTAATAAGTGTTCGTTCGGGAATGAATGTGCATTTATTTTTAAACACTTCACAGTTTGTGTGAAGTCTTTGTTATTTTATTATATTTGATAATCAGAGATATGAGTAGCTAGCGCTAAAAATGAATTGATACATATTCTATAGCGGTGTAAAACATTTTGTATTTGAATATTTTATTACATTTTTTAATTAAAAAATAATATATTGTGATTGCTTTATATCAATAGGCTGTTTCCTTTACATTATATTTAACAAATTGAACTAATCTAATAACATATAATAAACAATTTACGAAAATTTACAAATTATATACTTTACCTTTATGGAACATGGGCCAGAGGTTGACAAGTATTGAATAAATGACACAATTTGATGCATTGATATATTTTAAGTATTTTCTGAAAATTTTATTGAAATATATCGATAGGTTCAAAAGTTATATCATTTTTAACTTCGCGATCGAAATTTGTTGATTTTCATTTAAAAATACCGGATATTAGTGTAGGTACGTTGCGAAAATTCGCGGACCGTATAGTGTTAATGAGGTTTTACTGTACAATGATCAATCATTTTATCACTTGAAGAAGTTATTTCCTTATAAGACAATGAATAATCATCTTATGAGGGATCTTAAAAATAATTTCTAAAGTAAATGAGGGGTTGCGGATTAAAGGAGTACAAGTGACAAGTAGAAAATGAGTCAAGCAATTATTACACTACCACATACCTATTTATGAATAAAATATGTATTAAACATGTCTTAAAAATGGATTACACTCATTAGCAACATATTATTATTATCTAATTTGAACATACATAATTTTGAAAACACTTCTGAGAAAATATATAAGCAATAGAAAAAATCTTTTTTTTGAAGAGATTTCTATTGGTTATATATTTTCTCAGAAGTGTTTTCAAAATTACGTATGTTCAATAAAAGGAATGTTACACTCTTTAAATTTGTGAATTATTTGTTGAACAAAAACAATAGTTAATTATATCGTTATTCCTGACTTGTAATGTACTTCTTCAAACACTGACAAATGTTTAGAAATCACATAACCCACCATAAGACTAGCAAATAGGGAGAGTTGGAGAAAGCTGTTCTACAATTCTGTAGTACCTATTCCAGAATGATCACGATCCTCAATCATGCGGGTGACGACGAAGAAGAAGATTTAACTTTTAAGTATCAACTAAAGATACTCAACTTGGTTATCAATTGCATTTGAATCCTGTTAATCCTCTGCCTGTCAATTGTTAAATTATTTATTCTAATAATGGAAAAAATTACCTGCAGTGAAACCCTTCTCTCTGAAATTCCTGATGATTTCTGCGACGATTTCACTCGGGGAGTCACATCTGCTTCTTATCATTCTCCCGATGACATAGATTGGGAAAAAGAGAATCGTAAAGTTCGTACAAAACCATGTCGTAAAGAAGGGAGCATTGTACGGATTCTGGAAACAACACAGCAGGTAAAAGATTAACTCAATCAGATAACTAAAAATGCATCACTCAAAGAATTTGCACTATAAATACATGTAGCCTTATACATTATTTCTGTTATGACATTTGAAATTATTTAGCAAGCGTGTGAAGCGTGGGTTAGTTGGTAATTTTTTTTTAGATAAGTACTAATTATTAATTAAAACCCATTGAGACAAGCTAGATTTTTTAGGATCACTTAAAAAGGCAAACTGATTACTAAAATTGATATAACTCATTTATTATTAATTTGATTTAAATAAATCCTTTAAATATTTGTAGATATTGAATTCTTCTATTATTTGTTTATATTTTAAGTTAACTTTATATATCAGTAGAATCAAGAAAACATGTCAAATATAGTATATTGTGTTTTTTAACCATTTTTTATACAAAATGACAAAGGTAAAAAGTCCACGATAGAACTACTGAATGATAAAAGAAAAATATACTAAACCGGAGCTAAATATAATATTCTTCAAGATATTTAGAAGATGGAGGGCCATTTTATGCTTTTTACTCTCTCATACACATCATACCTACTGAACTGATCATTATTTTGATGAATTTAAAAAAAAAAAGATTTTATTAATCAAATAACTCTTAAAAAATATATAGGTCTCTATATAACGTCGTAAAAGATTGGTTTGTCGAATATCCGTTTTTTTCGAAATCGACCTTTTAATGCAGAATGATTTTTTGTATCTAAATGGACCAGAAATATCCCTTTCTTTAAATTGCTTTGTAATGAATACAGCATTCATTAAAAACAACAATTTAAATACCTCCATGTATTTAAATATAGGATAATGAAATTTGTTTTTCGTCTCCTGAACATTTGACATTTGGTCTATTTGGAAAACCAATCCTACAGCGACGATAAGTAACACCATAAAATGATAGCTATACTTATTAATAAATATTTTCAACTTAAAAAAAATCAAAATATGATTAAAAATGTTTGATTGTCACCATGTCCTACACCCTTTAACAGCGTTGGCGCTGATTGTCTCCAATGGGTTAAAACACATTAAAATGTAAATTGTAAATTATCAGAGAGGTTTATTAAATTTTATCTTTCATATTTTGAAGCTAGATGCATCCAGTAAATCCTCGCTAGTATAGTACCCGTTAATAGCATCAAAATTGTTAATTAGAATCGGTAGTAAGTATATTGTAACGATAAACATTTCGTAAAATTCTGTAAAGGATGAGAGAAAGGTACTCACATGATGTAGACTATGGGAACTGCTGCTGTATACGGATTGATTTTTGTTTTCCGTTATGCCTAAACTTCTCGATGTTATTAATCGTAAATATAAATACTTTATACAGTGAGTCGACCCCACCCACGACGCCGTTAGCAACACTGTCACACATATTCCAAAGTACATCTGAAAGTTTGACATCAAAAAGATCAATCAAAATAAGACACAATATCAGTGGCGCACCCAGGATATAATATTGGGGGGGGCCCAAGGAGGAGAATGTAAATTAGTCCCATAGGCTCTTTTTCTTCTTCACAGACTAATTTCTCGTTTATCGGTCTTTTGTCTATTGCACTCGGTGTACCTACACCATGGTCCTAACATCCTGAAACGGGCCCTCAGGCTAGGATATTTGGCGGCCCCCCTACCTACCGCTAAGATTAAAGTCAGTGTGAAACACTAAATTAACATTTTCCCAATTGTGTTTTAGTTCAAATTAAGGGTACTTATACGGTGAATTATTGGCGGTTTTTTTATACATCTACTTCAATAATGGAGCTGTCGAGTATCGACACATAATAAACAGAAAATATATTGCACAATTATATAAGTAATTGAAAATGGTCATGGCCATGAAGAATAATAGTGCCGCAGGCGACTTTTTTTACTATTAAAGTTAATTTATGATGTGTGTTTATCTCACTTATCTGGTCAAACCGACACGCCGGGCCCCCCATAACCCGGGCCTCCAGGCTAGAGCCTTGTCAGCCCTCCCAAGCTATGACCTACACCATTACGGAATTCGGGTGGAATCCGGGTGGTTTTTTGACAGTTCCATTAGGGGTTGGGTTTCTAAAAAAACCCGACATTTGTATTTCGAAATTTTGTGTTAGAAATTAAAATCTATTTGTCTAAGCCCAAAGGTATAGTTTATTGGCTTTCAATTACAATGTTTAAAACGGGGGTTTGTTAAAGTTTGGTAAAAGTTTAAATGTTTTAAAATGGGGGTGCCAGGGCCCCTTGCCCCTCCCCCCCTGGGTGCGCCACTGACTGTTGGTCACTAAAGACTAAAATTTTTGGGGAGGTGAGCCTTGAATTTTTATTTTCTAATTTCGGGGGCCCGTGGTATGAAAAAGTTTGAGAAGCACTGGTCTAGACTCAAGAGCTACAATATGTATGCCAAATTCCACCGAAAAAAATGTTTTTTTGATTTACACCACCGCCGACTGTGGTGGTTTTAGTCGTTCTTTTCGCCGAATTTTTATTGTCGATTTTTTAATATTGAGGTTCCAAAATATTAATTGACAATGGACAAAAAAAAGTATTATTGTATTTAACTTATACACAAACCTCTTCAACACAATACAGCCTAATTTCTCGTTTATCGGTCTTTTGTCTATTGTACTCGGTGTACACCAGTCCGGAATTCGAGTGGACACCGAGAATTTTTTGACAGTTCCATTAGGAATTGGGTTTCTAAACAACCCCGACATTTTCGAAATTTTTGTGTTAGAAATTAAAATCTAAGAAATTTTTCTATAAATGTGCTGGTGAATTACATTCTGATAATTTTTATTTTGGGGGGTGCCAGGGCCCCCTGGCCCACCCCCTGGGTGCGCCACTGCACAATATAATACTAATTATTCTACATTGCTTGCTTTTTATTAACCTTATAAAAAAATGTGTTTGCTTGATAAAAAATTCTAGGTGGGTATATTGTTTCCACTTTAAAAAATAATGGAAGTTTCACTGTAAAAATATGTGTCTGCAACACCCCTCTTGATCATAAAAGTGCTATAGATCAAAAACAAGTTAGGATCCCCCTGATCTAATTTATGAAAGAAATATTGTATAAAGCATGTCCAACTTCAAGTAGGCTGTGATCTACTATACAGTATCAAAACTCGCAGTGACATACCACACTCTTCCACTGCTATTCTTCATTTTAAACAATACTTGTCATTCACCATCACAAAGAAACGAAAGCTGAATTTCCCATTCATCATGAAAATTAGTTTAAAATTTTGATTTTTCTTTGAGCATTATCGTCAAATCTGTCCAAAGAATTTACTGCGTTACAGTAAGAGTAAACTACGGGCCGTGAATGATGCAATACAAATCAAATGACGAGACAAGGTCCCATGGGCTTTCTCATGGTTAATTAGAATCTCTCCAAAATCTCAATGGAATTATATTTATACTAATTGAATGTACGAGGGTTGTCGGTAAAATAAGGTCTCCAAGGCGCTGGCGTTGTGAGGAACGCTTTAACTCAAGATCCGGTAACACAGGCGTGTAGCTTTGTTCTCCGCCTACAAATCCCCACCACTCCGAGCTGTTTACGATGCTTAGTCTTGGTTTGGTAGTCGTTCGCGATGGAGCTTTCACTGGCCGCTACCGCCGGGGGTGAGTTCCGTTCTGTTGTTCGTTTTTGTGTGCTAAGGACACTACGCCTATAGAAATTTATCGACAGTTATGTGAAGTGTATGGACATCAAAAACATGTGAAAATGGTGCAGAGTTTAAAAATGGACGTACAGACGTCCATGACGAACAGCGTGCCGGACGGCCATCGGTTTCGGACGAAACGATTGCAAGAGTGAAGAGGGTAATGCTTGAAGATCGACAGGTGAGGATTCGGGAGCTGTGCAAATTGATCCCTGATGTCAGTAAGACTACTATTGATAAGATCCTCACTCACGACCTCATCAACCAATTTGGATGGGATAACGTCGGACCTAGCACCAAGTGATTATTACCTCTTTCCTGCGTTGAAGTCACACCTGGGTGGGACAAATTTGTTGACAAACAAAAGAGTTGAAAGAAGAGGTTGTACGCTACCTGCACGCCGCGGCGGGAGAGTTCTATGGCACGGGTATACGAAAAATGCTACACTGCATGCAAAAATGCATCAATCGCAACGGGTATTATGTAGAAACATAGTAGAAAGTCCAGGCTTTCCAACAATGTATAATTAATTGCAAATAAACATATTTTTCTTTCTGAAAAAAAATTGTAGACCTTATTTTACCACCACCCTTGTATACACATTTTACATTTTTGAGACTCAATTTCTATGGTGTGATTGACCAAAATTCATCCTGCGATCGACGCGTTGGACATACTTGATATACAGTCGAGTATTTTAATTAATACATACAATATCTCTCTATCATAACACCATTAATGTGATCAAAAAGATTTCTGTGGGGATCTTTCAAAAACTAAACTACACACATTATTTTATGTAACAACCAGGGTTTGCAATACTAGAATGGAAATTGCTTGAATTCTAATAGTTAACTTTGTAATGTTATAATTAACTGAGGAGACTTGCATACCCACCGTTTCTAGTGTATAGTAATAGTCAGGGGATAAGTGGACTTTTTAATGTCATTATGCAAATACAAGCTCTTAGTTCATTTTGATATATTGAATATATTATGATTTTATTAAAAATAAATGGGTTATAATATAACAATAATTATTATTGATTTTTCTTTGTATTTCACAATAAACCAACGGCAGTGAAATAATATATTTACCTTTTGGGCGAGTTCCGAACAGCATGATTTTCTACACATTTGAAATTGATACACAATTCCTCCATTAGCAGACTGCTCCGGGACATCGGTTTGACATTCGCTCGCATCATGTTGGCTGCTTGCAACTTTAATTCAAAATAATATCGGTTTTAATCTCATGTGCCAACATGGTGAAGGAATTTCCTACGTGAGTATCCCTAATTTGGCATTTTGTATCTGGCATTACTTTCCTTTTAGAAAACTTGTCGCATACTTCTGTGACCGTTTAATTCATATTTAACATATTTCTAAATGGCTAAGACTACAATGTCTATGTTTCGATTTAATACCCCTATCTCCCATAACATACATTCCATCCTCCTGTGAAATCCTTTTTATTCAATACATAGTATGTTATATAAAAAACCACATGGTGTACATTTGTAAAATAGACTAATATACTACTAACAAATATTACCAGGTGGCAGCACTTGTCAAAGTTTTCATAAATCTTCTCCCTGTCACCCTCTCTCTTATAATATATTTATGTCTATGTCCCGTCTTACTGCATGTGTTCTGGTGTTTCAGACTCAATTAATAAATTTGTCTGTGAGCTGCTACATCAGCCTGGCGGAGTCTTTGTAGAGTCTTCTAACTTTGCCAAGCTTGCCATCACTGTACTCGTTCATTTGTCAAACGGCAACGCTAAGCTGATGGTTCTTCCTCATCCATGTTTTTTTTATTGATTGTGTATGTTGCCTATCTGTCAAACTATTGAGTAAGTATCATTTTTTTTTTCACAACCCGATTAAAATAAACGACTCCTCTATGTTTTCAAATTTAGAATTTGCATTTATACATGTATGTTTAACAGTGACGTCCCGTGGGAGTAGGCAGATTGAGCGTTGCATGGGGGCAGCAGTTACCCGAAAGGCGGCAAATCGAGAAGAATCATTTGGTATATATTGAAAAATGTCTGCCTAAACTTTGTAATAACGAATATATCTTTCCATTAAAAAAATCAGCTCACCAGTTGGAAACAAAATGTATTAATTCATAAAAGGTTCAACAGGACTGTTTTTTTTTGTCAGGTTTTCGATGTCTAGTTTATTCTGTTTATTTAGATTTTGGTCTGTATCAAAGCGTCGCGTCGTCATTATATCGATTATCGATTTAGTAATACCTAAACCTTTGCGATCTCAGACTAAAAATATAATTATAAATGTTGCCAAGTTTTGTGAAGAAGAATTAATTCCTCAAGACGGAGCAAATTAATGTATCGCAAAATTGACATGTAAAAAGCCACTAAGTATATTAACAGTGTCAAAAAAATCCCTAGTTTTGGAGAAAACATATTTATAAATTTAATTTTGTATGTTTTAGTGGTAAGTACGTATATATTTTGTTAGTAACGTATCCATACAACACCTTTCTTAGATATTGGAGTCATGAAAGGATGATAAAAAATATTGTATAGGAAATGGGACGGCATTTTGATGCTGCATTTTGTCTAGGGACGTCACTGATGTTTAATACATTTCACTCTTACACATTTTCATGTTTTCTTCTGTGAAGTTGCAAATAATTATTACCAACACCCCCACCCTTTTGGTTCAGCAATGTCGATATAATCTATTTAGCTCACTCCACTTTTCTGTGCTTAATTATAATTTTTTATGTTTTATATTCAATTCAATTTATTTATTTTGCATATTGTGGACATTACAAATTATAAGTTTAAGACGTTCACAACATGACATGAAACATTATTATAAAGAAAAAAGAAAAAGAAAACTAATAAAAGGGATAAAAATGAAAATATAATAATTACAAGATAAAAAGAGCTTTTTATATACAACGTTTTTAAATTTTCTGTTGAATCATATAAACTTGACTTGACTAGCGTAAACGATCAAAAAAATTTGTACTTGATAGAAATACTGAATACTTAATGAAATGTCATTTAATATTGATTTCCATAGTAACGCACGTATATATTATTTAATAATTTAGTTGCTAGGACCCCCTAGCAACAATTATGGTATCGAAATAACTTTTCATACAAAACAGAATTAACTAAAAATGAATTCAATTCTACTTAAAGATGGCTAAAAGTATTAAAAAAAATGCATTGGCATCGTGTTCTGATATATTCTAAAAGTTTCAAATGTCTAGCTAGTCGGGAATTTAGTTAAAAATCGATTGCAAGATTTGTACCGGACAAACAACCACCGGACAAATAAGAATATGACCCAAGAAAAACGTTGTAAAAAGAGAACATAATATCAACATACAAACGCAGTGAAAATACAATTATACATCTATAATAGTTCAAAGAAGTACACCGAGTTTGCTAAGGAGACCCTATTTTAAGAATTTATAAAATAGCGTCCACCTAAACTTACCTCACGCAAGTGTAATATATCAACACCCGAAGCAATTTGAATATCACTGTTTTCATTAATAAATATTTTCCATAGAATTGTGAGAATGTCGAGAAATTATTGTAATTAGTAAAATTCGCATGGTAATTAAATAAATAAATTTGAAAATATCTACTTCCACAAATTATGTTTTTGTGAAATTTATAAGCATAAAACACCGATTAAAAAAAACTTTTAAATCACAGTTTGAAAAATAGCATTCGAATCATGGTCATATTGGATATTATCTATCTTTTCTTATTAGTGACAGTTAAATCTAATTAGAGCGAACTTTAAAAAATAGAAGTCATAAACAAGGTTCAAAACGTCAGAGAAAAGATATTTACCAGAGTCTGCATGATGGATTTGTGCAATGTTAGCAAATGGTCCGTTAATTCTGCCATCTGAATCGCTAGTAACCACGACAGACGGAGCTCTTACGCGTTTTGGATTAAATATAGTTGGTATTTCTCCATCTCGAATCATGTTCACTTAAATGTATGTAATATAAACAGAGAAGTAAATAGTAACATTATTCGAAACCAAATAAATTGTCGCGAATATCCTCTATATAAGATTAAAACAAGAAATTATACATCTTAGAAATGTCATCAGTATCCCATAATCATGACATTTCAACGCGAAATAAATGTATCATAAGAAGTGCACCTTATCAGATTGAGCATTGCGGATATTCAATATTGAAAGTTGAATAGAATATTAATCAAGTCAACTGATAAAATACCAGCAGAGCTGTCACTTGAGATGTAATGTGACATAGACAAGGACAAGATAGGTAGATGATTGTCGATGAGGTCTAGTAAATCTAAAGTCTACATAAATTTAATTAATTGAAGTCAAAACCGTTATTGACAATAACAATTCTTTCGTTCAAGATTGTAATCTCTGATTTTAACCTACGATAAAGTTAACTTTTATTGATTAGACGTAGGAATAAAGAAAATATTTTAAAGTTTGCTTATAATGATTTTTTCCTTGTGGCAATACATATTTTTTATTTTCTTTTATTTTGTTAAAGTGGAATAAGTACTATAAAAAAATTGCGTTTATTAAATAAAAACAACAATACATATTTTTTATTCCATAAACAGAAAATATTTATATTATTATACACAATCCGAATTAATCTTGAAATTAAATTAAATTTTGAAATGCGGGTTAAAAAAAATGTACAATAATAATTATTAATCAAAATTATTTTGGAAGTGTCTTGAAAAATGTTGCCGACATTGGCCACGCCCCTTTCAATAATCAAGACGCTGTGTTGCAAGATGAAACTAATTTTATACATTCCCGCTTTGATCGTAAACGTGATTTTTCGAAAATAATTCATTCATTATCTACTATGGCTTGGATAAGCAGGGTAATTAACTTGATAGAAGGTGAATTTTTTTAAAAATTATTTTTTTTACTAATGTTTATGTCAAAAGTAATGTGGATAAGTACTTACCTAATAATTATTATGTGGTACCTACAACATAGGTAGGTACTTAAAAAAGCCATATTATTATAATATCATTCCAAGTATCATTATGATTGACACTCCATGGTGCTAAGGTTTGCAATCCCGAAATCCCGCTCAATTTTTTAATCACGAAACATCGGAATATAGAGATTAGTCTCACGTTTTTGTCGAAATATCGTAATTCCATGAACTAAACTAGAGTAGATAATAATATAATTTATTGAAAGTGCACAATAATATTCAGTAATAGATATTAATAACATCAGGCATTTAGCAGATTGTTTTTTAAGATGTTCAGATTAAAAAAAACCTGAATTAAGCTTACCTATTTATTTTTTTGGATCACGGTGTATATTATGAATAATATTATTATAAAACCTCTTTCGGTCCGATCATAACATCCGTTTTTTTTAAATTTAAAACCATTGACGTACAGTAAAAACGAAACAATAATGCGGTTGGTCGATAGTGTGCGTGCGTATGATGAGTCGTATTTAAATACCTGGCATCCGATGACCGCATATTCATACGTATACAGACAATCGATGTTGACGTTTTAGTCGATAATAATAATATATCGTCGTTGCGCCTGCAAAATCCGACAAATATTTTTTTTGCGTTTTTACATTTTTACGCTATGTGATAGAATGAGACGCGACGGACGGGCATGTAAAACCCGTTTTCTAATATCAACGCTAGTTTAGAAAAATGCAAAATAAGCTATGTATTTTCACTTAAAAATGGCTTGCAAAATACGCTATGAATATTCCGGTCACATATCGCATTTTAAAGTAAAAAAAGTTACTATTAATTGCGCCTGTTAATGACACATGACGGAGTTTGCACTGACCTTTACTTCAGAATGCGCCTTTTATTGCCAGCGCTAGTGCACATAGCGGATTATTTACGTTTGTCGACAAATAATATTTAAACAATAAAAAAGTGTAAAATTACATTACATTGCACAATCATTTGTGTTTAGTTAAAGAAGAGTGTTAATTTTAAAAGCCCGGTAATTAGGTAGGTTATACAACTGTTTATTATAATCTAATGTAACTTTCTTGATGTGCTATAATACAATTGTTTAATTATTTATCTATTTTTATTTCCCCTTCACTCGATAATTATTACTTATTGATATGTCAATTTTTGGCTGGAAAGATAAAGGTTTGTTCGATACAGACTATTGGCTTGGTTAAAGATGTTTTACACATATAATTAATATCATTAATTTATGCAATTATCATTTTTTACCCGGGGCAAAATCCGCTATGCTTAAAATACGCGTTAATTTAAATCCGCTATGTGCTGCCTCAACCACAAAACGGATTTAAAGACCCAAATAAAACAAGCTATGTGCCATAAACCCACAAAAAAAAATATTACGACTAAAGTGTTAAATATTGTATTATAAAATATCATTTATACTGAATCTGAAGTAATTATCTAATTTTCAGTTTATTTGCTTTGTAAAAAACGTAAGGCATTGTTGAGTAAATCAGTTTTTTCCTTCTCCTGAAAAGTTGTGTTTTATTACATAGCGGATTTTGCAAGCGCGACGACGATATAGGAGATAATTGACATCTTATTTTTGGAGGGTCATTGACCATTTGACCTTAAGGGCCAGCCGCCATTGTACGTACCACTGGAATTAATAATTATTTTTAATAGATACATATAGGTACTGAGATACCCGGGGTTCCAGCGGCTAGCTCAAGTGTCCATTGAACCCCGGATTCACAAAAAAAGATATTTTAAATTGAGGAGAAATTAAATGAAACCACGTCTGTCTCGTGCGTAACTTGGTATTATCTTATATTTTACATTTTCTTTACACGTTTACATATTTTGTTTTAACAATAAGTTTCGCAGATCCGTACATGTTGGAAAAGGGACGCTCACTACTTTCTTTTTCTTTTTCAAACTTCGCGTACCCACGCCGTCCAACAAAAAGGACTCTCGTGATTGGCCAAATTTTATCGCGTGATGTTTTTGATTTGACGAATCACGAGGACCACCCCGGCGCAGGCGCGTGGAAATTTGAACGTTGCCGGCAAGCGCGGCAAAATTTATTATATATGAATAAGTACTTATATTTAATCTTAAAATTATCTCTTTCATCCATCATCATTTATACTTTAAAATCTATCTTAATTACACCTCCGCCCAGTAAGTGATTTTCACGCACCGGACGAAGGCCTTTACTCATGAATAAAAAAAATAAAATTACGTAGTTGAGCAAGGAATCAGATTAGATGTTTTATGAAGCCGTTTCTAGAGGTCAGGGTTACGTTTCGACTTATGACTACTAAATGATTATTTTACACCGGGAGAAGCCCGCCTGTAACAGGGGTGTATCAGTACCTAGTTTTAAGTATTTCAATAAATTTATGTTTTCACGATGAATGTTGTATTTCATTTTTCCCTTCTTTTCCTTTGATAATTTTAAGTCTATCTGTATCAGTTATCAAGATATAAAACGATTTTATAATATTACTAATTACACTTTTTGGCAAAGATCAGTACGTAAGGAATCCACCGTGCTCTAAAGAGATCTTATACAATATACTATTTCACAATATTTGTGAAGATGACATTCTTTATTGAACATACATAATTTTAAAACACCTCCGAAACACACCTTTTGGATTAATATGGCACCTGGCATGACTTGAAGTTGTATTCCGGCCAAGCTGCGAAGGCCAATGACCAATAGTAGTGAATTTTTTAAAATGCTTCAGATGAATTTTACATAGTTGATTACGCCATTATTAGATAGGTGACTAAATTGGTAAAGCACATCAGCCAGAATCCGGTTTATACAGTATGAAATCTTTCTAATGAAAGTAAACATCAATAATGCGGCTCTGCGTGTGCTGGAAGGTCGTTTGTGCGCTCACATATTTACACACACTTCTAAAATCCTGCATCACTTCGTAACGTTTGCAGAATCGGGGATGAGAGTTCTATTTATTTTTCTTTTCTGTGGATTCTGCCTTATTCTCAGCGCCTCAGTGCTCCAAATCGGGGTGGAATTTGGGTTCTTCGCTGGCTACTGTCCCTCACCAATTCATCCAATTCCAGTCCTACACACAGTAAATCCACCCTTTACATAGTCTGTCTCTCGATAGCTTCCACTGTGGTACCTACCTCGTCAAAATCTTCGCTGTTTTGTTATCTGGCATTCATTCAATATGACCACCGCCATTGCAACCTTTGTGACCAACATAATTTACTAATGGCTTGCTGTTCAATCAGGTTCTCCAGCCTTATTCTGCATTTCACATGCAGTGAATTTTATCGCTGCGTGTGAATACGGGTTAACCTCAGATTCTAGTGTCTGCATAGATTTAGGCTTTTAGGGTGTTAATAAATAAAACACGTGTTACGATAAATTGACATTTTTTTATTTAAAATATATTATTTAATTATGATCATGTAATACATACACTATTATATATTATATTATATAATAAAATTGAATCTTCGTATAATGTAATAAAATAATTATAAACCAAATTATTCGATAGTAAACCTTTCATTAAAGAAGACAAAAATTAAATGAAAAAAAGCTACCATTTATAATTTATATTAACTCTAGGAGTGCAAAATCATTTATTTATAATATTTAAAAATAAACATCTTATTCAAAATCATAATCAACTTAGGAAAATATTTAAAGAGTACTTTTTAAATTGATTGGAATAATTTCAAAGCATTAATCATAAACAAAATAAATGTTAAAATACTAAGTTTGTAAATCACATTAAACAAGTGATGGACCGTTTGCTCTTAAAAATAATAAATTAAGATTAAAAAATATATATTATTACAATAATGGACAAAAAACACTATCATTATGACATACATTTGTGAAATAAATAAGAAGTTATTTAATCAACAGGACACATACAAAATGAGGCAGGCATTTTTTTTGTAGAAACTCATACGGTTAAAACACATTTTTGATGTTCAGCTGTCACTGCAGCAGTAGTGTACTCTTAAGCTAGGACCAAACATTATATTTATTAAATAAAACTAAAGTTATTGACTGATATAATACTTGGTGACATTCAAAAATACTTTTAAAAGAATAATATCTTATAAAGTATAAAATTGCACACTTCGCTGCGTACAATGTGCAACACGTGTATGAATTTACACAAAAAATAAATGCGAGTTATTAGTTATTGGATCACCCATTTGGAACCATTCAATAAATGCAATCTTTGAAAAAGATACTCCTCGAGATGTTTGAAATAATTAACATCATTATCAAACTCATTGAATGCACACTATTCAGAACTTTAATGAAAAATAAAGTAAAGATAAAATGATTTCAATATGTATAGGGCGAAGTGATTCCACACAAATGGGTGACATTATTATGGTGATTGATTTATTAAAGGTTGTGATTCAGTTAGGTAGAAGTATCTCAAGAATTCTTGTGAAATAATCAGAAAATGTCAATCTCGAAAAACTAATTCTCTGATATTTCAAGAATTCTCACTTCTCGGGAAATTGTCACTCGACTACGCAGGAACCACAACTGGAATTTAAAAGAAACTGAAAGGAATTTCTCAGTGAAAAAAATCCCATGACTTCAGTATAAACAGATTTTATTAAATTTTGCAGTTAATTTTTTTTTGCCTGAGAAATAAAAATAAAAAAAAAATCAGCAAGAGGTAATTGCGTAATATTGACGATTTCTAGAGAAATTAAAAAACCAATCTCGAATTCTCGAGATAACAAATATTTTCGATTTCGAGAATTCTCGAATCTCGAGAAATGATAGAAGACAAGAAATCACAAGCTCCAGTTATTATGATAGTCGTTAATATACAGAACAGAACAGATACAGCATGTCAAAACTAATGTTCGAAGATGATGTTATTTAAATTTAACTACACATTAAAAATGACATTCACAACTAAAAATAAATTTGTACACATTGTTCTATATATCTACAGATATCATGTAAAAATTTATATATGAAAACGCATCGCTTTCATGGAGTAAGTTACTACTTTCTAAATAATATCATAAGAGAAAATCAATGGTACCCTCGAAAGTGAGAATTTATGTTGTTTTGTATTGAAATCACAGATATAAATCACATTAAAGATTATAATATCTGCCTAACTCTATAGTAAATCTCATAATGCAAAAAAAATCTTTCATACATAATATTATGTAGTTCTTCTAATACTGATTTACATAATATATATACTTAAGTACACGGTTTGACAAATTTTGATAATATATTTCCAGTTTAAGAATGTAGGAAAAATTATTTTAATCGACCATCACTTTTAAACGCCTCTTATATCTGAAAATAAAAAAAAGCATTTCGAATAATGTAATCAGTTGCAAAGTAAACATAGTATAAAATTGTCGCTTGAATTTCTTTTAGCAAGGAATATTAGTATTGTAAGCTTATGTGCTATTTTTAGACGTTTTAGAAACTTGCAATTCATTAATAATTGTATTTGCATATAATGGTATTGTTATAAAGCGTGTTTGTTTATTTAGTATCAGAATATTATGTCAAAATGTATTACAATTTGTCTTATTTCAATATATAATCAGAACTGATCAGAACGATCATGTCAGGATTGATAATAATGAAATTATGCTTACGTTGACTCGGTAATTAACTTTTGTAAGACTTCAAAGCACTCACCTTCGGTTAACTTTCAAAATATATCTTAGCGCTTGGCCACAGTGACGGGCGGGCAGCGGGGGGGGGGGCAACTCAAACGTATAACCGTATGTGATATGCCCAAAAAAAAGACACTGTCTAAGAACATTTCACACACGGTTATATGTTTGAGTTGCGCACGCCGCTGGTGCACCGCCGTCCGCCGACCACTACGTTCTTGCACTTGGTGTTGTTTTTAGTGAAAGCAAATTTTAGCTGCAGCGTATATAATATTTGAATTTTTACACGATATCTGTACATACAAGTCAAAACTGGATCTCTCCAGTTACATAGCTGTCTGGTTCAAAATATTTTTTTGAACGAAAAATAATCGGACAATGAATTGTCACACATTTGAGCCAGGCAATAAAAAAATACCAGAAGGTTAAAATTAGTTTCAGAATTTCAACAATAGTTTTTTTTTGTACATACATTGAAAGTATGAAACTGTTTTAATTACAAGGCTCAAATGTCTAGGATTAATTTTGATTACAAGTTTTAATTAAATAAAATGTAGGATTAATTGACAAAAATAAACTAATATAATAATAATATTGCATCAATGATAGTTTAAAGACAGAATATAACTCATTTGTTTAAAATAAATGACGATACATACTATGTATTGCAAAGGTTTAGTACAAAAATCAATTTGTAAATTTGCAGGATAATAATTTATTTCACTGTCTCACAAAAATGTAGAAAACTAAGGCCGATTATATTCAGCCCGTGGCATTGAATTGCGAATTACAATGATAGTGCTAGTTATTGATTGTCTTCCAATGCAATGCTGTAACCTGTTTGCAGTAAACAAAGATTTTCGATTGCGTATTTCTTTAAAATTATTACATTTATTTTAATATACAACTCGATTTCTACAAACAGTTTACCAAGTATGAGCAATATCTAGTGCTACCATCAAAGTCTACAATTTCGTATCACGGCCTGACTATAGAGGGCCTCGTAGAAAACACAATATTACATGGACCGATACAAACAAATTTAGATAAATATATTAAATACTCAGTAATTAAAAAAGTTAAATACGTAAATCAAAAAATTAAATCGACAAACCGAGGAATGAGTAGAAATGGAAGAGTACACTTATCCGATAATAAATTATGTTCACTGTTCAATTAGTGTGACTTTAACAATTTTGTAGTAAAAATTCAACTGTACACACTCACCGATTGATATCTTTAAGAGATTGTTTATATTATAAAAGTGCAAGACGTTTCATTATAAAAAGTTTTGTAAAACCCCAAAAGAAAATATATGACGAAGTCCGAGAGTCCACTAGTTTTATACATTACAATGAATAATAAACTTGTCCTCGGTACAAGGACACAGGGCTCGTTTGGCGAAAATTTGTTTCACTCTTTCACACCTTCGCCCGACCTTTGGATGTTACAAATCTAAATTGATTTCAATTGACCGCTGAAACTGAAAATATTATGTCACGGCAATTTCGAAAACTGTTCTATAACTCTGACAGATGCTTTGTTACCGCTTGAAAATTACGGCTACGCTGTTCATTATTGTAGAATATACTATATATGGCTCACAGTGGTCTCGTCTCGGTCTCAGAACGGATCAATAGGTACTAACAATTCGGCGGATTATTTTCAGTCTCTCAAATCAATTACATATATTATATTTCGGTGAGCACCTTCACGGTTGGAACACTGATTTCGTTTTACCGCCAAAAAAAAAATCACTTCATTGCCCGTAATCAAACTGCATATTTACTAAGCTGCACTGATTTATAGCTACAATAAAACTCAACCGAAGCACAACACAGGGCGTTCAATTTTTTCCTTTCTTTGCGTTTGAGCGTTTTCGCTTTTTCTTTTTACCACCGCCGGAGACATTCGAAGCGTTTTCTGCCGAAGGCGTCGTGGGCGTGCCGGTTTCCGTCTCTTCGTTCTCGTCTTCTGATCGGTTTCCGTTGGCGGGATCGTCGGGAGAATCTAAATCTATGCTGCCGTTGGATTTTTCCACAGTAAATGTAGTGTTCAAGTGCAATCTGAGGTTTTCTCGGTCGGGGGAAGGTTCTTTCTTGAAGGCGCTTGTCGTGATGTTGAGTCTGGGGGGTCCGACGGAAATGGAGGTGACCTGTCCGGACATGCCGTCAAGGAGCGGGTTGACCACCTGCACGATGTCGGGTCGCATGCTATCCATCTGGAGGCTGTCGGCCTGGAGTCCGTCCACCTCAGAGATGCTGTTGGGCGGCTCGTCGCTCAACGGACTGGTGGTCAACTCCAAAGATATGATCTTCTCTTGAGTCGTTTCCACCTATGTTTTGTGTACAAGCGGAATATGACATACGTACAAATATATTTCTGAACTACTGTGCATCAAGTTGATCATAGAAGTCAGGTTAGATAATATTAATTATCTGTATAAAGAAAAATATTGAGCATAAAGAATCCATAAATCATTAAAACAGTCCAAGTCCACAATTTAAAAAAATATTATTCTGACAGTTTAGGGGTCATCCATATATGACATTACGTGCTAGGAAGAGTTCTGATATAATGTGATGAACGGATCAGAGGGGTGTGGGACAAACTCACTTTTTTTTATAATAAAGACATATTACATAGACATATAATAACATTCATTTTTTTCACGAATGTGGGGGAATGAGACATAAGTTAGATGGGGGATAAAAGATTTTGTGATGGAATGTGACGATGGGGGTCTCGAAAAATACCCAAAATTTCATGATATCATTTATGGACAGACCCCTAGATTTACTTTATTTCAATATGTATATTTCATAATAATTTTGAAAAGAAATAGATACTACATTGAAAAATACAACAATATACATGCAGGAATCTTACTTCTACATAAAAAAAATTAAGAGAGAATTAACAAACCGTACTAGGTATTTTGTTTACAATAAATGCAACTATTCAATGTAGGTACTTAGCGCCTTGTTTCCAGTTCATAAACAAGTTTTTATTATACAAAAATCATGCAAAATATACAGAGATCTATATAAATACTACTCACTAAATAACTAAAATAAGAAATAAAATGGAAATTTAATTTCAATACGATAAATTCATTCCGACAAAATAAATTATAAATAACTTCCGAACAGGAAAAAGAGAACAGAGCAGTATAGAGGAAAAAGCCAAATAAAGGAGTGAAACAATCATAAACAAAAAATAAAAAAAACAGTTCCAATCCATACATGCAATAATAATTATAGGAGTGGAGAGAATTTATTCACCAATAGAATTCCACAAAAATCATACCACACCAAAACCACACATATAGAAATCATGCAATGCCAGACTGGTGTCGTATTTTAAAAATATGTGAGAAGAAAACTCAGTGAATTACGGGTCATTCGTCTATCTCTATATACAATATAATATAATAAACATTCACACTCATACAATCATTTCAGGCAATTATTAAAATATATAATATATTAACACAATATTCATTCCTGTGAATTTTATAAAATGACGATGTTCCCCACCATCAAATATTTACAATGACTTCTCGAAATTATCGATACACTGAAAAATCTACTGGAAAATATTTTAAATAATATAATATGCATTGTGCTACCATGATAATTTGTTTTACTAACTACAAAGGATGTGGATATATTTGGATAGTACAGAAAAATCTAATTTCTTAATTTATTTCTAAAAAAAATTGTCAAAATTTCAAAACAGTCCTTTTTTAATTGGCTCTACAATCGTATGTGGGTCTGGGCTACTTGGCCAACCCATTAGGTCCATTTTCTGAGTACAACAAGCACACATTGACAAACAACATGTGCGGATTTGCCAGTCCCGGCATTCGAACCCGAGACCCATGATTTTATAAGCCGATGCGTTATCGCTCGGCCATCACAGGATCTCTAATAATACATAAAAAGAGTGTTATTTAAACATTGATTTCATTTATGAGATCATAACTTCTGTGATTGAATGTGTACATTGAAATGTGACTGGTTATGCTTGTACACAAATCGCGATTGCTGATTTGATCGATTTTAAATTTTGTGCACTGAAACAATTTCCTTTGTGCATTCGTAAATCACATGCGTTTTCTATATTTGTGTATTTATGGATGAATCCAAGTGTCTGATTTCAGTTACCAGAATGAACTGAACTGTAGCAAAATTAACTGAAATAGTCATAAATTTTTCTGTATTATACAATATTGAGTTGGTTAAGTTTTTTGTTCAGTCATGTCAGGGTACATAATATCATTCAGTCATAATTGCTAATGTCGCTTGCGTTGTAACATCATGTCGTTATTTATTAGTTAGTCACGTTTTTATCTGTCATGTCATTTTATAACTCCATTCCCAGGAGAGCTCATCATTTATTAATTAGTATATTTATTTTGTTTTGTTTTTATTTAAATTGTTTACTGTAATAATTTATTGTTTTTTTTTTTAATTTGCATTAAATTCAAATAAAAAGTCGTCTTGTCTTCCGCAGTCATGGTCAGGGATCGTGGAAAATAAAAAGCGTAGTAATTATGTAAAATAGAATATTCACACAGGCATAACCGTATCAAACGCGAGTTTGAAAATAATATAACATCCAAAACCGTATGAATTCAACGTTATATAATTATTGTTTGATTCTTTAAAAAGTTTTGATCGTAAAATAAAACTTGATATTAGGTCAATTTACACATGAACTGTGAACTAAGTAATTATTTCAATTCACAATAAATATGTCATATTTTCAAATCACCTCCACAACTTTTATAAGTAAATTTCTTGTTGAAACTGCTTCTCTTATTATAATTTCAGGGTATATTTAACACTATTAAATATTTGGAGAGTCGTACATGGATTATGAACTATCAAAAATACTTGGGCATGTCATTTTAGTCCGATGGATGAAATAATACAAGTAAAATTTGACGATTAGTTAAGTGTTTTTTTTAAGGTTGTGGTAGGGCTGCAATATAATATGATATGTCTATTTTCAAATACTGATAAGTCCACATTCAATATATAATAATTATTCAATATTTTTGTGTTTAAGTCGTTCATGTATTGTATTTTAAAATAAAAACATTTTTGTCATATGCTTGTGGTGGTTTTTGGAAGTTACCTATTATATTGTGTGAAATTACACTTAGAATAAGTACGTATTTGTGTTAGATTTTGACTATATTATGTGGTCTTATCGGTTCATGGAAATTGACGCCTCATATCCTCACATCAAGTTTTACGATACGAAGAAAGCCGTGTGAAGTGATCGTTTGCTTATCGCGTACCTCTTTCTCGATAATTTTTTCAATATACTCGACGGTTCGAACTTTGGTGTCGCCCGTAACGGGGCACAAGTACTCCTCCGTTTTGGAAGTGATCCTCTCGTCTAACAGTTTCTCTTTCTCCGTGACGGCCAGGATCTGTCCCGGCTTGGTGCGGATCGCTATCCGGGGTAGTTTCCACGGCTACAACAAGCGACACGCCGACGCACCGCGTCACAGCACGAGTCAGATCAGATTGCTCATATTTAATAACAAATACCTCACATCGTAAGCCAGCATACACCCAATATTTCCTTTCATTCCAGGACCACTTATGTATGTAATTGACAGTACATCAAAGCATTTTATGTGATAGAGTTTTCATGTTAAGCGAAAAGAATGCATTTCTTATAATTTAATCCATATTTTGAATTCATCAAAATTTTGCAGCATTAGTATTCAATCCACATGTACTTTTTTTTTCAGTTTGAGATCAATAAAAACAAGAATTAACAATATGTATTTGTTGAGAAAGTTTGATTGATTAAAAATTTATTCATGATCTGCAATTATTAGTAAGTTAGAAGGACATAACCAATTGAAGATATTAGTAACTAAGTAATTTATTCAGCTATATTATTAATTGTAAGGATTGACTCAAACAATAGATATCTTTTTATCCTAATATTGTATCCTGTGGGTAAGAGCACTCACTTAGACTGCTCGAATCCCACTCCGTTCAACTTTTTGTAAGTTTATTTCTGAGGTTTTACAAAATTATGTATAATATTCGATAAAAAGAATATTGCGTTCTCAAATCTTGTGTATATTTAGTAATAAACCAGAAAATAAAATCAACTGATATTTTATTTTAAATATCCAAAGTAAGCTATTTTTCAGACTGTCATAAATGATGATATAAAATTATTTGAAATCCATGAATATACATAATAAATTATCTGAACACAGGAATGCGAGCGTCATAATTGAAGAATATAGCTTTTTTAGCAACAGCAATAAAGGGTAGATGAGTTGTTAAGGTATAACAGGGTATGAATATCAATTAACGGTGAATGCGTTTTCAATGAGATAATTTCGATTTTGATATTACTAAAAATGTTATATTTTTCACTTACAATACTTACACTCTCAGGCCGAAATAATATGTATGTCAAAAAAGTCCATGCTCCCATATATTTAAATCAAAGAAAATGTCCATTTCTCATAACTTAAAGTAAAACTCTTTCACAAAACGACAAGTTTCATATTTATGTAACAAGCACCATACACCTTTTGACATTCACTTTAGGTTTGAAAACAATAAACGTAGGTAACAGAAGGCTTCATTAGAAACAATAATAATTTTAAAAAGAGTAGGGTACTACATACGGCTAATCACTTCTCAGGGGTTTCCATTCTAAGTACAGAACATTCTACAAGGGGCTATTGAATTTTTTATTCATTTGACATTACAATAATGTACCTAGTGGTAGGGTTAACATTTTCTATTACAAGCCAATGTTATCAAGTACAGAGTGGTTTAAAGACTATATTAAATATTTCATTAAAACTATTCTTATAATAATTACAGATTAAGTCAAATATCAATTCGTACAAGAGACTAACTTCAAAGTATTATAAGTACATAATAATTATGTATGTATTCTAAGAGCAATATAAAAAGGAAGATGACAAAAAAAAATTATGAATAAAGCGTCAATGACATTGAGCTACGTTACAAGCTGCTTGTTGGCGAATTTACAATATGCTTGTAAACATCCAGTGTCATCATCGAACAAGCTAACAAGCAGATTTTAAACAATCTACCGAGAAAAGTTGAAAGCCGGTCAACTTTACACGCTACACGCTGGCGTGTGGGCCTACTGCGTCTGCGCAGTCACATCACAATCGCACTAGCTGACTCGCCCGTTTATAAATTCGCCAACAAGCAGCTTGTAAAGTAGCTCAATGTTATTGAGGCTTAAGATAAAACATAAAATTATTGATCTGAATTATTTATTTATTAATTATTTTATTAGTAAAAAAATACAAGATTATTGGAGTTTAATAATTTAAGCAGGGTGATTGATTGAAGGATTATTTCTTTGATATGACGTTTATATAAAAGTTTAAATTATACTGTATTTAAATGGTCAGTATTACACTGTCAAAAATAAATTTATACTTACCATTTATTATTTAAAGATGCAGTTGATTTTTAATACTGTCTGTTTTCATTGTGAAATACTGACCAAATAGATGACAGTTTTTAAATGTTAAAAACAATGAAACGTGCTTTATATTATGAAATGTATGGCATGGGTACGTGTTATGAAACAAACATAAAATGTATTAAATTATGTAGTGTAAAGCATTAAGCATGTAGCTCAAAGTGGCGGATAATGAAATAGTAATATACCTATATTTATGTTATTATTAAAAGCTGTAGAAAACATTGAAATTTAACTTACACGAACAACGAAATAACGAATTCAAAAAAATTCTTTTTGACATCTCTAGTCTCCCTAATGGAGTTATCTATGCCAATGTTGTTTTAATTTATTTTTATATGGCGACTATTATTGTTGAATAGTTTTTGTTACTTTACGTTGAGAAAGAATCGTCTCTTCTAACTGTACTGTACTGAGTTTAAAATATACATATACGGTAAGCGATAAATGTTATTGTTAGTAAAGCTGTACCTTGTGATGACTCACCTCGGTCGGATGGGAAAGGTCGGAGAGCATGTCATTGTTTCCTACAACCTCGTCCATGGTCTTCATCACCATCTGTGCCTGAATAGCATCCTGGGAAACAAGTCAATCATAATATGTTTATGGTTTTGATGTTAGAAGTAAGACAATTACATATCTAAAGAAAATTACAATAGATTTATGCGAATCTATCTAGAACGGATTGTATTGTTTATTTAAGATGCCTTTCAGCAAATCATTTAATACAAGCATATGAGATTTCCTATCTCATTCGAAATTTGTGTCACGTGAATACTTATGCAAGAAGGGCTTTCCCTTCCCTTCCATATTCCCAACCTTTTTTTTGAATCGTGATCCCATTTTATAGAAGCCCACCCCGATAAATTATAAAAAACCTGCATCAAAAATAGATTTTTCAGTATATTATAATTTTAACTTAATACATATTTAATGCGATGGTTGAAATTATAACTCGTTAACTAGCTTAAAAATTCACATTTGAGTTTTGATTAATGTCATTTTCAGCATTTAATCTGTTTTTTGTGTTGGTTTTCAAATGAAGAAACATTGAAAATTCACTCTCGTAGAAATACGTAGAAGCAAATGGTACGAAAACTCAAAAGACAAGCATGGTAAAATTTGGATATGACTGATAAAACACACCAGAATTGATTCAGAATTTTTTCATGAAATAATTTACGTGCTGAGAAATCGTTTTGCAGTTCCAAGAATTCATCTTGTACTTCATCGGGAATTTTGCGTAATTATGAATAAGAGAAATACTTTCCCAACACTAACTCAAAATGTCAATTTTGTTGCTTGGACCTTGTCATACTAGTGATGAGATTCAGTTCGAAATAAATATTTCTTATACGTTTACTGTTTCAGCCGGCGACCCACAGGTTGGAAACCGGTGCTCAATGGTTTGCCTCATTAAGAGCAGTGCTGCTCATCACTCTGTTGGCGATTACAAACAGTAATATCAAAGCAGACATGGATAATCATATGCTATTATAAAAACAGATCTTTCTCCAATTAATTCAGTATTTATTGAATGGTAACGACTAAACCTCAAGTTTATAATATATGAAATCGTCGTAGAGCAGGTAGAAGATAGATGTCATTCCTGATTGCTATGACTTAAAATGCTAGTCTTATTCTGCAGTGAATGGATGAAAAATATAAGCCAAGCTGACCTGTTCCAGACTTCTCAGTCTGGCTTGTCTCCAGGCAGCTCTTCTTTGGGCTCTTTCAGCGGAAGAGATTTCCGCGTTGGTCGCGCCGCTTGTCAATCCTTCTCGCTCTTGGCGACGCCTTTCTGATTTTGCTGACGGAGGTAATACCACGCCGGAAGCTTTCAACCTGTCAACATAATGATATGAATTATAATCCATCGCTTTGCAAAAGCCAGTAGAAGATACGGAACAACTGAAATGTAGATGTACAATGAAACCACAATTTTCCCCAAGCAAATAAAGGGAAAACATAAATTAAATTTTTTAATTAAAAATTCATAGAAATTGTTTTGGTGTATATTAGATTACTGTGTTCTTTCGCATTTCTTTTTCTCTTGAACTGTCAATGTTGTTCTTTGCTGAGACATTATTTGAACAGGTGTAAACAAAAAAAATAAGAACAAAATTTATATAATCATTTTGTGTAACCTCGGTTTTGGGAAGTACAGACATGTCTATAAATAGAAACGTACTCATGCTCCTGGATTCATGTGTTCAATTGAATGTTTTCAAATAAATTGGATTTTTTATTTTAATATGTAAAACAGGGAATCAAATTTTAATGTACAAAAATCAAACTGGACTGTAGAAACTATATGCAAATAGTGGGAAAAGTAAATTCCAGGCATGTAAAATCGGTGTTCTACTGTATTTATATGAGTTCAAGTAACAAATGATGAACACTGGCATTACATATTACACCATCAGACATTTTACTAAGACTGGGGTTGCACATTATGTCTACATTACTCACTGTTGCTTATCGATAGGTTCTGGATCGGAATCATCGTCACTGTTCTGTCGATGCTTTTGGTCCATGGCCCAGCTGGCAAGCTCCGCTCTGGATATCGATGCCATCTTCTTTTCTTCATCTTGTTTCATGCGCTCCACCTCATCAGCCGACAGGAAACTGAATACCTTTTCTGTAACAGGAATTATTTATGTATTGTAACTTTATCTCTATATTAAAAAAAAAAAAATATTTTAATGTTTTCAGATACATATTTATGAATTAATACAGTTGAAATTGTAAATTATCGAAAAAAAATCTAAAAGTGCAAGCTTCGTATTTTTCCGCTAGGTTCTCTGTTGGCATGACTCTTCCCCTTAAACACAATTTGTACGAATATACAATATGGCAAGATTTCAAAGTGATACCATTGTGTTTAGATCCGCCGTCGTCCATTATGATGGCTAGATACAACCACAAATTGTAGGAAGTACCAGACTAGAATCTAGATCAGGGGAGGGCAAACTGCGGCCCGCGGGCCGCATGTGGCCCGCCAGGTATTTTTTTGCGGCCCGCCACATTTAAATGACGTGACACATTTAAATACGTTTAACTCTGCGTTGCAAGGAAAAAAAATATATGCCCACGATATGGTGAAGAGTTTGAATGGATTTCAATTAAAACTCAAGTTGTTCCTTCGACAAATATATCGAATAAGAACGTGGACCACTTTCCAACTTTGAAGTTGCTGAATATACCAGAATATAAATTTGAAGAATATGGTACAATTATTAAAGCTCTGAATGACGATTTTTTACAAAGATTTGGTGGCTTCCGAAAAATTGAGACAAGTTTAGCAACAGTACGCGATCCATTTTCAATAGATATTGATAGTGTACTGACAGAGCTACAACTTGAGATTATTGGTCTGCAGTGTGACACTGATTTAAGAGAATTGCATCGTCGCGAAGATATATCCAAATTTTACAATGCCCCTAATTCAGACAAATTCGAACAACTTAAAGATTATGCAAGAAAAATATTCGTTGTTTTTGGATCAACCTATATAGAACAAACATTTTTGATCATGAACCTCAATAAAAATTCTTTATGATCAAATATCTCCCATGCCCATTTACAAGCAGTTTTGAAAATATCAACCACAAAATTAACACCTGAATTTGAAAAATTGTACAACACTTTCATTCTTCTCATTATTTTTTTTTGTAATGTTTATTTTTCGTGATAATTAATAGTGTATATCTAAAAATGGTATTTTACTAGCGGCCCGCCGCTCATTTTGAATTCTTGACTTTGGCCCTCCATCCAAAAAGTTTGCCCGCCCCTGATCTAGATAAACATTTCTGGGACGATTCAAATATGGAGATATTTCAGTGTGGTGTGCAGCAGAGGTGTCGCAGGCCCATCAATTCGCCACACAATCAAAAGAATTGCAACTGGAAGGCGTTGCTGCGAGTAATAAATTCCCCACAGTGCCACCATTCTTTTGATTGCACCATAAATTGATAGTGGTGCGACACTTCCACATCCCCCCCATGTAATTTTCCAATGTCCAAACTGTCCTTTAAATGTACACCTAGGCTGCTACATCTGCGATTTGTGATTGTTTCTTTAACAATCACTTGAAAATTGCTTTGGTAAGAGTTTGCAAGCAGTAAGAACGAATTTTCAATACTGGATTAAGGACATTTTAATTTTTTTAAAGATATAGTGAGACTTACCGGGTTTAGGAGACGGCTTGTGGCTTTCTTCCATGGCATTTTCGAAAAATTTCTTTTTATCACTAACGGAAGCTTTTACCAAATTGCCACTGTGGGGAGGTGAAACCTATGCAAAATGACAATCTATTAATTTACAATAATGAACATATTTATCGATCGAAATTGATAATAATAATTATAATAATATTCAGCAACATAGGGAAATTAATAAACCAACAAAATACAAATCAATGTTTCAAAAACCAAATTACACCTTACTTACAGCAAAAACTATACATGGGAATAAAACCAATCATAAATTAATAAGAGTCATTAAATAGTACAAAGCATAAAAGAAATTAAAGATCAATAAACAAATGAAAATGCATAAGTTAGGCCGGTATTAGACTATCAAAGATCTTTGACAAATATCTTTTATGAAAAATATTTTATAAAATCTTTTCAAGTGTAAAAGCATGAAATTACCTTTTATCAAAGTTAAGCAGTGTTTGATCTGGCAACAGTTGAGGTTGCCAATTTTTTTTTTACAAAATTAGTAGATTGAAAAATAATATATAAAAATTAACGATTTTACTTGATGAAAAATATGTCACAAATTTTTTTTTGTTTTTTGTTTCAAAATGGAGGATGGCAAGAAATTAACCAACAAAATTATTGATTGTAAAACAAAATGCTATAAGTATAATAATCGCCGCCCAGACTACAAAAAATAGAAATGAAAGACATACATTCGTTGTCCATTTTTATTTTACGGATTGTAATATACCCTCCCGTGTTTTATAAAAGAAATGTTATAAAATATTTGATAAAACATCTGCGAAAGATCTTTGATAGTCTAATACCGACATTAGAAAGATAAAATGAACGTATTAAACGTTTCAAAGGCCCAATCAAAATCTACATGCAATAAGATAAATTATAATGAAATTATTTGAAATTATATTTAAAAAAAAGCCATGTAATTAATTAGCTATGAGAAACATAGACTGATGAAGAAATTATTTTGTTGTACTGAAATATAATAGATTTTAATTTGCCTGCCACGTAACAGTATTAAAAGCAATTTTGAAATACACCCGCCAGAAATGATTATGACATCAGGAATTCATGCTTTCATGAGACTATATATAATGAATGAAAGTTAGTAATTATTGTATGTATCAGTCTACGTTTCTCCGCATCAATATAATATGAAGCATTTACTGTAGAAGTGTTAGCATACCTTGCCGAAAACAAGCGAACTAGTCTTGATATCGGCAACACTGCCAGCGGTTTCCTTAGAGTCGCCGGTTAAACTGGCCGGCGACACTTTACTTTGAGGGGAGAGCATCCTGCTGACGAGGGGCTCGTTGGGCTTCAAAGCGGTCGACTGGGCAAATGCGGAATGTCTGAATGGACTCGGTGACAGAGAGCTAAAGTGCACACGTTTCGTTTCGCTACTGCCTAATGAATGCCTCTGAATCATGTCATTCTCATCGCCCAAAAAACTTGAGGTGTAACTACTGGATTTGATTTCAGAGGAAGGTCGAATGTGACCGCTCACGTCCTGCTGGTGAATCAATTGGCTAGACACGCTGGGCAACGTTTGACTGTTGACCATGTAAGGAACGGGATTATCTCGGATTACGTAAGGATTGTATGATCCGGAAACTGTCGAAAGAGGCATATAAGTTCTATTTGAAACAGGGAATGAAGCGGATTGGGTCATGTGCGATTGGGTTTTTTGTGTTTCTACATAATGGTAAATTCCTTCAGAATTATTAAACGAAGGCTGGCTATCGCCCTCTCTTGTCAAGTCGGGGTGTAAAATGCAAGGCACGTTAGGGATATGAGACACAGTTGGTAAAGTAGAAAGATGGACCTGAATCAATTCGGGGCTTGACACTCGCTGTCGGTCGATACTGTCTTGATTGGACGGCGGCTGGGGTTTTGTCGCATCGTTCCTAAGTAAAAACTCGCGCTTCATCTGTGACCCAAGAAATCTTTCAATAACATCATTGACAGGATTAACAGGTTCAGTCTGATTAGGTGAAAGACTGGACGGAGGACCGTCGATCCCGTCAAACACTTCATCCATCAGCTGCCGCAAAGGAACCGGGCTTTGACTGATTAATTTAAGATTTTCAAGGTTGTCGTCGTTATAGAGCGACGTGCGAGGAGGCATTGTTGCCATATTGACAGGAGGCGGAGCGTCATCTACAATATCAATAAGAGGCTCATTGAAATCTACCGGAGGCAAAGGGGGACTTTCTTTAAAGAATTGAACGGTTTTCGGTTTAGGGTTGGGAGTCGGAGGAAGCACTTTCTTAATGTCCTCGATGGAGTATCTTTCCTGGGGTGAAGGCGAAGAAAACAATGGCGGGGGTGGCAAGATGATGTCGGAATCGGGCAAAACTATTTCAGAACGGTCGCTAATGAAAGATGACTCGGATTTCAAGATACCCGCCGGGATTCCGACGCGGTCTGAACTTCGAGAGTGTCTGTCAGAATTAGCAGGGGGGCATGCATTGTTAGTAAGGTTGTGCGGTCTCAGAGTGACGTCATGCGGGATGAGGTTGGGGGTCTTGGGAAGGGGGGGCAGCGTCGGCTCTTCGCTTTTCTTCAGTGCCAGATTATCGAAGCTCACTTTTTTCACGATAGGCTTCTTCGGAACGGGAGGAACGTTCTTAGGCCGGGGAAGAGGAGGGGCGGAATATTCATCGGAGTCGTCTTCATCTATGCAAGTGCCGTCGGACAGGGAAGGCTTGGGACTTCTCAGGGAACCAGTGAGGATAGGCTGCAGAGGGAAGGTTTTAGATTTTGGCAGAGTGGAAGCTTCGGTTAGATGCGACCGCTTCGCTGAGCTTCCGAAGTCGAGCTGCTTACGAGGAATGAGAAACAAAACCAAAAATATATAATACAGGTACTGATCATCTACAGTGTTATAATCTTGTTAGTTGTTAATCGGTTAAGGTTAAATATACTTTAAAATTTTATCCAAACTGTTATAATAATTAAATAATAATTTGAATATTCGGTTAGTAATTTGTTTGTACATAATCACCGAGTATGCATGCGCCCAATGAGGGCGTAGAGATTCAGGGTTCAGCGGGTGACCTGAGAAGCTCGCTAAACTGTGCTAAGATGGCATTCTGTGCAACGTATCACGTTATCTAAACAGAGCGCGATTGCGAATATTTAAAATCACTAAGAGGCGGATTTCTGTACACATTAATAAGCATAAATGTAAAATGCGCCTACGCGACGCGGAAATGAATCGCTGTGGTAAATAACATAGCGATGCGGGATGAGAACTTTCAAAAGATAATACATCATACAGTACCGTGTGATCGAAAAAGCTGCTGTAAACTATGAAATGAAAAAAAAATAAATGCATTCGTGAACTCTCGTCAGATGTATGCTTGCGGGGGGGATTTCTGAGACTAAAAAGACAGGAAGGGATTCGACATTAAAACATACCTTTTTGTTAAATTGTTATTTTATATTTTTTCACGTTTATAATTTCGAGATTTCGAGGGTAGTTTATCATCCATTTACACGAGAGTCATTCAAATAATTTGTTATAAAAAGATTATTTTTATATTTTTCTTAATTTCTTTGAGTTACATCGATTACACATTTAAACATCATCTTTCACATTCTGTCACGGACATCAACGGACAATCAACATTTTCAACCACATAATAAGAATAGTACATTAACAATAATTATAATATATACTTAACTACATTATCATTACAAATATCAACGGGGCTACAATATTACTTCAATCCATTTTCACAGGCAACAAATAGTATCATGATGTGACAATTCCTATTGTGACAATTTCAATAATATTAATACAAAAAAATGTGAACAGAAATTTAAAAATAATATTTACTTAAATTTAAGAAACTTGAAAATTGATTCATTTATTGACATGAATCTAATCAGATTTGATATTGTGAAAGATTCAATTGAATATATTTTATTTAGGATATAATCATTTCATCTTAGGGGATAATGAATTGGACCATCATTTTTACCTACAGTATAACCTACTATACACTGTATTTTAACATTAGAATAAATCTAATAATAATAAAAAAATACATTAAGACTTGATAACATGGGCTTAGTACTAATCATTAGTTATCACTATTCTCATCTATCCCGACACACGGAAACAGACCGAATACTAATTAGCCTGATTACACGTGTCAGTATTAGCGCGATTAGCGAGTACTAAATGATTTGTACTAAGCCCGTGTAAACGATTCCTTATGCAAAGTGATATTTAAAAACAGTAAAAGCATTTTTTTTATGGTTGCGATATACTATATAGATTTAAAACAACCTCATATTATTCTCTATTTAAATGAACATTATAAATTTTTAATTTCATAATAATAAATAACTACTAAACTTTCAAGAATGTAACTTTTTGATATTTTTATGATATAAGATTTGATAAGTAAAAAGCTAAGACCAATAACATTTTTTTTTCTATAATATGTCAACATGTTAATTATTGTGTGACGAATCAATAATAATAATAATTAATACATTGTCAATATCAGCACACTCATTTCTGTTAGAACAATGAACACTTTCAATCTTAGTATTGTGAATATTCAATTTTTTTGATTGTTTTATAATAATATTTTAATTTTCATAATTTATGTCAATCTTTGAGTGGACCAAAAGGAAATGATATTATTACTATACTAAAAACTGAATAGTAAAACTAGAACTGTATGCAAAATTAAAATCTACAAATTTATTATTATGAAATGATATCATATTTTAGTATGCGTCTAATAAAATGTATAATGTTCTAATATTATAATAATGAATGTGTATAATCTGATAATAGTAAATAAAAATTACGATATGACTCGAGTCCTTCTGCAGAAAAGTAGTGTTATCATGATAACAGAAATTTTTGGTGAATTAGTTCTTTTTTCTTCATTTTAACATTACAACATACCAGGTGGCATAATGACAGTGGTATGGAAGTAGCAATAAACAATAGTGAAACAATACCTAGACTTTGAGAAAGTTACATGGATGAATAGTGACTTCAATGTGAATCGAACATGGAGCCCTACTACGAAGGCAGTTCAAATGAAGCGCCATACATCTGTCAACATTATTATTTAATCTCGACAGTAGATGGCAGCATAAGCAATGTGGTGACAAACAACATGTGTTGCTGAGTTTTTATCTAAAAATGAAGATTACGGGATAACGCTACTTTTGCGGTGAGGGGCTCAATAATTTAATTTTTGATAATTTGATATTAGAAAAAATTAATATAATTCACAAATCTGATTATAAAAAGTTTGTTGATAATTTGCCATAACCTTTTTACTGCCGGTAGGTGTATGTATGGCGGAACCTTGCACGCCGCGAACTTTATTGCAAAAATAAAAAATAAATAATTACAAGATAAAAAGAACTTTCACGTTTTTAAATTTTCTGTTGAATCATACAAACTTGACAATTCTATGTATTAATAAATACTTTCTTTTGTACTTGATAGAAATACTGAATAAATATAGAATACTGAAATGTCATTTTGACATTTCATTTTGATTTCCATAGTAACGCACGTATATATTAATAATTTAGTTGCTAGGACTGAACACACAAGAAAAAATGTGTATAAAACGTGGTAAAATCAATTTACGTTTCAAGTGGTAAAAACAAATTCTGTTTCAATTCTGAGTATGTGACGATATTCCCAATATATGTCGTGTGTTCAACATATTTGTATGTTTAAAATAATTGATTTACGTAGTAAAATCCCGTTTAAGGCGGTGCGTCCAAAGACTTCATTTTTGTATGAGCGGCGTGTCGTTCACGGAAAAGTTTGCGTCTTAAGACGTCATTGGCAGCCATCGGGTTATTAATGTTGTCATGTGTATAATATTTATGTTATATAAAAAATGTTCCCATATTTGTTCGTATGTGAATTGTGAAGGATGATTTCGATTTTTAATTATTATAATTAAAATTTACCCAAATATAATATGTATTTATACTAGGTTTTATGATAAAATTAGTTTTAAAATTAAATGTACACTTTTTGGCACCGTTAGAATGTTGTCGATAATTTTATGATAACATTAAACGACAAGTTCTAACCGTTTGGAGTTTGTAATTGATATTTAAATACATATAACATTATAAATGCGTTTGGCAAACTGCTTATTGAAACAATAAGAATACATATGGGAACGCATACTTTTAAAATTATATATATTATTCTATTATAAAATATATTATCATAGTTTTATATAAAAATGTTCTTAATCATTATTCTCCTCTTTCCTACGTGGTTGAATACTTTTACTTCTTACAATACTCTCTATAATTTAACGCAATAAAAATCATTTACCGGGATGGAAAGAACTAAAACACTATTTCGAATATTTAAAAATATGTAGGTATTTAAAAAAATATAATATCAGAAAGTTTAAATTATAATCAGCTATTATTTTTACCCGTCAATCGAAAAGGCTTTTATTACGCACGCCCAACGCGGTACGGCATTCGGCACGCTCTTTAGCCTTCGCTTTCAGTCTTTTTGTTAACAATATACCAAAATATAATATTTACTGAGGAGAAACAAAACGAGGAAAGAATTAAAAATGCATTAAGTTACCTAAGCTTACCCTTGACAATCACAAGATACAATGTTAAATAACATCATAGATTTTTTTTATTTATAGTTAGAGATTATCTATACAGTCAGAGATTGAAAATACACACATTTAAAAGTTATTATAATTGAGAAGCTCGATAGAAGAGGAGCCTAAGTAAAAATTGAGATGTGGGCTTCTTTAAGAAAAAAATAGTAAATTAACATATTCTCTCGTATGCAAAGCATATGGGCTTATACGGAGTGGAGGTAATTATAATGTATTCTTTTACGAGGTATAGTTATTGGTCATTCACACAACTGGTCACTACACTAGATCAAACAGACATTGAAAAATAAACATTTTTTTTTCATTTTTGCATTTTTTCAACAGCCACGGAATTGCTTTACTAAATAAGTCAGCGTGGGTGCTTTCCTTCTTTACGATGTCACTAAATATCATTTCGATCTGACACACACAGGTGTCGCTAGTGGTAAAATGGCGATAAGTCTAAAATCACTACTAAAAGAGCCAAAAGAGTTGTATGGAAATTTTGTCAATATTTTAGACTTACCTCGCCACACAGATATATAAAAAAAATTATATTAAAATGTTTAAACGAGTTTTTCTCAAAACTATGATTTATCATTTATACCCTTCTTCTACTCAGCTCCTCAATTATTATGACAATGGGCCAAGTAATAAAAAATAAGTAAATAATTTGCTCAAAATATACTAGTAAATGTTACCAATCGATTTAAATTACTTGACCCATTAGCTCTTGTCAATTACACAATAATTATAATAAGCTAGACAAGTTTACTGAAATTAAGAGTAAGAAGTAAATCATTAGAACCATTTCAATACTGGACGCTCAATAATTATAACTGAGCATAACATAACTGATTGCTAATATATCGAATGACAATGTAACAAACAACCATCGAATCACATGTGACAAAAATTTCTTCGTCTTCTAAGTAAAAATATTACACAATATACATAATTAAATGTATCTGATACAAGAATGATTTCAGTTGTAGATTATAATAGATTGGAGCAAATCGATTTGATTAAAAATCTTCCCTACCAGTCAAGATAGAGAATCGAGACCAAAGTATTTTGTTTTATGTATACTTGTTTTTAACACATGGGGTCCAGTTATAGTAATAGTGAAACAATCACAGAAATACCCAGGCTTTGAGAAAATTATTTAATGTGAATTAAACTCAGACCCCCGGATGAGAAGCCAGTGCTTTACGCATTGGCCGCGTGTGTATCCTGATAGTATATGAATGTTATAAATATGGCTATTGGTGTCAAAGTCGGTTATCTCCACTTTTAAGATATTGATATTTTTATTTTGGTTCTCCAAGTACTTTGACATTGTATGTAAATTGATTAAACTATCAAATCCAGCTCCATTGCTAGTAAAATAGTATTAAAACCAGACTTTGTTTGCGAAGTAAATTTTAATTAGCAACCTTTTGTCGACCAACTTTAAATATGGGTATCTAATAATTTGAATATGTTTCGGGTAATTTTATTCCGAAATTAAATTTTTTACTACTATGGTGGTTTTTTGTAATTATTTCAAAATACATATTCACGGAGATAACCCCACTCCGACTTTGAAACTAATAACGTCAAATAAATACTTTAATGAAAAATAATTATTTTAATAATGTTAACTGTCAATTCTTAGAGGAAAGGCATTGTATTAATTAAAATAACACGCAATATGTATTACCTATTAATTTTGGTTTGTTATTGTTGTATTAATTGATTGTGAAAAGGGTTGATTCTTTAAACATGTCGCACACACTGACAGGTTTAGAAAAACAATCCTTTTCGAAAGTATCCAACTGAATTGCGCAAATATCTGAGCACGCGACTGACTGGTAGGGATTTTTTTTTTAAACGTAGTTACAATGTAATTTTAAAATGGTATTAGATAAAATTAAAAACTATTTTTTCAATATTTGAATTGATATAATTACAATAATCGTAAAATAAGAGTTTTAGTAATCAATGACTATAATAATATGTATGTATGCTTTCAGTTTTAAGCTGTTTAATTCTTAATAAAGTAGAAAATAAATAATTACTTAGGCGACCGAGTTTATATTTGACACAAAATAAATTGAATACACATTGAATATTTACAACAGACAAGAGCTAAGACATTTACATTTGAAGATTGCAGTTATTTAGTTGTACAATAATTAGATTAGTTTAAATAGCGAGGATAACACTCATTCATCATTAATATTAAATTTAGACAAAGTTAATTATAACATGGTCGACATTTTAAATATTAAAATATAGATATAAGAATACTTCACTACATAATCACAGATACACTAAAAGTATAGGGACGTTGTATACAAATTTTAGATTAGTGATATTATACTTAAGAGTAGAAATTCATTTTGAACAGTAGGATAAAACTAATATGTAGTTTTATGAAGGTTTAAATAAAATAATTTCTGTCACGATGATGTGCAGCTAAATATTTGTATTGATTTATTTTACTTTGTAATAAGGTCGATAAAGACTAATTCAGGTAATCACTTCCGTTTTGCGTGTGTTATGTGTACAAAATATCTAAGAGTAAAAGTGCAAAATTTATCTACTGCTAATAAATTCTATCAGCTTATATATGAAAATATTTATTCATCAAATTCTGGTGTCAATCATTATGGTTGGAAGATATCAACATTTTTATAAATTGAAATATTTTATTACTATAAAGGTTGGTATTCACTAGACGCTGCAACAGTGTAAACAGGCTTATGATAAAAGATAATGAATTATTGACATCTGCAGTTATCAGCGACCTTGTTAATTTTGTATCTCGTATAATGGGTTAATGACCACACTGTCTTAGCAAAGTGACATGTCATCCTTTTGATGTAGCAACGAGAAACTAACAAATGACCGATTGAGCCCGTTGTGTATATTTGTACCACATTTTGACTCGTGACAATAATGAGTCAAATACACTATCATCACATTATGTGCTGTCACAGTAAGCTGCCGCTACGGAAAAAAAGTGTGTAATATCGTTTTTCTTCATATTTTAAATGTCATCAGACTGATGCTCCCATCCTGTAGCACATTTTAAGCCTTTGATCGAACATTGTCACTTAGCAAAATCTGCCGAACTCGCCAGAGCAATGAGGTCACCTCACGCGTATCGCGCTACATCGGCAACCGCATGACTCTGTTTTTATTTTTTTCTCTATGGATTTTCCATTAAATTATTATCTATGTCTGGTGTTTACGTCTATTATCAATGATCTGCCGGTTAGGTTTTGTTCAATATATTATCTATAGATGCAATATCGCAAGTAATTTTAACATATGCACACGTAGAAACTGTTAAAATTAATTGAAATTAGCATGAATAATGAATATTAATTCAAATTAATAATAAATTAGAATTGGCAGTTACTATAATTGAATTTATAGAGATAGTGATCATTCAAAATATTTTGCGGAATGACAAAACCATAGGCTACATTTGTCGCCGTACCAGCATGTGACAGCACATGACGTGATCATAATGTAATTGCAGCATACGAGTGCAACATGTCCCACATTGTATCACAGATATGAACCATGTGGTTAGGTTGGTCACCTGACAAAATTAGAAAATATTGGAAATTTAAACATAATTAAATATTTAGTGCTATCTGTGATTTTGGCAGCAATAAAAGAATTACGCATTTTTTTTGGTTTCATTATTTTTATGTAAAAACGCATTTAAGGGTCCTTCAAATCAACAGGCAATATGAGAGCTTTATTTTATACAAAAAATTAAAAAAATGTTGTAAATTTTGTTTTCTGAATATTATTGAATTTGATTTTATTGAAGTGAGAATGTATTCTATCATTCATAACTAAACGTTACTTTAGTGTAAAAAATCCATAAATCAGGGCCAGATTTACCCTTAAAGAAGCCCTGGACTAATAATGTATATCGGGGGTCCGGAAAAAATATACCATTTCAGATTCTAGGTACTGAGAATTATTAATGTAATTGAACATAATTAATGTAGATTGATGATTTAAAATTTGTGGAATTTTGGAAAGACTTCCTCATGTCCATTAACTCACTTTTCAGGTCCCTCGCTAATTAAGAGCCCCTGTCCTATTTATTGCTATGCCAAAATCAGGCATACATATCATTGGCATATGAGGTCGATGGCTATTATAAAATATTTGTTAATACATTGTCGGTCTAAATATTAAAAATTACATATAATGATGATGAGAGAGGACCCTTTTTCGCAACATAAAAATATTTAACAATATTTTCATAAAAGGTGATTAATTAAATAAATATTATAATATGACTATTATGTATACTAGAACATCATTTTCCATTATAGTAGAAACTCACGCCCATGTTTATATTGTTAAGGTTCTTCTTTTGAGTGTCCACGCATATTCTGTAAATAATATTTAAAACCTATTCATATAACTAGTTTATTGTCTCTAATGGTAATACCAATTAATCACACATTAGCTATTCTATATTCCCGTAAAAACTGTAAAATAATTAACAAATAGGTGTTCTCCCCATTATTCAATATCCACCAACTAATGTAAATGTATAATGGACCAAGTGATTAATAGGTCATTATACATAATGCTTCACACTCTCTGGGCAATATATTTTTTCTTTTCAATTTAAATCAGAATTGTTGTTGATAAATCGTTTCAAAATTAACATAAATACTACGTATTTTCCCTCTCTAGTTAACTGTAGAACTGTGTAACTTAAAAAAAAAAACAAAACACTTTCGTAAAATAAAACATTTGGTAACCTAACCTAACCAGCATGAAGGTGTTTACTTTTGCTCCTTTACGATCTGCTGTTTATAAGATAGAATATCACATTGCCCGATGAGTAATAAGCATTATGCATACTGCCTTGTCAAAGTAAAAAAATATATCAATATTTATCACTTTGCCCGATACCCTGCTCGGGCATTGAGTATATCTGTTGTTTACCGTGTCCATAGCAGATGCACCGGAATGGGACAACTGGGTGCCAGGACAATTGGGCACCGCACTGTCGATTGAAATAAATAGACGTTCGTTACGATTTTACACAAAAAGCAAACGAGGAATTTTAATCAGTTTCCATCTACCACTTAATAGGTTTAATTCATTTTGCTTTTCATGTAATTTTTTTATTACAGATTGAGAAATATCATGCCTTAGCCTTTATATAAAATTAAAGAACTCTCTTCTTGTTGGAACCTAGATATATGCACAATTAAATTATTATTTACATGGGCATATTTAAATTTTCACCAAGTATTAAATAATTATATAATAATTTAAATAGAAATAATAATATTAAATATTACATATTTTAAAAGTACTTATAATTTACGAACGTCTATTTATTTTCAAATTTCATTTGATTGCGTGGCGCCCAGTTGTCCCGGCGCCAAATCGTCTTAGACCCAATGCATCGTAGTAAAATAAAAATATGTTAATGCAACATTCCAAAATATGGAAAAATAAAATTACTTTAAATATTCGAGAAAGCAGAATGAATATATGTCATTCGGAATAATTTTATGCTAAAGATAGACGTTTAATCAGAATAGAAAATAGCTAAATGTGTCGATTCGCTTTCATTTTTCCATGGAATTGATCAATATTAACCTATCAAGCAAACCAAATTATTCACTAAAGATAAATTAAATTGTTTTGTTATTTAGTTGTAATAATTCTCATGCTACATCTTTCAGGCGATATTTCAGTTTAATAGCAAAGTATATTTCAGTTTCAGTTGAGACATAAGATAAATCAAAATGTTTTGAGTATATTAATTTTACCATATTCACGGTGTTGTGTGAAAACAAGGAATGTCTCATGTTTTAAGAAGGATTTATAGGTAGAAAAAATCAAACTAATTATAAAGATGTTTTCGCATGCCTGACTTCAAAAATGCTATGAAGATTAATGTGATGAACCATTAGGAATATGAAGATCATAAATTCACATCATCTATATAAGTAAAAAAAATATTTTTTGATTCATTCAAGGATTTTAGATAATGATATGATTCAAGCGTTTCATTCGATGAGAGTTAAAAGAAAATTAAATTAATTTTTTGATTTCAATGAGTATGATAAGTAATGGAATCTGACTGAGGGACCGCAATACAGTGAGGAGAATCCGCAAAGGAAAGAGATTTTCTTGCCTACAACTTTGAGGAGCGGAACGATGTTTGGTTACTACTTATACTTTAGTAAGTATTTTTTTATAAAAGACGTTCATTATTAGAATAGATTGCAAAAAGTATCTACACTTTTTAGGCGGTAGGTATCAATGATTTCATTTGCGAAGAAAATTTACTTAACGAAAAAACAAAACGTACTAGATTTAATTTAGGGCCAGAAGGTTTAAAGTAATACCCAAGAAACTAGTAACGTCTATAATTGGCACGAAATTAATGTTAGAAAGGTTCAGATATTTCTAAGTAGGTATACAAGAATAATCTTTTTCTGTGACTCATGTTACTTAGTGTTACTGACTCACTGTCCAAGTGTGTATTGCTATTTTTTCATCAACTTATTGTTTAACAACATCCAACATGCAGTTTTCACCACTCAGAAATGTCAGATTGTAGTAATTATTTCTTTCGCCGCTTTGGAATTTTGATGATCAAATATTAATCATGTTAACATCTTTCTCTTGGTTCTTCCCCCCACTGTGTATGCAGCCTTAATAGACATTTATGAATACAGCATTAAATATTGAGTGTATCCTCTGATGTCAATTTACGCAAAGAAATGTTTAAATTTAAGTAAGTAATATAGTCTTTACTTTAAATAATGTCAAGTATGTATTGCAATGTGAAATAATTGAATTCACAATATCACTAAATGTAATAATGTATTTTATTAGATAATGCGGTCAAAAAAAATTAATTACTGATTAGGTTTTAGCAGTCGTTGTAAAGAATATGTAGTATTTACCAAATAGTAATTATTGTAAGGAGTATGTATCTTGTCAAATAATTTTCCTTAAAATATGAGTGATGACTTATAAAAAAATCTACACAATAGTTTTGTATAAAAGTAGATAATAAATTCTATTTTTGTTATGTTAACACTTGACAACATTCATGCGGATAATATTCACAGCTAAAACATTGATATATTAAAAAAAAGTACCAATAATAAATTCCTCATTCCATATACTTTGTTTTTAGAACATATTTTTTTACTGAATCAGTTATAATAAAAAAAAATAATTAAATAATGGTAAATTAACCAAATCATAGAAGTGATGGAAATGTGGGAATTTATTATTGTTCTAATACAAACAACATTAGCATAAATTTATTTAGAAAAGAAGCCTATTTTTCAGCTTAAAGTAGGCATAAATACAATATTATTATTTAAAAACACTTAAGATATAAAAAATAATTACTATAGAGATATAAAAGAAATCTAGATGAACAATAATAAGTAACATTATTTAAATATCTGGGATCCATTTTCTTAAATGTTTTTTTAAATCATAAATTTCGATAAAGGTTTACAAATTACAACCCAAAATTCATGAAAATTAACAAATATTTAATCAGTTTCAATTTGAATTTAAGTTCTATTGAAATACGTGAGTCGATAATAGATGATGAGCATATATTAATTACAAAGGTTCCTACTAATAGGTTTGATTTATACAAATTACTGAATAAAAGTAGAATGATCTTAGATGCCTTAGATAGACAAATGAATTTATTTTGTAAAACAATTGTTTATTAAAGGATGAGGCATCTAAATTGGTAAGGAATTCAAACAATTTGTAAAGCGAGAGTGATCAAATATTTTTTTATGACAAAAATTAGATAAAGCCAGTCGTTGCCATGCATATTTCTGTCGCTATAAATAGTCAAGCTTAGATTTATTATATTATTTAGAACATTTAGCATTATTATCAACGATTGGCGATAAGCGGGATGGTGAAATAAAGCATATTACGCTAATTTCTAAGCCTATGGGTCACAATACACAGAACAGGGAAAAGGCCAAGAAAAATACAGGACATTTGGTCCTCGTTGCCTAGTTATGTTATCAAAATTGATACAAGTACCTAGTAAATATAGATTAGAAATTTCTTCTAAAATACCTTGTCCCGGCTCTGATTTCAATTAAAAATTATAGTAGCGATAGCTAATTTATGGATAAGTATCATAGTAATTACTAATACATTGTCATTAAAATATGTCAACCTTTCATACAATAAAAAAAACTATAATTAGCAAATTTCAAGTTATCATAATGTGATAATGTTTTGTGGTGATTTTCTGCATTCAGTTTTTCACATGCACAAATAACAAAAACTCGAATCTCGTGATATCATTTTCAAAATTAGTTTCCTATTTCATGTAGAGCATAGATTAAAAAGTTAGTCATTTTATGAGTTTCAATCCTGCGGTGGTTCTTTAAAATCAATATGTATATTTGGATGCAGGAACCGTATTTTAGCAGTTTACTGTTACTGTCAAACAAGAACTTTTGGTCCACATGTTTAAACTGTGAACTAACAATCCCCTCCAGTGCAGCTAATCGCACTTCCGTTTTCAAATAAGGAACGCCCCCAAATTTATCATATTATTTTACACTCCTGTGATGTATATTATAATCGATTATGATCATAAAAAAACCGTAGGTTGCTAGGTAGTATAAGTTTCTCAATAAAACACTATTTTTACGAAATATCTGTCTTAATTTTTACAATATTTTGTATGTATGCACTATAATCCGCCGTTTTCACTAATTGGACACTTGTCTGGTTTTTGGGGTGGCGGATTACTGAGAGAGCACTGTAATTGCTCTGAAGATTTTATTTTTATATCTTGGGATGCCCAATAATCGTTTGTTATTCTCAAATGTCGCATTTGACAATGGAACGTCAAATTCTATATAAAATATAATTCAAATCATTTTTTGAGTTACAATTATCTATTCTAAAATACGAGTAGCAGATTAATTTTTTATGAGGGCTACACTAGTCACAAGACAGACCACACTTACCTAGCAAATAAAAACAGTCGCGAAATAATTATTATTTGGGATATGCATACTCGATGATTAACATGCAAGAAATATATTTTTCATATTTTATTAGAGTATATACCATGCAGCGTGCATTTTATTACAGTTTTATTTTGTCAAATTCATTATGTACCAATTACACATTGTTTTAAATTCATCCTAATCAAACACCATTTAATCAAATAGGGAGCAATACTATACTAGCAAGAATCACTTATTTTCTAATTAATCACACCAACCAACAATCTACTTTTTACTCGGGAGGGGGAATCAATTTTTAATTTTAGGTAATTGTAAAATTAAATGGGGATTTTTGCTCTCCTGGCAACCTTCAAAGTTATTGAATGTCACTATCCGAAATGCAGTAAATTAATTGCCGGCATCTGTTCAACAGATACCAATGTTTTACAATAATTCATAGTTCTGTTGAAAACGTCAGAAATCACAGTATAACAGATCAATAAGAATATGTTAATGGCATTAAAAAGTTTATTAGTAGTGACAATGCAATGAGTTATTACATTTCGAATGACGATATTCCTTATTTATGGAAAACCAACAGTTTTTCAGCATTTGTTGCATTATCAAAAAAAAACTGACAATTAACAAGAAATTTTATACATGTAAGAGAGGGGAGCTACCCTATCTTTCCGTTGAATTATGTACATACAAAAATGATTTGAGATCTGGGTAGAGTTTTATTGGAAATTATCTTCAGAGAACATTTTAGTTAATTAGAGAGAACATAGTAAGGAAATGAAATTAATATATGTAACTGTTATTTGTCAAGTTTCTATAATGAGGATTTAGTAAAGGCAAGATTATTTTATGACAATTGATTTATTACATTATTACGGACACTTGGACAAGAGACTTGTAATTTTATTTTCACGTTAATTACATCATTCTTTAGAATTATTACATTGCGATTTTAAAAAGTGAGATTAGATTAAAATATAATTAAAATTACGTACTCCATTTTTTATGTTCATTGTGATCACTTACTTGAGTGTTCAAAATAAATAGTTTTACACAAAAACAAAATAATCGTATGGATTGACTTTTCATACCTCCTGAAAATAGGCAAATAAATGTCATAGCAATAGTGATCTTTGCAAATGAACCTGCATTGCAAAATCATTTGAAGCTAACATAATCAGTGGTCCTTTTTTGCTTCAATTTCATACATTTAAGCTCCATAGAAGGAAGTTTTTAACATCTTCGGTCCAACTCTTTGGTTTATCTTGTCTCTTGACCAGTATCAATAAAATGTAAATGTTAAATTCATAATAATATATTATTACACATTATTTGGGGTATTAATTCATAATTAAAGAGAACTTACCGGTTGCTGTGCTGTCGTGTTTGGCAGCAAAGTGTGTTTACTCATCACGACAGTTGTGGTCTTCTGTTGGGGCTCAGGTGATTTGGGCGGGACATCTAATGCGATGCTTTCGGCAGCTCTTACTATGTCTAGGACCTGATCATAAACAATATTAGTCAATAAACCGTGCGATTTTTGAATAATGTAAACATTATTAGGGTGACGATTAAATGACCGTAATTTAATTTCGGAGGTTGTTTTTATAAAGCAAGGTTGCTAACTCCACATGAGACAGCAAAGCTAGCACATTATTTATCAATCAATATTCGATTAGACCAGTGGCTTTCAAATTTCTCGTTTCATGATAAACTTAGTGTATAAAGATTCACCCACAGCACCTTAAAACAATTGTTATTTTTTTTCAGTTTTTCTGAGCTGCCATTCAAAAGTGTTCCTATTATAATCAGACGTAAGATGTTAATGTATGGGCAGTATTTTTTGGTTTTTCAAAATTTCAATAAAACTTAAGTACCTACCTATGCATTTTGAAACAGAGGACAAATGTGGGTTTTTCAGTTTTTACCGATAAGGGAAGAGCAGTTTACATTTTATTGCCAGAAGAAAACAGCCAATGAAGAATATGAATCTATCATTGTGATCACGAATCAGCGTATTGAAATAAGATTTTCTGAATATTGTTTTTAAACAGCTCGTGGCACTCCTGGACGCCGCGGTTCACACTTTGAATATCAATGGTCGTAGATACTAAGTCGGTGAGCAATCATGAATCATTGAAGAGAGTATGGAATAGAAAGAGGTAGACTAAAAATTCTGTCTAGGCGGAGCTGTCGATGACTGCTGTATGCCTAGGATGGCAAATTGATGAGAGGGCTTTCTGGATAGTGACAGGTGGAGGGACTTGTTGGAGGAAGCCACAAGCCATTCTGGTAACGATAAATTACTTTCGATTGACTGAATTAATTATTCAAATATACGTTATAATATGCGTACTGACCTTTTCCGGTGTTGATTTTTCTCTGGTGATTTCAGCAATTTGTCTCTCTTGTTCCCACTCGACCAATTCTTGTTGCATTTGTTGTTCCTGGGAACAAAAATTATACAAAACTCAACACCACTAATAAATTTATACAATCTAACGAATGAGAACAAAATATTAACAGTCAAAAGAATTTAAATACTTACCTAGTTTAGATTTAAGAGAATACAATCATAATGCAACAATTTTTATCAACATATTTATTTCCAAATTACAGATTCATCAATATTTTTGGTCTCATGAAAATAATGTCCATAATAATTATTATGACTTACTTTTTGAAATTCTAGTTGCTAGATTTATTTAAATTATGTGCCTATGGCTTTTTTTTTGTGAACTAGCTTATTTTCATACCATAGTGTAACCTGGAATATTATTACGAATGACAGTTGCAACACTGCCGTTTACATTTAAATTTTAATAATAAAAAGCCATAGGTACATAATTTAAATTTAAATTATGTACCTATGGCTTTTTTTTTGTGAACTAGCTTATTTTCATACCATAGTGTAAGCTGGAATATTATTACGAATGACAGTTGCAACACTGCCGTTTACCATGAATTTATCAAAATAAATATTCACTCTAATTTCTGAATATGAAAAATTTCCTGTGTATGTTTGAGTCATTGGTTAACTATAACAGTCATTAATATAAACAATAATTTAAAACGGACTACAAAAATATACAAACCGTGCGGTGGGACAATGATTCTTACCTGCGCCTTAATATGATCGGTTTCAGGGTCTTCTCTGTCCAAGCTGGACACGGATTGAGAGAGAGATCCGCTAACAGAGCCGCTGACTCCGCTCTCGCTGCCTCCCTGCTCCCATTGTCGTCATGATCGCGACAGGTTGAAGTCGGAGATAAATGTGGTGCCGAGGGCGGGTCGGGTGAAAAGGGGTGAAGCAAACAAGCACAGAAACGTGAAAAACTACACTCTACAGGCTATGAAACTATATATTATAATACGTTCAAAGTATTATTAGTATACTCGGAATTATTAAAACTGAACATACTACAATCAAAGTACTTCTGAGTAAACAAGAAAAAGTCAAGACATTATTCAAAATGGAGTCAAGTTTAACACTGCATTAAGATTCTAAATAGATACATTTACATATATTTTTAGATATAATCTACTACTTACTATTATTAAATACACTAATACCTCACTTTCCTGAAAAGATGGCCATATAGCGAAATGCCGTTAAATGTATTATTTATTCCCATACAAATCCATTGAACCAACCATTGAATCGGTTCCAATTTTAGAGGAAAATTAAAAAATCACATTTCCATTACAAAAATAAATACGCTCTTATCGAGATTATTTTGAAGGATATTAATTATTCTTGGTTTGAAATGAGGAATTACTTTTGACAAATTCTTTGAGGTTAACTGTCGGCCCAGTAGTTCTGGTCACGGGTCATTTGACAAATTTCACGATGCAGGTGTTTATGACTTATTGAATCATTTCCATCTCCAATTGAACTTTTGCATTGAAAATATCAACTGCTCCAAGCCAAAAGGGCGTGTGTAACATTTTGGTGATTTTGAGTTAACTATGAGGTTAGGTTTACAAAAAAAATATCTACAGACCGGCAAAAGGGCGTTCTTCATGGATGATTCTAAACGGAGTTAGGATTTTCCAATTTGGGCGTGAGTGATAACCCTACAGAAAGCCAATAAGAATTAACGAACCTACCAGTAACATTACGTACCAAATTTAAAATGATTATAATAAACAAATAAAACATAACAGAAATACAAACAAAACCAATTCAGTGTTTTTTTTTATCGACTTTGCATTTTTTCTTGGACAGCCAAAAGGAATTAAGTGATTTCAAAATTCTAATTGCAAATAAATAAATAAATTAACACTGCATACTCCAAAACAATATTATTCTACCAAGAATGAAAGAGAAAAAAAACTCCAATATTAAGAAAGAAGTTGTTCTCATTAACATGAAATTTTTCACTATTTTTGCTCTCCTGAATAGTAGCGATTTGTCACTAACGCGCTTGGAACAGTCGATATAATGAAAAGCCGTATAACGGGTGGCCGTTCAGTGCTGTATAAGTGTAATGAATCTATTAGGTACCTGTTGAAATGTTCAGTTTTAATAATTGTAAACGTTATACTGTATATTTCGAAAATTTGGCTATTTGGACGTAAAATAATCTAAGAATTTTTACCACCGATAGTCACTTTCATTTATTTAGAAAAGTTATTTTGTCGATCATGTTTTGTTAAAAAAAAGCTAAGTACCTATATGTAATTGCCATTAAACACTGCAAAAAATCTGATAAGTATGATTCGTGCAAAAACATCATTATTATTACAGATCCTTGTTTAGACTTTCGGACTTATTGATTGTGGCTGGACAAACATAAAAATGACCAGTAGTAATTTACGGTTTATAAGAATTTTATAAACCATTTGACTTAGTCTGTCTTTATTAAAGAATGACTTGGATGAAATATTCAATATCAGACTTTTGTTTTATTATGAGGTTAAATTCCTATCATTGGTATATTGATACAAAGCATGTGTCTTCCAGCAACTAGTGCACAATTAATAAACCAATCGGGTAAAGAATATTTTCTTCACAGTTTTTCTTTATAAGGGCAACTTTTAGTACAGAGTGCTACAACTTAGGTCTTAGAGTGAACTAAATAAGCTGGTGAGGTTATATTAAGAAATAATAAGTAGAAAATAAATCAATACATATTTATGAACAAATATTGTTTTAAAACATGGATAATAACAATTTAATGCTTTAAATAATATTATGTTATTAGTTAAAAGATTATACCGATTGAAATAGAATATTAACTAAAACTTAATTTACATTAAATAATAATGATCAGATCGATTTCCTCCACTAAGTCAACCTAACAACAATAATTGACAATATGTTTTAAAATTACGTAGATTTATACCCCATTTACACTGCATGGATTTACTGCTGACAGTATGTATTATCGCGTCCATAACAAGAAAATGCACATGTGCAAGCTTTTGAATTTTCACGTGACTGTTAATAATTGTGACATATCTGCGCCTGTGTAGTAGATGGTGGTCAACCTGACAGAAAAAAAAATGATCTACAACGCGCAGAGCATTTTTGACATTTACCAATTTTCACAACCTGTCAAATAGCACCATAAAATGACAACAACGCGTCTAATGAGATTGGTGAGACAGTCGGCACTTTTACGTATAAACCGTTATTATTGCGATAGTTGAATTTATATACTATTGGTGCGAGTAAATCCATGCACATGTATAGGCACTTTAAGTACTTAATAAATGATGTGTGATTTCAATTGAAATACTAATTTTGTCAAAGAGTTATAATTATTTACCTATTGAGAATAGCTTTCATATTTTCAATATTTAAGAATATATACTTCAAGCAAGTAGGTACATAATATATAAATACTTTTCAATAGCAAAACTATGTAGCTAAAATAGTTAAACTATTTTAATCTAAGCGATACCTTTAAATTATTCAACTATAATTTGTAATCGACATATTAATTTATATCTACAAAACATATTCTCATGATGTCTTTTACATGCTTTATGGAAGTCTCTTAAAATTCAATTAAAAAGTAAATTAAAAAAAATGTTAAAATCTAGTGCATGGGTGAAAACAAAAACACACACAAAAAAAAATAGCAAATTCGTAAGTAATCAATCTTCTCAGAGTTGTATGACTGTTTTACAATATGTTTGAATGTTGTTTTACCTGACTAGGTAGTCTGTCGATGTAGGTCCTGTCATAGCCGTTGCACACGACTAGGTGAAGAGGGGCTAAGCCTCCGCAGCGGAGAGCATTGACGGCTTCTGCATGCGTAGCGCCCAGTAATGAAATCCCGTTCACTTCTAATAGACGCATTCCAACCTAAAAATATTTTTCAATATAAATTAAAACACCCAATTTGAGTGATTTCGAAAAACTTTCTAGTATGTTTTTCTTCTTTTTGTGCTATCCCCTATCAGAAATCAGCCATCATCAGGACCATCTTCACTCTATTGTTTGCTACCAGGGTCAGTTCGATAGGGCTGCATTGATACCAATAATGGAGGTTCTTGAGTTAAAAAATGCGGAATCGACTTTGCTGCTGAGCAGATACCTATACCTATTTATTTATGAAGCTAAAACTAAGGATAATGGTACCAATACAACCTAATATTAACTATAGAAAGTCATCTTCTTCTCGTGCCAAAGGAACATTGATGTATTTAATATCCCTAATCCGTTGTGGTATTCATTGATCATATTCATTTCGCATCTTGATTCTGCTCTATATTTAAAATTCACCTTTATTTTTGACAAGTTAGTTTACCTCTGAACTAAATACCCAGGGAACACAGAAATAATGGGAAGTACATTACCTTCTGGGTGTGGTAGTAACAAGCTTTGATTCTTGAGTGTGTAGAAATATGGAATACATGCTCAGAGTAATAATATAGAGTGGCTATTGTTCGGCAAAATGAAGCCATGTTTCTTGTGTATAACGCACAGTAGAACCTCGATTTCATTATTATTAATTTAACTATGAAACGTTGTACCATCATGTTGCTTCTCAGTATGGCTACCAAATTTACATTATTTTACATTTTTACAACACAACATAGTTAACAATATTTTCTACTAAATTAACTAAAGATAATTACCATTAACTTTATATTTAATACAAAAACAATAAATTTCAGCAACAAAATGTGCGAGCATGTCATGCTCACAGTTTTTAAATGAATGTAATCATTCAAATCAATATTTACCGGCGACGTTTACAAAAAATACTTAATTCAACTGTAGAAATTCTATGTTACTCTAATTGCATACTGCAGAGATATAAACGTGCCGAATGCTTTCCCACTCGCACCTATGGTTCGTTTTTGTCCAGGCTTTGGATAGACGTAAACAGGTGTTAAAGAATATGTTATCTTCAATAATTACATCTGTGTGGATTAAAGTTTGCTCATTTAATGTTAAGGACATTCCCGAGGCTCTGTATTTCTAGCGTTTTATGGCATGACCATCATTAAGTCATAAACAAAATTCAGTTTCAAAATCTTGACCTGTGGCGGCAGGGTTTGCATTTCTATTTTATGAGTCCGGTCTGTGCAAACACCTCATCGTATTTGATACTGCCTAAATATTTTATATTTCATGACGAATGTTGACCTCAAATACAATTTCTTCAGGCAATTTTACACCACAGCAACTAAAGAAGTTTAAAATACATCTTATGCAGTCAACTGTTTGCATGGTAAAATTTTCTCTAAACATCGATTATATCCTCACCTTGAGCCTGGAATCTCTGCGGGCCGCTCCCCCGCTATTGATCTTCGAGATGAAGACTCCCTCGTCAGTAGGATCCAGAGGATTGCCTCGCTGCCCTCTCAGCCCTCCCTTTATGTGCATGCCCAGTTTCTCTCCTTCATTTTTTGTTATCACCAGTTCCTGTACATAACATTTATGATTAGATATAAATCAATGCATCAGTCACCACGCTCAATTTGAAATGTGCTATCAGAGTAAACTTCTTGTAATAATTGATGAAAGTATTGTACTATTATTTTTAACGTCTTAGGTTTCAGCATTTGGCATCTACGCTATTATGTGCATCTGCATAATATGGTAAATATACAACGGTCGCACAGATAAAAGTTTATTAGGTATTGTTTATAAACTAAATTTATAGTGGTTCTCAGAGCGTACAATCTTGCGAAAGATCTTTCGCTCCATCTGCGAGGGTAGCATTTGCTATAATCATGGGCTCTATAAGCTCTTTGATGAGAATGATGTTAGATTCATCAAATCCCAAGACTGACGAAGCGTAACACATATAGTGGACCGGAAGGAAAACGGAGTGACCTACTCGAGATGGAAAGCAGAGGACCTGGGTAAATAGAGAAGTCTGCTTGCGGAGACCAAGCTGCACCCTTGGGCTGTAGCGTCGGAGACGAAGAACAATACTTAATTAATATTATTAAATGTAAAAGATTACATTATTTATAATATAAGTAGATCTACTTTCTTTTACATACATAACTAACTATTTAAAGATCGTTTATTTTGTATTGGATTGAGTATTATTATCATAGCAAATTTCACAATACACAAGTACACAAAATACTGCCATCTCTTGTAATCATTGTGACAACCTTTTCCGATATACAACTCTTTATGATACACTTTTAATATATTTCTAAAGTTTTATTTCTTCATAGAAATTCGTGGCCCGCCTGGTACCACCATTCTAATACATCCCTCCCTTTAAATGCCGGGAGGTATTAGAATGGTGGTACCAGGCGGGCCACGAATTTCTATGAATAAATAAAACTTTAGAAACATCATTATTTAGAAATATATTAAAAGTGTATCATAAAGACTTGTCACAATAATTACAAGAGATGGCAGTATATTGTGTACATACAATATATTAATTTATTTCAAATAACTCATCAGGGCTAGTGTAGTGAGTGTAAAATACAGCATGTATAAACGCTCATTTTCTATGGCCGGCCTTGCAAGCACGGATTTATAGAGGGCATATGTACGGTTAATTAAGAGGAAGCTATTTAATAACACATGATACTTGCCAATGACTATTATTCCTAGTGAATATTGTAATTTTTACAATCTTTTGATGATATTATACTAATTTAATATATGAATTTTGTTCTTTGCAAGTGATATATTTTTTGTTTATTCTTTACTATAATAACTCTATTTGTCAGATATATATAATATTTATAAATATAGGGAAGGCCTTCATCTAGTAGTGGATCAACCCCAGCAGATGGTGATGATACATATAGAGCTTGAAAATGCCCAAGTTGCTAAAAATGATTCTCATGGAACGGTACAAAACTTTAATCAATTAGAATTTAAAATCAAATTCTATCAAATACTCTCGGTCAATAGTATTAATTTAATATATTTCGTCATTGATATGTAATACCTAGTTGTTTATGCACACATTTTTATGAGATATGATAATAGAGTGGATGAACTTGGGTTTCCTTTTCAATAAATAATGTTGATTAAATTAATTAGACATCAGTGGGTTACAAGGCGGTTATCGACCGTAGTTTATCATATTTATGTATCGAGGTAATTAATTGTTATAATTCGTTAGCCGTCAAAATTATCTATCTCGCTCTAAAAGTTAACGCAGCCAAGAAAGGGCCTTTTAAAACATACCACTTTTTGGCAGTTTAGACGTCTAACTTATTGTAACAATTATAATACCTCAATACATAAATATGATAAACTACCATCGATAGCCATCTTGTGTATAGAATAGACCCACCGAAGGTGTAATAATTGCAATTATTATCAATAAATAAACGCTTAAATATAAAAATACAATGTGGATATAGACACTTATTACAAGTCTAGTTGGTTCCAGACAAGACTGTTTTAACAGAATAATAATGTTTATTCATACCTATAAAAAAATCAAATGTTACACAAATAAAATATATTCACTATATCTTACTAAATAAGATTTTTAAAGAATCGGTAATAAATATGAAGCTGAAATGTATAAAAAATATATCCGGAACATTAGAAACGATCAAAGCTATTTTAAACATTTTTGACTTGATTTCAGTATGTACATAATATAAAAATGATCTTATGGCGGGTCCAGACGCGTGTAAAGCAACGCAAATCCTGTGGTGTTCGAGTTCGAGCACTGCGAGCGCCTTTGTGTTAAAAACTGACAGGCGATGGATCAGCGCGAACGTCGCTACGAGGATTACATGTAAGGATCGTAGCTACGTCCATATTACAAATTAGCATTACATTAGACGGTACATTACGTTACACATTACACGTGTCTGGACGCGGCCTTATGGCAATCATTATAATGCAAATAATGGTGCAGATGTAAAATAGTTGTACAGTGAAACCCTGTTAATACGTACACGGTTAATTCGAAACTCGAAAACTATTTATAGCGAAAAATTTCACAAGATTGAAACAAAAAAAAGTTTTTTGCCATATATTTTGTATTTCATGATTCGATTTTTTTCCAATCAATTTCAAATTAATGGGGTTTTACTGTAGATATAATCTGTCAAATCAGAAATGTTTCAAATAGGTTGTGATTAAGAATAAAATAATCCTAGAGAACAAAACGATTTGATATTAAGTGTATAAGGAAGAAAGATAATGCTACAGCTATGGATGTAAAACAACAAAATAACAGCGATGACATTGTGTATTTCTAAAGGATGATTTCAAGGAAGATAGTGGAAATGTCTAACATTTAGAAGTCATTAAAGAGCTAGATTAATGATATGTATGGCTTACCAATCAACGACAATGCAGAAAAAATAAACACGGAGATGGCTAAGATTAAACAATGAAAATATATAATATGATATCAGTCTAAAATTTTAATGATTGTCTACTTATGTTGGTGATAATGAGAAATTATGCTAAAAATCTATTTAATCATGGTATGTAATACTTGAACCAGGAGATATAAAAATATAGTTCAAATAAATAATGTTGAAAAACGCAGTAAAACAGACAACATTTCACTAGTATTTAAAAACAGATTGATTCGTTGAAATAGTTTGTAATTTAAAACACGGATGATGCAGTTTTTACTAAAGTTGACTTTGTTTGAATATGTGCAGTTTTATTCATGCAATTGTCCTTACTATTGGGCCAGTACTAAATACCGGTCTTCACACGGTAAATATGACTGCTGGAAAAGAGCTGATGGTTTGATACTATGGTATGAATCAGTGAACCTGCTGCCGGACTGTTGTGTATTCATTCCAATTCGAACATAGGATGATGAGTTGTGAAGAAACACTACATTTGTAACGAGGCATTGTAATGAAGTTATTATAATTTGAACTTATTATAAAATGTCTAAAATGTTGCCATAAATAACATAATATAATAAACATAATAATACTTGAAATGTAACAATTCATGTGACCTCATAATAATATACCTGTTACAAAATTTTACAAGAACAGTAAAAAGTAAATGTTCTTTCTTTTTCTAATAGTTGGAAGATTTAATAATCGTTTGTTGCTTAATAAAAATATAATCGGAATAGCAGTGTCGTTGATTTGGCAATACTAAGAAATGTAGAGAGAAAAAAATGCTAGACAAGTACAACAGCACAGGCGGGTGATAGGTACACAGCCAATTGTCTCACAACACAATATCGTTTACGGTTAAAATTCATTTTTGGAGGAGGGGCCAATACGTGTGTCACTTACTGTGGTCTTAACAATTTCAATCTCAACAGAGTCCTGTGAAGATTTGGTGGTGTTATTTAGTTATTTAGTGGAGCGAGAAGGGTGCGGAGCGGCCAAGCGCAAACCAACAAAAACAAGAAACAAAAGTTCACAGTGAGACACATCGCTCTAACGACAATTTTGTTCAAGCTAGACACTGTCGACAGCGTGATGAAGAGTACATCGCGTGACACATACCTAACTTTCCAAGTGATCAAGGCTTGTAACAACATTAATTAGGTAGCATACATTGACTTAAGATAAAATGTGCAAGTGCACATATTTGTACCTATTTCATATTATTTAGATATTGGTTAGCTATCAAAAATAGTAAAAGCTTTGGAATTTCAATGGTAATAATTCAATACTTAAATAATTTTAACAATGCCCATGAAAACTATTCATTATAAATTTACCACTATGGGTATCTGGGATACCTATACTGCATTAATGAAATAATCATATTTACACATGGCAAGTAATTTCTCTCCAATTTCATGGTGCTATTTTTGAAAACTTCTCTTATTCTGTTTCAATTCCAAACAAAAGATAAATTATGAAACATTTGACAGAAGCATCAGTGTTTTGTTTAGGTGATAAATTAGTGCTTCTTAATAAAACTGTGTTAACATCAAATATAAATCTGAATACTTAAATTCGGTAAATATGCAGTATTTCATCCGTTCAAGTATTTCTTTGCGGAAACTCAGTACTGTATATTTATCATATTCAAATAATCAGTGTATTAGTTGGTTTTTCATAATTTGCATATAAATATTGAAAGCTGTATTGATTGATGTGGAATTGTGGTGTGAGCATGTTTAGGTTACCTGGTATCCTTTGGGAAGAGGGTCGTGTCTAACGTTGAGGATGAGCTGAGGAGTGGGCTGCAGCAGAAGCTGGACAGCTTCGCTGTGGGTGGCTCCGGCCAGGAGTGTGCCGTTCACCTTTAACAGTCTGTCGCCTAACCTCAGTTTTCCAGATTTCGCCGCTACGCCTCCGGGTACCACCTATTCATAACATTCAAAGCATGTTTTATTATGTGTATTGTTTTATTCAAACCTAACTTTTTTGTTTCAGTGTCTCCATTTCTTTCCCAGCGTCCTAAAAAATTGTATATTCTACGATGTTGTCATTTTATAATACTATTTGGCAGATCGTGAAAATCAGTTAACCTCAAAATGTTGTTTTTTTACCGGCAGGTTCGCCACTATCGTTCTACTGCGCAGGTGCAGATATAGAACAAATCCCAACTGTCGCTTGAAAATTTAGAAGCTGCAATCTTGCAACTTGCATGATAATACATGTTTACACGTGCATTTTCTTGTTATCGCCACGATATTACGTACTGTCAGCAGTAAATCCATGCATGTGTAAACGGGGTATCATATCAATAAGGGATGAGCAGTTCAGATTTTGTTGAAGAAAGAAGAATGAAGAAAACAGTCACCGAAGCTTACACCATTTATTATAATATGGACTAGGATTTAATGTATTATCTGGAGCAACTTTGTTATTGTGTCGAGGGTAGATGGCTGTCGTAGTACAATGTGTAAGGTACTGACTTCTCACTCGGATTCCCGGTGATATAATATATTTATGTGATTTTCTCAAAACTTGGGTGTTTCTGTGATTGTTTGTACTACTACACTACTGTTTCACTATAATACTGTCAACAGGCTTCATGGCCGGTTGTAATATTAAAAAGAATAACAATATAAAGAAGAATAGATAAATTTATTGCAAATTGTAGGTTTACTAATTTGTTGAATCGCCAAGTATACTCACATGTGAAATAAATATTCCAGGTTCCTTTCCGCCGAATGGAGTACAAGAATGGTCCGTGCCTCCGATGATGCTGAAGCCCAGGGATCCGCCTTCCTTCGCCAGAATCACATCCTGAATAACAAGTAAGAAAATACTTCCCATAAGTAAATTGTCGTTCACATTAAACACAAGTCTCCTGTGGAATGGGAAATTATCTAACACTGCCATTTTTAACATTCATAGATTATTTATGTAAGATTTATAATACCTCCGGTTAAGGACACCAAGGACCCTGACAAAAAGTTATTCAATAATCTGAAAAGTATACGGAGTCGTCAAATGACTTGAAATACATCAAGAATTTTATCCTAAAATGGATAACGGATGGAACTCAATTAATCCGTGCTATCTTGTCTTGTTGTGGGATGTGATTTTTGTAGTTGGTAATAATATTCCTTTAAAACACCATAGATTCTTAGGACATGGTAGAAATGAATATACTTTTCATGGAATAAAACGATTTAGCTATTTACACAAAGGCCTACTCTTGTCTTTCATTTTTTGAATCCTGGATGGAGCCCTTCTGTGATTTCGCATTCATTTGCATGAAAATTAGTGGTCCTTGACATCCCCTTTTTCGCACTTTTCATATTTTTAGACTATATCTTTATATAAGAAGGTTTTCTCCAATGCCTTTGTACAAATGTTTGTATTTAATTTATACATAATATGCAGGTTGTTAAGAATAGCAAATCGCTAATCGGCAGCATACTGCTAATGAAGTACCTACATCCTATGGCAGCTAAACTATCTTTCAGTACATATTGTGGGCATACAAAAAAAATCTACTACATCTTGTAACCAGTGGCGGCCGATGATTTTTTAAATTGCATTTTTTGAGGGAGCTCTGGAAACTTGGTGTTTGGAATTGTGTGTATAGTTAAATCTTTCTCGATTTTTTTTTCCTTTTAGTTAAAAAACACCTTTCACTTTTGATGGAAGCCATCTCAATCATATACATATTATACATTACGCACGGCACACCATATATATTATTATGCCGGCACACTTATTTGTGTATGGGGACAATGATTGACGCCAGTATCAGAGTAGCGTAAATTTCTCGAAGACTATTGACTCACTCCGGTAGTACGTCACAATGATGTCATATGATGTCATGTCGCCGGGTGACACGAGTTACAACATACAACTGATATGACAATATACTTCGTGACCGGCACACAATATTCAACAACTTACTAATGGCAAAAACGATTAGCACGGTTTCCATAGTTTTATAATGGCTTTAGGTCATAAACGTAAACTAAATATATGATTTGCGCGAAGATAACATATACGGTGCATATTGTCTGGGCTATTGGCATATCAGTTTATGGTTTGCATTACAATAAGTGAGTGGTAATATTGAAAACCTATGAAGAAAAAATATGATTTACGATGTTGAGCGATGTTTTCAACAAAATGCAAACAGTGCAGCGCACTTGTATGACGGTAGAAAAGCCGCCACTGCTTGTAATCATGGTATACTTGAGTCATCCTTCAATCAACATCACATTCATATTTTTAAAGTCTTAATAATTATTACTATTGTCGACGGAAAGTCCTTCAAAACTTCATTTTAAATTCAAACCAAAGAATTGTTGCTTTTATTTAATAAAACGCAATTTTTTTATAGTACTTATTCCACTTTAATTAATATATTAGGACTGGTCCTAATATATTAATTAAAGTGGAATAAGTACTATAAAAAAATTGCATTTTATTAAATAAAAACAACAATACAATGCAGTTCCACCATGAATTGACAGTTAACAAAATAAAAAAAACCAAAGAAATTGAATTCTCAAAAGAACTAACTTTGCAAAATATTTAAAGGAAGCTCGAAATCCACTGTTGTAATTAATTATCCAGTTTTTGTCGTATAACCACAATATGTATCCGATTTGATTAGATGCATTTGTACAACTTCAACTCAATAAACTTAACAATCTGAAAGGAAAATCCTGCCACAATATTTATATAAATGTAAAAAATCATGTTTCATTTAAGCATAGAACAGGTAGAAGATTAACGTGTGGGAAGATATCTGAAAAATGCTGTTAGCAAGCTTTTCGGTCCTGGATGATTTTTTTTTATTTCAAAGACACATGCATCACAGAAATTATGATGATTTGTAGCGAGCGTCAGACATGGTTTATCTTATAAACAAGAATGTAGTTTCCATCATACCTTTTGTTTTTGTCGAATGCCTTCACAAATTGAGAGTGTTGAGAGTGTAGCCATGCATTTAAATGATTAATCAGCAGCCGGGGAATGATGTCAATAATGATTTAACCGAAGGTCCGTTCCGTTGATGTTATTTTTTAATAAAATTTTTTAACTGTTATTAATCGGGAAAGATAAAATTATTTAAATGCAACTTGTCATGTCATCGGGATAAGCAACAATCACATGTAATTAAAACTGCAGAAACAAACATTATCCGGTGGTGTAAAATTAATAGATTATTGAGAAATGGAATGAAAAAAAATACAATATCTCGATAATTTGTTTGTAGATATCAAAATAGTTTGATATTGATATAAATTTCTATACAAAACATTATGAATAGGGCAGTTGATATTGTAATCTCCAAGTAGTAAATGTTAACTTGTTGCGTCTACTTTTGTAAGGCAGATGATAAAACTGGTCATGTTGTTTATAAATAAATTGTGGATCTAGCGAGTGTCGTAAATCTGTTTTCACCACAATTTTATTATGTCTTTCCATTAGGGATTGTCAGGAATCAAGATGTTTCGATTGCGTTGTCGGTTATCGATTTTATTTCTGGGATGGCAACGGTGAAATTATCAAGTCATCATGAGCCGTCGCCGTTTAGTCATCGAATGCATGAATCAGAGCGAGAGCGTGTATAATAAAATGGACAGTACCTTATTGTGAACAGCCAACATTTGCCAATCGCCGGCCGTAGGAATTGCGCCAAGTGTTATTTCACATTATACAACGAATACAAAGACAGTATCTTGGATTATTTTGTGAGACGTTATGGAGGAACAACGATTACACAAAAAATATATAATGCACTTTATTGATCATGAGCATGCCATTTTTGGAAATAAATGAATGAAACCCAACAAAAAAAAAATAGTACATGACTGAAATTGTTATTGTTTTAGATCCCATTCAATAGGAAAAGTTAAAACACATAAAAATTGGGTATGTGTGTAAGGATTGGGGGAAGTAAATTAATATTTCACCAAACATGCTCGATTCATTTTATTTTTGTTATAATCAATCTAGAGCAACCATTAATTGATTGGTTAAATTATTAATAGTTTTCAATGAAGTGTAATTATTTTCATTTACTGACGATTTACATAACACTTGAGAAATCAATTCCTTTCGTTTACAATTGGCAAAAAACTGCTGTCGTTTAAAGTAAAGTGTGTGCCTATCATGAATTATTAGAATGATAGAAATGTGTAGATTTGGTAGTATTTATATTTTAATTAAATGATTGTCAATATATTTTTTTTTATTTGCCGTAAAATATACAACAAATTACACAAAGAGTGTGAAATTTTAGTATGTTTTTTATAGGAGATCCGTTGAACTTACAATGTCTTCTACGTATTGATCATTATTTTTAAATATAGTGTAGGTACATTATCACGCCTTTGCAGTATTTTTAATTGTTTCTCAAATGAGCATAGACAATAATAAAGTTGTAAGAAATAAATTTTGTAATATGTATTGTAGTAAGATTAAAATTTTTTTATTTATAATATTACGTTGGTAATAAATGCAATCTTGTATCTTTATCTTTAGGAATGGTGAATTATTATTCAACGGCAATTTACAAGATATTGAATGACTATAGTTTATTTATATAGAACAGTAATGATATTGCTACATCATTTTACAAGATATTCACACCGTGTCACATAAAATCTATTGTGAACATAAAGATATCAACAGCTTCTAACAACTTTTCGACATTTACATATACATTAATTGAGAGAGATAGGATATTCTAGAATCTAAATGATAATTCGTTCATTAGCAAGACGAGATTCTTTTTACAAAAGGAAATATTTGAATGTGGAGGAAAAGAATAATTTGACCTTAACCACAGCCCAATTTTTATTTCATGTTTTTTTTGAGGTCATGCACAATATTTTCATTTAATACTAAACATGCAGATGCAATACTACTGAGTGATAATAATATATATGTACAAGCATAGCAATGACAATAATATAGGATATAAGGATTTTGATGAGTAACAGTATTTAGGTACCTACCACATTTCAATTGCACAGTCTATTTATGCAAGTATGAAACTAGACTTTAAGCTGACTCGCTAGTTCAAAATGATATTATTTAAAAATGATTTTCACAATAAAATACAATGTTTTTCATGTGGTTTTATTTTAACCTTTTCTATGCCTCATGATATTACTATGGCAGTACCTGACAGGCCGTAATCTACCGTTAATTTGTGGAATAGTATTTCATAATTATTCAAACAGATGTCACTGTGTTTAATTTTTTAGATTATGCAAATCAATCGACAGTGGCTAGTAATTTGAGTTTAAAGTCGGATGAGATAACTCGCGAAATTTGTATGTGCGGCCTGTCGATCGCGGCCTCATAGAGCGAGAATACTCACTGAAGGCATAGAACCGGTTAAATGTGAATTTACGCTAAAACCTCTGTAATGCAAAATTTGGTATAATTCAAACTTTTTTACAATATTGAATGCTGTAAAGCAATTTTGATGGAAAATTTAGCAAAGTGATAAATAAATGAAATTTTATTATTACAGCAATCAAACGAAAATAAATAAATGCAACATCATTAAAATATATAAATATAAATACAAAAATACAAAATAGGTATTATAGAGAACTCCATATTTACATTGTAGAATAAAAGCAGAACAAATTTTGATACTTATTGAAATATATTACATAAAATAATAAGTCATGCAAAGTGTATTATGTATATAATAAGGTATAGCATGCGATTATTTCAATTACATATATTATATACACACCCAATAATAAAATGTTCTGTTTAAATAAAATGAATTCTATGAAGCATAAAGCTGTCTACGCTGTAGTTATATTATTATAAATGGTAGGATAGATAAAATACCTTTGATAGGTAGCAGTGCAATGAAGTGCATAAAACCATTAGGTAGGTTCATATTTTAAAGTGATTTCCAAAATACATCCATCACCAAACACCAAAATGTTAATAACTCACTTTGAAAGTTACCCACTCAATTTGGATTTAGAAATATTCTAATTGATAGTTTATTTCACATTATCATCTTTCATGACATGCATACGAAATGGTGACGAGAAACACGTTTCTATGAGAATTCTTATCCCATAAAAATGTGTATACAATATACTACTACTACCCACATAATTTACATTACATTACATCACCATGTTCGATTCTATCAGGATCATTTTGGCCACCACAGATTGATTTTTGAGAAATGAATGTTAGCCACCTATTAGGTCCATACTCTGACTCCAAACCCACGTTGAAAAACAACATCCGAATTTTGCCAGTCGGGTTTCGAACCAGGGACCCACGACATCATAAATTAGCTCATACAGCTTGGTTATTGTGGACACAGCAAAAATATACATTCAAAAAGAACTATAATTTGATAAATAAAAGCTATTCAAATCAGACCACACAAATAACTACTTTTTGGTCAGACCAAAAAGTAGTTATTTGTTAGTTTACAGCAGTAAAAAATAAAACCTTTCAAAGTGAGTCGTTAACAAAAGAATATTGGCTGATACATATCCATCCCCGATCGTACCTCTGCGACGAGTGCCTCCTCCAAATGGTTGTCGGTGATTCTGGTGACCGTGGTCTCCGTGAAAGTGGACTTGGTGATGGTCTCCGTGACGAGGCCTAACGCCGTTGGGGAAGGGGGCAGGGGCACGTCCAGGGCGGGCGCGCCCCTCTGCACGGTGATGGTGACCCCGGAGGGCGGCGGCACGCTGGGGACGTTGTGATTGGCCGCAGCCGGGCCGCCCAGGAAGTGAGCCGGGATCATCGCTTGGAACTCCTCATTGGTAATGGGCCGCGGAACTGGCTGGATGGGCCGGGTCGTGTGGAAATGACACCAATCGATTTCGACCGTCAATTTTTTTGTTCATATACCAAATACAATAAAACATCACAAAAGCGAAAGCCTCGACACGTCTCCGCCGCAGATTGATTTATTTATACTTTCGATTTAAACAAACAGATCTTTGAACTCTTCCAGAACCGAATCATTCATTCTCTATCATATCTGAGTGTCTTTCGGTCCAAATAATTACCATACGTCAATATCATTCATGCTCACCTTTCACTGTTAGCAGGGTTTACTTCAGGCTGATGGATGGGGGAAAGAAAATACTTTCGTATTTTTTAGTTGAAATTAATTTGTTTCAGATAAAAAGAAATACAATAAATCAATTTTGTTAGACTGATGCTCGTGAATATTTTACACATAAGAGACTTATAAATATACCATGCATACTTCTTTGCCAATGAAATAAATAGATAAATAAAATATAATCAATTCGAGATAACTCCATTAATAATTGCGGAGAATTCTCAAAATAATCATAAATGAAAAAATTGAACAATAAAAAATGCGATAAAAGAGGGCAGATTATTCTACTACAAATCACATAACATCAATCAGACATTCTATGAGAAGCGAAGATATGATTAATAATATGCATCCAATATTGTAAATTTTGTAATAATAAAATCAATACAAAACATACGGAGATATTTTTTTGAATGCATTAAATATTTAATAATACAGGCGTTCCGCGTTCAATAGTAAAAAATGTATGCATTTGCCGATTACTGTCATGTTATGACAACACAACACGTTACACATCGTCAAGCAAGAGAGATGAATGAGGTGGCTAACTGACCTGCGATTCTTCTTGGAACACTTCGTTTGTTGAACCCGACATGGACTTCGCCGTGTGGTTGGCGCCACTGGGAGGGAGTTGCTGGCCAGCATTGTCCACAATTGGAATTCCAATTGTATTCTGAAATAATACAATATGTTTTCAATATCATTTATTGGAAAAAAATAAAATAAATGAAAAAAGATTTTGAATAAATGAATTGTAAAATTATGAACTTCAGCAATTTCCAATATGTACGTAAATTAATGGTAGTCATAAAATTTAAATGTGTCATGATAATATTAAAGAATTACCAGAAAACTAGGAAGTCAGTGATTGATTATTTCAATCCTACTGATTAATCATACATGACAAAATTGTGATTCGATTTTCTTATTTATTATTGTTAAAAAATATAAGATGCTATGACATAACAGTTTGGCCAATGCGCCATAACACACAATAGAAGTAAAAGTACGTAATAGTTATAAACAACACAGATAACATAATCACGAAAATGACTTCCATCCACCTCACGAAAAACTAAACAACAAAATACACAAAATATCTAATTCTGACCATTGAGAAAAAAATAAATAAACAGAGGAACATACCTTCATCTAAAACTCTAATCGAGCAAATATTTTTAATATCTTAACCACAGATGTGAATATCTAAATAACTGTAATGTGATTATCTCTTTGAAAAACCTTGTACGAAAAAGCAAGGGTCATAAGAAATTAATTTAAAAAAACTTATAAACACTACAAAGAAAGACAATGCTCACGCAAAAGATAAAACTATTTAATAATAATTAGAAACTTAACATAAACATCAAGTAACTCATAAAAGAACATAAATTTCAATGGTATTATCAATTAAGTCAATGACAAAATAGACAGCACCATGAAACACCACACCGGTCTGGCGATGATGTATCTTCAACAGTGCGGAATAGGTGGGAACATAAAAATGAATACTAATGATACATTATTTTATTTTCTGTTCGAAAATACTAAATACATGTGTGATAAAATAAATATACTGGATTACTTTTCAGATTAGATTTAATGAAAATATTAACCTCAGGTGAGAGACTTGAGAATCTTCTAGGAGCCGGTTGCGGAGGTAGATGATTGGTTTGAGGATACGGCGTCTGATTGGAGGTCGGCTGGGCTGTCCTCGGCGCATGCTGATTCGTCAGGTTGGCGGACGTTACATCGTTCAGATTGGTCGGGGGTTGATGAACGGAGTTATTGACGTAAGGAACGTGTTGCGTGGCTGAGAGGGTGGGCTGCAGCTGCGGTTTGGCCGCTGCTTTAGGCAGGGTGTTATTTGTCGGGGGATGTGAGTTATTTATACTCAGCGGTGCTTGTCCATTGTTCAATTGGATACCGGTTTTGTTTAACACTGCGTCCTCAGTTATTGAACGTCTGTAGGTTGGATAACCTGCAATATGACACATATTATACAATAATTTATTACAATGATTAAAAGTCGATTACAAACACTAATGAATTGAATTTTGAATTATTTTGTCGGTTTTGTTATTACATACATGTTACCAAATTCACATAAGAAATTATTCAAATCATACATTTGATTTTAAATTTACTTAAAATATAAATTAAATGACATAGATATATTTTAATGATGTTATTTTTCATCTAAATTTTACCACAGCAAATAAAAAGTCAGGACAAAAAAAGTTAATTAATGTCAAAAGATGAATGATGAATTTGGTTTAAATGCTGTCTAATCGAAGCTCTAAAAATCAAAAACCACATCAAATCTAAATGCAGTAATAATTGATGATGACCATACTTGAGTTCTGTGGAATAACAGGTGTTTCTCTTTCTACAACAAGTCGTACAAAGCGCTCGTGGCCCGTGAGAAGACCCACAGCCTGTTCATGTCTCGCAAGCGCCATCTCTGATCCGTTTATCTGCAATTAGTTAAAAATTAACAATCGGGTTTATTAATTATCCTATTTACACTTTTTTTAATATTTACAAATAAGTGGCTCAAATAGTTGAAAAATGTGAAATTCTTTCATTTTTTTTTTTATTTAATACTACAAAAATATATATTTTGAAGAATGAATGAAATTGTACTTTATTTAATCCTATGGAATTGTGAATGACGTCAGTTCTTTGCTTATCTGATGAAGTTAATGATGAAATGTCTACACTGATACATACCGAAACGACTTTGTCTCCGACTAAAAGTTTTCCATCCTTCGCAGCCGCACCGGCTGGAGAAATACGAGAAACGTAAATTGCTTCACTTCCGTCCTGAAAATAATCACAATTTATTTATTTCATTAAAATCATTTTACCAATTTCATATAATAAATAATTATTAGATAGTCTTCAAAGAAAATAATTTTAATAGTGATATTTATTAAATAATCAAAACAATCATTATTAATAAAGGTAAAATTAGGTAGGGCAGAAAGTCACTGTTTATAAAACTGCTGACGTGTTGTGAAATACAATTATAAAATGATGAATATCAATTTTATAATATTATGCATAAGTTACCTTAAAAGCTGGTGATCCCTTGCCACCAGCAATGCTGAATCCCAATCCCTGGCCATCTCTTATAAGTGTAGTATGTACAAGCACCTTTTGCATATAAACTGAAATAAAAGAGATGTCATTAAACGGACAATGTAGCAGATTGTCGACACTGAATTTGTATTAGTGGCGCATAGTAGAATTAACTGGATGAACACTGGTGCCTAAAACATATCATGCAAAAGTATTTTAAAGAGTCAGTTACTTACTTTGAGGTGAAGGAGTCTGTTGAGGGCTCGGGGAGGATTTCTTTTCAGTCTGCTGGGCGTACTGGTTGGCTATCACAAGGGGACTCGGCTTTTTGCCCATCAAAACCTTAAAGAACAAAACATCACTTTATTGTAGTAACAGGTGAGTCACACAACATTAGAAGTACTGTAATAATTGTGCAGTAGAAACATAGTAGGTATCTCCGGCAGTAACTCAATGCACCTAAACCACCGTCAAATAAGGATAAGATCACATGTATTGGCCATAGCAAATGAACTTCATGTTTTATGACATTCGTTTCAGCCCCAAATGAATTATAAAATTCACAAGGGGGCTGGGGCTGAAACTCTTGATGCAGGGTCTATAAGTCATATTAGTAATATTATCACCTTGACTTAAGCATGAAGTTGGCTGTCTTTTCTTGGCGATGTTTGAAAAACTCCGACAGCATCCTTATTATAATTAATTTGCATGACTCATAGGCTGATCGGTAGGTCAAAGGATAAGATCACTCAACAAGAAAATGACAGATGTGCATTTGAGTCCAACGAAGAACGACTTAGTTTTCTACAATACATTTTTTTAATAACTATGTTTTTATGGTTTTCAAAATGATGTATAGAAATGTTAAATATTACAGACAGAGCCGTTTCAGACGGGACACCGGTGTCATGCTCGTATATAATATAGTAGGCCTTTGTATTATGTTTATGAACACCCCAGAGCTAATGAGTCAACGCATAATTTCGCGTTATAAATTAGAACATAAAACTGGCTGTGGTAATAAAAATAAGTGTATCGGCGGCTTGAGAATGTAGCGACTGATGGAAAAGTGTACCGGGCACGACACGCGAGTGTTCCCCGTCTGAACGTTCCCATTTAGTTATGTGTAAATGCGGAATCTCAGCCACGCCGGTTGCTCACCAAAAAAGGCGACACTCGTGTGTCCCGTCTGAAACAGCTCTAAGTAAATCTGCAATTTATAAACTTTCAATCTGCTGTATGTAAAGGGAATATCAGGGGCGGAAGCATAGAGATGTACGTCGAATGATGGGAGGGTTATAAATATTTCTCTGGGTGACTACTGTGACATGTCGGCCAGAATATAGAATATGTAGTATGTTACTACTAGGAATGTGTTATTTGATATATACAATTTATTTTCGCATTTCATCCACAGTTCGATAACACTAGCAAATTATTACTAAACAAGATAGGTAGTGAAGAGTAAGCTCACCTGTCCATTTTCCAAAGTAGATACGGCATCACTGCTCGCAACAGATTGGTGGCTGGCAGCACTGGCTGCTCTACTATGTGTTCTGAAAGAGAAATAATATTACATCAATTATTCAAAATTACACCACCAAAAGTGGTAGGCCGGTGGGGCGACAGTGGTTACACACAAAATGAAATATGAACATAGTAACATACCGCAGCATCTTTTGAGCTGACAATGGTGATGGGACAAGGGTGGATACTTTGCACTCTTTAAATAGGTACATTTTTTTTGTTTTCCTCACCATAGACAAACCGAAATTAACAAAATACAACACTTTGTGTAGACTCCTTTTTCTGCTTTATACCTCTTAGTTTGAGGATATTTAATACAGACTGTATCACTCTTCAGGTCACATCTCACTCATTTCTTTGCTGACTGAATTAAAAATCAAGGAAAATTGCATTCCGGCTCCCGTGGCCTGAAAATCAATGTTATATGGAATAGCACCCAGTCCCGATGTTTCTTTCACTCTTTCAGCGATAAACAGTACATTGTCTACAGCTTTAAATACCTAGGTGTGCACATCACGGGAGATGACACTTTTTAAAGAGAGCTCGCTATCTGAATAGAAATGGTTGGAATGACATTCAACTCAACGCGGAATGTCTGGATCTAATATTTGTACTCGGCTAGAATCAAATATTACCTCTTCAATGATTGCTTTCTAATATGTCTAATATATAATGTTCCTTTACGGTACTGGGTCATGGTGGTACCTTACGAAAACCCAAAGTAACTTACAATATCTGAAGCATTTTGGTTGAACACAGTCGCAATAAAGATGCATCTCAACCTGGTGTATGTTTTCTTCAAACCAACATTGAGTGTCCTAAAATGCTATTAAATACTATCCATCCAAGCTAGCTACTAGATGTTGGCATAACCTGGGAAGATGCAAAAAGATTTGTGATATGGAGAAAGATGAAAACAAAATGTATTACAAATAACAAAGTGTTTACCTGGAAGTAGCAGGGGTATCTCTGGTGACGACAAGGCATAGGGTAGGCCCACTCGCTTTGAGCACCTCCACCGCAAAGTAATGGTCCACATCCACTACTGATTCTCCGTTAACGCTAACTACTTTATCACCCACCTAATTGAAAAATACAATAGTGTCACATTAGGATTGATTGCATGTCAATAAATTCACAAGGTATTAATAAAATAAACAATGCATCTCTCTGGATATTGGTTAAGGGCGGACGTGCTCAGCGTGGGTCAAAATGGAGCTTTTTTCTATTTTCAAAGCATGATCCTGGACATACCTTAAACGTTGTAGATAATCTATTTGTATAATTTTGAAGCCTTATTATCCTTTATATTTATTTTAAACATTTAATGACTGCATAAAGTATTTTTATTGCATAAAATAGTATTCTTTTAAACCTCTCACTCTAATGTTTTAGAATATAGTCATATTTCGGTACATAAATCTGTGCAGTGGTGTTACGATTTTTTATATTTATTAATTTTTAAACGCATTTATAAAACCATTAGTATAATTTATGACGAGATAATTTTTGGAAAATATTTACGATATGTCAGGATATGATATGTTAAGGTATGTCCAGGATCATGCTTTGAAAATAGAACAAAAGCTCCATTTTGACTTACGCTGAGCATGTCCCCCCTTAAACAATGTATAAAATCTGTTTACCAATATTTGTATTTAAAATCATATTTTTATGCAATAATTTAAACATGTAGCAGTTTGTTGTAGTAAAACGGAATTCTATTCATTTGTTCGTAAAAAGATTGAATGGCTCAGAATTATGTTAAACTTATATTTATGTGAAAACAATATTATGTGTATTCATTCATTCTGGAGTAGTTAAAGTCTTACCCTGAGTCCAGCATTATGCGCTGGTCCCGCCGGTGTCACTCTCGAAATGAAGATACCATCATCGTCTCCTCTGAAAGGCGTAGAGCCTCTGCCTCCCGCGATCGAGAGTCCCAAGCCTCCCGCGGCCCTCGCGATTCGGATCTCATGATGGACTCCCGCCAGTGGGTGTGCCTGATTTTGCTGTTGCTGATGAGCATTCTCCAGAAACTCGCGTGTGTCTAGAGCGTCATGAGCTGCAACAAATGGAAAATAAAAAAATTAATTCCATTGCGTAATTTGATTCACCAGAAATCTTGGATATGTACCTAACCAAAAACCATTATACTCGTATTATAAATAAGACAGTTTATTGAGAGATATGCAGTGGGTGAAGTAAGAAATGAAAAGCTAGGCTTTGGATGCATATGTCGAAGATTCTTTCTGCATTTGTATTGTGCACCCAAACATTAATCTTTGGTTAAATAAGATTACAATGAAAATAATATAATATGAAGATGGAACAATTCTGTGTATTTTTAACCTGTACTGCAGTCGAAATACTTGGATTAAGAAATCAGTTTGCAAAATAACCTTTTAAAATTATTGCGAAGTTTAGATTGTTTATGCATATTATTAAAATATTTGTATGGTAGATTTACGAAACAATTTTATTTATAGAAAAAAAAATGTAAATTATTAGAGATTTATGAATAGAGTTAGCTAATCGTATTTCAAAGTGATTATTATAAATAATTCTCAATTTTCAAAACATAATTACTATTCATTATTTTACGACCAAAAATATTATATTGGCATTTGGCATTAATTCAAGGCCCAAAATTACGTAATACTAAATAAAAGGATAATGAAATTAAACGAATTTGGCGTGGTTAAGTAAAGTAGGTATATCGGAAATGAAATCATGAGGAGGTAGTGTATTGGAAATTGAATTTAATAATGTATATCAGAGTAAAATATTGTTCCAGTCTATTATTTGATGATACGAAATTACAGCTGGTATAAATGGCATTGAACAGGTTATAAATCGTATGAAATTACTCCTTTAGGCGTAAACTTACACTTTATGCATTTGACTTATCGGAGCGATTTATAATACGATAATTTTGTATCAAGCAACAGATGTAAAATCCAAGTAGGTATGTATTTTTTTTTCAAATTGAAAATGACAGCTTTAAACGCACATCCGTAATTAGCCGTATACCGGTAATTAATTACAGCCGTAAGATATGTTTTCACCTCCAGAGGCAAATCGAATTATTTTTCCATTATTGGTTGAGTGCTCTTGTCTGCTAAAATCGATCTTAGTATGCGAAACTAATTGAAAATATCAAGTACATAATAGGTATATTTTATTAGCCAACAATTTCTACCAGCTTCCTATAACGAGAACTAAAAATATGTAGAACGGTGTCAGATTCTTGTGGTAATGCAGGCGACTCATTAAGGTGTTGGTTTCGTTACTTTCAAATGACACTACATCGTTTCAAAGTGCTGAAAAAGAATTTGATGCAATAGCCGCGCAAATTCGAGGCTTGCTACAGTATCGAAACAGGTTTCGTTTGTCGTATTGTTGGCTAATTATAATTATAAAATATCACCCTATTAATAATCAATTTTATAATAACATAATACCTATAAACGATGTTAAATTGCGAATTCGGTCTTGAGTAAAAAAAAAAGGATTTCTCCTGATGCTATCTCTAAATCAAGTTAGTAATGGCATTACAGTCCTACAAACTTATCTAAAGAACGGTCAAAAATGGAACTACGGAATATCATATGGACGTCATTTTGAAAACATCATTCAAATGTCCGATTCAGTCCAGTTGCGAGTCTTGATTGGGTAGTTTTCGACTGTGGCTCCCCCATCCATTCTTTAGATAAGTTTGTAGGTCTGTACCTCGATTTAAATTACAAAATTGGTAGCCATTTTTTGGCGGAATATAAAATCTGCACACCCGGTAACGTGGTCACTAGGTCAGAGATTTTTTCTAGGAGTTTTATATTCAAACAAAACGATGTTATACTCCTTAAATCTCGTGTATATTTAGTAACGATAATATAGATAATGATCGTGTATACACGTTAAATGCATGTCATTGAACGTATCCATTTCATAATAAATTTAAAGAAAAAAATAACTTCAGATAAACTGTGGTTTGATTTGTCATTGTGTATACCAAAAAGGGACATGTAATTTCTGTGCACTAACCCATCGATTTCAATATGGACATAGTTTAGTAGTAGTCCTCAAAATTACGTTTATTCGGGCACTTCTTAATTTAACCTTTCCACGACTGCAGGCTATAATAATAATGGTGATAAACGATGTGTAACATTACCAAATTATATCACGGAGCCGTGTGCATTCCTAGTCATAACATAACACTCAATATAATAAAGACGTGTGCATCTATCTAATGGTGAACGTAATTTGTAAATTGCCTCGGAAAAACGTAGATGAGCAACACGTTTTGGTGGATTCGTACTCGAAAAACATCAATCAACACAGCTCTACAAAAAAAAAGACTCACGAAATATCCTAATCGAACACCTCTAGCGTTTCTGTGGGAATTTGACTATAAATAGGTACATTTTTTATTCACTACAGCTCCACGATTTAAAACTGTAACTGTCGTTATTGAAAATAATACTATGTATCTAACTTAGAAAAATATCATAAATTAGCCAGACAAGTGGTGTAATCAGTTACCGACCCAAGCGTCCCTCTTGCAGATAATTCCTACATAACTGATATTAGTAATGTAGCTACGGTATACCAATAATGATATTGAAAGGGACTAATCTTCTTCTTCTGTCCTGTCAGTGCGAGATGCGCCCAGACTCTCCCCAACGATGCCTTGGTCACCGTGATGGCTGCGTCATTGACTTCAAACATACTCTAAGGCTATGTTTCGAACATATTATAATCGATAAATTAGCTGTAGGTATGTAACGAGCAGACAGACCTTCATTATGTTCTGCAATTTCTTCGGCACCACATTACCGGTTTGAAGATCATCTGAATATGCCCACTTATTCAAGTTGCGTTTGGGTCTAGTTACAAGGAGTCAATACTAAATAATACTAAATATTATATTGTAACTAGGGATCCCGAATCCCAGGATCCCGGGATCCCTAGCTATTTTCGATACATATGAATCCCGGGATTGATAAACGTAATCCCGAAACTTTCGGGATTGATTTTTTTATCAATTTTTATGGAAAATAAAATAAAAACGAAAATATAACAGAAAAAATACTTTTAATAACAAATAACTACATTAGAAATAAACTGAGTTTGAATGAAGTTTGATTTATACCCATGTGTAAGTTGCCGATTCATTTTATTTTTTCACATAAATTAATAAAAATGAGAAAGATTGGAGAAAAAACAATGCTTCGCACTATTAATAAAGTAATTCCACCATGATCTCATACGTTTTACGGCAGTTTCATATTTGACTGACTAATTAGATTTATGAAGTAAGTCTCATTCATTCATTAAGTCTTTACTATCAGAAACAGCAATCTCATATTAAATTGACATTATTATTTATATTACAATATTATGTACTCCATTAAACTATGTATTTCCAAGATTGAACGTATACAATATTAACAATATATGTCTTAAATAATATAAATTATACTAGATTTATTTTTGACTGATTTTATCAATGATATTTGTAAATATAAAATTTTTATATTAACAATGGAAAAAAATGCCAATCCCGGAATCCCGGGATCAGAATTTTGGCTCGGGATTGGATTCCCTAATTGTAACGTACGATCATCAGTCTCCATAGAAGCTTATAAATAATTAACTGTGGGTACATGCCATCAGTATTTGTCATTTAATTCTGTCAGGAACTGATGAACTTTTCATTCGATACAACACAACGAATTAAATAATGATAATATTCCAGTGTTGCTGTTTATTATTATTATGAGAGGCTTCGAATCGAATGATGCAGGTAATATCAATAAATTGATGAATATCCACATAAAACTGCATTAAAAAACATTTTTACCACGACCGAACGAACATGTACCCAAATCAACTGAAAATAAGGCAATATGTAGGAGGTGAAGTGAGGAATAACAATGAGACAGTGCTTGTATGTTACCATCTGATGTAAAGGTAGACCAAATTATTGTTTGAATAATATTTGTATGTTCAGATTTTTGCGAATACGACGTTTTGCTATCCGTTCCACGTGTAAATCCGTTTCTTCGTTACCTTCCCCATCCGAACAGACCTTAAACTTTAATCTTCCAGTCAAATAATCGCTCAATATGAATACTAAATGGTTAAATAACGTAATACGGTAAAATTATTTGTATGTGATAATGACGCCCGGAAAATGTAATGGTGTCGCAATACATTCGCAGCGCTTTTTTCTTCGCGCTAATTGGTCAACAAAACATAACACTAGAACTGAATGAAACGAGTTAGCGAATTGTGAAAAAAAAAACAAATAATAATTTACGCAGTTAAAAGTATCGACAAAAAACGTAACTAACCCCGAAGGCATACTTTCATAGTGACATCACCGGTAAACCGATGAGGAACATAACGTCGTAAGAGAAAAAAACCGGTCCTGTGATATTGTTGTTTCTTAGATCATTTTTATTACGACAGATGATAGATAGATAAAAAGTAAACAACGCAAAAATGTGAAGGATTATCATTATTAGCATACCTATAAAAATTTATAGGTAAGTATACGAATTAGATAGGTAGTCATTTATGGCTAAATAAACCACAAACGTATTTTGTAATATAGATACCTACATAAAAGATTTGTCACGGTATGGAGAGGGATTCCCGTTAAAAGATTGTTTATGTTATGTGATATAAATTTCAATAATTGTGTATTATGAGTAGTTTAAGCCTTAAAGGTGATAGTAATATGCCACGGTTCTCCACATAAGACTTAAAATCAGCGACAGGTAATTAACAGACAAACTTAATTCAATGCGCTGATACACGATTACACTGATAGGTAAGGTAGATTCGGCGTCTGTTTCTTCAGGCGATAACGATCAAGCTTCCCTCATACCTACCACTTGAGACCAAACAACCTACATATCGAAATTTTCAACAGAGATATCAAAAATTTAACAGATACAAGCTGGTTCAATACTCATATTCTGAAAATACACTTTTGTTAATGTCAGCGGAAAGAAAATTTACTTATGTTTGGCGTCTCCTGTAAATTAGAGAAAAATGAGACAGCTACGTTTCTTTGGTCCTAAGGGGCCGATACTTACGGAAACCACTTGTCTTGTCCTTATTTATTTGTCATTCCAAACCAAGTGTTGATTTCGAAATCCGTACTATATTTTCATTTTAAAAAAAAAGGTACTCACTCCAAAATTCTGGGGATAGATTGACTCAAATAATTAACACCTCATGTCTGATTCTGGCGACACTCAACGGAAACTCGGAAAATATATTTTAAAGGCACCGTGAAACGGAAATTTTTCAGACCCACTGAATTGCGGTATAATATGAAGCTAATAGAAAATATTTACAGAACCTTCGCTGTGAAAACTTACTGAGATATCTACCTCTAAACAAGTAAATAATACAAAATATACTTATTAACTATTCACTACATTAATGATCACTTAAAATGTTGGTATTACAAATTCCTGCATGGCGTACCTATTAATATTGTCTAATAATAGTTACACTAAGGAAAGTAAGTACATAGGTATGCCTAATAATTATAACGTTCATGAAATCAAAGATTTCCCTTGGGATTTGGGGACTATCATAACGAATTGAGGATTCAATTATTTGCGGTATTAATAATTAAAAATGTATTTTTTATTAATTATTATCAGGACCGGTTCATCCGATCCAATAGAACATTCTCAACTGATCAGTGGATAAGTACTACATACTATATGTAGGGATTGTGTTTTATTTAAATCAGTAGGTACAATGCCTTTCCAACAAGAATTAATTATTAACACAATTGTAGTGATCCGTGTATGTAATAGGTACCTACCACTTAAATATAAATAAAACAATGTATAGGTATCTAGGAAAAATTATAATAGTAGTTTAAAAGAGAGCTTTTTCATCGTAGGTTGTGTATATTATATTATTATCAAGGGGTACACAACATTATATTATTAGAGTTGAAAATCACAGCTGGCCAAAGGCAAGCTGATAAAACAATATAACGATTTAAAAATAGAACCTTCTTGTGATCGTACTGTTGGTAGGCGTGTTCGGCGCTTCGAAACAACAAACTAATTGGAGCTTTAAAAGCAGTTTGCTGCCTAATTTGGAATACATAGTACCTACATACTTATTTATAGTATGCATATCGAATCGGTGTCACACACACGTCTACGCGAATTGCATGGATGCTTATACTTAGTAGGTACCTACGTTGTAATTTGAATAGCGCACGGCAACCCCCAATATTATTAAAAATCTGCAGAATTCGAGCCAAACTTTACGTTCTACTTTTGGTGTGCTTTGATTGAAAAGTTGCGTTATTTTAAGTTGTTAGTATCACGACATATGCCCCCTTAGTACTTTGAATGGAATGGTTTTGCAAAATTGTATTTAGAATATAAATTATCCTAATTGAGTTCGGTATGTTGTCGGTATTGGTGAAAATTACCTACATAAATACAAACTGTTTACTAAACATAGGTACAGACGTACAAACTTACTATCTGAAAAATGGGATGGTGGAGGAGCCTCTGTCGAAAACTACCCAACCAAGACTCGTAACTGGACAAAATCTCACATTCTAATGACATTTCCAAAATGGCGTCCTATAGTAGTTCGTAGTTCCATTTTTGGCCATTCTACATATAAATTTGTAGGTCTGTACGTGATTTGGAGAGCTGAACGTAGCTAATGCTCAAACAAATTGATAAAAAAGATACAGTATAGCCCCTATTTTACGTTTTTTAAGGGACTGGAAAAAAAACCTAATTGGAGGGAAAATGTAAATACCCAAAAAAAAAACATTAAAATTTTATGTTTCTAAAAAAATAACGTTTTATTAAAAAACAACATTCAATTTAAATTTTTATTGAAAAAATCATGTACATATGTATATTAGTTTGTTGCATTTTTGTTTTTTTGTTATGTAATTCTCTTTCAAGACTATATAAACATTTAAAAGTGTCATCTTGGATATCAGCAAAGTTTGTAAAGTAGGTTTTTAAACCCTCGGTGAACCTCATTGCTTCTTCTTTTGTTGGAATATCAACCTCGTCTTCATCAGACAGTTCTTCAGAAGCGCGCGTAACTTGCATATTTTGAATATTTCCGACGTAAATCGCGGGAAAGAAAGACGTAAATGCGGGTATTAAATGTACTGAAATATATCGGGACCGAAAAAAATACACGCAATTGCCGGGAAAACGTGAATACCGGGCACGTAAAGACGAGGTTATACTGTATACCCTTATTTTTGAAATCTGTGTAGGTATTATTTTACAGTCATTTGAGGTGGTTATTCTAGCCTGCTCGTGCTATCTTCACTACCCAGTACCCTTCTAGTATATTAAGAGCACACGTCATATTGTGTGCAATATTTAAAAGGAAATATTTTGTAAAATCTCGAGGTGATTCTACCTGATTATTAGATTAAAAATGGCATAACATTTTTTTTAAATAAATTGTTCGAAAATAATTATCTCACGAATATTGAGTTGAGGTGAACTTTCAAAATGCTTCATTATTTTATCAACAAGTTCGGTAGATAATTATGTGAAAACATTGAATAGGCATTTATTTTTTATTTAATTACAAAAACGGTGACAAGTTGAAACCTTTTCTAAAGATTTTGAGAATTATCGCGAACCCGGTTGGGAATCACTGAATTAATTGAACAAATTCACATATTCCATACTGGTGAAAAATACACTGACATAATATACAATTATACGCTGTGAGAAGTACCTTTGGTTCTCCGTCAAAAATTATTAATTAATCATAAAATGAGTTAGCAGTCATTACAACTTGACCGCTGTGGTGGGTATAATATCTCGAATAGGTATACTAATTAATTATTGTTGGCGGAGGTTTTTATGTGCTTTTCTAAAACAGTTAAATATAATTCGAGATATTTCTCGAGTATACATTAAAATTCCAGGTGCACGACCTTTGCAAAACCAAAAGAACGGTGAATCGAAAAAATCCGGCGCTATTTTTGCATACAATCGCCGCCGAGCGGGTGACGTAATTTTTAAAAGCAGCAAAATGAAAAGAAAAAATAACAAACGCTCACTGAACACACCATCTGATAACATCGGATTTTTAAATACTTCGCACCAAAATCCACGTTAGATATTAGGCAGAAATAGTTATTTACCTAACTATGTCAAAAAAATGGCTTCAGTTCCCAAAATACAAAATTAAAAAAAATCAACCCCTGAAATTAAACAGTTCCGATTGTTATTAAGATACGTGGAATAAATACTATACATAGGTACTTTACTATAATACTATGTGCTGTTTTATTTTTATTACTAGGAAAGTAGGTACCTATACTACACTAATGAACTATTACAAATTCAAACTGATTATCATTTCATTATAATAATTAATAATAATATTGAAATTTAGTTAATGTTTTGGTACGGAATTATTCATGTGGTCATTTTTATATTGTCGACTATTTATAGGTACCCAGCTGTCATACGAGTGAATGAATGAATTCGTCCAAAGATATTGTTATAAATAGTGAATAATTGTTCAAAGTAAATAGTGGCAGTAGGTATTTTAACTTTCACAAAGCGTTTACTTTTTGGGAAACGAATAACTTCCTACTGATAACGATTAGATTACGAAATATTATTGATACCTATAAGAAATTATTACTTTTGTCTGAATGGTATTTCCGAGGCCAGAACTTGCAAATTATAAACGGTTAGATTCGTCAATACCGTAATTCGAACGCGCCAAATTGTTATTTTGTATTATCACTATAAACATAAATATAATAATAAAAACGAAATGCAAATACCAAATATATAAAAAAAATACCCAATAAATTGGTTTTTGGGTTTTTGCATCATAGCTAAAATTGCGGTAGAAAATTCTTATTTGTTTGAAAAACTATTTGTTTTGCATGGCAAATTAAATACTTAGGTAATTATTTATTTGATCTGATATTCGTTTAGCGTTAATTTTATATAATTCAATTGTTGGTATAGTGCAGGGATGCCCATACATGAGGTAAACGAGAGCCACATTCTGGACAGAGTCACACCATAGTCACGTTCTCACGTAGTAGGTATTCAATAAAAAAAATCTAATTAAATTAAATTAAGGGAAAATTATTAATTCATTAATTTAAAGGAAAACTCGCGAAAATACAAGTATAATGAGGAAAGAAAATACATATATTTATCAAGAGATATTGGGAGCCGCATTTGCCCACGTCTGGTATAGTGTAATTACAGGCCGAGCCAGGTGACATCGAAATAAGACGTAATCGTAGACATCGAAATAAGAACCTGGACCGCCCCAGAGAAATTCCTGCACCACACGGTTCGCTGGGGATTTTTTTGTCAATAAAGGGGTTGAGGGCTACATTCCTGTTAATTTTAAGCCATCTACCTCGTGGGACCACCACGTATATAAACTTTATTGGGAGTAATTTCACATAAGACTATTTTCCACACTGCATTGTAAACAAACATCAACACATCGGTATAGTAATATACAACAGCTGTTTTTCATATATTGTGACTCACAAAAATATCTGAAGAGGCATAATTAAAAAAAAAATACAATTTTTAAAAATTTGAGGACGCCACTGCACAGACTTTATGGATAGTGCGGTCAGATTATGACGTCATTGAAGATCATACACGACCACGGCTGCACTGTTTAGTAACGAAAATGTATTAAATAATAATGTAATAATCTAGGAAAATGGTATTACCAGTACGTGCATTGAGCACCATTGTCCTTGAAAGACCTCAGGCAATTATGGTTGAAAATCGCCTGCATCAAGATCGATAATCCACACTTCGATTGCGCTCTATCTCACGCTACATAAAACTCTTTCGATTGCGGTTCACTTCTATTACAGTTATTACACCATCACAAATCATTTACTAATAGTAAATAATATTATTGAATAGAAAATACGTTAAAAACTTAACTAAGTAAGTAATAGGTACATTTCTAATTATTTATGAATTAATTTTAAGAAGCACTTATTTATGTTTGATCAACGTTTAAAACGATTAGTAAAAAGAAGATTTTTGACATCAATACACATACCTAGTAAGTGTTTTATATGCAGCATCGTAGTTAACAGGTAATACTCAGTATATTTTTAATTAAAATTATAATAAGTACCCACAAAATGAGCATAATGAGCCATTTTGACTCGTAGGTTAATTAATTATTACAATAAGATGAATCAGTGTTTAGGTAGGTAATAAAGGATTGACAATATTTTGCAAAGTAAAATTGGATGGCCGTCTAATCAGATTTTCCTTGACACGTTATGCCGGGTCCACACCGAAAACAAGTCGCGCGACAACTCGTTAAATTTTACGATAAGCATGATAATTATCGTAAAATTTCTTAAGCAATTATGATAATTATCGTAAAATTTAACGAGTTGTCGCGCGACTTGTTGCCGGTGTGGCCCCACTTTTAGAAACGTCATTTAGCACGATGAGTTAGTAGGCCAGTAAAATATATATCGTGACCTCACGTTTGCTATTGAAAAATAGCAAGGAAAACCGAAGGGAATGTTTGAGATAGTTGACGTTTGATAACGAAAATTTTTGTAACAGGTATCTATAATGAATTCGTATTATTCAAATTTATACGTGTAGGCAATTAATTGTGCAGGAAACTACGAATTGAAAACTTTTAGCATACTTTTATCTGATTAACTTAAACTATATGCCACGATTTTGGTATGGGCATTATTTGTCAGGTTTATAAAAGTAGTTGACTAACTAACTAGGTATAAGAAATGTATTAAAAATGATAATTTATATTACAGGCACGTTTGTTCTAGTTGAGTTTGACATATAAAAGGCGGTATGATTTCCAAATGTGTGTATTATTCAATTTTAAAGGGGTATATTGTCTAATCGTGCAAGTTGCACCCAGTTACAAAAAATGGGTGCAAACGGCGAATGGTCACGAAAGTCATTATAATAATGTAATGTAATTTAGTATAAAATTCTTAAATTGCAGAGAAAACTATCCCATTAGGTAGGTACATCGAATATAAAATATATATAATATATATGATTCTGGTACAGATATTAAAAATGCCTACAATACACATTACGAATCAGTGTATTTGAGACAGCTTGATTTGAAACTACATACATAGTTCATAACGGAAACCCGTATGAAAACCTATCGAGGCGTTATATGGCCTAACATCGAGTTTAATCGTTTGATTTATATAGCAGCTGATCTAACCGGATATCGAATGCAAACAATTAATTTCTGTCGGATTTGGCAAAAAAAAAAACACGAAAGAACGTAGCCAGACTAATTGGTCTGGTGAACTCTGGGATTGACCGAAGGATCGGAATAATAATTGATCGCGCGACTGGACCGCGGAAATGAAGTTGAACAATAATAATGAAAGTCAACCCGCCTTTTGAAGGGGAAATTAACCTCTCGGCCGGTCAATCGGATACACTTCCGTCCAAGCTTTAGATGCGTATCTACGTGAATGTTGAGATATGATAATGTATCAAATACGGCGAAGCGATTATCAACGGTCACATTAAATTGATTCGAGTTTGTTGTGGCAACCAATCGCCACCACTACTATCTACAATTAATTTGCTTTGAATGAATATGGAATCGAAATGGACATAAAATCAAACTGAATAAGAATCGGTCATAAATATCAATTTTTTCAACTTTAATAGTACAATTCCGTACCAATATGGCAGAAGCATATAAGTCGTGTTTTGGCGATTTTGAGATTTGAATGCCAATATGTCAAAAAATACATACTTTATGTTATGGCAAAAGCATATATCTCTAAAACCTATAGATTTCTCGTAAAACGACTTGGAAAAACAATACAAGTCATAAAATGTCAAGCTCTAACAAGCCAAAAGCATATATCTCTGACATATACGCTTTTGCATAATATAAAATTTCAAACTCTAACAAGGCAAAAGCATATATGTCTGACATATACGCTTTTGGCATAACATAAAATTACGCATGCGCAGACTTATTTATGGTATTCTGCATTTTTGGCAGCTGTTATTGAATTTATAGAATTAGCAGTACAGAGGGACTGGAATATAAAGTATGCAAAAAATGTTTCAACATGTCTTTGGAATCACTACAAACAAAGTAAAGATACAGGATTTATTGGTATTGGCCGCGCGGCTTAAGCGTTGGACTATAACGCCGTGGTTCCCAGGTTCGAATCCTGGGTCTGGCAAGTACACATATTGTGTTTCAATTTGTGTCTGTCAGGGTATGGACCTAATAGGTTGAGCAAGTGGCTGACATCCATTTCTCGTAAAAAACTAAATCTGTTAATACAAACCTCTACTATATGGAGGCCCATATGATCCTATTAGGATCGGACATGGTCGAAAGAAGAGTAATCGTGGAAAACACGAACCCATAAACAAGAAAACAAACGAAAGGGAAGAAGTTACTGCACACATAAAAAGCTTTACTAAGCATGAAAGTCATTATTCACGTCGTCGCACATCCAAAGAATACCTGTCTGGGCAGCTAAACATGTTTGAAATGAACTGTGATATGCAAACGGAAAAAATATGACCGATAAAATATGATGAATAAAACACCGGATATAAATTTAAAGTACCTAGCAAAAACACATGACAAACATGTGATACATACAATATTCAATTAAAATGTGCTACAGATTTACAAATAAAACAAAAATTGAAAATCGACAAGTTTGCAAGTGGCAGATAAAGGCTATGAATTAAAAAAAAAAACAATAAGACCAAAGCTCTCCAATCTGAAGGTATTATTGCTTTTTTAGCATTCGACCTGCAGCAGTGTTTGCCAACGCCTTCTCTTAACTCAAATATCACTATATATACTATAAAAAGTAATTGTACACATATAATTTGACCGTAAGAAATTGCATATCGAACCAAACCTCATGTTATTATATGTGGCACGAGGGAATAGCTGAACGAAATAGCGTTTTGTGTGATAAGTCTTCTGAATACCTTAAGTCCAACTGTTGAAAGTGTTATTGCATCCTCTGATTCTTGTCCGGGACAAAATAAAAATAACATAATAACTGCAGCTCTATCTTACTTTGTAAGTACATCACCAACTATCCAGGTCATGGATCATAAATATTTGCTCCCAGCCATACGCGACTTGAATGTGACACTGACCATTCACGAATTGAAAAAGCCAAGAAAACTTCCAACATAGAAATTAATATTGCCCATGATTGGTATCAGTTTGTTAGAACAATAAGGGGCAAGAAATCTTTTATTGTTAAAGAGATGTCTCATGATGAGATTTACAAGTATTCAAGCCTTCTTTCTAATCAACTGGTGAAGCGAAAAATTAATACAGTTGGAGAAAATGTCGTTTGGAACAAAATTAGATGTTTCAGGTATGAGAAGGAGTTTGGTTTAATAAAATTTAAATATTCATTACATGAAGATGACCCATTTCTTCAACTTGATTTACGCCGTACGACAAGAGGAAGAAGGGACATTGTTAATAAATTAAGCAATGCTATAACAGTCCTCTGCCAATAAATCAATCTAAGAAAGATGACTTCATCAGTTTATTGCCATTGATAGATCCGGTTTATCATCCATTTTATAATATAAATTTTAATACCTGTTAGTTTTTTTATATAAATACTATAAGTAATACTCATAAACAACTGTTTACCAACTATTATTATCACTGTTGGTTTAATTTTATCATGTTTTCATTTAATTCCCATGCTCTTGTTTTAATTTCATAAGTTTTTCTATAATAAAACATCTATTATTGTAAATGATATGTCAAAATGTTGAAAATATTTTTATGCCAAAACCCCATATGTCATTAAATGTTCAATAACTCATGTAATTACTTAATTTTCTTTTTTTTTATAAATATATTTTAAAAATATATTAGTTTTTACCAACTATTATTAATACTGTTAGTTTCATTTTATCACGTGTTCATTTAATTTCCAAGATCTTGTTTTAATTTCATAAGTTTTCTATAATAAAACATCTATTATTGTAAATGATATGTCAAAATGTTGAAAATATTTTTATGCCAAAACCTCATATGTCATTAAATGCTCAATAACTCATTGAATTACTTGATTTTCTTATTTTATTACATATATTTTAAAACTATACTAGTTTTTTTATAATAATAACATTAAACAATCCAATTTCCTTCATATCCTGATTTATGACACTTCTTTAAACCTTAAAAACCGTCTCCTGTAAAATGCGAAAAAATGACTTATATGCTTCTGCCATATAGGTACGGAATTACTTGCGTGAGTATATTACGCATAGGTACAATACGACAGTTGTGCACAACCCTTTTATCTAAAAGACTGGTTTATCATTTTTATGGTTCACTTGCAGCACAGGGCATACGTGTACATATTATAAGTATTATTATTAGAAGAAACACCGTTTCTTAAATTCAAAATGTGACGCATCTTCATCGTTTTATGCATCGCGCATCAAACGATAGTTAGGTAAGTACAATAAACTTTATAAATAAATCAATAAACAACAATATTCAGGGCTCGAAATGGACCGGAGCGCCGTACCGGCTCGTGAAATTTGTAAAATTATCGCTCCGTCGCATGGAAGAAATATTTTGACCGTCTGAATTAGATAGGCCGTATAATAGAAAATCTAACCCATTTATTTTTATAAAAAACACATAAAATTCGATAACTATGTAAATATCCTCAGAAAATTATCGAGCGCTCCGGTTCGTAAACTTTTCCATTTCGAGCGCTGATATTATAATAAACAGGTGAAAACATTTAGTGTTTCACTAAAAAACTGAGATCATTTGAGAAAAACACTCCATTTAAAAAATGTTGAAAACAGTAATGTAGAATTCACATTCGCGTATTTTTCTTTGAAGTGGGCTCACTCCACTTGGTTAGGCTTCTGTGCAATCGGAACAATTCAATTTTCAGCTCCACGTAATTCGTACCATATTATGGAAGATTACGAATTGAAAATTAATTTCCATAAAGATCCAATAAAGGTTATTAATAAAAATAGAATTGGATATTTTTCAAATTCTGAGGAAAACTTATAAATTCAACTAGGCCATCACACTGATCAAAATCTTACGATACGATTTGCATTTGTAATAGAATTCTCAGAAAGTAATGTTGGTGCCGTTGGTGGATATAATAATAGGAACCTACGCATAATTTCTTATTAAGATTTAACGAAAAATTCTGTCGAAAATATTGACAAAATCGTACAAATCAAATTAACACTTGACCTATGCTAATTGAAAAATGATCGCATACATGGAAATTTTACAAACAAAAACAACGCCTATTTCAAACGCTGTCAAACATACGCTAAGTGACAAAATATAACAAAACAACACATTCACAAACTGACACAGCACACGTGGCGAAATAATTGGTTTACGCAATGTTTTGTTTACACTTTTGATTGTTTCATGCACTTTGCTGGTATCTATATTATAGCGTGCGTCCGTACGGCGCGAGATGAAACACGTAAATGCGCCAAAAAGAAACAACAGAAAACGTAAAACCGCGGCCGTGATTTATTCAACGCTAGTATCATGTGGATGTGTAGATCCGTGCAATAGAGACATACAGCCTATTAATAATATTATTACATTTAAATGATTTTAATACGTTATTATGTTTACGCAATATTAACGTAATTTGAAATAAGTTATATTTTACTAACAAACGTAAGAGAAAACAATGTGAGATTACGTCTTCATTTCATTTTTACATGTTTCGGACATAATTTATTACTTTATTAGTATCACACCACCAGTGGCATGCGGTGACTTTTTTATGTAGCGGTCGATCCTGTCAAAAAAATATATACTTATTGGTTTCAACTATTTACTACACATCTACTTAAGAGTTTTCTAGCTAGTTCTGGGTTGGCCGTTGGAAAAGGGATCTCGTATCTGGTTCGGGACAAAATCGGTTTAAAATGATTTGTCGATAGAGACAAAAATACGAAAAAATGTCACAAACTTAGACTATAGATACATCGTCGCAAACAACGCGTGTCTACAATATTTTTTGCGGAAATGCTATACTTATTGAAGTGAGGTTGTGCGAAAAATATGGCAAATACGAGATTTGTTTTAAACTATTTTTTACAATCAAGGAAGTATCAATAAATCGTGCGCATTTTTCGATAATATTCTACATAATAATGTGCAGTGTTCGAGTGTATTAGTACCTTAATAAATATGCATTTAGAAGTAGTAGTAGTAATAAGTAAACAGGAAGTGCAAGGACGTAAAAAAATGGATTGCCGCCGATGCCATCTATCTATAAACCATATCAACAATGTCAGAGGTATGATTTACTCGTAAATTACATAGATAAACATTTATAACGAAAATTGAAACACCTCGGACAGCGTAGGTATTTTTAAATATTCTCAAGAAAGGCAGTGTACTTATTGGTTAAATTCACTCAATCGGAAAATAAAATAAATGTGTGTTTTGACTAGTCCAGTCAGTATGCATCGAGTCAGTGAACGTATACCTACACAACGTCCGAAAGTTGTATCAAAGGTATTGCCGAACATTTCTATCCAAACATTTAATATCATGTTCTGATACAAATGACCTTGGATTTTTATTTTCTGACTCGGAAGGAAACACTGTTCATGGTATGGGTCTAAGCCCAAATAGATCGATTTTTCATACTACATTCATTCGTGTTCGCATCCAGTCTGAAGAGATAAAAAATAGTAACATTGTCATAAAAGTGTCAACATCGGACAACCAAAAATTATATAAAATGGATTATTCGCTTTGAAAGTAATTGATCTCATAAAAAGTAATGAATCCACTTTAAAATTTAAACAGTTATCCATGCGGGAGGACATGTTTGTGTACATACGTAAAAATAGACAGGCCAGTATTTTCCAGAAATGCTTCAAACGTTTTGATATGTTTCAAAAACTTTCACTCTTCTCCCCCTTCCGGTGTGTATTTAATTAATTTATTAAATAATCAAAATAAATCACATCAATGAACAATACAGAAGGGACAAACCCGCCCACCCAACTCTCCTTCGATAGAAAGAAAGCTTCGATAAAAATAATGAAGAATAGACGAAGTACCACCCATGTTAAAATCGTATATAGGGATTGCAATACCGAATGAAAATATCAATACTGGTTTTCCGGTCTATTTCTTATTGAATACCGGTATCCGTTAAAACGTGAAAAATATTTGTAAGTACCTACTTATCAATATTTATAGCTACTATATCTTTAAAACATTATTTTATAGCAAAAACCTATCTACATACTTACATTTATTATGTTGACATTTAAAAAAAATTTGAATATATTGATAATTTTAACTAAAGCCCTCAAAAAGGCTAGTTCGTTAAGTGCAAATAAGTCCGGCTGGAGGAAAAGGTTTTTCAATTCAACGCTTGTACAGTCATCAGTCATATTATAGAATAATTGAACATTTGTCACGAATGTTTTCTATTTCGAAATAATGTTATGTTAATTTATCGCGACAATTTTATAAATAGGTACTTATATTAAATATTATGGATTTTGTTTTTTTTCTTATTACTTTATCTCTTTTGGACTCAGTTAATATATTTGCATGTTAGCACCACATAACTAATACGCTCAATTTAATAGGCAATACATTACAAAGTAATGAAAAAATAACATTTACTTAATTAATTTTCAAAAATGTAATCGAGTGTGGTTTTTTAATAAGTACCGAAAATTCCGGTATTTTGGATTTTTAAAACCGGTATTTCGGTATTGCAATCCCTAATCATATCTATATGGCGCGGTTCGTAAGATAGCTTTGATGTGGGATTTATTTCAATCAAATTTTATTCGTTTGGCCTGCACTATCGATTATCTGGACGCTTGTTCGAGGAGATTCTTATTATACCGACATTTCAATAATAATAATGATTTATGTGATTTAATAATGAAATTCTATCATTTGTCATGGCATTATTGTAAATCAATCATAGCTAGACGAGGAGGGATAAAAATTATTAAAATATTTTGGTAGAGATTGGTATGGAAATAGTTCCCTGTCAGATTTTTGAGTGCAACAAGCAAGCACACGGCGCTTTGTTTGGAAGCATTTGCATACTGACTGAAGTAAGACGCCCGCCTAGCCTAATAATGAAAAGGTCGCAAAATAATATATAAAGGTTAAACTTTCACCGATCACTATAGTAGACATTTTATTAAAATTTACAATACAAGCGTATAATAGGATAAACAAAGGCAAAACAAAATGGAGATATGAATCAAATAAACCGGCTTTTGTATCTAATAAATTGATTATTTTTTATAGCGTGCCTTAAAATACACGCTGTTAATAATGTGAATATGTATTTTGTAATCACCCGGTATAAACACGGGTGACGATATTAAAGTGGGGCCACACCGGCAACAAGTCGCGCGACAACTCGTTAAATTTTACGATAATTATCATAATTGCTTAAGAAATTTTACGATAATTATCATGCTTATCGTAAAATTTAACGAGTTGTCGCGCGACTTGTTTTCGGTGTGGACCCGGCATAATGCCACACACAAAACTAATCAGTGAACTGTAGCGTGTATTATAGTATCACATAATATGTAGGTACCTATTTTTTGTATGTCATTAACAGCCGTCGTCATACGAGAAAATGACTTTCGGATTACCGACGCCTCTTTCTTTGAACATAGTATTAATTCATCAATTATACCCTGTTTACACTGCATGGATTTACTGCTGACAGTACGTATTATAGCAGCCATAACAAAAAAATGCACGTATAAACACGTATCATCGTGCAAATTGCAAGATTGAATGCATGTATTAAAAAAGTTCAAAAGCTTCTTAATTTTCACGCGACAATAATTATTGGACTGTGCAATATCTGTGTCTGCGCAGAAGAACGATAGTAGCGAACCTGCCGATAAAAAACCAAACTATACCGCGCAAACTCATTTTTAGGTTAACCGATTTTAACGACTGTCAAATTCGATGACATACACACTATTGGTGCAAGTAAATCCATGCACGTGTGCAGGCGCTATTATTAATGAAAAATGATAGCATTGAAAATATATTTTTTTAATTTAAAAGAAATAGGTACTTACTATTTATTTGATTACTTTATACACACACGAGGCGTGACTTATATTAGTGTGCGGTAACTTTTGCTGTTAGGGATTCTATTTATTATGCCCTTAGTGTTTTATAACTAATTGGACCATGGTGGACCGTGGTGTGTGGTATTGCAGCATTGTAGTTCTGAGTTTTAAAATGTACGGAATGTATAGAACCGTTAGAAGTGAAGGTAAGTAAAATTAAACTACACAATAAATAGGTACTACTTACATAATATTGTTATATATTACGTTATCGATGATTATTCTTTAGGATGTTTCGGATCTATTGACCGTATGTCATTGTATGACAACCTACTCAAAACATACGAAATGACACACACTAGAGAAAAAGAGGTAGTTGCGTTGCGATGTCTGTTTCTTTCATGAACAAACGTCGTACGACTATTGATGATTTAAAAACACATAAAATCATTTATACAGTGAAGGTGAGATATATAAATCTGTATTAGTTGAGTCAAGGGAGGTGTATCCAGAGAGTTAAAAGAGCTAAACAACGCATATGTATTATATGATTAATAAACGATATAAAAATAGCATTGAGACTGGTTTCAATAACGTAATATTAATTCAAAATACTTATAGGAAATTTTACACGCAAAGATATTAAGCTGTCATTTTTAACTGTAAATATAGGTAATTTGTAAAAAATGAAGCTTTATAGTCAATTCATAGCTTTACTATCATCATAAATTATTGTCATGTCTACCGTGTATGCCTGAAAAACTGTAAAGGGGTGGCAAGTAGCCTAAATTCGTTTCCGGGCGACAGTTAAACAAAAATACAGGCGGTGTTTTTCACCATAGGTTAGGAGCCCCGACCAACCGGTCGTTATATTGAGTAAAAGTATTCGCTGTTAAAAATAGAAAGTTCGATCGCCGCTTATATGGAGGAATCAATGGCATTTAGGCTTGATAGGTACTCTGATGAAAGCATGTCAGTGTCGTGAACTCGTGGAAAACGAAAGCTTTCAAAAGAGCTTTATTAATGTGTGCATTGTAGATAGCGTTCAATAGAAAATACATTACTTTGCGCACTCCAAAGAAAGCTACTTACAAGCTGTATCTAATGATTCCCAAGTATTTGTGGTTGGAGAAACCCATAGTTTTTTTGGTAAAAAATCTGGACATACTTAGAAGGTTGATACATATTAGGTTCAGCTAGTGACCTAGGCAGAATGTCGCCCTCAAGTAATATTAAAAAGCCGTCCACTCCTATATTATAACTATCTCAAATTAACTCTGAATTCATTAGTACACATCATTATTAAATTTATTCTCGATTATTTTAAACAGATAAATGCAATATAAATAACCACTAACAAGCATATCTGCTAACGCTTATAGCAGCTAACCTAACATATCCTTTTTAGTTTGAATCACTTTTTGAAATGTCGAAGAACCCAATATGTACAAGATTGACAGGCGGGGATACTTACCACTATACTACCGAGGGCGAATCTTAAATGAATAAATGCAAAGAAACTCTTTAAAATTCCGAAGTGCCCGTCCACAAATATAATCATGAATCATGATGAGCTGTTATCAAAAAGTTCTGTCATCTCCACAGAATCTACTGTTAAAATGTATTTTATTCGAATTCATTCATTAATTTTTCGCTTCCCTAAAATGTACCGCCTATGGACCGGGGGCTGGGTTCGACAATGCTAAACAAAATTACAAATATTTTCTCTTTATGTTTGGCTAACCAAATAGATTGTTTAGGTACCTACTATATGTACCTATTTATTAAAAAAAATTAAACCAAAGTAACGTTTCAAACTATGTACTTCCCTGATTTAGTAATAGGATCACGTCACGTGAAAACAAGCGACAAGCCATACTTAACGTTTATTCAGAAACGTTTGCAAATTCCCACGGACCTGATTGAGAATCACTGCTGTATCTATATGTACAGTGCAAGTAGTTAAGTACATATCTACTTATTTTATTAAGTACGTATTTTAAAATATTAATTCATAAGTAGGGGTGTTTTATAATATATTTAACTCAATATTTTGTGATATTATTTTTTTTTCATAATTTTAGTACAAGATGCTTCTAGTAAAACACAGTTACAAAATACATGTCGTTCTAAATTCATTTTTAATGTGATCTAATGGAGAACAAAATCGAGAGTGAAGCACTTAACTAAGTACCTACATACATAAAACAAATATTGGATTTAATATCTTCTGCAGTGCACTCAGTACTATTTCCATCAATCGTGCATCAAACAGGCGTGCTTTCGGTGGATAAACAAACATCGCACCGGGGATCCATAAAGATTCACGAAGTCACTCTATCAAATAAAAGAACGTTTAATATCTGTACATATTGGGTTCTAAGAATGTTGCATCTGCATGTAAAACAATTTTAAATACGAATCGGTTTTAAAAAGCAATTCAGCCACCTTCAAACACTTCGTGGAAATTGAGTTTATATTTATACACAATAGTTATTGAACATATCTATTAAATACCTATGTATGCGAGAGCGGTTACCGAATTTTATTTGGACACTGTTGGGGTACCTATACGATGATTTAAATTACTTGAATGGAGGATTCAAGTAATTAAAATCATCGTATAGGTACATATCTAAATAATATTAGTAAAACAATAAGAAAACATAATATTATATACTGAAAAAATGACGTTCTGCTTTGATTGATTCTAAATTAAGCATACGTTAAGTTACGTTAAGTTACGTCTGTCGAATTTCATCATGATAATATCTCTAAGAAAAGGAAACACGAATCTATAGAACCCAAGGTTACATTTTGAATAAATTATTACTTAATTCGTAATGCTTTACTAGATTATGTTACGTTTACGTTTCCCTTCAAATATTTCGCGTACCGTCAGTGGTACAAGTACTAAATTTTGGAAAAGCACTGTTTTAAACTTTTAAAAGTAAACGGTACACTAGTAAAAAAAAACTTTTTTCTATCTTGCAGTAAGTATATAATGTGGCAAGCCAGGATGCTATGCAATCAATTGCAACTACTCATTGATACATTCTTTGGTTATAATAAAGTGAAATAATTTCAGTTTCTTTAGATTTAATTAAACAGATTTCAGTGGGTTAAAAATAATATTGTTCCCCATCCCATTGTACATTTATAAGAAGTGTAATACGTGGAAGGATATAATTCTCAACATCCAATAATCGGAGAGAAACCCAAGGAAGAAGAAAGTTTTTGAACCCCTAGCTGATAAAATGTGGTCTACTGACATTAAGACTATAGTAGCCGACAGTGGTCAATAAAACTTATTTATTGAAAATGCCAACAGGCAAAGGCCAAATTCTTACATTACTTGTTACCAATAATTTAATTATAATAACCTGACACAGCTTTTTGTATAGGTACATTTATTGCAATAAATTTGGTAGTCGACCTTTGGAAAACTATTGGCATTTTCGAGTGAGTTTACTTACTACTGCATGGGTATTTTGAAATCACCGTTCGCGGAACAAACGCAAAGGTTACAGGTTCAAAATGCAGACTAACGGTTTACGATTTGATTGTCTAGTTACTAGTAAAACAGACCGAGTAAGTTCCTACCAGGAAAGGCTTTCAATTATTCGGGTTACGAGTTGTTTGAACTCGGCTGCCTTATGTTTAATTCAGTTTGAAGTTTGAACAAGCTCAAATTTGCACTTTGCGGATGAGACTCTGATTATATTTATGCATGGCGGTCTTTTCAGAGATTTCAAAGCTTCGGATAATTTGAATGGTTATTATTTTCCTCGGAATAATTTAGAAATTGTTTTATTTTCTTATTAATTAAACAAAATATATGAATGTTGTTAATAAGGCATTTGATTTTTTTTGTGAATTAGTTCTTTAAACCTATCCTGATAAGGTAATACGTAGTCATCATACGAAGAGTTATGGTGGCTGTCTTTGGTAGGATTAGCTTTCATAATTTTCAAAACGTCTTTAATGGGGTGTGGTGGTAGGAAGGGTGGTAAAAACACTAAAGCACAATTCCGTTCCCTTAACGCAGTAGCTAAAAATCGATACGTTTATAAGCAGCATTTAATTACTAACTAAATACGAATATTATTAAAATTGTGTCCATTAAAAAATAATAATATAAATATATAGGCTTTAATAGGGCACACGTCTAGACACAGTCCTTAGTTAAATTTATTGTTAGCCACGTCAAATTAAAATGTAAATATGAAAGAGTCAAGTCAAAGAAGTGCATGGCCAAGCCATTCAAGTTACTGGCAAAAATTGGTAAGTAGACTAATGACGTTGTTTCGCTGTATGTACATATTTAAAATTTTAATGAGCAGCTTAAAACAAGAAAAATCATTTTTAGCCATATACATATATGTAACTATTAGACAATTCCTGTTGCCTTATTGTATGTGACACATGAATTAAAATTATTATATGACTGTTCATCATTTTAGGATGTTATGTTGTCGATGTATTAGAAATGATCTGGTAAAAGGCAATAAGTCATACCATTAATGATAATAATTAACTTATATCATATTTAAATGTTGTTCACTATGTTGCCACAACATCAGTTACAGAATTCAACGGTAGCCCAATACAGAAAGAATTCATAAAAAACTAATTGCACAAAAGCAGACAGCTAGTTAATTAAATTAATGTTAGAAAATAGAAAGAATGTAGGTAGATATTATTCGCGCTTTGTTCACCGTTTACAATGTTTACACAGCCAGTGATCTGTTCAAATTATCCCATTATTACGACTGAGTTGTTTCCGTAGGTATGTGTGTCACTTACACGCAAAATTAAAAACGCATTAGATTAGACAAACGGATCGATTAAAATAAATACCTACTTTACGACTTATTGTTATATACAAAAGCAATGCCAGATTTTAAGTGAAAAGAGAAACCTCACCGCAAGAGTACTTGAAGCATTGGGGCCTAGCCGGACTCGGGGCCCTAACTCTTAGTCCGATTTAAATTAGCTTTGAAGGGTTACAATGTGGTTTTTCCTGTTTAGATTTTACGTTCCGCGTCGAATCCCAAGTTTCACATCGCAAACCCCTCTATTAGTTCCAGATATGCTATGCTATCGGATACTACACGTTATCTGCATTGCCCTGGCGACGCCTATCGAAGGCAAGAGATAGGATTATTGTTGGCTCGTATGTTGATATTACAGTTTTTTTTAATATTAATATAAATACTATCGACGGAAGTTACTTGATGGAATTTGAATTTAAATTCTAATGGATTTAAGTTTTGTACTATTCCAGTCGAGTCGTTTTTGCGACACGGGTTTTGCCTCTCGGCATCTTCAGGTGCTGTGTACACTCACCAAAGGCAAAACATACACTGACAACGAACACTCTTAACAACTCTAGCTTATATAATAAATCAATACAATAAAGTGGGTAAAAATTCCATTACCTATCTATCAAGTCAAGGGTCAACAATAAAAAAATACAAGAAACAAATTATGAATAGTTTTTCATAGGGGCAGGGGCCTAATATTTCTGCATACGCCACTAAAGCAAATATTTTAGATTGTTTATAAATTATAAAGAGTATGTGTTGATATTCAATAATATAGAATTTGTTTCGTAGCTGTCGACTTATATTTTTTTAAATTAAAAATATCGTATAAATAATTACAAGATAAAAAGAACTTTTAATAACGTTTTTAAATTTTCTGTTGAATCACATAAACTTGACTTGACTAGCTTAAACGATCAAAAAAATTTGTACTTGATAGAAATACTGAATAATGAAATGTCATTTCATATTGATTTCCATAGTAACGCACGTAGGTATATATTATTTATAATAATTTAGTTGCTAGGACCTCCTTGCAACCAATAATGGTATCAAAATATTTTTTTATATAAAACAGAATTAACTAGAAATGAATTCAAGTCTACTTAAAGATGGCTAAAAGTATTTAAAAAATGCATTGGCATCGTGTTCTGATATATTCTAAAAGTTTCAAATGTCTAGCTAGTCGGGAAGTTAGTTAAAAATCGATTGCAAGATTTGTACCGGACAAATAAGAATACGACCTAAGAAAAACGTTGTAAAATAAACACTGCGATAGCCAAAAGAATTAATTATGGATGAATAAAATATATAACTGTGTTGCATTGCATAGTGCAGTGTGGCTCTACACTTGGTTAGCGGACGATGATAGCAGCAAAAAAGATAATTGAATGCTCCAATATAATACCTATATGGGCGGGGGAATAATTAAAACAAATAATTGAATTATACACAATAACAGTCACGCATTACAACTATGTACATATTATTTACATCATTTATATAACCATTGAAGCCAATAAAATCGAGAGGAGGCTAACGTTAAAATTAATTACAGCTTCTGATCATAATAATTGCTCATTGAAACAATTAAACATAACAATTATTATAAATTTTAGTGCTGAGCTAATTCTATTGTCATAATTAGGGTTACGTAGTCTCTAATGAGTAATGACTTAAGATTAATTAGTACAAATAATTACTCTTAGACATTATGATTTATCTGTACAAAAACATACTACAAATGGGTATTGTATTTAAAAAAATCTTTTAGGCTTGTAACACCAATACAAGGCGTTGTTAAAGTGCGGCCACACCGGCAACAAGTCGCGCGACAACTCGTAAAATTTTACGATAATTATCATAATTGCTTAAGAAATTTTACGATAATTATCATGCTTATCGTAAAATTTAACGAGTTGTCGCGCAACTTGTTTTCGGTGTGGACCCGGCATTATCTTAGTGCAGCTTTGGCTAATAGGTACATTTTTAAACTGAGATATCCAATTCCAGCTAAGCCTTAGTAACCATATTATCTTTATAAAAGCTCCCCATTAATAAAAGTTTTTTCATCGTCTCTGGACTGAAGCTACATAACTAAAATAAATAACGAATGCGAAAGAGTATACAGGGATGTTACTACGTAGGTTCATACAGTATTGGACGACAGTGTTTTAGTAGCACACGTAAATTTAAACCATGTCACCTTCTTACAAGAAAACAGGTGCATTAGGAAGCGTAAAAGTTTTTATTTTATTTTAAGGTCAGTAACATCTTTGGATCATTATATTGCAGGCATTTTACTATTATTATAATATACTTATTGTTTTTCATTTATATTAGGTTTTTCTACGTGTAGGTAACATACGAGACCACGCAAAGTGAACTTCTGCTGTCATCAATCATCATGATATTATTATCCATAACGGCACGCTAATTAGAAAAAAGCTTAGTATCAAATAATGAATGATAGCACGCAATCAATATGCATTGTGATAATATATTAATATTATTATCAATTAACTCAATTAAATATAGATGTATTTAACAGCCTTCCAATTATACATAATCTTTCAAATCTTGCAACGACAGTGAATAAATACATTACCGATAGTACTAATTATTATTCAGGCAGGCAAAATCGTTCAACGTTTGATGATATTTAGTGGAGGTACCTACCTACGTGAGAATGCAAGAGACGTGTGGACATAGCAAATATACGATGGTAAAACTTTTTTTTCAAGTAATATCTAAGAGTAACATCTGAAGGTCGAGTAAGCGTAAAAATGAATAGATATTATAATGCATTTCAATCTTGGATAAATTATAGCGAGCGTTATAGTAAAAGGTTTAATTATAACTGCTGTTTGTTGGCTATCTCGTTTATAGAGAAAACTCATCTAAGATAATCATTGGAATTTCTGACAGTGTGTACCGGAAAGAACCGTTTAGCGGCTCGACAAAGCGTAATAAAAATTAATAACAGAAAATAAAATTATTAACTACACCGGTAGGGATAAAGAGAATCGGGTAACCTCGAGCAAATGAATCAACGAATCATCATCGAGATCTGATAGCCGAATGGGGAAATGAATTCAACCGAGTCATGTTTTAAACTTTTACCTTCAACAATTGAAATGCAATTTCTAATGATAATTATTAATCTTGATCTAAAAACGTTGCACGTGTATATGAATGATATTTTTCAAAATTCTGCTTTCACCACTGAGCCAATTAAAATAATTTCCAAAGAGAATAAAGCGAAACATTGCGTCTTACTAATATTTATCATTGGAATCTTCGAATCAGTTAATTGACAACGACCGCAAACAATTTATTATGTAACCGTAGCGGATGCAGTTAATGCAGTTCACGAATCACACCTTTCAAACCATGTTGGTCTCATTTAAAAATTTCTACCATAGAATGTGTTTAAAAGCAATTCCAGGAAAAACGTACAGGTACTCATGAAAATATTATAATCTACTAAATTTACCCAAAATTATTGGAATTTAGTAATTTATTATTCATGGGGACAGATATTTTTACTAAGGTATTCATCCATACAAGACAATTCAAATTAAAATAGCAAATTAAATGTTTTGAAATAGGTAGTTAGATGCAGTTAATGTTCTTTACTAGCTTTCATATTATGTACGTAGATACAAAGGTAAAAATGTGAAATAAATATATTAAAATGCCACGAAAGATAAAATCATTAAGTCTTAATATAAGTAATTCATATTATTTTAGCAGACAGACAGGGCATTTGAGGAAACGAAATTATTCAAACTGACCTTTTCATTAATACAATGAAACTACTGCCGAAATCTGACACGGGCGGAATATTTGAGAAATAACACAAGTTAAATTTACATACATATCTAAATTATACACGCCACATGTCAGAGTTATTGAAATTTCAAACGGATAACTTCACTTGCCTTGACAAGATGACAAATTCAATTTGATATTTGGAGGAAACCGGTGACTTAAAAACCGCAACGTCCGGTGAATAACACAATGTGACATGGCATGCCATTACATTATTAATCAATCTAATATTTTCATTTCATAATATGAGTAACTCAATTAATATGCGTAATATGAAAAACTTTCTTGTCTTCCTTGGCTGATTTAACCGCAAATTCTTGCAGTTACATTGTGAACTATCTGATTTCCTGATTAAATCAAGTCATATTTTATTTTACTCTAAAAAACAATTAAAAATATATAAAATGAAGCATTGTTGCTGTTATTTTTCGTTCCCATTATCTACATAATTTGTACGTTTTGTTTGTTTAATTTTTTTCTTGTTTACACCCATTCAAATAATGTAGGTAAACCAGTAAAAAAAAACATTGTCAGTTGAAAAGAAAATGAACATTCTCGAAAAGGTGAAATAACGTGATGACATGCACCAAACCAATTTTTATGATTTTTTTTATATTAATTTACGTTTTCCTCAGCTCTACATTTGTCGGTTCTTTAAAAAATCTAAAAAATTATTTAGTATTAACTTTATGAGAGATAATTATTATCAACGGGATTATTAGCTTGTAAAACGTACGTTTAGTTTAGGAGTTGTTAATTTAAAAAAAAATATATGTACTTAAGTAGCTTAGAGCTTATAAACATCAATATTCTTCTTAATCACGTATGAATTCACCTCGCAATACAGCCAAAAAAGTTAATATTAAATGTCGTTTGTAAGGTTACATCAGATAACATAAGGAACCTACTGTCACGTTAAAACATAATACCATAACTCCATATTAGTTTATTAGAAGATAAATTACGTTAACGATTATTCTTTAATTTCTTTTATTTTGTCAACTGTCAATTCACGGTGGAACTGCATTGTATTGTTGTTTTAATTTAATAAAACGCATTTTTTTTGTAGTACTTATTCCACTTTTAATCAATAAATTAGGACCGATTTCGTCCGCCTCAGAGGGACATTTTCAACTGAAGTTGCGGACGAAACCGGTCCTAATTTATTGATTAAAAGTGGAATAAGTACTACAAAAAATTGATTATTTTTTAATCTGAGGTTTAACGTTAAGACAAAAAGAGATAATTACACTTTTCATTCAAATAAAACTAAATGTATGGTATTGAATTCACACAATTCAATAACGATAATCCGGATCATGCTCCTCAGCCATGGAGAAGAATGTTGGTCAGGACCGGTTTCGTTCTCTTAATAATTAGAAGGTGACTGTCAACAGATATTTAGACAAATAGATTTTTAAATACATAGTATATTAGACGTGAAATATTAATATTATTATTGGTAAGCAGTAGACAACAAACTACTTCGCAACCTTTTATTTCGACAAAATCATGAGTTATAGTATTTGACTGTAGTAGTACCAAGATTAACCAAACGTCAATGTTATTTAAATTTGGTCACTTAGTCATAATAAAATCACAATATCATTCCTTTACAGTTTACACGGACGCCTGGTGGGATCTGTCAATAACAGATGCGGAAAAAAATATAGGTATGTACTTGGTACGTAATCGAATGGTATTGAAATATACATAATAATAATATTAGCCGCGTATCGACCAGAGCACATTCCATTCGTGAAATAGTTACTACTTAAATTTATAGAATGTATAATAAATCTAGGAAGTTATAATTGAAAATCTAAACTTCGCGACTAAACAATCACTATCGAGTAATCTGACTTTTGAATCTCAATCCTTAAAGGTCAGGGTGATGGATTGTAACATAATTGACGGTGTATAAAAAAATTCACTATAAAGAAAGCAAAAAAGTGTGCTGTTCCAGTCGTTTGACTTTCGTAGGACAAACGGTGCAAATTGGGTCAAACGGGTGAGCATAAAAGCTACAGAAATAAAGCTCGGAGGCGATAGAGATAAGCCATTACGTGGAAATGTCACTCTTTTCCGTCCGGCGGGTGAATTACTGTTCGCGATTGTGTTACAAAGAGCCGTGACAAACGATGCGAGTCGTCCGTGAAAGTCTCAGGTGATGGGTCGCCGCGTGACTTTGGCTAATACTTTTATTTTTGACATCTAGGTGACAGGAATGTTTCATCGATTACTTACTATAGAAAAAAAGATTTTTACTGTCTAAAAATTTCTTTGTGTTTCTCAAACTAACACGCTAGAACGCTTTGATTTTACCGAGGCCTACATCAGAGTCAAAGTCGACACCTTTTAAGGCTCGTATATGATATTTTGTTACTACTTAGTACTTACCATTCTACATAAAAATTTAATCGACACTATAATAATTTAGTAAGGTTAGTGGTAGTAGCTGTAAATCGGTAAGTCCAAAAATCATTTAATATTAAAAGAAAGGAAAGTATACCTATAGTTGGTACTCTATCAATATTATACAATACAGACCAGGACCAGACAGTAAAGTTAACGTTAACACCATCATGGATAGCCTGTCCTAGTGAATGCGAAGCCCGATTGGAGCATGAATTTTATATAACTCTCCAAAACCGATTGAACGGGTGGCGGGAGTTGTTTAGTAGTACGTATAGACAATTTTATCGGATACTTCAATAAAAATCTTTTAATAACACTACTAAGTCTTATATAATCTGAATGATATATTTCCAGCCTTTATATCGGCAAATCATTCAGAATTAAAATTCCTAGAGTTTTTACTATCAATTAACCAAAAAATAAAATACAAGACATATCTATCTACTCGCTGCTTTTATTTACCGACCAACCAATAATTATGCCAATGAACTAATTTTGAATGTGTTCGACGATGTTGCTGCACAAAGGTTACACATTTTAATTTTTTTTATTTGTAATCAATTATTTGATTAAAATTAAAATGAACAATAATATTTTGTCGCAACTTTGAGGCGGCCCGATTGGGACCAATACGCACGAAGAACGGACATGAACAACATTAAAGTGAATAATTAATTCAAATAAAAAAAAATTATATTATGTCTGGAATTTACATTGCATTTATTATTAAAAAAAGAAATCGGCAAAAGTGCTCAAAATATGAACCCATTCTTCGAGGATACAATTAACACGATCTACAAAACAGATTTAATTGCTGGTCTAAAAGCACGCAAGGAAAACGAGATTTGTAATCATACCTATACAGTCAACATAATAACACTTCAATTAAATCTTCGATCAGGTCGATTTTATTTGATTGATACATATTATTATAACAGTCCCCACTGATTGCAAATCACCATGAACATATCTAGTATTGGTTAGATATAAAAAAAAATATGGCTAGAAAATTTTACAATTAATACTTAGTAACACAATTAGAGATTGTAATACCGAATGAAAATAGCAATATCGGTATTTCGGTATTTCCTATTGAATACCGGTATTCGTATAATAATTGGAGAAAAAAAAACAAAGGTAGGTTTTTACCAATAAATATAATATAGGTACCTAGGTAATATATAAAAATCTCTTAAAATATTAATATTTTATAGCATGTTGTGTCTGTGATCACCAAGGATGATGAAGGACCACGGAAGTAAACAAGACATCGCGTAACCTGACAAAAAATTACAATCCTGTTGTGTGAACTCATTGAATACACTGTCAATACCGAATATATCGGCATTGTCTGATTTTTAAAACCGGTATGTATAAAAAATACTGGGATACCGGTTTTGGAATCCCTAAACACAATAATAACATGAAATAATTATTTTTGAAAATCATTAGAAAACAATATATAATATTACCAATTCGTGTCTTGTCAATAGTAATATTATCTAGGAGGCGTATAAACACTTATGCAATATGTACGTGAAATAGAAGATTACCTTGACCTCGACTAGTGAATATTAATAGTAGGTATGTTTGAAGCACATATTATGCGATGATAAACAAATAATAGTCTCGCTTTATATGGAAGTATAGGGAAAGGGTACACAGTCAGTAGCGATTTAACAACACTTCATAGTTTTCGACACATATACATTATTCAATTATTATTGCGATAGGAGGAAAATTATTCAATTAAATAAAAACGAATTCTCAGCAGGTATCTGTTGGATTGTAAGTAATTATTTACATACACAAATTAAGTAATTCTCTTACCTGTAAACATTGTGATATCAAAAATAGTTTGCACAGCACTTTGCACTGCAGCACCAAGTGCCATTTTTACGTACTCCACTGAACAGTCTATTTGATAAAAACTATTACAATATAGGTATTATTATTGTTCACTTCACCACACAAGAAAATGTTTAAAACTAAAAATGTGTAATAAATCAGAACATTTGAATGAGTACCGAAGTGCAATGATAAGATAAAAGAGAATGGGTAACTTTTTTTTTTTTAAATTGGTTTAGCATTCGATTATTAAATATCACTTTTTTTTAATTAATATATTATATGTGGTACCTACTAATTCCACTTAGTTTAATATCAATCAGAACCAGTTGCGTCCGCTTCAAAGGGACATTGTCAACTTTATTGATTTATTTTTGAACAAAGAATTTCTTATTCTTCATATAATCTTAAATAGATAATGTTGCCATTTAAAATTAGTACCTCTATATTATATCAAATTCTGTATTATTGCATATTCTTTATCAGTTGACAACGTCCTTTTGAAGCGGACGAAACCGGCCCTGATTAATATTAAACTAAGTAGAATTAGCACTTCATCAATTGTGTTATGTTTAATTAATACAATGTATGTACACAATATTCAATAATTGACAGTTAACACCATAAAAAATCACTTTTAGCCTGCAATGAAAATATGAAAATTAAAATATATTATATTTTAAAAAGCACCATTTTACAGAAGCTTGTCTAGTTTTTTTTGTTAAATCGTGTTCATAAACATTGTGAGAGAAAAACAATGCGGCCATGAGATACCTATTATGTTATTGTCCTATTCCAAGCACTCAACACGGAGAAGTTGTGTTTTATTATGAATTGGTTGATAACGATACTAATTATTTACACGGATTAAAATGTTTTCAACTGCACTGTTATAACCACACCAGTCATATAAAACGTCGCATACATAAATTACTATAATAAAATAGGTAAATAATTAGTTTGTATCGGTCTAAAAACATATTGGAATGCCTAGATTCCAGAGTAATGCAATTAATCGCAAAACATAATCGAATAAATTAAATAGTAAACGAGTAATGTGGGCATGTAACTTCCGCTATGCAGAAAATGGCGCGAAACGTAAACAAAAAACTTTACAATAAATCACAACACATGTTCGACACTTTTATGAGCTTTCGAACAACTGTTTACCTCGCTGAATCTAAACTAACACTGAATAAAACGGTTTTGTTATTACCGTACACATACGAATATTATTAAGAAGTTAAGTCATAAATCGTGCCGACATTATTAGTATCAAAGTCTGTTTGAAATTGAAAAAAAATATTTATTCCATTTGTCGCGGTAAAGTAAAATGTGTATTGTGTTTCCAACTTAAACAAATAATTATTAAGGGGGTACATGCTCAGCGTAGGTCAAAACGGAGCTTTTGTTCTATTTTCAAAGCATGATCCTGGACATACCTTAAACGCTTAAACGTTGTAGATAATCTATTTATATAATTTTGAAGCCTTATTATCCTTTATATTTATTTTAAACGTTTGATGACTGCATAAAGTATTTTTATTACATAAAATAGTATTCTTTTAAACCTCTCGCTCTAATGTTTTAGAATAATATAGTCATATTTCAGTACATAAATGTGCAGTGGTGTTACGATTTTTTACATTTATTAATTTTTAAACGCATTTATAAAACCATCAGTATAATTTATATTTTCGATATCTAAAAATTTTAACTTCGATTTTCTCAAAACATACTAAACTGGACATAATACAATATGTTTGTACTAAACCATCGCAATTTAAAATAAAAACGACGAATGAGAAAAGAAGAATAGGTAATAATATTATTTTAGCGATAAGAAAATATCTATTAATTACTTGTTTTGCAAACCGGTTTTTGATAAGTCATATAGACTAAACAAATTTGCGTTTGTGAAATAAAGTAGGCGATCAAGAATACAGTTGATAATAAAAAAACAACAAAATGGAACGAGAAACGCAATATAAACGACGTCACGAATCGTCACATTGGAAATTGAGTCAGAGCAAAGATAAGGACTTGCGAAGCGTTACATATGAAAAAAGAGAATTAGAACTTAATAATGCTTTGAATACTACTCTTGATATTATAAATAAAAAAATGTTAGGTATCGCAAATAAATATAAGTTAAAAAATATTGCTACAGAATCTACTGCAAGCGATTTTACGATAACGATGATAACTAGACATAATTCAAAGTTGTATCCGGTTGAAATTGAACGGTTTATTGGATTCACACATCCCAGATATAAAGACGTGGATGCTAAGTATAGAATAGAAATTAATATTGATAATCCGATAGTCACGTCTTCTCTACAAGGGCCTCACGGTCCGCATGTTGGGTATAAATTTACTTTAATTGGTGGTAAGAATACATTCGGATTTTCTAAAGAAGATACTAAATGTGTTGGTCATATTCTTATCAGTGATGCCAGTATTCCTGATAGAAGCAGAGGATATAAAATCGGCGATATCACTAGGAGACCTGATGACGTCAGTATTACAATAGAAGATCTATTTAATATGGGATAATAATTTTATAAAATATACAATGAATTAATTTTTAAACATTTATTTTGATTATATAGGTATAAAAGGATTTTTTAGATTTCGGCACTATTAGTAGCTTGGAAAACAAAAGAAAACATCTGACTGACGGGATTATTTCTATTGACAGTTCATAAAAAACAACCTTTTATAATTCATTATAGCGGACTGTTCGAGATATTTACATAAATAGTATTTTTCGATAATTTTGTCATATTACCTACTCACTGCACTATATATTCCGGTTTCTCATACCTCGCTATAGTACGGTGAATGAGAAGAATACATCTAATGATAACTAATTGTAATAGATCTGAAAATATTTAGGTCCGGTTTTAAATTACTAATAAAGCAACGCGTACCATAATTCTGTTATAAAAACACCGCAATGTAAAATGTACTAGTTCCTACCAACAAATGAAATCTATACACCTAAGTAGAATTTGGAAAAAATGGTGCTTTTGTTCGTGTGTGCTTATTTAGTTCTGGCTTATGCATGCTTATCACTACAGTAATAGTAGAGTAAATAGATCATAATATTTATTTGCGCGTGCAGTTGTTCGATTGCGTTATAGATTTTTAAATTTATACGTTTAATACGATTATTAAAATAAATACACGAAATTAATCAGGAACACCTATTTATATGAATTAAACATGCATTATATAGTTATATACATTATGACATATGGGAATGAGGCTAAATCCAGATGAAATGCAAGCAAAACCCTCAGAGATAACATGGCAATGAACAGATTTTAGTAATTTTTGAAGTTAAAGAAGTGGTCAGACAATGAAGAAAATTCCGGAAAGCTCACCATTGGACAATGGGAAAAACTAGGATCATATATAGAAGTATTTTATATTCTGTTGCTTTGGAGTAAATTTGGTTAATAATTAAAAATATATTCGATGTGTTGTGATGTAGAAAATTCATATCGTGTAGTGAAACAGCATAGTAAATTGTGTCGTGCTAACATTGAAATAATTCAGCTGATCGATTTTCTTTCCCTCCAAAATGTATTAAAGCACCCATCAAAACATTGAAAGCTTTCGTTCTATTTTAAGATTTGCCACGCGGGCTGCGTCGACCCGATTCTATCAAAACATATTACGAACCGTCAAAATAAATAAGCGCCACAAAGAAAACAAACGAGTGTGGCATGTTTATGAATTTTAATAATTAAGATGAACATTATAAAAGATTTTTTGATACAATTCAGTCTTCTTCAATGACGCACGTAAATACTTATGTAGGCATAAACAATATTTAAACGTACCTAGGTATATCATAAATCGTCTGGTGTTCGAATTTAGAACTAAGCTCATCAGTCACAGTATAAAAAGTATTGAATGATTAGCATATGTAGCGCCCTAACTCAGCGGACAACTTACACTGGTAGATCTATAACTATGCGTATATGTAAGAATGCAAGTATTTACAATAATACATAATTTTATTTATAGATTTAAAATCAACATATTATAATATGTATATAAAGTATTGGGATTACCGGAAGGTCAGAGAACTAAAAAAAGAAAAATGCTCAATATCTTAAATTAAGTTTATTCCACAAAACGTGCCAATTTTTTTTATTACGTTCGGTTAATGTCTGGTTCTAATTTAATAACACGAAACGCAAAAATATTATAATGCAACATTAATTATTTATCGATTGAAAAATTACCAAGTGGGCTTTATTCCAAGATTCAATCATTATGTCAGTCTTATATTATTATTAACGCCAAAAAATAACCATGCTCAAGAGTCCAGGATCGGTTTCCCTCGAGTAACCATCAATGTTTTATTGTCCGTGAATTAAACATCACAATACAATGTAAAATTATGATTTGGTAAATGCATATAGTATGTAAATAAATTCTGAGAACAATTGTTGTTGTCATACAAGATAATACCTCTATGAACTGTTTTCCGAGTCCCAATAATGGTATATTTTGTTAGTAATTGGCCTGCGATATGGTTGGGCCACGTCTCAGGGATGGAAACGCAGCCATCAAAAATACTAATTCCGATAAAGGAGAAGAAAAAAATGGAAGACCCAAATTGAGATGGCTTGGTTGCATGAATAGAGGCGATATTTACACTGGTAGGCAGGCGTGGAAAGATATCCTGGAGGCGGCCAATACGCAAACCAGATTGAAAATCCAGCATAATGTTAATATACTTTCTTTCTAGATAGTAGGTAACTATCCAAGAATATAGTTAACCGATATTAAGATTTCTTTGCCTAGGGTAAAAAGCTAAAAATCCAACAAAGTATTCTAAAATTAGGTATTCTTGAATTCAAAGTGTTATAGTTTAGCACACGCAATTTTTGATCCGTTCGTGATAACGAATCATATTTACACAGCACCAGCAGAGGAGACACGAGGCGGTAGGCACGGTACGGCCACTGGAAAACTTGGCTTTTCAATTTTCATTCAACTTTACTGCGAAAGAAAACATACAAATTAGGTCTCTTTCGTAACAATATAAAACAGCGTTATACAATTTAACAAGGTTCTTACTTAAAACACGCGAGAAAATTTGCATATTTGAGATCATTAAGATAATTTATATATTTTTCCACAATGTTGTAAATAAATTGGTTTGAGTAAATGATATACAGCCGTAAATACTTTTCACCTTAAAAGAGAAAGAAAAAACATTCTATTTTAATATACATACTGTCAAACTAACACAACCAATGTTGGTTAGGTTGGGAGAAAAAATATAGGTAATCAAATGATTCGAGATATGTAGGCACATATGACATATTATATTATCTACTATCCAAGATTTTCTATGATGATAGTCAGGCGGCGGCACCAAATTGCGTTTTATTATCATAGGTATAAATATGTAGATTGCACGATTCGAATGCAACGTGGTAAATGACTGTTACGCCAAATGAGAATTTTTTTTTTTACCTACGTTAAGTATTACTACAAAAATATAGTACAATCAAAGTCAATTCGATTTGCATTCGAAGTAACAACTAGCACTACGATCGACATGCCAGTTTGCGCCGCAACCTGACTATTTAGGGCCTTGGTAACAGTAACAACAGATGTTATAAAAAATGCTGTTTTATGATAATAAAAAAAACACTACACATCGTGGTGATATACAATGTTTATATTAAAAATTCCCATAACGCCGAAATGAAAACAAATATAAATAATCATCCGGTCGATAAGTCGACGACATTTTGATTTATGGTTTATTCAGCAGACTGGGTAGCTACGGAAATAGTCGCGAACTGGCAGGATGTAACAACCAAATGGGGCAGTGGCGTGCTATAAGATTCGTTATAAAAACAGGAATATTACCATTGATTCTTATTCAAGTAAATTGAACAAATATTGCATGCATTACTTGGTAGCAATGAGGGACAGCTTTATGGCTGATGAGGGAGATTATGTCATATATTGGGATCATCGTAGATATTATGGGCACTCCAGTACATTCCAACGATGGTCTTTGGAAGATGCTTCCGAGACGTACTTTCAAGTCTGGAATCTGATGATTTATTTCAGTCACGATCATCTGTCACGAGGTGTAGTATAAATATATAAAAGTATGTGTGCTATAAAAACAATAAAATAATAGATTTAGATTCGAGATAGCTCACATTTTTAACGAAGTGACAAGGTTAAAGGTTGGAGGTTAAGGATGTTAACATTAACAAGGCGACACATGAAGCATTGTTTTCCATAAATAGCGAGATTTAACGTAAAAATATCGAATTCATTTTTTAACTGTCTGCGGAAGAAAAAAAAAATCTCTACAAAGCTTATATATAATTAAAAAAAAAAAAAACACGTGAAAGTCCGCTGATTCCAACGTTGCGATTTACAAAATCAACACCTTCACAGACCGACCTCACACTAAACGATAAATCATCGCAGACCTGATGAGTTTACCTACGTTAGATCACAGGTTAAAACTAATTATAACATGTGTGAGGTTAAAAGACGGATCGTTAGTGTTAAAAAGAGCTTACGAATTATCAAGAAACACGATATGAGTCGCCTATTTTTAAAATTCCCCTTGTCTATGTTGTTCTGTTTTGAGATAGGTATTCAGAAAGAAACGAGTATGGAACCTCTACATAGAAAAAATAACCATTTTTCTTCGGCCATTGGGCCGGGTGAGGTGCTTTTAATATTTTAACTACAGAGCTTTTCCAGTCAAACACTTGAAAGTTTTGCGGAACATGATATACTTTCCCGTATTGAGCGAAAGTTTCGAAATACTCACTCTGTAACAATGGAAAAAATGATATTTGAAAATTGCCACCATACGGACAAGATGCATTTTAAAATTAGATGATATTTTTTCAACCGTTATACTGACTGCAAAAGACTGGCTTTGGAAATGTTTACAGAACATATTGTGTGTGCCACTTAATACGGAATAAAATTGCATATTCAGTTCATTTTTGGTCAAAACTGGACAAGATGATTTTTGGAAATGGGCGACTCACATATTATAAAATATTGTTGAGACCAGCATTGTGGTACGGTTCAGAGACGTTGGAACTAACTCTCAGTGATGTCCAGTAGTTAAAGTGTTGAGAAATTTATTTGACCCTATCTACGAGGATGACATGTGGAGACGTCACTATAATTACGAACTCATCAATGTATTTGATGAACCTGACGCTGTCAGATGTATAAATACACAACGTGTATTTAACCCCAATATGACATGTATGGGTGATCAAATCACCGTCAAACCGACAGACGTTAGTGGACCAAAACTAAAACGGATGTAAGAGAGCGGGGAACCGAACAGATTGGAAGAGTCGTCTTGAAAAAAGTGCTTAATTAATATGCGTTGTCATAAAATTGTTGCTACATCAATTATTTTTTTGTCAATTTTCTGTACGCCCCTGCGGACAGGATACACTTTCAGACTGAGTGCGAAATCATAAAATCTAGTTTACCGCTACTTTGCAGAACCAGTTTCGAACAACATCCACCCAAATATAAAACGATTCGATGACACCATCATGCAGTATGGTCTTCTCTCCGACGCGCAAAGCCTCAATCGAGCTTTTACTTCAGGTTTACTTCACCACGCGTGGGATGACAATGTGCCGATGAAGTCATAAAAATTACCAAAATAAGCAAGAACAATATAGCAATACATCACTTTGAAAGCAACTCAAAAGTAATCTTTTAGAGTTTAGACCAACGTCAACATTACTAGTTCCGATATATTTGATAGATTCAGATCCTAAATTTATTTCAAATTATAGCATAGCAATACTTCGTCAAACCTTTTTTGAAGTAAATATTTTACGTGCCTGCATCGTACCAAACGATTTTTTGACACACTGTTCATTGAGGTTCATTGCTTTGGACAGTGTGCAAGGTAAAAGAGAAAGATGTCAAAAGGAGTGACCAGGTGAATGAATTCACTGGAATACCCATAGCATCAGTCACACGGTTGATAGGGAAAGCGGATCCAAAAATACAGCAGCATTTCAGAATGATCACGATTCTCTGTCATGAGCGTGACAGTACGGATGAAATCCTTGTGAGTCAAGTTAAAACGGAAGACTCGGAGTTATCCGAATTGACGATAGTTATAGTTATATTATTAAGTGTTTACTTAATAACATGTCATAACAAAAAATATAAATAAAAACTTAGGCATGCGGAATTTCGCATTGAAAAAAATAGATTGGAGGTCAGTTTTATTTAACTACAATACCTACCTAGCAATAGAGAATAAAAAACTTCTAGTATGTACCTACGACTTTGTTATAAAAAAATCTCGTATGTGTAAATCGATGCATCTTACAAGAAAAAATAGTTTACGTTAATCCAACTGGCACCTGGTGGAACTCTATTATAATTCTGAGTAACAACTTGATAATTTTATCATTGATCAGATAAGGAAAATTAAAATAACCTATCTACAATAAAAACAGAAAAAAGTATTTTATGCGCAATTCAATCAGATTCAATTTCAGATTAAATAATATACCTATAATTTGAAAGAAAACCTATGTATTATGCAGTTATATATTCACAGACTTGCAAATAATAATAAAAAAGCATGAATAAAAACAATAATAAGTACTCATTTAGATATATATAAAAATGATTATAATTTTTGATGTAGTTATAATTTGAATATCAATAAATATAAATGACAGTTTCTAGACGATAAACAAAGATAATATTATTATAATGTTATCACGGGTAAAAAAAACTACTTAAATCTAACCTAATATTAATATGTATGTCAAAGAGGAAACTATACTGCCCACATAAAAAAAATAAACAAAAATCTCAGAAAAAAAATGACTTAGAAACTTAGTGGGGCTTGAACTCGCGGATGAATAGCGTTATTCTTTTAGCTATCGCACCGTCTACAATTCATGCCAATTATTAGTAGTAACTACACTCTGAGAAGTACTTCAAATTCTGTTAAAATAAGACGTTCAGCTATGTAATAATTAAAATGCTATTACTAACTAACATAATATAATATCTAATAGTATTAAGTGTCAATATAGTATTATTATTGAACTAATTAGTTCAACCCCTTTCTAGTATTTTTTCGAATATCTATGTTTTTGAAGTTTTTAAAAATAATGTTTTTCTATTAATAAAGAATAAAACATTTTCAAAACCATTGAACTTTTAAAAAATCCATGTTAGATTATTATGAGTTAAATGGCCCTAAAGCTATGATATAAAAGTGGTCGTATTTCAGATTGTAAAACTATAGAAAATAAACAACCAACTATCCAACCTCAACAACATTTTGACAAACAGTTGAATTAAGACTCTTTATTTTATTGCGGGCAATATAATACCTGTATCATTAAAAATATTATAGAAAATAATTATAAAATCATAATATTATTGTTGACGATAAATACTCTACTGACAGGTGAGAAATTTCACCTGTCAGATACAAAGACGTTTTATTTAGGTACTTTTACAATCTAATAGCAGTCAATATGAAAACGAAAGAGGTCAAATAATTTTATTTTTTTTTTGAATTCAAGCAACACCCTTATTTTACAGTATTTTTTTGTTCACTCGAAAACATCAACACATGTAAAAACTTGTTGATTATCAGAACATGGTTTAATGTTTTATGATTATTATTATTATTTAATAGCACTGATTTGGTATTGAGTTTAAACCACTTGAGTCAGTTTTCTTTTACCCGTCGCGAAAAGCGGCCGGGTGTTCTCGGAAAAGCAGCCGATATTGTAATCCCGATGTCCGATGGCTGTGAGCGCGGCGGGCTGGCAACTGTGCAATAATAACAATATGGTATCGAGACGGCGTGCAAGTGGGCACTGTGCAGGGCGATCGACGTCGGCGTCGCCCGCCCGGCGTCTTTGCACCGCTAGCGACGTCGGAATTATTTTTAACGGCGGATCGAGCAGCGACTCCACGCACAATACAGGCGCCAGGGTCACCCACAATATTAATTAGTACATTCTTATAAGCGAAGGTATTTTATGATCGTTTTACACAGAAAATAAACTTATGCTAGTTACAATTTACGACTAGTGCTCGAGGTGAGGCGGGATTTAATCCCACCGATTTTTTTTAACAAAGGCAATCACCTAAGGCCATTATAATTTGTACTTAATTTTTCAGGACCTGAATACATGTCAATACTATTTTTTTAATACAGTTGTAGTAATATTGAAAAAGGAACAGGGCGAATAAAGGAGGTGGAATGAATAATGAAGAAATTCATTGCGACACCGATAGCATCCACCACAAGACACGGAAAGAATAGGGAAACTTGGAGAAAGATGATCCATTAGTAGCATATACAGTATGTACCTATTACAGAATGATCAAGATTCTTATTCATTCAATCGTGAGGGTGACGACGAGGGAGGAAGATATTAAAACATTTATCTTTATTTATGCAAATATCATTATAGGTACCATGGATACGGATGTCTAAATATAAATTTAAATATATATACTGCTTTCGTCTTTTACGCTTCATAAACATCACTATGAAATCGCAACGATGATATGTTGGACGTAGAATAGTAACTTACTTCAGAAATCATGGCAACATCAGGTGAGGAATATGGTGGCTAAATGGTCCAATTACGGATACTTTACGGCAAGTAGAAGAATTATTTATGTCAACCACGATAACCATTTATGGATACGGCATATCCCAAAGATAAGTAGTTAATAATCACACCATTGCTTATATAATAGCTGCAGGCCACGTATTCATAGCTAGAATATCTAGGCACCGCGAATGCACACGGGTGGAAATGACGATAGCAACTTTTTTTAATTCCATGAGAATAACTCAAATAATCCAAAGTATGAGAACTGCACTCCGGTTGTCGTTACTGATTGGGTACCTATTTCAAAAGCTTTTCATATTACGCACATAATATCGAAAAAAGAGAGTTCATTAAATTACGAAACAATATGACACCATTTTGATTGATGTATTAATTATAATAATTTACATACGATATAAAAGGCACGTAAAAATATCTAGAATCAATGTTATAAGACGTTAAAATGAGTTTTTTTATTAAGTATATATTTATCATGATTAAGTAGGTAAAGTACGAACAAAACTCCCTCCTTACCTATCTTTAATATTTTGCAAACATTGCATAATAAATTATTGACGAGGTGAGAAAATAATTAACTATTTAATATGCAATGTAAAAATACTTTCTCTAAACGCAACAGATTTTCAAATCACCCCTTCCTTTTGTACTGCCTTATGAGTATAATACAACAACTGCTATAATATCACGTTTATTAGAAGGTCATACATAACGGTGGTAGCCCTATGGAGTATATTGTATTGGGAGACGCCGTCTATATTTTCCGTTTTAATATTATTACTTCTTCGAATTCCGAGCGCGGCGATTATTGCGCGAAAATGTCGCGCGAAAAATAAAAACAAAAATAATGAAATCGGACGGGCGGACTGCTCTGTCTCGCAGATAAATAATTTTCTCCGCAGACTTTCCGGTGACTGTATAATATTTGTGCGCCGGTGTTTTCTAAATTATACGCATCTTGAATGCCAAGAACATCGTTTTCATATAAGGGAAAATAATTTTGCACGTTTCCCACTCAACATCTGAATCTAGTTTCCATGGGTTCTGCTGACAAAATCATTTGACGACCTGCCATTCCTAGTTAAGATTTGACAGTATTCAAGAACATTGATTGCCTCTTAATGGCCTAGTTGGTAGAGCGCCCGTCTCTGAAGCCGCGTGTGCGGTATTATCCCACATTTGACAAATATTGTTTTATTTATACATATAAAAATGGCACGTAGAATCAAACTAGAATTTGCTTCAGCAATTTTAATAGGAAAACAACAGAATGTTTCGTAAAGCAGAAGATTTAACATCTTAATAACCTTGCTTAGAATATGTATGGTCTGGTATTAATACATGTCGAAAGTTTGTGGATACCTTCATCCAATAGTTAACTGTTAATGATACCTAATAAAATATTATTTTAAATAGGAAAACCATGACGTTGATCGTCGAGAAATTAAGGAAAAGGATTGCTATGATAGGTCGGAACAAACTAATTATTGAGGTATTCGTATTTAAAAAACATGTAGGTAACTAGGGTAACTAAACCTTGCAATAGCCTTTCATCCGGAGGCTCCAGGATCGACCGGTGAGGTCACATGTTTATGTGATTTTTTCAAAGCCTGTCGTAATTTCATACTACTGTCATTGTGTTTCAGGACATGTTGCAGTGTTAACAAGAATATATAATAAATTGATGATTATTGCCCGCTATATTTTTATTTGCTGATATCTAATGCGGTCCTTACATCTACTATTGATTTTCCAGCATCGAACTGTAACAATGTCCGTAGTGCAATGTGCCCAACTAGACGACAGAAGAAAAACACTGCAGCCTTGGAACCGCCTTGTATGACGGAGCCGAGAAAATTGCGGAGCCGAGAAAATTGCGCAGCCGAGTAAACAGTCCGGTCGGCGAGTGTCATCCAATCTAATTGGTCTTTTAAACACCCATTGGGAATAATGCGTAGCGAGTAGTCGGTTTTTAATGAATTAATGGCAATATGTGTTTACCTGCCATGTGTGACATTGCCCAATCGGTAGTAGATGATGTCGTCGCTTGACCTGGAATCCTTTGAAACTTCTACTTTATGACACTATGCTACACTATGCTCAAATTGATTGAAAATAAGTCGGTATTTGGAAATAGCTATGCTGCCTTAGATTGAATACATCCAATTATCTTTTAAAAAAGCAATCAATTTTTTAGAAAAAAACTTGTAAATCAAGCGATGTTTCCGCGAAGAGAGATAGTTAAAGTTATACAGTTGTGTCTCCTGTAGGGAATTTGTGCATTCGCACTTCATTCAAAATTATAACAAAGAACAATCGATTAATGCGTCCACCTGTCAATGTGCTTTATTTTTGTAAAATGTAAGTTGAAGGTCTGTCTTACTAGTTAAATACCGAGTATAATAATTAACAACTAACCTCTCTAGATCTGGTCTCGTGTTCCAATTATCTGACTCTGTATACGAACAAAGGTGTAATAATTTTATAAATGTGTTTACTATTTAATGTGTTAATTAATATAAGCACGTCATTTGGTTACATGTAACTTGTGTGAATGAAATTTAGTTGAAACCATCAGCCGTAGCATTTAGCTGATGGGATATCGTAGTAGAAAATTTATTGGAAAATACCTCTATGATTGGAAATGCTTCTATGATCGGAAACTAATTCGAAACAAAACTTAATAATATGAATACTACACGAAATAAAATAGGCACTAAGTATCAAAAAGTTGAATCTGAGATATATGGGGTTTTAATGAATAATTCGTTTATTTTTCATAAAAGCACTATTTTAGCAAAGCAAGCATATTTTATTTGCTTCTCAATTAATTTAACATACAATCTTAATGTCATTAGAAGAAAAAAATACAATTTATAATTAAATATTGTAAGAAAAATACGTTTAAACAAAGATATTTTAGAAAAGCACTACGTCGCAAAACTAATTTCTTAAAAAGGACTAAGTGCCATGCGTTATATCGATAATTAAGGACTAAGTCTCATCACACAACATATTAACGAAACCGCATTTAGTGACTATTATAAAAATAATCACGCTGACTCTTACACCCAAAGCCATCCTTGTATATACATAGAAGCTGTAATATATTTTTTGGCACTTAGACATGTCTTTAGGATATTGGCATTTAGTGCCTATTTTATTTCGTGTATTCATATAATCATTATGAGTATCTTGTTACACTCAATTATACCTTTCCTGATTACGACTCGTGCAATATTAATGAGAGGGATGAAACGAAAATACTATTCAGTTCGAATGCTTTTCTGTCTTATCAACAGCTTTCCTTCGTACGAAACGTGATAACGTAAAAATTACCCGACGATGCCAGATACGTGCAGGATTAAAAAAAATAATACCTCGCAACATTTATAAATATATTTTTATCATAAAAAAACGTCGACTAGCTGCAATCGCCTCTCTATTGCTAAACATTTTTTTTTCTTGGCAAACGACCAGCGATTCGATTGGTCAATAATATTATAATATATTACAGTGATGATGACCTCGTACAGAATATGCCATCACGTATCGAGTGCCTATGTAATAAATTTCGTACATTAATCATCAATCAGTAAGCAAAGAAAGTAGCAAATTTATTAAATCACGTCGTTAAAACATAACGAATCGATTAGATGCATGTGAAAATCTCAGTTTTAAACTGACGTGACTGAATTCGGTACCCACCTATTCTATGTTGTAAAAAAAAATTGTTTTTCATTTCTGGTTATCGCTTTAGCGAAGACGAATGAATTGACATGACAGAATTTGATACTTAGGTCATGGCCCCCACAAGGGAGGGGCTGACAGGGCTCTAGCCTGGTGGCCCAGCGTGGTGGGTCAACCAGATACGTGAGATAAACACACATCACAAATAATTGACCCTAATAGTAAAAAAAGTCGCCCGATCGATATAACGAATCGATTAGATGCATGTGAAAATCTCGGTTTTAAACTGACGTGACTGAATTCGGTACCCACCTATTCTATGTTGTAAAAAAAAAATGTTTTTAAAAAAAATAGTAAAAAAGTCGCTTGATCGATGAGTCGCTAATTTACTTCAAATGTTAATGTTGATTATGGTTTTAAAACATAGTTATGCGACATTCAATAATTCAAGTAGATATATTAAAAAATAGATATTAAAAATCGCTAAAAATATACTAAATACTCTTAATTTTACACCTTTTGGAAAACGTTACTGTAGAGCGCCATACTGCCTTTAATCTTAGTGATAGGTAGGGAGGATACCAAAGATCCTGGGCTCTGGGGCCGCTTCAGGGTGTGGGGCCCATGACTAAGGTCATTGAAAAGTATGTCAATTGAATACAATTGATAAAACTATATAAATACCCATATGATTTGTCATTGATAAAATATTTTTTTACTACAGAAAAAAATACTAAGATATTATAATGTTAAAACAAATTAATGACAAATCGTTTACTCCGTCTTCTGTTTTCTCCATACCTTATGTGCTATCGGAAGTTGACCACCATCAGGGAAATCTTAATTTTGACGGCTTCCCATAATAGCTGAAATAGTGAAACTTCACCCACACCAATCACGACAAGTAGCAAGAAGACGCTGACTCGGTGTTCATTACAGGGACGGTTTGGATATGGGGATATTATTCAAGATGCCATATGCTCATTAATCCAGTGAGCGACGCGATCATTTCTTTGACAGTAGTTATATACAACGATTACAACGTTATATAGACGTTGCGTCAATTAGAATAAATTTTAAGACTAGCTGTACATTATATACGGTTTGGGCATGGAGATATTACATGAAGAGATGCGGAATAGTCGCCGATTTATCCGGCAAACAACGCCATCACGTAATTGACAGTATATCCTGCGAATAAAAAAAACAAGAACGACTAAAAAGTCGCAGACAAGAAGTTCATTACAGGGACGGTTTGGACACGGGGATATTATGGGGGAGATGTGAGGGTGCCGTACGCCCATTAATCCGGCGAGCGAACGGTTCACGTCTCCGACAGTAGAAATTACGAAACGAGAAATTAATGAAGATGTCCAATGATTTTCAGTAATTTTCATTCGACAATATTTTCTTAATTACGAATACACCTCGTATTCACGGATGTTAAACAACCCCTTATCCAGCAAGGTGACTTTGTAAGTTTGCATTAGATCTACTTATCTGAAGGAAAAATATTTACTTAGCAATTTCCATCGCTCAGAAAACCGTACATGTAACCAACTCGGCATGTTGGTAGTATTTATAAATGCGACACGGTGAAAATGGAATATCTCACATTTTTCATGTAAAACCATGTACAACCAACTTTCCTGGATTACGAATCTCACGTCTTTTGCAGCGGGAAAAAAACGCCGCCGCGTCAGAGACAGACGAGAGTCTAACAAAGCGAGGACCGTGAGACAGTTCTTGGGAATCAGCAGACGGCGAGTGAAAGATAAATGCTCAGCTGAGCGGCATAGAAAGTAATAATAAAACAGCCGATCGGGGGAATGTAATTGCAGCGAGATTATTGTGTGAAATTTGCACTCGACTATTATAAGATTCATAAGACGCTGCTGAGCTGTGATAATTTCGGATAGACCAAACTCACAAACCAACAAATCAAGTGTTTTTTTCAGTTATTCAAAACCATCGTCAGATAAATTAACCATAATTGAGGAGCGAACATTCAAAACGTGATTTGTCACACAGATGTTGAGCTGAGATAATCAAGAAAAACATATTGTACTCAAAATGGTTTTTTTATTATAAAACTGTTTAAGGAAAGAATTTTAAACCTGGTATTTTGTATAATCCAAATTCGCGGAAGTGGTTCATTTTTTGATTTGAAATTTGGACAAAACACGATTTGCATGAAACTTGTGGGCAAAACACTATTTGAATGAAAATCAAGGCATTATATTTTTTTATAGGATAAAAGGTTCTTTGAACACTGATTCTGGTTTCCTTTCATAGATTTAAATATGGACTATCAGAATTGACAATAAACGGCATTTTTCAAAATGTGTGACAAATCACTTTTTGAATGTTTGCTCCTTAATTATGTATAATTATTAAATATTGGAAGAATCTAATATAAAAACGTTCCTTAAATGGAATAAAAACGTCGATGCAAATTTAAGAAAATACAAAATTCGTACCTGGAATGATGACAAATTTGCTTATAAGGCGTATAGTATACATTGCTATTTTACATTTTACGCGGATCAAAATTATAGTATTGTAATATACTTGGCTGGTTGGCAACACTGCTACTCACAAAGATTGAAGAAAAATTATTATCAGAATGACATCACCCTACCTACAATGGCTTCGATAGGCTTTGTTAGGTTTGGTTATGTTAGGATTTCATTCTTGAGTTTTTTCCAAAATCGTTTATGAAAATTAACGCGGTTCCCGCCTGGATTCCCGTAAACCGACTTGTGCCGATTTACTTTTTATACATTAAACTACATCTATGCATTAAACAATGCACCAAACATAAAGTAACATAACAAATATAAGAATACATAATATACTGAAACAATAAAAAAAAACTATTAACTGCATAGGTATCATCATCAAGGTATTAATATTTGTTACACATGTATGCATTGAGATAAAATTCTCTGCGTCGGCATTCCATTGTAAAACAAGTTTTTATAAACAAACATAAAATAACGCGAGCCGCAGTACAACCAGACGTCAAAACAGGTCGCAATTTTCAATGTGCGAATGTATAATATGATATCTATTAATCTGAGTAATACAAAAAGTTAATAATAATTCCCTCTTATTATAGTACGAACTCTGATATTCTTATATTTTCATAATAATTATTTAGAAATATTGATAAACCGTAGTATTTTCCTGGTATTTTTAAGAAGTCAATCATCGAAATGTTTCCCATCCGCGTAGAGCTAAGTACATCGATGTTGAAAATGTTAAAATGCCTCGGCAGATTAAGTTCAATGAATTGTGAAGAGAATTCCATTTAAACAGCTAAACAAATAAATCCAATAATGCCAGCCGCATTCGGAGATGAATTTCTAGGAAAGTTTGCACCGGCCACATTTTACCAGGTCACGATTTGACACATCAAACGGACAACTCTGTACCAATCAAAACACACAAAGCATCTCATATTATCCTGTTAATTATTATATTTTTTTCATCTACTGAATAATGTTATAAGAATGAGATGGGTTTAACGAGAATTCTCAAGTTTCGGAAGTGTACCATTATTGAAAACGGATTATGAATATTTACCATAGAAAAAAAAGATGACACGAAGTCTTATAGCCAAATGCAGATTTTGACGCGGTCCGGCAAATTGTACGTATTGTCCTGTTTGTCCGGCAAATTGTACGGATTCATTATGGCCGTCAACATTTATTCAGATAACAGAAGGCAGAATTCCATAGCGACAGGATGACACGTTCTACGTTGAGCATTTCAGAGGGGTAATTTGTACTCATTTTAAAAAACGTGTCTAGGAAATACAATAATATTTTTATATAATTTTAACAGCACCTGTCCTGATCCAGATTTACCTGTGATTAGCGAGGGGCAAACCATCGAGAGCGTTGACAGCTTTAAATACCTGTGGGTCTATTCTATACTTATCGAACACTAAATTGATAAATAGTATCAAACTTAGGGTAGGATTGTATCAAAATATTAGCACTTATTGTAACAATTACACGAAGCCGGTTTTTATTGTTGCAATAAGTGCGATATTTTAACAGCAGCAAGATAGGTGCTGTTAAAATATAGCACTTATTGCAACAATAAAAACCGGCTTCGTGTAATTGTTACAATAAGTGCTAATATTTTGATACAAACCTACCCTAAGTTTGATAATATTTTTCACTTTATCACTTTAGCGGTCGATAAGCATAGAATAGACCCACTGGAGGTACACATCACGGGAGATGGCATTTTGCAGAGAGTGCCAAGAATTAATTATCTAATTTCTCCTACACTAGCACTTAAGTAGTAGTAGTAATTAAATCATGTTTACAAACTAGTCTGAGGATGATAATAATATTTACCTAATTATTTTTAGTTATGCCCTATATAATATTGTGTTATCTATCACTTAATAGGCAGAGGGAGATTTTGTATCAGGACTTATAAAAAGTGAGGACTCTATCTATAGTACCAATATCTTGGGATTCATAAAAAGACGACGAGATGTAAACTGTGATGTTATCTTGTTGTTATATGTAGCTAAAAGAAGCCATACAAAATGTCAACAAAAGTTGGTGCACGGGCAAAGAGAAAACACAAAATAGTTTCGAAATATCGTAATATGTAAAAGTACAGAAGTATCTAATATTGCATAAGAATGAATTATCAACAAACTCACGTATTCATTGTTTACGTGGTGTGTTATTTAAATACCTATATTATAAAATATTTCTGTTGTTTTCAGTGAAAGTGCTATACGAAGAGACTGATAAATGATGTACCTAGTATAAATGTTTAATATTATCTGTGTCTTTGGCCGAATTATGATAAATGCAAAGGTTGTAATTTCGAAATAGATAATAATATACTATAGTAATCGAAACTGTTGAAATTTGATAATATTTAACGGTTAGTTTTACCAAATTAACCGTTGTAATTATTATTGTCGGTTCAGAAGGAAAAATTAAAAATTCAAACTTTACTGTTGATCAAATAATATCAATTTTGTAACTGACTACATCAATCATAAATCCTATAGTAAAGACCACATATACTATGCAGTTATATGAGCTACTTAACTCTTATGAAGGTTTAACTTTAACAATTCAACTAGATTAGCGAAATGGCCTGAGCGCCTCGGAATAAGGTAAACAAAAACATATTTTAAACTAATAGTATATACTTACTATTCATAATAACTGGTGTCTGAAAGTAATATGTGTCGTTAAATATAATTTGTATTCTGTGGTGACATGCCCACTTATATAATATATATTATACTAACTGTTTATTTGTTACTATCATATTATAATGTATTGGGACACCATCAGATATTAACTTATGTTTGTATCTTATATTTATCGAATAATTCACATGATTTGAGATGTAACATTTTTATAATGAAGACGTTTCTAAATTATATGTGTACAAGAATGTGTAACATTCTCAAATTTTCTTGTGAATTATTCGTTGAATAAAAAAATATTTATTAATTTTTTAGCAAGTGCAAGTACCTACTAGACTACAAATTGGAGAGATTCCTGACGCTGGTCAGGTAAGTACCAATTATTGATTGAAACCACAAAGGGCAGTTACCAATAGTAGGAGATCAGTGATAATTTCGTAATTAGGTAGGACGCAGGTGGATTGATTGGTAAGCATATTGGCCAAAATCCGATGGATACAGGTTTAAATATTGTCCGGCGACATATTTTTTACAAGATTTATAGGTATGTTTATGAGATGTTTCTAAGTTATGTATTATCTTTCTCATAATCTTGGATGATTTACTTTATTTCACAAATATTCTATCAATCAAAACGTCTGGAATGTAATGCATCTTATTCGCTCATTGTTTTAAACTTTCTTTCTAAAAGATATTGTTTTATATCCACTTTTCTTTTCAAATTAAACGTCTAAGAATGGCATGCGTAATATTAATAAAGTTTGTTTTATATAGAATCAAAGTAGGTACCTTTTCAAAAATCAGTTTTAACTCAACCTCAAAGAATGAAGCATCGACTGCATTCAATTACTGTATCAAATCAGACTGTTAAAAAGTTATGGTCCATAACATAATCAATTATATAATATATTACATTCTAATAAAGGCAGTTCAAATATAAAAGTGTTTATATGAAATTGTTCAATTTGTGATCCTATTGGTTGATCTTAATGCATAAAATAATAAATTTCTGATAAGAATATATCTTGAAATGAAAAGAAACAATGCAAATTTAAATCGATGTTAAACGAGATAATAAACATGTGTTCATGACACATAAAACGTGATAGGTACAGGATTTTCAGTGGGCAGTAAAAAAAGACAATGTTTATTATCGTTCGTGCCTGTGGAAGGTGTTTAACGACATGCGAGACGAGTGCGGACTGATTTAATGCATTTTTTTCTTGCTCTGAATAATCACGCGAAAGGAAATTGATTAAATCTTGTCAACAATATTTTATCTTCTTATCCCACATCTGGTTTCCATAATACCTGCCCGGATTCAATTAAGAGACCATAACGGAATAATATTCGCAATTATTGCGAACGTCAGGCGGATCTCGTTAGTTTAGACCAGTGGTCCGCCAACTTTTCCGACATGGGAGATGCTTTGATGAAAAGATGTGTTTCGCGATCGATTGTTTTTAATTTTGTGATATTTTTCTGAAGTACATAGTGTACTTAAAAACAATTGTCCTTCATCACACATCCGAAATAAATATTATAATCTTAGTTTAATCGAAATCCATTATTATTTAAAAAAAATTTCCCAACTCAAAAAATTTTCAATTCCTTGGCGATAGAATTCTCTCGATTTTCAGCGTAATTAAGCTTCGTTCGGATATCATGTCATATTCTATTACTAAACTGCTTCCCACTAAAATGATTTTGTAGACTGCGGAAAACATGGTATTCTGACGGTGCCAGATCAGGAGAAGATGGTGGATGTGTCATGACTTTCCATATAAAATAAGGATGTTTTTTGGCGTGTAAGATAAAGTTGGGCGTTGAACAGTGGCACCAATTCTATTGATTAGGGTTGGCCTTTTTTCAATCGATTGGCCGTTCCATGGCAGATCGATCTACTCCCATAGACATGGCGTATACGGTATACAATGTCATTATTAGTGTCCATCACCATATAAACTGTGAATCTTTTGATTCGATTTGTCACTCAAACACTAAAAACGCATATTTAACTTTGAAGAACATTAAAAATTCAACATTATTCATTCAATCACAAGTACATAATATATTAATGTAAATACTGCGTAATGAGGGTGGGTAAAAACGCATATTTAACTTTGAAGAACATTAAAAATTCAACATTATTCATTCAATCACAAGTACATAATATATTAATGTAAATACTGCGTAATGAGGGTGGGTAGTAGCTGGAAAAATATCATAAATTAGGCCCGTTTCAGACGGGACACTGGTGTCACGCTCGTATATAAGGAGGCCTTTGTATTCTAATAAAGGGGCCGTTGTATTATGTTTATGAAAGCCCCAGAGCTAATGAGCCAACGCGTGTCCGGTACACTTTTCCGTCGGCCGCTACATTCTCAAGCCGCCGATACACTTGTTTTTATTACCGCAGCCAGTTTTATATTCTAATTTATAGCGCGAAATTATGCGTTCATAAACATAATACAAAGGCCCCTTTATTCGAATACAAAGGCCTCATATATTATATCGAGCGCGACACCGGTGTCCCGTCTGGAACGGGCCTTAATATCAAGCATACTCTAAATGTCTTGAAAAGAATTGCCAATCACTGTTGAGTGTTTTGGTAATAAAGAATGAATTGTTTTCTTCGAATTACCAAGCATCATTTTATTAGCACATTGACCGATTGCAATAATGGATAAATGTCAGATAGGACATACTGTAAGATATATTATGTATTGCCCCATAAATCTCATTTTCAATCACGCAACTTGGATGTGCGATAGATCGACGGTTGCCCGTCGCTAAATGAAGGCAATCCAATTTACGAGAAGCTCAGTTCACCATAAAACGCAAGGAAATGTTTACTCATCCCATCTAGCATTGGCAATGAATAAATGGCTGAGACGCACCCACGTATCTAGTAAACAGTCTCAAATTATTAACAAACAGCAGTCATTACTCGGCATGCACGCGCATGGGTGCACCGTGTAAACATGCATTAAAACAATCATAGCTGTCATGGTGACTTACTCAGTACGAGAAAGTTTTCTACGTTTGTTTGCCGATGAATTACAGCAATAAAGTTGTCTAATCGTAAAGATGGGTAGTATAGTTTATGTTATTCATGTAGTTAATTGATAAATACACGTAGAAAGATACCAACTGTAGGAGAGGGCTCGTTGTGAAAAAATAATAATTGTATTGCAAATTTATAAGGAAACTAAGTACATATAAGAGAGAATGTAACATTCTTTATTGAACACACATAATTTGAAAACACCTCCGATAGTATATGGCAGCTGGATTCAAACCACAAAAGTCGATTGCCAAAATTAACGCAACGTGTTAAGCGCTTCAGTCGCATATACCTACCACTAATTAATTTCGTCGTAATTAGATAGTACGCACGTCAAAGTCGCTAAATTTGTTAAGTACATTGGCGAAAATCCAGTGGACGAAAGTTTGAGTGTCGCCTTTATTTAACTTAACATATTTTTAATTGCTCATTGTAGGTATGGCGGTGGTGAGTTACATCCCTTTATTTTTTTAAATTAAATTTTGAAAATCGTGAAACTTCATACACATTTTAAGTCTAGAATCTAGCTTCACTATTAGACGTATGAGAAAAATCTAAGAGTGACCCTTATTGCAATGTAGGTTGAGTTCAGTTTTAAGAACATACACTATATATGTATAAACACTACATTATCTACCAGGGAACTCAGAAATAATGGGAACTGAAATACACAACGGATAAGGCGATAGCAGGTAACCGACTCGAGTAAGGATGAATCCGGGTTAAACTTACACACGTGTCTAGAATACGCTTAACGTCGAATACTGAAAACTGCTCTCGGTTTATGCATTTACGCTCATTTAATGTTGGTGTATTACACACACTATTGCACGTGCATAATGCGTGCTTCATTTTCGTAGGACACTCACACATTCAAAAGCCTGCTTCACCATGCGGCGTATTGAATATAGCCTATTGGTATTCTATTTATTATCTGTTCTGTGTTATCTACCCTTAAAAATATCCCAAAAAAATCTTTCATTTTAAATACAATTTACGTGTGTACTTAATCAAATTAGCTCAGTTGGCTATTTACCCTTATTATAATGCAGGTAACGTTAATTTTCTCGTCACTTTAATCTATTTATTATTACGAATGAATACACTTTTCATGGAATGATTCTGGCCGACCAAACTTTAGCGCCAGTCTAAAATTATGTGCTTAGTCGTTTTATTTTTGACACATTTCGGCCACACAATGTCAGTGATTAGATGTGTATTTTTTTTAATATCACCGTACGGATCAGAATGTTAGACACTCCAGTTACTAGTAGCATGACAGAAAGAGAAGATTCCTTAAATGAAAATTTGTCGATGTTACAGAAAATTACATTTGGAAGTACAGGTATAACGATGAGGTAAAATCACTTTATGTGGACGAAAAGAGCCCGTGGAATATAAGAATGAGTAGGCACATAGAATACCACGCCGGAGGAGTTATCGGCCAAGTACCTACGCACCCCCGAAAGCAAGAAGGCTGGATGGCTGGACTGAGCTTTGACGAAATTTGAAGATGCTCGATATGTTAGATAGAACAAAAATGTTGATGATTATTTTATATTTACAAATCGAAACGAGTTGAGTTATATTTGGGTGGTTCACAATGATTATGGATAAAGCCACCAAAATAGATCCTGAGATATTTGGACCTAGAGTTTAAACTCCTTTTGTAAAATTCAGGAATGTTTTCACTGTATAATACTTACCATTTTTTTTATAGTACATGGATCAATTTAAATAAATAGTCAAAACATGAAGTATATTCAGGCTTTATTAATATTAGCAAATTAATATTAGCAAATACCTCTTTACTGCTGAAGGAACCTGTCAAAATGTACATGATTCACATTCAATTTGATGTCTTAGGTATTAATACTAGTAATGCCATTTATGTGGAAAATTGTAGAGCTACGATTCACACAATATAGAAATCTGTTTCATCTAGCCACTGAAACAAAAAAATCAAATTTTATGAAAATTGGACTTGTTCCATTATTATTGTGAAACACCCATTTATCTTGTAGTGATAAATATAAAAAGATAATGAATATAGTCATGTCGGTTTATTGCAGTCTATCATCAAATGGCAGGTCACGTTTTGGGTCTAACAAGTCGAGTTGTTTGAACAAGACGAAGTAAGAATGCAGTTTGCATCGATACGTTGATACAACAATGTAAATAATACCTATGCCTATCGCGAGTAGCTTTCTCGCGGTCCCAGCTGACCTATAAAACAATCGGTCAGAAAGCTCTTAACCCCGCATCTTCTATTCACCATTGTGCAGAGAAAGCCCACAGATATATATCTGAATCATACGAATTTTCAAAATCATTTGATTGTTAGCCTAGTTTATTTACAAGACGTTTTAGCTTGGGAGGCAATATAATTCAGAGCACGATCGCGCAGTATAAAGCTGTCAGGTCGGTCGCGAGATCGGAAATTATTGATAGTAGAGGAAACGGTCTATCGGACGGAATGGGCGGGTTTAACATGAAAAAAAAAACATGTCGAATAATAGAGGATTGTGTGTGTGAATGGAATCGTGATGCTGCAGATCTCGGAGAAATGATCTGATTGTAGGCTGCAGTTAATCTACTATCAATGTATCACTGATGATGGTTGTAGATACCTTGTAGACTGGTCTAATTTAAAGCAGCGTAAAATGAAGCTATTTTTTTAAACATTCAACAAGTCTCCGGGTGGATCTAATTATTTTAATACCAATCTTGATTTTTCAATTGATTTATGTTCGTGATTGAATTTAGGTCATGGGTGTCTTTTATGTTGCCCCCCCTAAATTTGTCAAGGGAATCATCGATACATACAAACTTCAAAGAATTCACCATTATGTCCCTCCTTAGAGTGGATGTATAACAGAGAGTGAGAATAATAGAACGACATTTTTATTGAATCAAAGTTAAAATTAACTTGGTTGTGTTTGTTAAAAATCCTGCCTGTGAAAGAAGAAGGCATATTAAAGTGAAATTAAACTTTCTTGTTATGTTAAAAACTTTTTTTTTTCAGTTATAGGTACCTACACACTATATTATATTCCCAAATGGTAAATATCAGTGTGTTAACAATATATCCTAATATTATATATAATATATATTATGTTATGTCAAAGTAAATTTATTTTTAAAATTTCAAGTTATTATTTCTTTTATATATTTATATCTTCTTATTATAGTTAACTCGCGGGTTCTTGTAAATGCCATAACTTCTGAATAAACTGTTTGTGTATATTTCTGTAGTATCATTCTGTTCCTATTCCATATTTTTTAAGGGATTTATTTTATTCCAAAAATAGCTGGCCTGGCCTACAAGTGTCCACGTAGTAAAAATTGGCTGGCAGTGATAAGCTGATAAGGTTATAATCCGCCAATATTATTTGACTATCAACGAGCGTTCGATAGAAGCTAAAAAACTGTCATTGCAAGTTGATTTTTTATTATAGTTTAGAAATAAAGAATATCTCAGGAAACAATAATAATATGGATTGCCAGACAGCACAAAATTAGCACAAACAAAAATATTATTAAATATCAATTACACCTACCTACCACAAGGAATTAATTGAGTAGGATTAATAACATTTATTATGTGTATTTTCCAACCACAAATACGGTAGGTATATTTTTCTCGGTAATTATTACTGACAACACTCAAGTAATAAAAAAAACCGTATGCAAATCGCATTGACAAGCTAGGCAGTGCATAGCCTCTTATTTACGCAATATGCACTCGAATAAATTGAATTATGCATTCAGATCTCGGCTTGTTTATTTACCATAGCACGTAAGATACAGATTCGAGGAGATCTCTACAAAATATATGTACCTAATGGTAATTTCACACGCTTGTCTAAAATTGCACAATTTTATCTCACTACTATAATTATCTAATAGTAGATATTAGTATAGTAAGTAGTATTTTATCGTTCTGCGTGATCATCCAATCAAACATCGTCTGCTGTCAACATGTGCAGGTAACGCCAGGCATTTTGTTCGGAATGACGGTATGCTTCGATGACACATATTTTCGCCTTTGTTCGAGCGAGCATGTTGTGGCCTTGTACAATATATTTTCATATAGCATTCAAAGCATTTAACGGTTGCGCAAGCCAGCGCCGGGGAGATTGATAAAATTAATATCCGTAAATGAACCGGTAAACATATTAACCTCAAACCATATTTTATGACGTGAACAAAACATTACTATACTGAAGTTATTAGAGAACTTAGTGGAGTTTTTCTTTAGATCATTCCATCATGACATTCATACGAAATCTTAAGTTCCTCTACACCCAGGCCACGGCAAAAAAATGCGATCGTAGTGCTACATAGCCAACTCTCGACATTTCAAATGCAATGCAGCATTATAATACTTACAAACTTATAAGTTGCCGTACCTCATTTTTTTCAAAATAGAAAGCATAGGTACTATATTACTCAAATAGTACTTTTCAATATTGCGACACCTATCTGGACAGAACGCAATATATTATGAATCGTGTGACTGCCGTTTTATGAAATGAATACTGACCCAATACACAAAATAACTTACCAATAAGTATAGAATTATAACGATGATAAATTATTTAAGCCTTCATAGATTTATTAGTGATCAAACTAATCAAATACCAGTGTTGATGCAATCACCGAGAAGTTTTCTTGTGCCCTGGCCTTTCACTATAGAGGGCTTTGGGGAAATATATATTATAATAAGTGTGATAAGATTATTTTTTTACCATGTCCAGTAAAAGGATCATAATATGGGCCTCCACATAGTGAAGGTTTAACATAAAAAATATTATATTTGTCAACTTCAGTTATTTGGATAATATTGAATTTATTAAGATCCTGTGCATAAAAATTTGAAAAGTATTATTATTTGATAATGACTTACAAATAAGTGTACAAAAAGTATGGTAAATAAAATTAGAATAAGCGAGGGGGTTGACAAACACGCGATTGATACAAATTAAATCCGATTTTTGTTATTTCTTACTGCAGACATTTACAAATAAAGATAATATACCTATACAGTATTATTATATAACCACCAAAATAACAGAATATATAAAAATTATCTGCAACGAAATGCTATGTCAGTTACGAATTAAATAGGATGAATAATACTTCAAGTAAGTAATCGTAATTGCCAACATTTAACATTATTGTTTATAAGTATTAATGTGTTTATAATCAACATACCATATTCCTCGTACCTCCTGGTGCCCGGTCTTGGTGGTGCTTCAAGGGTCCTGTACAGCCGTTGGCCAGGTTTTGGCGACCTTCCGGAAGTTCCCGACGATCTCCGAGACTTATTATGATGGTCTCCCGACACTTTAAACTTCACTTGGAGCATTTTGCACCTTCCTTATTATCTGTGTATTAGCCCGGCTGACTTGAGACTGATTATTGCTATGTGGTTAGAGCATACAAATACAGTTTCGTATTTCTCTTCTTAGAATCGGATTTCATCTACCATGTTGATAATATTATAATGATGACGATGTTTCTAGATGTAGTTGCAATGGTACTACTAAGGACGATACCAATTTAGTTATATGTATATTTTTGATAATGATAAAAAATAGAATTTCAATTAAAAGGAAAATGAGTTGGAGGTAAAAATTTACGGTAATTTAATTAAAACTCTGAATGAACTGGTCGCTAATAAAATCGTTATGTAAAGTATTGTTTTAATTAAAAATAAGGCATTTATTAATACGAGTGTCTTAACTTGCACCTGTGCGCGCACAGATCGTTATAAATTTTGCGTATTTACTGTTTAATAAATTGTTTAATATTGTAAACTGTGCTACAATACGCGCATAACTGTCGGGTTCCGCTTTAAAATAAACGCGATTTCACGAATAAGCTTGCAAAATGAAACGTTGGGATGGAAAGAAATTTTAATTAAAGTAGAGTTTAAATAAGATTATTAAAAAACCGTATTTTATTGACACTTCGTGGATTTCAAAATACGGCCGTAAAAGTCCAAACCAGATACAAAAAATGTGTACACGTTATAACATTCTGATAGATGCATTATTTGGCAGTGGCGATGAGGGCCTGTTGAGAAGTTGTCGACGATTGGTAACTGACAACAATTACTACTATCTGACTAATATTAGGTATTTAATATCCCCTAAATAGCTGTTAAATGATCGTTAAATATTTCTTAAGAAATGATCACTGCTTTGATAATTGCCCGATAGATGGCACTGACAATTTTTCATACAAAATATATTGTCAATTATTGCTTAAATAATTTCAGAAAACAGATAGGATTTGCAACAATTATAAAATTGTAATCGGTGAACATCGCAGTGATTAAAAACATGCATGTCATTATATGTATTTAGAAATGTTTTAAACTGCACTCATGTGGTACTAGTGTATTAAGTGAAATACATATATCATATATCTAGTAGATACTTAGTTATATTTCTATTAAATACGTCATAATAGTATTTAGTTTCCCCTAAATAGCCGTGAAATGGTCGTTAACTATTTATTAGTAGACTATTAATGCTTTGACAATTGCGCAAAATATGGCACTATCAATAATTTCTCATATAAAAAATATTGGCAATTATTGCCAAAATAAATTCAAAAACACATAGGTGCGAACGGCAAGAAGATTTTTGTTTACAGACAATTAAAAAATATTTTTCAAGATAAAAGCTTAATAATAATTAAGGTGCCGTCGTCACTGTTATTTTGACTTAACATATTATTTATGGACTACTTGATAGGTACAAAGCATCACCTAACTTGGTTAAGTATTGTACATCTCCACGATGAGAATTCAAACAGATTGTGAGAAAATATCCCGTCTAATAATTAACATAGCGATTCACTTGTCAGGGAAATCCGGTGAAGAATGTAAAAAAAAGTGTTCGCTGTTTACATGTTATATCAAAGCATGTCAGGTCGGTCGTTTGGAATAAGCAGTATCAAAGTCAAGTAGGTATGTAAACATTGCACAGATGCACGGTAAGTGGGCATCTCAACAATGTGATATTGAGAATATTGAGTCCGTGGGGTCGACTGGGTTAAAACAATACCCCATAATATGAAATTTATATCACTAAAATTTTATCTAGGTTTATTGTTATGCAAATTCTATCGTTAAAGTCAGCGTAAAATGCGGTATTTCTTGAATATTTGAGCTACTTATTACAACGGATTAACGGAGACGCAGTCAAAGTGTGAAATATTATAATATCACTATTGTATATTTTAATTCTTATTTATATAGTTATTTAATAGAGTAACTAACAATAATAATAGACAATTATTGTATTAATTATTAGGAACTTTATGATGGTAAATAACACTTTAAAACATTTTAATAATAATCATTTTAACAAGTGCAAGGAAGTCATAGCAAAAAATGATTACCTACTTTGACGCCGGCAACAATCATGTAAGTACACCTACTATCCATTATCTATATTTAAATCATAATGTTTAATGTTAAATTATAAAGCAATTTATTAACTGAATTTGAAATACCTACTTCTGCTAGCGTAGTTAGAAATTATTCCCAAGAAAGACAGTTGGATGGGTAGCTTAATGGATATAACCATCGTCCGGAAAGTGACAGATGTGATTTTGAATACCAGTCAGTTCAAAATGAATCGTTTTCAACACGATGTATTATCAATTTATTTAGATAACAAAAGTATACGATTAACTGAGGGTACCTACATGATGTAAATTGATTTTAAATTCTAATTGATCAAAAATTTCTAGGTGGGATCTTTGATAGTTGTATGGGTACATAGTAGAATTAAGTGTACAATATAATATCAGCGATGATTTCCTTTGTCGCAATCGATTAGTCAACACAATTAAAAGGGGGCCTCGAAACAGTTTTTAAATCATTAAATTATACCAAAATCTTAGAAGATACGTATTATACAATATTACCCAAAGCATAACAAAATCCCTATATACATATTATTATATGTGATCACCCATCAGTCATCACTGTCATACTCAATATTAATTATTTTTAGTTAAATGATGAGATTTTTTAATCGCGGGTGGGGGGCTCAAAATTAATCAGTTCATCGGGTCTGCACGTCCCTAAACCCTTAATTGCATAGAATATAAAGATGCCGAATATATAAAACCGATTCTTATGAAACAGTATAAAAAAAACTATTACTTATTCGAATAAAGTTGAATTTTGAAAAAACACCGTTTAGTGGCATATATAAATACATGTAGGCAGTGAGCACTACAGTCATAAATTATTTATTCTAGATAGAAACGGTTACCTGGCAAACGACAAACACACCGGAATACTAAAACGGCGCGAAATCTGCACAAGGTAAATAAATAACCGGCACAGTGGTATATTTGCATAGCTGCCGAAGTCTCAATATTTACATGCGACTCGCGACAACACGGCGAATAAAATTAACTTTGATTTTAAATTAAAACCATATCACCGGCCCGGCCTCACCTCACCTGGCCGCTATACGGCTGCGTTACGACTGAATGGGAAATCGGAGTTATTCAAACAATACGGGCAACACTGAGATAGATTTGAAATTGGAATAACAACAAAATAATGACCTGTCACTTTGTACGAGATCGGAGAGGAGATATCGCGGCTCGGTGGGCGGCTGGGCAATGGATATGGAGAAAGCAAAATGCATTCTGCCCGAGTTCAAAGCAAAATCAGTCAAAATGGTGCGATCGTTTGGAAAGGTTATATTCTATCATAATGAGTTGGCGAAAATATTCGCGGGCTTCGTGTATATTTCAAATTAGGAACATCACAAATTAAATTAAAACATCATGACAGAAAAAGAAAAAGTCACTATCAATCAAGTTCCATAAAAAATATGAATCATTGTACTTTTTTATAACATAATTTATTAATAACACAGAAGCCACGAAATAGTTATTCGGAAGTACGTGGCAACTCAACGCACATGACCGAAATCGACTTGCAGGGATCCAGTAGGTAGTAGATTGGTCTATCTATGCTGACCATTATGATAAAATTTAATGATTTTGTAATAATTTCATGAAGGTTTCCTGCAAATATCCAGGATCGAATCATTGGTTGAACAATAAATGGGAGTCCGAACAATGTTTTTTTCGGCTGGAAAGACGCGCAACATTTGGGTGTTCTCTCAGTAACGATAATTATTGTAACTAAATAACTATTAAATTTGTATAAGTAATATATTTTAATACATTTAGATGTTATACCCAGGGAACTCAGAAATAATGGGAACTGAAATAACTAACGGGTAAGGCGATAGCAGGTAACCGACTCGAGTAAGGAAGAATCCGGGTTAACTTACACACGTGTCAAGAATACGTTTTACGTCGAATACTGAAAACTGCTCTCGGTTTATGCATTTACGCTCATTTAATGTTGGTGTATCACACACACTATTGCACGTGCATAATTCGTGCTTCATTTTCGTAGGACACTCACACATTCAAAACCCTGCATCAACATGCGGCGTATTGAATATAGCCCATCGCTATTCTATTTATTATCTGTTCTGTGGTTATATCCTTTCCGATGAATGAGCAATTCAGTTAAAAAGATAACGAATGAAACTAGTAGCTGAATAATATTATAAAGTCATAACTAAGTAATGTAAAACCACATCCACTATACATTTTTTTAATCCAAAAAACAACTTCCTGTGTGTATGTATGTATGTGTACTCTAAGAGGCCATCCGGAGCCTTCCTGGGTAAATACCCTCTTGATCCACAATGATAGAATAGGAAACACTATCGGTACTGTACTGCCCTTCCAAGGAAGAAAGTAACACGCAAAACTTGTGAAATTGAGTTATGAATGCCATCCGTTAGGTAATTTTGAAAGCCATCAATTCTGTTCACTTTAAAATTTTAAAATCAGTATTATCACTAAAATACCGTTAAAATCATCAGTGAAAAAACGGACATCTGCTAAAATAATACACATTTCTTAGCAAAAAGGCAGTCATGGCACCTATGTATTGCAGTTAAGGTTTCCAATCCTGGGATCCCGAGCTATTTTCGATACCTATGAATCCCGGGATTGATAAACATAATCCCTAAACTTTCGGGATTGATTTTTTTATCAATTTTTATGGAAAATAAAATAAAAACGAAAATATAACAGAAAAAATACTTTTAATAACAAATAACTACATTAGAAATAAACAAAAAAAAAAAAACAATACTTATGTCATTTATCTCGAAAGTGTGTGTGCCTTCTAACTTGGAAAGGCAGTGTAGTGAGGCACAGAGCAGTACCCTCATTAATGGCTATTTCTTTCAGAACAAATCTACTTGTTTATAGGCGTTACAGGGTTTTATAATATGAACTATAAGCAGATAGACATTCCTGTTAGATAAAATTCTCATTCTGGGAATTCGGGAGTTATAAAAAAAACCCGAATAGAAACAATATCAGACTCGGCTCCACAATAAAATTCATCATACAGATTTTATAATAAAGGAACGCGGTACAAGCGATGGCAGATAACTCTCCCAGAACCGCGCGGTCGTGGGAAAAATAATCCACAGTATAAACGCAGTCATTCATTCATCTGAATCAGAATTCAACAAAACTTTGGTTATGTTAGTTAGCATTTCATCTATCAGCGGAAGAGAACCGAGTAACAAATTGGAAAGTCAATCAACACAGTAAGTACTGTTACCCGCAGTGAAATGACTCCGGTAGTCTGATAAGCGAAATGCAATTAAAATTAGTGTATCGGCTCACAAATGGAAGAAACAGTAATCGACTAAGTTATCGATGCAAAAAAGTAACAGTACATTAAAAAAAAATGGATTGAATTCCAACCATTTAATAGGTACAGTTTAATTATCTACAATGAAATCAAATGGGTGCTTCATTAATCTGTATATTTTTTTGCTACATTTAAATTAAACAATAAAATTTTACAGCTATTTGTAGTATATAATAATATAATACGGATATTCCGCGTGTATAATGTCTCTACAGCCTACATTGGTCTTGGTCCTCAGAAAAATGGTTTGCAATCATTCCTCGTAAAAAAGAGCGTTATGAACATCTTCAATCAGCATCGAAAAGTATGAAGGAGTGCTCAACACATTTTGAAATTTAATACACCATTTCTTTTATTCAACGAATAATTATTCACAAGATTTGAGAATGCAATATTTTATATATTGAACATACATAACTTGAAAACACCTCAGATATATATCTACTAAAAATAATCACATTTTAAAAATATACGATGCCTGACGGGATTTGAACCCACTCGTATCGCGCCAATATGCATAAAAACAGATAGTCATTCATAATAACGCAATTTGAGCATTGCATGTAGAACCTACTAGTTTAAATTATCGTAAATAAGTAGGAGGCCTGTAGCTGAATTGGTTAAAGCATATTGGCGCGATACCAGTGGATCCCATTAGGCGTCGTATTTTTTTCAAATGTGATTTTTCTAGTAAACAGGTATATATCTGAGGTGTTTTCAAATGGTGTAGTATGTTCAATATTAGTATCAATTATGAATGTGTCCAAGTTTAAAAAATGCTTTTAAAATTAATAACTTCAACTATATATTAAAAGTTGTAGTGTTTATATTTCTGCATGTGCAAATGACGGAATAAGATACAATTCAACGTTTGAATCGCCGGCTTCGTCCTCTGAGAATGACATTGCCAATTTATACAAAAAGGTTTTTTAAAAAAATCGTAAAAACGTGCGTTTTTTTTATCAGTATTCGAAAGCTTCCTAACGTTAACTTCACATTGACAAAAAATTAAGTATTCACGATTATGACGGCAGTAGATAGATGGGGTTAATCTTGAAAATTTTCTTAGCTAGTAAATAATATACTTGGATCTTTTATCGTACCTACTTATTATTGTATGCGCTTCGATTTCTAATATTTTTTTACCAAGTACACTGCACTTATAACTATGTGTATAGCACAAAATACTAGCACAACAACACACACAAACTCCGCTTAAAAGAAACAATTTGGGATTAGATTTTAAATTGTAAAACTGCACTCGTCCATAAGAGCGCACTCAGTGGCCGACCGATTCAATTAAACTGGAAACCGGGAGCCGAGAGAAGCATAATAATATTTTTTTAAATGCCGTGTGAGGATGACTCAAATTCTTATCAAATAAAATGTATGAAGAGGCGTTGCGGTTTCCCTACCTACCTATCTACAAATATAATATTATGATGTATTTATTAATCAAGACAGTGACTTGGCCAATAAATGATAAGCAAATCGTACGAATCGGAAATCAATATTATGTAAATAACAAAAAATATAAGTACTTATCATGAAATATTAATGTTTGTAAAGCCTCAATTACATTGAGCTTCTTTACGAGCTGTTTATTGACGAATTTACAATCTGCCTGTAAAGTCGCCCAGTGTGATCATCGAATAAGCTAATAAGCAGGTTGTAAACACTCTACCGAGGAAAGTTGAAAGCCGGTCAACTTTACACGCTACACGCCGGCGTGTGGGCCTACTGCGTCTGCGCAGTACCAACATCCCGGTAAAAAAAACGAACTACGTTCTGTCAAAATAGTCGCTGGCTTGTGGCTTCTCAGCGAATGGAAAGTTTTGTGTGTAATCATCAAATCGCAGTAGCTGAATCGCCCGCTTTTAAATTCGCCAATAAACAGCTCGCAAAGAAGCTCAATGTAATTGGGGCTTAAGTAAATAAATCTGTTATATTTTTATTTTATTTATTCGACGCAAGAAATGATTAAGTACAGGACACTTTGTTTGCGCACAACACTTTATTAGTTTCTAATCGGATTCTAGGACAATAAAAATGCATGTTTTTTGGGTCGACGCCAGTTTATAGGGACATTGGGTGGAGCGAATGGATAATAACCAATAGTTTTGGAGGTTCCGTTCTGGAGAGGATACAGAAGATAAAAAAGAATGTATTATCATAATAAGTCATTTTATGTTGCAGATTCATTTGTACCTACTTTAACGCTATTATAACGCGCATAGTATAAAAATCATTTTACATTTGAACACACGTTTAGAATCACCTATAAATATTCTTGATCAACTTATACATTACAGGAACCACAACATTCACATTCTATTATTGACAATGTATAGCTGTACGTGAAAAAACAGACGCGTCTTCTATTGAGAATACATAGAGAATCAAATGCACTGAATCACGAAGATCATAAGTAACACACGTAAATAATACTGACATGTCAAAGATGGCGACTATAAACAATATATTATAACCGACATGTGTCAATGTACTAACATATGGAAATATATTTTTCTGTTGCTACCAATTCAACCACATTAAAAGCGTACAAACTACATTTATTTGAAGTCAATGTAGTTTAACTAAATCGGGAATGAACTCAAGACGGAAACGTTATAATAGCATTTATTTCTCATTACGACATATGTTTCCGCTATCAATCACTTGAGCGAAGTTGAAACTGGTTCATTTAATGTGATTTTGAAGATGATTTACAAGAAAGCGTGACCAATGATTATTGTTGGATTAGTGAATCCATAATACCAATGATTTTTTTCTATTCAATAGATTTGGCATTCACCTTGTGGTGGGTAATCAATCAATTTGTAACAAAAACTACCAAGTATATTAATTAATGTGTGGTATGGTTTATATTTTTTTTAAGATAAGCACGCCACTGGAACAAGTCCCAATGAATCAGAATAACAATTCTACATTATTCAGGTTTGATAACAAAGAATCGCTTTACAATCCCACAATACTAATATAGCAAATAGTTGAATCATTGTTGTAGTACGACACAATATCGATGGTTTGTGCAAAATCGTACTAAGTACTCAACCACAATGTTCAATTTATAAAGTTGATTACAATATAAACAAACAATAATGTTCTTGCGAAACAATAAATTTATGTTAGAATTAATTTTCTTTTGGTGCCTTTTTCTATCTAATATTGCAAATGGCAGTACATCTCCCTATCGTAGGCCAGTCGTTTTCGATCACCAACGCCTTGGATATTGAGCCACTTACGGAGGTCGCGTAGCCAAGATAATCTTCTGCTTCTTTCTACCTCCACCTGTATTATGAGCTGGAGTAAATTATACTTCTCAGTGTGGAAAATAGTATGGAGCCTTTTCGCGTTTGATAATAGCTACTGGTTCGTCTTAAAACCTCGTCATTGGCAATGTGATTACTGAGTCAATACATCTCGAATCTCGAAAGCCTCCAACCTTTCGATGGTCCGTTCCTTCAACGTCCAACTTTCAAGTACAGGTGTAACGTAGCACCTGATCGCCATCCATAAAATGTGTTTTGGAACGGCGGGATCAACTTCATACAAACACTTATTTATATTTAAACTGGCTTTATTAGAATATAATACCTATATAATAATTATCTAGTTTATGTGTTGGACATAAATTTGTAAACAGTCTGATTTGATATAGTGATAGAATGCACTCGATGCTTCCTTCTTTAGTGCTGAGTTGATTTTGATTTGAAAGCTAGTAAAGCTATATAAAAACAAACATTATTATTTATTGATATCAAGCATAGCATTCTCAGACATTGAGGTTGATAAAAAAAAGTAGATACATATAAAACATTTATTATAAATTATAAGAAAGAAGTTTAGAAACAATGGGTGATAAAGCATACCTTATCAAATGTAGGTACACCCAGACGACTGTTATGCTGCTTATTAATACTTATTGATAAGAAATATTGAATAAGAATATAAAGACAGGCGCAAAACTACGGGGCTATAACAAACGCCAAGACTTTTGTTTTACAATTTATCAAGAGTGCTTCTTGCCATCTCAATTTAATGAATTACAGTGTTTATTCGTAGATTGAGAATTCTGTAAATCAAAAACTAAATATAAAACTGAAACAGTTTATGTAGGTAGGTACCAAAATAAAATAAAATGAACGTCGCGTACAAGTGGCAAAATCAATCAATTTAACTTTCAACTGAGTTGCACATTGAAAATCATCTCGACTGGGATATGGACATATCCCAAACCCGGACGCAATGTTGCAACTCTCTTGCAAGGCCATGCCGAATCGAATGAAAGAATAGTTTGCTAGAAATTTGTTACCTGCGACAACAGATGTTTTTTTCTACCAAAAATGTCCCACCGATGCTATGTGCGGCAGTACATTAAGTCACGTGTGTTTTGTGAATGACAACAAAATCACATCGTTGCAGTCGACACGATTTTCAATGTGCGACCAGCCTTAGTTATACTGAGATCGTTTTGAGGATGGGTGTATAGTCCCAAACAGCTGTCAACATTAATTAACTCTTAAAATTGTTTGTTTCAATACAAGTATCACGGTTTCACACGGTTCGATTCAGAGCATTGTCAAAATTTCGCAACAAAAAAAAATGCTCATTTTAGATTCAGGAACTGCTAGTATCATAAAATAATAGACTATAGATAATGACAGATAAGAGAGTTAATAGTAGCCAATCAATAAATCAGTAAACTAGACATTATTTATAGTTGTACTATATACCTACGTGAACATGATATAATTTCATTACGTGGCACACTAGGCAACTGCACTATATTATGAATTTATATGTAACTATGTAAGAGTAGACAATCGATAATTTATTCTTATTTATAAAAGTGCATATTTTTTTTATCAAGGCTATTAATAAATGCGATAGTAATAGGCGCCTTCCTTGTAAGGAAATAAAATAAATATATTATTTATTTGATCTCTTGTGCCTATATATTATAATAATAAGTGTAAGTCATTCACATCTATAAATGCAACCAGATAGCTATGTACTGTCGCAATATTTTTTTAAACAAACGTATATAAATATTTATTCATCTTACTGTAACTTCTGTTAGGTACTGTAATCATTGTGTTATCAATGTTATCATATCATTTTCTCTATAACTTTGATATTGACATAGTCATGGTTATTGCTTACTTTCAAAACATAAAAAAGTACTTAGGTTACTATGTTTTTTTTTACAATTTTTATCACTTGCGCAGTTACATTGTGATAAAAACATCATTAAAAATGTTATACCTTTCAAATATAAAATATATATTTCAGTAGAGACAAGAAATGTTGTTTTTCTTGCATTGAGTCAGCGATTTTCAAACTGGGAGGCGCGAAAAGTTTAACACAATTATTAATGTAGCCACAGGTTTGCAGTTTGCAAATGCATAGTTTATAAAACTACACAACTGGCGCGTTTGCAGTAGTTGGCCATTAGATATAATTAACATTATATTTAAATGTGGTAATTAAGAAGTAATTAACTGGTCAGCAGTGAATGTATTCATAGGAAAAAGTCGCCTGCGGCGCTGCTTTGTTTTGAGACTATTAAATATTTTAAACATGTGGTTGAAAGATGTGGGGTCTATGATAGAATCCATTTGTCAATGAACGATGATGAATTTGGATTGACTACTATTGAAATTGATTGTGCTAATAATGATAAACAAGCACATTCGTCGCATGAAAAACAAATTAATTTAAAAAATATATACATATAAGTAGTAAAACCTTGTTTTTTTTTCATTTTTGTATTAGTACATTGTTATTGACTATTTAAAAGGGTGTCTGTATTATTTAATGAAATAAAGGGGGGGAGGTGCCTAGATTATATTTTTTTAAAAGGGAGGCGTAGTAGCATAAAGTTTGGAAACCACTGCATTAAGTATTCTGTACATTCTTAACACGAATAGACAAAATGGAAATGTAATTCAAACAGAGGGACGTAATAATATTGATACGGGATTCGTAACCTCTGCAAATTATGCTCGTATTCTAAATAAAACCTTAGAATAGTTTTAAACGTTTTATCTCTGGTTAAGTGGCGGTTTAATCGTACAAAGATAGCGGAATTAGTAGGCACGGCACGCCTATGAATATTGCGCAATTGGAATGAATGCTCGTGGTAATAAAATAATAAAATGCATTTTTACTACGACGAATTTCCGCCGTATTCTGGAAAGGTTGGGAAATGTTTGCAGGACAGAATCTACAATACCGGAATTAAAGCTATACCTCAGATGAGGCATGGTCTAAAACTCTAAAAAAATCGTGACTAGGCGATACGCGGATTGTGCAAATGACGCGAGCCGAACGAAATATAATTTGTCATAAAAATCCAACATGCGTCCATTTAATGTTATGTTTATTGTTATATTACTAATAATAATAGTATATTCATTGGCATGTTTTCTTTTTTTAAGTACATACGTAAAGTTTTTTTAGTCATCTTTACCCGATTTAAGAATATTTTCATCCGACGCCATGACGAAACAAATCGACGTGCTCACAGGTCGACTATCGCTCTCCGAATGGCAACGCGGCCGAAATTACGTCCCACATACTATTGAAAATTATTTGCCGTTTCACTTATGTGTGCTCTTAATCAAAACACATGAAAGTTGACAGAAAAAAATTCTGCCTTTATTGACATAAATAAATGAAATTGGATTACATACAAAAAACTAAGAATATCATAATTAGTAGCATTCCCTTGATTGATGGCTTAGTTTAATTAAAAGTTTATTAAAATGCGTAATATTATTTTTCTATCGCGTAATTTCGCGAAAGTTATTGAAGGGATTTAAATATATATTTGCGTTTTCGTTAAATTAGACTTAGGTATTTATTACTTAAATGATTTGGCATTTTCTTGGTAGAATTCCATTTTACAAAATGATAATAGGTATAAATTATATTAAATTCTATGGGGTGGTTTATTAGTCGATAACCATTTCGATAGTCACATCATTGTCAAGACTTTCACTCCAGGTCAGGGATAATACCTTGGTACTAAACTCGAGGTTCGTTTATCTTTTGTAGTCTTGATAATGGTGTGACAACCGAAATAGTTATCGCATATCGACTAATAAGCCAACCTGTAGAATTTCACATAATTGATATTATCATTTTATGACTTATTCAGTTGACAGCACATGTGCATATTATTTTTCTTATAAAAAAAACATAATATCGACTGTTGCGAAATACAAATTCAAGCAAGTAACTGTGAAAGTAACCAAAGTGCTAACTTTTCAGTAGAGCAAAAGCAAGGAATTCATAACGTAATCTGAATTTCAAACCATGTGATGGTGTTGATTAAAACATGTTTAAAAAAGCCTACAAGACATGTTTTTGATGTGTTGATAAAACAGGCAGCAAGAGCGAACAAAACGTGTGGTAAATAAACGAAAAATAACAAAAAAAATACTTTTTACTAATTCTTCTTTTTTTTCTTCTTTGACCATGTCCAATCTAATAAGATCATATGGGCCTCCACATAGTGGAGGTTTGTATTAAGAGATTTAAGTTTTTACGAGAAATGGATTAGGTTCATACTCTGACTCATATTCACATTGAAAAACAATATGTGAACTTTCCAGACCCAAGATTCGAACTTAGGACCCACGACGCTATAGGCCGACGCTTAAATCGCGCGGCCATAGTGGGTGTATGTATATAATAATTAATTAATAATACAAATTACTTTCGGTATACTTATCACTTGGGTTAAAAGTTAAAACATTTTCGAATCCGAGATTTCGGGATTCCCGGACGCTGTGAATGTAAACCCTGACTACCTACGATCTATTTCTATTACAATGTTTTCATGAAAAATGAGGAAGAATCCAATTATCTACAGATACATATTTTTCACAATTTAAGGACAGCGTATTATTAATATCTTGCAATATGGAGAGGTAGACTATTAATAATGAATTCGGTAATGACCATCCGCTCAAACCCAAAAGCGATGTCTATAGGTAACGAGAATACCACAATCACCCATACGTTGGATATGGATGGACACGTTGTAAAGAAGATATGTGTGTTCCATCCAGCCAAAGGGATTAGATACCAAACCAAATATTGTGATACCTTGTGGCATTAGTATTAGTTTTTAAAACACATTAAAGAATGGGAAACACAATAATTGGTACTAGCATACATTAACATCACGGAAATCAATTATCTCATACAAAACATTAACACAGGTATTTCAATTATAATGTGAATACTTTCTATTTTAAAATTAGTCCGTCACGGTACATTTTTTTGCTTCGAATATTATTATGCATAATATAAAGATATTAATTTTGTTCATAATGTAAGATCATTATTCATTAATCATTACATCGATATGTTATGGGAAAAAAACCTGTCTGCCTAGAGACCAGTGTTATTGTTATTAAGCTATTATCTCAAAGCCGGTTATTACGTATTGATTACCAGAAATAAACAATGCATTCAAGATTTTGCTGGTGGTTTTTACAAAGCCTGGGGTTGCATTCAATTGGCAAAATACGTATATTTACTTTTCATATTAGTATATTGGAATCGGGTCATAGCCACTGAAAGATGACAGGATGACAGCTATACACGGTGCCATCTGTTTTGCCATCATCGGTGGCAGCTGTTTTGACTGTCACTTTGTTATTATTTCTAAAATAACTTATTATTTAATTCTGTTATGTTTACGAGAATTAAACTATAGTAGTAAGTCCATATTGACGACATTACAGGTAATTTACAAGTAGGTCACCCTTTATGTTTAGGGTAGGTAGTGGGAATGTTAAATTTAAAATTATCTACTTGCCTACATTTCTTTTCGAAGATATATTATTTTATTTCTTTTGGTACAAGTCTGTTTGCTGGAAGCCAGGAGGAAACAGCGATAATTTTCAACAACAAGAATGATAACCCAATCTAACCTAACCTAATAAATAATCAAGCATGTATATCGGCTATTTTCAAAAATTGTTTGCTGCTGTTTTCAGCTAAACAGACAAGGACCTTTGTTCTTTTGTATTTTTTAAGTCTTAAAAAATATTTTTTTTTGAAATATCCAAAACCGATTTTGAGTTATTTCCACATTTTTTGTTATTGTGAGTTACTCTACTTTACTATGTGTCACGTCAAGTCAATTTCGAATTAGTAATAATTCAATTTCACCAAATTTGCACTTTCCGTAATTTAGCCCTCGCATACATCCTACTAATTTCGAATTTCCTATCACCTAAATAATATGTATTTAATTCTATGACAAATACGAAACATTTCTAAGTAAAAAAAAAAACACATCACATAATGATAACGTTATCATTACGCCTATTAATCACAAACAATTTATTTATGCACTATCTATGTAGACAAAATTAATTTACTTCACATCAAAATTGTACGATAAACTTCACTGAAATAATTCACATTCAAAATAGGCGCAAGATTTTTTTTTGATTGTTTCACTACCATTGCCGGAACCGGACTAACAGTAGGTGAAGAATTACAACTTACGAATTATTTGTATGAGAGAATGTTATACAGAAATGCGTAAGTAAGTACCTACCTCTGTTTCCGATATCATGGCACTGATTAGGCCGCTCGCCAATCTCGAGTTGTAGGTACAGGTAAGGTACCTAACTAAATCGACCAATGTGGAGTGTAAACAATGCTGATAAGGAATATTGTCTTATCTGCCTTGTTCATATCATGGAAATGTGTTCAGGTGTATTCATTAATCGGAAAACAAAACTGTTGGAATATCATGATTCATAAAGTGCTCGTTTTCTCAGATTCATTCACATGGCGATATGGTGTAGATTGTAGAAGACAATATGAAAATACGCACAGAAACAATACCACTGACGTACGAGTGACGTCTACTGATATAGATGCTATGGCAATTTCATAAAAAAATTTAAAAAAAATATATGTAACGCAATTTAGAAAGCGCTTCAGAGAGTATAGTAAGAACCGTTAGTTAAAATTCGTCGCAATTAGATAAGATACCTATAGCATAGTAGTCAGTGCGCGTGGCCGCGATTCCTGAGAGACACAGGTTCGTATCCTGCTGGATGTCGTATTTTTTTCAAAAAGATTTTTTCTATCGGTTACATATTTCTCAGAAGTGTTTTCAAATTATGTATGTTCCATTGTAATAGTTGGATTTATGAATTGCGTAGAGAGATTATACATATAACCCATAGAAGTATATAAATAAATTTAAAAGGAATGCTGCATACACAGTTTTGACCAAAAAGTACGACATGACGGTACTTAGTGTAAAAAACAAAATTAAAAGTTTGCGGTCATATTTTTTCAAAGAACATCAAAAAGTTAAGGAAGCATCAGTTACTTACATTGCAAATTGACAGTACCTAGTCAGTAATATTATATTAAATTTAAATCGCTTTAACTTAAGTTGATGTAATCAGTAAGTACTTATTGTGACAGATGTCGTTTACGGGGGAATATTAATAATTCATATAAGAATATTTATCATACATGTAATGCAAAGTACACGTACATGTATTATCTATGATTTGACCATAGACTAGACTTGACGAAGTGAAAACTTTGATGAACAATGTAGACAGCGAGACGAATGCCTCTGTTTGACGCATGCACAAAACTGGAATTTAAAAGTTAAGTGAAAGTGGATGAAGAAGTGATTAGATGTGGACTTAGCTAATGACCCACAGTCCCGGTGGAGATACAATAAACGAGTTGTACGTTTTGTACAAGAGACCGCACATAACACAATCCATCAAATTGTGCCGCCTTAGATGGCTGGGCCATGTACACACGATGAGTCCTGCATGACATAAAAAAAACTGAGATTCGGAAAATACGGGAGGCGAATGAAGATCAGGGGCCTTATGTTGTAACTTGCGAGTTAAAGTCGCCCGGTCGACATGACGTCATATGACATCATTGTGACGTACTACCGGAGTGAGTCAAAGCATTCGAGAAATTAACTCTACCCAAATACTGGCATTATTTAATGTCCCCATACATGAATAGGTGTTTCAGCATAATAATATCTATGGTGAGCTGTGTGCGTCGGGCGGCTTGCCTCGAGCGTGTATTGAACTTACGTCACAATTACGTCATGTCGTCGGGTGACTTCATATCACAAGTTATAACATAAGACCCCTGGTCGACTGCGTACGAGATAGAGGGATAGTGTCCAACTAAATGATAGAGGAGGTCAAGAATCATATAGGATTATCATAACGCAGGGAAGAAGAAGTAGTTGACTCTAGTTTGTTACATGGAATTGTTTTTGATCATAATATAAATAGGTAGGTAAATAATAATATGTCCCAATCGGTAGGACTTACTTTATAAATTGCACATTACATAAGTATTCATTGTTTTCTTATCTAATACTAGATGCCTATACGTAATTATTATCTTCGATTTTGACAGTAAGTCACCTGTAATAATTTTGTTTTAAGAAAATCTTTATCCATAAGAAAATCAATGTTAATCTGACCAGCGTGAACAAAGATTTTTTTTTTAAAAGGAACATAAAATTATTATTACAGAAAACTACATTATCATAATAATCAAACATAGAAAATTAAATGATAGCGGCCTTAAAATTCATAACAATAAAAACAAGTAATTTTAATGAAGTATAATAAAATAACATTTTAATAAAATCACTCACCATCAGTTGAGTCACCTATACTCTCAGGAGGCGTTGAATAGCTCACTCTTCTAGAATCTTCTTCTTTTCTTCTTAGTGCCTAAACAAGAAAAAAATAAAAGATGTTACATTCATTTAAAAATGACATCTATGTTTCTGAGCATAAAACAGTTGGATGTTTGATTACCTGAGCTGTTTCATGAAATGCTGTACAGTTGACCATATTAATATTATGTACAATCAATTAGTTTGAGCCAAAATTGTACAGCATGCAGTAATATTCCTCGTAATATAGATGTTACTGTGAAATTAGGTAGGTTTTGTACAGTTGTTATTGCTATTGATTAAACATATCGATAAGGGATTACATAAAATGTGTATTGCATTATAGTTAATGTTGTGCACATAATAAGAATTATTTAGGATCAATTTATTAAAATGCATTAAAAAGCAATAATTTCCTCATTACATATACAAGCTTTAATTAACGTTAATATATTTTATATTTGACTATGAGAAGAAATATTTAAAAATCAATGCTGTAATAAATAATTTAAAAATATGTTTGAAAAGTAACTATTATAGATAATATAATAATAATACAATAATGCGGGTCCACCATGTATTGACAGTAAACACAATAAAAGAAATATTAAGGTAGACGAAAATAATAACTTTAAACATTGACTTATACCAGGACACACACTCCCACATAAAATCTCAATATGTATTACAGTGGACACATTTGTAAAATAGGTCAAAGACAATACGAACACAAATTTGCAATAATCACCTGATAAAGTTGATTGCTTAACTAGACACAAATGCATTTTACGTGTATGTGTGGCTTTAAGTATACACTTGAACCCGCCGTTAGCAGAATAGGACTATGATGCTGTAAGCCAGTGATGCACAAACTGCGATCCAAAATAACAAGTAATACATTTTTCATTGAATATGTCAAAATTCTAATTTCCTATATTATAGTATATTCACTTGTGCAAATACATATTGTATGTAATTTAAAATAATAAAATGTATGTCTCGTCTAGTATAATATATCATTATTTTTTAACACTTTTAACCACTGCGGCCCGTGAAAAATTAGAAAATGTACACATTGGCCCCTTCTTTCAAATAGGTTGTGCACCACTATGAAGGTGGATTTTCAATAATGATTCTTATTGTTATGTAGGTAGATATCATTCTTTTACCACATTCAATCAACTGTATATTTATTTATCTGTCAATGAAGGAATGACATTTGCATGATCAAACCTAGATTTTTATAAGCACGTTCGTTTACGACAGCCATTTTATTATTCACATGCTACGTCCATTAGTAAGTCATTTTAAACATATAACCATGCAGTTAATATTAGATTTTGAATATTAAAATGTACTTAAGTATAAATTCAGAATTTCACCTAGAAAATTAAAAAAAAATCTTAATCCAGTAAAAAAATGTAGCATTTAGAGTCAAGAGATTTTTCGGAAAGTGTTGGCTTCGAAAACCCCTCTGTTCTGCATTTCATCAGGTAATTGATAGAGTTCGGTAAAATAATAATATTGACACAGATAATGATTTCATTTCACTTGTGATTAAAAAATGGATAATGATATTGATAAATAAATAAAAACAAAATTTATCACAAAATACTGAAACAAAACGTTAAAAAAACATAATATAAGCAAAAAAAAAATCAGGCAAAGCCAAGTCATTTGTAATCATTGAGTAATGACCTGAGCCAAAAGTGTCTCCACTTTATCCTTGTCCATGAGTGAGGAGTGCACCCGCTTGTTTTTGAGGTGGTGCGGGGTGTCACGGCGGTGCAGACGGCTCCGCACGCTGAGATCATGCTCGTCCTGGTCACCCTCCAGGGTCTTCCGCCTCTTGCGAAGCCTCACCCCGTCCATGGCGGCCTGGGCGAGGGCCGACGACGTCTCTTCATCTTCGTCGGCCTCGTCTCCGGGGGCGGGGCCCGATGTGAAGCCCACTCGCTTCGGACCCGTGTATTCCTGGATGCCACGCCATCGTTTAATAAGCCCATGCTTTTTTTGCTATCACTATATTATACCGTGTGCCGATATCGAAAGGATTGGCGTTAAAATAACTTTTTTTATTTATGAATGTTCTCTTCTATCGAATCTGATATTATCACCCAAATTTCTAACGTATTAATTATACAAAGGGAAATTAATTTGTATTAACAATTATGGTTTGAAATGGTTTTAAAAACAATTGTTAATTTTATAATATTTAAGTTATTTATGTTGACATTATTTTGGGAGACAAACTCAACCTCCGAATGATCATAGGATATCTTCATTCTGAGAAGAACAGGTTTGTGACCCAAAACAGCTGTCAACATTAATAACACAGGAGTTTTTCTACATAAAACGGTTCAATTGATAATTCAATTTTGATTACAAATGTGTGCAGTTTTGTTCAGTCAACAATTACTGAGCTCTGTTGAACTAAGGCTGACTTAGTAGTGGATTCAAAAGATTACAAGGATTCTAAACTTTCAATTTAAAGACAAATAGGACGAAATCAATATTTTCTAAAAAGTATAAAACAACCTTTACAATGGAAGTCAATGTTGTTATTATGTTTAAATCAACGAATTACAATTATTTTCAAAATGTGGAAAAGCTCAGATGAACTTTAGGGGCCTAATTAATTCCTAAATAAATAGTCAGTGTATTTTGATCAATCAACCCAAACCATTGCTACTAAGAATTATATCATATATTTTCCCAAAAATAATCAATTACACCTTACAATAAGATAAGACTTAACATCATACTAAAATTATCGAAGACTGCAGGATATGAATTGTAAGATAATAAATCTCCCTACACCAGTATTATTTCTTGCAGAAAAATAGAACTGACACACAAGTGTCCTTCATATAAAAATTTCTTGGACGCTAACCAGAATTCTCAAGACAAGCAATGGATTTTTTTAAAAGTACCTACATAAAAAATTGAAAATTTTAATTATTTTATTAATATGATTATGTTACACCGAAACCTAAATATATTAAAGAAAGTGAAAAATATTAACAGTTTATCTGAAACCGACACCATGAAATTCGAAAATCGAATGAAAATATTAGTAGAACTAAGAACAACATCGTTGCTTTTTTAATATCACACAAACAACATATTTTTAGTAGATAATTGCATGTAGCAACACTGAATGCCATTTTAAATCAACTATGCGAATCTTTCATGAACTACAAGAAAATCATTGGATAACAAAGATTATTCAATATCATTTATGTACTTACACTATAATTTTACACATCCATTAGTTGTACTTTTGATATAAAATTGTTGATGACCAAAACAGAAAATGGTATGTAGTTATTGAATGCGGGGTTAAACAAACTGAATCTCATGGGTGGACGGTTTTCAAGAATGATTGGTCTCAACCGTTGTTCCCACTAATATTATAGTGCATGCGTGCGCAGAGAATCTGGATGTCAACTACAAAATGTTTTTCTATTCACATATTGTATTTAAGTTTTAAATTTTGTTCCACGAAGTGCTACATGTACTAAAAGGTTGTGCACGCACACAAGCAAAAAGGCTAGAAGAAACACTAGTATAAAAACAAAGTCTTGACCAGTAGCAATATGATGATATCCAAGCTCTGCTAGAAAAGATTTTGTCCAATATTACACCTTTCAAATGCATTGGGTTTTAACAATTTTGTTATTTTAGTATAGATAAGTTATTTGAAAGTTGATGACAGAATTATTGAATGATGGGTAACTCACCTCTTCGGTATCGGAGTCCTCATTCAGGTTGGATTCCGATTCTGAAGAATCGTTTTCGGCGGTCGGGGGAGTGTCTTCAGCTGTCGCCAATGTTGCCATTGGAACTTTCTCTGATGCCTTTTGCTGCAAGAAAAAGAAATCAATTGTATTTTTTTTTAAACATTTGTACATATAATAATATGTCGGTATCTACTGGAAATGTCTGTAATGAGATCTACTCTCTTTCCTCACGTTACCGTAAAGGTTTTACGGTTAGCTGTCATGGCAGCTTTAATTAAATTTGTCAATAATTATTCTATAATTTTTTTAGTAAACATTGAGACTTTGAGAGTTGTTTTATAGGCTACTGTAAGATTTATTGACAATTTTCCGAAGTCGGGTTTATTAGAACAAGAAACAATCGGCGATATAACTCAAAAATTGTAGATTTAATCAGTATGGGTGATCGGTCCAACAAATCGTTGAAAAGACGTTCCTATAGAATATAATAATATGACCAGTCTTATAAAACATAAATACTTGAATTAGCAACAATAGAAAAGTTAATATTCTCATATTGGCAACACTGATTACTTTTTTGTAAATAAAATGTAAATGGTGACGCTTTTGCCATCATACTGTTATTTGCATTTTACATTTTAATTCTTCATCTAAATTTCTAAATGATTGTTCGTTTTATAAAAAAAAACTCATCTCAACGTGACTCTGGCATATTTGATTACAAGTGTAAATTTAGCTACAAGATTTAGGTACTCGCCATTTATCAAAAAAAAATCTTTTTGCTTGTTATACCAATCCAATGCAAAAATTACCTTCAGCTAATATTATAACCATTAGTATTATCTAAAAAAAAATGTTAATTTTTATGTAATTACCTTTTCGGCAGCTTCCAACGCAGCCTTGGCCTCACGCTCAGCCTCCGCCATGACAGCCAAGTCTCTCTTCTCGAACGGTTCCTTCTCAATGATGGGCACCTTCTCCTTATCCTTGTCTTGGGAGGCTCCGGTGCTGTTGGCGGCCGCTTGCGCGTTGGCCGCTGACGACGAGAACAACTTGTGGGCTTTCGCCTTCAAGTCTTTTGGGTGGGGAGTGTTCTGCCTCACGAACGGTGTCTGGACAGAGCGAAAACATGCTGATTAGATTTGTTCAAATATGTAAAAAAATTATCAATCTCGGATTATTGTTTTTATCTATTGACAGAAAGGTGTATCTACAAAAATAATGGAGTCATAAAAAATGATTGCCTAAAAATACCATTTGGAAAGAATGACAACATTATTAGGTTTTACCTACTGAAACACAAAATATAAATAGTATGTCATTTTTAACAAGAGATGTTATATTTTTGTTCTAATTTTTCACTTCAAGAAGCTTTCACATAAAGTTGATTAAAAATTGTAGACTTTGAATCATAATTATTACAGGCTTACGATGTTTGAGCTTCACTTCAAATTTAAATTTAAAAGCAAAAGTGAAAACGAGTTTTTTTTTAATTAAAAGTAGAACTATCATTATTCAATAATGATAATATTTAGATCTACTGTTAAATAAACTTTTGAATATTTTTAGAAAGTAATTAATAATTTGTGTTATACATTATTTCCTCATAAAATAGATTAATGTAAACATATGAATACTTAAAATAATAATTAAGGACAATTTTATGGAATATGGGAGAGAAAAGTTACAGCATCCTTGAGGCAAGTGCAGTGGAGTGAGCTTGCGGAAGACAGAAGGGAATGGTGACATTTCCTGGAGGCTGCATATTATATACTCACATTCGATTGCAGTGCAAATATTAATGTAATGATAATGAGGAAAAAAATCCCAGGCCGCATTTTTGTAAAATTCATAAAAATATTCCAAATTACCTATGATAGGTTGCCAACCATACTATAATTATAGTACAATATGTACTATAATTTTTATTCCGCAAAAAACGTTAACTACTATCTGTACTATAATTTTACGTAAAATATGCCAAAAATACCATAATTATGTTAGGCGGACTAATTTTCTTTTTTTATATTAGGATTAGGTATTATAATTTTTAAACTTTCGTAATAAATAATCAGCATACAAAAAGATGGCAACACCGGGCACCATTTCAGTCTATTTTAACTATATATTTTTTACATAGGTAGATTAAAACTATAGACAATTTATTATCTTCAATATTGGATATTTATATTTAAAAAAAAAACACTAAGTATTAAACTCACAATACTCCAAAAGATAAAATGCATGCATAGTAAATAAAAAAAAACACGTTACATTGTGAAAACAAAAACATAATCCCAAATCGATGCACATGATGATTTTTATGTCTCTCGTATTTTCTCACAAATATAATAAAATTATAATGAACGATAATGTATAGGTACGTATTGCCCACTTCAGAACTATCATCTTCGATTTTTTTTATGGAATATAAAAAAAAACACACATAGAAATCAGTTGAAAATCGGTAAATTTCAGTTAATTGACTGTACCGGCGTATACGTATACGCAAGTACCAGACTACGCGTCGCCGGTGACTGCACTGAAATTTAAATCAGTAAAAAGTGCAGAACTTTTGAAAACAAAGCGTTCCCCGCACGTGCATGTCTCAGTTGACAATTGTGAGACTTCAATTTTCAAGCGACACTTAGCAAAGCAGGCGACGCGTTCATCTCTAAATCATTAAAACGATGTCGTATTAATTAAGTACGCATTAGAAAAAAAATGCGTTTAGAAAGATATTGGTACATATTTTGCAGAAATTTCAAATCTTAATTCATTTAGTGCTAACACCGCGATGGCGCGTTTGGAGTACTTGGCCATTATATGTAATTAACGTGTTATTTAAATGTGGTAATTAAAAGTTCAGCAGTGCTGTCCACTAGTCGTGAAATGACAATGCTTTTAGATAATCGAAATTTAAAAAATCGAATAGACTAACGATCGACGGTGAAATGTACATATTATAATATGTAACTATTTTCAATAACATAATATTTTCTCAGATGTACTATTTGGACGGACTATACCAGGCATGTCCAACTTTAAGAAGGCTGTGATCTACAACACTCCCCCGACTTGAATAAACGTATTACATTTGTAATAATAATAGGTACTATCGACCGAAGGTACCTACTTGATGGAATTTGAATTTAAATTCTAAAGTACCATTAGAGTCGTTTTTTGCGACCCGGGTTTCGCCTTTCGGCATATTCAGGCACTGTTCACTCACCAAAAGGCAAATACACACTTACAACGAATACAATTAACTCTTATATAAAAAATCAATACATGTAGGTAAAAACTTATCACCCACCAATTAAGTCAAGGATCACAATAAAAAAATATAACAAACAAATTATGAATAGTTGAAGTGTTATGTGTTGAAGTTACATTTGACTGTTGATTCTGAAGTATTACAAATTAAACAACACCTGTCTCTGATCATCACAAAGAAATCCTCAAATTCCCATTCGTTGTGAAAATGATAAGTTTCGGTCTTCTTATGGGCACTCATTGCATTCATCGCCAAACTATTCCTCCGACTGTGCGATGGTAAAGGGAAACTAGGCATCAGTTTAAGTTTAAAGCGATTCACATATTCTATTTCTCTTACGCCTAAGGTAGACCGTGAGTGGTGCAATATGAATCAAATGATACGCCGAGATCCCGATTTAATTTGAATACCTACTACTTTCAAGTAAACCCGTTAATTAAGGAAATAAAAAATATAATAAAAATAATATTTTTCAAAATCTCAATAAATTACAACTGATTTTTATATTTTCAATAATGGGTATGTTATGGTACGGTCGACCAAAACACATCCCGCGATCGACGCGTTTGACATTCCTGGCAAATACGGAAATACTCACGAAGCTGGGAATCATCGACTGCAGAAGAAGAGAATAAGACCGAATTGAACAAAATAGTTTGCTTAGGGCGGCAAAGGTCCATCTTGGGTTGTGGCGCCATAAAATAATGGGACAAATAAAATATTGGAATGAATGAGGAAATTTCCTGACAATCTAATAAATCTCGCAAATTTAGAATTAATGGGAACTGAAATACCTAACGGCTGTGGAGTAACAGGCAACTGATCTCGAGTGTGTAAGAATATGGGATAAACTTAAAACACGTGTCAAGAATATGTCATTCGTTCTGACAACTGCTCTCGGTTTATGCACTGACGCTCATTCAATATTGGTGTATTTTAGTAAGTTGGAACATACACTATTGCGTGTTTCGTACGTTTTTCACGTACGTGTTTCAATTTCGTAGGACACTCATAATTCAAAATCCTGCTTCAAAATGTAGTGTACTGGGAGTATATAGTCAATCGGCATTATATTTATTAATCTGTTCTGTGCATCCTACATTAGTCTCAATATAATACATAATATTATATACCTACCTATGATAATATTAATTGCTCTGCTTACTGGTATACTGCTAAAACGTTTCCAAAGCAGTAATTCATTCATTATTAAAATTACTTTATAATTTTCTCTGTATGAAGTGTTTTATTGCAAGAAAAGTAATTACAACTAGTCTAGAAATTAATTACCGTAATATGCGAGCATTCCGTACCATCTAATGACAATAATAATTGTCTATGATTTTTAAAATATTGTAATTTTTTATGTTATTTAGTTCGAATTGGCAGACCTTCACTTTGTATTTTTTTAGACTCGTAAAAATTAATAATGGTAATTAATTATACTGAGATTGGTATATTATATTACCCACAGCAAAACACAAAACCTAAATACGTGGGAAACTATAATTTGAAAGCTCTATGAATAGTTTAAGAAATTATGAGAGAAGGAAATAATATATACACGAGAAATTCGAATTATCAAAATCGTTGTTCATTAGAAGTTAAAAGTGTTATTTACACTTTTTGAGTTGCTGAGAGAGGGCGATATTATTAATTCATAGTCTCTGAGGTAATTTAGATATGGTACGCTTATAGATCAAACGAAAAAATATATAGGTACGTTATTGTAACACGGAAATTTTATTACATAATCCGTGTGAAGAAAATAAACATCTATCATGATTCATGAGTCATTACTCATTACAAAACAATAATTATTATGTGTGTGAAAGTTAAGGGACGATAAGTCTAAATACATAATTTTCGGGAGAGCTAAAAGAAAATTCAGTTTTGGAAAACTCTGTATGGGAACTCGTATGTTCTATGTATAGTATACTGTATATTTCGTGATTCAGAGACGTTGATTCGATTCGTACCTATTCTTCAACTAATTTATAGGACATGGTTATCGATCGGGCTAACCTTCTACCGGCAGCAAGACAGACGCTTTTGTACATATGGGATCGACCGTTAGTGGAAAAAGCGGATGTGAAGCAGAAATCAGAAGAACACCGAACTAACTAACCCGCCCCGCACTACGTTCTGTCTTAATCGAACGTATCACGAAGCCCTACGTTTAGATAGTACCTATTTCAGCAGTTACCACGCACTCGAGTGTGTTTTGACTGAGCCCTTGGTAGAAAGGAGCATGGATAACTAACAAAAATAAAAAAATATACTTAAATAATTTGATTACACCAGTGGACTTGATGCGGACTCTTTTTATCCATTAATTAATAAAAAGAATTCCAGAATTAAATTTCCAAGCCAATTTTCTGTAAGCCCCGGAAAAATCGGTGTTATGCAATTCTCTAATAAACCATCGAATTAAGTTAATGTCTATTAACGTTTTAGTTTTGAATTAAGACTATAAAGTAAATGCACACGACTCTTACCTATGCATATCTACTGCAAACTTTAAAACTACTAAGTAGATCATAGTTTCGTAAAAACGTATCATGGTCTATAAACGCAAGACAAACGGCGTTCAATTTTATGATATTAAAGCAATAAAAAATGTAGGTACCTGTTGGTATTTCCAACATACTAAAATAGCTTTCTATTAAAATGCACGTCGGTCTATTAATAATAAACTGAGTGTATTATTAATTTGAAGCTCGCGCCTGGACTGATGGCCGAAAATGGTAGCACAGAATCACTTTTGTATACATCTTGATGTGTTCAGTAACAAGCATACAATGGAGCATCGAGTATAATAGAAATTCCTATCCAATGGGACTATTATATTATTGAAGATGGCATTAGTTGATAAGAAGACCAACAATGCGCGGAATAAAAACGCTTTCTATAAATAGTACAAGAATTGCTGTATGTACGTACACATTTTTATATGCATCTATTAAAATGTAATATGTCATGTGTTGAAAGGGTTAATAAAAAAAATTAAATAATTACCTACACTTTTACACTAACGCGATAGAGTCACGCTTCTCCACTGAACTAAGTTTGATTTTGTTTTTAAATGGAAACCCCCTATATATATAGTGGGAATAATCTTACTTTTATTACAATGACAGGTCTTTCGTTGGCCGTGAAAATGTACTAATTAAAGCTACCAACCCAATACTAGGTTTTCCAGATATTTCTTAATATCTGCATACGACTACATTTTTGTCAACAATGAGTTTTTGGCAGAATAATTCCAACTCCTATAAAAAGGGAAAAGGCTTGATATAAGAATGCATATTAAGCTATACATATCTTAGCCTAGTGATGTAGTCATAAATCAAAACTGGAAGCAATGCTGCTTTCTTTCTTCCGTGCGCATAGACGAGGCCATGCCGAGACGGTAATGTCGCGCAGTTAGCCGAAATGAATAAAAATTATCTCCTGCGCCGGTGCGACATTTTGGTATTATACCTGTTGCTTGCGAGACCTGCTGTTTTTTTCAAACTAAAATGCCGCATTAGAGCTGTGCGCGGGGGTACATTAAAATTCTACATGTGTTTTGTGAATACCAACAAAATCACATCGACATATTCGACGCGTTACATTCGAGACGAGTTTCGATGTGCGACCCGGCTTAGAAGAGGAAGGATACAAGTCCATAAAATGTAGGTACATATAAGAAATGCAGCCAGACAATATCACCTTGCAGGCTACCAATAAATCTCATTGTCTATTTCTATAAGAATGTTTACTAATCAACTAAAACACGACACAACACAATACATAATATGTATGTTGTGTGTTTACTTCTCAATGTCGATCAAGGACTGGTTGATAAAAATATCCTCAGTTTTGTTGTCAACTTTAGGATTTCAATAATAGATTATACATTTTGTAGATACTATTCATTTGTCAATATATCCGGTAGATGTAAATTTATCGGGAAACTTCCTGATATTCAAAATGCTGATCCATAGACCTTTGCTCTGCCGTTGCTTCTGTAGTATAACTGATGTGATTTTGTGTTTATTTATGATTGTGTCTAATACTAAATTGTACAAACTTTTTTCAGACGAGTAAAAATCTACGTGGCGGAGCACACTGCAAGAAGCCGTGCGATGCATGCGTGTCGCGAGAGGCATAAAAAGTACTTGCTTTGCGCACAGCGTAATGCGCAGTGTGCTTGGGTCCTACGTTCGTTGTGGTGAACAGCAAAAGAATAATGCCGTAGAATAGACGAATTAGATTTATAACGTCGCATTTTTTGACAAGTAATAAAAATATCAGTAACTGACATTGTAATATATTCATGGTGAAACGCATGTACAAAAACAATGTTTTAGAAGACAATAGGTATGTGCACTAATAAATTGAATGTCCTTTTCCACAGCCAATCAGCCTTTTACCTAAGAAGAAAGCTATGCGAGGTCTACGTTCAGCTGTTAATTAATTGGAGTAGATGACAATGATATTTTTGATGTATGTTAATATGATTTTTTTTTAAACTAAACCACTCGTAAAATCGCAAAAAAAAATTAGAATAATGATGATGAATGAATTCAGATGAAATTGACGTGCCAAACCAAAACAGTAATTTGTACGAAAACACTCGTAGGTAAATAAAAAATGGCCGAAACCATCAGGCCGAATCACAAATTACAGAAAACAATCAAACCTAATGGAATTTTTATCAATCAGGTTTTTGCCGAAGAAGTAATTTGAATGACTTTTAAAAATAAAAAAAAAACAGCTATTAATTATATAGATTATAGAACATCATTGTTTTAAAATAAATGCTACTAATTTTGTCCGTTACGCAAAGTGCTGATCGATAAAAATTTGTTTCGGCTTAAATCCTATTCTAACATTTATACATCGGACTTATGGTTTCGGTATATTTACCTTCGTACTAATTATCGGACATGGAACAAACCTCAGAGGTAGGATACTTCCAGTCTTGACAAAAACTTTTCGTGGATTATGTCAACAACATAAATCGATAGATGTAAACAAAACATGATGGTTATATGAGCATGCTTTTTAGCAATGAATTTAATAATACATAAAATGCTTACTGCGGTATTATGACATGTATTGTCTGACCCTAGGGTCAAAATTGAGAACGATGCAATGGTAGAGTCGGTAGGTCGATACGCCTGTCCGGCAGGATACTTACTGAATTGATCCCTGGCATCCGAACACCTCACAATTTACTAGTCTTCGCGATGCGTAATATTCATACGAGGGCGGTTCATATAATCGATACAATTGTATAATAGCAGCATTGAATTGTCTAACTAGATAGATATCAAAGATGAGCTTGTTGCAAGCAATGATCATTTGAATTAAACCAAAGTTTCATAAAACACCTTCGGACTATAATTCTATTGTAGTGTTGATTTTATTACTAATCAAAAACTTTTACAGTAAAAAACATAAAGCCTACAGTGCACGAACTCTATTTGCGGTATACGCGGACCGCAAATGCACTGGAATTTCAAAACAAACTGTGGCTACCAGAAGATTCTCTCACATTTTCTCAACAGCAGTAACATTGACGACCCTCGTCGTGGTCTTTCATCCGGGGGCTCCGAGTTCGACCCGGTGAGGTCACAATATATTTATGTAATTTTCTCAAAGTGTAGGTGTTTGTGATTGTTTCACTTCTATTACTAACCACACTACTGTCATTGGGCTTCACGGCCTGTTGTAGTTTTAACATATATATTGATTAGTTTAGGAACATGATTGCAGTTGTATCAACCGCAAAATTCAATCAATTCGTATTGATTAATTATTGTAAAAGCCTCTACAACGGCATTTGTAATAGTACTATTTTGACAGGCATTAACATATTATCAGTGATTGATTTGATATGTTAGATTAGTAGTGTCATGCTCAATGATTTATTACCATAGTTACACGAACGTAAAATTTGTGAAATTTATTCATCGAGTGTTTGTTACAAATTACATTTATTCTATGTGTGTAGGTATTTATTTGTTGGCGAAAATCGTACATCCGAAAATAGGCTTAATTTCAACATTCTCTAAGTCAGTCTGCAATAAGCATGCAGGTTTCGTATTTCACTAAAAAAATATCGGTTAATTAATCACGAAAGAAAATATGATCATCGTCTGATTTTATTTCCGTATGGCTGCCATAATGAAACAACTTTAGCTAGACGGACTGGTCACACATGAACCACCCGACTTCAAGATGTCGAGTGCATTAATGTAATCAAGTGGCAATTGGATGTTTTGTGAATCATTCGTGAGTAGTGGAGCCGTATTGGATTGCCACGAAATTAATGTAATATAGAAATTTAAATATTCTGCGAAGAAATAGTAAACAAAATTTCAAGTGGCTATTCCGGATAAAAACGAACACTAATTTTTAGTGTAAATGTGCGGTGAGATCAAACGATCAAAAACTGCGGCCAATTCGTAATTCGATTCTCTAGTAATATTTTTGTTTCAATAGTAGTCGAATCTACCACTATATATGATTTATCGTACATACTTCATAATGAAAAAAAAACGGTGACATAATTAATTTTCATTTTCCGCAACAACAGCCGGACTACATTCCTGGCACTACGATCGGAATTAACAATTTCGCGCCGCGAATTGAGTGCATCCAAAAATACGGCAAGTTTATTCCAATTTATTATACCTATATATAATTTGGTGATAACATTACAAAAGATGCCAATCAGCTGCTAAAAATCACAAACTGGAAAAGACGTGCGGAGGACCGTTCCGTCCGGAGGACGGCGGTGGAGGAGGCCAGGGCTCGACTTGAGCAGTAGCGCCATCAAAGAAGAAGATTCCAATTTATTAATGAATAATACATACTCACTATTAGATAAGTATAATATTTATTATATGCTTCTTGTCCGTTTAGTTGAAGTCAGCGGTAAACAAATTTTGAAAATAGCCGATATACTGGATTATTTGTTAAATTAGGTTAGGATATCACTCTTCAATTATGAATTTTGCCGAAATCGGCTATGAAAATTACCGTTGGTCCCGCCTGGCTTCCAGTAAACAGACTTATACCATTATATTATTTAATGCAAAATACATGACCAGTGAAAATTATTACTTAATACCGAAGTGTTAAAAAAGGGGTGATGTTTAGTGACTCTTTGAAGTAGTAACAGAGTATTATTTAAATGCATTTTTTAATTGAAGTGGTGATAATATGTTGCATCTCTTTTATATTTGCTAATATGATTGAGAAGTTGATGGTTGTCTCTGTCACATTGCTAACTGAAATACAGTAGGTATTCACAAAATCCGTCAAAATTCGAAAGGTATAATATTATTAACCTGTGAAGTGCCATGAGTAGAGTTGGGTTTCGGGAATTTCGCGACGAGAATTCTCGAGAAATTTTCGGGATTTTCCATCCCGAATCTCGAGAATTGAAATTTTTAACATTTCGGGAAATCCCGGATCTCGAGAATCTTTTCTCGGGATTCGGGATTTCTTTATTATCAAATATGAATTGAAAAAACGGTTTTATATATGGAAAAAGTGGACAGAAAACACAAAATTCAAGGGCTGATCGGGGAATTTAATACAAACAAGCCAACGTCGACTCAAAACGAGCACATTTTTGCAACAGGGAATTTTGTATCTCAAAAGCGTACGCGAATTGTCAGACGCAGCGATTGACAGTCTGTGTTTTTTGAAATCGTATTTTAATAATAATGTTATGTTTTGAATTAGTTTTGTTTTCCTACTTCTATTTTGTTTGTCTTCTTACATAAATAAAAAAAATCATATTTTTTTGGAATTTGTTTATACACAGATTTTAGGATTTTTACAGGTTTTTTTGAAATTTCCCGATTTCTCGAGAATTCTTTTCTGGAAATCCCGAATCTCGAGATTGAGATTTTCTCGGGAAATACCCAACTCTAGCCATGAGTGAGTTAAATCGCCAAAGTTTGTATGTACCGTCAAGCCGCAAGCGAGTTAACTCGATACTTCATCACCAACGTCACATATATTTTCTGTCTATTCCATATACGTATACCTTCAAAACAATATTTACCATTTCAGCGTAAAAATTTTCACGAAAAACCAGAGAAACATGTTGATTTAGTCAATTTCACCAGTAAATGCGTATTTTATATTAATTTGAAAATGATTTATTTTATTCCAAAAATATCGGGCCTACAGGTAAACTAGATTGGCCTAGTAAAATTTCGTTGGCAGTGGAAAGGTTAATGGAGAAATGCTAAAAGTCTAAATACACATAAATAAATGATTAAAAATGACTAGGTACAATTTGATTTTGTGTAAGCAATTGTGATTATATTCTAACATGAAGATGTTAATGAAAGAGTTAAAAAAAAACATCCATCCATATTATTTATTATTCTATACTAAACACAATCTAGTCGAGTTAAAAGAAGTCTATACATATAACTAAATCGTGCAATGCCGTTTATCGATAAAATAAACCTGTTTGATTAATTAATAACACTACAATGCAATATCTAAAAGATGTATTAAAAAAATGTTGCAAAATTATGTTTAGTGCTGAAAAAGTTTTTTATTGTTGATTAAAATAGCAGCTGTAAATTGACATCTCCATAATATACCATAATTTAAAAATTTAAATGCTATTTTACGGTAGGTACATATCACCCTAGCACTGAAATTAGTACCATGGTGATTGTTTCATGATGTTTATCAGTGGTGCAGAACTAATGACTTACGACAGTATTATTGAATTCTAAAATTTCTCATCTGAAATGTCGCAGATTTTTAGGCTGTTGCTCAGCGACACGGTGGGAAAACTTTCAACTGATAGATATTACACACCACTGATATGAATTAGAAACTTTAATATAACAAAATAAATGAGTGTGATGAATGATTAATTATATTTTACTAATACAACTCTAATTTAAAAATAATTGGCAAAATACAAAGCTTTAATATATTTTAAGTTTTTTTCTAATCATAATGCATAAATAATAAAGTGCTTTGAAAAAAACATGTTATACCTCCAAATATTGGTAACTATTTGATTTGTGGTGTAAAATTATATTGTTCTAATATCTAATCCTAAGCATAAGAGTATGTATTATTGAAATGGAATTAGACAAACCTAATCGTTTTTGTCTTATTGAGTAATGTGTATGATAAATCTGGCTATTGCTGCTTTAAAACCCAATAAAATTACCACAACAATATAGATTCAAGACATGTATAAAAAAAATCATAATGCCTACACACACTTGCGTACAAATCATTCATCTAAGAACCACGCACGCGTACACAGTATTATTAGAGCATTTTTAGCATTTAGCAACCTACAACGCGTGGAGCAGACGGTATTGCAAGGCAGACATGGCAAATAATTATCTCTTCAAGTTGACACAGCACTTTAATTATACAATTTTGAATTGGTTGTCGATTACTGATTTTTTTCATCATTAGTAATGGTTCTTCAATGTCAATCTAGTGCTTGAAATTTTGAATTTATGACAGACGCAAGTACACACAGATTATGAGGGGAAAAAATATTTCTTTCAATAAATTTTATCAGTAAATGGATACAAATACGATAAGTATGTTGTATAGGCATTTACTTTAAAAAATATATATTTACTACGTGAAATAGGTACATGCATTCTCCTATATTGCAGAATTTGCTCATAAAGCCAGTGCTAGGAAAAATTGATTTATTAAAATTTGACATATTTCTGCAAACAAGATCCAACCCATACGTGACATTTCAAGAAAATTCAACATTTTTGAGAAAAGTTTAATTTAAAAATGACAATTTTTATTTAATTTTTTTTAAATAAGTATCTCATTTGATGTTTAAATTAAATAATCACATATCATTTAATGAATCTTTTCTCAAATAATGAATTTTCTCAAAATTTTCCAGGTATAGCTTGTATCTTGTTTGTATAAATAATTCTAGACACAATATTCTTTAATGTGGGACAAAAAAATCTCGATTGAAAAAAAAAAGTTGTTAATCACTGAATGAAAAAATTATGATGTATATTGGGTGTATACATTTTTGGTAAAAATTTCGTCATACTCAAAGTAGCCAAAAATATATTGGTTATATAGTTAGATGCAAGTGACGTGAAGTCGTAACTCAATATAACCAATTCAAATTGTTTCCTTGAGTTGGGTAATATTTGTGTCATCATTGGCCACTGACTAACAACAAAATGTATTCCAATCCCGGTCGAGGAATCCCAAGATTGGTGAAAACATTAACATTTGTCATATATTTTTCAGTACCAATCAAAGTAAAACATAAATATCCATACAATTACAGTCAATAATTTACCTATGTTGTTTTTATGCGGTGCTGTTTAAACTGTTAAAAAACATATAAAAACCAATCTCGAAATTCCAGGCCAAAGAGTCGAGTAAAACCAAATGACTATCTTTATGAAGGTTATTTTTTGTTGATGACTACATTAGACACCGACTATGAATGATGTACGATTGTTGAAGATGAAATGTGTCCATGCAATGGCGTGTTGCCAATGGTGGTTATTCTGCCATGCCTGCCCGGGCAATGCGTCAAACACTGGAATGGATACCTCCGTCATGTTAGTCACGGACGGTTGTCTCTGAAGGTTGGCGGAGGCCTTATTGGGCGTTTGCTGGGCGGTACTGTTGATGTTGTTGTTATTATTGAACAAGAGCTTGCGCACGATGGTGAGGGGCTTGCTCACTTCCAGGGACGACAGACTCCGTCGGGAGTCATCGCCGCTCGCACTGCCGCACAACTTCTTACTGAAGCGCACCTTCAAACACCCACACCGTCAGCACAACACTCCCACTTACAGTACAACCCTCGGAGAGTTATACCACACATTCAGTCCCCGACTTATTAACAGGAATCGTCAAATTGGTACATAACAAGGCAGACACACATTTGTCAATATGACGGTTTCTTTCCTAAGTTATTATAGTCGATCAAATAGATTGTAGTAGTAAATAAAGCAGGGATCGGCAAAGTTCATTGGGTATTTCCAAAATAATATTTATATCCAACAATATAATATTTAAACCCCCCCCGTCAAAATCAAAAACTAAAATTAAAATACAAATTTCTTTCAAAGTCAAAAATTACTAAATATACTTTAAAAGCAAGTGTCAGAATAATTTTTTTAATAAACCATTTCTTATATTCCACGAGAGATGAGAATGTACTTTCCATATATAGAACATACATAAGTTGAAAACACCTCAGATATATCCACTACAAAAAATCATATTTTAAAAAAAAATATGATGCTCAACGGGATTTGAACCCTTATAACCACTGGTATCGCGCCAACTGTGCATTAACCAATTATGCTACGAGCCTCCTATCTAATTATGACAATTTACAAATTCCGTCGAGCATCTTATGTTTTTTTCAAATATGATTTTTTCTAGTGGGTGAGGTGTTTTCAAGTTATGTATGTTTTACCCCATTTGTGGTAATTTACCCGTTCCCCGATCCCTGTATTAAAGCATGAATTTTGGTAATAAATCTTGAAATTTGTGTCAGGGACCACCTGTAGTTATAATGAAATGCCCATTTTATACATATATCAGTAATTCATCTTCTCTGTGTATTGTTAACACAATATTCGGCATTTTATATTGAGATATATAGATAGTACCTACTGCCAATTGTATTGAAGTAAGATAAATAATTATTGGTCTGCTTTTGAAATAAATATTATTTGGCCAATGATAACTGAAATGTAATAATATTATGTATTTATTGCAAATAGTTAGTTATTTATTTGGGTTGATTTTGATATAAATGTAATACAATAAAATTTCATAATACAACATCTAAATAAGTAAGTTGAGGAACCACAACACCAATTTTTATTGTTTTTGATAAACAGAAGCATAATTATTGGTGTATTAAAATTTGTCTACTCTGGTGTCATGTATATAAAAATCATTCATCTAATGAATGATCATTTTCGTTAGCGTAATACAGTGAAACACCGATTTTTGAACTGACGAAAAAAACCTAAAGGAAAAACGTGTATTGGATGTATTGGTATTGATAATTTGTAATTTTTTTTAAATTATACAATTTAGTTTAGAGCATATTATGTCAATGTGTTTTTTCACCTTTTTGAGAATGTTACCTTTTTCTTTAACTGACTGTTCTTATTTGCTGAGACCTTATTTGCTGAGACATTATTTGAACGGGTATAAACAAAACAACAAAAAAACTTGTACAATCACATTGTGTAACATTTGTCTTGGTCATAGGCAAGGGCAACTTTTGAACGAAACAGTATCAAAGCTATCGGCCTGCTTCGATTTTGTATGAGAAATTTTATTTCTGCTACGATTTTGACAACCACATATGAAAGTGGCAGACACCTTGAATTTCACATGCTTTCGGCGCTAGAGACGCTGTGGTCATTATTTTCTTGTTTACATGTTGAGCTGTCATTGGTTGTCATGTGAGCATATTATACAATGTAAACTCTTACGCGACCATAAATGTCCACCCAATATTTTCGTTGCATTATTGGACACCGTTCGAACCACTATACCGAGGGTATACTGACAGAACGCATTATTTCAGTTTTTGCTGTTTTTCTGTTTTAAATGCCAAAATGTAAACAATTTTACGCTCTACGTCCTGGTAAAACGCACAAAGGCATAAGATATAATGGTAAGAAAATAGAAACATTATTAAATCATATTGTTATTTTTTTATTTCGATAGAAAGCAGGATAATGACCTAATGCGTTCTGTGTATACAAAATACAGGACTTGTAACATATCGTATATTGTGTTTGCCATAAAGGTTAGTCTTTATAATGTAGAAAAAATGTTTTTAAATCATAAAAAAATCGAAGTGGGAGAACGCTTTGAAAAAAAAAATTAAGTCCTTTTTGCGATTATCTCAGAACTTGTTTTAAAGAGTTAATTAATGCTGTCTGTCAGTATACCCTCGACTATACTATTTCGAGTTTTCAAGCAGGTTTTCATATTAAACGATACTACTTCGTTAAAAAATTGCCCTTCTGGATTCAATGATTACCATGAACCGAATAACTTTGATTTTAAATTGAAATACCTAAAACCAGGATGATATTGAAACAGGACTGCAGGGCCCTGCACACAAATAGCAGGAAAATGTGAATTCCGGACAACAAAAATCGGGGTTTCACTGTATCTTCAGATTGTGATTATTGACTTTTTTGGTTTGGAAAGAATATAGGTCCATAGCATAAGTTGTATAACTATGTAATAAATGTTATTAAATCAACATAATCATTTAAAGAGTAATAATTATTATTGATCGATTATCTGCTCAATTATTGTAATGCAGATTATTGTTATTTCTGTATAGAAAGGATAGGTAAAATGTATAATAAATTATATTAAAAAATTGTAATATTCACAATAATTTCGGAATGGATAATGTTAATATTTCATAATATAATATAAAACATCAAATTACGTGCACAGAAAACATGCAAAAAGAAAAACAAAAATGCTACGATGTAACCAGTAACTTTATTGTGTAAAAATTATAAGTTAAAACAAAATAATAAATATGACTCGATTTATATAAAAAAGTATATAAAAAAATATAATAATAATAAATTAATACATTTAACAACAATAATGTGCATATCAATTAAGTAATTTGTGCATGAAAGACGATTAAAATATTCTAAATAATTTACAAAAATGATAATCAACATAAACAAGCAGAAATGAATTAACAAGGTACCTACCCATAACCACAAAACTTAATAATAAAAAATCTCATTCTGCAAACTATGTTTTTATAATTCCAAATTCAATTTAAGTTTTTTATAAAATACTTTCACAACCTTGATAATATGCAAAATCTTAATGGTGATAGGCGGCGGCTTGGAGAACTACATCCCCTCTTCTCGCGTTTCAGTACTTACAATACTTCGAAATCGAAAACCATAGACAAGATACAACACAAGCGCCGCCGCCAGGTCTCACGTTAAAGATTTCGCAGTCTATTAAATAATGCTGAAAGATATAATTCTACAACAAATTAATCAAATCTAATATTTTCAATTTTGATAATTAACAGGTAGTTAAAAATAGTGTTGAAATATCTGAAATTATCATTAAAACACATATTATGTCTTAAGAATATTTGGAAATTTTTTGCAAAATAAGATTAATGAAAATGTAATAATTACAATATTATAATATTTAAACCAACCACCACTAACATTGTGAATAATATTAACATTTAAAATAAATGCTCATAGTTCAATGCGTTGACAGAAAATGTGTCCCGGTTTCGATTCCAAAATGTCAGTCTTTCATATTAATACAATTAATAAATAAAATGGGGAGAAAAGCATGTTAACTATATAATACCTTATAGATTATTAAATAACTAATCCGATAAAACGAATCAAATGGAAAAAGTATACATAATAATATGTAATTAATTCACTTGAGCAATGTGCCTAACTAACAGATTTTAAATCTACCTCACAACCATTCAAAATAAGTTTTAAAATGATTACCAACGCAATTAGATTTATGTGCTTTAAAAAGCATTGGATTTTTTACCCTCATGTATTAAAGTTTTCAATCACTATGAATGGCTAGCGTCAGATATTGATAACTATGCAAAATTAAAATCATAAATAATTACTGTATTTCTATTATAACTAATTTCATTATTATTTTAGTCGTTCTGAGTTCAAAAAGAAAATTTTTCATTGAGAAATTTTCGAGATTATAATTTACCACATTCAGAAAAATTAGTTAAATATCACCATGGTATATACAACCAAAATCAAACAAAAAAAAAAGCTTATTAGAGATTAATTCCCTTAATACACTTTTGTAATATTATAATACGTGGCTATAACTAATAATTATATCTAGTTTTAATTCCCAATCTCTTAAAATAGCCATAGAATGAATAAATACATTTATTTAATAAATTGGGATGTATCTAATTAGTTTTGTATGTAATAAAAAATTGATTGGTATGTATTTGATGCTATCACCAGCAGTGGACTAGTGATAGATGTCCGCTTCTAAAACAGTAAGTTGTAGGATTGAAACTTATGTCCGGTAAATTCACACAGTATTTTATCAATGCGAATTCGCTCATGGCTTCAGCGAATAACTAACACATAATCAATCCTTGTAAAACAACATGTTAAAATAACCTCCACTTTGTGAAGGCCCGAAAGCTCTACTTAGAAACGGAAATGGTAATTCTCTTATTTTATATACCTAATATTCATATTTACTGAGAAATATAATTTTGACTATCTATAAAGAGTATACTAAAGATAATCAAACGGTAAGAGCCAGGGCACGCGAGCCGCAAAATAACATTGATATTAACCAGAAAAATACAACTGCAAAAAGAGAATTTTATGAAAATGACAGTCTGTTGAAGGCAGTCTTACTTTTCTGATCCATTTTTGATATTTTATAACTCGAGTGTACTCACTATAAAAAAATGATAAGACTTTGTAAAAAAGGGAAAATTTCTCACTTTTGGTTCATTAGTCATACGTATCTAATACTCTACTTAATGCCATATAAGCATCGTCATTACTAAACCGATTAGTTATCTTCAAAACAGTCTTTCTGTGCAGCCATCCGGCGCAGCCTTTCATTCTATCCAGAGCACTATTACGACGGAAACAATTAAAGTTATCTTCTTCATCTTTCGAACACGGACAAAACGCAGTATCGAGACGGTAGTTGAAATTTTCAAAACACTTTGTGCATCGATACGAGTTTCGATACGCGTCAGACGAAAGAGACGATCGGTTTGCGAATCGAAACGCGCGACGCAGTTTCTGACGGCAGTAGATGTGAGCTTGGCGCAAACTGTTAAGGCAATGAGAGCCCGCCACCGCAATAGCGTTATGATGTCGCCTCACCTCTTTTCCCTCCGGCATGTCGTCTGTGAACTTCACCGAGTGCTGCCGGGACGCCTCCCGCTCTTCCCAACCCTCAGAATCCGATTCCATGGTGTCGCCCACCGATCTTCTGTTTTCTGTGTTTTACAAAGAAAAAAAATTAAACATGCGTAAAATATATGTTCAAGCAGGAAAAATTACATAACTCAAGACATTACCTTATTATGTTACAAAATTTAGCATCACAAAAATTCCATGGCTAAGAAAGTGACATCTCACTTTGTTATATTATGATAACTTACAGTATTAACTTACTATTGCCTGTTATGACAATATGTATTATGGATAATATTAAGTATTACATAATATCGTCTCTGTTCTGGCAGAACACACTAACTGGAGAATTCTAGTTTTGAGTAATTTGACTTTGAAGTTGTTAAAATGTTTGAAATAATGGTCTATCATGTGAGTTTATTAAGTAATCGTAAAAAGGATGACTTTAAAATAAAGACTGTTTATTTATTAAGAAGGTTTCCAGACAGTAAAATTTGAAATAAGGATCATTTTGGTACTAACTCAATATGTAATTTTTTCGAATTAGTGTCTTCTGCCAGAACAGTGACGATATGTGGATTTTATAATGGTGGATAAATTAAAAAGTTATTCAAATATATTACGAAACAGTTTACTGGGATTTTACTATAAAGATTAAAACACGATCATAACATTTTACACATTGCTTTATTGGTTGATAGCTATTATGGTTGTCGCAACATCAACAACAGCAATCTGTGGATTGAATATAATTTATATTATCATTTTTGCAAAACGGAATTCCACCATTTACATTTACCTAACCTAACCCAACCTAACCAACTCTCTAATTAATAGGATTGAAAAACACCAAATCTATATGCTTATAGTACAACTAACTCAAAAAACCATTTAGGGTGATGATAACACAAATACACACGTGACAACTAAAATATAAATAATATATATACATACATATTGATGTTTACCACTTTACTATAACAATTATATAGGTTTATAATAATATTATGAAATTTGTGTTCAGAATTTACTTATATTTAACTTTAAAAAAGATCAGCACAACAAGTAGGTATTACTATATGTACTGGGCCAATTTTACTACGGTAGGTATAACATACAATAGTATGTGAATACAACAAAATATGAATGTTTCATTTAAACTAACGCTCAGTGGATAGTCGTACTTTTGATTCTACATATCACCATTTACAACCAATTCAAATTATATATAAAGCGCCCTGCACACAGCTGATTTCAAATTCGACATTAACATAATTCGAAGGCAGAAACGCCAACAAAGTTGGACTCCCTCCCACACAGCACACACAGACGCAACGCAATCCATAGAGTCAAAATTAGAAGGAAACAGTTATTTTGATGTTGAAACAGGCGTAGTAAATATTGCGTACATTCATCAATAATCAGAAATATAATACTAATGCGCAGTGTTTCAATATTGTTGGAAGAATATAATATTTTAACTGACATGACATTTCATTATGGTCGACGTCATTATCGTGATCCATGCTATTTTACAGACCAGCGTGGCGGCTGCTTAAGCAATTTGCGTGCTGCGAACAAAATGGATTCTGTGCATGATTGCTGTGACTTTTTGAACTACACACTTCAGCGACATGTATGCTAAGCGTCTTCCAACTTTGTTGCAAACGCTAATAGCTGTCTTTCCAATGAATAATGTTGTATCGACGATATATGCTGAAGTATATAAAATTTTGTGAATCTTAACTAAGTCATATACACAAAGTTGCAGTTGTGCCGAGTTTCTATGTGCGACCCACCTTAAATTACCGGAAACATCTACATAATTTATAGGAATGTACATACTTTTATGATGAATTCATTTGGTCATGGTAACAGTGGATTATTATAAAAAAATTACAAATGTGTCTACAGAGTGGAAACAGCTACAAAGCAAAACAAACACAGCGATGGAAATCATGTTGTGATATCGTCTCAGAAGCAAAATATTATTTTATTATATTATAAAATCTATTATAAAATATATTTAATATATTTTGCATTTAATTCTTAATATGTTAATGAAAATTATTCAAGCCAAAGCTTAAGTCTGCATGGATATCAAGCACTATATTATTATTTATGTAGCTATGATTGAAACAGAAAATCTGTACCGGCAATCCAGGTAACTTGGGCCGATATTTTCTCATTATTCATAATGTAAACAGCAATTATATGGGGATATTATTATACAAAAGTCTACAAACATCTTCAGATGCATTTCGGAAATTAGTTGGTGCATTATTGTTATGTAACACATCATTACCAACATTATACAATCAAAAATCCAAAATGGTTACATTTATGTACATCGGTGTGTTTCACATTTTTTTACCAAAGTGGCACACTTGACCGTTTGCTGAACTCTCCCGGCTCACCAAGGATCGACACTACACTTGCTACAATGAATGATCTGTAACTATTTTTTTGCAAATATTTTTTAAAAGTGTTATTTTAGTAGTCGGCTTTGATGAAAATGATAATTGACAATACATAGAGTTTGTACACTTATACAAAAAATAAGATTATTGTCGTTAGTGTAGGTTGTTCGAATGTTTTATGTTATGTTAATACGCTCTTTATAAGTAAATCCATTCAGCCATGTTTCTGGTGAAAGTGGCTGCTTTCTCATCATTGCAGAAGATAATCTGATGAAGAGAAGTTACCGCATGATATAAATAAAGAGAGAACAATCTAGCCATAAGTTAGACGGGAAGGCTACGTTATCTAGATTAATATTGCAGATATGTATTTCACTAACAATAATCTTTTGCTTATGAGACGGCAATGGAATAAGTTTTGTTGGGTGTGTGCAACGCATGAGAGTGTGATTTAGTGTCTTACCTTGCATCCTTTCGAGCTCCTGGGAGGTGAAGCGAGGGTCGTAACGGTAGAGACGACCACTGCCCCCGTGAGAAGCATGCTGCAATTCTGTTCCGCAAGTGATTTGTGCCACAGATGTGTTTAACCGTATTTTACAGTACATACAGTAACAAAGGCCAATAAATTATACCTGACAGTTCAACAGTAACATATAAACACAGGTATTCTACCTAGGTTGGGTTTCAAACATGATATTGTCACTTCCAAATATCACAATATACATAGACCTAAATCTTCCAATACAAAACATAATTTTAAGCCGAAGGAAGTACATATTTGATAAGTGATGAGAATATTCCTGCATATATTGTAGTAATAAATTTACATGGCTTATGGTGTAAAACTAAGAGCAGTATTTGTGGACCTAGAGGAATGCGCTAGTACACTAGGGCTAACTCCTATCGTGGAAAAAACTAAATATATTGTATCCAGAGAACCAGATAGACCTTGTTACATTTAGGCGGCTTTCATATCAAAACTCGACAAACATGTCATCGGACGCTGAAACAGCGATTAATATGTATTGATACCGCAGAATTTTAAGCAGAAGGCGAAAATATTGGATTCATCCGTCAATTATTAGGCATAATATCCATGCACAGTGGATCATTTATCGCAGCAAAACTCATCAAGCACCCAGTGACCGGCGTGCGCGCACTGACGTCTAGATTTAAAAATGACTGCATCGAGCACTTTGCGCAGGCGCGGTCTGGCATGTTCTCGGCTCTCGCGACATCCAACATGTTAGAAGAGTCGACAGTCGACCTGTCGCATTTGTTGTTCAGTTGCATTCGACCAATCTGCGAAGCTCCATTTGACAGCATGTGTTATGACGATAACGATGACGTCACATCGACGATTTCGACATGCGGCGCATGAGGCGAATTCTGATGTGGGCTAAGATCAAATGGATTTCCACAGAGTGGAGGTTGTGTATTAACAGATTTTTGTTTTTTACGAGAAATGGATTTTGTCCAATCACACATTGAAAAACAATATGTGAATTTTGCCAGACTAGGGATTCGAAACCGGAACCCTTGACATTATAAGCCATAGTGGGCATAAAAACTATTACATGATGGGTGATTATTATTCCCAATACCTAATGGGAGTAAGTTAAACTGTCAAGTATAATCGGACATAAATAGCTGTGGTAATACACTACTGTAACAACTATCAAATGAATGTTATAAAAATATTACATTGCCAATTTTAATAAATCGGAACTTGAATTAATTCAATTGATTTTATAATGCATACTTGGCATCCAATAAAACAGTGGGAAGCAAAATGATATTTTCCAGTTGGTACAGTATTGAATTACGGCAGCAAAATGATAAAACAAAAAGCAAAACATTGTGCAAAGTATGATTAAAGCCAAAAATAATTTACAATATGAAATCAAAACTGTCTCATTTCACTTCTGTTCTAGAATGATCTATCAATATTAAGTTCATAGCCTCAATGCAAAGATCAAAATCATGCAGCGAGCCGAAAACTAAAAATTATAAAAACACTATCATTCTAGACAGAGATAGATTGTTCAGTCGGTACCTGTGTGAGTGAGTGAGTGAGATATGTCTCTCACTGTGCGCCTCAATTATTTTAAATGGTGTAAGCAAGTTTATTATGCATTATCGATACTCCAACAAATCAAAGAAAAATTACTCTTAACATAATATAAAAATTATTATCATATAAAAAAACAATCGAGTTAAAAATTTATAGACCACATAATGGTTCTACTGTTCACAACATATTACTATTATCAGTGGTATAGGGCTGCTAAATAAAAAAAGTCTTGGAGCGATGATTAGTAATAATTACAATGTTTTACAAGTTACGTTTTAAGAATTATAGTACCATGTCAGTCAGAAGTTATCCATGTGGCTAGTGTATCATAGTATACTGTTTTAATATTATTTCTTTATTTTAAATGACATGTTGCGAACATCTTGAATTTGTAATTTGTAAAGTTGACTACCTATAAATAGATTAATTAATTTGAATTGGAATTTAAAAAAAAAGATGACTGAATGATCAAATTGGTTAAAGCGCTTGAAGGAACAAAGACTATAATTTTTATCATGATCACTTCAAAATTGTACTGTCATGCCACGTGAAAATGTTTATTTGGGTATTTGGATATTTAATTTCTCGATTTGTTTCCCAAGTTATAACACAATTTTCTATATTCACATGATTCAACAATATTGTGTGTAACATAATATTGATTATAACTGTTTGAAGAAGTGCCAAAGCGCCCATTCAGCACGCTTCGGTCCAGTACACAACTGACTATTGTCACATGCAGGGTTTTCATAAATTGTAATTTTTCATTGATTTGTTATTGTGACTTGTACCATATTTTCATTGAAATGGTTTACGATTCTAAGTTGGTGCCCACGACCACATTCTGTGAAACTAAAGTTAATTAGGCTTGCACAAAGTATCTTGCGAAAAATATGTACAGAAAATTTAATCAAATGTCTTTCTAGATTAATTTTATTCATCGATTTGATTTAGGATTTATTTTCAGCGCATTTTATAAATTATTTTCTTTATATCTATGGAAAGCGTATTTGAATTTAATATAAGATGAGTGGTTGATATTCATGAAAAACAATCATTAAAATAGACATTGACAGGACATCACAAACATTGAAGCAGTCTATTGCAAAAAAAAAAAAAATAGAAATCCATACAGATCAAGAAGAGAAAATTAAATTATTATTGCTGAAGCACATTTTCTTGACAGCCTTAAACGGTGATCTCAAAGTTGCCATTCATTAAAAAAAAAAGACATTGACCATAGAGTGACAAGCGTATAGTAAAAAGGTACCTGGCTGTTTGGTATACTCCAACTGCGGCAGTAGGAAGCATGTCAAGACATTTTCACCCGTCTCCAGGTCACGGTCCGTTTGGAATGTTAACATCGGCTGCGCTTGGTTCTCCGACAGCCATACTGCCTTCAGGTTTAGATTTACCAATGAATACGGCAAGTATTCCAGTCTGGAATGAGATACGATACAATTTGTAATAATAATATGTAGATCGACAGAAAAATATAAGTATAATCCCAAGAGTATAAACTTATTGATAAATTGGTTTTGGTGTGGTGGTTCAAGAAATTCATTTAACTTTGATAACAATGAGTGAGTGTTAAGGAAGTTAATCTTTTCATTGGTGTGAATGTAATCTAATATAATTGACAATAGAAAAAATTTGTTCAGTGTTGAATGACAGTTGAAACTAAATTGATAAGTGGGAACCACATTTTAACCTAATTTTTAATCAACCTGTAAGTTGAATTAAATGAAGCTGAGGTTGTTTTCACTTTTAGTTGATTCAACTGTGAATCATCATCTAATCAGTAATACATTAGTGCACGGAAATAACTTATTTCAATTTTAATACGATTAGTTGGCTGCAGTGAGTTACAGAGTGTCTGTGTTTTAGTTTCTGAAAAGTATGACATCTTCATCCAAAAAAGTTTTTGAAGTGGTTGGACGAAATTACAAGAAACTAACAAGTTTGCTCGACAGCATCTCGGTCACGACTATTGATTCAATTTAAACTGATATGTGGAAACATGCCAATCAAACTTTTCTTCAATATTTATCATTTAACAGAAAGTTCAATAACAAAACTTTACATGTGGGAACGTGGTATTACAACCATATGAGGGTTCTAACTTAAATTTCATCTTTAATGGCCTCGTCCAAAGGCAGTATAAGAGTTTTGTAATGGTGTCTTTGAAAACGCCGAAGAACTGAAATGTGCTAGTGAACAAAGGGGGTTAGTAGAATTATAAAATTCTGCAAAAGCATTTAAGGGAGGGCAAAGGTAATATGACAACTAACCGCAGTCAAAACCTTAATGCAATTTAAAAAATGACTTGGATCAAGCTACTTAACTCCTAGGATTATTATAAGTGGTGCTTAAATCACCAGTACACCTTAAAGGATGTCTCTTGTATGTTGAATCATACCTGTTTCCACTGACATCCAGTACATGTAATGATACGCAGTTCCCCAATTCCTTCGGCAGAGATGTCAATTTGTTGTCTCTCAAGCTGAGAACTCCCAGCATGCTCAGATTACCCAGCTCGGCGGGAATCTCACTCAAGGAATTTCTGTCAACGTTCAGATTTGTCAGTTTGCTCATGTTGCCGCTACTGGTGGGGAGCTCCATCAGGAAATTCTCAGTCAGTATTAACTCTTGCATGTTTTCGCACCTGAAATTGAAAAAAATGTCACTCTTATAAATGGGTACAAATTATTGCATTATCTGGACCAGAAATATGGCCAGAACAAACCAGTAATTTTTTTTATAGATTACTTTCAGAGTTTGGCCTTTTCTTCAAGGTGTAACCAAATAGTGGAATAGCTTTAAATTCAAGACTGCCTTCAAAGTACCATGGATCAAACATTGCGATATGCATTTCCCGATGCCTGCACACACCGCATAATGTGTGATGTGAATTGTGAACACGGCTCATATCCCACCTACTACCCGTTACACCTTACCACGTTAAGTTGTTTCCATGGCATACCTACGCGCCTTCATACATTTCCCATGACTAGACCTCCACACTTTGATTATGGTGAACATCTGGCCTGCATATATACCTACTGATGATATGCTCACCTTTGTGTCATGAGACACAAAATAGATAGTTATAGCCAAGTCTTGTCTAAAGTTGACCCATTACCATTTTGCATACGAGAATTTCCAGTATCCATAAAATAGATTTATTAGTCTTGGGAAACTTTCAAAAATTGATTTATTGATTCTTCCACCGATAAATTTTAATATGTTTACTGACAGAGTTAACAAAATGTTTTTTCTCTAAAACTGTTTATATTTTGGCTATGATTCAAAAGAAGAAGACCAACTTACATTCCAATATTTGCATTCAATGTGTGTAGTCTGTTTTGGTCCAGTTTTAAAATGGTCAAGTTGGTAAGATTGCACATGCCGTCGGGGAGGGTTTCCAAAAGGTTCTGTGACAAATGGAGGTCTGTGAGGGATACCAATCCTCCAATTTCGTCAGGTAACCTTTCCAGCCTGAAAAGAAATTAAAGAAGATGATTAAAATCAGAAACATATTCTATTAGTCACCTCATTATTGAGGAGTTGTTATGTGTATGATAGTGATGAAGAATAATTAACAATAACTTTATATGAACATTAGGACAAGAGTTTTCCACGTAATTGCGAGGCAAGTAGTAATATTTATAATATCTTACTACTTATAGTAAAAAAAATATTGTTTTGCATACTTATTTTCTGAAACATCGAGGCAGACTAATGAACTGAGGTGTCCCAATTCCGGAGGAAGCGACTGCAGTTGGTTGTGGTCGAGCCAGAGTTCTTGGAGAGCCGGCAGAGAACCAATGTGGCCGGGCTGGAAATGAGACAAAAATAATGAATAATTGTAAGAATTCGAACATTAGATACATACTGTATTTATTTGTTTTGAGTAGAAATCGGTTTTTTTGATAACTCTAATTGCAAACCTAGACAGTAAATTATCAATTCCTGGATTACATACGAATTGTATTTGTACTTTCTGGGGTCCGAGAGTAGACAAAATAAAATGACTCATCAACTTATGTCGACATACAATTTCATTAGTTTTGTAAGGTCTTTCTTTTGGTAGGGAGAGTGCTAAAAATTTCACCATTACATTTATAAAATGTGTTATCACGTCGCTCCATCGGTGAGCATTTTCCCTTACCTTTTGAGTCTTGAGTGATACTGATAACTCATTTTATGAATCAACATACAGCCAAGTAAATACTGAAACTTTTAAAAAGGTTTATCATAACGGTGTAATGAATAAAATTTGTTGTGCACTGTATGTCATAAATTGACCAAAGACCGAAATCCAAAACAAATAAATCACAGTTTCTTATTATGATTTAAGAAATTTTATAGTGCAATATAACTTATAAAATGTTTGCCAAAACAAAAAATGTCGCACAAAAAAGACGATTCACGAAATCATTTGCGATTCCAGCATTTTCAATTTCGGGATTTCGAAATCAAGGAACCGATTGGAATCTCAAGATGCGAAAATGCAAGAGCAAATTCATTGGAAAATCTTTAAAAAAAAAAAAAAAAAGCTAATTATTGCATTCCATACAACTTAAGAGTTGAAAGCTTCATTAAATAATAATTCTGACCACTTGGCTGATTTAATTAATTATTAATATTGTGGAAATAATACTTTTACACATGCAAAGACATTTTTTTTGACAGTGGTAAAAAATGATTTCTATTAAATATAGCCAAATTTTTTCTGCTATTTTACATGTTGATAAATTATAGATGCCAGCCACATAACAGATTAACAAATAGAATTCCGATAGGCTATACCACGATACACTACATTTTGACGCATAGTTTTGAATGTGTGAGTGTCCTACGAAACCGAACCATACATTATAGACGTGCAATAGTGTATGTTGCAACCTTCAAATACACCAATATTGAATGAGCCTCAGTGCATAAACCGAGCGCAGTTGTCAGAATGAAGGACAAGAGTGTTCTTAACATGTGTTTAAGTTAATCCCATATTCTTCCACACTCGATCTCAGTTGCCTGTTACTCCACACTCGTTTGGAATTTCAGTTCCTATTTCTGAGTACCCTGATGCCAGCATAACGTCGCTTAAGAAACAACACCGCGGAAGTCAATTAATTAAAATTTTCAGGGGCAAACAAAAACCGTCTCAAAAAATTGAAAATTGATACCTTTTAACTTATTTTTTTGTGTTTAGTTAAAGTATAGTGTTTAACTAAACACAAAAAAATAAGTTAAAGGGTATCAATTTTCAATTTTTTGAGACGGTTTTTGTTTGCCCCTGAAAATTTTAATTAATTGACTTCCACGGTGTTGTTTCTTAAGCGATGATAAAATGTCGTGATAATTGACAAGAATTTATATATTATTTCGTACATCATTGGATGAACTTTCGGCCTGGGATTTAATAAATCAAAATATAGGTATTTACCCGCTTTCAATTAAATTCACAAATTACAAGTTGTTCTATACCTACTTAATAGTTCTAGTACCCTTGTTTCTATACGAATTTAATTATAGATATAATGTATAGCACTACGTCCTTGACAAACGAAACTTTGCCCATATATCTTTGATCGATCACGAAAACGTCTAGACGCGCCAAATAAGAAAAAGCAACCACGTGTTTTTATCTCGTTCTACAGACAAGCCGGCACATATACTTATTTGCTCAATAACTATAAAACAACATTCCTTCCATAATAATGCAATCAATGCCGTAATGCGAATCCAATAGAGGAAAAACATAATTCAATCAATGTTGTATTGATTGAATCAATATAATTACGTACCTACATACAGTGTTGTTTTGAGACTATTTCTAAAACAAATAAAAATATATTAACCTCTGGTATCTACCTAAATAAAAATATAATAATCACACGAATTAATCATTAATAACAAAAAAAAAATCATAAGCGCAGTTCTGTGCAAGCTCTGCTGAGTTTACGTTAAAACATTGAAATTAGTGTCTACAGTACCTACACTATAAAGTAGTGGTCTCCAAGCTTTGAGTTCTACGCCCCTCTTAAAAAATATAATCTTGGTGCCTCCTCCTTTATATCATAAATTAATAGACACATTTTTACATGGTAAAAAATGTATTAACACAAACAAATGAAAAAAACTTAACTGACAGAACGATGACAAGGTGTTACTATTTAAAATTCTTAAATCGGTTTTTAATGCGATGAATATGCTTGTTTATTAGCACAAAGTTTATCAAATCTAGTTGTCATTGAGGAGAGTACTACACATCGCTCTTTTTCTACTTAAACGGGCTTGATATTTGGATTGCATTGCATGATCAAAGATATATGGGCAAAGTTTCGTTTGTCAAGGACGTAGTGCTATACATTATATCTATAATTAAATTCGTATAGAAACAAGGGTACTAGAACTATTAAGTAGGTATAGAACAACTTGTAATTTGTGAATTTAATTGAAAGCGGGTAAATACCTATATTTTGATTTATTAAATCCCAGGCCGAAAGTTCATCCAATGATGTACGAAATAATATATAAATTCTTGTCAATTATCACGACATTTTATCATCGCTTAAGAAACAACACCGTGGAAGTCAATTAATTAAAATTTTCAGGGGCAAACAAAAACCGTCTCAAAAAATTGAAAATTGATACCTTTTAACTTATTTTTTTGTGTTTAGTTAAAGTATAGTGTTTAACTAAACACAAAAAAATAAGTTAAAGGGTATCAATTTTCAATTTTTTGAGACGGTTTTTGTTTGCCCCTGAAAATTTTAATTAATTGACTTCCACGGTGTTGTTTCTTAAGCGATGATAAAATGTCGTGATAATTGACAAGAATTTATATATTATTTCGTACATCATTGGATGAACTTTCGGCCTGGGATTTAATAAATCAAAATATAGGTATTTACCCGCTTTCAATTAAATTCACAAATTACAAGTTGTTCTATACCTACTTAATAGTTCTAGTACCCTTGTTTCTATACGAATTTAATTATAGATATAATGTATAGCACTACGTCCTTGACAAACGAAACTTTGCCCATATATCTTTGATCGATCACGAAAACGTCTAGACGCGCCAAATAAGAAAAAGCAACCACGTGTTTTTATCTCGTTCTACAGACAAGCCGGCACATATACTTATTTGCTCAATAACTATAAAACAACATTCCTTCCATAATAATGCAATCAATGCCGTAATGCGAATCCAATAGAGGAAAAACATAATTCAATCAATGTTGTATTGATTGAATCAATATAATTACGTACCTACATACAGTGTTGTTTTGAGACTATTTCTAAAACAAATAAAAATATATTAACCTCTGGTATCTACCTAAATAAAAATATAATAATCACACGAATTAATCATTAATAACAAAAAAAAAATCATAAGCGCAGTTCTGTGCAAGCTCTGCTGAGTTTACGTTAAAACATTGAAATTAGTGTCTACAGTACCTACACTATAAAGTAGTGGTCTCCAAGCTTTGAGTTCTACGCCCCTCTTAAAAAATATAATCTTGGTGCCTCCTCCTTTATATCATAAATTAATAGACACATTTTTACATGGTAAAAAATGTATTAACACAAACAAATGAAAAAAACTTAACTGACAGAACGATGACAAGGTGTTACTATTTAAAATTCTTAAATCGGTTTTTAATGCGATGAATATGCTTGTTTATTAGCACAAAGTTTCAAATCTAGTTGTCATTGAGGAGAGTACTACACATCGCTCTTTTTCTACTTAAACGGGCTTGATATTTGGATTGCATTGCAGCTAATGCAGAAACCCCCGTTTCGCATAAATATGATATTAGATACTGGCAGCAATAGGTACTTGCATTACTTTGATTGACAAAGTATTACCTGTATTCTTCACTTTGTCAAAAATGGACCAGAGTTTCAATCTGAAAATTTCGTTTGAGTGAAGAATCGCATGATAATTCTATCATTTTTTCCTTTTCTATAGTAGTCAATTCAAATTCATCATCCTGTTTGCACCTCCCTTTGCACTAATCTGCGGGAGGCGCGCCTGCCAGTTTAGAAATCGCTGCTCTACAGTATCGTGATTTTAAAAAAATGTATACATTTAGTACTCTCATAGCTATATGTAAACATCGCGCACGCGTGTGTATGATGATTGTGTATATATATCGTGTCAAGTTATTTTACGGCTCATTTAATATTAAAAAAAAATCGTTACCAATAACGCAGAATGAATTTTCACAACACTTGTTAAGATAGGACATATCCAAACAACGAAGTAAGAACGGTCTACATGAAGAGGCGCCTTTACTCGAGCATACGCATACGTAGACCATTCGTGATGTTGTCAGTATTTCCACCCGATCACTCCACGGCGAAATTTACACATTCCTCCTCGACCTAATTAACGCGCGCACATCGTGTCGTATTTCTGTACGGGTTTACGTCATATTTCTGAAATTGCTACAGGAGGTAAAATGTGTATCTACAAATTAAAAACTAAAATGTCGCATCGACTCACCAATTCTTCGATCTCGTTGTCTCCCAGATCCAGTCGTTCGAGTTTCGTTAAGTTCTTGAGGGACTCCGGCAGGGACTTGATGAGGTTCTCTCTCAGCTCCAGCGATTGCAGTGACACCAAACTGAAAAACAAAAAATACAAAAATTAGGAACATAATACAGTATAGACATAAACCAATGAGGGATTACTTTTAGAGGGATACAACTACAATAAATATGCCATTATATTTATAGTTAAGTTCATCATTCACTTTCTGTTGCCATCACTGCAAGCAGCTATATTAGTTACCTTGTTATCGTCTGCTATCGAAGATTGGTGACCAAATGTCAGTACATCTCCCTAAGTAAGAGTTAATCATATATCTCATTGCAGGAAATATGGGCGAATAATGGAACTTTTCGCCATTTACAGAAACGAAACGTTCCTTTGCCTTATAAAAACTCACATTTGGTGAATTGATCATTCAATCATTATCCCATGCCGATAAACTCAGATCTCAAAACCTTAGTCTTCAAATAGCCCGTTAAAGGCGATATGATACAGCCATATTACACTCTTCAAAACTTGCATCCCCTTCAACATCAAATATCCCAGTTAATATTGTATTATCTATCATTCTATCTATATATTCAATCTAATTAATTCTTGTTAACATTACTAATAAACACTACTACATGCTTTTTCACAGTTCGTCAATGCATTTTACAAAGTTTTTCTTAGCTCGTATTCTTATTTGTCAGGTGGTTCTTTGTCCCTCTTCCCGACTAGCTAGACATTTTAAACTTTTAGGATATATCAGAACACGATGCCAATGCATTTTTTTAAATACTTTTAGCCATCTTTAAGTAGAATTGAATTCATTTTCAGTTAATTCTGTTTTGTATGAAAAGTTATTTCGACACCATTATTGGTTGTAGGGGTCTGGGGTCCTAGCAACCAAATTATTAATACACACGTGCGTTACTATGGAAATCAATATGACATGTCAAGCACAAATTTTTTTGATAGTTTAAGCTAGTCAAGTCAAGTTTATATGGTTCAACAGAAAATTTAAAAACGTTGTATATAAAAAGTTTTTTTTATCTTGTAATTCTTTGGACTAAGATTGGGAAAAGAATAGTTTCTCGAAAGGTGAAGGCATTCCAAAATTCAAAGAGGGTGTTGCCAATATAATCTTCATTATTTTCCTCCACAATCCACATATAAATAATATGCATGATCGGCAAGAATGCACAGGCAAATGTCTTAAGTTAAAATTTAATACAAAAGCTACATCAACAGATTCGCGGGGTTCAGTGACATCAAAATATTAATGTTTCCTAACTGAAACTTTTCATTTCAAAGATGGCAGATAATTACGACTTTTTGCGGGAAAATATGTCGAGTAATCCAAGAAAGCTGTATTTATTTTTTAGCGGAGCGTGCAAGTCGTAAAGTTAGGCATTAGCTCGGTATCAATCTGTTGATATAACAGGTTGGAAGCGTACTAAAAATATACGCGAGTACAAGGATGATAGCGGATAGCCGGTTATGATAAGACGCATCGTGGAAATCTAATTTGGAGAGAGCTTTTGCCGTGGCACGGCCGCTCGCTGTCGAACGAATAATGTAGAAAATTAGATGAACCTCGGCTGGGGGGTTTATAAAACATCTTTGAATAAATAACAAACGATAAATAAATAAATTGGGTGAGACTGATGAAAATGCGAAATAAGGACAACGCATCCTGTTCGCAATTATTATTACGAATGGAGCAGTGGAATAGGACGGAGTAACGATATGTGAGGGAGGGTGAGAGTTACAAGTATGATTGGGATTATCGATACAGTAGAAGTTACGCGATAAGTGGGACAGACGAAAATCGCTTAAGTCGAATTCTCGTAAGTCGGGGTACAACTTTGTATATAAATACGTATAAATTGTGTTTAATTGGGAGCAAGGACTAACAAAAAGACTAGTTTAGATTGTTTAGAATATAAATATTAAATACAATCGCAGTTCTTTGTTAATATGTATGGTATTGTTGTTTTTATTTAATAAAACGCAATTTTTTTGTAGTACTTATTCCACTTTTATATAATAGATTAGGACCGGTTTCGTCCGCCTCAGAGGTATCACGTATTGTTTTAAAAAAAATGTATTCAGTTGAAAATGTCCCTTTGAGGCGGACGAAACCGGTCCTAATCTATTATATAAAAGTGGAATAAGTACTACAAAAAAATTGCGTTTTATTAAATAAAAACAACAATACAATGCAGTTCCACCATGAATTGGCAGTTAACAAAATAAAAGAAATTAATATGTATGGATAAAATAATAAATAAATAAATGAGTTAAGTATGTAGGTACGTAAAAAAGTTATTTCCACAATGCCTTATTTTTTTCACGTAGAATTTCTTCGTAGCAAGCTAATAATTTTTTTATTCCTTGCTTTGTAGCTATAACGCATTTTTCGTTGTATGTTTTCTAAAATTTGTAAGCCCTTCTCAATTGAGCCGAGACCTTCTGTCAAGCTTGCAATTGTCATATTTTGCTTTTCTGGTGGAACTGAGTCTGAAGTGTCGGATAAAGAACCGCGTAACTCCGAGTCGCGTAAGTAGGGGTATTATTGTATTGAACTATTATAGGGCCCCAGGAATGTAAATGTCACACGACACTTGTATTATTGATAGTTATTGAAAATAAACTTATTGTATGCCGTGATGATTACATGACATTAAAGGCCCACAAACATTGAGGTGCATGTCACGGTGCTTGTCGCCTGCTGTCACGGGCTGCCGCTACGGGAAAAAAGTATGTAATGTCGTTGTTCTTGGTGTTTAAAATCTTAGACTGATGCTCCTATCCCGTAGCACATTTTGAAACTTTAAACGAACATTGTCAGTTGACAAAATCTGCCGTAATCATTAAAACAAGAATGAGCGCACTTCACGTTGAACTTCACTGCATCAGCACCTGCATGATTCAATGAACAATTGAATGTTTTCATCATATTCCACATGCCAACACTTTTTGTCTGTCACGTCAAACTGTTAAACTGACGTTCTGTTTTTGTTTTTAGTTACTTAGTTACTAAACAATAGGGTAAGACTTTACATCCAATTAAATGAGTTACATCATTGATTTTTTTTATGATCCAAGCTGGCCCAAGTGCAGTCAAAAACATGTTCGCAAAGCATTGCATATAATATCAGCTGAAAACGTAGTATGTAAAGAAGACGAAACTGGTACTCATCGTCGATATTTTTTGTATTTGAAGTACTAGGTATTTTTTATACATAATTGCATTATAGCAAGTGTACAATGAACAACATTAAATTAACTAACTCGCCTTAAACCAGATCAATTAATTTCAATCCCAAATACAATTTTCTTGTATTAATTAGTCATGTTTTTTAGATATTAATGCTCTACTTTCGGTAAAAAGTATATTATTTTCTTAACCTAGATATTTGCCTGGTTATGTTACAGAATGCCTGAAATATTGAGATCTTAGCGTTAGTCGTTGGATATCCTCCACGACAAGCTAGTAAGTTAGTATAAGAATTCAAGTAAATGCTAGCCATGAAACGTGAACGATGAAGATTGAAAATTGGTACTAGGAGACTTCCATGATTTTCGCGTATCCCATTACGAACCCCGTTTTATGTTTCTGCGCATTCTCACTGAAGATTCTCGAAATCCTCATTCGACCAAAAATGACCTACTAATGCACGTGTAAAAAATGATTTTTGATAAATTATAACTGCATTTCACACACCTACCTCCGATATTTCATTAATGTTGAAACCTCGAATCTCCCCTTTCACTACGGCTAGCATTCGAGAGAATACTTCATACATAACGTTATATATAATTCGGTTTTTCCGAGCGGCGGTGAACACGGCATATTGTGATTTCTCGACATTTTTCAATTTTCAATATTTGAGAATAATTTAAGGAGTATTATTTGATTCTCGAGAATCTCAAGATTCATATTTTATAGATTTCAACAGTCAATGTACGCACACGTGTGGTAAAATTTATCAAATTTCTTCAGACGAGAATTCTTGATCACATCCTCTAGTGGTGAATGTAAGTTAAAAAAAATCAATGTAAGTTAAAAATACAACAACACACGTATTATTATTATGTTTATTAAATTATCGATAAATAATTGTAGTAGTTTTTTACATTTTTATAATAAATCAATACCGGTTTCGTCTTATGACATTTTCAAGTAGTCAGTCAACATTGTAGGACTAGAAATTAAAACAACCCTAATAACAATACTTGTGTTATTATTTCTTTTAACCATTATTTCTTCCATCATGAAATAACAGTTTCCTAAGCAATACATGTGATAGTAGGTAACCATATAACTGAAAAGAAAAAAATACTTGCATTTTCCAAGGGCACATTTCGGTTAGAGCTGGACTCTGAACCGAGAAACTCACAGGTTCAAAATGCACTCTGTTACAAATAAAATTTAATTCATTCTAAGAGTTTCTATTCGCCACTTTGATAGGTTCAATGTTCGGCTCCGGTTTTAATTATGCATGAATTCATCATTGTATACATTAAACTTCAACTCACTTGGCAAGAGCAATAACAGTGCTAAGAAAGGCGTCTATGACCCCCTCACTCTGACGTTATCCCGTCTTGCGCATTCATCCTTTGGAGTAAAGCATCACTGCCATGATAAAGGTGTCGGTGAAAATGATTAAATAACTGTTCGCGTAAGCAAAAACATACTGGAGTTGAAAAATAAAAATAACAAAACTGATATCAGTTCAAGAAACTAACAAAAAATATATTATATATATTGCCGAGAGACTTGCAGGTGGAAATACTTTCGTGATGGAAAATATAATAGTAAAAATATGCATCTAACAGTTATTGTAAAATATACAAGGTTTTGTAGGTACCTATGCGAGGCATCGAGCCTTACAAAGTTACAAGTATTCGAAAACAATTTCCTTCGGTAAATACTTAGGTGAAAGAAAACCAAACACGGCGCATATGTACCAACACTACCAACGCTGAACTTCGAGTTTTCCAAGTTCCGCACAACAAACTTGTAAGGGCGCGAAAACTAGGAAAGTTATTTTATAGATATCTATTTTGTATTACCGGTTAACTAAATGGTTAATAATTAGTATAGGGTATATACAACTCTCAGTAAAACGAAAATATTAACAGTAGGTATCAAAAATAGCGACATCAAACGGAAATTTCGTTATTAACAGCGAGCCGATTGGACGTGACCCAATATAAATATTTAGAAACATAGGTCAACGAGAAATGGGACCGGTCTCAGGAAATAAAAACTAGAAAAGCGTCCTTAGTAATTGAGACGTTAACCTAGATCTGAGACTGCGTATGGTACGCTGTTATGTTATCCCAATCTTTTATATGGCATGTAAGTATTGACTCTAAACAATATGTAACGGCGAGTTGACGCTTTCGAGATTATAGCTATAAAGACGCATCCTGGCGGCTCTCGTGGTGCAGTGCGTAAGGCGCTGGCCTTCCATCCAGGAGTTCTGGGTTCGATCCCGGTGAGGTCAAAATATATTTACATAATCTAATATGTAAAGTCCTCGAGCCTGGGAGTTTTACCACTATTATTGGGCTTCACGGCCTGTTGTGGTGTTTAATAAAGAAAAAAATAAAAAATAAAAATCTTCAGAGTACCTTGGCCTGACAGGGTGATAAATTTTGACGTCGCTGAACGAATGGGAAAGAACCAATAAGTTCTGCATAGCATTAAAACCAGAACACTACAGTACCTTGACCACATTATAAAATGACAAACGTACATGTCACGGAAAGATCAACGGTAAAAGTAGCAGAGGGTCAGAGGGCAAAGCCGCATTTCGTGGTTTAATCGACTCCGTGCTAAATGCATGACAGAGCAAAGATCGTTATGGTATGGTACGGTGAGAAGAAGAATAATTACAACCCGAATCAGGTAAGATTTCGTAAACATGGAAATAAGAATCTGGACTGGCCCATAAAAGACCCCGCCACACGGTTTGCTGGGGACTTTTTTGGCCAATAAGGAGGTTGAGCATATAGGTACCAACGTAAGATATTCTTAATTTTCGTGACTGAGGATCGTAATACAGATGAATTTCTCCATCCCTCTCGGTATTCAGTGCCACGCAAAGCCTTCACCAATATGAAACTTGTGACACTTTTGATTTGATCTGTTCACTTGAAGGGACCTTTTCCTCATCCCCTTCGATCTTCGACACGACATCACGAGTTTTTCCAGGTTGTCATCTTCTCTGCTCTATGACCAAAAAAGTGAAGACTTCAGCGACGACAAATCGATGAGATTCCATCGCGAATCGGTAGTTCGCTGATTATAGAGACGTGGATAGAATTGATCATCCGTCTCCAGCACCATATTTCAAAAGCGTCTAGCACCCCAGTTCTTTATCACAGGCATATAATATACAACTCGGGAAGACAAGAGCTCTTTACTATACACATTTTAGTCGATTTGTTAATATTTTTTCTCTTCTAAATAGGTTGCAGTTCCAACATAGCATTTTTTCAAAAGATAAACACTACAAAAATGTTACCTATTCAAAAAAATATCAACAATATTATATCTTTACTAAGGATTTGAAGGCATTTCGATAATGAGAGGCAGGAAGTACCCAACAACGATAGAGAAATATTGACATAAAAATAATCACGGAAATGGAACAAAAAGCGCGCCAATCAGTGACAAAGAAAATGAAGCAAGATGGCGAGGCATCGGGGGGAGGGGAGCGGTTCGTCGAAAATGGGGGAGGGTAGGGTTTTCTTTCCTATCGAAATGGGAGGAAAACACGGCGATAATATTTTCCGCTAATTAGGTTTCAAAACGTACATTTTCGATTCGATGAATAGGGGAGTCAATATCTTGTGATATTCGCGGGACGTGAAACGAAATTAAGTCTATAGACGAGACTCATCGACAGCGTACTCATTTTAAAAATTAAACTATAATTCATATTAGGTACTACAATATAATAGATACTTAAAATAGGGTCTGGTTAGATCATTCAGTGTAGGTACTTCCTTGTACTATCTAATTTATATATAGGTATATAAATATTTTTTGTATAAACACTTTTCTACTGTTTAATAACTTTTATATAATACTGTTTAAATAATATTTCTTTGTTTATAATTGACATATTGTGAACGTCTTGAATTAATAATTTGTAACGGTCACTATATATGTAACTTTGAATTTTTGAAAAATTTGAAAACCCACTATCTCTATCTATGATCCGAATGCGTTAAGAAATGAAACAGGGTTTCTGGTACGAGACGGAGCAAAGTGGACTAGGAATCGCGACCCCGGACACGGACCGAATGTTCAATCCCGAGATTAATTATATTAAATTTTCCCCAAAACAATTTCCAGTGTTTGTAATAATATATGAATTGCATTTGTTTTGCCAATGAAAAAAAAAATATATCTATACAATTATTTCACATTTAGTAACAACTAACAACATATTAGGTAACCTACATATTTTTTTATTATTAGCAGATAAAATGTTTGATGTCATATATTATATTGTTTTTAGACACCACGATCATAAAATATCAGGTAGGTGGGTATTGTAAACCAATCAATAAAGTTTTGATTTTAAATAAAAACGGAAAAGTTTCGTAACGAGAAGGAATACTTACTGTCAACGATATTTTATTGAAATAGTGACTTGTATAAAAGGACCACTCGTTTGAGCGGAGCGTACCTCCTGCATGATATCTGCGGAACTATCAATGGACGCAGTCAAAATATGGAGATATAACTAGGTTTACGCTTTGCACAGGAGTACAGACCATCAAATTAGGCCGCTTTGAAGTCTAGGCCATGTACTTAGAATGGACGAGTCACGCGTAACCGACATTCGGGAAGGCGGAGAGCAAATGCAGACCTAACGCTGAAGCGGTTTTAGACAAACCAGGATGGAGACAAGCGCTACAGGAGGCCAAGACACACACAGGGTTGTAGCGTTAGGACAAAGAAGAAATATGGGGGGGATCCCGGATTACAAACCCTAATGTTGACATCTACACTGTCATAATAGATGTTTTACTATGATTGATATATATTCACTAGTCAATCTTCCAAGCACATACATATACTGAAAAAAAAAACAGCATGTAAATTTGAGTCAGCGCGTGATGAGATCCATTGGTTTATGAAAAAATAGAGTTAGAATTTTAGCCTCTTCACCGACTCTGTGATTCATTACTGTACACCGAATTTACTATGACTAAGCGATAGTGCTCATAGAACGCGTCGAGCGGGCGAAGTCGGCGTATGAAGCGTTTATTCATAACCATAATCACACGTCTCTTCCCGCGCATTACCCTTCACCTATGTAATAAGCGGCCCAAGCAGCACAAAATAATTATTTTTACATCGTCTCTCATAACAAAGCAATAAAAATATTATATTATTTCGGGGCTTGTAATTAATATTTACGACGACATTATTCAATCAGCGAAATATAGGACACGGAACAAAGAGTTCCCTGTTATTAAATAATTGCTTTTCGCCCGTCGATCGACGACGCCTCGAGCAGCGTGATTTTGGTAGCCGTGTTCAATGAATGGACTTCTTTGTATTTTCATTAAATCGTATCGCCGAGAAGCGAAAAACGGTGACTCATGCGGCAGGCGGGGCGCAAGGCATCGTCAAGTCCAGTGTGCGCTGGCGTATTTGATTACGTTGTATTTTCGATGATTTACGCGCCACTTGTAGAAATTTTTCGCGAGCGCCGCACTCGCTGCGTCAATGGGCTTTATGCCTAATAGGTACCAAATAGTGCGATCTATAATTTTAATAACTAGTTTTCAAATCAATCTTTGACCGCATTTCCACAGTTTTCTCCGGCTGACCAAGCATTCTCAGCGCTTTGTTAAATCCTCAATGTTGAGGAAGGTGGTAAATTTTGAGTTGAGGATCAAACGGATCCAAATGTAGGTATTAGTGAACCGAGTCGATTTGATTGTTAGTATTTTCCAGGCAATTTTACCGAAAGCAATTTTTATATACCTAGTAAATGCAGTTGCACGTGTGAATCATTCATTACGCATGCATAAATATGTACCTACGTGGTGTTGCAAACTGCTACCAACTCATTTTATACATTTATGTCACTTCACGCCGTTGAATCATTTGCCTTTCAATTATTTCTCAAAATTATTTACAGGAGTAAGTAATATCGCTATATTTACAAGCCTAACTACTCTAACTACTAACTACTTGGAACCCGGTACCTACTCACATTATATGCCTAATTTGTAACCGCTCGGCAATCGTGGGCGTCAGGATTGATGATTTAATTACAAAGCTGGTTGCTCCTCCTTGGATGATTTTGAAACACCTCAGATAGCGTAGTTATTATAATTATTCGCATGAGCCATAAATGGGTCGATAGCTAATTTATCAAAATTATACGTTTGCATACTGGTTCAGTGGCGAAGATCGTCCCTCAGGTGAATAGGTACCTAGTTTACCCGAGTCAATATAAATATTTCAACGTGGCTCGCAACGCAAACAAAAAAAAGTCGCGAATTCATATTCACCAGACCGAGGAAAACGATGCGGTGTCTGGGAACAACAAAAGCGTTGCACAACACAGAGACACCCAAATCAGACGGCGAATACGTATTTAATCGTAATGTAGTTAGTACATACATTCAAAAATGTCTTACATTATTAGATGGGCGATTATTTCGCGAACTAGCTCGGTTCTGCATGCTAGAACTCATAAATTACACGCAGACCTGTATTTAGCGATATATGTATGTACATAATAATTGCATGTTCGCGATATATCTAATTCCATAGACGACCAATCGCATGAACGCCGATATAGGTACTGAAAGAGCTACACATCCAGTCAGTTCAGTAATCAGTTGATAGTCAACAAAACTCGATGAAAAAGAGGACGTGGATCGATCACTGGAGACCAGTGAGAAGAAGGCAAAAATGGCAGATGAGCGTCAAGGGTAACGAAGCTGTTCCGGTCAGTGGAAATCGCGACGATCAGTAGTAAGGACAACGACAATGGAGAAGAAGAATTGCATGTACCCGCTTAATAACTATAATGAAATAATCAACGGTGATGTTTTTTGGTTCTAGTTTATGCTTTAAGAGCGTACTTCAGTGAAACGGCAAATAATTTCCAACAGTAGGTGCGACGAAATTTCTCACTAGTCGCCAATCGGAGACCGACCGTCGAGATGTCCGCACGTCGATTTGTTTCGTCATGGCGTCGGATGAAAATATTCTTAAATCGGGTAAAGATGACTAAAAAAACTTTACGTATGTACTTAAAAAAAGAAAACATGTCAATGAATATACTATTATTATTAGTAATATAACAATAAACATAACATTAAATGGACGCATGTTGGATTTTTATGACAAATTATATTTCGTTCGGCACGCGTCATTTACACAATCCGCGCATCGCCTAGCCACGATCTTTTTAGACCATGCCCCGTCTGAAGTACAGCCTTAATAAACAAAAATGGAAAATCGTAAAATATAGGAAACTGAGATGTTGTCTTCGGGACCCAATCGACTTGCTGTACCGTTCGAAATTGAAAATGTTCATATTTAACCCCGTTTAGAGTCATTTACCCCTGTTCCCTGATGAATGTTTACAAATTAATCACTTATTCCAAAAGACGCTGTGCAATGCACGTTTAGAAAATAATTTATTCATAAATAGGATGCATTTATTATCCAGGTAAAACCCAAATGCACACACCTTGCGGTCGATACGGAGACCACAAAAAATCCTTCACATATCAAAGCGGTGAGTCATAAAGACATTTTACCTCCTAATCCCGATCGACAGCTCTGTCCGATCAATCGTGAGTTGTATCAATGCAAAAGGAAAAGGTATTCGACATTATGACGACGCGCCCGCTCGACGATTGCCCGCTACGCGCGGTGAATAAAGATGGGCTCCAAACGCCTCAATATTCGCAAACATACAAATACGTGACGGTTTTATCTTTGTATCGCATCCGTCCAACGCTATCCCACTAGCACAAATCAGAAAGATTTTAATCGGCATGTATTAATTATTGTATTCGTATCGATTCATTAGGGTCGGATGGGACTACTAATAATTGATGTCATTGATGCATGCATATAATTTCCTCTGAAAATCGTCATCTGATTAAAATCATAGATATACCGCCACTGACACGCAAGGCTTGAACAAAAACGAACCATAAGTGCGAGTGAGAAAGCTTATATTCTCTGCAATATGCGTTAGAGTAAGCAGAATTAAATATTTTTTGTACACGTCGCCGGTATATATTGGTTTGAATGACTCCGTTCATTCAAAAACTGCGAAATATATTGCTGAAATTTATTGTTTTTGTGTTAAATACAAAGTTAGTGTAATTATTGTTAGTTAATTTAGTAGAAAATATTTAACTATGTTGTGTTAAAATTTGGTAGCCGTACTGACACTGTGAAGCAACACGGCGTTATAACGTTTCATAGTTAAGTTAATAATAAAAAAAAATGAGAATCTAATGTGCGTTATACGCAAAAAAACACGGCTTTATATAGCTGAACAATACACACTCTCGTTATATTATTACTCTGAGATTGACACTAATTAATTATCTTTTTATTTATCTATTACGGTTACAGACATGTTGAAATAGTAGAAATTCGATTTGTCCAGTTCACTTTTATTATATTTTGAGTTATACGATTAAAAAGAACTAGTCGCGAAAACTGCGATGTTGAAAGTATGCCAAACAGGACAGTACCTACACCCAAAAATTATGAACCCACCCTGGAGGATGAGAGAGACGAGCTGACCGAAGAAGATGTCAGCTGACTAAAGGCTTAAGATTTTAAATCGACGGCAAATGGAAAGGCGTGGGAACTGCAGTAATGGTGAAGGACAAGAATCGGATGAGAATCTTACCACCAAAAAGAAATTATAATAAATAAAAAAGAACAACGTCAAATTAACGATAAAATATTACATTAAGTAATATTGTGTAGGTATACAGATATTTACTTGAGTGTAGCCATTGTGTAAATACTGAAGAAAAACGAAAGAGGAGGTATATTGACAGGCTTTCGTTTTACGAGAATTAGTGGACAGCCATTGACCCTAATTCAAGGGGTGTAAGATAATAAGATGATTTAAATGTGTTTTAAAATGACGTTGAATCAATCCAAATTAATGCACGCATCTGTACAAAATATTTCATATATACATAATGTAACTATTTGTGTAATAAATATTTTATATTATTTGGTTGCATCGATTTGAATTGGCACATATTATAGCTACCATAAAATGGAGCAAAGCTTCACACTTCTGACATATTTTCAGATAGGATTGGCTCATGATAAACAGGGGAGATATACCTACTGCAATATGGACATACCTTCGTTAGAAAAAACAACAGTGTTACTTGGTAGTTACAGGCGCATATTTTCACACGAGAGAGATGTTACATTCAATATAAATAGTGAATTAAGTACCATAAAACAGAGGTATATCTCAGAAGTCCAACAAATATATTTGTATGAAACGAAGAAGCTGTGTTTACCAGTATTAGGTTACTGACTAATAATAGCATCTTCTCTAACTACAGAAAACAAGCTGTTTGCTGTGTTCATGATTTGTGAAGCATAAATATAATAAAAAATATTATGATGTAAAGATAAGGTTATAATGTGTACGTATTCACGTGTGAAAAACATCAATGGCCGACGAGAATTTACGACGTGCAAAAACTTTGAATAAATTTCCATACGCTCTTATAAAAATAAAGAATCACCCAACGGCTGTGATTTATAATAGCTAGCTGTAAAATTTCCATATGAAAAAATCAATTAACATTTATTCTAAAAAATAATAGGTAGATAACTTGCCAATGGTCGAATGTGGCATCATCATCAGAAAACGTCTCCACTCCCCACTGCCTATCGCAAGCTCTCTACACCAGCCTTAGATCTTGCGACCCTCATTTTTCCTTCTGGACTGTTAAAAAGAAGCCGCTTTGGTGGTTGGGTGTCTTTCATCCTGGAGACATGGCCCGCTCAAAGGAGTCATTGAGAGGGGGGAGATCAGTGTACAGTACGCACATTTTTAATTTCCTCTCTACTTGACATCTTCCTCGCAAACCCCCTTGCGGTAAAAATTACAAAACGAATGGACAATGGTGTAATACTAAATTTGAACGTGTTATGAATGAACGAACAGCATCGCTCCATATGGAGAGGCATCAGCTCATTATAGGGAATGAGGTGAAGAATGAAAAAAATAACAATCATCAGCTTACCAGGGTTTGATTTTTTAAATTTTCGGGAGTGCATATTATTAGCATATGCCCTATATTATACAAAGTAAGGTTTGTATTGACAGATAACGTGTATTAAAGGGTATTGTTGTCAGTCATTCCCCCGTCAAACACGCACTAAAATAGGTGATTTATATTATAAAACACACGGTGGCCATCTAGGGATTGATGCATTTAATAACTTATGGGTCCTTATGACGGTACTTCAGTGAAACGGCAAATAATGTTCAACTATAGGTGTGACGAAATTTCGGACTGGCTGGCAATCGGAGAGCGAAAGTCGAGCTGTGACCACGTCAATTTGTTTTGTGATGGCGACGGGGGAATTAATTCTTAAATCGTGTAAAGATGACTAAAAAACGTTACCCAGATACTTGAAAAAGAAAACATGTCAATGAATATATTATTATTATTAGTAATAGAACAATAAACATAACATTAAATGGACTTATGTTGACTTTTTATGACGAATTATGTTTTGTTCTGCACGCGTGATTTGCACAATCTTCGCGTCGCGTAGTCACGATCGTTTTAGACCGTGCCCCAGCTGAAGTATAGCCTTAACACGTCCTGTATAGATTTGGTGTAGAACAATTGAACGTTCGCGACAATAATAAGTTAGAACGCGACTAACTGTTTTGATTGATTCATGCAATGTTAAAATCTACACGACAGGAAGCGTTTACATGTGCGTCGAGACTAATAATTAATTGTTACTAACGTGGGTAATTAATAAGATTTCACTTTTAAGGTAAACTCGTGTAGTCTAGGACAGGCTATTTTTATAAGACTAAGTACAGTCTGGTTTTTCCATCGACATAATAATAATATTACTACGAGTTACAAACAAATGTTATTATTTATTATCACAAAGCTACCCTTTAGTCACGGCTGTTACGTAGTGACCAAAAGTCTTCTACGTAAATAAATAATTAATACGTATTATGAGTAAATTAATCGGCTTTCGAGAAGTACCGCCCACCCACCGCGCCCCATAGAAATCAAAGCCACATTGTCATACGTTGCCCACTCAAATAATAATAATTATCGTTCGTCAATCAAAGTGAAGGGTTGTTATACCTGAAACTTCAAATCAAACCCGCTCACTTTACCAGGTAAACGCCCCTCGATATACGAAAACACTGCAGACACGGACAACACAATATAGCGCGATTCGACGGATTAATTTTGAATAAACTAATAATTAATACCAATGCTTATACCGACGCAAAACCTACCGAGAAGACATGCATGGGGAACGAAATGTGCAAAACATGACTTAAATTCCAGTAACTTTCTTACCCGAAGAGGATTGACTGTCCGTAAAGGTCTCGTAGACTAGGTAAAGTCAGCAAAGTGTCTCTCGTTCATCAATATTGAGTATTATTAGTCAGGTCAATGGTGCCAGATATCATGTAGCCCAGTGGGTTTCAATCTTTTTCGTATAGCAGCGCCCTTCATGTCTAATTTCACGGCGCCTTAAAAAAACAGTAATGTGTCGGGCTGGTGTCCTTCATCCGGTTTATCAAATGACGTTGGAATCAAACTTTACACATAACCATTATCATACACAGTGCTACCCTTATGTAGGCTTATGGTCCGTCCCATATCATTATCTCAAATATTATGTAGAATAACTACATATTTCTTTATTTGCATTCTACCCTCATTTATCACAAAACACAAGGAACGTCACTGCAGCTACCCTTATTTTTATCAGGTCTTGAATACATGAGAACTTTTTTTCATATTATCATTATGAATGTATTCTTTAACCCAGTTGTTAAATAGGTCCGGTTCAAAAATTATTTTGTACCATGAGAGCAAGTGTTGGAAGTCACAAACGGGTAGAACAATAGGACCAATCATTGTGGTCGCACATCAGCGCGTTGTATTGAGATGGCCTGGATTAATAAGTTTCCTGCTCGCAGTTCGAATACATACCGGTTGCGCTTTTCATAGTGGACTATAATTTTGTGACGCAATGATTGGAATGGTGGATGTGGATGCTGGGGGGTTATGTTAAGGATGCCTGGAACTGACATGTTATGCCGTTGAGGCTGGCTCTGTGGTCTGGTTGTTCGTCTTAGCCGCATTATTACTCTCGTGCGGTATTACTTATTGGGTCATCCGGTGCGCGGTTCAAAAATGGTTTAAGTGCACGGTCGATGAATGACTGAAGATTATATCGTCACTGTTCTGGCAGAAAACACTAATTCGAAAAAATGACATATTGAGTTAGTATCAAAATGTTCCTTATTTCACACTTTACTGTCTGGAAACCTTCTTAATAAATAAACAGTCTTTATTTTAAAGTCATCTTTTTTACGATTATTTAATAAACTCACATGATAGACCATTATTTCAAACATTTTAACAACTTCAAAGTCAAATTACTCAAAACTAGTATTCTCCAGTTAGTGTGTTCTGCCAGAACAGAGACGATATATTGATAACGGTCAACTACTGGCTGAGTTGCGCCTGGTCTTGCGACAATAAAGGAGATTTGAGGTAGGAGGGAAATATAAGGATGACGGCGACCATAATTGGCCCAACCACCTAATATTGCAGTGTATCCAATATCCATCGCTTATAAGTATTTTTTTATATAATTTCAGTGGAAAATAAATATTGTGCACAATATTGTAGGGTTCGGATGGTATCTTATAGTTTCCACCTCGGAGAAAAGGAAATAGGTTTGCGATCGTAATTGGTTTTGAAAACGGCGAGCGTCAAAGCAAACCCAATAACAATTTCCCCCTATAAGAATTAATGGAAACTGTCATTTGAGAGGAAAATGGCACTAAACTTAGTTAGCTTCGCAGACTTCATATGGTTTATTTTATGTGATTCAATTATCTTATGTCATTTGGATCGGAAAACTTGTTTTCCCCATTGCCAGAATTATTAAACAGATTGACAATAATTCAATTAATTCATTATCATATCTGAACTTTTGTCAATTTTTATTTTTTTTATCTAAATTGCTCCATATCGATGATAGTCCAGCGAATTCGACGAATTGTGCAGTTTTATATAAAACCATATAACTTGGCATGGTGAATATGTATATTATTATAAGTCATACACCATTTTAAAACACCTCAGATATAATATAACCTACTAGAAAAAATTGCGTAAATTTGTGGCTACAGATAGCCAAGAATTGACGTAATTTGATTTCATTTCATGTAAAAATTACCAGTTAATTTCGTTGTAATTAGGTATGATGCCCGTAGCTAAATTGGTAAAGCACATTGGCGCGATTCCAGTGGTTACAGGTTCAAGTCCCGATGGACGTCGTATTTTCTCTAGTAGGTATAATATCGTCACTGTCCATGCCAATTGTCGTAACCCACAAATAAACATAAGGTACTATTTATTTATTATTTTATTACTATTAAGTAAGTATTTATAGGGTTACAAGGATTTGGCTGAAATATTTTTGTCATGTTAAAAATCTCTTAAAAAATAGTTTTGAATTATTTTGATATGAAATAATTTTTGGGATTTATGATACTTGGCCAGTTCGTGTGAGTAGGTATGCAATAAGTTCATTGCTATCAAAATGTCACTTCGGTGAAAAGTGAGAGTTACGACAATTTGGCCTGTGCAGTGACTACATATCGTCGCTATAGGATTGGTTTGTCGAATATCCGTTTTTGTCGAAATCGACCTTTTAATGCTGAATGGTTTTTTGTATCTAAATGGACCAGAACCATTCTTTTCTTTAAATTACATTGTAATGAATCATGCATATGCTGTAAAAATGTAAAAACAACAATTTAAATACCTCAATGTATTTAAATATAGGATAATGAAATTTGTTTTTTGTCTCCTGAACATTTGACATTTGGTCTATTCGACAAACCAATCTACAGCGACGATATCTGAAGTGTTTTCATATAATTTTACATTTTCAAATCTGGTGAATTATTCGTTGAATAAAAGGAATAGTTTATTATATTAATTTTTGAGATATTGAATTTCAAATTGAAAAATCTTCAAAATTTACCCACGAGTCCTTGTCCGAGATGTCCAGATTGTCGAGAGTCCAATATGACCGAGAAAACCTCAATTTTATATAATATTGCTTAAGTATTATGCTACACAAAATGTTCTTAATGACTAACCATAAAGAAGGTATAGTCATATTATTATTGTATACACACAAGTTGACAAGATCGTAAAACGGCAACTCGGCATGAATCGTATATTAAATTTCGGGGGAAAGTAATATACATGAAAACCCTGTTAGCATAACAACCCAATAAAAGAATGTATGGTAAGTAATTATTATAGTAAACATTTTAAGAGGTTGTCAACATTTCCTCTGTAGACAGTACGCCCATTAGCCGGCCGGCCGGTGGCTGAACATAACCACACGCAGTCCGTGTAGAATTGTAGATAGGTTGTGTCTGGGTATGGAAAGAGATGAAGCGGGGTAAAGCGAGGTAAGGTACTCACTGGATTTAGTCGGCTCTCACATCTAAACTCGCCTCGTGTGCCACACAGCCATAAATCAAACCTTCTAGGAACGTCGATCCGATATTGCATATGAAGACCGTAACCTTTCGAAACGTGAATAAATTGGGATGCGTCGACCGGCGAGCCGGTATAGGAATGACCAATTCGTAGGTGTGCAGGTGTGCGTATGCGTTCTGGTGGCTTCGATTCGCAGCCCGAGACGCAATCGATTTGTTGCTAGCAGTACTAGACTTTTTTTTTCAGACTAAAAAGTCGCATTCTACCATGTGTTTTGTGAATATCCATGACGTCACATCGATGTATTCGAGACATTGCAAACGGACGAGTTTCGATATGCGAGCCGGTTAAGAGAGGATCACTGTGTGATGACAACGTCTGGTGGTTAGCCCGGGCGTTGATGGGCCATTACACTGAGTCGCACGGATCGGCCGTCTAATGGGCGCACAGGCTCAGGAAACTAATAAATATTAAATTGAAGCATTCTTTTGACACCATGGCTATTTACACAGTATTTCCTAGGGAACTGATACAACTTCAACAAACTTTCTTTTCCAAATTTATAAAGATTTATATACTTATCTAGTAGTTAAGTATAACCCGATACGACGAAGAATTATCAGGTATTGCTTAAATAATCATAGTATTGGCGCAAATTATTTAATGGTTATTACCTTAGTAGACTATAGATACAGTTATTACTATTAGTTAACCATTATAATATAGTTTTACCACATAAACGCAAATTCAATGAATAATTAACAAACAATCCAGCTTATTTTCTTCTTTAACCTATCAATCATTTGCCGAGACACCATTAATGAAATAAAAAAAAAACTGTAGTTTTTTTTTGTTCTAGCAAGACAGCTGTTTAAAAAATAACTGACAGCACAGTGCACAATTTAATGCAGCCAGTCGTGTTCGCTGTTAAGTGCCCTCTATAATAGCAGTGTGCTGTAGCAATTAGTATTTTTTTTAATAAGTCACATTCCCATAGTGTGATGCTGTAAGTATTCCCATCGTAACATAACTGAGAGAATAATTTCATTATTCATTAATTGACAGCAAGACAATCGGCAAGCCTATATAAATTAATTTGTACGTTTATTGTATTCTTATCGTCGTCAATACGTATTATAAACAGCGCAATTAATTATTAATATAAGCGCTGTTAACGAAACTCTTTATTCCCGTTCAGTTTATCCCGCCAAATATAATATTAATAATGTTTAATTGTAATAAAACAAACTAAATAAATTATATAAGTAGTAGACGCAACTTTAAATACCAAACGGATAACAAAAGCAAGGATGAATAATATTATGTGAATCACCTTTCACAATTATGTGGGGGAAGTTTAAAATATTTGTTTATGAAGAAGTTTCGTTATTTAGGGAGATGGAAAAGAGGTGAGAAAGGAAGGACCACACATCAAATAATGTGAGTGAAAGTGCGATACTTTTACGGCGAATATTGTTTACTTACACTACTTACAGCATAACAATAATATTTTTTAATTGTGCTCAGCGTAGGTCAAAATGAAGCTTTTATTCTATTTTCAAAGCATGATTCTGGACATTCCTTAAACGTTGTAGATAATCTATGTATATAACTTTGAAGCCTTATTATCCGTTATATTTATTTTAAACATTTGATGACTGCACTGCGCGTGTTTGAACATAAACGGTTTTAAAAAAAGTTTTTTTTTCGGTTAGGTACATGTTCAAACACGCGCGTTATCACGATATTACTCCCTACTTCAGTTTTAGTTTGTCAATTTATGGCTACGGCCGTATGTTGTAGCTTAACCACTGGGGAATGCCAAAAGAAATGGCGTATTTCAAAAAAACACTACCTTATTCTTAGGTCAATAATTATTATAAAGAAATCATTATTCGTAGGATGTTCAAAGACATAGCTTATAATCAGTCTCTTTAGAATTATCTTCAAATGTGTTAATCTTGCACATTTTTTGAATAATAAAATGCCTAATTCTTGTCAAATTTGGGATCACAGAGATTATCAATATAATTTTTTATCGTAAATATTTCACTATAATAATGTCGACATAAATTATACTGATGGTTTTATAAATGCGTTTAAAAATTAATAAATGTAAAAAATCTTAACACCACTGCACATTTATGTACTGAAATATGACTATATTCTAAAACATTAGAGCGAGAGGTTTAAAAGAATACTATTTTACATAATAAAAATACTTTATGCAGTCATCAAATGTTTAAAATAATAAAGGATAATAAGGCTTCAAAATTATATAAATAGATTATCTACAACGTTTAAGGAACGTCCAGGATCATGTTTTGAAAATAGAATAAAAGATCAATTTTGATCCACGCTGAGCACGTCCGCCCTTAAGATCTGTCTAAATTAAATATATTGTAGGGAATACATAGGTACTGATACCCAGGACCTTAGACTTTAGAAACATTGTTCTATTTACCAATGGAAGTACTCCAAATCGAAGAGCATTATGAGTTTATGACATGTATATTTCATCCTGACCCGTTCGTTGTAACGTGTGCGGTATTGTTTATCTTTATAACGATAATTAATATGTAAATAATGAATTGACAGTTTCCGTGGATAGTTTAGGAAACCATTGAAAATATCGCGCAACAAGGGATGAATTCAAATCCTCCCGGTCATAACATATGTATATTGATCCTCAATTGAGGCAAAACGTACAATAGTTGCAGTTTTCACATCACCACGTTATTCAACGCTGTGTGAAAAGCTATTGACATGACCCGGCTCACGGCTAGCTCAATAATGCTACCGGGCCGTCACTGAGGAGACTAGTGATGAACTAGGAGAGGTGGATCTCCTTTGTAGTATCACAACTTTTGAATTCCCGAATAAAACTCTCAGCTGGTGTGGTGCCGAATTTATTCAGGTACTAGAGTTCACGGTCACACAATAAGGTTAACTGTCATTGTTCCCGTAATTAAATCTCATTAAAGTATCAGCAAACTATTTATTTGTTCACTATAGGATCTCTGTGAAATCTTTCACAAGTTCCCAAAAGGTCACACCTAATTCAGAGAATGTATACGCAGATATTCTTTGGATATTTTTAATTCATGAAATATTTTCCCATAAGAAAGAAAATATAATTTATTCTTTGGTCACACAGTATTAGGTTTATAAAAAGAATAGAATTTATTTTATTGTTGTTTATAAAGTTTATTTATGTTCACAGCATGTTTACAAATATTTATTTGTGTTTACAAACTTGTTTACAAAAGGTTTGCTTAATGTTTACAAATTTATTTACTAAAATTTGTTTTTATGTTTACAAATTTATTTACCAAAACTTGTTTTATAATTATGTTTACTTAATAAAGTTTCAAAAATTTATTTTATAATCCCGAAAAGATTTGTAAAATTTATTATTACAGACTGAGTTTATTAATTTGTTTTTGTAAAACAAATCCGATCGCGTAATTTATCCCGATTACGTCACCTCGTATGATGAGTAATGAAAAATAAAATTACTCCGCGTGTACGTCACTACCGGCAGATACGTGCTATTCGCGCTGCGTTTTAGCGGCCGACGTCACTACCGACAGATACGAGATATTCGCGCTACGTTTTGCCCGCCGGAGGGGACTTACTGGTACGTATGTATCGCGAATTTACTGAGAACCATGTCTCCCAACTTAGCAGTGAGGACTGCTGCTTGCTGAAGATCGCTGGTGAAGAGTGTAGAAACTAATGATTTTACGGGAAAAGTGGTCGCCTTTTATACCCTTCGGATAGAGGTTTAACAGGAAACAGTCCGTAAGGGATAGCAGATCTATATCTTTCTCTCACGGGATGAATTTACGTATATCTCCCGTTCCTGGCAACTTTCTAATAGAGATATCTTCTAATTTAGTCGGGTTAAATTTACTCTACTTTATTTTCGCAAAATTAAGACTTAATAGGGGTGTTTCAAGCACCCTCTAGAACATGTCCCTTAAATGCGCAGTTAGGATGACGTAAGCAAAATAGTTGATTTTATATGATTTTTCGTGTTCAAACGAAGGGGAAAGTTTCTAGCTTTCCATCGAGGTATCGGAATAAGTATTCGGGTACTAAATAAGGGAATGGCAGTCTTTAAATTTAAAATGTCAAAATGAAAGGTTGACACCCACGTACTAGTCCTTTCCACCACTCTTGGCCTTTTTAGGCCAATAGAATTTTACTAAGTTTTAATAAAACTGTTTGGAGCCGCAGAAACTTTCTCATTCGATATTTACTTTTCGGACGAATATTATTACGAGAAAATACTATAATATTATACTTAACATTTCAACTTAAATATATAAATGCTTAATCCTAACAAGAAGTTATACACGAGCAGTTACTAACTTATTTAATCTTGCATAGTGACTTTTATATAGTAATATGGATGTAACCTTGAATCTATTTTTACCTCGCGAGCCAGCACAGCTGGGCCGTAAATTCTAGTCGGACAGAATTCAGTTAAAGTTCAAGGTCACACGCCAATTTGTATTTTTAGTTGCAGTATTTAATTCTTTTATTTACCCAAGATGCGATTAAGATTTATTATTATTTATGGGTAGAAACCCATCTATGCCAGAATCTTAAGTTTTTCCAATTGTTACTTTTACAATATTCGTTATAGTCAGTAAGTTATAGCATTAACAAAATCTATAATTATAATTACGCGTCTATAAATATAGGTACGCGTTTACAGTATTTTTATAACGGTAGTTAGCTTCTATCTTGTATTGATAAAATTAGTATAAAAATTCTTTATTCACAATTATACAGTATATAAACTTATAAATATTCAATTTTCTTTTTCAATTTTCATACATTTCCATTATTGCTATAAAAGTTATTGAAGCATGTACTTGCTAAATTTTACGTAAACAATCTCTTCCATAACTTATTTTCTAAGTTTAATGGAGATTTCCCGGAAATTTATATTAAAAAATACATCGCGCTGATATTTCACGACGTGACATTTCGAGGTCTGTGGTCACAGCGTTCCAATTACACTGGAGCACTCTTGATTTTCGGAGGCGAAAATTTTTTACGTAAAATTTTATTACATTTACAAAGAAAAGGTTAACAACATACATTTTACTTCCTAATACTAAACGATTACGCTAGTGGTTACCTGTTCATGGTCTTTTTGACCATTTCATTCTTGATTCTTCCATAGTTTAGAACCATGGGACTTATATATCCTGTCTGAACCGTGTCGTGAGGTTGTCGCATGGCTATTGAGAAGTAGAATTGACTACAAGGCTAGATTTGTATAGTTATGTCGTTAAACCATACTCTGCCACAAACACTAACTGAAGGTCGGCGTTTCTGCTCGTGTCACTATAATAATTTTATTCATTAATAAACCCGTGTGTATGAAATATTGTTATTTTTTTCATGGCAATATATTTAATATAAACGTTTTAATTTCCTTTTAAATATGGTAGATACTGATATTCCTAAAGGGAACGGTAGCCTGAGTGATAGCACCACTTTAGCAATAGGGTTGACAAACGTTTTTAAAAGACGGCATTTGGTAGCGTCGCTTTAGTTTAGTCACTTAAGGACTCAACGTATTAAAATAAACAATAAATATTTTTCTCCGCGAAATCCGAACCGCAGAGCAAGAGACCTCCAAATATATCTTAAAAAATCGATCTCTTCTACATTAAACACACACACAGCCTCCCATTCCCTTGGAGGGACACGGATGGAGCATTATGATGAAGGGAGAAAGCACGTCACTATATATACACCATTTCGAAAAAAAACAAGTTACTGTAGGTAACTACGTTGAAACATGGAACGAAATTTCGCTATTTAAACTGGCTAAAATTAAAATCTTACTGTCTCGGCAATGTAACACGGATTACAAAACAATCAGTTTACCAACAAAGCTTGCACCAACACTAGCTTTGATGGATACAATCATACAATATCAGCGAAGATCTGAAGCAAATAATGATGTGATTGTTTGTTCGTCGAATCGTACAAACAAAAGCGAAGAAAACATTACTAGAGAGACTAACTAGAGTTAAGAGTAAGTTGATAGGCTTCCGTGGGGCGGATGTGAAACTTTCCGTCGCCGGACATAACTTTTCTGCGTCCATTAGCGAACGCTATAGAAACCAAAGGGGGTAGGGGGAATTAAGATCATCTCCACACGAGAAGAGTTACGGCAATAATATATGAAGAAAACAATATAATCAACATGGTAAAAAAACACAGACACACAAAATAATAAATTACCTGAAAGGTCAGTACAATTTAGTTGATTATCATGAAAGCGTATTATGTGTTATTCATAAATCAGTGGTGCAATATGGCATTTCATGAGGTAAGACGAAGAGAATAGTATATACAATATAGGTACATACTGCATATGTACACGAAAATAATGGAAAGTGGGTTGCCTTCTGTGAGAGGCTATAACTTAAACACGTGTTATTTTAGAATAAGTTATTTTAAATAATTACGTCTATTAATTATAAATTTTAAAAAATAATTTTAAAAAAGTTAACTGTAAATTAAAGTTTGTCACGTAAACGAAGCGCACATTCAATATTGGGAAGATTTGAGGACACTCGGCGCGCTTTGTATTTCTTGCGTTTTGTAGTTTAGCCGTCATAAAGTCATAATAAGCCGTATCCGGCTTCAAAGCCTTGATCCATGGGGACTGACTTTCGCAATTCTTATCTTCTCAATCTTCTATGTGGTTTGCGCAATGGGAGGGTGGATGTGAGTCTATCAGCGGGTAGGGTCACTCGTACCGCACCGTCAGCAACGCACAGAATTTGAATATTGATTTGCGGACGAATCAAAATCTTGAAATGCAATTTGGAAACAAGATTTTTGCTGTTCACTTAATTACGATGCACAAATAAAAATCAGACTTCCAAAAATTTTCATAAAGATTTTCTTCTTTTTCTTGGCTTTCGAATTTTTATCTTATTAATCCGTTCAGGTGTTGATAGTAATAATAGAGAATAATCTAATGCAATTAATGCCTCAATCAAATCTATATCTGAGAGCTTAATTACATAATCTCTAAAAAGCTTTCATACTCAGGTAATTTAATTACGGCTTTATTATTTTTAAAACTTTGGGTTTCTATTATGAATACACTGACAAGTGTGAATTGGGCCTGACAGTTTTGATAATTTAGGTCCAAAATCTGTACTTAGTAATTTATTTTTAATTAAATCTGACTAAGGCCGTCTGGCTGTGAGGTACATAAATAATACGAGTATTCTTAAAACTAGACGTCTACTTCTATTAGAAACTAAAGAGTTAATTAGCTTTTTCGCATTGTAGATTCATTTGAAGCAAATTAACCAGCTCCGGAATCCCGTCCGAATCTGCTAAAAATCGGTCAATTAACTCAAACAGGCCGCCTAAGGTGACGTCTATAAATACACATTAACAATACTAAATCTATAGGCGAATGTGCAATGTGTAAAAAAGAATATGCACTAAAAAGATTGAAGAATCGCCATCACGTAGTGTAATAAAAAAAATTACGACTAGATCCTCTCCTCTCAAGTTTTAGTAAAAATTCATTGATAAAAAAAGAATAATTTATTGAATTACTAAATGATTTTGGTTTTGCTTCGCGGCCCTGGTTAAATTTATATGCCTCGTTCGTGGGCAAGCAGGCCGGCAAATGAGAGCACTCGAAAAACACTTGTTGATAGCGTATCAGACTTCTCTGGCAACGGGAAACGTTCCCGGGCCGCGACATTTCACCAGTATAGCCTTGCATTTCGCCATGTATAGGGGTCAGCACTACGTTTCGATACTTCCGGTACGAAACCGTATACGTGACCGGTCTACTAATGTGTCACTAAGACCGATATTTTGACAATTGTCACGTGTGTAGCTGGTACCGCAAGAAACTTTCCGTAAACGGTTACTAAGTGGACTTATCTGTAAAATATAGTCTTGCTTTCTAGGTACGTACTCGAGAGTTTTAATAGCATCAAGAAACCAGAACTGAATGCATGCGAAACGAGATAATTCCTACTGCAATTTAGTAGGCAAGCGATAAAATTATAAACGGGTAGTACATTATAAGTACGTAGGTACTTTTGTTGTCTTCGCTTTTTTCCAGCTGGTTTTTCATATTATAATTAAGAAAAGCATATCGTCGATGCACATCAAATATGGTCTATGTGACGTTTTTACGAAAATGAGCTAAATATACAGTTTTTTTTCTTTTTTTTTTCTTTACCTTTTAAAATATGAACCATGTGATAAAACAAAATATTAAAGGAGATAGAAAACAAACTATGTGCCAACATTCAAAACTTCGCATTTAAATATGAACCATGTGATCTTACTGCACATGCGCCGTATTTAATACGTGGTTAGTACCGCGTCTATGTTCACATGGTCCGAATTTTACATCAGCTTTGATTTCACTGACACGTGACTGTTGTCTAGTTGTTCCCGCCGTGTACGTATTCTGGCTGTTTTTGGAGTGAAAAAGTATGTAAACCATACCTAATATCACTGTTTTACTATCTGTGATCGTTTGGTTTATAAATTAGCGGTAAGTTATTATGTTTTATTAAATAAATTTGATGTATTTTCATGTAAATATTCACAAAATTTCACCAGATAAATTATGAATGAAGGCAGGTCTTTCAATTGTCATTATTTGAGTTCAATGTTGAGATAAGCCTCGAATTTCTGCACTAAGTAGAAACATATTAAAGTTATTATGTTGTTTATGTTTCAGAAATGGATTAATACTAAAATTAAACTACAAAAAATGAGAAACCCATGATATTTGACAAAGCATTGACACATTATTATCTGGCTTCAAAATCTGTAAGTAGTTATCTAGCTTCATAGGTTTTCACAATATTGTCAGGGCTCGAAATGACCGGAGCGCCGTTTCGGGTCGTGAAATCGGCTACATTGGAGTTCCATCTCGTGGAAAAAATAATTTTACAACTTGAGTTAGAATAGTCATATAACGAAAAATTAAACACACTTATTTTCATAAAACACACATAACATTAGATAACTATGTTAATATTTTCAGAAAATTAACGAGCGCTCCGGTTCGTAAAATTTTCCATTTCGAGTGCTGAATATTGTACTTTCTAACTCTCATAGTTTTGTGTACTGTGTGATTTATATTTCATTCTATACGTCTTCTTTTCCAGGAAAACTTTTCTCTGACAAGTGAAAAAATATAAGAAAAGAAATTATCGCTGTTGTTTGCTGACAAGTTGCAAGCACTTTTAAGTGAGTTCATATTTTTATTATTGTATTGGAATTAGCAGGCAAGTTAGTGAATTATGTTTAAAATATCGATTTTGTTCTAGACTGTACCGAAACCGCACAACAAAGAAAGTACGATTAAGTGCGATACGCAGTTCTGTATCAGGGGTTATGGAGCTTGGAGTAGTCGAACCATCAACCACCCAAATGGATGACAACATGATGTTATGCCCTGTGACTGGAGAATTTATCCCAATGCTGTCACAAGACATTGGCCCTGCACCATACGAAGATGTCCCTGGTAATAGATGGCTGTGTGAATTAACTGGAGAGTGGATCCCCATGTACATTAACATTAATAGGTAGAATTTTATTACATTCATTCACAGATGATAATATTTATAAATTATATTAGGGACGCGATGGCTGGACGGTAACAAGTCGGATTATAAAGTGGTGGGTCTCGGGTTTGAATCCCGGGTCTGGCGAATTAACTCGTGTGTTTGGACTAGAGCACGTACTTAATACATACGTCAAGCAAGTGGCTAACACCCATTTTCCTCGTAAAAACAAAAACATCTTCGTGAAGCGACCAACATCGGGTTGGAGGCAATTTAAAAAAAAAACTCCAAACTAGTTCATTAGTCGATAGGTATTTCGATTGTAATATCATTATTGAGACTTCTATACTAGGCAATAAATAAATTACAATGCTGTAATGTAAGACACAGGAAAGATTCTGTGAAAAAAAAACTACATCACCGTTTCGTTGCAAGATGTACCATATTATTATGGACGTCGAGTGTTTTGGTGTCCAGACAGACATTTTTATCAAGATCGGTTGTTGGTTATTGATTATTTAAATTTGCAAGCATTGCTTGGATAAACCACGTTTATATTCGACTAAACCAATATCATCAGCACTACAACTCCGTGTGGATCTTGGTCCATGTCCACTCCCTGTGTCTATCGTAAGCTCATTCCGCTGCGTTAACCTCAGATGCAGTGTCCTTCTCAACACAGGTCAACTAATTCATTCTAGATTTTCCTTTCCAGTTTATTGAAGAAGAACTTTGTGGCTTATTTGGAGCTAACCCGCTTACACATGTGAGACGACAAAGGGATCACGCATGTCGAACGCGTATAATTCACGGTTGTACCTTCCTTGCCAAAAGCTATCGTCTGAATATCTTCCTTTCAAAGATATCCAGTTCTCTCTTGTCTATTTTTATTGGGTTCAGCACTCCGCTGAGGGTTTGTAGGGATATTAGTTTTCGACTCATCCAAGTGGTCTAAACTCACGATTCACCAATTAGGAGCGCAACGTGTAACATCCACTCCAACTGTATCACACAATAGATTACTAATGCAGATTTGCCAAAGCCAGTCGTCATAGAATAAGACTTGACGAGAGTTTTGGTTTATGCCTAATTAATGGTAGGGGCAACCTGTTAAACGTTAGAAATATAAATACCATATCCTTAATTATTACCAATATTGAATACGCGTTGCGTTTACGTGATGTTTTTTATGCACAATATTATGTAGATACGTATACATGACATGTACACACTGCTATTATAGCATCGGACACGTTTCCTATGCATCTGCTTACTGATGCCTGGCTCATTGCGCAGAAGGCTTGGCCTACCCGTTTTAGGTACGCTCCCTCTGCGTAGAAACGCAAAATAGTCAAAACCTACAATTCAAATAAAGGAGACATGTTATTTCAATATCATATCCCCTTCAAATCCTGTTAACCCTTCATGGTAAATGCTTATTTACATGTGCAGTTATGAAACTGAGCAAATCTATCTTACCCATGAGCCATGGCAATCTTGCGCTGTCATAAAGTAAGGTTATAAATTAAATGTCGATGTAATTTGTCGCACGCCATCTCCTTATATCTTCAGCGTGTAATAAGCATTCAGAAGACGTGTACATTTTGTCAACACACAACTGTCACTTTGACATTCGTATATGTATTTAGTCTATGGCTGCATCCAATGCTGTCATCTTGTTTCAGATAATTAAAATACACTTTACGCGAAGTGGGTAAAAGTTGTAGCTATTCTGAAAGCGCTATAGTGTACGTATATTTTTCATATTTAATTCATAAAAATTATAGAATATTTGGCGTTTTATATTATTTACGGTATTAATATTATTTACAATTTTAAATCTGGCGCTTAAATAAAATTATTTAGTCTATGGCTGCGTCGCTGACGCTTTGGTGTGATGTCAAACGCGAAATTCGCATCAAATCCAAGCGGTAGCGAGTGCGTTGCGAATTCGCTGCGAATATTCGCCTTGGTTTGTGCGAGGCTTTAAATTTATCCAATATTCCCACACACTCCAGAATCGTACCTCTGTACAACAACACCGGGAAGGTAACGCAATTTCTAATATTTTTGTGCTCCTGGGTTTTTTAATAAACCTAATTTCTATCAGACATAATAGTTCCTTTTTAGTTCAAAACAGACAATACTATGTGCGTTACCCTATCCGACGCCATAATTAGTTTATTATAACTTTTCGCGAAGCCTTGCGAGACGAAGACACAATATACTTAAGTATTGAAATGTATCTAAAAGTTAAAAAATCGCAGATTTAATCACAGAGAGCCAGTAGTTAAATACCGGTATAGGTATACATATTATAACATGAAAAAAAAACCAGCAGACTGTTAACTTCTCCGCCCGCCCGTCATGATTTGCTCGTCGCGATGAGTTCGCGCCACGGGGGAATAGATAAAATCTCATATTTTACATTGTACTTATATGACGTATTCCTTTTAGCATTATCGTTCCAGTCATGGTAATTAGTACGAGGAAGCCGCCAGACTTCTTTATAAATTATATAGCGAAACTGGTTTATAGGAAATAGTATTAAAAATTCGTGATAACTGATAAGATAAGATTATGGATATTGGATAGTTTAACACTGAGTAGTTCTGAGAAAGAAGTACATGAAGAACTGACTCTAGAAGACTGAGACTAAACCAAAGCTTGAAGACAAAAAAGAATAATATAAAATAACGTTAAATTAGCTGCATACTTATTACGGTACGATCATGTTTAAAAATTGGACAATACAAAACTTTAAAGAAGATGTAAATTACCATATTCGTTTCTGAGCGGAGCATATCGCTGCCTCAGTAGAAGGGTACACTATTTGACAAAATGTCAGTTTTGACTTATGAATTACAAAATATGGAGAATCAGTTGAAGTTTCTGGGCAAGGCTGTACCTACTATTTTTGTAGAAATTTATTTTACCATAATATTTCAGATAAATTTGTATGACATCAACATGAATATCAAAGGAGTATAATTTAATACCTATTTGCCGAGATGACAACTCTTCGTTAAAAAAATGCCTATTGTTGACATTTTACTCTGATTACACGATTACTTATCTTACTATTAATTGCGATTGTGCGTGATTGTTCATCTAAATATGTACTGAGGTTTCCACTTATATACAACTTATGTTAAGCATGTAACATGAATACAACTTATTTACTTCTCAGTGCGATCTTTGCAAATTGGAAAAATCAATCTCATAGAACGAGTGTGACGTTTGCTAAAAAAAACATCTCAAATGCGAAAGTAATCGTCGACGGTGAAATCGTAACATAATGTAGGACGCAAAAGAAGACTTACCATCCGAAATCACCGGGCAGGCTGGTGAGCGACATGTCGTTAAGGCCGAGGATGACCAGCGTCCGAAGCTGGGTGAAACCCGGCGGAAGACGTGGGATCGGGTTGCTGCTGAAGTCCGCCACTTGCAGCGCCCGCAGGTACTTGATGTCTTCCGGGATGTCTTGAATGTCTGCAAAAAAATGACTATACATAAAATCCACGAAATCTACAAAGTTGCAAATAATTTCTTCTGAACGTTTATCTATACTTGCATGTCCGTTACTTGTCTCAGATGGATGTAGGTCTCCCATTTCTATATATTATTACACAACCAATCGTACGCCCACAGTGGCGAAGGGTGCCTTTTGGAAAGGGATAGGCTGTGGAAATTAGAGAAAAGGAGCACACTTGTCAGGTATAGATATTTATGGTAAATAAGAAGATAATACAACATTACTACTGATGTAACTCGATGAAATTTCAAGAGCTCACTGACGATATAAAATTGAGCGATGATTTTAAAATGATGTATTTTATGTATTTCAAACATCATTAAGTAGGTATATAAAGTTATGTTTAATTTTTAAAAACTATCTGTATTTATTATTTGATTGAATGCCATAGAAATATATTTTTTTTAAATTATCTTATTAAATTTTAATTATGTTGGACAAAGCAGCAGCCATAACAATAATATTATGCGCAAAGGCTACGCCATATGAGCCTACCGTATTACATACATTGCGGTAGACAGGCTGAGGTCACGTGAGGTAAATTCCATAATAATATTAATCCAATAAGTACGTTAAAGACAGATGGCCGCGCTGTGACATATTTCAACGCATTCCTACATGTACGACAGATGTCTTTGTCAAATTCAATTATGTTCATAGAATATAAAATAATTGAGTTATTATTTGAACACGCCAATATGCAATAAAAAATATTTTTTCTTAAAAGGGTAGGCTTTAATCGCCTAGTATGGAGTCTTCGCCACTGATGGAACATCTACGGTTCATCTGGTTTATTCCGTGAAATAATAAATTAAAAACATTTTTCGTGACATATTGTAGGTAGGTACGTCAACTCAACGATGTGTGCAGAAAACAAAACAAAGGCGTTCTAGTGTAACGCTACTCCCGAGCGGAGGAGAGGTGAGGGCACTCGTACACCAGTCAGTACACTCATACGGTCGACGAAACACAAAAGACAGGACGGATGACACAGGTCCTCCTCTGCTTAGCCGGAATAATAGCAAACACTGCAAGCTGAATGGATACAGTGGCAGGAGTAGTTGGTGCACGATTTTGCAAAATGATTGATGATAGTAAATGCACAACATGATGCACGGGTGAAATACGAAATCGCAATGTTTCGAGACACTTATTTTCATAACAAAAAGATTATGAATACAACAAAATATGACTCTTTCTAATGATCGATATGTTTATGTATGTATTTTAAGTATATATTTGTTTAATTATCCAATCAACAGAGGTAATTTTATAACCAATTTCAATCAAAATACTGAAAGTTTATGTCGAAATATCGATGAAATAAAAGCAATACTCGTACTTTTTATACTTTCTACCAGTGTCGAGGGGTGGGTGTAGGCTGTTAAGATTTTATATAAATAGTCACACTAAACCTAAACTAAAACTGTCACCTATGTCAATTATTGCATTATTCTCGGACTAATTGGGTATAATATAACAGTGCAAGTCCCTCCAGGCGTTTTCACATATGGCGCTCGATGGGGTATATCCGAAGGACGTGGATTTGTATCATTTTTTTTACACGTTTAATTGCATTTAGGTATTGTGATAATTTCGAGATTATGCATGACCTTCAGTGCGCCGTACACAACATGTCCTATTTTACGGTTGTGATATTTCCATCTCTTGTTGTTTCCGTATAGGGTCCTATTTTACGGTTGTGATATTTTCATCTCTTGTTGTTTCCGTATAGGGCTGCTGCTTTCAAACAAACGGACATGCGCGCGCGTCGTCATAAGAATACAAGGACTGCAGTTCGTTGAAATGCCCTTTACAGTTTAAGAACACAGCGAAGCGAAGCGATGACAAAACGTCACGACTGTTTTTCATTGTCATAATACTCATAATATGCCGACATTAAATCATTTTTAGTTAACCTATAGAGATTTTTTCACGGCGTCCTAAAATAATTTAAAATAATTGTGATGGATATTTCTGTTATTGTGTTAAATCAGTGGTCTCCAAACTCTGTCTAAAGTCTCTAAACTGTGAGCTACTTTCAGAAATTGAAATTGTCTTGTGAGCTACTTACCTAATCCTTCTTTATAATTTTTTTATCATCGTCCTTTATCGTACCACACATAATATTATTAGGTATATTACTTAAAATAATTTAGGACATCGGACTTCCAGTAAAACATAAAATGCGTACTTTAATTATTTATTTATAAACAAAATAATAATTGAAAAATATCTTGATATAAGTGTGAGTAAAAGTAAAAATTGTGAGTGAAAAGAATGGCATTCACTTTCCTTCACAAGTTTTTCAATTCTCGGTTCTTAATTAAACTGAATTTCAGTCTCCACGACTTAGGTTGTGCTCCCAGAATGTGAGTTTGTTGGAAAATGCCTGTACTTTGGAGAGCATTTCCTCGAGCTACCGAAAATGCCACCGCGAGCGACCATTTCGCGATCACTCAATGCACTGTTAATTTAATTTAATAATAGTGGTGGATATTCACATCGTTTCTCAAATATTTTATTTTTGAATTCACTGAGCTCCACCATTCAATAAAAGATCATCCATTACTAACATTCAAAACTAACTTTTTTTAAGGTACAATATACTGTCTCAAAACAGCCCAGTCAGATTATCCTCGTCTACCGACATATGCGAGATTTTTCTCTGAATGGGTATGGAATCATGTTATCTTCTCGAAAAAGTTTTGAAACATCGTCTTATCCGCGATAAGGGAAGAGCGGTATGACACGTTGACATGTTACTGTCTGAAAAAACAGTCACTGAACCACACTAAACTATTATTGTTACCGTGCATCGGCTCATTATAATAATATACTCTATCGTAATGCAATGTTAAAAAGATGACGCCAATGATTTCATACGATTAAATTATTTCCCATAGTTTTATGAGTCCGGCGGTTAAGAATATTTGCACTTCAACTATTAATTAATATATCAGTCATCATCAACCATCATATAAGTAGGCATTATCATTTACTTTTTGGTAATAAAAATCATTAAAAAAACATTCACCTACTAGACACTTGTAATATTTTCATGATACTACGAAGATTCTACTACTAGTGTGTCGTTATAGCCATAGCAATACAAACATTTTAATTTTCCTATTAATCATAGACGTGAAAAACAATCGAGTTCAGAGTAAACATTATTCCCAGCCATTGTTTCTGGCCGTTATTAGATTATGTAGCCTAGCTGCTGCTGACAATGAAAAACATGCGTTACAGTCAAGGATAAAAATATTCAACGATCTTTATCTAAACACTGACAATGTTAATTGTGATGAAACCTAAAGAGATATCCACCACTTAAGGCCATGCAATAGTCGCAAAAATCATTGGAATTCCTCAGAGGCGACTAAATTTTATTGACTGCTGTCAAATGCACGATGTAATAAATATGATTTCGTAAATATTATTTGTTGTGTAAGCAATAAATTTTAAATTATCTATATTGTTTTTCACTATTTTCGTGATGGGATAAATTTAATATGCATTACAAACACATGGCCAGCACGCGTGAAAAGCATATTCCACAAAGATACGACCAAAAGAAACGATTGTAGGACTGAAATAAGATAAAAGGTTCGGAAACTGAAAAATTTACGAGGTACAAGAGCCACTGGAGAATGCTTGTGGAGGACGCAAAATCTTTCAATACGCAAACAGGACGTTTATCTTCGAGGTTGTGATCAAGAAATCTCGTCGCATGAAATCCTGAGATATTAATTTTCCGATATTTCGAGAAATCATCTATCAAAAAAAAGGTCTCGACTTGCATTCTGGAAGGAATTTGTAAAATTTATCGTTAATAAATACTTGGCCGGAAGAAATTTGACGGTAGAAAATTTCTAGGCCGAAAAAAATCTATTTCGGAATAATGTCGATTTTTCAAGAAATCAAAGAAAATTCTCGAGAAAACAAAAAAATGATTTCAAGAATTCTCGAATCGAGAATTCACAAGCTCTAGTCTAGTTATAATTCAACAGTGAGTATCCAATAATATCAATGAGATGAATAAATCATTGGCCTGCGAAAGCAAAACGAATATATTGTATAGAGTTATTTGTGGCTCACCCGTTGATCGTAAAAGAGCACCGCATAATAATCATAATAAAATTTACTTTTAACCGAATTATTTTATATACACCGCCGTACAATGTGATAATTGAGCAATGCGTATAAGCCGCGAAACATTTCACTAACAAACAACGGTGATTTATCCACCTAGTGATTGATTCATTTGAAAAATAAAAATAGACAAATTTAGATTTATAATGTTTGAGACATTCGCGGTTGTTTTTTTATCGTAATATATTCTTGGGTTTCCACCGCGCGTACTTCTTCCTTCTTTCCTCGACGTTTCGGGCTCGTTGCAGAGGCGTTCAAGAGTTTAATTTTTCATATTTTATAGTCCCAGATAAAAGCGTAAAAGAATTTTCATATATTATGCCGCTAAGCAATCCACAATACCCTCATAACCGTTCCAAAAAACAACAGTGGACGTCATCATTTCTTTGATCCGAGACCGTAGCAACATCTGTAGCCTAATTTTCTGTGTTTATATGATGTACTGGTAAATTTTTCAAATACCAATAAAGATGAAGAATAAACAAATGAAAATGAAGCAAAAAAATCCCTAGTCTAGTAATTGTCAATGTCATACAAATCTTGAAGTTTGTATGACACCCATTGTTTGCTGTAGGTATAGAAAGATTGCACTCACTTACTAAATCACTAACCGAAACTTGCTCTAACGATTTTTATAAGAAACATACAGAAGGCTTCACTGACAGGAGAAGGATGTATTCAACATCTTTGGGTCTAGCCCATGGAACTCAGAAATAATGGGAACTGAAATACCTAACGGGTGTGGAGAAGCAGGCAACCGATCCCGAGTGTGGAAAAATACGGAATAAACTTACAACACGTGTCAAGAATACGTCATACGTCGAATACTGATAACAACTCTCAGTTTATGGATTGACACTCATTTAATATTAGTATATTGAAGGTTGCAAGGCACATTATTGTACGTCCATAATGGTTCATTTTAGTATAACACACACATTCAAAATCCTGCGTCAAAATGTAGTGTATTGGAATATAGCCTATCGGAATTCTATTTATTAATCTGCTCTGTGGTCTAGCCCTAGCCGTTATTTTTTTCTTAAAATTAACGTAGTATGCATTAATATGCGACGTATTTAATAAATAAATAATTATGTATGACTTTCTAATTACTTTTAGAACATCTCTTTTTTTTAGAATTATTAATAACCATGTCCTTGCTTTTTCGTACAAGGTGGTTGTTAGTAATTTTGAACAATCACACACACCCAGGCTTTGAGAAAAACACATAAATGTTTTTGCTATGACCGGGAATCGAACCCAGAACTCTCGGGAGGAAGGCCAGCGCCTTACCCACTGCACCACGAGAGCCGCGAGAGGTAAGGGACATTTGACTTAAGCAATATTACACTGATTGCTATAAGTAAAACCATTAGTTTCACGAACATATCATTAATTAGTCTATAAATGATTAACATAATTCAAATAACTTAGCTATAGATACTTAGTATTGATTTGATGTAATCTACATTCTAGCTAGACAAATAAAAACATACATATTACGGGAGTTTCAAATCGAATAACTCAAGTCAAACACTGCAAATTCGTTCTGCAGTTTTCGCGTACCTATTATAAATGATATTCATAGATTATTTCTTTTGTGTGAGATGTGTGCGATACATAAATAAGAATGTTTGCACTGCTGATAAGAATTCAATGACATTGACTATTTTTAGTGAATCCGCCGGCGCTGGGCGTAGCAGCCTGGCAGCGCAACCCCGCAACGTGAGTCGGTGCCGATGGAAAAAAAAATCCAAGACGCCGATAAACGTCCGAACACATCGCGATCAGAATTCCACGACGGGTAAGAATGCAGCAGGAAAGGGCGGATGGGTTGATAATCTTATTATTTTCTCGAACCGATAACTTGAGGTATTAATAACAAAGCATTAGTGGTATTATCGTAACGCACCAAAAACTACGACCTGAGAATAAAGACGTAGGTAATAAAATGAATAAAAGAGATCAGGAGATTTATGATGATTATAGTATGTATACAATAAATTAATATATTAAGTAATACAACGGGACCCAGTTTCCTTCTTATGTACATATAATTATGACAACTAGAAGACCAAACCTACAATAATTATTAGTATATGGTTGTCATTCATAAATATATAGTCATGAATGCAAACTGCTAATGAAAACACTAAATTAAATAATAGCCTACGACATAATTTGAAAACATTTCTGAGAAATATATAACCCGTGCTCACGTATGGCTGCGAGACGTGGACCCTCAACACGAGAGATGTCCAAAGGCTAAGAGTCACACAGCGAGGCATGGAGAGGTGCATGTTGGGCATCACGCGAAAGGACCGTAAGAGGAACGAATGGGTTAGGAAGCAGACAAGAGTACGCGATGTAATAGACGTTGCCAAACAGCTGAAATGGAGATGGGCGGGACACATTGCTCGCCGAAAGGACGGCCGCTGGACAAATGCCGTCATCCAGTGGTACCCAAGGGGTACGAAACGGCCACAGGGTCGCCCTAAAAGCCGCTGGATTGACGAACTGGTAAAGTTCGGCGGAAATACGTGGCAGCGAACGACACAGGACCGAGAGAGTTGGAGAAAGCTTGGGGAGGCCTTCATCCAGCAGTGGATTGACCCCGGCTGATGATGAAAATGAATATAACCATTAGAAAAAGCCAATGTGCTTTGACCACGAAGCTATACGTGTCTTATCTAACGGCGATGACGTTATTAACTAGTGTTTTTACAATTTACTCCATTTTGGTATATTCTATACAGAAGGCGACTATCGGCGGCTATCAACGGTAGTTTATCATATTTATGTATTGAGGTAGTTAATTGTTACAATAAGTTAACCGTTTAAACTGTTATGTTTTAACACCCCTCTATTGGCTGTGTTAACTTTTAAATCGAGATATACAGTTTTGACAGTTTTGACGGCTAACTTATTGTAAAAATTATAATTCTCAATACATATATAATAAACTACCGTCAATAGCCGCCGTGTGTATATAACAGACCCACTGAAGCGCTTTCTAAATTGCGTTACGTTTTGGCCAGGGACGGCTCTTGTATAGGAGCAAAGGTGCACTGATCTCCCAAATTATTACGTAACTATGTAATAATAAGTACGTATTCAAATACCTACATATTGTATGAATTAATTATTGTAAAATATCTTTAATTTGTCGCCCGTCTTCACGCATAAAATGCGCGTAATTTCTAGCGGCCTGCATGTATGCGTAGGTACGTCCTTCGTAGTATTAATTGTGCAGGAGAGAAATCGAACCGCCTGGCGATGATTTTTTTTTCACGCTGCCGATAATGTGGGCTCAGTTGTGATCTTTTTTTATTTCCGAACGTGCAATATTTACCTCACTTGGGACACTGTGCCTCCCAATCTGAGCTTACGAGCGCAGACGACATTTCACGACAATGCTGTGTTTGACTGGCGCGAATAATAACAACTCACAAACGCTTTTGAAGTCGGTACAAGATTCCCGCGTAATATTTCAAATTATTATATTATTATTTCGTACGTTATGAGGTAAATGCTACGTTGTTTGCCATATAATATTGAATCGATCAAAATATCGATTAGAGTGATATTGTGTTCATTAAGTTAGGTGTAGCAATCTCAACATACAAATACCAATTTTATAATTATTTTACCTTTAAAAATTAAATAATTTTATTATGCCTAGAGCAAAGTAAACTTGTAAGTAAGTAATTGATAAACTATTAATAACCTTTACATAATATAATATACATACTACAATTTTTTACGTACCTACTTATACTACTCTAAGAGAAGTAGTTATTTAACAAAAGCGTTACATTGTAACAATTTCTACAATATTAGGTATTTCAATAGTGTATGTGGAGTATGAGCGTTATTTTGAACGTAAAAGAGGATAAAATATTTTTTAAGAAGATGAACAAAGCAATTTTCCAATGTCAATTATTGAAGAAAAGAAATATAAATTATTCTATCAAATACAATATTCGTGTTACCGAAGTATTTTTCATTTTGAATACGTCTTTCAAATCAGTCCCATTTGGAGTGTAATTCTGGAGTTGAGGTGTACAAAGTATTAGCAATTTTTTAACAGATAGTAACTATATCCCGTTGAAAAATCACCGATCCATAGTATTTATCAAAATGATACAGCGCGTAGGTATATGCGGAGAATGTGGGATGCAAATAACCGAAAGGGGAGTATAAGATATGCCCGAATTGCGTCAGTATGTGAACTTCAACCGACCATAACCCGCGTACTACCTATCGGAGCTACACAAATGAGGAGTTTACGGCTTTGTACCAATGACATATTGTCTAAAATACTTGCATCAGTTATAATTTATGGAAGTTAGGAGTGTCAAACGTGGAAACTACGTTGGCACATATGAAATGTATTACAATAAAAATCGAAAAGAGTTTGTATGCCTTTTGCATCATACCTATCATATCCAGAAGCTTGGACTTTATAACTTTGACAATAAATAAATGCTGTCGGTGAATGTGAGCGTCGTTTCGTTTCTCAACCCCCCCCCCCCCAAGATGTATTATATATTTAAGCATAAGCCTACCTCCACTCTGAAGGCTATTGCCGATTTTTTTTCAATACCACAAAAAGGAAAATGCATGCACTCCCTAATTTTATGATCACCGGCCGCCACTGGTTTTGGCAATATACGTTGGTTTAAAATACAAAATCCGCTTGCCAAAGAATAGCGCAATTTAGAAACTATTATTCGTTTAGTCTACTTTATTAGTGCCAGTGTTTTATTATAAAGTATCTACTTATTTTCTTTAAAGTTATTACAGTTACTTTTCAGGTAGTGGTAACTAATAGTATGTTCATTAAGGCTAAAATTGAATGAATAAAATAACATTACGACTAGGGATTCCAATCCCGGGATCCCGAATTCCGAGATCCCGAGCTATTTTCGATACCTATGAATCCCGGGATTGAAAAACATAATCCCGAAGCTTTCGGGATTGATTTTTTATCAATTTTTATGGAAAATAAAATAAAAACGAAAATATAACAGAAAAAATACTTTTTATAACAAATAACTACATTAGAAATAAACTGAGTTTGAATGAAGTTTGATTTTATATCCATGTGTAAGTTGCCGATTCATTTTATTTTTTCACATAAATTAATAAAAATGAGAAAGATTGGAAAAACACAATGCTTCGCAGTTCGCACTATTAACAAAGTAATTCCACCATGATCTCATACGTTTTACGGCAGTTTCATATTTGGTTGACTAATGAAATTTATGAACCGGAAAGACCACACGTACACCATGATTTGCTTTACTATTTTAAATCTCGCTAACCCATTCATTAAGTCTTTACTATCAGAATCAGCAATCTCATATTAAATTTAACATTATTATTTATATTATAACATTATTTACTCCATTAAACTTATGTATTTCCAAGATTGAACGTATACAATATTATAACAATAAATGTCTTAAATAATATAAATTATACTAGATCTATGTTTGACCGATTTTATCAATGTTATTTGTGAATATAAAATTTTTATATTAACAATGGAAAAAATGCCAATCCCGGGACCAGTCCCGGAATCCCGGGATTGTCAAATTGTAATCCCGAAATCCCGGGGTCAGAATTTTGGCTCGGGATTGGATTCCCTAATTACGACTATTCAATCGTAAGATAAATGAATGAGTTTCAAAATTTGTTAGACGCTCAACAGAACCAACTCACACAAGAACCTATTAATGATATTATTATTTACTGGATAACGAATAAATTATTGCGGAGAACCTTGAACACTTCTGGTGAAGTATGAACCTCTCTTGTGGTATCGAATCGAGGAAACTTAATACACCTTTGCTGGAAACCCTTTAAAGACCCAACAACAAAGGGAAGTTATGCAAATTCGAGTGATTACTAATTTAGGCATCATCACCTAAAGTAAAAATTAAAATAGAATACAAACTCGAAAGTTTTTCGATTTTCATTAGACTTTTTTTGTAACAGAATCAACCTACGTCCTATACCCAAAATAAACAGGGATGAAATTGGATTTTTACATAAAAAACGAATCTATTAGGTAGGTAGTTTGTACTTTTAGAAATATTAAATTTACTCATGTCTAATTTAGACGATATTGCAATCGCCTTCCATGCCGCTATAAACGTGTCACAATGAAAATACATACATATTTCACTATACGCGTATACAAGACGTGGCGAATACTTCATACTAGGCGATTATTTAAAGCCTACCGTAAGACAAATATTTTTTAATTGCCTATTAACGTATTAAATAATAATTTGACTATTTTATATTCTACATAAATAATATAATTTGCTAACATTTGTCGTATATGTATATAAATTGACTACAGGCTAAACGGACATAGTATCTACTCCTACCGAGCCAATAGTATTGGTACTAATATGTGGCAGAAACCCAATCATACATAGGCTACAAGTAATTTGGTTTATTTCACGCACACAACACGTAAATACAAACAATGACACACGTGTTGTAAACAAACATATAAAACAAGTCAAAACCGGTGTCTATTACCTGACCTGAGGCTTTTTTTATAAAGCCTAACATCCCCTTTTCCTCTTGTACATAATATATACCTACATTCTTTTCGGCGCGCTGGATTCGACCCATGGTCTCGTGGTTTGAACGCCTGACTTTCGTGATGGCTCAATGTTCTAGCTAGATTCGAATTGCGATTGAGGCGGTTGGACATTACTTTTTTTAAATATATAGTTTAGTGCCCATTAATTGTCTTTTCTTCGTATAATAGATATCTATTATAAAAAAGTAAAATATAATATTTTTTGTTTCAAAAAATATTGAAGATGAAATTCAAATTCAAATTCAAGTAGGTTTTTTTCCCCGACCATGTCCGATCCTAATAGAATCATATGGGCCTCCACAGAGTAGAGGTTTGTATTAACAGATTTTGTTTTTTACGAGAAATGGATGTCAACCACTTGCTCAACCTATTAGGTCCATACCCTGACTCGCACACAAATTGAAAAAAATATATGTCAAGTAGGTACTTACTGTAAATACATATAGCTGACCTAGGACTTGTATTCAGTTTCCTACTACAGCTTAGCTAGCATCAGCAGGCACCCTTCGCAGGCACTCGTAGGTGTGGCAAGTCTCAATCACTGGTCAGTGAACATAACCACAGTAAGTTATTAAAATTATTAGTAATAGATTAGTAAAGGTTCAAATAGACTATATGACGATCGGGCACATATATGCTAAGAGCGTTTTAGTGTCTATGATCAAATCTATGCCATTCCGACATATTATACATACATATTGTATGAGAGCTATGCCATCGTATTTACACTCTGTGACACAAGATGCCAACATAAGAAACGGGGTTTTCGACATATATATGACCGATCGTCATATAGTGTATTTGAAGCATAAGTTATGTACGATACACAAGATGCCAACATAAGAAACGGGGTTTTCGACATATATATGACCGATCGTCATATAGTGTATTTGAAGCATAAGTTATGTACGATTACGTTACTTGCCAAAATATGTCCGCTATAAGAACAACCATACACGGTAAGGTAGTAAAAGGGGTCCCTCTGCAGACTTATGTACACTACATGTGCGTATGATTATCGCTGGTGGCTGTGGTCAGTAATTGAATAACATGAATCAAGCAAATCGCACTTCCAGGTGTAGAGATGACTCGAACTCTGACCTTCCACTTTCCGAGTGAGTGGTTTCGCCTCTAACCTATCGACCCGTCTCTGGTCACATGATAGTAGGATTCATGAACTAAGTTTAAAGTATATTGATATACTGCAGGAGTTTACATAATATATCAGTATATCGGCTGCTTCCAGTGAGGACAGTATTGTAAACGAACTAGACCTTTATCGGATGGACGAATAATTAGGGTCGAGTTCTTTAATGTAGGTACTTATTTAAGATTTTAATACTACCTAAGTGTAGTTACATCTAAATCATACGAAATACTGAGAATTGAACAAGTATGAGTGGACGAATAACTAAAAAAAATCTTAGGGACAGTATTCACACGTACCTAACTGCTTTAAATGAAAATTTATAAGTATTTCATCCCTTATATTCCATGAACGTGTGTATAAAGCGCTGTTATTATGTTCATAGCCTACGTAGTGTTTAATTTGAATGTATTGGCCTGATTTGTCCTCCTTCAAACATAAATAAATCAATACTTTACACTTGTCGTATTAATTATGGATCATTTGCGAACGAACCTTCGGCTTTATCTATACAACATTGAAAATAGTTATGTAGAATTTACAATCGAATAATATTCAACGTTGAAGTCAATTTACTCAACTTGATCACCGGTGCACTTGTATAAGTTCATTCCTCTACACATCATATATATTTATATGATGGAATCTAAACAGACTTATAAAATAAACATTTAAAAACAATATTAGGAGTTTTTAGCTTTTATAAATTTTAAATTCAGTAAATAAAATCTTCTTTGGCATTAACGTGTCAACCGCCAAGCTCCAATGGTCTCGGCCGGATACAAAGTATAATGATATGCATACCCGCTAACACAAATCCAGGAATGCCGTAGTGACGATATCATAATATTTTAAAACGTGGAAACACAGAAGCAAGGCGTTGTATGCGTTGAAATTCAAGTACTCCCAAATTATTTGAACTTGTTATATTATCATCTTTGAAACATGTTATCCTTATTACTGGTAGTCGCAATGTCCAATAATTAGAAGGGCGACTTTGCCATTATTTTCTGTAGCCATTAGATCCACAATTCTGTGAACTACCTACTTCACTTAGTAAGGAGAACCTACTAATATTACTACCTATATTAACAACACTGCTACTATTATCCCCTGTGCGACATTTTCCATGATGTATATTTTGATATTTTATTGTTTAACATCATTTATATTTTTTTCTTCCCTCTTTTGAGGGTAATGTTTACACAATATTTTAATTAAAGTTGCTTGATTATAACCAGTTTTTTTTTTAATTGTGAACGTCATGTTGTGAACGTCCTGAATTTCAATTTGTTATGTAGGTACCTAACCAGTGTTTTGTTTTTAAATAAATAAATAATATTGATCAAATTTGTTCGTGCGGTTTTTTTCAATTTTAATTGTACTCTTAAATCTATGATTGCTTTATTTGATACAATATGTAGACAACCTTAATTTGTGATAGAACACTAAAATATATGTTATAATCGGCTATAGACAAAAGCTTTTTTATTTGACATACTATAATGTAAGTAAGCAGTATATTGGAAAATAAGCTCGTAAAATGATATGAAAATATTCGTCCATTGTAGGTAATAAAATTCATCGAAGTAGCGTTGCTTTCATCGCACCCATTCTGTATACTGGGAACCACAGCCTCACTTTCCAAATATAAAATGGCACAAAGCAACGGATACCTTTGTGAAAATCACCATATAGTGGCCTAGGTAAACACTGAACGCCCCCCAACGTCCGTCTCCCAGCCCCTTTCTCCGGGTTAACTCCGCACCGACGAAAGTTAATTAAAAACTTCAATATTTCCACGTGCAGCACAATAGAGCACGTTGGATGTACTTTACTGAAAGCTTTCCCGCGCTATTATGAAAAGCTCTATCGATCAACTGAAAAACTTATCTATACAAACTTAAAATAATAGTATAATATTTTTTTATCTATTATTGTATGAGTGTTCGTTATCTTAACTCCGAATATGAAATAATGTGTTCCGTTGGGGTTTACTATATATTATATTATGTTAATTTCGCATTGTAACTATGTACTTTCTTATTGCTTATATCTTGTATAAATTACGAATATGGTTACCAAACATAATAAGTTTCACGGATCGCAGTCTTCTGTAAGCATTGGAATCGGAACCGAACCCTTAAATGCCCTTTATTTTTTTTGGAACCGGAACCAGAACCTTTAATTCTGAATCTTGAGATCCCCGAAATGGAACCTTTTAAAGATGTCGAGGTTTAATTGTTTCAAATTTTTGACAATGGTTCAAAGTGCCTGAGCCGATTGTTCAATCAATATCTATAATACAATATTATATTCCCGCGTATTTTCTAGTTCAACAATGTGGTTGAATACTTACAAACTTTGGTGTACATATTATGCTCCACCTGAACGATATCTCAAAAAAATAGTATAGATACCTACTTTTTGAGTTTTGAAATTTAAATTAAATATCCGTTATATATCCATAACTAGGTGGGTATTTATTAATTCCATTGTTTTAAAAGAACTGGATACTAAACCCCGGAACCGGGGTTCCGATTTTCGTACTGCATCCAATGTATCCACTGAAACCAAACTCAGAACGGAACCTGTTGAAAAAAAATAAGATTAAAACAGCTCTGGCTGAAAGCGACGACGACGACGACGACGTTACTTTGTGGATACGCGTGAGGGTATCTAACGTCATGGTCCCCACAAGGTGGGGCTGACAGGGTTATAGCCTGGGGGCCCGGCGTGGCGGGTCTACCAGTTAATTGAGATAAACACACATCTGAAATGTGCTTTAATAATAATAAAGTCGCCTGCGGCACTATTTCACGGTTGGGATTTTATTTTATAATTATTTTTAGTGTGTTTCCTGATTAATAAAAATGACTATTCATCCAATATGGCGAAGGCTCTAGGTACCATACGAAGTGAATCTTGGCATTACCCTAGGGGAATTCTCAGTGGTTTTTTGACGAGAAGTTAAACAATACGTGAATTTGTCTGATGTGGGATTTGAACGCACCGTCACGGATTTAAAGGCGGACATCTTGCCACTGTTATACAGCTTTCCAGTAAATAAAAGCGAAGTCGTGCGATTTAGAAATGGTGAAAGACAATCATTCAAAATCGGCTTTCGTATAGGTGCCAATGGGTTAATAAATTATATACTTGTTTATTGGCTGGAATATCCTACCTACACAAGTTTATATTATTTTTAAGTTATTGGCATTCAACGGGTCAACCAGTGTTGCCTCCTGAATCACTGATTGATTAATACATCGGTGAGTCATGTTTATCAATCGAAATATGTATTCAGTACATACTGCATAACATATCGCATGGTCCATAAATAAATACAAAATATGCTAGAATATTATTTCATCCTGCATTCCAAAGCAAAGACTGGTGTGCACACACAGGAAATGCAGTAGTGTTCCTATGTATGTAGGATATACAATAGTGTTGACATATATCCAATAAGTAGCTACATATTTGTATATTATGTATTTTTAGGATTTATAATACATTAACCAATCAATTAACATTTACAATCCTACCATTATACCATACGCAGGTATAATTTTCAATTTAAACAGGAACAATGCGCACTGTCAAAATATTGATTGATGTTACTTTAAGAGAGTTTAGAAATAATAATAAACAATTCAATATGCAATTCGTTTGAAACTAGTTTCATTTTATAATTAAAAATGTAGTAGGATGAAAACGGTCTCGTTAAATATTTAATAGTGAAAAAACTAAGTACTATGAAGAATAAAATATATTATAAGTATTAACTGTGAACAGTAAAACCAATATGATATTAAGATAGTGTAATAAAGCGCTATTCCGAAAATTGCTACATTTAAGCTAACTAGATAATTTTATAAATTCATACATAATTAATAAATTACTGAAAAATACGACGCCCAGCGGAACTCAAACCCGCTCCAAAACAAACTCCTTCTTTGGATTCGCGTTAATTTGCTCTTGTTTTCAAATTATCTATGTTCAATAAAGAACGTTACATTCTCAAATCTTGTGATTTATTCGTTGAATAAAAAAATAGTTTATATAATTATATCAATTAAATTGTTTTATTAAACTAATGTAGAATTCTTCCTCGTCTAGAAACGTCGAGGAAAAGGGTAAGAAGACGCGGTGACAATCCAAAAATCTATTCAACGAATAACCCCGAGAATGTCTCAAACAATATGTAGAATTTTTTATTAAAAATACACCACTTGGAAAGGTCTCAAAAACATACAAACAGAAAAATTCTTTAAAAACGAACATGAAATCTACGAATTCAAACACTCTTTTGACGATCAAGTGCGTTGACCAATTATTAAGGCTATACCTCAGTTGAGGCATGGTCTAAAAAGATCGTGGCTAGGCGATGCGCGGATTGTGCAAATGACGCGTGCCGAACGAAATATAATTTGTCATATAAATCCAACATGCGTCCATTTAATGTTCTGTTTATTGTTCTATTAGTAACAATAATAATAATATATTCGTTGACATGTTTTCTTTTTCAAGTAAATGGGTAATGTTTTTAGTCATCTTTACACGATTTAAGAATTAATACCCCGTCGCCATCACGAAACAAATTGACGTGTTCAAAGCTCGACGTTCGCTCTCCGATTGCCAGCGAGTCCAAAATTTCGTCGCACCTATAGTTGAAAATTATTTGCCGTTTCACTGAAGTAACGTCTTAAGGTACCGACGCAAGTATTATATTTGAAAATATTTCCTAATTACTACGCACCAGAGACATTTCAAAGTCCATCCATTTCGTACCATTTTTATACTTTATTTAAATAGGCCTAAATAAATAACCTAACTATAATTCATGGATGGCATCTGGATTTAAAAAAAATAGTTTTGCCATCCTTGAAGGTGCCTACATACTTGGTGGCTGTTGATTTATTATTTCAATCCAGACTGTAGCCTCATGTAGCGTTCCTAAAGTGAAAATATATGACTTCGGAACATTAACGATTTTTTAAAATACATCAGATGCGTATTGTACCTGCAAGATGGTAGGCACCTAAGTTGGTTCGAAACCAACTCGATATCCGATTTTTCGTAGGTCTTCTGATCGGTAAGTCACGAAGTCGAAGCTCGCTCGTTCGATATGTTAGATTTCAGTGAGAATTTAAACCCAGGGTTGGACAGAAGACGTTGGATGCGATCATCGTGGGGCCTCTTAGGATATCCCTAAACTGCTAAGGTATATCCATCTTAGAGGAAAAAATATTATGATTTGTCTTTTTAATTATTATACGATTGTTTTTCTGTTTTGTTTATATTCAACCTTTATAAAAGTCATAATATTATGTAAGCAGAAAGGTATTCTATTTTCCCAAGGTTATATTTAAATGGTTTGTTTACATTAGTCGGAAAAATAATACTGCTCCATTCAAATATAAGAAAATATGTTTTTCAGAAGCTTGATTAATAAATAGACCAATCGACGAAATACGGGAAATATATGCGAATTCGGATAATGTTAAATAAATAGTACTTAAATATATATCCCTTGTAGGTTGAGTAAGAAAATAATAATACAAAAATAAGTTAGTAGAAAAATAATGATTAAACATTCAATTTCTTAATCATGATTGGGATAGTTAGTTACTTTGGATATCAATCTGTAGACACTCATTAGTCATTATTTTGAAAAGTGTTCGAAACATCATTCATAAGTATTCCCTTTCGTAGCATTTATGACACCAATCCATCATTTTGATTAGGACATATGTGTATACCTACATATATTATGCATATAGTACCTACCTATCATTAACATTGATTTTATTTATTCCGACGGCTATCTTCGCTGTCAAAATCGCTCTTGAAATCATATAAATAAAAAGAATTTCAAGTTATACTTACACGTTTATATTTTTATAAAAATTGATGTTTTTTTTAAATAAATATAAAAAATATTAAAACTATGAATTAGTAGGTACGAGGAAAAATTGAAAACTTAAATAAACAAAATTTTAATAATAAATATGACCATAAAATATAATGTAATAATAACATAACTGCGTACGTAAATATGTAACAAATTCGCATTTTTTACAATGTATTGTAAGTTTATCTTTGACTTAAAATAAGAAAATATTTTTGTTTTTAATGTTTTCAGATACATATTTATTAATTAAAACAGTTGAAACTGTAAATTATCAAAAAAATGTCTCAAATTGCAAGCTTCTTATTTTTCCGCTTGTAGCCTCAGGTAGGTAGAAGCATCCCCCTTAACTTTACTATGAGTCCCACTTAGAGTTGGGTTTCGGGAATTTCCCGACGGGAATTCTCGAGAAATTTTCAAGATTTTCGATCCCGAATCTCGAGAATTGAAATTTTTAACATTTCGGGAAATCACGGATCTCGATAATCTTTTCTCGGGATTCGGGATTTCTTTATTATCAAATATTAATTGAAAAAAAAACGATTTTCTATTTGCAGCATCAGGGAATTTTGTGTCTCAAAAGCGTACGCGATTGTCAGACAAAGCATTGTTTCTTGAAATTCTATTTTAATAAGTAATGTTCTGAAATATTTTTGGTTTCCTATTTATATTTAGTTTGTCTTCTTACATAATTAAAAAAAACATACTTTTTGGAATTTGTATGTTTTTACACTGATTTTAGGATTTTTACAGTTTTTTTTTTAATTTCCTGATATCTCGAGAATTCTCGGGAACCCTTTTCTGGAAATCCCGAATCTCGAGATTGAGATTTTCTCGGGAAAAACACAACTCTGGTCTCACTCGGTATAAATGATTTAAATTATGTTAGTATACATACAGTATTAATTTTCCTAATGACAACATGAAATGAAAATCGTCAAAAAGAAAAATGGAAAACGGCTGGAGGAATAGTTTTTTCATCTGAAAAGCATTTATAAACATCATTTCAATAAGGTTGCTTTTCAATATCAAAACTTACGTAGGTACTTATAGCAATACATAATAATAATTTTCTGCGTTAAAGATAGTTATGTAGGTAGGTATGTACTAATATATGTTTTTGAAAACATTTAAATATAGCGTTGTTTGAAAATCCCCAGACAGGTATGTATTTCGTTCAGAACCGCATTTAGCGTCCAACAGCCTGAAAGCTCGACTTAATTGCTTAGCACAGCAAGCAATTATGTTGCCATGATACGAAGTAAGGGTGATCGCACATAAATCTCAAACGCAACCATTTTCAATTTTCAGTTGTATTCCATCAATATGGAAAATGTCTTGTAGTACCTACTTGAAAATTCTAAAAGTACTTGAAATACATTGATCGCGTTGAAGCGTGTTGAAACCGACCGCCATTAAATGTCATTATTATGCAATTGTCTCATACTATCTGAAGAGTAACATATTATTTTTGTATGAAATAGCATTAGTTTGATATAATAATAATATCATTTTAGTAATACGAGTATATTATTTTATATATATTTAGTAATACATCGAATATGGCGTAGTTCTTCCACATTTGTAAAGTAGAAATGTCACATGAGTTAACGTTATTTAGATATCATTTCTGAACCTGACAAGGATAATGGGTTCCATTTTCCACATGCGAATCAAAAAGAAAATTAATCAAATGCCGAAAAGGGCTAAAAAGGTAATCAAAAAAGTTCAGGTATAACATTATGGCATTTTCTCGTCACCAATTCTTTGCATCATATCACAGATAGCGAAATTCAATATATACGGTACCTCATTTAATTTTACTTCTGCGTTTTTGGCGCATGGCGAAGGAGTTTGCTATGGAATAGGTATTCGTGTGTTCATTGACTTATAGCAGGCCATAGAAAATATCCCTATACATATTATATTCAAGTGGATAAGTTAGCAGAATTTGTAAAATACAAGAACGCGAATTACATTGCATTATATTATGTTAAACGTATTTACAATATCGGGACAACCATCGGTAGTGAGTAGAGAGACATGAACGTGATAGTGCGACAATCATATTTATTGAAATTTAGGTAGTCAAGCCTGAACAAAAACTAACCATAAATACGTGTATAATCTCCGCAAAATGCAATAGAGTAAGATAGAAGACACATTAATAATCGACTTCATGAAGCCGGTAATTAATATTGGTTCGACGTGAGTGCTTAGGGCAAAACCGGGAGTAGGTATGTGTTGCAGAAATATAAATAGTTTTTTATGCGAAATATCAATTTACTGGTCAATATTTTTATCTAATTTGGCAGAAAAGATGGTTACCTGTTTTGCGTTTATATTTGGTAGGCGTACTGAGATCGTCATACGCAGGGGAAATGGCTTCGTATAGCCGGACAATCTCGCTATCTTTAGCATTATTGCTCTGAGGGTAGTTTATTTATCAACCACGCCCACGTGTAGGAATCTATTACGAAAGAATGCATGTTCTATGAGCACTCCTAGACGTACATGAACAGGATAATTTACGAAGCCGTTTTATTCTTCAGTTGCTGCATCCATTATTATGTCAGCAAGGCCCACAATAATAATAGTAAGTCCGTGCAGACACGAACTGTAAACTTTGACGATAGTGCCAGTTATCGCTCATTCTTCGAATGGAATATGATATACTGTATAATAAAAATAATTACAAGATAAAAAGAACTTTTTATATACCACGTTTTTAATTTTTCTGTTGAATCATATAAACTTGACAATATTTTATTCTACGTATTAATAAAAACTTTTTACTGTACTTAATAGAAATACTGAATAAATATAGAATACAAAAATGTCATTTTGACATTTCATATTGATTTCCATAGTAACGCACGTTCTTCTTCTTCTTTCTCGGCACTACATCCCGGGGCGGGATTTGGCCTCCTCTACAATTGTCCTCCACACGCTCCTTTCCCTGGCTGCTCCTCTCCAGTCTCCAGCCCTCCCCATCTTTCTCCAGTCCTCTTCGATACAGTCAGCCCTCCTCTTCTTTGGTCTGCTCTAGACCGTTTCCACTGTGGGATCCACTTGGTCATGATTTTTGGCGTCCTGTACTCAGGCATTCTCTCAACGTGTCCAGCCCACCTTAGTCTTTGGGATCGACAGAATTTCACCACCGTTTCATGTTTTATTAACTCTTCTAACTCGTGGTTCAATAATAGTAACGCACGTATATATTAATAATTTAGTTGCTAGGACCCCCTTAGCATCCAACAATAATAACTTTCCATACAAAACAGAATTAACTGAAAATTAATTCAATTCTGCTTAAAAATGGCTAAAAGTATTAAAAGAATGCATTGTCGTCGTGTTCTGATATATTCTAAAAGTTTCAAATGTCTAGCTAGTCGGGAAGTTAGTTAAAAATCTTCAATCGTCTAATACAAATCTTGGACACACAAGAATATGAGCTAATAAAAACGTGGTAATAAGGGTAAGTAATAATTTGAACAAAATATGCAATCGAAAATATTAATTTATTGCGAACAGGTTACCGTATTGCATTATAATATTATAATATGATAATCAATACCTAACTAGCAATACCAGTGTAATTCGCAAATGACTGCCATGGTCTGAATATATTCGGGATTGGGCATCAATAAACCATTGAACGCAGAAGATTCTATAAAAAACTTTTGCATATATAAATTCTATGTGCGAGTCGCCTAAATAACATGCAGGATACCTAAAATATTGCACTGTACGTACACCAGAGAGTATGACTAGAAAACAGGTGTACCCATCTACATACTACATATTTTACACATCAGTTAACAAGATATTGAGTTTGCATAATTATTATGTAACTGGTCTGGGAAGGCAAGTTCACTGCCATTATAAAACCATGCAAGCCAATATAAAAACATTCAATATTACTACAATATTACATCGTAAGCGAATTATTAGTCATCAACAGGTTACCAATAGATACGAGATATAAAAAACTTGAATAATTAATTATCTGACATAACTATTTATAGAAGTATCAGCTAAAGATAAGTGGCATTCCATAACTGATTTTCAATAAATAAGGCATACTGATAATAATATTATGTTCTACAAAATTATCTATTAGACAATGCTGGTATGACAATGCTTATCATTCATAATACACAAGCAAGAAGAAAGTGCGGCGTTTCCCGAATGGTCCGCAAGAGTTGATATTTTTTTATAAGACACGTCGGGGTCACCACTTTGGGGACAACAGGTGTCGAGATAAAAAAAGACTGGTTGAAGGTTGCTCGGATGAATGGAGGAGCGAGAGTTTATTGCTGCGTAAACAGTATACATGTGGTATAAATAACGCAGGAGAGATATTAGCGGTCCGAGGCTCGGTGGGAGTGAGTACTGTGCGGTTTGATACTGAGACTGAATCTAAGATAACCCATCAACCATGACTAGCTACATATTTATATAAATGAATATTCGGTTAATTGGGAGTAATTTTTGATGTAGTTTATAATTGGGAAATCTGACCGCCGCACTGTTCCAACTTAAGGGCGTTTTGATGATAAAGCCTGAGGTAGTCGACCCTCATTGAAGTATGTCACACCTGCCGAATGTGGTGATCCTAGATGCGGGGATTGTGCGATATTTGAATGACTCGCTGATTCTTGCGTCGTCGTAATTACGGTGACAGGGCCTGACGTTGTTGACCGCTACATATCTAAAAATGAATTGAAGAACTTGGTAAAAAAAATATTGCAATTTCACTAGATGAAGCGGTCCAGAATATCAATTTTATTAAAAGTGGCCATAGCTACGATATTTTAAAAATATACGTGATGATATGGGTAATCACAACACGGTCAAAATTTTACATTCAGAATTCCGGTGACATGACAAGATAAAATCTTCAGTTGGAATGTTTTAACTCTGACAAGAGTAGTCGCCATATTTAATGGATCATAGATTACATTAACAAACACTTCGTGCTTATTCAAAATTTCAAAACATGCCAAAATACATAATCACAAATTTAAATTGACTAAGTATGTCTATCACTCCGTGGTAAAATCGTAAACAACGTAGTATTTTCTCTGTCTCGTATGTTGCAATCTTGGTTCTTAGCCTGTGATTGCTGTGAAGTAAAATAAGACTCCTGTCCAACACCAATCGATTTTTTTTAAAGAACCCGAACTTAAACTTGAAAAAATTCGCCTGCTGCGCATTTTATAAATGTGATACAATCGATGCGATTTGAATGAGTGCTAACATATTAAATTTAACGGGTTCCATTATATTGTACAGTGCATTGCATACAAGGGTTCCGTGACTGAAATAAAACCCTGCTACAGTAACAGTATGTCAGGGGTGGCAAACCTACTAGACTGCGAGATTATTTTGCATGGCACGCGTTTGAAGAGAAAAAATACCTATAATAATAATAAATGACAGATCGCATTGTATAAATAATAGCATGCAAATACTCTTCAACAATAAGCATTACGTTTAGTGTAAAGACATAAGGCGGCTCTCGTGGTGCAGTGCGTAATGCGCTTGCCTTTCACCAGAGAGTTCTGGGTTCGATCCCGGTCAGGACACAATATGTATGTGTTTTTATCAAAGCCTAGGTGTTTGTGATTGTTCAAAATTACTAACAACCACCTTGTACGAAAAAGCAAGGACATGGTTATTAATATTTCTTAAAAAAATGTAAATATATAATTACATAGGTCGGTCTTAGGGCTTTAACCGTCACATATAATTTCATCGACTAACCTCATCAGGCGGCGGGAGAAGCCGCGCCGAGAACCTGTGATGTTGATAGATTAAGAATGCGTGCGACCACTGTGTAGCAAGAGAATGCCTCATCTGATCGGAACAATTCTGGGTCAATTTTTACGTAAAGAACCAAACTAAGTAATACAATAACAAGCAATTTCATTTCTACCCACAAAAATTGTTGTACCAAATAAGAAACAAAATGAGCTAAAAGATGTGATTATTCTGGCAGACAGTTCAAAATTGGCGGACTGAAATGTATGGCGTAGTTGAAAAAAGTGGTAAAGCTATATGTGTGCTAGACCTTATAGTTTTTAATAAGTTTCTTAAAAACTATTTTTTTCTCATAAAAAAATGCTCGGCACGTCAGACAGTCGAAAAATAATACTAGGGAATTTTTGGCACGCGTACGTAAAAAGGTTCGCCAACCCTGCTGTATGTATAGTAGTTTAATTGAGATATACCATTGAAATATTCCTGGTAGTAGGTAACTACTATTTCCTATATCACGATTCGTAGATATTGGCGCCAAGCTACACAGTTATTTGTTATAATTTTCTCCGTAGGGAAAACAGGGACGATGTAATTTAAAACATGTGAATTTCCACGTGACCTAATTCAGTATGCGGCTATCAGACGTGGGTGTAATGTGGCATTATAATAATAGGTAAGTCCCATTAGGTCGGAAGCTCGTGATAAGTTCAGTAGGTACGTACACACAGCCTAATTTCCCCCGACAGTAAGTATAAAACTGCCTTTTTTAATATTGTAAATAATTTCGGCTTGGAATACATGCCACGCTGCACACGTTCCTTGGCGACCACAGAAATCGACTTAGTCCACTTTAACGTTTATAATCCCGGCCACGCTATTGACTGGAATAACGAGGAAAGGAATACTGGCCTAATCGCCTGCCTAATCAATACTCAAGTAAGTTAAGTAGATTGAATGAGAGCATATTCGGTAACTAATATGTACCTGCCGCGTACAGATTTACATATGTATTGCCTAATACATAAACAATGCAGGTAGAATGTACACTGTAGAAATAATGTTTGAAGTGTCTATATCCGACCCTTAAAGCTTTAAATACATACAATATCTCCGTATTGGATTGTTTTCAGTACATAAACTAAAATATGTCATGTACCTACGTTAATTTATGACAATACCATAAAAATAATAATATGTATTTTAACAATGTATGGTCCCCACAGAACAAATTAATTTCTTCAGTTCCCTGATACGGATTAGATTAGAGCCTTCATAATTCATACAGATTAGAGACGTGAACCCTGACAGCCGGCCTAGCAGACAAACCACGATTGTCACAGAGCGATCAATGTGATTGTAGGATAAAATCAGAAAATCTGATTTAGAAATCGGGAGCATCAGTTGTTTGTTCTCCCAAGGAGCAGAACTAACCTGCCGTTAGTGATCCGTTGGCCAATTGGGACGGCAAGAAACTTGGTTTCACCAAATCGCTTCGGGTGTTGATATATTCGACCTACGTGAGGATGAAATAGGGTCCACTTAGCTCATTCGGTGTGCTTCCCTGCTTTATAATTTATAATTTTGTATATTTTACTTTACTTTTCATACTGTTATTATATATTTATTTCTTCTTTACAGTGTTTAATACTATTTTTTTGTTTTTGCTTGTGTTTTTTGCTGTGAACGTCTTGAATTTGTAATTTATAATGTTCACCGTATGTAAAAAAAAATGAATTTGAAGATATTCGTCGGCAATCAAAACTCACCGATACCGTCCATCGCACTACAAGACTTGGCTTGGCAGTGGTAGTTATTAGTAGTAGTAGTAGCACGTTAGTAGACGAGATGACTGGCGGGAGAGAAAGGTCCCAGAATGAGACATTGAAATATTGGAAGGCCCTTGGTGGATGGATGTTATCAGATTCAGAAGAGCTGCTAAATGCGGATTATTGAAAGTATAGAACATGATGCAGTAGGGAAAATAGACGAGGCCTATGCTTAGCAGTGGATATTTACAGTGGGGAGCCACATAACAAACATAGGCAAACGGTAGGGGCGGCGCATTAATTCTCAAAACGGAAAAATAATATAAATCGGTAGCTTTCAGCTTCTTCTGTAAGTCACTATATGTTTTGGAGTCGTATGATATTTGATCACAAAATGAATGCACATAGTTTTAAACCTTAGAGTATATATAGATAGTTAGTTTTTCACTGGTAGATATGTCAGTTCATGAGTGTATTTAAGAATCCAGGTACCTACTGATACGCTCTACTCGTATACTAATAATAATCGCAATTAAATGGATTTTTATCAGCATATATCATTCCATACGTTTTAAGTGATCAATGATCAATACGCACTGCTAGCCAGTCGTCGCTTTAGGATTTGTTTCCCGAATAGACCAAATGTCAATTTTACAGGAGACGGAAAACAAATTTCACTGTCGTATATTTTAATATCAGTAGATGTAACAATAATTCTTTCTATACTGTATGATTGCAACATTATCTAAGAATAGATTCCAAGAATAATATACTGGTATAAATCATTAAATGCACAGAAAATGCGTTTTATTTACAAGTACTCACTGTGGATATTCGGGAAATTTTTAGCGCTCTCTTAGAATAATGGATATTCGGGACAAAACATGGACGTTCGGGATTTAAGGCCGTAGCGTATTGCTGCACGGCCCACAGATTACTGAGTGGTCAAAAAGTACGCGCCTCAAATGTTATATTTATTTACACGATAATTGTTAATAATTACCTCTACTATTTAAATACTTAATGATCGTAATTATCCAAGTTCGTATGTAATAATAACACACGGCAATCGCTTTTTTCGGTTTTTTTTCGGATTAAGTAATAAAATAGTTTTTAAGTAATTAACTATTTTTTTATTGAACGAATATTTCACAAGATTTAAGAATGTACCATTCTAATAATTGAACATACTTAAATCACTTCTGATAAAATATATTATAAGGTATCTACTACTTCAATTACTAACCGACGTCACGGTCATTTCTCCAATATTTTATGATGGTACTTACTCGTACTTGCTAACAATTTTATATTAATACTTTTTCCAAAAAAAAAAAATCTATTTATATATATCTGTATATTATTATATGTATATATATTTCTATAATTGACAATTAAACTTATTACAAACCACCAAATAAATATTATATATTTACTATTGTAAGGAACAACAACACAAAATAATAGCATGTATAAATTAATTACCATTGGCTGCTAATATTAGGTAGGTACCAATATCCTAAGTATATAATATCCACCAAATAAATAGTTACTAACATACATATTAAATTAAAATATTAATTATCAGCGCATTCAAAAATAAATAATAGCATCGCCTTTATTTTCATAGAAATACGTAGATTAAAAGTAAAATAAAGACAAACAATGTTTGATTAATAATAATTTGAAATAATAATTATTTTTACGTCATAGTAGTTGCCGGGTCATACTGTAGAATTCATATAACCGTTGGGATTTTGTGTCATTTATCAAAACAAAATGCAGTTATTTAGGTTGAAATACTCACTTCCACAACTCTATTGTAAGTTCAGGGCAAAATGGTGGTGTATCAGCTATGAATGATCTCTTCAAATTTGATGAATTCACTATTAAAACAATAGTAACGTTAAAAACAATATCAATAAGACGAAATTTGAAAGAAGTCTCCAGACGGCGGAAAAATATGAAAGTGGGCGTGATTGTTTTAGAGCTAGACAGCGTGAATGTGGGAGCGAGATGCACGGCGTGAGCGCGGTTTGATTGGCTAAAGTCATATTCGGGAAATAAACACTCAGCCAGAGATATATTTCGACCGAAATTAACTTGGATATTCAGGTACGAATAGTTGGACATTCGGGAGAAAACCACGGAGTAATTGTAACTTAACATGGCGTATTCGGGTTTTTTAAAAAAATATCTCTGTTCCTAGATAAAAATATATTGTTTTTATAAATGATTTCGGTAGAGTTCGATAAAAGAAATTGAACTGCATTAAAATGTCGATTTCGACAAAAATGGATATTCGGGAAACAAATCCTATAGCGACGCAGTGCATACGCCACACCTTAGGTTGTTTTTTTTTTATTATTCAAATGTTTGACTACATGGGTTGTGAGGTTGACGCTGATGGAACGTCTGTTCTAAAATGGGTCGGTAGTTAGAAAAAAATCGAGAGACTCTGTATAGAGAAATACATTATACCTTCGAAAAATAAATAATTACACTAATGCCATGATACTGAATTACTCTGAATTTCCTAGAACAGAAGATTGGATTTAAAATATGTTTACAGAAAGCGAGACGCAGACGGTGAATAGCTGCGGGATCAAAGAGTTTAAACTTTAAAGGGAGGTATCATGTAACTCTGTAAGCACAGCATAAACACTGCGACCAAGGAAATGCTTAACAGTATTCTGTTAGATCCGTTTGTCGGTTTACAATGCATCGCTTAACTTGAAGGTGACTGTGATTTTACGATGGTAAGTAATTAATAACGTGCACGTACGTATAGTTATGATTTGCACAATAATTTAAAGATAAATTTAATTACAATTCCAGCGTTGGTAATTGCAATTCGTCATGAAATAAAAGATTTGTCAAATACGACAGTATGCATATTCAGCCGCTTTAAAATACTAACGGGGACCTCTCCAAGTTTTAATCATTCATTCCTTCTATTCTTCGTCCTCCAGGGATATTCCCGACTCTCTGTCATCTCATTTTTTTGGGGAACTATATCACATCGCGTACTCTTGTATTGTCCCTCGTCCGCTGGTACATCTTCATGTTCTTAAGAGTCATCTTCAACACACGCCATTCCATCCGACAATATGTTAAGTGTTTGGACCTCTACTGTATTGAGGATAATAGTAGGCTGACTAGTTAACATTAAAATTCATTAAAACATCTACAACATAGGTATACCCAATGTAGGAAAATAATTTATCTTGCAGAAGATTTCATTAACTTTTACCTAATGGTATATGCATCGCACAATGTGCTAGTCATCAACTGAATGTTGCTGAACAAATGCAGACATTTTGTCATTATAAATAATTAATAAATATTCAAAGTAGGGTGTTTCAAAAAAACTTTCCTGGAAAATATGTCAAATGTGAGTTAGAATACATTAAACTGACGTCCTGTCAAATTTTTGCGAACAGTACAAAAGCACAAGTGACATGGAAAAAATGTCACACCACAAGAATGCAACATCTAAAAGCTGTGACCGGCGATCTCAGTGTAAAAAAATACAGACAAAACAGATGTTATTTAAAAAATAATAATTTCATATGCGACAGACCGTCGAAGCGTGAATTAATATTTCATACATACAAGCGGGAGTCGTTGTCACTATGGCCCAACGTTTTGTGTGTTGCGTTAATAACGAGCCATTGTATCTTTTATCATTGAAAAAACCATGACAAACAGACAAAAAGATCCATGATTAATAATAGATGTACCTGTAGAAACTGCTGATATAAATAATGGAGATCCTAGTACCTACGCAACACGCGAAGCATTGATGTATGTATCATCATAACGTTATGAATAACATTTTACATTAGGTATGCATTTATTTTAGACAGTGTCACCATCGTAATAATATATCAATAACGCGTGTTAATCAATGCATTATTGCAGTTGTGGTAAATTCACTAAATCAAAGTCAGTTTGATTTTATTTAAAATTGGCACGTTTTTAGCAAGGCGCATTGCCTCGCGGCGAAAACAAATAACACATTCTTTGATTTCAAACATTATTTAAGATACCTGAAAAAAGGTCAGTTGAAGGGTAGAAAGTCTATATGGTCTAAGTGCCAAAAAATCTATAACAAGTATTTACTTCAATAAAGTCTATATGCCAAGCCTAATGTTATTCTGAAGGGTATAAGTTCCTACCTCTACCATTTATGTCACACAAATACATTGAAATATGGGCAGGGTCGATGTGCCCCTACATACTCCCTCTACATACGACGTTTCAATATTGTCCATGTTCAAATATTTTATTCTTCTTTTGTTTATTTTTTTAGAATTATGTAAACCTATCATAGTATACTGATGTTCTTCTGTAACTTTGTAAAAATAAAAATGTAAGTTTTCATATTATATCGAGAGCTTAAAGTCAGACAACGTTATCTACAAAAAAGTGTTTTTTTTTTTTTTTGAGATAACGTTATTTTACATTTACGGCTACACGATAGTCAAACAACGTTATGTCAATCTTTTCTAATGTCAAGTTCAAATGTCAAGTTTAACGCTAACTACATAAGTTACCCTTGTTTTCATATTTTTTTAAAACTATCCCTATAAATTTTAACATCGTCATAAGCAAGATAAATGTACAATACACAATAAATCATAAAATATTAACATTAGGTTTTAAATAAACATTTCCCTTGTTGAGTTACAAGAATCTAAAATAACGATTTTTGGCTCTCCTGTAAAGTTGCACTTTTATAGATAGTGTTGTTTGACACTAAGCCCTCGATATATTATTATGTATATATGGTTTTATTCTTTTATTATTTTTTTGTTATATCTCCGTTTCACTTGTTGGCACTTAAACCCTATAGACTTTCAACCCTTCAGTTGTCATTTGCCATTGCGAACACGAACAAAGAGTCCATTCAAAATGTAACTTCTGACAAATATTCTAACTGTTGGACTGGATACATAATTCCGAAGAGATAAAAAAATACATATACTGATTACTAGCCATTCTCTCATCATTTGGCATAGTCACGTGAAATAAAGCTATTTAAAGTAAGTACAGATGGTAGTAATATATTATTATGTTATTATGTAAGTCAAAAAACCACATTATTTCACGGGTAATTGAAGCGTACAAATAAAATAGGACATGGTCTTATTGCCATATGAATTTCCCTAGAGTATTTTCTTTGACCTCTTTTATCTCCAAATTAGTTTATCGCGCATGGCTATAATATGTCTAATTTTACTACAAGTCTTCAATTATTACGTTGGTACTGCACGAGCTAGACTAGAGGATAATAAGATAATTTCAAAATGAAGTATAAAAGCATGTTATGCTGGTTATTATATTAAAATGTGGAAAATAAACTGTCAACACCTTTGTAATGTTTATACGAAATTATATGAAAAAGGCCAGACTGCTCTGTGTGGTATGGGAGTGAGAAAATTGAAAAAAAAATATATAATCATTTTTACCTACCTACGTATAAAGTTTATAAATTTTATTATCATTCACGTCTATGTTAGCTAATAATAAAACAATATATTATTATATGTAAGTAAATGATAATATAATGTATAGCAGGCATGTCTAACTTCAAGTAGGCTGTGATCTACTCCAGTATTAAAACTGACAGTGATTTTACCACACTGTACCATTGTCATTCAACATTTGATTGAGGGAAATTAAAAAGAGGAAATTACGCCACATTTTAAAGCGTGGGGATGCACATTTTATCTTTCTCTCACTCTTGCGGCAGGTCGAGAGTGCTGCAATACGAATCGAATGATACAGCCAAGGGCTTCCTCATGGTCAATTTGAAAATAAGAAATAAAAAAATAGAAATGGTTAATGCTTCCCTTCCAAAATCTTTATCCGATCCGCCAATATGCGATCGACCAAAATCCATTCCGCGATCGTCGCTTAGGACACACCTGATGTATAGTAATAAAATAATTGATGTGCTTGGGATTGAAAGAATGCAAGCGCACCGGTGATCATGTTGATTGAATCGAAATCAAAGTTAAATATGCGATTGAAAATTTTGCATAGGTAATTGTTTTCAACATTCTGCAAATGACGTAATGTTTTGAAATGATCCATTAAAACTATACCATGCAAGACGAAATGTCTTTGTTTATTAATCTTTGAATGAGGACAATTAGTCAGGCACAAAACATTCTAATTATTTACGCCAATATGAAAATAATCACAATATTTTTATACACCATTTATCCATGATATAGATAGGTGTGATCTGTTGTTAGTAATACAATGCTTACAATATTCCAAAAAACGTCGTAACATGTTTGAATCTTGTTTCACGAATAAATATGATAATTCATTTTTTTAATTACATGGCGTGTTCGTTTAATCCTACACAAATAATGAAGGAAAGTGAAAATGACATTTATCCTGCATCAAGTGGCACAGCCATACTATAATATACCGACTGGGGTGCCGAATAGCTCATTCAGGTGGTAGTGCTGTCTATTTCGCGGGAACTTTCATTGGTAATTTCGAATGAAACCCGGTATGTTATACAGTTACTAGAAATGAAAAGTATCAATTGTTATTTTCGTTAATTTTTTTTTTCATAAGAAATTCTTGTCATAGTAAATTAATGAGATGCCCAAGGAAAGAAAGACACTGAATGTTCGTTTAATTATAATGATAAGTAATAACACCTCTTAATACTCCAATATAAATTAATACAACAATTAAAAATTTTCATTTAAAACTGGTTATATTATAAGTTAGCAAAGAAATTTTCGCGAAAACGACGGCACTACCATCGAAATAAGCTATTCGGCATCCCGGTCGGTATGTTACAGTGTGGTTATGAGCAAATGAAATGGGCAAACCGTTCGCCTCTAATCACAACGGTTGAGGATTCAAATTCCGCGTCTGGAATATTCATTATAATACGTTTTTAACGTGACAAAACATAAACTCTGTTTACACGCTGTCTTTATGCAGCCAATATGTAATCGCATCCTCGCAACTAAAACGCCACAAGTCCAAATTTACGTATTTTGAGTTATTAGTACGTTTCATTGTCTATCGTTCATAGTATATGTACCGAGAATTTCATATCTCTAAGTCATCATATTCAAGTCAAAACTTCATTTAATATCTAAACATGTTTCAAAAACACAGTAAAAAAAATGCGAAAGGTAAAAACTTCAAAGCTGATTTTCTTTGTCTGACGTTTTTTTTATTGTGGCAGTATAGTTGCGAGGGTGCGATATGCTAATGTGGATTCAAAGCATGGAAATTTGTAAGCTCTCTTTTCGCTTGTCCTTTCTATTTTATAGGTCTCGAGCAAAATTTTACATTTAATTTTCATAAAAAAAATCCAAGAAGGAATCCCATAGAAGGAATTTGCTTCCAAAAATTTTGGAAAAAAATAATTTAATATACACTAACCTCATTGAACAAATGTTTAATATTTCTGTAATAATTCGCAAACAACGAAATCTATCATTACATCTGAGAAGATTGTGGGTAGCCCACTAACAAATATCATACTAAACTTGATCAATTGAGTTAGTTTCCAGATATAACATCTATCTTGAATAGTAAGAATCTATCATGCGGGCAATTTAAGAATTTATTGCGAAGATTTATAACCGAGCCCCCTCGGGCAAAGATCGATCGAAGCAATCTCGATACACATAAAATTCTCTCGAATGGGAGATGTTGAGAACTCGCTTAAGGGGTACCTTGGGGGTAGGAACAATTCGACGGGGAGGGAAGACATACATAGAACGCGTCTACCCACTTGCCTCATGCCATTTTCCCTATGCACAAACTATGCGTAAGTTACATACCTACATACTTAGTTTTATTACTTTATCTTCTTGTATTATACGCCTAGTAGGCATTCATATATTGTCGTCTATATATAAAAGAAAAAGAAACATTGACGCATTTTAGACGTGGTGAATGGCAGTATGAGATAGTCGTTGGAGAGACATAGTTGGGGCATTTAAAGAAAATGACGATTCTTAACAAAAACCAGACTGAATTATCTGACCACTAAACAAACAGTCTTATACAGTAATTAAAAACGTTTAAGAACCAGATCATGTGTCGGCTCGAATCCCACGGCTGGGCCAATTCATAAATATTCCAGAACATGGGCGAAATGGATTTAACGAATTCACGACTAATCCGTTTTAAAACACGGTAAGATGGTTGACTGAGATGGACTGGATGGCTGTGAATAATATTCGTATACCTACTACATTTTGGAAGGGAAATTGTGATTCACCTTATAGGTAAAAAAATATTTAAGTATATTATATTATCACTTGGTCAACGCGCTATATCACTGATAATTGCCCAACATTGTGCTATCATAATATCGAGAGAAGGCTGGACATCTTTGAAATGAAGATACTCCAAGTAGGCAAGTACTAAGGAAGGTTATACCACGTTAAAGGGATGGAAGACACCCAACCACCCAAAAAACTCTTAGTCAATAGACCGGAAGGAAAAATGAGGATTGGGAAACATGGAGAGTGTGATCGACTGTGTAGAAAGGCCACAGCCTCCTCGAGAAAACAGTGAAGGTAGTGGAGAAAATGTCTGAAGGAAGCCAAAACCCGCACCATACCAAACGTATTGAAACTATTGCTAGTGCATTTATTGCTATTAATGGCATCCATAGGATGACGACCTTTTATTAGGAAAAAGATAAAAAAAAACATTTTGAAACAAGAAATTCAAATTGATTTATTTTACGAATAATAAACATATACAAATTACACATTCAAGATGTTCACAACATGACATGGGGAAAAAACAGAGAAATAGTATTAAAACGGTATTTAAAAAGAAATAAGCAGAAGCAGTAGGTAAGTATAGAGTAAATAAAAAATAAATAAAAAAAAAACGTCTACCAAAACACGTTCTCACGTAAGTATAAACTATAAGGATTGATTATTATAATAATTACATGCACAACTATATACACTATTGAGATAGTGATTTTATCAAATTCAAATTTCAATCAATCAATCAAATTTATTTAATTTAGATATAATGAACATAACAAATTACCAATTCAAAGCGTTCACGACATGACATAAAATAAGTGTTAACAATTTTTAAAATAAAAATACAGAGAAATGTGACTTGATAATACAATAAGTAATAAAATAAGAAATAAAATAAGAAAAGAAACAAAATAAAGCAACACAAATAAAGGTAGATGGAAACACACACAGTGAACTATCGATAGACCCTATCTTAAAAACTTATAAAACAACGTCCACCTAAATTCACCTCACGTAAGTGAAATATATGATTTCATTAAACATGTATATAATCATTTTATGCAGCGATTGGGTATTTTTAACAATAGAAAATGTGTTGTAAGGAGTCTAGAGAAAATTGCATGATATTACGTCGTTCAAATGTATTCCATGGGCAATATTGCAACTCTGGTACGATAGCAAACTTTACTTTCGTTAGACAATAAAAAAGAAACCAATATAAAGTTGGCGCGGCGACGAAGCACGGCACATTGCCGATAACACGAATACCAAATCACACAATGCACTTAGTCTTCCAACACCCCCGGGATATAGGAAATAACATCGTTATGCACACAGTTGCGCAATATAAGATGAACGGGCAAAGACGGGAATCTGGAAGTCGATAAAGACCTCTGAGAATTGGGATTTGTATGTGTTATATAATAAATAAATCACTATCAAGTGCATAATGTAATAAAAATATAACTATTCTTAGGACGAAATGTTTGTTGGAGCATACTTATCGTGACAGACCACATCCCCCGGAGACAGTGTTGAAGGCAAGGCCTGAATAAAAACTAACCATAAGTGCGAGTAAGAAAGCATTATAATCTACGCAATATGTATTAGAATAAGATATACGACATATTATGAATAAGGAAATGAAGCCGGTAAATATTTGTTTTGACGGGTATGCTATGGGCAAATACTGAGAGTACGTGTTGTTAAAATGCCAATATAGTTTTAGTGTGAAATATAAAGTTATTGATTATAATATGTTTAGTTAATTTAGTAGAAAAGATGGTTAACTTGACTTTCAATAGAATATAATAGGCGAACAATATTATTCTCAATAAAATATCTAAAATTGTGGCATAAAATCATTCATAATTTTAGATATTTTACATATAGAAGAATATTTTTTATGATTTGGTTTAGGCAGGTCTTAATCAAATTTTAAAAGCCATCTGCAATTTGTATTATTAGTTCAATGAAAACAAATGAGTATGACTGGCTTTATTTTAATCAGATCTCCACAGCTTACCACTACTAGTATGGTTCAGTATTGGTAGGGTTTGATTGAATTTTAAACAATAAACAAAACAATATGCAACGTGTATTATTAGTTCAATGAAAACAAATAAGTATGACCGACAGTTTAGTGTTTACTATTTATGTCGAATCTACACAGCATACCTCCCTCCGCCCTTCGTCACTGGTATAGCGTTTCATATATATAAGTTAATAAGAATAAAATGAGGTTTTACTGTGCTTCATAATATATGCGAAGAAACGGTCGCATAATATAATTGCTCTGAGGTTGACGTGCTTTTATTTCCGTTCATTGGAATGCGAATTTGTTCGTAAATTTCTCACGTATTCTAATTAAACTAATAATTTTGATGCGTTTGTTAACTGTCAATTACAGCAAATTAAATACATTAAAGGTCGCTAAGGAGATTAGATGCACATGTCGCTCGGAAAGTGAGCAACCGCTGAATAAACGTCGTCATACAATGGTACCCAAGGGACACTCTGGAGTCTATACGACCACAGGGACGCCTTAAAACTCGATGGTTAGACGAACTCACAAAGTTCGGTGAATGTAGGTACGTGCCAGCGGAGAACTAAAGACCGAGAATAGTGGGGGAGCTAGAGGAGGCCTTCATTCAGCAGTGGATCGACCCTGGCTAATGATGATGGTGAAATAAAACAAAATATAAATAATTATGCTAAGTACTATGTTCGATCATAACAGGATCATACGGACCTCCACAGGGTGGAGGTTGTATTAGCAGATTTTTGATTTTACGAGAAAGTTAGTCACTTTCAAGTTCTCGCCCATGTCCGATCCTTATAGGGCCATATAGGGCCTCTACAGAGTGGAGGTTTGTATTAACAGATTTTGTTTTTACGAGAAATGAATGTCAGCCACGTGCTCATATTCTGACTCATACATCAATTGAAAAACAATGTGTGTACTTGCCAGACCCAGGTTCTAAGATGGGACCCACGACGCTATAGGCCGTCGCTAAACTTACTTGCTCAACGAATAATTCCGTCCATATACCTACATTGCGAATTCACATTGAAAAAATAACTTGCGAATTTGTCAGACCCGGATTGCGAACCTGGGACCCACGCGCCTAGTATAATATAGCATGGGTGGGTACTTCTGATTTTCTATATCAGTTATATAGCGCCAGCATGCAGTGTGAGCAATTTCACTAGCGCGGGCACCGAGTTCCATCTTGTAAAAATGTATAAAAGCGGAATGCAGAGTGGAGAAAGATCCAAGTATCTGGCATGTGCCTACTATCTAATTAAAATATTATGTATCAGGAGAGAATATATTATCATCCGCGACAGTAAACTTGTACCTACCCAGTGCGCTACGCAAGCAGTTAGAAAATGGCAAAATTGAACTTATTGATAAACAAAGGTTCTGCAAAACTGTACTAGCCAGACAAACCGGTTTAGATATTAATAAATAGTGTGGGAAAATTACTTTCCGTATGTTTTGTTTTAGTTAATTTAGTAGTAACTTAGTTTCATGTCTGTTTAAGAATTCTAATTTTAATAAGCACCTTCAGTGAAAACTTTACCTTCCCAGCAGTAAATGTAGGATCATTAATTTAATAAAATATAATCCCTAAAAACGTAAGATAGGTACCAAAAAGTTAATTGGATTTCAGGATTTTAAGCTGCGGATTGCTTTTGGTATCTTGAAAAACCTTGACACGAATCGCCCTAAACTGAAATAAGACGCTAGCAAGTTCAAGCAGATAAAAATATGCGATGTTTACACAAGCCACTGCTGAATATAATATTATCTAATTATATTTTAAGACGGTTTACCTACGCGGTGCGGGACGCGGGCCCTAATGACCACGCGTTCTTTATGTCTTTCCAATCAACATTTCAAATTCAAAACGTCTATAAACTATTTCATTATAAAAATGTCTACATAGATCAAAGAATATAATATATTATACGTTACGAATATAGACAATTGTAACATGAAGTCATTTATTATCTACTTAACATGACACTTGCTATGTTATTTATGCAAATGATTGATAAACCAATACAGCTTTAATTAATGGCTTTGAAACAAAGTTATTTTTGTTAATTCTATTTTAACTGAATTGACTTGATGTCGACTATAAGTGGAAGATTCGGACAACCTTTTTCCAATTTCGGACGGTTGTGATAGAACGAAAGGGTATAATATTATTGGTATGTCAAAATCTTAGTATATTATGTTTCTTTTCTCGTTTATAACAGTGGGATAGTCTAGTATCCAACATGGAGAATAAACATTACGCACATTCTAGTCCTAGTGCAAGTCAAACAAGGTTTTGGGAAATGGGGAGTTGTTCCTGTGACGCATCATGGGTGTGGAGATATGGCGAGTGGTGGAAGGAAATACATTATTGTAAATTTAAAACATAAACGTTCGTTAATTAATAAGTACCGCTACCATATAAAAAAAAACATCGCAAAAACAAAGACCCTGCATAACACAATATCATTATCGCATCACAAATCGACGGAGGTAAAACATTCATATGTAAATGCATGCATACATAACATACGTGAAAACGTCATGGTATTATTCGACATACGTGGAAAATGAAAATCGATTTTCCCGCGAGGCTTGCATGCACCGCGACGCGTAAGCTGCTCTAACCTGTTAATTGTATTGTTGTGGAAACTCGCCATATACCTACATACATATGTACATATCCACGTAGTCATATATAAATATATTATACATGGCAGTATTACGTATTTCTATGCATGCGCTGAAATTGTAACGTAAGCCTAGTTCAAAGGGAGACGATGGAATCGTGACCATATTGTAATCGTGTTATATTATAGCTACATAGAGCGGGTGAATACTCAAACTTTTGCGACATGGAACCCTATTACATAACTTGGAAAAACCTAAGAAATATACGGAATACGGAAAAGACACTATCTGAGATGCTTTAAGATTCCGTCCATAAGTCAAGGTAATAAATAACATTACTATCTTGATTCCAATATAGCACCAGCATCACTGCAGATTTAGTTTAACGCCCTGGTACCTACGTCCGATTTAGTAGACGAAAAATTATGATTCAATACATCATAATATTTCGATGTGCATTGATACATTCCTGCATTTCCATGATTACGAATGATTTTACGAATATATCCTTACCATTATAATATGAAGGCTGCGGATGTCTTAGCGGTCATTTGCGGACTATAAACCCCCCGGCCTTTTACGTTCAAACTAATGACCCGACCCACGGTTTCATCCATTATGCCTAGTCCAAACCTAGACACACCTGCAAACACTGCTATCATATTAATTTTAGTTAGTACTGTTACATCGTACGCATTCACGTACAACTGACGTATCTTGGTCTGGACTAGGATTACAGCGCTATGAAATTTTATTGCAACCATGACAGGCAGGGGCGTAGAAGGTATTTTTGCGCCCGGGGCAGTAACAGCAAATGCACCCAATGCACACTTGTACCAATAAAAATTAAGTTCACCGAGTTCGGATTAGTACCATTAGCAAAATATAAGTACCGTATTAGTAAAATTCAAGGATTCCCGATTTGTTTGTTAGTATAAAAAGCATCCCACCATTCAATTCTTGACAAGTAAAAAATTGTGAATTTTAAACATGAAGTATATTAATTTGGTCATTTTAGGATTATATTTTACTTTCACTATTTCCGCTTTCTACTCTTAATATTTCCTGTCACTTTTTTATTTTTACACGTTCAACGAAACTCTATATCTGCGCAGCGTAGCCAATTTAGCGTTTTTCTTGCCAGATCTAGCATTTTTCAATAGGCATCTAGCTTGCAAAAATCGGATCTAGCTTATGGCGTTTTTGTTAGCGTTTTTGATGCATTTAACATTAACTTAAAATGTGCAGAAAATAAGCTAGATATTTAGTTTATTTATTTTCTTGCACATCAAATGTCTGGTCATCAGCATATTAATGAAGGTAGGTCAGTACTCGATATGATAAAAAAAAACGCAATGAAATAATAGGATCATTCATCGCTAATACTCTATTATTCAAAATACATAAAACACAATAAACATAGCGATTCCGAACAGAATGGTAGTAGTTGTTGAAAAATTAGATTTTAGAAGTTCCAACAGCTGGATGTACACTTTGTAAATGTGGCGTAGTAATTCAAACAGTGCATGCTTAAAAATACATAAAGGATGTTGCCATAAACTCGAGCTTCTTAGGCAAAAAAGGTACGTATTGAAATTTTATTTTCACAGCGTTTTTTCCTGTCAAATGCATAGCTTGTTTTCGTTACTCAGTCTGGCATGTTTTTGTCAACGACAGTTGGCAACACTGTATCTGCGCACCGGTCGGTTGCCCCTCTCGCTCATTCTTTGCTACGCCACTGATGACAGGTTGGTTATAGAATGTGTGAACAGACATAAAATTATGCCGATTATCCCGATAGCTTCGCTTAGCGACAATACGTACCGCAGTAAATACATTCGATAACATTAAATACTTCGTTGAAGCAATTAATCATGTTCAAGGTATAGTTGCGGAACCGTAGGGAAAATTTGAGTGATATGGGTCAGCCGCAAAGCGCGCTTTCAGTCCGCCCCGACCGAGAGTTAATAATGAAGAGGTCAGATTAGTGATCCGTATTTCGAACAAACATCACACGCCTGTCGCCTTTTGATGGTAAATATCACGAATACGTCTATTATAATATAAATGATCTACGTACAGATACCTGACCAAACGCATGTCGCAAAATATAACTATTGCCGTTTAATTCAACAGGTAACACGTGTTAGTTCGGTGTAAACAAACATATCAGTCCAATGGCGGATTAGCATAAAAGCACGTTGGACACGCGCTTAGGAGCCGTGGGGATTTGGGGGACGATAATTAAAAGCCTCACCTATGTAGGTACATTATACATATTTCAGCAAATGGAATAAAAACCATTCCCATACACGTTTTATTGTGGCTACGTTCTCAATGTAATTTAATTGAAGCGATTGGTTTTAAAGTCAGTTATAACCATATTTCGCCATTTTAAGATAATAGCAAAAAACTGTTAAGGGCGGACATGCTCAGTGTAGGTCAAAATAGAGCTTTTATTGCATTTTCAAACCATGATCCTGGACAATCAAACACGCGCGTTAACATGATCTTACTCCCTACTTCAATTTTAGTTTGTCAATTTATGGATACGGCCGTATGTTGTAGCTTAACCATTGGGGAATGACAAAAGAAATGGCGTATTTCAAAAAAACACTACCTTATACATAGGTGAATAATTATTATAAAGCAATCATCATTTGTAGAATGTTTATTACACTTGAATGGTCAAAAACATAGCTTATAATTAGTATCTTTAGAATTATCTTCAAATGTGTTAATCTTGCCCATTTTTTGAATAATAAAATGCCTAATTCTTGTCAAATTTGGGATCACAGAGATTGTCAATATAATTTTTTATTGTAAATATTTTACAAAAATAATCTCGTCATAAATTATAATAATGGTTTTATAAATGCGTTTAAAAATTAATAAATGTAAAAAATCTTAACACCGCTGCACATTCATGTACTTACTGAAATATGACTATATTAGCGAGAGGTTTAAAAGAACACTATTTTATATAATAAAAATACTTTTTGTCAACCAAATGTTTAAAATAGATATAAAGGATAACAAGGCTTCAAAATTATATAAATAGATTATCTACAACGTTTAAGGAATGTCCAGGATCATGGTTTGAAAATGGAATAAAAGTTTCATTTTGACCTACACTGAGCATGTACCTCCTTAAGCACATTTTAAATAGAATATTGTCTTGTTGAAAATATATTTGTTTTTTTTTCGATGTGACTTTATGGATACCCCACATATACTATCAAGGACTTCGGCACGTAAATTACTCTATTTGGCTGTAACAACTCAAAAATCTATTACGAGAATTTTATACATTTTATATTATCATTTTGTAAAATGGAATAAGTATCTACTACCAAGTGGTCAAATGGTAAGTTTTCATACAACTTTCGAATATTTTTTTATACATTATTCATTCTCCTTCACACACATAATATTATGCATCTTGGTATTGTGAACCAAAGAAACTGGACTACAAATATTCAGAAGTGTTATACCTTATCTCTGTTATAACATTTGAAATTATTTTGCAAGCGCATGGTTATGTTGGTACTTACTCGAGTGCATTGATAAACGGTTTTACACAAATTTTTCAACTAACTAAATAATAGTGCCGAAGTGTGGTATTATTGGCTGCTACTCGAGACAGATTTTTTTTTTATACGCCTTACAGATTGGCAAATAAATGTCATAGCAGTAGTGTGAAGTTGTCTGCAAATACACCTGAAATAAAGTCACTTGTAGCTAAGTTCATATGTGGACCAGTGGTCCCTTTTTTGCTTAAATTTCATTCAATTAGATTAGGCCCTATCGTTATAGAATAAGGTATTCGACATCTTTGGGCTGGTCTAAGAATTTATTAACGCAATCTATTACCGAATCTTGTTACTTCTCTTTCTCTATAAAATTACGTAAGCAATGATTTTAGTTTAATTTTACAGTCTTGTTAATGGTGTGTTAGCAGAAATAACTAAGTTTCTAATAAAAAATATTAACAACCTATTGAAAGTTTAAAAAAAGCCTCGGAAACATAGCTACTATAGAAATTCTAATCTGATTTTTTTAATCAAAACAAGACAATAGGGAATTCAGTTAATACTTTGGACGCGGAAGACGCACACGGTGCGTAATGACCAGGCGGCCGATCGATGTAATTAACGTGCATTTTAAAGGGGGCAATTAAAATCTCATTATCTCTTCAGCAGCGAAAGCGTTAATGAGATATCAGGATCAGCAACATATTATAATTGATGCTTATTATAATTTACAGTGGTTTCCAAACTTTATGTTACTACGCCCCCTTTTAAAAAAATCATATCTAGGCGCCTCCCCTCTTGTTTCATAAGTTAATACACATATTTTTTAATGATAAAACATGTATTAATACAAAAAATCGTAATTGACAGAATAACAAGATTTTACTATAAGTATATAATAATATATTAATTTGTAATCTGATGGATGTGCTTGTTTATTATATTAGCACAAAGTTTAGCAAAAATATGATGTTACGAATGGCAACATTACTTGTATTACTTTGCTTATAAACGTATTATATTCTTCAATTCGATTCAACTAAAATTGAATAAGGGTTTCACATTTTGTTTTAATGAAGTATTGCATGATAATTCTATCGTTTTTTTATGTTTCAATAGTAGTCAATCCAAATTCATCATCTTGATCTTTGCCCTAGTCTGCGGCTCTCTAGGGAGGCGCGCCTCCCAGTTTGGAAATCGCCGTTATAATATGTAGTTCCGGAACAAACGAAAATAATTGGAAGTATGCAATATATCGTACAATCAAAGCATATCGGCTGTGAGGTCAAAGTTCAAACGAAATCTTAATCCAAGCGCGCGGGCATGGGTAATGGGCATGGATGAGCGCCGTTTGCCTTACGACCCAGATGAGAAATTGTGGTTGGTCGGTAGGTCGCCAATTACTGCGCTGAAAGGGTTTCGGAAATTAATTCGAAGGAACGTGGTGCCAAGACTCATTATGTTACATATATGATATACATTACCACTACAGCAATTACGCTACGTATAAATAAAACAGCCTGAACCCGATGGATAAAGCGGTTATCGGCCGAGACAAAATTACAATGTATTCTGATGGCGTCTTTCAAATAACACATCGACTTATATGTGGTGTAAATGAGAACTCTGCCATTCTTGGTAGTATTGACTTGTGTGTCCCTGATCTTAAAAAATCGGGAGCATCAGTTGTTTGATCTCCCAAGGAGCAGAACTAACCTGCCATTGGTGATTCCAATTGGGAGACGAATAACTCTGTTTAACCAAATCGCTAGTTGACGTTGTTTTATAAATTACTAAAATAGGGTCCACTTAGCTCATTCGGTGTGCTTCCATGCTTTATAATTTATAGTTTTTATAGTTTTTATAATTTTTGTACCTTTTACTTTACTTTCATACTGTTTTAGTGATCTGCATATCGATGGTTTAGTGCACAGATATTGTATGTCCAGTTTAGTATGTTTTGAGAAAATCGAAGTTTAAAATTTGAGATGCATGAGAAATGGACATATTGTGTATTTGAATGATACAGTATCTTCTAAAATATCGTATTTGGACGTAGAATATTTTTACAGCATAAAGATATGATGCAGACGAACATTTTGTGTACGTTAACTCAATTTCGACAATAACTGGACATACAATATCTGTGAACTAAACGACTAAACCATCGATATATTTATTTCTTCTTTACACTGTTTAATACTATTTCTTTGTTTTTAAATGTCATGTTGTTAATGAGAATTTTATGATAGGAGAGTAATCTTTGACCATGGCAGGTGGAAAAGATTACGAGCTGAAATAATATGACTGATAGGAAATAACGTTCAGGAAATTGATAAACGTACCAAGTGGGGAGAAATAACATTTCAGAAAAAAACTTATCTGAGTGTAGCTACTTCATTATTTTCTGTCAACTACTACTCCTCGTATTTAAGTAGCATCATCATCGGTACTGCAATACAACCCAACATGGCTCTTGGCCGCCTCCACTTCCTCCGTTTAAGCTTTAAGCTCTAATCTCACAGTCTACGTCTCCCGAACCTCTAATTCCCGTCCGGTCTATTGAAAAGGAGCCTCGAGGGAATCTGTGTCTTACTGCCTAGCGACATGGGTAGCTCAAAGTACTTCCCACACTCTAGCGTGCAAGACGACAGGGGGATCGATATCAAAAACTACCATAAGCAAGTAACACGTATGCCAGTAAGTATAGTTATTTCAATACATATTGACGCCAGTCTATCACCGGCTAGTGATAGCCGAAGACAGCGGGTGGTAAATGTATTTTCCTCGTAAACCAAAAGCGTCAGCACTTACTTAAGAGCGTATTGCTAAGATTGGCGAGTAACCATGAAACGACGCTAAAATCTAAACGAATACGAACGTCTATACGAAAGTACTTATCTATGAAACGTATACAACGATACTGTATAGGTAACTTATGTCATTATCGGTAATGGGTATAGCCTTCCTATACATTTAATGGTTATTTCAAGCAATATCTGATAAAGTATTTTTCTCGAGCCGAGGCCACAATAACATAAAATTTTGCTCGCTTACAACGAATTATTTTCCGTGCGTAATTTTTCATCTAAAAGAACTTCAGTAGAATTTCCACGTGACTTTTCCTTTGGACTTTTTAAATTGCATTCGACTTTAATCGAAATTAATTCTTTACGAAGAGAAGTCTTTAGTCTCAAATAGAAAATTTATATTTTAAATATTATATATGTGTGTGATTTTTTTCCTAATATTAGAGGTTGCTACATAGGTACGGTATTCCGTGCACTCGTGCTGATCTGATACGTCGTTCTTCAACTGAGTCACAAGATTGCTAAATTAATCAATATTTCATGTTTATTTTCTTTTCCAACTTCATACATTTTATTTATAACTTAGAATAATTATCATTCGTTGTTTTCTTGGAGACGTTCAAATAGTTTATCCATAAAATAATTCTGAATTCATTACTACTCTACTACATTTTTTAATGATAAATTAGACCAAGTGTACCTACATCGAAACAGCTATGAAGAACATGTCGTTCAACAGTTAGTTAAAACCTTTAATGTCAAAATTTGAATTTTACAAGAGACAATAAACTAGGAGCATCAATGTAGTTTTCAAATAACTTGATTCATCTAAAATCTAAATAACAGATAGTAAAGGGCTCGTCGTCACTGAGAGTTAAAAACCATTTTGTTTAAACAGCGCGACGAAAATTTATTAATTAATTTAATTGAATATTAGGAATTAGAAGATACACAATATTAGTTAAATACCTTCACAAAATATTTGAATTTAAACAAGATAAAAACAATAGTTTACAAAGTAATGAATAGGAACAGGACATAAATACAATAAGAATATTTTATGAATCTACAGATTGTGTTTAAAAAGACAATATTTAACGAAATTATAAAACAACGTTCGTCTAAAATCACCAGGGAACTCAGAAATAATGGGAACTGAAATACATAACGGGTAAGGCGATAGCAGGTAACCGACTCGAGTAAGGAAGAATCCGGGCTAAACTTACACTCGTGTCAAGAATACGTTTTACGTGTAATACTGAAAACTGCTCTCGGTTTATGCATTTACGCTCATTTAATGTTGGTGTATTACACACACTATTGCACGTGCATAATGCGTGCTTCATTTTCGTAGGACACTCACACATTCAAAACCCTGCATCAAGATGCGGCGTATTGAATATAGCCTATCGGTATTCTATTTATTATCTGTTCTGTGAAAATCATCCAAATATAAGTTGAACGATACCCAAAGTGACAGAATTGACATCACCAATGAGGTGAAGTTAAAATTGGGAGAACCAAGTATAATCATGGACACACAACAGGGCAATAATGGCCGTTTTCATTTGCACTACATGTAGGTAAGTCGTTCAAAAATACGTAGCCAAACATATCGTCTTACTTTTACATAACAGCACCCACGAGAAAATCAGTCGGATAAAGCCACGGATAGTCATTATTCATACAGCCTTCAGTAAAGAAGATTCGACACCATACAATATTATATAATGTGCTAAGTATGACAATAATAACTACGGTGATTGCTGGTGACAGAATAAACGTAATATAATTATTAAACATCACATTTTTTAACGTACAACCTTGCATACCTGTAACAGTACAAATTAAATTGTCATAGCGAATGATATTAAGTATTTAATGAGTATGTCTACTTACACGATCAACACGAGGAAAGAACTATTTGCTTTCACAGTTAATCCGCTGTGAATAATACAATAGTATAAATCAAATGTGATAAATTAATATAATATAAAATCGTCTTATATCTACCAAATAAATCGTATACCTACTATTTTTTTTATGCTGACTGCTGACGCTGTGAGAGAAAAAAACATCAAACACTGTATAGTTGTGTATATTAATAACAACTCATTCCATTATTAGACTTTGTCTGCAATAAATTGCGAGTAAAAACAAATTTTCCGGCATAGTACGCTGGTGTTGCGGAAACATCATCGATATACGATTTATACGAGGAAAAGAGGCATCAAGAAAATTTAAATAACCTCGTTACATACATTTTCATGGCGCAGTCGATCAAACGTTCTAGGCAGGATATTTTTCTTTACTCGCGATGCTTTTTATCAGCGAAACGACGATATGACGCACTAATGGCCATACACTGATAGAAAATCGACAAATATCTCGACATGTTAGCTTCGACGATAAAGCTTGAATAGATAGAATTGATATCGAATAATATTTGTATACTTACAGGGTTTTCACTTGCATTATATCACGTCGATAGCAGTCATCGTCAAAATATAAGAAGCAGTTAATATAGTTAACCTTCACATTGACTATCCGGGCAAAAGACAACTATCGTGAATGAAGAATTTAAAGCAGAGATTCCAGGAAGCAGCATAAGCGAGGCACAAAAAATAGTAACTACACTGCCAATATCAGTAGCGAAGTACTGAAATTATTATTTCAGAAAGTATATCGACGGCACAGTAAAAACTGACCATTAATAATCAGTTAGCGAAAATGTAATGCCTGGTCCACACCGGCAACAAGTCGCGCGACAACTCGTTAAATTTTACGATAATTATCATAATTGCTTAAGAAATTTTACGATAATTATCATGCTTATCGTAAAATTTAACGAGTTGTCGCGCGACTTGTTTTCGGTGTGGACCCGGCATAAGATCGACCTGACCAATAACGAAAAAGGCTAAAAAATACACCTCTAACGGTCATATATATATATTTTTTTGTTTTAGAATTATTAATAACCATATCCTTGCTTTTTCATACAAGGTGGTTGTTAGTCATTTTGAAAAATCACAGACACCCAGGCTTTGAGAAAAACACATAAATATTGTGTGTCCTGACCGGGAGTCGAACCCAGGAACTCTCGGGTGGAAGACAAGCGCCTTACGCACTGCACCATGAGAGCCGCCTACGGTCATACATTGTAAGCTATGCATAATTGAACTTTGAGTCTAGAGATACGATTTATAAGAAAAAACCACGCTGTTCGACTCCAAGGCGGTGATCTTGATAATTGCCAACTTTCGTAGAGAAAATGACAGTTACAAAAGAATATAAAAATGTAACAACAAACAAAATGTATCATCAGAAGACATTATTAATTATTCGTGATTATGGAGTAACCAGGGAACTGAAATACCTAATGGGTAAGGAGAAGCAGGCAATCGATCTCGAGTAAGGAAGAATAACGGATAAATTTAAACACGTGTCAAAAATACGTCATACATCGAATACTGACAACTGCTCTCAGTTTATTTGACGCTCATTTAATATTGGTGTAGGTATTACACACACTGTTGCACGTCTATAATGCGTGCTTCATTTTCGTATGACACTCACACATTCAAAACCCTGCGTCAAAATTTACTATATTGGTATATAGCCTATCGGAATTCTATTTTATTATCTGTTCTATGGGAGTAATCCAAATTTTTGGATGAAACGATCATATTTAATAACAATTAGTAGAAAATTTACTGACACAATTTGTTTCGGTTGCTGTATGTGTAAACAAACAATGAGATATGTTGAAAAGATAAAGATCTCTCCCGACATCCGCTATTTGATGCTTGATGCGCTTCCTGATTCAATTTCCGATAAATGTTTGCTTCCTCTAGTCGGCAACATCGATTTCCTTCGCCCTTCCAAGGATACCTACAGTCGATGCTATGGCATAGCTGATTTGAAACGAAAGCTTTCTACAATATTGCAATCTCAATACACTGACAATCAGAATAGAACAATGGATATTGTCATATTGTTTCTATCTTTCATTAATTTGAAAAGCTACTCCATGCATCAGATTTTACAGCGACTTCTCCTACAAATGTTGCAAGAAACTGTTTTCTACAAGATTTAATAATTTAACATACATAATTTAAAAACATTTCTAAGAAATGTATAACCGCTAGAAAAAATATTTGAAAACACCCAGCAGGTTCGATCCTACGCCCCACGGGATTCGCGCCCAAGTGCACTGACCACTGAGCTATATGTGTTCTATCTAATTACGACTAAATTAACTAACCAGTGGTTTTTAGAATACTCTCTGAAACGCTTTCTGAATTTGCGAACCTGCTGGGTGTCATATTTTTCCAATATGCATTTTTTCTAATGTTTATATATTTCTCAGAAATGTTTTCAAATTTTTTATGTTCAATAAAAGAATGTTACATTCTTAAATCTTGGAAATTGGTCGTTGCATAAAAAATAGATTATTAATTTGTTCTATATGTACGGTTACTTTCACCAGGTAAGCGTGTTATTTTAGCAGAGCATCTTACAATAATTCTTATTGACAAAAAAATATAATAAGTATAGAATTGTTATAAATAGAAAATCTGTGATTCCTTATGTACATCATTAATCGAGAAAAAGAGTAGGTATATGACACATCATCTACAAAGAGATCGGAAAAATATTAAATATGTAATTAATAGTATCTATCATAATATCCTAATTTTAGCTTAAAATCAAAACATCGGATTAGGTTCTTACTTCCGTGCATTCGATTAATACTATTATATCCCAATACAAATAAAATTTAGTACTTAGTCATGTCCTTATTGCGAAAACTTAACAATATTCAGTGAACTGATTAAATTTCCATTTCAAAGTACCGTCCTATATTCCAGAACATAAGTCCAACGAGAGGGAGCGAAATTTATTTAAATGTAGAGTATTAAGACCCTCAGAAAGTACCTACCTACCAAAGTACCACATAAAATGGACAAAGTTCATTCACGATTCTATTATACGTGCCTTATTGAAATGTAAATATTTAAGTACTCTAGGTAGTACCTACTACAAAAATGTTGAATAAATAATATGATTGAAAACGTCATAATAAAGTAAACAGAAATATTTTGCTCTAGTTGCATAAATCAGTACATAAGTGCGTAGAGTGTAGACAGAAACTATCCAATATTGTTTTTCATACGGGCCATAAGTTAGTAATTGTAATTACATTACAGTGTATATTTGAAAGAATTCATATTAGATACATTTTAGTATATCATTTCAATTAGTGGCACTAATAGTCAGAGGTGGCTTCTGAGTCCTGGCCGCCTCTAATATCCTTCTCTACTATCTCTCCTACTTTGTCTTGGATCGCAAGTTAGTGACGTTGAATGTGGAGGTCCTTTTTAACCATGTAATAGTAATCATAGCTCGCAAACAATTTATAACATTCATAAGAATGTTGTGTATCTACACATTAGTCTGAAAACGTGCCTCTAAGTTCTAGAATACTAATTTGGTCGGTAGGTACTAACGTACGAGCAACACTTCTTGGACCCTTAGAATAATGGTCACGAGAAAGATAAAGGCGTTTGAGCTTCAATGCTTCAGGAGCAAATATATCGGAAAGAGCGAGTGACAAGTTCTGCAACTCATTGTGAAGAGGAATATCGAAAGACGGTAATGAATAAGGAGTAAATATCGGCTGCGCAATATTATATACTAGTTTGGGTAAATTCCACACAGCCCGTAACAGAGGGCACTTATATACTATGTCACGTCAAGAAACTGACGCTCGAATCGTGCAAACTGCAGAACGAAGAAGAACAATGAAAGCTGTCGACCCGGGTTTCGCCTTTCTGGAATCTTCAATCACCAATAACAAATGCACACTGAGACAAAATTAAGTCAATTCTATTTTATATAACAAATTAATACAATAAAATAATGTTAAATCCTTATTCAAGTAAAGAAGTAATTTGTATAAAAACCAGTGTTTATATTTTGTTGTGTTTGGAAATTCCACAGAAGATACGGAAGATACGTAAGATACTCACTATTATTACATTAAAGAGCATTAGAATGTCATTCATTACTCATAAACAATGAATCTACATAGGTAAAATGTTGGGAACTTAATAAAATGAGGCAATCAATACTATCGACTGAGGGTATTTGTTGGAATTTAAATTCTAATTTGTACTATTCTATTTGAATCGTTTTTTACGACCCGGGTTTCGCCTCAGTTCAGAGAATAGAATCTAATATTAAATACTGTTTATTTTATAACAATGTATGTAATTAACATCTGGTAGGCAGTACAGAAGATAGAACACGTAGAAGCGGAACCTAAGCATACTAACCTACTTACTGGCTTTTTCAAATTGTTTTCACTTTCGCAGTTATACAATACCAGCTTTATCAATAATGACATACCGAAAAAAACCAAAACCGCATACTAATCAGAGTGCGGTTAAAATTCTGTGATATTAATAAACCACAGCGGTGAAGAAAACCGGAAACATAGTTTATTTAGATGTTGCATAATGAACACATAGTTATAATATATGCGAATATCATGAAATGGACAATAAATAGTACAAATACATTTTATTTTAAAAGTAAATGAAAACAGTGATAACGATGCGTGAATGTTGCGAAATACATCACCAGTAATGTTTTAAAAAAAAAAACTTCTTTAATTAGCAGGTATAACCAGCGTATTTTATCTTGAAATATAAAATTCCTCTTATTGATAACAGTATTCTTATCAAAATGACAATCGTCGTACAATGGGACGGTTGTTCACGTAGCCAACTTAAAATAAATAAATCCAAAATACAGTTATTAATAATATCTGCGTGTCTGTGCAACCGCGTTATTTACAGTTTTCCATGAAAACTAAGAAATAAACTGTATATAAAATAGTAGGAAGGCACCTACTCGTAACACTTGTCGCCACTGTACTTAAAAACGTAAAATGATTTATTTGATTAGAAAACAGTATAGGTAGGCCCATAATACATTCATGACAACGACACAGATAAAGCAATTTATTATGTACTCAATAGGTAAAAGTAATTATAAATTTAACCTGTTTCAACACGTCCATAAAAATATAACGTACATACATAATATATTATAGTAGTTTAAACACAATATATTTTTAATCGCACGATACACAGCATCATAAAATATCACACTCATCCTGAGATAGGGCAGCACGAATACCGCAGAGCCACAAGTGATATTGGAGGCATTGGCACATGAAAATTAATACTTGACAGTATAAACGGATTATAAATGAACCAAAGTATAAAAAAAATGCTTCAAATTAAAATAACAATCACTCTACAGAGGGATAGGGATTGCATTGTCCAGAAGAAAACGTGTCGGAAAATTCTTTTGATCATCGTAATCTTAAGAAAAGAATCCATACGTCTTTAAGTAGAGTCATCGAAGTCATAGACTCAACACAGAAAATAATACGTGCCATGTATGTACCTACAGTAAAAACGAAACAAGGATGCGGTTCGTCGATTGTATGCGTACGTATATGTACGAATACGAGGTCATCGGCTGCCAGGTATTTATTACGACTCCCCATACGCACGCACACTATCGACCAACCGTATCATTGTTTCGTTTTCACTGTACGTAGTAGCACTCGGAAGTTTACGAATGATCTTGAAACCCTTATAATAAAACCAAGCATTTTGCTAGCTCTAATACTGATGTCAAGAATAATATAGTGATTGAATGTGAACTTTGTATCATACAATACACCAAAATTCGTTACCTTGATAACTCTAAATAATATTGTACCTACCAGAAAATGTGTATGGAAACAATATGTACCTACCAGTAACGAAGGGTGAAGATAGGCTGCAAAGATTCGACATAAATAGTGCACATTAAACTTTGTCAGTCATACGTAATTGTTTTTATTGAACTAAGACTACAATTTACTGGTGTAGGTTAATTTAAAAATAATAAAAATAACTTTTTATATATCTACAACGTTTTTAAATTTTCTGTTGAATCATATAAACTTGACTTGACTAGCTTAAACCATCAAAAAAAAATGTACTTGATAGAAATACTGAATAAACATAGTACACTGAAATGTCATTTTGACACTTCATATTGATTTCCATAGTAACGCACGTATATATTAATAATTTAGTTGCTAGGACCCCCTTAGCAACCAACAATAATAACTTTTCATACAATACAGAATTAACTGAAAATGAATTCAATTCTACTTAAATATGGCTAAAAGTATTAAAAGAATGCATTGGCATCGTGTTCTGATATATGTATTCTATAAGTTTCAAATGTCTAGCTAGTCGGGAAGTTAGTTAAAAATCGATTGCAAGATTTGTACTGGATAAACAACTGCCAGACAAACAAGAATACGACCTAATAAAAACGTTGTAAAATCAATTAAACCCTGCCTAAACTAAACCACAATAGTTTTTTAAGTATGCTTTGGGCGATCGGACAAAATATTTATTTGTTTACGTGTAAGTACACAAATGTTCTTGGTTAGTTTTTTTAAAATTTATTAAGCCCTGCTTAAACCATACCCACAACACAATAGATAAAACTATTATATCTATAAAATATCCTAAATTATGTATGATTTGATGACATAAATTTTGATATTTTATAGATGGACGAGTTTTTTTTATTATTTATTATCTATTTTGGCTTGATTTTCGCAGGGTTTAATTTAATTTTATAAACTAACCAATACCATCTGCAAATAATTGTAGTGTTAGTTCAGTGAAAACAAATACGTATAACTTGCAAAGTTTAGTGTGTACTATTTATGTCGGATCTTAACAGCCTACATCCACCCTTCGCCACTGGTACCAACCTACATACGAAGCGAAAAATACATAAGTCAGTTTGAGTAATAATAAGTACCTATGCATGGCAATCATTTCAGGGAAATGGTTTAGTGATGCTTGACATTTGCATTGCTTATGCACGCTGTGATTAGAGCTGATAACCCAAGTAGGAAAGCTGGTAAGTAGGTACATACGTGAATCACTACAAGAATTCGCACGATGACGATTTACGAGGCGACTGCATTCCATTCCGACAGTCGGTACACATTAACACTGTCTTGCTTGTTTGCTCTTCAAACGCCAAAGCAACGCCGATTGACATAGCTGAAGGAAACACGAGGAAATGTGGCTTTGGTAATACTTACCGAGTCTAGAGTAAATAGACCGTATACCTATTGTATATGAAAGAAACACACTGTGATTTATCGATAATAATAAGTGGCCAATAATAGAATAGGTGCATACCAGCAGCGAAGGGTGCCTATTGAAAGTAGGTAGGCTGTGGTAGATAACTGAAAGAATCTTAGAACAGCCATATTAAATTTACAGTAGCTAGGTACTTGAATGTTTTTCATCTTCAGTATTTTACTAAACAAAAATTATTAAATTTTACCTTTTTGTAATAGATATTACATGCACTAAAATAGATATTAAAGAAAAGTAATACCCAACCGCGATTCGAACTCGGGGTTATAAAATTATACCATCATGGCAATCGGGCGTTTAGACTGCAAGACTGTTTCAGTATTGTCACGGCGTGCCGAAAGAAGTGTATAATTTTTACAAAAATTACTTCGTTGTATTGTATGCACCGGAGGTACCATTAGGATTAAATACCTACATCCTCAGAGCACGTGATGTGATAGTATGACGTATGTTATACAATACGTGTGTGTGTAATGCGTTAAATGTAACAAATTAAAAGAAAACAAAATTTCGGGGAGTATGTATTTGCACGAGAGTCGAGAGACAATATTTTCTTAAAAATTATATATCTTATTTGGGTGTACGAGTACCTACACTATTTTTACAGCATAAAGGTCGCTGGTAGACATTTGTGTCTAATTTGTAAAACAATTTCGGTAAAAATTGGATATAGCAGTTACGTCGAGGGATGGTACCAAAACATAACAAGCTTAACCAAAAAAGGTACTAATTTCCATACAAATTGAAAAGATATAAAACACATGTTAGGAATTTGTTTCAGCGACTTTGATAGGATAACTACAGAAAATTCCATCTTATATATACAACATCTTAATGACATACAATATTTCCGTGCACTAACCCATCGATATGTCCTTTAATTCGTCGATAGAACGGTCAAACATAACACTATAAACATGAAGTTGCGATTGAATTTACTATGGAATTAGGGATTGCAATACCATTTTTTCGATAAACGGGATCCCGAAATAGGTACCGAAATACCGGTTTTACAAATCATAATACCAGTACTCTCCGTATTAAGAAAGCAGTCACTCTCATCATTGGACAGAAAACTCTCGACTTTCGTTTTGGACGGAATTTAAATTCGGAATGGAAAAAAAATCATGTCGATTTCCGTTTCTAGGTAGAAATTTAATTTTTTTTGCGGAAGTCGACGGAACTGAGAAAAAATAAGGTGCCGTCAGATAATTGTCTTGATAATATATTTTTTACGACTACCGGTATTCAATATGTAATACCGAAAAACCGGTATGATATTTTCATTCGGTATTGCAGTCCCTATAATATGGAGTACGTATCTTAATAATAGATATTAAGTATTATAAATTATAATACACCTTCTTGATATTATACTAGAATTTAATTATGAATGCTTGAGTGAGAAAAAAGAATAAAGGCGCCCTGAAATCAGTCACTGCGATCTTTAAAGCCGATGAATTATGCCTATTAAAACACAAAGTTAGAGTTTAATTACTCGATTTACCGTAAGGTTAGAAAAATTAAAATTCTAATCTATAGAGCAGTTGCGGTGGAAAATCCGCGATTGCTCATGAAGAATGGGCGACGATAAGCGATCGCCCTTGCCAGTTTACGGTGTCCGAGCGGAGTGACCTTCTGGCGCCTATAAAACCTCTCTTCTTTTGACTGAGGCGGACTGAAACCCTCGCACATACCTTTCACTCACCCACAGAGGGTAGTGTGAGGACATAACTAAAAGGATAAGCGTCCCCTAAGATTCGTCAGCCGTGTATTTTGTGCGACAAGTGAACATGTTTGATTTATGGTTATAGTTAGACAATCGAGCTTTACATCTCTGATCCGAGGCTACACGCACAAATAGAGATACTGCTTAATATAACCTACAAGAATGTGTGTAGACGGCATTAAGTAAACCAACTGTATCAAAAAATAATTTTCAACTCTACATAATCGTGTGAACATAATATGTATCTTCAGAATAAAAAATGAATGCTTAAAGCCGGCTCTCACATCAAAACTAGTCTCGCCTACAGCGTGTCGAATACGTTGATGTGACGTCATCGTTATTCACAATTTTCAGATTTGTCGAATGCGACTGTTTAGTTTGAAAAAAACATCTGCTGTTGTAATTGACAAGTTGCACGCTTCTCAGGCTGAGAGTCGAAGACGCCAGGACGCATACAAACACCTACGAATTGGTCATTCCTATACCGCCTCGCCGATAGCCGCATCCAAATATCTATTGGGTTCGAAGGTTACGTGCGACTGTCCCTAGGTAGATCTGCGCGGTCTTCATATGCTACACCGGATCTACGTTTAGATGTGAGAGCCGGCTTGAACTGTATAGCAAAATACAGCGTAGGATGCCAGCTCGATTGCCAACAATATCATAACGCAACTACCCAAGCGGCATTGATTTTAATTTATCAATAACTTACCCACCACTGAATGTCATAGAAAGCCATCTTTATTCAACTTCAAATATACGCACCTGAAACAATAGGAAAAAAATATTGATTAGGATATGTTTAGAACATTCTTCACATAGTATTAAAATGCTTACCAATACGATAGAGTATACAGTCGCATAAAATACATACATTACTACATTTAAACGAGATATTGTAATGTTTTATGATTTTATGGATGTAAACATATATCTTCGTCCCTTAACACAGAAAAGACAAAATAATACAGATAAATCCCCGATAATCGTGGGGAAAGCGTTTTGGACACCGTCTATAATCATATACCTAGCTTACATTTGTTTCACTTCATTATAATATCATAATATTATGTAAGCGAGCAAGAAAGATCGCACGAGCGTGATTTCCGCTCATTATGATGATTCCTGGCACGTGGCACTTACCAAAACAAGTGCGGAACAAAAAAATATATTGAAAATCGATCGCGATATAACGAATTCGCACTCGCCGTTGACGTGATGAACGATGGTTGTCTGTAATAATATGGAAAGGCGCATCGTCAGCGGAAACATCGAGGGTCGAAGCAGAAGAAGCAAGTCGCTTAGTAGTGCTACTAGCCTCTCAAATAAAGACACGGCTAAGACAATTAAATATATAGGGTTAAATCCACATAATTGAATTAAGTAGATACCCACTATACCTATATTGTATTATTTTATAAATATAATGTTTTTCTGGCGATTATTGACAGTGAACGTCATCAAAGTGATCACTGAGGTAAGTTTATTCTGTGTCTCTTCTACCGAGGCGAACTGTTGGTGAACGATACGGTACTGCATGGTGTATAAATAATTCACAATGAAATAAAATTATCAAAGCCGAAATCTTTCCGCTGGCTTGGTTCATTCCCAAGAGAACCAAGTAGGTGGGTAAGTGGCTTTACTGACAGCGACCGAGTGTCTCGAAACAAGACAGCAGGACGCATTGTATTTGAATCAACTTATCGAAAGAAAGTAAAATACATATTAATAGATTTGTGTTGAGAGGAAATAGATTGTAACAGTTTTTCATTGAACATGTAATATAATGGGGAAAACCTTAGAGACATACATTGCAATTATGACAGAATGAGACATAAACCCACATTTATTACAATCCTCGCGGGTAGAATTACCAATTAAAAAATCCTAAATAGATATTCCGATTAACGACTACCGTTATGTTTGGGAATTGGAAAACGATCACTTTGAATATGAATATTATGTGGTGTGGACAGCGTTACCAACTTAGCGTTTTTCTTGTCAGATCTAGCATGTTTCGGTATCTTGCAACAAATGCATCTAGCTTATGGCGTTTTCATTAGCGTTTTTTGATGCCTTCAACAGCTTTAGCTTTGCATGTGCTGAAAATAAGCTAGATATTTAGTTTATTTATTCAGATATTTAATGTAGGTAGATCAGTACTTAAAATAGAAATAAAACAACATAATGAAATAATTGGAACATTCTTGGCATTATAGTGATAGAATGGTATCAAATATTATACCTAATTTAATGTGTGCTTAGGCATGTGGCATTGCATTGACTAATATCGGGGATTCCACTCTCCCCACACCACACTTACCTAATTATTACTTATCATAGGTTGTTAGATAAATTAATTATTTTTTGTCAATTTTGAAATGAGTTTTTGGGAAAATCTGATGTGTTTTTTTTGCACTACTTTCGATGGGCAAAAAAGATATTGAAATTTTATTTTGACAAAATCTAGCGTTTTTTCATGCCAAATAGCTTGTTTTCGTATCCCGTCTGGCATGTTTTTGTCAACGACAGTTGGCAACACTGGGTGTGGAGTGTTGTTCGAAAAACCCAGGTCCCCAGCACCGCGATTTCCTAACTATCGACTCGTGTGTCAGCCGACGACATGACGTAATTGTGACGTCAGCCAATACACGCTCGAGGCATGCCGCCCAGCACACAGTGCTTACCATAGATATTATTATGATGAAACACCTATATGTGTATGGTGACAATGAATAACGCCACTGTCTGACCAGCGTTATTTTCTCGAAAGTTATTATCACTCCGGTAGTACGTCACAACGATGTCATATGACGTCATGTCGACCGGGCGGCTTGCACTCACAAGTTCTAACATAGGGCTCCAGGTCCTACCCGGGTTGCCACGCTCGTCATGATGTTAATGAATATCATTCTGGTTGATCAGCTCAACTAGGTTGAAGTCGCAATACGAGTCGAGTTCAGAATTAATTAATTGTCTGGCTTTTGTATGGAGATTCTTTCAATTCCAGTACTACAAGGTGTTAAAATACAATTTATCTCACGCTGTAATATATAATGGGACGGATCGCAATAAAGAATAGGAGTGTTGCAAAACTCTGAAATGAAAAGAATAAATTATGCAAGAGAGGGCGGAGCAGTACAACGGTTGAAACAGAATGCGTAAAAAGAGGTCATACAAAGCAACGTTGATTCCTTTGATATTGAATACTGACAAGAATTTATATGTATGAAGTAGCAAAATGCAATAAGAGTGTACTTCAATCGATACTTACAATATTATTTATAGGGAATAGACATAGGTCCTAGATAAACCTAGAAACAGTTGTGGATTTACCAGTGCACCCAGGAGTTGCGCCCCATGCTCACAAATATCTCTCAAATTGGTTTTGTAAAACATATTAATCAAAAATTTTCTTTACTATTTTTTTTTTGTGATTTTACCTAGGCTTTGACTGCGACTCGCTGTCATATCGCCTTTTCTCTTCTAGAAGAGGATCCGTCGGTCAGGTCCTCACTCCTATTCTGTTAAATAACTTTACAATTTTGCCTAGCTCTTCCGTCTTACCCACCGCCAGGACACCTTTCAATTCGTCGACATTCTCATAGATATCCGCAATTCGCAGCTGTACTCTGTTAAGTTCATATTTAGGGCATTGTAGTGCTATATGTACAATGTCCTCTAAAACATGACATTCATCTCAGAGTTGCGATTCGCTTCTTCCCATGAGGACATCAAATCTTTTGCCCATTGTGTGCCCTGTTCTTAGCCTCAGTATTAACTTAAGCTCATTCCTCGTCAAAGGAGACTCTATAAACCAGGGCACCTCTCGTGGTGATGGTAGAATAGACTTACTCCATTTCCCCTTTTCTAATTATGCCCTATGGTGAAAATCTATCCACATACTTTGGCCCATTTTCTTTATAGCCTCATTCCAGTCCAGGTTTTCTGGTATCCACTGATATAGTACCCCTGAATGGCCAGCTTCCTTTGCCAGATCTTCTTCACTATTATTAAACTAGTTATTACAATGAATATAGTATTGTGCAATGTTTTCTATACGACGGACTTGCCCTGCCCAACATTTTCATAAATAATAATTATAGTATGGACAGTCTGTGTGCATTGTAGTTAGCTATTTGTAGTACCTACCGCTCTTCATTGTGTCTTGTGCTCCAAGCTCCAATATAATAATTAATTATTAATGTTAGGATTGAAGTCGGCTGTCCAGTGAACATTTTAATAAAAGTTGTCAACATTCGGCAAGAATTTACACAACACACTGTCTTCGTTGAAAAATAATAAAATTGTGTAAATACGAAATGAATTAAATTATGACACTGTAAACCTAATAAATGTAGGTAGTGTATATGAGTACAACTAATTACAACTATGTCCCAATAAATATTTTTATTCAGATTTATATAACTTGCGTTACAGAATATTTTTAACAAAAACGCTGAAAATTCTATTCCCACACAAAAAAAAGATTAAATACCTATATTAAACAATAGGCAATAAATCAGTTTTCCATTTTGGTTATTAAAGTATACATGCTAAGTAAATTTATTAAAAGACGATATTGCTGTTATTATTGAGAATGGAATTCTTTATAAAATATATTTTTTAAGAATTTAAAGAATTAATAGTATCTAGTAGTCATTCAATGGTGAACTTATTTGCAACGTGCAGTTTTTATAGTATCACCCGTTCAATAGTAATTTTGATATTATAGTTAGATATTAGTATTTACATGAAAAAATAGATACATATTCATCGGAGGATCAAACAGAGCGGTTGAGAAAGTGAAAGTATTTTAGTCAGACATCTCAACGGCGATTTTGAGCTAAATGTGGACACAGTTGGCAAAATCAGCAACGGTTACCACGTCATGCTACTTAGGACCATTCGATAGCTTTGATTTTTTTAATAGAAACCACCTCCTCCTACGGTCATCTTGAAATATACCTATATTACTAATATTCAGGGTTCTAAAGCACTTAGGATCACGATCTTATTATGTAAACATACATTTTCGAGCCAGGAAATAGAAATAGATAACTTTTAAATGCATTAGACGATTTATTTAGTATGATCTCACAGTGCGGAACACTACAATGCAGAAGTAGGTACTAAGCAGATAAATTGTAATACTGGCTTTAGTACATTATAAAAAAATATGATAAAACGGGTAGGCCACTTATTACGTGGTGTGATGCCCTATTGGTATCCAGAAATATGGCGAATACCTATTGGTGGGCCAAGATCTATCCCAGTCAGTAGAAATGCGGTAGAAAGAAGATGCGGATGCCATATAACATTTAATTGTCTCAGGTACAATGCGCATGCTGCATTGTACCACGTATAGGCATTGTTGCATAACAACACAGTGAGAGACAAATCATCTGCATAACGAGATAAGGAAAACGCAGGCGGAAATTAAAAAAGTTCACTACTGTCGTGCGAAAAACTTCTCGTGCAATGTTAACCGGATAGTTGGAAACGGGCAGTGGTGTCCGTAATGATGGACTGAGATCGCTTCGCGTAGACTTCGAGAGTGATTAATAAGTTAACCATTTTATTGGTTACTGTACGTTACTGAATTTTAAATTAAATAATATACGACAAACTCGTCTCATTTGATGACACGAGAAAGAAAGCAGTCAGTGTTGCCATCTTTTTCTATGCTGATTATAGTACAAAGGCCTAAAAATGATAGTATCTCTGAAAAATATATAGTACAGGAACATTTTTCGTCTTGAATCCTTTAAAATTATAGTATTGTACTATAATTATAGTACGGTTGGCATCACTGAAAGCAGTTGAACTTCAGATAAACGTGTGTATGAAGAATCATTTTACGTATATAATAATTAATGGATACATTTTCTAAACAGCCTTGTCGCCACTATTAATACCTACGTTGTTATAATTGCATTAGTAAAATATTATTGATTAAATTAAATTTAAAATATTATCCATTTCTGTAGTAATTTCACGCATTAAGAGTGCCTTGTTGATTATACCCTGTGCACACGCCACTGAATTATGACAATGAATGGCATTATTACTTACTTAGTAAAAAAAACGCTTACACCTATATGTAATGTTACGTAATTAATTAAGCGTGACGATCAACGGGTGCAAGAGGGAAAGCACGCTATGAAAATCTGCCGTGAGAGAAAAGATTGTTTAATCAATGGATTCTTCACTATCTCTGATAAATTTTAAAACGTGCGTAAGTAATAGGTATCAAGTATATGCCTACACATGTAGATAGCTATTTATCTATTGGTACTCAGCTGTTTAGTTTTACTAGGCAACTATAGTTGTATGGTATTTTATTGGAAATATATTGGAAACCCCGACCAATTATTCTAATGTAAGAAAATGCATTACATAATAGGTTTTATAAACACATTGAACGTGTGTTGATAAACAAAACAGCGACGGATTTAAACAATGAAAGTGTTAAAATACCATGGAAACTAAATATAATAATAATTACAGCATTCAAACATATCGGTAAGGCAATGTAATTCATTAAATTATTGTTGTTTCCCAGTGTCCATTTAATTAGATTATTATTTTCAAAACAATTTTGGATTAGTATAAAATTATAGAACACTAACTAACCAAATAAGGCACTGTCAAATAAACAAATAACTCCTTTTCACAGACATAAAATAAAATCGGAGGACATTGCAACACCGATTTCGCCAGCGAGTTGATTAGTAATGAAATCGCAACTAATTTAAATGAAACTGTGCCACAAAACAGTACATAATTTGATTATGATATTAGTAATACAATATACACAAAATTAACACAATTTAATATGTAGTTTTAATAACATGTTTGAATAAATTGATATTAATTAATAATGACAAGTTGTTTATATAGGTTCATCGAATTTAAATTCCATCAAGTACCTTCGGTCGATATTCATCGAATTTGTTTAGTAATACATTTAGCCACGGAGTTGACTTAAAACACACATTAATTGTGAAAAGTCTTGTTCATATTTCTAGGCAAATTCAATGAGTGAAATCAACGCCGATGTACACTGGCAATTTCCTACTTCCTAACGTCAATCTCCTCCATCCGTGGAAGAGCGGCGGTACCATAGACTATAGATACATAGGCGGTACACTTCTTCGAGCTAGGATAGCAGCCGAAATATGAGATATAGACAATTTAAATTCACACATTTCTTCTTCCCTTTGTCCGTGTCCGTTCCAGAAGTAGAGCATAAAGACATGACGCGGCGCCACCTAGAATCCCTGTCTCTCACCAGCCTCCTTACATTTTCCCAAGTCATGCCATCATACCGTATAATATACGACATATAATTATGTACCACCTGTGTGTGTCTAAAAAACCCAGGTTAGATTGACTCTCTTCAAGCACCAGTAGTACGAGACCCAGCCAGTTTCGTTTCAGCTTTACTTAAGTTAGATGTGACGAAAGGTTGCATGGTCTGCTTGTCACATTTAAATTACCGCACGCTCAGGACATATCCGTCTCAAGGATCCGTTTTCAAAGCTAACGGTTGCTCTGCAGCCCTATGTTGTAATTTGTGACATGAAGTCACCCGGCGACATGACGTCATATGACATCATTGTGACGTACTACCGGAGTGAGTCAATAGTCTTCGAGAAATTAACGCTACTCTAATGCTGGCGTTATTCATTGTCCCCATACACAAATAGGTGTTTCAGCATAATAATATCTATGGTGAGCCGTGTGCATTGGGCGGCTCGCCTCGATGCGTGTATTGAGCATACGTCACAATTACGTCATGTCGTCGGGTGACTTCATGTCACAAGTTACAACATAGGGCTGCTGAGCCCTTGCAAGGTGCCATGCGTCGCTCCAGACATTCACATTGAGATGGCGAGCTCTCTGTGATGTCATATCCCGTGGTCCATCACTGATCACAGAGAAATCCTGGTCGATACTGATATTATTGCACATAACCTTGGATTTATTTGCGTTTCCTGTCGACTGTGGCTAGAATGCCTATGATTGAGTTGTCGAAAAGGACACCGCCATCGGCTTACTTCGTGCAACACAACTTCACTGTGGGGATGACAGCTATGCCTCGGTCAGGTGGTATTGGTTCCGTTGACGCGAGAAAATAGATTATTTTACATATTTAGTGACAGTAATACAATCTTCAGGATGTCAGTTGAGGAATGGTCTAAAAAGATCGTGGCTAGGCGATGCGCGGATTGCGGATCGCGGGTGCAAATGACGCATGCCGAACGAAATATAATTTGTCATATAAATCCAACATGCGTCCATTTAACGTTCCGTTTATTCTATTAGTAACAATAATAATATATTCATTGACATGTTTTCTTTTTAAAGTAAATGGGTAACGTTTTTAGTCATCTTTACACGATTTAAGAATTAATACCCCCGTCGCCATCACGAAACAAATTGACGTATTTACACCTCGACGTTCGCTCTCAGTCTGCCAGCGAGTCCAAAATTTAGTCGCGCCTATAGTTGAAAATTATTTGCCGTTTCACTGAAGTATCGCCTTAATACTAATTTCAAGGTTAGTATAATGGGTACTTATTTACAATCAATTTAATAATAACGCAAAAAAGTGAGGCATTCTTCATTAAAACCGTTGACGGTGGTTGCAAATAAAATAATGAAGCTAACAAAACATTATTTGTTGACGTTCAAATTTGAAACACAAAGTGTCACCATTACTTGTTACGAATAAATTAATTAAATAGAGTAAACAATCAATTTGTGCAGCTATCTAAATATTCAGGTGGGTACTCATTCAAACGAATGCAAAAGAACTTGACAAGCTCAAGGTCGATAAGAAATTCTTGCGATATTTCCTACAAACACCGACGACATTCACTATTATTATCGCGGCCTAATTACCCCTTTTCAACTAAATGGATTATTTCACATGCTTATTCATATCGGATGCATTTTACTCACTGTGTAGTCATCGAAAAACAGCGAAGGTGTGACTTGACAGGTAAAATGCGTCACGTGTCTTTCCAGCGCAAATTCATATGACGTTTGAAACACACCGCGTTACTTTGTGGGGGATGCAACATTTAAAACAGCCACACGAAAGCAGATATTCTATTAAAATGACAGCTCTGTTACTAAATAAAATCGAATACATTTTAATTATCCTACCTATACAACGAATCAATCGTTATTTTTGTGGACCTCTTCAAAATCAAATGTTTATTTTATTCATAACATTTAATAGTACTTATTTAATAAAGTATAAAAATATTTAATAAAACAATTTTCACTTCAGCACCAGAAAATCTAGAAATTTGTATCTGGGTATCTGGAAATTTGTGTTTAACGTTGTTTTTTTTTTTATCGTAGAATTTTTTTTTAATAATTTTCAGATGGAATAATTATCCTTATAATTATTATTAATTAAATACTAAGTGGTAGAAAAATGTAAGCCGCAATAATAAATTAATCGATATTTACATAAAAAAATATGTGTCTTTAGCATAAAGTGTTCAACCATGTGTGCTACCAGTGCTATCGCATGTGTGTGAAACATGGACTCTTGCTAGTAGCGTAACATGGCATAGAAAGGTGCATGTTGGGCACAATGCGGAAAGACCACAAAATAAACTAATTGGTAAGGAAGCAGGCAAGAGTACGCGACGCGATAGAGGTCGTTAAGCAGGTGAAATGGTAGCGGATTGGACATGTCGCTCGGCGACTAGAAAAATTCCGTCATACAGTGGCCTAAAGGCCACTAAACGTCCACAAGGACGCTCTAAAACCCGTTGGATATACCTACGAACTCATAAAGTTCGGTGAATAGGTATACATGGCAGAAGAACTAGGGACCAAGAAGAGTAGATGAAGCTAAGGGTGGCCTTCATCCAGTAGTGGATCGACCCCGAATGATGATGATGATATAAAAAATACATTTCTTTTACGCGTTGCCAACAAGCTGTTATCTAAAAATTATTGTGAGGTGCACATGTGGCAGGGTTAATTTCTGAATTAACCCGGCCTCCTGATATGGCATGGGGCATGGGTACGAGACGGTAAAAATGTTATGTTTATTATACTAAAAGGCATGTTGTTTTTATTGTAATATTTTTTAAGAAAAACATTCTTAATAATATGATGTTAAATGTATCTTCCGAAAACATCAAACTGTGTGTATATTTTAATTGTGTTCTTTTAGTGATGTTACGCATTTTTTTTTTACGCAAGGTATCCCACAACTTGTATCGCATTTTGTCTCTGGAGAAATAAGAATAATTGTTATTTCGATTACATTTCAAGACTATCGACTTTGAAAACAGAAACTTAGAACGGTTACAGTAACGTTTACTATTTGGCAACTGGAGGGCGGTTGGAGGTACAACGTATCTTAAAAAAATAACGATATTGATTGTTTCCGTCTGCAAATGCTGAACACTATAATAATTTTGCTTTCTCTCACGTGTTCTGCATACGTGCGTGAAACTGAATAAGAAAAACACATTTATCAATCCACCTGTAAATATTATTATGTTAATATTATTATCCACACAAGGTTAAATAAACATTTCCCACAGTGATTATGTTATGATAAAGACGTGAAAAAAAATAAACTGAAAAATACTGCACAACAGCTATTTAAAGCTTGAAAATTCTGCTCCACAACATGAAAATCGGTCAATATTAACCGATGCGTATTGATTAATAAGGATTAACAAAAAATATTATATACCTATTTAGTATACCTACTTAACATTGTTACAAATTCTAATACCATTTTTACCGAGTGACTCTGAAATGAACTATTACACCGATGTGTTGGGGTTCTGGCTTTTGTTAACTACATTATGGCTATCATAAGGGGGAGGCTGACGGGGCTCGAGCCTGGTGGCCCGTTCTCAAGGGGGCGGCACGGCGGGTCGACCAGATAAGTGAGATAAATACACATTGCAAATGTTCTCTAATAGAAAAAATCACTATTTTACTTCATGAAATTTAACATTTTATTTAAAATATGTGTGATTGTGGGATGGAATTTTTAATTATTGTGTGTCAATACAAAACAACTACATGATTCAAGTGGATGTGTTAAAAATACAAACAAAACAAAAACCGCCAAAAATACACTGAATACAATTTTCATCCTCGAACACCATTTGAAAAACAATACTGTTGGGGGGCCGCCAAAGATCCTGGCCTGGGGGCCCGCGTCAGGATGTGGTGGACATGAACTACCTACAGTGTATTGAACATTATTAATATCAAATATTTGCATTTATATTAGTTGACTGAGATATCAGTTATTGATTACGTAATTCAGGGACAGCTTGCAGAGATAGCGTTGCAATCACCAAATTGGCATAAACAATAATTTTATTACGACACTGCTGATATGCACAATCAATTGTATATCGCAACTGTTCTGACAGAAGACTCTAATTCGAAAAAATGACATATTGAGTTAGTTATACTAAAATGTTCCTTATTTCAAACTTTACCGTCTGGAAACCTTCTTAATAAATAAACAGTCTTTATTTTAAAGTCATCCTTTTTACGATTACTTAATAAACTCACATGATAGACTAAAGTCAAATTACTCAAAACTAGTATTCTCCAGTTAGTGTGTTCTGCCAGAACAGAGACGATATTCAATGTCGAGTTCTGTAACGATAAGCTTATTGAATCATGCATTATAAATGCAAATTATTGAGGAAAGTACGCTGCTAACACTGTACCACTGGTTCTGATCCTGGAGAACCGTCCATTTGTCGACAAAAAAAATACGGAGGGTATATTATTGTCAAATAGTGATGATCACGTGATTTGCTATCAGTGCCAGTCGCCATTTACTATGACATATTAAAATATTGGCGGGTGAAAAAAACACAAAATTACATTAAATAAATTTAGATAAGTACTAAATTAGTAAGTTAGTCAGCATTTCAGATCCATTCTTACTTCCCAGTTCATTCCAAAATATTGAGAGCATTTCTGACCCCAGACAATATACTCGTCTGCATGCCTGGTACATAATCTATATTATAACTGGATAAAACAACACGATTAAAAAAACGTCCAAGCATGGTTATTTCATTTATCAACAACTACAAATAATTGACAAGTTACATTGTTCCAATAAAATATAATCTATCATATCGTGGTTATCAAATATATGGAATGTCAGAATCTCAAATTTTGGGTTTCCCGCAAACGTTTTTTTTGATCACACAATTCTGAAATGGACAAATTTCGAACTTCGTGATTAAATCCATGATTTGCCGGCCACAGACGGACAGTTCTCGTAACAGGTTGAACATGCCAGTTAATAACCATACAGTTATCTTTGGTAGATAATCTGCTGCGCCCATAGACGGACACTTTTCGACCTTTCAGATGTGTGCCATGTTCAAACTGCCAGCGACCTCCCACTCCCGTGTTTTTGTAAAACTGTTGGAATTTCAACTCACCGAAAGTTTTCGGGTGACGTTAGCTAGCTGTGTCGTAAAGTAGGAGTAGCTGGCGCGATTTGGCGGCAAATTTTGACAGTTCTGTCATAATCTTCTAAGTTCGTTCGATAAGAAGTATATTATTTTTGTTGCGTATTCTTTTGCTACTCATATTATATAATTACGAATATTGTGAAGTGTCAACTAGGTACCGCAAACAATATTTATTGTGTGTTGTTAATATGTCTGTACCAAATTAATATATTATATTATTCAAAACCAATAAGTAAATTGTTTTGGTGATTGAATAAAACATATTACATAAATTTAATGTATATAACCCTGATTTAAATAAAACAATACGTATGTATTTTATCTTAATTAAATTTTATTAAAACAACAATTAGTATACTATGAATAATTTATTCAAAATAAAAGAATCTGGACATATATTTACACAAACAATAAATTGTAATCATAATAAATCTAACAAAGTAAAAATATTCGTAGATCAATCGTTCGTTCAAGTATACCCTACTTAAAACTAATTTAACACATGGTACCCCTGTGTATGATCTCGGCGAACATAACCTCCATAGTTTTTGACACTTGATCTGCCACAGACAATAACTGTACGTATATGGGCACGTCTGTTGGCAGTTCGACAGATTTAAATGGGGTAGTTAAACTGATCTGTGGTGTGTCCACTAACGTACAGTTATTGAACAGTTATTGTCTGTGCCATGTTCAAACTGCTACGAAAACTGTCCGTCTATGGCCGCCTATGTGAAATAAGGATTTTTCGTGTAAAGTTGAAAACAAAAACTTTGTAATAATATGTTGTTTCCTTTCTTATGTCCAACAAAATAAATAAAAACATCAAAACAACAAAATAATTATCAAACGTAATTAGGACATTGACGTCATCAACGTCCAATTTGTCATTACATTATACTGATTGTTCCAATAAAGTATTTACACGAAACGTTGATATTTGTAAACGATAAAGTGCAAAAATTAAAAAAAAAAAGATTTGTAGGTATGTTTCCTTCAATCCTGGATCAGATAATAATAATATGCAATACTAATTTCGTAATTCATATATTCAAAGTTCCATCTTGTGTTACTATCCCGAGTTTTTATCCACAAAAATGGTTGTGATTACAACAAAAACAATGATTCTCTTGCAATGTTTGTATTAATAGGTGGCAAACGTCGAATTAATAAGAGTGGGTTAGGAACAGCGTGTGGCTGACTCTAACTCGATTCTAAATTGACAAATAAGTAAGACACCACATGCTGTAAGATAACATCTCTGTCAGAAGTTGACAAGAATGACGGACGTCTTATTTTAACAAGTGACACATGCAATACCACAAGCTGTCGAATTATTTTTAGCACGAGTTGTACATCTCAGTGCGGCGTTTGTCCATGAACTTTACGACCTGGCTATATTAATTGGACCCAGGAAGGCTATCATGTACTTCAGACAAGCTTTCTATGACCTCTGTTTTTTAATTGTAGAGTAGTTATAAATTGCTAAGGTGACGTAGGCAACGACAGAAGATAGTTTACTCAAATGGTGCAATGTATCCAACAAATATTTATGCATAAGAACCATGTTTACCTACAAACAATAGTTATATTAAATCGTGGGAACCGTTGTTCAAAATTTATTGTTGACTGTCATATAGTTAAGTGTTTAGCAACAAGTGATGAACAACTCTCGGCCCAGCAAGGATTCTTTAAAAGTAATTATACGAAAAACATTGCGCAAATGGCTCAAGCTTTGAAAAATGTCTCCCGATTTTGTTCTAAGCTCGATACACCTACCTAGTTCATTCCTTCTAAGTCAAAAAGGAGTTTGAGGTTTAGTATTGACCTTCTTGTATAATTAATAAGACTTGTGCATTAATTCCGCCCACACACAATATGCAAAATAATGTTATACTGTCAATTTTGTAATTTCTGCTGCCTGCCATAATGAATTAGTTTTGAGATTATCAGTGCTCATCCTGACACAACCCTTGCCCTTCGCCAAAAACATTCCGGCCCTTCCCACCCGTATTCGTATTTACTTAATTTGGCCTTCATGAAATCAATGTTCTATAATACAATAGATTTAGAATACTTCTAACCAAAAATAATAATATTATTCACGTTTACACAACTGTGATAAAACCTATTTGTTTAAATTGCTGTTGGAACTGTCCGAAGTGGACGAAACCGGTTCTGATAGTTATGAAATAATGGGAATTAATCTACCATTTATATTACGTATATGTCACTTGAGGTGTTTATGTATTTGTCGAAATATGTACATTTTTATGGCAAACACATTGGCACCATTCATTACCAGCTAATATGTATATAAGAATATTTCGTCACCTCAATACTACAACTAGATAGCTCTGATTTAGTCATTGTTGGGAAAATGAATTTAAACTTTACTTGATTAACACAAATCTAGGCTATAATTATTATTGAAAATAAAAATGGAAAATTGTGCTTATCTAATTGGGAACAATTAAATAATGTTCAATTGTATGAAAAAATATTGTAAATATATTATTATTTTATTTATTTCATGCATTTATGGTTTTAAAATTATCTAATATTTAAGGTACAGTTCTCATTAACTTCTGACCAGTTTTATCATTTCGTAGAGAAGGATAAGTAGAATCATTCAATAGCTAACTCAAAAACAGTGAACATCAAGTTATCTAGTTGTAGTATTGAGGTGACGATTTGTTTTAAGACGACAGAATTATTCTTCATAATGTAGTATAAAAACTTAGAATGGGTACGCCAATTCTAGTCATTACTATTTAGTACTGGGACTACAACACACCCTGGGCTAGACAGCAATGAGTTTGCAATAATGCGAGTCGAAACTAATCAGTAGGTACTTTAGACATTTAAATTGGAGGTCGAATGCTAAAATAGACAATTTTATAACCAGATGCTTTGATGTTAATTGCATACTTCGAAACACACAAAAAAACATTCCAGCATCTCCAAACCGATTGGCATACCGAATGCGCCCAAATCTAAATTCACATTCTCCATATAAAAAAAACCTTCATTGACTATCAAATTAATATGAGGTAACCATATAAATTTAGCCGTGCGTCAAACCCGCCTAATATTGAATGAAGCAGTTCGTATATAGAAGAGTTTCCCAAACATTTTCTTAGTGCACATCTTATAAAATCAGCTAAACAGATGCGTTGATAATTTGGATAAAAAAATATTCCTATTTTCGGTGTTATACAGAAAGAAGGTTGGACCACTTATAAACACATAAAGTGACACATACAAACTGGGAAAGGTCCATTTAAATACAGCAAGCATAAAACTCCATAGTCCAGGCCTATGCAGTATAATAGTTGAAAATTGTGAGCGTTTGCATATAAGCATGACTGTGTATGATGTATAGACAGACATATCCTATGGATTGTTTAGAAATTGAAACGTTTCCACTTATCAAGGATACAAAACAAATTTCTATGATAAAATAACAATCTAATTTTATTGATTTTCAGTTTGGAATTTTTAAGGGCGGTTGACATTTTGCTATTAGAAGTCCATAGCATACCAAGATGATGTCCAACATTTAAATTAATTTATTTTCAGGACTACATATCGTGTGCAAACTGGTAGGTATATTACATTAATTTGTATTATTTTCCCCCTCTTTCGTCTTACGTATAAAGTCATACGTTTGAAAAACTTATTTTACAGTACAGATTTAATAGTAAGTTGGATTAATAAGCATCCAATAAGAAATACAGCTCTATTGCATTATATTAGCTATTCGGATATAACATTATGCGTATGGTGTATCGCATATTATATTGCTTATCTGTCTAGCGTCTCATTTGTTGTCCAATGGCCCCCTTGAGTTTCAAAGCGCCCCCACAGGGAGCAATTGTCATAATTTTGGGAATCACTGGAATATAAGAACAAGACCCAGTTATCTATCTCTAGCATGTCTTTGGGTAAAATTGATCGGTGACTAACCGTGCAATCTCGTATCACAATATCACGAAAATCAATTGCCTTCTCTTCGTGTCAAGGATTCGTATTGTGGAATTGTGTTCGAACTGATCGATGATTATTTGCATATTTATTATATCGAATTCGTACTACACTGTAGACAGAACCAATTCTAAACGCGACTTCCGCAGATATTTTGTAAATTATGGACGGATGAATCTAAAAATATGTATAAAATAAAATATAGGATATAATATAATATAGGTCAATAATTCGGAACACTCCTGAAACATGGGTCTGTTTATACCGTATATTAGAAAAGATAACATCTACAACTATCGATAATACTTTAATTAACTATTTATTTTATTCAAACGAATAATTCACAAGATTTAAGAATATATCATTCTGATTATTGAACATTATATTATTTAGAAAAACACTAACTGAGAGAGTATATCACAACCAATAGAAAAAACTTTTTTGAAGTAAGCCAACCGGTCGGGAATCGAACCCGGCATCTCCAACGGGTAAACGCCCCAAACTAGTCGCATTCAGCCATTATGCTACGGAAGACATACTAATGACGACAAATATTTAAGCTATTGGCTATTAAATACCTACCACTCAGCGCTCTTCGAAATCATGTTACTTCGGCAATCGATTTTTGTTTATTAAATCAAAGTAGGTAGTTATTTTACTATTACAACGATTACTAACCGACGTCTAGGAATTTCTCCAATATTTTTTTAAGCAACTTCTTGTACTTGCTAATAATTTTTAATTAACTATTTCTTTTATTCAAACGAATAATTCACAAGATTTAAGAATATATCATTCTGATTATTGAACATTATATTATTTAGAAAAACACTAACTGAGAGAGTATATCACAACCAATAGAAAAAACTTTTTTGAAAAAAGTAAGCCAACCGGTCGGGAATCGAACCCGGCATCTCCAACGGGTAAACGCCCCAAACTAGTCGCATTCAGCCATTATGCTACGGAAGACATACTAATGACGACAAATATTTAAGCTATTGGTTATTAAATACCTACCACTCAGCGCTCTTCGAAATCATGTTACTTCGGCAATCGATTTTTGTTTATTAAATCAAAGTAGGTAGTTATTTTACTATTACAACGATTACTAACCGACGTCTAGGAATTTCTCCAATATTTTTTTAAGCAACTTCTTGTACTTGCTAATAATTTTTAATTAACTATTTCTTTTATTCAAACGAATAATTCACAAGATTTAAGAATATATCATTCTGATTATTGAACATTATATTATTTAGAAAAACACTAACTGAGAGAGTATATCACAACCAATAGAAAAAACTTTTTTGAAAAAAGTAAGCCAACCGGTCGGGAATCGAACCCGGCATCTCCAACGGGTAAACGCCCCAAACTAGTCGCATTCAGCCATTATGCTACGGAAGACATACTAATGACGACAAATATTTAAGCTATTGGCTATTAAATACCTACCACTCAGCGCTCTTCGAAATCATGTTACTTCGGCAATCGATTTTTGTTTATTAAATCAAAGTAGGTAGTTATTTTACTATTACAACGATTACTAACCGACGTCTAGAAATTTCTCCAATATTTTTTTAAGCAACTTCTTGTACTTGCTAATAATTTTTAATTAACTATTTCTTTTATTCAAACGAATAATTCACAAGATTTAAGAATATATCATTCTGATTATTGAACATTATATTATTTAGAAAAACACTAACTGAGAGAGTATATCACAACCAATAGAAAAAACTTTTTTGAAAAAAGTAAGCCAACCGGTCGGGAATCGAACCCGGCATCTCCAACGGGTAAACGCCCCAAACTAGTCGCATTCAGCCATTATGCTACGGAAGACATACTAATGACGACAAATATTTAAGCTATTGGCTATTAAATACCTACCACTCAGCGCTCTTCGAAATCATGTTACTTCGGCAATCGATTTTTGTTTATTAAATCAAAGTAGGTAGTTATTTTACTATTACAACGATTACTAACCGACGTCTAGGAATTTCTCCAATATTTTTTTAAGCAACTTCTTGTACTTGCTAATAATTTTTAATTAACTATTTCTTTTATTCAAACGAATAATTCACAAGATTTAAGAATATATCATTCTGATTATTGAACATTATATTATTTAGAAAAACACTAACTGAGAGAGTATATCACAACCAATAGAAAAAACTTTTTTGAAAAAAGTAAGCCAACCGGTCGGGAATCGAACCCGGCATCTCCAACGGGTAAACGCCCCAAACTAGTCGCATTCAGCCATTATGCTACGGAAGACATACTAATGACGACAAATATTTAAGCTATTGGCTATTAAATACCTACCACTCAGCGCTCTTCGAAATCATGTTACTTCGGCAATCGATTTTTGTTTATTAAATCAAAGTAGGTAGTTATTTTACTATTACAACGATTACTAACCGACGTCTAGGAATTTCTCCAATATTTTTTTAAGCAACTTCTTGTACTTGCTAATAATTTTTAATTAACTATTTCTTTTATTCAAACGAATAATTCACAAGATTTAAGAATATATCATTCTGATTATTGAACATTATATTATTTAGAAAAACACTAACTGAGAGAGTATATCACAACCAATAGAAAAAACTTTTTTGAAAAAAGTAAGCCAACCGGTCGGGAATCGAACCCGGCATCTCCAACGGGTAAACGCCCCAAACTAGTCGCATTCTTAAATATTTGTCGTCATTAGTATGTCTTCCGTAGCATAATGGCTGAATGCGACTAGTTTGGGGCGTTTACCCGTTGGAGATGCCGGGTTCGATTCCCGACCGGTTGGCTTACTTTTTTCAAAAAAGTTTTTTCTATTGGTTGTGATATACTCTCTCAGTTAGTGTTTTTCTAAATAATATAATGTTCGATAATACTTTAATTCAAAATCAGAAAAGATGGTCGCCGATATTAACAAAATTTGAAAACACCGCTGACGCATTTTTAACGGTTAAATTCGCCGTGATTAGGAATGGTTAATGTGGCTAAATTGATATAGCACATTGGCCACCAAGCACCAACACAAATATATTTTTCTAATTTAGGCAGACACCTATGTTTCTGCAGAGTTCAATAAATAGCGCTACATTCTTAAATCTTGTATATTAGTTATTGCATAAAAAATAGGTGCGAAAGAGGTTGAAGAAAACCTCCTGTAGAAAATTTTATCCTGAATATATTAAAATGACGGTGAAATAAACTTGATTTAAATCAGCCACTTCAGTATTGCGCATAATCATGAGTACCTGCGAAACTTCACACTATTATCGCATGCATCTGCGAAACAGTCAATATTATTAAACGTAAAAATATCGTTAAGAATAAACGTTTAAATTATTTTGTATGTTTGGTAGATATTGTTTTAAAATTTTAACACGTAAGTAGCATGGTAGATATGTGCCGAAACCAACACATTCATATTACAATGAATATGTACGAGGGTGGGTCAATAAGTCCTTAGAAAAGCCGACAAGTGGCGCGACTAGTACTGTAAGCGGTTTGTTTTCATGCAGCGGCACTACCGATTCAATATGCTGCGAAGTTTCAATCAGATTGGTCGGGTTGTTGTGTGTTTTTCGTACATTTAAAAAAAAAATTGCTTGTGGAAAATGGAAATATGGAAAATGGAGAAAATTGAGTTTAGAGCTGTTATTAAACATTTTAATATAAAAGGGTTAACAGCAAAGGAAATAAAAAATGAGTTGGATTTAGTTCACGGCATATCTGCTCCTTCACTTGCAACTATTTATAACTGGTTAAATGAATTTAAACGCGGTCGTACATCAACAAAGGATGAACCACGCTCAGGACGTCCTGTAGAGGTGAGTAGGTGACTACACCAGAAATGATCAATAAAATCCACGATATGGTGTTAAGTGACCGAAGATTAAAGTTGAGTGAGATAATTGAGGTTACAGGGATCTCAAAAGATAGCGTCATTTCTATTTTACATGACAAATTGGGCATGAAAAATATTTCTGCAAGATGGGTGCCGCGTTTGCTCACAGTCGACAATAAACGCAATAGGGTGGTGGCCTCTAAAGCCCTGTTGTCGCTCATGCAACGCAATCCGGATGAATTTTTTCGTCGCTTTGTGACTGTAGATGAAACATAGATACACCACTATACTCCCGAGACGAAAGAACAGTCAACGCAGTGGATTGCGAAGACAAACCATGTCCAAAGAAGGCGAAAACCGTAAAATCAGCTGGTAAGGTTATGGCTACTGTATTTTGGGATGCACGTGAAATTATTTTCGTTGACTATTTGGAAAAAGGAAAAACAATAACAGGGGATTATTATGCATCTTTATTGGACCAGCTAAAAAACGAAATTGAAGAAAAATGGCCTCATTTAAACAGGAAAAAAATCCTCTTTCATCAGAACAATGCCCGTGTTCACACATGTTTACGATCAATGGCTAAAATTGAAGAATTGAAGTTCGAATTGGTCGACCACCCACCGTATTCGCCAGATTTAGCCCCCAGTGACTTTTTCCTTTTCCCAAACTTAAAAAAATGGCTAAGTGGACAAGGTTTTTTTGCAAATGAAGAAGTCATCGATCGGACAAATGCTTATTTTGAGGACCTTCCGAAAACTTATTTTTCTGACGGTTTAAAAAAAATTGAGAAACGTCTAACCAAGTTTATTGAGCTCCAAGGAGATTATGTTGAGAAATAAAAAAAAAATACAAAAATAAAAACTGTTTTAATGCTTTTTTCTAAGGAATTATTGACCCACCCTCGTAGCTTTAAATGCCTATGATAAGACAGACCACGCGTAGATAGGCAGTCAAATACACGACACAATCATTATTTAGAATATTCAGACGAGGAATTACAAAAATCGCGTATAGCATACAAAGATAGTGGCTGTAAACTGTTGTTTCAATGCGCCAATACATTTTTCCGGTTAAAAATTCAACCACATTAAAAAGTTGCAGGATCGCTATCAATGGGTACTAAGCGTTCATAAGAGTCTCCCATGTTACAGTTCAAACTCTTTGATTTTTGTTTAACGATTCTAGTCCTGTAGTAAGTATATCACCATTAGTGAAGTTTCGAATGGACCCTGTGTTCCACTAATTGTCAGAAACTGACGGTGTTTAAGCGCCAGCTATTCAGAAAATACTTGGGCCAACCTGTAAAAATAAAATGTAGTATGGCAGTCCCGGTTCAGGAACTTGAACAGTGTTGCCGTTGTTAGGGATGTCGTGAAATTTATAAAGATCCAAAGATTAGGAGGGGCATACACTAGCATATAGAACGAATGATGCACAATCGTCGAAGCACTCAACGCCGACAAATCCGGAAGATAACGACTCCGGTTGATGGTGGGAGTTGAAAATGAGCTCCAGATTCTCGGTGTGTCCAACTTGTGCGACATCATGCTTTTATTATTTTGAAAAATTGTTAATTCGTACCTAATGCTATTGCCCATTTGTACTAATTGTAGAGGTTATTTTTACACAGTTTCTATAATACTACATCAGAATGAAAATATACGCCAAGCTTATAATAGCAATACGATAAAAATAATGGTGTTTTTACTAACTCCATTTTTTCACATCTTTAAATAGAGCTGCAGCCTTGGTTTTCGGTGTGTTGAAAACTTAATAGGAAAAGTAAGCAAACGGCTATAACTATAATAGAACAAGAATAGCATACTATAAAACACACTGAAAATATAACAATTCACGCCAACGTCATACGTTTTAAATATAGGGGTCGTAGAGTGATTGAAGTAGAGGAACTGCACTAGTAAATTGTAACGATGCACACGAAGTCAAGCAGTCGGGAATAGCTTCAGTCAATAAAAATATCAACGAAATTCGTGAGAACTGACGATGGCAAGTATTTAAACGTGTTTTTTTAACATATAGAAAAAATTTCATATGTGGGCTTTTGATTAGCTAAGGTACATTCAAACTTTGCCAAACAACGTGACGTATTTTATCGGTTCATTAAAAAAAGCAAGTCGTGGGTGTAAATAATATTACAAAATATTTGTTACCAGTATTTGTATTTATTATTTAATTTATTTTATGATTCAAATGGTCAATAAAGGGGAAAACCATTTGGAAAGGCTCATCGGCAGTGGAAACATTAAGGGTCGACTCGAAATTGCCAAACCCCTACGCCTTGTAACGAAGCCATGCAAAGGAGTTGTCGCGATACACATAGATGTAGTTTTTGGCGACCTAAATCAATGCCTTCAATACATCGCGAGTGCGCTTAAGTAGTGTCAAAACCTAGTCACGCACCGGAGTAAAAATTAAATATGTTTATTGGTTTCGTTGGACAACTCCGGTCTCCGGTTATGTGATAACTTGATAATAGTAAGCTTTGGTAATACATGACCAGGTGGATGATACGCCTCCTATCAATATCTTCAGCTGTGCAGACGGAATCCATGGATCACTACGTCGTATTGTAAGGTTGAATGTAACATCGATCTGAGCAGTTTGTAATGTAGTCATATTTAATATAACTAAAAACGTAGCTGCACATAGTGAGGTCAAACAAGATAATATAGAACGAGTGCCAAATCGATCGATCACTTAGTCACTTTCAGTCAAACACGTAGTAATTTCATAAAAAAAATGTTTAAACGGATAGGTTGATAAACTTTGAAATTTTTGAATCACCCAAAATTAATTATTTAATCTTTTTCAGACACTGACATTCGAATGTTTTCAATTTACTTCGTTGACTTTAAAATATCCTGTAATCAACATTACCCTAGATGACATTAAATTATATAATGATTGTACATTCAATAAAAATAAAGCAAGCGACACATATTTTATTGCTTCCATTAATTTCAACGTATATGCCTATATACATAATCTGCTTTCCTGCATGTTGACATTTACACGTCAAACTATCTGTCTAGCTCTAGCAGTACGTACAGGTTATCTCTGTCTTATATTATTTTGACGTTATTAATATTATTTATAATTTTCAAGCAGTCTCTCACCACACCGACAGTGAAGAAGAGACAGTATACAGGACCTTAGAAGATGCAAGAAGACTGGCGAGCAACAAGAATTAATGGAAGCGCCGTGTATTGTCCAACTAAGGGGCAGTCGAAGAAGAAGAAGATTTATATGCTTTAGTTTTTGTTAGACTCCCATTGTATTAAAGAAGTAAATTTAAACTCAAATAAAAAAAACTACTGATGCTTCACATTCAAACGTAAAGCGTTGTGATTAAAACCGAGTGTGTTGGGGGCGAATTGGTTTGGTGAAACAAAGTTTTAGAAATATCTATAATTCACGGAAACGGAAATGCCCTCAATGTTTTATTGTATCTAATATTGTACCTATCTAGCATTCAAATTATGCCTAGAGTTCGTATAATATTATAAATGAACGAAAACCAGTTAGTAATGAGACATCATTTTCTTAGTCAGCGATTAGCTCATAGAATTGAATCGATGTTACATCTACTTACTACAAAGTTGATTGAACCCCGAGAAAAGAAAGTTTGACTGATCATTTAAGATCAATATCGCCGATAGCGCGAACCGAATAAAATATCGCTTTTATTTTATGGAAATGGTTCATTACCGCAGACAATATTGTAATGTAATACAATATTATTAAAAGATAAAGACACCGGCAAATTGAAGACTCGTTTTTTTATTGGATATATTTGAAAATTTTAAATAAGTGGACACAGCGGAATGATTGGCCTGTGCCAGTGATGCCAACCGTACTATAATTATAGTACAATACTATAATTTTGATTCCGCGAAAAATGTAAAATACTATAATTTTACGCCAAATATACCAAAATACTATAATTTTAAAGGATTCAAGACGAAAAATGTTCCTGTACTATATATTTTTTAGAAATACTATAATTTTTACCCCTTCGTACTATAATCAGCATAGAAAAAGATGGCAACACTGGCCTGTGCTGTGATATTCGTGTGAATATGTACGTTTAAACTTGTTCTCTCTCTCTCAGCTTCGCCAATAATATATTCAATTCTCGAAAACAAAACGCGGCATGAAACCTCCAAGTTGAAGAAGGCTATCAAAGTTTTGAAATAAAAAAATATGTTTGCTTTTCGATGGTAGATGTCGGTGTTTGACCTGAACCTTCGTCGCACGTAGGGTATCATTCTTCATTTATTTTTCTTCGTCGCGAACTCATGGCTAAAGGCCGACTTCGATAATTTGGCCGTCGTCTAGTCTTTTTTACGGGTCGGCTTCACCCATATCGACATTCGGCAATGTAAAACCGATCCCACTGTTAACTTGATCCGTTCATATGGAGGGATTTCGTCGGTATACTCTCCTCGGCCCGACCTAATAATTATGAGATTTTCTAGTATGTGAAAAACCAGAATATAGCGTAGCGTATGCAGCCAAAGGAGTATGTTTCGAATATTTAGCTCGCTTATGATGAACCCAACATGGACCTCCACGCACCAAATTTCAAATGCGAAAAAAGAATATAATATGAATACGTGAAATAAAATAGGCACAAGTACCAAAAAGCTTAATCTGAGATCCTATAGAGATTTTAATGAATAGTATGGTTTTATGAGCTTCTCAATAGATTTAACATACAATCTAAATGTGCGTAGAAGAAAAAAATAAGTTATAATTAAACATTGTAAGATAAACACGTTTGAACAACGATATTTTAGAAATGCACTACGTCACAACACTAATATCTTAAAAAAGCACCACGAAAAATTGCCACGCTTTATATCTAAAATGAAGAACTAAGCATAGTCTCATGATACCTACATATTAACCAAACGGCACATGCCTATTTTAAAAATAATCAGGCTGCTTTTTACACCCAAAGCCGTCTTTAATTGTCAATAGAAGCTCTAATATTTATTTTTTTGCAGTTATATATTTTGGATATTAGCGATGGCACATATAAAATTTCTACATACTCTTTTTCGATTTTCGAGCACTTAGTTGCCTATTTTATTTCGTGTATTCATACTATTCATTCGATATAGTTGTCAACAAATTCTTGTCCAATACCCTTTCTATGAACAATTGGTTATCAAAGATCAATCACTGCAATCAAATACGTTCGAGCTGATTAACATTGAATTTTTATTACCGCGTATTTGTTTTAATGCGTTCGCTAGATTAAAATAATGGAATCTAAAACGTTGCAAAGGGACGTGAACAATCAGTATGTATTTTATTGTTTTCAGATACAAATCGTTGACAATCATGAGATTCATCTTTTACTTCTTTGCGTTATTTTTTTCGCAGAAGCAAGCGTCTGTACAATTTTCATTTCACACCAATCATACCTCGCTAGACAGGCGTGATTTTTTTCCACGTAATTCACCAGTGCTACTGTATATTATTTTCTTAGAAAATGTATTCCTTTCCAGCTACGCTCTGTAATCAAATACTGCTCCATCATGAATTCGGATAGAACAAACGGTACATCCACTGAGCACAAAGACGATAAGTTAGCATTCCAATAAAGTTACACAACAAAATGTGTCGATGTTGTCGACTCAACAAGTGCGATCATTTTATACAACATCTAATTTCACTCGATCTTCAATTTATTATAATTTACCTGTACTATTGTCGATCGTAAATTAATTACAACTAATAACACTGCATGTAATGTTAATGCTTTGAATGAGTCAATGGAGTATCGATCAATATCTATAATGAATATAAATATTATTAGTGATATAATATTATTATGTGTGTGAAAAGAAAGGGGAAATAATCTGAAAATCACTACTTATTAAGAAACCCAAAATAAGATTGAGTTTTTGAGAACTTAGTATGTGATTTACTATATTTCTGTTTGGCGTTCACTAATTCAACGGCGATAACTCCACTACATAGTTCCATTTCTGCTTGAAACATAATAGCTGTCCTTGAACTAGATTGTAGCATTTGGAAAAATGCAGCTTTAACATACAACTTTTATGACTATTCACTACCTACTCTTTATTTTATTCTATTTACAAAAATACAGTATTTCTTCTAATGAAATTATACGTATGCACTGAGTCTGGGGTAGATTATAGTAAAATACTTAGGTAGGTACAACAGCGTAGCCGTGCATCGAAACGTATTACTTTGAACTTGCTACATCTACACCAGTGTTTCCCAACGTGAGGCGTACGCCCCACCGGGGGGCAATTTGAATGTTTTGGGGGTCATTGTGCAAATCATTAATATTCGGTACATTTTTTTTTGTTAAAAAACGCATTATCGAAAGTATTTTTTGATATTGCAACCATGACTTTCCGACAAAATTACTGTTGCCATTCCCATCATAATATTTAGTCGAATGCGGCGCTTTAGCGCTGTAAACGATTTGTTACTGAAATAAAGAAATCGTTTTGATACTCGTATCACAAACTATGGAGATTTAAGATTAAAATTGACCAAATTAGTACCTCACATAAAAACTCTTTGCAGCTCACATCAAGCACAAGGATCGCACTAATTTTCTTCCGAGTTGTACATCCAATTCTAATATAATATACATAGGTAGGTAGGTATTTACTTACGAAAGTTAAATTTAAAAAAATCCTATGCGCATTTTTTATTTGAAGCAATTATTTTTTTTCTGAATTTGTTAATTAACTATGAAATTTTGATAGGAGGGGGGGGGCATGGAGATTTTTGAAGCGTTGAAGTGGGACATGGCACAAATAAGGTTGGGAAACACTGAGCTACACTATTGTCAGACGTCAGGTCTATCAATATGGTTTAGTTTATATTTTACAAATATTTTCTCAAATTAATGGGGCTAAACTCTTTGGATTAAAATACTTTTGAGTTTTCAACTATTTTTTATTTATTTTCCTTTCGCGTACATACACACTTACGTATATTGTGAGAATCTGTTAAAATTGGTAACGGAGATATTTTATTACTATATTCATTATTTTACCGTGTCTAATTATCATTTTGTTTCGCATCTAGTTTTTATCGCATGCCTTTATTATCATTTAATACGTATGGCGTATAACGTTTCGATGTGCGTACCTCCCACAATTCACGTCGCAGGTATTAAATAAAAACAACAACAAAACCTTATCCCCCACACACGAGGGCCAAATAATTAAATTCAAAGGGCAAAAGAGCACATCGCCGAAAGAATTTGAGCAAAATAAAACAAATAAGGGGCTATAAATATCACGAGACTTGCCTTCGGGATAAGCCCCAGACTCTACGATAAAAACTTTATCTATTTTTTTTATGAATATCATCCCGACAGCTAAGGGCAATTTCGAAGACCTCTCGCGGCGAAGATGATACAAAATCGATATTGCCCACACTAAAAATGGGGACAGGCATACATAGTCTCTGTGATATATCCCACAAAAACACAACCAAGAGATTTACTTCTATGGCAACTCGGTATTCTGATTAATGGATATAGCCTATTTCTTCACATTGATCGAGTGTCATCGAACCCCGTTCGTGTAATAAATTAAATGTATCTAGTCTAGACGATTGAAAGGATAGGTACACAAATGATGGCATCATACCTATTGGAGAAGCTAGTTTATGGAAGTTATGCCGCCAAACTGAAAATATTAGTAGGTACTTAATATAAATATAGCTAAAAACTAAATAAATTGATTAATAAGTCAGAATGCGCGTGCGGTTTTCCATTGCATATAAATTTATAATGGATTCTGCATAATAGATCATCGACGCGTCGTACCGAATCTGTTTTCACCACAGCAGCTTTTTAGACCCATTTTTAATTAACAATTCTCAAACAAACATCTTACGTTTACCAAGTGATATGAAAATACCATTGCACAACTCGTATTAAAATATTACAAATTATCCGTTTTACGGTGTTTAATAAATTTGCAACATCGTAAGAGTGATTGTATCCAGTTTTCATAATGAACAATATCCAATTATTTTTCTTTATTATAATGTGTATATTCGCGTATATCGTGGCAACGCTAGTTTTCGGTAAATCAGGTCAAACGACACGCCATACGTGTATAATTGAGCGTAGTTATGCACAAAGCAGCCAAGCCACAATTTTGAAAAAAATGAGTTATTGTGATTTCCATAATCGCACACGTTTGTTTTACGTTCTGCACAAATCAGCCAAGCTGCTGTCATACAAACATCTCATATAAATGCGTTTTAAAGATTTTGCAAATCGCAGAATATGACATTTTCGATTTGCATAAAGCAACCAAGCTGCTGCCATACAAAAATGTCATACAAATGCGTTCTAAAAATATGCAATATTCGTTCTGCAAAAAGCAGCCAAATAATAATATTATGTACTTACGTAAATTTTTTAAATCGCGACTGTAAGGTGTGTTTTTCTACATTCAATTAATAAACATTATTTTCTCAATTACATTATATGTTTTTCATTTTATTATATATAATATAATATACAGATTTTTCATATAAAAAATAGTGCCAGGCAGCTAAATATTGATGTATAATTTACAAGTTTTTCGAATTATTTTCAGAATTTTGAAATTCCCATAATAATTTAGTAGCTTAGAAGGCTATTTTTAAAGAAAATAATCAAAAATAAAGACTTTTCTTACAAAAATAAGAGATGGCTGCATTCTGCAAAATGCACATTCTAGAAAAAATCATTTTACTCAAAACACCTGGACTGATAAAACACCAAAATTTCATAGATTATATGCTTTTATCTCTTCAAAAGTTATACAAAATCATATATATATATAATATCTATCATTGAAAAAGTATACACAGTATACAGAGGTTTGCTGATTTAAAGAAACACAATTTACATAAAAGTGCTTCTATCTCTGTTTGAGGTTTGTGTGGCTCGGCTGCTTTGTGCATAACTACGCTCAATTGTATTATATGAAACGTTTCCATTACCCTTTGCCTGCCACAAGCTCCCCGCATCGCCTTAGCCACAAGGATCTCTTTCTATAGGGTCAAACCACCAGTCTATGTATCCTGATCCTCTTTTCCCCTCCTGCACATCTATTCTATACACAAGACTGCTTTCGGCCGCTATCTAGGTAGGAAAGTATCCAAATATTAGCACTTATTGAAACAATTATAATAAGTTAGTTGTAATTGTTACAATAAGTGCTATGTATGAGAAATTTTAGAGTGAGATAGACAGTTTTAACAGTTCAGACGGCCAACTTATTGTAATTGTTACAATACGTGTTAATATGTATATACTTTCCTACCCTAGTTAGCTGCCGTAAAGGCCGAAAGCAGTCTTGTGTATAGAATAGATGCGCAGATATGTTGAGGAGCCCCTTGACAGTCAGATGTCTTCTAACCTTGAGACAACGACTGCCCAACGGAGTCGCCACACTTTTATGTGCAAGGGTTTTACAACGGGGTAATCGTATGTAAGTATTTAACCCTTTTTTAAATAAATGATTGTTATAACTGACGCGTCATGTTTATACGCTATTATCCCAAAACTAAGAGGATCTCTTCACTGGTCTGTCGACCGCTTTGTTTTTTGGTTTATTTTTTTAGTTTTTCAATTTTTTATTCCTCGCTTCTCTGCCATAAGAGTAAAGCACACCTGAGTGCGAGACGACCTTAGTCTTGCATGACTGCTAAAAAAACTGCAGATACCCAATGACATTAATATATCATTGCAGATACCTCAATATAACTATGTGCACCCCGTGATATGCCAGATGGTGAGTCCAAAGCTGTAATTTCACTTTTACTAGGTACCTATATATATGAGTACTATATGTAAAAGCCAAAAAGAGAGCCTTTCAACAGGTAGGTATGTATAATTGGGAATACGTTAAAGTGCCCACCACCACCCGTCATATATGCACGGCCGCTTTCTATGACGCTTTAAACGTGTCTGAAAGAAGTGATTTTAAGTGCTCATTCCGTCCCGAGACGGAGCCGCACGGGACTGATGCTGCAACCATGCACCGTAGTGCTTAAAGAAGAAAGTTAAGAAAGAAAATATTTGTTTTGTGGACTGGCTCTGCTGTCCGCTGACGTTAAGCGCTTTGTGTACCCGCATACTGAGTGTCATGAATTGAAATGGATGAGTCTACAGAAGAGTCGGGACTATCCCGCTCCCCATACGACGCTGCAAATTTCTCAAATGCCGCAAAGTTATAAGAATCCTGCATGTAGATTGTGGATATGAGTCGTAGAAAAACTCGAAATAACTTGGAACAAAATATTCTATCGAATTACTTCGCATGATAAAAACAGGGCGACGAAATTCGGCAGAGCACTCTAAAATTCTTTTAAATTCCGCCTAGGTAGTTTTGAGAACTCATTCATATTGAAATAAGTTCCGTATAGAGTCACTCCCAAAGTAGGCAAAGGAGGCTTCGAATGATTTTTTTATTCGCTCTTAGGCTACAGTAGGCAGGATAAAACGGAATAATGCAAACACGATCTGTTCCATAGGCGTCTAGACGAAATTGTCGGAAATGAACAGCGACGAATATAACGGATTATTCTAACACTCTTTTGAAAAATGCTGAGCTGAATCGTGACTTTTATTAAAGATATTAGTTGTATAGACGTCACTTACATTAAAATAAATATTGTGATTGAATAGAAGTCTCGTGGCTACTAGAAATGAAACCGTTCAAACGACCAACACGATTATTCAAATCAATTTTGCGTAGACTGTATTAATAATGTAAACTTCACACAGCAATAATACTGCATCACATAATAATTATTGCATTTCATTATAAAAAATATGTACAATGTACCGGATCATCTCTTTTGTCCCCTGTCTAAATTACGTCACATTTTTAACGCCCCCACTCCCATATTCGTCAAAAAGAAACTCGTTGAAGATGGTCGATATCAGTAGATATAACGTTCTCACAGAATATTGTATTCTCAGAAAAAAATAAGGTTTAGGTATATTCAATTGGTTTTTCGACATCGCATCTTTTTCTACAGCTCCTTCTAAGAGTGTGGCGTCGTATATGAACGACCCCTACCTATCTTTCCTCGACTAAGCAAGTTGCGACAATGGGAAGATGCTAATCTAGACTTCGGACGACAACACGGAATCTAAGCCTTTGAGCACAACATATTTGGAGCGTAAGTTAGTTAATTTGACACTAATAATCATTAATCTCTATCCTAACCGCTTCTCTCCAGACGGTCACACTCAGCCTCTTTGCGTCTCTCTTCACGTTATCCGCCCATCTCCTACCGTGCCTACAGGGGTTCATCTATAATTTTATGGAGACATCTACACCCATCGGATCAAACAACGCGACCGGCACATCTGAGGCTTCGCGCCCTTTGCTATTAGAGCGTAAGTAATTAATTGAAAAAATAACTTGAAGATTTTTTACATGATACAATATGCTAATTGATAACATAATATTCGGAATGCTAATTAGAATGGTATCCCTCGAAGTTATCTGAAGGAGCTTCTGATCGAAATTGAATAAATTATTTTAATACTTACCAACAGTCAAAATCCTTAGCAACATATTATAAATTCAAACAAACTTCGATGAGTTTAGCGTAAAGTGATTGGAAGTTTTCGACTACGGTTATATTATTATTCTTTCTAATACTTACCTAACTAAGAGATTAAAAAAGTATAAGCAACTTTACTGATTTAATTACTTAACATGGCAACCGTGGGTAGAAAAATTCCGCGATGAGTAAGAGAGTGAATTCCTCCATTCAGCGATTCCCAACCGGGTTACCTACCGGGCATCCAGGGCTTCAAGAGTAATGAAAGTTGTTGGTGATAAAGGTTTTACATTATCTATTTTTAAACAATGAAGCTTGTATTTTGAAAATCTTGCTTGATTGCCATGGAAGTATCTACCTAGCGAAAGTTAGTAGACGAAATTTTGAGGCACCAATGACGACTGGTCAGTAATGAGTGGCAAAAAATATTAGTTAATTATAATTTACGAACTTCTTGCTATCAAGTATATCCAGTGCAGGTAGACAGTTTGAACTTTATGTATGTATGGGCAGCACATTATAAAGCGGAGGCAAATTGAGGAAGAAATGCTAGCGATACAATTTTTGAGATTCCGTGGATATTACAAATGTTCGCCTGCGGTGCTAAATTTATATGAATGTACGTGAATTTTAATGAATTCATTTAATAAAATAACATAAACTTTTAGGCTGCAGGTAGTAAGTACCTAAGAAGCGGCAATTTCAGTTTGCTTATAGTCGGCACTTTACTTAGGTATATCACGTCTGTTTTGTAATTAACCTCTTTGCATCTTGATAAGTTAGCGTCATCTAAGTAGGAGTTCCAACAAAGGTTCAAAATTACTGTTATATGCTATAAGTACGTTTCTGCTAAACGTGTCTATCGCGGGTTTAATTCCATGGCTGAATACAATACGTTGTTTTAAAAATCAAAATCTAATTAAGTCAACAACCAGTATCTGCACGAAACTCAATGAATTGAGCGAAAGCTAAAAACTCGTATAAAAAATCCGTTACGCCCGCCTGTCCACCACGGTGGCCGAGCGGTAAGGTATCGGCTTATGTCATAGATTCTGGGTTCGGGTCTTTCGGGTTTTTCAATGTGTATTTGCAGTCAGAGTAAGACTAGTGGGTTGAGCAATTGGCTAACATAAAAAAAACTGTTCATAAAACCTCAACTCTGTGGAGGCACATAATATGATCTTCTTAGGATGGAATGTGGTGATAATTGTGTGCTATAATATAACTCTGTGGAAGCCAATTACGATCTGCTAAGAAGCAAGCGTGGGATTTTTTTTAAATTAGGTATGTCAATTTAATTTAAATAGTGTACCTATTCCTTCCATCCCGGGTGTATTCATTGGGTTTAATATTAAAATCCTTGTTCGTAAAGATGACTGACTTGTTGCAAATGACAGAAATATTGTATATCTTCCTCATCTGTAATTTTCTGAAATTCAATACGTGCAAGATAGATTCGCATCGAGTATTAATTAATATTATCTTTATTTATACTTTTATTGAGCTTCTATAACAAGATTTTACGGTCCCCCCACCCCCAGACAAATGACGTAAATTGCATCAAAAACATTATTATCATTCCAACTTAACTGTAATTTAAAAAAACAGGCAGAAATACGTAGGAAGACTGGGAACTGAGTAATATAAGTAAATACATACGTTTGGCTTATAAATTTTAATGTGTTTATTTCCATCCTACCAAAGGTCAGGCAAAAGTCAATTGCCCATGTTGTAAAAAAAACTCTAAAAATCAACATTAATACATTAAGGATAGTGTCACGCATGCCTTTGAAATTAGTAGCCTGCTTTACATAGTAATTGTCTACCTTGCGAGAAAAGTAAACTGTTATGACAGCTTTTATTGAGGCTATTCGCCAAGTTGAACGATAAAGGCGCAGTTTACGCCAAGATTGTATTATGCAATTCTGCGATATTTACATTGTTTCCATTTTAAACTTAAAACACTAAATACGGTTACTTAGTGGCGAACAAGTAAAGACAGAGTAAACGTAGTCGCATTTATAAATAATGAAACGTCATAGTCTGTTGGTTTTTGTACAAATCTCACAATAAAGAAACAATAAATAGTTTAGTTACGTCGCTGGTATAATTTAAGTAGTAATTTGTGTAAATATAATGATTTTGAAGTCTAAGTTTAGAATAATCAATGTAGGTATACCACCGTTCCAATACTTCTCTGTAGCCAAGGAGATACGACTAAACAAACATACGAGGGTGGGTCAATAAGTCCTTAGAAAAGCCGACAGGTGGCGCGACTAGTACTGCAAGCGGTTTGTTTTCATGCAGCGGCACTACCGATTCAGTATGCTGCGAAGTTTCAATCAGATTGGTCGAGTTGTTGTGTGTTTCTCGTACATTTAAAAAAAAAATTTGCTTGTGGAAAATGGAAAAATGGAAAATGGAGAAAATTGAGTTTAGAGTTGTTATTAAACATTTTAATATAAAAGGGTTAACAGCAAAGGAAATAAAAAATGAGTTGGATTTAGTTCACGGCATATCTGCTCCTTCACTTGCAACTATTTATAACTGGTTAAATGAATTTAAACGTGGTCGTACATCAACAAAGGATGAACCACGCTCAGGACGTCCTGTAGAGGTGACTACACCAGACATGATCAATAAAATCCACGATATGGTGTTAAGTGACCGAAGATTAAAGTTGAGTGAGATAATTGAGGTTACAGGGATCTCAAAAGGTAGCGTCATTTCTATTTTACATGACAAATTGGGCATGAAAAATATTTCTGCAAGATGGGTGCCGCGTTTGCTCACAGTCGACAATAAACGCAGTAGGGTGGTGGCCTCTAAAGTCCTGTTGTCGCTCATGCAACGCAATCCGGATGAATTTTTTCGTCGCTTTGTGACTGTAGATGAAACATGGATACACCACTATACTCCCGAGACGAAAGAACAGTCAAAGCAGTGGATTGCGAAGGCAAACCATGTCCAAAGAAGGCGAAAACCGTAAAATCAGCTGGTAAGGTTATGGCTACTGTATTTTGGGATGCACGTGAAATTATTTTCGTTAACTATTTGGAAAAAGGAAAAACAATAACAGGGGATTATTATGCATCTTTATTGGACCAGCTAAAAAACAAAATTGAAGAAAAACGGCCTCATTTAAACAGGAAAAAAATCCTCTTTCATCAGGACAATGCCCGTGTTCACACATGTTTAAGATCAATGGCTAAAATTGAAGAATTGAAGTTCGAATTGGTCGACCACCCACCGTATTCGCCAGATTTAGCCCCCAGTGACTTTTTCCTTTTCCCAAACTTAAAAAAATGGCTAAGTGGACAACGTTTTTTTTCAAATGAAGAAGTCATCGATCGGACAAATGCTTATTTTGAGGACCTTCCGAAAACTTATTTTTCTGACGGTTTAAAAAAAATTGAGAAACGTCTAACCAAGTGTATTGAGCTCCAAGGAAATTATGTTGAGAAATAAAAAAAAAATACAAAAATAAAACCTGTTTTAATGCTTTTTTCTAAGGAATTATTGACCCACCCTCGTAAATAAATAGTAGACAACATTAAAATCATAAAATCGGATCGATTGACTAAATTAGACTTATTATAGACAAAATCAATCCAGTGGATAAACGCTTCTCCGAGGCTGATTCCATTGTCACTTACTACGGTAGAACTTCTCTATTTTGCCGATCCATCGATCTTTGGTCTGCCTTTCGGTGCCACCGAATGAACAGAGAGAACTGTCCAGAGATTCTCTTCTTCCAGCTATCTGACCCGCCCGTTTCCATTTGAGGTTTTTCGTCGCATACACATGTTTGTTCCTTTATTTAATTGCACATGCACCGTCCCATATCACGATGTGATGTTTACAATACTACAAGTAGAAAGTTCGTAATTTATACTTCGACTATTTTAGTTAAGTTTTAAAAACTCATTTATTTGACCAAACTATTGTATAGAAATGGTGGTAGTAGGCGAATGATGGCAAGTGGGATACAATTTACAGTTGAAATTTCTTTTCTAGATTTACGAAGAGATTTTAAACATTTTAAGGTTCAAACTCTTATAATGAAAAATATAAATTTGGCACTATCATAAATTCGCGAAAGATGTCAGATTTGCTTATTAATAAATTGAGACTAGATACCACAGTTAAAACGTTTAAATATTTTGAATACTTGATAATATAATTAATTCGATGGTATTGCCCTATTGTTTGAAATGGACGACCAGTAAAAATTCATTGCAAGAATAGCATTTCCTGAACGCAGCGCATCTTAAAAGCACCTATTAGGTAATACAATATTATATATTTAAGGAATACTACATACTTAAACGGCATAGTTTGTGGAATAACCATAAATACTTAGTAAGTTTAATTCAAATTTAAGAAGTCATCATGCATGTTCAATTCAGTTATTTAAACGATCTCCGGGTAGAATAAATCAACATGTTGTATCATTCTCTGATTTGCGCGGTAAGTATGTAAGTACTACGTCACATTAAAAGAAAATATATATTTCATACGCGGAATAAAAATATTGGTAAAAAAAAAGTTTATTTTTGAATTGTAACATTTGGCACGGCGTGTCTTCCCCATTGTGATCGACTAATCACACTACAAAATTCTACAACGACACAATTAGCTCAAAACATTTCTTCTCATTTCAGGAACACATAATCAGCATAGGTACGCCTACCAATGGCGTGCGGTGTCAATGGGCATGATTTTGACGAGCATATTCTTATAAAGGGGTATTTTGAGACTAGTATCTAATAAGTATTTTGCGATTCTTCAATTCCTACTGAATACTCGATGAGATTTTCAAAACAATTTTAATATAGCCATACTGCCATTAGTTTCTAATTCAATTATACGTTTACGAAGCTGTCTTAAAATTATTTTTAACAATGAAATAGATACATACTACCAAATGTCAAACTCCCACATCACACCACATTTGCTCCCATACGGAGCAGTACCATATTGAGTAGTAATATAAATGTATTTATTGATTTTATAGATAGTATCTACATATACTATCATATTAAAGAAGTGTTCTTTGAAAGTGAATCCCATTTAAGTTATTTGTTATTTATATAGACACACGTACATCATTATTTTCATCAATAGTCATACTGAAATATGATGTACTTACCTATACATTTATCTATACAAATAATAAATCATTGCAGTAAGTTGTTTCGAAGAACTCCTAAAATATTTCAAATGTGAGTTAAAATAGTTCTGCATTCAGCTGACGAAAAAATACTTTGTAATGATAACGGAATGCGCCGCATCACGCATCTATGCACCGCACACCATTGGTATCAACATTCATTGTATGATGGTAAAATTATAATACTATAGTATAGGTAGAGAAATAGGCTGCTTAAAATTCTGGCTTAAAAGCTTACTTCACACGTTCAAACGGTTTTGCTCTTCAAATGTGAGACCTGGTTTTCTCAATATACATAATTTTACGAGAACGTAATAAGTAAGTAATGACATTATATCGAACAAATCGGACGCTTGTTAGTAGGTATATCAATATAGCAAACATTTTTCGCGTTTCGATGTGACTCCCGTAGGAGCGAGCGTGCCGTTGTCAAACAAAAGTACTAAAAATCACATTACATTTCGAGACAACGCGGATATGTATGGATACAACATCCAACTTCGCTCGTAAAATCTCCAACTATGCAAAAATGTATTCAGGTAGGTACTAGTTAAAACATTGAATAGTCCAGTTACATTTTAGCAATCATACAATTTTATTCTGACAAGTGGCGTAGCCCGGATTTTTGTGGGGAAATATTTTTTATAGAATAATGACTAACGTAAAAAGTGCATAATATCCCTACCAACATTATAAATTTAAAAAAAAAAACATACCTACATATTAAAAACATAGAGGTTCATAGTCTCATAGAAGTATGCATGAGCAAATCAAAAATGTAAATAAGCAGACGTTTTTTATAAGTACTTACAATAAAATTAATTTACTTTCGAAACAAAAAAATAATAATTTAAAAGTTGATGCCTTCGAAAATTCGAAATATAAAACACTAGAAAAAAATACCAGGTAAATAATAAATAATTACAAGATAAAAAGAACTATATCTATATACAACGTTTTTAAATTTTCTGTTGAATCATATAAACTTGACTTGGTAGCTTAAACAATCAAAAAAATTTGTTACTTGATAGAAATAATACTGAAATGCAGTGGCGAAGGGTGACTTTTGGGAAGAGGTAAGCTGTAGAGATCAGAGAAAAATAGCACACTTGTAAGGTATACTTACAGGAAATAAGAAGATAATACTTACGATATTAGTACTGATGAATAATAATATGTGCACACTAATGACAACGCCACACTGAATCGTTGAAATTTCAATAGCTCACCGACGGTATAAAATTGAGCGATGAGTTTAAATTATGTATTTTCATAAACATTCATACACGTAACATACGCCCAAAAATATATCATTGGTGGCTTTGAAAAAAGCCGTTGTTGTCATTTTGCCATTCAAAACACTTCAAGATATTTCAGTAGGTAATTAATATAAAGGCTTACTATATGATCATTTGTACTCTAAGTCAATTCGTCTGTTTTTCTGCAGAAATTTTTTTAAAAGATCATCATAAAATGTTTTCCCACGTTTTAATTTAATTAATAATTCTTTTTCAATAGCTATAATTGAAAGATTCGATAATCTAGTTTGATTTTGAGTATTTCGACAATATGTGTGGACACGTTTTAGAGTAGAAAAACTCCTTTCTGCCGTCGCTGTCGTGGTCGGTAGCGTTAAAAATAATTTGACTAGTTTATAAGTCTGTGAGAAAGCTTCCACTAGACATTTTTTGTTTTTAAAATATTCGAACAACTCTCTTAAATTTGAATCTTGAAATTCTGGTAAAGAATAAATGACTTTAAGTTCGTTTTTCAATTGACTTGAATCAAAAATACCAGAATAACTGTTTTTCAGGGATTCAAATAGTTTATCTGGAAATTTTCGTTTAAACGATTTAAATAGCGTCGGTTCAAGTAATTCTAAAAAATTTAATTTTTCAAATGAAACAAATCTATCGTTCATTTGCATTAAAATGTTATCGCAAACCTCCTTAAAAATGATTTTAAAATATTGCTCATCATTTAATTCATTTCTGCGACGTTTTTTTGGTGGTTCACAGAGGTTTTTATATTTATTATATAAATTACTAAAACTATTTTGGAAGTCGGTCTCTAACCATTTTTTAAATTCGTTAATTTTTTTAATGGAATAAGAAATGTTTACAGTTCTACTTTGAATAATTTTAAATAAAATATCCGTTCGGGCATAGATTTCGGAGAATATTCCTAAGTAAAAGTTAAATTCAAATTCTTTAAATTTACTATCATAAGCATCTGCAAAGGTTAAAGAATCTTCATCCCATTTAGAAGAATTATTCTGTATTGTCTCGAATGTCGTTATGAAATCAGATCTATTGTCATGTATTACATTAAGTATACGAGAGTGGTAGTGCCACCTGGTCGATGCAACACTTGGAAGACGGCGATCCATTATTTCATTGAGCAATGCACTTCTCTTTGTAGATGTATTAAAAAAACTCACTAATTTATTAATGTGTCCAAAAATTTTTTTACATTCCGCAACATTTTCAACGGATCTAGATAAAACTAAATTTAAAATATGAGCATGGCACGGTACAAATATGGCCATAGAACATTTTTCTCGAACTTTTGATTGAACTCCGTTTAATTCTGAAGACATTACTGCAGCCCCATCATAACTTTGCGCTACCAATTTTTCACTACAATTAAACTTTTCTAATATGGAGAATACATGTGAACTCAAAACAATGGCAGTTCTCTCTGAACTTACGTCTACATAACCTAAAAATCGTTCTTCTACAGAATTATTTGAAACGTATCGCAAAATGGTTGTTAACTGTTCACGGCGACTAATATCTGGTGTTTCATCTATCATTATAGAAACAAAACTAGCTTCTGCAATTTCAGCCTTAATTTCTGAAATAATTACGGATGATATTGACGAAATTAAATCATTCTGAATCTCACCTGATAATCCAGAAAAGGCGCACGAAGATTTTAATGAATTAAAATGTCCTTCAATTACAGAATCGTAAGATGATAAAAATTGAAGAGATTCTATGAAATTTCCACGATTATTTGATGATTCACTTTCATCGTGTGCTCGAAAAGATAATTCTTGTTTACCCAAAAAAATTGTTGTATCTATCAATCTACGCATTATATTAAGATTTCTGTCGACTTTCTCATTGTGTACTCTAGCAATTGCCTTTTGTTGTTTATCAACGGCAAATTCGATTCTAGTTTTACCAAAAGATTCCAGATTTACGATTGAATGTAAATGTTTTTCTGTAGTCACATGTTTTACCACTGAATTTGTCAAATTATTTAAATCACTTATACCAGAATAATTCCACGCAGACTTATCTGTGGAAAATAGCATACATGGCCAACAATATAGTTTATTTAATTGACAACTGCCAGTCAAAAACGAATATTTGTCATATAAATTGTTGTGGAAATGTCTAACATAAGTTTTTTTTGCTGTATGCAAATTTAAATGAACGGTTGATCTTCCAGCTTTGATAATTTCTGATTTTTGGTTAAACGTCAAACTTGAAAATGATATTTTTAAAATTTGATCTGTACTACAGCAATGACCAATTTCAGTTGGAAAACTAGACATTTTTACAAATAATTTGTATTTGAAGCACTGACGAATGACTTAGGGTACAAAAAAAGATAATCTATCCACATTCAGAATACAATAAATCACAGAATTGTCTCACAAAATAAAACTATACCACCATGTTTTGAACAACAATCTGACTGAATTAAAACGATATAAATTATGTTTGTCTATGACTGAACTAATCTAAATAATTATCACGAGATACAATTATTTGTTATTTTTAAAATCAATTAATAATTATATCTGATTGAACCCAATAGACATTATTTTTTTAAATCATCTTATTTATTTATTATTATTTAAAGCGGCAGGCATAGACAATAAACTTTGCAAAAAGAGTTGGAAGGCGGTCACTCGAACGCTTCCAAGACGTGATAAAATTTGTAGACTTGCTCGAAGACATGAGTCATATAAGGTATAGAAAACCATTTTCGATTATGAAGTCAATAATCGACAATCGTCATTCAAAGAAAAACAACAGATGTCGTCACTCGCTTGTAATTTTTTGTTTGATTCTAAACTCGGCTAATTTACATAGTCTACATTCAAATTCACACAATAGATGACTCTTAATATTTTAAAATTTTCTATATATTTTTTTATTGCAATTTGAAATAAATACTTGAAGATATAGTTTTCTTAGAAGGTAGGCTTTAAATAATCGCTTAGTATGGAGCCTTCGCCACTGCTGAAATGTCATTTTGAGTTCCATAGTAACGCACGTATATATTAATAATTTGGTTGCCAGGACCCCAGACCCCTAGCAACCAATAATAGTGGATTGGTTTACGGATTTCTTCCGAAATAACTTTTCATACAAAACGGAATTAACTGAAAATGAATTCAATTCTACTTAAAGATGGACAAAAGTAGTAAAAAAATGCATTGGCATCGTGTTCTGATATATTCTAAAAGTCTAGCTAGTCGGGAAGTTAGTTAAAATCGATTGCAAGAATTGTACTGGATAAACAACCACCGGACAAATAAGAATACGACCGAATAAAAACGTTGTAAAATACCTAACATTATAGGGTTAACAATATGCATAGCTACTTACTGCACGTGTCGATTTGAATACCGATATGGATTGGTAGGTGTATATTTCGATAAAGCCGGTGTATTTTATGTGAGTTTATTTGGTATTGTCTTAAAATAATTTATATTTATAAAAATACGAAAAATTAATACAATACAGTCAATGGGTTACGAAGCTTGCGAATGAAATGCGTACACGCGACTAAGTGATTAAGTGCATATTACAGGGATGCAACGCTGGTGTTCTATTTACGCGATCGCGCAACAAAGTCGAGTCTATTTCGCAAAATGTGTACGCACGTCAGATAGACACGTACAGCTTATTTTTAGCTGTGCATACCTTGGCAGACAGACAGGCAGATGGATATGTATTTACCAATGTATTAAATTCTTATTTTCCTACCGTATTCTTCAATTATGTGTACACAATATAAAAGGTATTTAGACAATTAACGCTCATGTACACACGTGAATTGTGAGGGTTAAGAATTTTTTTCAGATATTTAGATATGTTTTAGTATATTATATAGTTGCATATAGAAAACATTATTATTGATGATCATTTTTATTTTCAGGATTTCTATGTCACAGATGGGACAGATTACACCTGGGTACATAATAATGAATTTTATTATGGTATTTTTTACCTTCATTTATTTCTGTTGGGGGGTGTGGTTACGTCACTGACTGGCATTATTTAGTGACACAATAGCCATGCCAATTTTTAACACACAAGGAAGGAGAAAAAAATCAAACACCCAATAAAATTATTGGAACGTTTTATTATGTAGAATTGGGTAAATATCTGAGTCGAAATCAAATCATGACCGTTGAGCTTAAATAATAATAGGCGAGCGTGAAGAAACGCCCGTCACGTTTATACAGTCGATTAGGCAATAATTTTTGGAAGTGGCTTTTAACGATTTGTGTGAAAATTAATCGACGGCTTCGCGAAGTAGAAACTGTAACTTAGAAATTATTATTAACCTCTTCCGGTCGGTGCAGGTCAAACCGGTGATAAATTCGTGTGCATTTAAACACCGTAAGAATATTACACAGGTACAGTAGGATTTACAGCCACACTCAAATACCAACCGAAGTACCAAATAGCTCATTCCGATAGTAATAACGTCAATTTCGCGATTCCAACTGAATGGTACTTGTGTTATATTTATAATAGGTATTATAAAACGTCAACAATAACAATTGAGCGTAGTTATACGCAAAGCAGCCAAGCCACACAAACCTAAAACAGAGATAGAAGCACTTTTATGTAAAGTGTGTTTCTTTAAATCCACAAAGCCTCTGTATTCTGTTTATACCTCTTGAATGATAGACATTATATATATATGATTTTGTGTAACTTATAAATAGATAAAAGCATAAAATCTATGAAATTTTGGTGTTTTAGCAGCCCAGGCTGTTTTGTGCAAAACGGGTTTTTAGAATGTGCATTCTTGAATGCAGCCAACTCTTATTTTTGTACGAAAAATCGTTATTTTTGCATCTATTTTCTTTAAAAAAAAACCTTCTGAGTTATTCAAGTATTATGGTAATTTCAAAGTTTTGAAAATAAATCGAAAAACTTGTAAATTATAAGTACATTAATATTTAGTTGCCTGGCACTAATTTTTATACGAAAAATCTGTATATTATATTATAATAGGTATTTATTAAAATGAAAAACATAGGTATATGTAATTGAGAAAATAATGTTTATTAATTGAATGTAGAAAAACACACCTTACAGTCAGGATTTTAATAATTAGGTAAGTACATATATTATCATATGGCTGCTTTTTGCAGGACGAATATGGCATATTTTTAGAACGCATTTATATGACATTTTTGTATGACAGCAGCTTTAGATTAGTGCAGAACGTAAAACAAACGTGTGAGATTATGGAAATAACAATAACTCATTTTTTTCAAAATTGTGGCTTGGCTGCTTTGTGTATAACTACGCTCAATTAATCGTGAAAGTCAGAATCAATATAATAATATAGAGACTACCAAGTAGCTAATACGCGCCTAATATTATTGATAGTAATGTATCGGATATTTCTGGGGATGTTCCGTACCTACAACATCTATGGAACACGCCACTGATACTAATATAATATTGATGTGTTTTTGTATGTCAATATGCAACCCGTACTCGCATAATAATAATTATAATGCATATTATCATTTCAAGCTAATTTGACTTGCCGTAACGCCTTATAAGTAGATGGCCTTTATCGCTAGCAATAGAAATAATGAACACGGGTTTTATTATGTTATTTGCCATACACTTGCCCAAGAATGCTAGATTGTTTATCTATTTATTCACTTTCAATGCACTATCACCAGATTGTCGTATGGTATATGTATGTACAATCATAGTATTATTTACTGATAATGCTTTGTGGACGGCTTACTTGGAAGCAGGGTTGTCAACCATTTCTGAGACAATATGGTTTTAATTTGGAATGTTTCTTGCTAAAAAATAACTTGCAGATCGAGACGTTTATTTGCTTTAGCTTTTCTTCTGTTGTGAGCTATTTCTTTTAGCTTGGCTTTTGACTAAGTACTTTCTTTTTCATTTCCTTGACAATGTATCACGAATTAAATCGGCGATTACATTTTTATAGTTTTATAACCAACTATATTTTCCAAGTGCTACCAATTATTGTTTGGACAAGACTATTAATTAAAAATTTGACATGCGTGGTAGGTATTTGGGCTCTAAAATTTCAGAAGATATTGCGTCCAGTCTGTGGGTCTATTCTATACTTGTCGACCCCTAAAGTGATAAAGTGATAAATATTATCAAACTTGCGGTTGAAAACGGTGATTACGGGACGGCTGGCAACCCTACTTACCTGCAGCCGATAAAGTGATACAATTTCGCATGAGCTGATAACAAAATAAATATTAAAGAGATAATAATTCATAGCTGAGTATGTTTTCTCATTAACTAAGTATTTTTGTGTAATATTTACTAGAGTATTTATTTAAGGAAAAATATTTTCGACATTGCAACACTAGTTAGGTCGAGCATTGTTGTTTTGTCAATTAGCATGACATATCAATGACAGTGTCACTGCTGTTCTCTATAATAGCAGGCATGTCCTACTTCAAGTAGGCTGTGATTTACTTTTTTCTCTTTTTTCCATGTCCGATCCTAATATGATCAATGATCATATTATGGGCTTCCACAGCGTGGAGGTTTGTGTTAGCAGATTTTGTTTTTACGAGAAATGGATGTAAGCCACTTGCTCAACCTATTAGGTCCATACTCTGACTCATACACAAATTGAAAAACAATATGTGTACTTGCCAGACCCAGGATTCGAACCTGGGACCCACGACGCTATAGTCCGACGATTAAGCCGCGCAGCCAACGTGGCTGATCTACTATCCAGTATCAAAACTGGCAGTGATCTCCCACATTCTCCTATGCTCATTCAACTCAAAGAAACGTATTTTTGGCTGACATTGATGCGTTACAAATTAAACAACACTTATCTTTCACCAAAAAGAAATATGTACTCAATTTCTCATTCGTTGTTAAAATTGTGGCTTCGTGTGGGTACTCATTGCATTCATCGTCAAACTATTCCATTAGTGTCTAAAGAGCTTATTGCTCGACGGTAAAAGGGGACTAGATCTCAGTTTAAAATACGGGGATTCACATATTCCCTTTCTCTCCCTAACACAGTAGGTCGTGAGTGATTCAATACGAATTCATCGTGGTTAATTGAAAAATCTAATGCAATCATATTTTATAATAACATAAATACACGGTTTTTTTTTACATTTTCACTACCAACTCAATTCCTAGCCCGTATTGCGATCGACGAAGATCTATCTCGCGATCGACACGTTAGACATGTCTGCTCTACACAATGGATCAGACTTTTTATGAATCGGTTGCTTAACGGATAAATCATTCGACCAGCAAGCAATTGTTGTATGTTCGAATCCCACTCCGATGAAGATTTTCCTAATAGGTATGTTTACTTTTTTTATTGTGTTAACTGTCAATGGTGGGACTGCATTGTATTGTTGATAAATTTAATAAAACACAAAAAAATAGTATTTATTCCACTTTTATTATTTAATAAATCTGGATCCTTCAGAGGGACATTTTTAACTGAATAATATTTATAAAACAGGTATTTAACAAAACAATTCAGAAAGCGACACAAATAATCTATCAATACATTGCACTATCCGTCCAATAATATGTAGTATGTTTCTGAGATCATAATAATAAAATAACGCTACATTCTTAAATATTGTGTATAGGTATTCAGTATACATTCAATGAAAAATAATTAAACGCAAACTTAATAATAATAACATTCAAATGTTAAAAATAAATTCCTACATTGTCACTTCATTCATAAAACCAACACTGAGCGAGATATAAAAACCTGGAGATAAAAAGTCTTACGATTAAACATTCTTCTTGGCTAAAGTAACGTGATACTAAAACGTTGGAAAAGTGCTCGGATTCCTTCACAAGAGACGACGTAAGCAACAGGTAAATATTTCGAGTGGCCTTTGATAGGGGATAGGTACGTAAGCACTCCACGGAAATCGATCACATACTTTGTCGGGAAACGGCGAGAGAGGAAAACAAGATTAAACTCTGAATGAGATTTTTGTATGCAATATACAACGTAGCTACAACATTGTTATAGACTCGCATGGAGTTGACATGATAAGAGAAGTTATATGGAAAATGAACGAGCTGCCAAGGGGAAAATGAATATTGTGTGTCGAGTACCTACTTGTAAGGAATATTTATCAGGAAAAACACTTCACGTAACATTACGGGGGTGTTCAATAAATACGATAATATGATAACTTACAAAGAAATAATATAATTAAGAGCATATTGTATTAACAATGCCATAAATTATTGTCCATTCGAATCGGAATTGGTGAATTATTTCGTTCGTAATTCACACGTTTAAAATATGTATACAAAAACCCATGGCAGTAAAATAAAATATAACACTAATTATTAAGCAAATTGCAAACGGCTCGATAGTAGGTATCTTGCGAAACTAATATAGGTACCTACCTATAGGAGGATAGCGTCGCCAAAGAAAGGCAAATAGAGCGATCTACGTTAATGCAATAATTAGGAATACGAGAAATACTTTTGCTTTTTATAAAGCGATTGATTTCGGATTTGTGTCACGTGCCTTTATTTATATGATTTATATTTTATGCGTGATTTTTATTTTTTATTTTAGATAGCGTATGAATTTTGAGTATGTGTTTCCATCTTGCCTATATTAAAGCGTAAAGTGTTTTATCAGTGCTAAAGTATGTATCTGAAACAGTGACCTTACCGTGAGGCGTAAACAGTGTAAACCCCAATTATTCAGATCATGGATTATGCTAGTATTACTCGAGTGACAGGTTATTTATTAAAATCATTTAATCGAGTCAATCCATTATGATAATTTTTTCGATCGAGTTGACCTCCATCTCCTCCAAATAAACCGCGAGTGAATAGTCAAGTTCATTTTAGTTGTCGCTAAAACGTCATTTTGTTGGAGTGCTCAAAAATCAGACAATCATAAATCAATATGTACCTATATCACAGCTCTCCCTCATTCTTGTTGAAAAGTATACTTTGTGATGTCCTAATAATTCTAATTCTTCGATAAGAACATTTTTGTAGTTCTTGGTGCATCTCTATTATTGATTTCACTTTCTTACCCACATTCTCTTTTCTTTTCCCTCGCTAATTACTTCATTCATTTCTTCTAATATAGTCATAACAAATAAATTTATTCATTTATATATGTTTACTTTTTTATGTAAGTAGGTACTCTGTGTTTAGCTTGACATGCCAGTGAGCCATGCACTAATCCTAATGTATGTACTGTATTCGGACACTTTACACGAATCACTCGCAACACGATTAAAATACTAGCATAATCAGAACTAGGTTTAAGACAAATTCAAAAACTACGAGTAGCATAACGTTGCACGGAAAAGTGCGTGTTGGGCATAACGCGGAAAACCCACAAAAGAAAGTAATGTATAAGGAAGAAGACAAGAGTACGCGGCGTGATAGATGTGGCACTAAACCTAAACGACCACAATGACACTCTAAAACCCTATGTAGTCGACGAATACATCAACCATGTGAATGTAGGACGTATCAGCAAAGAGCGGACGAAACTAAGGGAAACATCCATCCAGCTGTAGATCGACCCCGGTGAATGATGATGAAATAACTGTAGGTAGGTATACAGTAGAGGTGATCAGCATTTACATGTAACATTTAGATAGGTAAATAAATACTAAGTAGGTACCTAGTTATATTTTGACGCAACTAGGCAGAATTCGAATTCAATTTTCACCAGTTTCCAGTACCTACGTACCTCCTTACTTTTATTATTTTTCACTTCTAAATTTCGCAACAACAAATTATTTATCTCCACTCGAATGGCGCTGTGACGGACGGATTCATTTTTTACGCAACGGTAATAATGCCTATCAGATTTTTAAAACATTCCGCATTTTTGCGCTTAACTGTTACTACTAAGAAAATTGATGATCCGTAAGGTAAATGGTCGTTGGTATAATCGATTACTTGCACATCATAAACCCATCACTAACAAAACGATGATTACAAATCAAAAATATACGCAATCCAAAATATCATCTTTTCAGCCACTCAGTATGACATTAAGATTGTGTACATAATCTGGTGTTCCAAATAAAAAACGTGATGTCAATTAATAGTTTACATAGGTACTTAAATCAGGAAAAAATATTAAAATATGACGCTGAAGGTCGGGGATTCCAAATGTTGATAATAAATAACAATTTTCTTTTTCCAACGAATAAATTGCGTAATAAGTAACGCAATTTAGAAAGCGCTTCAGTGATTATTGTAAAAAAAATATTAATTAATTTCGTCGCAGTTAGATAAGACAAGTATAACTTAGTGGTCAGAGCACGCGGGCGCGAATCCCGGGGACGCAGGTTTGAATCCTGCTGGGTGTCGTATTTTGTTCAAAAGGATTTTTTCTAGTGGTTATATATTTGAAATTATGTATGTTCATAATGATGTTTCTTTATGTGAAAAGAAAAGCTGGATAAGTTGTATATATTGATAAATAATTTAATATGCCAAATTAATTACACTTAATGCATTATCGAATCAATGACGCCGAATTAGTAAATATCGCACATAAATTTATCAAAAATTCAAGCCTCTTTTGACAAGCTGAAAAGATACGATCGACAGAAATATCAGGTACCTAGAGCGGAATGCAGAAACATTTGTCATAACTAAAATTTCCTTAGCAGAAAACACTATGCAGAAACATTGTCCTTAGTTAAGATCATTTATATTGAAAATAATACCATATTTAAAAATTCTCTTTCCTATAGTTTAGGTAAATTATTTTATAATTGTTAAACGATGACAAAAATATGACAACTGCATTTTATAAATGCAATAACTATAAATACATATTAATATTTAATTATAATACTCTTATGTTTCCGTTATAAGTCATTATACGTGATTCCACAGGCACCGCAAGATATTTTTTTAACATGGTAACACTAGCGTCAGGTATCATTCTATCATCTGGCATCTTGTATTTCTGCGGGCTGGCGTATAAAAGTAAAATAATATTCTGCATGTACATGCCAAACGAATTAACACTATCAATATACATATTGAGATACATTGTTAAATGAATTTGAGTGTATGGACTGTTTTATAGACATGCGAATTTATTTTGACAGCAGCTGTCAGTGGTAAATGGTAATACAGAAGGGGCGTGTTCATAACAAAAGTAGTCTACGGTTAAGGATTCCTTAACTCAATACTCAGGATTGTCTATAGTTAAGTCATGCTTTTCGGCGACTTATCCTTAGGATCGAAATCTTAGATTGTGCGTGCCGCTCCTCGATCTGATAAGCGTATAAAGAATATAGAATATTCCATCCAGCAGTAGATTTACAACTGGTGTTTGAGATGAAAGTCTCCCACCCATATAATCCACGGCCACTGGTGTATTCATTTTTTATTGTAAAGACATTATTATCGATGGAAATCTGGTTATTAAAATTCGATGATTTTGATCACTCAATGTCCATCCACTGATTCATTCTGCTAACTTTTATCGCATAGTTAATGACGTGTGACCCACAATATTATAATCGTGCAGGCAGGTAGTTAACTTTAGTCATGGTTACGTCTTGTTTATTACCGCGACTGTTTCTCTGGTTCTCTCCATGCGAATTGCATTTGCTAAATTGCACGTATTTTGGTTTTATATTACTTAATACACTCCACTCCGCAGAGATGGATTCATAAATGCGAAATTAATTGAATTGTGCCGGTTGTGCAGTGCGGCTTTGAATTTTATATCTGGTGCAGAGCTATTTCCAATTACTGCGGAGTCTAGTTTTTCAGTAATGGAAAAATTTTGAAATTATTGCTGCGTGTGACCTGCGTGTGACCCACAGTTACAAATAATGGCACTGATCATAATTATCTCATCATAACCTACCATAATACGGCACCTAGTAGGTACTTATTATAATTAGGTAGGTACTTACTACAACAATTTATATTTTTTAAAAAATTGGAAAATATTAAACATAAAACTTTGCCTTCATCTATATAAAAAAAACTCCGTCAATTGCAGTTGCGTTTTATTGAATGGTAAATGATAGAATATGTATAGATAATCGATTAAATTAATTAATTATATATATAATTATAAAAATTAATAAATTAATACTGAAACAAACTGTTATACTGTACGACAACATTATTTAGGCAACAACAGGAAGTCACACTTGTCGCGAATAGAATATTTCTCAGTGTTGTCATTTTTTGAGAAAACACATCCCGCGAAATTAGGTTTTTAATTTATATCAATCAGTAAGTTCTCAGTAAGTAATTAATTTAGGAGTCCAATTATTGTTCGATAAGTATCAATAGAAAAATTATTTTAAATAATTTCATCTCTTAATTATTACTATTATATTAGGATAATTAATACAGCGTAATTATTGAATTTGGAAGGAAATATATCATTGAACCCACATTAACTGATAATATTGCTGCAGGTATTTATTAATTAAATAATTAGGAGAACACAAATTATGACTAAATAAGTAGAAGTGAAAGATATAACATATTCAATATGATTTTGATGACCCAATCACATTTTTTTATAATTTACAAATTAATGATGTCTTTTATATCGTATTTTTAGTAAAATTGTTGTCGAAACACATACCTACTGTGAAAATAATTTTCTATAAATTAAATTATATCCACCTAATATTATAAATTTTAAAACAATATTTACCTACTTATCGGTTTAAAAATACAAGGACAATTAATTAACTGTCTAAATACATTAATACTAAAGTAAATGTAACCGTCGCCGTAAAAATTCTTTGCTTCCTTGAAAATCCATGCACTCTCCTAAGGAAACCAGTAAGTTTTGCAGCGTCGGAGCTTGTTTGTGGACAGGATAAAACTCCTGCATTTTTTGACGTATGGTACATAAGGCCATACTGTCCAATGCAATCTTATTTTTTCCAGGCGTTACGATTTTTGAAGAGGAGGCACTCGCTGTAGTCATTTCTTTCATGATTCTAGAAACTGTCCTTGGGATATTCTTGTAAATTAATGATACACTACGTATAAGTATCTAGATAATTTTAAGCATTTTTGTAAATTTTACATCTCCGTAATAATTGATTTAATGCCAATAATGTTTATTCTTGAAAATATTCTTCTTGCCAATTTATTATTACACTGCCAGTGTACTTAAATGATCATTTATACTTAATTATTATACGTCAAAAATATTAATAAAATACATTACAATACACACAACTATATAATATACAAACATAATTCCCAGTTTTTGGGGAAATATTTCTAGTATTACAACACTGAATTTTGACATACCTGACAATGACAGCAACCTGTGATATAGTATTGTATAGGCTAGCCTTTTAAATGCGACTCTTTTTCTTCTTCACGATACATCAAAAGTTTACTAATAATATTTCGAACATGACTTTGTATTGTTTTAGACATCTTTTGAATATAAAAAGCTTCAATTTACGTAAATTGATAGATGCGTCCAATACGACTGTCAAAAATGTAATGAATAATTTGGGGGCGTTCCTTTTTTGAAACCGGAAGTTCGATTAGCTGATTGTAGTTCAAAGTTTTGCCACGTAGCCAAGATGAAGTTGCCGGACAATAGTATAAGTTACATATTTAAGTGTGTGTTGTGTATATTCTTACAGCAAGTCCATATTTCATCAAGAAATAATATAATAAATTCTCAGTGGTTTAAATTTATCCGCATTCTCACAATGATTATTACGCATTATTAGCATAAGATCGAAGGAATCAGCAATTTTGTGTAACAATGAGTAAGTACCTATATCTTTGAAACCTGTCTGTGTTCCCTGGCCTATATTCTACCATCCAATATATTAATGAAATTGCGACAGCTTCAGTTTGACGCACTCCTGAGTAGGGAATCCAATCCCGAGCCAAAATTCTGATCCCGGGATTGGCATTTTTTCGATTGTTAATATAAAAAATTTATATTTACAAATATCATTGATAAAATCGGTCAAAAATAAATCTAGTATAATTTATACTATTTAAGACATTTATTGTTAATATTGTATACCTACGTTCAATCTTGGAAATACACAAGTTTAATGGAGTAAATACTTTATATTGTAATATAAATAATAATGTGAATTTAATAGGAGATTGCTGTTTCTGATAGTAAAGACTTAATGAATGGCTTAGCGAGATTTAAAATAGTAAAGCAATTAATCATGGCGTACTTATGGCCTTTCCGCTTCATAAATCGAATTAGTCAGCCAAATATGAAACTGCCGTAAAACGTATGATATCATGGTGGAATTACTTTGTTAAAAGTGCGAAGCATTATTTTTTCCAATCTTTCCATTTTTAATAATTTATGTGAAAAAATAAAATGAATCGGCAACCTACACATGGGTATAAATCAAACTTCATTCAAACTCAGTTTATTTCTAATGTAGTTATTTTTTATTAAAGTATTTTTTCTGTTATATTTTCGCTTTTATTTTATTTTCCATAAAAATTGATAAAAAAATCAATCCCGAAATCCCGGGATTATGTTTATCAATCCCGGGATTCATGAGTATCGAAAATAGCTCGGGATCCCTACTCCTGAGAACTAATACATAGATTGGAAAGCAAATTCTTCGAAATTACGAATCGATTAAAAAGCTTCTCTATAATTTTTTACCGAATATATTAACAAAATACATAATAATTTTTAAAAAACAAAACAGAACATGAAGAAATATGAACAGCCCGTGAAAAATTAAAACATTCATTTTTGTCGTATCTATTTATTAATTAAATTCTTATAAAACTTAAGTTTATAAAAAAAATATAAATATAAATATTTAATATATACCTATAATGTTGCCCATTTGGCGTAAAAATCTGATTTTATCTGCTTGATTTTGATAATCATGCACACACAGAATTATTAAACTCATTATTTCGTTGTACCTAGTCCTCCAAGCATTTTGAACATATTATATTGATTAAGACGAGATTTACCTAGCTATATATAGCACCGAGTTGAATCCCGTTTAATTGAGGCTTTCCAGCGATTAGGAATGCAGATATTATATGATTTATTTTTATTTATACTTTTACGGCGTATTGAAAACCTGTGTTATTAAAAATCTATGCAGCATAATATAGAGATGCGATAATAAAATTTCAATATTAAATGTTATATTTTTCCAGAAATGTCATAGTTCTGTTTATCGGTGTTCTGTTTTGTCACCGTTCTGTTATAGCATGTATGTTCATTCATGGAACCAAGTCAATATTCACAAAAAAACTAAAGCCAAACATTTTATAAACGTGTTGATAGGTAGATAGATAAATACTTAATTAATATTACAGGATTTGCAAATTTCCGCCACTGGCGGCTTATAATTCGTTAATTAGAGTAATCTATACCTAACTACTCAGGTGCCTTTGAAAATAATTAACATTCAGTTTTAATTTTTAATCAACTAAGTGTCTCATGTTGCATGTTGATACCTAGTGTTAATATATATATATGACACACATGAGAAAACTTAACGTACATATGAAAAATAAATAGATACGTTACCGCTATATTCAACGAGATTAGATAAACACTTTTGGTGAAATGAATGTAAAACGATAACAAAATTTATTTGTTAATAAATTAATGGAATTTTAAAATGCATAATAAAGGTTATTAAAATGTTGTTTTATAGTCAAAACTCGATTATGTCTTTCACAGTGAAATACAGTATGATCATGGCTACTTGATGTGTATCTACGGTATTCTAGGGTTAATGGCGAAGAAATAGAAAACGTAAAGTACATACTGCTACAGGTATTGATACTCATATTGTTAACATTGAATCATAAAGCATCAAGTCAATTTAAATGTTGTAAGTACAGAATACACAATTAATTTGCAAGAATACCTTAGGTATATTATTCTTGTGTATCGTGATAAAAGTTAAAATAACCAATACAGACCCAACATTGTTTCTATCTATGGATATGAATTTATATAACTTTGAAAGGGCTATTTGAAAAAACTTTACCTCACATGATCCGAGCGTGTAATTACATTTACGTCAACGGGTGGCGAACATCGCTATAATTAAACGCAAGATAATAACCTAAAAACTATAGATGGCGTCACGTATGTTATTTTTTTTGTAACATCTTGTACTCAGTGGCTTGAGAACTCGCCCGGCAAGTGAAAGATGTGGTTCCAAATCCCAGCCGTTTCAAGATTTTATTTCATAAAAAATATTCTTATGTATTTAAAATCTACCTATTTTCAACAAAGAATACTACATTCTTAATTTATGTTCAATCTTGAATAAATAATACACCGAAATTTGAGTTTGTATGAAATACACGAAATAATCATCCATGGAATATGTAAATAACTAGATAATAATATAATGTACTACGATATACTGAGAATATAATGATGTTTTAATCAAATTATTTATCGTAAGAAGAGAGAATATGAGTCAGTACTTAAGTAGGTGTATCTCATATTCAGGCATTGTTTAGTGATTCCACATTTTCCCTCGCATTAATAATATTAATGTAAAAAGGTCTAAATAAGCGGCCAATTATCTGAAAAGAAATAATAACTTAGCTGGTAAAATAGTGAAGTTTTGCTGGATAAATAAATTAAAAATGTCTAAATCGCAGGTGCTGTTCGAGAATAATTTGCATAAAACGCTCATTGGACCTGTATTATTTATTGTTCTTACTTGAACGCCTTCCTCTGTGCTCACAAAACATACTATATAATATGTAACTAAGTTTTTTTATTATTTCATTACAGGTGAACTTTTAAAAATACATATTAATTATTTATCTTGGTTCATTGAGAAACAACTGAATTGTTTTATTCATAGATAAACAGAAGGGCACCTTGTGATTTTAAACGATTAAAACAGGTCTCCATTGGTATACGATACAGATTTTATAACACGTTCCATAATCGGTTAGCAACTGAATAATCCAAATACAATTGGTCGAGAAGTCCCTAGCGACGTGATGTATCTATTACTCAGTTGGTGTAGAAATAAAGATACGCTTGGACGAGCTTTAAGATAAAATAAGATCCACATGCTTGGTGTTGTTGAAGCATAGTGATTTACTTATTTTCATAAGGTTAACAAATTTTTACAACGTTTTTCTTAGGCCGTATTCTTATTTGTCCGGTGGTTGTTTGTCCGGTACAAATCTTGCAATCGATTTTTAACTAACTTCCCGACTAGATAGACATTTGAAACTTTTAGAATATATCAGAACACGATGCCAATGCATTTTTTAATACTTTTAGCCATCTTTAAGTAGAATTGAATTCATTTTTAGTTCATTCTGTTTTGTATGAAAAGTTATTTCGATACCATTATTGGTTACTAGGGGGTCCTAGCAACTAAATTATTATATAAATAATAAATTTCATTATTCAGTATATCTATCAAGTACCTACACATTTTTTTGATCGTTTAAGCTAGTCAAGTCAAGATTATATGATTCAACAGAAAATTTAAAAACGTTGTATATAAAAAGTTATTTTAATCTTGTAATTATTACTTAATTTTAATAAACCTGTAAAGAATACGTAAATCACAAAAGCACAATGTTTTTAATGTTAATTACTACTTAAAGAGAACTGCGAATTACCTTTTAACTTTACGTCTACACGTCGAAAAATTTCATTAGAATAGAGAGTGTAAGAAAATAAGCGGCACACCGGTTGGATAGGTCTGTCATAAGGACATACTTTGTTCGACAAATAACTAAATCCGGTTTTGAACACAACCTTCTTTCCACTAAGATATATCTCAAAATATAGTACCTAACTATGTACAATTAATTAATTACCGGCGCCCTTTACTTGAGAATTGCAAAATAATTGATGTGTACCAGTAAGTACACGTATGCTAAATTTAATTTATGGAAATATATTTAATTGGAATGAAGTTTTCAATGCAGTCAATTATCCTTGGAGTAAAAAATACGTGGGTGTCGTCGCAGGTTCAACGCTCGTGACTATAGTGAACCCGGGTGAAGTCATCTTCATTTTTTTTTTAATCGTTTAGCTTTACCCGATCGCCTTGATGGCCTGGGCAGGAAATTTGTTCGCATTCGCACATAGGGTACAGTGCAAACTCGATTAAACCAACTAAACACGGTATTGTAAAATAAACCCCCGTTGGATAATCGAACCAGAATTAAACCAAATTAAACTGTTCTCCGAAACTTTCATGGACAGCACCAATAATTGAAAAGGCGGCGACCAACAGTGGTAAATATCCATTGAACTGAAGATTAATAGAAATTAACAGTTGTATCGCAAATGCACATACGCCCCTTTCAATTATTGGAAATGCATTAAACCAAGTGTAGCCATGCTTCATCTGTCATATAACATAGACTACCGACTGGGCAAATTCTGTACGTATCGTAATATTTTTGGGTGTATTGTGCTCAAATATTATACGGATCTTTGGTGATTGTTTTGTTGACAAACATTAATAAAGGTATAAGTTGGAAAAGCCTGACAAAAAAGTGTTCGTATCTCCCACTCGGTCCAATATTTTCTCACTTTCTGACTTCGGTTTTTCTACGTTATAAATACCTATATATGTGGTATTTAGTCAATTTAGTACAATTTTAATTTCCAGATAAGCATACAGTTTTAATAAGTTCTGTCACCCGATTCGATAGGTGAATCCAAACAATTAAAATACTTAGCGTAGGTATTTGATGGTTAGTGTAACAATTGTGGTTTCTTTTCTTGGTTTACTTTACAGGGAGAAATTAAAGGTTCAAACTCTTGTAATTAAAAATATCAGTTCACACTTATTATGGATTTGACTAATAGTGAATGCTCTTTTTTAAATCTTATGTAGGTAAGCCCTGAATAAAAAATCTCATATTTATATAAAAATAATAAAACCGCTATTAATGTCAATGGCGAAGCGATCCGACATAAATAGTGAACAGTACTCATCAGCAACATCTTCTTGGCTACGTGTTAAAACTGTGAACTAACATGCTCCGCCCATGTTTAACCGCACTTCCATTATAAACTAACAAGCTCCTCCCATTTAGTAGACAACAGCGCCTAGCCAAGAAGATGTTGCAGAAGAGTAGATAGAAGAATATCTATCATGGTTTAGTCTATCTCTAGACTAGACAGTTTAATTGAATTAAAAAAAAAATAACCAACACCACCTGCAATGTGTATTCTTAGTTTAATGACAATGAATAAATATGACTGAAAACTTTAGTGTGTAGTGTGCACTATTTATGTCGGATCTCCACACCCTACATCCACCCATCGCCACTGATACATGTACAAATTATGAATTAACACTATTGCCGAACACTATCACTAATCAAAATGATAAAAAAATATTTCCATAAGATTGAAAAAGATAAACTACAATCAAAGAAACAAGAAAGGTGTGTTGTTCCTCGTTGCACTTTAATCCAATACGGAAATAGCGGCATGGAAAGAAAACACTTGTCAAACGAAATGTTTACACAATTGCGATAATTATTTACAAATATGTCGCATTTTAAATGAGGCTTCTGACATATTCTATCCATAAATAAGTCCTACGCTAACCTAGACAATGGGGTCTGCGGTCTTACGTTAAATTATGATCTCCGAAATAGGTAAAGATGCTGTGCATGCCTTCACTATCCCATATAAAACCAATAAATACCTATATTGAATGACAAACTAGCTGCCCGACACTGCTTCCTATGAGAGAACACGTGCTGTGGTATGGGATTTGCTATTTGATAATATCTTTTTCAAGCTTTGCAAACAGTTCTCCATTATTTTAAAGTAGATTTGTGCACGAATAATGTCATTTGGAACTAATGACCGCACCACTGAATTCAAACAAATCTGTTATCGAGTATTCACCAGTAACAAAGGGTGGAGGTAGGGTGTTTAGATCCTCCATAAAGAGTGCACATTACACTTTGGCAGTCATACGTATTTGTTTTTATTGAACTAAGACTACAATTTTCAGACGGTGTCTTCTCTTTTTAAAAATCAATTAAACCCCGCCTAAAACAAAACATAATACTTAGTTTTAGTATATTTTGGGCGATTTTATTCATACTAATTTGTTTTCGTTGGATTAAGAATACATATCACACATTGTTTTTAAATTCATTGAGCCCTGTCTAACCAAACTATAATAGATACAAAATATTATTCTACCTATAAAATATCCAAAGTTATGTATGATTTAATTGCATAATTTTAGATATTTAATATGTATACGAGTATTCTTTGACCACCTATTGTTTATTATGACATGGTTTTCGCAGGGTTTAATTGAATTTTAAAAACTAACCAACACCATCTGTAAATTGTAATCTTATTTCAATGAAAACAAATACAATTGTAACTGACAAAGTTTTCTTCTTTTTTTCTTTCGACCATGTCCGATCCTAATAGGATCATATGGGCGTCCACAGAGTAGAGGTTTGTATTAACAAATTTTGTTTTTTACGAGAAATGGATGTCAACCACTTGCTCAACCTATTAGGTCCATACCCTGACAGACACAAATTGAAAAACAATATGTGTACTTGCCAGACCCAAGATTCGAACCTGGGACCCACAGCTTTATAGTCCAACGCTTAAGCCGCGCGGCCACCGTGGGTTGACAAAGTTTAATGTGCACTATGTATGGCTGATCTTAACAGCCTACCTCCATTCTTCGCCACTGGTATTAAAAAAAAAATGTATTTTAAAATTCTAATATCCGTTGCGACAGAAATTGTTATAGGTATCTTAAAATATCCCTTGTAATTTTAATATAGGAATATGCTTTTGAAGTGCATTCCCGATGTCAAAAGACACCGCACACTATTGGAATTTATACAGCTTTACCTCATTTTCTGCGATCTGTTTTTATCAAAACGATAATATCCTTCTAACAAAGCATGTCAGTTTTGCACGTGTCACCGAATACCATAATCAAAATACATTCTCAGGAATGTGTCGCAAATGTATGAATATAGGACCTAATGCAAAACCCTGTCAAACACGTCGGGAGTTTTAGTAGAGAAACTACCGCTTGCAATTCGCAATCTTCCAAACGTGTTTTGGCGAATCCACGATAGGAGAGTCAACAAAGCGGTTTTTCTCGTGCTTCGTGTGAAAACCTACCAAACATCTTCAGAATAAAATAAACATAATTACTGTTAAGTTCGAGCAAAAAGTAAATATACACTTATAATGTTCGTGATCAATAGGTAAAGTAAGTTAGTAACCTTACGAAAGATAAAAATGACAATGTCTCACTCGTCCTTAAAGATACGTTTAATAATAATTATGCCGTGTATGTGTGTTCCGTGAATATTATACTGGATATAACAGGGATAGGTATTCCGGGTTTAATTACACCGCGAAAAAGACATTCGAGCAATGCTAAAAGGAAGGCTGGCGCCGTTTCTTCGGAAGATTTTTATGTTTCCCATTATCACATACCTACGTGCATAACTTACTAATGGAGTTAACAATCACGTAACACATGCGAAATATCGTTGTTCTGGCTGGACAGTTGCTAAGACACGAATAGGCTTCTCAACACGAAGAAGGAAGCAACGCCACCTTCAATCTCTCGGTAACCTCAAAGTAAATTCCATTGTTATCGGTAACTTACTAACTTAACATGCATATTGCCATGTTTCCAGGGATTCATCACTCTTGACACACTGACGTATTTAATATTCTTAAAATTCACCCTCAAGTTTGAATGTTTTACTAATCCCAGTTCCTCAAAGCATCGCATGGACGATACATGCATTTCAAGCCGCTGCAATGCATAATACAACGGTAGTTTCTTTTTAAAATTGTGGGTAGGTAACAGATACTATTAATTATTAATTAAGTTCCAGATGCATAGAATGTCACTAAATACTTCACAACCGTTTTTCATGCATTTAGGGTTTACTGCGTATAGTGATATGCGCGCGACAGATAACCTGCAAATCTGACAGCTGTCATATTTTTACCAGAAATCCCACGAATTAAATAAAACCGTTTTTAATGTCTCACTTTTTTCCGGCAACGGAAATTCCGATTATACGCACAAACACGTAAGACTAGCAGTATTAAATACTCTCACAACACGACGTGTTGACATGTATTATGTAAACAAACGCCATCTTTATAACACGTTAAATTCATTGCAATGTCAATAAAAAATGAGAAGACACTGTAGGAATAATGTAACCGTGATGCGTCTATTAACTCAAATTGTTTAAAGCTATATACTATGTCTATATTAAGTACCTAACTAAGAAAGAAACGGAAGACGTCGATATGATTGTGAGCATTTGAAGAGAATTGGAGACAGGGCCTGAAGAACGGATCCTCGCCCAGAGAGGAGACGATAATATGACAGCAGGTCGCAGTCAAAACCTCGGTAGAATTATTAAAAAAAAAAAAAAAAAACATTTAAGATTATTAAATTTATATTAGGCAGCTGTTACATTATGTACTTTCACCATTGTGTGTCGATTACAAAATATTTGAATAACTAATGTGGAATCTGATTAAAAAAAATATATATTAATTACGATTGCCGAACGCGACGTTGCCTTGTTAAATAAGGGATTTGCATCTGTCATTATATTTTGATACATACATATTATTATATGCATGCATTATATGCATATCGACGTTATTTAGATTTACGTCCACAATCTATGCATGTGTACCCAAGTACTACAAAATGATACTTATATTTAAACAAAACCAAATTATCTACAGTATGACCAGTGCCGGTAAAACGATAGGTAGGTACCCTGAACGCGCGTTCTAGTTAACGTGATTAGAAGGGAGAAGATAATACAATAATGTCAGTGACGTATGCGAGCGTAACACGTAGATATAAATAGGTTATCAAATGGGACCAAACGATGTGGGCGTAGTGCCACATTCCATCTCCTTCGTGCACCGGCAGTCCAGCCGGGCAGGCAACAGGGTGCATCGGATGCACTCGTTCACATGCACTGCACGTTATTATTATGTTGTCACGACGTCATCCATATTGAATGCAGATTTCGAATTATCGACGAGCGAACGGGTTTTTAAATTGAATATCCGATTCCGCGCTTTCATGAAAAAAAACATCAAAGCGAAGTAGGGAAAGTAGATAATTTGTCAAAATAGTTCTATGTATAGTTGATTATTGCTGTAAAATGAATGCTTAATAATTATGGCGGCAAACATTCATCAGTACCAGGGTTAAAGTAAAATACGCTGAGTTTACAATAATAATATTATATATACCATTATATTACGTATTTATTTCGTTACTGTATAGTCAATTTTATTTAACTATACTTCTTCCAAAACTTAATACTAAATATTACATATAATAATATGTTACTTGATACCTTCACGTTCAATATTATGAATATTACGTAAATATGTTTCGAATATCGCAGAGTTACCAGTCCAAAATACCACATTTCATACTACCCGCCAAAATTCAATTACCTACATAGTTGCAAAATCCTAAGTAGATAATTGAGTAGGTTAAAAGCGAAATGGCTTCTCTCAACCACTTACACATTGAGATACGCGGATAAAATATGTAATTACATAGCTTTGAAGGGGTGTTCGGTGTTTATATTGTTACAAAGAGTGGCTGATATGTATTTAAAAAACGGAGTGAAGCCCTTTTGCTTCTAACCTACTCACATGCAGCAGAAGCAAATGCACGATACTGGTATAAATAATATATCTAGCGATGCTCATCCACCGTGGCGATATTTGAAAGTCATATGATTGTAATTATATTTTGTAGAGACATGCTTTTCCTACAAAACCTGCCACGAACAAGAATCAGAAGTTAGTTTATGCTGGGAGCAATACAGGAGGAACTTGCCAAGACCCAGTTTGTGAATGGTGCACAGCACAAGGGTGTGCAGGATTCTTGAACAGCTGGCCTTGGATGAACTCTCGCCGCCGCATATGCCAAGTAGGTAGGTAACGCAAATTGTTAGAACGCATTTTTCATTTCTTCAAATTATCGTTATGCGAGAGTGCAGTGTAGTCTTTGTTATTGGCAAAAAGGGTACACTGGATAAATTAGACTGAATGCCTGTAAGAAAACCTATAGCCAGTCGTTTTCTCCGAGATCTGACACAAACATTTCAAAGTAAGTTTGTTAACGCAAATATACCACTGTGTTGGAGTTTCCTCTTAATGATGTTGACAATAACTGTTGCAATACGATGTCAGAATACAATGGAACCATAAATGAGACAAAAGTGCTAACAGTTTCCCAATGTAGTGACAGTTTTGAACAGTAGTTAGAGACTGATCTCACTAAACAACTACTTACATTGTTTAAATTAGCTTATCGAAGGAAAAATAACTACTAGATATCCATATACTTAGCTAATAGTTAATTGATATTTCAATTATTGTCAATCAATATCCGTTCAGATTTTGAACGTTAATTTAATTCTTGATTACGCGATGATTGTGACTGCATACCTAGACATGATGGTAGAAATTTGTTTCGGACTTACCATTTCTGGAGACATCGAGTTCGACAAGGTTCTCGAAGTTCTGTATGTCAGATGGGAGCCGGTGGATCTCATTGTCGCTTAGACCGAGCTTCCTTAGCCGGTGCAGCCGAAAGAAGTTCTGAAAAAAAAGCAAATAACTTTATTATCCATATGATCAAATTCTAATTACTTGTTCCAACAGTCGTGTTAAGTTTATTAAATATAACCCTTCGCAGTGACATATTATTAAGTGAAGGTTACTTGAGGCCAATTAGGGGTGCGTATTCCCTCAGTCTTGTTAAGTTGTACATCAATTTACTTGGTTACATGGTAAGTAGCTTACCTACAGGTGATTTTACCGTATTAAGCAGTTATTCAAATGTAACGTTAGTATATAGATAACTATCACTACCACTGTACATAAACAATGCAAAACGTTCGTATACGGGGCGTGGATAGACATGCAGTCAAATGATATTGAAATAGGTAGTTTCTCACTAAATTGCAGTGTTTTATTTTAGATAATCATTTTAAATTCATTTCTTATGGCAGATACGACAGTCTTAAAAAGATTTTAAGGCTATACTTCAGTTGAGGCATGGTCTAAAAAGATCGTGGCTAGGCGATGCGCGGATTTTGCAAATGACGCGTGCCGAACGAAATATAATTTGTCATAAAAATCCAACATGCGTCCATTTTATGTTATGTTTATTGTTATATTACTAATAATAATAGTATATTCATTGACATTGTTTTTTAAGTACATACGTAAAGTTTTTTAGTCGTCTTTACACGATTTAAGAATATTTTCATCCGACTCCATGACAAAACAAATCGACGTGCAGACACTTCGACTTTCGGTCTCCGATTGGCGACTAGTGAAAAATTTCGTCGCACCTACTGTTGAAAATTATTTGCCGTTTCACTGAAGTACGCTCTTAAGCAACGACAACTCACCTTCAAAAAGTCACTTAAACCTCATACAGTTTCGTGAATCATAACGCCGTGTTTGACTCATGGATTATTATTTTTTACAGTTTATTCGACTGCACACCAACATACCTACCGATATCTCGGAGGTGCGGTGTTGTTCAAATACAATATTACATTGTTAGAAGGTACTGCAGAATTTTTTGCCAATTTATGACGCGCTAAAATCGTCATAAGATAATAAGTGCACTGCCTATGATGCAAGATGACGCCATTTACGCATAATTAACTGTCTGACATAGTTTCCGGTGTATTTAAAAATAATTACAAGATAAAAAGAACTTTTTATATACCACGTTTTTAAATTTTCTGTTGAATTATATAAACTTGAGAATTCTATGTATTAATAATTTAGGACAAATAAGGCAATTGTCAACAAACCATTTTTTTTTGCTATTTTGCAACAAACAATGAAATGTCATTTTGATTTCCATAGTAACGCACGTATAGATATATTAATAATTTAGTTGCTGGGACCGCCCCCTTAGCAACCAATAATAGTGGATTGGATTACGAATTTCATCCGAAATAACTTTTCATACAAAACAGAATTAACTGAAAATGAATTCAATTCAACTTAAAGATGGCTACAAGTATTAAAAGAATGCATTGGCATCGTGTTCTGATAAAATTATATTCTAAAAGTTTCAAATGTCTAGCTAGTTGGGAAGTTAGTTAAAAACCGATTGCAAGATTTGTACTGGACAAACAACCACCGGACAAACAAGAATACGAGCTAATAAAAACGTTTAGACAGAAAATGGTTGAAATACAATTATTTATTTACGGTTACTTACTTAGTAAGAACGGCATGCACAATCTAAGATTTCGATCCTAAGGATAAGTCGCCGAAAAGCATGACTTAACTATAGACAATCCTGAATATAGAGTTAAGGAATCCTTAACCATATACTACTTTTGTTATGAACACGCCCCCTTCTGTATTACCATTTACCACTGACAGCTGCTGTCAAAATAAATTCGCATGTCTAAAAACGGTCCATACACTCAAATTCATTTAACAATGTATCTCAATATGGATATTGATAGTGTTAATTCGTTTGGCATGTACTTGCAGAATATTATTTTACTTTTATACGCCAGCCCGCAGAAACACAAGAAGCCAGATGATAGAATGACATTTGACTCTAGTGTTACTATGTTAAAAAAATATCTTGCGGTGCCTGTGGAATCACGTATAATGACATATAACGGAAACATAAGAGTATTATAATGAAATATTAATATGTATTTATAGTTATTGCATTTCTACAATGCAGTTGTCATATTTTTGTCATCGTTTAACAATTATAAAATAATTTACCTAAACTATAGGAAAAAGAATTTTTAAATATGGTATTATTTTCAATAGAAATGATCTTAACTAAGGACAATGTTTCTGCATAGTGTTTTCTGCTAAGGAAATTTTAGTTATGACAAATGTTTCTGCATTCCGCTCTAGGTATGTACATATAATCTGTAGAATAATAATATGAATTAAGTACATTAATATCTAATTGAAGTTATATGTAAATAAACTTATCTAAATAAGACTATTGTCAGTAAATTTAAAATTAAATCTATCACTCATCAGTAGTGAATCATTCCATTTGCTAGGTCGACGAACTTTTTTGCAAGATCCATTCTTTTGATGTGTTATGTTAAAGGTCATTCTTTGTGTACAGAAGTCTACAGCAGAATACCGAATGAACGGCTAATACTTTCCTATGGTTTCAGTCAATTTTAGATGGAGTTTTTGGATTTTTTTGCACAGGATAAAGACACTTACAAATTAATATTTTTACATCAGCCTTGCATTGCGAGGCACCCAGACAAGATAGACTGATAGAGGGAGCGCTTGAAGAACGCGGCAAGTCAGAAAATGGAGGTATGAGACGAACGTGTTTTAGTGAATTTCACTACCTAATCATTTATTATTTTTTTGTTCTCTAAGTCTAGACAAATATGGAAAAATGACAGCGCACTCTGCTCGGCGATGAGACAACGAGAATTTCATGTTTGTTAATAGGTAAGTATAAATAAAATAATTGATAACATGTCACTCTACCTATTTATATAGGGAGAATGATAACCATTATATTATATTCTTATTTAGAGAATTGTCCTAGTAAGATAAGTCTAGTGAATTTTTAAATTAGATTAGGCGTTTCAATATAAGTAAAGACGCTTCATTGTGAGTTTATTCCACTTTTTTCATTTTAGAAAAACGTTAAAAACAATACCTACCAGTGGCGTGCGGTGACTTTTAGTTGTAGGGGTGTTGTCACTATTTATTACAATATATACCTATTATCTATTTTGCGTTTGTAACTAATTGAATATTGGTTGACGGTCAATAATTTTGTGTCTGTAGTATTATAGTAGAGTGCTAGATTCGATATTATGTTCTAAAATATTAATGTAATTATGATTGTAGAAACTTTAGAATAAGTAAAAATTTCCCACACAAATACACAATAATTAATGTCTACCTAAATAATGTAATTATTTCTGAGGATGCTGTACATCTACAGCATCTATGGACTGCACGCCACTGATACCTATCTATTTAAAAATGATAATGTAAATTATATTCAATTCCACAGTTTAAATAGCAGGTACAAAATAGATTCATAGAAAACTTCTACAAATTATTGAAACATATTTAAATTTACCTGAGGATTACATGAGGAGAAGTGGCACATACAAACAAGTAAACAGTTAACAACTTGGTTAACAAATGGACTTGGATACTTTTAATCCTCAGCCCCTAAACACACCCGTAAATAAGTAAGCAATGCATGAAATCACTGTTGATAAACGATTTATTCCTGACACTGTAGCATGACAGAATATGTCCATGAGGAAATTAGTACCGATTTACTTATTCCAAGTTCCAATTCGTGTACAAAGGAAACTAGAGAAATATGTCCGAAAATTTTCTTGAAGTAAATAGTAAGGAAATCTACTCGAAACAATTAATTCGGCAATCAATGAATGGTACGGTTTCCAATTTTAACGTGATCATTCTTGTTACGAGAGAATTACATTTTAAACGTTTTCCCTCGCTCTACAGGCCACAGGTGAAATTCCTAATTAGTATAACTACCTACTTCAAAATTATTCATAAGGTGCCTGCGTCATAGCGAGAGGTAATAGGAGATAAATAATATTATATACTAAGAGAGGAAATGTACCATTCTCACTCATAATCGGAAAATATTATGAACCCAAGCAGACTTGAGGTTACACATTAACAGACGTTTCACGAAAAATGGTTGCTAGCCGTTCACCCAACCCACTCTGGGTCAAACCCAGAATGAAAAACAACATGACGTATCATTTTTTTGACAGGTGCGACACTCAATCCCGCTATCAGCCTCAGAGACGAATGCTCCGCCAGATACTCCACCGTGAGGCCACAGAAAAGGAAGTAAATACCTATTGGAAATATACATTGTCATAAGAGATTAAGTAGTACCCCAAATACAGTAAACAAACAAAAGGCTAAAACCCGGATCGAGCAATGAATCAACAATATCTGATGATGTATTAATTGTGTACGTACTGTGTACAGTGGTGCGTTCAGTGAGTTCCGACGCACCGACTGATCAAATTAAAATAGCATTTAAGTAAAATTAATTGTGGTAGATGTAATTTAATTATTGTATGACTGGTTTGAAGTGTTTCGAGGCCCATTTTAATGTCGTCTTGAGTCGATTGCATCATCTGTATTAAATAAAATCGTCGCTGCTATAATAGTAATTCACTTGTCATAAAAGTACTGTATCAGGTAATTAAATTATATATGTATGCGAGTAAATATTAGTACGTCCACGATGGCCGAGTGTCGCCTTATAATGTTGTGGGTCCCGGGTCTGGCCAATTCACGTGTTATTTTAAAATGAGTGTTTGAACCCAATAGGTTGAGCAAGTGGCCAACATACATTTCTCGTGAAAAGAGAAACCTCCAGGGGTGGGCCCGTAATATGATCCTCTAGGATCGAACGTGGTGATTAATATTGTAATGTAATCTTATTATTGTTTGAATACGATACTAATAAACACAGGAAAGGTCATACAGTAGATAATCTGATGGTTACTTAATTTAGGCACTGAGGATTACATTTAACATTTTACATTTAAAAGTTTAAAAAAAATAGTAAGAAGCAGTCTTCACACTACCCCTACCGCATACATACTTGATACTTAAGTATTTATGATTTAAATAATATTATGTACTTTGTATGAAAAGTTATATTAACATAAGTGAAACGGCAAATAATTTTCAACACTATGTGGGACGTAATTTCGGCCGCGTAGCCCAGTGTTATGTCTACTGAAATTTCAGTAGATCTAATGATATTTTTTGCCAATATACTTACTGAATTTTTCGAAATTCAATAAATCTACTGATATTTGTGTTTCTCCATAATTGTAAATTTACTGATGATTATTTTAATAATAAACTAGAAATGATTTACATTATGTGTATATATTTTTGTGTTACACTTCTAAATTGACGAAGAAAGGATTGTAACTCTACCCAAGGACGCCATCTTACCCATTAATATCATCATTGTTTACAATAAATTAATATTATTAGTTATTTTTATTCTTATTAGTCTTAAATCATATCTAATATACCACATTTTCCAAAATCTACTGATATTTTATGAAATCTACTGAATTTTTTGTCAAAATCTACTGAAATTTTAAATTTTGACTTGGCAACACGCCGTAGCCATTCGGAGAGTGAGAGTCGACTTGTGAGCTTGTCAATTTGTTTTGTGATGGCGTCGGAGGAATATATTCTTAAATCGTGTAAAGATGACTAAAAAACGTTCCGCAAGTACTTGAAAAAGAAAACATGTCAATGAATACACTATTATTATTAGTAATAAACAATAAACATAACATTAAATGGACGCATGTTGGATTTTTATGACAAATTATATTTCGTCGGCTCGCGTCATTTGCACAATCCGCGCATCGCCTAGTCACGATCTTTTTAGACCATGCCTCAGCTGAGGTATAGCCATTAGCATTTGGTCTGATCGGTCCTTCTGTAAACACCAAAAACGTTGATAAACAGAGATTTTTTATAGTACTAATGGATCATTTGAGAACAATACCTCGTTTACAGAATGTTAAAAACAGTTATGTGGAACTTATAATCGCATACAAATGATTTAACTAGGAAGTCAAATCACTTGACTCATCAGCTCTTCAATTATTATATGGTTTCAGTTTTCGCTGTTTCTTAAGTTGTCAAGATATGTATAGTTAAACAGTATATTTTTATACCAAGGACCCACGACGTGGTCTCCAAACTTTTTTGATCGCTAACCCATAATGCAGAATAAACCGCGCTTACCCACGATATTATAATAATAAATGTACCTACCTATTTACAAACGTAAATCTTTTAAATAGGTATGTATATTTGCGATTTAATTGAGCATACATCTACAATGAAAGGTATTGGGACGAGGAAATATGAGTTAATGTCATCATGACGTAATAAAATAAACAAACAATCTAATTATTACTAATAGGTACATTATTATATAGTTGTCTTGATTTATCTATCTGTAACGTATGGGAGAAAACATATGATGTAGATATGTATGAGAGAGTGAAAAAGGGAGATAACGTTACGAGATTAAATGAGGTAAGGTAAATTCTAAATTTGAAAAATATACTGTCACGCATATAAAAATGGAAACGTTAATTTTAATCGGGTCGTTTTTCTTAGGTCGTATAAGCATACAGTTTTAATAAGTTCTGTCACCCGTTTCGATAGGTCAATCCAAACAATTAAAATACTTAGCGTAGGTATTTGATGGTTAGTGTAACAATTGTGGTTTCTTTTCTTGGTTTACTTTACAGGGAGAAATTAAAGTTCAAACTCTTGTAATGAAAAATATCAGTTTACACTTATTATGGATTAACTAATACTTAGTGAATGTTCTTTTTTACAACGTTTTTATTAGCTCGTATTCTTATTTGTCCGGTGGTTGTTTATCCGGTACAAATCTTGCAATCGATTTTTAACTAACTTCCCGACTAGCTAGACATTTGAAACTTTTAGAATATACCAGAACACGATGCCAATGCATTTTTTAACTACTTTTAGCCATCTTTAAGTAGAATTGAATTCATTTTCAGTTAATTCTGTTCTGTATGAAAAGTTATTTCGACACCATTATTGGTTGCTAAAGGTCTGGGGTCCTAGCAACTAAATTATTAATATATACGTGCGTTACTATGGAAATCAAGTACAACATTTTTTGATCGTTTAAGGGGGGCATGCTCGTCGTTAGGTACATCTTCAAACACGCGCGTCAATATCATTTTACTCCCTACTTCAATTATAGTTTGTCAATTTATGGCTACGGCCGTATGTTGTAGCTTAACCACTGGGGAATGACAAAAGAAATGGCGTATTTCAAAAAAACACTGCCTTATTCTTAGGTCAATAATTATTATAAAGCAATCATTATTCGTAGGATGTTTATCACACTTGAATGGTCAAAGACATGGCTTATAATGAGTATCTTTAGAATTATCTTCAAATGTGTTAATCTTGCCGAATTTTGAATAATAAAGTGCCTAATTCTTGTCAAATTTGGGATCACAGAGATTATCAATATAATTTTTTATCGTACATATTTCACTATAATAATGTCGACATAAATTATACTGATGGTTTTATAAATGCGTTTAAAAATTAATAAATGTAAAAAATCTTAACACCACCGCACAGTTATGTACCGAAATATGACTATATTCTAAAACATTAGAGCGAGAGGTTTAAAAGAATACTATTTTATGTAACAAAAATACTTTATGCAGTCATCACATGTTTAAAATAACTATAAAGGATAATAAGGCTTCAAAATTATATAAATAGATTATCTACAACGTTTAAGGAGTGTCCAGGATCATGGTTTGAAAATACAATAAAAACTCAATTTTGACCTACGACGAGCATGTGGGCCGTTAAGCTAGTCAAGCAAGTTTATATTATGATTCAACAAAAAAATTAAAAACGTATATAAAAAGTTCTTTTTATCTTGTAATTATTTTTCTTAATACAATAATTTAATGTGAAAAATGAGACTGCATTAAATTTGATTAAGTTTAGTAATAATAACCAAAAATTCTGGCTCGATGCTTTCTACTACTGTGAGACGAAGGTCTGTTTCCTAGTTTAATTTATTTCGACACTTATTTTTAATTTAATACCCGACACATCGCAGAAAATGATACCTCAAACAGGTAGGAAAATGGAAGGAATGCATCAATTTTTAAATGTGCACAATAGATTTTATTGTGATACATACCAACATGGTCTTCAGTCCCATCCACCAATTATAAAGAGAATTTTGATTCAACTACTTAATAGGTAGATAACAATATATTATATTATCCACGTGTTGTATCTGATATTAATTAACTGCACTTGAGAATCATCGAAAGGTGTTCAATTCTACATTTTCAGCAAACCCCATCGAAGTTTCTACGCTAGGAAGCTTTTTTCAGTCTATATAAAACATGTTTTTAACGACGTTTTTTTAGGCCGTGGCACTGAATTATTGCGAATTACGATGGTAGTGATTTGTATTGATTATCTTGGAATGCAATGCGGTAACCTGATCGCAATAAATAAAGATGTTCGATTGCATATTACATTCAAATTTTTACCATTTTATTTCAAAATTGAACTATCATCACTTTCTACAAACAGTGTGCATTCTGAGAATAAGAAATAAAAAGTTTCTTTTATTGTCTTAACTGTCAATTCATGGTGGAAATGCATTGTATAATTAATTTAATTTAATTTAATGAAACGCAATTTTTATAGTATTGAAACCGGTCCAGATATAATCAATAAAAGTGGAAAAAGTACTAAGTAGGTATAAAAATTTGCGTTTTATTAAATTAAATTAATAATAAATAACTAGCACTACGATCGAAATTCACAGTTTCTTGCCGCGGCCCGAATAATATATTGGACCTTAGAACAACTCCTATTTTACTCTAATGTCTCGGATGCGTCCTGCCATGGTTCTCAGTCTATTGAGGGCTTTCCATGTTCGGTACTCGGGACTGGCTCCCGGCAAGAGACACTGTGTTGCCCATCGAGACAGTTGGTCCTCCGGATGAAACGGTCAAAGGTTCGGTTGTTGTCATAAACAGTTCACCATATTATTACATTCAAAGTAATAAGCAATAACTAGCACTATCGTCGAAGTTTACAGTTTGGTGTCACAGCCAAATGATATACCTAGTGGGCCCAGGTCTCAGTACGTCCACGAATCCACTTGCGTACCCCAATTTGGAGACCACTGCCTTACATCACAGACTGCAATTATTATCCAAGCATTTTGTGCCATGCTGTCTTATAATTTTGAAAATGTGATTTGATACGAAAACAAATCGATTGATTGATTTCAGCTAATTTGTCAATAAGTCTTGTCTTAAATCTGTGTATTTAAAATAAATCAATTGGTAACTCAATTTCACAAAAAATAGGCTTAGCTCAGTAGAGAGCAATAGGTACGACCCAAAAACAAAACACCAAGAAAATGAATGAATGGGTGAGTATTGAATTTCAAAATGATTGTATTGATCATTCATAACAATTATTAAACTTTTCAAGGCTGCTTATTATAATATGACGTAGTGAACTTGATTTATATTATATAATATTATAATAAACAATAATAATATGACATCCACACCAAAGATTGTAGAAACTGTGTGGTGATCTGAGTACATAAGCAGATACTTTTAATAATACATACGTGTGTCCAAACATTAGAAGGTATTTTATAAATATGGCCTACAAATTGTTGTATTATTAAGTAATCAATCAATGAATATCAAGTTAATCAATTAGTTTGTAATCAGACTGTAAACAAAAGATATTTTAATCGTGGCTACTGAGCAGTGTTACTTGATATTTTGACACCTCGGTTTAGTAGGAAATGCGATGAATATGTGAAAATTAATGGATGGCCACTGTTTGGTGCATAATTCCCAATGAATCTCAGGTATTCTTCTTTGGATAAATCGTGAGGAATACAAAACAAAAGGCGCAACAGTCGCTGTCGTTTACACATCCGAGCATGCATACGCCTACATTCGTAGTACGTTGGACTGAACGGCTGGGGCTAAAACACTGCAACGGAATAATTTTAATCTTACTTTTGGTAAATCCCTTATGTGGTTAGCGTCTAAAAGAAGCTCCTCAAGACTGCGTGAATATCTCAAGATGTCTTCTGGTACATTCGGCAGTGAGCAATGCCGCTTGTCAACATACTCCACCTGCCTATTGCAACCTTTGAATAGGGGGATACAACGAAACATCGTGTTCACTACAAATTTTTGTCACCGCACATAATTATTTCACTAGAATATCGCACATTTTATATCAAAACATCACATTAAATCGAGTTTTTCACCAACTACCGCACAGAACGACACTCAATCACCACCCGACTTTAACCATAAACTAACAAACTACTATTTTACAAACCAGAGTTACCAGGCGACTAAATATTTTTCCATAATCATAGACAATGTGTTTTTCTTTTATAAAAATAAATCTTTTGCAAAAAGCGTTTGACGGTCAAGAATAATAATTATTAATTTATTATAGAATCTTAATTTTTAAATTATACTTACAAGCAATCATCGTTAATATTGAAGGAGTAAATTTTACTTTATATTTTTTGGTACCTAGTCAGTTATTTATATTCTAAATCTAAACCTAACAAAACTTTAGAGTTTTAGACAGATACATCCTACCTATAATGTACCTACTAACCAAAGTTACGGTTAAACAATATGTTGAAAAAAAGCTTCTTTTGATTCATCTCTGAATCTCTTTCGAAATAAGAAAATGTTTTTTTCCGAATTATTGTATGGTCAAATTATTAAAAAAAAAAACAGTTTTTACCAAAGAGATTGGACTCCTCCCCCCAGTCTTCCAATCTCTTTGGTTTTTACTCATTAGACAATTTATTCTACTTACTAAAAGATAATTCATTTTAATTGTAATAAATCCATTGTTGATTTGTTTTTGTTTGAATTATTTTAATAAAATTGGCAACATTGGCATTCATGGCTGAAAATGTCAGTAATGCCATCTACCAATGCATAGAATTACCAATGGTAGTGATAGATTGGTAGTAAGTGCCATCTATGCTAACCTTTACAAAACATTTTTTTAAAGAATTGGAGCATAAATAAAATGAGTAGTAGGTAGGTACCTACATTCTACATGAGTCTATTTTGCACGTTGGAAAGGATTCTGAATGACATAGTAAACGAAGGAACACTAAAATGTTTTATGTCTTTACGACTATGTAATTACTAATTGCATTGTACTAATACTATTTAATACTTTAACTGCAGAGATTTAATGATAGTTGAGACGATTAAGATGTTCTTAAAAAAATCAACAATAAATTATTATTGATTGAAAGGTAGGAATCTAGCTAGGAAAGATGATAAAGTCCCATTAAAATAGACGAAACCGGTCCTGGTAATTACCAACCTATTTGGAACAAGTGCTCAATTTATTGTGTTGTGTTTTAATTACGATAGCGAAAGTTTACAGGTAGGTATACGTCTTATTAATGTCTGTTGTTATTACCTATTAACTAACTTTGTAATTACTATTAACAAGTGGGTTCCTTGGTTCCTATTCCATAATTCGTGCGAATCCATGGTCACTGGTAAAATTGTAAAAGGTTAGCTGGATATAATATAATAATTTTTTGTTTTGTAGCACTATGTAATTTGTAATAGGTACCTAGGGAAACATACCTACCTACTTGTTTTTTAATATTGAGTATTTTTTATTCAAGTTATCAAAATTTGTACTTTTATGTAGGTACCTAAATACCTACCTTGAGGAATTCCAAAAAATATAAGCTGTAAGAGTAAGTTATAATACAAACCGCCCTCCAGCTCCAAGTGATTGTGGAATAGGCTCTCGAAATGATCGGAGCGAACCGTAGTAGGTACACAGGTCTGGTAATGAAATCCTCGAGACTGTCGCTCAGTCTCCAGGAAAAGTTTAAATTTGCGTTTCGGCTTGTGAATTAAAATATATAAATTCATTTATGTTACATATTACTTATTCTTAAAGTTTAATGCTCAACTTGTAGACGCATAGTAAAAATAACATGACGTGTTAATGACAATATTGACGATGTCATTAACCCATACAACGAGCAATAATGAGATTTTGTAGTTTTTCTTACAACCTTTGTTTGACAATTTCAATTTCTATTAAATTTTTGCCTTCAGCTAATAAATTTTGTTTTTTGTTTTGGTGAAGTGACGTTCCGTGGAGGTAGCCAAACCATGCACTTCTTATTGGTGACAACAAAGGGAGAACAAAGAATAATACAATATTGTTGAGAGTATATTATTTTGTAGAAATGATTTTCTCACTTTGATATTACCTACGTTATCTAAAAGTTATCAAGCGCTCCGGTTCATAAAATAGTCTATTTCGACCCCTGTAAATGGAATCGCGGGGTAGAAGGGGTGGAATGTTTTTGTGGATAGTTGGTTGTAATCTTGTGGCTTGGAGGCAAGTACTGAATCTGGAAAACACTGTTCAAATGGGATCAGCGAGCTCTATGTAGGTATCACATAATATACTTATACTTATATCACATGTATGGGAGCTGTCACAAAAAAGGTATATTGTCAGCACCCAGCTTTTTAAAATTAACTACCTACCTCGGTAGCTATTTGTAGAAATTTAATAGGTATATATGAGACGAAATTATGACGAAATCAATATTATTATTTATTATCTCATACTAGGTTGGTAATAAGAAAAATAATTATGGTCATGGGCATGTGACATACCTACACATAAAATATCTTTACATGCAGTGGCGTCACCAATAGTTTCAAGAATGAAAAAAGGTGCATAGGTACTTACAATGAAAAAATATTTGGAAAATAACGAATATCCAGTGCATGCACATGTTCCTACTTAATTTAATTTAATATTCGTCTGAAAGTAAGGAAACATTAATAATAATTGTAGTATGTAATCATGTAATCATGTTAAAATAAAATATTGTTAGTTGTAATAGGTATTTTAATATTTAGCGAAAGATGAGTTCGTGCGATCACGCGCGTCTCTGCATAAAACAAAACGCGTGATACAAGGTTGACTACCCACTGCTTTAGTAAGTGGCACGCCCATTTTTAGTAAGATTCTAGTAAGAATACTGACGGAATCTAAGATTAAAACATAAATAAGTAAGATTTTAGTTGAAACAAATCTTTAATAATTTACGAAACGTTGGTTATATAATATGGCCATTGACATTCCAGTTATAGCAATGACGTCTTCAAATTACAATTCGATTATCGGCAAGGTAAGCTGTTGATGTGCCGTTAAACGTAAAACCTGATAAAAATGCATTCCCAATATGCGAGCCGCACACACAAGCACGGATTCCTTATTTTCATACACCGCCCCTACTAACGGTCACAGATTCGAAATCTGTGGGTCATGTCAGGGAAACCCTGTTCCAGGCTATGCTGCCTATACGTTTTGTGTAACATTAACTTAGGTACTTGCCAGTCAAAACAATATAATATGCATTCTTTCATGTTCACCAAAGAAACCTGAGGAATGGTGCGGACGCTTTTTGAGTTGCTCCGCTCCAGTTCCGCTCCGGACCTAATACTTACTCCAGCTCTGCTCCGCTCCGAGTAAAAAGTTTCAATAAGTATATATTAGGTACTTATATGTATAGAAATGATAAAAATTAGTGGTTTTGAAATAAGGTTTATTATTCGTCCTTTTCGTTATTAATTCTATTAAACAAAATGGCCGAGAGCAAAATCGTCTTACATTATCTGCCTCTTTTGTCAAAAAGTGACGTTATTTATCACTCGGCAGTGTTGCCGTATTTCAAATAATTCCAGTGTTGCAGATGTGCATTGTTCATTGGATTTTAGGACGAAAATTTAATAATAAAAATAAACATCCGGAGCAGTGTAGTACTACAAATTTTCGATGCTCCGAGTAAAACACCATTGCTCCACTGCTCCATGCTACTGCTCCTGTCTCCGCTCCAACACTCTGATCAAAACTCATCATGAATCGTAGGCTTATTCCGAGATACCTGTATGTATTTTTAATTTCGGGATTTCGGCTTAATTGGTATTACACTGTTTGCAGTTTATACTATCGATAGGGGCCAAGTCACACTGCGCTTCAATAATATATAATGTCAATGTTTTCCCAAGTGGAAATATGCAAGATCTGCCGTACCTTAGGCTACAGACACACGGCATTGTAGTTGACGTGCGTCGACGCATGTCTTATTTGATTCCAATTACATCCGATTAGAATCACCAATTAGATAAAACAAATATCCAACTGGTGATTCTAATCGGATGCAATTGGAATCAAATAAGACCCTGCGTCGACGCACGTCTTAGTTGTTTGTATTGGGAATCAACTTGATAGTTTGTGTAGATGTAGTGTATTTTTACAGAAATTTTCATTTCGATTTTAAAACGTAGAATATTGAGCAAAATGTGTTTCTTTTTATTTAGTCTAAAGGAATTTTGAAATGTATGATGAAAAATTATACAGTTTGTCAAATAATGAACCCAGACACTACCGTATATAATTGAATTAATGATTAATCCCAGCTTATTCGATTTTATGACACGTTGAAGATTTTTTTTGTTTTGCTGAATTATAAAGAAAATACCTAGGTACGTCTTTTGTACATCTAATGGCATCAAAATCTTGAAGATTTGAGTGGTTTCCCTATAGATATAACTTGGGTATCGCTGCGTTTATGCCGTCACGGTTTGGGTCAATTTACCAGAAAGGCGAGTCCAAACCGAAATTGGATGATTTTAGTTTGTAATGGGCTTCTCTAGAGGGTCTAGTTCTTCTTCTTCTTTGGCCATATACGCCCCTTAACTGAAGCATATGGACACCACGCGGCGCCTCCAAGAATCCCTGTCGCTCGCCAGTCTTCTTGCTTCGTTCCAGGTCAAACCAGCATCCCGTAGCTCCGCCGTATACACTCTGTAGATTATATTTGTACATGGTCTACAGGGCAGCGAAAAATTTCAAACTTCATTGGATTAAAGATTAAAGTCACTAAACCTACTATCGCTTAGTGAAAGTTTGAGAACCGCTTCCATACTAGTATCTTGACATTTTATGGTAAACAAGGCGCGTACTATCAGCGAGTAGGAGAGTCAGACGCGGCGGTGTATCCTCTTACTTCAGTCACAGTCACAGTGTTCGACTTACGCGCGAGTTCATTCACATTGTCCGCGTCCAGTTTGTTATTCTGTTTTGTTTTCATTGTGTGAGTATTACCGTGATTTCAGTTCTAATTATAATTAATGAACCCACCTGACCATAACTCACCGATTACTAATAATAGTAATAACTAATAACACTTCTAACGGCGACTGATAATTATTTCATAATTATTAAACTTTGAAAACTAATGTAAAAACAAATGCTTGCATCGAAGTTGCGCCCATCACCTACTTTAAAATGCATTCAGATATCTATAAATGACAGAGCATCAACTGATTTACGTCATTTTCTATTTAATCGAAATAATAATAAGTATTACAATTACAATTATTGTTGTGCATCCGAAAACTACCGATAACATTCATTTATAACTACATTGTATAGGTACTCAAGATGTACAAACACATTAAATTTAAGTAAATAAAAATAACAGTATTCACAAGCATATTAATGAAATAACTATATTTGTTTTGAAGAACAAGTTTAATTAGTGTTGCTATTGTACCCTATTTTTCGCGGCGATCTTAAAATAGTTTTGAACTTCCTGGATTCGCTGTGTAAATAAATATCTGCTAGACATAGCGACTTTAATTTGATGCGGTCTAGTATATTTATAACGTTAGTGGATCGTGTATTTGTATTACTTAGGTACGATATTTATTTACCTACTTATAGATTTCTTTATTTATTAGTCTACCTAAACTAAATCACTATTCTGGTCAGAGGCGGAACAAATAAACCACGACAGCGTGGTGGTATCTTGACAGACTTTAGAGGGTTTGACTGTTAGCCATTCGATAAACTCCTCAGTCCTATTTCCTGGATCTAAATAGGTGCCTACATATATCCGAATAGTGATAAAAAAATACATGTGAATTTTACCCGGTCAACGGTGCTCAAATCCCATTGTAGGTGATATTTTTTGCTGGTGGCTTGAATATACAACTGCGTAATTATTAATTGAGAAATAGGGAAAACATTAATGTGTTGAAATCAGAGTTTGAATAAGAACGTAGATAGGAACCGGAAATCCGAGTTTCGGATGTTCCACTACTTCCATTGTTTTATTATTAGCCAGTAATGGAAAACAAATTTAATGATTAATTTGTTATATTTATTGTAATAACCTCGACGAAATGTTTTACAAAAGTTTTTTTTATTAATGTGATTGATCCCAAATACAGTTTTATAAATGAATTTTATTAATTCAAAAAATAATAATACACTTAATCCCATTCCAGACATATTATAATAAATGTACTAAACCATTTTCCAGAGTTGATAATGCTGCAAACTCGGTGATATTATGTTTGATTACTATAATAGTATTTTTCAAATCCCAGCTACCGTTAAATTAAAATAAAATATTCATAAAATATTTATGACTAAGTAGGTAGGTAAATTGTTTTTTTAAACAACCGGAACGAACCCCAGAACCGGGGTTCCGATTTTTGTTTTGATGGATCCAACACTAACTAAACGCTATTTGATTTTTCCACTGGAATCGGAACTGAATGTTTAAAAAAGTGATAGTTCTAACACAGTGATGCAAAAACCGCGGCTCGTGGCCCAAAATAACAAATATTTCATCACCAATACGTAACTAATTGATTAAAAATAATAAAACCTATGTCTCGTCTAGTATAATATATCATTATTTTTCATCACTTTTACCCACTACAGCCCGAGAAAAATTAGAAAATGGATAAATTGGCCCTTTTTTCAATAGGTTGTGTACCACTGTTGTTGTAACAACGCAAATGAATCTCTCATGGTAAACAAATTCATGTTATGTATTCATGGCAAATTTATAGCAAGAGAATAAAATGGGGTATTAGTATGAAATATATATAATTAACTATTTCTTTTAAAACACTCCCGCCGAGTGACTGAGGTGGTAAACTTCAAACATACGTATATCCAAATTTTGCAATTTTTACAGGGAAACTGGATCTTAAATATTTAGCATACAAAATAATATTATACAAGTTTAAATGTAAATTTTATTGTTTCGTAACCCTGTTTAAAATATTTTAATATAATTTTGAGGTCAACGATATTAAAAAACTGTTAGCAGATATTCGCAATCCCACACATCTACTATTGTACCTATATGTTACAACTTAAAACATAGGTAGCATTAATGTTATTATAACATTTAGTTAATTTAATTATAATTTATGCCAAATAAGTATCTAATAAGATTGTTTTGTCGGAAAAAATACCGGTTTGCAGACATCATATTATTATGTAATAGGTACAACTGGGTTCGATCCTGATGACGACAAAATATTTATGTGTTTTTCTCAAAGCCTGGGTGTTTGTAATTGTTCAAATTTACTAACAACCACCTTGTACGACAAGCAAGGACGTGGTTATTAATATGTAATATATACAACTGGGTTTTTTACATCATTAGGGTTTGGTCTTCGTATGAGTTTGTTGTAAGTACATAATATTATTATGTTCGGAAACTGCAATAAAAACTAGGGCGCAATCGTTTTTTTTAAATTCTGTCCTTGTAGCAAAAAAAAAAATGTTATTGTCTGATAATGCCCATCGTTTTAAATAAGTTTAAATCTGAACTAAAATTGTATTTTGATTCGACGTAGCATTTATGAATTTGATTTGTTCACAATCATATTGAGTGGAGTAATGACTGAAGAATTTTGGCGGAAGTAAGTACATTGTAGTCATTGTACAGTGACATAGGTTCCTACTGTGTTTTTTGCAGACTTTCTCGTTCCATTGCCATTCGTTTATCACCCTGTCAGTTTGGGGAATTTTAAGGATATGTCTACTTATACAACAGTGGCGAAGGATGGAGGTAGGCTGTTAAAATCCGACATTAATAGTGCATACTAAACTTTGTCAGTCAAACGTATTTGTTTTCATTGAACTAAGACTACAATGTGTAGATATTCTTAGATAGATAATCTTAATTCAACGAAAACAAATACGTATGACTGAAAAAGTGTGCACTATTTTGTCAGATCGACCATTATCATACATAAACTATTGTGGATTGGTTTAGGAAGGGCTTAATAGAATTTAAAAAAACTAACCAGCAGCATATACAAATTGTATTCTTAGTTCAATGAAAACAAATAAGTATGACCGACAAAGTTTAGTGTACACTATTTATGTGGAATTTTAACACCCTGCTCTCTATCCCTCGCCACTGCTATACAGCCACATCTCGAAGTTAAAACATAATATTTAGTTAACTATTTCTTTTATTCAAACGAATAATTCACAGAAATTCAGATTTAAGAATATATCATTCTGATTATTGAACATTATATAATTTAGAAAAACACTAACTGAGAGAGTATATCACAACCAATAGAAAAAACTTTTTAAACTTTTAAAACTTAAAAAGACATTTATGTCTTCCGTAGCATAATGGCTGAATGCGACGAGTTTGGGGCGTTTACCCGTTGGAGATGCCGGGTTCGATTCCCGACCGGTTGGCTTACTTTAAAAAAAAAAAAAAAAGTTTTTTCTATTGGTTGTGATATACTCTCTCAGTTAGTGTTTTTCTAAATTATATAATGTAAAACATAATAGTTAGAAATATATAAATGTTTAGCGAATTGATGTTTTATTGTATTCATTATTACGTTATCAATCAGACTTATATTCTTTTAAAACCAGTGTGTGATGCACTGATAAGACAGTAAGTAATAATTGTCATTTTTATAAATTCTGTTATTTTCATAAAATATTCATAATAAATTATAACATAATTAACTTTTCATTATTACATTATTATTTTGTTGCTGCGTGACAGTGATGCATATTGGATGAATATAGCAGCCGATAACAATGAAAACACAAATGATTATGCATATGGATAACGAATGAGTCAGTAGTATTAGTAATGTGCGGTATGCATAATATTAATGTATAACTGCCAACCAAAGACGTTGAAGAAAACCTTGTCTAAAGAGATGAAGCATAAACGACCAATTAATAGAATTAAAGAACTAAATGGCTTATTCAAAACATTAGGTCATCCAGCGCTCGAAATGGACAGGAACGCACCGGAGCGCAGTTCCTGTTTGTGGAAAAATGAAAAGTAATATTATAATAATTCACTTTAAATAATTGGAATCATATTAATGTTTTTAATGACGTGAGGTATCCACAATTTTCATCTGTGGTGCCGACAACATTATGCCCTAGTCTTGCATGCCACAAGATTGTTATCCCATTTGACTGTCTGATCATGGCAGGTAGGTAATTATATAAAAAATCTAATAAGTACATTTATTTTTACATAAATACATAAAATTAATAAGTAGGTACATAAAATATGTTAATATTTTCGGAAAATTGTTGGACGCTCCGGTTCGTAAAATTGTCCATTTCGATCACTGAGGTCATCCCATTAATAATTATGCCGTATTTTAGTAATGTTTAATAATATACAAAAAGCTTTAATTCAAGATGTAGAAGATAACATAATCAAGCTACTTTCGGATCATCAAAATCATGTAGGTATGCACAACCATACCCAATACTTTTAAGTAGAGAATGGCAGAAACACAGTAGTAAAGATATTAATAGGTATTTAGGGAGATAATAATCAAGAAATGTCCACAGAAAAACTAAGACCCGGCTTTATAAAATCGTCATACGCACAGTCGTTGCATACGGGTGCGAGTCATGGACGCTAAATATAAAAGCAGCTGAAATGGTGGACTGCTTTGAGAGAAAGATCCTGAGGCGGATATACGGACCCATGAATGATGGTGGGGAGTGGAGAATTAGGTACAACACGGAACTATCCCGCTTGTACCAAGAGTCAAAACGCTCCACCTTCACAAAAGTCCAGAGGCTAAACTGGGCAGGCCATGTCCAGCGCATGCCTGAATCACGGATACCGAAGAAGATCCTCGAAGGAAACCCAGGGGGGAAAGGCCAGTGGGAAAGCCACGCACACGATGGGGTGATAACATTACAAAAGATGCCAACCAGCTGCTAAAGATGCTGGAAAAGATGTGCGTAGGACCGTTCCGGCTGGAGGACGGCGGTGGATTAGGCCAGGGCTCGACTTGAGCTGTAGCGCCATCGAAGAAGAAGAAGGGAGATAATAATATGATGGCACAAAAAAATCGTAGCAATATTCCCCTACTACCTAAATCCTAAACAAACCGTTGTTGGTTTCCCAATAATATGGTTTTGTAAAAGATGAAAAAGAGGAAAAGATGGTTGGTGGGTATTAGGTCAGGAGAATATGGTGTAGGTGTCTTATGGATCTATATGCAGTAGATTGGTGTAAAATATAGGACGAAACCAATAAATTACTTATTTTATATTGCTCTCATGAAAATTCGCAAGCTGTCAGTTTACCAAACTCTACATGGTTAATTAAAAAAAATGGTTGCAAGTGCTGATAGAAGTTGACGTAGCAAGGTGTTTTAGTGCCGGGGGCAGTAACAAAAAATGTGTTCACATTAATTTGTATCGTAATAATAATATGGATCGTTCTTACCACAATTATTTCGTCATTTCACTAATTCCGGTTTCTAATCTTAAAAATCCACGATCTGGAAATACTACACTGATGTTTGGTAAAAAAATAACTGGATTTATAATACTGTAAATATGGCAAATTCTTCGGGGCGAAGGGGTGCGCACCATTATCAGTTGCTCGCCAGTATTATTCTCCCTTTTTACTTGATATATACCTACATACTCGTATTTCACTAAGCATAAATTAGTACCTACATTAATTGATCTGTGACCAAAGTTGGGGAAGCATTGTTATTATTGGCACATATTTATTTACTAATATTTTTCTGAAAAACATTTTGTTGATCTGTGATTCTGAATATAATAGTGCGAAGGGCGGAGCTGGCTGCAGGATCTGATATAAATAGTGCACCGTGCACACAACACTTTATCAGCCATACTTATTTGTTTGCAATGAACTAATAATACCAATTGTAGATGGTATTGATTAGTTTTTTTTTAATTCAATTTAAACCCTGCCTAAAGCAAACCATAATAGCCAACCATAAGCCATAGCCAGCATAACCAACAACAATAATGGACATTTTATCAGGCATACTTATTTGGTTACAATGAACTAAGAATACAAATTACAGATGGTTTTCAAAATTAATTTATAACCCCAGACCAAAATAGATAAAAAATATTCTTCTATCCATAAAATATCTAAACTGATGTATGATTTAATGGCATAATATTAGCTATTTGTATACTTATAGAAGAATACTTTGCATTTAATATTTATTATGGTTTGTTTTAGGCAGGGAAACATTGAATTTTAAAAACTAACCAATACTATATAGGTACAATTTGTATTCTTAGTTATTTATATCGAATATCCACAGCCTACCTTCATCCTTCGCCATTGGAATATATTATAATGCATTATCACCAGATCTCGACATATTATTAAGATTGATAATTTCTATTTTTGCACGTTCAACGTAACTCTAGTTTTGCGCCCCCACCCGGACTACACCCGGGGCTACATCCCTGCTCGTCCGCCACTGGCTGGCTTTATAGTTATTTTTATTACCTACTAACGCTTCTTAAATTTGAAGGAATAAAATGCTGATCTCATACTCTGGACTCTTTTTTTTTTAAATCCCACTATCATCATTCTCTATTTTTGACCCCCACTTATTAATTATAATAGTCTATCCCGACAGATCATTTCTTTAAATGAGAAGTTGAGTAGGTAGGTATGACTTAATAAAATTTAAGTAAGAATGCTAAAATTAAGTTTATGATGCCATTTTATTTAAAATTGTAATCTCCTGAAACGCTAGACAATAAATGAGGGGTTACTAACTAAAAATAGCCACTGGCTATGTTTTGCTAAGCATAGAATCGAACATCAAGTTTCTTTGAACAAGCATGGTGAGATTTTTGTACAATATACATACACAAACCGATTTTCAAAGAAATACAAATAAGTTATCATGTGGCAGAATGACAATATTGAAATCATTTATTTTCTTCAAATTGAATGAAATAATATCTATTATTATAAGAATTCTGTCTCACGTTATAAATTTGTCTTACCTTTGTTCGATTTGGTTTTATATTATAATTAATCTAAATCAGTGATTGCCTATCTCTATACGATGATATTATGTAATACTTATCTCTACTATTAATATCGATAACGATAAAATAGAATACACTGTAGTCATCAGTGATGCCAACCGTACTATAATTATAGTACAATACTATAATTTTGATTTCGCGAAAAATGTAAAATACTATAATTTTACGCCAAATATACCAAAATACTATAATTTTAAGGGATTCAAGACGAAAAATGTTCCTGTAGGTACTATATATTTTTTAGAAATACTATAATTTTTACGCCTTTGTACTATAATCAGCATAGAAAAATATGGCAACACTGGTAGTCATGAATCATGACCCCCACACACTGTTGCCAACCATACTATAATTATTATAGTATTTGTACTATAATTTTGGTCTACGTACTATGTACGATATAAAACAGATATAGTGTATAGTACTCCCAAAATACTATAATTTTTAATACCGGAAAACATGTGTAAAAAGTACTAAAACTTCGATATTTTCGTTCGATAAATTGGTGCTAAGTACTATAATTGTGCAATGTAAGAAGATTTAGAGAACTTGGAAAAAAATTGCTAGAAAAACGGAAAAAATTCCTTGAATTTGGTTTAAAATGAAATTTCTTGAATTCTTCGGTAAGCATTTTTGGTCGGAAGAGGTAGGTACCTAAATAAAAAGGGGTTTCGGAGTTTCTCAAATTTTCCGTTATTTTTTTTTCTGAGAAACAAAAAACCTATACATTTTCAACAGATGACACCGCCTACTTATTTATAGTCTTCCCCCAAATACTATAACTTTGGAAGCTCTGTACCTACTATAATTCCACTATGAAAAGATGGCTTGAAGCAGGCCTACAAGTCAGGATGTTTGGCGGGTTCCCTACCTATCGCTATGGTTAAGGACAATGTGATGTTCTAGTTCTACAATGTAGTGTTCCCCAAATAATGATATTCCGCGGAACCATAGAGTTTCTCGGTATAATGAATAGTAGATACTTCGTGTATTTTTAACGATTTTTATATTTTTAAATAAATTCACTTGAATTATTGTGTTGTCAGCATTATACCTATTATTATTAATCACTGATGGCGAGCCTTTTGTGGTTGGTTACCAAGTATACCAAGTACCTATTATATGTTACCATATTGTGATCGGGGAACTCAGAAATAATGGGAACTAGTGGTGTGGAGTGACAGGCAACTTATCTCGAGTGTGGAAGAATATGGGATAAATTTAAATACGTGTCGAGAATACGTCATTCTAAGCTTGTCTTTCGTTCTGAAAATTGCTCTTGGTTCATGCAATGACTCTCATTCAATATTGCTGTAAGTATTTGAAAGTTACATCACACACTATTGCACGTCTATAATGTTTGTTTCATTTTCGTAGGACACTCACTCAGAAAAAACCCTGTTTCAAAATGTAGTGGATAGGGTATAGTCTATCTGAATCACATGTATTAATCTGTTCTGTGGTTAGAACCATTAAAATGTTACACTATAATACAACGTTTTAGGACAGAGTATTCTTCGACATGTTTGACATATTACTGTTTTGCCGAAAACTGATACCGTTATTTCTTATTTTTTATTTAAAACAAATTGTGTTAGTTTAAGCTTCAGGAAAAAACTTTTATCACGTTAAATTTGATACTATATTCTACATAATATATACTATGCGGGTACGATAAACTTATTATAATAAAACGGTCGGTATTTATAATCATCATCATCAGGGCCGCGACAACCCGGTGTGGGTCCTGGCCTCCTCCAACAGCTCCCTCCACCGGTCCCTATCCAGTGTGGCCGCTTTCCAATTCGGTACCCCAGAATACGGCAGTCACTGGCAGCTCCATCCAACCAGCGAATCTTTGGCCTGCCTCTTCTTCTACGCCCTATTGGATTGCTGGAAATCACTTTCCTTGCCGGTTCATTGTCATTCATACGGTGCACATGACCTAGCCATCGCAGTCTCCCAATCTTAATTGATTGAACTGCGCTGCAATCTTCGTACAGCCCGTAGAGCTCAGCATTATATCTTCTCCTCCAATTGGTGCCGTCCCTGATCGGTCCATATATACGGCGGAGAATTTTTCTTTCAAAGATGTTCAAGGTTCGTTCATTTCGCAGAGTTAATGTCCAGGTTTCCGATGCGTAGGTGAGCACTGGTTTTACAAGTGTCTTGTAAAGAGTGCTTTTAGTTCGGCGAGATAGTATGCGGGACTTAAAATGTCTTAACAGGCCAAAGTAGCATTTATTCGCAGACATGATTCTCTTGTTGATTTCTTCTGTAATATCATTATGTCGAGTTACAAGAGATCCTAGCATGGCCCCCACAAGGGGGGGCTGATAGGGCTCTAACATGGGGGCCCGGGCTCAGGAAAGGCCCGACGTGACTAGTCGACCAGATAAGTGAGATAAACACAGTTCACAAATTTGCTCTAACAGTAAAAAAAGTCGCCTGCGGCGCTATTTTACTTATATGATATTAATAATTAAAGATATTTGTTTGTACGTAGAAATTTTTAACTGTGTGCCGACAACTGAAAACATAATTCAAATTGATGTACATATTAAAAATACTAAAAAATCGCTAAAAATACACCTTAATTTTACCGCGTACACAATTTGGAAAACGCTACTGCAGCGCGTCACACTGCCTTTACCCTTAGCGATAAGTAGGGGGCCCCGCCAAACACCATAGCCTGAGGGCTCGCTTCAGGATGTGGGGGTCATGGATCCAAGGTATATGAAACTGTCGACCGTATCAAACTTGTATGCACCAATATCTAACTTTGGTGCACCTTCTCGTGGTGTGACATAGACAGGCATGTATTTAGTTTTTGCCTCGTTTATTTGTAAGCCCATTTTTTAGCAGAGGCTTGTAGTGCTGTGAATGCCTTTTTCAGCGCCAATTCTGATATAACAATGATGTCGATATCATCGGCATACGCCAGCAGCTGTACAGGCTTAGTAAATATCGTGCCGCTGCCACGTGCCTCAATCTTTGCATCCCGTATCGCCTTTTCTAGCGCAATATTGAAAAGAAGGCATGCCAGAGCGTCACCTTGCCTGAGGCCATTCAGTGATATAAATGGCTCGGATATTTCCACTTGAAGCTTCACCCGGCATTGTACTGGTGTCATTGTCATCACTACAAGTTTAATTATTTTCGTCGCAATTTCAAATTCTCGCATTGCTTCGTATAACCGTTTTCGATTAATGCTATCATAGCTGCTTTAAAATCGATGAACAGGTGATACGTGCTAATATTGAATTCAGTGGTCTTTTATAGGATCTGCCTTAGAGTGAATATTTGAGTAACACATGATCTCCCTCGTCGAAAGCCTCCTTGGTAGTGCCCGAGTATTCCTTCTACAATGGGTTCCAGCCGCTGGAATATCAGAATCGACAACAGTTTATATGCAGAGTTAAGGAGTGTCACCCCTCTGTAGTTACTACATTCTAGTTGATCTCCTTTCTTGTGCAGGGGACAAATCAGCCCATCCTTCCACTCCTCTGGGATCTTTTCTGAAGTCCATACTTGCTGGATTAGGCGATGCAAATGTTTGAGCAGGCTTTCCCCCCACATTTTATTAATTCACTCTTCAGGTTATCTATTCCAGGCTATTTGTTTGTTTTAACCTTGACGTGGCACCTTTAACCGCATTTAATGTCGGTGGTTCTTCGTTATCATCAATGCCACTTTGTACTGATTCCTGGTCATGAGTATTAATGTTAGTGTTGCCGGCATCATTATGGGGGGTATTTAAATGTTGATCAAAGAAACCCACCCACCGGGCAAGAATACGGTGCTTTTCTGTGAGTGTCATGCCATCGTCATCCTTGCACATTGTGATACGAGGCTTGAAACCCTTCCTAACATTATTTATCTTTCTATACAACAGCCGGCTTTCTTGGGATTTATAGTGTTCTTGGAGTAGGATCATTTCCTTTTTTAAATAATCACGTTTCTTTTTCTTGTGTAGTTTCTTTTCGTCACGCCGGCGCTTTTTATACTCATCGTCTGATGCCCGTGTTTTCTTCTGTAGCATCACGCGGCAATCTTCGTCAAACCATTCTGATCGTTCACCTGTTTTTCGGCGTCCTAAGGTGTTATTAGGTGAAGATACCATGGCAGTCTTGCACTCTTCCCAGTGTTGATTCACCTCTTCATGGTTTCCAACCTCAACATTGTCGCTCAAGTAAGTGTTTAAGCTCTCCTGGTACCGAGCCAATTCCTGCGGAATCTTCAGTTTCTCTGTGTCGTCGGTGGGTACTTAAACTAAGCATCAGCGCTCGAAATGGATAGGAACGCACCGGAGCGCCGTTGTGGTTCGTGGAATTCCAAAATATACCGTTCCGGCTCGTGGATTCATTTAAAATTGCGTTGCGGTTCGTTAAATGGAGATATTTATGTGTGAATTTTAAGTTAAGTTAAACTTAAAGGTTTTCTCAAAATTAATAATTAACGAAGTTATGTCATGCCGGGCGTGCAAGGGTTAAAAATAAAATTTATGACATCCCTAAATTTCTTTCGATTTTCTTTTTTGTGTCGATACATCCGTGTCTAAATGCATTGTCTAAACACTCCAAATAATTGCATACTTACATGAAAAAAGTAACTGTAGCTGCAAGCTACAAAAGAATTGTGCATTGACATTGTTTGAAAACCTTTTGTACTTAAATAACTTAAATTCAATAAAAAATAAAGTAGGCACCTACATATTTGTATAATAATTTCCAAAGTATGAAACATCTCAGTACAGTCTCGCTTTGACCTTTGACTGGTATGCATTGCGAATTTACTTACCTACTAATTTATTACTTATATTTTATTGTGAGTGATAAAACTTATTTATTTTCAACGCCATCTCATCGCCGTGTTAATTTTATACCCACGTCTATTTTTGCGGGCAAAATTTTCGGTGGTAAAATTAATATGATAAAGTTTGGTAATTTAAATCGTACAATTCCGCTAAAATATACTTATTAGTGATAATCGCTTGTTTTTAAAAACATTTTGTATCATTTAAATTTGTTCTCTTAAAATTTGGTTAAACATCTCAGCAGGCGATACCTTTCTATATATTACATATATATTTTTTTTAACATAATGCTGTTGACCAGTGGCCACAAGCAGAATTTTTTCGTTTTGAAAATGATAAATATGAGTTGATATTTATAAATTTTATGAAGGTTTAATTAAGTAGTAGGTACTTCGTGTAAATCTGCTAAAACATTAAGAATTCACTCCGATAAGCATTTAAGATCGACAATACAGTGGAAACAAAGTTTTCTGATTCAATGTCATTTCAACAATTGACTCGTGTTAAAAAATATTTATGACGTGTCGTAAACCCTTATTTTTACAATGAATAATGAATGAAAGCACCAATATGCCATTTTCCTACAAAAATGTTTTTGGTATGAAACTATTGAATAGCCTACCGTAATTAGTTTATTTTTAAGGGACGTTTCTATTGTGTTATAATTACATTAAAAACTTGCTACTTTAAAAATAATAGAAATAATAGATACCTACTATGTAGAGAACTTTTAGTTAATTTTTGTTTGTAAATTTGTTTTATCAATCATAATAATAAATTATTGTTCTGCATTATCATTATTCATCACCGTGGCAATAATAACGAGACTAGGTAAGGACAAACATCACAAATTGAATCGTTTAGTTTAAAATACACTCACAAATTAGATAGGTACGTGTTCAGTGCGGACATCTAATAATTTTAGATGGTAGTCATAGATTAAATAAATACGGTGGTAAGTTCTTTAATCTGAGGTGGCAAGTGTACGTATATTACAATAATGGTAACCAAAGCATCATCATTGTAACATATAGGTCATGGTCTCCACAACGAGGGGCTGAAAGGGCTCTAGCCTGGGAGCCCGTGCTCAGGAGGAGCCCGGCAAGGCGAATCGACCAGATAAGTGAGATAAACACACATCACAAATTTGCTTTAATAGTAAAAAAAAGAAGTTTCTTACAATAATATTATTTAAAGTTATGTGGTTATACGAAACAATTTTTAATTGTGTATCAATACTCGACATCTCCATAATTCGTATGGATGTTTTAAAATATACAATAAAACACTAAATATACAGATTATTGTTACCCCGTACATACTGCCTTTATTCTTAGCGATAAGAAGGGGGCCCCACCAAAGATCCTAGCCTGGGGGCCTGCTTCACGATGTGGTATACATACACTACAATATTAGTCCTTATAATGTTGAATATAGGTAGATACCTACTGATTAATGACAATTTTATATTATTCTATAGGAATCGTGTTTAGCAACTCGAGTTGCACCTTCCGTCATGTTTTACTTATATAATTAATGATACTTCTTCTTCTTCTTTCACCCTGTCACGTCCCAATATTGGGGCGTAGAGCAAGCAAAGTTGGCGCCACTTCCCTCGGTCCATCGCCATGCGCCTCCCGCCATGTCAGACCTGCAGCAAATAGGTCGCTTTTGTAGCACCGCTGCAGGGTGAGGGAGGGGCGGCCACGGCGATGGAACCTTTCAGGCTGTGCCACAAGGGTACGAAGTGCCGCACTCTTTGGCGGCATCTGTGGGTCTATTCTATGCTTATCGACCGCTAAAGTGATAAAGTGAAAAATATTATCAAACTTAGGGTAGGTTTGTATCAACATATTAGCACTTATTGTAACAATTACACGAAGCCGGTTTTTATTGTTGCAATAAGTGCTATATTTTAACAGCACCTATCTTGCTGCTGTTAAAATATCGCACTTATTGCAACAATAAAAACCGGCTTCGTGTAATTGTTACAATAAGTGCTAATATTTTGATACAAACCTACCCTAAGTTTGATACTATTTATCAATTTAGTGTTCGATAAGTATAGAATAGACCCACTGGAATACGTGTCCCAGCCACGTAAATCGTCTCTTCGTGATAACTTCAATCACCGAAGGCTGTTTTGTCTGCTCACGAACTCGGGTATTTGTAACGCGCTCGTGCCAATGTACCCCTAAGATTCGGCGGAGACATCGATTCTCAAAGCTCAAAAGCCGATAATTAATGATACACCATTGGTAATTTAAAATGCTATAATTACGTTGTTTGGTGATAATGGCTTGAAGCTTTTCTTAGAAGTAGGTATGGCCTAATGGCCCTTATGGTGGAGAAGGTTCAAAATAAATCTTTGAGGATCCTTTGTTTGAAGCTGTGTGGATACCATCCATGGCTTTATCCGATTGATTTATCTTAAGAATGCTTACATACTGTACTGCAGAACTAATCTGCAATTGCTGATAATGATTGGGCAGGAAACAACTGTGTTCAACCAAATCGCTTCAGATATTGGTATATTCCTCCTGCGTGAGAACGAGTTTATATGAACAATTTATAAATTCTTTGTTTTATAACTTCTTAAATAATTAAATGGCGTAGTTAGCTCTATCGGTGTACAGATATGTACTGTATAAATTTTGTATTTACTCGTCTCTGTATAGGTACTTACTATTTTTTCTAATAGTTGCTGCATCTATTTCTTTATTTTTTAAACACTATTTTAATACTATTTCTTTGATTTTTTTAAAATATTCGGTGCTCGTCTTGAATCTATAATCTGTAAAATTTGCTATATGTAAATTAATTTTTAATTTGAATCTTTATGGTAGGTATGTGTATATGTTGTTTTTTAAGTTTAATTAATTAACAAACTGAACTATCCCAAATGAGACAGTAATATAAGTTATAAGCAGTGACGAGTGGTGGTAGAAGTAACATGCCTGCTGATTATGGGTGGTAGATAAAGTAAGAGTAAAGAATAATACAATTCTTGACGGTATACTTTGTTGAGACGAGGTTCTTTCGCCTGCGGCGCTGACAATCCTTGCCCACTTGCTCAATATACATCCACATAAGAAGTTCAAAGTTTATTGTTGCATTTATACATCAAACGTACGTACGTATGTAACGAAAAAAATTAAGCATACCTTTTTTCGGAAAATTATAGAGCGTTCCTGTTCGTGAAATTTTCCATTTCGAGCACTGCTAAGCATATTATATTAGGTACATATAGTATACTTATCTATTACTTTTGTAGGTATGGTATCTGATTAAGCAATGCACCTATGTGCGAATTCATAGACTATTTTATAATACCTAATTCAAACCATCAGCGATATGGTACAATATTGTACTGATTGTAAAGTTATCTTTTGATATTAGTAAGGAGTTGCAGGTATAACTGATTTGTATCGACAACGACGTTACATCTTGGCGTTGTGTGAAATATTAAACTTGACTCCAGCCGATATTTTGTCCCACTACCTATATGAAAACTCCCACTGGGTCGATCTGGTGTAGACAAGATATTATTCGCTCTGAATGTCAACGTTTATTTTAGTGTAGCACTTGTTTATAATTAGTGTTATAACATAACCATAACATAACATAACTTATAATTCTTTTGGTTATTTTACATATCATAATAATATGTATATTGTATAGTATGTCAACATAACATTATGAATATTGTGATTTTTACGAACATGACTGAACAAACAAGCAATATTATCATATTATCATATTATTATCATATTTTGGTAGTGTGTGAAAATTTTTACAAGAGTTTGATATGGAATTTAGTGCTATGAAACATATTTTTCAAATTATACCTACTTCATTCTTTTATCAGTAGTCCTCGATAGTACCGGATTATTTTATAGAATTCTCGTGCGATTTAGTGAATTGAATAATTATTCTTGAATACCTTGTCACTATAAGATTTTTTTTATTTCTTTATCAAATTCTATTTCATAGAGAAATAATAAAATGTTCATTTTTTTCTGTCACTAAGTAAGAATAGATTATACTAGATAGTTTGATATATCAATTATAAATAAATAAAAATGGCTTCACACAATCACGCGTCTGGTTTTGTAGTTCAAAAATAATCCAGTATATTGGATATTTTAAAAAAATTGTTTGCCGCTGGCTTTCCTTAAACCGACTAGAACTGAAATGATTCAAATGAATAAATAAATAATAATAATTATGAATCGCTTTTTTTTTTTTTTTTTTAAATAAAAACCACTGACCAGACCAGTCATGTTGATATTGACTGTGTTGTGTCTGAGGCCTGTGGCATCTTAGGTCTTTTGGTTAACTGTTATTTTCAGGAATTACGTTTTTAGTGTGGTGGGGTTGTGAGGGCACAAAATCTACCCCTTGCCCTGGGCGCCAAAAGACCTTACTACGGCCCTGTTTAGATACTCGAATCATTGAATATTAAATTTGCAAGAAACGGTTAAATACTAGGCACACAGTCATTTTAAATATTTGTGATTAGATCATCGCATTGATATTTTCAAGATAGGTGTGTGTAAATCGTAGCAATCATAGTTTATTATTTTATTAGTGCGCGACTTTATAACTAGTATTTAATTTAGTCATAGATTACGTATGTACCTACATAGGAGAGTTCAGTGACGTTCCTAGACAAAATGCCGCCCCTGGGCAGCGCCATATGCCGCCGCATTTTTTTATACAATATTTTTTATAATCCGTGCTCGTGTCGTTTCTAGTCACCAATGACGTCGAAAGGCAACGGAAGTAAACTAGACATCGCGAACCCGACAAAAAATTAAAGCCATGTTAAACCTTTTATGCTAATTGCCTAATACATTTTGTTTCCAACCAGTGAGCTGAGATTTTGAAAGGATAGGTATTTTCATTATTAAGTAGGTACTCAGTTTAGGTAGTTACTTCTATATAAGTATACCAAATGATTCTACTCGATTTGCCGCCCTTCAAGTTACTGCCGCCCCCAAGCGACGCTCAATCTGCCTACCCCCACGGGACGTCACTGGGAGAGTTAAACCTCGATTTTCTGGTCCAAAAGGGTATTAAGGGATAACGAATAATCGAAAGGAACTGAAATAGTTTATTGACTTCCAGAAAAACTTTGATTTCTCTCAAAGTTTAAAATGGACCTAGTTTAAACTTGTCCTCGTTATAATCAACGGACTTCTGTGTGGTAGGTACAAACTTCTTTTTCGCATTCCTGGAATTACCATGTCACGCTCCCTGGACCGCATCACAGGTTGCTGACCCCTGATCTATAGTTACTTACACTTAAAGTAAACATTTATATTAGGACCTTAACGGAGACTCGGTTATAGTATACATTTATTTTAAAAATAACAACGAGATAAATATTCTTATTATATTCAAACCGCCTTTTTGGCTCTGCACGAATAAGTGAAGGAATCGCAGGAGAGAGGGATGATATGTTTTTGGTGGAGGGATCTTCCTTCATTACTGTTGGTGAACTGAATTATTGGGGAATAGTATAATATAAATTACTAAGATGAGTATAATATCTGTTTGACTACAAAGCGCGTTTGCAGGAAAAAATATTATTACGAGTAGGTACTTTTATTAGGTTTTTACGAAGTTGCGCAGGCGGAAGACAGATCTAGAGGGGTGCCACCATAAGAAGGGGGTGTTAGTACTTTTATCATGTTTGAACATGAGAATATCTTATTGGCCTCCACAGAGTGGAGTTTGTATTAACATACTTTTGTTTTTTTGAGAAATGGATGTTAGCCACTTGTTCAACCATTGAACAAACAGCATGACATACTGTTTATAGATTGTATTTTTTGTGCTAGACCTGAACTCACGACATTATATTCCGATACTTCACCGCTCGGCTATCGCGTGCGTTAAGATAGGTATAACGTAGGTTATAATTTAACTTTTAAACAACATGTTTTCTCAATATTTAGGATGTGGTCATCGTTATAATCTAATACTATGTGGTTTAGTGATCATTAATCACTAAACCACATATTATTATACTCGTGAATCTTATATAGATAGATGCCAAGTAAGAAGGTAGGTCATGGATCATGAAAAGTTTATGTAAGTCTAAGACGAAAGTATTAACAAATATAATGTGCAAAGTAACTAGATACGTAATTAATAGGAACCTACGCACATATTTTGTATAATATGTATTTTTTGTACACTTGTCCTTATAATAATTATTATGTTTTCTTAAATTTCACTACAAAATATAAGTTTAAAAAAACCATATTAGTAGGTACAGCCCACGACCTGGCTCGCCCCCTAAAAAGTTTTTTTTTTATTTATGACCGGACATTAAATTAAATTTAATAAATGCCGACGTATTAAAGTTAAATCAATTATTTATTACAGTGGGAATGGACAAGAAATTGTCAATGATGTACATTTCCGAGTGTGGGTGTAGGTAGGTATATATCAAAATATTCACCGTTTTATTTTGAATTTTCATCGTTTTATGGTACATATTAATCATGTTGTCTATTGGTGTTCTAATGATACATGATATTATGTTTGTTTGATATTATCTAGTACTTGTATTGAAGCCAGTGGCGATTTTCCATGAAGTAGGTACTGATAAATCACCACAATTTTTTTTAACGGCATTCAGACAATGTTGCCGGTCAGATATTTAACATTATTTAATTATTTTCGCAATCAACCCTTACTATTTGTTGATTTGATATCGATTTGGGCCTCTCCAGATTCACAGAGACATCCCCAAATGGGGGCCATTTGGGAATGTGACAGTACCTATCTAGAAAAGGCGGCCGTTTCAGCAATAGTAGATATTGACATAAAAAATGGAAGGTATATTTAATTTCACCCATTAGTCTATGAGGGACTGGGGCCAAACCTGGGGGGACCGAAACTAGTTATGTGAGTTACAGACAAGATAACCTAACTTACCAATGTATCTGGACTCTGGAGTATAAAAATAGAAGGATTGATAAACGGTATATTTTCTGTTATTAGTGTACCTATTACACTCACAAAGTTGGTAAACTTCAGAAAAATATAAACATCGCTCATTTGCCATTCCGATTAATTTACTCACGCAATGGCTGCCATTTTTATTTTCATTGTGATTACAGATATGGGTAAATAGTTTTTTCAGGGCTCGAAATAGACCGGAGCGCAGTTCCGGTTCATTAAATCTCCGAGATTATAGCTCCGTATCGTGGACAAATTAATTTGATCGTTTAGCTTGGCCATACAATACAAAATTAAGCACTTATTTTTAGGAAACTATCGAGCGCTACGGTTCGTAAAATTTTCCATTCCGAGCACTGATTTTTAACTAGTCGTCGTGGCTGATTGTCTTTTCATACGCCCTGCAAATTGGCAAATGAATGTCATAATACTCATAATAGTAGTGTGGTGTTCTTTGCAAATGAACCGGCAATGCCAATTCATATGTAGCTAAATTAGGCTGCAGACACACGGAATTGCAGTTGACGTGCGTAGACGTGCGTCGACGCAGGGTCTTATTTGATTCCAATTGCATCCGATTGGAATCACCAATTGGATAAAACAAATCCTATTGGTGATTCCAATCGGATGCAATTGAAATCAAATAAGACCTCCGTCGACTGCAATGCCGTGTATCCGCGCCCTTAGTCAGTGGACCAGATGTCCCTTTTTTGCTTGAATTTCATACATTTAGGGATTTAGCCTCTACCTCTCCAGCCAGAATAAGATTTGATACCGATCCATTTGATCTTTGATACCTATCCATTTTTCACATTTTTTCGTGATGACTGAAGTGATGAAAATGTTAGATAACTCTTATAATGTGTAGGTATTGATTATTCGTAAAAATAGTAACAATTTTTTCTAAGAACATGACGGAATCGTAATGTTTTCTTATCATTCGATATTTATCTCTGACAAACAGTTCCAAATTAGTGCTACATTTTTATCATTTTATCAATGCGTTATCTGTTTGTTAAAATAGCGATCCTCAAAACAACTTCATGTTTACCTTGGGCATTTCTATTTTTATTTTGTAAATCGTTATGCACCTATTTATTTGCCATTTTTAGACACCAGAGAAAAATAATACAATAAATTTATAAAGAGAAGAAATAAATCTAGTTATGGTATATTTATACATTATAATTTCGAATCACGTGGATATGAAAAATATGTCTTGTTGTTTTAATTTAATAAAACGCATTTTTTTGTAGTACTTATTCCACTTTTAATCAATAGATTAGGACCGGTTTCGTCCGCCTCAGAGGGACATTTTCAACTGAATACGTCGTTGTTATTATTTTGTAACTTCTAAAAACTAAAAAAATTAAGATAGCTATTAAATATTATGTACCTTTATTCGTACTAACAAATCGCCCTTTGGCTCCGGACGAATACGGGGAGGATCGCAGTACAGAGGGGTGTAATGTTTTTGGTGAGGGGTTGCTCAAGGAAGAGGGCCTGACTTTATCCATTATTTTAACAGACAATAATACTGCAAAACAAAAATTATATCCTAGTAAATACAATCAATTAAATTCATTCCTATATGTATACTATCGTAATCGTCGCTATATCGTCATTTATATACCTATTAACGAAGAGCGCATAGCCCTTCGTCGCGGGTCTGAAGGAAAAAAAGAAAGGAAACTGGGAAAAATGGGGGTTATACCTACAGTGGTTTCTTCTTCGGTTTGACGGAGTCAGCACTGCGAAATATTTTATTTTTTATAGATAATATTTATGCAGATGGAGATGGAACCAAATGGCCTGTTTTTTGTCTGTTCTGTGTTTTGATAGTTCTGTTTTGATTACAACTTTATTTATTATGACTGGCAACGCAATATTGTTTTCATGTTGGTAACTCTTTCGGAACGTCATTATTTAAATTTTAAATCATTGTCATCCATAGTTTTTTTGTGAGCATTTTATGCATTATTTTCAGTGCATTCACTGATGCAAAACCCCTCTGTCGACCTAAAATGCAGTCTACCATGTATTTTAACAAGAAATAGGTAGATTTGGATCTGATTAATCGATACCCATACACTGTTTGTAAAACGAAATACCTACTTGAATAAGTTTAATTAGGTACGTCGAGCATTTCTCCAAACTAGTTTTTAACTTGACGATTGTAACTAATTATTATTCATACGTATATACGTTTATGGATTTCCGCCGCGACCATAAAAATATTAATTATTATTTAATATCATAATATAATGTAGGTACATTCACATATAGTAGGTAGGCAGGTAGGTAGATGGCTGGGTGCCTCGTGTTGCAAGATTGACAACCATTTCTGCATGAATAATTTTTAACAAACTTTTTATCAGTCATTCTTGCTTTACGTTTTACAGTTTTACACGAACGCATTATCGAATAGTTTTTGGTAATAATTTTGTGAATAAATTGGTTATTTTTGTGTAAAAATTGTTCCAGTTGGCGTGAATAAAGATGGGCAACATTGTTTATTCGTTTATCTGGCTGATTCTGCTGATCCTGGTCACGTTTTGGCTGGCTGCTTTCTGTGCAGGATTTTACATATTAATTCTACCATTCACAGTCTGCTTTGAATTTTTAACGGTAAGCTGAGTGTATTTTTTTTAAAAATGTTATTTTAGTTTTTTATTATTATTTGGTTTGAGTCTGAACTTATTTTTTCCAACATGGCCTTTTCCATAAATATTTACTCGGGGCAGCTTCTGTTCAACTGTGGGAAGATCGGTATTATTATTTATAGATCTAATTCAGCAATTATCCATCCATCTTGTACATTACCCGTAAGAACATATTTTTCGGTCTACAGCACGAATGGTGAATAGTTCCAATTTCTTACATTTTTTTTTTTTTTTATTAATAACCATGTCTTTGCTTTTTCGTACAAGGTGGTTGTTAGTAATTTTGAACAATCAATCACAAACACCCAGAATTTAAGAAAAACACAGAAATACTGTGTCCTCACCGGGATCGAACCCAGAACTCTCGGGCCAGCGCATTACGCACTGCACCACAAGAGCCGCCAACAATAATTACATTATATTAGTATTTATTTATCTGTCTGTAACACAGTACACACACATCATACTCTAGAGGATGGTACAATAAGAAGAAGCTAAAAATGAATGATGAATAAAATACACACTTCGCTCTCACTTCTGGAAGAATATTTGTATTTCCTCTATAAGCCGAGCTCAGTGATTTCAATGGTGCAATATCATCATTCATAATATGTTTCAGGTGTCCGACTTGATTATGTTGACTAAACTTATGCTCAGATGTGATCATACAATAGTGTCTGATTGTAGCGATCCTCAATTACGTATGAATTCACTCTCATGAACATGCATTTTTATTTCATTATAGTATTACTATTTACATCCCCCATTCACATTGCATCTGGTAATACATGATTTCTTTTCATATTACATTTTTAAGTAGTCACCACGCATTCTTCCTCTTTCTTTCTTCGACGTTTTGGGATCGTTGCAGAGACCATTCTCAAAAGATACTGTATTGAAGTGTACAGTTAAGTCTATGAATGCGAAGACCACTATAAGTGTGTCAAGAAGTGGGTCCAAATGTTATTCGTTATGAGCCCGTAATGTCGAGGAAAGATGGAGGGAGATCGCGAGGTGACAACCAAAGGTTTATTACGATAACAACCATAGAGGCTTCAAACATAGGACATCTTTTATGCCACCACCTTCTCTTCCATAAAGACAGTACTTAGTCAGTTTTGATTTTATTCAAATAAACATGCATAATTATTTATACATCAACACAAAAATAATAGAAAGCGTGTTGCCTTCTGTGTGAGACTGTTACCTACAAGGTTTAATTGTTGAGTGTGGAGAAAATGGGATAAACGTGTTAAAAAATATATTATTTTCAATAGTTACGTCTGTATCAGGGAAAACAAAATTAATGGGAACTGGCTCACCCTACTAGGTTTGGTATAACAGGTGTGGAAAAATATGAAGTAAACTTAAACATGTGTTAAAAAATATGTTATTTTTTCACGTAAATATAACGGACATGCAATATTTGAGTGATTTTATGGCCCGACCGTCATAAAGTACCCTGCTTCAAAACCTTGGTTTATGGTGATGGTTTTTACATTTCTATCTTATTAATCTGTTTTTCGACAATTTTCATTCAAAATTGATTTTCATACCAATCATACCAGTTAAACAATTACAAATATTCAGGCTTTCAGAAAATCACATAAAATATGATGGAAAGTAGTCCAGTGCATAAGGCGCTATGCATTGGACTATGAGAATAATATCGTGGGTCACGGGTTCGAATCTCAGGTCTGGCAAAATTACATGTTGTTTTTTCTATGCGTTGTTAGAGCATGGCCCTGATAGGTTGAGCAAGTGGCTAACATCTATTTCTCGTAAAATAAAATTCTGTTATGAAACATCAACATAAGGTGGCCAAGATCTACATCGGATTGTAGAGTGAAAAAAATAACTTGTTAAAATTGTTACAGATAATTAACGTAATATTGTTTTTTTTCAGCCCATAACGGATATTCTCTTGCAAGGAATCCAGACACCGCTCTTCTGTTCAAGAGCTATGATGGAAGGACGCCCCCTTCTATCGTGATACAGCTTGTTAGACACTAAGACGACTTACTTTGATTCATCTCGGAGCTCATTGAGACTAATCAAAATGTTATTTATTTTTGCTTAAGATTCATTCGAATAGGATTTAATGGCTTAACACAGTTTAGTGTTGGCGATATACTATGTGTTTGTATTCAAGGAACCGGTGGTCTTTGCAATGACTAAGGAAATCGTTGCTGCATTTTAGTATATTATAGTGTTTCTAAAACAGTTTCTGTTATCTTCCTATAAGTATTACAATATATTTATACATGTAGTATAAAAATATGAAAGGGAAAGGACTGTTGGTGAAATGACTTGTGCACAATCGTAGATCATAATGGTAATCGCCATGCAAAGTGTGTATAGACCTAATGTTAAAGTACTGGCCGTATTAACAATGTTCATATGAAGAGAAAAGTCTTCATATGGATAGGTTAAATTCATAATACAATGAACTACTCGTAGCATATCAATAAATTAAAATCAACAGTTGAGATATTATAATATTATTTTCAACACACAAAAAATATATTTCCTTTTCATGTGTAGACTATAATCGACTTTACTATTCAATTCTAACAGTGAAAATAGTATTCATTTACAATTTAATACAAAACTAGAAAAAAATTCTTGGTAGTGTCTTCTGTAGCAGAAATCATTTTGATTACAATCATATTTAGACATTGTTACTGCTTTTCCCTTCCAACAATCTGTCGCAAATTAATAATAATACTTTTGATTAATATTTTCTACATACACTATATGCAGTGTAAGCATCTGTCAAACTATTATAAGAGTATCCTATCATTTGTTTTTTTTTCATGATTCGAATAAAAGAACCGATTCCTTTTCTGGACAGTTAATTTTTTAATTTCAGAATTTGCATTTATGTGAATATTTTCTTTAACCTTAACGCATTTAATCGTCTCGCTCTCTCCCACACATTTACATATTATGTTTTCTCTCATGCGTTACAGATAAATCAAGACGAATATGATATTATGTATAAGGCAATAAGAGTCTGCACCAATCACTGTTCTTCACATACAGTAGGCGCTCGGCAATCCGGCATTCACCGATCCGGCACGTCCGATAGTCCGGCATTTTGCAACTCAGCTCTCCTGCTCTATAATCCGGCAGGTTTCACATTAAACTGCCAGATTACAGAGTGGAGTCGCTCGGCAGTTCGGTGCCCGACCTTGACAGATAAGCACGTGTTATAGAATTATTTCCTATAGAAATCCAATAATCCGGCATAGGTGAAAAAATATGGGTGCCGGATTACCGAGTGCCTACTGTAATCTATTAATTCAGGTTTTTGACATTAGACAAATCTTAAATACATACCATATGCTAGCTCTTGAATGATTCAATTTACACTCTTGTATTATCAAACTCCTGCACCGATGATGAAATTATTTTAAGATTCATTGATACCTATTTACGAAGACATCATTATTTTGATAAGCCCATTTTAATTAATCGTAATGTATGCTTTCTCGGATTTGTTGAACTCGAAGCATTCTGAAAACGTACAAAACCAGCACCGGGGTCAAATGTACAAAGGTCTTGTCGACATAAAAGATAATTTATTTTTTCAGTATAACCAAATATCAGATTAATCACAGCCCATAGAATTATTAAATTTAATATGATGTTTCTCAATTGGGTAAATTATTGAATCTATACATTTTATAATATTTGTATTACTCGTTGCAATGTATTGAATTTAAAATATTTATAATAAAAAATTTAAGCATTACAGCAAAACCCATCATATTGCATTTTTATTAACTACATAAAGTATGTCTTAGAGGGCTCGCCAATCAGAACTCGCCGCATGCGTCTTACGACGAATTCGTCGATGTGCCGTCATCGTAAACCAAGAAACAAACGTTATCAAATGGAGCTTCGCAGATTGGCCGATGCAACTGCGACGCTCCCGCATGCGACGAGTTGCGTTTGTTAGAGCCTGCATGTCGATATCGACTCTGCGCATACACACAGCCATTTCTGTCTCTGTCTACACTGTCATTGCTCGCTCATCGCTGGTCACCGTCACCGCATTTGACGTTTGTTCATACAATCAACACAATAAAAATGGCAGACGAGAGACTTCTCCTTAAATGTCTCCGGTACCAATACATAATAATCGGTTTCCGCGTCTGATGACATATTTGCGCAATGGCGTTGTCTCGCTAGAGAATATTTTGACGTTTCGGGAGATTACGCGCGAATGTGCGAGGTTGTATCATGCAACACTGACCGGCAAGTCTAGGAAGTTTTGATTTATGGCCGTCAGGCACACAAGGCGAGTTGTGATGTGCGAGCCGGCTTAGTCTTAGACAATTTGTCATAAAGTAGTCACCACGATATATAAAAAATATTTTACGACACATGTTTCTCTCAAATTCATGTTAAATTTTGGTGAATCATACTTGACTCACCATGTGAACTAAAGTTGACTACATTTAGGCCGTGGCACTGAATTGCGAATTACGATGGTAGTCCTAGTTATCGATTATCTGCGAAAGCAATGCGGTATTATCTATTTGGAATTTAATGAAGATTTTCAACTGCATATTTTATTCAAATTATTACCATTAATTCCAATATGTATCCAATGTAATCCAATCATCATTTTCTACAAACAGATTACGTTAATTATTGGAATCGATTACCATTATATTGTAGTACTGGTATGAGCAATAACTAGCACTACCATCATCGTTTACAGTTTACAGACGACTTTAGGGTGCGTTGAAAAAAGTCATTTATACATAACTACTATTTGCTATAGATCAATCAGCATAAGTTGTCCGATGAGTGAGGTCGCCACATGCTAACATTTGGCATATCATTCAAAACTTATTATTCCAAGATAAGCGTAGTTCTAAATTCGAACATTGGAGGATTTATGATGGTATATCTATACATATTATCCTCGCAGGCTTTGTAATAATTATATAATTGAATCTTGGCGTGCGACCTATAAAGAAAAATATGGTAGATTTATGCGATATTCTAAAAATATTTAGTTAATATATATTTACCACATTTAGAAGTATAGGTAAATAAAATATACCAAACAATTATTGTACAATAAAATAAACACGTAGATAATCCGCATGCACAGCATCTAGAATCCGCACACTGCTGATGTGGATATAACTGTAGTTTAGTAATGATTACAATAGCCGAGCCGGGGTGAGTTGTTGGCCTGTAATGTCGTGTGTCAAAGGAAGTGCAAAAAAATTGCATGTTGTTTTTCAATGTGTGTTTGGACCTAATAAGTTGAGCAGGTGGCTAACATCTATTTCTCGTAAAAACAAAAATCTGTTAATACAACGCCACTCTGTGATTATCTTCTTAGGATCGGACATGGTAAAATAAAAATATATTGGCAATTTACATAATTAAAACATTGAGATTAATGTTTTGAAGTGCTTTATTTCGTAATATAAAATAAGTTAGTAATACAAAAACGGTTTCAATAGCATTATGAAGGCAACAAGATAAATTAAAATGAAATTATACCAACTGTAACATTGGTAAAGTTTAAACTGGATTCAATACAGAGGTGGTGAGTATTTTAAAACAAAGTAGTGTAGCTAGATATAAAAAAAATCAATTCGAGTTCCTTTAGATATAAGCAAAGGAATCATAACAATATAACATAATATTTGTATTATACTTCTACGTAATATGGCCTGGACATCAGAGATCGTCAGCCCCTGCTTAGTGTGATTTTATTTTGGGACACGCTTTTAGCTAAACTTTGCTTAGGTTTTAAGTGATAATAGTTTTTGCAAGTGTCATCGCACCCGAACAACTATTTGAACGTAGTTATGCAGAATGTAGCCAGTCCACAATAATGTTGAGCTGAGATAATGGCACTTTAGCAACAACATGATATTAAAAATGTATGTAAAATTGTAAATAGTATTTTATTTCAAGAATATTTTTTTTGCGGCTTGGCTACTTTCAGCAGAACGTAGAGAACACCTTCTCGCATCTGATCTATATCTCATTTTTTTATTTTTTGTAGACTGGCTACTTTCTGCATAACTATGTCCAATTTAAGATGGAGCCAATGAGATTTTATTTCACTGTACTACAGTTCAACAGTAGTTTCAGTTGTCGAGAGAGAAAGGTCGGGATAGAAATTCCTGAAGGACGGCTGTGCAGTCGGCGATGGACCAGAATGGTCCGTGACACCAGTTTATGTAAGTTGTACAGCTAACTTCATGAATGTCCAAACTGACAGTGGTAAAAATGATGATAAGGGTGGGTATTTTCGATAATAAAATAAAATCTCATCAATTTCCTAATAATTCACAATATATAAAAAAAAATGTCAGCTATACAAAAGCTATTATAAAATGTGTACAAATCTATATATTTAGAATTCTTCTGTGGATTTGATTTTTGTTTATTAAATTTATTCTGACATTTGTTATAGGTATTTTTCAGCGAACCTGTCAATCATTTGAGATCCAAATGATTATGGTACAAAACTAAAAAAAAAACATAATAGGAATGAAGCCAATCGTGTTTTATTTGCCATGGACATGGTTTAATATTCTGTATATAATATATCTGATATTCATTGTCAGTAAATGTTAACAAATGAAAGACGCAATGTTAAATTACAAGCAATAGATAATATACATGACTAATACACAACTTCAAGATAGGTACGTATTTATCTATACCCAATTTCCGTTACGTTACCTTCATCATATTATTATTAATACATGGGCTTATAAATTTCAATTCTCAATTCAAATAATTTAAAATGACAAACACACATAGGTTATAGTTGTGGATCCTTGTAACTTGCAGCTGTGCAATAGTCTGATGCGATTTTATGAGTATTGATGGTTTTATGCCTTCACTGCTGCTTTAACTTGGGCCTGTTGGAATTCTTGTTGCAATTTGGCAAGTGTTTTCGCATGATTCTCTTGTTTGGTGTCTAAAGTTGCGATTAATTCATCGGTTCTCTTTAATTCTTTACCAATAAACTCCATTCGTTTCTCCACATTTTGGCGAGCATCTGTTAAATCTTGCTTTATTAGAACGGGCCCGATGAGTTTATAAACTTCCGAGTCTTTTTTAAGGAGATCTAGTTCTTCTTTCACGACTTTATTTTCGTTAAATCGTCCATCGAGGAGTTTTCGTTGACTGATGGCTTTGTGAAATTCTTTTTGGGCACCTTTGTAAACATCCAGCTCTTTCTGTAATCTTTTTTGAATATCTTCCATTTTAGATGAGCTTCCACAAATTGGATTTAAATAGTAATAAGTGCAACTCCAATTTACTTGTCAGTAAAAAAATGTGCTCACAATAGAAATCACTCAATTTCAACTCAACAAGAACAAAACCAGGTGTTGTTGTCTATGGTTTGGGGATCGCAAAAGAGTATAGACAATCAGCTGTCATATTATTGTGGTCAAAATAAAAGCTTGCACAATATAATATCTAATGAACTTGAAAAAATGATAATGATCGTAAAAAGATGTTATAATATTTAATTTTAATATATTATAATATTTAGCGTGTTTGTATAATTTGTCGTAAAATTCAAAAAATCATTACTGATCAAAATTAATAAGTGTTTAAAGTATCTAAATTTAAAAGTAACAAAAAGCAATGCATAAACCGTCCATATTTTTATAGACGTGACAATAAAGATGTCAATGAAAACTAATAGATTCAAATTATTTAAAATGAAAAACACAATAAAAGTTATATATGTGCTGTTTTATTGTAGTTAATTATATATAACTTACATTTTTTTTGTATATTTTATACGATGAAACTATTAAGTCGGAGCTTTTAAACGTACATAAGAAGACATCGGTTTTAATGTCGGTGAAATTGTAGAAGCACCGTCAAGTGTAATTATTGTAATTTAGATTGCTTTCAACAATTCTAATTTATTATAATGAAAATTATAATTTTTAAATTAATTTATTGATGCTAAAAATATCTGTACGAATAAAATAGAAATTAAATTAAAATTTTTATAGATGAAACATTCGCCTGCAGCCGTCAACAGCAGAAATTTTAATATATAAACGTCAAAATCCTCATCCTTTTCGCGCGTAGTTTGCTGTTTATGTTTGTTTAAATTTTTTTATAAAATGATGGACCCCGATGTCCAAAAAGTACACATGCAAAACTTGGAGCAATACGTTTTAGATGAAAATAAAATAGTGACAAGCAAGTGGCTCAGTAATAATCTGTCTTTGCATATAAATGTGGCCAAAAAGTTGATGGAGGATTTCCTTGATAACCAACGTTCGAAACGCAAAGATGCAGACTTGGTTATTACTTATTTTGTATCTGGGATTTTGAAGGATCAGAAAGGTCTAACCTCCACAGTTGTAAACGATAGTGACTTGAAGGATTTGAAAGCGTCATTAGAATCAGTTCTTTCTGAACATATTTACAGCATACAAAGAACAGAAACGAAAACAGATTCGAATGCTCTGTATTTGGCAGGTCAATGCGATGATTTTTGTCTCGGTGGCATAAAGAACGATTCAATTTGTAAGAGGACCCGTAATGAATTATCTTCGTTGCGATTAGGAGCATATCCTGCATCGGCAGCTCCTGTTGGTAAAACGGTACAAAAAAACAATCCACAGGCTAAAGAAACAGTTGTAAAAAAAGAATTAGTGAAAGAAGAAGTGACGCATAATGGAACAAATGGAAAAGAGTCAAATAATAAAGTTACAGCGCCGAAAAATGGTGATATAAAAAAGAAGGAGACGACGGTAAATGTTGGAAAAGGTAAAAATAGTATTGCTGGATTTTTTTCAAAGCAATCCAGTAGTCCTAAAATTGTTAAAGCTATTCCAAAAACGGAACCCGGGCTATCGAAGGGTAAAAATGAAGAAAGTAAAAATAAGAAAGATGGTTTGAATACTATTTCTTTTCCAAAGGTTGAAAAAACTGTCAGTAATGGTGATGGTAAAGTTACATCTCCTGATAAAGATAAGCAGAAAAAACCAGAAGAAGTGAAACTGGAAACTAAAACTAGTACAAGTAGTAAAAATAAGAAACAAAATGATAAAAAGAAAAGTTCAAAGAGTCCGAAAGAAGCTCCTAAAAAACGTAAAAGAATTCAATGTTTCGACAGTGACAGTGAAAAGGAATCCGGTTCTGACGACGACATCTTTAAATCCTCTTCTCCCGAACCTGTCAATAATACCCCGCTATCCGACGATGAAGATATGATTCCTGCAACACCGGAAGTATCAAAACCGACTGCCAATAAACTGTCCCTGAATTCTAGAAAACGGAAAAAACTCATTGACAAAATGTATATGAAGGATGATGGGTATATCTTGACGGTCAAGGAAGAGGTGTACGAAAGCTGCTCCGATGAAGACGTCACCGAGGAAACTAAAAAAGTGACTACTCCAGTTAAATCTGCGCCATTGAAGGTGGAAAATAATGAAAATAAGAAACCTAATAACGGCGTTGAGTCGAAAAGCAAAGCAAAGAAAAAGACTTCGCCACAAGGACAGTCGAAGCAGTCCAATCTGATGAGTTTCTTTACCAAGAAGTAATGAATTATAATAATTTCATGTTTTAATTTGTAATTTATTGTTCGTAATTTGTTCTTATCCTCTTGCATTAATTATTTACTGGTGGCCATCAAAGTAATAATTATTTAAGCGTCAATTACATTGAGCTTCTTTACGAGTTGTTTGTTGGCGAATTTAAAAGTGCGCGATTCAGCTACTGCGATTTGATGATTACACACAAAACTTTCCATTTGCTGAGAAGCCACAAGCCAGTGACTATTTTGACAGAACGTAGTTGGTTTTTTTATTGGGAGGTTGCTACTGCGCAGACGCAGTAGGCCCACACGCCGGCGTGTAGTGTGTAAAGTTGACCGGCTTTCAACTTTTCTCGGTAGAGTGCTTACAACCTGCTTGTTAGCTTGTTCGATGACTACACTGGGCGACTTTACAGGCAGAATATAAATTCGCCAACAAACAGCTCATAAAGAAGCTCAATGTAATTGACGCTTTATTGATGTATTTAATAATTTTGCACATGTTAAATAAATTTTATAATCCATGTTCATATTATTGAAAATATGTGTGGACCAAATCAGTTGTAAGTTATTCGTAAACAATGTCTATACAGAGGGGGTCATTGTAGCCGGTTGTCAACTATTGATTATTGGATTAGTATTAACCTGGCTTTTGTGACCATCCTTGTATACAAAACTCAGCATAATAAACAATGACATATTAAATGGACGACTCACTTCATACCCGGCGAGCACGAGAAATTGTGCATGAAAGTCATTCACAGATGTATAGGTAGATGTCACGTGACCATTGATGTATCCGTTTCCATTATGCGATACAAGCTTCGAGAATTTATAGTAATATAACCTTTATTGTAATGGCGTATTAGTGTCATGACTCATTGCGTTAGAAACAGATTCTCGGTTACTTACGACTTCTCGGAGATTAGACGCAAGTGAGCTCAGCGAATCACAGGCGACTGACTGTCCAATGGTACCTGTCATTCAATTGCATTGAATAAACATTCATCAATATCTTAAAATGGCATTTTATAAATAATAAATAATACTAATACATGCAAAGTGATATCCCATCTTTCTTGGAGTGTTTAGTAGATTTTTTTACAATTTTTAACTAGGCACATTGGCATTTTGTAACACAATAATAACGGTGGAGTCGAAACCTGACAGTCAGAAATTTTGTATGGGCAGACCCAGCGGTGTCGCCAGACCGCTTGCAAGCAGAATGTTCATTTGAGCGTAGGATACCGATATTAAAATATGAATTTCGCCATCCGGCAGACCCGACACAAAGTGAGTGTCATTTTATTTTCTAGATGCTTCGTCCATATTAATGTCATTGATAATAAAGTCCAGACTAGAAAATATCCCAGACACTATATTATAATATGTCTTCTGATAAAATTAACTACATGAGTACATTTGGTGAGACACAGAAATTTAGCACACAAAGATGACGAAGAATAGAAAAACTAGTATGTGAATAAAATTTCTCAATGATTTCATTCTTGGTCCCAAATAGTAAAATGTCTATTTCACTTTCATATTATGCCTAGTCCAGATAAAGATACGTCGGTTCAGTGAACATTGTATACAAACTGTTGGAAAGTTGTATCAAGATTGTTTACGAACATTTCATTTAAGGTGACGCATCAGTGAAACGGCAAATAATTTTCAACTGTAGGCGCGACGAAATTTTGGACTCGCTCGCATTCAGTGAGAGAACGTCGAGTTAGAAACACGTCACTTTGCTTCGTGATGGCGACGGGCCAATTAATTCTTAAATCGTGTAAAGATGACTAAAAACGTTACCCATTTACTTTAAAAAGAAAACATGTCAATGAATATATTATTATTGTTACTAATAGAACAATAAACAGAACATAAAATGGACGTATGTTGGATTTATTTGACAAATAATATTTCGTGTGACAGGCGTCATTTGCACCCGCGACCCGCAATCCGCGCATCGCCTAGCAACGATCTTTTTAGACCGTGCCTCAACTGATGTACGGCCTTAATATATTATGTTTTGATACAAATGACCTTGGTTTTTTGATGTTCTTAGTCTGAGGCTAGGCTTTAATGAATCAAATTTTCATTTTTTGAAATTACTTATAGTAGAACAACTCTACTGCGTACGAATTACATAGGGTAAATATAATTATTGTTACCGTTTTCATTTCCGACTGTTCTTACATGAAGTTCATTGCGTCGTTTTCTCGCTTGTCGTTATAGCTTTGTCATATTTTCTGTCATAACCGTTGAATTTCACGCTTACATATGTGGTATGTTTATAATATATTGTGACAATCAACCATTCAGTATTTTTTATGCTATTGATTTTATTAATCTGTAAAGGTATTGTGTTTTAAATGATTACACATTTTCATCCTGTTTATTTTTTATAATTATAGTATGTACTACTGATGCGATCATGTTAATTATTTTTAATAATGAAGGGCTTAATATTTTACCCGATTGATAATTATTAATATGGTAAATTAAATAAAGAATGTTTAAAACTGTACTAGTCTATTATTTACCTTCATTCTACTTTGTCAGATCCTCAGTTGGAGCATAGACACCATGCGATGCCTTCAAGAATTCCTGTCACTCACTAATCTTACCGGGCCATGCAAGCATTCCGTAGCTCTGCCGTATACGCCCTGTGAATGGTATTTAGCAGTCTTCTAAGACACTGGAATCCATTTTGCTTGGATGGCTAGATTTAAATTCTCTTGAGGTATCACAACACGTGACTAAACCATGTCTAATGTCGCTTCTTCACTATCAATATAATCAGAAGCTACATAGTTCGCCCTTGTCTCCTTGTTACTCTTGAAGTTATATCAGTGCACATCCAGTATCCGCGGTAGACATCCATTTTTGAAACTCAATATACGGTTGCCCTGGTCCTTTATAAGGTGCCAATACTCCATACCGTAAAGTATGTTGGAATGCAAACGTTAAGCGTATAAGCGTTAAGCGTATTTGGCCTCAGCCTCCCAAATACCTACCGACACTGTCAAACGGTGTCATCCTCTAAGGCAGTGTTTCCCAAAGTGTGGTACGCGTACCCCCTGGGGTACAGGAAGAGTGGTGGGGGTACGCGCTGCACCGGGCTTTGGCTGCGCCTGTTGCAACTAGCATTTATGCCGTGTCCACACTGGCAACCTCATTAAATTTCACAATGATTAACAAAATTTGTTTGACCAAAAATTATCTTAATCGAAATTTAATGAGGTTGCCAGCAACTTGTTGCCAATATGGACACGGGTTTTATACGAAATCAATACAACATCCATGCTAGAAGGTTTATCGCATGCGGAAGAAAAACAATTGTTTGAATTAGCTTCAGACGGATTCTTGAAAAATAAATATAAGGAGTGTACTTTAACATCATTCTGATTTCAAATACAACATGTGTATTCAGTTTTAACAGAGAAAGTCCTGAAATACATCTTGCCTTTTCCAACTTCATATCTATGTGAAGTTGCTTTTTCAGCATTTGTAGACATTAAGTTAAAAAAAAGGAACAAGCTTTTGGATGTGGAACCCCGTATCTCAGATTAAAATTAACAAACAGGAAACTAAATTATGATGATCTGTTTCAACATAAACAATTTCATTCTTCTCATTGTTAATCATCATCAGCCTGAATCTATCCACTGCTGGATGAAGGCCTCTTCAAGCTGCTTCCACTTCTCTCGATCCTGTGCGTTGCGTTGCCACGTACTTCCGCAGAACTTTATCATTTCATCGATCCAGCGGCCTCTAGGTCTACCTTGCGGGCATTTTGTACCTCTTGGATACCACTGGATGACTAAATTTGTCCAACGATTGTCTCGTCTTCGAGCTATGTGTCCAGCCCATCTCCATTTAAGGCTTTTAATGAACTCTATTACATCGCAAACCCTTGTCTGCTTCCTTATCCACTCATTCCTCTTGTCCTTTCGCGTTATGCCCAGCATGCACCTCTCCATACCACGTTGTGCTACTCTAAGTTTCTGGATCTCTCTTTTACTTGGGGTCCATGTTTCACACGCATATGTGATTACGGGAAGCACACACTGGTTAAACACTTTGCGCTTTAGGCACAGTGGTAGGTCACTTTTGAAGACATTATTCAGGCGGCCAAAAGCATTCCAGCCTAGCTTTACTCTGCGAACAATTTCATCAAATATACATCCATCTATAGACACTTGTTTTCCAAGATAGATGTAGTTTTTCGAGCTGAGTGCCATTCATTGATGAGGATCTCTTTTTGGCCTGCAAAGCAGTTGAACATGACTTTCGTCTTTGTTACATTTATTTTCAAACCTACTTTGTTGCTTGCTTCAGCGAGTTCCTGCATCCTGCTTTGGAGGTCTTCTGAGTCTTGCGAGAAAATTACTATGTCATCGGCAAAGCGCAGATGACTCAGGTATTGTCAAGTATTAGACACAGGTACTCAGGTATCATTGATTATAATGAATGTTATTTATAATATAACTTTTATTTATATTTTATTATGAGTGAATTTTATTTTTCGTTTATTATTATTTTGTTTATGTAGGTAGGTACTAAAAAAGAAAAAAAAAATATATTTTGATTGTTATTAAAGTATATGCAATTTTTTTTGACGAGGGGTACTCAGTGTTACGAAAAATATAGAAGGGGTACACAGATGTCGAAAGTTTGGGAAACACTGCAAGGAAACTCAAAGGAGTATCGAGTTGCCTTATAGCAATATATTCAGTTGTCAAAAAGTGCAATAAATTGATAAAACAGGTGGAATTATCAGTGGGTCACATATATAGGGATTGCAATACCGAATGAAAATGTCAATACCGGTTTTTCAGTATTTCTTATTGAATACCGGTATTTCTTAAACATTAAAAAAAACAGTAGGTGCTTATCAATAAATATAGCTATTAAAATCTTTTTAAAATATTATTTTATAGAAAAAAACCTACATAGCTACATTTATTATGTTGACATTTAAAAATATGTATTGATCATAATAATTGTAGAACTAGCGATTTTTTACAAATAATTAGATTGATAATTTTAACTAAAGCCCTCAAAAGTTCATCAAGTGCAAATAAGTCCGGCTGCAGGAAAAACTTCTTAAATTCAACGCTTGTACAGTCATCAATAATTATTATAGAATAATTGAACATTTTTGTCACGGATATTTTCTATTTCGAAATAATATTATGATAATTCATCTTCTTCTTAGTGTATAGCTTTTTACGTATAAATGGAGCTCCGGGGCTGGGCCCCCTATCTCCTTCATCTCTTGGTAAATTTGGTTTGGTAAGTTTTGGCTGTTAGTAAATTTTTTTTTTTTTGGGTGTTAGTTATAACATAGTCGTAGTGATACCAGATGGAAGTCTCCCACAGGAGACCGCCGCAAAGGGCAGACCGAACTATCAACTTTCCCATTACACCACAGCCTATGTCCACTCTTCGCGGTTCTCGCAACCCTCGGCCGATTAGAGCCCGCCTCAAAAATCCGAAATTCGTCTACGCTCCCGCCAAACCACAGACGCGGTCTACCAAAAATGGCCGCTCGAAACAGCGCTGTCGATAAAACAAGGAGGTTCGCGACCGACACGAAAAACAGGACGCGTGCGAAAATCTCTCTCGTTTCAGACGTCGACCAGCCAGCATCTCTCTCTCGCCTCGGACCCCGAACAAGAAGCATCTCCAGATTCTCCAGCCAAGCCGCAAGCCCCGATCCTCTCTTCGATTGGCCGCCGGACAGCCAGCATCGTCTCTGCTCGCCTCGGACGCGAAGCTAAGTCAGCATCTCCAAGTCTCGAGCAACAACCAGCCAAGAAGACCGCGTTGGCGCCAAGCAAGCATCAAGCTAACCGCCAGCAAAAACCGCCTATACCCTGCAACTAACTAACTACAAATGCGATATAATAAACTGCCAGTAACAACCTCAACGTGCGTTTCTCTCAATTCCACCCCGCTTCTGGCCTGCCAGTGAAACGGCTTTCACCATTCTCCTCGACGGAGAAAGGCCGGTATCAGTAGTACACAGTGTACATACATAATAATACAGCACAATACAAAATAATACAACAGAACGCATGTTTCATCTGCACAGTGTGTATATAATCTTCCACCGATGCTCGGTTGTATCACCCGAGCAGTATTTTATCTTTTATACTTTACACCCCCTAAAAAGTCAGGGGAGGAAGGTTCCTATCGTCCGCGCAATAGCGACGGGCGGCAGGTTGCCCTTCATCTTTTATTATCCTCGGGGTGGGGTCGAACATCAGTGTTCTTTCCCCTTTTTTATGATTGGTTTTATGAAACAGGGGTTTCAGTCGCTCGGGTTGAGGGAGTCTGTAGTTGGGATGTGAGGGGAACTATGGTGGTTTGTCGTCAAGGATCGCCCTCGGTCTCCCATAGGCGTAGTCTGTGTCACTTTTGTCGTTGGTTAATAAATTTTGGATGGTCGGGTTGGGATGACCTGGGATTTGTAGAATTTCTCTGACAGTTTCATGACGTTGTCGTGGATAGGTTCTAGGTTGAGGTCTCTGTGCAGTGTAGATCCGCGCACGAACCAGGGTGCGTTTGTGATTCTACGCAGTGTTTTATTTTGTATTATCTGTAGAGTTTTCAAGTATTTTAGGTTTGAATAGGCCCAGGTGGGGCATGCATATGTCATTATGGGTCTAGTGATAGCGGAGTATAGCAGAAGTTTTGCTCGCGTAGACAGTCTACTTTTGTTCCCCATCATGGGTTGAAGTCGTGCGTTTATTACCGCGGCTTGGCGTTTTTTGATATTAATGTGTGGGTTAAAAGTGAGTCTTTTGTCTATGGTGAGGCCTAAATATTTGACAGATTTGTCTCAGGGGATGGGGTGAGAGTGCATTACGATTTTTTTAACATTATGTGAGTGTCTTTTGTTCATGCGTTTGGCAAACATGACGGCTACGCTTTTTGATGGGTTGATTTTAATTCGCCATTTTGTCGCACCTGTTGGAAATCTGGTTAGCCGAGGTCTGGAATGATTTGGTGGCTTTACGGAAATCGATCGATCTTGATAAGATAGCTGTATCATCCGCGTATTGAGCTAGGATGGTAGAGTTACCGGTGCTGTCTGGGGGAATCGTTATGCCCCGTGTGTACAGGTTGTACAGGGTGGGACCTAGCACGGATCCTTGTGGGACTCCGGCTGTTGGTGTTTTTGTTGTGGATCTGATACCGTTTAATTTAACATTGAAGGTTCTATTCCGAAGAAAAGAGCTTATCAAGTTAATCATTGTTTTATCGAGTCCTGAATCTGATAATTTAACAATAAGTCTTTTGATCGAGACTTTGTCAAAGGCTTTTGCGATGTCTAAGAAGAGTACTGTTGTGAAGACTTTTTTGTTAAAGGATTCGGTTATGTATTCTATAACCCTGAGTAATTGGTGGTTGGTTGAATGCCTTGCTCTGAAACCGTGTTGGATGTCCGGGATGAGGCTTAGTTCATCGATCATGATTTGAAGTCTGGATTTTATGACTCTTTCAAAGATTTTACTTAGGACTGGACAGGCTGATTGGTCTGTGATTTTCAGGTTTAGTTAGATCTTTGCCGGGTTTTGCAAATCAAAAACAGTTCCGTGATCTTTAACAATGGTATTATATCGTTGAGGGTCAGAAATCACTCTCTTTTTTATATTTTTTTCTAGCCTACCAAACACTCTATCCGGAGGAATAAATTAGTGGCCCACAACTGGAAACAGTACTTCCACAGTTTTTATACGTGATGGCGCATGACTCTGAAGCCATTTCGACAACATACACATTACCGTTATATTTTTATTCTGACCCCCACAGCCGTCGGCGACAAGCCTTAACTTGGTGATGCAATTATTAAAATTTGTATTTAGGAGATGGTGAAATACCGCACTCGCTATTTCGTTCGAGCTTTTCGGTCTATCAATTTCATTTCAAACGTAACTGTGGACGTTTTCCGGTGTTAATGACATTTTGGAACTACCGGTGACATTACAAAAATGGTAAAAACTCCCTTGTCGACTAAAATATGCCATCTGGTCGTGCAGTTTTGGCAGAGATAAATTTTTTTGGCAATCAAAGCTCATTGTTAATAAATCTGTCTCGTCCTCTTGCAAAATTGCATAAAAGGCCTTATATTATTGAGACGGTGGATACGGGACAGTATAATGACGTCTTTTTTTTCTTTATCGTCCGTTGCATTTTTTAGTCGCTCTCTATATTCACTGCATGTAGAGCACTTACTTATCTGTCATTGGAGACCCAAACGATGAATTAAATGTTCTATTAAAAATGTCTCGAAAATATTTTGCTTTCACTTGTAATTCTATTTGGGTTCCGCTATTATACATCTTCCATAACTTCGTGATATTTAGTTCCGCCGATAAGTATACCTGACTCTGCGTCTTATTCCGGCAGTAATGTGGCTCACTACCTTTTAACTCCTTTATAAATGCAACAACACTTGCTCTTTTCCCTATAAAACTCGCATGTGCCTTATCCCCGCCTCTTCTCTCGGTGGGAAGTTTTCCCGCGCTATTTTGAAAGCGCTTCACAACACCTTGGATTCTACCTTTTTTAATGTTTAAAATACCCAAAAAGGTTTTTTGGCATACGGGAACCAAAGCACCAGTTTGACTTCTTCGGGCATAATATTTTATATTGAAAGATTTTTTTCTTTCAGCCCCACTGTGTGACATCACTGAAACTCCTTTACAATACTTCACTATAAATGTATCTTGAGCAAGTTTCACTGCCTTTTCATAAAATGCAGTATGGAAATGTCTAATATCAGTTCCATTTAATGAACTGCACTTGAAGTTCTTAGTGTCATGATTACACTGAGGATACTCGGGCAATTTTTTAGATGAATATCTGCAACAAATTATGAAAAATACAATAATTAATAACTTTGAAAATAAAAAGTAAAGATAGAGGTTAATAAAATATACAAAAGTATAAAATAATGACTATACTTAGATATTATGTAAATATATATATAATGAGATTTATGGCGGTTATCTTAAATCAATTTATTATACTTATGGATTCGCTTAGAAAGTCATCAAGTGATTCAAAAATAATGTTCAATTATTAAAGATCCCAATAATATAATTTTTTGACACAAGCAAAATAATTATGTTAAAAATCTGTACTTAGAGATCTCATAATAATTACATCATGCTAAATATTCAATATATATCTACGGCATAATTTAAAAAAAGCATACGAAACAAAAAATAATATTATGAAACACCACTGGATTATTGAAACATCTATAGCAAAAATTAATATTAGGAATGTCAATTTTTAAATACCTTTCTTGGCGTAACACGTTACATTTCCGGCCAGCTGGATTTCTTAAACGCTTCCTTGATTCTCCTGGTAGAGATTCCGTTACACTTACTAATGAAACATCCATTATTAATTGGTAAAAACAATCAAATAGACGAAGCAAAATCAAGACTTTCTCACTGCACAGACACGAACGGTTTGACGCGGTTGTATAGAGATTTTACCGTACGTTTTAAATCAGTATTTGAATGGCGGCGTCTGATTGGTCGGTTAAGAAGAGACAATTTAGCGACTTGATACACCCCTGTTACAGGCAGGCTTCTCCCGGTGTAAAATAATCATTTAGTAGCTTAAGTCGAAACGTAACCCTGACCTCTAGAAACGGCTTCATAAAACATCTAATCTGATTCCTTGCTCAACCACGTAAGTATTTCTTTTTAATTTAAAAAGTAAAAATGATGATGGATGAAAGAGATAATCTTAAGACTAAATATAAGGATTTAAATATAATAAATTTTGCCGCGCATTGTGCGTGAAATCCTCGCGCGCCGGCGCCAGGGTCAGGCTCGTGATTCGCCGAATCAAAGATCACGCGATAAAATTTGGCCAATCACGAGAGTCCTTTTTTTGCTGGATGGCGTCGGTACGAGGAATTTAAAAAGAAAAGAAAAAAGGATGTTAGTAAGCGTCCCCTTTCCGATAGGATAGGACCTGCGAAACTTATTGTTAAAACAAAATATGTAAACGTTTAAAGAAAATGTAAAATATAAGAAGACCACGTTACGAGCACGAAAGACCGTGTTTTATTTACACTCCAACCGTTTGAATTTCTTTTTTTTTTGTGAATCCGGGGTTCGATGGACACCTGAGCTAGCCGCTGGAACCCCGGGGATCTCAATGGCGCCCAACGTGGGGCTCGAAGAATCGCATGGATTCTTCCGAACCCGCGAAATAAAATTTACGCCCGCGAACGCTAAATAAAAGTTTATGATCCAGGAGCCGGAACAACCAAGAAATGGTTAACTAAAAAGTGGACTCCGACGTAACCCTTATCGAAGAAGAAGTGCTGTCTCCAACATCAAACCGGGAGAGCCCTCTGGTGTTCGAAGACAGTCCACATACGGAGCTGACCGCGCCTAGCGTCGTGCTGGAGACCGTAGCTCCAGCGCGTCTCCAGTACGACGGATGGCTGCACAAATCCCACCTATGGAGACCAGACACATCATCGACGGTATCCAACGAGGAGGGCTCGTAGAGGCCACGGCCCACTCGCGACGAAAAACGGCGAGCAAAATGCCAATTTTCCTAGGGTATCACTAATATGTCGTGTACCCTAGTCGACCACGGGATGTTCGGTGAGGAGAGAAAAAGGAAACGCGAGGCCAGAGAGCCTCACAAGAGGACTGAAAAGGCGCGCAAGCTGAGAGGAATCGAAGCTGTGCGGGCGCAGGCTCGACCACGAGGAGATGAAGCAGGACCAGTCGCCAACCCTCTAGTCAAGGGTGAACGCCGAGTTGCTGTTGGAAGTTTCAGTGTAAACAGTGTAGTTAAAAGTGAAGATAATAATCGTAAATATCCGGAAATTCTTCTAATTACGGATAAAAAGTTAATTAAGGACCCACTTTCTGAGCCCTATAATCTTAAGTTCGTTAGTACGAAAAATGTCCATTCTAGTTTTAAAAATAACGCTCCGCAAAGTGACGCCAATTCTTTCCGTTCAAATAAAGTAAATATGAATGAATTCGAAAACATTAACATTGAAAATCGCAAACAATTTTATAAACGGGAAAGACGATATTCTACAGTAGCGCGAAACCTGTTTCAAAGTTACGCCGTGTTAATAATTTGAATCCAAAGAGAAACGAAGAAAATAGTATACGACCGTCACTATTATTTCTTTACAAATTACCAATCGTAAATTTAACATAGCGAAAACGGAACGGGAATAATAAGGCATCACTCGACGAAAGTTGTTATGTTAAATTTTAATAATAAGTTAAAATTAGGTATAAGAGGATGAAAGTAGAGATTGTATGCTTGTGATAAAAAAAAAAAAATGAGTCAATAAGCCGTAAATTTCTCAACGGGGTTTCAATAATGAAAAAATAATAATAATAATAAAACGTGAGAGGCACCGAAAATCGGCGCGGCGCGCCTTGGAATAGGATATCGGGCGCGTAAAACGAAACAATTTTTTTTTTTTAAATAAAACGGGTTTCACTAAAAATAAAGTTAATTACACAGTTTTAAGTGTACTGATTCAGAAATAAATATAATGAGAGGGTGGAATATTTAAATTTTTAATATCAATGTGATTTATACAGTCAATACAATGTTGCAAAATAATTATGGGTATTAGGGTAAAATATTAAAAGTGATAGTAAGTACCATAAGTACAATGGGAAGATTTTATATAAAATTAGTAGCCATTTAATGTATGGGGTAGGAGTAATTAATAAAGTAAACTCGAATAAATTTAAAGTACAGGAAGTCTAATGAACGAATAAATTACTAAAGAAAGAGAAAGAATAAATACAGATGAAGACAATTTGGAAGCACAAAGGGAGCCACCTCTCGAAGTAAGCGCATCCAAAGGCAGCGTAGCCGAAAATTCATGATACCAAAGCTTGATGGTGTGGAGAGTGCGCACTCTCCTTTCTCGCGCAGGTTCATGGAGAGACTAGGGACGTGACGCCTGAAAGATATCGTGAAACAACAAGAGGTACCTCCGAAGTGTAACCATCTACAAAGAAAAGAAAGGGAAAAGGATACTTATTGTAAACATCCATCCTATTACCTGTGGGGGAGCCGTGCCGCCGTCAACGAGCCTGGCCGTTGTACCGCTATACGATGCCTTGCCCGCAGTAATAGGAACAGATGGAGACATAGTACCTGTCCATCTATGAGGTGATACTCCAGAGACCAGCAGATCAGTGGAAAACTTTCCACAGAAGGATATCCGCTGCTCGGAACGAGCCTGGCTCAATAGTAACGCCACTACCACGCCCTGGTTGCAAAGGCAGACGACGCCAAACGAGGTACGCTCCTATTGCACCAGAAGAAGTAAAACGTAACACGAAATAATAATTCCGAACGAGGGCCAAACGTCTACAAATGTAGCCCCTAGGAATACAAAAGAAAGATTGGAAAGCGCGAGAGTCAAAGACTGCAGCTTCGCGACCCCTCCGCTGACTAATAAAAACGAATAAAATAACAAGAAAACCTAATTAAAACAAAGTAACACAAAATAAATGTACTACACTGAAATTAAATCAAACTCTGACCTATTCAAAAGTATCGCGAAAGCATTGCTTTGAGCTGAAAATAATAATCCAAAATAAATATAGAAAATAATAAAAATAGAGCTAAAGTATAGAGTTTTATGTTAGAATAGTTAGATTGTAGTTGAATTCTTTTATAAACTGTTTATCATGCCATGTACTTAACGGATGAACAAGGAATTGGATGGGTGGCCGATGAGATCAGGGCGTACCTTTCGACTTTAATCCAGATGGGGCGAATGATACACCCCTGTTACAGGCAGGCTTCTCCCGGTGTAAAATAATCATTTAGTAGCTTAAGTCGAAACGTAACCCTGACCTCTAGAAACGGCTTCATAAAACATCTAATCTGATTCCTTGCTCAACCACGTAAGTATTTCTTTTTAATTTAAAAAGTAAAAATGATGATGGATGAAAGAGATAATCTTAAGACTAAATATAAGGATTTAAATATAATAAATTTTGCCGCGCATTGTGCGTGAAATCCTCGCGCGCCGGCGCCAGGGTCAGGCTCGTGATTCGCCGAATCAAAGATCACGCGATAAAATTTGGCCAATCACGAGAGTCCTTTTTTTGCTGGATGGCGTCGGTACGAGGAATTTAAAAAGAAAAGAAAAAAGGATGTTAGTAAGCGTCCCCTTTCCGATAGGATAGGACCTGCGAAACTTATTGTTAAAACAAAATATGTAAACGTTTAAAGAAAATGTAAAATATAAGAAGACCACGTTACGAGCACGAAAGACCGTGTTTTATTTACACTCCAACCGTTTGAATTTCTTTTTTTTTTGTGAATCCGGGGTTCGATGGACACCTGAGCTAGCCGCTGGAACCCCGGGGATCTCAGACTCCTTATTTTTTCAAAAAGCGCGCTTGGCGACTCACGTCAATATTCATTTTGATTTTTTGATGAAATTGGGAGGAATTTGAAACTCTCAACTGGAAAAGTCGATAGATCTATCGATAGAGCATCTAAGTACATTCAAAACTAATTTTATCGAAAAATCGCCAGGAGCCAGTTTAGCGACTCAGCGCCTCATATAGAGATTTTTATATGGTATATTATAGGTAGAAACTTTTTTCCATATATTTCATGAATAAGAAATTCCGCTATTGGTATTTTCCTTCGGTATTGCAATCCATATAATTATTGTTTTACACGCTGTATTGTACTGTACTCTGGACTCCGAGTTATTTATTTGTGACAGGACTGCGCGGACTGTGCGTTGCTTTGTACATTTTCCTATTGGTACAATTTTTTATCATTGCTACATAAAAAAAAAGTTAAAGGAATTAAGAAAACGCCATATAAATATGAAATAATTATAATTTATTAGTGTGATCAAACATTTCACTCATTCAATTGAACACTTTCATATTTTCAAATATAGAATAATATTCTGCCTAGAGTATCTCGATTGGTCACAGCATCATTACAAGGCTGATTATCATTATATTGATTTAAGTATAGCTTCTAACAAAAGAAAAGGTTATAATTTCCACAGAAGAATAATAGCAAGTTTGCTTCATGTAGGTACATATTGCAAAAGGTGGTAAATTTTAATTTCTCTTTATATTAACTTCACATTACATAAAGAATAGAAAATGAATTGAAATTGTTACAAATTGGTATAAGATGACGATGATGATTGCTAAGTACAGATTTATTATACAAACATAAGCGTTTTTCACTGTCTCGGAGCATAATTTTACTGAAAAAGTCTGGTTTTTACTTTGTTTATTGGCGGCCTGTATTCTAGTGACACAATTGAAGCCTCATCACCATGAATGACTAATGTTGCATTTGGACAGTTTTGTATAAATTGTGAATGCAGTAATGATCTTTGCAAAATAATTTTTTTCTACAGCGACACTATATTTTAATTTAACATAATATGTTAAATTATATAAAATTAAATATTATTTATGTTGTTGTCTGCATTCATGATAATATCGTCATCGGAAAGTCAGTTTTGAGTTGAGTATGTCACGCGAAGCTTAAAATTATGTTTTTTAAGATGCAAAAGTCACCATGGAACATTAGTTAGTAAAATGTTGCTTAAATCCGAATTATTTGTTATTCACTGAATGACTTTCGATAACATCTTAACAAGCATATTGAGGTCATTATAGGCGGATAGACATTATTGATAGTATAAAAAATAAATCCTTCATTATAAATATAGAAGCAATAGTTATTAAACCTTGTATGGTGACTTACTGATTTGTTATTTGAAAACTTCTAATACGTGTCTGAAATAGGCAACAATAACAGGAATAGTTACTTTTGGTTGTCATAATAAGATCACTTTGGTCCAGATTATTAACAAGCAAAAGTCACCAAACCACATTGCCTCCGTCAAAACCTTCCAGATGTATTAATTAACATCAAAAAGTAAAAGTAGCCTAAAGACTTTATTCAGAAGACATGATAAAATTATGTGATGTAGATAAAACATTAAAATCTGATTTTTCGATATCTCGAAATGATGTTTTTTGAGTTGGTGACTTTTGCCTGAACAGTGACGATTATGATTATGTAAAATCAAAATGGCAGATGATATTTGTGTAAGTGGCAGTTCCTTCGATATAAAAATGATGAACAATAGTCGAAAACTAAAAATTCACATGGAAGATTGGAGTATCTAATGGCCCCTTAATGAGGACAGAACAGGTGTCTGCAACATCCGCGTTCAAAGAATTAAAATTTACTAAAATAAAGTATATTTAGCACGTCTCAAAACGTCATTTTGTAACATAGTAAATCATTAATGGCGAAGAGGCTTCAATTTATGAATTGGTATTCTTTACTTTTGGGAACATACTATGGTCATAAAATTCCCATTAAAATGGTGTTTTATCATTGAGTTACCTGCGATTGTGGTTGGCGGTTAGAGTAGTAGAAATTATTACAATCAAATCCAGCAGAAATGAGTATCTCACATTTTATTAAAATAAAAGGAGTCAAAAATATGTTTTATTTAGCATAGTAAATATTTCACTTACATTGGTGGTATACGGGTTCGGTTCATAGATGCTGTAGACGAGAGCATTCTCAGTAATATATTATGATAAATTAATATTTAATAATGTTATATTTTTATTGCGCAATCGTATGATAAATTTTACTTAACTGAATTTTTTCTAAATCTTCTATTTATAAATATTTCTCGAGACTTCACTGTTTGTTATTGATCACATTCTATGTTATGAATATTGCAGAGATACCATTCCGAAATACCATACATCTTATCACTCCATTGCTGTCTGCCAATAATGGAATATTTAAAAAAAAAGTAGATAATGTGTAGCAATAGCATTCCTACACGTAAAAGTCACCGCACGCCATTGATGTATACCCTGTCTCAACACTACTAGTAAAGAATATCAAGCAAATTCAAAACAGTTTGAAAGTACTTCAATGCCACTAGGTTTTTGTTTTTTTATATACTAAATTTATCAGAATATGAATTTTTTTACCATATTCATTTATTACAACCGAATACATAGTTCTGTCGTTGCTGTATATACAACATTACCAAACTGCTGTAAACGTCTATGAATGTAATTTAACAGATTGAAATAATAGGTTAGTGTAATTAGAAAAAAAACATGTATAATCAAAGCTTTGCCAGAATGATATTTTATTTCATACTATTACTGATAATTACGTATGTATGGAGAATCAATTACACAAATCACATTTAAATTACTACAAAAATCAGAGAAATGCATTTGTATGTATTTCTCCAAAATAATAACAAGTAACACAACAATTTTAATGAAAAATTAGGCCCTTCATAACTGTTAATAACAATATTAAATTTGTTTAAAAATTGTTTTACTTGTCTCTGAACTTTATTCGGGGCTCAGTATTTCATAGAAAATTAACATAGTCTTTTTAGAGTACCAGTTTATAAAATTTCTCATTTTCAGAATTGGTTTTATTATTATCGTAATAGATTGTTGGTTTGTCACCGCGTGTTCTTCCTCTTTCTCTTCTCAACATTTCGAGCTCATTGCAGAGACCACTCTCAAGAGATAATGATGTACTGAAGGTGTATGGATGTGAACACCATTCTAAGTATGTCGAAAATGGATCTGTCTAACTGAAAAAATGGTGATAGTGTACTGTGTCAGTTGTGACGACCAGAGATATGAGTGAACACAAGAGGGCATATTGACTAAAACACTACACAATGTCAGTAATTGTCGAGCACTCCATGAACACAGGCCAATTTTTTAATTTGATATTGAGATCTATTGGGCTTGTTTACATGGGCTTAGTGCTAATCATTAGTACTCACTACTCACACTAATACCGACACATTATAACAGGCTGTTTACACGTGGCGGTATTAGTGATTACTAATGATTAGGATTAAGCCTGCATAAACAGGCATTAAGGAATATTTTCCATGATTAATACAGGAGGCTTTCAAAATTCATAGAAACCCTGACAATATTAATAGGGACGATGGGCTATGTTTAAAAATGTCATGGCTTCTGGCACTTTGACCAAATTCGATCTGTTAATGCTGGTCTTCACAACTGACACAGTACACTATCACATTTGTTACTCTGAGCAACAAATGCTCTCAAACAGATCTCTTTTCGACATACTTAGAGTAGCGTTCGCATTCATACACCTTACAGTACATTTGAATACATTATCTCTCAGTGGCAAGGGGTGGAGATAGGCTGTTAAGATTCGACATAAATAGTGCACACTAAATTTTGTCAGTCATACTTATTTGTTTTCATGAACCAATAATACAATTTTTAGATGGTGCTGGTTAGTTTTTAAATTCAATAAAACCCTGCCTAACCAAACCATAATAGTACAGGTATGCTATGGGCGATCTGACAAAAATAGTGCATACTTTTTCAGTCATATTTATTTATTTTCGTTGAATTAACAACACATAATACCTATGGTGTTGGTTAGTTTTTAAATTCACTAAACGCCTATATCAAACCATAATCGATAAAAAATATTCTTCTATCTATAAAATATCTAAAATTATGCATGGTCTAATGTCATAATTTTAGATATTTTTTACTTTTATTGACTATTATCTACTATGGCCTGGATTAGGCAGGGTTTAATTGAATTTCAAAAACTAACAAACACTATCTACACATTGTAATCTTAGTTCAATAAATACAAATACGTATGTAGGGCAAAGTTTAGTGTACACTATTTATGTCAGAACTTAACAGCCTATCCCCACCCCTCGCCATTGCTATCTCTTGAGAATGGCAATGAGCCCGATGCGTCGAGGAAAGAAGGAGGACGATAACAATCAACCTTGAAAGTCTCAAACGGTTACATTTTTGTTTATTTTCATGACGAATTATTATAATATTATAGTAAATACAGCTGCTTTTTTATTTGGAGTTCCTTTATACTAGTATCCAAAAAATATTTTTTTTTTACGAAAACAATTCAAACTCGGTAATTAGGTATATTATTATGTTGGCAGAACTTATCGAGTTACATTCCGAATTAGCATTATTTTACTGATCAATAAAAATAAGTTAAAGATTTAGTTTAACACCGTATTAAAAATATATTTACAAAATATTACAAGTCGACTTAAACTACTTTGTACATCACTTTTGACAGTATTCAAACAACTTACAATAAATTCTTTTCTATGTAAACTAATACAATTTCACATAAATACGGGTTTTTATAATAAAGTATATACTTGTAAGCTTTGAGATCTTCATACTATATTATAAATACGTATATGTATATACAGAAGTAAGTGATCCCTCGAATATACAACAAAATAACAAAAATACAAAGAATTTTGTCTGAACGATTTCAATGAATAATAAACACAACCAGTTTCGAATTTAGATTAAAATAAATATATTCACTATATGCTGAAATTCTTAAAAATAATGTTTTTGCAAATATATATAATATAAATGACGGAAAGTTAGAACTTTTATTAATTTTTGTAATATCGTGATTGCTTTTTGACGTAAAAAACATTAATGAAAAGTGTTTTTAGGGTTAAGAATAAAATTTTTGTATGAAGACTATGTATTTTTTTAAAAATAATTATAATAACATCTGATCCCAATGAATAAATAAAATATTAAAAACAAAATATTGTTGTTTAAACCAGAAAATTGTGCCTATTCAAATAATTTTACAGTAAAAGGAAAATAAAACATGGGGGGGCAGTCTGGGAGTCTCATGTGAAGTCGGCTAGATTTTGAGTGACATGTTTTAATTTTAACTTCGCCAACACTGGCAACACTGCTCAATCAAGATGGCGCGGATCATATTAATTTTTTACCATGATACTAGGATATTGCCCCTGATTTGGCAAAAGGCAAAGTTATCTTTAGCGAAATTACCTTTTTTATACGTATTGGATACGATTTTATACACACTGGATAATTAAGTTAAAAATGGTATTGAAATATTGAAGAAATAAAAGTGGTAGATTATTAATTTCTTGCAATATGACTATATTTTCTCATTCCCTAAATGATTGCATAAATACACATGCTAAACAAGTTCACGAAAGTACCAGCACGTCTCTGCGCCAAATTTTTTCATTTGTTTGATCGAAGGCTTCAAAAAATTTAAAATGCACGAATATTACGGTTGTTTATAATCTTTGATTTCTTCACGATTTCTTTCACGACCCGATTAGTTAATTTTTCAAATTTAGTACGTTTTCTCTCACCTTCTCCCTGTCTTGCTCTCTCCTACACATTTACATATGTTTTCTGTTACAGACAGATAAACAAATATATACATTAATTGAGTTAGCATTTACTTGGTAGAATTCCATTTTACAAGAAATGAAAATATAATTAATATTAACTTCTACAGAATTTTAAAAAGGTTTGTCGATAGCTATTTCGGTTGTAACACCATTATCAAGACTATTTAAAACTTAGTCTTGATAATGGTGTTACAACCGAAATAGCTATCGACAAACCTTTTTGAAAACCTGTAGAATTTAATATTAATTATATTTTCATTTCTTGAAAGATAAACATATTGCAATTGTTTTTATTTAAAAAAATTCTTAAAAAGAATAAATCTTTTTTATCCGGATAATTTGTTCAAATGGAATATTCGCCATTTTGCCAAAACAGGGATGATAATATATATAAATGAGGCTTTTAAATTTTTTTTATAAACACAATTTTTCGGTTTGAATGATTTTATGCTAAAGTACAAGCCATGATAATAATATATTCATAATAAATATTATGCTGAAGAATTTACGACAGATTCACATTGGATAAGTCTTAATGAAATTAAAAGTTTCCACAGCATTGTTATTTAAATATAATTTTCAGTACACGTCTGCCATGCGATGATCTATAAAACAAGTACATTTTATAATATTAGATTATGAAATAGTATTCCAGTAATTTATTGAGCATTGGGTATATTCATAAAATAATAAGTCATGTTTTGTTTTTCTAACATAATCGTGATTGATTTCGGCAATCGTAATTTGATCACGCAACTTTAATGCTTCTTCAAACATATTAATTTTTGATGACACGAAAAATTTTGTTCATGGATACTAATTATGTACTAACAATTTTATAACGGAGAAGTTTTAGTCACTGAGGTTAAACCCACTTAGCTATATAGAAATAACACTAATTAAACTGTTTGAATGAGGCTTTTGCATGCCTGGTCTCAAAGCATTCATATAGGCAACAATAAATAATAATTCAGAGACTGAGGATTGAACAAACACAAGTGCACAAATCATCAAATTAATTAAATTGTCTTCGAAGTTAAATAACGTGAATACAACTTCCATACAACCTTTTCATAATATTCTGTAAATGAGGTCTTGTTCTCAAATGATCTATTATTAGTATTCTAAGAAAAGAACAAAAGATATTTCTATATATTTATTAATGTTTTAGTATTTTAAGTAGGACGAGTCAAAATAAAACATTCAAATTACATATTATATTAAGAAAATGGTAATAACATTTTATACACTGAATTCTGTGGAATGTAATCCAACGTTAAGCTTAAAATGCTTAAAGCTTTTCATATAAAGTAGTTAGTTTTTCTCGTGTTAATAAGGATGTCATTTTTTAATTATATGTTTAATCCTCGGTCCGTGAATAATTAGTGTTTGCGGGCACTAGAAATTCACCATACGAGCTCATGGATTCCAAATTGGATTGGAAATTTCCAGCTAGACTGTAAGTGACAGACATTGGAAAATGTTGTTGTATCAATCTGTACGGTTAATTTCTATTGTATTACGTAGTATTTCCCAAACTTACATAATGCTAGTACACCTTTAGAGACTTTTTCCGACCATGTCCGATCCTGATAGGATCATATGGGCCTCCACAGAGTGGAGGTTTGTATTGACAGATTTTGTTTTTTACGAGAAATGGATGTCAGCCACTTGCTCAACCTATTAGGTCCATACCCTGACACACACAAATTGAAAAACAATTTTTGTACTTGCCAGACCCAGGATTCGAACCTGGGACCCACGGCTTTTTAGGTACATATAATCTTCCTTTCAGAAACAGATTTGAGGACCTTTTTTTAGCTCATGAATCTATAATGCAATATCAGTTTTTTCTGGTTTTCTAAATTACGGTATTTCTGACAAAATTATAGGGACTACGGGAATGAAAAATTCTAGTATTTTTGGCATAACATGCCTTATTATCGATACACGGTTTGCAAAAATGCACGAATCACTGATAAGTTAAATATTTTTGTCGAAAAAAATTCACTCATGTACTGCAACTTTTTTGTGTATTCAGAGGGGTACGCGTACCAAAGTTTGGGATACACTGGATAAAGAAATTTTATTATTTGATTAGTAATATTTACTTGGGTCGGTACATTTTATAGGCAAGACAAAATTATGTAAGCAGGGTTGTACGACTCCATTTGCCGTAATACACACAATAAAACATTTTTACGTTTTTGCTGAATAGTTGGCGCATATGAGTAATAATTATGAATGCTTGTATTTTGTTAGTCAAACGTATTTGATTAGCGTGCAGACCAGTGATTTCCAACTAGGGTTCTGAGAGCCATATCAAGGGTTCTGGAAAAGTCTGCCAAAAAAGTTGACTTTTGAAATTTATGTAATAAGAGTAAAAAAAAGTTTAATGCGACCCTTCTTTTAAACAATGAAGCATTAGTTAATTTTGAAGTAGCGAGAGTTTTACATGCAAAAAAAACAGCAAGGAGTGAAGGAATTCATTTTGTTCCTGTCAAAGCGTTGAAAATTTGGTGAAAGTCTGTTTTATTGGTCTGGTTATTAGTTTTATAAAAAGTGGAAATATGTTAAAACTCATGTGTGCGAAGTTGCAAAATATGTGACGCGTATACGATAAACACGTCGTTAATAATTTTTTTAAAAGCATTAATAAATTAGTATTTACTAACCCCAGACGCAGTAATATTTCATGCCGATTGGTAAGTCACGCATTGATTATAAGGGTGCAGCAGACAATAAATTGATAATAAATTCAGCGGGGATGACAATTTTTTCTATGCGGTGCCAACTATTAATGTGATAGTATTCTAAGGACTTTCTTTGCATGTATTCATTTGAGATAGCTATGCAGAAATAATTTAAATAACATTTTTTAGATAAAAATTGGAGAATGCAGCATTTTGAATCCGGTTAAGGGGTCTGAATATGTGTTAGCTTAACCTTACGATTTTATAAAATGTTATAAGGGTTCTGCCAAACAAAAAGATTGGGAATCACTGGTGTAGATACATGCCTACACGATTTAAAAGTTGTTCAAAACAGTATAAACTGATTTAGATTCCTATTGAAACAAAGTATAACTGAACAAAAATATATTGATTGCACGCACTGTGTAAATAATCAATAATTTGAATTATTGTGTTTTAATTGTATCACTCAATATTAAAAGGTCCTATGTCTGAAAATTGCCTCTCTGAGTTAGTGCCATATGTAATATTTTGTATAATGAAGTGTCCTAAAACGTAATCCATATAATACTATAAAATTCTATGGTAATGATAATGTTCATTGTGTAAAATATGGTCTAATGTTAACTATATTTTTACCATCATAATATTAAACAAATGAATTTTGACTATTCATAAGCCCAGTCGCACATACAAAATCGTCTCGATTGAGACATAGTTATAAATCAAAACAGCAATGTTGCAAATCTTTTCTGCACGCGCAGGCGGGACCATGCCGAAACTGATGAAAAAACCGTTGCAAGATTTTGCTATTCTACCTGCGGCCCATGCAGAGTGAAATATGTTACATGCAACAAGCGGATGTTTTTTTCTACCAAGAATGTCGTACTGACGCTATGTGCGACGATATATTAGGTTACATGTATTTTGTGAATGAAACAAAATCACATCGACAAATTCAAATTGTTGTAGTCGACACGAATTTGTATATGCGACCGAGCTAAGAACCAAATTCACCAATAAAAAATATATATCTATAATTTTTGATTTATTTAAAAAAAACTTTGCTCACGATTTGTCAATAGCAAATAAATGACATAGGACCTTTTAAAACTGAGCCGCAGATTTATGTATATATTCTCTGTTTACATTTACAATTTTACATGAACTTGACATCATGCTGATCAATAAAAACAATATAATTGATGAACTAATACTATTAGTAATTCAAGTTTGCTAAGCCAAAAAGGCCTAAGGACATTTTAGCAAAAAAGAGTTAGTTATTTATGGGGTTTAGAATTAGGTAAAGTGGAGTAGGAAAGGTAGCACCTTTACTAGTCAAACAGTCACTGGTCTTTACTACTCCACGGCAATGTTCCCTGTAAGGTGTGCGCGCACACATGTTTTCATCACCCGCACAGTCCTCACACAAAAATAATGTAAAAGAAAGTTTCCTTTGCCAAATTTTAGTTTTGCCCGACTGCACGAAACCACATCAATCACATGCACAAGTCTTCGACTCATTTCTCGGAAGACGAAAGTCAAGTGCGACTAACGCGAGCATGCAAGTAAAATTTTACGTCAAGCGAGATCACTATATCTGTCACGTTCTATCTCGTGCCAAAGTATACGAAAAGAAGATACGTATTTTAGTGTTTACCGGGATGCTGTTACGAAATTGAAAATTTTGAAGAGGTGGACTTTTGAAAATAATGACGTAGGTATAAGTTTTAATGAAAAATTGTATGTGTGTTTGTGTGGGGAGGTGTAAATTTACTGCACCGGGTAGTTACGCCACTGCTCAGATGCATTGATGATCTGCACACACAATAGAACAATTAGAGGGAACGTTGCTCCACAGATAAGGTGATGCGAATATAAATCCAGTTGAAAATCGTTAACCTCTCCCTTTTTAAGATCGCTTGGTATGTGTCACAAGTACCACATCCTTCAAGAGGTGACCCTGTTAAAATTAACAAAATACAGCGGATCTGGACCGGAAAGTCAATATTTCTCCAGAAGGTACGGGAAAACCACTGGAGTATTTTTCCCAAGATAATGAATATGGCTGATAAAATGGCCTAACTCAACGCCGACATCCGTCCGATAACGGATATGGCACGAAAAGAAGAAGATAATTTAGAATATCATCTTCGGTGCCCCAAAAGTATGTCAGTATGAGTTATTCCGTGACGAGGTAACAATTTTTTGTGGTAGGTCGTTAGTTAAAAATATGTACACGAAACTGTGTAGTTTTGTATTTTCATTATGTAGAAAAACAGATAAAGATTGACAGATACGCGCTTTTGGCTTAGCAACCTAAAAGACATAAATTATTGAAACATGAACAATTCTGTGAACTCAACAAACAAGAATTTATACAAAGTTCAGATTCGATTTCTTATAACGGCAATGTCTCTGTTTTACAATAATACTATGCACCTGAGTAATTTGTCATTTATTGCCACATACAAAGACGAATATTCCTCCCGAGGCCTGATATCTTGAAATCGAACGCACATATATTTAATTATAATACACAAATTCAAAATATTCTCAGGTAGAGGAATTAAGCCTTATAGAGTTTCAATATCACGTTTGTATCATACGACGATTTAATTTGTTCAAGTGAGCACAGAACCGACGGCTACAAGCCAGTTGGAACAAAGTCGGGACATCACGAGGTGCGAGCACTTTGTGTTGAAGGTAGCCGGCGATGGTTCATGACTTGAATTACTCCTGCAACAGAAACAAACACAATAAGTTAATATGTAGTAACATAGGTTGAGATAGAGTTCTCCCAATTCTTTTCTATCGTATGGATGCTAAACTAGGAGATGTTAAAGAGAGTTGAGACTTTCGAGATGTAGCCGTATAGATACATCCTCAAAATTCCATGGACTGACTATGTTGACGTCCTCAAACGAATTGGAAAGGACAGAGAAGTTCTGTGTAGTCTTAAAATCAGAAAACTACATTACTTCGGCCACATTATGAGAGGATAAAAGTACAGCATTCTCCAATGCATTATCCAAGGAACCATCAATTGTAAACGTAGCAGAGGATGGTAGCCGCATTTTATAGTTTAAAAACCTCCGTGAACGGTACAAGTGCAGCTCCACTGATCTCTGATAAGGGATGGTACGATAAGATCAAGAAGTAACATAGGTACTAACTAATCATACTATTTCCAATGACATCAAAGAACACATACGAGGGTGGGTCAATAAGTCCTTAGAAAAGCCGACAGGTGGCGCGACTAGTACTGTAAGCGGTTTGTTTTCATGCAGCGGCACTACCGATTCAGTATGCTGCGAAGTTTCAATCAGATTGGTCGGGTTGTTGTGTGTTTCTCGTACATTTAAAAAAAAAATTTGCTTGTGGAAAATGGAAAAATGGAAAATGGAGAAAATTGAGTTTAGAGCTGTTATTAAACATTTTAATATAAAAGGGTTAACAGCAAAGGAAATAAAAAATGAGTTGGATTTAGTTCACGGCATATCTGCTCCTTCACTTGCAACTATTTATAACTGGTTAATTGAATTTAAACGTGGTCGTACATCAACAAAAGATGAACCACGCTCAGGACGTCCTGTAGAGGTGACTACACCAGAAATGATCAATAAAATCCACGATATGGTGTTAAGTGACCGAAGATTAAAGTTGAGTGAGATAATTGAGGTTACAGGGATCTCAAAAGGTAGCGTCATTTCTATTTTACATGACAAATTGGGCATGAAAAATATTTCTGCAAGATGGGTGCCGCGTTTGCTCACAGTCGACAATAAACGCAATAGGTTGGTGGCCTCTAAAGCCCTGTTGTCGCTCATGCAACGCAATCCGGATGAATTTTTTCGTCGCTTTGTGACTGTAGATAAAACATGGATACACCACTATACTCCCGAGACGAAAGAACAGTCAAAGCAGTGGATTGCGAAGGCAAACCATGACCCAAGAAGGCGAAAACCGTAAAATCAGCTGGTAAGGTTATGGCTACTGTATTTTGGGATGCACGTGAAATTATTTTCGTTGACTATTTGGAAAAAGGAAAAACAATAACAAGGGATTATTATGCATCTTTATTGGACCAGCTAAAAAACAAAATTGAAGAAAAACGGCCTCATTTAAACAGGAAAAAAATCTTCTTTCATCAGGACAATGCCCGTGTTCACACATGTTTACGATCAATGGCTAAAATTGAAGAATTGAAGTTCGAATTGGTCGACCACCCACCGTATTCACCAGATTTAGCCCCCAGTGACTTTTTCCTTTTCCCAAACTTAAAAAAATGGCTAAGTGGACAACGTTTTTTTTCAAATGAAGAAGTCATCGATCGGACAAATGCTTATTTTGAGGACCTTCCGAAAACTTATTTTTCTGACGGTTTAAAAAAAATTGAGAAACGTCTTACCAAGTGTATTGAGCTCCAAGAAGATTATGTTGAGAAATAAAAAAAAAATACAAAAATAAAAACTGTTTTAATGCTTTTTTCTAAGGAATTATTGACCCACCCTCGTACAATAAATGTATATAAATAATTTTGACTATAAATAGATGGGAGTCATATCATGAGTATTCTAGCAATATTTTCTATCTGACATTTCTGTCGACATTGATATTTTGCATAGATAGGTAGCAAATCGATGTCACACAACTATTGCAATTGGCCGTATGCTTCATACTTGAAATTGTGAGTATAAGTCTTGTCTAAGATTACGTATCCATATCTTATTCAGAGGTAATTAGGGATTGCAATTCCGAATGAAAATACCAATAGCGGTATTTCCTATTGAATACCGGTATTTGTAAATTAATTGGAAAAAACAGAAGTACAGTAGAACCTCGATTATCCGGACTAATTGGGGATGAAGATAGTCCGGTTAAGAAAAAATCCGGATAATCGAAAAAAAATCATAATTGACAGGGAAAGACAAATATATTCAGTATGAATAATTTTTATTTTCTAGATTTACATATTATACCTACATTCACATATTATGTATAATAAATTATTTTGGTACTGTTCGGTTAAAGCGGATACAGCGGAAAACGCATTTTGAAAATAGCCGATAAACTGGATTATTTGTTAGTTTGGGTTAGGTTAGGTTAGGTTAACATAACAAATAATCCAGTTTATCGGCTATTTTCAAAATGCGTTTTCCGCTGTATCCGCTTTAACCGAACAGTACCATTATTTTTTATTAAAAAAATCAGTTATCGATTTTTGATTCTTCTTCTAGAAGCTGCCAAATCGCGAATACTCTTAAGATATATAAGTTGCTAATAAATCTTCTTGGTTCTCAAGCCATTTCATGGCGACATCTAAACACTGAAATCTGACGAAAATGAACCACATAAAAATACACTCTTCAACTTCTTTATTTCCTGATTTTTTCATAACTTTCCGCTCTGAGCTTACATATTCTGACATTAAAAAATTAGTAAACTTTACAATAGTTTCACTTTTTTTTATATCCGAGATAGTTGACGTTCTGACACCATATTTATTAGATAGATAACGTCCCGAGTCACTGCGTTTCAAAGCATCGATTATATCCAATTATTTGTCTTTTAATGATAATAGACACGTTTTCTTTTTGATGACATATCGGTAATAATAAAAATAAATATTTAAATCGTGACCGATAATTTTCAAGAAACAAACATCTAATGCGTATTGAATTTGGAAGACTACTGACCTAATTTTTTTTACACAGGTGCATGACTCATATTTTACACCAGATGTTATTGGAACAAATGCGCCAAACAACGACCAAAAAAATGTTAGGCAATCTTTTTGTTTTATTTTGAACAATTCGGATAATCGAGGTTCTACTGTATTTACCAATATATATATATATATATAAAAATCTTTAAAATAATAATATTTTATGTGTCATTGATGGTCACCAACGACGATGAAGGGCCACGAAGGTAAACCAGACATAGCGTAACCCGACAAAAAAAAATGCAGTCCTGCTAAATGTTAAGCCTTTTACGTTAATTAATACATTTTTTTCCACTTTCAATACCGAATATCGAATCGGTATTGTCTGATTTTTAAAACCGGTATTTTGGTATCGAAAAATACTGGGATACCGGTTTTGAAATAGGTACCGGTATTGCAATCCCTAGAGGTAATATGTTTGAGAGTTTTGTCATTCTTACTTTACATACATACTATGTACATAGTTGCTAATTATGATTCAAACATAAAGAAATGTGTCAAAACTTATGACAAGTCTTAAATAGATTATTCCCTTACTTGTACTTAAATTGACAGTCCCACAATTTGACAGTGGCATCCATACTGACGGAAGTCAGTGATCCGTAGTCAGTGGTTGTTTTCAGTCCATTGGTCTCTAGGCCTTTGGGAGGCCGCTCGCTCTCACCAGCGGCAGTCCAGTCCAGCCCCGTCACCACGTTCTGGTGCCCTTTCAGATCGTGGAGACAGTTCCCGCTCGCTATGTCCCACACTTTAATTCGTTTGTCTTCACCTGAAATGGAAACATTACAATTTCATAAATGTTTTCTTATAATAATATTTAGGATAACATTCTTTTCTCCTGAGGGTTGTTTTCAATACCCAATCTTTCTTGTTCAGTGGAACATTTTCTAGAAACTTGAGAAACCCCTACCTGGCCGACACGTCATGTTCAGGTCCACATAGGAAAATTATAAAATATACATGTACATAAATGATATACCGTGGTGATGTTCCACTAGCACCCTTTTAAGTAGAAAAAAAAAATGCAAACGCTTCCTAGTTTTACAAGATTTTTAGACTCAAAGCAAACAGCGAAGTAGCATCAGATATTTGATTTTACTGATCCGGAAGCCATGACTTTCAAATAAATGTAACATTCTTATAAATGGGAGCTAAATATAATTTCAAACATAGTTACCAAATCTTCAAAGGTTTTTCAAACGATGCTTGTAATAATTTCAAGATACAGGTAACCCTCATTCATCGCGACCCCGGCGAGTGCGGATTCGTTATATCGCTATCTTTTTTTAAAATTGGAAATTGTGGAAAGGGGAAATTATCCACCAAATTTTATGTAGTGGATGAGACAGGACTCTATTGGAAACGAATGCCAACACGTACATTTGTTTCCATAGAGGAGAAGACTGCTTTTGGATTTAAAGCATCCAAGGATCGTCTAACTCTTCTTCTCTCAACTTATCGAAAAAACCGATGGAGATGATAGAGATGCCATGCGCGTTTGGTGGAAACAATATTATGAAAGCTATCAGAAACGTCGACGAAGCATGGATTGAAGTCACCCAGTCGTGTGTGAAGGGTGTTTGGAAAAGGTTGATCAGTGAAATTGTTAAAGTTCACTGCAATTATGAAAATGATATTCAAAATATCACCAAAGAGAGTCTTATAGCCATATCTGGAGGCATCGAAGGTGATGATGTAGATGATATTCAGACTTTGTTAAAATCACACGGGGAACCCTTAACTAATGAAGAGCTGCAGGAAATGGACTGCCATACGTCCCTAGCAAATGACGTCTCCGAACCTGTTCCCGTGTGAAAGTTAAGTGGTAAAACTGTTGAAAAGGCCCTTTCTCTTCACAATCAATGCATGGAGTTGTTAGAAGAGAACGATGAAGATTACGAGCGAGTGAGTGCTATAAAACGTGGCTGTAATGCATTACTTGACAGAATTTTGCACAATATGTAAACGTAGAGAGGCCAAACAAGGGAATCTCCCCGTTGATCGCGAAATTTCGTTTATCGCGACCATGTCCAGAACATATCCCCGCGATGAATGGGGGGTTACCTGTATTACATGATAATGTTGTCGGGGTAGTTTTTTTACCTGCGCTGGCGATGAGCTTTCCATCAGGGCTGAAGGCGAGACAGTGGACGGAACCTCGGTGGCCAGGGAACAGCCTGACCTGTTGACCCGTGGACACACACCACAGCCGCACGGTCTTGTCTGCGCTGCCTGTCGCAATGTAGTTGCCGTTTGGATGGAAACTGATTGTCTGCAATAATTTCAATGATTCTCCAGTTATAATAATATTCATTAGTAATGAAGTCGCGAAGAATCAACCATATTATTATAATGAAGTAAAATACATCGTAATCATATTATATGGCGAGGAAAAAAAAAATCAGTAATTTACGGTTAGCTGATAGCTTTAAAAGTATTGCATAATACTATTATCCATCTTAGAGATCAGCGGGTCTATTCTATACACAAGACCGCTAAAGTGATAAAGTGATAGTATTTATTACATACATTATGTATTGAGGTATTATAATTGTTACAATAAGTAAGCCGTCTCATCAGTCAGAACTGTCTCTCTCTCGCTCTAAATTTTATCACAGTCAAGAGAATCACTGTTAAAATATAGCACTTATTGCAACAATACCAGCCAACTTATTGTAATTGTTACAATAAGTGCTGATAACTCCATACAAACCTACCCTAGTTAGCCGTAAATACTATCACTTATCACTTTAGCAGCCTTGCGTATTGAATAGACCCGCTGGAACGCTAATTGTTTATTGTGTCAGCGTGCAGAACTAACCTGCCATTGGTAATGTCAATTAAAAAGAATATATCATACACATTACATTAGCACAAGCTATAAATTCACAATGCTTAATATCCCAATAGAAACTCACAACTTTTAGATAAGTCAGATAAATAGAATTGAATAAACACTGACATTACGCAGTGAGTTAAAGGTTAGTAAGTAAAAAACTTGATTAATTGAGTTAGCATTTACTTGGTAGAATTCCATTTTACAAGAAATGAAAATATAATTAATATTAAATTCTACAGGTTTTTGAAAAAGGTTTGTCGATAGCTATTTCGGTTGTAACACCATTATCAAGACTATTCAGATAGGCCGTTTGCCTTTGCTTAAATACTATACGTGTATAGATAGAGACTGAATACATTTTCTTATTCGTTCCAGCAATATTATGAATTTGTACACTTATTATAAATTGTAATATTATTAATACTTTGAAAACCCTAAGTGGGTTTTTTTAAAATGGATATAAAAATTTACAAAAATTTATCAAAATTACAGTGTTTGAGTACTTTGGTTATTTAAATAACCTATCTTCGGCAAACGGCCTATCTGAATAGTCTTGATAATGGTGTTACAACTGAAATAGTTATCGACAAACTTTTTTTAAAAACCTGTAGAATTTAATATTAATTATATTTTCATTTCTTGTAAAAAACTTGAGTTTATGGCCACTTCAGATATTGATAATATTCCACGTATGTGAGGTAAGTTAGGTGGATGTTGTATTATAAATTCGTAAGATAGGGTCTACTTTGCTGATTCGGTGTACTTTTTATGATTTTGTATGGATTTTTCTTATTACATTCCGTTCTGTTTAATGTTACTTATTGTCTTTCATGTCATGTTGTGGACATTTTGAATTTATAATAATTAGTGTTCGCTTCATTTACATTTATAATGTAAATAAATTGGAATTTGAATATTAATTTATTGGTAGTGTTTGGGCCAAATATGTCAGCGCTAATCCAATACAAATTTCTTACCTATCTCACACCATTATCCTTTGTGCGCCAGGCACACTATAAATAATTCAGTCATTGTTCATTATTAGTGACATTAATATCTGTTTACTTGTAACCCGTCGAGACGTCATTACCGGCATAGGTATTGAGCGTTGATTGCCACGACACTAACAACTAACACAGCGCTAACGCCTAAGACAAAGTATTACCGCGAGAGTGATAGTACTAGTGGGGAGTTCGGGAACAAGGAGCATAAGCCAAAAAAAACCTAGACAGTTTGACTGAAGTTAATACTCTAAAACAATTATTATAATATATAATATCATTATGTACATCAGAAAATATATTATTCGAGAGCATGAAGGCAGTTTTACTCTGGATTTTAGATTAACTTAAATGAAGATAATAATTATGACAATTGAAGATCGTTGAGTAGGTTTCGAAGTTCATTGGAAAGCGATGATTCAATCAAACTCACATTAACATCTAGATTGTGTCCAGCAAATATTCGCAGGGGAAATGTTCTATCCAATGACCATAGCTTTGCCGTTCTGTCATGTGAACCTGACGCCATGTAAACTCCATGCCTGGCTACATCAAGGCACCAAACGGGGTAGTTGTGGCCTCTGAAAAGTTAGGAAACAACAATTAATAATGCAATCATTGTAGGTATCCACAAAAGATATTCAGTAATTCTCAAGTAGATATAATGAATAAAAACGACCATCACCCAAGGACGAATTTATCCAAAGGGCAAGGGCTAATTAATATCTATCAGGGATGCTACAAAGGTGGGTACGTATATAATTAAAAAAGGTCTTAATTTTTGTTTAAAAAAATCACATATTATTTACTAACAAGATCTAATAAAGCTAACATATCTCTACTGAGATTAGAAGTGAACAAAATCGATATTGACTAATAGTGCAACATACATGAATTAATTTAATTCATGGCGGCAGGAAAAAGACTTTTCCCTTACAAATTAATTTATTTTTTAGGCTTCAGGGCCCTTGGGCTATGGCCCCTATGGTGAATAACAGGACTGTTTTTACCTATAAATAGCAGCACAGCTGTGATCGGACATCCTCCACGCCCTGATGGTAGTGTCATGTGAGACGGAAACTAGAACTCCAGACTTATCGGCTGCTTCTAAAAGCCTTACAGCTTGTACTGAGCCGGAATGCCCTCGTAAACACACGCCAACAGAAGGGTCACTGAAATCACACGGAAATACAGATAAATTATTTAGTGCCTAATGTAAGAAATTCGAAATCTCAATTAAGGTGATGCTTTACCACTAGTTAGCGTTTATATTGATCAATACGTGTTGCAATGTGTCCAAAGTATTGTACAGTGTTATTTGTACAACATCAATATTAATGTTTTTTTTTTACTATGATTGATCCTAAGAAGATCATATGGACGCCCACGGAGTGGAAGGCGTATTAACAGATTTTTGTTTTATTGAGAAATGGATGTTAGCCACTTGCCCAACCTATTAGGTCCAAACACACATTTGACAGATTTGAAAAAATTTTGGGACCCGAGATTCGACACGGGACTTGTGACACAGTAACCGCTTGGTCATCATGGGCGTTCATTTAAGTATACATACACATAGGTGAAAGAAATACGTGCAGTTTGAACCCCGTATTAGTTGAAGTACATGGTGGAGGGTTCTGAAGCAATTTTTGAGACTGCAAACTGTGACTTTATCCGACTGGCTTACTCTTAGATATGCTTATATTAGGCTTGTTTTGATGATTTTTTCGATTCTCAAGATTCAAGAATATTTGATTCTCTATAATTTGGGATTGGTTTATTAATTTCTCAATAATTTATTTAAAAGTATGAGAGCGAATATCAAAAAAATTCGTGAGAAATGACAATCAACCTTTCTAATTTTTTCTCGAGAATTTACAGTCACAGCCTCTACACACCGTGGTCCAAAAATGAAAAGAGCTCTTGGCTACATATCATATATTGGTGTAAATGTGAAGGCCCATATGATCTTATTAGGATCGTACATGGTTGGGAAAATGAGAATTTTGTCATTCTTAACCCTATCCCTGCGTATGGCATGTAAACATGCCATAGACTTTATCTCGTATTTTTGACCAAACTAGAAGAGACACTTGTGGATAATATGCTTTAAAAATTAGTTCAAACCTTTAGGTAGACATATCAGGCAACAGATCATAAAAATGTCAAGTAAAACACAAGGAAATATATTTTTGAAAAGAACACTCGTTATTCAGTCGTTTGAATCGCGCGCCATTGCGAAGACGGCTGTACTAGATGTGTCACCAGGGTTATCAAAACAAAACATTGGTCATGCATCGAAAAGTGTGCATCGATAATATTTTTATTTACCTTTTAATTAATTATTATGATTACGTTAGTGTTATGTATTTTTTCTTAGTGATCTGTGATCTCGATAGAAACATTTTGAAGATTTGTTTTTAGTATTTTTTGTCATTATAAATATATGTGAAATAATTATTTCACCCGCCAAAATGTCACTACCACATAATATTATCGAAAAAATAATGCTGGAAAATATTTTATCGATGCACAGCTCTCCAGTAAACTTGTTTGGCTTTGTTCATTGTTCCATATTTGATATTTACATTATTATAATGGGTAATAATTTTTATTTTTATGTGCCACGAAACTGTGTTAGCTCTGTTCACATGCTCATATTATGCCTGGCGATTATTCGACAGGCCCTTTGTACAATGAAAAAGCCGACGGCGCCTCATAAATTATATCATAATAGTATTTTAGCAGTGCGGTAATTATTTTTAGTGTTTTATTCTCCAAAACATCCTAATGAATAAGTGGATGACATTATTTTATGGCGACGAAAATAAATATAGGTTCAGAATTTGAAATGGTAATAAAATTTGAGTTTACGACTTACTAAATGCGATAAGCGATAACCCACTGATTATTCCACAAGTGATTTAGTAATATATCTGTCATAGACCGTAATCAACTACGGCAGCATGTACTCAACACAGCCCTGTGTATAACGAATACAAACGCGGCGAATTGCTCGGTAGTATGTGTTGAAACTGTGTATGTGAAGACTGGACAGCCGCCATTTTGAACGCGCGGTCAAAGCTTGGATATTTTTTAGCGTCTTCACTTTCTTCGATTTATTTTAGTGAGAATGTAACGAATATAGTTTATTTCTTGGTGCATTTGGAATAACTGATATATAGTTCATCTAGTAATCTATTTTTTAATTTTGGAATCGATCTGTTTTAGCTGTAGTGACCGTTTTAACAGATCACTTGACTGAAAATAAATTCCCGCGAAAATGGCTCGCAGCGAAAGGGTTAAATTTGTATAATATGCTACAAATTAATTTGTTGAAAAGAAATGGGAGATAAGACTTAAGGTGACGCATCAGTGAAATGCCAAATAATTTTCAACTGTACGCGCGACGAAATTTTGGACTCGCTGCCATTCACTGAGAGAATGTTGACCCAAGAACACGTCACTTTGCTGCGTGATGGTGACGGGTCAATTAATTCTAAAATCGTGTAAAGATGACTAAAAACGTTACCCATTTACTTTAAAAAGAAAACATGTCAATGAATATATTATTATTGTTACTAATAGAACAATAAACAGAACATAAAATGGACGTATGTTGGATTTATATGACAAATAATATTTCGTTTGACAGGCGTCATTTTCACCCGCCACCCGCAATCCGCGCATCGCCTAGCAACGATCTTTTTAGACCGTGCCTCAACTAATGCATGGCTTTAAAAATCGAATATGTCAAATGAATCACACTGCATATACGAGAAAATGGATGAGTCAAATCAACACGACAGTTAGTAAATTCCACACAGAAACATAGAATTTCACATACAAAACGTAATCTTCTTGTGGCTCTCCTGAGATCCTCCTTATTTCCCCTTTCAAATCGTACACAGAAATAATTACTAAACAAATGAACTATTATATTAATAATTATACTTACAATATATTGTTTGTTTCGTTATGTTTAACGTCAGGTACAACATTGCATGCTAATTCAACTTGCGAAATATTTGCGTTCACACGTTGATTACTATCCATTATATTACCGCCTATGCCCCATATCCTAATTTCAGAATTACTAAAGCCAGCAAACAACTGCTTACATTCTGAATCCATTGCTGAACACGTAAGGCTGCAATTAAAAACATTGAAACATCGGTAATGAAGTTAGTTACATACCAAAATATATAAAATTGATCGTCATAGGCAATGTGGAATACAGTAGACGTTAGAGAACATCACACGGGCTCATCCTATGGCAGTGTTCTCTGCTAATTTTCTACTAGTCTGGTGGTGTTTTGTGTGTTCTAGATTATCTGAGAAATCAGAAACCTCAATTGCTTCTATTCCAGATGTATAGTACATACTAGTTGATACCAATTTGGGAGGATAATGGCTATATTCAACTAAATATAACCAAACAGTATTCAAGTTGAGTTTAGATGGATGCTGCTTTATAAATTCTTAAGGAGGAGTCTGTAGAATTCTTTGTGTAGGTTCTACTGACTTTGAATTTTTTATAATAAGTAATGTTGTGAACAATTGAAATGATTAATTATGAGGCTTACCTAGTATCCGCAGTCGATATCTTAAATAATTTAAGTGGTGGTATTTGTTCTCTAACAGATTGTATCGCCTCCTGTAATTCTCTTAACTCCCGTTCATTTTCCAAAAAATCCGTATGCCCATTACATAACCTATTATTTTCATCTGGAATAAACAATAAACGCAAATCAGTAAGAGGAAAGCGTTATTACATGGTAAATTCATATAATATAATAGCACACTTATACTTCACTACAAGGCCCAATTTAAATTCAAAGCAAAAAAATATACTTTTTGACATATTTCTAACATTGAGAAAAAATGTTTTGCCCATAAAAATGTATATTGGTATATATATGGACTAGATGCAGAATAATAAGTCATAATACCCGAATCATAAAAACTACACGGCTGAGAGTACCACAAAGGATTTGGCAAAGCACTTTCTCGTTTTGAAGAAAGAATGAACATCGTACGTTAAATTGATCCCAATGCCGAATGTGTTTATTTTTGTAAAGGAAATATCTCATTTTAACTCATTCACCGCTGACGGCACACCTGATGTTTTTTTGCATGATACCAGTTTGCCATACTTTGCCCTTCTGCCATGACAATATAATATTATACTGTATAAAGAAATAAAATAAATTTTACCATTTGTATCAAAATTGTTAGGCAACTCATTCAATAAATCATCATCTTCTTCCTCCAGATTCTCGGTTGAATTCTGTAAACATAATAAAAGGATTCAGTAACAAATTATTATCAGTTGATTTTATTAGAATTCAGAGCTTACCAATCAGTATGCCGTAAGCGATTGTCGCAAAATTTAAGCGTAAACTCAAATCGCTCAATTAAATATAATAAATATAATTTGTCGGACCACGATGGCCGAGCGGCTTAAGCTCTCTTTTAATATTTATTATTTGTTTTAATTCTGATTTATTAATATATAGATGGTAACATTCGAGCATTCTTGAGAAGTTTAATTATGTATTTTGCCGTAACCGACACTCAAAGGTGAGATTGGATTTGCAATTCTTTTGCGTCAATATACCATAATGTTTCGAACACCAATCTTTTAATGTAAGAAAACGAAGAGCTCCTGGATTTGAAGAATGAGTAAATCCTTGAAGATCAATTCAAATATAGACTATTCAATAAAAACTCATCTAACATATTTTCCAATCACACATCTATGTGAGCAATCTTATTTCTTGATCAGGAATTACAAAAATGTAGGTTTTTCAAGAGACATCAGCGTCAAAAGTGTTTGGTAAAATTGAGGTATGTATGTAAATATTTTCCAGTGCGCTAGCACTTTGGAATACATCAAATAAATATTTTTGTTCTGAAGTGTACAAATTATGTATATTCGATAAGCTTAAATGTTGTAACTTACTAATTAAATAAAAAAAAATGGTTTGATTCAAATTTTTAAATGTGATGTGTAAAAGGTTATGAAGCAACTGCATTAGATAATTATTATGCTTTGATCAATATCTATGCCTTTTCAATACACAGCCTGTCGATTATCGTAAATACTGATTTGCTTTAAAATACAATTGAAAGGTATAAAAGTATAAAATAAGTAATGGACAAACCTGATCAGTGGCATCATTATTGATTATATCAAAATGGAACCACGTTTGTAGTACTTGTATTAATATCACATGACTATGTCTAGCTAAATACTTTTTTAAACACATTATTGCTTCTAAGGATAATTGCAATTCATATTTGCAGGATCTGAAAAAAGAAAAAAAATACCAATTATGTCGCAAGTTTTTTCATTTACAAGAAAATTTTGATTATTCGATTACTAAATCTCTACATAATCATGGTTGTTGTGATCAATGTCGATTTTCTGTATTAATGGTCGACCTTCCCACCTCCTAGAGTTCACAAGCCGGAAATTTTGTGTTTGTAAATTCAGTATAATGTTTTGTGATGAAAAACTTCATGAAACATTTCAAATTTAGTGGTATAGAAACAAAGTAAAAGGTTTAATACATATACATATTTCGTACTGATATCAGCATTCCCAAAAGGGTCACACGTATAGCAAGTTTTACTAACAATAAGCCTTTTTTAGAAAAACCTTTAAGCTATTGTTTCCATTATTATGACCAAACAGAATAATGTTGACAAAATTTGAAATCAATAAAAAAATACAATATCTTCCCATAAAATTAATGAACAAGGTCAGACCCAAATTAACGGTGAGAGGTGGTTAAGAGGTCTAAAAACAGATTTTAGAAATTATCATTTTTCTAATAAGAAATCATTATTTTACCATTTTAATTAAATTTTAATATTTTAAACAAATCAGACTATCAACATTAAAGCATTAGAACTAACATTATACATTTATTTATTGTTGGGCCTCATGGTATATTGTAGTGTTAGATATTAAAAATAATATTGTAGCGAAAATTTCCTCAAAATTATTCCTGCAATATATTTTATATATTTTGTAAGTAGACTGAAAAGTATTTTTATGTTTATTAAATTTTGTATGGGTGGGTGGGCAAGCTTAATCTTAATGGTAAATCCAGCCTTGCACAGAAGTTCAATCAAAATTTCCGCATGTTTTTTAACTGATTTATTTAGAAAATACCCATTTTCTTTACGTTATACCGAAGTTCCCGAAAATAGGTAATTTCAGATGGAACATGAAAGCTAATTTTGAAATCGTGGAACATCAGTATTTTCCATCTTTAGATTTCAGCATCAACAAATTGAAAGAAATCAAAAAATTCAGAATTATTATAGGATTGTAAGACCTTTGCATGCATACCAATGAAAGTGTCTTAAGACATACATACCTGAATGCAGTTATAGTCGGTCTAGAATCGACATCCTGCAATGTGAAAATGGATCCTAATTCATCTAGTATTTGATAAACAAAGTCTTTCTCGGGAATATCATTATCTATGGTGCCGTTCTGCAAGGAATGAAAGAGCTGCTCTAAGCTATTTGGTCGGTAGAGTGCTGACGGAAGGTTGCCGTCGCTGGTCTGGTGGTTGTAGAACATCGAGGATCCGCATTCTCGCTGCGGGAGGCACTTGGAGTGCATCTTCAGGAAGACGGAAGCAGGGCCACGGTGACCGCCGCGGAGCATCTCCAAGTACATGTGACATAGCAGCGGGCACAGGATGCTCGTCAGTTCATTCTGGACAGATTCTGGCTCTACGGTTTTGATATATGTTACAAACCTGAAACAAAGCATTGAATTTAGAAAAAAAAATACTCTACAACACAATGAATAGATTTTCAACTTTATTATAATTTTCACCTGATTATTAAGTACTTTATTTAGATAGTTGTGGACAGTGGTGGTTTTCCATAAAGCAGATGAAATGATCGCTACCCCATAAAGTGATAAAACCTTAAAAAAGTTTTTCACAATCTGACTAAAAATCATTTCAAAAATCCTGGAAACAACCAGTTCTGTAGTGTTCAACTTAATAATTGTAGTTTATCACAATGGCAAGGTCTTTAAAACTGTCAGTGGTTCGAGCGCCCACATACCTAAAACCTTGTGGAGATAATTTGGCAGAATTTTTAAAATGAAAACTGCAAGATAATTCACTCATATAAACTGATAAATCTACTCAATGAAGTAGATGAAAAAAATAGCACAGTCAAATGAAATAGCAAAATAATACAATCCGGTTCTCATAACAATCGCTTATATATTCAATTTACTGGTTAGTGAAAAATGAGTGATATCCTGGCAATGTTTCTTCATATTTTAAGTTGCATATGATTGTATTGTAAAAAAATCTTGTGTGGATAAGAGAAAAAAACAAAATTGAGATGGCATACAGTTACTAGGTAAACACAGAAACATTCCATAGATAGTCGTTCATATATATAGTTTCACAATTAGGGCTTTAAAATATGGTGTAGTAATTTTTTCAATTGACAAATTTTATTTGTTTTTTTTATAACTTGAATGCACTATGGTATTTTAAATCATGTATCTTGTTAAAAATGACATGTTAGATAGAAAATAGATTTTTTAAATCTTTTTAAAGCCACTGTTTCATAGTTTCAATATTTATTTATTAATTTAACACTACAATAAGCCAATAGGCTCAATGACAGTAGTGTAGTAGTTGCACAAAAGAAAATCATGTAGATGGGTTGTGACCTCACCGGCAATCGAACTATGAGGCTCTCAATGAGAAAGCAGTGCCTTATCCATTGGAAAATGACGGGTTTTTACTAACCGAACTATATACTTCAATAGAATTCATAAATCTACTGTGTGAATACTGTCTTATACTTATAAATTAGGGAAACAGTTGGTTTTCTTTGTTATTACATATACCCCATGCAATTCATTATCAATAACTTTGTTTATTGCAAAATATGTTTGCAACAGTGTTAGAATAGGAAAAGAGAGATTCAGTTTCATATTAGAAAGATATTATATTTTTCTTCTGTCGTAATGTTTTCTTTTTTACTATAAAACATTTCTTAAAAAAGTAGACAATTACTGAATAAATGAGTACTGTTTATTAATGGACCACTATTTACATAGTATATACATATTTTTCACGCATTGCTGGATGTTTAAAATAATAGCTAGCCTATATATTTTCGAGTTACATCGATTGACCTAAAATTAAACTGACTCATAATTAATGAAAGAACCGCCACAAATCGCGGCGGGAGAATAATGAACGAGTTTTCCGATGTGTTACTCACTTTCTGAATTGTTGGTCACATTGCGCTGGGTCGTTATTGATGGATGAAAATAATATCGAATTGGCGCGACCAGATTCTCCATCGATTATTGCTGATACAGCCATCTGTTCAGCGCTATAACATAACGCTGTAGAAGGCTTTGTGGATAGATCGCGTTCCTATTGAAAGAAAAACAACAATTGTAGTTATAATACGAAACAACAATCGACGTAAACAATAATACAGCGTATGTAAAATGACCATTACAGCTAAATGTCAGAAGGATTTTAAGGTTATATTTAGTGGCGTAATGGTACCGTATAATTCCGACGCTCTAGGTATGATACAACCGCTGCCTTGACTGCATCATTTCTTGATTTTTTCATTTTAGATCGTCAGTCATTAAACTATAATATACACTAATACCAAAAAAAATCACAAAAACTAGACCGAACAGCCATTTCTATTTGTATTTTGGGCCCAATGGAAACGAAATACAACATGTCAGATGAAAGTGTCAATTGTCAATGGTACATCTTGTTTATGGCCAGTGCTGTCACAACTAAAAATAAAATATTATTCGAATTTATCATAATAATTCGTATTAGGCAATGGTGAACACCTGAAAATTGAAAGGTTAAGAGTAAAAGGGATACAATTAATGAAAAGTAAGAAAATATATATTATATAAACTTCTCTTAGTAAAATATGAATATTTATTGTAATGACTTCAATAGCAATATCATATCTAAAATATTATTAGAAAGAAATAAAATGATAATATCAACAAAATAATAATACCTCTTTTAATATTAAAAAAAAAATATATCGAACATGGTTGTTATAACATTGAAAACTGAATTATGCATATTTATATTTATTAAATTAATATTTTAATTTTGGTAATTAGTGCGAGACATCACTAATAACGGCAATATAGATAGAAGTGAGGCGGAAAGACTGTCAATTTTATTGTAACGCAATAATCTTAAAATAACATTCTGGATAATCGATATTCCGATTTGTTATCTCTACCACCTATAATTTATGCAAATTACACGTTAAGTCATGCTAGTCGTAAAGTAAGTAAGATAAACGCAAAGAGACAAAAAATCCATCGAGCAGAAAAGAAAACAAAAAAACCAAAAAAATTCCTAATTCTAAAGACCAGCAGACTCGCAGACCTGACCAGGTTCAACGATAGCCGTGAGCAATCGTCAACTATACATAGCAATTAGACGGATCAATTCAGCTACCAACTCAATCGTATTGACGTTTGATTTAATTGGTTCATAATAAGTAGGTACTTACCTAGGTATATGCTCAGTTGCAAGTGTGAACAATTCTAAGAAAAGCAACAAATGAAATTTAGACAAGTAGTAACGAGTTACTGATTGTATTTATTAAGGTAGTATTTTTGTTTTGTTTATCGTCTGTTAAAATAATGATTATAAGGCAGCCTTCACCATGTAAACGTCAAATTTGTATTGTTATGTCAAACGTAAGACAGGACACTCATGGAAGTTCGTTAACTTAAAAACAGAATTCAGAAACAGCATGAATTCAGATATTTCCCTACGCTCTCGGTAATCTTCGCCGCGGTCGTGCCCAAAAATAGAAATTGTTCCAATTCGGTCACCACTCCAGGGAATGACTCAAAAGGTGCATGATCGGGGGCGATCGTGGCAGACAGCCGGGCCAGACGGTTAACCTGAGAATCTATCAATGTAATTTGAGTTTTATAAAATTATTTTTAAATAGAGGGTTGCCTACCGGCATGACTTGTCTACCACAACGAATGGCTAAGTAAAAAGTGTCAGTATTGACTACTTATTATATGAAACTAAAAAAATGTCAGGCAAATACATAGATCGATAGATACGTAGATACTTATTTACCCAAAATTGAACAGTTTTTCTGTGTTGGTTAATGTAGTAATGATTTAAAAGAGATAGATACCTACCTACATAACATTTAATACTGAAACCTAAAAAAATAACATTTAATATTATGTAAATATTGTTAAATTTAATTTAAATCAATTTGTTTTATAAAAACTAAGTCATTAGTAAGTGTTGAAGATTAAAATGCAAACTGAGATTTAAATGGACGAAACTCGTCATAGGTATAAAGTATTAGGTATTTTACGTATTTCCACAGATTTATTTATGAAACATTTATGGTTTTATTTAGTTTGCTCCTGGCATTCCGATGCACGGCCGATTTTCACTGCACATTGTGTATGGACACAGTTGTCGGTAATCCTTTCACTTATACTAATTATCTTCTTAGTACCTTAATTTTTGACTGCTTTATTTTCAAGTGATACATTTAATATTTTTCCCCACAACTCCAACCTGTTTGATTAAATCTCTCACAAGGTTAATATTATTTTATTGACTTGTTTAATAAAATTATGTATTGATAAAGATATTTTGAGTTAATATATAATTATATAGTATGGTACCTAATAGTAATATTATGTTTAATAAACGCACAGTCAATTGAAAAATAAATAAATGAAAACAACTTAAAATATTTTCGTCGTAATTAGTAGAGGTGAAAAATATACATACAGATGTATTCTTATTATAAATAAAATTATATTCGTATGAATAAAAAGTATCGCTGTATAGAGTTGGCAAACGTATTTATATTATTGTAATTCTGAGTTAAAGGACCGTATCATAATTTTTAGAGTAGATAGGTAGTCTTAAAAATATGTTTTTTCCTTTTTAAAATAACGTACTTCCAAATGGCCATAAGTTAGTGTATGATGCTAATTAGAAATTTTTATCTGTTGCAAAAATTGTGGTCATGTGAGTTGGTAATGCAACAGCAACAGCAACACTGACATTACAAAAGTCATATGACTTTATCGTGAAAATGGCTGTGCTCACTGTTGGGATTTTTTGCTGCTTAGCCGCAGTTTTCGGAAATAGTGAGTATCCTGATTGAGATTGAACATTTTATTAGATGACATTGGTTTAAAACCCATCTGCTTAGCCACCCCGATCACCACACCAGTGTCTCTTTACTTCATTTCTATGTATAAATTGCCCTACCCCTGGTTATTTTTATCCAGACTGTATCATTCATTTTAGGTCTGGGGACTGGAGAATTAGATATCTTATACAGTCCAGACTCTTTGAAATTCAATGGACATGACCACCTGAAAGAGAGCCTCGTGAAGGAGGTGTTTTCTGCGGCTCTTGGATTTTCTGTTGAACATGTAAGTAAACACCTACCTATTGATTTTTATTTTACTTGTTGGTCCATTAGGATCCTGACATAAATATAGTTGTCACATTATTCATGTCATTAACATATTTAATAATCCTTTATTGATGACTAAAGTCACGAGAGATTGTTTTAAGGCCATTAACAAACATGAAGGTTGGTCTCATCTAGATTCTAAATCATTTTTTCAAACATAAGCTGATCTGTCTTGCTTGTGATATTTAATAAAATGTAGGTTATTTTTCGGTAATATTATAGTACTCCATATTGTCATTTTGGTTAAGGTGTTTTGAGACAAAAAACCAAACCAAAACCTAACACAACCTACTGATAAACAACCCAATACCGAACACAACCTACTTATTTTTAGTTACAGTAGGTTTTGTTACGTTTTGATTTGGTTTTTGGTCTCAAAAGGCTTCGATCACAAAAACGATATAGTACACTCTCAGTAATCCGCCGCTCGATTATCCGACAACTACTATAATCCGCCGTTATTTGGTTGTCAAATTCAGTAGTCCGCCACGTACAAGTATACAACGTAGATGAGACAGGTTTATTTTGGAAACTTCTCCTTCGTAGAACGTATGTTCATCACGAAGAAAGTAATGTACCAGGGAGGAAAGTGCTCAAGGACCGCATCACAATTATGCCGTGCTCCAATGCAACCGGGACACGCAAAATGAAGCTTTTGGTCATAAGGAAAGCCAGGAATCCTAAGCCATTCAAGAATATTTGCCTCACTGAACAACTGGTTGTGTCAAGTGATTTACTGTTTATTATTTAGTTAATAAAATTAGTTTATAAATAATTTAGTAAATACTTAGTTTTGATTATAAATAAACCGTAATTTGCTAGTACAAATTTCTCAAAAAAACTATTTTTACAAAATACCAGTTTTAATTTTTATCATATTTTGTATGTATGCACTATAATCCGCCGCTTTCACTAATTGGACACTTGTCTGGTTTTTGGGGTGGTGGATTACTGAGAGAGTACTGTACTCTAAAATTACCTATTTTTCTACCGCATGCAATTGATTTGAAGGTAATTTTAGATTTGCAAATTGACTAAATTCATTATTTTACAACCCAACATTTCATGATGCTGTATGTAATATAAAGGACAGAACATGGGTTGGAACCAAGGCCTTAATAAAAACGAACCATAAGTGCGAGTAAAAAAGCATTCGGCACGCTTATATCTCCGTAATATCACATCGTAAAACGTCACCGGTAAATATTCATTTGAATGATTACATTCATTTAAAAAGTGCGATCACGTGTTCCCGAAATTTATTGTATTAAATATAAAATTAGTGGTAGTTATTTTTAGTTAATTTAGTAGAAAATATGGTTAACTATGTTGTGTTTAAATTTGGTAGCCGTACTGGGAAGTAACATGATGGTATAACGTTTCACAGTTAAGTTAATTATAATAAAATTGAGGTTCTACTGTGCCTTATACGCAAGAAATACGGCTTCATTTTGCTGAAAAATAGCCACTCTCTTAATATTATTACTCTTAGGTTGGGGCCATAAATATGAATGTGAAAGAACAGGGGGATTTTTAGCCATCCGCAGCCTTGATATAATGGCAAACCTATACATATTATGTAAATATAGTAGTCATAAAACAGTCAGGAAGTAAGTAATCTACTTACAACATTTCGGAGTTTGTTATTTAGAAGGTAAATACTTACTATTTTCATTCCTAGCGAAGCATATGAATCTTCTTTGAGTTGTGACCATACAGACTTCTTATTGGGTTAGCCATTTGCCTGAGCCATTGGGTAGGCGGATATTCGGTCACTACTTGAGTATGGATGTTTATTTCACACTGACATTTTGGCATATTTATGAGATATAATAAACATTCAATGTTGCTATAATCCAACACTGTGGTGCTTTTCAGGGATCCGATTGGCCCGGCTTGGTCATCAATGATCCGTTCGGCTCTCCTGAAGCAGTGGTTGCTGTCTTCATCGATGGAGTTTCATCTCTTGGCACAAAGGTTTTTTTCATTTTTTTTTCATATAAATTTTACAGAATAGTATCCAAGGTCGACTATATGTAGGCCGTGGCACTGAATTGGGAATTACGATGGCAGTGCTTAGTTATTGATTATCTTCAAATGCAATATGTTCGCAATAAATTAAGATTTTTTATTTCATATTTTGTTCAATATTTTATTTAACTATTTCAGTATGTGACAATCTTCATTTTCTACAAACAGTTTACCATATTGCATTCGAAGTATGAGCAATAGCTAGCACTATCATCGAAGTTTACAGTTTCATGTAACAGCCTGACTATAGTGGGCCTTGACATGTTTCGTAATGATAGAACTATTTTCAAATTCTTATCTATTTAATTATTAAAAAAATATATTGTGTATGTAGATAATAAATTTTTAATTCAAGATGTCTACAGCATGGTATTTAAATTCAAAAAGGTCATTTACTATAATAAAGCAAGTTATATTCAGAAGAAATAAGATATATGTCAATGTTGACAGCGGTTTTAGTCCTTTGAACATATCATCAGCACTTTTAGTTATAAACATTGGATTTGTAGCACAGCATTTGTCAATGTATGGTAGGCATCGGCTGTGACTGGAGTGAAGATCCCACATGTGTTTTACGTATGTTTGAACGGAGGTTGTGAGCCAGCATTAAAATCATATATCAAATAGAAAAAAGTTTTTAACTGAATTTTAGCTTATTCATATTTTTGGAATACCTACCAATTTATATTTTAGATGTTGCTGAATTGACTTTTGGAATTCTACTATGGTATGAAGTGAGTGGTTTTCCGTAATTAATTTAAGTGCTGCCATCTATCATGGGTCAAAAACAAAATTACATACTACTATATTGATATTCCTAACTTGAAATACTATACTAAGGCTATAGCCAAGGCACGGTGTTTCATCTATCATAAGCATTCATTATTTTATTAGTTGATTATGTGGTTTTACTGTTTTATTACTATCTTTTAATAAAATAAAAAAAAATTAAACTTGGACTTTGCCAATAAAAAATTGCACATTGAGAAGAAGATTCTCTTAAAAGTGTTAATTTTAAAATTTTGGTTGGATTAATGTTTCCAAATCGTTAATTAAAATGTATAACTTTTGTTTTTATCAATTAGGCTCACTTGAAAGGACACAAATATCCTCTGGTGACTGATGAAAACGAGTGGAACACATGGGAGTCTCTGAACCGACGCATCACCCAACGTTTTCCTGAAGGCGGCAATAAACTAGTGAACATTAACTTGTCAGAGGGACATGCAGCCGTGAGTCATTTGATTTAACACAATATGTATAGAAATTTTATTCCCAATCCGTATTGCGAGTGTTACAACAGCTCTTGCATTGTAGGATCCCGTGCATCTAACTTGATGCAATTTGTCATTGCATAGAAGATATTTGTTGCAGTAAAGATAGTGTTATAATATCACCAATTTGTTCATTACATTCATCATATGGACTGAAGATCATTTGCTGCTATCTCCTTGTAACTGGAAACAATGCAAGTTAAATCTCACTATTTATAAAAATTTGTTTTGGTTGCAATAAGAGTAAATGAAATTAACCCATTACAACATATGTCAGTAAATTACACTCATGTACAGTGCACCTTTCATATTGAGTCTTCTACGTTACTACGGTTATTTCTGGAACTTAAACCTGCCCTCCCATTTACTTTCATCGTTAATACATTCTCCGCACCTGTAATTCAGTGTGTGTTTGATATAGCGTGGAGTTTTATTATCATTAAAATGCTTAAACCTTTGCGGAAGCAGACGAAGAGCATTATTTCAAATATAGAAGTATTGTGAGGAGGAGAAACAGAAAAGAAAGCTTTTAATTCCTATCAATCATACCAGAGATAGAGTATTTGCTATGACAAGTCAACACGAATGTTGCAAATATATCCTTGTTGGAATTTCTGTCGTCAACATGTATTTTCTCTTCACCTTCGTCCCGCGACACTTCATGCTCCTGCCTGAGGAAGGAAGGAGAAAAAAGACCACACTATCACAACCCAAGTACGAACCAATTGAAATAACCGTGAAAGTTCCAGGGGAGTTTCATATATTCTCTGTTGATTAAGTTATCTATCTTCTTCCTTCTTAGTTGAAATCTCAGGTTCAATCCAGTCCTCAAGATAACGAAATTACCGCAGAATACTAGTAATTGGTCACATCATTTATGGGCTATAAAAATCAATGAAGAAAACGCTGACTCTTGTTTTGTTTTTAAGGTTAATGAGTACAAGAGCATTTTTGGAGACGTGAAGGCTAAGGTTGGAAAAACATCTCTTACTGCCCTCAAACCAAGCATCAACGATGAGGACTACCAGTTTATGCAAGAATTAGAAACTCTTAAGGGTATTACTCATAAGGTAAATAATATGTTGTTTTGTTTTGTATTACAAATGTTAGTTTTACCATTGAATAGTGCACAACTTCTATATATGTACTGACACAGTCTATCTAGTTGGCACAGACTTATATGCGAAATGGCTGGGATTTTTATAAGCCATATATCTTCTCGTATCCGGAAATTTGTAAGTTGCAGTTGGTCATATTACAGTTCATCGTGAGCTATTGTATCGGAATCAGATAGCCGTATTGTATCAAGATCAAATTTATGTCTAAATAATACACAATAAATACCATCGGAAAATAAGGGAAAGACAGAAGAAAATAGGTGGATAAGTAAATTAGAAATACAATCATGTCATAGGTATTTATTTATATAAAATTCTGGTAGATGCTCATAAGTTTTACGACTTGTGTACCTATCAAAATTTGATAATAATCAAATATTTGATACCAATCAATATCAAGTTAACCCTTTATAGGTTTTTTTTTCTTCATTTCAAACCGATCTCTTATCATTTTGCATCAGATATTTAATATCTTAAGACAATTTCAATATAAAAATAAAAAATATCTATCAGAAATTTGGAAAAACTATAATTTATGATGGTTTTTTTTATCAACCAGTGCCCATTCAGGTGTTTTTTTTTTGATTTTTGATATATTTTTTTCAAATAAAACAAATAAATAATGGTTGTACATATTATTTATTTAATCATAAGAAAAGTTACAATTCATTTTTTATTTTTTTACACCCATTTACGTAATACTTTTCAAAACGTAGTATGCAAAGCGGTACGTTACATTGCTTACAAAAATAAGATATGCGTTTTGGCTCTCTAGCCATACTACAATAAGCACATCGACAGCTCTTTTTCTTAGATTTACTCATGAACTGAAACAAAAATAAAACATATTATCAGTACCTACCGACCTAAAACATTACCATATTACGAAATGACCGAGAAAAGTGGAGTATGATGGGGGGGGGGCCTTCATCCAGCAGTGGATAGACCCCAGATGATGATGATGTTACTTCTACAGTCAAATATAATACAATACAAACCCATGAAAGTTGCGATATTGATAGTAATTTAGTACTTTAGCATTCAATTGATGTCACAACTAACAAAAAAACACCATTTCTTCGCGGATATTTTGAAAACTTTTCCGATCCCAAATATTTTGAGTAAAACTAAAATATATTTATGATATTATACTATATTCACAATAAAACATAACTATACACAGCTGCCTAAGCCGCTTTTTTATTTTTAAAATAATTCTAGAAGTCAGCTGTGCGAATTGCAAATTTGAGGTTACGTACTTCTCGCTTGGCAATAGAATGATGAAACAAGTACTCTATCACAATCTATTTGTAAAAAATATAATGTAAATCGATAAATAACTGCACATTAAATACTTATGTACATACCTTTTTTCACAATACAATATAAATGGGAACAAAATGACTTGCAAAGTCAAGTGTCACTCGCGAATTCGTCGAGTCGCGACCGTAAACGCGCAATGGCTGATACATCGACCAATCGTCGAAATAGTGTTTTGCGAGCGATTGACATACACTTCATATTAGATGGTTTATTTCATAGCCAGAGAACGTTCTCGACAACGTCTTGACGCACTAAGGTTGATATTTCCATATTTAGTGTATGACTTATAGCTCATAAATGAGGTGGTCGATAAATAAACCGTTTTCGGCCTTTGCCCTATAAAGGGTTAATGTTCTTATTAATGAATGGTCCACGAATAATTATTTTTTAATCTCAATAAGACAGCTACGGCTATAGCAAAACATAGAACAAATAACATAGAAACTTTAGAAAAAGTAAACTTTACTGTAAATTTGCACAATAAATACATACATCATTTTATATTGGATTGTACTTTATCGATTAATTCTGAGGATGCCCCACTTCTAAAGCATTATAGACCGCACGCCACTGGCCGACAGGCATGTTCCATAACAGTTAATAGTGTCATGATGGATACTAATGCTTTTTACATACCGTAGTCGCAATTGGCATATTTCTCAGGAATCGTTGCCATAGATGGCGGTAGTGATGTATCACTCAGAGTATAAAACACTTCAATATTTTTGATTCTGCTCAATCATTCATGGTTGACCGACACTTCGACGTTAGAATTTAATGTAAGACAGCAGATTGATTTGTACATGTCCGAAACTTGACAGTTTGTTTATTTAAACAGGTGGCGAATGGTGTCCTCGTCGCTGACAACATTGTTGACTTCTACTGGTTCCAATTCCGATCTCTTCACGCTCTCTCTGATTTCCATGGAGCAGATTCTGCCGCAGCCAAGGAAGCTAAAGTGCTCTTGGGTACGAGTTCTGAATTCATTATAGATTTCTTTTGATTAATAATATTTTTTGTAAAATAAGGTAATAGAATACCAAATAGAATATTTAAAAATATATCATCGGGAAGATTAGAGAATTAATTGTCTTTTTATTATCTGTTTAGGTGAGGCACTCAACAAACTGAAGGAAGCATTCAAATCTGCATATGATGGAGATGTTCTAGTCGCAGTAGTTTCCAGCGACGCTTCCCACACTCGCAGGGCACGTAGTTTGCTGGAGACACCTGGAGAAATTAAAGTAATCTTTTATTGATTTATCTTAAGCATATATACAATTTTTATAGAATGCCAAGTATTTTCATTGAAATACATAACATGGAAAAAACTTCGAAACATACACTATTAGTAATCTCAAAAATACTGTCATGTGAGAAATTTGGAGTACTTCTCTCACACCTTGAATCATTATAAAGATTTCAGTTGTCTGTTGACAGTATTTTAAAATGACTTCAACCATTGTAGGTATTATGAATTATACGCAAGGATTGTTGGGTATAGTTGGGTATAGTGGTTCTAATATCAATATTTGACAATACGATATAACATTTGACTAGCGGCAGTGGTATTTTAATTTTAACTTTTTTGTTTATTATTTGTAGTGTTCGTATGATGGCATCAATTAAGAAAAACACTTGAATTACATGATTGATTGATTAATGGATATTACATACGTCAGAAATACGTAGATGCAATGTTATATAATATCTCAAAAGACAGAGGCAGCATGTCCGATTTAGTTATCTGATTTCTTACGGCGGATAGCGCCTATAGCTTTATTATTGATTTAATGAGTTAATCAAACCTAATTATTCTTCCAGCTCGAAGATTTGAATCTGGCCGACACATACACCAGTAACTATCCGGTCATATTCAATATCCTCTTCTGGTTTTCTGTCGTCTTCATCTTCTCTTTGATCGCCATCACTTACTCCATCGCGGAGATGGATCCCGGAAGAGATTCCATCATTTACCGCATGACCAGCAACCGTATGAAGAAGGAGAATTAAAGTGTACTAAATATCATTTCCAATTTACAAAGGAAATTTCAACTCCATGTTTTAGGAAGAAACTTCCTACATACATTATTACTAATAAATTATAAAATATAAACAGTTATATAGTGTAAAATTGTATCCTTAAAATTTATTGTTATTCAACATAATATATCATGTCTGTACTTAGTTAGCGTTATTAAATTTTCTTTGTGAATTGGAAAATCTTTCTTTTGAGCCTGTTTTTCAAACTTTTTTTGTCCAATGTTTTTACTGTTTAAAAAACAATAATATAAATGATCCACAAATTAATTTTAACGTAAAATGCGTTTATTGGCAGGTCATACCAAAAAAATCATAACGTGAAGGTGTGTCACATTTTTGTCATCATCAACATTACAAACGATTTAAAATTTTATTTGGGTGCACTCACCGGAATTACAGTATCGCATTCCGGTGACTACAATCAAAATTTCAAAACCACAGTTTCTGCGCTAAATTTGCATGCTTTACCACTTTACTGATTTAAAAATAGTTACCTATTTACGAAAAAAATAATCTGGAATTGTATATATTTGATATTAAAAAGTTTTGTTAACTTGGACTTGGAAGGTTTGCAAAGTAAGCTAATGTATGTTAACTGAATGTGTTGAGAATCGTTGAACGAGTCTTAACTAAAAATATATAAATATTTATTTGAGTGATAGAACATGAATTACTAATGGAGATTAAAACATCGCATTAAATTGTTACTCTGTAAAATCAAAATGGGTTTAAATGAATTTTCTGTTTCATATTATAAAAAAAAATACTTGGTCAACAACATTTAATATTGATTCATCGACGAGTAAATGTTAATAAAATAATGATTGAATTAGATTAAATTTCATTATGATCGTGTGTGTACCTTTGTTACTTGAAAGTTGTGCCGTCGAAAGTAATTTTAAAGTATGTAACAGCTATCCCACACAAATGAAAAGAAGTATTATATTACTAAATATTTTGAGAGATTGGGCATGTGTCCGAATTTATGTTGTATAGTTTGTAAATAATAATATTGTAAACAGTTTTAATGTATATTTTTTTGTTTTTGTTCGAGTGTATGGGTATTGTGATTATTTTCGAAAAGGTTTTCTGTGAATGTGTTTGCGACACCTCGTCATTTTTATTTTTATCTATTTATTATTTAATGGCAATATGCATCGCATTTTGAACTACTAAAAATTGCATCACTATAATATAACGATCAAACTGTATGTACTAGAATATAGATCATTTGTTTGAAATCATTCATATTATTGTTAATAAGTAATTTATCTTGGTTGCGATGTAACAAAAAAGTGAATCAAAAAGTATCATTATTAAATAAACTGTCCCCAAACTGTAGATAATGAAACATTTGGAGAACATATTATGTAATATTCTTCTGTGGATCTTATTCTTACATTATAAAAATCAATCAATGTTGTTCCGTTATCCGTCGTTCCAATTTATTTAGTAACATCTAGTTAAATGCAGTTTTTTTAATTTATTAAAAAGATGATCCAACATGTCATGTAGATCAACAACTATAACTTGCGGCGTGATTTTGGCGCTGGTGTCGCGATGTGAGTACTGCTAACTAATTAGCGCCGCACTTCAAGTTATTGTCGGTCTCTAGTATCTATGTCATTTAAATTGAGTTTTAAATGTGTGTATACATGCGTGTGTATGGATTAGCCAAGTGCATATTGCTGATTTAAGATTTCATTTGAATAAGATTTTGTTTTTAAATAAATAATATTGTATGTACCAATGTATATTATTATTATTTGTTCATAGGATCTATGTAAATATTTCAAACGAATACATTCCCATGTTACTTCTATCCTGTGTTTTATTTATATAATATGTGCTAACTTCCCAATTTGGAATCTGATAGGTATAGTATCCTAATATTACAAGATTTTATGCTATTCTTATGCTTCTAATATGTGATAATATGAATTAACCAATTGGCAATCAGAATCATTTTTATAAAAAAATAAATGAAAACAAGTTTTCAAAAAACATAATATGTGGACAAAGGTTTTACGTTAAGAGGTATGTTTGCTCATTAAATTGATAGGTGTGATTTTGATCTCAGAATGAGTTAAATCGAGATTATGATACATTTTAAATAATGTAAGACAGACTGTGAAAAACATATCGTAAATGTGTCATCACATAGATAAGGACTTTTCTTCGATCATTGCATCAGTGTCGACTAAATATTATATAAAGTAGCATTTTTGATAGCTTGAGAATTGAATCAACTTCTTCACAGCGGAGCATTTAATTACTATTTAATTACCACATTTAAATAACATGCTCCGAATCTTAGGGGTACATTGGTATGACCGCGTTACAAACACCCGAGTTCGTGAGCAGACACAACAGCCTTCGGTGATTGAAGTTATCACGAAGACACGATTTACGTGGCTGGGACACGTATTCCGGATGCTGCCAAAGAGTGCGGCACTTCGTACCCTTCGTCGCCGTGGCCGGCCCTCCCTCACCCTGCAGCGGTGCTACAAAAGCGACCTACGTGCTGCAGGTCTGACATGGCGGGAGGCGCAGGAGTTGGCAATAGAATGAGGGAAGTGGCGCCAACTTGTGCTTGCCCTATGCCCCAATGTTGGGACGTGACAGGGTGGAAGAAGAAATAACTTGCTAATTATATCTAACCCCTGTCCTTTTGTCCCCATATTATTTAGTATTCGTGTTGAAAACTTAGTTTTGTTAAATTTTTTTACACCATATTAGCGTGAAGTTTTGACAAAAAAAAAGAGAGTTGAAGCGGCGCCGAATGCTAAAAAGCAATGTATTAGGCATCAAAATCAATGGTTGTAGCAGATATACGATTTAATGTTTAAATTATTTTATTCAAAAAAATAGAAAAAAGCGACGCTGTGACTGATTTTTTGAAAGAAAAAAAAAAACATCTGAAATCAGAACGCAGTGAAGAAAATGCAATATTAGCTTGCGTGTAATGTGTGTTGAAAACTATCATACTTTATAATAATTCTAATAATAAACCATACAATCCAAAAAAAAAAAAATTGATAACATAAGTGTCACGCGTGTCCATATCGACACGGCCATTATCTCAAAACTTAAAAATGATATGAAAATTTTATTTACGCTATTAATTATAACAATATTTAAAACAAATAAAAATTAATGTCACACCAACAACAAAATTGATGTGTCCATATGGACACCTGTGCCACTAATGAGTTTGTATTTGCAGTCGAGAATCAGAACTGTAACAGCAATCACATTCGTCCTGCCTAATTATAATAATATAACTTATGGGACAAATTGCTTTTTTTCTAATGTAGTAGGTACTTTTACGGTTTAGCAAATTTTATGATGCCCTGTCATGCAGAATAAATTAATATATGTTTGCAGAAACATTTTATTTATTATGCACCACAATTAGCCATCCTATTGAGACTTTGAGAAAATGCTTTTCGGTGGTTTTGCACATGACTGTGATGAACTGTGGTGTGAAAGTAGCAAGTAAAAATATTTTTTTATTGTTAAGTAATCCTTTTTAGGTAGGTATACTTGCGCAATTTCAAGTTGATTGTTCCATTAAATCGCTTCGAATATTCAAAAGAACAAATGAAAGTCTGATAATTTAAATGTCAAATATTGACGTCCGTGCAGTAATTAAATTCCTCACTAAACAGGGAATAAGTGTGGAAACCATCCAAAACGAAATGAAATTGGTTTATTGCACTCTTGTGGTAAAACCATGATTTACAAATGAGCACGTTTATTTAAACAAGGTAGGGAGTCATTAGAAGATGATGACCGTTGTGGAAGGCCAAGTGACGTCACTAAACGTGAAATGGTATTAAAAATCGCAGATACCCTTATGGAAAATGGTCGGCTAAAACTAATCGAAATCGCAGAAAGGTTCAATCTATCCAAAAAAGTAATTTACAGAATTATACACGAAAATCTTAGGATGTCAAAGGTAAGCGCAAGATGGGTGCCACGAATGCTTATGCTACATCAAAAAGTTACCATGTGGAATGTTCTAAATCAAGAGGAATTTATCAAGAAAATATTGTTACGGCAGATGAAACGGCCGAAATTGAGATGGCTGGACTGTGCCACGGGAGATTTAAAATACCCGGTCAAAACAATTGGAGACTGTCGGCGTTGGCTCGTCCAGGATGAAGGAAGTGTTTGAAGGAAGCCAAGACCCACCAAGAGTTGTGTGCCATAATAATGATGATGATTGATGTAATAAAAAGAATCAAAATAATAAACGTTGACATATTGTAATGATGATTCATGCCTTTCAGGTCCAGTGATTGCAGTCATATAAGTTAGGATAAGTATAATATACTGAGCATTTATTATGCTCAGAATATCAGTCCTACGCGACATCGCTTTTACCACGGGAAAACTCGGCGATAAATCGCAGTTCTCAGTTTCCAACGAATACGACGAAATATTCATCAGAATCACCACCGCCTTGCGCTATAAAGAATTTTCCAGGGTTTTGCAAGGTGGTTTCATAGGCCCTGGCCGAATTCAAATTAGCAATACCCAATGCGGGTAGACGAATGGTTTTCAACAAGACATCTTTCACAGCCAGCCAATTTTCATTTGACTCAAGTAGAGTAGTTTGCGTGCTAAAGTCCTTACAGAAACCTCGATAGTAAATGCAAGGTATCTATAAAAAACCCACATACCACTAAATATGATAAAGGTAGTGCAATAAAACTTCTATTATAGCCCATAATCCAGGATACAATGTAGGTATGGCTTTGCAGCTAGAACATTTTGGTAGCCGTTATATTTACAGGGACCATTATATTACATCAATAGTCAAGACAGAAATTAAAAAGTGCATCTCTTCCGGCCTCGTTTGCCATGGTCTCCGGAAGGTCTCGAATGTCCGCATCTGCCATCTGTAATAAAAAGTTCAGGTTGTGCCGCTCCTTGCTAAAGATTTGACAATCTAGGAGTACCTAAATGTAGGACGTCCTGGTCGCTTCCCTCGTCGCATGGGCATTTGCCGTCAGATTTAATTTTAAACCGGTGCAGGTATCTCGCATGACTACGTGATCTGTAAGGATCTGATACATCTCAAAACATAGCCCCTTGTGCACCCACGTCTCGTGCTGCTGAAATAGAAGATAAAAACTTTCATGTCAACTCCCCTTGTCGAAGAGTAAGTAGTTCCATTCATTGTTCACCATATCTGAAATTATAATTTTCGCATAGCTCAGAGGACATTTGCCGTAAGCTATCGCAGTCTTGGGTTCAGAGGTACTATGCCGAGCCAATTTGTCGGTTATTTCTCTATATCTCGGTGTGTCTCCGTATCCACTTAAAATGCACCTCGGGGTGGCGCTGTCGCAGTACTGCGGACTAGCTGTGAATAGAAAAGACAATCGGATTAGTAGACAAAGGACCTATTTATTAAAATATTGTCGCAGTGATTAGTTGCAAGATCATATTGGTATAGAAATAAAAGAAATGTAATGCATAAAAAGCAAAATGTAGAAAAGTATTGTTGTTTAATTTAATAAAACGCTTTTTTTTAGTACTTATTCCACTTTTAATCAATAAAGTAGGATCAGTTTCGTCCGCTTCAGATGGATATTTTCAACTGTTGTTGAAATTGTTGAAAATGTCCCTCTGAGGCGGACTAAACCGGTCCTAATTTATTGATTAAAAGTGAATAAGTACTACAAAAAAATTAAACAACAAAACAATGCAGTTCCACCATGAATTGACAGTTAACAAAATAAAAGAAATTGTCACGTGGATTTGACTAATAGTTAAACATGAATCTATAGAATATTTAAAAATGGATAGCCGTAGAATATAAAAGATGTTAACTATGGAAGCATTGTAAGTATTAATATTAGTAATTAGGGTGCCAAGTGTGATCTAAATATGTACATGATGAAATAGGTACTGCTGATGTAAAGAAAACACTATAGTTTACAATTATTTATTAAAAGATAAAACACATATTAATCCAATTAAAGTAATCGAAAAAAGTAGAGACATAGTATTTTCTACCAATGGAGGCTCGTGAGCTATGTTCGCAGAGACAGATAAATTATAAACACATTATGGACACCTACATGGATACTCATCTGTACGCTATTTGATATTCACTGATTCTATAAAAATTCTAAATGAAGCTATTTATCATACTGAATTTAAAGTTGAATGCCGTCCGAGCGGCAGCCGTCAAGGTAAACTGATTAATAGAGAGATCCGTCCATCTGTGCAGTTAAGGTTAAAGTGACGTCAAAGGAATCTAAAGCCCTTCTCTTCTGCCGCAGTGTTGCAGTTGGTGTATAAGAGAAAAGGTTCTTTTCTAATATTGCTCATCCTAATCATATAGGTACATAATCATTTTAAATTAGGTAGGTAGATATATTTGCAAAATGACAATATTGAAATCTTTAACAGAAATGTACTTAGATAATTAAAAAAATATAAAAAATCAGAAAAAATATTCATGAAGCATGATAAATAAAAGTTCACCAGAGCTACAGAAATATAGATGTTGCAGAATTTCATGAACTTTTGATCCAAAATTTTCTTATTAATTCTTTTTTATCATATTTCATTTAAACTATGGATTTATTTACACAAAAAAATATTTGTGGACGTTAATTTTATATTGTTGTCGATTTTTTATACGAGGGGTTTTTTTCACGGGGGTAATTGGCCGAAGGGTTATTGATGGGTTAATGTCCAGGTGTGGGTTTGTCCAGGATGTAATTTTCCTGTTACCATGTGTACCTACCTATAAATAAAGAACTCAAGTGAAGATAATATTGAGGAGGTGAAAATCGTAAATATCATTATTTTAAGGGCGAGAGGAACGCATTTAGCACAAAATGCAAGTTAATTTTAACAGGAAAAATTACAATTTGGACTCGTCGGTATACGGGGATTTTCCCTGATTCCTGCCGTGCCAATCCGCCCCTGTTTCGCCATAAGGCTGTATCTATCTCTACTGTTTTCATATACACGGTGCACTCCGATACAAAGTGAGAATATGGTATTTATTTATGCAGTGTTTCCCAAACGTACAACATACTAGTACCTCTTTAGACTCACGACGAAATAAGAATCATTCTTTAATATTCCGAGTAGCCAATTGAATTTTTTCAGAATTAGATTCAACAGCATTTTTAGGTTTTTTAACTGGCCAATTTTTCATTTCAGATAGGTGCAGATGGGTGTAAGGAATATTATCTAATGTTTCGATTTGCAAAATGATAGCTTTTAAGTATAATTTGTGATTATCCAAGAGTAGAAACACATATAAGCACGTAAACTAAAAATTGCAGTGTTATCGGTGCCTATTAAGTCAAATTATCTATTGTCAAATATAAATAAAATCAAATTGCTAAAAACGAGGATATGCGAAGTCACATGAGTCGAAGATGTGTAAATTTACAGAAGTTAAAAATCTGTGGTCACGCGTGAGGTCGGTAATGTGAAGGGAGTTGATCTCAGTGTGATTCTGATACATTTAAATACTAAGTAAGTGACGCGAGCTTACGAAAACTCGCATGAGATCACGTGATAACTGTTTTTGGCTTAAGGACCGTTACACACTGTTGTCCAGTCGCTGACAACCAGGACGCATAAGGAAGAAAATAAGCGTTTACGCACGTGCAGTCAGCCACAGTTTCTATTTGCTGGCAACCATGATTGTCGAAGAACACTCAATAGTGGTGAAGGGGATTTAGCTACTCTACCATTTCCATTTTGAACAGAAAAATTCACGATTATTCGACAAAAACAAATAAGACGGTTAGTTTAAGACAATAATTACTAAACTTGTACAATTCAAGATGCTATACGCATATTGTGATGAATTTTAAGCAGCAAAAAGAAACTCTACAGGAAGTATAATCTTCAGCCAAGTACAAATAGGCGAGTACCAGGAAAAAATGTTGTTTAATACTATTATATTGTCATTTATAATTGATATTATAAAAATAAACAATAGAAATATTGAACTATGCGTTTTATAGGTTGTCCCGATTTTTTTTATTTCACATGATAAAAATCCCGATTTGGTAAAATAATTTTCATACCTGGCAACGCTGATGAGCACTGGTCTTTTGGTCTTTTGGAAACACTGATATAGGTATTCTATTTTACTTGCGGATACTTGCTTACTAATAAATTTGATGTTATTACTATGTGTGTAGGCATTATCGTTGAATACAAAAATATGGGTCGCAGATATTGCACATCGCTTTATTAAGCTTCAATAGAAATATTGAACAAGTTGTGCAATAAAAACAATTGTTATTGCTTTCATAACCAACAGCCTTATATAACAGTGTCAGATGAAACGGGCGGGTTTTAGAAATATTCTACGAGCTTGCCAAAAAACCCACAATCCATTCGTGAGTGCATTGCATTAGATAGGAAACCCAATAAAATAGTTTTATTTTCTGTATCGGCTTAAAGCACGGATAATGAATAAAGTAAAAGGATTAATAACAACATTAATTATCATAGGTTTTTTTTCCAACAATTTTAATAATTTTCCTGTTCTGAATTTTTTGAGTCAAAATAGAGATGTAAAATTCGTCTTGATTTATAATCATAATTATTTTTACAACTGTATTAAGAATGCTTTCTTAGACTTGTTTTATCTTTATAATAATTAAATCGTTAAAAATTATATTTATAAACGGCGCATGACACTGTCTCATCTCCGGTAGCGGGAAGTCAAATTCTGCCTTCCCCCGCAAAAAAAATATCAAGGCTCCCCTGGAAAAAACATTTTTTTTGATTACTTATGGGACTTAAATAATAATAGAACATTCAGTAAGATTAATTCATATTATTAGTAGGCTTAGGATTTTTAGGTGCTAAAAAATGAATAATAGGTACCTAAAATATGTACCTAGATATAATTGGAAAATAATAATATGTGATTAAAATTTCATAATTATGTGCTAAAAACAAAAATAGATTACAATAAATCACATATATTTCAATAGTTTAATTTATTATCGATTCACAAATAGAAAATGCTTTATTACAATAAATAATAAAATAATGCTTGAAATTTTTGAAAGCGAATCTTTGACGATTTGATCTAACAAATTTTTATACATGGAAAAACTTCTTTCCACTTCTACAGATGTTATTATTGCGTATGTAAATGACACTATTTCTGAAGTAGAATAAATCGAAACTTCGTATGGATTTTCCAAAAGAGCTTTAATATTCTGCAGTGTTTGAAGTCAAGTATTTTTATTTAAAACACTATTTAATGTTGTACTTATTTTTATTCCAATTGGTCCAGCGCATCTATTCTATACACAAGACTGCTTTCGGCCGCTACAACAGATATCTAGGGTAGAAAAGTATCAAAGTATTAGCACTTATTGTAACAATTACAATAAGTTAGTTGTAATTGTTACAATAAGTGCTATGTTTTAACAGCACCTCTCTTGGGTATGCTTAATTTCAGAGCGAAATAGACGGCTAACGTAGTAATTGTTACAATAAGTGCTAATACCTCGATACTTTCCTACCCAAGATAGCTGCCGGGCCGACAGCAGTCTTTTGTACAGAATATATGCCCAGGAACAGTTCTTATTTTAGCAGCAGTATTGTTTAAAAGATTAATCTGCCTCCACTAGTGACTGTGTTGATGATTCTAACATTTCAATTGTGTTTACCAGATGAGCACAATTTGAAGTGATGAATGTCAATTCATTTTTTATGGAACGGTTTCCCATTATTTTTGTGTTTATGTGAAAATATGTGCTTAAACCTAGAATATGTAAAAGTATGTAATTATCCAAAAATAGGTGCTAACAAATAGGGCTTAAGTGTTTCAAAATTGTCTGAAACAGATAGATATTTTTGATATTTTGCCCCACAACAAAATATCAAAAACTCCACCCTCCACTCAAAAATAGTATTTAAATTCCTAAGAATCCTAAGCTATTATTAGTAATCAATTATTATAATATGTTACTTCTTCTTTTTCTTGAAGTACCGATTTCTAACCAAAGGTTATTTATTTACCATTTTGATACTCATGTCGCTATTCATTTTGGATTTGAAGATTTATTCTGTGTTTTGATCGAATCTACTTACATGACATTCTTACCGTACATTACCATTATAGTACAGTACCGTCCATAGGCAAAGTGCCACCCTTAATCAGACTTAGAATGCCGTCCCTTTTCATTTTTAGTTTAATATTATCTGGAAATTCGTTAGGTACCTACCCACTTATCTATTTAATTAACCATTTTCGGCTATCTTAACCAGACTGAAAATCAGAGCATTTCCACGAAACCTATTCACAAACAGTGCTGGTTTTAATTACGTAGAGTTTTGTGGCGCTGACATGTTTAGAGGAATCCTTGTGAAAATTTTGACTGTTACACTGACATTAAAATATATTTTAGTGGTATTACAATACAATAATAGTTATGTCGTCAGACATTTTTATATTTTCTAATGATGCAATAACATTGTCTGGTTCAGTGGCGCACCCAGGGGGGGGGGACAGGGGGCCCTGGCACCCCCCAAAATAAAAATTATCAGAATATAATTCACCAGCACCTTTATAGAAAAATTTCTTAGATTTTAATTTCTAACACAAAAATTTCGAAAATGTCGGGTTTTTTTAGAAACCCAATCCCTAATGGAACTGTCAAAAAATTCTCGGTGTCCACTCGAATTCCGGAGTGGTGTACACCGAGTGCAATAGACAAAAGACCGATAAACGAGAAATTAGGCTGTGTTGTGTTGAAGAGGTTTGTGCAGTTAAATGTTAAATGCAATAATATTTTTTTTTGTCCATTGTCACTTAATATTTTGGAACCTCAATATTAAAAAATTGACAATAAAAATTCGGCGAAAAGAACGACTACAACCACCACAGTCGGCGGTGGTGTAAATCAAAAGAACATTTTTTTTCGGTGGAATTTGGCATAAATATTGTAGCTCTTGAGTCTAGACCAGTGCTTCTCAAACTTTTTCATACCACGGGCCCCCGAAATCAGAAAATAAAAATTCAAGGCTCACCTCCCCAAAAATTTTAGTCTTTAGTGACCAACAGTCAGTGGCGCACCCAGGGGAAGGGGGGGGGGGGGCAAAGGGCCCTGGCAACCCCCAAGCATGAAAATTATCAGAATGATTTTAAACATTGAAATTGAAAGCCAATAAACTATACCTTTGGGCTTAGACAAATAAAAACACGGCAAAAAAATGATTTGTAATTATTCTCCAGCACTTTTTTAGAAAAATTTCTTAGATTTTAATTTCTAACACAAAAATTTCGAAATACTAATGTCGGGTTTTTTTAGAAACCCAATCCCTAATGGAACTGTCAAAAAATTCTCCGTGTCCACCCGAATTCCAGAGTGGTGTACGTCATAGCTTGGGAGGGCTGACAGGGCTCTAGCCTGGGGGCCCGGGTTATGGGGGCCCGGCGTGTCGGGTTGACCAGATAAGTGAGATAAACACACATCATAAATTAGCTTTAATAGTAAAAAAAAGTCGCCTGCGCTATTATACTTCATGGCTATGAACATCTTCAAATACTTATATAATTGTGCAATATATTTTTTGATTATTATGTGTCGATACTTGACAGCTCCATTATTAAAGTAGATGTATTAAAAATCTCCAATAATTCACTATATAAGTACCTTTAATTTGAATTAAAACACAATTTGGAAAACGTTAATTTAGTGTTTGACACTGCCTTTAATCTTAGCGGTAGGTAGGGGGGCCGCTAAATATCCTAGCCTGAGGGCCCGTTTCAGGATGTGGGGACCATAGTATAGGTACACTGAGTGCAATAGACAAAAGACCGATAAACGAGAAATTAGGCTGTGAAGAAGAAAAAGAGCCTATGGGACTAATTTACATTCTCCTCCTTGGCCCCCCCCCAATATTAAATCCTGGGTGCGCCATTGGTCTGGTTTATTGGAAACCACCACTGCTCCCAAAAGTTGTATTATTTGTATTCGTTCCTATATTCGCCGCCCTTTATAATGTGCAGTGACGTCCCTAGACAAAATGCCGCCTCTAGGCAGTGTCAAAATGCAGCCACATTTTTTTATACAGTACTTTTTATCATACTTTCATGACTCCAATATCTAAGAATTGTGTTGTATGGAAACATTACTAACAATATATAGGTATCTACTTATACTACTAAATCAAACTTAAATACCATCTCTGCTTCAATAGAAAATATTGTCTACGGTTTCAGATAGGTACATTTTAAAATAGACATGACAACTTCCATAACTCGCAAGTGACTGTGAAGAACGTGACGTCCAAGAACAACGGAAGTAAACTAGACATCGCGAACCCGACAAAAAATAAAGTACTGTTGAAAATTATATAGTACCTACTTATCTAATTAATATCTTCATATATTTTGTTTTCAACCAGTGAGCTGGTTTTCGCAATGAAAAGGTATTTCCGTTATTACTAAGTTTAGGTTCTCGTTCTTCTTAGAAGATTCTCCTCGATTTGCCGCCCTTTGAGTAACTGCCGCCTCCAAGCGACGCTCAATCTTCCTACCCCACGGGACGTCACTGATATAGTAACATATATCGGTAGAAAAAACAAACTGTCTCGGTCGACAATAAAAACAAAGTTAGTGCAAGTAGACGTTGTCCATCCACGACGACGTAAAACTCATTGATTGAAATATAGGTATCTATATTGTGATGTAGTTTGAAATCAATAGTGAAACACTAAAGACAACATAACATATTTATATTCAAAATTAATCCATTAAAAACTAAATAAACAATAATTACAAACAACGGCTACAACACTCGATTCTCCCGTATATTAATTATTATTTCGCATGATGTAGTTGTAGTTAGGGATTCCAATCCCGGGATCCCGAGCTATTTTCGATACCTATTGTAGGCCTCCGAATCCTCGGCTAGCTCCGGGCCTGGAGTGGAGGTACATTCAAATTTTGGAAGAACAGGTAGGCACTTATTATAGTTATTGAAAAACACCAGGTTACTAGATTGTTTCTAATTTATTGAACCATAACCACAATAACAACGGAAAAAGTCAATTTATTAAAGTTTATAATCAAATACTAATTTATTATATAAAGTTATTTATAGAACTACACAATTTATTTATTTAACTAATTATTTATTATAGGTTGCAAGCGAGATTGCGCGAGCGCGGGTCACTGTACGAAAAGGTTGAGGACCGGGTCCAATAATGAAAGATAAAAATTATGCGTAAAACGACTAAGTCGCTGACTGACACTTCGCGACCTGAGCTGTCAGATTGACAGTAGGTATTTCAGGTAGGTATCGACCGGTAGGTATTTCGAACCACGGTGAGTACCTCCTCTCAAGTTTTGTCAAACTTGTATGGAGAAGTGAGAATAAAATACGCCGCTGACCTTCGCAGGTTCAGGGTCGTAAATGTGAGCGAAGACTGATAATGAAATTAAAAATAGTGGGTTTATATGCAAATCTGGCCGATTTCATCCCTTAGCTCAACGTTTTTCGGGTGACAAAATTAATTAACGGTTTCCTTACGAGAGTGGCGGAAATTGTACAATGACTAATTACCCGCGACATCTACGTAAGGGCCGACTAAGTAAAATTATGGGCGCGAGTCGACGCTCGCCGGTGGGCGGCGTCGCTCAAGCGTCACGTACGTACTTCGAGTACCTAGTAGTACCGAGAGCGCGTAATTGCTGTAGCAGTACCGCATTGTTTCTGGGCCAGTCCCACGAAAAACGCACCTAAGAAAGCGTGCGAGGCATCGACGGATTCGTGGTTGAATTACCTATCGATACAGCACACCCCCCGCGTGGTGGCGCTCTTCATGGCTGAGGGAGGGGCGTTCCCGCGGCGGCCGGCTTTACGGGCCCTAGCGGCGCGAAGGTACCTCTCACTCAGAAACAAGAGTACTACAAAGTTAGCCTGGATGATAAGGCGTCATATGCCAGTGGTTAACTTGGCATATTTGTGGCACCAGGCCTACGACAGCGCATATCAATCCTTCGGCCAACTACCGTCGGGGGGCTCAACTTTGAGGCGTCCCGACGGCCTGAATACCTACTTGACGTTGGTCTAAAAACATGAACTCGGTAGATTGTTAATCTGACTACAAAATAAAAGCTTAATATTAAACAATATCAAGCGGGGAAGTTACTTGATTCTAATTTATAAATGTACTGGTCGCGCAATCTTTCTTACATTAACAACTAATATAGCTTGGCGTCGCCACAGGCACATACTTACGACTAGTTGACGGATGTTATTCCGTCAACCAAACATATAGGCAGTAATAATTGCTTAGTACATACTCATACCTCGCCGATCAAAGATTTCCCGCACTTTATTCCAGTACGTGGTCTCCTTGATCGACCAAAATCATTGATCCGATTCTCCCGTCGTGCGTGAGCGTGATGCCGTCATACACGCGAGCGAGAGGGGCTCTGTCACTGCAAAGCGAGCAAATTTGTATCGCGAAATCGATTTCTACACATACGACAGAGACGCCGTCGTATGTGAGAGCAGGAAAGCTGCCAGAATACCGATTCGGAAACGCCGCGCGCGGAATGGCCGCGGATTAAAATCGGATTTGATATGCAAATTAATTACGCGGGATCGTGATTATAATCGGATCGATGATTGCCTACGTGTTGCTATGCTTTGTGATTGCACATACGTACAAATGGGAGCCTTCGCAACAGGCCTATGAGCATATGTTAACAATTATTGTGCCGTGTACGTGCGACGCGTAGCGACATCGAACTATATACCCTTATCATTACGTACATCTTCACTACCTAAATTATTATTATATGCCATTAACGCCCATCCATAAGTCCCCCTTTATTACTGTTTTATCCTTTGCATTACATATGAATATTATATTACAATTTACACTATACATTATCATTACAAACAAATCATATTTAATTTAATTACCCTTTGCCATATTATATTCGACAACAAAAAAAAAAATTCAATCTTATACCATATTACCTATTACCTATTACCTTTATTTACATGGTCTGTGGCGACCGACTTAACCATCCACAGTTCACTCTGAGAAGCCGTGGGGCCTGTCAGAGCAAACTGCGGGACTTAACATATGAAATATTTTGTTCAGCTTTGCCAAGGGTCATCATCATTTCATCGGTGGCGCATTGACTACCAGGGTCAGACCGAGCGGCTGGGTGGCACTACTCCTTATGGGAGCGCCCCCCACAGGGGCAGAAAAACCTGTCGGTGACACTATGAATCCCGGGATTGATAAACTTAATTCCGAAACTTTCGGGATTGATTTTTTTATCAATTTTTATGGAAAATAAAAGAAAAACGAAAATATAACAGAAAAAATACTTTTAATAACAAAGGGGGGACATGCTCGTCGATGGTCAAAATTGAGTTTTTATTGTATTTTCAAACCATGATCCTGGACACTCCTTAAACGTTGTAGATAATCTATTTATATAATTTTGAAGCCTTATTATCCTTTATAGTTATTTTAAACATTTTATGACTGCATAAAGTATTTTTGTTACATAAAATAGTATTCTTTTAAACCTCTCGCTCTAATGTTTTAGAATATAGTCATATTTTGGTACATAACTGTGCAGTGGTGTTAAGATTTTTTACATTTATTAATTTTTAAACGCATTTATAAAACCGTTAGCATAATTTATTACGAGATAATTTTTGTAAAGTATTCACGATACAAAATTATATTGATAATCTCTGTGATCCCAAATTTGGCAAGAATTAGGCATTTTATTATTCAAAAAATCGGCAAGATTAACACATTTGAAGATGATTCTAAAGATATTTATTATAAGCTATGTCTTCGACCATTTAAGTGTGATAAACATTTTATGAATAATGATTGCTTTATAATAATTATTGACCTAAGAATAAGGTAGTGTTTTTTTGAAATACGCCATTTCTTTTGTCATTCCCCAGTAGTTAAGCTACGACATACGGCCGTAGCCATAAATTGACAAACTATAATTGAAGTAGGGAGTAAAATGATATTGACGCGCGTATTTGAACATGTACCGTTTAAAAAAAATAAAAAAAAAATCGGTTAGGTACATGTTCAAACACGCGCGTTAACATAATTTTACTCCCTACTTTAATTATAGTTTGTCAATTTATGGCTACGGCCGTATGTTGTAGCTTAACCACTAGGGAATGACAAAAGAAATGGCGTATTTAAAAAAAACACTACCTTATTCTTAGGTCAATAATTATTATAAAACAATCATTATTCATAAAATGTTTATCACACTTGAATGGTCAAGGACATAGCTTATAATAAATATCTTTAGAATCATCTTCAAATGTGTTAATCTTGCCGATTTTTTGAATAGTAAAATGCCTAATTCTTGCCAAATTTGGGATCACAGAGATTATCAATATAATTTTTTATCGTGAATATTTTACAAAAATTATCTCAAAATAAATTATACTAATGGTTTTATAAATGCGTTTAAAAATTAATAAATGTAAAAAATCCTAACACCACTGCACAGTTATGTACCGAAATATGACTATATTCTAAAACATTAGAGCGAGAGGTTTAAAAGAATACTATTTTATGTAACAAAAATACTTTATGCAGTCATCAAATGTTTAAAATAACTATAAAGGATAATAAGGCTTCAAAATTATATAAATAGATTATCTACAACGTTTAAGGAGTGTCCAGGATCATGGTTTGAAAATACAATAAAAACTCAATTTTGACCTTCGACGAGCATGTCCCCCCTTAATAAAGCTGAGTTTGAATGAAGTTTGATTTATACCCTTGTGTAAGTTGCCGATTCATTTTATTTTTTCACATAAATTAATAAAAATAAGAAAGATTGAAAAAAACAATGCTTCGCAATATTAACAAAGTAATTCCACCATGATCTCATACGTTTTACGGCAGTTTCATATTTGGCTGACTAATTAGATTTATGAAGCGGAAAGGTATTTATAAGTACACCATGATTTGCTTTACTATTTTTTTTTTTTTTTTGTGATTTTACCGAGGCTTTGACTGCGACTCGCTGTCATATCGCCTCTTCTTTTCTAGAAGGTGATCCCTCGATCAGGTCCTCACTCATATTCTGTTAAATAACTTTACAATTTTGCCTAGCTCTTGCGTCTTACCCACCGCCAGGACACCCTTCAATTCGTCGACATTCTCATAGATATCCGCAATTCGCAGCTGTACTCTGTGAATTTCATATTTGGGGCATTGCAGTGCTATATGTACAATGTCCTCTAAAACATGACATTCATCGCAGAGCTGCGATTCGCTTCTTCCCATGAGGACATCAAATCTTTTTCCCATGGTGTGCCCTGTTCTTAGCCTCAGTATTAACTTAAGCTCATTCCTCGTCAAAGAAGACTCTACAAACCAGGGCACCTCTCATGGTGATGGTAGAATAGACTTACTCCATTTTCCCTTTTCTAATGATGCCCTATGGTGAAAATCTATCCACATACTATGGCACATTTTCTTTATAGCCTCATTCCAGTCCAGGTTTTCTGGTATCCACTGATATGGTACCCCTGAATAGCCAGCTTCCTTTGCCAGATCATCTGCCCTTTCATTGCCCTCAATGCCCATGTGCGATGGGATCCATTGAAGGCATAGATCTCCTCCTCTATTTTTCTTGGCGTCGATCTGGTCAAGGATGTGGTATGCTATAGTTTTACTGTTATGTGAGCGAGTTGCTGCGGCAAGATGTTGTAAAGCGCTTTTGGAGTCTGTTAAAATGACAGCGGATTGCGCCGAGAAAACATCGCTTAAAGTGTATTTAATTGCTTCGTTTATCGCGATGAGTTCCGCCGTCATTATTGGTATTGCTGGGTTTAGCTTCCAGCTCTTGTTTATATCTACTTCTGGTATCACAAGAGCTGCTCCTGCTCTATTCTCATCTTTGGATCCATCTGTATAAAGGTGGATCCATCCTGCGTACCTCTCTGTCATCATTTTTTCGACGCGCTCTCTTGCTTAATCGGATACTATGCTCCGTTTTGGTTTGTCTATTCCTTTGACCTCTAGTTTGATAACAGAGCTGAGGTCGTAGGTACCAACTGGCCTCCTCAGCGAATACATACCTAGGCATTTTGTATTTAATACCTCCCAACTTTCTGTGGTTTTACGGATTCCTACCAGTAGTGGGAGCTTTCGTTTCTCATAGTATGTATTGCTTTCCACGAGCTCGTATAGGAAATTCACCTTTGCCAATATGGGGTTATCTATTATAGATTTCCACTCCATCCATATCTTGGTAGCCAGTGCCCATCTCCTGACATTCAGTGGAGGTACGCTGAGTTCCGCTTGTAGCAAGTGAATAGGCATTGTCCTGGTAAATCCTCCACATATTCTTAATGCTTTGGACTGGATGCGGTCTAGCCTCACCAAATTAGTTTCGGCAGCGGAGTGGTAAAACATGCTCCCATAATCTAATCGGCTTTTAATGAGTACCGTGTATAACCTTCTCATATGAATGGGGTGTACGCCCCACCCACCTCCCGCCAGTACTTTAAGTATGTTCAGAGGTTGTGTCAGGCTGTTCGCGCTATGACTAATATGATGCTTCCACGTTAGTCTATAGTCCAGGTTAATACCTAAAAATTTATAAGTGTCTACTCTTTCTATTATAGTGCCGTCGATTTTTAAATTAAGCTGGTTTTGTCTCTTGCCTCTGGCAAAAAGTACCACCTTAGTTTTGTTGGGAGCTACTTTGAGGCCTCGAGTTTCTTTACTATTTTAAATCTCGCCAACCCATTCATTAAGACTTTACTATCAGAAACAGCAATCTCATATTAAATTCACATTATTATTTATATTAAAATTTATTTACTCCATTAAACTTATGTATTTCCAAGATTGAACGTATACAATATTTACAATAAATGTCTTAAATAGTATAAATTATACTAGATTTATTTTTGACCGATTTTATAAATGCTATTTGTAAATATGAAAATTTTATATTAACAATGGAAAAAAATGCCAATCCCGGGACCAGTCCCGGGATCCCGGGATTGTCAAATTGTAATCCCGAAATACCGGGATCAGAATTTTGGGTCGGGATTGGATTCCCTAGTTGTAGGAAATGAATTCAAATTTCCGTTTCCTCACTAGGATTTATCGGTTTTTAAATTCTTTCTAAGGTGTATTAAAATTATATTTAAATGGATATAAAAGTATTTTGATTGATCGTTCATTAGCGCGTTCTACACTTGCGAAGTAAGTGATAATAGTTACTTGTATCAAATGTAAATAAAAATAATCAACAATAAAAGAAATATATTTTTCATAACAACACGTCTTCTACATAGTACTCTGAAATATTTTATGCAAGACTATCCTTGAGTAAAAAAAAAAATGTCTTGATGTTATATTATTATAACATGGCGACGCTTTTCAGTGAACTGTAATTGGGTTGGATTCTAGATACTGGGGGAGGGCGGTTACATAAGGATTCAATCCAGGAAATAACCTTTGATGTTGAGATGGCTAGGGCGCTTTTGCTGGTTCCGTGTACACGAACTTCCGCACTGGTAAACAAATGGTTCGGATGGTCACTCTCACGATGGATCAGTGCTTGAAATGAAAAAGTTAACGAATCGGAGCGCTCGAAAATTTTCTGAAAATATTAACATAGTTATCAAATTTTATAAAAATAAGTGAGTTAGATTTTTTGTCATATGACTTATCTAACTCAGATTATATTTTCCACAAGACGGAGTGATAATTTTACCGATGTCACGAATCGGAACGACGCTCCGGTCCATTTCGAGCCCTGATAGATGATAGGCGAGATGTTCGCTCACACCTTATCAGAATTGGTACAAACAAGGTCGAAAAGATGCGTTATGGATGCGTTATGGATGAGTCACCCTGCACGCACAGTGGTTTACGGACAATTCTTGTGTGCCGGGTATCGACGGCTTTACAAGTGTTGAATAAACGTAGTTCGTAATGTAACTAACTTGCATTTATTTATGAATGTGCCTGGTATTACAGTGCCTGGATGGCGACAATAATTATAATACTTAGGTAGGGAATATTGAATCGGGTGACGGATCGGATAAGGATCATAATTGGCCCAAACTAACATGTAACAATATAATAACAAACGAATATAATATATTATTCTGTTTTGCCTCAAATGATGCATCTTCGATATATTATATTTCGACGAATTGTGATAAGATAATGCTACATTTAATTTAATTTAATTTATTATTAAACATATAATACTTCATGTGGTTCCGCCACTGCTAATCTCTCATGAGAATATTGTTATAATTAAGTGGGTATTTTTGGATCCCAAGTTGATTCTAGTTCCAAGTATAGCATACTTTTTTATAATAGTTTTGCTGATTTTCCTTACCAGCTTATTTATTTAATCGTCGAATCAAGAGATTTTTTTGCGAAAGCTTTTGTCTTCTCAAATAATAAAAGTTATTTTAAAGTTAAAAAGAAAAAAACTAAAAATAAGCCTTCTGAAAGGTTTTCATGAAATGGGTAATTAAGTGAATAAAATAAATTAACTTAACAGAACACCAAAGTAAAAAAGAATCAAGCAACATTACATTACATTTATCAATTATTATTGTACCTAAAATTTATTAATTTCAGGGTTATGAAGACGTGTTTAAAGCTTAAATGTACGAGGGCAAAAGATTAATGTATATTAATAATATGTTACTTTTCTAATCATTAACATTTAATTTTTTAATATTGTTATAAAATGACAGTGGCACCTGTCAATTAAAACTATAAATATTTTATCAGCACGTTTTGTTCACTACAGAGAACTGAAAGTTTTTAAATAAAATTTCATTCACACAAAAAATACAAAGAATAATAGGAAGGTACAGTTTGTTGCTGAAAGGCAACACCATGTAATTAAGGGTTGGCGGAGCCGACACTAACTGTTAAAATGTATAGTAATATGTTCTGGTTGATAGTCGCAAATTAATGTACCTAATTAATTTTATTTTAAATTATTATTATCATTGTTAGTAGGTCGGTATTTTCAGGAAAATTAAATTATTATACGCATGATTTAAGCATATAGTATTCGTTATTGAGCACACATACTGTGGAATATTTCATTTTAAGAAAGTAAGTAATATAATTATTATAATATACAGTGTCTCGTGCGCTTGCGTGACGTGATCGTAATGTGTTTCTAGCATTAATCTGTATTGTTTAGTTTAGATAAACTACGAGCTTTAAAAATCATTTGATAGCAGTTTTCGCTCTACCTATGGGTAAAGTAAGTTATCTATAAAATGATAAGTTAGGAATAGCGTTTTATGTTAATAGTATTACGCAATGACTTTTTGGTGAATGGAAGAAAACTCGACATGATTTACATTCGAGGTAGTGACCTGGTAGGTAATTGATAATATGTACAGTCGAATCCGATCAAACACATTTATTTAGGTACTAATTTATACATTTATATGATAATTAAACACGTTTATGAAATTAATTTTTCACTTATTGAAAGTGGCTCGAGGTTATGACATACTTTCTAGTCCCACAAAAAAAACCCACAAATAAACAAGCCCGAGGAAGTTATATTTTCAATCGTATGTTTGCTAGCTCATTTGAAGGACGACTGATCCTGTTTCAAAGCTGATGCGAAAGCGCTTATGGTCGCTTTCGATGGTGGGCATGCCCTGTTAAAAGGCGCGAATTTAAAACAACAATCAAGCAGACTCTGCTTCAGTTAAATAATCACGATTATAATAACACATCGGTTCATACACCTTAGCGATGTATTTTTGTGACAGTAGTGGTGTATTTAATTTAGTTTTATTTATGTAAAAGAGAATTTCACAGGAACACGAAAAAGATTGGTGTTCTGTAAAGTTGATATTTTACTTTTACCAGGAAACTACAGAAATAACCAAATCTGAAGAACCCATGAAAGTTATATTTCCGCACTGAACGACAGAAGAAAAATGAGGATTCATTGGATACACAACCTTATAGATTGGCTTGATGTTTTGGATATTGGAGAATAATTCATTCGACTATTACACGGTAAATCCATGTACTATGCTTCTGCTTCTCAATATCCGATTATAAGGGTATATTCAGTGGCGGGTTTAAGAAATTGGAGGCTTGATGCACTGGTTAATTACGAGGCCCATCACGATAAAAAATAAAATAAAAACCATTAATTCAAACTACCAACGTACCAAGTAAAAATATTAATTTTTAATTTTAAATATTTTTTTTATTCAACGAATAGTTAACAAGATTTAAAAATGTAACATTCTAATTATTGAACATACATAATTTTGAAAACACTTATGAGAAAATATATTATAACCAATAGAACAAATCTTTTTGAAAAGGAATCGAATCTGCATCTCTCGGGTATCGCGCCCACGCACATTGACCACAATGCCAAAAAAGGAGTGACGTCCCGTGGGGGTAGGCAGATTGAGCGTCGCTTGAGGCGGCAGTTACTCGAAGGGCGGCAAATCGATGAGAATCGTTTGGTATATAATATAGAAATAGCAACCTAAACTTATTAATAACGAAAATATCTTTCCATTAAAAAAAATTCAGCTCACTGGTTGGAAACAAAGTGTATTAATTGACATAAAAGGTTTAACAGGACTGTAATTTTTTGTCGAGTTCGCGATGTCTAGTTTACTTCCGTTACCCTTTGACGTCCTTGGTGACCGACATATATTCATATGAAATAACACACGCACGAATGATAAAAAATACTGTATACAAAAATGGGGTGGGAATTGGCGCTGTCCAGGGGCGGCATTTTGTCTAGGGACGTCACTGCAAAAAAGTCATACTTAATTACGACAAATTTTAACTAATAAATGTATTTTATTACTCACTGAAGCTCTTTCTAAATTGAGCTACATTGGCGATCGACTTTTGTATTTTAAATCAAAGTAGTAATCACAAACATAACTAAAAATACTTATTGAATATGACAGTGAGAATATGATTTTTTGACTGTTGAACGATTATAATATTATTAGTGATGTTAGTTGACAGGATTGTATAATATTTTACACTAAATTTTTGAGAAATACGTATATATTTTTTAAATATTTTAGTACAATTTAATAAATGTGTTAATGTTTTGAAGCCCCCTTTTAAATCTTCTGATGAATAAAGCAGCCTGCAATTAAAATACGATAAATGTAAGACGTGCAAACTTTTCGTTCTCCACAGATTTACAGATTTAAAACGTCACCCCTACATCGTAAATTTAATATTGTAGATACCGATAACAGACTCCCATCTACCTTGGTCTAGCGATGGGAGTAGGCATTGGCGGTATACTGTGGGCTATTAGTTCTCCAAAATGACGTACTTCAAGTTATAGTTTTTGGTCTCTACGTAGATAAATTCATGATATACTATGATATTATCATGTTCTTTTAAATATACAGGGATTTTTTAAAAGTTCGGCACCTCACTTCTTGTCGAGCTTTTTACTAAAAAAAATTATATTCAAATATCATTTAAGTAAATGAAATTTAAAGTTGATTTTCCTAAGCCACGAAGCGCATAATTTTTTTAGACATGTCAAATCTACAGTTAAACAAATAAACAAATACAAATGAAATATACAAATAAAGTTGTAAAAAATGAAGTTGTAAGAAGATCATATATTTGAATAAAGTATAGAATAAAGAATAAAATAAAAGTGATTTCCAAAGTTTTGTCCAATTCTCTTCTGGCAAATCGTCTCGATTCCTTTTCCTAGTGTCAAAGATGGTGGTCCGACATTCACATGAAGAAATAAGAATATAATTCAGAACATGTTATAATATCAAACGCAATAGTTTTTCGGGATATGTCTTTTCGAGAATGTATTCGCGTTTAATATGCATAATGTCTAATTGCTATTAATTGAAAGATTAAAAATACCGTGAAAAATGGTTCCGGAACGCCGTTCCACCGCGTGTCACGACAAAAAAGCCCTGTGTATATATAACGTGAAACATGAACATCTTTTTATGTAATAGTATATAGTATATAATATATAACAATTTATAATATATAGGCACTGCACTGACCCAGGGGAGAATTTATTGCCTAAGACGGCCCGAAATATCTTCTAGTTGATCGACCCTAATTAGGTTAGATGTACCGTCTCATAAGTTTATAGGTAGGCACATAAGTTATGTTATTTTTAATAACGGAAATCTAACGCAGACGCTTTTTAAGATAAGTTAAATATAATATTTTATAAAATTTTAAATTCTAACATAACTTTTTAATTAAAAAGTTGTCAAAAAATATGCTTTCATCTTATCATTATAATATTTCATGTTTTTTAATGTTGTTTAACAATTTGTAGATGTAATGTATTTTTACCACGTTTTTATTAGCTCGTATTCTTGTTTATCCAGTACACATTTTTTCTTGTGTGTCCAGTAGTAGCAACTAAATTATTAATATATATGAGCGTTACTATGGAAATCAATATGAAATGTCAAAATGACATTTTAGTGTTCTATATTTATTCAGTATTTCTATCAAGTACAAAAAAGTATTCATTAATACATAGAATTGTCAAGTTTATATGATTCAACAGAAAATTTAAAAACGTGGTAAGTATATAAAAAGTTATTTTTATCTTGTAATTGAAGACATAGGTGCAGGGCTCGAAATGGACCGGAACGCACCGGAGCGCCGTTCCTGTTCGTGAAATCGGTAAAATTATCGCTCCGTCTCGTGGAATAAATAATTTGACCGTCTGAGCTGGATAGGCCATATAATAGAAAATCTAACACACTTACTTTTATGAAAATAAAACACATACATTTTAATAACTTTACTATGTAAAAATCTTCAGAAAACTGTCAAGCGCTCCGGTTCGTAAATTTTTCCATTTCGAGCACTGCAAGGGTGCAATAAAAGCGTATAGCTCATACGCTATTTTTAAGTTAAATATCTTAAAATCTTCTACGATTCCTTTTTTACCAGAATACGTTTCAAAAGTTCCAAATTTCGATAACATGGAAATTTTAAGACAGTTCAAAATAGCGTCAACGTCAAGTGACAGTTCTGTTAGTGATGATGTATTATCAATAAATAACGATACTCAAGGTATGGGAGCAAAAAAATGTGTTGAAAGAGAAGAAAGTTATATTTCTGCAAGTAATAAGAAACTGAATGCCAAGTCTTTTCAAGTAGTACAAAAAATGTTCAATAATTTTATACTTAATAATATAATTATAATATTCAATAATAAAATACAACACCGTAAGCGATGTAGAGGCAACCCAATCGGACTACAAAATTTATCAGAAATTTAATACTTATTTTTAACCTGGTGGGTACGACAATCCTTTTTAAAAAAAGAGGATTTACATCTACAAAGAGCTGATATGATAGCATTGAAGCAGCGCTCGAAATGGAATATTTTACGAACCGGAGCGCTCAATACTTTATGAAAATGTTAACATAGTTATCTAATTGATTGTGTATTTTATAAAAATAAGTGTGTTATGCCGTGTCAACATTGACAACAAGTTGGTGGCAACCACATTAAATTTCGATTAAAATAATTTTTGGTCAAACAAATTTTGATAATTATCGTGAAATTTAATGAGGTCACCGGTGTGGACAAAATTTTAGATTTTTACATTAAATGGCAAATCTAGCTCACTGTCAAAGTAATATGTGCACGAGACGGAGCGATAATTTTGGGGATTTTACAAACCGGAACGGCGCTTCGGTGTGCTCCGGTCCATTTCGAGCCCTGCATTGAAGCCAGCAAAAAAGAATGATATTCAAAGTCTACTGAAGTTTTTAACTCCAGGTGGTGCAGAATGGCTTAAAAATATTATTAATTTTGATAGTGGACATATTTATGATGATGATGAAAAGACCAGTGAATCAGAATAAGAAGATAGTACATAATTAGATATTATATTTTTAAATTATTTAATTGCTTCAAATTTGTATTTTTTCCAATAAATAATTCCTCAATGTTGGTTTATAATATTTTTAATTTTTTTCGCATCACGCAAAAACAGCGTATAACTTCCATGTACTTATTGATAAATAAAAAAAATGTTGAAAAATACAAAAATTCATTATATTTTCTAGAACTAGAATAAATAACCTACAATGTGTAAAAAAAATAATGATTTTCTCAAATGCCAACTACATTTAATTCATATGTAAAAACTTTGAACGCGATTATCTCAGAATCGACTTTTTGCACGTACGCTGTTATTGCACCCATATCTTCAATTATTATTTAATTTTAAAAAAACAAACATTAGTATTCCCTCGTATTATATATATGATAGTCATAATCAAGATGGCGGCAAGTTAAATAATCAAGTTTTACGTGCTGCTGCGAGTTGTTGTCACTTTGGTTATTCTAGGCAACTTGCTAAGCAACCATTTGAATTATGATTTACTATTGCATCGAAAAAAGTGGAAAGGACCTCAAGTTCATTCGATTCAACTTCAAAGTTGATTAAGTTTGTTTAAATATTATGGTTCCCGCTTATCAATTAACTTTCAACTGTCATTTAGGTAACATATTATAGTTGAATGCAAGGCCTGAACAAAAACGATGCATGAGTGCGAGTGAGAAAGTATTCGGCACCCTTACAATCTCTGCGACACGCGCTAGAGTAAGATAACAGGTCTACATATGTGTGAGCTGGTTTCCAAAAGTATCGCCATCAAATCGGGGCGAAACGCTTCACATAGCGTCGATAACTTGCGAGCTCATGTTGCTAAAATTGATATTTTTTTGTGTTAATATTTTAATAATAAGGTAAATATTTAATAAGGTAAATAATTTAATAAGGTAAATATATAATTTAATAAGGTAAATATTTTTAGTTAATTAAGTAGAAAAGATGGTTCTGTGTGTTGTCTTAAAATGTGGTAGCCGTACTCATAAGCAAGAAGATGGTATTACGTTTCATAGGTAAGTTGATACATGTTCGTGATCATTTATTTGTATTTTATGATATATTTTAATATCAGTGACCTAGTGTTGCTTTAAAATATACGCAAATAACGCGGCTTCATTTAGGAATGCAACGGGTGGCGTCTAGATGTATCTATAGTCTAAGGTTGAATGACAAAAATCGCCACGTGAGAACGCGGCATTATTTGTAAAGGTCACCAAATAAGAAAAGTATTTCAGACTATAATAATACATTTTATAATCAATATAGCTAATGGGTAAGTAGTTACTTGTTCGAGAAATAATAATCTTAGTATTTTTGCTAAGTAACTACGAAAATAACATTATTATTCATTACTATATCTTAAATTCACTAGAGTTAGCATTGAGTACCAGCCATGCATAAACTGCAGGCGAGCTGCCAAAGAAAACAAGTCGATAAATTTAATAAACTACCATCCTATTTGGATATTATAGGTAACACAGAGAATAAAGATATTACGATGAAACTTCTGGGTGTTATATCAAGCGAAAAGATCAGAGTTTCAAACTTTTCTTTATCGTGTACCTCCCCACCTAAATTAGAAAAGCAAATCGAGTGTATATTGGGTACATTGGATTTACCGTTTTGGACTGATTGGATAAATTAATATTGAACATACTTAATTGTGCTATGAGTACGCGCGCGGAAGCGTATCCGGAAAATTGTACGTATTCCGTTGGCCGTATCATAGTTAATCGTAAGATATTGTATCGGAAACCGATGGCCGTGTCGCATTGAGATCAGAATCATGTGTAAATAAAACACTTCAAAATATGTTATAAAAAACACCCAAATTCAAGGGAAAGACAGAAGAAAATTAGAAATACATTAATATCGATATATTTATATGGGAATCGAGGAAGGAGAAGGCGAGGAGATGATAAAGACCAGTGGTGTACATGGACGGAGATGTTTATTGTCTTGATACATAGTAAAGAGAGTACAGAGTATTGCAGTTGGCTAGGTGCTCAGACCGAGTCGCGATACGGTGGTGATGATGATCGGGATGAGCTCGGGAGTCTGTGATCGAGAGACGAATGTCGAATGACGAGTGTCGAGTGAGAAGTGAGAGTTGACTGCGACTCTTACCAATCGTCCTTCGGTATTTATATAAAAACAATCAATACCTTACACGAGCCACTGTTTATCTAGGTTAATACATCATACTACTCATTGTTAATCAGGTTGTCATTAAGAAACCAGCTGACAGCGGTGTCTAACGACTACGATGTGTTTTGATGAGCAAGCATAATATAGTCGATTGCTACGGCATTGCCTGTAATAAAAACGCTGATGCTAGATGAAGCAATAAAATTGATAGTTAAATGACTTTGTTGATTTTACGTTGTCAAAATCCATCCTGACCTTGGTATAGGGTTATTGATCGCTATATTTATATAAAATTCAGAATGATCAAAAAGAAGGTTAGCAAGTAGGTACTCGTAAGTATCAAGTTGTACCAATCAAATATCAAATAAATGTTCGTATCTAATAAAATTGGAACATTGTTTGCAATGCTTAACGAACAATGCGTAAATTTATGATCTCAATGCTATACGGCCATTTCTTTCCTGTACGAAAGCTCACGGTGGATTATGTAATAAGTTAATTAAATAAACATTAAACAAAAATAGTCGTACTGTAAATATTACATTTTTTTCTGAATCACTTGAAAAAAGAAGTTCAATAAGAAGCACAATTCGACGGAATAAATATGAAACTTGGAATTAAAATTAATACTTTAACATGTTTTAATTAATTATTCATACGTAGGTGTCCTGAAATATTAAAAAGATACATAAATATTTTTTTAATTCATAGATAAACTTACAATTATTAAAACGTCGTAAAGTTTGAATTCGTTGATGGATTTCATATTATTACATATTACAACATTTCATGGTTATGTTTATTATTAAAATTTAGTTTATTAAAAGTTTTCTCTAATATAAAATATGATGTTTGAATAATTCATAGTTTAAATGGTACTTACATAATATTTAATATTAAATTTAAGACATATCAAACGTATTCTTATCTTTGATTAAATATTGTATTTGTATGTATATCTATATTATTTTTACACTATAAAAGGCCATGAGCCCAATCACAGTAGTATAGTGATAGAGTAGTTTATTTAGTAATAGAAGAGAAACAATCACAAACACCCAGGTTGGGAGAAAATCACAAATGGTGACTTCACCGAGAGTCGAATTCGGTAAAGCTCACCGCCTGTTTTGAAATGAATGTAGGGTGGGTTTTGGTATTTCCATTACTATTCGGTATTATTTTCTTAAGTTTTTTGCATAATTTTATGTTTCTGAGGTTGTTGAAAAATCGTATTTCTTGCTTTTCATGACCGATTCGCGCCCCCTATTTCGGGAAGCCCAGATATACAAAGATAATAGTGTGATAGTTGGACAGTATTTTCACAAAGTTTTATGTTATTGCAGCCGCCAACTTCTTACTGTTTCAGTATGCCTAACTGAAAGTTTTCTTTGTATTATGTTATTGTATCGTATTCCAGATGATGGGTCGAACGAAGCTTGTCGGTTTCTAATGCGATGGTCGTTGCGCGGGAAATTTACCGCAGACGACAAACGAAATTAAATATTAATTCAAGGGTTTCACCGTTTATTTGATTACTTTATGGTTGCTGCATTATTCAGGAACAGATAAAAAAGTGTGGGCAGAACAAGATCTTCAGACAAAGTGCACCGTGTCAATTAGCAGTTTAAGTCATAATTAAAAGCCTAAAAATATGTTACATTACAAAACTAAGCTTAAGTGTCTCTCAAACCAATAATTGTCAGTAATATAATTTTACGGCCAGTGAACTCGATTGTGTAAACCGACTCATTGCTAATTCCGTCATTCGCAAGAATCGATGGAATGTCAACGCATCAAATTTCACCAATTGTATTGCAAGTAATCAGCGAGCAAAATATGCATTTGCTGCAACATTGTAACAAGAAATAGGTACATTATTTAATTGATAACGTTTTGTCATAGTCAAATTTCACAGACAAATTTCTAAGAAATAATCCACAGGGTATGAACCCTCAGCGGTCAATTACCCCAAGCCGACTCCGTATTTCCTTTGTCTTCATTTATTATAAAAACTAATGTGGAAATATATCAATAACTCATATCTTAAAATCGTTCAAAGTTGCTACACGCATCTACGCTTCAACGTTAGTAATTTTATCGAAAACACAAATCCCCGTATTTATTATTGTAAAATTCACATTGTACGAACTGTATTACGATTGTAAATTTTGTTGGTTAAGGGAAAATAAATTGGGCTACTTTATCACGCATAAATCCTTCTACTCATTGGAACATACCTAGCCCATCATCAACTCCCTTACCTTCAAAAGAAAAATCCATTGGTGTAGGTACTGATTTGGACGAGTTTATGTTAGAAGGGTTTGTTTGGACTTTAATTAAAACCACGGATTCGAGGCAATTCGAAGCAAACGAAGCAAAAAAACCCTAGGTGAAAGTTGTTGGAAATGTAATAATTGTCGATCGTATCCGGAATTTTGTACGTAAACAGTTCACCGCAGGACACGTATTTCGTGCGCCGCAGTACGTGAAACATGAGTTCGTGTAACATTTAATCAAATGACGAGTTCTTCGTTGAACATTTCACCGTGGAGTATATTTGTATGTATGCTACAACATGTGGCGAATTTTATGAGATGTCTTTACTAGGTTAGGTTAGGTTAGGGTGAATATAATTGGAACAGTACTATTTGCAAACTATCGCATTTTGTAAGATACGTACAAATGTATTCCACGGTGAAATGTTCAACGAAGAACTCGTCATTTGATAAAATGTTATACGAAATCATGTTTCACGTACTGCGGCACACGAATAAGTGTCTCACGATGAACTGCATACGTACAACTTACATGTAACCATTGTCGATATGTCACGGTCATTTTGTCAATATTAGGAATGAAACACGGTTTTATTTGTTTATGCAGTGGTTAATTTTAATTAAAGAATTTACAGTTGCATTATAAATTATTATTAAAATTAGGCTGGTACAAACGCGTACTTTGGCATGAAAGGCGGGGGGGGTATTTTGGTTTGAATACGCGCCTTTGTGGCAGTTTTGAGGGATCATTCTCTACTGGATGTTATATTTTTTGCCAAACTACGGAAGGGTGAAAGTAAGTGCAATTATGAAAATTCCTAGAATTTTTTCTTTTGTTGTTAGGCATATATCAATTGTACTTATACCATTTAATTGGTTGTGATCTAGAATTAAAAAATTATAAATGAGACACTCTAATCTAAAGTTCAAATTATATTGGCAGATTCTCTGGCCAACCGTCTGGCCCGACCGTCTGCCACGATCGCCCCCGAGCATGAAAAGCACTTTTGAGTCGTTCCCTGGAGTCGTGACTGAATTGGAATAATATCTATTTTTGTGCACGATCGTGTGGAAGATTACCGAGAACGTATGAACATATCTGAATTGACGAGCTTCCAAGAGTGGCCGTGCGAGCGTGTCGTGTCTTGCGTTTGACATAACAACACAAATATGACGTTTACATAATGAAAGTTGCCAGATGAATATTGCCAGTTATTTTAACAGATAATAATAATAAAAAACAAAAATAATACCTGCGTAAATACAATCAGCAACTCGTTATTTACCTAAATATCGTTGCTTTACTTAGAATAATTGTTCACAATAGCTACTAAGCGTATTTTATTATTTATTATGAACCACTCTAATCAAGCGCCAACACGATTGAGTTAGTAGGTGAATCGTCTCGTGTAATTGGTATTTAAAGTCGATTATTCCTGACGACGATCGTTGAATCTGGTTGGATCTGCGAGTCTGCTGGTGTAATTAGGCATTAAGAGTTGTGATCAAGAAATAATCAGAAAATGTGAATATCGAATCTCGAGAAATAATTTTTCCGAAATTTGGAGAATTCTCATTTTTCCAGAAATCATCAGTGAGAATCTCGAGAATTAGACAAATTGTTAGGAAAAAATAACAAAAGAAAATTTGAAACTAAAAAAAATTGGAATGTATTCTCAGAAAATCTCTTGGGGAAAAAAGCTCTTGACTTTGAACCGGAAGGGAATAACTTATCCGCCGGTAAAAAAAAATATTGTTTATCTATTCTATCTTTGTGCAAGAGAAGTTTAAAAAGCTCTCGGATATAAAAGCACTGGTCTCTTCGTTATGTCAGCTAAGTTTATATCTACTACTTAGAAGTTTTAATTCATTTTACGCTTAACACAATGCTTACGGGCTCTTTTAATTAATTTTGAAATTAACGTGTAAACGTAACGTATGGTAACGTATAAAAATAAAGAACTCTTTTTTAGTTGTAACTTAAACATATGCACGGTTAAATCGTTATTGACGTGTGCATATTTAAATTCTCACCAATTATTAAATCATAATATAATAATTTAAATATAGATAATACTATTAAATATTTTTTTAAAAGTACCTATAACTACCTAACGTCTATTTATTTTCGAATTGCTTGGCATCCAGTTGTTCCGGTGCCAAATCGTCCTAAACCCGTAATATTATTTGACAATCTAAAACGTCAAATTATCTATGAATATTATCTATGTAGTTTACCAACTTAACCATGCTTCATTTGTTCGGTAAGTATATGGGTTCAAATGTCAAATAGAAAAAGTGTATAAGATTCCTTATTTATAGTCCAAATTATTTGTAATGTCCGCTATAATTAAATGACTAAAAATCTGGATGTGAACCGTAGAAAGTTATTATGCGATAATATTATTCTGGTGAAAAATATCGTTTGCCAATTATTTATTAAGGTTTTTGCACGATTGGGCTATGTATTGCAATCAATTTCTCAGGTGCGAAGTATTCACTAGATTAAAAACCAATGCACTGAAATATTCGTTTTAATTTTCATATGAAAAAAAAATTTGATTGAAGAATTGAGTTTTAGTACAAACAGAGAAGTATCGCTATGATTTATTTTTAATGATAGGTAATCGTAATTTTACAACGTTTTTATTAGGTCGTATTCTTGTTTGTCCGGTGGTTGTTTATCCAGTACAAATATTGCAATCGATTTTTAACTAACTTCCCGACTAGCTAGACATTTGAAACTTTTAGAATATATCAGAACACGATGCCAATGCATTCGCCATCTTTAAGTAGAATTGAATTCATTTTCAGTTAATTCTGCTTTGTATGAAAAGTTATTTCGGAAGAAATCCGTAAAAAAGTAAAACACTATTATTGGTTGTTAAGGGTCTGGGGTCCTAGCCACTAAATTATTAATATATACGTGCGTTACTATGGAAATCAATATGAAATGTGAAAATGACATTTCAGTATTCTATATTTATTCAGTATTCCTATCAAGTACAATTTTTTTTGATCGTTTAACCTAGTCAAGTCAAGTTTATATGATTCAACAGAAAATTTAAAAACGTTGTATATAAAAAGTTATTTTTATTTTAATTGTTTCCTTATTTTAAATTTGAAATCCTTCCATTCGTATTTGCAATAATAATGTAAAATGAATGGATGCTATCACTTACCTACTAAAAACCTATTAGTGCTTGGCCGTAGTGATTTGGAGGGCGCGGCGCGGCGGCGTCTTGTGAAACTCAAACGTATAACCGTGTGTATTATGCCCCAAGAAAGACACTGTTTACGAACATTTTACACACGGTTATACGTTTGAGTTTCACAAGACGCCGCCGCGCCGCCCCCGCGCGACCACTACGTTCTTGCACTTACCCTATAGTGTCACAATATTAATAAAAAAAACCGACTCGACAACTTGTCTTCAGTTGATTGAAATTAATACGACATGAATACGCGTAATGTTACCATTAACGATACAGGTAAGTGAGTATATAAATACTGCTGAATTAATCAGAACGAAAGCAGGTATTGCTTTCAGGAAAAATATTCCCACACCAGAGCTTTTCAATCGAATGTATGTATGACGTATTTCACTGCGATAATATAATTATTTACGATAAGCTAATTATATGAAGAATGTGAAAATATTTGAGTACCTGTCTATGACCTACAATAATTGACGCGATCTTTTCGTTTACAGGCTACATTATTTATATTATAATGTGAGTGTTAAGTTTAAGTCGACTATACGTTTCAAATAGTCAATGTATGTAGTAAAAAAAGACTGCCATTTATTCATAGAACATTAGATCTCCAGAGTGTATACACTAACACCATTCATGATTAATTATTATGGAATTAGCTGTTAGAATATATCTAAAATTGTGTTGAATGAAATGTTGTTTTTGATAGCGTGAGATACAGTTGGTTATTAAGTAATCTGCATTGAGAAAAAATATCTTGCTGCTAATTTAATTATTATAGATATAGGTATGATCATAAATCGTCAGGTGTTCGAATTTAGAACTAAGCTAATTACGGTATAAATATTGCTGTACCCTACAATAAAATGCCGAGGAAGTCGTAAAAAAGGTAACATATTGTGTTGAAATGCTTATGTTCTGTATTTAGTTATTTATCCGATTTTAAAAAAAATAGGTATAATCTTAACTAGATTGGTAAAATGCATCAGTTGCCTGATGCTGAGTACCTCCGCTATACTGAAGTACATTGGAACATGTATATGTCTGAGAGCGATTGAAGACACATATACACATTCCAATGTACTTCCATGTAGCGGAGTACTCAACATCAGGTTACTGATTCACGCGGGTATTTGGAGGTTGGTGGTGTTTTGTATGTTTGTAATATAAAGAGATTGTACACTGTGAGTTCTAAACGTTTTTTTGGTTGACCACCAGCGATAAGACATAATAATATTATCCTTGTCAAAAAGTTAATATTAATTAATAATTTAAGAAATACATAATATTAATAATAAAATACAAAAAAAATACATCAGCCGGGAATCGAACCCTGGCCGCCCGCGTGGCAGGCGAGTATTTTACCACTGAACGACCGATGCATACCGGCGGTTGTTATATTTTATAAAATGTTATTTTGCATATAACAATATGTATCCATTTATTAATGTATATTAAATATTAATATTAAGGTTAAAAATATAAATTAATAATTTAAGAAATACATATTAATAAAATAAAATGATCCGAAGCGATTACCCATCCATGTACTATCCGCGCCCAATATTGCCTTCGGTGATCGGACGAGAACTTAGGGCGTAATGCTCAATTCGTACTTACCACAAACTTACAGTAAAATTGGTAAATAGCCGAAATCCATCTGTTAACTATAGATTATAGAGATAAGGAATCCTTAACCATAGACTACTTTTGTTATGAACTCGCCCCCTTGCCCCCCTTATGTATTACCATTAACCACTGACAGCTGCTGTCAAAATAAATTTACGTGTCTTTAAAACGGCCAATACACTCAAATTCATTTAACAATTAATCTCAATATGGGTATTGAACAACTATTAAATATCCGTGACATTTAATACGACATATTTTCCTTTACTTTCTTGATTCTGTACATGTCTTAATTTAGTAAAACCGATTATCGAATTGAAATGTCAGTGTCAATGAATTATGAATTAACTTTTCTTATTCAGATTTAGATATTTATGTAATATTAAACCAATAGATAGGTAGTTAAAATATATAAGTACTTAGTTACCTACACACCAACATGGTAATATTAGTTTTAATCACTCTATATAATTATTCCCATCATGGCATATTTGTAATAATCGTAAATGACAAAATCTGACATTTCAAGTGTTACCGTATCGGGAAAAACATGGGTCAAAAAATAATTTATATTATTCACTAATTGCGGAGACATTTCTTATCGTGATTGGAAGATAGAACAGTCGTTTCATTAAGTGACATGCCATACAAAATTGAGTATGATATACATCCACCTGTATAAATTAGCTGAGTGAATGCGCCACATACTAAGTACAATTTGACATAATATCATTCAATACTTTTTATACTGTGTTGAGCTTAGTTCCAAATTCGAACACCTGACGATTTACGATGGTACATCACTATAGCATATAAATTCACTTTTCAGTTCAGGTATATTTGAAATTATCTATATGTTACATGTGTTACAGGAAAAATTGCCGCAGTCTGATTTAAAATATATTTACCTTTCAGTCCAGGGCTCGAAATGGACCGGAACGCACCGGAGCGCCGTTCCGGGTCGTAAAATCGGCAACATTGTCGTTCCTTCTCGTTGAAAAAATAATTTTACCATTTGAGCTAGAATGGCCATAAAACAAAAAAATCTAACACTTTTATTTTTATAAAAAACATAAAATTAGATAACTATGTGAATATATTCAGAAAACTAACGAGCGCTCCGGTTCGTAAAGTTTTCCATTTCGAGTGCTGCCATTCACGGATATTTTATTGATCAAAATACTTCGTTTAGTGTAAAAAAAGAGACATTCATTCAAAATAAATGCTCAGCCTAAAAATAATGCCGGTTGTTTTGACGTGCGACGTGCGTTTTAGCGAAGGGTAACTTTTGTAAAGAGGTAGGCTGTGGAGATCAGAGAAAAAGAGCACACTTGTCACGTATACTTACGGGAAATATGAAGATAATACGATATTACTACTGATAAATAGGTAGGTACACACTAATGACAACGATACAATACATCGATGAAATTTCAATAGCTTGCTGACGATACAAAATCAAAGGTCCGAAGTACATACAAAAAATCTGACATTCATGGCACAATAATCCGATACATACAATAGTTGGAGAGAAATGGCGCTGTTGCATTTTTTTAACCTTTTACAGATGGTTCTGTATATATTTATAATAATGCATTACTACAAATACGACACAATTGTCTGATGTCGTTGGTAAATTACATTATTTATGTAGAATATAAAATAATCAAGTTATTATTTAAATACTTTAATATGCAATTAAAAATGATTTTTCTTAAGAAGGTAGGCTTTAAATTATGACCTAGTATGAAGTCTTTGCCACTGCCGTGTTTATGCGAATAATTCAACAAATTAATTTGTTTTTACTTCCATAGTGTTTGCGTGAGAGATGCGCCTAAACTTTTCTGTTATTTACAACTGAATGAAGCAAACAGACTGACGTATTATCAGAGTATTATCGCATCGACACGATAATATCCGTGGTTCTGTTTACTCCATTTCGGATGCAGTTTACAGTCCTGCATGCGTATAGGATTTAGCAGTTAGATAAAGCTTTTTATCTGGCACCGTCTGTTAGGAAGGCTGTGTGGCTGAATCTCCCTCGTTACCTTGCTATTATTATTTCATCATTTCCACTGCGGACGGCTGTGAAATCTCAATACTAAATATTACGGGGAAAATGATACAAATTATCTACTAGGAATATTTATTATAACCACTTATATTTAAATGTAATAGTTGCGAACGTCCTGAATTGTTTTGTACACAATGTTTTGTTTTTTTAAATACATTTTGACGGGTCTCGTTGTTGAGGTACGAGACCGCTGTGATTGGGGATGACCAGGAAGTGTAGATGGAGAGTCGTCAGGAGGAGAGATGAGAAGTCGAGATTTGGTGGTTGCTCCGATGGACGGAGGAGCGAGTTTTATTAGCAGCGTAAACAGTCGGTACAAAGTATATGTTACAAGAGCGTTATGCCGGGTCCACACTGGCAACATGTCGCGCGACAACCTCGTTAAATTTTACGATAAGTATGATAATTATCGTAAAATTTCTTAAGCAATTATGATAATTATCGTAAAATTTAACGAGGTTGTCGCGCGGCATGTTGCCAGTGTGGACCCGGCATTATGTGACAATACTTATGAAACTGTGTTGGTGGAACAGAATGCGGTGCGGAGCGACTGGCACGAAGCTTACTGATCGGACTGAGATTAAGATTGATACTAATAGGTATCTATTTAGACTGACCAACTCATCAACTATGACCCACTAATTATATGCATGAATATTTGGTAAGTAATCTGCTTGCCTCTGCATTATTGCACTACGAACGTTTCGATCCCATCGAAGAATGTCACGAGTGTAGAATATGCTGACTGTAGATGCGACGATTGTGCGATAGTTTAAATGACTTGCTAATTCTTATACCGTCGAAATAATGCTGACAAGGTCCGAAGTCATTAACACAACAATGAACATTAGTACCTATGGAAATTAGTAAATATTATTTAACAACATCATTACAACTAGTTCGTTATATTCAAATATACAGTGGCCGTTAAACCTTGAAAAAGACAGACGATAGAAGCATAAATTGAATGGGATAGATATGTATCACATCAAAAGGGTGTACATTGAAGTGGTTTGTAGAGCTTCGTTTGAACATTACCTATTCAAAAAATGGATAGCTTTTATGAAAAAGATTATGAGCTTCAAGTTTTTGTCAATGTGAATACATTTTATTCGGCCACTCCTTTTGTATATACCTACCTATACAAATTTCGAATGCTCAGTTTTTTCTCATGGATCGTGAGTTGTGACCAACTCTACAGGACAGTGATGCGTACTGTGTGCCTTCAGGACTACTTGTGGCATTATTTAAACTTTGAATAATTAAAAAAAAAATAAGAAAAAGTATTTAATAAATTTTAACTCACCAGCTTCTACGAATTTAACCAAAATCAGAGTTGTTACCGTTAATAAATTATTATAAGAATACGAAAAAAGTGGATATTATGTATTTGCCCTGTAATGTAATAAGTTATACGTGATATTTGTGAAACGTACTAGCGAAAGGTCGTCCGCGTCCTAACTTGTCAATGGATCCAGACTGGGCGACATGTCAAATTGAATCGGTCAAAACTATACCCTGATTCTCATAGTTTTTAAATACGTTTATTAATGATAATGACACAACTCTCTTTCCTGTATAGTTTTCCAATATAGGCTTAACCACAGAACAGATCAATATGATAGAAATGTGAAAGCCAGTCGCCATGGACCAAGGTTTTGAAGCCGGAATCGCAACACAAGAAACACAAAGTGTTCTCGAATGCCAATTTTGAAATTGAAAATGCAAAATTGAAAATGCACGTTTCGTTTATGTGAAAAACTTTAATTCAAATTATGATACAGATGTAACTGTTGAAAATAATATATTCTTTAATACGTGTTTAAGTTTATCCTATATTTCTCCAAACACAAGATTTAAAGCTTGCTGCAACCCACTTCTCATTAATATTGTGTTTCCTGAGCCTAGTACACACAAAATTATTCGTTTTCATCCATTACATTTTTTTTTGTCATCTATGTTACAATCTTTACGTTATGTTAAAACTGACGTAATGAGCAAAGCGTCACTCATCTGTTATGATTCCGTATTTGAAATTTATCTTAATTTTTCACTTCCATTATACATAGTGTTTCATTATGCATTATGAGACATTTTATGTTATTATTTAAATTTTTATTTAACATATTATTTTAAGATGGTAATAAAATTGTAGGTGTCTAATGATTTGTCAAGCAAATATTATGTTATAATTTATTTCTTCAATGCTTTTATGGAAGGTTTATTTTTTGATTCATTGTAGAGAAAGTTGGCGCCGCAGGTGAAAATTTTTCAGAAACCTACCATTATTAAAAAAAAGTGTAATAATGTTACCAGTGGGTCTATTTTATACTTATCGACCATTAAAGTGATGAATATTATCACTTTATCATATTTTATGTATAGGTATTATAATTGTTACAATAAGTTAGCCGTCTAAACAGTCAACACTGTCTATCTCGCTCTAAAGTTAACACAGCCAAGAGAGGTGCTGTAAAAACATAATACTTATTGTAACAATTACAACTAATTTATTGTAATTGTTACAAAAGTGCTAATATTTCGATACAAACCTACCCCAGATAGCTGCCGTAGAAGTCGAAAAGCAGTCTTGTGTATAGAATAGACGCGCAGGTGTAGTTGTTTATTCATTATAGTGGTTCAATTACTAAGTTTAATTTTTGATAATATTGAAAATACATAATTTTGAAAAACACTTTCTGAGAGAGTATATTATTATAACCAATAGAAAAAATCTTTTTTTTTTTTTTTGAAAAAAGTAAGTCACCCCGACGGGGAATCGAACCCCGTATCTCCCGGGTTTACGCCCCATCCAACACACACTGACTGTGTTTACCTTTGGTGAGTGTACACGGCGCCTGAAGATGCCGAAAGGCGAAACCCGGGTCGCAAAAAACGACTTAAATGAAATAGTACAGAGCTTGAATCCATTAGAATAATAACATTGGTTGCAGAAGGGTTTCGAATCCAGTCGTATTGATTGTATGAAAGTAATGATGAAATTTCTTTTGCAGTAGAGTTAAATGTTTTTGAGATGGATCCAAAATTAAGTGCTTGTTTTCAATGGTGGTATGGTAGGTCCTTTGGTACATTTGTAAAGATCCTCGTCTTAACTCCTTCTACTTTATCAGAGCACGTCAATATATTTTCATTCTAACCTTGCATTGTTTTTGCAAAGTTAATACAGGTGCTCAAATATATTACTAGTAATGTACGAAAATTTGGCTATTAAGTAAGTATTTGTATAATATACAAAATTATTTGTATTTTTTTTGGGAGCAATGCGCCGCGGCACACCTAGCATCGTCTCACGGCACACCGGTTGCGGAGCACTATACAGGACGGCATGAATGCTTGCGAGGACATATAATATACATATTATATATTTTTTAATTTTAATAACTTTTCTTTGTCAAAATCAAAATTTTGTTTATGACCCATGACTTTGGGAAATACCTTTCTACGTTATTTTCATAAAAGCTAAATACCTAATACTGTAGTTAAAAATTATGTCATATTTTGAACACCATGTTAATATTATATTATTTTCATTTGAACGTTATTCTTTTGAAACGCTTTGCACTGTAAATTGTGGCATATATTCAGTGGTTTCCAAACTTTATATTACTACGCCTCCCTTTAAAAAAAATCTAATCTTGGCGCCTCCCCCCCTTTATTTCATTAAATAATATAGACACGTTTTTAAATAGTAAACAATGTACTAATACAAAAATGAAAAAATATATAATAATTACAAGATAAAAAGAACTTTTTATATACCCCGTTTTATAAATTTTCTGTTGAATCATATAAACTTGACAATTCTATGTATTAATAAATATTTTTTTTGTACTTGATAGAAATACTGAATAAATATAGAATACTGCAATGTAATTTTGACATTTCATATTGATTTCCATAGTAACACACGTATATATTATCTAATAATTTAGTTGCTAGGACCCCTTAGCAACCAATAACAGTGTTTTACTTTTTAGGAATTTTTTCCGAAATCACTTTCCATACAAAACAGAATTAACTGATAATGAATTCAATTCTGCTTAAAGATGGCTAAATTTATTGAAAGAATGCATTGTCATTGTGTTCTGATATATTCTAAAAGTTTAAAATGTCTAACTAGTCGGGAAGTTAGTTAAAAATCTTCAATCGTCCAATACAAGTCTTGGACAAACAAGAAAAAAATTGTACTGGACAAATAAGAATACGAGCTAATAAAAACGTAGTAAAAATAAACAAGGGTTGACTACTTATATTATATTCATTTTTAAATTAATTTGTTTTTCATCCGACGAATGTGTTTGTTTATTAGCACAATCAATTTCAATAGTAGTCAATCTAAATTCATCACCGTTTATTGACAAATGGATTCTATCATGTGCCCCACATCCTGAAGCGGGCCCCCAGGCCAGGATCTTTCAACCACATATTTACTAGCCCTGAAATAAAGCGCAGGCGACTTTTTTACTGTTAATAAAATAATGTGTAAGTGCATTAGCACACTAACCAAGAACACAGTAAATAGATTTTTGTTTGCTTCAATATATCTGGCGTAGAAATCATTTAAAAGTGGAGACATGGCGAACTTTTTTTTTTGTAATTTTGATTTCCAAAGCACCATTTTTTTATAAATACCTTCGCGTTGTCTTTTTAGATCAGTGAATGCATTAGTGGTCCTTGCATTGATTTATTCACTTTTTTTTTTTAATTTCAACCAAATTATCGTTCCTAAACAAATTTGTCTCACATTATGATTTGACCCTTTTATTTCATGTTTTCACGAGATAACCAGCGCGCTTCACAATACTATAGAAGTGAGGTATTATAAAATTAGTATCCATATTTTCAGACAGGTTTGCAAACAACCTTTTATAGGACTGTTTTTTGTGTAGTTTATAACTAGCGGCCGTTTTATAAACTATGCATTTTCAAACTGCAAATCTGTGACTACATTAATAATTGTGTTAAACTTTTCGCGGCTCCCTTTGCATCATTCCTCGCCTCCCAGTTTGGAAATCGCTGTATTACGTTATATCGTTTTTTAGACAGATCGTGCATGCGGTTTTTAGTCTCCCCATTAGTAACGAAAGCAGACTAACTCACTGTGGATTTAAGGATTATTTAAGTATGACTTACTGTCTAGAATCTATTTAAGGTAACATTAGACAAAGGTTACGTTTCACGTTTGGCAAGGAAAGCCATATAATTATAAATATACGTGGGGCGCTTATTATATTATCTACCTCAGCATGAATGTGATGATAAAATATCAAAACAATTAAGAATTATTTTATTACTAGAAAATATTACCAGGTAGCATTGGCCAAGTTAACATTCTCATATATGTCTTCTCCATGTATGCCTCTCTCTCATACATTTATGTGTACGTTCTGTATTTGTTCCGATGTTTCAGACTCAATTATGTTTCTATTTTTTGATTGATTGTGTATGTTGCGTAAGGCTACAGCAGGTTACAGCACCGGGCTTGGGTCGAAATCCCGAAGGCCGAAATCCCAAATGCTGAAATCCCGGATGGCCGAAATCCCGAATGGCCAAAATCCCGAATAGCCAAAATTCCGAAAGCCTAAATCCCGAAAAATAAAAAAAGTACAAACAGTAATCATTGCGCAATCTTAACACTTCTTGAATTGCGCAAATTTTATGCAATTCAAGTTAAGTGTTAAGATTGCGCTAATTTTTAACAGAGAGACAAAAACCCATTTGTTATACAAAAAATGGTTTTTTGTCTCTCTTGTAAAATTTGCGCAATTCAAGATAAGTTTTAAAATTGCGCAATTATTACTGTTTGTATTTTTTTATTTTTCGGGATTTCGGCCTTGGGGATTCCGGCCATTCGGGATTTCAGCATTCGGAATTTCGGCATTCGGGATTTTGGCCTTCGGGATTTCGACTTTCGGGATTTAGGCTTTCGGGATTTCGGCCATTCGGGATTTCAGCATTCGAGATTTCGGCCTTCGGGATTTCGTCCGGCACCCTAAAGCACCATATCCCTGTTACAACTACCCTTACATTTCTTGGATAACACACGAATTGTTCGATACTATAATATCACTCGATATGATATTACTTCACTGTAAGCATCTGTCATTTATTCTTATTGTCAAGTATTATGAGAGTATAATTTTTTTTCTATCGCGACCCGATAATAAACGATTCCTCCGATTTTTCATATTAAGAATTTGCGTTTATACCTGTATGTTTAATAGATACGTGTTTTCTCTGTCCAACTCTCTCTTACAAATTCTCATATGTTTTCTCTCTGTAATGACAGATAGCTTAAAACAAATAAATTTTATAATTTATTTCATTATAGTTTCCTCTTGGCGGCTCTTGTGGTGCTCCATCTGGGAGCTCTGGGTTCGGTGAGGACATAATATATTTATGTAATTTTTTCTTTGGCCTGGGTGTTTGTGATTGTTAAAAATTACTAACAACCACCTTGTACGAAAAAGCAAGGACAAGGTTATTAATAATAAAAAAAATCGTGTCCGGAAACTTGTACGTATGCAGTATTGCATCGGAAATATATGGCCGTATATTAAAGACCGTTCAACCTCTTTCGGTCGTATAGTACTGATATAAAATTCATGTCTAAATAAAACACGGTTCTTGTCAGTTTACACTTTACAGGAAGCCAGGAGCAAACAAATTTTGAAAATAGCCGATATACAGGATTATTTGTTAGGTTAGGTTGAGTTGGGTTAGGTTAAGTTAGGTTAGGTTAGGTTTTCATTCTTGAATTCATGAATTTTGCCAAAATCATATATGAAAATTTAATTAATGTTCATATTGAATCTAATAAAATTGGAGACCGTATAGAATACTGTCATCTCTTTCCGATAGAAAGCTCACTGCGAACTGTGCCACGGTGAAATGTTTTACGTACAATTTTGATGTAACCAAAAAAAATATATATCTTCCTTGTGGTTAAATGCATTTTGTCCACTACCTACTCTTGAAACAACATTTAGCCATTCGAAAGATAATATTTATATTGTTCTAAAAACTAAGCTCTGACCACTTGTTCGATCCCGGAATTAGTGGAAAATTTATGCAGGTACACTTTATTATGACAGTGACCGCATGTAACTGAGTAGACCGGGATCGGTTACTAGTTTTAACTAGTTATCGATATATTCAAGCTGTGATAAGTTATGCACGATCAATAAATGGCTGTTAGTAAACTTTAGGATAACATATCCTACATATTTATAGTCTGACCATGGAGTGATTTTATTTAGCACGGTTTGTACTGTAATAGTAGAGTATATGTTTTATATATTTCTTTGCTTCTAAATGTCATCTTGAATTAATAATTTGTAATGTTCACTATATGTTAAAAAAAAATCTAGAAAAAACTTAAACTTTTGTCTTGCCTTCTTAATATCATGGTTTGTGCGCTATAACTCTTCTTGTAGAGGTATTATACTATTCAGGTGGTAAACATAATATCTTATTTTTTTTTATTAATTTGGTAACCTTACGAAGTTAATAAATTTTAATGTAATTTAATATTTATGCCCGTTTGTAAAATATTCTAATATCATAAACGGTCTTATCAGTGATCACTGATCAGCGATCCTGATCACATATCATCGTGCTATCGCCTTACAATATTTCATTGCAATTGACACATCAAATTATTATTTTAATAACAATATTACATACATTGCTGTATGATATTTATATGAACAATGACTGTATAGGGAAAGGGCACGCTTCGTACATTGCGTCTAATAGTCCAGTCAAATTAGACCGAAAAATACGTTATGGTTGCAAAAGGTGGGGTAGAAGATTTTTTTCCTACTTGTATATATAATAATGAGTAAGAAAAAAACGAGTTTGCCAATTCGGATGACTTCGGCACAACTTTTGGCGGGCAAAAAACCGCAAAATTTTGAATTTTTTTTTGGTTTTTATATCTCAAAAACGGTCGCTCGTAGTATAAATATTGTTATATACAATTTTAAAGCTTATTAAATTTTCTAAAAGTTTTGTATACTTAATACATTTTTTATCTCTGACCGTTTATGAGATAATTGCTGTTGAAAACAGTATATATGTATTCGAAAACACGCGCTTTAGTAAAATCAAACTTTAATAAGAAGAAATACCATTTTAAACTTAAGATCTTACAAATAAACAGTTTGGGGTTACAAACTAGACTTTATGGTCAATGGGCCCAATGTTCCAGATGGTGCATGGGAGTGGTAGAAAGGGCCATATTCCAATACCCTCACCAGTACCGCTGGTGCCACGACACGAATCAGTACCATTTTTGCGTTAGTATAGTCTCCATCGCGCGCGCAGTTATGTTTATTCTTTTCATGTGTATTGTGTACGGATACAATAATTGAATATACTAGTGATATCTCTATGTGGCTAAGCTACAACATACGGCCGTAGCCATACATTGACAAACGATAAATGAAGTAGGTAGTAAGATCAAGTTAACGCGCGTGTTTGAACATGCGCCTAACCGATTTTTTTTAAACGGTACATGTTAACATGATCTTATTTTATTCTTCATTTATCGTTTGTAAAATTTATGGCTACAGCTGTATATTGTAGCTTAGCCACTGGGAAATGCCAATAGAAATGGCGTATTTCAAAAAAATACTACCTTATTTTTAGGTCAATAATTATTATAAAGCAATCAATATTCGTAGGATGTTTATCACATTTGAATGGTCAAAGACATAGCTTATAATCAGTATCTTTAGAATTATCTTCAATTGTGTAATCGTGCCCATTTTTTGAATAATAAAATGCCTAATTCTTGTCAAATTTGGGATCACAAAGAATATAAAATATTTTTTTTATTGTAAACATGTCACTATATAATCTTAACATTAATTTTGCTAATGGTTTTGTAAATGCGTTTAAAAATTAATAAATCCAAAAAATCTTATTACCACTGTACATAGATGTACTGAAATATGACTATATTCTAAAACATTAGATCGAGAGGCTTAAAAGAATACTATTTTATGTAATAAAAATACTTTATGCAGTCACCAAATGTTTAAAATAAATATAAAGGATAATAAGGCTTCAAAATTATATAAATAGATTATCTACAACGTTTAAGGAATGTCCAGGGTTATGCTCTGAAAATACCATAAAAGCTCCATTTTATTACCTTTACCACAAAAGCTCCATCACAACTATTAAATTATTAATGTTCAATAACAGATAAGTAGTTATTTTTATACAATTAAAAATAACTCGAGAAAAATCCAGATTAGAAAAAAAATGTTAAGTTTGACGAATTGTATATTTGTGATATTTCTAGTTTTTAATTAGTTGAAACTTTAAACCTGAACCTATTATTAAAAGATTCCAGTTCAATAGAACGATTAAACATTTATCAACTTATTAAACAAACTAGTTGCAGGAAATTTCCCAGAACGTATGGTTAGCACTCCGGCTAACTACATCTGTTACGGTCATTAAAGGTGAACGTAGTTTCAGTTAACTGAAACTCATTAAAACTTAAATACCTTCCACTACATGGCAGGAAAGGCTATTGAATCTAACTATTTTGTCTATCAAAAATGATATAGTGCAGGTATGAAATCCTTCTGTTAGTAGCTTATGTTAAGTAGATAAATGAGACTCAACGTCACGTGAGGTCATAATGTGACGAAGGGTGGAGGTAAGCTGTTTAGATCCACCATAGATAGTATAGACTAAACTTTGTCAGTCATACGTATTTGTTTTCATTGAAGTAATACTACAATTTAGAGATAGTGCTGGTTAGTTTTCAAAATTCAATTAAACCCTGCGAAAATCAAGCCATAAGAGATAATAGTCAAAAAATACTCATCTATCTATAAAATATTTAAAATTGTGCCATTAAATCATAAATAATTTTGGATATTTAATAGATAGAATAATATTTTTTAACTAAGTACCTACTATGGTTTGGTTTAGGCAGAGTTTCATGAATTATAAAAAACTAACCAACATGTGTAATATTATGTATTCTTAGCTCAACGAAAACAAATAAGTATGAATGAAAAAGTTTGCACTATTTTGTCGAATCGCCCATAACATACCAAAACTATTATGGCTTGGTAATTCATAATCCCAGGCACGGCGAGAGAATGCTTACGAGTGAGGCGCGTCGAGAGAGTACGCTGGTCCAAGGCTCAGTGGAAGTGAGTACTGTGCAGTGTGATACCGAGACTGAATCTGATCTGAGGTACTGGACGGACTGAGATAACCCATCAACTATGACTCGCTATTTATATACACGAATATTCGGTAAATTGCGAGAATCATTGTTGATGTAGTTCGAAATTGAGAAATCTGCTGATCGTTGCTGTTTCGTGGCATTTTGATAACAAAACCCGAGCTAGTTGACCCTTATCGAATGTAGAATATGCTGATCGCAAAAGCGGCGATTGTGCGATAGTTGAATGACTCGCTGATTCTTACATTATCGCAACAACGCTAATCAGACCCGAGGTTGTTGCTCGTTACAGAGTTTATCTTATTGCAAAAAAGGTCCACAAGGAAAAATGTGACAATAATATTATCGTTATGTATTACGATAGTAAAACTCTCATACAACACTCGAAAAGTTTTGGGTGGAAAAAATATTTTACCAAAAAGTCGACTTGCATTGTTGTAACTAGAGATCCCGAGCTATTTTCGATACCTATGAATCCCGGGATTGATAAACATAATCCCGGGATTCCGGGATTGATTTTTTTATCAATTTTTATGGAAAATAAAATAAAAATAACTACATTAGAAATAAACTGAGTTTGAATGAAATTTGATTTATACCCATGTGTAGGTTGCCGATTCATTTTATTTTTTCACATAAATTATAAAAAATGGAAAGATTGGAAAAAACAATGCTTCGCACTTTTAACAAAGTAATTTGACCATGATATCATACGTTTTACGGCAGTTTCATATTTGGCTGACTAATTAGATTTATAAAGCGGAAAGGCCATAAGTACGCCATGATTATTTGCTTTACTATTTTAAATCTCGCTAATCCATTCATTAAGTCTTTACTATCAGAAACAGCAATCTCCTATTAAATTCACATTATTATTTATATTACAATATTATTTACTCCATTAAACTTATGTATTTCCAAGATTGAACGTATACAATATTAACAATAAATGTCTTAAATAGTATAAATTATACTAGATTTATTTTTGACCGATTTTATCAATGTTATTTGTAAATGTAAAAATTTTATATTAACAATAGAAAAAATGCCAATCCCGGGACCAGTCCCGGGATCCCGGGATTGTCAAATTGTAATCCCGAAATCCCAGGATCAGAATTTTGGCTCGGGATTGGATTCCTTAGTTGTAACCTCTGCACTGACGTAAACGTTTTTTTAATTCAATTTATTCACAAATAGGCTAAAATATAATATATGGTGCAAAAAATATAAAAATGACTTGTTCAACTTCAGTTGTGACATAATTTTTGTAATGGACGTGAACATTAGTCAAATATTTGCAAAGGATAAGCAAAATATAAATGGTAAATCTTAAATTACACTGGCAGACTCTCAAGCCGATCGTTTACCTCGATCGTCTGCATTCTGCCATTGAGTCATGGACGAAAAATATGTATTAGGCCTACCGCGCATGGACGATTGCGTAACCGGCCGGTAGCATTCGGACAATCGTTGGTTTGCTCGCGCATGATCCAATTTATTACCGGCCAGTATGTTTGAGCGCGCATGGCTTGATATACATCGGAGGCAATGCGCGCGCACTGAAGATATGCGTCCGCATCGAAAAATGGCGCACGGGATATCATAAGAAACGTCAAAATTGATTTTGTAGAGCTTATATATAAAGGTTTTGTATAGATTATCAAACTGTTTTAAAACGTAGGTGTATATATTATTAATTTATAAAGAAAGAAACTGAAAAAATGAGACTGGTACGCGCATGCAAAACCAATAGGTAGGTACGCATCGATGAAATGTCAAATGTGGATCTCGTAACGGTTCGATGTATGCGTGCGCTCCATATGACCGCGTCACTTGTGCGTGTTTGTGTGAGTGCACTCTCGGCCGGCTATGACGCGTCATGCGCGGGCTCTCATTGAAAAGCATTGCCAATGGGGCCCCGGCCGGTTCGCATCGGTGTAAAATTTTGTGTCTGAACACAGATTTTCAACTCGGCCGTTCGCTCGATTGTCCATGCGCGGGGTTGCATTGCAATATGATGGTTACAACTTCTCGATTGTTGACCGTACGATAGTAAATCGTTCATGCGCGGTAGGTCTTATTCTCGTATTATTTCACTTTAGGGCAGATGATTGGCGTTAGAAACTGCGAATGTAATTTAACTTTTATAAAACCCTGACTCATAAAAATGTAAAACAATTCATATATTTGTAAATTACCATTAGAATATACAAGTAGAATTTAGATCGTTAACTTTACTCATTAAAACTATTATTTTACTTTACCTTCTGCGAAAAAATATTCATAAATTCATAAGTTAGTAGTTAACAGCGATATGAATATGCAGACAATAAACATTGTACCTATAAGGGGTATGTAGTTTTTTTTTTTAATATATTTGCATGCTTAGTGTAGCAGACTTAATAATATATAGTATGTAAATTGTTTTTCTTGCAGTTTATGTATATCTGTAATTTCATGCCATGCGTATTTTCTTCGGGTTTTAATATGATTTTGTTAATAGTTATTATTGAAAGTTAATATGTTTTATTTTGGTTATAATAATTATGAGATCCAACTGATATTTGCCGTAGTGACACTAATATTTATCCAGTGAAGAAAAGTGCATGCATTTTATTTAATTTAATAAATCCTATTTAACATGGCTAGTGGAAATAAAAAAAAACAAAAATTATTAGAATCAAGCAGCAGAGACTTTCAAAGTCGGTGGACTATGGCACGATTAACGAAGACAATAAAGTAGTATGTATGTTGTATTCTGGGACAGTTGTATGCGGAAGTTCGTCAGTAAAATGGTTATAATGAGATAAACTATAAATCACTCCTTCAGATAATCAAGGACGAACAAAAAGAACGGTAACCGTTTATTTTTTTTTCCGGTTAGGTACATGTTCAAACACGCGCGTTAACATCATTTTACTCCCTACTTTAATTATAGTTTATCAATTTATGGCTACGGCCGTATGTTGTAGCTTAACCACTGGGGAATACCAAAAGAAATGGCGTATTTCAAAAAAACACTACTTTATTCTTAGGTCAATAATTATTATAAAGCAATCATTATTCGTAGGATGTTTATCACACTTGAATAGTCAAAGACATAGCTTATAATTAGTATCTTTAGAATTATCTTCAAATGTGTTAATCTTGCCCATTTTTAAATAATAAAATGCCTAATTCTTGTCAAATTTGGGATCACAGAGATTATTAATATAATTTTTTATCGTAAATATTTCACTTTAATAATGTCGATATAAATTATACTGATGGTTTTATAAATGCGTTTAAAATTTAATAAATCTAAAAAATCTTAACACCACTGCACATTTATGTACTGAAATATGACTATATTCTAAAACATTAGAGCGAGAGGTTTAAAAGAATACTATTTTATGTAATAAAAATACTGTATGCAGTCATCAAATGTTTAAAATAAATATAAAGGATAATAAGGCTTCAAAATTATATAAACAGATTGTCTACAACGTTTAAGGTATGTCCAGGATCATTCTTTGAAATTAGAACAAAAGCTCCATTTTGACCTACGCTGAGCATGTCCCCCCTTAAACTCGCATGTGTTGCAGCGACATGAGTAAGATTTTTTAATTAGTAAATTATTGCATTTTTCTGCAAAAGGATGTTGTAACCTTCGCGGCGGCCTTATGTATTCACGATAATACAATACGCAAGGGAGACCGGGGATCATTGAAACAACTTTTCGTCTCGGTTTTTTATTATTTATGATGAAAAATAAAATTAAGAAAGTTTTTTTATATTCTTTATTAAAATATTTTTTGTTTAAATACTATCAATTAACTTTCAAATTAAAGGTTTAAAGCAAGATAGTGACATTTTTATCACTTTTTTCTTTCGTCTAAAACCTAAGTATCACAATAAAGTAAAATAAAACGTCATAACTTTCCCGTTAATTAAAAAAAACTATATATTTACGTCTGCGTTAAATTATGTATTTTTACATTGACTATTGTGAGTCAGGGTGATTTATTTTTCATGTCAACAATACAAGAACGCGGAAGCATACGGTCACGTACCCCCGAGTTATTGCATTTATGTATACATTCTTTGCAAGTGTTTCGGCCCACGTGTTCGTCGTAGGTCAAAATTGAGTTTTTATTGTATTTTCAAACCATGATCCTGGACACTCCTTAAACGTTGTAGATAATCTATTAATATAATTTTGAAGCCTTATTATCCTTTATATTTATTTTAAACATTTGATGACTGCATAAAGTATTTTTGTTACATAAAATAGTATTCTTTTAAATCTCTTGCTCTAATGTTTTAGAATATAGTCATATTTCGGTACATAACTGTGCAGTGGTGTTAAGATTTTTTACGTTTATTAATTTTTAAACGCATTTATAAAACCATTAGTATAATTTATTACGAGATAATTTTTGTAAAATATTCACGATAAAAAATTATATTGATAATCTCTGTGATCCCAAATTTGACAAGAATTAGGCATTTTATTTTTCAAAAAATCGGCAAGATTAACACATTTGAAGATGATTCTAAAAATACTTATTATAAGCTTTGTCTTTGGCCATTCAAGTGTGATAAACATTTTATGAATAATGATTGCTTTATAATAATTATTGACCTAAGAATAAGGTAGTGTTTTTTTGAAATACGCCATTTCCTTTGTCATTCCCCAGTGGTTAAGCTACAACATACGGCCATAGCCATAAATTGACAAACTATAATTGAAGTAAGGAGTAAAATGATATTAACGCGCGTGTTTGAACATGTACCGTTTAAAAAAAAAAATCGGTTAGGTACATGTTCAAACACGTGCGTTAACAAAATTTTACTCCCTACTTTACTTATAATTTGTCAATTTATGGCTACGGCCGTATGTTGTAGCTTAACTACTAGGGAATGACAAAAGAAATGGCGTATTTCAAAAAAACACTACCTTATTCTTAGGTCAATAATTATTATAAAGCAATCATTATTCATAAAATGTTTATCACACTTGAATGGTCAAAGACATAGCTTATAATAAGTATCTTTAGAATCATCATCAAATGTGTTAATCTTGCCGATTTTTTGAATAATAAAATGCCTAATTCTTGTCAAATTTGGGATCACAGAGATTATCAATATAATTTTTTATCGTGAATATTTTACAAAAATTATCTCGTAATAAATTATACTAATGGTTACATAAATGCGTTAAAAAAATAATAAATGTAAAAAATCTTTACACCACTGCACAGTTATGTACCGAAATATGACTATAAAATGTTTAAAATAACTATAAAGGATAATAAGGCTTCAAAATTATATAAAAAGATTATCTACAACGTTTAAGGAGTGTCCAGGATCATGGTTTGAAAATACAATAAAAACTCAATTTTGACCTTCGACGAGCATGTCCCCCCTTAATACCATGTGAAAACTGAAAACTTCAAAATCGAATCAGGTGTGAGACAAGAGGATACCCTATCCACTATTGTATTTAACCTTGCGGTGGAATCCATAGCACGTGAAACCAACATAAGAGGATGGGTAGATAATAGTACAACGCAGATGTGCGCTTATGCTGACGACATAGTAATTACAAGCAGATCCAAACAGAGGATGATCGACCATGGTGGCACTATGAAAATAAAAGCAGAAAACGCTGGGCTGCAAATAAACCAGTCAAAAACTAAGTATATTGTCAGCACACGCAATCAGGTACCGCTGCAGAATATATACATAGAACAGCATGCATATGAAGGGTTGGACAAGTTCACGTATCTCGGATCCAGTCTAAATACCCAAAATAAGTCAGCAGAGGAGATAAAAATCCGCCTTATCTGCGGGAATAAAAGCTGGCATGCCTGCAAGTGGCTGGTGGGGTCAAAAATTCTAAGCCGAAGAAGTAAACTGCTAATATATAAAACAATTATAAGGCCAGTGGTCACTTATGGCTGTGAGATTTGGTGCTTAACTCAAAACGAGGAAAATAAATCAGCTGTCTTTGAGCGCAAAATACTCCGAAAAATCTTTGGACCCAAGTTGAAAAATGAGAACTACAGAATAAAAATGAACCATGAGTTGGAAGAGCTGATTGAACAGCAAAGAATCATTATATACTGCAAGTCCCAAAGACTACGATGGGCGGAACATGTGGAGAGAATGCCTGAAGTTAGAGAGCCAAGGATCATGACGAAGTGGCTATCCTAACGGAAGAGACCCAGAGACCGACCAAGAAGGAGATGGGGCGACGCCGTAGAAGTGGACTGGCTTTATATAGGAAGACCCGGTAACTGGAGAAGTGTGTCGAGAGATCAAAGTGAGTAGAGAGCGGTTGTGGAGGAGGCCAAATCCCACCTCGGGATGTAGCACTGTGGAAGAAGAAGAATAGAAAAAAATACGACGCTCCATTCACTGAATTCGCGCCAATGTGCTTTACCAATTGAGCTACATCCATTTCTTCTAATTACGATGAAATTAACCAGTGATATATACATCTGAAAGGTTTAACTACTTACGTTAAATCAGACGTATCGGTTAATTTTTCTCTCAAGGTGCAGAACTAACCTGCCAATGATACTGTAAAATGGGGAGGAGAATAACTGTCTTCAACCAAATAGCTACGGATATTGATATAGTTCACTTGCGTGAGTGCTTTTTATATATTATATATTTTTATATATTTTTAAATAGAGTCGAATTCATACTTTGTATTTCTGTACTTTTGAATACGTTCATTTATATTTAAATATTGTTAATACTGTTTCCTATCTCGCCCTCTCTAATTCATGTTTCAACGCCTTGAATTTTTAACTTGTAAAGTTCATTACAATACATTGATCCTAAAAAGATCACGTGAGTGTCGACAGAGTGAAGGATGTATTCACAGATTTTTTTTAACGAGATATGGATGTTAACCACTTACTCAACGTATTAGGTCCATACTCTGTGTCCAAACATACTGAAAAACAACATGTGAATTTGGCAGACCCGGAATATGAACCCGGAACTCACAATATTATTACCGCTCGGCCAAAATGTAAAGTTCACTATATAAAAAATAAATAAAATTGAAATGAACTGTTGGAGTTTACAGCTACTTGTATTGTGATTATAGAATTTAAAATAATTATGGCCGGAAATTTTAGCCTGTTTAGCATCTCCACGTGTTTGAAGGATGCCCTGCCTCCCCTATACAGAAACTATCGCGTATTACACATCGCAGTGTAAATTCATGGTCACATTCAAAACGGCGTATTAATTGTTCACTGGTTTATGAATGCAGGACTGTATAGTAACCATTAGTGGGATTTCATTTTGTCGGCGAGTGTAGTTGTTAATGTTCGTAAGCTTTATAAATGGCAAACGAAGTGTTAAAGCGGTAAATGCAGTAGTGGTGTGACTATGTTCTTTATCAACCAGTTCGTAATTTAATTTAACCCAGATGGCGCTAACTATATGTGTCGCTACATTTCAAAATCAGCCAAGTCCACCTTTAGGTATTTTTGACTTTTTTGTGAATTGCTGAAGAACTACTGCTTTCTAACATTTCTGCATTATCAAAATGTGGAATAAATTAATTTTAAATATTCTATACTCGAAATAATATAAACTTTCATCCTTGTGACTGTGTATTTGAGAAAAGAAAAGCTGTTTTTCTCCTATTCATCTATTATGGACTTGATTATGGCTGATTTTGAAATCTAGCGACACATATATGTATTATATAATATTATACAAGTCAAAACACATGTGTATGATTTTCTTTTCCTAAATGGCTACGAATCTAAATACAATGACAAAATATATAAAGTTTGTTTGTTCAAATTTCCTTTCCTGTCAATTCCAATTTTGAATTTTTACGATAGATAAAAAAAAATTTGCATATTATTTTGGATCGATTTTATTTTGATGTTCTTTTGTTTGACTTCTATGACATTTGAAATTATTTGATAAACGCATGAAGTATGATTAAGTTGATATACCTACTACACAAATATTAGCATCGCTCAGTTGCAATTCTAATTTTCTTACTCACGCAAAATCTAATTTCAACATGATCACAATATTGAAGCTCGATTTGATATGAATAAAAAGGATTTCATGTTATACACATTTTTTTTAAATAAACAATAAAAAACACAATATTTGGTACTAATTCCATTTTTTGTTAATTCAGCCCTTGCCTGGAATAGCGTTGTATCTAATGATATTCTTCTTTTGAGAAAAATGAAACGAAGTTGAAAAAAAATGTTATGTTTTTTACATTTTATATTTTAAATATAATAAACATACAATTTTATTAAGATTTTTAAATTTAAGTGTTGAAGAAAGGCAATTAAATTGAATTTATTACAGAAAAATATAGTGAATTAGTGGAACGTTAATTTACACATGTCATTGAGGTCTTCGAGCTAAGCAGCCTTTATTAGCAGCGGATTGGAGTACACTGGAGTAAAAACACTGCATGAAACTCCTCCGTACGTTAGCCAATCTTCCCATCTGTAGGAGATCCATGATTTCAATTCATTGTGGGAGGTTCGAATTCTGATTATCGTGGGATTTATGGCGCTGATGAATTTCATTTTTGAAATTTGCGCCTGCATCTATAATTTAGGAATATGTCTCATATTAAATAATAGAAAAAGATTGCCTAAAGCCCCCTGAAAAGTTGATATCTAAAATTTATAATATATATATATATATTTACCACTGCTAAGGAAAATATCTTGCATAATAAACACTATTTCCACAATGAATAATAATTACTACATGAATTCAGCCAAAATATACTTTTCGTGCTTTGCAAAATGTTCCTCATTATAATTAATACTCACGTCTGATTTAATTGAGTCGTCCATTTCCAAAATTCATCATGTCCAGTTTTGACCAAAAATGAACTGAATATGCAGTTATATTGCTTATTCAAAGGGCCACATACATATTTTATAAACTTTCCAATAGTAGGTTGTCTTTTGCAGCCAGTATAACGGTTGAAAAACAGCGTCCAATTTCAAAATGCGTCTTGTCCAAAAAACTGTGTCAAAAGTCATCTTCTCCATGACGAATCTATAAATATTTCAAAAACTATGTATGATATTTTAGAAAACGATGAGTTTTTCGCAAGCATATATTAATTTCAATTTGATTAAAAAAAGATTAATCAATAACAGTTTTTCAGTGCGTAATGCGTATAGAACCAATGCTATTTTGAAAATAGTATTTTCATTTGTTTTGTTAAGGGCACACATGCTTACCTAGAGTTTCTGTTTTTTCATTTAAAGTTGAACTATGACATTGAATACTAGGTATGATTTTTAAAGTGAAAGTGATATTATGTTACATCTCTTTTACGCATGCTAATATGATTAAAAAGTTTTTCTTTCTCTTTCTGTCACATTCGAATTTGATTACCAAAGTTTAAACATTTACTATGCGTATTAGCTGACGTGCTTCGTCGTTTACAAATTATAACATGAATTTAAAAAATATATGTATTTATAATATTAAATATATTTTATAATGTACACAGATTTTTTTAACAACTATATTATATATACTTTTATTTATTTGTCGCATATTCAAAATGTTCTTGCTATATTAAAATCTTTTTTTTAGCCGGCCAAGTAAATCCGTATTTTTGGCCATAGACTAATAGAAAAAACTCTCTGCTGTCAGATTATGTTGATAGCAAATTGCAAGATACCTAACGAAGGAATTGTGTTTTATATCAGGAATAAGAAACACTATCTGTAAGTACAATATTATGTTATTTATTACTGTAGTAGTATTCTGTGTGTTTTGCATATATTATTCAAGTGTTAATTTATTGTTTTCTTAGTCTACATTAGTTGCGTGGTTAGTTTAGAGGTTATTGCGAGAATGCCTGTGATTTCATATTTATTTGTTTGATATAATCTAAGGCGTTCTAGTTGTTATTAAACATGTTACCTACCTGATTACTTTATTTTAGTTAATCAATCTTTTTTGATGCTTTGTATTATCACTAATCCGTTTTAATTACCATTCTTCAAACAGTCGCACACTATAAAAGATTAAAAATCACACTATTAACAGTTCATATGTTATGTTTTTTGCAGATGGAGAAAATGTCTACCGAGATCTTTGCTTGTCGACGGTTTCATATGAATAAGATGGAATGAAATAAATCTTTTAATTAATAATGAAATAAATCCGACTTTCGGCTTACGATCCGAACATGGCGTGATTCATATAATATTATTTATGACGTAGACCATCAAGCATATATACCCATTTTATAGATTTAATAGTACAATTACAAAAGGTAAATATAAAGTGACTAATGTTTGTAACCTATAGCTATGTCTATCTCGCATACATATTTAAAAAATAAAACAATTTTATAATTACATTTTTGCACTAAATTTATTATCGATAATGATATAAAAGTTGCTAAATTGATTCATAATATTCTAAAATATAATATAATTTTGCATATCAGTTACTTGTATCATATCAGGTATGTCATTTGGTAGAGCTTACTCTCCAAGTCTTTTCTTTTTCATCCTCAATATCACTTTGATATTAGAAACATTGTCTTTCTAACACCATTTCAAAGACTTTAAGTTTTCTAGATGCTGTATATTAATTCTTCTCTTCGGCTATATCTGCATCTTAGTTGCAGCATATGGATACAATGCGGCGCCTCCAAGAATCTCTGTCACTCTAGTTTTTTTGCATCGTTCCAGGTCATACTAGCAGCCCGTAACTCCGCCAGATATGCTATATAGATAGTATTTAGCGGCCATCCAGGACGCCGGAATCCGGTTGGCTTGAAGAACAGGCAAACCAGATTGGGATTCTCTTCAGGCACTCGCAGCACGTGGCCGGGCCAGGTACAAAGTTGCGTATTCACTCTCAACGTGATGCGAGGCTATTTGGTGCGTTCTTTTATCTCCCGTTACTTCTAAAATTACCGCACACCCAGTATCCGTCGTAAACATCTGTTCTCGAAGCTCAGTATACGGTTGCTCGGAGCCTTTGTAAGGTGCCATGACATAAAAACTAGTAAGATATTTAAAATAGCTGCTAGAATGAATACATTGTTGAAAGGAAATGAAAACTGATAATATGATATATCAATTAATTTGTCCATCTGAAGTTGTAGATATCAGTTAATAATTATGTGTTATACCAGTAATTAAATGCTGACTTCAAATGAAAATTGACTATTAAATATTGAAATAATATATTACCAGTTTTGATTTTTTTAAGTACTATACTATATCCATGGTTCATATTACAATGTCATAGTAAAACTTAGAAGAATAAAATATGTCGTAAGACGAAATCAATCTTGGGGTTTTAATATAAGTTAAATAAATAGTACACAGCTAATTTGTTATTACTTTGAATACATGCCATGTCTTTACATCAATAAAAAACAGAAAAACAATTTAATAATGTATAAATATTTATATAAGACTTAACAACGTCTAGTTAGACATCTAGTTAGACACGATGACCTCCATTTAATTTCCTCTTATTTTAAAATTCACCAAGATATATCCTAATAAGTAGGTAAGTATATTACATTTGTACATATAATAAGTAAATCAAGTACTTAACATAAATAATTATACTGTAAAATTAAATTACAATTGAAGCAGTATATATGGACCCCACAGAGTAATTAACAATATAATAATTTATATAATTATATCGGGTATATACTATATTGACACATTTTAATGAAGTCTATTTTTCTTGGTACCTACGTTCAATGATAAATGTTGTTTTATATTGTAACATAAACAATGGTAATATGCATTGATCTTTCTGATTTTTAAACTGTGATATCTATTTTATATATCTATTGATTTCTATGTGTATTATTGATACATTATTTATTTCAAATACAATAATTTCAAAACTAACAGTAAATAATATATAGAAAGCGTCATGTTGTTTAGTTGGAACATCTACTAGGAAATTCCATCCAATCCAAATTCAATTTTTACCAGGTGGGTACTTGTAGGTCAGTTATTTTTGGAATAAAATGAATCCCCTAAAAAATATGAAATAAGAATAGAATGATAAATATTTGTGAAAATTTACCAAATCAACATGTTTAACGTGAATATTTTCACACAAAAATGATAAATATTGTTAAGAAAATATACACAAACAGTTCATTCAGAAGTTATGACGTTTAAAAGATCCCGCGAGTTAACTCGTGCGTGGCACTGATCAGTTATGAGGTGATATCAGTTATAATCATTTATGAGGAATGGTTATAAGCCATTGGCACAACCAATTTGGTTTTTGACCTTGAGAACAAAATGTACTTTTTACACGGAACCAAAACTCACGGCTGCAGAGACGAATGCTTATACAAAATATGGCGCAGTGGAATCGCCAGCAAGATCTGCAGGTATCATTATTTAGATGTAAGTATACATATTATTTTGAATTTCATAAAATTACACTCGTTCTGGGTGTCTCGTAACAGTAAACTATATTAGTAAATTAGATATATCTTGATGAACTATAAAATAGTGATGTAATATAGACTTGTTGAAAATATATTAAGCATAATAAAATTTAAAATAAAAATTTAGAAATTCAGCCTTTCTGGTTCTCTAATATTCATAGATCTACTGGTTCTGGGATCTACTATTTCTGGCAGTAGACAATTCATATAAAAGTGATATATCTTTTTTTCAATCTTTTCAATCCAAAATGTCTCGTCTTTTTTGATTAATTCTATTTTAACAGGAAAATTATGTCCCGTCCAAACTCCAAATAAACAGACATCTTTCTTAGTAATATGAAGCTGCCCCTGAATCTGGAAGTACCAATCGTGATTTTTATCTATTACCATATTCCTGTCTTTATCTACTTTCAATACTACTTTCAAAGCTACTGTACAATAGCTTCATCTGCACTTATTCCAGCAGCTGAGAAAGGACATTTTATTTCAATAATTGTATCATCATCGCTGATGCCATCTGGCGTTGCACCGATAAAATCATACACATCATCGATAAACAATCCACATCTCTCAATCTTAAGATGATTAATTTCTAAATGTGATAAATTACAATTAAATGGAGAATCATGGTGGCTAATTAATTGAAGTTGTTGGAAAAAATATGAAAAGTCTATAATTCTACGGCCTTCTACACGGAATTTAGGGCTTGAATCTTCAATTTCATTTTCTATAATAAATTCTTCGTGTTCGTGTTCAAATGTGGGATGAAATTCTGGTTCAGGTAGTATGCTTTGAGGATTTCCATGCTCAGGCATAGTCTTCGGCAATATATCAATACTATAATACATTCAAAAATATTAGTTTAGTAGATAGTTAACAGAAAACAAAATGTATAGCTGCTATTAATTATTGTACCAGATTATAATTTTTGTCACAGACACACTAATTTCGAATAAGACATGGCACAAACATAATATAAAAATAATATAAGTACAAATGATCATTATACTTAATTGTGTGTATTAATAAGTAATACGCAAAACTTCCTTTTGCAAGATAAATAAATATTGTGAACCAAAATTTTCTGTGAAATGTGGTTTTTTCAACTATGTATAATTATGTCAAATTATAAAATAATAATTTCAAACCTTTGTGTTTTTAATGTATTAATATTTCCATCTTTTCTCCTACGTCTTTTTTTGGAACTTCCAGCCATCAGATAGTGAGTTCGTGGCATTTTTTGTAAGTACAATCGATATAAATAATTGTGATAATATTGTTAGGTACCTATGTCAAAAACCGAGGATGAAAATTTCGCATTCCCGCTGAAATAAATGACGTTCATAGTATTGCCAGGCTAAACTTTCGAAATTAAAGTTAGTTTTTAAAAAAAAAATTACATTGGAAAATATTATGTAAGTACAGGCATCCATTATTATGTTATTTGATGAAAGTATTCTTTAAAATCATCTGTATTATTATAATCTCGCAAATTCATAATTTAGTAAAAGTTAAATTTTCTGTAATATAAACATCAGTAGGTACCTAACCTATGTTGATTCATAATTTTGGCTAAGTAAAAAATATAGATATTTTTACTTCGCGATGTGTTTGGGGTGTTCTAAATTATGTAAGTATGTTTAATAACAAATGTGAAATTCGTAAAACCTCATGTGTATTATTTATTAAATAAAAATAGTAAAACTAATAGTAGATACAAATGGTGAAAAACTTCATTCTCTTATTTACTAAAATATCAATTCAATAATATTTTAGTAGATATGGCAATACTGGACGACCCGATATATGTCACTGAAATAAAATAAAATCTATCACAATTTATAAAATACATACCTACTACAATCATAATTATTTTGAATGTAGAGGGAGATAGTTATAGAAAGGGACAGAAAACTGATTGCTATGTTGCAATATTAGGCAAAATAGATTGCAACAGTGTTAAAAATTATAATGTATGATTTAGTATGACATAACGTAGAATTGACGCAAATACAAATTTCTTCAGATTTTTTTTTGTTTTGTCCTCAAATGTCAAAATATGTTTTCCTTTTGAATAATATGTTCGAATTTGTGTTTGTTTCGCCTATTTTTGTGTTCAATTTGTAGCATTCACTTTTATAAACATATTTTTGTACAATACTTGTGTGTTGGCGTATTTTTTTGGTCATATAAAGTTAAAATAATACCAGCTAAAGATTCCATACATCATACACCAATTCGCAGGTGGGTCTGGCGGATATCAAGATGGTCGAATATTTCGTGGAAACAGTTGTTTTAAAAAGGTCTCTATTTAGTATTACAAATTTATAACTAACAAGATATTTCATCATTTATTCAATGATTAATGATAAACCTTCTGATACGTAGCTTTATATTATTTCGTATGTCTATAATTGTAGCATATTTAAATAACAAAATGTCCACTCGCTTCCATTAGATTTAGAACCAATAGAAACTGCAAATATTATAATTATACTGAATATATTTTACTACATTATGTTTTATAACATTACAACTATCTATAATAAATCGTTTGAGATAATAATTAAGGGAAAAATTTGTCATCATCACAGCCTATTAATGTCACAAAAATATGGCTTCGTTCTCAATTATCACGTTTCACGGTTTCAAAGAATATTATTTTACGTCATAAAAATACTTTATGTAGTTATCAAATGTTTTACATAAATATTTGACGATGAATAAGCTTCATAATGATATAAATAGTTTTTCTACAAATCTTACGTACTATTCAGGCTTAACCTCTGAAAATACCAGAAAATAGCTGACATGGAACACCTTCCCCCTCTGTCATCGACCTCAAAATTATGTTTTTAAAATTGGAACTGCACAGAAGACCCAAGCGTATTTCAGGTTTAATTTTATGAAATTGTAAAATTATCTATGAGTATATAATACGAAGTTATTTTTTTCATAAAGGGTAAACACGTGATCCCAACCAATATGGCAGCGCAAGTAATCATAAAGCTTCAGGCAATCTCCGCAATATAATAAAATACCAGGAAGCGAAGCAATTATTATTAAAGTTCTCTCGCGCGTGTAGATGTCCTCCGGAAGTGCAATTTTAAACCTTTGCAAAAAGAGCCTTTGAACGCTTTTAAATTATGCATTTGTCACTTATAAAGTCGCTTATAGCTGCATTAAATTTATTTTAAGCGAAACATAGCAGAATATTTATTTTATAGTTTACGAGTTCTTTGCTTGACGGGTTTATTAAATTATTTTATATTAAACGTACATTACTAAATCGCTGGGTGGATTAAGTCACCAATGTGGAAATCATTGATATGACAAGAAGGCGTCGAGATATCAGTAACATGAAATGAAGAAAGCTGTATTCATCAGCCTATTCGTGAAATTGTAATTGTGCAGTTGGCCTTATCACAGGTCACCGTGAGATGTTGTATCGGAAACCGATAGCAGTATATCATTGAGATCAGAATTATGTCTAAATAAAACACTTAAAAATACGTTATAAAAACCACCGAAATACAATGGAAAGACAGATAAATAGGTAGGTAAGTAAATTAGAAATACAATCATATCACATATATTTATATAAAATTATGAATGGAAAATTGAAACATTACTGTCTGCAATGCTCCACGTTTAACGCGTCAGTTTTTGATCTCAATGGTATACGATACGGCCATCTCTTTCCGGTACGACAGCTTACTGTGAAATGTAATAAGTATAATTTACAATGTGTAACCATCTATCAGACGGTGGACATTGCCGGTATACAAAAATATGTGAATTTTTCACAACCTGAGTAAAAAATCCGACATGAATGACTTATTATTAATATTTTAAACGACCAACGGAGTATATCGTACAGGGAAAGGTTTTGCGAGAGAGGCACCAAGTCTGTCAGTGCCTCGGGCATCCACGTATACACCTAAAAATACCACCGCAACACACTGTTTGTCGAAGGGCCCAGTTTGAAATCAAAACTTTTTACGACCTTAGGTATATATTGCAAATATTTTGAAACCCTAATGCAAAATTTAATCATTGTGAAAATATATATAAACTTAAATTTTCCACTATTTTTTCTGTAATATATTAAAAATCATAGAAAAAAAAATCCTATACTTACTGTGATTTTGGTAATTTGAAACTAAATCCTTCAATCTAGACTCAATTTTTTTGTGTGAATACGCAAGACATTCGAGATGGCCGTCTGTTAATTTTCATTTAGCTCATGCTCGAAAAGTTTTTCCACAAAAAACCTAAATACTTCAAGCCAAGAATCCAAGCAAAAGCCTTATGTAGAATTCTATCAAATTCTTATTACGATAGAATCCCTATGCTTTGGTATTATCTTACAAATATTACGGCATATTCAAAGTATTTTACTTGAAATTTTTTTTACCACCTTTTATTTAAGTGGACTGTATATTATATAAGGTAAGTCGGAATGACGGAAGCGTGGGAGCACGTGCACTAATCTTGAGTGTGCACCTTTTGTATTGGCACTAATTATTGTGTTCACTAGTACTTGTTGCGTTGATGGCGTGTGAAACATAAGTACCTGCCTCGCTGACTGCTTGTAAGACACTAAATACATTTTGAATCACTCTATCGATATCCATTGTCAGTGGAGTAAAACACTAGTACCTGTCTCAATGACGTCGTTTATGATATTGATTTTAATGTAATTGAATCGGATTCACGTATCAATGTTATTGTTGTACGCTGGTGAAGGTAAGAGAAAGGTTTGAATAAAAATAATCACACTATTTTATATTATGTTCTAGTGTGGAACCCCAAATTTATTCCAACCTAATGATTTGTAGCGAAACAGGCACAATTATAGGGGGCTATTCAAATGATCGTTGAGAGTGGCTTAGGCAACTAAATTAATTGTAAATAAATTCTTGAATTAAAGAATTTTTCCTGAAGCTCCCATTACCTTCACAACTTTTTTCGTGCAAAATTTCTCTTAAATTCAAGAGCTTTTTTAAGCTCTTCTAGCCACTTTTTTTTTTAACTGATTCAAATTGAAATCAAACTCGAGAGCTTTTTAGTGAATCAGATTCAAATTAAGTTTTTTTTTCACTATTATCAAATCATCCAGATTCTCATTAATGATTTTTCGAGAAATGAGAATTGTTTGTCATGTTTCTTGAGAATTCTTGAAACAAAATTCCGAAAACTGGCCCCTTTTACGTAGTAGGTACCTAAACGCAGTTATTTCCCAGTTCGAAAATACTAAAAGACGTATTTTTTTGGTTTTACCATTATTATATAGGTAGCAACGTTCCCTCTAATTTTTCTATTGTGTGTGCGGATCATCAACGCATCTGAGCAGTGGCGTAACTGGGCCGTCACCCGGTGGGGTATATTTACACCCCCCCCCCCACAAACACAAACACACACATACAATTTTTCATTAAAACTTATATTTTTAAGCTACATATTGTGTTAATGTGATACAGTTTAGAAACTTTCTTTTGCAATATATTTTTGTGGTAGGACTGTGCGGGGGATATAAACATGTGTGCGGACACATTTTGGTAGGTGTGCGCGCACACACGCGCACACCTTACAGGGAACATTGATAGGTAGGTACTGTGTATAAAATGAATTACTAATAAAATAATAATATTTATCTAACATAATATGCAGGTTATAATACTACACTATGTTTATGTTTTAGAATTGTTTTTGAAATTATATGGTATGTTTTATTTATCTTGGATACTTACTCTATATAATACTTCAGAATACACAGTTTCCTGGCAAGAAGCATTCGAAAAACAATAAAAATAAAGTTTCGGATATACTATCCGTTAGTCACAAAATCCATACGACAAAAGAACGTAAGCTATGAATATTTGAACAACTCTCGACAAAACTGTTTGTTTTAAATAAAGGATAAATTTGAAACGGGAATCAATGTGGTTGCTGTATTATATACTGTATGTTGTAGATATTTTAAAATATTTACATATTTGTTTATAAATAAGAAGTTGCCTAGTAATGTGTAAAATACCAAATTAATAATAAAATGTACAATTGTTAAATATACAAAATACTATAAATAGAAAAGGGATAAAATTATACTTATTCAGTAACAATATTATTTCAGTAACAGCGAAGAAAATACGGAACTTGAAATTTGATACCTCTGTGCAGAGTTAGGTTTATTATTAATAATAAAACAATAACATTCACGAACGTGGTGAATAAAAAAATATTACAGCATAAGAATATGTCTAGCGACTTTCAAGTTTTCAGATTTGGGTAAAAAAGCTTTTTTATCGAAACTGGAAAACGTTGAAAATTTTAGCTTATCTTTTTATTTATTTTATTGTTATTGAACATATTTTCAACTTAAACACCCCATTTTAATACAGTGATACAGGATTTATAGCGAATATGCACTTCAACGTGGGGCTGTTTTCAAAGGTGAAGGGTAGATCTGAATAAAACTTTTACGGGTAATAAGTATGATTATTTTATGTTGTCTTATTTTATTTATTCTTCATTGAAGATAAACACTTTGCACTCTTGCTGAATAGGTTAAGGACTTTGTATTCACTCCAAGTTCATAAATAAATGAATCTTTAATAAAGTCGATCTTTGTTTTCTTGATAAAATATATTTAATTGAATTTATTAATTATGCAATGGTTATTTTATTAACTCCACTTATTATACGAAGGTGAATCCGAAACAACTTCTAGAAACAATATACCTATATCTATCTACATATTTAATATATAAATCAAAATATGTTTGTTTGGTTTACTTTTCCTACTTGGCCTCGACTGACATCTACATATAAAAAATATAAAGTTTGTTTTTTCAAATTACCTTTCCTGCCAATTCCAATTTTGAATTTTCACTAGGGATAATGTTTGCATATTTTGAAAAGTTGGTAAATCTCGAAATCATGTTATGGACTAATTGCAATTTGATGTTTGAAATGCCCTCTAAGATCAGACATAATGCTAATAATTAGAACTAAGAAATTATTTTTTTGTGCGTTATGTGCATGCTCCATATAAATATTGGATGACATTGGACTTTTTTTTCTTGCATACATATTATTTACCTATATAATATATAGTATCCAGTAGTATATGGTATCAGGCAATGGTCGATTGTTTGTTTGTGATAGTATGATTTGATAGTTTGTTGACAGTTGTTAGCTAACCTCAAAACGGACATTCAGCTGAATTCCGAATTACAAAACCTAACCTAACCTAACCTAACCTAACCTAACCTAGCCTAACCTAATGTAACCTCAAAATTGTATATCATAATATGTGCATATTTACTTAAATGTCACCACATGCAGAAAATTTACTAAAACTGTTACATGTCCAATTAATAATTATATTAAGTATATTATTATTAATAATAACCTTAATATATATTATGTTATAATTATATTATGTCCAATTATAACTAATAAAACCATCCGTATTAAATTTACCTTTTCTACTGTCATGTTGACAGTTTAAGAATTCCATACCCTGACGAATTCACGCACTCGGCAGATAATTTACCTAATTCATGAATAAGGCAACAGGTTTGACAATTACATGAATTAGGCAAATTTTGTCCATTTCATGTAATAGTCAATTTCGCACATTCGTCGTAACATATATAGACAATCCGTTGTTAACTCTAAATACCTAAATTATCGACTTACCAAGTTTTGGCAGCAACCCCACGACTATTGCCTTTCCGGTTCGTAAACTTTCAATTTCGACCGCTATTTTGATGGAATATTCATATGAGTCGTTTCGAAATTATTATTTCGATATTCCGTATAACAGTACCGTCGTATTTTATATATTTGAACACAAATAAAGTTTATGTGAATTTAACATAAAAAATTAAAATGTGACATATTTTTTTTTTAAATATTATGAATACCTACCTAGTTGAAAGTGATCGGACGTTGCGAATTTGTGCTATCCACATTCATAGGTTAACAAAGGAACCAATGCCAGCGCTTCTATTATTTTAGTTCCAGGAAATTTATGGAAGATTGGGTGCATTTCATCCTATAGTATTATAGATAGAGAATACCTTGGCGCGACATCACTAGCTACTGTGCATTGTCATCGACCACTATAACTGTGTAGGTAATCTACTATGGGATTCAGGGGAAAACGCGCAAATATGGCATTTCCGGAAGTTTGAAAATGAATACGGTGGCAGTTTTAAACTTAAACTAAGTAATAAAAATGTAAAAACGTAAGTTAATTATTGTAAAAATTGCGCTTCTAAGAGAGCGATTGCAATATAGGGATGAAACAGCATAAGTGGATAGCGTCACATACCTAAAAGCATGGGAAATGGCACGAATTTGTGTCTGTCTTTAGCCTCAAAAAGTGGAACATTGCAGAACAAAACAATTAATAATTGTTAATTCCTAAAATACTGCAAAACCTATAAATTGATCAAAATACTACTGTTTTACAAAATCGTATTATCGCCAAAACTTTATTGTGTTTACTTTTATAAAGTATGTTTCCTTCTCAAATAAACGATGTACCTACCCATAATTTTAAGGGTCGGTAATTAAATTATTTTGGGACGAAGTCCCAAGCCTACATGGTCCATGGAATGATGTAACGAATTATTATGGTCCAGGGTTAACATACTTTTATTTAAAAAAAATTGGAATGTCTCGTATATTTTCGGGGAAATTTGGGAAAATGTTTAAATCATTATTAATTTTATCAATAAGATATGCAGAAAATACGAGGGTGGTCCCAGAAGTACCCGACCTAACAAAGAAAATACAAAAAAATTAGGATTTTTTTTAAATTTCTCTACGTAGTCTCCTTTTAGGTCGATACACTTTTTCCAGCGATGTTCAATAGCTTTGATACCCTGTTTATAGTGAGAATCGAAACTCATTGATTTTGACCATCGCGATAACGGATGTGTGAACTGATTAATTGTCCTGATGAAACGAAACTTTCTTTTTCGCCAAATGCGGTTGTTTTTTCTTGATTTCATCACTCAAACGCTGCAATAAGTTTGCACAATACACACCGTTGATTGATTTTCCTTTCTGAAGATAATCAATGAAAATTACCCCACGCGCATCCCAAAAAACTGACGCCATGACCTTGCCTGCAGATGGAACTGTCTTCGCCTTCTTTGAAGCCGATTCTCCCCTTTCAGTCGATTGTTTTGACTGCTCTTTCATCTCAGGTGTGAAGTGATGGACCCATGTTTCATCCATGGTTATGAATAGACGCAAAACTCTGCTTTATTGCTGTAAAACTTTGCCAAACACTCGATTAAAACATCGTCACGATGCTGTTTTTGTTCCTTTGTGAGTAATCGTGGCACCCACCTTGCGCACAGCTTTCTCATGTCCAATTTTTTAGTCAAAATGTGATGTACAGCACTTTTTGAAATTCCTACCATGTCTACTAGCTTGCGCAATTGCAGTCGACGTTCATCCAATACCATTTTGTGGATTTTCGTCACCATTTCTGGCATGGTCACCTCATTTGGCCGACCACTGCGATGTTAGTCTTGGCAGCTCGTACAGCCTCGCTTAAATTCAGCCACCTAATATGTTACTGTTGTAAACAAAGGATCAGACACTCCCAGAGTAGAATCTAGCGCCGCTTTGATATTTGTTGGACTGAAGCCTTTCAAAAGAAAGTATTGTATCACATACATATGATCAATTTTTTCCATGTTTACAAATTCACTGAGAGCGTTCACTGTTGATGGCTGACAAGTAATTACTGAATAACGTAGCGTCGTCAAACTTCAAACTAAGTTAGTAGTTTTTATCATGGTCACTATTTTCAAACAACAACTGCTATCTATACGTCAGGTCGGGTACTTCTGGGACTACCGGTATTTGTAGGCTCCAGAGCCATTATTTCAGTATTCACCTACTGCAAAGGTAGGACTCTGAATAAACGTAAGTAAAACAAAATACATGTCATTTTTATCCACAATGTATCATCATCTTACCACTATAATATAGAAGCATCGGGGGAATTGCATTGCCACAAAAATGATGCTGGTGCAAACATATTTTCATACGGTATCAAGTCATTGGCTCTGAAGGCAAGGGAGTGGAAGGAAATCGATGGCTTCGAGGTGTGGTATTGGCGTCGAATGGTTCGTATTTCTTGGACAGAGCATAGGATAAACCAATCCAGAAACTGCAGATAAAGAAACGATTCTCGACAATGTGTTTGAGATGCATTCCGCAGTTTTTTGAACATATTGTTCGGTACAGACCGGACAACCTGGAGAGACTGGTGGTTTTGGGAGGCCTCCAAGGCCTCTGTAAAATAATTAATACATACTTTGATTTAAAATACAAAAGCCGATAGCAACTCAATTTGGAAAGCGCTTCAGAGAGTATTGTAAGAGCCGTTATTTAAAATTTATCGCGATTAGATAAGATACCCATAGCATTGTAGTCGATGTGTGTGGGCGCGAATCCCGAAAGACGCAGGTTTGATTCCTGTTGGGTGTAGGATTTTTTCTATCGGTTATATATTTTCTAAGAAGTGTTTTTAAAATTATGTATGTTCAATATAAAGAATTTTACATTCGTAAATCTCGCCGATAAAAATAGTTAATACCTCTAAATAAATGTTATATTGTGAAATCGTTATTTGAGAGGCTAATTACAACATTAACCGTGATGTGTGTACGCTTTTGCCACTTGACATTTACACTAAACTACCGAAATTGGATTCTCAAGGTTAAGCAGAAGATAAGGCCACTTATGTAAGTACGACTAACCCCATGAATTTACTCTCATACTTTCTACTAAGTATTCGAGTTGCTATGGTGTAGCTGTAGCGTGATCCTGTTAGGAAAAACTTTTAATGGTATCGTGTTATATTGTTGCCGGAATGTAAAATATTTCGAAAATCTCTTTGAAATTCAACAACGTACTGCGAAATGAAAATTGTGACATTATGTTTGTGAAATGAATTGACATGCAATACATTGAACGCTTACACTAGGTAAGCTTTTTAGAATGCCAAACACGTAGATTTTTGTATTAATAGAATGAAAAACTATTTTAAAACTAAAATTTTGTATGTTTTATTAATGTACCTACCCAGTGACGTCCCTAGACAAAATGCCACCCCATTTTTTTTATACAGCATTTTTTATCATCCTTTCATGACTCCAATATCTAAGAAATAAGTTGTATGGATAGATTATTAACAAAATAAATACCACTAAAATATATAAAATTTAATTTAGATATAAAAAGAGAATAAACATAATATTATAATAGGTAGGTAATTATTTTAGACACCCAAATCACCAGACACATTTGCTTTGTACCATTTGGCAATACACAGATTATTAGATTTATCATTTTCACTATGCTATTATTATACAACATGTCAACAAAATAATTTTAGCTATTTTTATATATTTCAAATGATTTTCCTCGATTTGTCGCCCTTCGAGTAGCTGCCGCCCCCAAGCGACACTCAATCTGCCTACCCCCACGGGACGTCACTGTACCTACTCAAGTATCTAGTCAGTTTTCCATAAATAATATTTTGTAGAAGGTATGTGAATTGAGTTTCAATTCAAGTTTGTTCAATATAACATATTTGGTTGACATTACTTATTATTATTTCCTTAGCTTTAATATTTGATGGAGAAACATAGTATTATAAAAAAAACAATCATTTATCACATGGGTAGTTAATTACTAAATATGTTTGAAGTCCGTGTTTATTTTTTTGGAATAATATTAAATAATAATTATAATGCTATGTGGATACTGATGCAATCGAAAAAGAAATACTCCTCATCAATGGTGATGGCGTATTTATTGATTCAATGATCGATGGTTACTATTAGTTCAACATTTTTTCTATCATATATCGTTTCGGTCTTTTCATAAAGTTAGTGTTTTTTTTTAAATATGTTATTATTTTATTTAATAAATTATATCATCTGATCACAAATATGCATTTGTTTTTTCTCAGTTATCCACGAATTCTTTGTTTTCCTACATTATACTTCTTGGGCCATGTAAGTATAATAATTGTGAAACATTTTACACAAACTTAAAAACATAATGATGTAGAATATATAGATAATTAACACGTAGATAATTGACCCAATTAAATTTTTTTTTTGTATTATAAGAGTGCCTTGATGTTTACATAAAGTTTCGCTAGGTGGCAGTAATGTATCTCAGTGTTAATAATTTAGGGTGAAAATCTGTGGAGACCTTAATTAAAATTATTTGCATGGTTTTGAGTTTACAATTCTATTTTCCCCAAAATATCCTTGAGACAGCAAAGCTCGTGATAAATAATATATAAACACAATGGCTAGGTTGCGCCAAGCGGAAGTGTTATGGGTATTCAGCACCCGGATTCAGGGGCGGCAAAATACCAAATAAAAAACATTTACCTCATATTATAATGAAAACAAAACTTTCAATTAAAAGTTAATTTAACCATAATATGATGAAAGTGATTACTGCACTCCAATGCCTACTTTTTCCAAAATTTGGCGTAAAAACCAATTTAAGTATATTTATATTTGAGATTAAATAAAAAAATTAAAAAATTGTACAAACAATTTCACATAATAGCACAATTAAACTCTACTGAGGAGGAAATAGATAATCTATCAAAAACAGGGTACTGTTCGGTTATCAGGAATACAGCGGAAAACACATTTTGAAAATACCCGATATTATACTGGATTATTTGTTAGTATGAGTTAGTTTAGGTTAGGTTAGGTTGGGTTAGGTTAGGTTGGGTAAGGTTAGGTTAAGTTAGGTTTGATTAGGTTAACCTAACAAATAATCCAGTTTATCGGCTATTTTCAAAATGTGTTTCCGCTGTATTCCTGATAACCGAATAGTACCAAAAACAGCAACTCTTGAGAGGAACATAGATGAACTCCCCATACCTTATACAGATTGGAAACATTCAATAGAATAGCTAAAACCAAAACAGATAATACATTAAAAAACAATGACTGACAAAAGGAAAAAAATGTACTTTCAATTATATTACAGTTCTGAAACCAAACCATTGTATACTAATAAAATGCTCATTAGGGAAACAATTTGTAACAATTAATCGCTGTAGAGCGGATCACTATAATCTTGCCGCATCCCTGGCTCGGTTGGGTATAATAAATGACCCTAGGTGCCAGTGCGGAAGTGGGATTGAAGACATTAATCACGTTGTTTGGGAATGCCCTCTCTATGACACTCAGAGACAGCGGCTTCTTGAGGATCTAAGTAAACAAAAGTACCAATTGCCACTGGATCTTGCGATATTTTTGGCTCGGCCGAATATCAAGGCGTTCCAGAGTGTCAAAGTGTTTCTGAGGGAGTGTGGCCTTCAAGTGTAAATTGTTTTTTTTGTAAATTTAATTTGTAATACTACATGATTAATTGTAATAATAATAATATTGTAATAACAGTGTATGCTATGCTATGTAATTATTAGGCTTAGGATTTTTAGATGCTAAAAAATGAATTATAGGTACCTAAAATATGCAGATATAATTGGAAAATATGTGATTAAAATTTCATAATTATGTGCTAAAAAACTATAATAGCTGCTAAAAATTTAAGTAAGTATTACACTAAATCATATATATTTCAACTGTTTAATTTATTATTTATTCACAAACAGAAAATGCTTTATTACAATAAATAATAAAATAATGCTTAAAATTTTCGAAAGTGAATCTTTGACGATTTGATCTTAGCAAATTTTTATACATGGAAAAACTTCTTTCCACTTTTACAGATGTTATTATTGAATAAAACTATTTCTAAAGTAGACAAATTTAAGCATCGGAGGCATCTGATGGATTTTCCAAAAGAGCTTTAATATTCTGCAGCGTTTGAAGTCCAGTACATATTTTTATTTAAAACACTATTTAATGTTGTACTTAATTTTTATTCCAATTGCCCCAGCGCATCTATTCTATACATAAGACTGCTTTCGGTCGCTACAACAGCTATCTAGGGTATTGAAGTATCAAAGTATCAGCACTTATTGTAACAATTACAATAAGTTAGTTGTATTTTATACAATATGTGCTATATTTTAACAGCACCTCTCTTGGCTATGCTTGGCTTGGCTTGGCTATGCTAGCAAGTGCTAATACCTCGATACTTTCCTACCCTAGATAGCTGCCGTAGCGGGCGGACAGCAATCTTTTGTACAGAATAGATGCCCTAGGAACATTTCTTATTTTAGCAGCAGTATTGTTTAAAATATTAATTTGCTCTACCAGTGACTTTGTAGATAATTCTAACATTTCAATTGTGTTTACCAATAATTGATGATTGAATAAAGTGATGAATGCCAATTCATTTTTTATGGAACGGTTTCCTATTATTTTTTTGTTTATGTGAAAATATGTGCTTAAACATAGAATATGTAAAAATATGTAATTATCCAAAAATACTTAAAAATAGGTGCTAACAAATAGGACTTAAATATTTCAAAATTGTCTGAAACAGATAGATATTAATTTTTGATATTTTGTTGCGGGCCGCTCAAAAAAAATATTTAATTGCCTAAGAATCCTAAGCTTAATAATTATGTAAAAGTCAAGCTAAATAAGTCTCAGATGAGACTACATAGTTTAATAAAAAAAAAGAAAAGTAGTGTAATATACCTATATATAAAAAAACACAATAGTATTCATATTATAATAGCTTTTAGAATCTACGATCTGTGATTAGCTTCGAACCGTTATTTTTTTCGTTTCGGTTTTCGTTCCGGTTCAAGTAAAAAAATATATATCGGTTTGGTTCCGGTTTTTTCCGGTTTTCGGTTCAGTTTCAAGTGATTAATTTTTAAATGTTTCTATTTGTATTAAAAATTTATTTTCTAAGATAATTTAGAACATTTTATGCTACTTGTATGATAACCCAGCGTCACGCTCCGAAACCGATGGTTATGCTGCACCGCACGGCCGTAGCCATATATTTTTAAAATAATATATTATAAATTATGAGAATTGTGAGGTATATTATAAATTATAAGGAAATTTGAGGTTTGAAAACCCGTCGGGCGTCGTGATTTTTTCTAGTAGGTATTATATTATATCTGAGGTGTTTTCAAGTTATGTATGTTCAATAATGGAATGATAAATTCTCAAATATTGTGAATTATTCGTTGAATATAAGAAATGGTTTATGAAAATATAATATTATTATGTTGATTGTCGGCCTTGGTTATTAGTTATTATTCTAAAACGATTACAATTATAATGATGGAACCTTCATTTTTCATGGATTTAGAATTGGGCCCACATGCTCAGCGTAGGTCAAAATGGAGCTTTTATGATATTTTCAGAGCCAGGACATTGTTTGAACATGTAGCGTTTTTAAAAAAATATTTTTTCTCCGGTTAGGTACATGTTCAAACACGCGCGTTACCATGAACTTAATCCCTACTTCATTTATCGTTTGTCAATTTATAGCTACGGCCGTATGTTATAGCTTAGCCACTGGGAAATGCCAATAGAAATAGCGTATTTCAAAAAAATACTACCTTATTCTTAGGTCAATAATTATTATAAAGCAAACATTATTCGTAGGATGTTTATCACATTTGAATGGTCAAAGACATAGCTTATAATCAGTATTATCTTCTTAACTAATTATCTTCAAATGTGTTAATCGTGCCCATTTTTGAATAATAAAATGGCTAATTCTTGTCAAATTTGGGATCATTATAAAATATAATTTTTTATCGTAAATATGTCACTATATAATGTTAACATTAATTTTACTAATGGTTTTGTAAATGCGTTTAAAAATTAATTAAAACTAAAAAATCTTAACACCACTGCACATGGACGTACTGAAATATGACTATATTCTAAAACATTAGAGCGAGATGTTTAAAAGAATACTATTTTATGTAATAAAAATACTATATGCAGTCATCAAATGTTTAAAATAAATATAAAAGATAATAAGGCTTCAAAATTATATAAATAGATTATCTACAACGTTTAAGGAATGTACAGGGTTATGCTCTGAAAATACCATAAAAGCACCATTTTGACCTACGCTGAGCATGTGGGCCGTTAATGTTTACAGCGATTATTATTACTTTAAACGTTATGTTTATTTATTACAGAAATAATTGTGCAATACCGGTAACCCGATAAGAGCAAAATAATTGAAAGTATCCAACGAAATTTTGAATTTTAATTAATGTTATGAAAGTATTAAATAATACCTATATGTTGAGATAATTAAAATAAAAGTATTCCGAAGCAAAACCTATGCGAACAATGCGAGTTTACATAAAGGCGAACATGATATTTATTTTACAGTAGGTATGATAATAATATAATTTGTGAGTAAATTCGTAGATACCTACAACGAAAATAGCAAAGCTGTCATATCTCCAAATTTATTTAGTTTCAAGCTTGGTTCCGGGATTTGTCTCCGGGGTTTGATTCCGTCAAATTAAATGTCGGATTTCTGGTTCCGCCGCTCATTTTCGGCTATTTAAAAAAAGAATATTAATTAATTATATTTTAGACTATGAGCCTATCAAAGGATGTATAAAAAATGTCCAAAGTCTTGTTAATTATTAAAAGCTCTATGCTGACATCTATACTTTAGGAAAGCGCCTCAAGTACCTAATTTCTCCATATTTTTTAAAAGATTATTTTCATAATTGCTTTGCAAAATGTTCCCTATTATTTTAAAGCACCATCCCAATACATAATATGCACTATAATTTAATTAATAATCATGTTTTCAATGTATAATGTGAATGAAAGTAATGCTTTTTTCATTTGTTTTGTTAATCTGTCAACGATTCCAAATTAATGGTTTTAAAATTAAAGTTTAAAACTGAGCAAAAAACTCGTACGAATTTCAGGCTCCATTTTTTGGAAAATGTAAAATTGTATAAGTAGTGTAGGTATCATGCAGTGCCAACTTCAGGTAAGCTGTGATCATCTATTCAGTCTCATAACTGCCAGTGATATACCACACTCTACCCGTGTCATTCTTCAACCCGAACAAAAGTATTGTACGAAGAAATTAAGGCATTTCAAATTAAAAAAACGACACCCGTCTTTACCACCACAAATAAATAGTAAATTTCTTGTTGTGTTCGTGTCGTAAAAATGTTTTTGGATAGGCACTTATTACATTTATCGTCAAACGATTCTCCTATTGTGCAAAGAGCATACTGGGCGACGATAAAAGAAAAAGTAAAGCGCAGGGATTTACATAAGTATTCTCTTTCTATCACTCCTGTGGCAAGCCGTGCCTGTTAACCTGTTAAACATGCCTGTTAGAATGGTATGTACGTAATGTTATATTACCTATAATATTATAATCTCTCCAAATCTCTGGGCTTAACATAATATATACTTGCGCTCATTGACAATTTTTTAATTACCTTTTATATTTTATTTTTAAATATTTAAAAGAATGTAGCATTCGTTTATTGAAAATCAGAATTCTGAACAAATCAGAGACCTATTAGAAAACATTTTTTCAAAAAATATTGCTGCAAAGCGGCACTCGACCCCACAGGTTAGTAAATTACTTGGACCGAAATCCTGTGAATGGATTTTAAAAATCAAGAATCCGTTATAAAATTACGGAATCACATCGACAATTTTCCTTAGACCTTGCGCTATTTAAAGTAAAGTAATTAAACAACGCCTCTTTTTGACGACCAAAATACGAAAACTATAGCAATATAGGTATAAGTATATAAATATTTTTAAAGTTTATATAACTATTTATAAGGTTTTCTAAGTTATGTATGTTCTGTTTAGCTTTGTGATTATTCCTACAGCTCATGCCATGTTGGAATAAGTTTTGCTCGACTTACCTTAGGTACAATTTTACATTAATGACTATCGATTTCACGCAGACTAAATTGTTTGGAAATACGTAGAATAACTCAGTGTATCCCAAACATTGATATGCACAATTAATTGGTCATCGTCATCACGATAGTACTTTGGTTAGGAGATGGAATAAGGAACAGGCAGGGTAGGTTGGTTTGACTCCCAAATGATTTTCAGAATTTGGTGCGTGAATGAAATGAACCCTGGTTTTATTATCTCCTTCCAAATAAATATTAATTTAATTATTACAGATAAGTTTACAGATTATAATTTAGATGAATGAAATCACGAGTATGCGTTCTGATGGATTTACGAAATCGATCGGGCGAAGCTTAACGATAACCTTACGGCTAAATCTTGGATGACTGAATGACTATTTTGATTTCTTCTACTGAGTGTTTTATATTGATTCGATACAATAGAAAAATGCTGCTATCACTACGCGAATATCCTGATAATCATGCATTATTGTGTAACGCATAATTCGTTTCGTAGAGTATAAACAATTGATTTCAATTGAACAATAATTATACAGTTTTTAATAATTGAGTAAGATTGATTTTCATATAAACAACTTTTGTGGATATCATGATAAACTTACATAGCATTATTTATTAGTTTGCGATATTATTGATTAAGTGAATTATTAAATTATTTTGCTACATTAGCTTTCTGTTGAAATTTGATTGATTCACATAAATCGCTATTTTTGCAATTTTAACAATATTATGTTGCAAGATACATTGTAATTATAAATTAATGGTTTCCTGTCAAGTCATGCGGATGGTAGGGTATTGACCCTACACTACAACCCACTGTAGTTATTAGCTAACTCCAAGAAATATCTATATTCTATTTCTATTGCAATAAGCACGCTCCACTACCTTGGTTCCAAGGACAGGACAGATTAATAAGATGAATGCGAAAGCCAAACGCTATAGACCAAAACTTTGAATACTTACAGTTTTCCGCTGAATTTATTTTTCATTTTAATTTATAAAAAAAAGTATTATGACATTACAGAGATTGGATAATGCGCCGTAAGACATACTTAATAAATACAAAATATGAAAATGATTTAATTTCAAACAATAACCAATATAACAATACAGTAGAAAAGAAATTATATTGTAAATATTAAAGTAAAATGATAAAAATAATTACAAATTTAACCTATTCAACACATTCCCCAATATTATATAGTTCAAAAAAGTGCCGTCAATCAGGTTAATCGCACGATACACAGCATCATGAAACATCACATACGTCCTGCGATGGGGTATCATGAAGACCGCAGAGTTACGAGTGATATTGGTGGGAATCAGTGTTGCCATCTTTTCAAAGTGGAATTATGGTACAGAGCCTCCACAATTATAGTATTTGGGGAAAAAATATAGTACGCGTTGTCATCTGTTAAAAACGTATAGGTTTTTTGTTTCTCAGAAAAAAAATAACGGAGAATTTGAGAAATTTCATCGGCCTTGTTTATTGAAGTACCTCTTCCGACCATAAATGTAATGCTTGGCAGCGAATTCAAAAATTCCATTTTTAATCACAACCAAGGACTTTTTTTTAACTTTTTTGATGAAATTTTCTTCTATTATGAAATTATAGGACTTCACACCAATTTATAATACGGATATTACGAAGTTTTAGTACTTAATGTCGAACTAAAATTTTTAATAAGTATAAGAAAATATTTTTTTCCGATATTCAAAATAATTATAGTATTTTGGGCGTACTATACCTTTTTTATATCGTACATAGTACGCGGACCAAATTATAGTACAAATACTATAATTATAGTACGGTTGGCAACACTGGTGGGAATGTGAAAATTAATATTTGCCAGGATAGACGGATTGTAAATGAACCCACTAAGATGCAAAAAGAAATGATTTAAATTTAAAAGAACAGTAAATCTTCGGATGGACAAGGTTTGCATTGATAGCATACCTAGAAGAAAACGAGTCGTAAAAGTATACCTTTATGTAGAGAAATCTAATGCCGTGTCCACATTGGAAACAAGTTGCTGGCAACCTCATTAAATATCGATTAAAATATTTTTTGGTCAAACAAATTTTGATAATTATCGTGAGATTTAATGAGGTTGCAGAAACTTGTTGCCAGTGTGGACACGGCATAAGACATCTTTTATGAATCCAACTTCATTGTCTGTCCTCAAATAACCAATATTTTTTTCATTATTATTAAGCTACGAAATCTCAGTTCAGGCTTATTTAAGTGTAAATTTATACACTGTTATTACATTTATATAAGATTAATGAAAAAAATAATATAACATGCATATTATTCGTAATGGGCTGGTAGATAATATTTCATGTAACCTTCAACAATGTAGTATTATAATTTACACTAGCATGTTACATTATCTCAGAATCATTTGAATACATCCTTTATGTTTGGCTGAGCTATAAACATCTCAAGATTAAGTGGTAATAATTGATAATTTTGACTACTTAAATTTTCAAGCAGCTTTTACTTTTGGCTATCATTAATCGGGTATTGGATCATTTTTTATAACTAAGCGAGCTAAGGGTAGAGTTGGATATTTCCCGAGAAAATCTCAATCTCGAGATTCGGGATTTCCCGAAATGATGATATTTTGAATTCTCGAGATTCGGGATTTCCAGAAAAGAATTCTCGGGAATTCTCGAGAGATCGGGAGATTTAAAAAAACTGTAAAAATCGTAAAATCAGTGTAAAAACAGACAAATTCCAAAAAAATATGATTTTTTTATTTATGTAAGAAGACAAACAAAATAGAAGGAGAAAAACAAAAATAATTAAAAACATTACTTATTAAAATGGAATTTCAAAAAACACCGACTGTTAATCGCTGCGTATGCAAAAATTGCGCTCATTTTTAGTCGACGTTCGCTTTTTTTTCGACCATGTCCGATAATAGGATCATAATATGGGCTTCCACAGAGTAGAGATTTGTATGAACAAATTTTGTTTTTACGAGAAATGGATATCAGCCACTTACCCTGACTCACACACAAATTGAAAAATAATATGTGTATTTGCCAGACCCAGGATTCGTACCTGGGACCCACGGCGTTATAGACCAACGCTTAAGCCACGCGGCCACCGTGGTTAAAAATGTTGGCTTAATTTTGTTAAATGCCCCGATCAGTCTTTGAACATTTTGTGTTTTCTGTACACTTTTTATACATAGAAAATCGTTTTTTCAATTAATATTTGATAATAAAGAAATCCCGAATGCCGAGAAAAGATTCTCGAGATCCGGGATTTCCCGAAATGTTAAAAATTTCAATTCTCGAGATTCGGGATGGAAAATCTCGAAAATTTCTCGACCCAACTCTAGCTAAGGGTATTGCAAGAGTATAGTGATCAGCTCTGCGATTAATAGGTACAATTAATTGTTACATTATAAAGCATTTTATTGGCGTACCAGCGTTTGGTTTTACTGCTGTATTACGATTCAAAATACTTTTTACCTTTTGTTATACCCTGTTATTTTAACGTATTTTCTATTTTAATTTTAGCTGTTTTCTTAAATAAATTAATGTCTGTAGGTATACGTTATGGGGAGTTTATCTATGGTCCCCTCAACAATAACAAATATAGAACGCGCGTTTTGTTTACGTGACAAACTTTAATGCATACATACGTAAATATTGAATAAGAAATCTTTAATTTTGCCATTGCCCTTAATTTTGTATTCTTTGGTCCTTAAGTGTATCAGTTACCCTCAAGCCTATAAATAAGTAACCTCAGTTAGTTATTTATTTACATTTTCTACAATTATTATTGATACAGACTAGTACAATTTTACTCAAATAAAAGAAATGCATGAAATTTAACATATTTTACTAAAACTTTAATATATTTTTTCAAAAATGAGTATTGTATGCTATTGTTGAATATTAAACGGCTGGAAGAGCAATAGCATGTAATAAATACAGTATGACAAACCGCTAAGAATTATTACCAAAGGTTGGAGCGGACCCTTTTTTGAGTTGCTCCGCTTCAGCTCCGCTCCAGGACCTAATACTTGCTTCAGCTTTGCTGCAGGGTCTGCTCGCTCCGGGTAAAGGTTTTAATATGTATTATATGTATAGAAATTAATGTTTTAAAAAAAGTTTTAAAACAAGGTTTATTATTCGTCATTTTCATTATTAAAAAGTGAGGTTATTTATCACTTAGCAGTGTTGCCGTATTTCAAATAATATCAGTAGTGTTGCAAAGTGTCAAATAATATAATATTATTCGATTTTAGGGCGAAAATTTAATAATAAAAAAACATCCGGAGCAGTGGAGCATTATAAAATTTCGGTGCTCCGTGCTCCTGCTCCGAGATCCGCTCAACGCTCTGATTATTACGTATGATCTCTATCAAATATAATATTATTTTTGAAATCTACATATTATTATATACCTACGCGCTAAGGACGTCTGGCAAAATTTTCCATTTCCCCGCTATTCCGCCGCATTAACATTCCCTGATTATGATAGATAAATAAAATTAAATCATTGGGTTGAGAACTATCATTCTAAATCAGCGCTCGAAATAGAAAAGTGTATAAACCGGAACGTTCGATAATTTTCCAAAAATATTAAAGTGTGCGGTTTTTTTTTGTTATATACATTATATACCTATGTACCTACCTTAGACGGACAAATGAAATAACAGCCTTTAACGATCTGACATGCACTACTACTAAAGAATTGTGTAGGCAACCTTTTTAGCGTCGCAGGCGAAAAAAAAACAAATTTATACGAACTTTATCTTCCACATATAAATAAGGCATGGGTTTTCTAACTACGCAGAACGTCACTGTTTTATACTTATAAATAATGTATTATTTAGGATCAATTAATTAGGTGTATCAATTACTAATATCACACAATATCCACAGACATTGAAGGTCTCGGAAGGTGAATCCTGGAATACGAAACCCAAATCTTATGGAATGGTACAAAATTATGATTATCCAGAATTTATGTTATCGCCTAAAAACGTTGTAACAACACAACACAACACAAAATCTTATAATTGTTATATATATACATAAGTGTGTACAACATGTCAAGATTCATATTAAAATTTATTAAACAATGTGAATTAATGTAATGATTTTCATAATAATCCCCTAACCGGAGCACCATTTTTATTTTTTCCACAAGACGGAGCGGTAGGCATGAGGATTTCACGAACCGGAGCCGCGATCCGGTGCATTCCGGTCTACTTCGAGCGCTGTCCTACACACATAATATTATCTTTTGGATAAATTGTAGAGATGAGCAATTGGACGGTAGTATACCGTTAACTCCCGAACACTATGAATCAAAGTTATAGACAAGCTAACAATGATAATAGTATTTATTCAAATAAATTATATCAGGGGTGGGAAACCTATGACCTTTTAGGCAATTACTTGCGTCCTTTTGCAGAAGAATAAAATTAATCTATTTATTTTTAACGAAATTATATTATCGTTCGTTTTCTTTTATTTTAATTTCAAATTTAAATTAAACGGAGTTAAAATTCCAAATAGTAAAATAAGTTTCAATGAAATGATGTCCTCGACTGCACATATTCATTACAAAAAAAGAAAACAAATCATAAAAGTAAAAACAAAAAATAGATTACATTAAAGGCACACTGGAACAGACAAGGCATTGATCGACGCAAAAGCCTTCAGTTCAGCTGAAATTCCTCTAAAGAAAACATACGATGTACTTCGTGGTCTGAATCCCACTAAACTCGTAAAGTAGGAACTCCATCGAGCCCCATTTAAATATCATATTATAAGCATACCTGGAATACCCACAACAGGTTCGTGTCCGGAAACCTGTACGTATGCAGTTCGCCGTATCCTTCATCGTAAAATGTTGTATCGGAAATATATGGCCATACATTAAAGACCGTCCAATCTCTTTGGGTAGTATAGTACTGACATAAAATTCATGTCTAAATAAAACACGTTTCTTGTCGGTTTAAACTTTCATAACCAAACTGTACCGTTTTTTTGGTTCTTGTCTGTTTAGTGAAAGCCAGCGGCAAACAAATTTTGAAAATAGTCGATATACTGGATTATTTGTTAGGTTAGGCTAGGTTTTCATTCTTGAATTCATGCATTTTGCCAAATCAGCTATGAAAATTGAATTAATGTTCATATTGAATATAATAAAATTGGAGACCGCAGACATCTCTTTCCGATAAGAAAGCTCACGGCGAACTGTACCACGATGAAATGTTTTACGTACAATTCGCACCATGAGTACTTTAGTGTATTAACTCCAAAAGTATAGTTTTGAGATATCAACGTTTGCAGTTACACATGATTTATTCATCGGTATTTTTAAAAACTTCGTATGAGTTTAATACTTTAGTATATCAAATCAAAATAATACACAAATGTACCAAAATATATATCACATTGATGCATTACCATAGTATTTATATCTTAATAATATAGTAAAATAGTTAACTTTTTAAAATATTTTCAAAATACTTTAGTGAAGTAACTCAATTAGGTACAACGCAAAGCATTTTTTTTGAATAAAACTGCATTATTAACTACAAAATGAAGGGCGGATGATCTGGCAAAAGAAGCTGGCCATTCAGGGGTACCATATCAGTGGATACCATAAAACCTAGACTGGAATGAGGCTATAAAGAAAATGGGCCAAAGTATGTGGATAGATTTTAACCATAGGGCATCATTAGAAAAGGGGAAATGGAGTACGTCTATTCTACCATCACCACGAGAGGTGCCCTGGTTTGTAGAGTCTTCTTTGACGAGGAATGAGCTTAAGTTAATACTGAGGCTAAGAACAGGGCACATAATGGGCAAAAGATTTAATGTCTTCATGGAAAGAAGCGAATCGCAACTCTGCGATGAATGTCATGCTTTAGAGGACATTGCACATCACTACAATGCCCTAAATATAAACTTCACAGAGTACAGCGGCGAATTGCGGATATCTATTAGAATGTCGACGAATTGAAGGGTGTCCTGGCGGTGGGTAAGACGAAAGAGCTAGGAAAAATTGTAAAGTTATTTAACAGAACAGGAGTGAGGACCCGATCGACGGATCCCCTTCTAGAAGTAAAGAGGCGATATGACAGCGAGTCGCAGTCAAAGCCTCGGTAAAATCACAAAAAAAAAAAACTACAAAATGATATTTTTTGTCTTAATACACTAAAGTACTCATGGTGCGATGTAACACAACAGGTTAGGATCCAAAATACGCTAAATTTGCATGGAAGCTTGAAGCCAGGAAACTCGTTTAGTAAATCCGCAATAAGGAAGAAATTAAAGCATCCCTTTGCTCGCTCTTATGACGCCTCCAGCAATCTTTGTCTGTATCTTTGGTAACCACGTTATGTTAGTATAGAGCAACTGACAGCCACAAATGAAACATTATAAACTGCGTACCTACCGTTTAACCAGCAATTTTCGATAATTTTGGCAGGACACGATGGAGTGGGAAGGGCGATAAGGCGAGAAAAGGTGTCTGTGCATAGTAATGGTTTTGGTTCGGAATGCTGTGTGAAGGTTGAAAATTAAGTATTATTTGTGCTATCTTTGCGAACCCTAGATAAATTTTGTAGGAAAAACGTAGGTATATGACATTACAATCAGTGTTGCCAACTGTCATTGACAAAAACATGGCAGACGGGGCATGAAAACAAACTATTTATTTGGCAGGAAAAAACGCTAGAATTTGTGAAAATAAAAAGCAGGTATAATATTTACTTTTTCTACCAAGATCGAAGTCAATACTTTTGCTTCCGCGTATCGAAAAAAAGTGCATAAATCGGAAAAAATGTCGATACGTGTAAAAGCCACACATTTTAGCAGAAATATATTTCAAAATTAACAACAAAATATCTATATTGTGTCAATGGCGTTCAAGTTTCGTTTCGTGTTTGAAGACGAGAGAATATTTCTTGTAGGATAGACTTAGAAAATTAAAGAACATACCATAATTGTTCAATTATTATTTTATATACGCCGATATTCGGAATAATATACAAAAACATTAAATAATGCATAATGAAATTGTTTCATCTTGTTTCATTTTGTTTTATTTATCACTAAAATAGGTACCGACCTACCTGTATCAAGTGTACGATAGTCGAAATTTACATAATAAATAAATTAAATATCTAGCGTTTTTTCAACACGTTTAAAACTGTTGGAGGTATCAAAAAACGCTAGTAAAAACGCCACAGGCCAGATGCGTTTTTTGAAAGCTAGTTGCTTTTCAAAAAATGCTAGATTTGGCAAGAAAAACGCTAAATTGGCAACGCTAATTACGATAACTTGTCTTTTGTTATATTAGAAATTATCATGTAATGGCCAAATAAAATATATTAATACCATAAAAGGGTATTGTCGTAAACATTATATTTAATTTAGAACACAGCCTTATTTGGTACACCAGTTGGTTTATTCTATACACAAGGCAGCTATCGATGGTAGTTTATCATATTCATGTATTAAGGTATTATAATTGCCGTCAAAACTGTCTATCATGCTCTAAAAGTTAACACAGCCAAGAGAGGGGCTGTTAAAACATAGCAGTTTTTTATAGTTTAGGTTTAGAGTGTTTAGACGGTTAACTTATTGTAACAATTAATCGCCTCGATTCTTTTTCTTCTTTTTTCTCTCTCCAAATCCGCCCCTTAGTTGGAGCATATTATGGAAACCTCGCAGCGCCTCCAAGAATCCCTATCGCTCGCCAGTCTTCTTGCATCGTTCCAGGTTAAGCCAGCATCCCGTAGCTCCGCCGTATACACTCTATAGATATAATATTTAGCTGCCTTCCAGGACGTCAGAATCCGGTCGGCTTGAAGAACAGGTAAGTCAGGTTGAAGTTCTCTTCTGGCATTCGTAACATGTGGCCGAGCCAGGTTCAACGTCGCCTCTTCACTCTCAGCGTAGTCGCAACGTAGCGCAGTCGTTCCAAATTCGGGGCCTCAATACATAACTATGATAAACTACTATCGATAGCCGCCTTGTGTATAGAATAGTTACTTATATGAGGCTATTAGTGACAAAGTCGGTAAGCTCTATATTATATTTTTCATGATTCTGATTCTGTAGATGCTTTTAATCGTATGTAGGCCATAAAATATAAAATTCAGGTCCGTTTGTTAGTTAAATTGAATTAAACTGAATGTTGATTGCGAAGTTAAACTAATTTTAAACACGATTTTCATTAATTTTAATGACATTAATTACATTTTATTTTGCTTTTTGCCTTTTCTAATTATTTACGAATATGTTTTCAAAATGAAAATATTTTATTTGCAGTCCTAAATACACTAGACGGTTTTTTGCGCGTAAGTATCTCAAAACGGTGAAATTTGAAGATTACTGATTTTAAAACTAATAACCTCATATATATAATATATATATATAATAAACTATTATTATTATTATTATTGAACGAATAATTTACAAGATTTGAGAATGTAACAGTCTATATATTGAACATGCTTAATTTGATGAACATCTCATGCATAAACCTGTAACCACTGGATCAGCTGAATGTCATATTTTTTTTTATAAAAAGATTTTTTCTAGTGAATGTATGGCATGAGATGTTTTAAAATAATTACGTATGTTTAATATATATATATTTCTCCAAAATTAAGAGTCGATTACAAACACCATTCCATAATTTACTAAATATATTTGACTATAATCTATTAAATTTGATAACAATTGAAGATAATATATGTGTAAGATATACTTTCACAATTATTTGATTACTGCGCATGTTTAATATTTTACAAATCGCGAATAATGACACGTTTTGATATCCCTCACTGTTGTGGATCGTGGCTTCTTACAAATATCATAGTACTATCTCCAGCGATCCCTGCATTCTACCGTCCGTATAGCTGAATATAATGAGAGATTATCATCGTGTGGCGACTTCCCTTTTATCTGAGCGGGACCCTAGATATTTATTACCAAAATATGGTTTTCCCATCTGGATAGTGTCCAAAGAACTGGAGAATTTATAACCATTACATATATATTTTTTAAATTTATTCATTAATTTTTTGATAATAATATTGAGGTTTTAAAATAAAATTAATATTATTATTCTGATTTTTTTTTCTTAAAAATTAATAACATAACGTTATCATATTCATTGGGCTTAAATCGGTTTTATTAAAATTGAACCAGCTGTAGCCATAAAATTGCCAACAAACATTATTTTATTAAAAGATAAAATACTGTAAAATACGAAATGAAAAAATTAAAAATGTTTTTATAAGCTCCTTTTAATATTCTCATTACTAACGAAGGCTGTTTTGCATGAAGACTCAGCATTATTATAATCATTAAAAATAATATTTAGTATTAATTATAGGTACATTTTTAGCGTTACGAATATAATAAATTGTTTTGAAATTTAACGCGGTGGAAAGAACCATGTTAGTGGCAAAATCAAAAATTTGTTATTACGTAGCTAATTCACCATAATTTAATTAAAGTCCTAAAACGTTGTAGATAATCTATTTATATAATTTTGAAACCTTATTATCCTTTATATTTATTTAAAATAGTTGATGACTGCAGAAACTATTTTTATTACATAAAATAGTATTCTTTTAAACCTCTCGCTCTAAAGTTTTAGAATATAGTCATATTTCAGTACATCCATGGGCAGTGGTATTAAGATTTTTTAGATTTATTAATTTTGAAACGCATTTAAAAACCATTAGTGAAATTAATGTTAATTAGTAGTTGCTATATAAATTAACATTATAAAGTGACATATTTACGATAAAAATATATTTTATAATCTTTGTGATCTCAAATTTGACAAGAATTAAGCATTTTATTATTCAAAAAATGGGTAAGATCTACACATTTGAAGATAATTCTAAAGATACTGATTATAAACTATGTTTCTGACCATTTAAATATGATAAACATTCTACGAATAATGTTTGCTTTATAATAATTATTGACCTAATAATAAGGTAGTATTTTTTTGAAATACGCCATTTCTATTGACATTTCTCAGTGGTTAAGCTACAACATACGGCCGTAGCTATAAATTGACAAACGATAAATGAAGTAGGGAGTTTGAATAATAAAATGCCTAGTTCTTGTCAAATTTGGGATCACAAAGACTATAAAATATAATTTTTTATCGTAAATATGTCACTATATAATGTTAACATTAATTTTACTAATGGTTTTGCAAATGCGTTTAAAAATTAATAAACCTAAAAAATCTTAACACAACTGCACATGGATGTACTGAAATATGACTATATTCTAAAACATTAGAGCGAGAGGTATAAAAGAAAACTATTTTATGTAATAAAAATAATTTATGCAGTCATCAACTGTTTAAAATAAATATAAAGGATAATAAGGTTTCAAAATTATATAAATAGATTATCTACAACGTTTAAGGAATGTCCAGGGGGTCTGAAAATATCATAAAAGCTCCATTTTGACTTACGCTGAGCATGTGGGCCGTTAAGCAGTTTGGTAACAGGGTGTAAACCAGTGATGGTAAAGTTGGGGGGGGGGGGGGGCAAGTAAGATACGTGGACGTGGATTACTGAAAAAGATTATACTTATGTACATCAGTATCACATATGCTAGTATTAGTACTAGTCTATCCTAAAAGCTGATTTTATAAGCTAAGTTATTTTGAGTCCCAATATTTTCTATTCAAAAATGAACATACATAAATTCATTTTTAACCAAAAAACTTATCATTGAACTTCAAATAGCTCTATCGTAAAACGGTTACATGTAAATTGCACGTAAAACATTTCACCGTGGCACAGTTCGCCGTGAGCTTTCTATCCGAAAGAGATAATCGTATACTATACGGTCTCCAATTTTATTAGAATCAATATGAACATTAATTCAATTTTCATAGCTGATTTTGGCAAAATTCATGAATTCAAGAATGAAAACTTAACTTAACTAACCTGAAAAATAATTCAGTATATCGGCTTTTTTCAAAATTTGTTTGCTGCTGGCTTCCTGTAAAGTGTAAACCGACAAGAACTGTGTTTTATTTAGACATGAATTTTATGTCAGTACTATACGACTCAAAGAGGTTGGACGGTCTTTAATATACGGGCATACGGCCAAGCGGGTAGCACAGACGATATAATTTGAGTAATGATTTAGCATGACGGGCGCATATGTACAGCACTGTCGCTGTGAGACACGAGATTGGGCAGGACAAAGGATAGAACAGGACAGGAAAACGACTGAAAAGGTTGCATTTTTTCGTATGGCCGTCTGAGACATGACTCTATCTGAGTTATATTAAATCTATGCATACGGCCCCATATATTTCCGATACAACATTTCACGGTATCAACATTAAGCGTGATACGGCGGACTGCATACGTACAAGTTTCCGGACACGGAAATTAGTGTGTTATTCAACACAAAATCAATCAAAAAATAGAAACACTGTGGATGACGAAGAACCATCGGCTAAGCGTCGCCGCTTGACAAATAAACGAGTTCAGAGATGGCGTGCTCGGCAAAGCTTTTAATCATAATATTTTGTTTGCTGAACTAAGCCACATCCAAGAATGTTGACCCGGTATTTTTTTCTAGTTGGAGAGTAATTATGTACCTACACAGTAAAAATATATTAAAGAAAATATGACGAGTCGACAATAACAACAAAAGTGTCAGTGTACGAATTAGGCTAATTCTACCCAAACTTGTCGTAAAGGTTTTTCCAGGGACTATCAAAATATAGTATTTAGAAATGAGCTATTGTAAATATATTTTTCAAAATCTGCAAATTTTAATTTTGCAAAACCCTTCAGTGTATATGTTTTTATGGTTGTACAGTTAGTGAACAAATAAAATAGGTAAGTGAGGTTTTTGAGTTTAGTGAAATCGACACCATGAAAAGGTAAACTTAATATTAACGCACAGCTAATGATGCTATTGTAAATTCTAAATTATTCACCAAACATCAGTGCAGTATTCCTAGTTTACGGGAAATTTTAAGAGCCGAAAGTAGAAAAATTTCAAGAGAATACTCACCCTGAAATAACCAAATTGTTGAGAAAACGATCCTTAGATAAGATAAGGTGAAAATTTATAATTTAATATTATATATAATTAAGATAAAAATATTGTTTCTTAGTATTTATTATTTATAAAAAATAAGTTTTTATTATTCTTTATTGATAATTAAAATGAAAACATATATGTTAAAAGTTAATATACGCAATCCCCGAGGGCAAGAGAAGACCTGGACGGCCAACATGTTAGTCATGTATTCCGTATTGCTTAAATATGTCAAGTTTTGTATTACGTTAGGGGCAAATTATTGTTTGTTACTGCCTCGGGTGCTAAAAAATTTTGCTACGCCTCTGCATATTTATGTTTAAAAGTTTAGAAGGAAAGCTATCGAAAATAGCTAAACATCAACGACACGTGCAGCATTCATTATCCTGTAAATGTGTAAATAACATGATGTGGAGCGAATGAAAATATTCAAATGTAAACTTATAAGTCACATTAGGTGTTAACAGAATCGTATGAATGAGTTGCCTAGAGTCATAACTCACATAATCCAAAAATCGAGTTTTGAGATAATTGCAAAAAATGAACAGAGCACTGCTTTCTGTAATTAGAAAAAAATAATTACAAGATAAAAAGAACTTTTTATATACAACGTTTTTAAATTTTCTGTTGAATTATTATGCTCAAACTTGTACTTGATATGAAGTAAATAAAAAACAAACAAACAAACAAATATAGAATACTGAAATGTCATTTTGATTTGCATAGTAACGCACGTATATATTAATAATTTAGTTGCTAGGACCACCCCCTTAGCAACCAATAATAGTCTTTTACTTTTTACGGATTTTTCTGAAATAACTTTCTATACAAAACAGAATTAACTGAAAATGAATTCAATTCTGCTTAAAGATGGCAAAAAGTATTAAAATAATGCATTGGCATCGTGTTCTGATATATTTTAAAAGTTTCAAATGTCTAGCTAGTCGGGAAGTTAGTTAAAAATCGATTGCAAGATTTGTACTGGACAAACAACCACCGGACAAACAAGAATACGAGCTAATAAAAACGTTGTAATTATTGAACTCCCTCGAATATTAATGAGTGAGTCACTCTAGGTGACTCAAATATTGTTTAACAAAATTGTATCCTACCAATATAAAATATTCTTTAAGACGAAACCGGTCTAAATTGTCATATACCTAATACGTACAATAAATTTATCAAATGTTACTAAACCTTTTGAAATACCTAATTATTATTCTAATAATATGTTAGACTACCTTAATAGTTATTCATTTATTTCCGGATACTTACCCGTATTTAAGTCTGACATAAGCATTATTATAATAATATGTATGTGAGGTTTTTCTAAAATATGTATTTTCATACATCTTTTTCAAATGCATCATAAACATAACTATAGAAAAAAAAACTTTGAAAAGAAATGGATTCGAATTGGCATTCATTGGATTCCGACCTATTGAGTCATACGCGTTCTAACTAATTACGACAAAATTAACTAATATTTATATAAACTTACACCCTTAAATCTAGTACCTACAATATATTATAAATAGTATTGATTAAAATAATATTTTTTATGAGTAAATTATGCCAGAGAGAATCTGCTATAAAGGGAAATTTAATTAAACACATTAGCTGTTATCTTATACCCAGTGTTTTATCTACTCGCACATAAGCGGGAAGCAGAAATGAAATGTTTCCAACAGGGTAGCAAAGTTATCTACCTACGGTCCTACGCTACAGCGAGCTTTCGCGCATGGTCAAGACACCCTTCCGTCGCGCGCCTACGAATAAAATTCTAGTTCGCCCCTTTATTCCATCGTCGACAGTCGGGGAAGGCACCCGTCTGACTTTCTCCTCTCCTGATACAAATCGCGTTTTTCTCTCTCGCGTCAAACAACAAATTTGACAGATTCACTTCGTCAACTGACATTAGTAACGCGCCAAATCGCTCGATTCTCAGAAATACCGTACAGGCAACGTAAAGGAAAGTTATTTTAGTAATAATAATTTTGTTTTCTTAAAAAGTGTTTGATATTCCTTCAGATGGCTCCAGCGAAGTGGCGAATCATTTTTACGATCTTCTTTACGCTACTCTGGGTAAGTATTAAACACGTTATGTTGTTTTTTTATCAGAAAGAACAAAAGAAATGATGTTTTTTTATGTATTTATGATAACTGATTGAGCTATTACCACAAATTTTATAATGATAAGTTCAACAAGAATAATTAAGGGATAGACCGGGGCTATTTGATAATCATAAGTCATTGAATTGTCATTAATTATTCTTTAAGGTGTTCGATTCTGAAATTTGAAAATATTATCTACATATTATCATTGTGTGGGGTGAGTTTTAAATTAAACTGTCAAAAATATATAACAAAAAGTGTGACAACAGTAGTGTTTTTTTCGTAAAAAGTGACTGATGTCTGTTATGTTCTGGGGTTATAAACAGGAACCAAATTTAATATTATTAGCTGTTCCTTAGCAAACATATTATAAATATTTATTTACATATTATATTAGATGTTATTATATAATTTGTTTATAATTACTTAACTATCATTTTTGTGTTTTTTCATTTATAAGAAAATTGTGATAATTGTATCAGTCGAAAAGATGGGGTTGAAATTAAAGTTTATATCAATGTCACCGTTCATAATTTGTATAAATTATTGTATAGATAGTCGAACGTCGTGGGTCTCGTGTTCGAATCCTGAGTCTGGCAAGTGCACATATTGTTTTTCAATTTGTGTATGAGTCAGAGTATGGACCTAATAGGTTGAGCAAGTGGCTGACATCCATTCCTCGTAAAAACAAAATCTGTTAATGCAAATCTTTACTCTGTGGAGGCCCATATTATCTTATTAGGATCGAACATGGTCGGAAAAAAAATTTAGATCAGAAGAAACTGACGTAAATTATTCCAAGTGGGGCAACCATTAAATTTTTTGGGGAAATGTAGGATTAATAAACTCTATAAGTTCATTACATTGTACCAAAAATATTAATATTTAACAATTTAAGCAAATCTTAGTTGCCTGCTTTGAATTTCAGAATTAAGTAGATCTGTCATTTTTTAAGATCAAGAGCTGCACAGGGTTTCAAACAATTAATTACCCATTTTTGCTAATAAAAAGTTCATCTCTCAAGAATACAAAAACCATTTGAACCTCTAAAACAGAATCCAAATTGTTCTCACGACTCAATTTTGATGTTGTTTTATCAACAATGAATATAATTTTTTTCTAAATTTTAAAATGAAAATGCTTTTGTTAGAATTTTTCAGTTATACGAGTATAAAGAAAAATTATTATCCATCAATTTTGGCTTCTATCTAGACACTTTTTATTTCATGCAGGCAATCGTTTGATTGTTTTATTACTTTGTTTAGAATTTAAATGCTTTTTGAGTTTTTGCTGCTCTTTAGAATATAAAAATATCTCACTTTCAACACAAAGGAGTAATATTGTTTTAAACAAATATATTTTTGAATGATACCCAATAAACTCTCTCTCTACCCCTGATGGAAATAGCCCCAGTATTAATTAGGAATTGGATCAATTCCCGCCAAATTTTGAATTATATCGAGGTGTTCAGAGTTTATCCAAATATGATAATTTCATTAGAATTTATTGCTACCTATCTATACCTATGTATTATTTCGGAGTTTATATTATTATTTAAAAATAGGTTTTGCCGTACGACATTTTCATTATAGAACGTTTTGCGAAAATATTGTAAGACAAAGGCTACATATTATAATAAAGTTAGAAAATTATATTTTTAGTATCTTCCTAGTTACTTCAAATTTACTGACGTTGTTACAAAATAGCCCCCACCTATCTTGTACACAATATAATTAGGTTTCTTAATAATACATATATGAAAACAAGTAAATATAAAAATATAATTAATTTTTTAGACATTTTATTAACCCGCGCGATGTTTGTAACAAAAGTTTGATATCAAAACTTGTTGATTCCGGCGCTATATCTCACTCCTAGAGGTTGTACTTTCTCGTTTTATTTTGTTTCTCGAAGGTAGAGAATTCTTGAATGCAAGAATATTTGATTCCTGAAAGTTCAAGATTGGTTTATTGATTCCCCGAGATCTCGAGAATTCTCGTGAAAATTCTCTTTAGAGTCCATTTTTACTGGCGAATTTATAACAAATTTTAGCTCTTAAAATTTTCCCTAAAATTTTATTGAAAATCATGGACGACACTTTTTTTACTATCCTGGTAACTATTTATCGAATTCTCAAGATTTTACTTGACGCTTCTCTCTTCCTTGATAAATGAGAATTTCTATATTTCTGATTTTTTTCTTTTGAGAAACGACATTCTTTTTTTTTATTATTTCTCGAAAGTTCTCGAAACGAGAAATCTCGTTCACAACCTCTAGTTATTCCGTCTTATTAATAATATTCTCTGCTCCTTTGGTCGTATGTCAAAAGCAAAATAAAAACTCATATGCCCTACCAGCTGAATAATTGTTTTATCATAACGAATTGGCTTTTGAGGGATCCTCAATCTGCGATCTTCTTGCAGGATAATGAGATTAGATCAGTATATTTAAATGCCACGATTCTCAGTATTGTAACACCTAACACCAGTTCTTTTTCCAATAACTTGGAACTGATTCAGTTATAATAGTTAGATAATAAATGCATTTTAGCAGAGCTTAAACTAATATATTCTTCCAAAGGTGCTGGTCGTGACGGTATTCACTATATTTTCATAAAAAGACTGCGCTTAATCTCTCGTCCTCCCACTATCCATAATTTATAACGCATCACTTCAATCCGAAATATTTCCAACAATTTGGATAAAAAGCGTTTATCATACCTATTTTTAGAAAGGGCTATGTCTCCGACATGACTAACTATAAAGCTATATCGGTACTTATTATATATATATATAGCTTATTCACAAAAATATTTGTCACCATGTCAAATAATCTTTAACTAACTTTCAATATGGATTTTTACCTCGACGATCAACTTCAAACTTAGTTGCTTATGTAAACTACCTGGATAAATCTATTAACTCTGGTAAACAAGTTCACTCAATTTACACAGAGTTCAGCAAAGCTTTTGATACAGCCAATCACAAACTACTGTACAAAAAACTCAGCTACTTAAATTTTCATAACCCCTTCCTATCATTGCTGTACTCTTATTTAATTAACCATTCACAAAGTGTCGTAGTCACCTGTTATTCATCTACGCATTCCCAGTTCCATCGGGTATACCACAAGGCTCACATCTAGGACCAATACTTTTCTGCATTTTTATTAATGACATTACAAAAGTGATTCTCAATTCCAATTGTCTATTATACGCTGATCACATGAAACTTACCTAGATAATGTTCATATGTGGTGCATGGTGTACTCCGACAAGTGCTTTCATATGAAATTCATTCGTCGACGTTTTCCATACCAGGCAAAATACCATATAGATGCTCACTGAGGTGTCGGAAATCCGCGATCTCGGGGTGATTGATTCTTCTTTCATGTTCCACTGCCACTTTGATTCGATTATTTCCAAAGCCAATTCAAAGTTACGTTTTTTTTTGAGGCTATAGAAAGATTTCAAAAAACTTTCTACCAAAATTCTTCTTTATAATTCACTTGTACGATCGCAACTCGAATATTGCAATTCAGGATGGAATTCTCACTATACTAATAATTCATGTCAATAGATTGGAACGAGTGCAAAAACGTTTATTAAATCATCTATTTTTCAGCAATTACATTCATATTAACTTAACTTAGCCAATAATTATTCTTCCCAAATGGAACATTTCAAAATCCAATACATATTATAAAATCAATCTAGGTTACAATTTTCCGGTGGCTCGATTCTGCAAAACTTTAAATCTTCAAAGTGATCGAGTGGATCTGTTTTATTCTCTTGCCTGTTTCAAATTAAGTTGCTTCAAAATGCACGACTAATTGTATCTGGACGAATACCTTTTTATTGTATTTTTCTTTTCTTATATTATTGCCTGTCCTCTATATAATATGTATATATACTCGTACATTCTTATGGTTTGCTGTTTTTTTTTATTTTTTTTTTAAAATATTTTTCTTATCATTACTACTAATATGTTTTTCTTTTTTTAACCATTTTCAATAACAAAACTCTCAAATTTTATTATTTATAGCTGTTCTTAATATTCGATCTATTTAATTGCATTATTATGCTTTTTGTGTCCTTCTGTTATTGGGACCGTCACATATTATTTTCTATGATTGATCCTGTTGGCTGACCTAAATAAATAAAAACATATTTATATTCACGGAGTTAGAAATATTAAAGTAAAAAACCAAGCTCTTTTAAAAACTAATGTTATTTAAAATATTGATTTTAGAGCTTATTAAAATAGGAATCAAAAATTATTCAGAAAATAGAGCAAGCTTAAAATAAACAATATTATAAACTTTGATAAAAATGAATTATTCATAATATACACCTATGTAGTTTATCATCAGTTAATATTAAATTATTGCTACGGGATATTTTCATTTTATAAAAATAAGTTTTAATAATTTTCCATTTTTCTCAATTTAATAACATAATTTGATCTAACAGATGTAAACTTTTTACATAATTTTTTTTGTATGAGTTTTCAATCGTAGCCGAACTATTAATGTGTGATAATTTACTTTTTTATTATTATTTTACCAAGGTTTTGATCGTGATGTCCTGTCTATTGACGCTTCTCCTCCTCTGAGTGAGAATTCGTTGTTCAAGTAGTAGTGTTTCCATGAATTCTGTTAAATACGATTTTACTGAGCTCTCCCCAATGACAGGGTACATTTCAGTACCTCGAAATTTTCAATGATAACTGCAAGTCGCAGCTGTACTCTGCTTAGCTAAAATTTGTACCATTGAGTGTACAATATCCTCCTGAACATCACATTCATAATGGAGCTTCGACTCATTTCTTACCGTTAAATTACCAAATATTTTACTAATTGTGAGACCTGTTCTTTGGCCCAATATGAGCTTCAACTCATTTCTAGTCAAAGAAATACACAATTTTCTTTTGTCGATGGATACCCTGCTGTGGAAATCTATACACATTGTTTGGCTTAATTTACATAATTGGCATATAATACCTACCCGAGACTAAGGAATCCAATCCCGAGCCAAAATTGTAATCCCGGGATTTCGGGATTACAATTTGACAATCCCAGGATTGACATTTTTTTTTCATTGTTAATATACATTTTTTATATTTACAAATAACATTGATAAAATCGGTCAAAAATAAATCTACTATAATTTATACTATTTACGACATTTATTGTTAATGTTGTTTATCTGCGTTCAATCTTGGAAATACATAAGTTTAATGGAGTAAATAATATTGTAATATAAATAATAATGTGAATTAAATATGAGATTGCTGTTTTTGATAGTAAAGACTTAATGAATGGATTAACGAGATTTAAAATAGTAAAGCAAATAATCATGGTGTACTTAGGGCCTTATGGCCTTTTCGTTTCATCAATCTAATTAGTCAGCCAAATATGAAACTGCCGTGAACCGTATGAGATCATAGGTATCGAAAATAGCTCGGGATCCCGGGATTGGAATCCCTACCCGAGACTATACTACTATTATATTTGGTTTTGATTTGGTCAAGGATCGAGTATGACACTATCCTCTTACAAGAATTGTAAATTAATTTATTATTTGAATGATTTTTATTGTAAAATACTATATATACCACACACATTAAAATAATTGTATTAAATTGCCCAAAGCTTTTATAAGTGTAAATAATTAATAATTTTTACCAATCAATGATTTATTAACATTCAAAAACAGACAACCTTCATATTATTATCTAATGTAAATGTTGAAAACGCGATTTTATCTGAATAATAAAATACATAAATCCATAATAGAGATGGCAAGTTTGTAAATTCATCGCATAATATCCTTCTTTACAAATTTAAATTAATGTATATATTTTCACGTAATGACTAAATTTTTCATTTCGAAACCGATTTCTTCAATAGTTTTTGTAAATATCGATTAAATTGTTGGATATTTTCAAACGAAAGTGAAATCGTGAATATTTCATTACGTTGTAATTCCAAAATATCTATCTATATCTCACAGTGTCAACAATATCTAATTAAATGAAAATATACACGCATAACCTTTTACTTAGAATTTATATATGACATATTACAATACCTACATAACATTAAATAAGTAAGTTTTATTCTAAAATAATATTTATTTATAGAACTGTAACTAAAATCTTCATGAAAATTAAAATTCTTAAAATCAATTTTAATGCGATACTTGAACTTGCCAGTTATTGCAGATTTTAGCAATATAAAATATAGCTACCCTCATATTTTATTCGACTTTATTAGTAGACTTTTCATTTTATATTGGTTAATGTTGTAAAACTGATATCACATGAAATTAAAAACTCGAATACATTTTCAGTCTTTCTGAAGAGAGCTGGGTAATCGGTTTGAATGAATTGTTTTAACGTTATGTTTAAAATACAATTCGATGTAATTGATTAAATATACAAAATGGCTTATGTATCTAATTATAATTTTCCGTATTTTTAAGGATTCTTCTAATGTTGTTAAGTATTCTGTTATAACGAAAGTAATTTCCTCAACATTTTTATTATGGAGTCGACGAAATATCTACTCAATGCTTTTGATATGCGATTTTAACACATATTTTTTAAACATACATAATTTTGAAAAACACTTTCTAAGAAAATATATTATAACCAATAGAAAAAATCTTTTTGAAAAAAGTAAGCCACCCCGGCAAGGAATCGAACCCTGCATCTCCTGGGTTTACGCCCCGTCCGTTGCATTATCTCTATGCTATAAGGCGACGTACTAATTGCGGCAAACTTTAACTATTAGCCTTTTTAATACCCATTCATTAGCATACGCCGCCTTGTAGCATAGAGGTAATGCAACGGACGGGGCATAAACCCAAGAGATGCAGGCTTCGATTCCCTGCCGGGGGTGGCTTACATTTTTCAAAATAGTTTTTTTCTATTGGTTATAATATATTTTTTCAGAAAGTGTTCTTCAATAATTAGAATGGTACATTCTTAAAATCTTGTGAATTATTCGTTGAATAAAAATAATACTTTTTTTTTTTTTTTTAAATATTGATAACTTTGTGAAACGCTTGTAATAAGTTAAGGAAACACCAGGTAATAACAATTTTAATACAATTTATTATTGACATAATTGAATATGCGGATGAACGTGGGCCACTGCTTGACGACCACTAGTTTAGGTAAAATAAGATTTAAGATATGTATAGTATGCTATATTGAAGAGCGAATTATTATGCTGAAAAATGTATAAATTTTTTAGTAATGTGATTTTAAAATAATGATAAAATAGTAACTATTAATTATTAATCTAAGTAGGCAGGTATTTCTCTAAAATTATTTAAAGGAAACGACGAGATTCAATTTAATTCACTTAATGTTTCTTAGTGAGATTTAAATGAATTCAAAATTTTATTCATAAACGGAGGCTGACCATATTTTCTCGAGGCAAAAGGTACACAACGAAACGAATATTGTTAAATTTATAACAATTGTTCACTGAATGAAAACATTTAAGGGCCCACATACTCAGCGTAGGTCGAAATGGAGCTTTTATGGTATTTTAAGAACATAAACCTCATTCCTTAAACGTTGTAGATAATCTATTTATATAATTTTGAAGCCTTATTATCCTTTATATTTATTTTAAACATTTTATGACTACATAAAGTATTTTTATTATATAAAATAGTATTCTTCTAAACCTCTCGTTCTAATGTTTTAAAATATAGTCATATATCAGTACGTCCATGTGCAGTGGTGTTAAGATTTTTTAAATTCATTAATTTTTAAATGCATTTACAAAATTATTAGTAAAATTAATTTACGATAAAGAATGATATTTTATAATATTTTTGATCCCAAATTTGACAAAAATTAGGCATTTTATTAGTCAAAAATGGGCACGATTAACACATTTGAAGAAAGATAATTATAAAGATACTTATTATAAGCTATGTCTTTGATCATTCAAATGTGGTAAACATCCTACGAATAATGTTTGTTTTATAATAATTATTGACTTAAGAATAAGGTAGTTTTTTTTAAAATACGCCATTCAATTGGCATTTACCAGTAGCTAAGCTACAACATACGGCCGTAGCCATAAATTGACAAATAATAAATGAAGTAGGGAGTAAGATCAAGTTAAAGCGTGTGTTTGAACATGTACCTAACCGATTTTATTTTTTTAAATAACGGTACAGGTTCAAACACGCGCGTTACCATGATATTACTCCCTATTTCAATTATCGTTTGTCAATTTATGGCTACTGCCGTATGTTGTAGTTTAACCATTAAAAGCTCCATTTTGACCTACGCTGAGCATGTAGGCCGTTAATATACAGACGGCCCTCGAATTTTGTACGTTCTACTTGCGTACAATTTGCCATTTCGTAAATTTCTTAAAAATTAGATTTTTGAACATACATAATTTTGAAAAACGCTTTCTGAGAGAATATATTATAACCAATAGAAAAAATATTTTTTTTTGAAAAAAGTAAGCTACCCCGGCGGGGAATCGAACCCTGCATCTCCCTGGTTTACGCCCCATCCGTGCATTACCACTATGCTACGCAGTGACATATCAATTGCGACAAATTTTAACTATTGGTCAATTTTAATACCTACTTATTAGCGCTCTTCTAAATCAAGCTACTTTGGCAATCGATTTTTGTTTCTTACATCAAAGTAGGTACCTATTACTTCGATTGGTAGTACAAAAACTGTGCGTTTCTCCGTTCTAAAATCGTAAAATTAAGGAATAGGGGTGGTATTCAATTCAATCTCTTGTCATGTTGATGTCATTGATAAATAAATATTTTAAAGTGCACGTTTAATGTTTTTTTTTCACATTGCTCTTCTTTCGTACATTCAACATCCATATACATTTTCAGGAACCAATTACTTACGAAGTCGAGGGCCACGATCGATTTTTGTTCTGAATAACAAAATGTTAGAAAAAGGTTGGCAAGAAACGAACTTTTATAGTAGGTAACGAAAATGTTTGAAAGTATAATGTAAAAAAATCAATTTACTGAATTATTATATAAAACATTAGTATTTATATTAAATTCCAAAAATTCGTTTTGTTCTTTGATAGATATTTTAGTTGTGCCACAGTTGTAAAGATTATGATTATTTTCCCAATAATTAGCCACGACAATGGTGTAACAATTGAAAAAGTTAGTGCTTAAAAAAATTTTGGAATTTGATATAATTATAATCATATATTATCTGACTATCTGATCTTCAAAAAGAACACTTTCGGTAAAACACAGGTTAATGTAATTACGGCTTGGTTAGTTTAAGAATTTCGGGTTTCTGATAGGGACTCAAAATGTGAAATAGGGCTAACAGATATATTAAAAATTAGATGAAAATTCTGTACTTTATACATTTTTGAAAAAAAAATGGACTTAAGTACCTACAACAGTCTGATTCTGAGATACAGATATTATACGGTTGGAAACTTATTTAATAATGATTGGTATATTTTAAAAATAAACAAATGATGAGTCTTTACGTATCGGTACATTATGAATTATGACGTATGTTTATCCACTGATTACGTCATCAGAGTTGGCTTATACATAACACGAAACTGTATCATTTTTGGAAAAAGGGGAAACTATTAATAAAGCTTTATTTAGGTAACATGACGCACAACCTGTTATATTTTCTTATACTGACAATAAGGGCACTAGGACGCCGAATTATAATTTATTTATTTAAGAAAACAAAACATTGAGGACATAGCAAATCAAAATTCAGGACGTTCACAACACGAGATTTATATTATAAAAAATATTGCCCTCACAAGAGAGAAGAAGAAAAGATAGAAAAACAATTTTATACAGTATAATAAAGTTTAAAAACAAAATGCACAGCGCATCATTGAAAATGTTTATTTTTTTCTTTTATTGTGTTAACTGTCAATTCATAGTGGAAATGCATCGTATTATTAATTTAATTAAATAAAATATCTTTTATTTAATAATATCTGAACCGATTTCGTCCACCTCAGAGGGACATTTTCAACTAAAGAATATTCAACAAAATAGGCATTTATTATAACAAATTAAAAAAGTGACAAAAACAATCAACCAAGATATTAAATAAAAGCCGAAGAAGTACTATCAAAAATAGCGTTTTAGTAAATTAAATTAATAATGAAAATGTATACGTCTTTAAGGAGCGCATTGACTAGTCTTGCACCCATCGCTAAAAGCTGGTTCGGATTAGTCGAGTGAAGAGTAAATTAGTTACTAAACGTGTACGAACAGAGAAATTTAGTCGAGTAATTTAGTAAAATCATTTAGTCGAGTCAATCCATTTTGTTCTAATTTTTCGGTCGAGTAGCGATCCCTAAATACTAAACAAGCCACGAGACAAGTATGAACACGTTATCTTTAGTCAAGTTCATTGGTTGTCGTAGAATTTTTCCTCCAATTCTTCTAATATAGCTATTATATATGAAGTTATTAACTTATTAATTTTTTGAACATACATAGTTTGAAAACACTCATCACTCATGAATCAGGTTCACCATGCAGGTTCGAACCTGCTGTCTTTTGGTTATATATTTATCAGAAGTGTTTTTAAATTATGTATGTTCAATAAAAGAATGTTAAATTCTAAATCTTGTGAATTATTCGTTGAATAAAAAAATAGTTAATTATTTATTTTTGTTTTGTTAAGTTGTGCCCTGTTAATTTTCACACGTCACTCACTAATGTACTGTGTTCGGACACTTTTCAGTTACTAAATCATTTAGTGGTAACTAAATCATTCGCCACTCGATTAAACTACCCGACCAATCAAAACCGGCCTTGATGGTGCTTGATAGGCTTGACTCGAGGAAACAGATATAATGTAGTATCATTTCATTTTGTCGTGTGTACAAAAAACTGAACTATCTTTGGTATTTTGATCAAACTAAAAATCGATTAAGGAGATTTTTGTTTCCGAGAAAAATCGATGTTTTTTTTTTTAAATTAAATAAAAAAGCTATTTGGAACATTTTGAGAAAACTTACCATACTACATTTCATTAATAAAATGATCATAAAAATAAGTTATAGTAAACTTAAAACGCAAGATGAATGTTGATTTAAATATATATATTATATATATATTAATATTTTACAAAATGTTAATTGTCACTAAAAAGCACTACACTCTACACTTTCGCTTAATAGAAACTGTTCCGTTGAAAGAATAGATCGTATGCTCAGTCTACCTATAATAAATTCAACTTTTGTGTTTAAGCTGACTTGCAAACTTTCGTGCGAAAGAAGCCCATCTTCGGGAAAATGTCTAAATTCAGTAAAGAAAATGAATTTTCTTTTCCTATTTATAATTTATTACCTACTCGGAAAATTTTTGATTAAAATTCTAAACGGTTTATTCTTTTCCTAGTAAGGTTTCCATTGCGCTTGCAGTAATCCCCCGAAAAGACACTTCAATTAACGAACAAAACAATTTTGTTTTTTGTACTTTCCCATTTTTATTATTTTTCAAATAAATCAATATTAGTCGACGAACTAAAAAAAATTTTGTTTGTTAATTTAATTACAATGACGTTCCACAAATGATTAAAATAACGGAATTAATTGTAATTATAAAGACACTTAAGCTGTGATTATATTATGGTGCACGTCACGTACTGTCACGGCGACAAATTTAGTCTATGGTTTTGTCATTTTGCAGAATATTAAATTCAATGATGTAAGTCTCAGTAAATTCAATGATGGAGAGTGCCAACTATAATGTATTAGTATTTTGAATTATTATTCATTATTCATGCTAATTTCAATTAATTTTAACAGTTTCTACGTGTGCGTACGTTAAAATTACTTACGATATTACATCCATAGATAATAGACAATATTCCTATGGAAAATACATAGTGCCAACCGCTAAAAACAAAAAACACGCGATTTTGATATGAGTCGAAAATGTGTAGGCATATAGAAAATGATAAACGTTCATTGAGTCATGCGAGTGTAGATGCAGTGCAGTACGCGTGAGGTGACCTCATGGTTGTGCTGGTGATTTTGGCAGAATTGACTGACAATGATCGTTTAAACTTTAAATGTTTATAATGTGCTACGAGATGGGAGAACCAGTCTGATAACATTTTAAACAGCAAGAAAAACGACATTAACACCTTTTTCCCGTAGCGGCAGCTTACTGTGACTTCACGTGATAGTGCGCGACGTGCATCATAATATAATCACAGCTTAACAGACAGAAATTTATGGTTTTATGATTTATGTTACGATGAATGGATACAGGATTGTTTCACTGGTTACTGAAATAATAAATTTATCAAAAAACATACATATTAAAAAAATCTGCTGTCAAAGTCTTGGCCGTGACCAACTTTTGCATTTCGATCGTATTAATCTGTTTAATTGAAGGTTTGTCGTTAATCATAAAATTGTAAAATTACTGTATTAAAAAATTGGCGATGCATATATCAATATTTGACTTTGATTTTGTAGGTATGGATGTGGGCATACATGTAATAATAAAAAAATACAGCTGTTAATCAATAATTATCAATCTTGATCGTTGACATTGAATTGGTGAAAATCATGATCACTAGCTGCATAACAATGAAAGTTTCCCTGCATAAGAAAACTTACCAATTCTTAACAAGTATTATATTTCATAGAAGTAACGTCTAAGGTGCACGAGAAACCAAGAAAATGTAAGGATACACGTGTAGTTAGTTATAAAGAAAACTTAGCTCAAGGTAGAATATAGGAGCACAATTTATAATGGTTTGTTAAGAAGTAAATATTTAAAACTTGTAACTTTTGTATTGAATTACTAAAATTATAAGTTTATCTATAGTCCAGTCATATAATTAAGGCTTTATCTGGAAATAACTCCCCTAAAGTCGAGGTATATTATATTGTATAGTACTCGGTAATAATATATAATAAATCAACTCTTGTAAATGCTGTGATACAGCCACCATTTTGGAAAACTACAAATTTGCCAGACACAGGATTCAAACCCGAGACCTACACGGACACGTTACCACTTGTTAATCGCGATCTTTATTTAATTTCGTGAATATGTCAGCAAGATAATATCCAATTTTGGGTAACCACGGAATTTTAATCTATCAAATAATCAAAATTTATGATACAGAAAATATGGCAACAGCTCTTGCTGCAGCTCTAATACTATATCAAGAATGTTACTTCGCCGTGCCACCAGACTTTTGCTACGAAAACAGGACCATGTAGCACTTAGACTATATATACATCTAGACGCCACCCGTTGCATTGCTAAATGAAGCCGCGTGCCTTGCGTTTGGTTTGTGGGCGAGCGAACGCACTCGTCTACAAATGTTCGAGACCATAGACCATTTCGCTAGTGGTTCGCACTCATGCATCGTTTTTGTTCAGGCCTTGATGTAGCAATTATCCATGTATTTAAATACAGTGGATTCTAGATCTATCATGTTTAAGGGATCATATGAACCAAACGATAAAATTGGGTAAACGGAGTCTAGAGTGGACATCGTTTGACTCCAGCAAAGGACCAGATATTCGTCATTAGGTTGTCTGGGGACGTCTGTGGTTGTCGATGCGAAAAGTCAGGGACAGTTAATTATTCATTCATTGGTTAATTTCATACAATGGTGATAGCCAAAGTTTCGAGAAGGTAGGGGGGAGGGGAGAATCGGTTTAATAGCAAACAAAAGCGGTAATTATTTTTGTATGCTAGTATGTACATACTTATATTATATTACGCAAAAAATGATCAATATAACAATCGATGACTTCGTCCACTACCGAATTTCACCATGAGGGTGTGGCATTAGTAAGTAAATTAAATTCCACTCTGTCTTAACATATTATTCATTTCTTTATTTATAGATGTATGCAATGACTCTGTCCATCCTGGGTATTCGCGAGGCTTGGAAAGGTGGTCATGGAAGAGTTCACAGCCTTGTGAGGTCTCTAGAAATTCCTGCCGCTGCAGCATCTGCTCCCCTTCTACTTCTTCCTGCTCTCGCTTGTCGATCTCCGAAGTCGCGTGCCTCACAGAACCTGATGATGGTAAGCAAAATATATAGCAATTGTCGTAATAGATTTTTGGATTTCCACCGTGTCTTCTTCTTTCCTCGACGTTTTGAACTCGTTTCAGAAGCCGTTTTCATGTATCAATTCATTGAAGTGTGTTGTTAGGTGGGTGAATGTGAACGTCGTTCTAAGTGCGCTAATTCCACTTTAACTACACAGATCATTTTCAACAAACTTAGAAATCGTGAAAGTCTAAAACATTTTATAGGGATTATATATTTAGTTAAAAAGTCTTTAAGGTAGGTACAATATAGAAAACTTAATAAATTAAATTTTAATAATAAAATAATATGTAATAATAATATGGCATCCTTTATCAATTTCACAATTTACAACATTTTTTAAAAATTGTAAGTTTATCTTTGATTAAAAATATAAAATATTTTTCTTTTTAATGTTTTCAGATACATAATACTATTTATTGATTAATACAGTTTAAATTGTAAATTATCAAAAAGAAAAATATCTAAAATTGCAAGCTTCGTATTTTTCCGCTAGGTGTCTCTGGCAGGTAGAAGATTCGCCTTAATGTATGAGTTTTGATGCCAGTAAATAATATATTATGATTATTACCCTTTCTAGAAAATTCGGTACAGTTCGGTTATGAGGAATACAGCGGAAAACACATTTTGAAAATACCCGATATACTGGATTATTTGTTAGTTTGGGTTAGTTTAGGTTGGGTTAGGTTAGTGTTTGGTTAGGTTAACCTAAGAAAAAATCCAGTATATCGGGTATTTTCAAAATGTGTTTTCCGCTGTATTCCTCATAACCCAACTGTACCGAAAATTGTACTAAATACACTAATACATAATATTTACAATTCATTATATCGGTGATGTACTATAACATTGTTATTTGAAAACACCTTTATATAAGATTTGGCAAAGAATTTTGAAGTTATTAGTGTAATTAATTAATCAAATTATAAATCATACATCATTCATACTTTAAATATAATAATTATAGTACACTCACATTGCCACATAACTTATGAATTATTAATCAATTCTACGGTTGTTACATTATTTTGAGGAATTAGTATAATATGATTCTAGGTATTGAAAAGAAAGGTAATATTTTCATGATAAATTATTTTACCCGTTTTAGATATACTTATAATAACTTTCGGATAAGTTGATTTAATATTCAACATTGCATTAATGTTTAAAAATTTCGAGGAAATTTAAATGTTGGAATTTGTATTATAATATAAGTTCAAAAGCTTTCCTGGAAACACAATTACTTAGTTGGTAATATGATAACGTAGGCAATAATAAACATTGCTTTTCAAAATAAATAATAATACATCAATAATACATAATATAAACAATATTAGATTATAACAACAATTGGGTCTATTCTATAATTATCGACCGCTAAGGTGATAAAGTGATAGATATTATCAAACTAAGAGTAGGTTTGTATCAAAGTATTAGCACTTATTGTAATAATTGCAATAGGTTGGTTGTATTGTTGCAATACGTGTTATATTTTAACAGCAGTAATGGGTCTATTCTATACTTATCGACCGCTAAAGTAATAAAGTGATAGATATTATCAAACTTAGGGTAGGTTTGTATCAATGTATTAGCACTTATTGTAACAATTACAATAAGTTGGTTGTATTGTTGCAATAAGTGCTATATTTTAACAGCAGCAAGAAGGCGCTGTTAAAATGTAACACTTAATTAATAATAATTAATTACAACCAACGTATTGTAATTTTACAATAAGTGTTAATACTTTGATACAAACCTGCCCTAATTTTGATAATATCTATCACTTTATCACTTTAGCGGTCGATAAGTACAGAATAGACCCAAATATGGTGCTCGATTCTTTTGATTGAAAATAGATAATTTAAAAAATCCACAGAAAACATACCTGTTAGAATAAAAATACAAGAACACTAATAGAGTGAGAAGGATTTGAAGATGTTTTACTCTCCGAGTGAGTACCTAATATTATTCTTATGGCAATTGATCCATATATGACGCATAAACATCAATAAAATTATAATAACTACGTTATAGCCACGATCTCACGCAAATTAATCACTGTTACTCTGGAAGATCTATTCAGGCGACTTAACTGGGTGAACAGTGGAAATTCCTCAGTCACCTGCGTTTTGCGGACGAGAATGTTATTTTACAACGTTTTTATTAGCTCGTATTCTTATTTGTCCGGTGGTTGTTCATCCGATACAAATCTTGCAATCGATTTTTCACTCACTTCCCGACTAGCTAGACATTTGAAACTTTTAGAATATATCAGAACACGATGCCAATGCATTATTTTAATACTTTTAGCCATCTGTAGAATTGAATTTTATATGAAAAGTTATTTCGGAAGAAATCCGTTATCCAATCCACTATTATCGGTTGCTAAGGTTGCTTGGTGGTCCTAGCAACGAAATTATTAATATATACGTGCGTTACTATGGAAATCAAAATGACACTTCAGTATTTAGTAATTCTATTTTTGTTTGTTTGTTTGTTTTTTATTTAATTCATATCAAGTACAAGTTTGAGCATATTGAGCATAATGATTCAACAGAAAATTAAAATCGTTGTATATAAAAAGTTCTGTTTATCTTGTAATTATTTGTAAACAAACCAGAAGACCTTCAGAATAATGTCCGGAAACTTGTACGTATGCAATTCGCCGTATCACACTTCACCGTGAAATGTTGTATCGGAAATATATGACCTTGTATTAAAGACATTCCAACCTCTTTTGGTCGTATACTCGTAGTACTGACATACAATTTTCATGTCTAAATAAAACACGGTTCTTGCCGGCTTAAACTTTACAGGAAGCCAGCAGTAAACATATTTTGAAATATAGCCGATATACTGGATTATTAGTTATGTTAGGTTAGGTTAGGATTTCATTCTTGAATTCATGAATTTTGCCAAAATCAACTATGAAAATTGAATTAATGTTCATATTTAATCTAATAAAATTGGAGACCGTGTAGTATAGGGTCATCTCTTTTCGATAAGAAAGCTCACGGCAAACCGTGTGACGGTGAAATGTTTTACGTACAGTTTACATGTAACCCTTCAGAACAGGATACAGGAACTTGCAAACGAAAGCCTCAGCCGGATTAAAGATAAATGTTCCGAAGACAAAAGTAATGATAAACTGTTTTGCTGAACCAAAAGTAATTCTCATCAATGGCACTCAAATCGAACGGGTCAACAACTACGTCTATCGGACAACAAAATAAATTTCAATTGACGGTGGTATGTATAACGACATTGCTCGCAGAACCAAACTGGCATGGAGTGCATTTGGACTCCTAAATAGTATCTTCAAAAGTGAATTCCCATTGTGACTAAGGATTATGTTTTGGATTATTATTATATTATTATATTTTTTTTTATATATTTTTTGTATAATACATATATATATATTCAGATTTTTTTATTTTATTTTTGTATACCTATAATACTATTAGATAATGCTTATAAATTGAACAATGGTATGCAATTAGTTTGTTTGGTTTGTAAGAACCCCTCTTCGGGTGAAGGCCTCCTCCAAAGTGTTAATCTCTGGCCTCTCTGGTTTTTGATTAATATTTGATAATAAAGAAATCCCGAATCACGAGAAAAGATTCCCGAGATCCGGGATTTCCCGAAATGTTAAAAATTTCAATTCTCGAGATTCGGGATGGAAAATCTCGAAAATATCTCGAGAATTTCCGTCGAGAAATTCCCGAAACCCAACTCTAGCCACAAGCAACTGTTCCGAAATCGGTAGATAAAACAATGTTAGCACCCGGAGAGTGAAACATGTGAGTTCTAATTGGAAGAAAATTTTCATCAACTAATTTCAGTCGATAAAATTAATTGTGTTCACAGCAATTTTAAAACCATTATCAATACTATATTGTATAGGTCTAAAGTGTGAAATTGGGGTGTTGAAAATTTACGGAGGAGGTCAAGGCCCGCGAAGGGTCGTAGAAAAATTGTGAAGATGGTCAGGGTGTAACAAGATTAGGCTTAAACAGTTTTAGGCCATATATACAAACATATTTTTCACGCATTTAAATGTATAAATAATATTTTATACAGCAAAGAAAAGATGTTTTACATGTTTTTTAGAACTTAAAATTTTTATTATACATTTGAGAGATAAAATTCTAGAAAATAAAATAAATATCATCTGAATTATTACATTACATACAATGTAAGTTACTAGAAATACATTTATATGAAATCCTACTACCTACATGTTTTTCATTATCTATCTAACTTTAAAAAATATACGAATTTTTTTCATCAGAATATGTGGTTTTGTTTTTTGCGCCCCCTTTTCTACAGCTTTTTATACTTTTTTTATAAATCCTTTAAAAATCAAGCCGAATGAAGTTTTGTAGTGATTTGTACTGATAAAAAAATCAGTAGATATCAATTGTTTGAAGGCTAGGTAAGGTGAAAGTCACCAACAATGGCCTTCTCATCTTTGAGGAGCATCGTGAATGTACCGCGTATCTGTATGTACAGGTCAAGATGAAGGATTCCGGTCAGGATAGAGAGTGCGTCCGTGGGTGTTGAACGGTAGGCTTAGTGAATGGCTTAGTGCAGGGGCGGGCAAACTTTTTGGATGGAGGGCCAAATTCAAGAATTCAAAATGAGCGGCGGGCCGCAAGTAAAATACAATTTTTAGATATACACTATTTATTATCACGAAAAATAAACATTACCAAAAAACTAATAAGAAGAATGAAAGTGTTGTACATTTTTCAACATTTTTTCAAATGTAGGTGTTAATTTTGTAGTTGATATTTTCAAAACTGCTTGTAAATGGGCATCGGAGATATTTGATTGCAAATAATTTTTATTGATGTTCATGATCGAAAATGTTTGTTCACATATATAGGTTGATCCAAAAAACATTTTTCTTGCATAATCTTTAAGTTGGTCGAATTTGTCTGAATTAAGGGCATTGTAAAATTTGGAGATTTCTTCATGACGATATAATTCTCTTAAATCAGTGTCACACTGCAGATCAATAATCTCAAGTTGTAGCTCTGTCAGTACACTATCAATATCTATTGAAAATGGATCGCGTACTATTGCTAAACTTGTCTCAATTTTTCTGAAGTCACCAAATCTTTGTGAAAAATCGTCATTCAGTGCTTTAATTATTTTACCATATTCTTCAAATTTATATTCTGGTATATTCAGCAACTTCAAAGTTGGAAAGTGGTCCACGTTGTTATTTGATATTTGTCGAAGGAATAACTTGAGTTTTAATTGAAATCCATTCAAACTTTTTACCATATCATGGGCATATATTTTTTTCCTTGCAACGCAGAGTTAAAAGTATTTAAATGTGTCACGATGTTAAACATAGAAAATAGTGGTTACATGGTGCGAGACGAGACGCAAAGAAGACGTACTGAGATAATATATTTAAACAACAAATTCTTCAAATTTTAATCTATTGTCAATATTTTTTAAAAAATATATAAAAAAGTTATTCGTAATCAGAAGTACAATTAATGATGGCGGGCCGCAAAATAATACCCGGCGGGCCACATGCGGCCCGCGGGACGCAGTTTGCCCTCCCCTGGCTTAGTGCTTAGGCTTAGTGAATGACAACAGCGCACTGCGCTGCCCACTTGAGACAATAAAACTATACGCTGGCAACGTAGGCAGCAATCCAGATGATAATGGTATCATAAGTTTTTCTGAGTGGCCTTATCCTCAGACATCCATCACCAATCAAAGGATCAACTCTCTTCTTAAAATTACTCAACCCGCCTTCAAACCGTGATGCCGAAAAATACTGAGACGCGAACAATACATCAAATGACGTTGGATGCGGCGTCGAAGACCTGGCAGCGAAAGTGGGATGCCTCCACGAAGGGGAGACACAGATATTTGTTCTTTCCTAATGTCCAATGGTGATTGAAGATAACCAGTTTGACTCTTGACCATCACACCAGTGAATAATTATTGACTGGTCATGGTGGATTCGCTGCCAAGCTCTTGTCACGCGACCAACATATCCATGTGGCGGAAAATTACAGGATGTAAACCACAACCTCTGGGAATGTCTGAGAATGTGCTCCGAAAGGGAAGGGAAGTCGGTCCGATCCGCTGTTGGGCCCATCGGGCCGTCTGACCTGGTGGCCACAAAGGCCAACTATAATGCTTTTAAAAATTATGGGGTCTTTTTGCGGACGCGTAGATATCTTCACGTAGTTTAGTATGTCCATATTGTTTTAGCTTTGTTTTTACATATAAGTATGAAAATTAATTAGAATCACTTATTATTGTTAATTATCCGTGCTCCTCTCTTCCGTGGGAAATTTTATGAGAAAGTCTCTGTAAACTCAGTCAAAGCACACTTGAGTGCGTGGCGACTTCAGTCTTGGGCATCTGGTCCAGATACATTCACAGGCGTAAACAACTGCTGATGCTTTACATCCAAACATATGGCCTCGTGATACGATCGACTAAGACCGAGTGTGGTGCGGGGCGGAATGGTTTGGAGGGAACTATTAGGTAGTTGATAGCAATTATTTCAGATAGTATGATTAAGTATGAAGTATTCGAAGAATTATATTTGGATTGAATTACAGAATTGGAGATTAAATCAAAACAAATTTTTGATAATTACTAATACCAAATCTAGCCTACCCTATAAAAATACCCTATAATTCAGCGATTTCCAAACTGGGAGGTGCGCCTCCCCGGGGAGCCACAGACTATTGCAAAGGGAGACGCGGACAGGATGATGAATTTGGATTGACTACTGTTGAAAAGTAAAACTTGATTGAATTATCATGCGATACTTCGTTTAAACAACAATTTCAGAGTTTTATTTTTGTTGAATCGAAGTGAAGAATGTAATATTTTGTCAAGCAAAGCAATGCAAGTACTTCTCCTATTCGTAACATCATCATATTTATGCGAAACGGGATTTTCTGCATTAACTGCAATACAATACAAATATCGAGCCCGTTTAGAAACCTAAAAATAATTTGAACCAAAGTCAAAACAATTATAATACAAATCGATACAATCATCCCGACATCTCGCAAGTACACGAGCGGTAGTAAGTACATAAGTTTCGTATTCCTTGAATCTAGAAAAAAAAATACATTCAGAATGGGAATTTTCTGCCGGAGCCGTCGAGACGATTCAAGAAATCTATTTCATTCCCCGCCAAAGTGCAAATGCTATATTATAGTATTGTTTAATTATTTTAAATATTTGTCAGTTGAAAACGCACCCCATACCGAGAAGGTGGCCGATTTGAGTAACGGGAAAACAATAGTAATACCTAAACATCGTATTATAATAAATGTTACGAGCTACTAATTATTACAGTGAGTGCCCACAAGTACCTGTAACAATCTCTTACGACCGCATACCACGTGTGTATTTCTAGGACGATTTGGCGCCGGGACAACTGGATGCCACGCAATTCGAAAATAAATATACGTTAGGTACTTATACGTTTTTAAAAAAAAATATTTAATATTATTATTTATATTTAAATTATTATTTTATGATTTAATAGTTCGTGAGAATTTAAATATGCACACGTAAATAATGATTTAATCGTGCATATGTTTAAGTTCCAACGAAAAAAGAGTTTTTTATTTTTATATAAAGCCTTGGCATGGTAATTCTCAATCCGCAATAAAAAAACATTATGTTAAGAGTAAAATGAATTAAAACTACTTAGTAGTAGATAGAAACTGGTTAAAATTCATCGTCTACGTTCTGTTTACGTGTCTACGACAGTGCGGCGTCCAATTGTCCTGGCGTCCAGTTGTCCCATTCCCCACGTGTGTATTGTGATTAATTGTGCGATCTTTAAAAATGTATCCATAATGTTATTATGTTAATATTATAAATATATCTCTGCGCAGAGGCATCAAATTACAAGAGCCATAAAATTATTCTCTTCACTTTTGCTACATAATTATCTGATCCAAGTCCCTCTACCGAAATCCCAAAGATATGAAACATTTCTGAGCATCCTAATACTGCATCTATTTAGGAGGTGTTATTAATACTTACTTTATGTCTACTAATGAACCATCTAAGAATGCATTTGGAAACATGTAAAGTGTGTTAACTGTGCTACTCAACGACATTTGACAACTCGCGGTTAACGCGGTCATTGGTGGCCGTGTTAAAAAATATCACATCTGACAGTTAACTTCCCGTGATAACTAACTGTCAAAATATCATGTTTGTCACTTTCTTTATGTATTGATTTTGTATTTAAATGCTATGTTAGAGTAATAATACATCAATTGGAAAAGCCTTGAGTCTGGGCACTTATTTCGATCGCTAAGCGACTGCAATTAATATCCACGGGTTTTACCTTGACGATGTCGTCCAATACAGTATAATAATATAATCTCGCATCCACGGTGGCTCAGTTATTACACTTGGTTAAGGATACTGAGGTCATTACAAAGATATAAATAGTCAATTTCACATTCGTCCTGAAAATGATGAATTTTGATCTTCTTTTGGGCACTCTTTGTACTACTCATTGTCAAACTATTCTCCTAGCCCTGTAGGAGTTGAGTGAATGGCTAACCACTAAATAATCGCAAATAATTTGTATGTAATTAAAATAGCACGTGCAAAAGAAGCATCCATATACAATAAGTTGTATATTTTTAAATTTATAATACTCTTCTATTATCTGGGGTCAAGCTTATTTTCATTCTTTGGGCCATACATTTTCAACACGAGACTTTTGCATATGTGAAAAGAATAGTTAGTAGTAGAATGTTAATACAAACCTCCACTCTGTGTAGGCCCATATGATCCTATTAGGATCGGACATGGTCGAAAGAAAAGAATAATATAATAAAATAAATCCGGCCTTGTTGTATTATACTCATCTTATTGAAAATAACGCGTGAAAAGTTTTTTCACATTTATTTTCGTTTGTTATTTACATTCTGAGAAACGCAAGATTAGTTTCTTTAGAAATTGTAAGATTACAGTTTTTTTTTGCCTGTAACTGTGTGTTCATAAATTAAGATATTTTGATGTATCTGAAAGATAAAATAAATCCTATAATATCGTATAATAATACCGGCTATCTTTTTTCAAATTATTTGCCACCCATAAATGATAAAAGTGTGTCCTAGTAGTTGCTCAAAATCTTTATCGTTTTCCTCACAGAGTTGTCGGAAAATATTTAACGAAAATGGTTTGATGTGAAGAAATTTACAGTTTTAATAATGCAAATGACCTCATATTTTTCGCAACCAAATGTTGACGATGGCAAATAAATATATTTAGGAACTTATATTTCTGTGATAATTTACCTGTTGAATTTAATTTTATTTGTTTTTTATATAGTTTTAATATTTTGTTTTGTCTGAAGTTTGCTTTGGCCCTCAAAAGTTATTTTATAGCTTGTGGCTTCCGGTCGAGAAATGCGGATTTAGACAGTAAACCAAAGCTTATTGGTTTTTTGAGGATTTTTAATAATGTTTCAAATATTACTTTGATGCTTTTAAAAAATACGCAAAGAAAATGAAAATTAATTTTATCAAAGGCATGCAATGCCGATATACCTAATTCTAAAATCCTGCGTTTTTACTCGATTTATTAATCCCAATATTGAATAATGCTGGAATCTCAATATTACGGGATTGGCTTTCATATACTTAGCATAGCACTCTACCTGGGTTTCATTGATTATAAAAATGCATTTGATTCTCAAAATGATACACGCCTTGTATAACAGAACTAAGGAATCTATAGGCACTATATAAATTTTCTGAATACCATATACAGTGATGCAGCAGCCAGCACAACGATTCATAAGCCGTCTTGCAGATTTCCTATTAGCAAGGGTGTCCGACAAGCTACTCTGAAATATCTATTCAGGTGACAGGAAGAACAGTGGAATCGCCATTTACGGCGAATACATCATTCACCTGCGTTTTTCAGACGACACCATTGTCTTTGCGAATGACCCAGGATGCCTTCAGAACATGATGCAGGAACTTGGAAATAAAATCCGCAAAATAGGGTTAAAGATAAATGTTTCAAAGACAAAATTAAGAATAAACTGCTTTGCTGAACCAAAAGTTATCCTCATCAATCGAGCAGGTCAGCCACTGCATGGAGTGCATTTTAGGCACCTGAATAGTATCTTCAAACCGGATTTGAAGAAGAGAGCTTTTAATTAGGTAGCCCTTTTGGGCAAAATAATCTTCCCGAAACCGAACTCGAGGGATTTATTTAAAATTCAAACCTTCTTGTTTGTATATTCCTGGTAAAAAAATAGAATTATAAAGATTGACATTGACGATTTCTTAAGAAATGGAATTTAGAAATTTACAATAAACTAGATTAAACTTTTATCATTTCTAGAGATTTCTAGATACGACAGATTTCATTCAAAAATTATGAATGTGATTTATTTCTCCGTCATAATATAATTGTTCACTATCTGACCAAAATATGTTGTGTTTATAAACACGTTCATGATACTATGACCATGGTTACTTAGTTTATAAAATTCCTACGTGATATCGACTACATTTATGATGTCTGATGATTGATAGCTATAATCCTATTTTTTAAGTATTGCATCGTTTTTAAAAGAATATTTTAAAAAATAATAATTCATTTGTTCATTCGTTTGATGAAACGAAAGTTACCCAAAGCTATCAAAAGCTATACTAAGATTAAATAGTATAGGAGGTATAATACGTTAAGAATGGACAAACATAAATTCTAGTTTTAGATATACCTAAACATCCCACAAAATACAATTCTTAAATAGCACACAAATATCACTGGAAAAAGGACAAAGAAATATTTTTATATACCTACCTACTTAATTCAGTGACTCGCGACCTATATTTCACTTCACGCATACTTTTGTGGCACAATGAAGGATATTTATATACCTACCACCATTTTTGGATCCTTAATAAGTATATTTCAGGCATTTTACTTTACCAATTCAAAGAGTTCGGGCAGTAACTAGAGGGTATCAAAAGTGATTTTTGTGTACCATTTAAAGACGATTCAGCAGTCATAGAAATATTAATATTCTGTACCATATAAGGTTTTTGGGTTGTCAGTGTTGACAGAGAAAGATTTCTTAAGAATGGTTATGCAACGAGGTTGAATTGCCGAGAAAAAATGGAAGATTGTTGGCACGTACAGATGGCAATTTTTAAGTCCTTATTTATAATCGTCATTATTGACATTATGTTATAATGAATACGAAGAAGTAGAGACTGAGGAAAGCGGAAGGAGCTAGTAAAAACCGTCATGCAGTAGTGGATTAAGTGGTCATTACGGATTCCAATCCCGGGATCCCAATCCCGGGATCCCGAACTATTTTCGAAACCTATGAATCCCGGGATTGGTAAATATAATCTCGAAATTTTCGGGATTGATTTTTTTATCAATTTTTATGGAAAATAAAATAAAGACGAAAATATAACAGAAAAAATACTTTTAATAACAAATAACTACATTAAAAATAAACTGATTGAATGAAGTTTGATTTATTACCCATGTGTAAGTTGCCAATTAATTATATTTTTTCACATAAATTAATAAAAATGAGAAAGATTGGAAAAAACAAAGCTTCGTACTTTTAACAAAGTAATTCCACTATGATCTCATACGTTTTACGGCAGTTTCATATTTGGCTGACTAATTAGATTTATGAAGCGAGAAAGGCCATACACCATGATTTGCTTTACTATTTTAAATCTCGGTAACCCATTCTTTAAGTCTTTACTATCAGAAACAGCAATCTCATATAATATTTATGTAAACACTAAACACAATATTGATTTTACGAAATTTTATAAATGAAAATCGTTTAGATTTGTACCTAAATAGTTTAACATAAATTGAAAATTCCACATAATATGTACAATGCAGGGTAACATCCGTTAAGTGAATTTGAGAAATAGAATAAATAAATCAAGAAATATTTAGTTAGACGTTTCAGCCATTCACACCTAAGCTGTCTTCTTTTTATAAAAAGTAAACCATTGCGCACTACCATAAAATGCTATTCTGGAGATTACTTCGGGCATATTATTCAGAATAATGTTTTAAATACTTAAATCTTGTTAAATATGTTATTTTTTATTGTAATTGAAATTGTATTTTATTTGTTATCTTTTCATAAATAAATAAAACTGTTATACTTTCACATTATTATTTAATTACAATATTATTTATTCCATTGAACCTATGTATTTCCAAGATTGAACTTACACAATATTAACAATAAATGTCTTAAAAAGTATAAATAATTATACTAGATTTATTTTTGACCGATTTTATCAATGTTATTTGTCTATATAAAAATTTAATACTAACTATGGGAAAAAATGTCAATCCCGGAATTGTCAGATTGTAATCCCGAAATCCCGGGATCAAAATTTTGGCTCGGGATTGAATTCCCTAGTGGTCATAATATGGATACCATTTGTAAAAAGGCGCTAAAAATGTTGGGCTTTGTCTTACGTACTTCCCGGGTCTTTTCGGATGTTACGGTACTAACAATTCTCAATAACTCCTTAGTTAGAAGCAGACTTGAGAGTGGGTCTATTGTTTGGGTTACGCATCAGTTGAAGTACGGCCTTATGATGGAGAGAGTCCAGAAGAAATTTTTGAGACTCCTTTACTTTCTCTATCCGACTGACTTTCTCTTAGGTATGCTTACATATTGTAGCTTAACGTTTGGAAGGCATTTATTTAGCTACATATTTTTTCCGACGTATACGAGGCGTAAATGGAAACTCTGCCATTCTTGGCGGTATTGGCTTCAGTGTCTCTGATAATTCTTAGGAATCGAGGGCAACCGTTGTTTGTTCTCCCAAGGTGCTGAACTAACCTGCCATTGGTAATGCCAATTGGCAGGGCAATAACTCTTTTCAACCAAATCACTTCGGATATTGATTTATTCCACGATGATGATGAGTATAGGTGGGCATTGTTTTATACATTCTTAAAATGGGGTCTGCTTAGCTCATTTGGTGTACTCCCTTGTATCGAATTTATATTTTTTTGTATTTACACTTTTCTACTGTAATGCTGATCTATTTCTTTTTTTATATGTAATACTGTTTTATTAATATTTCTTTAATGTCATGTTGTGAACGTCTTAAAGTAATAATTTGTAATGTTCACTATATCGCTGCCTGATTCCCAGGTTGTTCTATGTCATTTTCTGTAAAATTGTCAGGAGAGCAATTTGATAGTTCACATTGAAATAATTGCACAACCTATATATATTAAAAACTGTGTTCTGCATATAAAAGAATAAATTATTTTCGAGATTATCGACAAATGCGTTCATAATTTTTATATTCTGACTAATGGGTTAAAGAGAGTTCTGGAAATAGAACAAAATGGCATGAAAAACTCATTATTACAACGTTTTTCTTAGTCGTATTCTTATTTGTCCGATGGTTGTTTGTCCGGTACAAATCTTGCAATCGATTTTTAACTAACTTTCCGAATAGCTAGACATTTGAAACTTTTAGAATATATCAGAACACAATGCCAATGCATTTTTTAAATACTTTTAGCCATCTTCAAGTAGAATTTAATTCATTTTTAGTTAATTCTGTTTTGTATGAAAAGTTATTTCGATACCATTCTTGGTTGCTAAGGGGCCTAGCAACTAAATTATTAAATAATATATACTATGGAAATCAATATGACATGTCAAGAACAATTTTTTTTGATCGTTTAAGCTAGTCAAGTCAAGTTTATATGATTCAACAGAAAATTTAAAAACGTTTTATTTAAAAAGTTCTTATTATCTTGTAATTATTTTTCTTAAAAATTTGAAATAGAACAACCTGAAAATCAGGCAGCGATGTGTAAAAATAAATAAAATTTGAATTTGAATATATCTACTAATATTATTCGTACTATGTGTCCTGCCAAAAGCTGCCAGATCGACGAAATAGGTTCTTCGGCAATAAGCGGCAATGCAATGCATACGAAGAGCGTAATGGAATAATTAGATTGAAGAAGCCTGCGTCCAGCTGTGGATTGATCCAAGCTAATGGTGATGATTAAACTAATTCGACATATTTAGAGCGGCGATAACAATAAACCGTGAAAGTCTCAAATATTTTATACTGATTGAGTGATAACACTATATTATGCACATGCACCAATACTGATTATATTATATTATGTAGGGCTTTAAAAAGAAAGTGCTGGAACTCAACAAGCTTTTAACTAAAGAAAATTATATTCAAATATAAATTTAAAGCAGCTTTTCCTATGCCACGAAGCGCATGAAAAATTAAATATTTATTTTTATTTTAGACTTGTCAAATCTAAAGTTAAACAAACTAACAAATATATAACAGAAGTTGTAATAAATAAAAATGTAAAAACATCATATATTTGAATAAAAGTATATACTGATTTCCAAAGTTTGTCTAGCAAATCGTCTCGATGCCTTTGCTTAGCCGGCTCGCAAATTAAAATTCGTCCGTCTGCAACGTGTCGAATACGTTGATGTGACGTCATCGTTATTCACAAAGCACACGTTGCCAGATGGAGCTTCGCACATTGGTCGAATGCGACTTTTTTGTTTGAAACATCTAGTGCAGCTAAGCAGGTCGAAAACCCCAGAACGCATACGTACACCTACGAATTGGTCATTCCTATACCGGCTCGCTGGTCACCGCATTACAATACTTAATTAAAATACGTTTCGAGAGGTTACGCGTGATTGTTGATAGGTAGGTATGCGCGGTCTTCATATGCAACATTAGAGCGACGTTCCTAGAAGGTTTGATTTAAGGTTATGCGGCAGAGGTTAGATGTGAGAGCCGGCTTAGTGTTAGTTTCTATGGCCGAATGTCTTCCTCTGAGTGACCACCGTTCAACGTATTTTGAAGGGTCGAACAGTGTCAAAGGTGGTCCGACGAGCTTGATGAACAAAAGCGCCGAAACTGTTTTGGTCTTCAACGAAGCTCTTATTGGGGTAATAATTAGATTCATTTGCGAAAACCCGCGTTCACGTTCACTTGAAGAACTGGGTACAGATTTCAGAGCGTATATCAAACACAATAGTTTTTAAGGATATGTCTTTTCGAGAAGGTATTCGCGAAATTCACTAATCATTTCTCGTTCGTCTAGTTGTCGCCTGATTGATATATTTCTAATTTATTAAACATACCGTGAAAAAAGGTGTCGGAGTGCCGTTTCACGATGGTACATGACATAAAAACCCTGTAATGTAATTGACCACAACATTGTAGAAAACAATACGCCCATTTTGAAAGTATTGTCAAGTTTTTTTGAACGAATCATAAAAAAACTCTATATATCAGTGGTTTTCCAATATTTTCTTTTCACAATGCCCTAAAAAAACACGAAGTATTGCGATATACTGACATTGTTCACGAAGTTTGTCAAAACTTGAAAGCAGAAAAGAAAAAAATATTGAAAAGTACGTTACCAACGTCCACGGTGGCCGCGCGGCTTAAGCATTGGACTATCACGCCGTGGGTCTCAGGTTCGAATCCTGGGTCTGGCAAGTACACATATTGTTTTTCAATTTGTGTGTGAGTCAGGGTACGGACCTAATAGGTTGAGCAAGTGGTTGACATCCATTTCTCGTAAAAAACAAAATCTGTTAATACAAACATCGACTCTATGGAGGCCCATATGATCCTATTAGAATTGGACATGGTTGAAAAAAAAACGTTACCTAAGCAGGTTCTCTAGGTATTATCGAGTGTGGAAAATATGGGATAATGTGTTTAAACACGTATTGAATAAAATTTCATTTTCAATATTTATGTCTGTATCTAAATACACGTCATAGTTAGTTATTAATAGTTATTGAACATACCTTGTTCCAAGATAATGGCGTTTAAATTTTTTTCAGAAATTCTCATTTTAATTTTAAAGCCTTGATTTCGATGAAAGTATGTTTTTTTATATTTAATTTAGTGGAATTCACCAATGCACAATGTAATTGTACAGTTTAATAAGGAATTAACCAATAAGTTTGATTATATAATGGAATTACTCATTAATATTAGAAAAGGTTATTTGATTTTATGGCACATTGAAGAAGTTTTTGACTATTTTTTGGATGAATTAAAAAAGAGAAGACCTTTTTAGATTGAATGGCATTCTTAACTCAAAACCTTTAAATTATGAGTTGTTCCCCTTTTGAACTAATGTATCGAGAAGTATTCGGAATGATTATAAAGTAGCAGGCGCGCTCAGAGAATAGGTTTGGGGGGTCCATTTTGAAAAAACATCCATAATGTTTTTTAATATATTTAAGAAGCGGTGGGAGGTTGTTGGGTTAAAAAAACTGCCAGGTGCTACTTACACATTTACTCCGGCTATTACTTCTTCTTGTAATTACAATCACCGACCCTCGAACTTTTCCAGGTGTATTCTGCATACACTCCGCACTTTGAGTCTGGCTATAAACACCTGACCTGCCTGGTATAACTAAGTTTGTTCACTCACGACTGACGAGATATGGCAAGTTGTCGTATGATTATTAGGATTGTCAGTGTCATCCGCAGTCAAGAGGCCCTGATGAAGAATGGGAAGATATAATATTTCATTTACCTATATGACTTGTATTTTTTTCCGTTTCTGGGGGGGGGGGTCCGGAAAAGAAACCCCATCCCCAACCGTGTGCTCGCCTGTAAAGTAGGTAAGAAAATACTCAAGGTTATCTACCAGGGCACCAGGCGCATTATTATATATTATTTGTTATTGATTAAAAACAATTTAATTGGAACATTACTCCACTGTATTGAAATAATTTATATGATATTTTCTAAATGAATTACAAATTCAAACAAAATTATCTCTCGGTGAATCGCTGGATGAAGAAGGAATCATTTAGAATCAACGATTTTCTGACATCTGATATCTACCATCGAGTCCGGAAATTTGTATGTATGCGGTTCGCCGTATCGCCCGTATCACACTTCGTCATAAAATGTTGTATCGGAAATATATGGTCGTATATTAAAGAGCGTCCAACCTCATCGGGTCGTATAGTACTGTAAAATATATGTCTAAATAAAACACGGTTCATGTTGGTTAACTGGAAGCCAGCGGTAAACAAATGTTGAAAATAGGTAATTTTTTTTCATCTCGGTGTTATAGAGATAACCGTATACTATACGATAAGGAAGCCCACGGCGAACTGTGCTACGGCGAAATGTAATACGTACATTTTACATGTAACCATCTACCATAGTGTTTTCCTACAACATACAATAATTTACCGGATACAGACAAAGATCAATTATGATCATTTATGGATTTATATCTGTTTATAGCACTTGCCTGTGTGAAGAACAAATTTATAAGATAACATATCGCCACTGTTCTGGCAGAAGACACTAATTCGAAAAAATGACATATTGAGTTAGTTATACCAAAATGTTCCTTATTTCAAACTTTACCGTCTGGAAACCTTCTTAAAAAATAAACAGTCTTTATTTTAAAGTCATCCTTCTAACGGTTACTTAATAAACTCACATGATAGACCATTTTATCAACTTCAAAGTCAAATTACTCAAAACTAGTATTCTCCAGTTAGTGTGTTCTGCCAGAACAGAGACGAATGTCAAAAATCTCAGTACAGGTAAGTATTAATGGAAACATTTCAATCAATTCCGTAGATAGGGACACTTAATTATGTTGAACTCCAATTTGGTGAAATGTTATCTCATACAGAATAATTCCATTCTTCTCATTTATTAAGTTACATTTTGTTTATATGGTGAAAAAGTATTATTCATTCATCTCATCAATAATTCATATTTTTTTAAAATATTTGCTGACTCTTGATCTATAATATTATTAAAGTAAATGTTTAGTTTAATGACAGTATTATTGTACCTACCAAAATAGATTATACAATTATATAATTGTTGTCTTATTTTGACCCGAGACAGAAATATATGATATTCTGGCTAATGGATGAATTCCCAAAATAATAATATACTTTAGATGTCGTATTGTCAACCTACATAACAGACTAGCCACATTAATAATGTTACGCAATGCACAAAGAACATAATATAATATCAGTAAATTCGTACAAAATCTCCAAAATGTGGTTCTCAACCTTTTCGCGTCACGATACTGAATTAAAATAATATTTTTTTTCAGCATATAGGTAGGTAGGTACTGCAAACGTCATTTCTGCCATTTCTGATTACGAGCATACTTCAGTGAAATGGGAAATAATTTTCAGCTATAGGTGAGACGTGATTTTGCATGCGTTGCCAGTCGGAGAGCGATAGTCGACCTGTTCGCACGTCAATTTGTTTTGTGATGGCGTCGGTGGAATTAATTCTTAAATCGTGTAAAGATGACTAAAATGTTACATATTTATTCGAAAAACAAAACATGTCAATGAATATATTATTATTATTACTTAAATAACAATAAAAATAACATTAAATGGACGTATGTTGAATTTTTATGATAAATTATGTTTTGCGCCGTTTGCACAATCTGTGCGCTGCGTAGTCACAATCGTTTTAGACCGTGCCTCAGCTGAAGTATAGCCTTAATAAAGAATTAATGTAGGTACGAGTATTATACTGTACTAATATAATCTACTAATGGGGTTCTGCTCCCCTTTGGTGGTGCAACCCCTTAAAGTAACCTTTACTCTGTTGGGCCCATATGCTCCGCTTAAGAAAAACGTAAAGTGCTTCTTCAGGCAAATCATTCAATGTAATAGCGTCCACGTGTAATACACGGATTGACTTACACCAATAGTATGTATTTTAAATTATCGCGGTAATAACTGTTTACACGTAAAAGTTGTGACTGTCTCGCCAATCTCATTCTTCAAGAGCAAGCGAGACGCGATGTTGTCATTTTATGGTACTATTTAAACATCATTAAAATCGGTTATCTTCAAAAAGAGTCACTGCGCGGTGTAGTTCGTTTTTTCCGGCAGGTTCGCCACTATCGTTCTACTGCGCAGGCGCAGATATCGAACAAATCCCTACTGTCGTGTGAAAATTCACAAGCTTCCGAACTTTTTTGATAATTATAATTAATATAATTCACAGGGGTAACTTTTAAATTGATTTAAAGTAGGGTATACTTGAACGATATTGATACATGAACAATTTTACTTTGTTAATTATTATGACTACAGTTGTTTTTATTAGACACACATTGACATAAAATACACACCAATGACGTTGGTAAAATAAATCATGGTTTTATTAATGTTGTGTATTTTATCGTTTGGCCGAAACAATATTATATTCGTATGAATATTTATTATGGTCTAGATTCTTTTATTTTGAATATATTATTCCCTTTATAAAATGGGTATATTTATGAGTCAGCATTTATCTATTGTTTGGTTATATTTATAGAATAGTATGTCGAAAATGTGTAGGCAAGTAGAATTGATAAAAAACGTACATTGAGTAATGCAAGTGTCGATGCAGTGCGATTCAACGTGAGGTGACGTAATTGTTGTTTTGGTGATTTCGGCAGATTTTTCCAACTGACAATGTTCGTTTAAAGATAAAAATGTGTTACGGGAAGGGAGCATCAGTCTCATAACATTTTAAACACCAAGAAAAACGACATTACACACTTTTCCTCGCAGCGGCAGCTTACTGTGACGTCACGTGATAGTCCGCGACACGCACCATAATATATTTCGCGCTTAACGCGCGCAACCTACGAAACGTCAACAATAAAAATTCAAACCTGATAAAAATCATTGCACAAAAATGCAAGACGCCGAAACAACTATTATTATAATATTATATTGGTACGTTATTAAGAAGGCTAGGAAGAATGCGGACATTTTGGGAAAGATTTATTTAACGAAATAAATGTTGTTTCGTTCATGTCATGTTTTCGCTTTTTCGTTTAAAATGTAGATATAGCCTTGACAGATGGATTAAAAATGACCAAACTGCTTTTTGGCCTGTCGGGCCATCCGATCTGGTCGCCATAAAGGCCAACTCAATAATCTTTAACAAATTGCGGCGCCTTATTGCGGACGTGAAGATCTCTCCACATAGTTTAATATGCCCGTGTTGTTTTAGGTTTGTTTTTACATATTATATGTGCATTAATTAGAATCATTTACGTTTGTTAATTCTCCGTGCTTCTCTCTCCCACGGGCCTTTTGATTAAATTATGTCTCAGTAAAGTCAGTCAAAGCACACTTGAGTGAAACTTGGGCATCTGCTTCTGAGACATTCCCAGGCGTAAACAACTGCTGACGCTTCACATTCAAACGTAGATGCGCTCGATTAAGACCGAGTGTGCGGGGCAGGTTGGTTTTGAGGGAACTATTAGGTAGTATTTTAAGTGAGTAGGTTAAAAGAAAAAAAAACTTCTCTCCATCACGTACACATTGAGATATGCGCAATAAAACAATGACTCGGTTTTTAAGGGCTTTCAGGTACATTATAAATGTTGTTATATTATAATAAAGAGTGTACATTGATTAAATTGAAAATAATAAAGTATTTTAGTTAAATTTGAACATTTCTAAGAGTGACTGTTGTGCATTTCAAAAATGGAGAGAAGATCTTTTGTTTTTTACCTACTCATTAGTTCGATAATATGTTTCGTGAATGACAAAAAAATCACATTCAACGTATTGCAGTCGAGACGGGGTTGTATTTGCGACCCGGTGACTTCCCAATCGTTTGAGACACACTGGTTTGTCGGGATATATCGGTTAGGAAGCTCTGTTCTAGACACGTTGTATTTTACGTAATAATTTTGGAGTATAATTTTATTATTACCTTGCTGACTAATATATATCTATTTTCATATTATCAAAGGTAGAGGCTGTAATAAAAATAAGCAAGAGTATGCCCACTTATATTGGCAACTCGATCGTGAATGACATGCTGAGATCAAATATATAATATGTTACGATTGCATTGATGAATATGTATATAATATATATATCTTGCAATGTATTGCTGGTTATATAATAAATTATGATCGGCGATAGTATATTTTATTATGTGCTTACATCAGTGATATCTTCTCTTCTCGGTCGTTCCCTCATAACTGAGGATCGTGCCCTCCTTCAAAAGCAGTAATCTTCGCCTTCTGCTTCTGCTTCTCGCAGACTAGAGTGGTTGATAAAACAAAACAGTATAAACCAGTCATTCAATTATTAAATTATACTAGAATCTTAAAAAAAATGTGTTTTATCATAAATTGAGTATACTACATAATATATTATAGTTTTTCAACATGTTCGATCCTAAGAAGATCATAATAATATAGCTGTCCACAGTGTGGACGTTGTATTAACTGTTTTTTTTTTGTTTTTACGAGAAATGGATGTTCACTTGCTCCACCTATAATAACAACAGATTGAAAACATCATTTGATTATTGTTCCAGACCCGGGATTCGAACCCGGCACACTATATTATAGTCCGAGACGCTATCGCTCGGCCATCATTGGCGAAAATATATATTTTTTTTTTTCGACCATGTCCGATCCTAATAGGATCATATGGGCCTCCACAGAGTAGAGATTTGTATTAACAGATTTTGTTTTTTACGAGAAATGGATGTCAGCCACTTGCTCAACCTATTAGGTCCATACCCTGACTTACACACAAATTGAAAAACAATATGTGTACTTGCTAGACCCAGGATTCGAACCTGAGACCCACGGCGTGATAGTCCAACGCGTGCGGCCACCGTGGGTGTAATATTACCTAAGCATAACGAAATCTGGTGACTAATTTCGTAGGGAGCTTCAGGTACTTTAAAATCATTTTTATATCGTGAGAGGAAGTATTGGAAATCAACAATTGGGGCAGCAACGGGTCATTATGGTCGCGCATTGTATTCAGATTCCTTGGATTTTTTATACACCCTGCGGCGCACAGTAGGAAACCCACTGATATAACACAAGAAACTTCAAAGAAACAGAAAGTGCAGAAACGTGTCAAATCAAACAAGGTCATAGACAACAAAAAACCACAGCTCTTAACATAATATAGAAACAATTATAATTATAGAAATAATTATTATACAAGACAAAAAGAACTTTTTATATACAACGTTTTTAAATTTTCTGTTGAATCATGCCACTGGCTTCCAATTTTGCATCACGGCTAATCTTTTCAAGGGTCACGTTAAATAGAAGGCAGGCGCCCCCGTATCTAAGACCGTTTTAAGAATGTACCATTATTTATATTGAATATAGATAATTTGAAAATACATCAGTTTTTAAACCCTACTATCGAGAAATCCTGCGAACGTCACTATCTATATCTATACGAAATAACTTTTTATACAAAACAGAATTAACTGAAAATGAATTCAATTCTACTTAAAGATGGCTAAAAGTAATAAAAAATGCATTGGCATCAATCATCGTATCAAATGTTTAGATAGTCGGGAAGTTAGTTAAAAATCGATTGCAAGATTTGTACCGGACAAAGAACCACCGGATAAATAAGAATACGAGCTAAGAAAAACGTTGTAAAAAGAGACTCGACGATATTTCGTTCTATTACACTTAACACAAACAATCACCAACATAGAATTATTTAACAATAACATAACATTAATGTCATTTGAAAATTTATGAAGTGTGAGATACTGAGATTCTCTCAATTGAAGTAGTATATATGTATAGATGGTTATACTTATAGGGGTGTAACTGTAATTTTAAACACTTCGAGAAATTATCATTTTGAGTTGAAGTGAGATTTAAAATAAAAATTATGATTATTTAGATAATCTTAATAAATTTAGATGAACATGATAATCTGTTAACATTGTAGTGCATAAACATATATGTCATTATGATACAATTTCTTCTCTTATTTTATAATTTAACATTTAATGAGCATGAGGACCTAGAGATAATAATATTATATTAAACTATCATAAAATACATTTATCATCAGTGGCGCGTTTCTCTAGCGCAGATAACGCAACCAATTCGTCATACAAATTTAAAAGGGACCTCTGAAGAGTTTAAACCAGTCAAAAAATTATTAAATTATATGGAAATTTAAAAAAAAGAGATCTATAAATTAAGCGCATTTCTCACAAACTGAGTGTAAAATATGACCCAAAGCAAAAAAGAATTCCTGTAAGTACTTTTTTTTTTAACCAGTTAATGCGTCGGGACTTTACTTAACTAAACGCTACACTGTTTTTTATGACAAATACTGAATGTTAAATATTGCACATTCTCAGGGCTCGAAATGGACCGGAGCACACCGGAGCGCCGTTCCGGTTCATAAAATCCCCAAAATTATCGCTCCGTCTCGTGAAAAAATAATTTGACCGTCTGAGCTAGACAGGCCACGTAACAAAAAATCTAACACACTTTTTTGGAAAATACATATAAAATTAGATAACTACCTATGTTAATATTTTCGTAAAATTATCGAGCGCTCCGGTTCGTAAAATTTTCCATTTATTTTCGAGCGCTGCACTTTCTTCGAAGTTACGAGTCAATTACAAATCCCATTAAATTACACAATGCAAATTGAAGATAATATAATGCACATACTGTTGACAATATAACAATACTATTGACGTCCTAATTACGTACCAAAGATGACTTTATTTTCAATTTAAAAAAAACGATACTTAGGTACGAGGGTGGGTCAATAATTCCTTAGAAAAAAGCATTAAAACAGTTTTTATTTTTGTATTTTTTTTTTATTTCTCAACATAATCTCCTTGGAGCTCAATACACTTGGTTAGACGTTTCTCAATTTTTTTTAAACCGTCAGAAAAATAAGTTTTCCGAAGGTCCTCAAAATAAGCATTTGTCCGATCGATGACTTCTTCATTTGAAAAAAAACGTTGTCCACTTAGCCATTTTTTTAAGTTTGGGAAAAGGAAAAAGTCACTGGGGGCTAAATCTGGCGAATACGGTGGGTGGTCGACCAATTCGAACTTCAATTCTTCAATTTTAGCCATTGATCGTAAACATGTGTGAACACGGGCATTGTCCTGATGAAAGAGGATTTTTTTCCTGTTTAAATTAGGCCGTTTTTCTTCAATTTTGTTTTTTAGCTGGTCCAATAAAGATGCATAATAATCCCCTGTTATTGTTTTTCCTTTTTCCAAATAGTCAACGAAAATAATTCTACGTGCATCCCAAAATACAGTAGCCATAACCTTACCAGCTGATTTTACGGTTTTCGCCTTCTTTGGACATGGTTCGCCTTTCGCAATCCACTGCTTTGACTGTTCTTTCGTCTCGGGAGTATAGTGGTGTATCCATGTTTCATCTACAGTCACAAAGCGACGAAAAAATTCATCCGGATTGCGTTGCATGAGCGACAACAGGGCTTTAGAGGCCACCACCTTATTGCGTTTATTGTCGACTGTGAGCAAACGCGGCACCCATCTTGCAGAAATTTTTTTCATGCCCAATTTGTCATGTAAAATAGAAATGACGCTACCTTTTGAGATCCCTGTAACCTCAATTATCTCACTCAATTTTAATCTTTGGTCACTTAATACCATATCGTGGATTTTATTGATCATTTCTGGTGTAGTCACCTCTACAGGACGTCCTGAGCGTGGTTCATCCTTTGTTGATGTACGACCACGTTTAAATTCATTTAACCAGTTATAAATAGTTGCAAGTGAAGGAGCAGATATGCCGTGAACTAAATCCAACTCATTTTTTATTTCCTTTGCTGTTAACCCTTTTATATTAAAATGTTTAATAACAGCTCTAAACTCAATTTTCTCCATTTTCCATTTTTCCATTTTCCACATTTTTTTTTTAAATGTACGAGAAACACACAACAACCCGACCAATCTGATTGAAACTTCGCAGCATACTGAATCGGTAGTGCCGCTGCATGAAAACAAACCGCTTACAGTACTAGTCGCGCCACCTGTCGGCTTTTCTAAGGACTTATTGACCCACCCTCGTATAATAGCCACAGGACAGCAAATACCGGGTGTTTATTAGAAAGGTAAGCTCGTCACAGAAAGTGAGTGTACTACTTATTAGTTATCTTCAATGACCATTAGCGGAAAATTCATAAATTATAATGATAAGTCATAACGGGTGCATCATAAATTAATAGATTCAAGCCATGAGTGCGGAAGAATAATATGGGATAAACTTAGAATACGTTATTTTCAATGGTTATGTATGTCTCATAATATTTTGTAATACAGTTTTTCACGTTTGGGGACAGTCGGTACGCTTTGAGTCCCCTGGTTTTATGGCATAAAATAATAAAGTGAACCCTACTTCAAAAGTGTTACAATACCCAGCAGAGTAAGCCAGTTCCCATTAATTTTGTGTTCCCTGGATGCATCTTATTACGAGTAAGCCCAGTTATTTGCTATTGAGATAATTTCAATAATTTCCGATTAATGTTTTTGGTAACCAGCGTCACCGATTAATTGAAGAATATGTTATTATTTAATATTATTTAGGTATGGTCCCAATATTGAAGCTCGATTTGATATAAATAAAAAAGATTTCAAGTTATACACATTAAAATTTTTATAAAAATCGATGTTTTTTAAAATGAATATAAAAAATATTAAAATTATGAATTAGTCAAAAATCACAAAAAATAGACAACTTAATAAACTAAATTTAATAATAAATATGACTATAAAATAATATGTAATAATAACGTGAGACCCTGCACCAAATTCACATTTTATAACATTTTTCTTAAATTGTAGGTTTATCTTTGACTTAAAATAAAAAATATTTTTCTTTTAAATGTTTTCAGATACATATTTATTAATTGATACAGTTGAAATTGTAAATTATCAAAAAAATGTCTCAAATTGCGAGCTTCGTATTTTTTTCCGCTAGGTTCCTCTTTAAAAAAGGCTCAGTAAAGGCATCACCTTAACATACGTGTATTAACGTGAATTAACATGCGCTGAAATTAATTGCGTTTATCGAAAAATCGGCAAATGAATCTTCAGTAAAAACATCATCTCCCCAGAGTTGTCATTTTAGGAGCTTTGTATCCTGGAAAAATAACACACGTGTTGACGATTTATAGAACCTATATATAGATAATGCAAATGACAATAACAACTGGGGAGATACAGGAGTTTAGTGAGTTTTTGGGAAAGGGTTCGACATCAAATATAATGGAGGTCAAAACATTTTTTTTATTTCATGTTATTCTATACAATAATATATATTATATACATCGTGACAATACAGCGAGCAAGAACGCTTGAAAATACCCACGCGTAATTTATATTCTTGGAAGGACATCGGAGTTACCAGAAGGTAATTTTATACATTTATGAGAATTAGTGATAATAAAGTTATGAGATAAGTTAAATAATAGGTCTGAGGTTAATATGTTTTGTGACGACATTTTTTTATTATTATTTCTGGCTCGGAAAGAATACTTGGTCATTCTGAATTATATTATTACATACTTACCTTTTTTAATTGGCTCAAAACCCCGGCGGCTTATATGTTCACTAAGCTCAACCAATTTAGGTCCATGTTCTGGATCCAAACACGAATGTAAATTTTGAACCCGAGACCTTCAGTTTACAAAGCGGATAGGTTACCACTCGTACGTTTTTAACCAGTGGCGAAGGGTGACTTTTGAAAAGAGGTAGGCTGTGGAGAAAGCACACTTGTCAGCTATACTTACGGGAAATAAGAAGATAATCCGATATCACTATTGATGAATACGTACACACTAATGACAACGACACACTAAATTGACTAAATCGATGAAATTTCAAAAGTTCACTGTCGATATTATATTGAGCGATGACTGTGAATTATGTATTTTTCTAGACATTTATAAACGAAACATACGCTCAAAATATATCGTCATCTTTGAAAAAACCTGTTGTTGTCCCATAACAATTTACAATTTCACCTATAAAACTAGACATTTAAAATACTTGTATATTAAAAACACTGACGACGTAGGTACAATATCAGATCTCAACTGATATAACTGACTGAATAAATTACTAACTGATAAATAAAAAGCACGAGATAAATTATTTTTGAAGTTATACTTCTTTTGGCGCGTTTGGAAAAACGGATGAGAGTGTATTTTTTGCGTGTGACGCGCTGATGTAACGCTTTTGGCATGTGGCCGGCCGCGATGTAACACATAATTTTTATAATTTATATTGCATTCGGGTCGCGTAATACTTTGAAATATTTATCGTTGTGTTAGGCGGCTTCAAATTTGTTTCTGTTAACTTTCCTAACGTTATTCATAAAACTTTATTTAAATTGGAGTGTATATTTATTTTTCATTGTAAAGATTGTGTATTGGGATTTGAGGCTATAATTTATGTAAGTAGTATTTATGAGTAAAATTATAAATCAATAAATAAATAAATAACTTTTGTGAATGTTGAGCTGGTAAATAATTATTATTATGATTATATTCATTTTGGTCTCAAGGGTACATACTAAACAAGCGGTGCTCCAATAAACGGCTCTTTTCCTGAGTGTGTAATTTAACAAGATAATTAAAATAGTAATAGTAAATAATATTAATAATTACGGAATGAAGCAATAAAATAATTTTAAACCAGCGGCGCACCAATAAGCGGTGCTTTTTCTGAGTGTGTAACAAGATAATTAAAATAGTACCTAAGTAATATTAAATACTATTAATTATTACTAAATGAAGCAATAAAATAATTTTAAACCAGCGGCGCTCTAATAAGAGGCCCATTTTCTGAGTGTGCATTTGAACAAGATAATTAAAAGAGTATATTATTAATAATTACGAAATGAAGCAATGAAATAGGTTTAAACCAGCGGCGTTCCAATAAGCGGCCCTTTTTCTGAGAGTGTAATTTAACAAGATAGTTAAATTAGTAATATTTAAAAATATTAATAATTACGGAATGAAGCAATAAACTAATTTTAAACCAGCGGCGCTCAAATAAGAGGCCCTTTTCGTACTGTGTAATTTAACAAGATAATTAAAATAGTAATATTAAATAATATTAATAATCACGGAACGAAGCAATAAAATAATTTTAAACCAGCGGCGCTCCAATAAGCGGCCCTTATTCTGAGGTGTAATTTAACAAGATAATTAAAATACATCATTAAAATAGTAATAGTAAATAATATTAATAAATACGGAATGAAGCAACAAGATAATCTTAAACCAGCGGCACTCCATTTCAACTTCCTATATAGGTACACACACCGATTTTTTTTTTATTTTTAAAGACAATCAATATTTATATGTAATTGAATCCCATAGAAATTAATTTTTAAAATTATGTTATTATTCATCATTTTGAACAAACGTGCAGTCATAGATAATATTATTATTGGCCAATGTGTTTTGTATGGACTGGAACAGACACGCTGAGGTCACGTAACATAAACTCCAAACTAAAAATTACCCGTATTCACCAGCAAATAATCCATACAATACAATGTTGAAGAGAGAAGACGCGATGTGGTGTATTTTTTTTCCTTTCGACATATTGTACTTATTATATAATACATTCCTACATAATTCTAAGATAGTCGTTGGCAAATTAAATTCACTATTTTTATAGATATATAATATGTGATTATATAAATTAAAAATTATTTTTCGTAAGAAGGTAGGCTTTAAATAATCGTTTAGTATGGAGACTTTGCCACTGCTCAACTAAAAAGGCATTTTTTTCAGATAGGACACACCATTAGCTATCATTTTATATAATATATAAGTATTCACAATGTGCAATTTTATGTTCTTACAGTTTTCTATCAGTCTGATGGTATTGGCCAGCAGTACCATTTGCGTCAGTGTGACTTTGGCTGTGATCCAAGAGAGGTCTCTGGTGGGACTGGAGTCGAGGCTTCGTGCGGACCTCAACGATATGTACGGGCACGAGAGCGTCAACAACCACTCCAGTATGGTCTTCACGCAGGCCATGGATTATGCACAGTACACAGTAAGTAGATTTAGTATCAATATTTTTGCGTATTTTGTATGAAGTATAACCGATATCAAAGGTTGTTTTGGCCAGGTTTGTCATATTTCAAAATGTTTTGAGTGATTTCAATCAGAAACCCCAGAACTGAATGTAGCTTATCTAGGTAATAATATAATAGATTTATAAAGTAAACTATATCAAATTATTTAAATGTAAAATACATTTATTTAATGAATCTACCTGAATAATAAGCAAGTACAGTTCATAATCCGAATGTTAAGCTGAGTGTCTAGAGGTCTTAAAATATAAGGAAGTGAACTTAAGTTTAAGGGCTTGCGCAGACAGAGAGCGGTCGGAGTTCTGCGTTCTACCGACCGTTGACCGCTAACGTTCAGGGACAGAAGACAGGTGGCGGTCAACAATAAGCGTTCCATTTGTTTACAAACGTTGTACTGACACAAGCGCTGCATAATGCGAGACCGCTATATTCCGAGTGCGAGTGGAAGTGAGAAAGCACCGCTGTTGCGTACTCACTCCCCCGTGTGGTTTCGCTCTATGTTGTGTGACTGCTCAAATTCCTATGACGGGACTGGACGGGAGGTACGGCGTTCTTTGTAATTCCGGGCATAGAACTCCAGAACTCTAGCGTTCCAATTGACCGGCGCGGTCTGACCGCCGGCTGTGTACCCATACAGTATGAAGTCCATACAGTACAAAGAACGCCGAACTCCGAACGCGGAACGCAGACCGCCTGACCGCGCTCTGTCTGCGCAAGCCCTAAATAGAATATTCCTTATTTATTGTTTTTTATTTAAACGAACGTCAAATTAAAAATATTTTCACTATTCATATATTTACATATATTTTCTAAAGATAATTAAATGGAAATTTAAAACATAGTTGGTATTATTATTATAAAGATAAGCTTTCAAAAGGCGATCGATTTATTAATAATTAAAATGATGCTTGTTGAATTGAAATGTGTGTCTTTTTTGCGTATTATTTGGTATTCTTACTCGACTTACTGAGCGTAGCTTAATACGGTTCTATATTATCAAGTGCGTTTACCAGTTATCTAACTCATAAGCCGGCTCGCACATCAAAACTCGTCTCGTCCGCAACGTGTCGAATACGTCGATGTGACGTCATCGTTATTCAATAAACACACGTTGTTAAATGGAGCTCCGCAGATTGGTCAAATGCAACTTTTTTGTCTGAAAAAAACATCTAATGCTGCTATCAACAAATCGCATGCATCTCGGGCTGCGCGTCGATGACGCCAGAACCTACGAACGGGTCATTCCTATACCGGATTGCCGGTCGTCGCATCCAAATAATATACGTCGATAGGTAGATGTGCATGGTCTTTATATGCAACATTGAAACGACGTTCCTAGAAGGGTAGATTTATGGATGTGCGGCAGACGGGGTGAGGTTTCGAGGTGAGAGTCGGCTAATGCATAAAATGTGACTCGACATCCATATAACCATAAATCATAACTGCCAGCAATGCTGAAAGTCTCTCCCGCGCACACAGTCGCTACAGTAATGCGACGCGATCTCCTGTTAAAACATATGAACGTCATTGAATATCCGTGAAAGAAACTCAGAGATTCGTATACAAAACGTATTTTACGCATGACGTTTTTATGAAAACTATGTAAGTATATTTTATTTGAAGAACTATTTTTACGTCACTCCAATACCGGTTTTGTCATACAATCACCAATAATTGTGAAAATATTCGATAACGAAACCGGCCAATGAGTGAAAATAAAACATGTATAAAAAAGCACTCGAAAAAAAAAACTAATAAACATAGTGTAATCAGTTTAGAAATTAACCTCAGATCGAATATGGTATTTCAGGATCTATCATAGAAAGTCAACGTACGTTACATGACACTATTACCCTATCCATTGAAATAGGCTGTCGAATGCCGTTTATTACTGTGTCACTTTACGCCATAACCGTGTATTAACATATACTTATACAAACTATTAGAGTGTTCATCCAATTGTGTGCGAGTATATTATGCCTCATTCAAATAACGGTGTTTGTATATTTCGATCAAGTATTCCTTGTACAAAAACAGAAGAATATTTTTCTCTATGGTCACTTTTTGACAAGTTTGATGTCCATGGAAAGCTTAATAAATCACAATCACTGCTAACCTCTTAATTACCTTTCAATTACCACATTTAAATAACACGTTAATTATATCTAATGGCCAACGACTCCAAACGCGCCAGTCGCGGTGTTTGCACTAAATGAGTTATAAATATGTCAAGCAATAACGATACACGACGTAAATTTTTGCATTTTGTCACTAGATAGCCCCTAGTAGTAATATAATGACAATGAAAGATGTGTCGCTACTATATACTTATTATTTTTTATATTTATTGATTTATACTACAGCAGTGGTTTCCAAACTTTATGTTCTACGCCTCCCTTTAATAAAAATGTTATCTTGGCTCCTCCCCCCCTTTATTTCATTAAATGATACAGACACCTTTTTAAATAGTCAACAGTGTACTAAAACATAAATGAAAAAAAAATATAAAAATAAACAAGGTTTTACTAGGTATATTATATTAATTTTTTAATTTATTTATTTTTCATGCGATGAATGTGCTTGTTTATTAGCACAATCAATTTCAATAGTAGTCAATCCAAATTCATCATCGTTCATTGGCAAATGGATTCTATTATGGGCCCCACATCATGAAGCGGGCCTCCAGGCCAGGATCTTTGGCGGGCCCATCTACCTATCGCTGAGGTTAAGGACAGTATGGTGCTATAATGAAGTGTTTCCTAAATTATACACGGGAGTTATTATTTAAGTATATCAATCATCATATAGGTATCACGTCAAATTGCAACGCACAGCCACATATTTAAAATATTCAATAGCCTTGACACAAACCAGTGTCATTAATGAAATGATGTGAAAAGTGCATTAGCAAACTAACTAAGAACTCAGTAAATAGAATTTTGTTTGCTTCAATATATCTGGCGCAGAAATCATTTAAAAGTGGAAACATGGCGAACTCATTTTTCCAAAGCTCCAAGTTTTTTATGAATGCCTTCAATTTGTCTTCTTAAATCAGTGAATGCATTAGTGGTCCTTGCATTGATTTATTCACAGATTTTTTTTTTTTAATTTCAATCAAATAGACAAGTTTAACAACAAAATTATCGTTTCTGAACAAATTTGCCTCAAATTTCAACATTATGATTTGACTTGTCTATTTAATTTTTTCACGAGATAGCCAGCGCGCTTCACAATAGTATTGAAGTGAGGTATTATAAAATTAGTTTCCATATTTTCAGACCGATTTGCAAACAACCTTTTATAGGACTGTTTTTTATGTAGTTTATAACTAGCGGCCGTTTTATAAACTATGCATTTGCAAACTGAAAACCTGTGGCTACATTAATTGTGTTAAACTTTTTACGCTTCCCTTTGCAACCCTCTGCGTCTCCCAGTTTGGAAATCGCTAAAATTTGGAAATTTCGAAAAAAAGTTTGGAAACGCCGAATAAATGTTATTGAATAAATATAAGTAATCATTACAAAATATAGGAAATCTCTTGAGAAATACATGATTACTATTAATTGACGTGGAAGGTAAACAAATAAAAAATAAATGCTTATCGTGATAGTATACCTACCCATTTATTATGCATAAATCGATTCCAGCACAATGATATGAATTCAGTTATCAAATATATATATATATAAGTATATAGATATATTAGTAAGATTTTCATTAATCTGCGTCTGACGTGTATTTACTAACGAAACTCTTGTTTAATTCGAAAGTCTCATCGCTTTTACGAAATTTGTTTCAGTTTCAGTTTCATCTTCGAAAGCAAAGTTTATTATAAATAAAGCAGTCGTGATAGAATAAAATGAAGCACCAATTATAGGATAAATTGTATAAGAGATAATACCATGAAACAATCATCAAAATAATTCACTCAATTATAATGAAACACGGAAGAAACAAGTATGACAATTAACAACAAACGCGGGCCGTCAGTTGCAATCTGTCAAGTTTGGCAATCGGTTTGTTCAACTTAAGCGTAACCCACATTGAGGTGCATATCACGGTGCATGTCGCCAACTGTCATGCTGTCGTGGCGAAAATTTACTTTATGGTTTCGTCATTTTGCAGAATGTTTTGAACGTGCACCATCTCGTAAATTCATTGAAGAATGACACTGATGAAGGGTGCCTACTAGTAATTTGAATTATTATTAATTATTCATGCTAATTTCAATTAATTTTAATAGTTTCTACGTGTGCGTACGTTAAAATTACGTTTGACATGACATCCATAGATAATATTTTTAATAGAACCCAACTTGCAGACCATAGATAATATACATAATTCTCATAGAAAATACATAGTGCCAACCGCTAAAAACAGAAAAAACGTGATTTTGAGATCACATTCGAAAAGTGCAGGCATGTGAAATATGATAAAAATGTTCAAAACGTCATGCAGATGCCGATGCAGTACAGTTCAAGTGCCCTCATTGTTGTTTTAATGATTACGGCAGATTTTGCCAACTGACAATGTTCGTTTAAAGGTTCAATATGTCCTACGGGATGGGAGCATCAGTTTAATAATATTTTAAACGCCAAGAACAACGACATTACACACTTTTTTCCCCGTAGCAGCAGCTCGTGAAAGTAGGCGAAATGCACCGTGACTTGGACCTCAATGTGGGTTGCGCTTTATGGTAGAGAGGCATTCGGTGTATAGCCACGGCCAAATGCTTATGTACAAAATTTCAATGAACCCAAATAATACGTTCCGTATACCACATAACAGATAATAAATAGAGTTCTCATCCCCAATAAGGCAAATGTAAAAATTTGATGTCGGATTTTAGAAGTGTGAATAATATGTGAGCGCACAAATAATAGACCATGCAACAAACACAGAGCGGCATTATTGATGTCTACTTTTCATTAGAAAGATTTCATACGAGAAATATAAATATTACTAATATTGGTGTTTTAAACGTTTTTAAAAGCACGCATATTTAATTTACACTTTTACACACAATTAGTTAGGAATATACTTTCTAGATATTGAAAAAAGGATATAATTGGATTTTGTAGTATATTTATATTAAATGAATGAACATACATAGCACATTGTACAGAATAATTATGCACAATATTAAATACATAATATATTTATATAAATCTCATCAAACTTTTACATGACATATCATTATTTAAGATTAAGTAATAACAAGATACAGCAATATTTACGAAAGTACAATATAATTAATACTAAATATAACATTAATCGCAAAAGAAAATACACATTTTTGCCTTATACCTAACTTAGTCTCATTCATAAAATACACATTTTTTAATGGTACTTATAATAATTCATAATCGAAACCTTTAATGACTTAAAAATAAAGTAATAATCAGCAATTACAAGGTTTTGTGTGTGCTCGAAATGGTTATCCAAAACAATGTATTTTCAATGATAAAACAAGTCATCAGTTATCAGAGACACACAGGTCAACACTTTACACCCCGTATAAATCTGAAAAATTACATCGAAAGTCAGTCGGATAAAGTCACTGATAGTATCCATACAGCCACAAGTAAATGTCTCTCAAGAGTTTCTTCTGAACCCCCTCCACCACAAGACTAAACTTGTTGCTTATAATAATGAAAAATATTATTATACAAAAATATGATTTTTTAAGGTATTGCAAATCGATGTCTTGTGCTTGTACGGAGAGAATGGTTTCATTTTGACAGATGAATAGCACAATCATACAGTTGTAAAATACATTGATAAGTATTGTATTTAATTCACTATTAAGGAGCGAAATTTTGATAAATGAAAGTTTCATATTTGAGTTGGCTAGCTAGAGTCATAACTCACTCATTTCAAAAATCTAGTTTTGAGATAATGGCAAAAAATCACTAGAACAATGTTTTTTTTTAATTTACAAGAAAAGTATTAAACTCCCTTGAATATTAATGAGTAAATGAGTCGATTTACATTATTTAAAAAAAAAATATATATATATATATTGTTACCAGACAAAAAAGAAAAGAACCCGGCACGACAGTTTCAAATTCCAAATCCGCAATTTAATCAAAGTCAGGAGGACCCCGACCGAAAGTTTGGTTCTTCTGCCGTGCGGGATAGTGTCCCGGCTCAACCGATAACTTCTAAGAAGGGCCTCTCCGGCCGATGCGCGCCCAAAAATTTACAGTTCAAAGCTATGACAAACAACCCGCCCGCACCCCTGGGATATCGAGTACCCCTCGCCGTTAATTTTTTTTCGATATTTTTTGAAAGTCAGGGTCAGTTCCAATCCGGCAGTGAAGCTGACAAAAACATTTCCTCCGCCCGGCCTCGGCGCGGCGGATACCTTTAACGCGTGTTTCAGTTAGGATCCTCGCGTTAAAAATAATCAATCAAAAGTTATCATATCTTAGAAAAAGTGACACCCTTTATCGTTGTCGTGTGAATAATAATCTATACAGTTGCCCTTAAAGCAAACCGCGAATCCAATAAAGCAAACCATGTGTCGCGTCCTCGATAAAACACTTTCGCGCCGATTCGGCCAATGTGTTTAAACACGTGTTCCCATATAATGACTGAAATCTAAGACTCCTGTGCAAGTGTAATTAATGATGTAATCCAACCAATGTCTGAAAAGTTAATGTAATTAAACGTCCCTGCGCAGGGAAATTGTCAAATCAAAGACGTGTTTTATCTTGAATTATATGTCCTGATGTCCACACAACCCTCAATCAAGGTGATACTCGTGAAGAACGCTGCCAGCATACATGTGAGTTCTCCACCTATTCTTCTCGGTATCAATATATATAATACTATTAAGGCTGCAGAGTGCGGACACAGCCCACTATGATAGGAAAGTTCTCTGATTGGTTAGAAAGACCTTGGTGACAGAACTCGTATTATTCATCGAAACATGACACCAACAGTAAACTTTGTCGAAGATTTCACATGGTTTACAGTAAGGATTGCAATACCGGTATTTCAAAACCGGTATTCCAGTACTTATGAATACCGAAATACCGGTTTTAAAAATCCAAAATACCGGAATTTTTGGTATTTTTTTAATAAAATATTTTAATAATATAATAAATAATTTTTGGTATTAAAACCACACCCGTTTACGTTTTTGAAAATGAATTGAATGTTATTTCTACATTACTTTATACTGTATTGCCTATTAAATTTAGTGTATAAGTTATGTGCTGCTAAAATGCAAATATATTTACTGAACCCAACAAAATTGAAATAGTAATAAAACAAAGTCCATCAAATATACCTATTTATAAAATTGTCGCGATAAATTAACATGACATTATTTCGAAATAGAAAACATCCGTGACAAATGTCCAATTTTATTATTCTGTAATAAAATTGTTGATGACTGTACAAGCATTCAATTGAAAAAGCATTTCCTGCAAACGCACTTATTTGCACGTCTTACTAAACTAGTCTTTTTGAGGGTGCTAGTTAAAATTATCAATTTATTCAAATTATTTGTAAACATCACCAATTCTACAATATTATTATCAATACATATTTTAAATGTCAACATAATAAAATAAAAATGTAGGTAGGTAGGTTTTTGCTATAAAATAACGTTTTAAAGAAATTTTAATAGCTATATTGACTGATAAGTACTTTTTTATGTTTGAACGAATACCGGTATTCATTAAGAAATACCGAAAAACCGGTATTGATATTTTCATTTGGATATTGCAATCCGTAGTTTACAGTGACTTGTGATATCCAACTATTTTGCTTTATAATTATAGATTAATAGGCCATCCATGGACTGAAACCGTATGCGGTTTCGAACCGTGTGCTTATACTAAGCTTAGCTTTTCTGGTCATGGAAATATATTTCCACAAAGTATATTGTAAGCATCTGATCGTATCCGTTTATACCATACACTTACACTTTCATGAACAAAAATCATAAGTTTAGTATGGCACACGGATCTAAACCGAATATGGTTTCAGTCCATGGATGGCCTCTAATGCCTTTCGAAACACTTGATACTCACTATCACTAATCACTAAAATGACGAAATTGCAAAATGTGAGTTATGACTCTAGGCATCACTCATTTATATTTTATAGTTTTACATCGTAATTAAATAATAAATAATAAATTAGGTACCTATTTCAAGAGATCTTTGGATGCAGGAATCATCTGATGTTGACAACTGAATTACAGGAATGTATATTTGTAAATATCACGGCGTTTATTACTATTTTATAGCGAGAAAATAATTAATGAGAATTAATTAACTGCTTTTGCAAATAAATATATCAAGCGGTCTTGTATTTGGGGTCTGATTTTGACAGCTGAACAGTGGGCCCGGGCATTTACAAAATACACAGGTAAAAAGTGGTTGATTTCTATAGAAGGCTGTGGTTAAAATTAATACCATTCTGTTTTACCTTTAAAACCATTTCTAAAAAAATCTGAATAATATAAAAGCAGGTTAACAGGTAGGTGTTCGTAGGTAATATCAAGTCGTTTCTATCAACTATCTGATAATAATGCCAGTCTAATTTTTTGGTCTCAATGATATACGATATACGGCATCTCTTTCCGGTACGTCATCTTACGGTGAAAATAAATGTGACATGGCGAAATATAATTCGTAAAATTTACATGTTGCACATTTTTTGATCTCAACGCTATACGGCTATCGGTTTTCTGTACAAAAACTCATGGTAAACTGTGATACGACAAACTTCATATGTACAATTTAAATATACATAACCAGAATGTAAAAAAAACTTACTGTCCTAAAATGTAGTAAAAAATGTCACAATATGCGGAACTAGTTTGTTTGGTATTCAATAAAATTTAAAAAAAGTGCAAGTAGCGTGACATGACATAGAAAGGTGCATATTGGGCATTACTTATTTATTTATGAAAACAAAACATAGTGAACATAAAAAATAAAAATTCAGTACGTTCACAACATGAAATTTTCATTTTAACAAAAATATTACCCTCACAAGAGTAAGAAATATAAGTAAGTACTCAATTTTATACAGTAAAATAAAATTTTAAAATCAAAATTCACAGCACATTACTGAAAATGTCTATGTCTTTGGGGAACGCGTTAACTTGTGGTCTTACACCCGTCGCTAATGGTGCCTGATAGGCTTGACAGGAGGAAACGTTTCCGACCCAGAATTACGTCGAAAGATCACAAAATAAATAAATTGATAAGGCCATAGACAAGGATACGCAAAAATTATAGATGTCGTCAAGGCAATCGTAATAATTGCGCAGATATGTATACAACTATACAAAACACTGCAAATCACAGAGATTTGTGGTAAGTAATCGATCGTCTAAAGTCTAAGCACACAATATATTAAAATGGGCAATACATATATTAGAGACCGGATTTATAATGCTAGTGCATGTTTTGTTAGGGTGTATGCACAGCTACGAGAGTTGCACAGAAATCTGTTTTGAAAGACAAAGACACAGAATCCATAAATAAAAATTTATTGTGCATATAAATGCATATTTGTGACGTTAGAGCATATTTGAAACATTGGTGCATATTTAATAATTAATAAATGCATATAATTTGCATATTAAGTAGATACATAAATAAAATGCATTTATAAATTTAGTTTTTTTTTTAAATTATTTTATCGAAATATAACTAAATTTGGTAGGTAGATTTTTTAGATGCACTAGCATTTTTTTATGGGAAACCAGAACATTTATCAGAAAAAGTGAAGTCAACTCGGGCACCTTTATTTAAATTTTGTCCAATCACCTCTGTGGACGTTGATAGGTCGTTTTCATTTTTTTTACGTAGGTTGTGTTTAGTTTACATTGCATTTATTGTCCAATTATTTGTACTTGTAAATAAACTATTTTGAAAATTGTAATTTACGTGTACGTCACGGTGGCCGCGCGGCTTAAGCGTTGAACTATCACGCCGTGGATCCCAGGTTTGAATCCTAGGTCTGGCAAGTACACATATTGTTTTTCAATTTGTGTGTGAGTCATGGTATGGACCTAATAGGTTGAGCAAGTGGCTGACATCCATTTCTCGTAAAAAAACAAAATCTGTTAATACAAACCTCTACTCTGTGAAGGCCCATATTATGATCCTATTAGGATCGGGCATGGTCGGATTTTGATTTGCGTTTTTTGTTATTGTGTTATATTGATTAAGATTACTAATTTGTTATTCGATTTTTTATCAGTAATATTGGGTGAAGTGAGTATTTACATTTTTTTTGCATATATCTTCGGTTTGAGTGCATATTTTAATGATTTTAAGTGCATATGTGCATGCATATAATCATGTTTTTTGTTGCATATAAATCCGTTCTCTACTTATGAGTTCTATACTTCATATCCGATTTTTAATAATCGAAAATAAATGAAAGTGTATTAAACACCCGTGGTGATTTTCAAAATGTTATTGCGTCCTTAATCTCACGAAGGTTGGAGTATTCGCTTGTCAGGACGTCGAGCACGCATAAATGTATATGAATATGATGTTTGACGAACCGTGTACCGCTCGTACCACCGGGGTTTCGGTGCTCATGCGAATACATTTAAGTGTTAGGTGGGTCGCACATACGTATAAACTCGACACGACTGCAACACGTCGATTTCGTCGAAGTGATTTAATTAGCATTCACAAAACACAAGTAAAATAACCTAGCGTTGATGGAATATTAATATCAGCGCATGTAACATAGCTGGGAGCGCTTAGCATGAATATCGCTGAAGTATGTTGTGAAATAAATCGCTACCACCATGCAAACAATCCATACTATTCATAACGTGTTTAGTTGCTTTTCAATTTAGTTCAAGCGACTGCCGAGGCCCGAGTCGGTCTATCGCATTCCGCACAAAGAGAATAAAAATAACAATGATGAAGATTATAATGAAATAAAACATCCTTCCAAGACTTTGCATTAGTATAGGTATGTCTAATTGATAATAACGTATTAAAATTTTTAATTAATTTTATTTTATAAAACGCTAATAGCTAAAAAATTACAATATTATCTTGCTTGCGTAGTTCAACAGTTGAATTTTTAATGAATGGACTTTATAGATTAAGTCACGTCTTTGTGCGTGAGAGTGAATGCTAATTTATCAGAATTTATGAATTAGAATTAAGCTTCAATTACATTGATAGATTATCAGGCCAACCGCCAGGCAACTATTGCCCCCCGATTGTAAAAAGTCACCTTTGAGTCATTCTCTGGAGTCTTAACCGAATTGGAACAATTTCTATTTTACCGAGGGCGTGCGAAAATATTCGAATTAACCTTGAGCTTCCAAGAGTGGCTGCACGAGCGTGTTCTGTCGTGCGTTTGACATAACAAAAAAATTTGACGTTTACATAATGAATTCTACCTGATTTTATTCATTATTGAACAGACAATAATAATATAAAACAAAAATAATACCTTAGTAAATACAATCAATAACTCGTTACTTCACTAAATTTCATTTGTTACTTTATTTTATAATAAAATTGTTCACACTGAGCTTATATTTTGAATCAATCAAATCAAGCGCTAACACGTTTGAGTTGGTAGGTGAATCGTTCCGTGTTATTGGTATTTAAAGTCGACGATTGATCACGACGATCATTGCATCTGGTTGAATCTGTGAGTCTGCCTATGTAATTACGCCTTTATGTTGGTGTTGAGTCGAATGTCAATGTGCATTGTGCTTTACATTCAGTAGTGTAGTGGGGGACGGTGTTTCGCGACCTTTTTCTCAAGACGGTGCGTGACACTCAACATTTATATTCTACATACAGCATTATGTAAATTTGATATAATCATAATGTTTCACGACAAAGCTATTTATTATAAACATGTAAAAATCCGACAAACTTATATAGGTACACTATACATTACAAATCTCATGCAAACCAAATATAACATTTTGAGAAAAATGAGAAGTCCTTTCCCATGTGATTAAAAATTGAATCAGAATCAAATTGACACATGGCTAACTCCTGACTAGGGAATCCAATCCCGAGCCAAAATTCTGATCCCGGGATTTCGGGATTACAATTTGACAATCCCGGGGTCCCGGGACTGGTCCCGGGATTGGCATTTTTCCCATTATTAATATAAAATTTTTATATTTACAAGTAAAATTGATGAAATCGGTCAAAAATTAATCTAGTATAATTTATACTATTTAAGACATTTATTGTTAATATTGTATACGTTCAATCTTGGAAATACATAAGTTTAATGGAGTAAATAATATTGTAATATAAATAATAATGTGAATTTAATATGAGATTGCTGTTTCTGATAGTAAAGACTTAATGAATGGGTTAGCGAGATTTAAAATATTAAAGCAAATCATGGTGTAATTATGGCCTATCCGCTTATGAATTATTATATATATAATGAATCGGCAACTTACACATGGGTATAAATCAAACTTCATTTAAACTCAGTTTATTTCTAATGTAGTTATTTGTTATTCAAAGTATTTTTTCTGTTATTTTATTTTCCATAAAAATTGATAAAAAACCAATTCCGAAAGTTTCGGGATTATGTTTATCAATCCCGAAATTCATAGGTATCGAAAATAGCTCGGGATCCCGGGATTGGAATCCCTACTCCTGACACACTTAATTAGAAAATTCGTTGGTTGAAATATTTTTTTGTAGTAGCGATATTTGAATAGGGTGGCTAGAGAGCTAGGAGCCTCACGTTAAACTTGTCGGTCTCTATAAACTATTGTTAAAAAATGTAGATAATGATACTTGCATAAGTAGAGCAGACCCATATGTCTGGCAGGGTGCTTCAATGGAGCTCTTTTATTTATCGGACGCCAAGACAATTGGGCGCCAGAACGAGTGGGCGCCGGGACGAGTGGGCGCCGCATAGTTGAATGAAATGCGCAAAGGAATAGACGTAAGTTATAATTTGGTCGAGAAAGTAGACTGGGCAGTTTAATATGCTTCTATATACTTAGTAGTTGTAAGTGGTAATGCATTTTTCACTTGACACATTTTTATTACGGATTGAGAATTATTATGCCTTACGAAGTTTAATAAATTAAAGGAACATCTTCCTCGTTAGAATTAAAAATATATTTTATAAATCATTATTTGCGTTGATTTATATTTACAACAAATATTTTTTATATAAATAATATTCTTTCAGTATTTTCTCGGTCTAATACACAATTTAAACGTGTCCTAGAATTTAAAAAAAACGTTCCTAGATATCTTTAATATATTATGAAATTACAAATAATAAGTATATTCTACTTTTAATGCTTCAGAGGCTTGATTAATTAACATTTAAAGTAGGTACTAGTAGGAACTGTCTGCCAGAATTCTACTACTAGCTTCACCAAGTTTTTGTTTCTTATTTGGTACAGTCATTGTTTGCCGGTAGAATTGATTATTGTTGATGTATTAATTATTTTGGTTCTTTACACACAAAGTGACACTAGAATTGCTCCAATCAGATGAGGCTTTCTGTCGTTACAGTGGACTCAAATATTGTAAATCCATCAAAATTAGAGGTTCGTGGCGCGACATCCCCTGCCGCCTGATGAGGTTAGGTTAGGTTATATGTGACGCATAAATCCTAAATCAATTATATATATATACATTAAACGTAATGCTTATTCTTGAAGAGTATGTGTCTGCTTTTTTATACAATGCGATCTGTCATTTATTATTATTATATAGGTATTTTTTCCTCTTCAATCGCGTGCCATCCAAAATCATCTCGCGTGCCACCAGTGGCACGCGTGCCATAGCTTCGCTACCACTGTACTAAGGTAACGGCGTATGGACTACAAGCAATAGTATGGACCTAATAATATCAACATAGTCAAGCAAGTGGTCAACGTTTATTTCTCGTAATTCAAAAATATCTTAATACTCCGTGGAGGCCCCTATTGATATTCCTATTATTTTTATACCGGATTGAGAATTATTATGCCAGATACTATTTATAAAAATAAAAGAATTCTTTCTTCATTGGAATTAAAAGATATACATACACAAAATCTGCGAGCAGGTATTTACAACAAATATTAAAAGAAATTTAATGTTTTTTAATGAAAATAATATTCTTTTTTCCATATCCGATCCCAATACGATCATATGGGCCTCGACAGAGTGGAAGTTTGTATTAACAGATTAAAAATAATAATACCTATATTCAGTGACGTCCCGAGGGGGTACACAGATTGAGCTTCGCTTGGGGGCGGCAGTTACTCTAAGGGCGGCAAATCAAGGAGAATCATTTGGTATATATAGAAATAACTACCTAAACTTGGTTATAACGAAAATATCTTTCCATTAAAAAAATTAGTTCACTGGTTGGAAGTTGGCAGTGATTGTGTTAATAACACAATCACTGCTGAACTTTTAATTACCTTTTAATTACCACATTTAAATAACACGTTAGTTACATCTAATGGCCAACTGCTCCAAACGCGCCAGTTGCGGTGTTAGCACTAAATGAGTTAATTAACATACAAAGTTTAACAGGACTGTATTTTTTTGTCGAGTTCGCGATGTCTAGTTTGGTTCCGTTGCCTTTCGACGTCCATGGTGACGAAAAACGACACGTGCACGGATGAAAGATAAAAGAATGGGGTAACTTTTTGGCGCTGCCCAGGGACGGAATTTTGTCTCGGGACGTCACTGCCAACATCAGGAATAGTCAACCTTTTTATACCTATCGCCCACTTTTGTATCCCTGTTAGTAGTAAAATTTTACAATCGCCCACCGGTTCCACAGTAATGGTGATTTATAAAGTAGGGAAGTTACTTCACTTTATAAAATTTATAAAGCAGAGTTACAGCTTATAATATTAATTAATACTTTTTGTCAGACTTTCGCTAATTTTGGCAGAATAAATCTTGATAAAACAACTTACAATCGTTAAATCTATCTTTTTATTTATACTTTGCATACATAGAAGCATAGAGTCTGATGAAATTATATTTAATTAATTAAATTATTAATGAGATCCCTGAGGCTGATGCTGCGAAACTAAATACTGGATATCTGGCTCAATTTTTGTGAGGAACAAACGAAGGTCTCCTCTTTCGGAAATATTCAGGCGGTTTCTTTCTTTGGTCATAGTATAATTAATAGAACTAAAGCCTTATTCCACAAAATATGAGGTAAGGAAAGGTATCAATAAACTGAATATCATTTTCCACATATTTGGATATAAGACAGGCATTTTTTTTATTTTGCTATAGGTTTTCATATCCACCACTATCGAATTTATGTTTACTTTCTTCATCAAATCTAATTTCTAAAACCCCTACCGCCCACCATGAATGCTGGAACGCCCACTAGTGGGAGGTAGGGACCAGGTTTACTACCCCTGGCCTATATTATAAGATTAAAAATAATATAAGTAATTTAAATTTATTTATTTAACATAAATTCAGTGATCAGTTTTCTTTAAATTCCTTTTAGGTAGCTACACTATAAAACAATGATTCCTCAATGTAATATATATATATATATAATATTATGCAATAATAAGCAGAGTGTTTTTATTAGAGCACATGAATAATATTAAACAGATTTACACGAGTTGAAACAGTTTGAAAACCCCTTTTTAGAAAATAAATGAATTATGCTTATGTCTTTGAATATTACCTTTATTATTATCTAGATACCTTTCATATGGTTTATGCTGTTTACCTTTGCTTTATCTAATAATAAAAATATCTTGAATTGAGTATTTTGAGATGTTGAAATAATACATAATGATTTGCCTTTGTATATTATGTATATATACTATACTTTAGGAATAGATTTGCATAAGGGATATTCAGAATGGGGAAATAAAAAAACAAATTTTCAAAAATTATAGGGTGACTTTATATATTATACTAATTGGCTGTTAAGGAATTTTTTTGTTTTTTACGAAGGATAACTTGCTTGGTAATTTCAAAACTGAAAATTGAATCGTGTGAACTGATCCTTTAAAATTTAATTTAATTTAACAAATACATAATTTGGTTAACCATTTATAAATGATTATCGTGTGTATACGTTAAAAAGAAAGAATCATTATTAAATTGGTCAGCTTTTTATAGTAATTATTGGCCAACTTTTTGTATAGTATTGGCCACCATCAATATTATTCAAATATATGCTTAAAATGGCTCTTAATGGTATAATCATAAAGATTTCGGCAGAATTAAAAAACGTACATTATGTATTTATAAAAAAATGTTTATTTAAGTATCTAAAAGAAATAACGCGAGCTTATTGTCCACTGTGTCCATCATGTCAGAGTTGTCCTTTGTCTCTTCTGTTAGTGTCAGATTCATCTGATACGTATATCATCTGAGATATTATAAAACCAGTCATTGTATTCTAATTCTGGAAGATATTCTTTCTTGTTACCTTAATACCTGTTGTAATATTTTTTACATTCACTATATTCAAGGTATCATAATATGTCGATAATTTCCATTATGCATAGGTACTATTATGGATAGAATAATATTTTACGAATTATTAATAGGTGTTAACTTTTCACTATTGTTTTTCTTAATTTTTTTTTTGAAACGCCTTTTTTGTATCGTCTTTTTTCCTTTTATTAATTTCTATATCTCATATTTTTTTCTTTTAATTATTGTTTTATTTTTCAGAGATATTTGATATTCTCGAGAAGTAATTGCAAAAGGAAGATGATTTTTTCCCTTCTATTTTCTAGTAGGTCTTCTGGCCGGAACAAACAGTTTTTTAACTGCGTTGAAGTGAATTCCTAACTCTCGATTGGTGTAGTATGTCACGATATGTCAATATCACCAGTTTTTAGTCATTTTCTGATAGGTGTATGCTGGAACCTACACGAGATGACATTAAGGCTCTCCTCCCACGGCGCAACTGAAATCTGACGGAACTGGTTGGTGATGGAACTCATAAACTGGCCAATGTGATGCTTCGCACACGGCGCTACTGACACCCACTTGAAATAATAATCACATAACCTCAAACTGCCAAAATAGACCATCAACTGTTTTGTACAAAAACTGACAGCACGCATGCTGCTGCGTTTATTCGAATACAATTAGGTTATTTCAATTTTGCTTATCTTGTACTTTTGACGTCTTGGGTTATTATGGTTTTTATGACATGGCGCTTGTTACGCAGTGCTACCAATTATGGTGAGAAAATATGATTTTTCACCGAATCTACTGATATTGGTACCACTGTTTTACGGTAACTGGAAACTTGAGAGACCGGGCGACTAGCATGTCGCGTCTCTTCGCGACCGTTTTGAAACTGAGAGATTCCAGTCTCGCCGTCAGCGAGCCGCCATTGAAATACATTAGCTAGACACTGGTTGGAATTTTAGTTTCAGTTCCATCGAATTTCAGTTGCTCCATGGGAGGAGGGCCTAACTCGCGAGTGACGAGTTGGCAACGTCACCAGAATTGCTAACTAAAACGAACGAAGCTGAGATAATCGATGTCTATGGTACGAAAAATTTACATTGTCTTTGAATTAAACGTCAAATCACGTCAATTGTAAAAAGTAAACAATATCGTCAGTTGGTTATGTTTGTTTAATCATATTATTGTGTTTTATACCTATATATTCGATTGATTTCTTATAATATGATATAGCTACGTAGAAAACAACCTCACATAAATGCGAAATCATAATATATCATACTGTAAAACAAGATTTAACAAAATAAACACAATGCTCTTCCAATAACAACATTTCTTTTTTATGTATTTATTCATTTCAAACCAATATAATTGAACCCAAGATAACAGAGTGGGTATTAGGTAACATTGCGAACAATATAATTAGGTATTTTAATTCTATTTATAAATAGTTATCTCGCAATTTCCGTATTATACAGTGATTTATGTCTTTTGACATTTCTGGAATAGAAAAAAACGTTAATATGGGTACCAAATCAAACACATGATAAATCTGGAAAGGAAACACGAAAGGAGGACAAGAACTCTACAATATGTGCGCAGAACGCATACGCCCACCTACGAATTGGTCATTCCTATACCGAATCGCCGGTCGCCGCATCCTAATATATATTAAACGTTTCGAGAGCGACTGTCGTTAGGTATATGTGAGCGGTCTTCTTATGCAACATCGGAGCGACGGTCTCAGAAAGTTTGATTTATGGCTGTGCGGCAGACGAGGCAAGTTTAAATGCGAGAGCCGGCTTAAAGGTTCCGTCGGACAATATCCATCTATTTTTATTTATATATTTATAGATTCCAAGATATATTGTGGAAATATAATAAATACATACGTGAGCAAGATTCCATCAACCATATAATTGTATAATAATCATATACCTAATAACAATTAATTGAACATGTATAAACTAGGTAGGTAAGTTAGTACTCGTTTTAATTTTCAAGGTTAACTGTCTTATACAAAACTAATTAATATATAAATAAACATATAAGTCGTGTGTCAAATAAAAATATATCGCGTGAGAATTTACGAGAGATATATCACAAATCTAAAGTCACGGATAAACAATGTATCACTGAGTAAAAAAAGCATTTTCTCTTAGATGAACATTCGATTTGTTTGGCGGATTATTAGGTGATCGAAAATGTTGAATTGCCATTTTTACAATTGAGTCGACGATATTATATTATATACCGATAATAATATGTTTTTTTAATAAATAAATAACTGTATAATTATTTTTCAACGCACCTATTAGTCATATTTGTGTCGATAATAAGGCCCGTGCGAAAGAGTACCGTTAATTTATCGATATTACAATATTTACCTATTTCAAATACTATTTTAAGAGATTTTTTTAAAACTAATTTGTTTAAATTTGTGTGGTGATGTATCATACATGGGATAACGTGTCCACTTCTGATAAAATCTTTCAAAAAATGTTTCTCACAGACCCTAGAATATTGGAATGTAATTCAACCCTTCCGTAAGCAGTAAGTCTATAATTTATGAAGAACTTACTTTTTCGAAAATCTAAATTGAATTTATATAACATTACAAAATTTCCATATATACCCAAAGTATTTAATATAAATACAAATTTTTATTTAGAATTCATAAAAAAATATTTAACTTTGGAATAAATCTATGTAAAAACTGAATGTCATTAACTTGCATTAACAATTTTTCAAATCGTATATTTTGCTCAAAATATATCATGCGTACGGACCTGGCGCATGACATTTTGGACAGTAAACAACATAGTGACGTTTGACATAATTGTTATTGTAACCGATCTTTTAGGAAAGACTATTAATATATAATTAATTAATAGTATGAATATATTATTCCGAAATGCTGTTATTCCTTTGTTCTCTTCCATTAATAAACACTTATTTAGCCGACTCACGTATGGAATAATCTTTGTAAACAACAACATTAATTTCTCACTAAACACAAAGAAAAGTGTAATAGTATTATTATAAATACAATATATGAAACAATGCCAGCATTTCCCCTAGCTTTGCATCTTCTTGCACTGCAAGAAACTATAGTTTTGACTTAAAACTTTGAATATCTAATCTAAAATTTAACCTCTTTTGGAAAAACGGTACACAATATCCGCCAATTTAGTATACGAGATTTCGAAGTACCAACCTTCCAGTGATACCAACTGTCTTTTTCCATTTTTGTCCTTCTTCGTACGTGTTCATACGTAAACGATAGTATGTTCTCTCTTAGTCTTCAATCTCTTTTGAGTCGGGTATAATAATTCTCAATCTACAATAAAGATATTTCAAGCGCAAAATGTATTACAATTACCAAGTAGATAGAAACTTATTAGACTTCCTTGTCTACTTTATGTATCAAATCGTAACGTACATATATTTTTTTGCGCATTTAATTCGACCGTGCGGCGCTCACTTGTCTTGGCGCCCAGTTGTCCCAGCGCCTACTTGTCCCATCGCCAATTGTCCCAGCGCATAGTTAACCCGACAGCCAGTTAGCGGCGCCCACTCTACCTTGCTCAGTCAGCGGCGCCAAATCGTCCTAGACCCAATCACATAGACGTGGAAGGCCTTCGAAAAAAATGAACTGATGAAAATAAAGAGTTATTTAAATTTTAATCGGGTCGTGAAAGAAAACAAAATGTTAGGATTCTCTTATTATAATTTAATAGATACTTACAGTGCAGAGAGAAGGTATTAAACGACATTACAATTTATTTGTGACAGATTGACGGAGAGGTAAGGCAGTAGTAACGTTTAAATGAGATTTTGTTGATAATTGTCAATGTTGTCAAAATAATTTATGTTGCAAAAATTAGTCACTGCTAAGAATTTTCACAGGTGGCATTGCCTTTTTTTGTTACAAAAGAACAACAATTTTGTGTTATGATTATGACAAAATAAACTTTGGAGCAGACAAAACCTTTATCATTTTATTCTCCCCACGTTTCGTCCATAATAGTATATCGATAGTTACAATATTATCAGATACGATTTTCTTTGACGCATATAACGCCATCGATTTAAAAGGGGTAAGTATAAGATGTTGCCCAAAGCATACAAAATCCCTTCAACTGACATCAAACGGGCAGCGCTCGAAACGGCAAATTTTACGAACCGGAACTTTCAATAAGTTTCCTAAAATATTAACATACCTAGTTATATATATTTTTTTGCATATATTATAAAAATAAGTGTAGTAGATTTTTTTGATATATGGCATATCAAGCTGAGATGGTCAAAATAAATCTTCCATGGGACGGAACAATAATTTTGGGCAATCCATAATATAATCGCTCGACACGGATATATTCAAATTCAAATTTATTTATTTTACATATAATGACCATAACAAATTATAAATTTAAAGCGTTCACGACATGAAATAAAATAAGTGTTAACAATTTTTAAAATAAAAATACAGAGAAATGTGAGTTAATAATACAATAAATAATAAAATAAGATAAGAAATAAAATTAAATAACAAAAATAAAAGTAGATGGAAGCACACAGAGTAAACTTTGATAGACCATATCTTAAAAACTTATAAAACAACGTCCACCTAAATTCACCCTCACCTAAGTGTAATATATCAATATCCGAAGTGATTTCATTAAACATGGTTATTGCCCTCCCAATTGGCATTACTAATGGCAGGTTAGCTCTGCACCTTGGGAGAATAAACAACGGATACCCTCGATTCCACATAAGTCAACACCACCAAGAATGGCAGAATTCAACATTTACGCCGCGTATAAGTCTGAAAAAAATATATAGCTAAATAAAGATCCCTTCTAAATTTTAAGCTACAGTATGCATTACCTAAGAGAAAGTCAGTCGGATAGAGCCACGGATAATACCCATACAGCTGAAAGTAAAGGAGTCTTAAAAATTTCTTTTGGACTCTCCACCATAAGGCCGTACTTCAACTAATGCGGGAAACAAACGATAGACCCACTCTCAAGTCTGCTTCTAACTAAGGAGTTATAAAGAATTTTTAGTACCGTAAGATCCGAAAAGCCCAACATCATTAGCGCCTTTTTACAAATGGTATCTATATGACCACTAAACATCAGTTTACTGTCAAACGTAATGTCACGATGTCTATGTGTACACACATATATAAACCACTAATATTATTATGTATCACTGTTGTCTTCAATAATTATCGTGGGGATCTCAAAATCAGTCACTGGATTGGGCCTCAAAGCCCCTAAACCCGCCACTGAATATTATGATAAATTATATTGCTCAGGCGTATTACAACTGAAGACGGATCTATAATTTGTAATCTTTGCGTACCCTACTTCGAATTGTTCATGGAATGAGTGGGTAAGCTATTTGATATGTAGGCATACAATATACTTCAAAGAATACTTCAGTATTTTCCTTTGACAATATAATTCTTGTAATGAATTAAATATATATATACAATGTGCGGTATCGTTCCAATCTTACAAATCTGAGCAATTATTTTCTCTTGTAAAACCATTTATGTGCTATTAATATTTTTAAACCTACTTAATTGATCTTGGATGATGTTTATTTATTCTCTAATCGGAACATATAGGCTTCTACAGAAAAAAACTACCTGGGGAAACAAATTTGTTTTGACAGGAAAAATAATGAGTTTGAATTAGAAAGAAGAATACAAAGTTCTTGGAATAAATACTGGAGCTTAAAGAAATATTTAAAGGCGATATGACAGCAAAGATAAAAACTAGAGTGATGAACTCATGTCTCCTACCGAGCTTAACCTATGCCTGTCAGACCTGGAGATACTCTAGCATAGTAAAGAACAAAATCATCAGTTGCCAACGCGGTATGGAACGCAGTATGCTAAATATCAACAAAAGACAAAAAATAAGACACACATAAATAAGAAATATTTCAAAAGCTACAAACGCTCTAATTCATGCTCAAAGACTTAAATGGAAATGGGAGGGTCATGTAGCGCGACTACAAGACGAGAGATGGACTAAAAAAAATATTTCATTGAACGGCCCAGAAGGGAAACGCTACAGAGGAAGACCCCATGCGAGATGGCAAGACGACATCACAAAGACAGCGGGCCCTAATTGGCTACAAATAGCTAACAAAAGAGCCCAGTGGAGGAGGCCTTCACCCGAGGAGGGTTTCTTCCAAACCAAACTAACTAATATCTTAGCATTAAAAATATTATTTAAGTTACAAATACATAATATATGCTAATAAAAAAATACATAATAAAAAATAAAAATCTTAATATATATATGTATTATACAAAAATATAAAAATAATAATAATTAATATTATATAAACTAGATAGAAAAAGAAAGAAAAGGAAGAAAATACAATCATATATAGATATATATACAGAATAGATATAATCATAGGTTATACATATACATTAGATTTAGTCAATTCACTGTTATTTACTTTTTTGTTTGTAAGAAATAAAATGCTTTTTTATTTAAATTTTATTATTTATATATATTTTACGAGGGATAGTTTCGCCCCATTCGCGCAACCCCTTGGGTCCTTGCACTGGATCAATTAACAGCCGTGGGCTTGAATCCGCGACCCACGATTTCGTATTAATAAAGAAACAGCTGTTTCATGCACTAGGCCAAGGTGGGTGCCATCATAACATGGGGACCATAATATTATAATACAGGAGGCATTTGACAATTATTGGTGATCTAAAGATAAAATTATTTGTGATTATACTGGGATCAAGATGACATTATATTGTTCGCTGTTGGCGAGAGGTACCTTACAATCAATATATGTATATAATGATTGTTTCACTAAACTATTGTTATTCGTCCTCACAGTAGAGTGTTAAAAATTGAATACAATGTATTATTTTTAAATGCTACAATAGGCTATGAGACCTAATGAGAGTAGTGTAGTTAAACCACAGCACAGATTAATACTTTGGACGCTGAAGACGCACATGCGCGTAATGACCAGGCGGCCGATCGATGTAATTAACGTGCATTTTAAAGGTGCTAATTAAAAAATCATTATATAGTCAGCAGCGAATGAGTTAATAAATATAATTCCGATATGCTATACGCCAATATACTACACTTTGACGCAGGATTTTGAATGTGTGAGTGTCCTACGAAAATGAACCACACATTATTGATGTGCAATAGTGTTTGTTAGGAAATCCAATCTTGGGATCCCGGACAAATTTCGATATGTATAAATCTCGGGATTAGTATACATAATCCGGAAGCTTTCGGGATTGATTTTTTTGTCAATCAAATCAGTAAAATTGGTATGTGTAAAAAATCATTATGTTAGTGACGTGCAATGACATTATTAATGAACAACGCACTCAGTACAGTAGCTAGCAAGTAAATTCGCGCATAGCGACATTCGCACATGTATAGGTAGACGTTACGCAATTTCCATTATGCGATAATAATATCACGCATCGGGAATTTTTAGCAATATCACCTTTATTGTAATGGCGTTAGAACAGTGTTTCTAGTGTCAATGTTAATTCGAGCGAACCCGTTTGAACCAAACCATTCGGCAGACCCGACAAAAAGCATCGGGAATTTATAGCAATATCACATTTATTGTAATGGCGTTAGAACAGATTATGCCATTCGGCAGACCCGAGAAAAAAATGAGTGTCATTTTTTTCCAGATGCTTCGTCGTCCATATTAATGTCATTAGTGACGTGTATGTACCTGCACATGTCACATGGGGGATCGCCGAATTTTCACGGATAATAAATAACCATTTTTTTTGCTGCCATACGCAATCCTAACAACATCAGAAAAATAATAAATCCGTTAATTAAATCAGTTAGATATGTTTTATGTTTTAATTTTTTTATTCAGTTAGTTATGTTTTAATTTTCTCATTGAATTTAATACAAACACATCCACGAATGAATATCAATTGTTAGAATCTCGTAATGTTTGTGAATTTTATTATACGTATTGTAGTTTGCAGAAAAATGCAAAAACTATAAAAACACATACAAGCACAAGCAAAATTAATAGCGCTCAGTCGTCAAGTCAGTCTATTCTTAGTCACGCTATTTCTGTCCACTCACGTGTCTTTTTCTTTTCTAAATGTGTCCCTATTAAACCCATTTACCAAGTAATTTTGGTCCCCGTTTTAAGCGGATTCGTTGTAAGAGGTATTTTTCGGTACCAATTACCCTCGGATAACGAGGGCCACCTCTAAATAAATAAAATTGCTTTACTTTTATGTTATTTTTATTTATATTTAAATATTATTAACTCCATTAAGCCTATGTGTTTCCAAGATCAAACGTACACAATATTAACAATAAATATCTAAAATTTAATAGTATAAATTAATTATACTAGAAATTTTTGACCGATTTTATCAATGCTATTTTGTATAAGTATATAAAAAAATTATAATAACTATCGAAAAAATGCCAATCCCGGGATCCTCAAATTGTAATCTCGAAATCCCGGAATCAAAATTTTGGCTCAGGATTGGACTTCCTAGTGTGTGTTGCATCCTTCAAATACACCAATCAAGCGTCAGTGAATAAACCGAGAGCAGTTGCTAGAACGAAGCAAAAACGTATTCTTAACACGTGCTTAAGGTTATCCCATATTCTTTCACACTCCATATCCGTTGCCTGTTAATCCACACCCGTTAAGTATTTCAGTTCCCATTATTTCTGAGTTCCCTGAGTGAAACGGTAATGCGGTAATAGATGTGAAACAATCATATATAAATAATAATATATTATATGTGTATATAATAAAATATAGAAGATGAGTTTGCCTACCTGGTTTTGATAATAATTACTGGAAAAGGCGAATGTGAAACATAAATTAATGTGAGTTAAGCAAATACATATTGGAAGACAATATTAACTGTATTATGCACACTGGTTTAGATTTATCCGTTCGCACACAAAGGGTAAGAAGCACATATAATATCACCAGATTTTAGTTATTCACCTTAGATGCCAAGTATATACGTCTCCATTTCTCTGTTCATTTGAAACAGTGAATTTACTGCCACTCGGAAAAGCTTTCTCGGTTTTAATTTCCCAAAAGTTATATACTTGATCGATGTCGTAATCGCTTTGATAATTGTCTTTTTGTACGCAGCTTATGACTGCCGTTTGGAACCTCTCTACGACGTGTAAAATAAATAAACTGTAATTTATATTTATATTTTAAATTTAAATATCTGATGTTTAAAAATAAATCTAGGATTATAGAATACATTAATTTTAAGTACTGTAATACAAAAGGTATTTACTTGAGTGTGTATTTAATGGAGCCTGGTTTAATTACGTAAAAGTAAAAACGTAAAAAAAGACGTCAGACGAAGTTTATTTTTAAAGAAATTAATTGCTCGTAGATTGTATTATTATCCCAGAATGATATTTCGGATATCACGGGACACTCCAGCTCTACAAAGCGTTAATAATATGGAATGAATGAATCGCCAAAAAGGTAATGAAAAACACCGGTGATTTTAAATATAGAAAAAAACACAACTAATTTAAACTGAGTTATAAATAACTATGATAAAGTAGAATTAAGAAAAACAATTAACTACTTCTTGCGTGAATTTTGGGACAGTTTTTATTATATTAATTTGGGTGTAGGCTATTTCATTTTTGTCATTCTTTTTTTTACTATTTAGAAACAATTATTTTATGGATACGTGTGGTTTTCAGTGACATCCCTTGAGAGTAGCAGGTTATGGCATTATATAGGGGCGGCAAATGAAGAAACAGATACAAATATGACAACTTTTCACATCAGCAGCCGTTTTCCATGAAGCAGACGATCCTGTCACTTCATTAGTAAATGGAAACTCTGCCATTCTTGGTAGTATTGGCTTCCGTGTATCTGATGATAATCTTAGAAATCGGGGACATCCGTTGTTTGTTCTCCCAAGGTGCAAAACTAACCTGCCATTAGTAATGTCAATTGGGGGAGCAATAACTATGTTTAATCATATCGCTTAGGATATTGATATATTCCACTTACTTGAGGGTAAATGTGAATGTGAATTTAGGTTGACTGTAAAAACAGGTTTTTAAGATAGGGTCTATCAACCTAGTTTACTCTGTGTGCTTCCATGTACTTCTTTTCTTATTTTATTATTGTAATATTTAGTTATATTACCCTGTATTTATAATTAATTGTCATGTTCATTATATGCAACATAAATAAATCTGAATTTGAATTAGAAAGTATCGACATAATTGTTTAACAAATAGTCAAAGGATAAAAAATCTTGTCAAAATACCTATTATAGTAATGCAATGGTTTGATAGCATGGGCAAAATGTTTACGAGGGTCCCTCCAAACCAGGCCCACAAATCTCCGCTTACCCAAACCCTCCACCGTTTGAAAGTTCATTTTATTGAAATGCTCTAATAGTGTGTATGTACGTATGTACATTTAAAGATTTTTGGTGTATTTGTCAGTGTTAGATGGTTGAAAATAAATAGTGAAATTGGTATTTAGGGTATCTAACGAATTGGCAGACAATTTGAAACTAAATAACTACAAGAACTTTTTATATACAACGTTTTTAAATTTTCTGTTGAATTATTATGCTCAATATGCTCAAACTTGTACTTGATATGAAGTAAATAAAAAACAATCAAACAAATAAATATAGAATACTGAAATGTCATTTTGATTTCCATAGTAACGCACGTATATATTAATAATTTGGTTGCTAGGACCGCCAAGCAACCTTAGCAACCGATAATAGTGGATTGGATTACGGATTTCTTCCGAAATAACTTTTCATAAAAAACAGAATTAACTGAAAACTTAGACTATAATATATACATCTAGACACGCCACCCATTGCATTGCTAAATGAAACTGCGTGCCGTGCGTTTGGTTTACTGAAAATGAATTCAATTCTACTTAACTATGGCTAAAAGTATTAAAATAATGCATTGGCATCGTGTTCTGATATATTCTAAAAGTTTAAAATGTCTAGCTAGTCGGGAAGTTAGTTAAAAATTGGTTGCAAGATTTGTACTGGACAAACAACCACCGGACAAACAAGAATACGAGCTAATAAAAACGTGTAAAATGAAAGGGGATGGCATTATAAGTCTGCTTAAGGCGGCACTTTGCCTAAGTAGGTTATCGGTGGTTATGCATACAATTAATTTGAGATAAAGATCGACGATAAACTTATTTAATTATCGATTTACGTGTTTTCAATTTTCTTGTGGGTAACACTAATTAACTAATATCCGTTGACAATTTCTACAGCGCAGCATAATTTTGTGTAGGTACAACATACATATTATTATTATGTACCTACTGAATATGGCTGCCGTGGAAAACCTGTGCAGTAATGTGGATAAACAATGGATTTTAGTTTCCCAGAATCATGCTTCGTCTGAAATGCTTTGGCGGGAAATTCATGTTTTCGTCTTTGTAAAATAATTTAGTTCTTGGAATTTTGTAAGGTTTCTACACGTAGTACCGGCTCAGTACAATACCTAGTACCAGTACAATGGTGTCGGTGAATATTGAACGGGTGATTAAAAAATGATACCATTGGAAAACAAAAAAAAAAGTTCATTGATGGAAAAACTTACTGTTATTTCATTGCAGATGCCGCGCCGCATCTGACTATTTTGAATATTATATTCTCAATTTGGATGGAAACCACAGATATATTATCAAATACGACGTTTTAGATTAATTGGAAAATATATGAATAGTAGGAATTGCAATACCGAATGAAAATATCAATACCGATATTTCGGTATTTCCTATTGAATACCGGTATTCGTGAAATATATGGAAAAAATAGAATTATCTATCAATAAATAATAATTACAAGATAAAAAGAATTTTTTATAAACAACGTTTTTAAATTCTGTTAAAACTTGACTTGACTTGACTTGACTAGCTTAAACGACCAAAAAGATTTGTACCAGACAAAGAACCACCGGAAAAATAAGAATACGAGCTAAGAAAAACGTTGTAAAATATCTTTAAAACATTAATATTTCATACAAAAAAATATTTAAATACGTAAATTATTATAAATGTAAGCCTTTAAAAATAGATGAAGATAAGATGTGGGAGATATGTTGATGTTTCAAATACTTGGTAGTTGAATGACTGACCCTTTCTTATTCGAATGATCTTTCAATAACCTTAGTGATAGTGATCTTAGATGTGTATGTGCCCCACCTAATGTTTTATTAGTTTATAGCACTTTTTACACTTACATGTCGAATGGCAATGGAAGTAAACCAGACGTCGCGTAACCCGACAAAAAATTACAGTCCTGTTAATGTTAGAAAATACATTTTTTCCACTTTCAATACCGCATATATCGGTATTGTCTGATTTTTAAAACCAGTATTTCTGTATCATAAAAATACTGAGATACCGGTTTTTAAATACCGGTATTGCAATTTTTAAAGAATAGTGAATAATGAGTAATTTAAATGCATTTTTGTAAATTAAATTACTTGCAATTTGGTGTGTCAATAATTATTATTTAAGGATAATTAAACATCAAGCCGGACTACATTACGGTATCACCAAAATATGGGAAAGAACTATCCTTAAAATGGATTTCGAGCCATTTGGATTAATGTTTGGTAAGTAGATATATATATTTTTCGTAATAAAGCCGGTCAAAAACAACATAAGATATGAATTATAAATTAAAATGTATCCGTCTATGCAATAATGCCAAATTCGAACTCATGACAGTTCTATTTTGGAAATATCGTAATATAGTCAACACTGACAGGATAATGAGCTGGTGTACATATAGTATGTTAAGCATTCACCAGATTTTATTTCATATTATCTTACATAAAAATCGAAAAATTACGAAAAATTCAAAGTATGTGATTGACGTATGAATGGAACATTTCGCAGAATCTGATCCAATTACTTGGTTTATATTGTAAAAATACATCACTGAGAGAATAATTATTATAATATAATGTGTAAATTACCATTTCTACTCCAAGGCACAACTCTTTCGTTGGAATTTAAACTAATTAATTTGAATATAGACTATTTCATTGGAATTTAGATTCGTGGTCTTGTGAAATGTTGTTTATAATAAATTACAGAAACATGTACGATTATACTGTATAAACATATGAATTATTATTTCGTTGGAGTAGATGACCAAGCATAATAGAACAATGGAAACACAGGAACGCCGTCATGTTTAAGGGATTCTGGTTAGGAGAACTCACAGGCGCACACACAAAAGGAGTCGGATCCAGACACACCTCAGGAAGAAAAAAAAATCGGTGTGTGTACTTATGTACGCGCGTTAGAAGTTATACTTCTTTGGCGTAACAAAACAAAAACAAAACTTGTGATAAACTAGATTCATTGACTAGCTCTTAATTATCTTGTTAAATTACACACTCAAGAAAAAGGACCGCTTATTGGAACGCCGTTGGTTTATTTCTATACACTTTAACTTATATTACTAATTGACGTTTAATCGTTTGTTTGTGTAAGGAATTGGAAATGGCCGACAATAATAAATTCGCTGCCTAGACAACGGAACAGTTCTAAACTATAATATCATATCATATTATACTGTGGCGTAAAGGCAGTGCGTTCGGCTGATAGCCGAACAATTGGTGGTTCGAATCTAATCGAGTGCGTTTTTTTTCGTGTGGAAAAATAAATTATGTGTTACATGTCACACGCCAAAAATACACTCTGATCTGATTTCCCAAACGCGCCAAAAGAAGTATAACTATAATAATATTATAATATAATGGTAATATAAATAGTATAATAACAAATTATTTAGGATAGTGAAATATTAATTCTTCTTCTAAGTCAGGTCCTTATGACTGAGGATCGTAACACGGAAAATTTGACTGTCAAAAGTATCAACGGGTCCCCACTATTCTTGACATTCTACGACACGTAAGGCCTGTGTTATTGGAGAACATGTGGCATCAAATGTTTGCTTTTATATTCCGACTCTACAGATTAAAAAAACAAAACAGCTCGGACGACACAAACGGACACTAATAATCCTAATAATTATAACCGTAAGGCTACGTACATTCGATTACCACTTGTGGTTGCAACACGTTGCTATAACTCGTGGATGAGCACCCGTAGACATCACTGCAGGCCAAGTGATCATCGGTAGAATAAAAAATATAATATATGTCCACGGTCAAATCGATGAGAAGCTATAAGTACCTAGTTGGCGGGGAAAAACGGAAATCATTGGCACTTGTTAGATTTTATCAATCCCGCCCAAATTAGTACTTGAATCAACAAAGGGTATAATTTATAAAACATATATGTAATTTATAAAAAGGCTGCAATTCGGAATTTTACTGATTAATCACGTTTTTTTAAATTTTAATGACCGGTTTATTAGATTGGAATATACACCCGATCCTTTTTTTGTCCGGCTTTTTTTTTGCATAACACAAATTTAATAAAGTACCGATCATTTTTTATTTACATTGATTTTTTTGCTTTAACACGGTTTAAAAAATCTAAAAAGAATAAAAATACGTATGTATGTATGTATATATTTATCAAAAAATTGCGTTGCAATGGACCGCACGCTACTGGTGCATACACATATTGTCACCGGATGCCGCCCAGACATACATACGTACATACATGGCGCCACTAGTCAGTTACTTGTTTATCAGGTTTGATACGAGAGACGCGCCGCGTGCTTCGGCGTCAGCGTCATTTAATATTTCCAGCGATGAGAGTGATTTTTCGCCAGCGAAAAACAGCAGTAAACGGGCACGTTTATTGTCAAGTAGCGACTCTGAATGAATATATTTCTCTATGCTGAATTTAATATAAATCGAAAACTATGTATTTTTATAATATTTTTATGTGTAAATAATAAATAAATTCGATTTATTTTTAAGGTCAAGAATTTCGTATTTGATTGTTGATTTTAAGTAATGGAACCTATCTAACATTTTTCTATGGGCACCTTAACTTTTTTACACGGTTTTGTTTTGCACGGTAGTCTTCGGAACGTATCCACCGTGCAAAAAGAGGATCGGGTGTACGTGAATATTTAAACTCTTTATTTGTTTCCCACGCTAAAAATAGCAACGACTTAATTTTATATATCCACATGATTGAACAGTATTGTGTGTAACATGATAATATTGAATAGAATAATATTGAACTGTCTGAAGAAATGTCACTGTACACTAGCGTTGCCAGACTTCCCGATTTTTGCGGGATATCCGCTTAACATAAGCAAAAATTAGTTTGTCCCGCGCGGGACAGCTAAATTCACGATTATTCAAAAATTCTATGAAAACTGCAAACAATATGTAGATCAGCGCTACGATTTTTCGCGTGAAAACATGTTTGCACAGCTGTTTCATTACCATGAAGAACGAGATAAGTATCGAAAGAATATGCGGTGTATATATTAAATATGACTAAAGTAGATATGGATCTGATGTATGAAGAATTTAACTCGCTAAACCTTCTATTGATGTGATTGTGAAAAATTCGAAGTACAGAAATGGCTTCAGTTATTCAAGTAACTCCCGGAAAAAGAAACCAAACATATTTTCAAGCTGATTTCATTTATTTTAAGTATACCACAGAACAGATAATAAATAGAATTCCGATAAGCTATATTCAATACGCAACATTTTGATGCAGGGTTTTGAATGTGTGAGTGTCATACGGAAATGAAACACGAATTATGCACGTGCAATAGTGTGTGTAATGTACCAATATTAAATGAGCGTCAATGCATACACCGAGAGCAATTGTCAGTATTCGACGTATGACGTATTCTTGACACATGTTTAAGTTTATCCCGGATTCATCCTTACTCGAGATCGGTTACCTGCTACTCTTTATCCGTTAGGTATTTCAGTTTTCATTATTTCTGAGTTTCCTGACACACACATAATTGCTATATCGAACGGGTATATTCTCAGATAAATGTAAAATGGTCAGATACAAAAACCATACAATGTTCTATTGAAATGATAACATTGGAATTACTTGTAAAATTCAACATGATATACTCATGTGCTGAATTTTACCAATACGTTAAGCAGCAGAAGGAAACTCTTCAGGAAGTTAAATCTTCAGCCAAGTACAAATAAGCAAGCATCGAGGGTTTTTTGAAGTCATACTTCTTTTGCGAATTTGGGAAAACAGATCAGAGTGTATTTTTGGCATGTGACGAAGTTGCGCGCGCCGATGTAACACGTTTGGCGTGTGATGGAAGTTGCGCACGCCGATGCAACACATAATTTAATATTATGATTATATTCATTACGGTCTCAGGGGTACATGCGCATGCGCATATGGTCATTTAATTAGTCGTTCAATACAACCAAGTTAACAGGACGTGTTGTAAATATAACCAATATTGTGTTATAATAAATATATCTGTCTATAAACAAATTTCTGGAGACTAATATTCTATACTGTCATTTATATTCATACAACTTTATTTATATTAGAGTGTATATTTATTTTACATTATAAAGATTGTGTATCAGGATTTGAGGCTATATTTATGCATGTATTATTTACGAGTAAAATTATATATCAATAAATAAATAAATTTTATGAATGTTGAATTGGTAAATAATTCAAAAAATATATCAAATTTGATTTTTTATTAATTCATCATGGCCACTTCTGAATCGATTATAACTGCTGTGTGGCACAAATGAGTTTTGCTCCAATACAATAATTAAATTACAATTAGCATGTGCTATATGAGACACAGATGAATCGCGTACGTTTTCATCAACCTAATCCACTGCAATATTAATAGACTCAGGTAACGGCTTATTTTGTTTTATTACGCCAAAGAAGTATAACTTCTAACGCGCGTACATAAGTACACACACCGATTTTTTTTACCATATCCGATACTAATAAGATCATATCGCCCTCCACAGATGGGAGGTTTGTATTAACAGTTTGTTTTTACGAGAAATAGTTGTTAGCCACATGCTCAACCTAGTAGGCCAATACTCTGACTCAAACACAAATTACACAATATGTATTTGTATTTTATAGAACCAGGATTCTAACCTAGGACCCACGACGATCGGCCATCGTGGGCGTTTAAAAATACTTATGAATATTAATATTTTGATAGTTTTATAGTTTGTGTTGTGTAATTTATGATTAATATTATAGAAATAAACATTAGAAATATTGAACTATGCGTTTTTTAGGTTATCCCACTTTTTGCTTAACAACAATAAGATGAATTGAATAACAATAACAATAAGATGCTTCTAAATCCCGATTTTTTTAAATTTCACACGCTAAAAATCCCGATTTTGATAAAATAATTATCTGGCAAAGCTGCTGCACAGTGTACTCCGGCCTCAGTAAACCAATGGTAAATACGTATTTTTATTAAGTACTTACTTAAATTGGTATAAGTAATATGATATGGTGTACCTATTTAAGAATATAAGTAGGTTATCATGCTGTTGTAAAAAACATCTTCTAATTGATAAAATATATTAAATAAATAAAATATACCCTTAGAATAATATGTAGATAAGAAAAAAATAATATAATTTAATACAAAATATCAACGTTCGTACAATATTATACAATGTAATAATGAACGATCAAAAGAAAATCGCGAATCAAACATAGAGAATAGATAAATAAGGGTATTAAGGTACAATACATTATAATAATGCACATAAATATAAAATTACCATAATTTCAACAACATTCGATAGATAATGATAACCTAGTTACCAGTAGTAAACATACGAGTGACGTGCGGTTTGTAAATGCTATACATGCGAAGCATTCCCAGAAATTATCGATAAATGAATACATTAGCATGTATTTATTAGAAAATTGTGTTATAACCACTGAACCGATTAATACTATAGAAATGCAAAAGTCAGTCACCAGAAACGAAGGCTTTGAAGCCATTTTTGTTTGATGAATAATAAATAAATTAATGATTTATGAGTGTCCTCAAATATTACCAATATCGAATACCCGTTTTTTACGTGAAAAACTCTAATGATTATTATGATGTAGACGCCAATATTGACAATAACATATGTGGTACAAGTCGGTTTTGGGGAAGCCAGCGGAAAACACATTTTGAAAGTAGCCGATATACTGGATTATTTGTTAGGTTGGGTGAGTTTAGGTTATGTTAGGTTAGGTTATCATTCTTGAATTTTATAAATTTTGACAAAATCGGCTATGGCAATTAGTGCGGTTCCCGCCTGGCTTCCTCATAACCGAATTGTATCACATATTCTTTAAGTTTTATTTCATGTTTCTCCATACTCGAGAATTACACATTCTCACATCTACATCCATTTATTTTTGTGTTCCATCTAAAAACAACTTTTAATATTTTAGTTCTATTATACCACAATACATACACCATAGTTAAAAGTACTTCATCTGTCAAGATTGAATTAGGTGGTTAAAACCCTAAGTAAAATAATATAATAGACCACGTTAAATAGCAGTTATAGATTCTTAATTTTATGGGGGTCTCAAAATCGGCCTCTACGTTATTAAACGCACCACTGAATTGAGTCTCTCAAACACAAAACTCTCCACACAAGGCAGCTTCCCATCAAAAACTTTCCAGGCTGGTCGATGAAAGGATATTCGAAGGCCAGCTCACTTTTTTTTTAATTTGATACTTTGGGTTATATTGGATCCCTTTAATTCCTCATTGTCAAGTTATTGTCTGTTAGTTATAGATTAGTTATAAGACTTCTAGGAAATTGTCGTAAAGTTAATAACAAGATGTTTGATTTTTGCCCAGCAATAATAAACCCAACTTTAGATGTTTGTTACTGTGTAAAAGCTATTGTACTTACTGTCGAACAAGAACTTCTTGTTTATGTGTTAAAATTGTGAACTAACAATCCCCTCCAGTAAAACTAATCGCACTTCCGTTTTCAAATGAGGATCGGCCCCAAATTTATCATTTCATTTTACGCTTCCGTGATGTACGAATCTATAAATTTAGGTAATTTGAAGCATTTTATAGTAAAAATATGTTTAAAACGATCAGGAGTGATGTTAGAATTATTATTAGTAAATTTTTGGTTTATTGCAAAGAAGTAAAGGAGTCGCATCTGAAATAAAAGGCGATACATTATGCCATGACAGCTATGTTACTGAGAAGTCTATTTATATTATGCGACTACAGCGACTTCCTGATATCGCCGATTTCTTGTTGTCGGACATTATATGGTTTAATTTCTATTACCGATACCCATTCACGTCAGTTCTTACAGGGTTGTATAGTTTGCTTTGAACTATAATTATCAGTGGCTATTAGTATAATATATAAAATATATTGAATATTTATTATATTATGGGCGTGCGATGTCGTTCATAAATCAATACAAATAAATTATTCCGCTATACGGAGGATGTGATAACATCTTTAATTTACCATTATTTGAAGAGGGTGTAATATTATTATATATGCACATTTTAAAATGAGATTTTGCACATAGACACATAATATTGTAAAGCTATATTGATCATTCCAGTCAGTTTCTAATGGATTACTCTTAACATGTTATATTCAAAACAAGTCTCTCCATTTTCATATGCTACAATAAATGATTTTTATACCTTAATCTCCAAATTCCACTTTCTTGAATAGCCACAAAGATTCTTTTCAAATATATCCATATTGCTCTCATCCGGTTTGCTGAGTGCCCAGCATTCTGATCCACATGTTAATACTGGGCGCATGAGAGTTTTATACATATAAGGTTGTTTTGGTTGTCCTTGAGAGTGCTTTGTTCTTTATAAGCTTTTTTTAGACTAAAATAGCACCTGTTGGCGAGGGTGACTCGGCGTTTTATTTCGACGCTCGTGTTTGTGACAAGGGACGCTAGATAATCAAATGAATCCAAAATTTCAAAAGCATCGCCGCCAATGATACAGGTGTGGTATCATCTGTTGCGCTGTTATGGTTGTATGTGGCATATATTTGGTTTTAATTTCGTTTATCGGGAGTACCATGTTGGCAGCAGTTGACTTTACGGAAATAAATATTTGTTTGAGGGTTTTTGGAGACAGGCCAATGACATCAATATCGTCGGCGTATGCTAATAATTGTATTGATTTATGAAATATTATGTCATTGGCTTCCAATTTGGTTACATGTAAGTTATACGTATGCAGTTCATCGTGGGACATTTGTACGTATCTTACAAAATGCGGCGATAGTTTGCAAATAGTACTGTTCCAATTAGATTAACCCTAACCTAACCTAACATAACCTAACCTAACCTAGTAAATACATCTCATAAAATTCGCCACATGTTGTAGCATACGTAGAAATATACTCCACAGTGAAATGTTCAACGAAGAACTCGTCATTTGATTAAATGTTACACGAACTAATGTTTCACGTACTGCAGCGCACGAACGAGTGCCCTGCGGTGAACTGTTTACGTACAAATTTCCGGATACGTTCCAATTTTGCATCACGGCTAATCTTTTCAAGGGTCACGTTAAATATAAGGCAGGCAAGTGCGCCCCCCTGTCTACGACCATTTTAAGAATGTACCATTATTTATATTGAACATAGATAATTTGAAAATACATAAGTTTTTAAACCCTACTATCGAGAAATCCTGCGAACGTCACTATACTCAGGGAATAAAAAAGATGTAAGAGATAAAGAAGAAAATTGCAAACGTCCATGCCCTGGATCCAAATTCTCAAATTTATTTAACGATTTACGACTAAATTTTGTTAGCAGCAAGTGCAAAATCAGTAACCTACCGACTGGATATGGACCCAAATCTATTATCTTTCATATAGTGAACTATATGAATTAAAAATTCAAAACGTTTACAACATGACATAAAACACAAATAAATAAAAGCAATATAAAAAGCATAACGAGATTAGATTATATTAGAATTAGATGAATATATTATTTTAGCCACATGTCTTAATCAGAAGGTTTATTCACGATCGATGGGAAAGAGGGGGAGGGGATTATATGTAATTTTAATACGAGGTAAAAAAAGGTCTTTTACTTATATCTTTACATTGACAAGTAGAATAAAATATTATTAAAGTTTGGATGTATATATTTTGTGTAAAGATTTTTCAAGCGTGGGATACTGCAAATATATTTAGCCCTGTCTGAGAGGGTGGCGTCTGGCGACAAGTAATTACAATTAAGATCTTTGAGCAAGCTCTTTGGTATACCTGACATCGTTAGATTTATAAAAGCACAATGTCTGACATTCGCTGGGCGCGTGATAGTTATGGATCATCACATACTAGCAATGAAGTGTCTCATGTTCACGTTTAGTGAATCGGACAGAATGGAAGATTCTGATGAAAATAATATTATACTTATATATTTATCTACTTAAATGCAAAAATAGGCCAACCCAGACAAGACGAATACTTAGATACGAAATGAAACGGGTATGTAGAAAGAAACCAGAGAGGCCAGAGATTAACACTTTGGAGGAGGCCTTCACCCGAAGAAGGGTTCTTACAAACCAAACAAACTAATTACATACAATTGTTTGATTTATAAACATTATCTAATAGTATTATTTACAAAAATAGAAAAATCTTAATATATATATGTAATATACAAAAAATATAAAAAAAAATAATAATTAATATTATATAAACTAGAAAATAAATAGATAATACAACCATAGATAGATATATATTATACATAATATATATATATATATATATATTCATAGGTTATATATATATTCATTAGATATAGTCATTTAACTGTAATTTACTTTTGTTTGTAAGAAATAAAAAGACTTTTTAATTTTTATTTTATTTTATTTTTATTATATTTATCAAATAAATTATTATTATGTTTGTATGTTACCTTCCGATCGAAATAATACAATATAAATAATATATTTGTTTTCATTTATCAGTGACGCATGAGAGCATAATATGTATGTTTAATGTGGAGAAGAAGGCGAGACAGGGAGGTATTTAAAAGGTTAAAGTGAGTGAAAACATACTCGAAAACTCAAATTCTAAATTTGAAAAATAAACTGACACATAAATAATATATTATATTATTATATATATTTTACATATATAAAGAAATATAGTATATTCATATAATATATTATTTTTTAATACTAAGACAAGCCATGTGGCCTAATAAGAGAAAAGTGTGGTTAGTAATTAAAGTGAAGCAATCACAAACACCCAGGTTTTGAGACCCATGCATATATTGTGACCTCACCGGCATCGAACCCGCACCGATCGAGCACCTTACGCACTGGACTACGAGGGCCAATAAAGAGAGGGAAGGAAAAAGAATGCGCAGGAATCGTTTATTTTAATCGGGTCGTGAAAGAAAATAAATGATATGACACTCTCATAATAATTTGACAGATGACTGAGAAAGTTGACAGGTGTCACTGTCACCAGAAACGTATCGTCGAATTTATGGTACTATGGCCTATTTCATTGCTTTCCAACTTTATTTTCATCTGTAGTATAGCGGGAAAATTTTTACATAAACATATTTATTGTTCTAATTTCAATAAAACAATATATTTCATAACAGTTTTATTCGGATTACTCTTTTCGGCACGTATTGAAAAAATAATGTCACGAATGTCGAGTACAAGTTAGAGTACAAGGTTGAAAGTTCGTAAATGATCTCTTGCAGATGATCTCTCGCAGATAATCTCTCATAGATGATCTCTCGCAGCCTCTATTTTGAGACTAAGCACCCTACATTATCGAGATTCATTTCTAGTGAAGAGTGTGGTATCTAGTTTTCAGATGTGATACCTATCTGAGATGAACTAATCCTTTGGCTAGTTCATCTGGTGATTTGGTCGAGCGTGATCTTCGTGTACCTACCGTTTGAAGTATTCTCTGTTATTGTTGATTTTTTCCCCCGACCATATCCGATCCTAATAGGATCATATGGGCCTCCACAGAGTAGAGGTTTGCATTAACATATTTTTGTTTTCTACGAGAGATGGATGTCAGCCACTTGCTCAACCTATTAGGTCCATACCCTGACTCACATACAAATTGAAAAACAATATGTGTACTTGCCAGACCCAAGATTCGAACCTGAGACCCACGGCGTGATAGTCCAACGCTTAAGCCGCGTGGCCACCGTGGGTGTCAATTGTTGATTAATCTTTGTGAACTCGAAATAAATACTAACACGGGAAGTGTTTCTATTTTATAAAGACTATAACATAATATAATAACTGGCGTCCAACGTGGCCCCAAAGTATTGTCATTGTTAGAATAAAAAAACCTTTCTGTATATTTAAAAAAAATGGTTACCTTGGCATAGTACTGGCGGAGTGCCAGTTATTTATGTAATTAAAGTATGTAAGATTTCAGATATTTTTATGAATGAATTAATAGAACTTGCTTAGATTAATATTTCGGTGGAGTTTTATATAAAATCTTCCAATCTCTTTTTGTATTTTATGAGACATCTTTTAAACAGACATGTTTATTATCCACACAATTTATTTTGTTCTATTTTTAAAAAATGCCTACACAATAATATATAATATTCGATATTACTATTGTATAAGTATTTGAAATGTGAAAAGACATCCGATATATTTAGGAATTTTGTTTTTGGAATAGGATAATCACTGAGGAAATAAATAGAACTCAATGTTACTGTAAAATAAATACATACAAGTGTTTTCTTAACGAAAAATCATTTCATAGAGTAAAATATTAGAAAATTATAGAACTACTAAAAGAAAAAATGTATTGATATTAGAAACATTCAAAATTTAACTAAAATTTATTGAAAATAGACAGCCAACATAAAGATTAAAAACAAAAATGTTTGGGAAGAGACTGCAGACAAAGGAATTAAGGATCTTGAGCTATTTTCGATACCTATGAATCCCGGGATTGAAAAACATAATCCCGGGATTTCGGGATTGATTTTTTTTATCAATTTTTATGGAAAATAAAATAAAAGCGAAAATATAACAGAAAAAATACTTTTAATAAAAAATAACTACATTAGAAATAAACTGAGTTTGAATGAAGTTTGATTTAAGTATACCCATGTGTAGGTTGACGATTCATTTTATTTTTTCACATGACTGAGATTGGAAAAAAACAATGCTTCGCACTTTTAACAAAGTAATTCCGCCATGATATCATACGTTTTACGGCAGTTTCATATTTGGCTGACTAATTAGATTTATGAAGCGGAAAAGCCATAAGTACGCCATGATTATTTGCTTTACTATTTTAAATCTCGCTAATCCATTCATTATGTCTTTGCTATCAGAAACAGCAATCTCATATTAAATTCACATTATTATTTATATAACAATATTATTTACTCCATTAAACTTGTGTATTTCCAAGATTGAACGTTTACAATATTAACAATAAATGTCTTAAATAGTATAAATTATACTAGATTTATTTTTGACCGATTTTATCAATGTTATTTGTAAATATAAAAAAATTATATTAACAATGGAAAAAAATGCCAATCCCGGGATCAGAATTTTGGCTCGGGATTGGATTCCCTAAAAGGAATGGCTCTCGAAAATATGCCCGAGATACGTTCTGCAGTTTTTTGGACATGTTGTTCAGCGCGGATCGGATAACTTGGAGAAACTGATGGTTTTGGGTAGCCTACAGGAAAGGCAAAGCATAGGAAGAGTATCGGTGCTCTAGACCAGGGGTCGGCAACCTTGTTGCCACGAATGACGCAATATAAATTTTGAACATAACCAGGGGCACATAATAAATTATATACATAATTATATAATATATATATACTTTTCTTTAAAGCTGATAACTATTACAAATTCCAATGGAACTTAAAATCCAGATGTAACCACGAAAATCACAGAAATGTGAATTATTAATAATATGGGGTTTTATAAATTAAAAATTTATATATGTATAAATCAATCAATTATTATTTATTTAAGGGAAGATACAAACATATCAACATAAAAAATATATAACTAATATTTCACGCTGTAAAATAAAAAAATACAAATACTAAAAAAAAATTAATTAACCAAGATTAATTGATTAATTAAATGTTAATATGTATTTTAAAATGGGTGTTCTTATATTTAAATGTACATAAATATAATATTATATACTAATACACGTTATGCAAAAAAAATCAATACGAAACTTGGCACTGTAAATCTTCAGGTAACTTATTATAGTCAGGTACATAATTAGAATTACCTGTCCTTATGCAATTATCCAAGTGAGGATCTGTGAGTCTTGATCGATATTTAGATTTTAAGTATTTCATATTAGAAAACAGAGACTCGCGACAATATGTCGTAGCACAGTATGAAGATATTTTTTATGCACATTGTCTTAAATTGGGATAACTCTCCACCTCGACTAGATTCTAAAACATTTTATGATAGTAATGTGCTTTTAATATAGCATCATTTTGTATATTTGTTATATCTAGGTCTTCTAGGAATTCTAGGTCTTCGGTATTACTAATTTCAAAGTATGTGGAAATCTTACTGGGTATTAATCTTAGACAGTAGATCTCTTATATACAGACATTATAAATATTACTGAAAATAATATTTTTATGAAAAAAGATAGATTTATAAAAGATCTAATCAATATAACTATCGAAATTATACTCCCGGGAGTAAAGTTTAAACTATATTTAGGTCCGCTGGCTAACTATTAGAATGGCTAGTATCGTCTTTCGAAATCTAGCACTGGAAAAATGCGGGTGTGACAAATTATAAAAAGAGCACAGGAGTGTAGATTCATCTGCCTGGAAAATTGTCAGACAATTAGGCAACCTTTTATTTAATCCAATGGTACCTACTGCAAGTTTTAATTCGATCTTGAAGCAATATTTTCACTATTATAAATGTTATTGTAAAAATAGGCAATTGTTCATCGACTGATAGTGATTATTGTGATTGTTTGAATTTTTAATTACTAGTGTTATTGATATTAATTTCCCGCACTCTAGCTGATTAATACCATATGTTTTATGAATAATATTTATATAAAATGTAGCATTTCTCAGCGGGAATTTGAAAAAATTATAGTAGCTAAAGGGTTTTAATGATTTTCTGTCATCTGCAATGATTCAAAATTTGTTTTCGGACACGTGGTTTTGCATAATTTGCCGGACATATTATGCTTCCTAACTACATAACATTGAAATTATGACTGAGTCTTCATGATGGATAGCCATATATTGGATTCTATGAATTCATGCTGTGTACCTATTTGTATAGTTAAACATATTATGAGATCTCATCGGTGCGGCCGCAAATTAGTATCTGCTTCATACTAGATTTACATTCACGTGGCTCTACAATCCACCATGCATGAGGTATGACTATTCTCCGTATGGGCATAATAATTATATAATTAAAATTGGTCCGTGAGATTTTGAATGAAAAACTTGAATGATTAGCTGAAATACGTTCGTTATGTACTCTAAAATCATGGCTTACTGGGTGTTTTGCTTGAAATCACGGCAGATGTAACGTCTTGAATCCCAAAATGGCGGTTAGTCCAGTTATTGCTTTCTTATTCCTTGGTTTCTTTTATGGTCTTTCCGTCTTATGCCCAACATTCATTCACCTTTCCATGCCATGCTTTGAAGTCTGAAATCTGTTTACCAAAATTATAATCATAGAAAGAGTAACAATATTTAATAATATTCGAGGGTACGGCGTTTCTTTGTTCTGCAAATCAGTTCAACCCACCAGATTTTAGCCACCTGTCGGATTTACTCGGTAAATTTAAATAGATTAATAATATAAGTGGTATACATCTCCCGGATGTGACGAATTTGATCATTAATAGCGTCTTTACACATGCATTGATTTACTGGCACCAATAGTATGTAAATGCTCTCCGCGGTGTTGTTCGTATTTTTTCCAGCCACTATCGTTCTACTGCGCAGGCGCATATATTGCACAAGTTCCAACTATCGCATGAAAATCGCGCGATGTCTAAATTTAAAACACAAAAGCCCATTACCAAAATGAAGGCAACTTGCTAAGCGCTGTAAGATAATAAATAAATAATACTACTTAATTTCGTAATTAGGTGGGACGCATGTGATTCAATTATAAAAACATATTGCAGGAATCCGGTGGATGCGGGTTCGAGGCCTGTCGATTTTTTTCTAGTAGCTAGGTGTTTTCAAATTTCTGAGGTGTTTTTAAATTATGTTTGTTTAATATTATGGAATAATGGAATATCCATTCACTATGTCCAACGCAACTGATGCGTTGCCCATTAGGTGGCCATTAGATATAATAAGCATGTTATTCAAATGTTGGTAATTACATATTAATTAAAAGGTCCGCAGCGAATGAGAATATTTTGAATTATTCGTTGATTGTAGAAAATAGTTTGTTAATTTATATTATGTTCAGTTTGGTAATTTCATTGGTAATAATAATCATAGCTCACTCATTATCAAGTGAACATTATCGTTGCTCGTTGCTAGATTATATTATACTAATTTAAGTGCATCTGTTGGGAGTTGTTTCGATTTGTCGCTAATTTAGATTATTTGTACTAGTCGGTCTGTGGTTTTATCAAGAAAATCAGAGTATCAACATTATATAATGTTTAAGGTCTCAGAGAAAATACATGTGATCGGAACGTGAATGAGTACACTTTAACATGTGACTGTAGAAGTCATGTCATCTATTGAATGAGATGAGTTAAAGGAACATAGAATATTATACTCATGCGCGGATTTATCGATCCATTGAGTGCGCACAGGGGGGGTCCCGAATTTAAAAAAAATGGCAAAAATATTAAGCAAAAATGGAAGGCGTCAAAGCAATTATGCGGCAATTTATGATTTCTGTGATTTTCATTGAAACGCTAAGGTAAATAAAGATAAGTAAAAGTAAATGTTCTATCTTCGTTTTACAATAATATGCAGTTAAATGTAATTTGTCCAGGATTGCCACGTTTTAGGATTGAAAAAATAATTACAAGATAAAAAGAACTTTTTATATACAACGTTTTTAAATTTTCTGTTGAATCATATAAACTTGACTTGACTAGCTTAAACGATCAAAAAAAAATTGTACTTGATAGAAATAATACTGAAATGTCATTTTGACATTCATATTGATTTCCATAGTAACGCACGTATATATTAATAATTCAGTCGCTAGGACCACCACCTTAGCAACCAATAATGGTCTTTTACTTTTTACGGATTTTTCTGAAATAACTTTCCATACAAAACAGAATTAACTGAAAATGAATTCATTTCTGCTTAAAGATGGCTAAAAGTATTAAAAGAATGCGTTGGCATCGTGTTCTGATATATTCTAAAAGTTTCAAATGTCTAGCCAGTCGGGAAGCTAGTTAAAATCGATTGCAAGATTTGTACCGGATAAACGACCACCGGACTAATAAGAATACGAGTTAATAAAAACGTTGTAATAAGTCATGAAATGAAATGAGGATTTTCTAATTTGCACTAGCCAAATATTATGACTGCCGATGTCAATCCATGAAGTTGTGTTTTTTTTATAAATATATTCTCATCAAATCATGCAACGGTTTATTCAAAAACATACCTACTCACATTATTTACTATTGGAGATGTTATACGAAGAATCGGAGGACGATATACATTAAAACGATTATATTTTTTTTATCAATTGTAGAAACTATCAAATTCACATATCACGGATATGTATATTTCAAATAATTACACGATGAAAAGAACTTTTTATATACAACGTTCTTAAATTTTCTGTTGAATTATTATGATCAATATGCTCAAACTTGTACTTGATATGAAGTAAATAAAAAACAAACAAACAAATATAGAATACTGAAATGTCATTTTGATTTCCATAGTAACGCACGTATATATTAATAATTTAGTTGCTAAGACCACGGCCTTAGCAACCAATAATAGTCTTTTACTTTTTACGGATTTTTCTGAAATAACTTTCCATACAAAACAGAATTAACTGAAAAATAATTCAATTCTGCTTAAAGATTGCTAAGAGTATTAAAATAATGTATTGGCATCGTGTTCTAATATATTATAAAAGTTTCAAATGTCTAGCTAGTCGGGAAGTTAGTTAAAAATCGATTGCAAGATTTGTACTGGACAAACAACCACCGGACAAACAAGAATACGAGCTAATAAAAACGTTATAAAATAGAATAAGCGTAAATTTGTGCGATCAAAAATGGACACCTATTGACTACATAATTATTATCTTCTCTTAAAACATTTATTTTTGAATAACGAAATTATATTTAAATGTTATCTTCTTATTTAAAAAGATGCATTATCTTTCGCAGAATTTATAAATAAACACAATGCCGATTCAAAATGCAATGTGGAATAAAACGTATAAAGATGAATAAATTATATTGAAATCGAATCAGTCTTTTTCTTCATTCTGTATTTCCGTCTACTTTCGTCGTATTTTACGCTGAAAAAATCGGGGGCTATCGCTAGTAGTGTGTATAATAATATAAACGAGATATTTCAATTATTATATTTTAGCATTTTATTAAACGCAAAAGAATGATCACGGATGCTTTATTGAAGATAATTATCGTAGAATATTATATTGTGGTAAATATTTTAATTACGAGTCAATTATAAACTCCACTTACTGAATATTTTTTTACTAAATAATCTTTAATAAACATTAAATTACATATTATACATAAAACACCTCAGAGATACACTACAAAAATATTTTTTTAAAATACATCCCCCGATGGAACTTGAACCTATAACCATTGAATTTACGCACATATAGTTTTTGGTGAGGTGCTTTAAAATTACGTGTATTAAATATAAATATAATGTCACTTGCTCAAATCTTGTAAATAAATAAAAATTCGTTGAATAAAAGAAATAGTTTATTAAATTAAAATGTACTAGCAAAGCCAGCTGGCGATACCTAGCTGTCTCAATAGGCCTTGCAGACGGCGTTGTAATGACATGTCGCTGATTTTTTATAAAATTGTGAAGTAAATCTAATAAAAAAAATATATTCATTGGCGGTGTGGTAGTTTTCCCTTCGGGGTGGATTTTCATTCACCTCAGACAGTTTGATATTTTGATACATGATATGTAGAGGTATATATATTTTTTCGTAAAATCACGTGCATTTAAATATGTTAAATTAATTATACATTTTTTCAATTTTTTTATTTCAATTTATTTATTTTTTTAACATATTGTGGATATTACAAATTATAAGTTTAAGACGTTCACAACATAACATTTAGAAACAGAGATATATAACTATAACAGTATTACATAAAAAAAAGAGATATATCAGTAGATAAATTAGATAGGTACAAGGAAGTACACCGGATGAGTTAAGCAGACCCTGTTTTAAGAATTTATAAAACAACATCCACCTAAACTCATTCTCACGTAGGTGGAATATATCAACACCCGAAGCAATTTCGTTGGACATAGTTATCGCTCTCCCAATTGGCATTACCAGTGGAAGGTTGGTTCTGCACCTTGGGAGAATAAACAACTGATGGTCCCTATTTCAATCATTCGAATATAAAGCAATATAATATGTGATTATCGTATAAAGATATCCAATATAAAGTGGATATTAATCTCCCACAGGTCTTATTTAGATAATAAAAGAAGGTTAGCAGTGTAAAAAATAATTTTAAACATTATTTTATTTCATTGTCTATAAAAAATAAATGCTTGCAGCCATAGATAGAGCCATGGAAAAAATCATGTTTTGAATTACAATTCTGGCCTTAAATACTATAAGGTTTCCCGGTGTAGGATGTTCATATCGAAACAAATGTTGATAAATAATGAAGGAATGTATATTATGTCTAAAAGGAATGAACTTTGTCAAGCAGTGGATTGATGATAATGGCTACACATATTCTCCTATTTGACCACACGAATGCAAATGATGGTGTTGAAGAAAGTTAAGAAAATGTATTTAAAAAATATTATATTATGTAAGTACTTACTTATAGTGATTATGGCATAAAATGGTCATAATTGACTATTTTATTTGCCTATAAGCATACATTTTATTTATAGGCAATTAGCTGAAGTACCCAGCTTCGCACAGGGTCGCTTCGTGGTTATATTTATCTTAGATATTTAAAAAATAATAAGAGGTAATTATTTTGTTTAATATTAAAATATCTGTGTAATGCAATATGGCAATATGAAAATAATTCTAATAGGAGTAAAGATCAAACAAAAGAACACTAAATTAAAATCGAATCCAAAATATGCAAACGTTATTAATGTTATTAATATGTAGTAAAAAAAAATCAAAATTGGATAGAAAAAACAAGCAACAAACTTTGTATTTTAGATAATACAAATTTTGCAGGTGTGCGCACAACAATTGACAAAAGTTTCATTGCAATCGGATGAATGGTATAGGAACGCATATGAATAGAAAAAGAAGATGATTTTCTAATTCAGAAATCTTCGTAGGCATGCGCATAACTCACCAAAGTTCCATTTCAATCGGATTAATAATATAGGAAAACATACGAATAGAAGAAGAAGAAGATTGTTGTACTAATTCAGAAACCTTTGCGGGCGTGCGCACAACAACTGGTCAAAATTTCATCGCAATCGTATGAATGGTATAAGAACGCATACAAATAGAAGAAGTAGAATAGAAGAAAAAGAAGAAGAAAATGGTTGTGTCAATTCAGAAACCTTTGCGGGCGTGAGCACAACACTTGATCAAAATTTCATAGTAATCAGATGAATGGTATAGGAACGTATACGTATAGAAAAAGAAGATGATTTTCTAATTGAGAAATCTTTATCGGCATGCGCACGACAACTCACCAAAGTTTCATTGCAATCGGATGAATGGTATAGGAACCCATACGAATAGAAGAAGAAGACGATGGTTATACTAATTCAGAAAGCAGGCGTGCGCATAACAACTGGTCAAAATTTCATCGCAATCGGATGGATGGTATAAGAACGCATACAAATATAAGAAGATAGAATAGAAGAAAAAGAAAAAGAAAATGGTTGTATCAATTCAGAAACCTTTGCGGGCGTAAGCACAACATTTGACTAAAATTTCATTGCAATCGGATGAATGGTATAGAAACGCATACGAATAGAAGAAGAAGATAGTTGTACTAATTCAGAAACGTACACATAGAGGAATATAGAATAGAAGAAGAAGAAGAAGATGGTTGTACTAATTTAGAAACCTTTGCGGGTATTACCACAACAACTGACGAAGGTTTCATCGCAATCGGATGAATGGTATACGAACCATACGAATAAAAGAAGATATAATGAAGAAGAAGAAGATGATAATTTTTATAATTCAAAAATATTTGCGGGTGTGCATACAACCACTTACCAAAATTTCATCGCAATCGGATGAATGGTATAGGAACGCATACGGGACAGACAGACAGACATTCATTTGTATATATAAGATATAGCCTATACTATTCGCGCAAGTGCAAGCAATACGTTGACAAAGTTTTATCGCAATCAGATGAACGGTATGGCAGCATATAAAATACGAAAAAACAAACAAATATTGATTTTTATATATTAGATAATAATAACAGGATAAAAAGAACTTTTTATATACAATGTTTTTAAATTTTCTGTTGAATCATATAAACTTGACTTGACTAGCTTAAACGATCATAGAATACTAAAATGTCATTTTGACATTTCACATTGATTTCCATAGTAACGCACGTATATATTAATAATTTAGTTGCTAGGACCCCAGACCCCTAGCAAACAATAATAGTGTTTTACTTTTTACGGATTTCTTCCGAAATAACTTTTCATACAAAACAGAATTAACTGAAAATGAATTCAATTCTACTTAAAGATGGCTAAAAGTATTAAAAGAATGCATTGGCATCATGGTCTGATATATTCTAAAAGTTTCAAATGTCTAGCTAGTCGGGAAGTTATTTAAAAATCGATTGCAAGTTTTGTACTGGATAAATAACCACCAGACAAACAAGAATACGACCTAATAAAAACGTTGTAAAATAGCGAACACCATGCGTGTCATAATGTCGTTGTTTATAATGTAAAAGAAGAAAAAATATAATTGCAAATTAATAAATATAAACATTGAGCATTAATAGTTACTTAAAATATAAAAAAGAAGAAACATAATATATTGTTACTATTAATAACATAGGATAAATTTATTGTGCATTAATTACCTATACTATATATTTAATTTACCTACCTAAAATGTTTACGTTGTGTTTTAACATGTCAGCTCAAATGATTCGATATTTGAAAGTAATTATTATTATCGCTGAAAAACAAACGAAATCGGTGTAACTATAGACTGTCAAAATGATCCACGCAGTAAAGTAACATGTTTATCTTTTTATATTGTTGATCGCCAATGTAGCCTTATTAGATTTAAATCAACACATCAAAAATATTAGTTAGAGGCAGCGTATATTAAACGCAATACGCGACTTGAAAGAGTATTTTGACAGCATGGATTTAAATGTCGATAAAACCACCGAAATATATCGAAAACGCAATTTTAAAAGTGATTTTTCGCTAGAAAAATATGCTCGATTCAAATTGAAATCTCCCGAAATGTGCAAAAATTGTAGTGAAAATTTTATCAACAAAGAGTAATTTAAATAAGAAATTGGTGCATTTTCCAATTTTTTTTAGAATAATTATTATATGTAGATAGATAAAGCATGTGTCGACAGTGTTGGTTATAGGTACGTGGATGTCCAAAGCACTGGCATATCTAGTGACTCCCTTGAAGTGCTGACAGGATTGGAGGTTCTCTAGAAAAAAACGCACATATTATTATATAAGTATTTAATTAATATAGCAATATTTAAGTTTCCTGGATTTCGGCACACATGCTCGAAAGGTCAAAATGATGATTTTTTGGTATTTTGAAAGCATTAGCCTGAACATTCCTTAAATGTTGTAGATAATATATTTATATAATTTTGAAGTCTTATTATCTTTTATATTTATTTTAAACATATTGATGACTGCATAAAGTATTTTTATTACATAAAATAGTATTCTTTTAAACCTCTCGATCTAATGTCATATTTCAGTACACCCATGTGCAGTTTTCAGCAAGATTTTTTAGGTTTATTAATTTTTAAACGCATTTATAAAACCATTTGTAAAATTTATCACTATTTAAATATTAGAAATATTTACGATAAAAAATATATTTATAATCTCTGTGATCCCAAATTTCACAAGAATTATGCATTTTATTATTCAAAAGATGGGCAAGATTTGAAGATAATTCTAAATAGACTGATTATAAGCTATATGTCTTTGACCATTCAAATGTAATAAACATCCTACGAATAATGATTGTTTTATAATAATTATTGACTTAAGAATAAGGTAGCATTTTTTTTAAATACGCCATTTATATTGGCATTTCCCAGTGGTTAAGCTACAACATACGGCCGTAGCCATAAATTGTCAAACGATAAATGAAGTAGGGAGTAAGATCATGTCAACGCGCGTGTTTGAACATGTACCGTTTAAAAAAAAATGATTTTTTTTCGGTTAGGTACATGTTCAAACACGCGCATTAACATGATTTTGAGGAATGCTTTAAAATTACCATAAAACCTACATTTTGACCTTCATTGGGCATGTGTGCCCTGAAGTAAAACAGCTACGACGTGTTGATAAAAAAAAAACTAGAAACATATTAGATCCTTGTGCATCGAATGATAGAATGGTTGTGAATCGCTGATTTATGTTGATTATGTTTATCAGTTCCAGTGCTGCGGAGTAAAGGGCGATGAAGACTATGCTATGACGAAGTGGTCCATGATGGGAGTCTCCCAAGGACACCCCCGTCTCGTGCCACCCTCCTGCTGCGTTCCGGAAACTCTCAGCACTCTAAATAATGTCAGTTAATGATAGCTTTTAATTTATTTACCATTTTATGATAAAATAAACACTTTATTTAGATAATAATATTATGTTGAGAGTATTTTTTTCTTTCAATGTCAACATAAATGAATTCTGCACCATGTTGGTGGTGGATGCAGAGTTAAGCCAGACGCCATTATGATGGGCAGACAAATTACAGGAATTAAAACATTGAAGTTAACTCCACTAAACCACATCCGCCTCGTACCACATCTATGGGTCTATTAATTCTATACACAAGGCGGCTATCGACGGCTAAAGTAATACATATTATCACTTTATCATATTTATATATTGAGCCGGTTAATTGTTCCAATAAGTTAACCGTATAAACTGTCAAAACTGTCTCTCTCGCTCTAAAAGTTAACACAGCCAATAGAGGGGCTGTTAAAACATAGCACTTTTGACAGTTTAGACGGTGAACGTATTGCAATAATTAACCGTCTCACTACATATATTATGATAAACATCCGTCGATAGCCGCTTTGTGTGTAGAATAGCTTTGCTGGCCGTAATCAAGCGTACACGAGACCCTACGTTTGGTTATGACGCATGAAAGTATTTTATGACTAGAAATAGCTCAGAAGCAGTTACCTAATACTGAAGTCACCATACAGTTTAATGTGTTTTTCCTTTGAACATGACGTATTTTGCAAGAATATGCAAGGGTGTGTTACACGGCAATCAACCCCCTGCTCCATCAACACACTACAACTAGCAAGAACAGTGAATTGAAGGGCATACGACTAGGGACGTCAACAAGTCTTGTTACTTTCTGACCAATACTACGATACTGATTTTGCGATTTTTTATCAGAAATAAATCTCGCAATTTTTGGATTTATCTTACATTAAGAGTCCATGTTGCACACGCATGACACTTGACCACTGGCAGCACACATTGGTTGAACACTTTACGCTTAAGACACAATGGGTTGTCACTTTTGAAGATACTATTCAGGCGCCCAAATGCTCTCCATGCCAGTTTGGTTCTACGAGCAATCTCGCCATGCATACCACCGTTAATAATTGACATTTGTTTCCAAGATAGACGTAGTCGTTGATTCTCTCTATTTGAGTGACATTGATGAGCATTGCTTTTTATTTAGCAAAGTAGTTTTTCTTTGAGATATTATCTCGAACTCGTGCATGTGCATGATTTAACTATCTACATAATTTTCTCCGTTACCACCGGGTGTTTGTTTGCAAACGTGATGAAATCAGGCGGAACGCGTGCCTTTTGATTGGCGACCTTGCTTGGGATTGTTGTTTGTGTTGAATATTATGCTCATTTTTCTTGTGTATCTACCTGATTTTCTGAAGTTATAAAACGGAAAATGCAATTAGTAATTTTCTTTGTGAAAGATGAATAAAATAAAATTCATTTCAAAAGTCATCAGATAACAGTGCAGATCAAAAAACTTATTTTGTGGAAGAAGGACGTACGAGTACTTAATATGTTATATTGATCAATAACTTAGGGAATAATGTTTTTACCTTCTATTATTATTATATTACTATAGTATTCGTAGTTAGTGTGTATTTGCCATAGGTGAGTGCGCTTAGTGCCTGAAGATACTGAAAGACTAAGCCCGGGTCGCAAAAAATGACTCAAATAGAGTAGTAAAAACCTCAAATCAATTTGAATTTAAATTCAAATTACATCAATCACCCTCAGTCAACAGTATTAATCTTCTATATATTAAATTTTCACTGGTTTTTGAAATAAGAAAATTAATTATTTTTATTATTTGAAGTATATACGGAAGTTTCAATTCTGCGCCTTAATCCAGGTTGCGTCCGGGGTTGATTCAATTTTGGTCCTAGACGTGTCACATTTCTTATAAATAACATTTGTCTATTTGTTTAGTTTAGTTACGTCTTAAGAAAGGTAAATAAGAAAATTCCGCATTCTCGTTTCAGATATCGCACAACGGAAGCCCAATAAGTGTCGTATCTCGCGTCTTCTATGGAATGGTAAATATGATCCCCTATATTTATGTAGTTTAACGTTTTTACTTATATATAAATAAAATAATAGTTGTACTAATGATTAAAATCACTTATAGTTAGTTAGCATCGCACAGGACAATATCTATATATATATATATATAGATTAATGTTTGTTTGTCTGTCTGTCTGTCCCGTATGCGTTCCTATACCATTCATCCGAAGTTCGATTTTTTCACTGGAATCGATTCAGGTGCCTAAAAATGGGATTCTATCAGCTCTGGTTATTGCAAGACTTAACGTTGATAATGTATAGAAAAATACAACAGAATAACGTGGTAAATGACTTTTATATATAATATATAATAAATATATAATATATAATAAGTAGAAGGACCACTCGTAATGAAATCACTGTACCACGTAAAGGAGTCTGGAATAATAAATCGAATAGAAATTTATTTTTCACATAAGAGTTAATGGAACAATATATGTTTGAATTAATTTTACAGCTGGAGGAAGGTTGGCAAAAACCTCAGCCAAAACACGAGTCTTCTTGTCAATCCACAGAACCTGAGGAATATAACAGCGCAAGAAATAAGCACGTAAGAATCCCTTTATCAATAATACACTTAGTTACATCTATACCTTAGAGCCGGTGTATACTATAAAAATTAGTAAAGTACAAATTTTTAACCTAAAGTATATTATACAATGAGATTAATATGGACGAATCATCTGAAAAAAATAATGACACCCACTTTTTTGTCGGGTCTACCGAATGGCATAATCTGTTCTAACGCTATCACAATAAAGGTAATATTGCTATAAATTCCCAATACTAATTGTTGTCGGGTCTGCCAAATGGTTCGGTTCGAACGGGTTCGCTCAAATGAACATTGACACTGGAAACACTGTTCTAACGCCATTACAATAAAGGTGATATTGCTATAAATTCCCGATGCGTGATATCGCATAATGGAATTTGCGTGACGTCTACTTATACACGTGCGAATATCGCTATGCGCGAATTTACTTGCTATCGACTGTATTGAGTGCGTTGTCCATTAATAATGTCATTGATATTATATATCAGAACTAACTTGCCTTTTGAGTTATAAGATAAGCCTCTTATCAGACGTCGGCGATAATTTCGGCCATTTTTTTCCTGTTGGTCGTTGCTTAAGAATAAGAATGGATGTAAGGATGGGGTACTGAACTTAACCAGTCTCTTCTAAAATTTTAGATTTTTTTTCTCTAGTTAAAAAACTAGAGCGTTATTCTTTTACCATAATATTATCTCGGCATGCCGAATTATGTGGCCAAAGTATCCCAACTATTTTGTTTTTGCTTCTCTGATTATTTATTTGGTGTTTTTCATCTTCGTCGTTCATAACTTTGTCTTTCAGCTGATTGCATATGTACACTAATATTGCAAAAGCTTAAAATTTTCTGATTTTTGTGCGTTGTATGGGGTTTTTTCTGAAAATGTTATTTTTGGTCTCGACTTCTGATAATATTATTTGTTAAATGCGTATATGAAGAGAAATATCCACCATAGCTTAGTTGTTTCAACCATTTTTATTGATGTCATGATAACCAACAATTGACCACAAGGAACAATTAGTGAAGATTTCAGATCGATAGCATCAATAACTAAGAACGTTGTGTGGATATAACGCGCAGTTCCAAAATTATACACATAAATAATTTCTAAATGCTCTGCGTGCGCGGTCAGCGGTGTGGAGATGCGCCTTCGTGTGGTAAACGAATTATACTAGAATGTATCAAATCAAATAGGGCGTTTGAACTAAGTACCTATTTTTATAAATTGTTATTTAGATCAAACGTAGATAATAAATAACAAATATTTTTTCTCAGCGTACGTACAACACCAAAAATTTACTTTATCATACCTACGTAGGTTATTTATTTATTTTTTTACAGACGTCGGTGTATTAAAATACTAACTAGTGATTTTTCTATGTTTTAGGGATGTATTCGGCATATAGAAAATTGGGTGCGAGAGGAAATAGCCTTTTCCTTGATGGTCGCTGGCTCCATTGTCATACTTGAGGTAAAATACAGAATAATTTTACTTTGTCTACAGCAACGCTGTCCAACTGGCGGCCCGCCATTTTTTTTGCGGCCCGCAAGCTGTACAGCAATTTTTTCATCAAACATCGGGGAGAAAATTACCCATCATACATTAATATATGAACACATTTCATTATAATACGAAATATTAGAAATGCTTTTTCATTTTTCAAAACAAAGAAATATACTGCATAATTTTTCTAACAATAAACAACAAAAAAACATAAATTTGTTGATGAGAATTAAAATATTGCGTTATAAATAAATAAATATGATTAATTAGTTTTATTCGTCGGGAAACATTTTGCGAAACGTCACCCCTAAATTAGATAGATTGAAGATTTTAATACAAAATTTTCTCAATTTGATGAACTTAGGCTGAGTATTAATTTATTCAGTGATCCATTCAATATTGATATTAGCTCTGTTGATCAATTGGAATAATGCGACCTTCAGGCTGACCCATTTATTGCATCCAGTGGAGCAACTGGAATAGAAGTGTTCAAAGTTTTGGATATAGAAAAATACCCAAAAATGAGAAATTTTGGACTTCAAATCATTTTTATGCTCGGAAGTACATATTATATTTGCGAGCGTGCCTTCTCTGACATGAAATACATAAAATCAAAATATAGAAATAGCTTGAAGGATTCCACGCTTGAAAATATGATTAGACTTGCCACAACAAATGTTGATATTGACATAAAAGAAATTATTGTTTCTCAACAACTAAGGCCATAATGGTCCCATTAAATAACTTATAAGTACGTATAAATAGTATAATCTTTATTTGCAAACGTAATTAATTTATGACGAATAAAAACTTTCACAATTATTTTTATTATTTCTAGTTATGTGTTATTTTTTTTTTTTTTGTATAAAAAATAACTTATGAATTGACATTAACTGACTTTTCATTAACCTATCCTCTTTGGCCTCGAAGTGTTTGGTAAATTAAAAATGGCCCGCGGCCTAAAAGAAGTTGAACAGCGCTGGTCTACAGTATACACCGTGCTAGTGCGTAGTAATCCAAAATGAGGACCTTCTTTTTGATGTCAAGTAATAAAATTGTATATGATTTTCATAGCGAATTAATACTATTCGTAAGAGTAACGGATTTCTTTGCGAAGATTGACATTTTGCTTGTATCTGTTCTTGTATGTGTTGAATTAATGGGGGGACATGCTCGTCGAAGGTCAAAATTGAGTTTTTATTGTATTTTCAAACCATGATCCTGGACACTCCTTAAACGTTGTAGATAATCTATTTATATAATTTTGAAGCCTTATTATCCTTTATAGTTATTTTAAACATTTGATGACTGCATAAAGTATTTTTGTTACATAAAATAGTATTCTTTTAAACCTCTCGCTCTAATGTTTTAGAATATAGTCATATTTCGGTACATAACTGTGCAGTGGTGTTAAGATTTTTTACATTTATTAATTTTTAAACGCATTTATGAAACCATTAGTATAATTTATTACGAGATAATTTTTGTAAAATATTCACGATAAAAAATTATATTGATAATCTCTGTGATCTCTACTCTGTGATCATCTACTTTAATTATAGTTTGTCAATTTATGGCTACGGCCGTATGTTGTAGCTTAACCACTAGGGAATGACAAAAGAAATGGCGTATTTCAAAAAAACACTACCTTATTCTTAGGTCAATAATTATTATAAAGCAATCATTATTCATAAGATGTTTATCACACTTAAATGGTCAAAGACATAGCTTATAATAAGTATCTTTAGAATCATCTTCAAATGTGTTAATCTTGCCAATTTTTTGAATAATAAAATGCCTAATTCTTGTCAAATTTGGGATCACAGAGATTATCAATATAATTTTTTATCGTGAATATTTTACCAAAATTATCTCGTAATAAATTATACTAATTGTTTCATAAATGCGTTTAAAAATTATTAAACGTAAAAAATCTTAACACCACTGCACAGTTATGTACCGAAATATGACTATATTCTAAAACATTGGAACGAGAGGTTTAAAAGAATACTATTTTATGTAACAAAAATACTTTATGCAGTCATCAAATGTTTAAAATAACTATAAAGGATAATAAGGCTTCAAAATTATATAAATAGATTATCTACAACGTTTAAGGAGTGTCCAGGATCATGGTTTGAAAATACAATAAAAACTCAATTTTGACCTACGACGAGCACGTGGGCCGTTAACAGAATTAAATTTTATGGTAGAGTCAAAAAACTGGTCTATAAGCACAAATATGATGGTACACCCTTTTTGTAAGTAAGTGAATAGCTTGTTTTTTTGAACGAGTGTTTGGAATTACTCTGATGTAATTGATTATTTATTAATGATTAGAAGTATTACTATATTAATAATAATATGATAATTAATGTTATATGGTTTTTAAATAATTGATTTACTATATTTAGATTTTGGTGGTTTTTTCATCGACGATAATATATTATTTCCTTGTTGTGTAGTAGTTAACATTATGCCGCGTACGCCACTGAAGATTCTTCTAAAACTAAAGTTGTTTAAATGGGAAGTCATGGAGTATCTTCCATATTCTACTGATATGGTACCAACAGATTATCAGCTTATCCACCGTTTAAAAAAACAATATTAATGGGAAATAGTTCTATCGCAAATGAATTGAAAATTTAAAAGCAAGAAATTTTAAATAATGACGGAAAACATATTTTGGATTAAGCATAACAATTTTGTTTGTATAATTTTATACATTCTTGAAATATCACATAATTTATGGGATGAAATATCTAAAATAAAATTCAGCTGATAAACTATCTTAATTATTTAACCACAAAATTTATTTACGTATAATTTATAAATTTCTTTATAAATATTAAGCGAAATACAGAAAAATAGATTATGCTTTATTTTTATCTATATATCGTGGGGTACTGCCAAAAGTTGGTAAGTCTCGAAATCATGTTATAGAGTAATTGCAATTTAAAGTTTGACATGCCCTTTAAAATGCTAATTTCTTTGTGCTTTATATACATATTCTATATACCAAATGATATTTTTTTCTTCTATCATACATATTTATATATATACACAATCCATTATTAACTCCAAATACTTAAATTATTGACTTTCCAACTTTTGACAGCAGCCCTACGAATATCAATTATGTTGAATAAAGGTTTAAAGAACGTATTGTTATGAAACCGCCGTTGGCTGTATAACAAATGTATCTAATTGTGTGGAAAGTGTTTTGTAATAAGATAATCGATAGGTAAACAATTAATGTATATCAATATTTTTTTCAGATAATTGGAATTTTCTTGGCCATGTTGCTTCGCCGACAAATCACTCTTATAGAAGAAGAAGAAGAAGAAGAAAAGCGAAATAATAAATCAGAAAATTAATTACTCGGTGATCACAGTGAGGGATATCAACTTATATTACTCTGTCACAGGAATAATAATATCAATGTAACATGCTTGAAAAGAAAATGCAAACATGTACAGTTTATAAAACTTGTCTTGATAGGCATATTAATATTTCTGAAAAAAAAATGAAATGGCTCTCGATATGACAAGAAAATGTATAATTTTCATTTAAGTCTATATGAGAAAATCCATCCAAATATCGACGATAATTTTCTATGTAATGTCAAATCTATAAAACATATTACATAGCGATAAAAAGAACTAATATATTATATTATACAATGTATAATTTTTAGTAGCATACTAATTTCTTAGACCAAAAAACTATTGTAATACCATTGATTATTCATTTTAATTAAATTGGTCGTATATCATTTGAAACATGAAAATCCATAGATTTTTTCATTGTCGTATTAACATAATAACTGGGAAACCCTTTCAGACGGAAATAATACAAATTATTGAAAGCTAGATAGAAGAGGGACCTAAGTTGTATCGGGAAATTCTGATGTGTTTTTAGAATACTCGATTCTTTCTTTGCAGCGTCGCTAAAAATCACTTGGATCTGACGAAAAAAAATTCGGTAAAGATTAAAATAAAAAAAATCAGTTTAAACGCAGTTTTCTCGAAACAGTAGTTTAACGCTTTGTCTACCGCAGTTCTTCAATTACGAATTAAACAAAAAGTTAACATATTCACTTAACAATAATGCAATAATTACCGTGTTGCATATTTTTTTTAATTAACACAGGAAGGTTTTTTTTTGTTATCTGGCTACTTAAAATAATAATAAAGACATATTATTATATATTTATCGACATTAATATTTTTTAAATGCCTAAAAAATATCAGTTAAAATTATACATATTTCACATCAAGTTTTTAATAGAATGACCGTATTTTTCTACTACTATTGTGTGTAAATAAAATGTAATGTACAATAAAACGCACTGTGTAATGTTTTCAAAAGGAGCTGAATATAAAATAATGTGTATGAGTTTTGAAAAAATTTTAGAAGAAAGTCAATTTAAAGGTTGCTTATTTTAATATACATACCTATATAATTAATGTAGGTACTTAAAAATGGGTGATTCAAAATTATTATGAATCATTAATTACAATATTTGTTATTCAATGCAAATATATTTTATGTACATGAGCTTTGAGAAAGTAAGAACCTGTTAATTCAAAAAACATCATTTTGTAAAACATCAAAAACATACATAATGTGCTTTTTTAAATGGACGGGGTGAGATTCGCCCTAATATCGTCCGTTTGTCACAGTGAGTGTTCATAAATATTAAGTCAGTATTTTTAAACTTGATAATATCGTGATATACCAAAATTATTATATTAAAAAGTTTTGCGTGGAATAATAACAACTTTGCTTTACTTATAGTATTCGAACAAAATGCGACACTCACGAGTTAACATCACAACTTACTACTTGAAAAACACTTTAACTATCGATTCGTGTATGATGCAAGCGAATTATTGATAGTACTAATAATCTGAGTTATTATTAAGTTTGCCAAGGGAATGCAACCAAATTTTGTTATTAAAATCAATACCTAATGATATTACTAACATTAATTATAAATGGTATCAGGGGTTATCCTAATTTAGTTATGATGTCTTTGAACTTACAAAAGAATATATTTTATTATTTAAATTAAGCGGTACTGCATTAAAAGATTTAGCGAATGCTATATTGTTTTTATTGAAAAAAATTTGATTTAGAAGATGATTTTTTATGATTTCTATGAGAGATTATTGTTACTCGTTGTGCGTCAGTGAATTAAGGGCCCACATGCCGTATAAAAGTCGAAAAAAAAATATGCATCTTTGGCAAGTAAGTTTGAGAAATTATACAGTTAATATTTATAATCCATATATTATTTATCATGTCAAATATAGAATGAAAAATATTGCAATTACAAATTCCAATAGAAAGTTAACATAATATATTTAATATATAACAATTAAATTAGATGTACATACAATACACATGTCAAGAAAAGAAGAATTTGAAAAAAATATTATTTTACGGAAATAATAATATATTTTATGTGTTCAAGAAATGTTGATTTATATGATGAGAAAACATCACACTGGTATTATACTTATACCTACATATTTTCTATAAATTCTAAAAATTGGTCTGACACTTACTGTTAAAGATACCATAAATTATTCAATTTTGACCATTGTATGGTATTTATATGGGCCCTAAGGTGACATGTCAGTAACGGGAGTGTTAATAATATGTGCGAGATCGCGTATAACTTTATGTATGTGAATGTACTGGCTACCATATATTAATCAATTGATAATAATAATTAATCCGAAATTTAATGAAAATAATGATTATAATATTATATTGGTGGTTACATGTTTTAAATTGAATGATTATACAAATGAATTAAATTATAAAAGTGTATGAGAAATAGATGTCGATAAAATTGAATTTCTCAGATATTAACGAAATGTGTCCAATTGTTGTAGAAACAAAATGTATTTTTTCATAACTGAAATATCTCTAGCGTAATAAGTATTTTTAAAAAAGTAGCTGAAATATATTTTATATAAATGTGTATGTATGTTATTTATATAATATATGAGAATATGTATTTGAAATGTTACGTATATAAAATGTATAACATTATTAATTGTAACGGACAAAAGAGTATTGATGTTGTATTGTCTTAAGTTTAGTGATTGGTATTTTAAGGAATATGTAATTAACTTTTAAGACCATGGTTTAGATAAATTTCCTGATGTATTATGAAAATTTAATCGAGGGTTTATAACTTGTTTGGTATTGGTATGCGTATAGAACTGATAGTGTGTATATAATTATTTGGTGCTTGTTAAATGTTGTATTACAAGATTGTAAAAAATATTTAAGTATTCTAATTTGTCTTTAATATATACTGCTCAATGTTATATATTTTTAGTGTTGTTAGGGGTTTTTTTATTTATATATTTAGAACATAGCCTAGTAGTGTTTTGGATTATTCTTGTAGATTTTGGATTGTATTATACATGTGTTCTGATAAGAGCGCCGGATTTGTAATAACTCAATGGTTCCACGCGCTGTGTGACGGGTTGCGTCGTTTTGCTGAAACTGCACATTTATAAGATTTTAATAAATCAGTCCTAGCAAAAAAAATCAGTTATCATTGTTCTGTAATGCAAATTATTCGCTGTAACCGCATTTTGAGCCATATTTTAGAAGAACTATGGTCCACCATTAATCACTTCACCAGCCAAATACAGTGACGCATTGACTTTTATTAAATCACTCTAGTTTCTCCGCACTACAATCTTACCTATTTTGATTGTTTATGTAGCCATTGAGTTGAAAATGTGCCTCATCACTAAAGATAATTTTCTTAGCAAAATTGTTGGTCACAAGTTGATGTTCCACCAACCAATTAACAAATTCTCTTCACTTAAACTGGTCTGCTGGTTTGAGTTTTTGGATTAGTTGGATATTGTATGCATGCAGATCGATTGTAAGCTGCTTCTTGAAACGCTTAATTCTTGTGAACGATGACGAATTGATGTCACTGAGATTTCTGGTGATTTTCTCTCACTGCGGCTAATGCTTTCAACTGAGTTTCCGCTACGAGAACGCATGGGTAACATATCGTTGAGCCGAACCAGCTTCCTAAAAAAAATTAAATAATCTTCGAATTGATTTTTTGGATTATTATTTTGACTGTTTCAGCAAAATATTCTTCATTTTCATAATGATTTTTTACAATAATAGTGCGTTTTTCTTTATTGTAGTATTTCATATAATATACTAATCGCAAGATTGACGGATATCAAATATAATTTATTTAGATCTGTCAACCTTATATAAAAAATGGCGCGAAATTTAAATCCGACGCTCTCATGAGACACCATATACACTAACCAATTAAGCATATAAACAAAATAAATAATTATTTTCACGTTTTAGACATTTTAAAGGTTTTAAAATTTCAATTAATGTATGTAACAAAAACGAAATTTGTATCAGAGACAAACGAGTTGAGGTGACATAATTAAAAAGGTTTCAAACACGTAACTACCATAATTAGTAATTGTATATAAAATATATCCATTTTATTCCCGACATTGGAGTATATCCCATTGACACGGTGTATAAAATTAATTCTTTGTTATTTTCATAGTAATCGTACTCAAATACTATAAACATTAATAAACATCCTTTTTTTGCTAAATAGATGCCTAATTATAATGGATTGTTTGTACACGTGTTTTAAATTACAGAATATTGTAAAAAAAAATTGATAATCGCCTATTTTATTTTGAAGTTGATTTATCTAACTTATATTCAACCATTTCTGAGTAACTCAATTAATACTTTCGACTGAGGGTGCTTGAGAGAAATTGGTTTTAAATTAATACAGTATCTAAAATTGTATCGCTTTAAAACTTGTAAGTTCTATTTTAATGGAGTTTTACCGCGTAAACGCCAGTTAAAGTAATATAAATTTATACTTTCGTATAGATTGAAATGTGTATTGCAGGTTAAAAACAAGCAAACAGCGTGTCAATGTGAAATTTAGACATTTTGGTTTCAGAAACACCTGATGTTGATTCCGAAATATTTCTACTGTTGAATTCGTATCATATAAAAAATAAATTCTATGCGTTGACGGAATTGATTTATTTGTAAATAAAGAAAATAGTGATCAGTTAGCAATGGTGTGTAGAATTTAAAATCGAATATTATTTGAAGAGACTTAACTCAACTTGATCACTAGTAAACTTTTATTCGTTCAAACCTTCGAATCTCAATTATTGATCTATGTTTATACTTCCACGTTTAGAGTATTATTATTTTTTTGTATAAGGATTCGACGTGTTTATTACATAGGGTAGTAAATGCCGAATTTGAAATGTGCTTATGATACTGTTGATAGACATGGGGGTGTATATTTTTACGAAAGCAACGGAATTATTAATTAAATTGAATGTTGTTATAATAAATCAATGTTATTTTATACATGAATATTTATGTAGATACTGTAATTACTTATTGCTGTTACATAGTTATAAATAAAATATTTCTTGATAGAGAAAGTGTGCTAAATAGGTCAATAATAATTATTGTCTCAATTATTAAGAAATTGGGTCATGTTAGGGATTGCATAAAAAATCAGCAAACTTGTAGGAAAGATCTTTATATCATTATGATACCCTATCTTTTCTAATTATGTCATAATTAAAAAAATGTTCATATATTATAGTTTTATACCATAAAATAGTTTTATTATATACGTCTTCGATCTAAAATTTTAAATTAATTTACATTTCGTTTCATGAGATATCTGTGGTTATCGCACTTTTCCTTCAAATCATCCATGTGTCAACATGCCCGATATATATTTATTTATTCTTTACAAAACAATATTCAGTAAAATATAATTGATAAAAATTTATATCGGAGTTCGTAAATTGACTGGTAAATTTGAATAAAATAGAACTTTGTGGAATCTGTATTTGCCACGATGCCCATATCCTAAAACGATTTATTATATTATAATCTCAATGTATATAATATGGAGAAGTTTTAATGATTGTATAATGAGATGCGATTTCTGAAAGCCATATTAGGTACTACGTACCTACTTATTCAAAAAAAATGGAAAATTATCTTGATTGTAAAATAAATATTTTTTTTTAATTCAAAGATTTGATTGAACATTCTATGTATCCGGGCCTTAAAGAACTAAAATCATGAAATCAGCCTGTATTTTGAATATATATTATATATTTAATTACCTATAATATAAAAAACAATAAAAGTTACAGTATTTATAATCGAGTCGTTGTTCGATTATTAATATGAAAAAGGTCAATGTTTGATAATACTAATTCCAATTAATTGAATGTTCTAAATGATTGTGAAATAAGATATATTCTATTAAAATACATATTATACAATGTTAATATTGTGTTTTATTGCCGTTTTTCTTCTTGATTTAATTAGTCGTAATATTTGTTTGCCATCTCTGAGGGCTTATTAATAAATAATAAGAAAGAGAAATGGCTAATATTCATTAATTCAATCCACTGGTTCCATTGTCACTAAATACACCAGCGATGCAGAAGCCCATACAGAAACTGTTGACAAAAATGTTACTCTTAATTATTAGATATCGGATAAAAATAAAATAAATGTAGGTATGTAATTAATTAGGTATTTTTCATATACCTTTCTGAAAAGTTGCATTATTTTGTTTAGATAATATATACTTACACAAATGCATATTTATTGTGGCGTCACATAAGATGATATATTAAGAACCTACGTATTAGTTTCAAAATGAGATGAAAAAAGCTGTCTCGTATCATAATATCAAGATTTTCTAACATTTTTTTGATCAATGTACTAAATGTTAAGTTTTTTCTGTACAGTTAATAATAGTTTAACTTGGCTTAACAATCCTCGAGACTGATGCATATTAGTAAGTTGTAGTATTTTAAAAATATAATATTAGATTTTCAATAACGTATATCTCAGAAACCGTTGGGAATTCGACAAATATAGATAGAATTTTTATTTAAAACATTTTTTTTCTACATGCTTCGTTTCCGAGATATAAGCGAAAAACCAAAAAATGGGACCTTTCAATCCCCCTCCCGCCTTTAGCTTACCCCCCAGGGGCAGGGAATTTTAGTATGTTTACTTACTAACTACTTCTAACAAAGTCCTGTGAAAAATTCTCGCATATTCCATGCACTCTACACCCATCTTTTGAGCACTCATCGACTGGACTAAAAGCATTATTGTGAGGTATATTTTCGTACACAGGGGGTGCAGCGACAGCGTGCAATAGATGTACGTCAGAATGAATTATAATTCGTGAATCGTGAATTATAATTCTTTATTTTGTAGCTCTGTATATCTTTGATAATTATTATTAATACAACTTATAATATAACGAGAAAAAAAAAACTGGGGAATTAGTTTTATTCGTATATCTCGTATACTTATTCAAGATGTGATCTACTATAATATTATATTGGTACCATCTATTGAAAAAAAATATAGTTTCGTTTAATTCAATTTCACTGAGGAGACATAGGGGTCTAGTTGTACCACGTATTTTATTGAAAATTTAGAGGATTGTAAGAGTTCACATTGTTTTATATAATATATAAGAATAAACTGATATTTTATTTCACAAGATTTTGATGACATTTTGTGAAATCCGATATTGAATCTGGTATCTCTAGTTATCACAATTGATGAAGTATACAATTACCTTTTTTACTCTGACCAACGTTAGTTCGAGGCAGACTCTGCAACGAGTTTGAAAAGTCAAGGAAATATGGATAAAGATACGCAATGCAATGCACATATAGACGAGGCGTACCTGATTTTATATGTAGGTATAATATAATAATATTTAATTAAATTTTTAGCAAGTGCAAATAAGTTAAGGCTAAAATATTGAGAAATTATAACGCTGGTTGTGAGAACCTATTATTGGTATAATGAATCAAGCCACAAAAGTCAGTCGCCAATATTCGAAAAATTTGTAAAAGTGTTCAACAATGTCTATTAGTTGATTTCGTCGTAATTAGATAGGGAACAGGTGACTATATTGGTAAAGTACACTGGCCAGAATCCGATGGTTGCAGGTTAAAGTCATGTCGGGCACCATAGTTTAGAGGATTCTTTCTATCCATGTAGTTTTTGTATCAATGTCTAATTTAATTTTGTAATTAAATTAATTTTGACAGGAAAAGTTAATTCTCATACAACACTAGTTGAAACAATATATATATATATATATATACTCACTGTGATAGAAGCATAATAAATGTATTTATCAGGTTACTTAATGCGGCAGGTATATCTTTATAATGACATATAATGCTAGAAAGACATTACCAATACATTATGTGAGCTCACATGTTAGAACCATCAGAACATTCAATATTAAAGACTAATAGCCTACAAAAACCTTGTGCCAATTAAAGCTCTCTTGCAAACCACTAAGAATGAAAATACACGAAGGCACGTGGCTCAAGAATGTATACATTTTCAGAAAAAAATCTTTCACGCGTGCGGTTGGCAATGTGGTGTGATAGGCGTGAGGTGACCTGATAGAGTTGATCTGATACATTTTGGCAAATTTTGCTAATACTGCATGGGAGCATCTGTCTAATAATATTTTAAATATTGAGTAAAATAATATTGTACAATTTTTATTCGTGGAGTTTAATGCGTGGTCACGTGCGTTCACGTAACGTAATCGTAATGCATTTAGTACACGTAGTGTGGTGTATATTTATGGAATGTCGAGAGTGAGACGAAGCGATGACGGGAATAATTTTTCTCGATGCTCTGTTTATTGTGTAGATACTGTTGCTGGGGTAACTGATACAATGAGTAGTTTGTACTAATAGGTCTCTCGGCCAGAGTTGGTGCGACACAGATACGAAAGATTGTGTGTATTGGTGAATTTCTGAACAAAACAGTATTCTTTTACAGCCTGTTCCTTTTTTGAATGCATCTGTGTGAGAATTCGGCCGCCTCAACTCTGGTTGTGCGATCTATACCTATATATATATATATATATATATATATATATTATTGCATTCATTAAATATACATAACCAAGAAGAGCTCATTATAAGAGCCCTTCGTCCCTTTTTCTTACTGGGTACACTCCCAAAAGCTGAAATAATGGATAAAATAATCAAGAAGTTTTCAAAAAATATAATGCAAAGATTGTTTATTTCAAATAATTATTAAGTATACATATTGTCAAATTATAAGCAGAATTCTTATATCTGTTCACAATGATAAAAATTACATGATATTATTATTATAAGAGGCATTGGTAAAACAAATGTTTGCAAATTATCTTTAAATATAGAAACTTTTTAAAACAAAATAAAGCTACCTAATTAAAGCATTAACACATTGAGGGGAAGTAATAACTACCCTAGAATGTATGTATATTGTATACTCTAACGGTAAATAATTAAATTTTATATTTATTAATTTCTTAATAATATGTGTTACATTATAGCGTTTGTATTTTTTCTAATATGAATAAGTACTACGTTCAGAAAAATAAAATAAAAGTGTTTCTTCACTACGTAAAAATATAATATGTTTTTTTATATTCTGTCTAATTTTTATTACACATCAATGTGAACAAACACCAGCCTAGAATTCGTTTAATAATTTTAACATTTTTCTAACTATTTAATATAATTATTACACAAAAAATATACATTTAATACACCTAGGAATAGATTAGTAAATGGGAATTATATTTTATCTCACGGATGTATGTCCCTACACCATTGTCCGCGCAATATGTGCATTTTTTAAGTAGTGGTCTGACTTGAGTTGACAACACTGAAAATCGGCAACACGACTTGACTTACAAAATGTAATCTTATGAAAAGCAATACAATTATTGAAATTTGTCGTTAATTTCTGCTGTGTGGACGGAGGTGGCAGCAGAAAAAACCGACAATATAACTCAAAAACCTAGTAAAATTATTCATTATAAATCTACTTTTTCCTAGAGCTCTCTACGTACATCCTGGTTTGTACAAATCAGTATCTCTCCAGTTTAGGGTAACTTATAAGTATGCGAAGATAATTAAATCCAATGTGGTAATATTTCTCCACCTTAAATGTGGTCGATCAGGTTTTCGTTTACTTTCCTGAATGTTAAGTTTCTTTGGTACTCATTCATCTTATCCATCATCTAAAACTGTAGAATTTGATGAATTGTACGAGATCTTATATAGAACGTACAGTTTGTTGTTGTATTTTTATATCACCCTGAATGTGTGTCGTTGATGGGTCCGAAGATCTCACGCAGCACGCTGCACTTAAATGAGATCAGAAAGCTTTTCATGTCACCAGGCTTCCGAGTATTATAATTTTTATGATGTCTGTTTTGTAGAAGATGCTTTTCAAGTGTTGCTTAAATACAAGTACATCGTACTTTGATACTTTTTTTATCATACCTGGATAAGTAGGATTACGCATTCGTGAGATAAAGTATATATACTTCCGTTTAAAAAAAAGAAGCCATTTTTTATCATTCATACACTAGTGTATAATACATTAGTATATATTCAGAAGTTAATTATTAGATATTAATTGTATTTATTTTTTTAATAAAAAATAATTAAAAACAGCGTTCATACATTAAAAATAATATTTTATTGAAAATCAAATGATACTGACATAAATTATTTCTTTTCAAACAATTGCCATCTTTTAAATACTATTCTTACTACAATTTTATATAATTATTTTCAGTATTTCTGGATTCTTTCTGTAAATATTAATTTAACATTAAAGTCTGACATAATAAAATGATAAAAATACATGACTTAGATGATTTATTTATTTATTTATTGATTTAATTATATACAAATAAAACCAGTTTTTTCTCGATTCAATCTGTTTTTTGTGCCATGACTAGATTTTATATAATAATAATTTATATACAACGCGAAATAAACCATGTATTAATCTATGAAGTGTTGAAAATTAAAATTATCCGTGCTATTTTCATAATCGTCAAGTATTCAATTTATTATTTATTATATGCGGCTTTGGTTTAGATCAAGTTGTTGTTAAGAGAATATCCACCATCGTTGTTTTGTTGAGAACGCCGGTATGAAATCAGCTGAAAAAAAAAAACAAAAAAAATCAGTATAACTTCCTGGTTTAAGTTCATAGGTGAATACAAGATAAAAAGATGAATTTAATTTTACATATTATATATATGTATAAATTATTCACCATTGACTTCTGTTATTAATTAAAGTCACTTTATTTTATATCTCTCACTGGCAAACTTGTGAAGGTTCAACATAAATAGTGCACACTAAACTTTATCGGTAATGCTCATTTTTTTCCATGAAACTAAGAATACAAATTGTAGAAGGTACTTATTAGTTTTTTTTTCAATTAAACCCTATCTAGACCAAACTATAATAGTAGAGGTAAGTGTGGAAATCCGACAAAAATAATGCACACTTTGTCAGAGATACTTATTTTGTTGTAATTAAATTAAGAACACAATAATAACATATGGTTTTTAAAATTTGATTAAGCTCTTCTTAAGCCCCTCTCTTTCATATATTATTTTATAGATATAAGAATATGTTTTATCTAATATCTACTTTATTATGGATTCCTTTCGGCAGGGTTTATTTTAATTTTAAAAACTAACAAATGTAATTTGCAATGTGTTTTCTTAGTTCAATGAAAACAAATAAGTATGACTCACAAAGTTTAGTGTAATCTCCACAGCCAACATCGACCCTTCGCCACAGATATTATATTATCTAACATGTGGCTATCCAAATTTAAAACATAATAAGAGATTTTTTCAACATGCGTTTTATTGTATTTTAATTTTTAATTCACATACGGTAAACATCGTTGGAAAAAAATGTTATTTCAAGGTACCCTTGAACAAATTAGAATTTTTATTTTATCACACAAACTAGTAGGTAGTCATATTAAGATAATGTTGCTTGTGGCAAAATATTCTCTATTTTGACTGCAATATTATATTATAAAACAATGCTTATTTTTAATTTAATATTTTATAAGGGGATATGACCAACGTAACTTGTGGTACGTTAGCGTTTAACTTAATGGCCGAAAATCACAAAACTGTTAATTTAATTTATACTTATTAGTCTTATTACTGTATATTGGTTATCGTAAAATCGTTTATAAAATTTATAGCTATTCCTTAGACCTCCATGCTATTAGTGGTAAGATTTCATCAATATTGCCTTAAATATGGTGTGATAATTCAGATAAATCAGACTAATATTTATTTCAACATTTAAAATACTATATAATCTTAAACAAATTAATCAGAATTTACTTGAGATATGTAAAATACACATATAATACAGCATTAATTTTAGACTCTAAATAAATAGACTAATGATAAATTATTATAATATGATGCTATTTTATAACCGCCATTACGGAATTTTAATTATCTGGCTGGGTGTTAATAATCTTCTATCAAAGCATTCTGTGGTTAGTGCCATTCTTTACTTAAACAAAGTAAATAACCATTTTCGGTCTCAATCAAAGCATATAGGTTTACACAGAGTGCAAAGCTTTTTTTACAACGAATATTATAGCAATTCACTTAGCCATTACTCCCTTTTGCACTGGGTACAATTAATGTACATTGAAAATAAACGTAAACTTGCCAGATGCAGGATTTGAACCCGCGACCCACTAATTTAGAGCCGGATTTTTTCAACTCTTCCACCATGGGTACACTTGTTCGACTTTTTTTTACCATGTCCGATCCTAAAAAGGTTATAATTATTGTAGGCCTCCACAGAGTGTAGGTTTGTATTAACAGATTTTTGTTTTGACGAGAAATGAATGATAGGTATAGTTAATCTAGGGTGAACCAAGACACTTGTAACGTGTGTTAGTAATGTATTTTGATTTGACATAATTTTAAAAAGCCAAAATAGATTGAACTATATTTGAGAAAAAGTTCTTGCATGTAACGCGATTGATGTGGCTTCAAATTTAACTTGGTACAAGGTCTTTTATTATTTAAAAAAAAACTTTAAATTATATGTAAAAATGAACCGAAAGTACATATTATGATGGTGTATAAATAATAAGTAACGTCCATTTTATATAATTTAATATATTACCTAATTCTGATTTAGTAAATACTTTTCCATCGTATGGATATTCATAAATTATCAAATTCAGCTTCATTTGTTAGTTATTTATAATTAAACAAGACGTTGATTTCAACGTAATTTACTGTAGTCATCAGTTGCCATGTTTTAATATTTTACGACATAATTTTAATGTTTTTTATTGATATTTTGTTGTAGAAATATGTTTGCAAAAATAAAATATTTTATTTGCAGTCCTAAATGTACTTGACGGTTTTTGCGATTATCTCAAAATCGCGAAAAATGGAGGTTACCGACTTTGAAATTAACAGCCTCAAATTTATTAACTTAAACAGTCAAAATATTAATTAAATACAATTGAAAATGATGTTATATGGGCCATATTATATTAAATATTTTTGATGCCTTTCAGCTCCGCTGTGACTTATTATATGACTTATTTTGTGATTTTTTTGACTTGTTATCGTCATATATGATTATATTATACATGTGATATGTGCCAGCATTGAAAAGGTGAGTGATAAATATGTGTAATACTTTACCCAGTGCCTCAAGAATGGTGAAAGACGTAGCTTAAGTTCCTCAGGTATATTCATAGACTCATCGCTACTGTCCATAAATCCTGAAATGATACAATACATGTCAATGAATACTCTAATTTGATTGATAATAATTAGTCACGTTTTATTGGGCATATGGTTCACTGGTGGCTGAAGCAGATACAGGTAGTTGTCGAAATTATTTGCGTACAGAGTGGTTATAAAATATCATCATCTGTTTAAAGATTCACCAACTGGAGGCACCTGGTGGACAAACATGAAGGTTGCTATTCTAGATTTTTTTTTCTTTGATAATTTACATGAAAATGTGTTTAACTTGAAATCATTTTTATTTTTATCAAATTGAGATTCAATATTTTGACCGTACTGAAAAAGATTTCAAGCTATGAGTATACCTTTACATTTTGTAAAAAATATCATCTCTGTTCTGGCAGAACACACTAACTGGAGAATACTAGTTTTGAGTAATTTGACTTTGAAGTTGTTAAAATGTTTGAAATAATGGTCTATCATGTGAGTTTATTAAGTAATCGTAAAAAGGATGACTTTAAAATAAATACTGTTTATTTATTAAGAAGATTTCCAGACGGTAAAGTTTGAAATAAAGAACATTTTGGTACTAACTCAATATGTAATTTTTTCGAATTAGTGTCTTCTGCCAGAACAGTGACGATATTAGAACTATGAATTAGTCAAAAATATTAACTGTACCTTAGAGAAAACTTAACTTAACTTAGCTTAAAAATAAACTAAATTTTAATAATAAACATGCTCATAAAATAATAGTATGTAATATTAAATAAGATGACATTCCTTAAGAGGGGGCTGAAGAGCCGATGTTCAATTATAATTTAGTATACATAGGACCTCGGCGTCGTTAGCACGTTAATTTAAATCGATCTCTTCGCAAAAATCACTAATCATCGGAGATTTTATTTCAAGAAACATTATTATTATTATTGATATTGTCGGCCGCCGAAAATTATTATTTTGATAAACATCCGCCGATCAGAAAACAGGGCTGTCAAAATGTTAATTTCATCATAGTTTTTAATCAAACCTGTGCAAGTACATACTGATAACTTGGGCGGATTTCGTAGCAAACATACTATTGATATATCTACGGGTATATTATTATTATAACCAAATTCAAATTGAACATAGGTTGATACTCAAATACTATTATAGTATGTTTATGATTTAGAGAAAATAATACGATGGTATATAATCCATATCAATTATTTGAAAACATTACATTCGCATGTACATATTATTATAGTATAAAGAACAGATAACTGTTGACTTTGCAAGATAACATCAAAATGTGTATATACCTACTTATCTAAATGACATTCATGAGTGAATACGGCTGAAAGCTTGGAAACGTGTTTTTTCTATTTCAAAATCTTTTAATTGTGTACTTATTATTTTATTAAAGATTCAAGGTCAACTTCATATAACTAATAGAAAATACTGTTTGTTTCTACGAATAAAAAAAGACAGGAAGGAAGATGTGTACAAATCACGGCAGTCAGAAAGGCCGGCAAATATGGCCGACAATGCGTGATACACAAACATAAAATACACAAAATTACAAACACATTCGAAGTTTGCCGCACACGTACAGACCACGTGATATTTGTTTACGCAAAATCGTCGCTTTTCAAAATGGCGAATTTGATTGCCAGATTTTACTGCGATGAATCAGTATGTTCCTTCTGGTCTTTTTTATTTGTAGATTTGTTTACTATGTGCACCGAGAAATTTCCATTTATAAAATCGGGAACGTATTTTACAGAAGAGTTTTGGAATATCTTGCAACCAAAACTGGAAAAAAATCTATCATGGGTGTTGACTTCTTGAATTAGTTAACCCCCCAGGTCCATGCCACTACGTAAACCACAGTGGATATTATGCCATTTCCACACTGGCAACAAGTTCACACTGGCAACAAACCTCATTAAATTTTGCGATAATTACCATAATTGCTTAAGAAATTTTACGATAATTATCATAATTATTGTAAAATCTAACGAGGTTGCCAGTGTGGACCCTGCATTAGATGCACAAAACTTAAATAATATATATTATAAATAAAATTTTAAAAGTATAAATATTAATGATTTATGTCTTCGACAGCCCTGACAAAATAAATGTGAAATATGAGTCGATCGAGTCGTGGGCAAGTTTATTGACACAAACAACTTTGACGCGACCTTTTTATATTAACTAGTAGACCAGATATTATGGACCACATGTAAAAAATCATATTTTCAATTCTCAAGGCCAATTCTGAAGAACGTCCCCTTAACAAATTTCCATTTTGTAAAGTTTTTTTAAATTGTGAGTTTATCTTTTATAAAATAAAAAAAATATTTTTCGTTTTAATGTTTTTAGATACATACATATTCATTATTAAAGGTTTTAAAATTGTAAATTAACAAAAACATGTATCTAGTAAGTACTGTCTATAGACTTCGACGGCAGCGGATAGACGTTTTTGAAATGTGGTGCTGGATGTGTATGTTCAGAAGCCCGTGAATGATCAACACACCAATGACTACATAATCAACGAAATCCAGGTTCGAGACAGACTTTCATCAATCTGCTTGTGTCGGCTATTTAGTTCGTTGGATATATAGCCCGCAGAGAAGACTGTCGACAGGGATGGATCAAAGCATTGCCCACTAAAGAAGAAAGCCGATACATTACACGACTAGTCCTACTTTTCGCCCCTCCCGTTATCTATGGATGACCTGTCATTATCTATAGAGTATTCATACTGATGAGTCTGTCGTGTTAACTTGTTGGAGTATTCTTTCAGATTGTTTTAATATATCTTGAAAACCTTGGAGTTCATCTGATTTAGTGGTTCTGTGTTATTAATAATTGAAAGTGACGATCAAAGTAAGTCTTGACACAGAGAATGGTTTGATTTGAATAGACGAGTTAAATGATAAATAATACACTAGCATTAATACACTTTCTACAATTGTAATGCATAGATCAATGCTACATATTTTTTGGAAATCGATATTACCACCGGTTTTTGTGTGAAGGACTAGTCTGACTTTGACAGCTGATGAATAACAGGAATTTATATTATTTATAAATAACACTGATAGTTAATATATTTGATTCAATTTGAAACGAGAAAGGGCGAATCAATATGTCAAGCAATCTGGGATCTGAATTTGACAGCTGAAAAGTGGACCACTCGTTGCTTGTGCAAAAATTTATGCTCAGGCTTTATTAATCTAAAGATGACAGTGATCAAAGCCATATACAAAGCTGTCAGATGGTCAAATCATCTAGAAAATGATCTTCAGTTACCAGGGCCCGACGACGAATAACTTTTCTCAAACCTTTATATTTTTTTTATCATAAACATTGAAAAATAATTTCTAAAAAGAAACCTCTGGCCGTAATGCAAAGTTTGGCTCTTTAATGAGACTTTCCATCATTGGCTACAACATTTTGATCCTTAAAATTTTGACTACTTATGTTGTTGTTAATATTAACTTTTCCTTTAATAAGAACCCACGCAGAAAAAATATGAGCTTCCTAAATAAAGCAATCTTGTTAACCAGTATGTAACGCAAAATTAAACCTTTTCCAAACCATGTATTGTAGTGTCATTCAATTGAATGCCAATATTTTCCATTTCAAGTTGTTCCATTTGAGGTACAACGTTTTTTCATATAATTTTGTAACAGAATTATAGAAGAAACTGAGGTCTCTCATAATATTATGTATACTTAACTACCCGTATCACCCGGTGAAATATGACATATTTGTCTGTATTATTTATTAAGTTACGCAATCCAATAATGTCATGTTACATTATTTTATCCATATAAGTCATTCATGTGACAATTCATTCATATTTTCCTGTAATTAGGGTATTATGAGATAATGGAAACATGGCTAAAGCTACTCGAAAACTATGAGATAGATGTAGCTGGACATTAATAAGAGTGAAAATAAGTCAGTAGAGAGATAGTTAATTTTGTGAGAGTTATAGATAATGAATTGGGATAATTTATTATCAGTAATTAATCGGTAATACGTTTTCATCGTGTATCAAATTTATTAGTAAGTAAACGGAGATGCTTATAGTTGAATTGACATCTATAAATTATATTATTGTTAAAATGGGATTTTATAAACGCTGATTTTATACGTCATACACACTAATAAGCACAGATAAGGGAGTATATTGAGTAAAATTATGATAATGCATAAGTTAGTAGAGGAATTTTTCTGGAAAAACAAATAGTTACTACTATAAATAGTGTATAGTGACACTTCTGATCCATACTATTCTTAAAGAAAACTAAAATATTATAGTAATACATAACCCTGACCATTGATTGATCTGTAAGTTGGGCTGCTGGGCTGAGCTGAAAAAGCTGAGATTATAATGAACATCTTTGAAAGGAAACTACTGACAAGGGCCATATGCGAGAAAGAAAGCGCATAGCGAGAGAGAAATAATCACTATATTATGCATTGTACGATGATACCATCCCAGATAATCTCACATGTGAAAGTAAGGCGATAGTAACTCAAGGATGGTAGATGCCCAGCCACCAAAGAGGGCCACTACGACATACCAGATGAGAAAGGGTGGTTGACCACCTATGTAGAATATTGGCGCGATACCAGTGGATATGTATGTTCAATTAAATGTCGGAAAATAGTATTTTATATGAGTGCTGATATTATAAAACAATAGTTGAATAGATTTCCATTCGCAGTATCATCTCACCTCCGCTCCTGACCGGTATGATATCGTCTTCCGGTGCAATGGCGTCGCCGGAAATGCGAGGATAGCCCGTCCGCGGCGCCGCCACTTCCTCTTGGCCGTCGCCGCCGATGAAAGGCGTCGCGGCGCGTCCCTCTGACCTCTTGCCGTGGCCCCCGAAGCACGAGTGGCCGAATGAAGAACAGCCTCCTGGAATATTACGAATTAAACATTTTATTGATAACAAAACAAACCATCCACTCTTAGAAAACTTTTGGAAACTTGTCAAATAACTTTTTAATGGTAAAATAAAATAACCTGGCTCACATGTATTAAATATTAACAAAACATATTGTCTTTAGTGAATGAAATGATTGAAATATAGGATTTTGGAAAACCCCAAAAAATACATATATTAGAAAAAAGGGAGCTATATTAAAAATGCAACTCGAACCTCACATCTTTCCGGTTGAGTGTTTTATTTATTTATTTAAATATAAAAGTAACTAGATAGTTATAATCAAGCAAGTTAAATAAAAATATGCAATAAACATTACATCCAGAAGAGAATAGAAAATAAAAGCATAAACAATATTAAACAATAAGATTTCATATATAAAATATACATCACATCACCGTAATGTCTCTTGGGAGCACATTATCGGTCCGGCTGTGACTCGTGCGGATAAAATCTAATATGTATATCATTGGAGGTGTTCCAAGCTCCGCCTAGGTAAAACGATCAGCTTTATAATATATCAAGGTACTGATATTACCAACACAACTTATAGATGTAGCGTAACACAAGCCAATTTTATTTATGATATTTTTATACTTGCGAAAAATTATTAAATTTCGATACCGACGACAGATATGATTTATAAAATGTTGTATTATATTTATATAGTTGAAACCTACATCATGTATTGTAGATTATCATCCCGGACTGGATGATATCCTACTCTATAAATACTTTCTGGAAGACTGCACATCCTTTAGGATGTTTTAAATGTGTCTTAGCTTGAATTAAAGTTATTTTAGTGGAACTATAAATTACTATGGACTTTTTTTGTTACTGTGGTCTTCGGTTTTCTTTACAAATTGTTGTAGTATTTTGATTAATGCAGGGCTCGATATGGACCTGAGCGCCTCAGAGAGCCGTTTGGATTTATAAAATTCTCAATATTAGCGCTCTGTTTTGTGGAAAAATTAATTTGACCGTCTGAGGTAGACAAGCCATATAACAAAGAATCTAACACACTTATTTATTATAAAATACACATAAAATTATAAATAATATATATCTATGTAATAATAATATGTATCTATGTAAATATTTTTGTAAAATTATCGAACGATCCGGTTCGTAAAATTTTCCATTTCGAGTGCAGGGTTAATGTGATTTAATAAGTAATTAATATGTGGTCAAAACTAACTACGAAATGAAATCGAATTGGTTTATTACATTATGTTCTCTCAATTCTTTTCGATGGTATGAAAGTATTGACGCTACATCAAGAGATGTCACAGAGAGTTGAAGCTTTCGAGATGTGGCTGTATAGAAGCATTCTCAAAATTAATTGGACTGACTGAGTGACACATGTTGCAGTTATGAATTAGTGAAAGGACCGAGCAGTTCTGCGTAGTATCAAAACCAGAAAACTACAGTACCTCGCCCACACTATGAGAGGATAAAAGTATAGCATTACCCAACTTGTCATCCAAGGAAAAATCAACGGTAGCAGAGGACGATGCCACATTTTGTGGCTTAAGAACCTCCGTGATTGGTACGAGTGACAAAGCTAAGATCGCCCTAATGGTAGCTGTCATCCTCTAGGGCGGCACGATAATATGGAGAATATGAAACACATTATCAAATAATATCGTTACGAATAAGAAAACAAAGGACTTTTTTAGCTCATAAATTCAAAATTATCATTTTACAGATATATCTTTCTATATATATATATAATTAAATTAACTACCTCCCGTCATGCAAGTGAATGAATAACTAAAATACGTAATTTCAAATTGAATGCAGTATGGGGATTAAACTACATATTTTGCAACGAAATAAAGTACTTACATAATATGTAAGTAATATTATTGTCATGTCAAATAAATCTGAATTTGAAAAAATTGATTGATTGGATTTATAAATTTCCTGGAAGGATTTAATAGGGTTCATAGAATTACAAAAAAGTCTGGGCAGAGTTAATTAAATATCAGTATTTCATACGTAACGATTTGGCGAACGTTAGTTATGCCATTATTTTACCGATAAGCCTTTTTGTGTCAGTGTTGTCAATTATTTTTATCACGTGTTAGAAGTTTTGTGCATTTCGTTATTGACATGAAAAGAACGAGATTCGTTCTTCAGTATTACAAGTAAATATACATGAATATTAAAATAATCTAATTATGTATTGAGTAAATTGTCATCAATGTTTTACATATGATTATAAATTCTACATACAATATTCGGTAAATAATGATGCAACATGTCACATTGGCACTTGAGGTAAAATAATTACAAGATAAAAAGAAATTTTTATATAAGTACAATGTTTTTAAATTTTCTTTTGAATCATGTAAACTTGACTTGACTAGCTAAAACGATCAAAAAAATGTACTTGATATAAATAATACTGAAATGTCATTTTGACATTCATACTGATTTCCATAGTAACGCATGTATATATTAATAATTTAGTTGCTAGGATCCCAGACCCCGTGGATTGGATTACGGATTTTTTCAGAAATAACTTTTCATACAAAACATAATTAAGTAAAAATGAATTCAATTTTACTTAAAGATGGCTAAAAGTATTTAAAAAATGTATTGGCTTCGTGTTCTGATATATTCTAAAAGTTTAAAATGTCTAGCTAGTTGGGAAGTTAGTTAAAAAAATCGTTTGCAAGATTTGTACCGGATAAACAACCACCGGACAAATAAGAAATCCGTAAAAAGTAAAACATTATTATTGGTTGCTAGGGGTCTGGGGTCCTAGCAACTAAATTATTAAAATATACGTGCGTTACTATTGAAATCAATAAGAAAGGTCAAAATGACATTTCAGTATTCAAGTACAATTTTTTTTGATCGTTTAAGCTAGTCAAGTCAAGTTTATAATATATCACGCTTCAACAGAAAATTTAAAAACGTTGTATCTAAAAAGTTCTTTTTATCTTGTAATTATTTTCACTTAACACCGAAGAATAGCTTGACACCAAAGAATAGCGAGTGCAATAAGTATATATATATAATATTTAAGATAGATGACAAATAGTTTAATATTGATGGAAAAAAATAAATTGGCCACATTATACTTATACATTGTAAAAAAATGGGAAAGACTTCTTTTAAATGGCAACAGAGCGAGCTAGTTACGAATGAACAATTTTAATATTATGGTTGTTTGAAAACAACGAAGTTTACTTTTGTCGTGAACATGTTGGTGTACGTAATTAAATATCTTGAAATGAATAGTGGAAAAATAAGGAGTTGAAAAAGAAAGTCATCAGAATTAAACATAATGAGTGATTTTGAATACAATAGGTAAATAATATCTATTAAATAATGGTGATATTTTATGATAATGGTATCTTAAAATTTTGTATGAGGAATGGTTGTTTCCCATTCACTCAAACCATTGTGTGCTTGCGGTGAATTGAACAATCGGTGAAGGAATGAATTCGAATATGGATGAAATTGTTTGAGCCAACCGCAAAATAAACTCACGACACACGCCTCTTCAAACCTAAACGCCGAACACAAAAATATTGGAAACTGCGTACTTCCTGGGTAAATACTTAAACTATTACTATTACAGCATCGTGGGTCCAATGTTCGAATTCTGGATTTGACAGGTACACATATTGTTTTTCAATTTGTGTATGAGACCCAATAGGTTGAGCAAGTGGCTTACATCCATTTCTCGTAAAAACAAAATCTGTTAACACAAACCTCCACTCTGTGGAGGCCCACATGATCTTATTAAGATCGGACATGGTCGGGAATTTTTAAATATGTATTAAAGTTTGTCAGGTAATCGCAACGCGCATCCAATATTGGTACTTATTTAAAGATATTTAGGGGATTCTGTATTTTTTGTCCTTCATCAAATTAGTCATAAACCATGACTACTGTGAAACTCTTGGTTTATGGCGACTGACTAACCTAACATAAATAATAATATGTGCTGGATACTATAGTAAGTATATATCATTGCGATGGATGTAAGTAAGTATATATATTTACATATTGTGTACAAAAGTCTGACTGGAATTCAAATGATTATTTATCTAACTAATAGTTCACGAATGAATTGTGATTAAATATTTTTTTTACAAATATATTATAATTTTTTTCTTTGAAAATCAATTTTCCAAGGTTGAGAGACACAAGATTAAATAAAATTATCGTATTTTAAAAGCGTTATTATTTCAGTTCATTGGTTTCAGGTATTGAAAAATCAAATATTTTACGTGAGTCTTTCAATAAACGTTGTCATTTTACTTCTATGTAAAATCAAGACGTCTCAAAAGTACAATAATTTCGAATGAATAACACGACTGATATATTCATGGTATTTTAGATATTTTATAGAGAGAAGAATATTTTGTATCAATTATTGTTTGGTTTAGACAGGGCTTAATGAATTTTATAAAAACTAACTAACTTCATCAGCTGTAATATATATTCTTAATTCAATGAATACAAATTAGTATGACTGAAACAATGTACCTACACTGTTTTTGTCGATCGCCCATACCAGGGGTCGGCAAACTCTTGAACCAAAAGAGCCAAATATGAGCCAAATTTTTCAAGAGCCATACGTATATTTTTATAAATATGATTTATTTAAATGAATTAATAATATTTTATAATTGTTTATTTATTAAGTAAAGAAGATTTCCAGAATAAAACTAAGGTACATACTTAATATTATATGTTTTTATTGTTGATATTATAAATATAATTTTACATAATATGAATTACATACAATTTTTACACATTCCTTAAAACTAATGTGAACAATGACCTTCCTTGCATTTCTTTGGAGAGTGTTTATGTTTGGTATGTAACTTGTAGTTTTTAATTTCAGGCGCGACTCCAAAAAATTCTCATCGGTTATTTGGCTTCTCTAAATGCTATTTATATTGTTCATATTTGAAAATGATTGTTCACTCGTAGACTCATCAATCATTGTAGACTCGAATATGAGTTCGGAAAGCTATTCTATAATATGTATTAAAAATCGTAGTATCTACTTTATCACTTTTAGAGCGCCCCACTTGTGTTGTGAAATGAAATTGCATTTTTCTCTCTCCAAATCCTCAATTTTGGTGGCAAGACCTATAAATTTTGAGCTCAATGCTTGTTAAATCTACTAATAAAATTGTATTTCAAAAGTGCTCGTATCAATATCAAATGGAGAAAAATTTGATTTGTCGACTTTTGCAATGGGCGGATTTAAAACAACAACAATCATACCTTTTTGCATCAACTATCACGGAGGAAAAATTAGGCTCGCGATAATGTCATTATATAATATAATAAGTGTACAAATCAATGACAGAAAATAAAAATTGTGAATTTTGCAAATGTTTTTGTAAATATTGGGAATTTGGCAAAAAGCCGCACGCCAATACCAAAAGAGCCACATGCGGCTCGCAAGCCGCGGTTTGCATGGCCCATACAATACCTAAACTATTATAGTTTGGTTTTTAATTTTGAATTTTAAAAGCTAACCGGCACAATCTGTAAATGTATTCTTAGTTCGATGTAAACAAATCCGTATATATTATATATATATAATATATATATATAATATATACATATGTATATAATATATACATATATATATTATATATATATATGATATAATGTGACTTAGCCCACGCTACAAATTATTCATACTATTTACTAATCTTTCAGGTATTTTATGATATTTACAACTTTGCTGTATGGTTTCATGCATTTTGTGCATATTTGATGGGGGAAAAATAATATGTATCATTACTTTTATGGATTAGCAATTCAAATTGAAAGTGAGTATTGCTAATTTAAGTTTTGTCTTATAAATTAAATACAGAGAAAATACATAAATCTAAACTAACACATGGAAAATTACACAACATAGCAAATAAAATATGATGTATTATAATTCATATATACCACCAACGAGCTACTAAACGGCCCACGTGCTCGTCGTAGGTCAAAATTGAGTTTTTATTGTATTTTCAAACCATGATCCTGGACACCCCTTAAACGTTGTAGATAATCTATTTATATAATTTTGAAGCCTTATTATCCTTTATAGTTATTTTAAACATTTTATGACTGCATAAAATATTTTTGTTACATAAAATAGTATTCTTTTAAACCTCTCGCTCTAATGTTTTAAAATATAGTCATATTTCGGTACATAACTGTGCAGTGGTGTTAAGATTTTTTACGTTTATTAATTTTTAAACGCATTTATGAAACCATTAGTATAATTTATTACGAGATAATTTTTCTAAAATATTCACGATAAAAAATTATATTGATAATCTCTGTGATCCCAAATTTGACAAGAATTAGGCATTTTATTATTCAAAAAATCGGCAAGATTAACACATTTGAAGATGATTCTAAAGATACTTATTATAAGCAATGTCTTTGACCATTCAAGTGTGATAAACATCTTATAAATAATGATTGCTTTATAATAATTATTGACCTAAGAATAAGGTAGTGTTTTCTTAAAATACGCCATTTCTTTTGTCATTCCCTAGTGGTTAAGCTACAACATACGGCCGTAACCATAAATTAACATACTATAATTAAAGTAGGGAGTAAAATTATGTTAACGCGCGTGTTTGAACATGTACTTAACCGAATTTTTTTTTATTTTTTTTTAAACGGTACATGTTCAAACACGCGCGTTAATATCATTTTACTCCTTACTTTAATTATAGTTTGTCAATTTATGGCTACGGCCGTATGTTGTAGCTTAACCACTGGGAATGACAAAAGAAATGGCGTATTTCAAAAAAACACTACCTTATTCTTAGGTCAATAATTATTCTAAAGCAATCATTATTCATAAGATGTTTATCACACTTTGATGGTCAAAAACAAAGCTTATAATAATTTTCTTTAGAATCATCTTCAAATGTGTAAATCTTGCCGATTTTTTGAATAATAAAATGCCTAATTCTTGTCAAATTTGGGATCACAGAGATTATCAATATAATTTTTTATCGTGAATATTTTACAAAAATTATCTCGTAATAAATTATACTAATGGTTTCATAAATGCGTTTAAAAATTAATAAACGTAAAAAATCTTAACACCACTGCACAGTTATGTACCGAAATATGACTATATTTTAAAACATTAGAGCGAGAGGTTTAAAAGAATACTATTTTATGTAACAAAAATACTTTATGCAGTCATCAAATGTTTAAAATAACCATAAAAGATAATAAGGCTTCAAAATTATATAAATAGATTATCTACAACGTTTAAGGAGTGTCCAGGATCATGGTTTGAAAATACAATAAAAACTCAATTTTGACCTTCGACGAGCATGTCCCCCCTTAACTAAAATCTACAAATAGCAATGATATGACATCATTATTAGAAACCTTTTTATAGTGGGCCAATCTTAGACCTATGGACAAAGTTACCCTAATTGCACACATTTTCAGCAAAATTGCTCTGATGTAGAAATTTTAATATAAGTACTGGAATGTGTGAATTTCCAAAAAATATTTCACAACTCTGGTTCATTTTTAGTATACGTAAATAGAATATAAATCTTCATAAACGTTGAAATTGGAGTGTTGTATTATTATTTAAATTCGGCATTAAAATATATGTTTTACGATGCTTATGAACCGCCCCCGAGTAAGTGACGAAGTATGCTTATAAAATCATATAATTTACGTTCGGCACTTTATGAAATTCATAATAACAAAGGGTGGTTCATAATGAAAGAAATTTTGCAAGTCATATTGTTATGTAAGTACGTATTATAATATATTTAATAATGGGACTCGTAAACCAGTTTTCAAGTAATAATTTAGACGTGCTGAGGATTGTAGTTTACCGGTACTGCGCTTAAAATTTTTATAAGTGAAATTTTATGACAATTTCATATTATGCACAATATTTTTATATGTTAACCACCATATTTGTGTTAATTAACTTGTCATTATCTAGTAATATATTATATTATGTAGGAGCCACGGTTACCAACGATGGTAATATTGAGACTTGACTTGGCATCTGCCAGATCATAGCGAAGTCATTGTTTAAACATCTAAAAATCGCATGGATTTTTGACAACCAAATTTTTGTCGTAAAATTTGACTGTGGATGTCTTCCTCAAATCTTAGGTGGTATATTACAAGGCCATCTATAGGCAGGGCACGTCACTAAATTTCAATTTTCTTAATTTATTGCTTAATTTAGAATGCGAATACGATAAGTTGTTCGCAGTAAATGAAGATTTTTGATTGCATATTTCGTTCATATTATCATTTTTTTTAAATATATGAAATAATCATAATTTTCTACAAACAGTTTACCATATTGCATTCGATGTAAGTATAAAAAAACTAGCACTACGATTAAAGTTTATAGTTTCGTACCGCAGTTTGAATCTAATGGGTGTCTTGGTTTATTGGTACGACCGTATACCACATACTCGAGCATTTATACATTTAAACAAGTGCATACAATATGCCCGCTGCATGTTCCCTCTCACAAAATGCTGCCGCTGAAGTCTTACAATAAGGTTGCCAACTTTTTTTAAATAATTCTGGGAGAAGTCTAAAATAGATTTAGTACATAATCGTCGTCTGAGAAGTTTATTACCAATCACAGATTTTCCACTTTTCTTGGATGCTACGTATTGTTCCGAACTGCCTATTACATTTTAAGTTATGGTTATAGTTTAACTGAGATCCAGGATATGGGCTGATCAGATCAAAATGATTAAAAACCCTAGAGCAGATGCGTCAGTCGTTAGTGACGGAGTGATCGCGGATTTCATTAGCATGGCCGATTTTCCACTCCCTGTGTTGATGATACAAGAGTGATCTACAAGAGTGATGTGCAAGCTATAGTACTTGATAGAAAGAAATAACACGACCTTGTGCATGCCCAATGATTCGATCTCATTGTTCATTTCTCCACTGTGAAATTCAGTTATATAAATAAGCACCAGAATTGGATCTTAGATATTAATGACGCTGTATTATATTTCACATAATTTTAATAATTCGGATTCATCAAATGGCTGACAATAATATTGAAAAAAATCTATCTACGTTTTAATATATTAAAAAAATATAGCTGTTATTTTTTTATTCAACAAATGGCTTAAGGGCACATCCACATGCGCCACGTAGGTCAAATGAAGCTTTTATGGTATTTTCCAAAAATGGGCACGATGAACATATTTAAAGACAGTTCTAAAGATACTGATTATAATCTATGTATTTGACCATTTAAATGTGATGAAAATCCTACGAATAATGATTGTTTTAAAATAATTATTGACCTAAGAGTAAGGTTGTATTTTTTTGAAATACATCATTTCTATTGGGGTTTTCCAGTGGCTAAGCTACAACATACGGCCGTATCCACGATAAGATAAGATAAGACAAACGATAACTGAAGTAGGGAGTAAAACGCGCAAGTTTGAACACGTACCTAACCGAAAAAAAAGTTTTTTTTTCGGTTCGGTACATATTCGGTAAATGTGTTAATCGTGCCCATTTTTTGAATAATAAAATGCCTAATTCTTGTCAAATTTGGAATCACAGAGATTATAAATATATATTTTTTATCGTAAATATTTCACTATAATTATAATTTTAACAATGTTTTATAAATGCGTTTAAAAATTAATAAATCTAAAAAATCTTAACACCGCTGCACATGGATGTACTGAAATATGACTATATTCTAAAACATTAGATCGAGAGGTTTAAAAGAATACTTTTTTATGTAATAAAAATACTTTATGCAGTCATCAAATGTTTAAAATAAATATAATGGATAATAAGGCTTCAAAATTATATAAATAAATTATCTACAACATCTAAAGAATGTCCAGGCTTATGCTCTGAAAATACCATAAAAACTCCATTTTCACCTATGTGGCGCATGTGGACGGTTAATTAAAAATTATTTGTAGAGAATGATTCTTTATCATATAAAAAAATGTAGGTTTAGTAAAACAGTACTTCTATATGAATCTTAGGTTATATTAGGAAGTCATTAATAGTGACTCATTACAGTACCATAGTGAAAGTAATATACTATTATCACTCCTAAGTAGGGAATCCAATCCCGGGATCCCGAATCCCGGGATCCCGGGATCCCGAGCTATTTTCGATACCTATGAATCCCGGGATTGATAAACATAATCCCGGGATTTCGGGATTGATTTTTTTATCAATTTTTATGGAAAATATAACAGAAAAAATACTTTTAATACAAAATAACTACATTAGAAATAAACTGAGTTTGAATGAAGTTTGATGTGTAGGTTGCCGATTCATTTTATTTTTTCACATAGATTATTAAAAATGAGAAAGATTGGTAAAAAAACAATGCTTCGCACTTTTAACAAAGTAATTCCACCATGATATCATACGTTTTACGGCAGTTTCATATTTGGCTGACTAATTAGATTTATGAAGCGGAAAGGCCATAAGTACGCCATGATTATTTGCTTTACTATTTTAAATCTCGCTGATCTATCATTATGTCTTTGCTATCAGAAATAGCAATCTCATATTAAATTCACATTATTATTTATATTATAATATTATTTACTCCATTAAACTTGTGTATTTCCAAGATTTAACGTATACAATATTAACAATAAATGTCTTAAATAGTATAAATTATACTAGATTTATTTTTGACCGATTTTATCAATGTTATTTGTAAATATAAAAATTTTATATTAACAATGGAAAAAAATCCCAATCCCGGGACCAGTCCCGGGATCCCGGGATTATCAAATTGTAATCCCGAAATCCCGGGATCAGAATTTTGGCTCGGGATTGGATTCCCTACTCCTAAGTAAAGCATATATACCTATGTATCCGCTAGTGGCGAAGGGTGGAGGTAGGCTGTTAAGATTCGCTATAAATAGTGCACACTAAACTTTTTTAGTCATATTTATTTGATTTTATTGAACTAAGACTACAATTTACAGATGGTGTTAGTTAGTTTTTAAAAATCAATTAAACCCAGCCTAAACGAAACCATAATAGTTTTGGTCTAATTTTGGCAATACGACAAAATTGTGCACACTTTTTCATTCATAGTTATTTGTTTTCATTGGATTAAAAATACATATTACACATATTGTTGGTTAATTTTTTAAATTCATTAAGCCCTGCCTAAACCAAACTATAATAAATAAAAAATATTATTCTATTTATAAAATATTCAAAGTTATGTATGATTTAATTGCATAATTTTAGATATTTTATAGATAGACATGTATTTTTTGACTATTATCTATTATGGCTTGGTTTCTCAGGGTTTAATTGAATTTTAAAAACTAACTAACACTATCTGTAAATTGTAGTCTTATTGCAATGAAAACAAATATGTATGTCTGAAAAAGTTTAATGTGCACTGTTTATGGCGGATCTTAACAGCCTACCTCCACCCTTCGCCACTGGTATCCGCAGAGTGGAAGTTATTTATATTAACAAACTTTTTTCGTGGTATGTAAAATATGTCACTATGACACTGTAGTATGTATACAGCGCTTTATTATAAGGTCATACAAAGTTTGAATATCATTGGTATGATATAAAAACATTGGATTTTTAATTAATTTTAGTGTCTGGATCAAAGGCATACAATTTTTAATACATATTTTTCTTTCCCTCCTTCCGCTCTACTCTGTTCATATAACCTAACTCAGGGTAGTGTTTATACAGGCTTATCGACACTGTGTAAACAGGCCGAATACTAATAAGCATTAGTAAAAATGTTAGTGCGAGTGAATAGAAACCCATAACTTTACTTGTTGCAATGTGTTAGCCACCAAACTCTTGATAATTAGTATTTTTGTGACACAATATAAGTATACGAGTAGGAGTATGCCCAAAGAGCTCACAAATAATGGGAACTGAAATACATAACGGGTAAGGCGATAGCAGGTAACCGACTCGAGTAAGGAAGAATCCGGGTTTAACTTAAACACGTGCCAAGAATACGTTTTACGTTGAAAATTACTGTCGGCTTATGCATTTACGCTCATTGAATGTTGGTGTATAACACAAACTATGCACGTGCACAGTGGCGCACCCAGGATTTAATATTGGGGGGGCCCAAAGAGGAGAATGTAAATTAGTCCCATAGGCCCCTTTTCTTCTTCATATAATTATTTTTACATATTTTTACAATACAAGGTGGTTATATTTGTACAGTTTCTTCTAGTTTTTATTAAATTGGAGGCATAACGGCGGTAACCGTTGAGCGTGTCATCAGCGACTGGCGGATTGGAAGTACCTAACAGCGACCATGCTAGACATGTGCGCCTAGTATGCTAAAACATTACTCAAATATTATCGGCTGTGCTACCCGCTTGGTCTAGAGAACACAGTATTTATGCCGAATTCCACTGAAAAAAAAATGTTCTTTTGACTTACACTACCACCGACTAGTGGGTGTAGTCGTTCTTTTCGCCGAATGTTTATCGTCGATTTTTGAATTTTTAATATTGAGGTTCCAATATATCAATTGAAAATGGACAAAAAAGTATTAGTGCATTTAACTTATACACAAACCTACTCAACACAACACAGCCAAATTTCTCGTTTATCAGTCTTTTGTCTATTGCACTCGGTGTACCTACACCATGGCCCCCACATCCTGAAACGGGCCCACAGGATAGGATATTTGGCGGACCCCCTACCTACCGCTAAGATTAAAGGCAGCAGTATGAAATACTACATTAACGTGTTTCAAATTGTGTTTTAGTTCAAATTAAGGGTACTTATACTGTGAATTATTGGCGATTTTTAATACATCTACATGGAGCTGTCAAGTATCGACACATAATAATCAGAAAATATATTACTAAAATATACACAATTATAATAATCTAAAATGTTCATGATCATGAAGTATAATAGCGCTGCAGGCGACTTTTTTTACAATTAAAGCTAATTTATGATGTGTGTTTATCTCACTTATCTGGTCAAACCGACGCGCTGGACCCCCCACAGCCCGGGCCCCCAAGCTAGAGCCCTGTCAGCCCTCCCCAGCCATGACCTACATCACTCCGGAATTCGGGTGGACACGAGATTTTTTCGACGGTTCCATTAAGGATTGGGTTTCTAAAAAAACCCGACTTATGTCGAAACTTCGACTTTATTTTCGAAAAATTTATGTGTTTCGAAATTTTTATGTTAGAAATTAAAATCATTTTTTTTGCCGTGTTTTTATTTGTCTAAGCCCAAGGTATAGTTTATTGGCTTTCAATTTCAATGTTTAAAATCATTCTGATAATTTTCATGTTTGGGGGGTGCCAGGGCCCCTTGGCCCTCCCCCTGGGTGCGCCACTGCACGAGCATAATGCGTGCTTCATTTTCGTAGGACACTAACACATTCATAACCCTGCATCAACATCAAGATGCGGCGTATTGGATATAGCCTATCGGTATTCTATTTCTTATCTGATCTGTGAGTATGCCTCTTTGTTGCATTTGTTATGGTATTACTAATGCAATTTTACTTGAAAACTCATGTAAACTCAATTCAGCGTTGTATTAAGGCTATACCTCAGTTGAGGCATAGCCTTAATGCAAAGTTAAGGCAAAAAGATCGTGGCTAGGCGATGCGCGGATTGCGGGTCGCGGGTGCAAATGACGCATGCCAAACGAAATACAATTTGTCATATAAATCCAACATGCGTCCATTTAATGTTCTGTTTATTGTTGTATTAGTAACAATAATAATATATTCATTGACATGTTATCTTTTTCAAGTAAATGGGTAACGTTTTTAGTCATCTTTACACGATTTAAGAATTAATACCCCCATCGCCATCACGAAACAAATTGACGCATTCACACCTTGACGTTTGCTCTCCGAATGATAGCGAGTCCAAAATTTCGTCGCGCCTATAGTTACAAATTATTTGCCGTTTCACTGATGTATCGTCTTAAGTAACTTCGTGGCTAGTGAAACTAGCTAGTACTAATGATTAGTACTCAGCCCATATAAACAAGCATTAAGGTTTAAACAGATAATATTAGTAACTGGTTCTCGTGAAACGTTTCGTGGGTATCTCTAAGTCATACAAATTAAGGATGATGATAAAATAAAAGACCAAATGCTAACTGGCATTAAGAAAAACATAACATTAAGCTGTCTAAATCGCATTTTTAATTATGACGTCTTTGTTGGGCCAACATCTCTGCGTTTGACTATAAAAAAAATGCATTTAAGTTTTAGTTGAAAGGGTGGCTTAATCAAGGCATTGAAACAATGTTTGCCTATACATATGGTAGTGGCGTGCGGCGAGGTCTGTCCGTGGGTATGCTACTGGAAAAATCTACATAAACCGATTATTTACTATCTATTATCAGCATGACTTAACTTTGTGAGTCCCATTTTATTTATAATATTTAATTAATATCATAGTCGACCGTTCAGAAGATGGGTTTATACCCTGAAGCAACTGTCAATTCAATTAGTAGAATAATTAAAAGAAATAATTTTGTTTCAAAACCATTATATTAAGTTACATTATTTGGGAAACACAATTAACGTTTATTAACAAACAAAAATTTTACATAATTAATTATTATATTAAAAGATAATTTAAGTATAAACTTTATAATAGTTTTTCATAGAATACCGATAAAAAATATGGTTAAATAAAATATACCATCCGATAGCATAATATTATTACATGTGGTGTTATAGGCATGCTCTGCATCCATAGCATTTATGGATCGCAAGCCACTGGTATATATAAGCGAAGAGTTTGGAAACAAAAAAGACATCTCCATTTTCGCAATTTGTTAGTGAGTCTTATACTAATAATCTATAAGAAAGATATAAGATATTTTTAATGACTCGCCAACATGTTGAAAAAATGGAGACTGCCATTTTTGTTTCGAGAGCCCTCATGTATATATGTGGGTTCTTATTATTTGGACTTAGTGATCATTAGTGATCATGCTAAAAAAAGCAACACCCCACCAGATTTGTGCATTTTTTCATCATAATATTTACGTTTCTTTATATGATGCGATGAATAATGAGTTAAAACAATCAGTGAAGTGCTAGCACCTGCGATTGTTGTCGTAAAAGTTTCCCATTAAAAAAATCATGTTCCGTATTCTTGCAAGACTGTTTATATCAGATTTCAAACAACAATTTTGAGATACCACGTATTCTATGAATAATATAATATAAAATATTTACCTACTGTATTATTATTAATAAATGTTTTTCAGAAGTTTTTACAGTTAAAAAAATATGACACTTTATACAGTCTTCTGTTGTCTAACATTCCTAGTGAAAAGTCTGTTCTAACTCTTTGTGTTCATATACTATACCAATTAGGAGCTAAAATGTAATTTTTTTTACTCCTCCTTTACCATTTATGAATAAAATGTTTATAGCTCAGCCAAACATCAAAGCGTTTTTGTGCAATGTTTCTGAGATAATGTAGCCTGCCAGTATAAATTATAATATCACATGGTTGATGCTAACATACTATAATATTATATACCCACCAATTATAAATTATATGTATTTAAAAAAAAATAATATCCCTACTAATTAAAATTGTATGAATGGAATGTCACAACAGTATATAAACCTCAGATGAGATTTTTGTAGCTTGATAAAACAAACGAAAACAGCTAAATTTCTACGCTAATACGTATTTTTTATATAAAAAAAACTGTAACGGACATACAAATTTGTGTGAAGATTCTATGAAAAAAAAACAAAATATTTCATTTAATATGTACTATTTGACGTGCGGTTAATTGACAAAATATATAGTTTTTATTCGAATGCAGTCTAGAACTTTAAAAAAGTAGAACTTTATTGTTCTATTTTCGAGAAATCTCCAGAACAAAAATTTGAATGCATTCAAACCTCAATAGAACGCGTTCTAGAAAATATGACAAAAAATACTTCTGTGGATTGTGAACAAACTAGTTTGAAAAGTCACTTATTTCATGCTTGGGATCGTATTTAGGCTTGTAGGCATGCTTTTCACACGATTGCAACATTGCTAACGAAGCGCGGGAAATATTCTTTACAAATCGTGGATTATTGTCACTTTACCCATTCATTGGAGTGCAAAATGAAAAAAAAATGTTTCAGTACATTTTATATGGTAGATTTCAGCTAAGTAAAAGAGTGGTGTAAATTTATATGGATAAAATTTGTATTATGTTCAATATTTGATATAAATAATATTCAGGTGATCCAGGTATGTATTCAAGTTGTTGGAAAATATTTTCTAGTGGCTTAGCAAAAAAAAATGTGCAACTTTGGATAAGAGCACTTTGGCATATTCTAAGGATTGTTTTTATGATATTTAATTAAAAATTTAAATTTAAAAATTTACCTAGTAGCCCCAAAATTCCAATAAACTAGAAAAAAGTTCAATTCCATAATATTATGATTTTATTAATTTTCAATACTAATATAATATACTATACATAATTAGCTATATTCAATCATATTTATTCAAATATCGATGTATTTCACTTAAGTGATAGTACATTTAGAAGATGTTTTATAATTTCTCATAAAAGGATACGCAATGATAATATTATATTTTTGTAATTTTAATTTGTAATAATTTTAATTAAATAATTATAATAAAAAAAGTTAAATAAGTTCAAAAAAATTAAAATCTACTTAGGTCATTTTGCGTATTTCCATGTAGGTACTTTATGATTTTTGCATTTATTATTTATACTATTTTCCGTTATTGTTTCCACTGTTTTTTTGTTTTTTTCATGTCATGTTTTTCGTACAAGGTGGTTGTTAGTAATTTGAACAATCACAAACACACAGGCTTTGAGAAAATCACATACATATTTTGTGTCCTTACCGGGAACTGAACCCGGAGCTCCAGGATGGAAGGCCGGCGCCATTTTCACATCATGTTGTGAAAGTCTTGAATTTGTAATTTGTAAAGTTAACTAAAAGTTCTGAATGTGTAATTTGTAAAGTTAAATAAATATCTGAATATTGTTTATTATTTGTGTTTTATGATAATTTTACTCTAGTAATAAATAAAAGAAAAACGGTTTATTTGAAAAACAACTTTGAATAGATTTTTATTTAAAATTATGAAAGTTTTTAGTGCACTCCCAATCCAACAAATATGGGAAACTACCTGCCGCCACTGTATATAATAATATGTATTTTGACATGAGGCAGTTTTAATATTATTGTATTTTTATTAGTTGACACTTTGTCACATTGTTTTGAATTTATTTGATGATAATTATGTGACTGAAACACAGCTACAAAGCATAGTATAGTATTTATAATAAAGATAATTTAATAATAAAAAAAAACAATTTCATTAAATGAACACGGGTAAAGTAATAAATCTGTTTTTTTTAAATATAAAAATGATATACAAAAATAACGTCGAAATTTAGTACAAAGTGAGCATGCCTTTGCTTTCGGAAATCCACTTTTGTAATTAGCTTTAAGCAAAATGTCATGTCCCTTTGTGTGACCGCGAACGTAATTTAACACCCTCTGGTTTTTCCGTTATTTTTTCCGCTATGCACGTACGTACACATTAGTGATATAGAGATGATAACACAATGAGTTTGAACAGATATAATAATTATTAACATATAGATTTACACATATTACAAACTGTAACAGGAACGTTTTTCAAAGCATATATAGGTAAATGATTGACGTGCTGAGGATTAAATAAATACAAGTGACATAATTAAAAAATAATTAAAAGATAAAAAGAACTTTTTATATACAACGTTTTTAAATTTTCTGTTGAATCATATAAACTTGAATTGACTAGCTTAAACGATCAAAAAAATTGTATTTGATAGAAATAATACTGAAATGTCATTTTGACATTCATATTGATTTCCATAGTAACGCACGGATATATTAATAATTTAGTTGCTAGGACCACCAAATTAGCAACCAATAATGGTCTTTTACGTTTTACGGATTTTTCTGAAATAATTTTCCATACAAAACAGAATTAACTGAAAATGAATTCATTTCTGCTTAAAGATGGCTAAAAGTATTAAAAGAATGCGTTGGCATCGTCTTCTTATATATTCTAAAACTTTGAAATGTCTAGCTAGTCGGAAAGTTAGTTAAAAATCAATTGCAAGATTTGTACCGGACAAACAACCACCGGACAAATACGAATACGACCTAATAAAAACGTTGTAAAATGTGTTAGGAACATTTTTCATATCACAACACACATATTATTTATACGCGAAAACGGGTTCAAAGATGTATAGCTACGATGTATATAAAGTTCTATTAAAGATTTTTACTCATAGAGTTGGATTATATCTCACGATGTATTTTTTTACCATGTTTGATTATAAGAAGATAACAGAGTGGAGTTTATATTAACAGTTTATTTTTACGATACATCGATATTAGCCACTTGATCAACCTTTTAGGCCCATACTCTGGATCCAAACACACATTGAGAAATAACATGTGAATTTGGTACCCATGACATTATAGGGCGACACGTTACCGCTCGGTTATCGTGTATAAAATGTTGTTATTATTTTCACATTAACGTAAGGATATACTTTGACTGTTTAGCTTGACTTTTCCTATTTTAAATACGAGAAAGACAAACAGATTTAGTTTTTTTCTATAATATAATCATCTGACAAATGAAAATTTAAGATCTCAAATGAGAAAATCAATCAAATTGATGTGATTGATAATCCTCGTGGAGAAAACAGGATTGTGAAAGAAAATGTAAAAATTTATTGTTTTTAAATATTTTATTCAATCTATTCAAATACCGATGTGGTGGGAATTACAGATTACTTTACTATTATAAAAGAGGATCGCGACTCAAAAATCTAGCAGTAGATTGACCTCGGGTGATTATAATGATTATGATAGTTGATGTACATAGTTATAACTCCAACGTCGAAGCGTGTTTGGGAAAGGTTAACAGTATAGGGGGTTAGATTTAGCCTTCACAAACTCGGAGGCGTTAGTGATTCAATTAAATAAGAAATATATATCTTAGAATCTTTAAGCGTGCAAATATTTACACAAATCGTTGACAGTTGAATTGATTTGACATTTAAAAATCTCTCAGCTATAGAGTGCGTGAGTCTGTGTCGCAATTCCACTAAGTTGACATCGCAGACATGTTTGCAGTTCTTTAAAAACATCCCCAATCCGATTAAACATACCCCTATAATTTGGTTACGAAGTCAAAATGTATTAGGTTTCGCGAAATGGAGCCTGACGTCAGCTGTTGACTTTTGAAATTTTGTTTATCACTTGAGTCCGAAAATTGAGATACGAGTCCCGGCCGATTAGAGTAAATTCGGTTTAATTGTTATAAATTATATCGTTGTATGTTCAACTTGTCATGATTGAAATACTAATTTCAGTAAGTGTGTAAGCTGTAAGCAATATGTATCTCTGATTAAACGAATTCAAATATTATTTACAAGGTGGTTAACATATTTTTACGTCAAACTTTCGATTTAATTTAAAATTAAATAGAAATAGCAAATAATTCACTTATTTAAGACTTTTGAATTTTATATAGGTAACATACATATCGAAATCTTTGCCGAAAACTCAATTTTAGTTTGATTGTATTGGCAATAATAGATAATAATTATTTTCTCTGTTGGTTGCCAAGAGACACTTAAAGGACCTTTATTTATTTATTAAATAAAACAAACAGTTACATTGATTATAAATAAATATACATAATAATATATTAGAAAGGTATATTGCAACCAGCAAAGTTTCCAAATATAAATTATAATATAGAAAAGCATTAACAAGAGAAGAACATAAAATATAAAGCAAGTACATAAATAAAAATAAAAAAGAATATTGAATAGTTATAGACGAAAATGTAACATTTCTATATTAAATATATAATAATATATTATATGTGTTACGAATTATTGAAATTTATACAAATGGGTAATCTAAGATAGAACAGAAAATTAATGAGAAATATCTTACCCTGCCGAGTGTGGTAGCAGTTTTAAATATTACCAAGAGACACAAAGCATGCCGAATATGCAATGAATACGCGTCATGTGTATGTGACAAATTTTAATACATATTATTAGAAAAACATAACTATTGAACGTAACAATTATTATCGTTTAACACTTCTTTTAGTGTATACAATATTTTTCCACACTATATACCATACCCAATAAGGTAAGCTAGTTTTATGTTGGTAGCACTGTTTATAAATTGAAAAGAAAATGGTAGCTTAAGTCTTGATGTCTTTCTTTGGGATTTTCTATTAAATAGTGATAAACAAATCAACCCTGGAATTAAAATATAATATAATTTTTCATCTTTCAATGCATAGATTTTTGGCAAATGATATGCCACTATATTATGCTCAATAGGAATGCGAATGCATATTATAATAGACAAATAATGCTAATATGATTCAATTTTTTTTTTAAATATTATATTATTATTGTGTATACTTTCGTATTATACTCGAAGCTATGCGAAAACAATTCAAGCTATTACAGTGTTTGATGGCTAGAATTAAATACATACGTCCTAAGTTGAGTACAAATTTAATAATTTATTAAAACAAAAAACCAAGGGCACAGATAGTAACCCAAAAGCTATTAGGAATTCCCATTATATTTAGGCTTTGACACGAAACTATAAATTTCGATGTTAGTGCAAGTTATTGCTCACACTTTTAATGCAATATGGCAGTATAAAATAATATTTCTTGTAATGGTAATAATTTGAACGAAATATATTATACAATAATTGAAAATCTTCATTTATTACGAACACGTTACCGTATTTCATTCGAATATAATCAATAACTAGCAATTCAGTGCTACGGCCTGAATATAATCGGTATTTAGCTATAAGGGGTTATTGTTCCAGCAAGCCACTAGAACCTAACCTGTTGTTTAATTTTCAACTGGTATAATAATAATATTCAATATTACATAATGTGAGCTTGCTCATTGTTTTAAGAAATATATAAGATGTTGGTGCTATGTTTCTTAATCAAACAATTTTATCTGGGGCGCTTTTTTATTTTGTTGTTATCATAAAAAATAAATGGAGGAAACGTGCAAGGTAAATTCGTTATCTTGGGTACCACGTCTTCTCTGTTAGTCAATACAACAGGTAAATCTACATGCTATGTATATTATTATAAGATATACAACAGAAACACTAACTAATATATTATAGCTAGAGCTTTTGATATAAACTTTAAAGTTTGTGATTAATTATTTGATATTTGCTTGAGGTATTTCGAAATCGCCAACGCACACGAGTCTTACAAACTTTCCTTATATTATTGTTATTTCTACTGTGACTTGTTAAGTTGTTTCTATTGTTTCTATGTTAGTTTCGTATATATCAACATAAAATTAATATGCCTACTTACTATCAAAATACAAATAAGAAATATTATCTATTTTTGGATTTAATTTACTTTGCCCAAGGTAAGTAACATTTATTTATTGTTTAACTAGGTACTCTAATTTTGTTATTGTACAACTTATTAAAACATTATAAAAAATATACAAAAAGAAAGAAGAATTCAAAGTAAGTATTGTGGATATACAAGAATATCTAGCTGATTAAAAAGTAAGGTACTATTTTTATTTTGTTTAAGTATTTATGTAATTATAAGTATATAAACGTCGCAAAGACCTTAGAATGACAATAATTATAACAGTGGCTAATAGTGACTTTTGAAAGTAAGTAGGCAATGGGGGTTAATGTGCATATTATGTAGGTACTAGGTAGGTACTTGTCAGTCATACTTATGGGACTTAAAAAATTATATTTAGTTGATACTATTACTAATGAATATGTATAAGTACACTAATGTCAACGTGTAATTATATCGTAGAATTAAGAAAATTGATGGTTAGTTGGTTGTTAAAATTAAATAATAAGAAAGAAGGCCGCAAGAGATAAAAAATGAATTTTATTTAAAAAAAATATATATCTACAGTTTAATATGTTTTACCAGGGTAGAATTTTTTTTTTACTTGAAGGCATAATTTAAAAGCCTTAAAATTTGGTATAATTTTCTATCTATTTCGATAATTTTCCGGTAGATGTCACGATATTACATGATTTTTTTTACACTTACGTATGGATTATTACAGCCTTTGGATTCACAAGTATTTGTGGTGAATATATGATGCAAAGTATCTGCATGCATATATATTGCGAATTGCAATAACTTTTACATTGTTGTATTACTTAGAATATATTTTTCTTAAGGTGGCATTTAAATAATTGCATTGTTTCAGATGTAAATAATAAAAACAGTACAAAATAAATACAATATAATAACAATTAAATGAAACGAAATATAATTACTGCAATACTTGCGCATATATTCTACATACAAGGCGGATATAGGCGGCTATCGAGGATAGTTTATGATATGAATGTATTGAGGCGGTTAACTGTTACAATAAATTAACCGTCCGCCATTAGAGAATCTCACCACATTTATGTAGAATTTCTATTCGCATATTTAACTTTGAAGTCGATTTACACAACTTTATCACCAGTGCACTTGTAATCGTTAAATACTCAGGAACTCAATTATAGTAACACTCAGTGCAATACAACATACCTAGCTATCCTACAGTGGGATAGGTTAATTAACTTTTGAAATTCCGCAGAAGCTTAGGGGACGACTAACTTTGTGATTGGTGATTACGACATAATTACGTTAAAACTTGTCATAACGAAACCTACAAAATCAACGTCATGAACTCACTTGAGAAAGCGGTTTAAAATTTAATAACAAAGACAGATAATATGTCAAAATTTTAAATCTATAAGTACGAGGGGAGTTCTATAAGTTCGCGGAATGGTTATCAACCTTGTCTAGGAAAAAGGGCATAACCCTCACAGAACAAATTTTACAGGAGAGGCAAAAAACGTTTTTTGAGAGATTTTAGTTTAATATTTTTATTAAAATAGGCACAGATTTTGGCTGCATGATGATAATAAAAGCACTTTTCGAAAAATCGAGGGTTACGCCGTTTTTCCTAAACACAGTCGATATGAAAGTAGCAAGTATTGGGGTCAAAACTATTTTTTTATTGTTAGGTAATCTTTTTTAGGTATACTTGTACAATTTCAAGTTGATTGTTTTATTAAATCGTTTCCAATATTCAAAAGAGCAAACGAAAATCTGTTAAGTAAAAAGAAGGGGTAAAAAAACAAAAGGCGTGTTCTTACTTCAATACAACGCACCTGTTCATAGGGCTCAAATTGCAATGGCTGCTATGAAAAAATGCGGCTTCCAGGAATTGCGTCATTTACTTTACAGTACTGATCTGGCACCTAGTGATTATTACCTGTTTTCAAATTTGAAGAAAAACTTACGTGGAAAAAATTTTGATGATGATGAGTCCGTACATGACGTAGCCGTAAATGAGCATTTTGAAGGCAAATGGAAAAATATGTTTATAAAGGTTTAGAAACATTAATCGATAGATCTAAGAAATGGATACGTGTCTGAGAAGATTATATTGAAAAATAAAAATATAAAACATATATGTATTCTTTTTTTTCTGTCCCGTTTCGTGAACTTATGGAACTCCCCTCGTATTCATCTAATTTTGAATTATTATCTATTTGATTTATGATAATAGACAGGGAATAATTTGTCATATAAAACGTATTTTTAGATATTTATAATATATCTATATTCAAATTTTAAAATGCATTATTTAGATTTCGATAAAAGAACTTCATTTACCTACAATCTATGTTTAGATGACAATTCTCATTGAAATCAGAGTAAATGTCAAAAAGTGGTATTTTTAAAACGTATTTTTGTTTATTGGTTGCTGAATATTTTAGAATTGAAAAATTATTTTTTGTAAAAGTAAACTGTTCTAACACGACTAATTTATTAATAAAATTTGATTTAGCAAAATTCTAGATTCTTTTTTAAACCTGTACTATTTCTGTATTACAATAAAATGTCCTCTACTCCTGTACTATAAATTTTCTAAATGGATTCACATCTACAAGAATGAGAAAGATTAGCTACTTCTGCCTGCCAATGACGAAGGAGGGTTACCTGGCCAGTAAAGCAAAACCACCGGCACCTCAACAACAACGGGTATTACAGCTGGATAAATATTAGAATTGTTCAAATATTCTTTAAAATAAATAGGATCGAATAGGATCATTCGCTATCTAGGTGATAGATAATATCCACTAAGTTATATTCTTCTAAACAATTTATAATAACTACGCTTATAATCCGAGATGTTTCAATTTTCGACAAGAAAATATGGCAACTAATTTTGTAATTGAAATTACAGAGTTGACATTACTAACATGATTTATAGTTGGCGACTGGAGTGATTAAATAAAAAAATGTTATTTTACGTACTTATTTCATTTGAAAAAATATTAACTACTTGTAATTCCTTATGAAATAGTAGACCTTTGAATTATTCATAGTTATCCTTTTTGATAAAACATAATTTCATAGATATGTGGTTAACACTAGAAATACAAATGATAAAATCAATGTCAACACGCCAATATAATATGTAATAAATTGCACGACGTTTGCGCATGAATTTATTGTATGGGTACAATAGTATCTTGCGGCTTTGTTGTAAATGTTTAGACACAATTATTCGTTTTAGCACTTGGTTGTTTCTTTTCCTTTAGACAAATAGTTTTATGTCATCAAAACATAATATTGCCCAGGAGCGTGTTTTGTTATTTTTCGAAACAAAAACTGATCTCTATTGAAATACAATGATACTTTTATCATTGCTACTACTTCTTCTCGACCAACTTGCAGTACACCTCCTTATCCTGGGCCAGTTGTATCTCCAATGTTTTGGATATTGAGTCACTTATGGAGGTCGCTTAATTAACACATATTCCTTCTCCCTACGTTTCCGTTGCCTTCTGCCGTTTCTTGCATTATGTGTTGAAGTAAATCACTCTTTTCATTTCGAAAAATGCCGAAGGCTGAATCTCTTCTCCGCGTGATAGTTATAAGTAAGTATTGTCTTATTGGCTTGCTTTGAAAACCTCGTCATTGGTGATCTGCTCAGCCTAGAATATCTTCATGGTGAAGATCTCTTCACATAATTTAGTATGTCCGTATTGTAGGTATTAGTTTTGTTTTTACATGTTATTGTATGTCAATTAATTTGAATAATTAATTTTTGCTAATTCTCCGTGCTCCTCTCTCCCATGGACACTTTTATTAGAAAGTCTTTGTATATCCAGTCAACGTACACTTGAGTGCGTGGTGATTTCAGTCTTGGGCATTTGATTCTGAGACATTCCCAGCTTGATGCTTCACATGAAATATGGGGCCCGTGATACGCTCGATTAAGACCGATTGTGGTATGGGGCGGGTTGGTTTGAAGGGAACTATTAGGTAGTCTCCATATTGTCCGTTCCTTTAATGTCTAGGTTTTGACACTGCGAATCAGTGCACGTATGTTGTAATTAATACCTGCGCACCCTACCGGAGTTCGATTGCAGAAGAGATGTTTATTTTTTTTCAAAAACACGTCTTGCCATTTCAATGCTGATCTTAATCTTATGGTCTGGGCTTTTCAGTCTTCATGTATACGGTAACCTAGGTATTTCAGATAGTCCATCCTCTTTACAGGCCTGCCTTTTATTCGCAGACGTGACATCTCTCACTTTTTGTTTACTGATAACCATAAAAATGTTAGGTCAGTCATTTTAAAATAACTATATCTTCGTATTAGATATTTCCACTACATACATTTGTCTTTTAAACCCAAAGCGATAAAAATACATATTATTTAAAGTTTACACAACTTTAGCTGAATTATGGCATAGTTTATAATGTTGACAACAGTTTATCCTTGTGAATAAATTGTGTCACTCTTGGGGAATGCTTCATTTACACATAATTCGGACATGGTCATGAATTGGTACCTGCTACACGTCTTGCATTAACTTCAATGCGAATGTGACCATGCGTCCGTAACAATAGTCCTGGAATTCCGTGGAGGCGTTAAAACTTGTGTAACCGACTTGTTTGTTAGTTTATTAAGCGGAGAATTGACTAAATGCGAGCTATTTTGTTTATTAGCATAATAATAATAAATAAACTCATATATTTGAATTTAGAAATGGGTCAATTTACGAATTTAAGTTAATTTCATTTGTTTTTTGATATTTTTTCGAAGATAAACCGTACGGCTTATGTGAAAAAATGTTTTTTGGTGTCATATCTCAAGCATTTTATAGCTTTTTCTAAATTGCAATTGTAACACTACTATAGTCACTTTATCTATGGTCAGATATATCAAAATTTGAATAATAATTGTTATACCCCGTTTAAACGTGCATGGATGTACTGTGCACAGTAAGAAAATGTATGGGGAGACATGTATTATCCTGCAGTCGGCAAGATTGCGTGCATAAATCAAACAAGATTGGAAGATTCCGAATTTCCAATGCGACAGTAAGATTATTTTCGATCTGCGCCTGCGCAGTAGAGCGATCGTAGCGAACCTGCCGGCAAAAAAAATGAACTACTCATTTTGAGCTCCGATTTTTAATACGACCTGTCAGATAGTAGTACAAAATGACAACATTGCGTCTCGCTTACTCTTGAATAATGGAATTGGAGAGACAGTCAACACTTTTACGTGTAAACAGTTATTGTCATGACAGTTTAAAATAAGCACAATTGCCGACAGTAATTGCATGCATGTGTACAGGCGCTATTAAGTTAACAACTAGTAATTAGTCAGTTACGTAGTTTAATCAAGAATTCTCGACACTATCCGTTACTAAGTTGTGTTTACTTATTTGATGTAATTATCAGAACACAGCTCAAGTACAATATACAAATTGTTAAAACTAAAATCCTGACGATGCTAGTAGAAGTATGTTACATTGTATTGATGAATATTCATATAATATCATCACCATTAGCCAGAGATGGTCCACTGGTGGATGAAGGCCACGTACATTCACTGAAATTTATAAGTTTGTCTATCCAACGGGTTTAAGGGCATCCGTGTGGGGTTTTACTGACCTTCGGGTACTACTTAAGGCTATATACCTCAGTTGAGGCATGGTCTAAAAAGATCGTGGCTAGGCGATGCGCGGATTGTGCAAATGACGCGTGCCGAACGAAATATAATTTGTCAAATAAATCCAACATACGTCCATTTAATGTTCTGTTTATTATTCTATTAGTAACATTAATAATATATACATTGACATGTTTTCTTTTTCAAGTAAATGGGAAATGTTTTTTAGTCATCTTTACACGATTTAAGAATTAATACCGCCGTCGCCATCACGAAACAAATTAATGTGTTCACAGCTCGACTTTCGCTCTCCGATTGCCAGCGAGTCCAAACTTTCGTCGCACCTATAGTTAAAAATTATTTGCCGTTTTACTGAAGTATGCTCTTAACTATATGACGGCATTTTCCCTGCGGTTGTTTGCTCGCCGAGCGGTATTGTCCGCTTTTTTTTTTGTTGTGATAACCATGTCCTTGTTTTTTCGTACAAGGTGGTTGTTAGTAGTTTTGAACAATCACAAACACCCAGGCTTTGAGAAAAACACATTAATGTTTTTGTCATGACCGGGATCGAACCCAGAGCTCTCGGGTGGAAGGCCAGCGCCTTACCCACTGCACCACGAGAGCCGCCCGCCCTATGATATTAGACGTGATATTGCTCTAATTTTTATTGGCCATTGCGTAAGGAAGATATCAAAGCGAGGTTAAGTGTTTATTCCAGTTAACTGTCATCCCAATTTTGATTGAGTATAGTAAGTTTTATTTCCTCGTAAAATTATTTGATGTACCTAGTAAAGAAGAGTTATAACTACGAGAATTAAAACCATTTTAATCGATTTATTCAAATTACCCTATACAACCCAATAAATTATTGTTCAAAGAATATATTAAGCAACTTTGTTGGTATATTTGTATATTAAGTTATTATATCTATTAAGCGTTCAACTATCGTGAGTATAACTGTAATGTAATAGAGGGGTGCATTGTGTGGCAGAAATTATGCGGTTTATAATCCACTGCACCAAAGTTAGATCGTGACGTCACGTCGCTTGAGTTTAGCTACGCACCGGTAACACTTTCAATTCGGTAAACATGTTTGGCAGTGGTGAGCTGTACTTGCTGAAGTTTGAGGAATATTATTTGTGATGTATAATATAACACGACATTGATATACTATATTATATATTTATAGTAAACTATCAAGTGAACTTCATTTGATGTTAATTTGTCTTAACGTTTCAATAAAAAATGTAATATTTGTAAGGTAATTTCAGATTCAATGTAACACTTTGATTAAGAAATAACTTAGTAATTCAAACTTGCTAATAATTTAATTAACTATTTTTTTCAACAAAAAATTCACAAGATTTAAGAATGTAATATTCTTTTTATTGTACAAACGTAATTATGAAAACACTTTTGAGAAAATATATTATAACCGATAGAAAAAATGTTTTTTGAAAAAAATACGATACCTAGTAGGAATCAAACCTGCGAATCCCGTATTAAATTATTAGCAAGTTCAAGTAAGTTACAACAAGAAATCTTGGAGTGATCCGTGACGTCAGTTAGTAATTAAAGATAATTAATACCTACATTGATTTAAATTACAAAAGCCCATTGTCAATAGTAACTCAATTTAGAAAACGTTTCAGAGAGTCATTAGTAACAATTTGTTGCAATTATATAGGATGCCTATAGTATTGTGTTGATGTGCGTGGGCGCGAATCCCCAGAGACGCAGGCAAGTGTTTTCAAAATTATGTATGTTCAATAAAAAATATTTAAAAAACTATATATTATTTTTTTTAGCACATAGATATCTTAATAAAGCATATTCCTTGTGCAGCAATGGATATCTATTAAAGTCTTCATTGTTTGTAAGTATATTTTATGACATTTAACAATTGGAAAATTAATGTTTTTGTCAAATCTTAAATGCATTTAAGTCATCTTGAATAATGTCAACTTATATTTCGATTACTTGATTTAGAAATGATCTGAAATTTAATGTACCTGGGATTGAAATATAAGAATAGTTGACCCCCCCGCACTGTAGAGTCTTGCACCATGTATTTTCGCCACTGTCAATTTTGGTAATTCAATTTTGCAAGAACCCTTCACGTCATCAAGAGTTTACCAAATATATCTTAGATAAAAGACCAATAAATGCATTTGTTAGAATATTATGTGACTCGTATTTTTGAGTTGGAAATCTTTTTGGAGAAAATGTTTAGAAGAGAATTTTCACTCTGGTATCGGCTGTTGTAAGCATTTTGTAAGAGCAAATTGATATCGGTGCGCTGAGAGTGTTTTCGACTTCTTTCGCTTCGGTTCTGTGGCAAAGGTTAGTATTTGGTATTAAATAACCGTTTCACGCCGACAAAGTGAAAAGCCAGTACGGATTACTTATATTGTAGGTAAATAATGTGTGACATCTTAACTAGGTACTATTTTTACAATAATAGATTGTATTAATTAACTATTTTTCACAGGATTTTAGAATGTAATATTCTTTATATAACACAACACAAATTATGAATATTGGCTTTTAGATACTTATAATTTTAAAATTGAAGAGAAAAAGATTTTATTATAGGTGTATTATCATAGAAATTGAAATAAAATATTGGTAAATAATATAGTACATTTAAAAACAAATATAACAACAAAATTAAAATCATACATAATTTGAAAAAATCGATTTGAAAAAATACGACATCCGACGGGACTTGAACCTGTATTCACTGGATTTGCGCCAATGTTCTCACACTAATTAAGCTACAGGCATCCTATCTAATTACGATGAAATTATCTAGTATTTTTTAGTCAAAAACGACTAGCTATATATTTTTGCAAAACTATACAGAAGATGCAAAGTACATCGTGAATTTTTATGACTACGTTCTAGGACTTCTAGGAGTTTCAAGAGCATCCTCCCAAGATCTTTAGTTCACATATCCTAGATTGAATTTTATTTTAATTTCTGTGAAAGTGATCAGTATTAGACACATCTAGGTACTCGTACTGATCTATGAGACATACAATTAAATACAAATTATGGGAAAAAATATCGCACTATGTGGTGTCTTATTACATTTAGACTCCGGTCCCTAACATTGTATGAAGAGACCTTCTCTATTTATGTAATACTAGCTGAGCCAGCTGGCTCTCGCCAGTCTGTCTCGCTAGGTCTTGCAGACAGCTTTTCATCATAGTGACTTGGTGTTGGATTTTAATATAATAATTGTAAAGTGTGTATAAACGGCGCCATAGTTTTCCCTTCGGGATGGATTTTCATTCACGTCAGACAATTGAAAATTTATCTGATTTGTCAGTTTACGATATGCATGTCGTCACTGCAAATACAAATTTGGAGTCATGTGCGTAGTCTATTCTGGAGTCTGGCCTTCTCAATATCATCTGACACCATTTCAGGCTGCTAAGCTTAGCAAAACAGCTGGCAATCGCCGATTGCTACCACTGTCATTTTAATTTTAATACAATATATGTGTAGGTATGTGCATTTAAATATGATAAATAGTTATACATCTCAATCGTGATTATCATAAATAGCGATCCAATATAACGCGAATATTAATCTCTTTCGGGTCCCATTTACATAATAGAAAAAGGTTAGCAGCATAAAAAATAAATTTAAACATTATTTTGTTTCATTGTCTATAAAAAATAAATGCTTGGAGCCACAGAATAATATTTTAAAAATCATATTTTGTTTTAAAAATTAACCTTAAACAATATAGTTTCCCGGTGCGGGACATTCATATCGAGACAAATGTTGATAAATAATGAAGTAATACATATTATATCTGATAAGAATAGGAATTTATAAGACCTAAAGATGTGGAATCAGTGGATTGATACAGGTTGATGACGATAATGACGATATAAATGGGTAGGTATATAAAATCACAAATTTTAAAAAATATTGCAGTTTATATGACCAAGAAAAGTAGAATTAGGTTGGGATAACCTTCATCCAGCAGTGGATTAATCTTGGTTGATGATGATAATGACGATATTATGAATGGGAAAATATAACATCAGCAATTTTGATAAATATAGTACCTAATTCATATGACCGACAGAAATTCAAACAACTTAGAGAGGCCTTCATCCACCGGTGGATTGATTAAGGTTCATAATGATAATGGAAATATAAATAGATATAATATATTATCACCGATTTTGATAAATACAGCAATTCAAATGACAGAAAGGAGTAGAATCAGGCATGGGAGGCCTTTATCCAGCAATAGATGGGTTCAGGTCAATGATGATAAGGACGATAGAAATAGGTATAATATAGTAGTAGAATCAGGTTGCGGAACTCTTCATCCAGCAGTGAATTGATCCTGGTTGATGATGATGACGATATGAATATGTAGATAAATGTAATATCACCGATTTTGATAAATACAGAAATTCATATCACAGAAAGGAGTAGAATCAAGCTAAGGAGGTCTTTAAGTAGTGGATTGGTTTAGGTCGATGATGATGATGATATGAATATGTAAATAAATATAATATCACCGATTTTGATAAATACAGAAATTCATATGACAGAAAGGAGTAGAATCTGGCTAGGGAGGTCTTTATTAAGCAGTGGATTGGTTCAGGTCGATGATGATGATGATGATGACGATATGAATATGTAGATAAATATAATATCACCGATTTTGATAAATACAGAAATTCATATGACAGAAAGGAGGAGAATTAGGCTAAGGGGGTCTTTATTAAGCAGTGGATTGGTTCAGGTATATGATAATGATGATGATGATGATGACGATATGAATGTGTAGATACATATAATATCACAGATTTTGATAAATACATACATTCATATGACAAATGGAGTAGAATCAAGCTAGGGAGGTCTTTATTAAGCAGTGGATGGATCCTGGTTGATGATGATGATGACGATATGAATATTTAAATAAATATAATATCACCGATTTTGATAAATACAGAAATTCATATGACAGAAAGGAGTAGAATCTGGCTAGGGAGGTCTTTATTAAGCAGTGGATTGGTTCAGGTCGATGATGATGACGATATGAATATGTAGATAAATATAATATCACCGATTTTGATAAATACAGAAATTCATATGACAGAAAGGAGGAGAATTAGGCTAAGGGGGTCTTTATTAAGCAGTGGATTGGTTCAGGTATATGATAATGATGATGATGATGATGACGATATGAATGTGTAGATACATATAATATCACAGATTTTGATAAATACATACATTTATATGACAAAAGGAGTAGAATCAGGCTAGGGAGGTCTTTATTAAGCAGTGGATGGATCCTGGTTGATGATGATGATGACGATATGAATATGTTTTTAAATATAATATCACCGATTTTGATAAATACAGCAATTCATATGACAGAAAGGAGTAGAACCGGGCTAGGGAGGCCATTATCCAGCAGTGGATTGGTTCAGGTCGATGATATAAGAATGATAGAAATAGGTATAATATCACAAATTCGTTAAACCGATAGTAGTAGAATCAGGTTGCGGAACCCTTCATCCAGTAGTGGATTGATCCTAGTTGATGATGATGATGATGATTATGATGACTCAAGTTTGTGTCTATTTTATATTTAGACTTTGGCCCAAAATCATTATCAAAACGTTTTTTGTGCCTCCTGTAAAATTTGATTAGTGTGGATTAACTCCTTTTGCCTTTCCACAGTCGATATAGATAGGTAGATTTTGATAAATATAACAATTCATGTGTAAGTAAGGAGTAGAATAAGGCTGAGGAGGCCTTCATCCAGCAGTGTATAGGTCAAGATTGATGATGATAGGGACGAAAAAAATAGGTAGATATTATACAATATCACACATTTTGATAACTATACCAATTCGTATTAATTTCTTTCATTGTTTGCAATGGCAACTTTTTTAGTATGGAAATTAGTAGCCTAGGTAATTATTCAATAACAAAAATAGTGGGTGAACAGCCACAAAGTATTTTAAAAAAATCAAATTTCGAATATCACATTATCTATGAAATGGCCGTCAGTGGCGTACCCCGCTGTCAAAAGATATTATACGTATTAAATTGTACCAAAATTATGGTTTTTTCACCGGAAAAAAGTGCGCCAATGCCTACATTACGATATTTGAATAAAGATAATCGAATTCGTTTGTCAAATAAAGGATTAGAAGGTCTTAAGCGACAAAGACGTCATTCTGACAGGCGTGGACAGTAAATATGGTGATCGTATACGGTGTGTAAGAAAATATCGGATATAAACGTCACGTACCTGTAAAATCATTGAAAATTTCTGAAATGTGGTCAATTCAAACGGTAGATGAATCGGTAGCGCACATTTTGAAGTGAAGATGTAAAAATAACAATAAAATGTCGCTTAAATGAGCTGTTAGTTAATTTTCCAAAATCTCTTAGGATAATAATATATAGGAGATGCTATATATTTTTGAAAGCTGAGAAGTTCTGTTATCCTTCTAAAGAATCTAAAGGCTTAATTACACGAGCATATTCGTATACCCGTATATGTATTTGTAGATTATGTGTCGTCAACACTAGATAGAGGCCATCAGGTTGACTGTTCCTACAATGACTTCTCAAAAGCGTTTGACAGTCGATCACGACATCCTGTTGGAAAAACTCCAACTAATTGGATTGTAAAATCGTTTTCTGAAGTTATTCGGGAGCTATTTTAGGAATCGTCAACAATACGTATCGCATGGCGTCTATCAGTCACAGACGTTCAATACATTTTCTGGTGTCCCTCAGGGCTCAAACTTGGGGCCATTGCTGTTTACGATTTTTATAAATGACATAGCAATGGTCATTAAAAATGCTATGTTTTTGTTGTTCGCTGATGGCCTGAAACTCTTCGTGGAAGTTGTCACCTTGGACGATTGTCGTCAACTCCAACTATTAGATTGGGGCAGGCGTAACAAACTGGACTTCAATATTGAAAAATGCAATATTTTATCGTTTAACAGAGCCTCGCGAGTATTATTTTTCCAATATTCGATGCATGGCAGAGTTCTTTCGTGAATAGCATCTGTAAGGGATCTTGGCATTACGTTTGACAGTAGGCTGTCATTTAGTGGTCATATTGTTATCATTTGTAAAAAGGCGCTACAAATGTTGGGCTTCGTCTTGCGTACTTCCCGGGTCTTTTCAGATGTTACTGTATTAAAAATTGTTTTTAATTCCTTAGTGAGAAGCCGGCTTGAGAGTGGGTCGATTTTTTGAGCCCCGCATCAGTTGAAATATGACCTTATGGTAGAGCGAGTTCAAAAGAAATTTTTGAGACTCCTTTATTTGAGGTTATATGGATACTATCCGTGGCTTTATCCAACTGACTTTCTCTTAAGTATGCTTTCATACTGTAGTTTAAGTGCTAGAAGATATCAATATTTGGCCACGTATTTTTTTCGACTTATACGTGGTGTGAATGAGAACTCTGCCATTCTTGGTAGTATTGACTTGTGTGTCCCTGATAACTATCTTAGAAATCGGGAGCATCAGTTGTTTGTTCTCTCGAGGAGCAGAACTAACCTGCCATTGGTGATGCCAATTGGGAGGGCAATAACTCTGTTCAACCAAATCGCTTCGGATGTTGATATATTCCATCTACGTGAGGATGAGTATAGGTGGACGTTATTTTTTAAATTATTAAAATAGGTTCTGCTTAACTCATCCGGTGTACTTCCTTGTACCTATATAATTTGTTTGTATTTACACATTTATACTGTAGAATAACTTAATACTGATCTATCTCTTTTGTTATGTACCTAATATTGTTTTAATAATATTTCGCTGTTTCTAAATGTCATGTTGTGAACGTCTTAAACTTATAATTTGTAATGTCCACAATATGTAAAATAAATGAATTGAATTGAATAACCGTCCAGATTCATCGTTGTGAAGAATCGTTGACTTTAAATAACAATTAATTACACGTATCGATTCAGCTACCAACTCAATCGTGTTGGCGCTTGATTTGATTGGTTCATAATATATTACAGTAAAAACGAAACAATAATGCGGTCGGTCGATAGTGTGCGTTCATATGGGAAGCCGTGATAAATGCCTGGCAGCCGATGACCGCGTATTCGTACTTATACGTACATATACAATCGACGAACCGCATCACTGTTTCGTTTTTCGATCACGAAATCACTGTTTCGTTTTTACTGTACGCTAGTGTAGAAAATGTTATTATAAATAAAGTAACTAATGATTTAGACTAGTAACGAGTTATTGATTGTATTTATTGTCTGCTAAAATAATGAATACCTAAAGTTAGGCAGCTTTCATAATGTAGACGTCAAATTTGTGCTGTTATCAATGCAAGACAGGATACACTCATGCGGCCAATCTTGTAAGCCAAGATTTGTGACCAAAAAATAGAAATTGTTCCAATTCGGTCACGACTCTAGGGAACGACTGACTTTTTACGATCGGGGGTAGTCGTGGCAGACGGTTGGCCTGCGAATCGGCCAATGTAATTTGAGCTATTGAAACCATGTAACATTGGTTGACTGGACCTATCAAGAAACTTCAGAGTCGTGTACGGATTCATGTTAAATTATTTATACAAAATGTTATCCATATTTAAAACAAGAGCAAAAAAAATGTTTCAATTAAGTTATATTCTAGAAGGTAATATTATATTGTCTGATTTTTCACATTCATGTACATTATGTTATTCGCGGAAAAAAAAAGTACGCACTTGTGATTTTCACTTATACCTTTATTAAAATTTCAAAACAGACACAAATCGGATTACAAACAGAATATAAAAAAACCTCTTTATTCTATTTAATATTTTAACGAATAAAATGCGGGGCTTTTTTTGCTCTGGTAATGAACGATTGTCATTTTTTTAGTCACATTAAAAATAACATTCTTTAACCCCTAAATAACGAACGTGGCTGCATAATCCAATTATACTGTTCTTGTATCACGTATTGTTAAAAAATACAAACCACGTATCTTTGTTTATACACCATAATGATAGATTTAAAGTGACATAATTAAAATGAAAAAAAAAATTGTATAACGAATGTTTGTATTTTTTTATTAAGCTTATTATAAATAAAGATAGCGGCCATATTTTAGTAAAAAAAATATAAACATAATTAGTGCTAGAAATAAAAAAAGGAATATTTAATCTTATTCCGATACGCTGTTCATTATTTTCGGAAAAGCAGTATTTTTAGACCATTATTAATTGACTATTTTTGTAACCGGATATTCGATGAAATCTGCCGAATCGTGACGGGCACCTGTCACTAAATTTTTCGAAGGAACTTTCAGAAATTGTCCTCCCTTTATGCCAAGTTGCATTCCGCACTGAAAAGACTGCCAAATAGAGGGTTCCGTGATATAATAATGAACGTATCAAATATGAACACACACATATTAAATCCAATATAATTATAGTTTATGGCAGTGATTTAAACTTTTTCTATGGTTGGCTCTCGGGGAACCTCTAACTATTATGACACAAATTAATATGTAATGGTTATGGTCAAAATGACATCAGCCTAGAAGTTAGCAGGATTACTCTGGCAAACAAATCTTACTACGGTTTACAGAGACACTTCAGATCAAGACTCCTCTAAAAAAAACTAAGATAAAGTTATACAAAACCCTCATCAGACCCATATTAACCTATGGGTCAAAATGCTGGGCTTTATCAATAAAAGATGAGAGGAAGCTGGATATCTTTGAAAGAAAGATATTAAGAAGAGTCTTCGGAGCTATATGTGTGCTAACATGAACTATATGCGTTGTATGAAGATCCCCCTGTAGTCTCACACCTGAAAGTAGAGCGACTTCGTTGGGCAGGGCATGTCTCAAGGATGGAAGACACCCAACCACCAAAGAGGCTTCTCTTCAAGAGACCAGAAGGGAAAAGGAGGGTCGGTGGCTGGACTGTATAGAAAGATACACAGCATCTCTATGACTGATGTGATGGAGGGAGCTTGTGGCAGACAGAGGGGAGTGGAGACGTTTACTGGAGACGGAAAAGACCCAAATTGGGTTGTAGTGCCGATGATGATGAATGGTTAAATTACAAAAATACAGAGTAAATCAATAAGCAGTGATGTACGCGGCCCATTTAAGGCGCTGACCTGGGCCTGGCTGGGTTTCAATTCCCGGTGGGGTCACAATATGTTTGTGATTTTATAAAAGCCTGAGTATTTGTAATTGTCTCGCGTCTATTATCATTTATTGCACTATTATTATTGAGACTCATGGCCTGTTGTAGTGTTAAAAAGAATATATTTCTTTAAATTATACAATATAAAAAAGTGTTGATTTGTGCCCTATAGAATCCGTAGCTTAAAATTGTAGATACTTTATTACCTTTTTCATTCTATTATTTTGGCAACAAAATTTTATAGTGGCAATTATAAGTAAAGTCTCGTTAGGCTAATTTCTTTAACGTAACACTTTAAATAATCTAATCAAATTAAATCGAATAAAAAAATACTGGATTTTTAATTAACTATTTCTTTTATTCAACGAAAGATTTAAGAATGTACCATTCTAATTATTGTACATACATAATTTTGAAAAACACTTCTGAGAAAATATATTATAACCAATGGAAAAAATCTTTTTGAAAAAAGTAAGACACCCGGCATGACCGAACCTGCATCTCCTGGGTTTACGCCCCAATCCCCGCATTATCCACTATGCTACGAGGTGATATACTAATGACGACAAACTTTAACTATTGGCCTTTCAATACTTCTCATCAGCGTTCTTCCAAATAAAGCTACTATTGGCGATCGGTTTTTGTTTATTAAACCAAAGTAGGTACCTACTACTTCAATTACTAACCGACATCACGAATTTCTCCAATATTTTATGATGTATCTCACTCGTACTTGCTAATATTTTTTATTAACTATGTCTTTTTTGTAGTTAGAAAATATATTAAAATATGGGTTATCTGATAAACCAAGCCTACAAGTGTGACAAATTACAAAGCAAAGCAATTTATTATAAGCTTAAGAAAATAGTGTTGCCTTTGATTAATTATTATAAAGTAATACTCTGTAGTCATTAGCACTCAATAGAACGAAGGAGACTGAATATTCAAGTAATACTATTTAAGTATTACTCGGTCAATCGGTTAACATTTAATTTTCATACAACAACAAAAAACTACGATGCCTGTTTTATTCTACATGTATATTTTATATCTGATTCCGAAGTAATAATAATATAAAACAGTTCTCATGTGCGGCTCTGGTAGCCGCAAGCGGCCACCAACATTATTTTCAGTGTTTGATTTAATTAGCTGGGTTATCATTAAATATGCGTTATTGAAATTGAGTCATGACCAAGTTCTTAAAAACCATTTTAATAATACCACGGTTGAAAAATTTTGGTCGAAGTTATACGTTGACCAAGGATCAAGTAAATTCAAAGAATTGGCTACAATTGCTTTATTAATAGTGTCGATTATTCCTACTACTGTATACTGTGAAAGATCATTCAGTGTAATGCACTTCATAAAAAACAAATATCGAAGCCAGTTGACAGATGTAAACTTAGATGCAGCCATGCGACTCGCATTGGAAAAAGGAATTTTTATTTGCATTGTTTTTAAATAAATAGATTAAAAATGGACTTGTCTATAAATAAATTACTCCGTTGTTTAGTAAATAAAATTTAGCTTTAATCTTTTCAATCCCAACAAAGGTGAAATTTGGTGCGGCCACCAGACGTTTCCATAAAACTGTCAATATCATTTGTGCGGCCACAGTTAAATTTCACTTAAGAACCACTGATATAGATAGAATCCGGACAATGCTTTATTGGTTGTGATTATGTAAAATCAAAAATAACGTTGTTATTACAATATATTCTTATAATCTAAATTTAAATAAGTTAGTTTGTTAGTAGATAATTTTAAGGAAAACGTGTGTATATAATTGTATTGAAAATTCTACAAATATAATAAATAATATGATATTTTGTATATTACAGAGATAATTTTGACACACAATCATCTGTTAAAATGTGTTGATTAATCAATATGTGAAATTATGAAATTAATCAATTTGATTAGTTAACAGGTAAATCTAAAATTTTTAAATATGAAACCGTTCAATTGGTAATCCATATTGGTTGATATTTCCAGAACTTTGCGATGTTAAAAATACAGTTTTAATGACGAATATGTACCTACTACCTACTAACTAGGATACCATGGTGATATTATAAAGAATGCTACGAGACTGCTCCTGAAAGTTTAGTTTACGATTATGGTTTCAGATGTACAACACCAATGTTCCAACTTGATTTTTTCTTAGTAAATCGAAATCTCTTTTGTTTTTTCTTTCAAATAGGAAAACGAGTATAAATGTACTGTTTTCAACCAAGTAGAAAATTTCAGTCTAGAGAAAATCCTTATTACTTTGAGAGTCAAACCAAACGCCTTGGGTCTCATTGAATCTATTCGGATCGCCCATACATGGAATTACTGAGATTTCACTTTTCAGTGCATATGAATCTAAAACTCTCACACAACTACTGTTAAAAGAAACAAGGCATGTACGTATATGTTTTAAAAAAAATAGATTAAAAGCTATATATCATAATATTTATATATTTATGATGATATACGAAGAATGCCTTTTATTATAAAGATGGGTGATAAATATATACAAATTAAGCCGAAAAGAAAGTAAGGCATTGTAAGTGATTCAAATTGAATAATAACTACTATTTCTCAAGCTGGTCACACCAATGAGAATTTAATAAGTCATGAGTCTTAATAGCTTGCCCCATACGATAAATGACTATATTATAATACTTTGGTATTTTCAGAAATAATATCTCATAACAGCATGGAAAGGTAAGACACCAGAGGGAATGGGACGACTGGCCTCCGGACAATTGGACGCCGCACTGTCGTAGATACGTATACAGAATGCAGACGAGGTATTTTAATCAGTTTTTAATTACTACTTATTAGTTTGAATTCATTTTACTGTATTCTTTAGCGCGGATTGAGAATTACCATGCCTAAGGTTTTATATAAAACAAAAAACTTTCTTAGAACTTTCTTTCTTTCTTAACTTTCAACTTGTCAAAAAACTTTCTTAGTTTTTTTCGTTAGAACTCAAACATTTGCACGATTAAATCATTGTTTACGTCTGCATATTTACATTTTCACCAACTATTAAATCATAATATAATCATTTAAATATTAATAATAATATTGAATATTTTTTTTAAAGTACCTATAAGTACCTAACGTCTATTTATTTTCGAATTCCATGGTGTCCAGTTGTCCAGTGCCAAATCGTCCTAGACCCGACACCAGACGCGCAGGAATAATGAGATTTCCCTAGCTATGCAACCTCCGTAAGTGGCTTATGTATTTTATACAATGAATAAGATTATATATTTACGTTAATAGCCTGGCCCCACATATCACACCCGCCCTGCACCACACCCGGTCGGACAAATTACGGGACCCTGAGTTTATATGTAAAGCAGTGTGTTCTGACTGAGTTTAAAAATACTTTAATAAGACAGTATGCCCATGGGAAAACTAGCACGGACAAAAGATATTAAACAAAAACTAATTATTAAACTGCCGAACGATTTAAGCGAAGAGGTCTTCACGTTCACAGTATTATGCAGCAAATTTTCTAAACAAAACAAAATTGGCATTTGTGGCGACCATGTCGGACGGCCCGATGGGGTTTATACACGTTACGAAGGAGAAAATACTACAGAAATGATCCTGTGAAGTACATACGTATACGTCTTTCGCTTTTTACTAAAGATTTCCGTGGAGGGGAGCACTTGAATGGTGTTTATATGGCAATCGAGCAACATCGTAAATTAGTAAATAAAGCAAGTGCTCCATAACGGACAGTTAATTAATTTTTATTTATACAAAATCCGGCCAACGCAGATACTAAATAAGAAAATTATATAACACGCTAATAACAAAGAATAAGTACGTAATTCTATCACGAGATAGGAGTATTTTACCCCAAATACTTAGCATTCACAGCGTAAGTTCTCCAAGTTCATCGTTCCTTTGAACCAGCTCCTCTCTTGTCGCTCAAAAAGGCCTCATTGTTTTTAACCGGCATACGGGCAGAAAGATCATGGTACGGTGAAGTTTAAAGTTTTGCAAAACTCTTTTACTATGTACTATATTGGAGTCGCTGCATCGCGCCTGAGCTTTGATATTAGGATATCTTGTGTTGCTACCGGTAGACATTGTAGTGCAATTAATTATAAATATTATAATCATGAAGCGAATTTAAGCCATAATTAAATGACAAGTAGGTAACTTAAAGATGTGAATTCAAAGAATTCCTTTTAGTCTAAATCTAAATTATTTTCAATATAATTATATTTAGGTATTTTACCAGTATATTATATTATTTTCAATTAAAAAATTGTAGCTTCTTTAATATTGTGTTTCAAATTCAGTTTTGAATAAAACATTAATTTATTTTAGTAATTATTAACCACAGCAAATACGTCATAAAAAATTGGTACTTAGCCTTTTTTTGACGGCGTATCAAATACGTCAAAAGGCGTCTAATTATTTTTCTTATCATGTCATCCCCTAACGGAGGTCAGTCACCATCAAGGCAATCTTTGCTCTTTCATCTGCTACTTAGAACAGTTCGATTGAGCTGTATTTGTACCAATGACGGATATTATTTTAAGCCACAAAATGCGGCGTTACCCATTGATCTTTCCTTGAAGACGCTGCATTTTTATCAAATTACTATAGTTTTTCAGTTTTGGTACTACATAGAACTTCATGGCCATTTTCCATTCGTTTGAAATCGTTAATATTGTCACCTGGTCAGTTCAATGATTTTTGGGAATTGATCTAGGTATACAACCATATCTCAAAAACTTCAACTCTTCGTGACATTTTCTGCTTTGCCGCCCATACGTCCATACCATTAAAAAATACTGAAATATAGAGAATGTGAAAACTGGACGCCAGGACAATTGGACGGCGCACTGTCGTAGACACGTATACAGAACGTAGACGAGGAATTTTTATCAGTTTCTATCTACTACTTATTAGTTTTAATTCATTTTACTCCTAACATAATGTTTTTTTTATTGCGGATTGAGAACTACCATGCCTAAGGCTTTATATAAAATAAAAAACTCGTTTTTCGTTGAAACTTAAACATATGCACGATTAAATCATTATTTACGTGTGCATATTTAAATTCTCAACACCTATTAAATCATAATATAATAATTTAAATATAAATGATAATATTAAATATATTTTTTAAAAGTACATATAAGTACCTAATGTCTATTTAATTTCAAATTGTGTGGCGTCCAGTTGTCCCGGCGCCAAATCGTCCTAGACCCGAAATATACTGAAAATAGCAACATACCATCCGCAGTCTTAGGTCTAGATTATTAATAAGGTAGTGTAGTTATTAGAAATTATTCGTAAACAATAAAGTTTGATCGAGTACTTGGAAAAATAACTATTTGAATTCGAATCTTACTTGACTCAATTATTTTCACTAGTATGTAGTATAGTAATATGCATGCATTTGATGTTTTACTAGTTTTAAAATAGATATAAACATAATTCTTCTTATTCTTTTTCTTCGGCCATGTCGATACGGACACCACATGGCACCTTCAAGAATCCCTGTCACTAACCAGTCTTATTGCGTCATTCCAGGAAGCCGGAATTTGGTTAGCTTGAATAACAGGCGAGCCAGGTTGAGATTCTCTTCTGGCATCCGCAGCACGTGTCCAAGCCAGGTTCAACGTCGCTTCTACAATCTCCGCGTGATGACAGATGTTATCTTAAATCTTCGTTACTCCTAAAGTACACTCAGTATCCGTCTAAAATATCTGTTTTAAAACTCAAAGCTCAGTATATGGTTGCTCTGAACCTTCGCGTGGTGCCATGATTTACTACCGTAAAGCAGTACCGTGAGAATGCAAGCGTTGAATAGGCGGCATTTTGTTTTGACTGAGTAGACTCGTACATAATTTAGATTTTTTTTTTAAATTACAACTAAAATGAGTATAAAAACCAAAACAAAATAAATAACCGTTTAATTAAATTTAAAGATTACGCGCTATTTTTATCTGGGAGCAGAATCATAAAACCAACGTTGAACGGTTGTCTAAAATGAAAGAATCAGATTATAACGATGATTAAAGTGCACAAAAACACTTTTGCTAGGAACATTACATTCAGCGTATCAAGTTGTTTTTGTGCAAATCTCATAAATTAAGACTTTTATCATCTTTAGCTATACCCAAGTTCATGACAAACAATATGACGAAATTTATTATAAGATGAAATATAAACAAAAATTGCAACATACTCGTGTGGTAAAAACGCGAATGAAAAGTTATTTCACTTAACTTTAAAAAAAAAGTTTAATTTATATTAGGTTTATATACATATTATTAATTTCACTATAATAAATTTACAATAAGTTTATTTAATACATAGTTTAAATATTTGGTAATCTCTAAAATTTCTAAAAATTTTAAGCCTGAAATGTGTGTGCGTCTGCGCAGTTCCAATTTTAAAAATATTTTTTCGATGACAGATAAACAATAAAATATAAAATTGCATTACTGTTATTTGTATTACACACTGAAAAAATAGTTATTAATAATAAAAGTATTAGTCTTTATTATATTGTACTGCATGTAGAAAAAAAACATGACTTAATCCTCAGTTATTTTCAAAATATCTTTTATTGGATAATAACATTAAACACGACTAAAATATATTAAAATAGTGTTAACTATTTAAAAATCATAGAGAAGATGTATTGTAAGTATGTCATTGATTGTAAGCCATTACACAATGTTTTGGCCACTTCGATGGATGTATCAATTTTTAATTCTGAAAATAATACTTCTGCCTATACAAGACAATTTTATTTGTAGTGATAATAATGTGTTGCCGATGTTAGAAGAGAACTCCAACCTGGCTTGCCTGTTCTTTAAGTCAACCGGATTTCGGCGACCTGGAAGGCTACTAAATACTATCTTAGCCGGCTCTTACATCAAAACTCGTCCGCCTGCAACGCGTCGAACACGTTGATGTGACGACATTGTTATTCACAAAACACACGTTGCCAAAATGGAGCTCCGCAGATTCATCGAATGCGACTGTTTGTTTAGTTTGAAAAAAAATCACTCCTGTTGCAATCGACAAGTTGCATGCTTTTCGGGCTCCGAGTCGAAGACGCTAGGTCTCATACAAACACTTACGAATTGGTCATTCTTATACCGGCTCGCCGATTACCGCATCAAAATATCTACACGTTTCGAAGGTTACATGCAACTATCGCTAGGTAGATCTGCGCCGTCTTCATATGAAACACCTGATCGCCGTTTTTGGAAGGTTTGATTTATGGCTGGTATACCCTGGAATGACGCAAGGAAACTGGCAAGCAACTGGGATGTTTAGAGGTGCCGTGTGGTGTCCATATGCTCCAGTTAAGAGGAGGATATGGCCGAAGAACAAGAAAAAAAAGAATATAAAAATAATTCAAAATAAGATAATTCATATGTTTATATAGAAAAGTTATTTACTTAAATATATATTTAGATAAACACGTCTAAATTGAAAACATGTTGTATATCTAAGCTTCAAAATTGTCTGTAAAATCGTTTCTAAGAATTATTTTTCATAAAAAGCTAATATTAAGAAGTTAATTTAAAGAATAATAATACTATAACGTTTTTATGAAGAATTTTTTGTCGTATTATAAGTTTTAAAAAAGTACACTGACACGTTAAAATGTCAATGCGTTTTTAGAATAAATTTAGTATTCATTGCAGATACAAAGTTGTGAACATGAGCCTAGATAACAATACAAAAAATATATATGCTCGGATGATGTAATTCTTTCGAGGGAAACTTTTTAAATAATTTAAATCAATTTGAAGATAATGTTTCAAATAATTTATAAGACGCAGAAATGAATGGGCAGAAAGTAACTTTGAAAACGTAGCAACTTTTGTTTGTCGAAATAAACTTTTACTCTAAACGTTTCGAGACTTGAATTTAAACGTAGGGAATATTACAGATAAGTGATACAACACAAAAGAATTACCTACGTATTTTGTTAAAATTATTACTGGAATAGGTACTAAGATTGTTAAATTATTTTCAACGGATTTATTTTCTAAACTGTTTTAAGGTGTTTCGAAAACAAACAACCAGTGATTGTGCTAATTAGATTAAAATATATAATAGTAAATATCATACGTTATGTTAGTTGATATAACAGATACATGGAAATATTAATTACTCTTAAAAGTGATATCATCCAAAGAAGAATCGATTGGCCTGAGTACAGATATCATATATTAATACAAATAGTTGGTATGCGAAAGTTTTTATATGATTTCTGTCTTCACATGATTCAAACATGTCAATTTCATTATATAAAAAAGTTATTATCATTTAATTTCTACCATTTCATTACACTTCTGTGTATAAAATACATATTAATTGTTTTTATTAAACTAGGAATACAAATTGATGGTATTAACTAGTTTTTAAAATTTAATTAAACCTTGTCTAAACCAAACCATAATAAATATTAGATAACACATATTCTTCTATCTATAAAATATATAAACATATGTATGATAATATATTATTAATGTCATAATTTTAGATATAATATAGATAGAAGAATATGATTTACCTAATATTTATATTATTATGGTTTGTTTAGGCAGGGCTTAATTGAATTTTAATAAGTAACCAATACTATCTGCAATTTTTATTCTGAGATCAATGTAAACAAATACGTTTGATTGACAGATTTCAGTGTGCACTATTTATGGCGCATTTCCACAACCTGCCTCCACCCTTCGCCACTGCTACCAACTAAAATAGTTAAAATAATGGAATATAAAAACAGTGAACCGAATTAATTCACCCCTGTGTATTGTAATATAGCATGTTTTAATATAATCCAGTGTTCTGATAATTTAGCCTGAAAACTTGAATAGGTACATGGATAAAGTACATTGTTGTAGGTAAGTAGTATTATTAGAAATATTCAAATTTAGCAATAAAATTATAAATATAAGAAAGCAGACACACAGGGAATTAACGAGAAACGTTACATGAAAGAATGTTGATTTTCCGGAAGGATATAGGTAGTATATTTTTTCCTATTACATTATTAATTATGTATTTAAAGAAAGGAAATGTCCGCACTGCGTGAATCAAGTCTCAGAATTTAAAAAACGGATTATTTTTAGTTCTTCAAAATTTAGCAACTCATTCTATTCAATCAATAATTATTGAGGTGTGAAATGTAAATATTTGTAACTCAATTTGTAAAAATTGACCGCTTAAGAATATTAAAATTTCATAAATAATAACTAACATGGAAAGTGGTACTCAGTTACTCTAATACGAAGCATGCAATTTAAAACATTGTACCGACAATTTAAATTTTCGCTTGGGCTACACCAGGTTCGAATTGTGTAATCATATGTGTAGATTGAGAAAATGGCTAATATCCATTTCTTATAAAAACAAAAACATGATAATACAATCCTCCAATCTGTAGAGGAGCATATAAGTAGTCTTTATAAGATCGGAAATAGTCAAAAAATATACAGTGAATGAATGAATATTTAAAAAAAAACGAAATATTCATTCATTCATTCGTATGGCGGGAGGATGTCACCGATAGCTTTACGACATTTGAACATAAATTTATAAATTATATTTAATACATTTTAAAACATTGATGCAACGTTCATCCTTATTGAATAGAACATTATAGGGTTGTTCAAATACTAATATAAAAGGCATCACTCCACTATTACGTTCAAAATCCAAAATAAAAGAATTACCTATTCAATGCCAGAGAATAATAAAACAAATGCATTTTAAATTAGTATAATAATTATGGCAATCATTATTATCACCTAATTTAATGGTAGGTATCTGTGTTGGCAGCATTGAATATATTATTTTTAATTAAAATAAAAATAGTTGTTTACTATTGAAATATTAACGCACATGAGTTGGTTGCTTACATAATTATGTACATTGTTCAACACAAACATAATAAAACGTATTATTTTATGCGATTATTCATCTGAATAATAAGAATTATTTTATTTTAAAAAATATTTTATGGTTAGGTTGTAATACGTAATATCTCAGTGCAAACCTGGTAAATAAAACTCAAAGTATAAATGTGAAGCTTGCTATAAATTGAAATATAACGCGAAATAACTTCAAAAATAAAGCAAAATTTTTTATTATAACATTATTTTCAGTATAATTTTTTATCATAATATATAAAGGCTCTGACTTTATAATATATAGTCCATAGAATAGGGGGTTTCTTTAGTTTCGTTGGTATTATTAGTGGTACCTACCAATTACTTTGTCAACACAAATACGTTCGAAATTTGAAACTGAAAACATCAACGGATCATCGGTTATTAAAAATAAAAAATATTTTATTCCTTTTTAAATTATTCAAAATTTAAAAATTTGTATTACGATATTCGTAATTGAAAAGAATCGATAATCGAAAAGAAGAATAAAATATCATCAATATAAATTCTAAAATTATTCAAAAAATGAATTCAATAATATTCGAAATTTGAAACTGGTTTAAACGACAACAATATCATAGACATCAAAAGATTATCAGGCATTTAAAATAAAATTAATACAGATCGACAAGTTCGTGTTACATTTCTGATTGAATATTTTCGGAGACGCTGCTGTGAGAGAAAATTAAACAAAAAAGTTACGTCAGACTTATCCTAAGATAACAGGGATTACCCCGTTGTAATTTCCGGATAAAAATAAAATACTTTTAAATTCTTTGCAACGAATGATGATAGAAATGTTTGGCCTGTCTATGGATTGCGAGTCGTGGTTGATTTTTAAACCATAGAGAATAAATTGAGTGGGGGTGATTCATAATTAAAACGTAAGCAAAAATGCATTATTTATCCGTTACTAAATACCAAATTATTATATTTTTTATTCGTACGGTTTTATTCAGTACCTATATAATATTTTAAGTTAGATTATTACAGTACGAGATTTTTTTAAAGAATTCACGTGTTTTACGCATAAGTACTATTTTTATTAATTGGTTTACATTTCCATTTCCATTTATTGACATCCGGGATAGTTTACGATATATTATCACAACTTGATATTTTTTTCAGAATAGTTTACGTATCTGTCAAAAAATCATATTGGAAACGCTTACTACATTTAAATTTCAACTGTAGGACAAAACTATTCAAAACTATCACAATACATCACAGCAAAATATTTTGGTGGAAGGTATGGTTAAAAAAAATCGGTGTGTGTACTTAGGTACGCGCGTTATAAGTTATACTTCTTTTGCGTAACAAAACAAAAACAAAACTTGTAATAAACTAGATTCTTCGACTAGCTCTTAATTATCTTGTTAAATTACACACTCAAAAAAAGGACCGCTTACTGGAACGCCGTTGGCTTATTTCTATACACTACAACTAATATTACTAAATTATATAATGGTTTCTCATTGTTTTTTTTATTTTTAAAGTACCAACTGTCACTCTGACGTTTAATCGTTTGTTTACGTAAGAAATTGCAAATGGCCGACAATAATAAATTCGCTGCCTAAACAACGGAACAATTCTATACTATATAATTATACTGTATAATCGTTACGATTGCAGTATCATACTGTGTCGTAAAGGTAGTGCGTTCGGCTGATTACCGAACAATCGGTGGTTCGAATCCAAGTGCGTTTATTTTTGTGTGAAAAAATAAATTATGTGTTACATATCACACGCCAAAAATACACTCTGGTCTGATTTCTCAAACGCGCCAAAAGAAGTATAACTTCAAAAAACCTTTTAAAATTAACTAGGTACATATTGATGATACTCGTAGTATGTCAACTAATGTGACTACCAACTCGAATGCCACAGGTTATAGGCCCTTTAAGGTAAATTCGGGCCAGTCGGGCACACTATGATATAATATAGATACAAATAAAGTATATATATGGTACGTAAAATTAAAATTTTTGCTAATCTAATAAATCGTATTTGGCCATTCATTCGTTCAAAATACCCACAGCACTAATTAATGATGGCCGTCCTTAAATTTGCCGGTGGGATCCATTCATCCAAGCTTACGTGCCGGAGCCAATTATTATCTGCAGCCTGTGAAGGCTTTAAATCAATACACCTGCTGAATTTCACTCCACTGATTCGGGAAACTTCCTATGTATTTACAATGTCCTTTCAACTAGGCGCCTAATGATTACGATTCCCAAGGTAAACGAGGTGCGACATAATATTTCACAATACTATTATTATCATACATACAATAACTCATTGGTAAAGGGTCGGTAATAAATGATTATTTAAGGCGAATACTCTACCCATCAGAGGCACCAAGCGAAAAAATACGAAGCTTGCAATTTGAGATATTTTTTTGATAATGTACATTTTAAAGTATTTTAATTAATAAGTACATATATATTTTATTACAACGTTTTTATTATTTCGTATTCTTGTTTGACCGGAGGTTTTTTGTCCAGTACAGGACAGGATGGTTTTTAGCCATCTTCAAGCAGAATTGAATTAATTTTAAGTTAATTATATTTTGTATAGAAAGTTATTTCAGAAAAATCCGTAAAAAATAAAAGACTATTATTGGTTGCTAAGAGGGTGGTCCTAGCAACTAAATTATTAATATATACGTGCGTTACTATGGAAATCAAAATGAAATGTCAAAATGACATTTCAGTATTCTATATTTGTTTGTTTGTTTGTTTTTTATTTACTTCGTATCAAGTACAAGTTTGAGCATAATAATTCAACAGAAAATTTAAAAACATTGTATATAAAAAGTTCTTTTTATCTTGTAATTATTTTTTATTTAAAATTAAAGATAAACTTAAACAACAAACAATAAATTCAAAATACAGTACCAACATGTGAATTCGTTGAAGGATCTTATTAATATTATTTTATGGTGAATTTTATTATTATCGGTGGTATTAGGAGTGGCAAAGACTCCATACTAAGCGATTATTTAAAGCCTACCTTCTTGACAAATAATTTTTAATTGCATATTAATAATCACTTTATTTTATAAAAATAATTTAATTTGCCAACAACATCTACCGTATATGTAGGAAAGTAGGAATATGTTTGGAACAAATTTTTCATGAATAGTATATTTGTACGAACTTTATATCACGTGTTCTCAGGAGGTCTGAAGCAGTCTATACAAATTGATATTCGCTAATAAATGCGAAAGCCTAAAATCTGTGCGTATAATTTATATTATTAAAATAATAATTAGTTAGATAATTTAATAAAATAATTTCTATGGAATTCAATCACATATAAAGAAATATACTTAGAATGTTTTTAAAAATAAAAATAATTTTAATTAATCTATGTGTATGAATTTTTAGGAAAATACATAATTTTATTTCGTCAGTGAGTTATTGAAATTTCATCGAATTAGTGTGTATCTATTTATCAGTAGTAATATCGTATTATTTCCCGTCAATATACCTGTGTAAGTGTGCTATTTTTCTCTGATCTTATCTGTACTCACGGTAATTGACGTGAAGACTTATGTTTAGATATTTATAGTAATGCATTTCACATGACTACTGTCAATTTATTCTACACTTATTATTCTTTTGAATAAGGGTTAATGTGACCAAGTTTCTGCCTGAAATAATTACTAACTTAATAGATGGGTAATGTTCCAAGTAAAATACTGCCTGAATGGAGAACATAGTATACAGATAATGCGTAAGGCACTGACCTTTTGTCCGGAGGCTCTGGGTTCGATCCCAGTGAGGTCACTTATGTGATTTTTTCAAAGCCCGCGTGTTTGATTGATTCATTATTGTTTCTCTACACTACAGTTATTAGGCTCACATATCCTGGTGTAGTATTAATACTTTGGACGCTGAAGACGCCCATGCGCTTAATAACCAGGCAGCCGATCGATGTAATTAACGTGCATTTTAAAGGTGCTAATTAAAATCTCATTATATAGTCAGCAGCGAATGAGTTAAATAAGAATATATATCTTTCTTTAAGTATTTATGATAACACTATTAATATGATGAAATGGGTAACAATTCAATGCTTTATGAATCGTCTGATAATGAAACAACTAAATCAATAACTCTTATTTCTTTTATTTTGTTAACTGTCAATTCATGGTGGAACTGCATTGTATTGTTGTTTTTATTTAATAAAACGCATTTTTTTTGTAGTACTCGGGTTTTGTTTGATAAATATTGTTTTAAAAAAAAAATGTATTCAGTTGAAAATGTCCCACTGAGGCGGACGAAACCGGTCCTAATCTATTGATTAAAAGTGGAATAAGTACTACAAAAAAAATGCGTTTTATTAAATAAAAACAACAATAACTCTTATCCCTACATAAAATAACACAGGTTAAAAAATAACAAAGAACCTGCTTTTAGAATCTACAGGAATTATAACAATAATATTTGCATTAACCATAAATAATTCATATTCTGTTGTAAATAAAATATTTTTTATATAATAAATTACTTGATATTCAAAAATAGTGTTTGTTTTTCAACTCATTGACTTCTGTTGTACGAAATTTCGTATTATTTATAATTTTCGATAATTTATATTTTTAAAAGATCCTGAAACAACATGATGTATTATTGTTACATTCAAATAACCTTAGAGATAAATTTCAGCAATAATAAAACCGAAAATTATACTGGGATTTGTAAATATATTTTATTAATACCTATAGCTTACGGCAGATGTTTTCAAAGCGTGTGCTTTGGCGCCTTGGAGTCAATGTACAAACACAATATTATAGTTTATTGCGTGCTAAAGCTAAGCGAATCATGGTTCCATTTGCAATAAATTACCTATCACTGCTACGTGTCCGAAAAATTATTGTAGTTCCTCACACAATTTACCGTGAGATATTGCATCGAAAACAGATGGCCGTATAACATTGAGATTAAATTCATATCTAAATACAACATTTAATAAAAACAATCATAATATAAGGGAAAGGCAGAAGAAAATAGGTAGGTAAGTAAATTATAAATACATGCATATTATATATTTATATAGAATTCTAAATATTTTGAAAGAAAATTAACACAGTGGCGGGTTTACGGGCATGGATTCCCGATGCAAAAAAAAAAAATACAAAGCAAATCAATATGAACAGAAGTACCTACTAATGTATCTCTTTTCTAGAATCACATCCTGTAGGAAACTAATTAATGTATAATTTTATACCTAATTTATGATCGATACGCAACATTTTAAAATTTCGTATAATTTAATATTTGTTTTATATGACCGGTTTAAACTGTTTCGAAACCCCCTTTAAATATTATGACTAATATGATTAAATTGAAAATCGTCACTTGGTACTAGCAAGAAGGTGCTCGTGAAATGCTCCACAAACAACGAGTAATTTTTTTATCTCAATGCTATACGTCCATCTGTATCTGGTATGACAGCTCATGGTGACTGCATACGTATAATTTACATGTAACCCCTACGCGAAGCTGGGTTTTTGGTGATAGTTATAATAAAAATCAAACATAATTCAAAGCTCAATGTAGTAAGTATAATATAGAAAAGTTCAGAAATCTATTTTAATTCTAAGACAAGAAAAACTGTAATGTGATCAGAGTGACCCACAAGGAACCCAAAAGTATTAGGAACTGGCTTACCCTACTGGGTGTGGTATAACAGGCAACGGATCTGAAGTGTGGAAAAATATGGGATAATCTTAAACACGTGTTAGAATATGTTATTTTCAACAGTTACGTCTGTATGATAATAATAAGCATTAAAGTTTGTTACGTAAATGTAACATGCATCCAATAAGGAGTGCCGTCGGCATGGTTTGTTATATTTGCCATAAAATACCCTGCTTCAAAATATTGGTCCACGGCGATGGCTTTTACATTTCTATTTATTAATCTGTTCTGTGGTTACCCGTCCTGCTTCTTGATATTTTGAGGGCGTCGTAAAAAAATCTTTGCACGCTAACAAGGGTGTGAAATGAAAAAGTTGAAAAATAACTGGCTTGCTGGATACAATTTTCGTGGGCATTTAAAAAATCTAATTATATTTTTTTCAAGTTATGCAAACTGAATTATTTGTATTATTTAAACCCTGGAAAACAACGGGTGGTGAGAGATAAAAAATACAGATATATTTAGTTAGTTCTTCTTCGATAGGTAGATACTAGTGTTATTACAATTGTTTAGTACAATATTTAAAACTGACTAAAAATAAAATAATATTTTGCTATGATTTGAAAACGAGTTTATAATAATGAAAACAATTTATTATTAATTAATGCAAAAAACTTGCCTTTTTGTATAAAACAAATTGTAAATAACAAGTGTTGGAAAATTTGATTATTACATGATTCCATTATTCACAAATTCTTTCGGAATAAAAAAAAAACAAAAAAGTTTTAAATTAACTACTATTGAAGCGTCCCTAAAAACAGTTATAATATCGTAGGTACTGGGTCTGGCAAATTCACTGGAGTCAGAGTTTGGACATAATAGATTAAATAAGTGGCTTATATCCATCTCTATTAAAATACATTTGTAATAATACAACCTGCACTATGTTAATGGCCATATGATCATTTAGGATTGTGATGAAAATTGTTATATGTTGGTAATTTTATTTAATGAGGCGTGTAATGCTACTAGGTGAATCTAGTGGCAGAATACGCATGATGAAATTTTATAAACTTCACTGTTTATTTACATTTTAAAGTTATTTCAAGGATCTAAAAATATTATATTTTTTTTAAAATTTAAAGTTAAACTTATATTTTTTTAAAATTGTGATTTCTTCATTTAAATATAAATATTTTTATTAGTTTTATCATTGAATATAATTTATAAGTTCTCTCGGATATAACAACAAGATTATTGATTGGTGTTCATATATGTTATTTATTTTTTGTTAAATTTCGATTTCTATAGAGAATAAAAATGTGTTTAAGTTGAATTTTTTTATATTTATATCGAATAGAGCCTTGTAAAAGTGAGCCTTGAACATGTTTGTGAATTCAAAGAATCTACTTAACAGAAATCTCTTAAATACCAAAAATATTAAAAGGAATTAATGAAATTGGTTCTTTTTTTAAGCAATGCTAACCTAAAGCAAGTATTGAAATAATATATGTATATTTTATTAATGTTTTTTATGTAATTGATAGTTTTTGATTAAAGTAATTCAAATCATTTTTAATTCAATTGAAATCGTCACATTTTATTAACACAAGACAATGAATTTTGTAGAATTAACAGAAACCACAAAAAACACTTTTTAAAACCAAATGTCAAAATAATTATCCACGTCAACTTCAAGTGAAGCAAAAATAATATTTACATCTAATTATAGTAGTAAATTTAATATATTTTTTTATTCAACGAATAATTCACAAGACTTGACAATGCAACATTCTATAATATATTATATCGAGAATACATAATTTGAATGATTTTTATATAAAAAAAAATATTGAAGTAACCTTGAATTAATATAAAAAAAACCAATAGCCAACATTGTGATGAAATTTGATAAGAATTTCATGTAAGAACTACTTAAAATCGTCGTAATTAAGCATGATGCCCGTAATTTAATTGAAAAAGCACATAGGCGCGAATCTAGCGGTTACACGTTCAAGTCCCGTCGGGTGTCATTTTTTTTTTCTTTCTAAAAAAGATTTTTTCTAGTGGGCATGAGATGTTTTCAAATTATCTATGTTCAGTAAATGTAATGTTAAATAAAACCCAATTTAAATTATAATTTGTACGAATGTAATTATTACTTATTATTATTAAAATTCATATGATTCATTGATTAATTTTACCGATTGTTCATGTCCATGGTACATTGGTTAGGAATCACTGATTTAGAGCTGTAGATAATGTCAAAAAACCACGAAGAAATAAAAATTTCATTATAATTGTCAGAATTTTAAAGCAGAATTCGAGTAAATAAGACATATGCAAACATCCTCAAAACTTGTTATTAATATAGTAGTTAGCAGTGATATAATTGTCGGTATAATAGAGTATTATACTATTCACCTAGGTTCCGCTGTTAAATATGCAATATTTGGGGCCACATCTGTTCAGACAGTTTTCAAAGTTGTATTGAGTGTTATGTTTCAGAATCTTAATTGTCCCTGGTTTAGCCGAGGTGAACTAATATTATTTAAAATAATCAAAATATAAAATAAATGATTTAGTATACTTTAATTTGTGGTGTTTATCAGCAGGACCGTTTTAAGACATTTGTAGGTCCTAGAAAATAGTTAATTACCGATTCGTCGTGAATATGACAGATTTTTTTTCTTTTTAGGCACTCATTGCACTCGACGTCAAACTATTGTCTGACTGGGCAAATAATAGCCTACTGCATGTACAGGGAAACTACGCCTCCATTTAAATCACGGGGACTTACATTTCATGTTTGTCTATTTTGCTGGCCGTGAGTGATGCAATACGAATCAAGTGATAGGACGAAATCACGCGGGATTCTTATTAGTTAATTTGACAATTACTTTAACGTTAGCTGACTAAGGAAATAAAATTACAAGCTAAAAAGAACTTTTTATATACTTTTTTTATGTTAAATTATTATGCTCAATATGCTCAAACTTGTACTTGATATGAAGTAAATAAAAAACAAACAAATATAGAATACTAAAATGTCATTTTGACATTTCATTTTGATTTCCATAGTAACGCACGAATATATTAATAATTTTGTTACTAGGACCATCCCCTAGCAACCAATAATAGTGGATTGGATTACAGATTTCTTCCGAAATAACTTTTCATACAAGACAGAATTAACTGAAAATGAATTCAATTCTGCTTAAAGATGGCTAAAAGTATTGAAAGAGTGCATCAGCATCAGGGCTCGAAATGGAAAATGGCTCGTGAAATTTGTAAAATTATCGCTCCGTCTCGTGGAAAAAATATGTTGACCATCTGAGCTAGATAGGCCATAGAATAGAAAATCTGACACACTTATTTTTATAAAACACACATACGATTTGATGACTATGTAAATATCTTCAGAAAATTTGTCGAGCGCTCCGGTTCGTAAACTTTTCCATTTCGAGCGCTGATCAGCATCGTATTCTGATATATTCTAAAAGTTTCAAATGTATAGATAGTCGGAAAGTTGGTTAAAAATCGATTACAAGATTTGTACCGGACAAATAAGAATACGAGCTAATAAAAACGTTGTAAAATAGGAATGGTCAGTGTTTCCCCTAAAAATATCACAACACAAATAAAGACCCTTCCAAACTAACCCGCCCCGCGTCAAACATACTCTTATTTGAACGTATCACGAGACCCTACGTTTGGTGTGAAGCATCAGCAGTTTTTTTTACGCCTGGCAATATCCCAGGAGCAGAAACTCAAGACAGAGGTCACGAGAGAAAAGGACGAAGAAATAACATATGATAACCGAATTTAATGGTATATAAAAAAAAACAAAATCGTAAAACGATGCGGACATACAAAAACTATGTGAATAAATCTTCACGTCCGTAATAAGACGCTGCAAATTTTTTAAATGCTATAAAGTTGGCGTTTCTGGCGACCAGTTCAGACGGCTTGCCAACAGCTGGTTGACCGACTTAAGCATCTATTACCTCTCGGACCATATTTTCCACATTCCCAGAGGGTGTGGCTTGCATCCTGTTGTTCTCCGCTACATCAACATGTTATTTTGTTGACAAGTCCAAGATCAAAGAGTTTGGTAGCAAATCCATCATGGTTAGTCATATTATACAAACAAAGACCCCTCTAAACTAACTCGCCCCGCTCCACACTCGGTCTTAATCGGTCATATATATCACAACTGAGTGAACATGCGTCTTACATATTTATAACTCAATATACTACATATGGCGTGATCGACCAAAATTCATTCTACACCAAGATAACCGAGTTCCTTGGAGGGCATATGACTATCAGCTTTACAAGTAAAATCAATCATTATTTACCTTTCTTAAAAGTGACGTCAATAATCTATTCAAAGTTTGTCGTATAAAATGTCTGGAAAATTCGAATACAAAATGCATTTTAGCATTAATAACGAATAATAGATTTTGTGGACAAAGAATTTCTATCGTTAGTGACACCTTTCTTTGTTTCGGAAAATATTATACAGTCAACAGAATTCTTAATAATTATAAAGCTTCAATGTATTAGTTATTAATATGGATAAACAAACTAATACGTAGGTAGTTACAAGCGTTATTATTATAAAAAGTTAAAGATTATAAAAAATCAAAAAATTTGCGTATGTACATAATTATTATATATGTACATTTATATAAACATCAGTGGCGAGGAGTGGAGGTAGGCCGGTAAGATTCGACAGAAATAGTGGACACTGAACTTTATTAGTCATACTTATTTATTTTTATTAAACTAAGAATACAATTTTCAGATGGAATTTATTTGTGTAATGAAGGATTTAAAAAATACTCTATTAAGGCTATACCTCAGTTGAGGCATGGTCTAAAAAGATTGTGGCTAGGCGATGCGTGGATTGTGCAAATGACGCGTGCCGAACGAAATATAATTTGTCATATAAATCCAACATGCGTCCATTTAATGTTCTATTAGTAACAATAATAATATATCCATTGACATGTTTTCTTTTTCAAGTAAATGGGTAACGTTTTTTAGTCATCTTACTACGATTTAAGAATTAATACCCCCGTCGCCATCACGAAACAAATTGACGTGTTCACAGCTCGACTTTCGCTCTCCGATTGCCAGCGAGTCCAAAATTTCGTAGCAGCTATAGTTGAAAATTATTTGCTGTTTCACTGAAGTATGCTCTTAACAAAGTTATGATCATTTTTGATTAAGTGGTTTATAAATTCTCATATATTTTTTGATTGTGCCAATATATTAGAAGTAACGATTTAGATTTAAATTCCTTTGAGTATACAGTATTTTTTGCATATTATTAATGTGACGTATATCATATTGAAAAAATAAGAAATGGTGGTACTGTTCGGTTATATGAAATACAGCGGAAAACACATTTTGAAAATACCCGATATACTGGATTATTTGTTAGTTTGGGTTAACTTAGGTTAGGTTAGGTTAGGTTTGGTTAGGTTAACCTAATAAATAATCCAGTTTATTGGCTATTTTCAAAATGTGTTTTCCGCTGTATTCCGTATAACCGAACGTTTATAAATCTGAACATAGCTATAATAAATAAAAAAATCATTGAGTATAAATTATTATTCAGAGGTTCTAGCCAAAAAAATGAAATCTATAATAATGAAAGTATTTTACGACGAATAATTTTAAACTAATGATATATTAGTTAGTTATGCATTGATAATAGTGGAAGTATTTAAACACCCTTCCTGTGAGCAGTGAATTTGTACGCATAACATTGGTAGAAAATTTAGTTTTTTGATGAAGTGGGACTACACTAAAAACCCTCCGCATATTAATCTGATGCTTTAACAAACGAGGAACTTAAAACTGTGGACAGTATTGGGTCTCTGTAATATTAATTAAATCCCTGGTAATTGCTTTTTTGATGACCCACGAATAAATCAACGATCTCCACGGCTTATTTATAACATATTTAATGTAACCAGTGGGCAAGTTAATCTGGTGTAATTTATCTATTGTGTGACTCAACAAAATGGATAACAATTTTGAAAGTTTTGTGGCGTGTAGTTATTTATTTAGAATTGTGTTAGATATGTGAAAAAAGGAAACTGTCGATAGTTACGTGACATTTCCTTAAAGGAATACCTACATATTTTATTATTGGTTGGATGAATTATGTATAGTTATGAATTATATATACCAATGTTGGTGATAAGTCTCTGTTTTTGTAAGTTTTTGTAATTTATGAAATATGATAGAAATAAAAATGTGTCTGAGATACTAAACTATCCTGATATGAAACATGTCAAGTTATTTGAAATGTATATTTAATAATTTATTTATTGATTATGTTATTATAGTTAAAACTGTTGCATTAGAGTTTTCAGATAATTCACAGTTTACTATTCTAGGCGGTGATTTGCGAAAGAGTACAAAAACCAGTAAATGTTAAAATAATAAAATTAGTTTATAGAAAAAAAATATAAGAAATTTGAGCATACCCTATAAAAACGCGAACCTGGATCTATTGGATTCGTACCAATGTGGTTTTTACATTCTCAAAAGAACTCATGAGAACGGCCTCTGAAACGAGCCCGAAATGTCGAGACAAAAAAAGACAAGAGTTAAAAATAGAGAGCTATTCTTTCTTATTATTTTGATTTCATTTTTATATTAGTTGTTTGGTCAAATTGTAGGCCTCCAGTTCTTTACGATAGAAGGTTATGCATATTATTGAGCATCGTAATTTTTACTACAACGTTTTTACAACGTTTTTATTTTTGTTAGGTCGTATTCTTATTTGTCCGGTGGTTTTTTGTCCGGTACAAATCTTGCAATCGATGTTTAACTAACTTCCCGACTAGATAGACATTTGAAACTTTTAGAATATATCAGAACACGATGCCAATGCATTTTTTAATACTTTTAGCCATTGTTAAGTAGAATTATATTCATTTTCTGTTAATTCTATTTTGTATAAAAAGTTATTTCGGAAGAAATCCGTAATCCAATCCATTATTATTGGTCCTAACAACTAAATTATTTATATATACGTGCGTTACTATGGAAATCAATACGAGTGTCAAAATGACATATCAGTATTATTTCTATCAAATACATTTTTTTAGATCGTTTAAGCTAGTCAAGTCAAGTTTATATGATTCAACAGAAAATTTAAAAACGTTGCATATAAAAAGTTCTTTTTATCTTGTAATTATTTTCAATTTATGATTCTATAAGAATTTTTGACATATTTCATCATATTTCAAAAAAATGTAAACTTACACTCTGTCCCAACTTTAAAGCCGTATTTTATATTCATAATATAATAAATACTTGTAAAGACTACACCGTATTGAGTGTGTTGATTCAACTCGACTGCCAACAGTTAACACACGGTAGAATCACGTTTCAACTCGACTGTAAGTAATGATGCTTCATAAATTGATCGGAAAAAGATAGACCAGATAAAAAAATATCAATAAAATATTTAATAAAGATTCATAATATCATTTTTGTTCAATTTTAGTTGATCAATAAAAATAGAATCGTGAAAACCGGCCATTACACTTCGATCGTTCATTTATCTTCAATTTTATATTAAAAGATATAAAAAGTGATATAGTGCGGCCGGAGCGTGCCAGGTTAGCGCTTCGGCACCTTTTAAAACAATTATAATTAAAATTATGTTACACAAAATAATTTTGATTCACATCGTGAATATATTATATAAGATTGTGTCGTTATTATTTTTAACTTGGGAAAAAAATCGAGAAATTGAACACGTATATTCATACATAATAAACTGGATGTGAACATGTGTAAAAGAAACGAATAAATCGTCATAATATTCTTAAGTGATTATGGGAAAATTTTGATCATTCACACCCATCTTACGTTGATACACTGACCATATGGCTAACTTATTACTCATGTCGTAATAAAATTTTAAAAAAAATAGGATTTTATTTAGCATTACACCGCTGGCTGAGGGAAGATATTAAGAATAAACAATATTTTTTACTTGGAGACCAAGCATCCAAAGTTCATATTTCAATAGCAAGTATTAATCTTTGGTACTCTTTATAGAACGGAGTAGAGTCAACTTCAGTGATTTTCACCCCTTAGTGCGATACGCAGTAACACGATTATGAATGGTTACTAAAGCCTATCACCTCATCGGAAAACCAAAACAATGCCTTAAAAGCATATATATAACTAAATCAATACAACGTAATGTTTTCACAGTCCAGTAACTCCCAGTGTTCTGACATTTCATCTTTCGTGCTCTCATAAAAATATTGTATTATTATATTAAAGCATTCAAAGATTTTTGTACACACTGTTTACTGTCTATTAAAATAACCTTTTGACACGTTTGCGTTAGGTAAGTTACGTAAAATTTCTAATAAAAGATAGTCTGTTCCGAAAAAAAATGTTTGATGGGGTAAATTTATTTTTGGGACATATATTGTTACTCGTATTTAGAATTATTAACTCCAGAGAGTGGGATGAATAACTTTTCATGGTGATTATTGAGGGGGTGACAGCAAAAGGGATTGAAGTCATATTAAAGTATTAATTAAAGTTCTGTATGTAACGTTTTCCAATTATCAAAGCATACACGAGTGAATGTAGATTTATATTTTTCATGGTTTTATTATCCTTTAACTCTAGAAAAAAAAATTACATACTAGGTACGTTAAAATATTTATATACTAATTCATAATTTCAGAAAATTAGCCAATCTACTGTGAATGGTAACATTTATTTAATTATTTTATATGTTCTCATTATACAATATTTTTAATAATATTATATTAAATCTAGGTCTATGTATATGTGGCAAACAATGTGACAACCTGTGAGAACAAGCTGTGATAAATGAGTCTTTCCAAATTAATATCATTTAATTGTTTTTACAGTTTTCACAAGCCGTCAGCGTATCGTTTAGTGCTTACTCAGTGCGAAATGCTGACGGTAAAAAATAAGATTGTCTATCATATGCATTTCATAAGAATCTAATTACTAATTGCAATTAAGAACTTTTACCTTAGTAATATTATAAATATTATGATTATGTCAAAATAAATTTCTCACTAAAGGCATGGGATACTCAGTGTAAGCATTATTCAATCGTGAAGAGTTCAATAAATAGGCTATCATGATTGAACGAATATCTCACTCCATATTTTATCTTGGTAGAGAACTGTCACTCTATATCATCGTGCCTTATCCTAGCTATTATCTTTTATCACTGTATCATTGTATCACTGTACTTGTATCGATCCGTCAAATAACACGCAACCGTTCTCAACATCCAGTCTTCAATTCTTTATTCATCACCTCATCATTCACCCACTTCCAAATATATAATAGGTAAGTATTTATTATTATGTGTGTATTTAGTCATTTCTATTTTTATTTACTGAAATCCAGAGAATTTAGTATACACACACTAATGTGGCAACATTAATTTAATCTAAACGCGAGAAAATAATGTATATTATACTTGGTCACGTCTTTTACCAACTTATGAGTGGTGTAAATGAGAACATTGCCATTTCTTGTAATATTGAGCTGTGTATCCTTAATGACTATCATAGAAATCGGGAGCATCAGATGTTTGTTCTCTCAAGGTTGCAATAATCTGCCATTGGTAATGCCAATTGGGAGGGCAATAGCTATGTTCAACCAAATCGCTTCGGATAGTGAGACATTCCACTCGCGTGAGGATTAGCTTGAGTGAGCGTAGTTTGCTCATTATATCAGTGTCGATTATTTTTGTTACACAGTTGTGGCTTTTTTGATTGATAAAAATTGAAATATTGTCATATTTAGTGAACACTGAAGCATTGCGAAAAAATGTCCTCATCCACGACGATGACTTATATACGATATTTTAATAATAATTTTTATATTTATATAATGTATCTTAATAGCAATTAATGTATTCAGAGCTCGTAATAACATAACCTACAATAGTAGGTGTATACTGATTTAATTAACACATAATAAATTTCTTTTCATAGAAACGTTTTACTTTCTAATTGCTCACATAAAAAGTTACGCTTTTGAAAACTTGTTTTCATTTAATTTCTGAATGTTCAATAAAATTACAAAACAATATTGACTCAATTGGGGCAAAAACGTTATAAAATTATTATTCAAATAAATCGCTGGCTTGGTTCAGCCCTGCCATAGGTGTTTTTACGAAATTTTACCTGATAACTTTATAATAAGACTCCCAAATTCTTTGGAATTATTTTTCTTTCAATTGTTAAATAAAACTTTGAGCCGTTTGAACAGTAACGTAACTATAATTTTCACATTATTAGTATTACATATGTCATCTTACTTTTCTAGACAAAAATTAAATATCTTTTATTAAATGGTTATTTTGATTTAATTAATTGATTATATTCAATATTAAATGATTTTTGACACGAAATATTTAACCACGTATTTTTTCTATTATTAATTTGACGTCTTATTTGCAATGTTGTTAAAATCAGAAAATATATTTAACGGTTCGTTTTCTAGTTCTTTAAAATACCAATAAAATTATAGTCTTATAGGTACCTTTAAACCACGTTGGTTATTCATACTATTTTATTAGGCTTGAGCTTATGGCGATAATTTTTAAGCTTTCACCCAAATTCGGTCTTTTCTTAAAAAATAAGTCAAAATAAATAAAAACATATTACTATAACATTTTTTCGGAATAACTGTATTCAGAATGGGTTCTCAAAGAATTTTCGGGGTTTTCTGATTTACTTCCGGTTCCATTTCCAGTTAACGTTATGTGATGTTATTGAACTACGAGGAATTGTAAAAACCAACCCTATAACAATTGAATCTTTTAGCTTTAATATTATACCGTAGGAGTTGTTCCATTGGAATTATGTAGCACAATAATACCAAATATAAAGCTTCCATACAGGTGTCAAGGTTAAAGTTTTTTCATTAAAAAAAAGGAGGTTGGTAGGTGAAAATATTCTTCTTTGTAGTAGGTGTATGGTATTTTTGACAGTTTACGAAGCTTTCTATTTCTCATAAACATTCTTTTAGTAACGGAATTTTAAAATAATATATACTTGAGATGATTTTAAAAGTAACGAAGAATGTGATAATTATATTTGAAATTGTTATAATTTACTGTCCTATTTTACAAATACTGATAAAGTAATCGAGAGTTTGTTATCCCCATAGCATAATATTTTTTTTTATAAAAAATACACAATTTTGATAAGTTTCATAAATATACACAGTGGAAAATACTAAAAAAAATATATAAACCACGTCTAGTTTGACTACACATCTTTCACTTTGTTATTGAGTAGGTACTCATAACTACAATAAACATATTTCACCTTTTTTGATAAAGTTTAAGACTCAAATCTATCGGTTAATATGAACATGATGGTTTCGTATACCTTAATATAACAAAGTAATTAAAACCGTGTGATTGTTAATTATTTATATTTTTTCACAGGTAACGTTATACAGTATTAATATGATATTATATAATATCATCATCATCAGTCTGAATCTATCCACTGCTGGATGAAAGCCTTTTCAAGCTGCTTCAACTTCTCCCGATCTTGTGCGTTGCGCTCCCACGTACTTTCGCAGAACTTTATCATTTCATCAATCCAGCGGCCTCTATGTCTACCCAGCGGACGTTTTGTACCTCGAAGATACCACTGGACAATCGTTGGACACATTTAGTCATTATATAATAAACCACAGAACCTATTTCGGTGTTTTATAGGTTGAATGAAAGATCTGAGTCCCAAAACGAGTGCAAAAATAAAATATGTTAAAAAAACTAAACGCTAAGTGAGCTCTAGAATAGTTAGATTGGGCTATTACCGGAACAAGCCATTAATTATAATATAACCGTAATGTACTTGAAATTATGCAAAAATTGCGAAAACTATTTCAATGTTTGATGACTTGAATCAAAGACCTTGATGAATGTAAAAAAGTAAGTTCAAGATAGCACTTCTAGATTGGGGTTAATGTCCCAAAAATCCACTAGTAATTGTATATGTATATAGTTCTGTACCCTTTGTATAATTTATAGTTAATAATATTATAACTGGTATTTGAGTCAGTTTTATTTTATATCCTCACCAAACCACCTTTGAATTAATGACATATCGATTGCCAAAAGGCCCACAACTAACAATAAGTAAACAATTAAATTAAAAACTAAAACGAAAATACCTAAAGTACAAAGTGACCGGGTGATAACCTAACTTAACTCCATAATAAACATAACAAGTGTGCAAGTGAGTTCTCCGGAGTGATCCAAGACTCCAGTAGTCACATAACCAAAAGGTTAGTATCTGGAATCCATCCCTCTATTCACCCTACTTCATACAAACTCAACATGTTCAAATACAGTCCATTTAAATTATCGTCAACTAGTGTATTTTGAGATTCGATGATTTGTAAGTAAATAGTCTTAAGAAAATCTACTCATTAAGTAAGTAATTACTTACTAAATATTGTTATTGTGTAAATATTAACCCAAAGTGTTTGTAGCATTAAAGAGGTAAATATACTGAGAAGGGTGTGATATACGCAACGTGAAGCGTAGAGATATGAAGAATAATATATATATTCTATGGTTCATAATTTTTAACGTGATGTTTAGAAATGTACGGCTGGTTAAATTCGGGAAGCAAATAACATTAAGAAGCTGCGATAAATTTTCATGCGAAATAAGAAATAAATACAATTGTGGAAGATAATAATAATAATATATTCTCTTGGTTGAAGTGAATATTGGTAAAGTTTTATTAAATGATTACGTATCTTAACTAACTACCTATTCATTAAGGAAGCAATTCAGAATTTTGTGATAAATCAGCTGTTAAGGCGAATGCTAAGCCAACCAGAGGTGCAATACGAAGCTTGCAATTTGAGACAATTTAATAAAATATTTTTTTTATTAAAAATCGATTGCTTTAAGATGTAAAAAATACTAGTTAATTTCATCATGATTATAAAGAATGCAAGTCACTGAATTGGTAAAGCACATTGGCGCGAATCCAGTAGATACTGGTTCGAGAAACGAATTATTCAAATTATATATTCTGAATTTATTGAAAATTTATATTTTTAATGCAGCCACGAGCACGACCAGAGTGATGTTGCCACGGATGATCATCATTTAATACGAACTCGTACTATTCAACGTGCACTTGATATGAAGCTGAACGCAACATTTAAATAAACGATTAACATCGGTGGCCGTAGTTGTGGCCACATAGCTGAGTACGTAGCGTAGCTATTACTCAAATATTAAAATAGTTAGTGACGTAATATAAATAAAGCCTCCCCCTCAATAATGATCTATGTTGCATTTGGACATTTTGATATAGATAATCAAAAAAAACTATTTTGTCGAGAAGAAACTATTTATAATTAAAAGGCCTTTTGCATCCGTAGGGTTAACAAAAACTCTTGTGTAATCCTCCATTTTGACAAATGCACAGATCATTATTGTAGAGAGGTCAACGTAAAGGATCAAAAACAAGTGAGTAAATGTTGCTATATCAAAAAAATAAATATGTTAAAACAGAGACAATATTGTGATGTAAATCATCATGGCATATTTAGTTAAAAACTGCCAAAATGTAACATTGATTATTATTGAGGAGAAGTGTCAAATGATGAAATTGTAATAATAATAAATTATTATTTATTTAGTTTTTGTAATAATTGGACAATCATTTACCCAATTACTATGATTTTTTTTATAAAAATATGTACGTTTATCTCACATGTTAAATGGTTTGAGATCCAGTAGGGATATTTAAAGGTGAAATATGTTTATATATATATATATATTTATATATGTTTTTTTCATGAAAAATAAACTTTTTCATCTATTTTATATCTCCTTAAATTACTTACAAATTTGTCGGCCGGAAGAAATAAATTTATGTAAGATCCCCTTTGAATCAAGAATATAAATCACGACTTTAGACCAAAATTAAACTTTTTATGTCCAAAGGTTAATGTGAGTAAATACTGAAACGTCCCTTTAAAAGTGGCAAATGTGCAAAAAATTAATATGTAGGTGCCTATATTCTATACTTAATAGTAGTAGATATTTTCAGAATATAACCGATCGAATAGTTCTGGGATCGGAAAACTATTTTAGTTATAATCCGAAATTTACGTATATTAAATAATTTAAAAAAACATAAACTAAAACTTTGACAGTATAATGTCAGAAAAATAAAGTATGGGTCATCAATTATTGGAAGCCAATGGCATAGCCATTTAAAATACCGCTGAGTTGAGTGGTGCATTCTCCTGATGAAAGATGATGAAAATTTTAGGATTGGTTTATTATTACTCTTGATTGATTACTATTCATTTCGAAAATAACAAGTCTACTCTCATATATTTCTTTTGTGCAACCACTCCTGGAATATATTTCTACAGGTTCACATAGAAACGATCAACATATATATTTTATTAATTTTAAACATAATATATCACCAGAATTTATTGTTTATAGTAATTATTTACAATCACATATGATCTTTTAGTTATATTTAAAGCTATCAATCATTGACTACCCATAGCTATTGAGTATGACCCAGTTTCGTGTCCCCACTAAGCAGACAAACAAAATATAACCCGTTTAACGTTGATTTTCTTAAAATCAAATTCTCTATTCATTCATTAGTTATTATATTGACATGATTAATACCTCCATTCAGGCACTCAAGCACTGCATTAAATGGTTTTTTTTAAAAACTGATTTTCATAATTTGATATGATGGTTTTATATAAATTTTATAGTAACTACTTTTTTTAAAATTTAAAATTTAATAATAAGTTTTTACCTTATTGTATTTTTAATTCAGTCTTTTAGTTTTTTTTTTATATATTATTTTCTCTTAAAAGTACATGCGCTGTATTATAGCGCCGAGTGCTTATGCATCGGCTTATAATGTTGAGGGTCCCAGGTTACAATATGCACTTATTGTTTTTCAATTTTTTGTTTGCAGTCAGGTCATGGACCTAATCGTATCCAGAAATTCGTACGTAAACAGTTCACCGCAGGACACTTATTCGTGCGCCGCAGTACGTGAAACATGAGTTGGTATAACACTTAATCAAATGACGAGTTCTTCGTTGAAATTTTCACCGTGGAGTATATTTGTACGTATGGTACAACATGTGGAGATGTCTGTACTAGGTTAGGTTAGGTTAGGTTAGGGTTTATCTAATTAGAACAGTACTATTTGCAAACTATTGCTGCATTTTGTAAGATACGTACAAATGTATTCCATGGTGAAATGTTCAACGAAGAACACGTCATTTGATAAAATGTTATACGAACTGCATACGTACAACATACATGTAACCGGACCTAATAGGTTGAGCAAGTAGTTGACACCCATTGCTCGTAAAAAAAATAAAACTCTGTTAATGTAAACTTTTACTCTGTGGAGGTACGCCTATATGACCCTATTATGATCGGACATGGTTAAAAGAATAAAAGAAATACACCCACAAAACTGTAGTCATCACACTGTCAGGTGTTGAAATTAACTTGTTCCGTTTAGAATGTGGTTAAACGATGAGTATGTATTGCTTTGTTTGTTATTTTACAATTTGACATAGTTATGCAGAAAGTAGCCAGTTCACAAAAAATAAAAAAATGAGATATGATATAGATCAGATGCGAGAAGGTTTTCTCTACGTTTTGCCGAAAATAGCCAAGCCGCAAAAAAAATATTCTTGAAATAAAATCGGTGGCGTTTGGGCACAACCTGTTAACTGCAAAATGTTGAATTTACAGGAGAGCCATTTTAAGCTCTGAATTGCCCACATAAATTTCAGTTCATTTTTTTGTTTAAAATTGAAAAAACATTTTAAAATAAATAACTGAAGAAGAATATGACGACAATACTTAGATTGTCAATTATTTCACTAATTAGGAAAATAAGGTCACTTATCAGTGATGTAACTATGACAAGGTCTTTGGTCATGTTTTGACCAAACTAACCACTGTGTTTGTTCACATATCATCATATTATTACAATAGCGTTTTGAGCATTTTAAGTGAAATATAGATCTCGGGTTATTACCAAATGGAAGATATTACTATAGTGACCCAATTTTTACTCTTAACATAAAATGATCAAAGAAGCAGGTTATGCCCAAACGCCACCAAAATACTATTTACAATTTTACATTTTACATAAATTTTTAATATCATGTTGTCGCTAAAGTGTCATTATTCGACATTATTATAGACTGGCTACATTCTGCATAACTACGTTCAATTAGTAGTAGATGTACAAGTCTCGACAGAACCTCTTCTGACTCTCAAATGGTAATTCAATGAACTTGTGAAATCAAGTATTTGACTTAGTTGACATTTTATGGAATTAGCTTCTGGGTTTGGCTTGCTATTCTCATTTAAATTTGGGTATTCACACTTTCAATCATTGCATATAATGGAGACAGACTCATATTCAAAGTATTTTTGACATATATTACAAGTTATTACTTATTTAATTATAGTGCATCAATAAATATTTTTTAGACTGTGTCCGATCCTATGATGTATTAACTGAGTGGAGGTGGAATTAACAGTTTTTTTTTTTATAAAAAACGGATTTTAGCTACTTTCTTAATCTAATAGATGTGTGAGCGTCAACAATCCCAGGCCGTGTCAGTAAAATACTCCAAGATTACAAAAATGCGATAATCAGCGAATCGCCCAATTTTAGCATATCATTTCATTTACGGGCAGCACATTCTGCAAGTGTAACACACGTAAGTGAGGATCGACAAGCCCAAGCCTTGTCAGCAAAACGTTGCGAGGTAGCAGAAAAGTAACAGCAAAGCAATTAACCAATAGTGGCCTACATCAATAAGAGCTTGTCACAATTTATCGAATATTAATTTAAATAAATAATGAGTCAAAGTGGATGGAATATGGTACTATCTATCGTAAAGCCTCGGAAATTGCACTCTACCAATACGCCTCGGACGTAGTACACACTATTAGAACGCCTCGAACTGAACAGACCTTACCGCAAATTACCTTGCGCGGTTAACTTCACACCTGTCATTGTATTCGTTTATCAGTAAATAAACGTTCTCATCAATTTACTCGAGCAACCTCCAACCAGTATTTCATCACCAACTTTCATCACTGCTAAGGTGAATAGTTTGGAAAAATCAACATCTAATTTTTTTGTTGCCAGACTCAGAGGATTTGAACCCGGGACCCACAACATTATAGGCCGACACGTTATCACCTCGGCTATCATGGGAGAATAAATATACCTATATACATGTATATGTTACGCCGATTGTGCGAAATTGAATATTACATGAAATGGGCAAAATTTTACCTAAATCATGAAAAATGCAAGCATGAATTAGACAAAATATCTGGAGAGTGCGTGAATTCGGCAGTAATTTTTCTGTCTAGTTCATGTCTTGGACAAATTAGATAGTAGCGCTACGGTGGTATTTTTTGCAACTAAACTAAATGTATCAAAATGCTCGTGCATTGGTCAAAATGTACATATATTATCTATGGTCAAAATAGATGATCGCGCTCCGGTGGTATTTTTTGCAACTAATCAAACTAAACAAATGTCATTGATTATAATATAAAAATATACCAATCAATATGTAACTGCAATGACTTTCATATCTATTTACTATGCGCAAAGAAATCTAGAACTATAATATGATAACGGAAGAATTTTATTGAAAAGTATTTTCGTGATTTGATTCGTGCTTGGTCGATTGAATGTTTGTGATAGTTTGTTGACACTTGATAGCTAACCTCAAAATGGACATTCAGTTGAATACTTTAATTCAGAATTACAAAACCAAACCTAACCTAACCTAACCTAACCTAACCTAACCTAACCTAACCTAATAATAATAATATTATATTATATCCAATTATAACTAATAAAACCATCCGTATTAAATTTACTTTTTATTCTGTCATGTTGACAGTTCAAGAATTCCATACCCTGGCGAATTCAAGTACCCAGCAGAAAATTTACCTAATTCATAAATAAGGCAACAGGCTTGACTGTTACATGAATTAGCCAAAATTTTGGCCATTTCATGTAATAGTCAATTTCGCACATTTGGTGTAACATATATAAGCAAGTAAATATTTATTTAAAGTACTGTATCAAAAGTGGGGTATCTATTTTTGATGGAATCGAACCCGAAACCAACATATTTAATTAGTGAATCAAACAGCTCTGGTTTAAATGCTGTTAATAATAATACACGAACTATTATAATATCGGTAGTCTGTTGTATAATAAAATAAAAACTTCACGTTCCCTATACAATATACTACATTATTCTATATGTTTTTTTTATAGAATTTGTAGAGAATATCGATGGAAAAGTAACGTAACAAAGCCTCGCAAAATAATGGCAAAATAGAATTATTATCTTTGTATGTTACTTCAATGCACCTCGTATGAAAAGAGTTGACGATATTTTTATAAAGTCATAATTCATTTTATTTATCAATATAATATGGTAGTATATAGAAAATTTATGTAAAAGTTAAACCAACTTTAAGCTGCGTTCATACATAAACCAAATATGGTTTTAGGATAATTGAGTCGCTTAGAGTCATAACTAACATTTCATAAATATAAAAAAAAATAGTTGGCTATCAAAAGTTACTTTAAACCATCTGAAAATCGTTAAAACATTGACTGTTGGTGTCATAACTCTGTAATAATCTAATAATGCGAGTTCTGTCATCAAGGCCTGTCTAACCAGTCAAGGAGCTCTATTTCTCATAGTGTGCTGTGTGTCTGCAACCATATTATGAGTATCATATATATTAAAAACATACATACATCAACTCACACACTCGTTAATATTGAAGGGAGTTCAATACTTTCTTCTAATTACAAAAAACCGTGCTCTGGTAGTTTTTTGCGATTATCTCAAAACTCGATTTTTAGAATAATATGTGAGTTACGACTCTAGGCAACTCAATTACCCTTTAGGTCAAAAACCCCCCGTAAAATATTCCCCTGTATAAAATATAATTAATTAAAATTAAAATATAATTTCATTGCCACAATATTGAAAACTTAAAAAGTATTTGACATTTGATAGAAGTTAAAAAATTATAATGCCATCTTTTTACCAACATTTTAGAATACCAACATTTTAGAGATATTTATATATATACTAAAACAGGAAATGTGCTTAGTTTTATAATATTATTTAAAAATTTATTCAGTTAGAAAAAAATATTAATTTTATAAAGCAAGATCGAAAAATTCACCAGTCACAGAAACGTGTACCATTGTGTTTTTAATTCAAAATTTTATTATTTTATTTCACAGTTTAGTTAATTTTAATCATATTTACTTTAATTGACCGACATTTGAATGGTGAAAGGAGTTAACTGTTTACATGTTTATATGGAGGGTTAATGTTCAGGGGGTTTTTGTCTATGAGGTAATATTTGTCAGTTAAATGTAATATAATGCGCAAAAGAATAGTACACGGTGGTGTAATACTAAATCCAGTGGGTTTATTCTATACTTATCGACCGCTAAAGTGATAAAGTAATAAATATTATCAAACTTAGGGTAGGTTTGTATCAAAATATTAGCACTTATTGTAACAATTACACGAAGTGGGTTTTTATTGTTGCAATAAGTGCTATATTTTAACAGCACCTATCTTGCTGCTGTTAAAATATCGCACTTATTGCAACAATAAAAACCAACTTCTTGTAATTGTTATAAAAAGTGCTAATATTTTGATACAAACCTACCCTAAGTTTGATACTATTTATCACTTTAGTGTTCGATAAGTATAGAATAGACCCACAGGACTACATATATTTTAATATAGTTACCTGCTTCTCTAAATCAACATTATCTTTTTCAATGAGTCATTCGAAAATTTTTACAACGCATTCAGTAAAAAGTTAGCGATATCCTTAGTGAATGAATGAAAGTTGGGTGTATATGATTAAGAATACTATGACATACATTATGCTATGGAAACTATAAAAATGTTGCATGAAATCTTGTTGAATAGACGTGGATAGAAGTATGTGAAAGTGAAGGTTAAATTTACATAAACAACCACAAAAATATGATAAAAGAGTATCCCATACGTACATAACAAAACGCGAAAGGTTGCTATAATCTATGCAGCCACCATTTTTCAGGGTCTTGGAGGAACGGACTACTAGGCGCCACGCAATTGAATTATATTCGAAAATAAATATACGTTCGTGAATTATAGGCACTTTAAAAATATATATTTAATAATATTATTTAATACTGTCTTGATGGTAAGTTAAATATGCACACCTAAATAATGATTTAATTGCGCATGTGTTTAAGTTCCAACGAGAAGACAGTTCTTTTATTTTTTATATAAAGCCTTAGGCATGATAATTCTCAATCCAAAAAAAAAAAAACATTTAAGTGAATTAAAAATATTAAAATTAAAACTTACACTGATTAAAATTCTTAGTCTACTTTCTATATAAGATCGTAACGAACGTCTATTTATTTTATTCGACAGCGCTGCGCCCAATTGTCCTGGCGGCCAGTTGTCCCATTCCCATTATTCAATGTGATAACATAAATAATATGACAATTTCTATAGGTATCGATTCCAATACAAAAAAAAGTTTTGTGATATGAATTTTTCGAATTATAGTATAAACTGACGTGTACAATAAAACTACGTGGTCATAGCATAGATAAAGAAGATGCAATAATTAAATGTATCTGGATTTTTGATTACCGTGATGTAGATTTTTTGAGGTACCATGTGGTTGTCACATGCTTCACTTACGTAACGTCAATACCATAATATTATTATACGGAATAAGTATTATCACACAATCTTATGCACACAAAACGTGTTTTGTTTATTTATATTGATTTCATGACGTGAGAATCAGGTAATCTGATCTTATAGGATCGATTTACTACATAATATAAGACGAAGATTATTCCCAAAATCAACAGACTAGGTATATGAATCCAATAAAGGGCGCTGAAGTTTTATTTTCTAAGATAAGTAATAGATTGATGACGAGGCATTACGACGAATTCATATCGACTGTAGAAAGGTAAAAGGACGTAACTCTCAGTTTTTTCAAAATATATTTTATTGCATAATAATGTTGTACTTAACTAAATACACGTCATAACCAAAGGATGTAAGCTACAGCTGTTGATTTATTATCTAAATTTAACTATTAATTTAAAAGAAGAAGGAATTGACGTGGAAAAAACGAATAATAATTATGTATGTATTCTAAGAGCAATATAAAAAGGAAGATGACAAAAAAAAATTGAGTAAAGCGTCAATTACATTGAGCTTCTTTACGGGCTGTTTATTGGCAAATTTACAATCTGCCTGTAAAGTCGCCCAGTGTAATCATCGAACACGCTAATAAGCAGGTTGTAAATATTCTAGCGAGAAAAGTTGAAAGCTGGTCAACTTTACACGCTACACGCCGACGTGTGGGCCTACTGCGTCTGCGCAGTAGAGCGCAGTAGCAACCTCCCGGTAAAAAAACGAATTACGTTCTGTCAAAATAGTCGCTGGCTTGTGGTTTCTCAGCGAATGGAAAGTTTTGTGTGTAATCATCAAATCGCAGTAGCTTAATCACCCGCTTTTAAATTCGCCAACAAACAGCTCATAAAGAAGCTCAATATAATTGACGCTTAACCATTACTTTTGTTGTTTTTTTTTTGAATAATTCAATAATGAATGTTAGATTAAGCAAATACAAAGTAAATTAATAATTAATAATTATAATGCACTTCAAGGTTATATCTTTTTTGTATTTCAACTTTGACCGAAAACCATAACAAAAACGTGTGCCTCCTGTAAAATTTTAGTTTTGTGGATTACGCCTTTTTTACTTTCCACAGTAGATATATAATATATACTAAACAGAACGTCATGAATCAGACTGTATTTATATTGTTTGATATTATAAAATTAACAACACGTGCAGTATTTACAATAGTATTTAATACTCGTTAATTTATACAAAACATTTGTACGAGTAAATAATGGATGAACCTATCAAAATGAATGGAAAATTCCGAATGAAGTGTAATTCGTATTAGTGTTAAAAATACGTGAATCGAAATAAATCGATTTGATATTAACATAAATAATAATCGGTAGGTGATTACTTAGGTACGGTATTATAATACTGTATCTTTGAGTTAGACTACAAAAAGAATACTTTCGGGAAAGCTGAATTTAGCATGTTTCGTGCCCTAAATGTTAATGTAGGAACTTACGGTTTTATTGTTTTAAAAGTTATGTATTACTGTTATGAATAGACCGAAGTATGAATTGATTGAGCTTAAGGGTGGACGTGCTCAGCGTGGGTCAAAATGGAGCTTTTTTTCTATTTTCAAAGCATGATCCTGGACATACCTTAAACGTTGTAGATAAACTATTTATATAATTTTGAAGCCTTATTATCCGTTATATTTATTTTAAAAATTTGATGACTGCATAAAGTATTTTTATTACATAAAATAGTATTCTTTTAAACCTCTCGCTCTAATGTTTTAAAATATAGTCATATTTCGGTACATAACTGTGCAGTGGTGTTAAAATTTTTTACATTTATTAATTTTTAAAGGCATTTATAAAACCATTAGTATAATTTATGACGAGATAATTTTAGTAAAATATTCACGATAAAAAATTATATTGATAATCTCTGTGATCCCAAATTTGACAAGAATTAGGCATTTTATTATTCAAAAAATGGGCAAGATTAACACATTTGAAGATAATTCTAAAGCCTAACCGATTTTTTAACGGTACATGTTCAAACACGCGCGTTAACATCATTTTACTCCCTACTTCAATTATAGTTTGTCAATTTATGGCTACGGCCGTATGTTGTAGCTTAACCACTGGGGAATGCCAAAAGAAATGGCGTATTTAAAAAAAAAACACTACCTTATTCTTAGGTCAATAATTATTATAAAGCAATCATTATTCGTAAGATGTTTATCACACTTGAATGGTAAAAGACATAGGTTATAATATGTATCTTTAGAATTATCTTCACATGTGTTAATTTTGCCCATTTTTTGAATAATAAAATGCCCAATTCTTGCCAAATTCGGGATCACAGAGATTATCAATATAATTTTTTATCGTAAATATTTCACTATAATAATGTCAATATAAATTATACTGATGGTTTTATAAATGCGTTTAAAAATTAATAAATGTAAAATATCTTAACACCACTGCACATTTATGTACTGAAATATGACTATTTTCTAAAACATTAGAGCGAGAGGTTTAAAAGAATACTATTTTATGTAATAAAAATACTGTATGCAGTCATCAAATGTTTAAAATAAATATAAAGGATAATAAGGCTTCAAAATTATATAAATAAATTATCTACAACGTTTAAGGTATGTCCAGGATCATGATTTGAAAATAGAACAAAAGCTAAATTTTGACATACGCTGAGCATGTACCCCCTTAACAAATGTGATAATTTAGGTACAGAGTCTGTATTTAATTACTTTTTGTGAAAATTAGATTCTAGACTGTTTGGCTATAATATATGCAGGTATTTGGTAATTCTGCAATACTTATACACTCAAGTAATTTAATGTTTAATAATACACTATCTTGAAATAAACACTCTATCAAATAAATACCACGTATTTTCCATATTTTTACATAATAGCAATAAAATATATAACAAAAATTATTTCATAGTATTTAACCGAATAAATAATATTATTTCATAAAAGAATACTTATAAAATTTTCAATTGTACATTAACAGAGCAGATTAATAATATATAAATGGAAAAGCCATCTTAATTGATCAGGTTTTGGAAGCAGGATACTTTATAAAGGTCAGACCATAAAACCCAAGTAAAATAAAATGCGCCGACTGTCCTCAAATATTGAATGTGCGATACATTTACGAGACAAACTTTAATGCATTATTATTATGATACAGACGTAGCTATTGAAAATAACATATTATTAAACATGACGTGTTAAGTTTATACAACATTTTTCCATACTCGAGATCCGTAGCCTATTATATCACACCCGACCATTTTCATACCATAATTGTGCATTGAAAACTCTATTAGTAGTACATTTTATTCACCAAATGACGTTCCATGATGGAACGTATATTAACGTCGTGAAAATAGATGAAAACTACATTTTTCACAATACATATACCTAATAGTGAACAATTGTTTTTTTTTTGCCTGCGTCATTAATGAAGATCAGTTCTTTAAAACTCAATGAACGTGCAAATTACAATACAAAATAATGTATGGAAGTAATAAATTTACATCACATATTTGAATAAAAAAGAGGTGTTATTTTCAGCTATTCTTAATACTTATACTTAAATATATGTATTACTATAAAATATATCTGATTGATTATAAAAGAAAACATAATATTCAAGAGTCCATGTATTAATAAAACCATAGAATATTTTTTGGCGTATATATTGTTGGTATAAATTATATACCTAGGTATAATTCTTTAAAAAGTTTTTTCTTTTATGTAATCCTGAAAACTTTTAAAACTTTTCAACGGTGGTTGTAGCGTTAAATGGTCAGCATTTCAAATGTAAAAATAATATGCTTATTAAATATTTTTTACAATATTATTATTCACCATCATTATTATTAGTTCCCCTGGGCTATCATAAATTTACTATTTGATGAAAGAATATCATAGGTCTCCCTGGGTTACCGCTAATCTACACCTGGATAAAAGATTTTCCTAGTTCATTCAAAGTTTTTCGATCCACAGTTTTATCTAGCACATTTTACCGTATAACTTAGTCAGTTTTTTTTTACTTATTTTATATTACTATTATCATTATTGTTATTACGATAACTGTTGAGGATTTTGAGAGACGTATCGTATTTAATCATTCAAAATATTATAATAATGATTATTAATAAAACTATTCTATTTTAATTTGTTTGTGTATGCATTGTGAGTTTAAAAGATCCGTGTCTACATGCAGTTTTCAATCTCACCATTAGCGTTGAATGCTATTTGAATATCATTAACTATATTATATGATATTTTTTAGCGGTTATATTCATCCAGTAAAATTTCAAGCCTATTATCATTTTGTATTGAGTAAAGTCATATATCACATTGTTATTTTTTTGTGATAGTTTTATATTATGTACAACATGCACTATTAAATGCTATGTTATATTACTGTAAATTATTATTGAATCTTTTATAAAAGATTGGTCCATATTAAATACATAGCATACATTGGTTTTTACACTTTATGCTTTATAAATTATGGTCTCTAATATAATTATTGCTTCCCCTCTACGGATTGTTTAATATAATATTTTATGGAAAATAACTAGGTTATACATTATTTAAAAGAACCTATAGTATTTCATTATTTATAGATGTAAACCATCATGAAGCAGAGATACTCTATTCGTTTCAGCAAGTGATATGCTTAAAAAAGTTGACTAGTGGCAGATCTCGTTTAAAATGACTGTTCACAATACATTTCATTTTATTTTGGATTTTCAGATTTTCACAATTATGGATAATGAATTTTTATACATTACATAGAATATATTACAAATTTATTATTGTACTTACGTTTTGCTTCCGATGATGAAAAAGCCGATACAGCCATTATAACTGCAACGCAAATTGCCGCACATCTTACTGATCCATTGAAGCTTGTCATTGTCGTTTAGGCGATTTTTTCTTTCCTGCAACGGAAAACATACACAATACTATTTAAATAAAATATTTAACAATTTGATTATATTTGTTACTAGCGCAAAATCTGCCATTTTTCTTTTTCAATCATTCCATGACGTTAATAGTGTATTTTTTCAGCTTCGCCCAATATTGACAGTAAATAATATTATTATAAATTGTGTTCAAAAGTCAATAAAATATATCATAAGAATATTTACTGAGTAGATCGAAAAGATGATGACTTTGGTACAAAACGTCTCCATTGTTATTTTGATTTTATCTGATTTCATTTTCAATATATAACATAATATGTGTATACAATATATAAACATAATAACAAAATCATTCTTTCGTTATAAGCTGAATATTGAATATTAAAATAAACCAAAGTCGTGTTGAAATTACTTTCAAAAAAAGAACAGAGGTTTATTGATGAAGCTGTTGCTACTCGTAATAAAATTCACAATTTTTATTTAAAAACAAAACATTCCTAGAAGTATAAATGATTTAGATTTAAATAATATATATTGTTGAAAATATATTAAGTTGCATAAATAATTGAAAACTGAATTGTCAAATCAATTAACAGTCAATTTTATTAGTATACCTTATTAATAATCAATAATTTTTACTGTTATTTATAATATAAAGCCATAGTATATTTTTACACTTTTATTTTTAAATATCAATTAATACCTACCGATTTAGTTAGTAAGGACATATTATTATTCAATTGATTTTAAATTTAAATTAATGTATGTCATATTACATATAATATTATTTCTAAAAATCTTTTACACTATTAAATTAATAAATTGTAATATAAAATATGTTTAAAGAAAAATTTGTGTTATTTTATTGTATTATAATTACGAAAGGGTATTTTGGCACTTTTAATTTACCCAAATAAAGAAGAATTAAAAATTTAAATTTCTCTTTGTCAACCGAAAAATAACCTGCTATTCATATTATAAAATCGAAAATAATAATATTAATAGTCTGTATTAACCAAATGAGAGAACTCACAAAATTTATTAATTCTGTATTCCTATTTTGAAATTACCAATTCGCACAAATACCACAATACGTAATATTGAGTTTATTTATTGCTTATTATAATAACCTAAGTTATATTCAAAATTAAAAATATACTATTAGTGACCAACGTAAATATTACAGAATATAGTATTTTATAAATGTACGTACCAAATTAGTGAAATGGCTTCTTTAATAAATTAGGACAGTGGCGATTAGTATAAAAAAATAGACATGCATTCACCAATTTTCAAAGTAACACAAATACTTTATGTGTGTATTTTAGTGATGATAATAATATTTACGTATTGTGTAGATATGAAATTATATCTTTGGCTTATAACACTTTTGCGGCTTCAAAACACACCAAAAATGCATCGCTTACCTTTGAATGTGTATTTTGTTGAATTTTCCTCTTCGTACACTGCAAAACTATTACTACGACGTGATGGCGGGAACTTTCGGTGAAATGGAAAACTTTTCAAAATATTACAGCCACTTTCTTGTATGCAAAAAACTAACAATGCAGTTTGAAATGAAAGAAAAGTGAACGAAATCTTCTCTTGGATGGTTTCACGCGCCTCTGTGAACAAAACAAAATTTATGCAATGATTTTTATTGAAATTTTTTTGAGGAAACGAGTATAAAAGATTTTTTTTGGGTTGAATAAAACTAATTAAAACTTGTCAAAAATAAATTTAAACGATTACAAAATTTATTATGAAGGATTCTTACTTTTTTATTTATTTCTCTATAAATATAACGATAAAATATATATTACTCTAAAACAATACTAAAATTGAAAAAAAAAAACAAAAAGACACACTGTTAATTAATAGAACAAATTAAAGTATTAAAAAATAGTAAACATGTATACTTTAAATATTTAAAAAATTGCGACAAACAAAATAATTTAGGATATGGAAAAATTGTGTTTTAAAAATTTTGTGTGTATTTTAAAAAAATCTTGAGTAAAAATTAATTTCATAAAAAAACGTTGGAATATTTTATAATTTGTTTAAAGTTTAACGAAATTGTAAGTAAGTCAAATATGTATATTAAAACTACAGTAAAGTATCTAAAGTGAAAAAGCACAGTTTGATGTTAATAAATAAAATATTATATGTTTATAAACTAACTTAAAGTTTGTGTTGTAACTTTTCCCAGTGAACGCTACCGATGCAATGCTCGAAGCTGGCTTTAAACTCGGCCTTTTCTATGGGAATCCTTCCCAGTCCCTTCCACCTACGTTTACGTGATGCGGGAGCGAGAGGGCGCGTCCGAGGGAAACACTGTAGCCGTCCTTGTCGTACGCTTTTCCGAGCGTTGGAAAATTGTGACGCGTTTGAGCTTTTGCGAGAATTAAGTTTTTGATTTTTTTTTGTTTGACAATTGATTATAAAGTTGAATAAACCATACCTAACACTACTTTATTTTAATGAATTAATTAGGTTATACAATGGAAATAATATTTCATGTCAGAAAGTACTCTAAACTATTGTCTATTAAAAAAAAAGATTAAATGAGATAATGTCTAAAAGAGTGCAAACACATAGATTACCAAGTTGAGTTAATCGACTTAAATGTGCGATTGTAAATTATATAATTATATAATATATATATATATATATATTATACAACATTCTGTAAATAAAGCATAGTTTTCAAATAACACAATTTTACATTTATATTTGTAATTTTAGCAAATAATACTATGAAGGCCTTTGTGGTCAAATGCGTAGGGCACTAACCTCTCATCAGGGGAGTCCGGGTTCAATCCTGGTGAGATCATAATAATATGTGTGTGGCTTTCTAAACGCTTGAGTATCTATCTGATCGTTTCGTTTCTACTATTGCACTACTGTTTCAGTAGTTACTGGAATTAAACCTCAACGTTTATTGTAGTGTTAAAAATAATATATATGTACATTACACACAGACATATATATAAAAATATATTACACACACATATATATTTTTTTAGGCTGCAGCACGAAACTCTGAATTTTGATCGTAATGCTAGTTATTACTTACACTTCGAATGTAATATAGTAAACTGTTTGTAAATCATGATGATTGTTTTATAGGTATTGAAAATAAATGTTAATATGAAATGTACAATTGAAAGTTTTCCATTTATTGCGAACAGGTTATTACATTGTATTAGAAGTTACGCATTAATTAGTACTACGAGGGTGGGTCAATAATTCCTTAGAAAAAAGCATTAAAACAGTTTTTATTTTTGTATTTTTTTTTTATTTCTCAACATAATCTCCTTGGAGCTATATACACTTGGTTAGACGTTTCTCAATTTTTTTTAAACCGTCAGAAAAATAAGTTTTCGGAAGGTCCTCAAAATAAGCATTTGTCCGATCGATGACTTCTTCATTTGAAAAAAAAACGTTGTCCACTTAGCCATTTTTTTAAGTTTGGGAAAAGGAAAAAGTCACTGGGGGCTAAATCTGGCGAATACGGTGGGTGGTCGACCAATTCGAACTTCAATTCTTCAATTTTAGCCATTGATCGTAAACATGTGTGAACACGGGCATTGTCCTGATGAAAGAGGATTTTTTTCCTGTTTAAATGAGGCCGTTTTTCTTCAATTTTGTTTTATAGCTGGTCCAATAAAGATGCATAATAATCCCCTGTTATTGTTTTTCCTTTTTCCAAATAGTCAACGAAAATAATTTCACGTGCATCCCAAAATACAGTAGCCATAACCTTACCAGCTGATTTTACGGTTTTCGCCTTCTTTGGACATGGTTTGCCTTCGCAATCCACTTCTTTGACTGTTCTTTCGTCTCGGGAGTATAGTGGTGTATCCATGTTTCATCTACAGTCAGAAAGCGACGAAAAAATTCATCCGGATTGCGTTGCATGAGCGACAACAGGGCTTTAGAGGCCACCACCCTATTGCGTTTATTGTCGACTGTGAGCAAACGCGGCAGCCATCTTGCAGAAATATTTTTCATGCCCAATTTGTCATGTAAAATAGAAATGACGCTACCTTTTGAGATCCCTGTAACCTCAATTATCTCACTCAACTTTAATCTTCGGTCACTTAACACCATATCGTGGATTTTATTGATCATTTCTGGTGTAGTCACCTCTACAGGACGTCCTGAGCGTGGTTCATCCTTTGTTGATGTACGACCACGTTTAAATTCATTTAACCAGTTATAAATAGTTGCAAGTGAAGGAGCAGATATGCCGTGAACTAAATCCAACTCATTTTTTATTTCCTTTGCTGTTAACCCTTTTATATTAAAATGTTTAATAACAGCTCTAAACTCAATTTTCTCCATTTTCCATTTTTCCATTTTCCACAAGCAATTTTTTTTTAAATGTACGAGAAACACACAACAACCCGACCAATCTGATTGAAACTTCGCAGAATACTGAATCGGTAGTGCCGCTGCATGAAAACAAACCGCTTACAGTACTAGTCGCGCCACCTGTCGGCTTTTCTAAGGACTTATTGACCCACCCTCGTATCATCGGATTTCACCATGCATTGCAGTAATCGTCTAAAATAAAATGCGCTGTTTTAAGAATAATATTAATTTATACAGAAGAGTTTATGGAATATGATGCAATGTTTGGAATAAAATCGGTACTGCTGTTTGGGCATAGCCTGTTAACTGCAAACTGTTACATTTACAGGAGAAAAATTTTAAACTTAATAAATCTAGGTTATTTTTTTTGTCTAATATTGATAATACATTTTAAAATAAATAAATAAAGAAGAATATGACAAAAAATATATTTTCAATTATTACACTAATTAGGAAAATAATTTCACTCATCAGTGGATCAAAATATGATTTGATTTTTGGTCATGTTTTGACCAAATTAACTGCAGTGTTTGTTTACATAATATCATCATATTATTAAGGTAGAGTTATGAGCATTTTCAAATTAAATACAGATAATACTATAGTGAGCCAACCACCAAAAAAGCAGTTATCAGGTTATGCCCAAACAACATCGAAATAATTCATATAATTTTTCGTACATAGCAGTTGAACTGTTAATAATATGATATTATATTAGCGTTTACATATGAATGTATTTGTTGATAAGAGAACTGGTTTTTACTTTTAAACGTTAAACTACACTAAGTATCGTTGTGACATTAATATTTATTAGGGTTCGAAAAACTTAGAGCAATATAGCATGGTATGAAGATGTGCATACTGGGAATGATGCGTTAAAATAAAAAAAACAATATGATTTCACAAGGGTAGACATTGTTTTACAATTTTCATTATATATTAGTAATTAATTAAATTGCATACCTCAAAGGCAGTGGTACATACAAGTTAGAAAATGTAGTTAAGTAGTGTAGTGTAAAAATAGTTAAGTTAAGCGGAAATACGCGGTAAGACAACGCGCTGGTCTAGAAAGGAATCAGCTTCGGGATGCCTTAATACACGAATATATTGATCCAGCTTGATGATGATAAAAATGAATTATTATTTTACAAACTGACCCTTCAAAGGAAAAATAATAATTTTCCATTAATAATTTGCCGCAAAAAGATGTCAAAAACACAATTATTAGCCTGTGTCAAAGGGTAAAAGCTATTTTTACGTTATGTCTCGTATAATCTCATAATAAATTATGTTTTGTGCTATCCATTAATATTTACAAGAGTGATTAATATTAAATTCAATTAAATTATTTATTTTAATTCATTTTTGTGAAAAAATAATTTTTTTTTCAGCACACAAAAAACAACAAATAAAACTGAATTGTTTTGTCTATGATTTTGTAGTGTTTGATGTGAGATTAGCATGTTGATTTTTCCTACAAAACCATTATTTTTAGAATACTTGATTATTTTTATAATCAATTGTATGTAGGTATACTCTTTGTAAAGTATTATATTAAAATACTTATAATTCTATTTTGAAAATCGTTTAACTATCCAATAAATTTAATATCCAGTAAATAAATATCAAAATAAGTACTTATAGCATTTATAAAAAACTTTGTCTGCCTTTTCCGTTATAACTCAAATTTTTTTAGATCAATAATAATTTTAACTCTTGTTTACTTTTAAGACTGTATTATTGGTAAATAATATCAGTTATTATTGATTAGAGTCATATTGTTATATATCTCAAAAGGTTTCGACGTTAAGATTAAACACGTGGAAAATAACACAATTATTGGAACATTTCACTAAGAATAAGCCAAGTTCGCAGATAGTAGCGGTAGAGTGGTGAGGTGACGTAAGGGTGAATGGCCATGCATCTACATCTAATAACTAGCTTACTTGGAGTTAGTAAGTAATACAATTTAATCACGAATACTTAAAATAGTCAGAAGCGGAGATTACGTTCAGGTGTTGAGATTCTTGCCTAGATCTAACCGTTGTCTATGTCATTTTTTGAAAAAAAAATATAATTTATTAATTTGTTTATTACTACCTGTCTAGTTTTTATTATCGTATTTTACGCGGACAAAGTCTCGAGATATTTTTATTTAATAATACGGTAATAAAAAGCTACATAATAAGAATAGTGTAGAATACAGTAAACATGAGTTTATATAATTAAGAAATTATAAAACAATGTCATTCCAAATTTTATACTGTGGGATACATCGAAGCAATTTTATTGAAGACATTACCTAATAATTCGTTATTGTCCTCCCAATTGGTGTCACCAATTCCAGATAAGTTCAAGAGAATAAACAACTTACTGGTGCTTTCAATTTATTAGATTATCAAATATACAAAAATCACCACCAAGATTATTCATGAAATTGTCAGAAACAAATATATATCCAAGTACAGTAGGCATGTATGTAGAAAGTTCATTATTAACTAATTAGTTTTCTTTGATAAAGCTGCGGATACATACAGCCTTAAGTAAAGAAGTTTTAAATTTTCTTCTGAATCCTCTCCATCGTAAGATCGTATTTCAACTGATACAGTACCCAAACAATCAACTCTGCTTTGAACTAATGCATTATAAAAAAAAAAATATACTGTAATATCAGAATACCAAACGATGACGTAAAATAAAGACTATCGTAGTTAGGTAGCGGTTTGATACAAACTATGGTAACCCTATAGCCACTAAACGTCAGATTACTCTTAAACGTAATGCCGATTTATATAATATTTTGAATTACCTACCAATTTACTATTTTTTATTACAGCATTATAATGAAACTCTTAAACTAAGCTTGAAATTTAATGCATATACATAATAATATGTATGGAAATATAGTCATATTTGTATGCTTAAAACATTAACGTTTACAACATGAAATAATTGACTCGTTGGTTTGGTATCTTCTAAAATGTGCAGACTTCCATTAAGATGGCAAATTCAATTCAAGGCTTATAGAAACCTAAAATAAGTCTCCAAAATAAAATAATGTATTGAAATAAAATATGAACTTAAAGTGGTCTAGTAGGTACTTACATTTAATATATATAATATACATTGATTTTTAAATATTCTTTTTAAAATTGACGAGAAAAACATCCTAATATAAGTATCGTAGATATTTAAGTAAAATCATCATTATCATCATCATCATCAGCCTGAATCTATCCACTGCTGGATGAAGGCCTCTTCAAGCTGCTTCCACTTCTCTCGGTCCTGTGAATTACGTTGCCACGTACTTCCGCAGAACTTTATCATTTCATCGATCCAGCGGCCTTTAGGTCTACCTTGCGGACGTTTTGTACTTCTTGGATACCACTGGATGACTAGATTTGTCCAACGATTGTCTCTTCTTCGAGCTATGTGTCCAGCCCATCTCCATTTAAGGCTTTTAATAAACTGTATTACATCGCAAACCATTGTCTGCTTCCTTATCTATTCATTTCACTCAATGAGTGGAATAAGTAAAATATTGGTAATTAATATGTTGTAACAATATTATTATATGGGAACATAATTTGAAAACACCTCAGAGTGCTATAAAAAACCTATTTGAAAAATTATGACGCCCGACGGAACTTGAACCGACAAATAAATTCTGGATTCGCGCCAATGTGATTGACCATTTTATAAGCTACGGACATCCTATCTCATTACGACGAAATTAACTGGTAGTTTTTACATATTATAATATTCATCATGCAACAGTTCAATCTTTTGTGATATCATGAAGTATTCGAAGAACAGCAGACATATTTTTGATTTCTACTGCCTGAGATACTCATTTAAACAGTTTTCACTAGAGGATATTCAATTTCTGCTACTGTTATCGACGAGTATGGTATGAAGGCCTGCAAAGATAACACTGCTAAATAAACTTTACTAATAGATGTGGTTTTTGACTAAAATATTTACTCTATGTATAATGAAATACTTTGTAGTGTTCGATGTGTGGTTTATAGTGTTGAGGATGATGATGAAGAAGTCGAAGATGTATGCAGGAGCGAGTTTTATTTGCAGCATAACGGTCGGTACCATAGTATAAATACAATGACAGTACATATTACGTACTGAAATAGTTACGAGCCAAGTACTTAGATTCGAGTGACATTTTGATAAATCATTATTCGTTGTTTATACAGTCAAAATTAATACCTAAACATTATATTCCAGTACCTAATTATATTGAACGAGTCAGCGGTTTAAATACAAGTAGCTGTGCATTTTTTTTTATTATTACAGTCATAATATAATATGATACTATGGGAATGGATATTAGACTAATTTTCCATTGCGATACCGTATTTAATATCGCCAATCAATCTGGTGACACAGGTTTGTTTACCGGTATATGAGTCCTTGGGAATTTAATATTGCGGTCGAATAATTTGATACATTAAAAATAGATATTTGATCAATAATATACTGACAGCTACAACTTGATTATTTTTAAAGCTGTCACTTGCATTGTGCCTCTATTTAGTGGTGTTACTACTCACTAGTTTTGACTGCATTGACTTCACGTTTAAAATTATTTATTCTGACTCAAATACTGCATTGAAATTAAAAAACGGATCGTTTATTTTTTGCGATTCCTAAACTCACATGGAATGCAAGATTCCAGAGAACCCAACGCTCGATTACACCGAATTTGTCCAATCGACCTGCGACTGGTATGTATATATTTTATACGATTATACAAAATTATGAATGACATAGAGGTATATCATTTATACGAAGGAATAACTCCTAAGAAGACCTAAAATTCCCAATTTTCGAGTATCATATCGTCACTGTTCAGGCAGAAGACACTAATTCGAAAAAATGACATATTGAATTAGTTATACCAAAATGTTCCTTATCTCAAACTTTACCGTCTGGAAACCTTCTTAATAAATAAACAGTCTTTATTTTAAAGTCATCCTTTTAACGATTACTTAATAAACTCACATGATAGACCGTTTCAAACATTTTAACAACTTCAAAGTCAAATTACTCAAAACTAGTATTCTCCAGTTAGTGTGTTCTGCCAGAACAGAGACGATATGGTATGTGGGCTTTTAATTTGAACATCTTACTGGCAGTTATCATTCGTAGGTATTTAAAAATATGTAAACAGTGTGTTTATATTAAGGATAAGAGATTACTTTAAACACTGCTGTTGTGATATTACAGACTTTTTTTTGACAGTACTGAATTTTTTATGTGGACACTCTTGTTGACAATTTTATTTTACGGCCATTTAAGATCCCCCTGAGTGAGAATTCTCTGCACTGCGTACAACATAAATGTTGAGATGGTTTTGTCACTATATCATATTAAGTATTATAACAGTTATAATATAAAAATATTTTCAGTTCATATACATTTTCAAAGATTAAATAATTCTTGAAAAGCCACAGAATCTTATTACCACGTTTTTCTTAGCTCGAATTTTTGTTTGTCCGGTGGTTGTTTATCCAGTACACATCTTGCAATCGATTTTTAGCTAACTTCCCGACTAGCCAGATATTTGAAACTTTTAGAATATATCAGAACACGATGCCAATGCATTATTTTAATACTTTTAGCCATCTTTAAGTAAAATTGAATTCATTTTCAGTTAATTATGTTTTGTATAAAAAGTTATTTTAGAAGAAATCCGTAATCCAACCCACTATTATTGGATGCTAAGGGTATGGTCCTAGCAAATTATTAATATATACGTGCGTTACTATGGAAATCAAAATGACATTTCAGTATTCTATATTTGTTTGTTTGTTGCAAAATAGCAAAAAAATAATTTGTTGATAATTGCCTTTTTTGTCCTAAATTATTAATATATAATTGTCAAGTTTATGTGATTCAACAGAAAATTTAAAAACGTGGTATATAATTTTTTTTTTTAATGTATTTATTAATTTAGTAGTAATAGCTAAAAAATCGAATGAAAGAATATAAAATGCGTCTAATAAAGTCTTAAATTGTCTTCCCAATTTGTATATAACAATTATTATATGTACACATACCCTCGATATTTGGGCGGATTAAGTAAGAGACAAGTTACAGACAGATGCTATGAGTTTCATGGATAGCCAAACGAATGAATTAGTCACCCAAGATTCGAGACAGGCACTCCTTATTTGGCCCGTGCCAGGCTTTCTTATTTTTCAGTCATAAAATCTTAGATGCAGAGAGCATGAGAACTTGCAAAATTCGTAGTATTTGGTCGGAGATAACGAAGAAGAGCTCGTCTCATTTGGATGAACTAAATTAATGATATCATGAGTTTTTCACTGAGTTGATGAGCACCGCTGAATGCTGAGCGATGTAAAAATCGGTCATTACATCTTGATAAATCTATTATTTCTTAATAGAAAAACATTATTATAAAAAATATGTTATAATCAAGATGAGGTGAGGATTGTTTTTTTCGGTTTGAAAGGATATTATCAACTGGTGTGGTCCAGAATAAAACCAATTCAGATTGTTATTAAATTATACGGATAAAATACAATGAAAATTTGGATATTTTTCTAGACGCCTTGATGAATACCTTGCATTAACTATCAAGGCTTATTTAGAGGATTTGGCACGCAAAGCCGGCTGAAAAAATGCCTTATTGGAAACAAGCCGTTTTCCCGTATCGAGTATTGCTAATTTGAATTCGGCCAGGGCCAATGAAACTACCTTGCAAAAAACCATGGAAAATCCATTGATGCGCAAGGCGGTAGTGATTCTGATAAATATTTTGTCGTATTCATTGGGAAATGAGAACTGCAACTGATATCGGCATTTTTTTTAGTTTTCCCATGGAAAAAAAGATATCACATGAGACTCAACTTCTAAGTTTACAATGGTGCAGAACTATGGTTTAATATACTTATCCTAATTTATATGATTGTAATCACTAGAAACTATAAACGGTGACAAATAACAATAAATGCAAGTTTAGTTGCATTGATGTAAACTAAAAGATGTCATTTAATGAAAATTAACTATGTGTGCAATCAAAAAAGCGTTTGCTGCGCGTACAATCTTTGATATATTTTGTACAATTTGAAAACATCCCATGCATATACCCTCTAAAAAATTGTTTTTATAAAAAAATACGACACCCGACGGGACGTGGAACTTGTAACCGCTGGATTTGCACCAGTGTATAGGCGTCCTACTTAATTTACTACTACTTTTTTTACTACTAAACAATTTTAAGTTGTTACATGTAGTCAAAATAGGTACGTTATTATGTTGGCTATCGGTTTTTGTATATTAAATTACGGTAGGTATCAATTTTATAATTCCTTAATTACTAAGCAACGTCATGGATTACTCCTTTAATTAGTTTTTATGTACTTAGACTTGCTAATAATTTTATAAAATATTTATTTTATTCAACGAAATACACGATCACAAGATTTAAGAATGAACATTCTTTGCAATAATATGTGTTCGAGTAAGATATACGAAATATGAATATAAGTTCAAATAAAATCAAATTTATTTATTTTACATATAATGAACATAACAAATTATAAATTCAAAGCGTTCACGACATGACATAAAATAATTGTTAATATTTTTTAAAAATAAAAATACGGAGAAGTGGGAGTTAAAAATACAATAAGTAATAAAATAAGAAATAAAATAAAATAACAAAATAAAAGTAGATGGAAGCACACAGAGTGAACTTTGATAGACCCTATCTCAAAAACTTATAAAACAACGTCCACCTAAATTCACGCTCACGTAAGTGGAATGTATCAATATCCGAAGCGATTTCATTAAACGTGGTCATTGCCTTCCCAATTGGCATTACTAATGGCAGGTTAGTTCTGCACCGTGGGAGAACAAACAACGGATGCTATCGATTCCTAAGGTAATTATCAGAGACACACAAGCCAACACCACCAAGAATGGCAGAGTTCACATTTACGCCGTGTATAAGTCTAAAAAAAAAATAATTAAAAAGTTACTTGTATTAAGTTTGAGAACGTGAAGCCGGTGAATATTAGTTTGGCGTTTGCGGTTAGAGTAAACACTTCGAATACGTGTTATATAGTTTTTGTGCGAAATATAAAGTTAGCAATAAATATTTTTAGTTAATTTAGTAGAAAACATGATTAACCGTATTGTGCTTAAATGTCGTAGCAATACTGAGAAGCAAGATGGTAGTATAACTTTTCATAGTTAAGTAAATAATAAAATTTAGGTTCTACGTCATACGCAAAGAAAATGGCTGCATATAGCTGGGTAATGCCTTCTTTCTTTAGCATTATTGCTCTGAGATGTCATGTATGCCAATCTGCTGCAATACTTCGAAACTAGGGAGTGTAGATAATGTGCACTTGCTGTGATGATATACGGATTAAATATGACGATCCTGACAACGATGTGATCATTGTTTAAAAATTCACTGCGGTACAAAATCAGAAATGAAAATGTCGGTCGATGTGTAAGAAATCGTTCCTGATTTTTAATATAAATGTTAATTTAGATAAGCGTGAAATAAATAAAGAACTACTTATCTAAAAGAGAATACATTATTTTTGAAAATTTTAGAATGCAATATTCGCAAATTTTTTTTTATTTCAAACAAATAGTTAGGTAAATACTTGGAGAATAATATAAAGATAAATGATATAGAGAAGCAATAAGAATACTAATAAAAGAGTAAAACAAAATAAGTGGCAAAAGCTGTAAAATTAAACGATATAAGTTCATATATATAAACCAATAAAATAATAATTATACAACTGGATTATACAACTGGGCGCCGCACTGTCGAATGAAATAAATAGACGTGTGTTACGATTTGATACAGAAAGTAGAGGAGGAATTTTAATAAGTTTCTATCTACTACTTAGTAGTTTTAATTCATTTTGCCTCTTAACATAACGTTTTTTATTGCGGATTGAGAGTTACTATACCTGACGCTTATAAACATAAAAGCACTCTCTTCTTGTTGAAACTTAAATATTTATGCACAATTAAATCATTTTTTTACGTGTGCATATTTATTATTTAGACTCTCACCAAGTATTAAATAATAATATATAAGTATGAAATATATATTTTAAAAGTACATATGATTTACGAACGTCTTTATTTTCAAATTCCATCCGATTGTGTAGCGCCCAGTTATCCTGACGCCTAATTTGTCATAGACCCTCATATACAAGTATAAAAAATACCTCCTCCAATCACCTGGATGCCTAAAAATCAGTGACTGCATTACCTCTTTAGATTTACATGTTTTTTCGCTGTCTTAGGTACTCAGTTGAACGACATTCACCTGTTTTATCGATTTAAATCATCGTCTTCAAAGCAGTCTTTTACCAAGTTGACAGACAAAACAATTAGGTGATAAATAGTCGTATTTTTTGATTTTATTAGACTCTGTTAAAATAGCTGTTGAAACTGACGATTGAACTGAATTACTATCATGGAATTAATAAATTCATAATTAATATCCTAAATAAAATTATATGTATGTATAATGTATTTTGGATTTTATTTACATTTATTAATGATAGAAAATACAGTACCCAGGGCACGCAAATCTATGAAGTCTTAGAGACAAAAATACAAATATAGAGAGGGTGATTATGACTGACTAGAGAGACAGAAAGCTCAGGATAAAGATACTGGAGGACGATTATGCATTCAACCATGAACCTGAATGGTCTATATCATCAGGTTGTGTAAGTAATTTAAGTCTTGATAGTGGTGAGTATTTCAATTTAGAAAGCTATGGACTATAATACAAAATTTGTGGTATTTAAAATTATACTATTTTAAATAGATTTATACAATCCAATGCAAAATATGCCCATGTCAGCAGAGCAACTTAAGTGTAGGTCTATAACGTCATGGGTTCCGGGTTCGAATCCTGAATCTGGCAAATACACATATTATTTTTTAAGTTTGAGTCAGAGTGTGGAGCTAATAGGTTGAGCAAGTGACAGGCATCCATTCCTCGTGAAAACTACAAACTATGTATACAAACCTCTACTCTGTGGAGGTCTATATGATCTTATTAGGATAGGACATGGTGTTAAAAGAATAATAATTACAAGATAAAAAGAACTTTTTATATTCAACGTTTTTAAATTTTCTGTTGAATCATATAAACTTGACTTGACTAGCTTAAACGATCAAAAAAATTTATACTTGATAGAAATACTGAATAATGAAATGTTATTTCATATTGATTTACATAGTAACGCACGTAAATACAATAATGGTATCAAAATAACTTTTCATACAAAACAGAATTAGCTAAAAATGAATTTAATTCTACTTAAAGATGGCTAAAAGTATTAAAAAAATGCATTGGCATCGTGTTCTGATATATTATAAAAGTTTCAAACGTCTAGCTAGTCGGGAAGTTAATTAAAAATTGATTGAAAGATTTATACCGGACAAAAAACTACCAGACAAATAAGAATACGACCTAAGAAAAACGTTGTAAAAATACATTGCAAATTCATTCTAAATTCATATTATACACATGGTTTATAATTATTTATTAAATTTATTCTAATCAATAAAAATGACTCGTTCATAAAAGATTACATTAAAATTATTTCTTTACACTGAATATCAATACTACCACGCAAGTCTTAAAGTTTAGTTATAAATAACTGTTCCGCAAGTTTGTATGTCAATATTATTTTGGAAATCGCAATACTTCTTCCTATCTCAATAAAATGCGCCGAATTTTTATTGTCATAAAAAAAACCCTGCCAATATATAATATCTATTTCACACCACCAACGAGAATATCAATGTAAAATCAATCTTACATTTTCATATATAAATCAGTATTCAATTTATTTCACTTACTAAAATCTTTAAAATTATATAGATTTATTGAATTTGAGTTACTTTGTTATAGTCGTTTTTGCAAACTCAAATATAAAAAGTTTGCGTAACGCTCGAGAACAGAAAATTTTTACGGAATATATAAAAATTTCAACGTAATTTTTGTGGGTTAAGTATATTTAAAGGATATCATATATAGGCAAGTGGTTTCCTTTCTTTCAATCGATTCAATGAATTTTCTGAATGACTCTTTTGTGTTATAATATGTGCATAGCTATCGCTAAAATCAAACGAATAATTTACTATTTCCGAAGAATGTATATTGAAAGGAGAGTTTTTCTTCACCGTTCTTATTCATTGTTACGAGATATTCATAACTCACCGCTGAAATTCTGTCTTTGCTCACAAGAGAGTTATTAATTTAACCATTGAGATGTGTTTTATTGCAGCTTTTACGTAGTAGTAAAAATAACAAACAAACAAGTCTTATTTTTTTAAACTTAATAACTATTTTTTCAAGACACAAGATTTATCATTAAAAATACACAACTTGTAAAGGTCTTAAAATCATACATAAGCAATAAAAAAATAATAAAAAAAATCTTGTACTGAGGGTGTTTGAAAATACACGTATTGCTTTCAGCGGGTCTATTCTATACAAAAGGCTGCTTTAGTCCGCTAAAACCGCTAACTAGGGTATGTTTGTATCAAATTATTAACACGTATTGTTTCAATTATAATTCGCCGGTAGTAATTTTTGTAATAAATGATATATTTTAATGGCATGTCCCCTGCTTGTGCTAAAATTTAGAGCATGAGCGATAGAGAGAGAGCGAGAGAGAGACAGTTTCAACTGATTAACTGATTACAATACAATTACAATTAGAATATTTCAATATAAAATGTATGTAACAAATACTAACACATTATCACGTTAGCACGTTAGCGGTCGATAGTCGCCTTTTGTATAGAATAGACCCGCTGGGCTAGTGCTATACTAGCCCAGATATAACTATAAAATAATGTTATCTAATAATCATACAGTTAACTTATTTTTAAATTTACTTAATAATGACAAGCATATCTTCAATTTAAATCAAGGTTTCTACATTAGTAGAGTATACATTTTATAACTTTGCACTTTTTTTGGACTCTACTATACTGATACGCCTCTTCGCATAAAATTGGATCAAATGATATTTAATTGTGTTAATATAATGTAGTAATAAATAAATATACAGATAATATATGTAAAAAATATATTTTTTAAATATATTACATCATTTTCATCCTAGATCCGGAGTGCAATGTTATAAAAAATATACTATAACTAAAATCAATAGTGGCTAACAAGGATGTAAAAAGAGGTTGTCAGTATTGACAGAAAACATCAAACACCACATCCCACTCAATCCAAGATTGTTTCTAAGATTTTCAACACAATATTTTTTATGTAATCTATTGTCAATGAAAAATAGTAAGTTCTTCAATAAATAAATTATAAATAATTACAAGATAAAAAGAACTTTTATATACAATGTTTTTAAATTTTCTTTTGAATCATATAAACTTGACTTGACTAGCTTAAACGATCAAAAAAAAAAATTGTACTTGATAGAAATAATACTGAAATGTCATTTTGACATTTCATATTGATTTCCATAGTAACGCACGTATATATTAATAATTTAGTTGCTAAGACCCCAGACCCCTTGCAAGCAATAATAGTGGATTAGATTACGGATTTCTTCCGAAATAACTTTTCATACAAAACAGAATTAACTGAAAATGAATTCAATTCTACTTATAGATGGCTAAAAGTATTAAAAAATGCATTGGTATCGTGCTCTGATATATTCTAAAAGTTGTCTAGCTAGTCGAGAAGGTAGTTAAAAATCGATTGCAAGATTTGTACTGGATAAATAACCACCGGACAAATAAGAATACGACCTAATAAAAACGTTGTAAAATGAAAATTTATTTGAAAACTAATTGCAAAAAAAACAATAATTAAACTAAAAATATTTAATATAAATGGTCGCTATAGTAGAAGTTAGTCATTTGTTTTAGCAATAAAAGACTATGAATTTGAATTTGGACAGCTGGATGAAAATATTGACATGTTTTATAATCGAAATATAAATCAGGATTCAGTGATTGGAAATTTGCAATGTTCTATTTTTTCTCTTGTCTATTTAAATTTCCTAAATAAGAGGGATGGAGTGTTTGGATAATAAAATGATCCATATTTTCAACATTCACATACTTTATATGAATTGGAAATGTTGATTTCATAACTTAAAGCCCCCCATGCAATATAACGGTCAAAACAAAGACTTTTGGGTATCTTTGGAAGCTAAACATGAACATTTAGATTTTTCAGGAATTACGTATATGTCATTATGATTTATTGCCTTTTTTATCGTAAAAATTAACATTTCGTGATCATAAAGAAAGTATTAATCGTAAAAAAGAGTTTTATAGTAAACATGTTGGCGTGATAGAATCTCCGACTTGCTTATGACGTGGCGATTTACAAGATGCCGATCACATCCTCTGGGAGTGTCTCCATATTATGTAGGATGAAAGCTTCTCAAGTCGTTCAAGTCAACCAAGGTCTTGGGAAGTTGGTTCTGGGACACTTTCGGCACAACTTTTAAGAGCGCCCAACGTTCATTACGCCACGTCATATGCCTGAATAACATGTATGGAGACGTAGCAAGTGGTGGAGGGAAAAGCAAGTAAACATAGTCGTTTTATAATTAAGATTTAACCCATATTTTCGTATGTACATAACATGCTCCATTTTCAAATTAAATTTATCTCGTCAACGCGTGTAGTACTTATACATATAATTTGTCTGTTATCTCATATTATATATTCATAAATATATACGGTAAACTTTATTGGAATAAGCAACAAATTGTTAATTTTAGATAAGTTGCAACAATTAAAAAATTGGTTATTACATGGATTGGAAAAGTTCTTTTTATTTGGCGTCATAAATAATTATTTTGCATTTCGGTGCTGTTTGGGCATAACCTGTTAACTGCAAAATGTTACATTTACAGGAGAACAATTTTAAACTTTGAATTAGACATATAAATCTCGGTTCATTTTTTTTGTCTTATATTGAGTATACCTTTGAAAATATAAATAAACGAAGAAGAACATGACAAAAATTATATGGTCAATTATTCCACTAATTGGGAAAATAATATCACTTATCAGTAATCAAAATATGATAAGTTTTTGGATTATGTTTTCACAAAACTAACCACGGTGTTTGTTTACATAACACCATCATATTAAGGTAGAGTTTTGAGCAGTTTTGAATGAAAATACTGATATCAGGTTATTACCAAATGTAATATTATAATACTATAATGAGCCAATTTTTACTCTTAACATAAAATCACCAAAAAAGCAGTTATCGGGTTATGCCCAAACCATACCGATTTATCTATTATTGATAATGTAAAAGCTTTCGAAATGTGTGTTTACTGGGTAATTCTCAGGATATTACGGAAACTGCAAATACGTCAGATTGGGTTTTAAACGCAAATAATTTTATTAATTGTGGGGAAACGAAATTATTTGACCAAACCACGTAAAACGATTAAATTTATACATCATATGAAAATATAATGCAAACAATGAGAAAGAAAAGGACGCATTTATTTAGGACTTGATTCAACCAAATCACACGGTCACTTTTCAGATTTTCAATAGGTAAAACGGCAATACAAAGTAAATTTCCATTTTTATTCCTAAAAATTCGTGAAAGCTTCTGAAAAAACTACAGTCTAAATTTTCTGAAAACTGACAGTTCTGAGTCATCACATCACCGCCTATCTCGCGCTCACAGAACAGTATTGATGCGTTGAGATGCTGTCTAGAAGGTATTATTGTGATTGTTTTATTAGCCTGCCTATTAGTTTTAAACAGTGTGGAAATAAAATATTACGAATATTAATTATTGTATGGCACTGAATACTGTTTAGATATATTATATTTTATACAAATTTTTGTTATTATTACTTGTGGTTTCATATCTTACCTACGGATATACGGAATATATCGCTATGAGGCAGAAATTGAAAGAAGAACTTTTCAGAATAAATTGCATGGCGATGACTTTTTATTCGCATACGGCGCTAACTGTGAATATTTGTAGACGTGTATTCCAGAATTTCAAATATATATTTTTGCATGTAATATCTGATTAATATTCTCACACAAAAATATTGAAATGTTAAAGGTAATGCATTTAGATAATGTATATAATTAAGCGAGATTTTGCATCACTGAAGTGTCGCTATTTTACCACGTTTTTCTTGGATCGTATTCTTGTTTGTCTGGTGGTTGTTCATCCAGTACAAATCTTGCAATCGATTTTTAACTAACTTCTCAACTAGCTGGATATTTGAAACTTTTAAAATATATCAGAACATGATGCCAATGAATTCTTTTAATACCTTTTGTCATCTTTAAATAGAATTGAATTCATTTTCAGTTAATTCTGTTTTGTATAAAAAGTTATTTCAGAAGAAATCCAAAAATCCAATCTAATCCAAAATTGGTTGCTAAGAGGGTGGTCCTAGCAACTAAATTATATATATATATATTTGTGCATTACTATGGAAATCAAAATGTCATTTCAGTAATCTATATTTGTTAGTTTGTTGCAAAATAGTAAAAAAATGATTTGTTGATAATTGCTTTATTTGTTCTAAATTATTAATACATAGAATTGTCAAGTTTATATGATTCAACAGAAAATTTAAAAACGTGGTATATAAATTTTTTTATCTTGTAATTATTTTTATTTATTCGACAATCTTGTAATTTACCTTCCCCAATCTTAATATGATGTGTCTCTGCCAGGTAGGGGTTTCGTCGAATAAAAAAGTTAAAGAATCACTGCTATAGAGACTATACTAAATACACACTGAAAAAAATAACATGTATTTTTGATAGCCACTAGAATAATGGTGATGAACCTTAATTTAAAATATGGCATATTATGGAGAAGAATATTTTTATTTTGTAGGGCTTCGACTTTTCAGTTTCACAATGGTGTAGGTTTAATATATTTGTCAGTTGATTTTATATCACCCAGCAGGTATCGTATGTACACAATATAAGGCCATATTTAATTTATTACATTTATATTCTAAAGGCTACATTTTAATTAAAGTTTTATTTTCATGTTTTGGAAAATATTATTTCAAAAATTAGAAATAATATTGTTATTCGTATAATATTATGTTTATAATAAACGCTAGCGATCGCCCACGGCTTTGTCCGCATGGAAATAAAAATTAGACGAATATAAAAAGTGAAGAAATATACTGATTCGAATTATTAATTTTTTTTGTTAGAATTCTTAGGTAGAAGCAGACTGTAGCTAAGTGACGTGAGCACACACGAGTTAACGGTAAGCTTGCGATACTGACAAAAATTGTGTAATGTCATTTTACCTGGTAATTAAATGTATCAAAATACGCTAAAGTTATCTCACTCGTATCATTTTGCACTACCAACCTAACGCATGTTTTTTTTTTATTTTACGTATATTTACACATTATTAAATCACGTGATCTCACGTATCTTTATTTTTAGCCATTTCGAAGGGAGCTACAATAATGACAAGTAATTAAAATAATAATTTTGTAGGGATTTTAGTATTAATTATTATTGACTATTCTGATGGTTCTGGAATATAAATTCACGTAATGACGTGCTGATAATCTGTTGCTGGCTTAGGAACTTCTCTTATTTTTCTTCGCTCATTACCCGCACCTCATCTCATATTGTGAAGAATTATTGTCGCCGAATGTGTTCAATTTCTAGACGCGCGCTACTCGATCCACTATTAGTGCGTTATTTCAGAGAAATTTCTTATGATATATCGATAATCGAAATGGATGAAAGAAACGGCCAGAGAAACCGACACGCCATTTTATTTTGTTTCGTGATGGCGACGGGGGTATTAATTCTTAAATCATGTAAAGATGATTAAAAAACGTTACACATTTACTTGAAAAAGAAAACATGCAATGAATATATCATTATTGTTACTAATAGAACAATAAACAGAACATTACAATTTATATTGACAAATTATATTTCGTTCGGCTCGCGTCATTTTCACAATCCACGCATCGCCTAGTCACGATATTTTTAATCATGCCTCAACTGAGGTATAGCCTTAACGTTTTGGTACAAGTGGGTTATCGGGAACCGCGCTAATTGTCATAGCCGATTTTGGCAAAATTTATGAATTCAAGAATGAAAACCTAACCTAACCTAACTTAAACTAACCTAAACTAACCCAATCTAACAAATAATCCAGTATATCGGTTATTTTCGAAATGTGTTTGCCACTGGCTTTCCCATAACTGACTTGTACCGAAGTTTTATTTTGTAATACCTACAACATATTATTTTTAGAATATTATTAAAAGTACTAACTATCTTATTTTATGATATGAGTTCGTATATTCCACGTATTTCATGGAATGTTAATATTACGCGTGCAAAAAGAAAATGTTTCGATTCAACAATTAATTAAAAATTCATACAACTGCAACGTAATTTATTCGTGATTGACACCTATAAAATAAAAAAAATTGTGCTAGTTTGTAATTTTTACATGACACGATTTATCTGAACTAAAAAAAATGGTATACTACGAGGGTGGGTCAATAATTCCTTAGAAAAAAGCATTAAAACAGTTTTTATTTTTGTATTTTCTTTTTATTTCTCAACATAATCTCCTTGGAGCTCAATACACTTGGTTAGACGTTTCTCAATTTTTTTTAAACCGTCAGAAAAATAAGTTTTCGGAAGGTCCTCAAAATAAGCATTTGTCCGATCGATGACTTCTTCATTTGAAAAAAAAACGTTGTCCACTTAGCCATTTTTTTAAGTTTGGGAAAAGGAAAAAGTCACTGGGGGCTAAATCTGGCGAATACGGTGGGTGGTCGACCAATTCGAACTTCAATTCTTCAATTTTAGCCATTGATCGTAAACATGTGTGAACACGGGCATTGTCCTGATGAAAGAGGATTTTTTTCCTGTTTAAATGAGGCCGTTTTTCTTCAATTTTGTTTTCTAGCTGGTCCAATAAAGATGCATAATAATCCCCTGTTATTGTTTTTCCTTTTTCCAAATAGTCAACGAAAATAATTTCACGTGCATCCCAAAATACAGTAGCCATAACCTTACCAGCTGATTTTACGGTTTTCGCCTTCTTTGGACATGGTTTGCCTTCGCAATCCACTGTTTTGACTGTTCTTTCGTCTCGGGAGTATAGTGGTGTATCCATGTTTCATCTACAGTCACAAAGCGACGAAAAAATTCATCCGGATTGCGTTGCATGAGCGACAACAGGGCTTTAGAGGCCACCACCCTATTGCGTTTATTGTCGACTGTGAGCAAACGCGGCACCCATCTTGCAGAAATATTTTGCATGCCCAATTTGTCATGTAAAATAGAAATGACGCTACTTTTTGAGATCCCTGTAACCTCAATTATCTCACTCAACTTTAATCTTCGGTTACTTAACACCATATCGTGGATTTTATTGATCATTTCTGGTGTAGTCACCTCTACAGGACGTCCTGAGCGTGGTTCATCCTTTGTTGATATACGACCACGCTTAAATTCATTTAACCAGTTATAAATAGTTGCAAGTGAAGGAGCAGATATGCCGTGAACTAAATCCAACTCATTTTTTATTTCCTTTGCTGTTAACCCTTTAATATTAAAATGTTTAATAACAGCTCTAAACTCAATTTTCTCCATTTTCCATTTTTCCATTTTCCACAAGCAAATTTTTTTTTTAAATGTACGAGAAACACACAACAACCCGACCAATCTGATTGAAACTTCGCAGCATACTGAATCGGTAGTGCCGCTGCATGAAAACAAACCGCTTACAGTACTAGTCGCGCCACCTGTTGGCTTTTCTAAGGACTTATTGACCCACCCTCGTATAATGAATAAAGTAATATGATTTGTTCATATTAAAACAGTCAATACTGATTTCAGAACGTTTTTAGTACGGTTTAACAATTGAGACTTAAATAAAAATGAATATATTATTAATTGTCACACATAATTTGAAAACACCTCAGAGTAGAACCCTCCCTAGTAGAAAAAATCTTTTGAAAAAAATACGACACCAAGACAATATTATGAATATGCATCTACTGGATTCGCGCCATGTTCTTTACCAATTAAATCATGTGCATCCTACCTAATTACTATGAAATTAACTAGTAGTTGTTACATTATTTTGGAAGCGCTTCACAAATTGCGTTAATTTTGGCATTCGGCTTTTGTGTTTTAAATCAAAGTACCTGTCAATTACCTTAATTATTAACCGATGTCAGGATTTCCTCGAATTTTAGTTATAACGTACTTGCATTTGAGTGATTCACAAGCATAGTGAATCAAGTCCGTTCTGATTATTTTTGAGTAAACTAAGTTCAAACATAATATTTGAGTATTTCTAATTCTGTAAGGGTATGATTACCATTCTAAAGTGTTATTTTTAGTACATTTAAGTTATTGTATAAGGGAAATTATACCCTTACAAAATAAGAAATACTCAAATATTATGTTTGAGTATTAATGTTACTCAAAAATAACCAGAATGGACTTGGTTCACTATGCTTGTGAACCACTCATTTGCTGATAATTTAATAAACATTTTTGTAAACTTTGATATTTACTGTTTGTAAATGGAAATAAAAATAACGAAAGGCTGTTTACGTCTTGCTTTGGTTACTAACCTTCTTATTCATGAGGTCAATGTTAAGATTAATATGGCAAAACTACGTTTAAAACACGACACATCTCTTTTGAAATCAATACATACGTCTGGGCATTGAATGGAGGGAGATAAGGTGCTATATTATACCCGAACTGGTCTACAGAATAACCCAATAAACATTTAATTTAGCTGACAATCAATGTAAACCGTTGGTGCTCTAATGCGACTGGTCTAGTACGATTCGGCGCCGGGACAACTGGGTGCCATGCAATAGAATGAAACTCGAAAATAAATAGACGGTCTTGAATTATAGGTACTTTAAAAATATATTCTTCTTCTTCTTTTACCCTGTCACGATCCAGCATTTTGCACCCCTTTTCTCAATCCATCACCAACTCTTGCGCCTCCCGCCATGCCAGACCTGCAGCGTGTCGATAGTTTTTGTAGCACCGCTGCAGAATGAGTGAGGGCCGGCTACGAATCCTAGGTAGCAAAGTAAAAATTCAAAAAAAAACTCCTGCAAAACTTTCTAGGTGAAACTACCCCATTTCTGAAGTAATATGATTTGTTATACAAAGGTATACATCATATTTTTATTATTTAAAATTTAATAATGGTATTTAATGAGTATAGAAATAATGTCGGAAATAATGGAAAAAAATGGCGTGCATTTTTTTTATATGGTAATCACTTCCTAATACCTATCTAGTATATTATAAAATAGTCAAAGACCACTTAGTATTTTTTTTTGTATTTTAGTATATTAAAGTATGTTATATAATATAATATTATTTATATAAAAAAAAATTGTAATGAAATCGTTTTTGAAAAATGAAATATAAAAGACCTCAGATCTTTTGTTATTTTTTGCTCACTCGAGTAAGTTAAATATCTTAAAAGAATTCATTTATATGTTTGTGGACTGTGGCTACTTGCTTCCTTTATCATTTTTATACATTCTTTTGTAAGAAATTTGTTTGCTTTTTTTAGATTATGCATTCCAAAACACCAAAGTCCATGTTACCAAAATAATAATAAAAAAATACAGCAAGAGGCTGTTTAATTTCACAATACTGGGCGATAGCCGGAGGGCGGGTTTATAATATAGAATCACATACAATATTATATTTTTTTTTTTTTTTTTTTTTCGACCATGTCCGATCCTGATAGGATCATATGGGCCTCCACAGAGTGGAGGTTTGTATTGACAGATTTTGTTTTTTACGAGAAATGGATGTCAGCCACTTGCTCAACCTATTAGGTCCATACCCTGACACACACAAATTGAAAAACAATTTTTGTACTTGCCAGACCCAGGATTCGAACCTGGGACCCACGGCTTTGTAGTCCAACGCTTATGCCGCGCGGCCACCGTGGGCCACCGTGGCAATATTATATACGTACTCAGTATTTACTTAGGTACTTTAAAAGATTTCAAACTTCAATAGAAAATTTTCATTCAGTAGTTGTAACATAATATAATATATAGAGGATTGTTATGAACTTTGTGGTCGAAATTCATACAGATCATAAAATAATATTGATCATCAAAAGTGATTCATTGTTCCTAAAATGTAATCAGAGTATATTTCATACATGGCCGGTTTGAGAAGTACCGTATCCAGAAATTTGTACGTAAACAGTTCACCGCAGGACACTTATTCGTGCGCCGCAGTACGTGATACATGAGTTCGTGTAACATTTAATCAAATGACGAGTTCTTCGTTCAACATTTCACCGTGGAGTATATTTGTACGTATGCTACAACATTTGGCAAATTTTATAAGATGTCTTTACTAGGTTAGGTTAGGTTAGGTTAGGGTTAATCTAATTGGAACAGTACTATTTGCAAACTATGGCCCCATTTTGAAAGATACGTACAAATGTATTCCACGGTGAAAAGTTCAACGAAGAACTCGTTATTTGATAAAATGTTATACGAACTCATGTTTCACGTACTGCGGCGCACGAATAAGTATCCCACGATGAACTGCAAGCGTACAACTTACATGTAACCGAAAAGTACAGCCACCCGTCTGCGAATAACAAATGCCGCTAAAAATAAAAAAAATAATTATATGGTAACCTACTAATTACACATTTTTTAATGGTACATGGGAGTTCACAGCTGGCTTTATACTCAGGTTATTTACTATAAGATGCATACGAAGACCTACGTCAGACACGTAAATTACAGCTAAACGTTGTGTAATAAATCTAATCTTTGATATAGGTAAGCATGTGTGCAGGTGTCTATGCAACCTCACTCTTAGTAAAAATATCTGGCCGTTACTCCAGGCCTCCGCATTTCATTATTACTTACTTTGAGCTGATACATAAACAATATTTAATATAAAAACATATCAATCATTAACGTTGTATATTTTAATGATTTGAAAGTTTATTTATATTCAGACCGGCGTAATTTTGTGATATTTTTGTTTCTGAAATTAATGATTAGGAGTAAATCACTCATGAAAGCTACCGATAATTATATATTATATAGTGCCCGGACAAAGTAAGTTGTGTAAAAACTATTACCTTTCAGAAAATAGCTTTTAGTAAAACGCATCGGAGAATACGCTATACATATAGATTTCACCTGTTAATTATTCTTTAATAATACAACCACAAAGAAAACAAATATTCTGTAAAAATGTTTTCTATTTAAATACGAAAATTTTTTAAACTCAGTTACATACTATTACATTGAGAGTTATTTAGATAATTAATACATTACATAGAAAAACAATAATAAAAAAAGAGTAAAACAAAATGATAAAAAGAGTAAAATTAAATGATAGATATATAAGTATGTGAGTGAATAAGGGAGCAGACAAGGGTTTGCGATGTAATATAGTTTATTAAAAGCCTTAAATGGAGATGGGCTGGACACATAGCTCGAAGAAGAGACAATCGTTGGACAAATCTATATAAATTGGTATCCAAGAAGTACAAAACTTCCGCAAGGTAGACCTTGAGGTCGCTGGATTGATGAAATGATAAAGTTCTGCGGAAGTACGTGGCAATTCAATGCACAGAACCGAGAGAAGTGGAAGCAGCTTGAAGAGGCCTTCATTCAGCAGTGGATAGATTCAGGCTGATGATGATGATGATATAAGTATGTATTATATATACACTAATAAAATAATAACTATTACAAGGTTTCTCATACTATATAAAATACCTCTTTCAGTCCCCTGGATACCTCAATAGTACCTAAAACAGAGACTATTACAATATCATTGGATTTCTATGCTAATTCGCTGTTTCGGATACTCAGTTGAACGGCACCCACCTGTTTTATCAGTCAAGCAACGACCGATTCAGCCACCGTCGTCAAAGCAAAAGGTCCCCGGGGTCAAATATCTCGAAACTCAGGGGACAGACAATATAATTAGGTGATGACAGTCGTATTTTTGGGCATTGTTAGACTAAATAGATTGAGTGTTAAAATCGAAATATTCCATATTTTTATGTATACTCATTTCCCCGCCGTAATCAATTCACATTTAACTTGGAGAGATGCAAGAAGATTGAGCGATAAGGAATCTTAGAGACAGTATGATACCCATATGCTTCACTCAATGAATAGAGATGGTGTAAGAAAAAGAATAAATGAAAAAAAATATTATTATTCGTACATATTGTCGAACTTTTGACATTTCTAATGTTGTTGTCATGTATTGATTTTCAAGATGACAATAAAAATACATTATGTGGAATATCTCATATTAGAAATTTCTGCCATTCGTCATCATGTCATTGAACGCAGTATTTTTTATTGAATACTATTTTGTGGGGTGAAAAACATTAAACTAAATGTATTTTCCAGTAAAAATCCTAGGTGTTTCCCTCGCGATCACAATTTGCGGTCGATAGGGATGCAAAATACAAACGTATAACAAAATACAGTTATATAATATACAATCAAATATAATTTTTATACCAAGTTTTAAAATTTTCTGTTGAATCATATAAACTTGACAATTCTATGTATTAATAAAAACTTTTTATTGTACTTGATAGAAATACTGAATAAATATAGAATACTGAAATATCATTTTGACATTGCATATTGATTTCCATAGTAACACACGTATATATTAATAATTTAGTTGCTAGGACCCCCTTAGCAACCAATAATAATAACTTTGCATACAAAACAGAATTAACTGAAAATGAATTCAATTCTGCTTAAAAATGGCTAAAATGCATTGCCGTCGTGTTCTGATATATTCTAAAAGTTTCAAATGTCTAGCTAGTCGGGAAGTTAGTTAAAAATCTTCAATCGTCCAATACAAATCTTGTACAAATAAGAAAGAAAATATACTGGATACACAAGAAAAAATCTGTACCGGACAAACAAGAATACGAGCTAATAAAAACGTGGTAAAATAATAAAAGTTATATACATAATATAAGTTTTATCATTGAATAATAATTTTAGATCGACCTTATAGTAATATTAACAAACACTCAATAGATAAACTAGAATAATGTACATTTTATTATAATATTACATAGGTACGATACCTCCAGCAGTTAATTAACGTTTCTGTCTGATAGTAAATAACAAAATACCTCTGGTATCATGTTTACAGTGATTTTGATTGCAGTAAAGATATTATATTATTATTAAGTGTTTATACATAGTAACTAATATGTAAATATTTTTATGAACCAGAGTTATTAATACATTGAATATTGTGAGTACCTAAGCATGGTTATAATTTTATGAAATGAATAATATTAACCTGGTATTATTTTATTCTATAAAATATATTTTTTTACTACTATTTCTGGAGCATGTCATGTAATTAAATAATATTCCATTATATTTTGAAAGAAGAAATTGAATGGCTATCATTCAAAATGGAATACATTCAAAAGAATAATTCAAAAAAGTGCTATAACGATATGGACAACTGCATGGCTTTATTATCAATTTTAAAATGGAGACATTTACAATAATATTATTTTATTGTATTAATATTTTATTGGACCATGTAATATTGATTTGTAAATAATGATGTATACATATTTTATATTCTACAATGTATAAAGATTATTGTGGCTTAGCTGCGAAATATACCTACCTCAAATTCATCATTTTAGACCGTAAGCGAAAGCAACATTTTAAAATTCGCTATAGGTTTTGATATTGTAATATCTTAATGATAAAATATATTTATACTCAAGACATTATTGTGAACAAAAAAGATATCTGAAGTAGTCGCCATCTTAGATTGAACATATCATACAGGTCAAAATTTTAAGCAAAACATCCAGTAAGCTATGATTGTAGAGTACACGAGGAATGTATTTCAAGTAACCATTTAATTGATTCTTTCAAAATTTAATGAGAAAAAATATGGCACAGGACTATGCTTCCTTAAATACATTTTTGGTCATAGAATATAATAATTGTTATGAAAGATGGTTGGTTGTTGGCTACTCCAGAAACAGAAGAGATGAGAGAGAGAAGATAATATTAAACATATTCATAAACTTCCAAAATATAGTGACTATGGAAATTGATTATATGTATTCAATTCGAATTTATTTAAATATAATAACAAAATTGTGGACTAGATGAGGATATTTTTTGTTGTTGTTTGTAATAAACAAAATAATAACAAATTGAAAAAAAAACAGAAACAAAAAATATAAAGCAAGTATGGTAAAAATACAATACAGACATTGACGAGTTAACCGAGTGGATTAAACTGACCGTATTTTATGAAATTATAAAATTATAAGTGGAATATATTTGGATATATATTAAATATCTGGATCTGAACCGTTTCCTCATCTCAAACGTATCAGACACCATTAGAGAGGGGTGAAAGATTAGTCAATGCGCTTTTTAAATATTTGATTATTTTCTGTATACAATTGTACTTACGTTTTTTTATAGAGTATATTTTCTTCTTCTCTCTTGTGAGGGTAATATTTCTTATAATAAAAAACTCATGTTGTGAACGTTTTGAATTTATATTTGTTAGGTCCATAATATTACGCTTTATTAGCTACAAAATGAGCAAACTGAAAGCTTCAAAATCAAATCAGGTGTGAGACAAGGGGATGCGCTATCCACTATGGTATTTAACCTTGTGGTGGAATCCATAGCTTGTGAAACCAACATAAGAGTATGGGTAGATAACGGTAAAACGCAGATGTGCGCTTATGCTGACAACATAGTAATTACAAGCAGATCCAAACAGAGGATGATCGACCATGGTGGCACTATGAAAATAAAAGCAGAAAACGCTGGGCTGCAAATAAACCAGTCAAAAACTAAGTATATCGAAGTATATATATAAGTGTCGAAAATTCTAGGCCGAAGAAGTAAACTTCTAATATATAAAACAATTATAAGGCCAGTGGTCACTTATGGCTGTGAGACTTGGTGCTTAACTCAAAACGAGGAAAACAAATTAGCTGTCTTCGAGCGCAAAATACTCCGCAAAATCTTTGGACCCACGTTGGAAAATGGGAACTACAGAATAAAAATGAACCACGAGTTGGAAGAGCTGATTGAACAGCAAACAATCATAAGATACTGTAAGTCCCAAAGACTACGATGGGCGGGACATGTGGAGAGAATGCCTGAAGTTAGAGCGCCAAGGATCATGACGAAGTGGCTACCCCAACGGAAGAGATCCAGAGGACGTCCAAGTAGGAGATGGGCTGACGCCGTAGAAGTGGACTGGCTTCATATAGGACGACCCGGTAACTGGAGAAGTGTGGCGAGAGACCGGAGTGAGTAGAGAGTGGTTGTATAGGAGGCCAAATCCCACCCCGGGATGTAGCGCTGTGGAAGAAGAAGAATAAGCTATTTGTTACAATAAAGGATTCTTTAAATTATTATTGGACAGAATTTACAAGATAATACTTACTTATTTACGTAAGCTGGCGCTACAGACAATTTAAGTCCATAACCGGAAATCTCTCTTCAGTCGGTCACACTCAGCCTCTCCGCACGATATCCGCCCATCTCCTCCGAGGGTAGCCCAGGAGCCGAGTGGCTACAGGAATCCCCGTTGATTAATTTTATAGAGAGCTTCTAGATCTATCACATTAATATTACTCTCAGGAAATTTATTATATTGGGCTTAAATTATTAGTAGAGCTCAGCATTTGTACGGATGCAACCGTTTTGGCTATATTTAACTGATCCGAGTAGGGGAGAGCAGGTAGGATTCGTACACAGGGAGCATTCGTACAGTGGCGATATCTTCACTATCCAATTCATTGGCGTGCTCGCGTTTGTGTGTGTGACTCCCGCTCATACGCATAGTGTAACCGCGGGGCAGGGCATCAGTGCGGCCAACAGCTTCGACGGAGCACTCCGATATGTGTTTTCGCTCTACGTAAGTATATTTTGTATTCACTTTTGAACACGCTTAACTGTTATAAGTTTTGCACCAATGTTATAAGTGACTTAGTATAGTTTATGAAGTGATAACTTCGTTTAATATGTAAATAGTAATTTTAGGCTAACTATAGCGGTTATTTTTATTTTCAATTAATTTGTTGATTTCTCGGCTTGGGGTACCTTCGTGCAGTTATGATCGGGGTAGATTCGTACTGTACGAATGCTCCCCATTCCTGACTGCGTGGCAGTAGAAAGATTGTTCACCAAACATATTATTGTTACAGAACCATGCCGCGAATATATGTGAAAAAGGGGAAAAGAACAGGAGACGTTGATGAAGATGCAATGATGCAAGATGCAGCCGTTAGAATCCACGTAAGGTGGACAATCAACTTCTACAGCGGGCCAAGATGCCAATGTGCCAGAAACTCTACCTGCAGAAACAGAGATTACTCAACAAGATCTCCCATGGAGTTCAGCGCCAGAATGACCCTCCTTGCTATCACCTACAATTGCGCCTGCATCTTCATCAACTGTAGGATTAATAACTCCAGAAATTATCCGGCCCTATCCCAGAGTGGACAAAAATGCGTTAAAAAAGTCAAAGAAAGGAAAACTACCAGGAAAATCGAGAATATATACAGATACCCCTGAAAAAATAGACTAGAAGAAATAGAAAAAGCAAAAAAGTTGAAGAAGCAAGAGCAAGAGAGGAAACAAAGGGCTAAGGAGATGAAGCGAGCATTACATTTACTGTCAGATACAAGAACCAAAACAAAAAGACAGAAGAAAACTTCAGGGACAACTAAACCAAAGAGGCAAAATAAAACTGTAAAGACTGATAGTCAGGATGAAACTGATTGTGAGGATGAGGCTAATATGAGTTTAAGAGAAATTTCTTGTTCTCCCATCGAAGAGACGTCTGAAGGATCAAGAAAACAAAGACCGTTTTATATTACCTTGGACAGGTGCTTAAAAAATATAGTCCCGTTGAATACAAAGTTTCATTTTTGAGGAAGAAGCCTCATACCTGGAAATTTGTCTTTTCCACTACCAAAGATGAAGGAACAGTTTACATATCAGATGTGGTATGTGTTTTCCCACTATCAAAATCTGCTTTTACAGCAAAAACAGCCCGGATAATATTTAGCTTCGAAAAAGACCTATCTATGTATAATGTTGGATAGTACAACTATTAAATACATAAGATTAAGACCTATTACTCTAATGGTAAATTTTATAATGTTGATTTATTCATTCCTTTATTAACAAAAAATAAATAAAAGTGTTATGTTTTTATGACTAAGTAGTTATAAGCACTTTAAAAACAATAACTTAATTATTATTACATGAAAACTGATTCTGTGTTAGCTTTGATCTCAATACATGATTATATTACATTGAATAAATAGCATTTTCTTTGACTGTACGAAGGTTCCCCATTATGTACGAATGTGCCCCACACTATGTACGAAGCTACCCCACGTATGGGGTAGTTTCGTACGTTTTCCATTTTTCATAAAAGTTACCGTAGCTTCGCCATGCTGATTTGTATCTAAACTACACTTCACTATTATTAAAGCCAAATATATTGGATATATAGAAGCATTGAAGTTATTTTAAAATATCTTACAGTTTTGTTTTTATACGGCTTAGAGTAAAAAGTGTACGAATCCTACCTGCTCTCCCCTATTCTTCGGAGAATTTTGTTTTCGAGTATTTGGATAGCTCTCTCTTATTTCTCCGTTAGGCTCGATGTTTTAAACCAATACAAAGTGATTGGAGCGATTAAATAGTATTTTAATTAAAAACTCTGTAGGTTCTTGTTAATATTAAGATATTATAACTGCAATATCAAATGAAAATTGTTAACGAACAGTTCAAATATTTTGTTCGGCCCATTTTGGGGGAAAATTTTTTAGAGTTTCAACAGAAGTAGCAGTGGGTCATCTCGTGTACATTTGTTAGATAAAAACGTACATATTTTGTACAACGTAAACCTCAATTTTATAACACCCGCGACCTTTTGAACATAGGAGAAATATTTCGCTGACCGGTATTAGCCAGAAATAATAACCATTATAGATAGAATTTTATTTATTAAATCTTATATATTAAAATTACAACTTTTGGTTAGTGCCACACCTGCTGCTGCTTTTTTGTAAGCCAATTTGATATACACGATTGCAGCATTGTTTCTGAGAGACGAAGCGCTGTATTAACATCTATTTGATTTCTCTGTTTGGTTTTTATTACTGACATAGATGAAAATTCACATAAATTCACAAAGTCGAAACGATTACTAATAATCCGATCTTTATAATTCAGATATGGATATTCTTTATCAAGGGATATCCAAAAATGAAAAAATAATTGTATTTTATGTCTAAATACCAGAGTGACATCAGAAGATAGCTCGATCAGCTTTTCTTCCTCAAGAGGATCAAGTGCGCATGATTTAATATCTTCCAAAAAGGGATTATTAAACCAGAAGTTAGAGGTCCGCCTTTATGTAGATCTTAATTATCAGAGAAATATTTTTTAACGTTTTCAGCTAACGCTTTTAAATGTTGGCTTATGATGTTGAATATGACTTTCTGGTTAATATCAGCAGCATTCAAAAATTCTACCAGCATTTTATCTAGTGCAAATTTCCCGAATCGTGTAGCGATATTTATAGTCGCTTGATAGCATGGTGAAGGCTTTTGCGGACCGGTAATAAATTCTTCCGGACCGGTACTGGTCCGCAAACTACCGGTTAAGCAATGTTTGCGTTTAGTGTAGAGTTTTAAAACTTTCATTCGTACAATTTGTTCACACAAAAGATGCATCTTCGTCTAAATTTTACATTACACTTCACGAGTTTCGTCTTCTTGAAATATATCATCAGTAATGTTTAAATTACTGCACTGTGATTGTGTGATGTTTACGTACAGTACACATATAAATGATATATAACTTAACAATACTGCCATATTCTGTGACAGATTCAAAAGGGTACAATTCAAACCGCTTCCAGTAAAAGCAACCGACGCTCTTTGAGTCGAAATTCTTATGCCTGCGCTTGGAAACTTGGTTCAGAAACGTTTCACTTACGTTTGATTGACGCGAGCAAAAACACCTTCTATCGCCCGTTAAGTAGAACCTCTATAAAACGAAAATCTTTGCAATTATTTGCCACACTTTTTTTTGGGCAATAGAAATGGGCACAATTTGCGGAATGAAAGCGATTATGTAGGTAATGATGTCTGGGGTACATGAAAAAGTGCTGGTTTTATTATAGTTGAGTTTGATTACATGTTTTTGATGGTAAAAAAAGCGAATTGGATATATTTAATTATTGTTATTGAAAATAATAAATAATATGTAGGTATTAGTAGAATTACTAGAAACAAATTTGATCGAGTGAGATTCGAGCCACTGTCCATTACGTGTTAATCTTGATGAGACAATAAAATTATTTGTACTAACACATATACATAAGGAAATTGAACAGACAACGAACGTCTTCGCAAGAGTGTGCAACATGATTTTTAAACTGTGCTGTTATGGCATCGTCAGGTAAATGCTATGTCTTTACGTATTGCGTAGAGTCATGGACTTTCACTTAAACGAAGAGAAATATTATTGAGGTTTTCAAAATGTTGGGTTATTGGAGCTTAGAATATCACGGAAAGATGGAGAAAGAAGAATAGGAAGAGTAAGCATTTCTTGGATGAAGAATATGACGTGTCTGTGGTTTAACCAAACTACAGAATCAATCTTCAAAGCCGCAATAAATATAAAGGATCGAAGTTAACACTCCTGTTACTGCAATGTAACCTTAGTTTACCCACTCCATTAAACTGTAAATATTTCAGTTTATATACCCACACTTTGTTATCTTGATATTTCAGCTATTCCTAGAATCACCAATATTACATCTAATTAAAATGTTATTTTTCAAAATCTATAGAATTATCCAGTATGTAAATATAATTCATATATATTCATCAGATTTCATTTGAATGCCATACATTATAATTGCACATTGAAAACATAGCTTGTCATTCTATTACGAACAAATGAGATAGATCAAAAAGTAGATGCGACAAAGAGAGGCATACTCAGTTCTGAGAAAGGTATATGAAAAACGCGGTGAGATCAAGATAATATTATAACTTGTAGGCTATAAGAATATATAGAAATACTCATATGATTATAATTAAGTTTTGATGCCGTATGCAAATATTTTTTTCTTTTACCTGCTGTGATATTTTCAATCTATTACGGTAACTCAAGGTGATATCACTGGGACGGACGGAATTTATTAGCATCGTAAAGGGTAGGTTAAAAGCCCCACCAAACCATATTCGCTTGCACCACACCCGGTCTTAATCGGGTGTATCAAAAAACATTTTGATGTGAAGCAACAGTATTTTTTTATGACTTTGAAAGTCTCAGGAGCAGTACTTTAAGACTGATGTCACCATGAAATCAAGTATGCCTTGACTGAATTTACATGATTTTAAGTTAAGAATGCCCATGGGAAAGAGGAGTATGTAGAAAAAAATTAAAAAAATGTTAAAAGTAATAAAAGTTTATACACAACTGCAGAACAATCTAAACGTCCAATTATGTCGAAAATTAGTAGAGTAAAATTTTTGCACCTAAATATTACCATCACAATTCAGACCTTTCTTTTATTCTAAGGTAACCCTGAAATTCTTAAAAAATTAAAGCCATATGTACAATAACATCACACTATGAACAATTTTAAATTGGGTTTTCCAGAAAGTGTTCTTTTTTTATTTAAGATTGTCTAGCAGCTGTCAGTTACAAAAATGTTTTTGTGCACTATACAAGCACATTATGAATGGTTAATAATGGCCAACGATGATTTTTGCTCCAGATATTAAGTGCTGTTCTATAATAAGTATGATTTATCAAAAATCTGTTAAAATGCTTTTAACATAGGCAATTTTGGTTTAACCCAATATGGTTTAAGATTTTATGTTTTAATATAAAAAAGTGTGTAAAAAAAAAGTTTTTTTGTTATTACTGAAATGACCCATTTAGAAAATGTATGAACAACATAATGGCGTAAAATTAAATTTAATAGTTAATAAAAAGAGTCTCTATTCAGAGAATATTGTTTGAACTTTTTCATGGTGATGCAAGAGGTTTTTATTTGAAAGTTTAATAAAAATATCTTCAGAAAAAGTTTTCGCAGGACTTTTGAAAATGGAACAAGAATTTTTAGAACATTAAATCGTATAATTATTTGAAAATAGAATATCATAAACTGTCGTATAAATAAATGTAACTGTAGTATAAATACATGAATCATTGTTTATGTTCCGAAGGTATTTGAAATATCTTTAATATAAGTTTATAAATACATTCCAGCGTAAACTTTTGACGATAGTATTAATTTAATAAATATTTAATTACGTAATATATTTAAAAACAATACTAAAACTTAACTTTTGCGATAAGAAAGCGATCTATTATTATACGAAACCCTATAATTACTAAAACTGATGCAACAGTTAAACTTTGATATTTGCTTTGCTAGAAATTAAAAGAAAATTGGAAAACTCACAACTTTGAATGTTGCACAGTTTATTAGTTAGTAGCTACTGGCGGGTTTCACTTTGAAACAAAGTAGTTTTTCACAGAAAAGTGTTAGGACAAATAAAAATGCCAATGTTGCAAATATGGTATTTTCTTTGGAAAAATTCAAAATATAGGTAAGTTTTGCTACTTTAAAAATAAGCTAGACATAATCAATGTGGCTTCTGAGAAAACATTCCCGGGATTTGTATGTAAACATGTGGCTATATAATTGAATGTTTATATTGAATAAAACTTGCGAATTTGGTTTCCTACTTAACGCATTATTTTTTTACAAAAAAATAAAATACACACTATCTATGACGTAGGTATATACAATAAACAAGGAAATATCATGGAAGACTAATTGAATTTAAGTTGTATATGGACGTACCCTCAAAATTTATTGAACTGGGGGGTAATTAAAACTGTATATTTACATAATATGTTAAATAATAAAATGCTTCTGCTAAATTATGAGAGGGGAAAAGAACAAAATTACGAATTCTCACACGTGGAAGGTGCAGACGCCGCAATTTGTGACTTTAAAAAATCTACATATTTGGTGTATTTGTAGTTTCATTAAGCTGTTACGGGTAGCAGAAAATATAGGGATGATATTCCTGATAGCAGCTGATCTTAGATGTCTTCATCACTGAGGATGGTGATCACTGAAAGCGATCCTGCACTGGTCTTTTTAGAATACGCTTTATACGAGACTCGACTCATTTTGTGGTTTATGAAATTGAGCTGCCTTAGGTCTGGACCATACATATGCGATGACTGTGAATGAATTAAATTCTCGAAGCAGGAAAGTAAACGAACAAAAATGGTCGACGGCTTTGGTTAGACCTGAATAGATATGGATGCTGGAGGCTGCCGAGATTCATATACTTAGGGCTGTAGCGCCAGAAAAACTTCATGAAAATAATATTATCTGCCGTACTAAAATTTTTTTTTTTTTTTTTGTGATTTTACCGAGGCTTTGACTGCGACTCGCTGTCATATCGCCTCTTCTCTTCTAGAAGGGGATCCTTCGATCAGGTTCTCACTCCTATTCTGTTAAATGGCTTTATAATTATTTTGTCTAGCTCTTCCGTCTTTCTTTCTTTCTTCTTTAGACGCCAGTGTTTTATGCACCAGAATCGCTCTCCTCCGTATCCATCCCTTCTGTATTTTCGATACATCGTGTAATCATTGAATTTCAGATAGTCTAATTCAGACCTCAGCCAAGTCTCTGAGATTATTGCTATTGAAATTTATTGTCTTATTAAGTAGAGTTCTATATCATCCTTTTTTGCTTCATACTTCTGGCATTCCATTGTAAAATCCTAATTTGTTTTTTATTATCCATTTTGCTCCAGAACCTCCCCTAGAATTTCCTTTAAGTGTCCTTCTTTGAATTGTTTGCATACCCAGTCCACTGCTTTAATTATTAGTTGTTTAATGATCTGCTGCCAGTCTCCCCCTTTCAGCAAGACTTTCATAATTTCTCCCATCGCGTTAACCTCTGTCTTCCCCTTTGAATTTTTCTTATTTTTTGTAGGCTTTACGCTACTAACTGTAGATATTATTGTTGAGCCTGAAGCTTCTACCACCGCTTCTTCTTTCTTTTTGTTTTCCTTAGTTTTTTGAATTGTTTCGCTTTCATCTCTTCCTACGATTTTTTTTTGTTTTAATATGTCAGCATAGCTATTATTTAACATATTTTTTTTTGCTTCCTTGAAAGGTATGTTCATTTTTTTCATTGCTTCTTTGCAATTCTTTTCCTCTTGCCACTTTGGGCATTTTTGGCTGTTTGCCGCGTGGTTACCTTTGCAATTGATGCACGTAATTTCCTCATTTTTTTCGCAGGTTTTGTGGTTTTCACCACACTTAGGGCACGTTTCTACTGTACGTCCGCAATTGTTCGCGATATGCCCATATCGCCAGCATTTGTAGCATTGCATAACCCTGAATACATACGGTTCTACAGCAAAAGAGACTCCATATATGTAAATTGTTCTCGGCAATATTTTCTCCCCAAATTTAATACTGACTGACGAGGTCTTTGTCAGCTCTCCTGTATCACCTTTTCTTGTCAACCTCTTAAGGTTGATTACTTTTGCATCACTTTTGATTTCCATTTGCAGTTCTTGGAGGTCCATATCAATATCGACTTTTCTTATTACTCCATAAGAGCAGGAGTCATTCTCTTTGGTCACAAAACCAAGATCTTTGAGTTCTCCAGCTTGTTTCACTTTATCTGCTTCTTTTTCGTCTTCTACTTGGATGTACGTCTTTAAATTTTTATTGTAAATTTTCTGTACTTTTACTCCTGCCTTATGCAGCATCTGCGCTATTTTCAATTTTAATGGAATTTTACTTCCCGTCGCTATCATGACGATGTTTTGGTTTCCCTTTGGAGTGACCCCAGAGTCTCTTCTGGGTTTTTTTCCAGAGGTCACCGTCTGCCATTCTTCTTCTTTTTCTCCAACCACTTCCTCTTCATCATCGTTTCTTTTCTTCTTCGTTTTTTTGGTTTCATTCACTTCTATCGTGGTGTTTTCCATTTTATTGCTTTTGCCGTTCACGCGGTCTTGGAATTCGCGCAACAGTGTGAACAAAAAACAGTGTGGACAACCCCTCGCTTCACAGCGTTTGACGCACTCCCCGCACAAAGTGCACTATCCGTGCAACAATAAATATTTTTCACTTTTTCTCAAGCACTGGCACTGATTGTCAAAATCATATGGGACCACACATGTTGAGTTTATTGTCAAATTCATTTACAAACAATATTATTTTTGTTGTATCCCGTATTTATAACCGTTCGCGAGTAACCAGGCGAATAGCGTCCCGAATACGCAAGCGAAGTTGTACAACCTCACTCCACCGCTGTTGGCTTCCGACTGTACTAAAATTACTTTAGTTAATTAAAACTTAAATTAGTACGCAAAATTTCACCTGCGGATAGATTAACAACCTTATTATCAATCTAGCTTCATAATACAATATTGGAAAAAATACTAATAGTAACCATGGCATTTCAAAACAATATTAACTATTTTGTATTTACCACAAATGAAGGGGCTATCGCAAGACAATGATATGCTACATAATTATGAATTGGTTGATTTTGAATAAAACCAATTCCCAAGGCATACACTCACGTTTTATTTGAGACAATTTTTAAAAAAATACACTGATGTCTTAATAATTATGATCAATGTGTGGTTTTTACAAATTCAAATTTTGCTAAAAAAAATGGTTATAACAATAATACGATATGCCATGCCAGTCAAAATTGGTATTGGTCAGTCATCCACGCCTTCTGCTCCAAACAAAATAATTAGATGTGAGATATATCGAACATTTTAACGAGGATACTAATTTTTCCTGTTACAATAGTGAACGAACAAGAACATTAAATTGCTCATATCTCCAAACTATGTTTCTGTGGCAAATCATTGTCTTGCAACCCCTTCAAATATCGATTTTTTAGGATTTCCCGAGTTGCGTTCCTGAGCGCTTCGGTCCATTTTGAGTGATGCTGGCATGATTTGGAATTTTTACAAGACTTGAATTTGGATACAAGACGACTGGCGAGCAGATGATATGGCCAAAGAAGAAGATATTTCTATTCATAAGATAATAAGTCTTATTATAGACATAAATGAAGACCTGTAAATATTTAGTTATTATAATGATATTCCACTGTGAATAAATTCATTAAATTTATATTAACATAGATAAACAACTGTACTATTTACGATCAGATGTTAATTATTATTTTTTAAGTGTACAGATACGTTTCCGGCGCTATTTACAATTGAGATAAGTGGAATAAATACGCAAGCAGAGTGGGCCAAAGATTATGCAAGAACATTCGCAATGTTTAACGACATTGTGGTCGGTACCTAATGTTTGTGTTTTATAGCGCTCTTAAGGAGAGTACGGCATTTAGAAGCCGTAAAATATATATAAAGTTCACTGTATGTTGATAGTAAGATCTAAGGTTTTTCTTATATACCGTGGGTATAGCAGATGTGCGGATGGACTAATCGGTGTTCAAATAGAAGTACATTTATTTGATACAAGTTATTTCACGTTATGTAATGTATGGTATAACACAGATTGGGTGAAATTATTAGGATATTTATTTATTCAGGACACAGTTATGTGACATTACATTGATTGGCCAATGTGGTACAAAATATTTGTTAGAAATAGTTTTCAATGATTTAAGAACCTATGAATGGAAAAAATAGTACAATTAAATAATTTTACGCGCAGTTCTTTTTTAAAATCTTATTCTTAAGGGCAGACGTGCTCAGCGTAGGTCAAAATAGAGCTTTTATTGCATTTTCAAACCATGATCCTGGACATTCCTTAAACGTTGTAGATAATCTATTTATATAATTTTGAAGCCTTGTTATCCTTTATATTTATTTTAAACATTTGATGACTGCAAAAAGTATTTTTATTACATAAAATAGTGTTCTTTCAAACCTCTCGCTCTAATGTTTTAGAAAATAGTCATATTTCAGTACATGAATGTGCAGCGGTGTTAAGATTTTTTACATTTATTAATTTTTAAACGCATTTATAAAACCATTAGTATAAATTATGATGAGATAATTTTTGTAAAATATTTACGATAAAAAATTATATTGATAATCTCTGTGATCTCAAATTTGACAAGAATTAGGCATTTTATTATTCAAAAAATGGGCAAGATTAACACATTTGAAGATAATTCTAAAGATATTAATTATAAGCTATGTCTTTGACCATTCAAGTGTTATAAACATACTAAGAATAATGGTTGCTTTATAATAATTATTGACCTAAGAATAAGGTAGTGTTTTTTTGAAATACGCCATTTCTTTTGTCATTCCTCAGTGATTAAGCTACTACATATGGCCGTAGCGTGTGTGAAACACGGACCTTAAGTAAAAGAGAGATCCAGAAACTTCCAGATCCACAACGTGGTATGGAGAGGTGCATGCTGGGCATAACGCGAAAGGACAAAAAGAGGAATGAGTGGATAAGGAAGCAGACATGGGTTTGCGATGTAATAGAGTTTATTAAAAGCCTTAAATAGAGATGGGGTGGACACATAGCTCGAAGAAGAGACAATCGTTGGACAAATTTAGTCATCCAGTGGTATCCAAGAAGTACAAAAGTCCGTATGGTAGACCTAGAGGCCGCTGGATCGATGAAATGATAAAGTTCAGCGGAAGTACGTGGCAATGCAATTCACAGGACCGAGATAAATGGAAGCAGCTTGAAGAGGTCTTCATCCAGTAGTGGATAGATTCAGGCTAATGATGATGATGATTATTTATAGAAGAAATTGAAATATCATCATTGACTAACACTGCTGAATACATTTCTATTCTTACTAGATCGACTTTTCGGACGCTTTCTCTCACTTGTATACTACTAGATAAATACATTTGTATAGCTACTTACGCATAAGTATTTATCAAAAATTATTACATTGCGTATCTTTGTATGTTTATTTATTATATTATTCATATGTTTATCCTTACACGCGATATCCAGCATGCATCTCTCCGTAGCACGCTGGGTATTTTATGTTTCTGGGTCTCTCTTGACGTTCTATGTTTCGCACTCATATGTGATGACAGAAAGTGTACGTACACTTTGTTGAGCGCAATGTGTTAGCTATGCCACTAATAATGTACCTATTCAAACTATATTATCCTGCCTATTTTATTTCATAGCAACAATAGGTACTGTAACTAGATAACTTCGATTTCGACACTGTTGGAGAATTGAATTTGAAACTTAGTACAGCGGAGTTAACTGGGTTGAACAAGTTCTCCTGTCAATTAATTCGCAGTAGCAATATTTAGCTATCTTGTAAATTAATGTCAACATGCAAGCAACATGTAGATATCTCAAACTATAAGTATTTTTATTAGTAGTTGGATCGCACACTATACCACGACTATTAATTATGGTGTGATGCTTCATTTACTATTTGGTAGTGAAAACATCATTTTGATTTTAAAATCATAATATAATATAAGTGGAATATTATTATCATATACCACTATATATATGTTGTGATTACTGTCTCTTGGCTATGTTGTTATTAACAAGCTGCTGAGAGATGATGAGTGCCGCATTAGTGACTAAAATTATTAAGTTATTTCATTGGATCAAACACACATTGAAAATACAGCATGTTTTTTACCGAGCGCAGGATCGAACTCGCAACCGATGGCTTCAGAGTGGTCGCCCTACAAAACTAATTCAAAATCGGGATAATATATTTTTGTCTTATTAGCTAGGACTAAAAATATTGTCATAAATCGAACGATTTTGACGGAGTTGTTTTTATTCAATATAAAAGTAATCAAAAAAATGCATTGTTCTGATGAAATTGCCGTACTGGCGAAACACGGTGGAAAATAAAATTGAAACTTTTAATTATAGCTTTGTAAAGCAATAATATTATTCAGAAAATGTATCTAAAGAGAATGACAAAGTATTATAAGTTTTTGATATTTAATAGTTACGATAATTTGAATTCTCGTTTTTCCTATAATAGACTTTCTTCTTTGACGTCTCCCCACATGATTTATATTATCTAATTCCGTATTTTTGATAACTCACTTACGTATAATATATGAATATACAAACAAATCACAGCGGGAAATTAGTATCGGAAATAAGCAATGAACGTTGCTTTGGTTTGTAGGTACTTCCCCGAAAAAAATTGGAGTTGGGTTAAATCCCATGTGCATATTCTTGCGTTAAATTTATAAGCATAAAATCAAAGAAAATAAGAATGAATAATATGTAGTTTCAAAATATTAAGGATAAAGTTAATCGTAATACAGATTATAGATTGGTTCAATCGTATGTTTGTAACAGAATGATTATATTAAAAGTATATTGTATAATACATTGAATACAAAAATATAATAGATGAACAACATCAAAACAATGAATGACACATCTGAAAGAACTTATTATACTATATTTTAAAGTAAAAAATAACCATAAACTATTATGTAGTTAAACTTAAAATATAAGTAAAACATGACACTTCTAAGTACGCATATTTTATCTGTGAATAAAAAATATTTACTTTTCTTCTTAATATTTTTAGTAACGTATAGTATAATTAAACTAGTTTGAAGTGTTCATAAATTGTCGCTAGATACCCATAGTAGAATTTACAAAAGCAATATATTTATCGACTGTCAGACTCAGATTATATATGTGTGGGTATTTATTTATTTATACAATTATTGTGGTCATAGCTTGGAAATTTCAAACATAGAAAAATGAATTTTATAATGTATTTCGAGCCATTTTTTTGATTTTTTTAACATTTCTTAAGTGCTACCCTTCGACGGTACGTTCCATAAAAGCTACTTCATAATACTATATTTAAACATATTAATTTGTTTATGTGAATGAATCTAATATACTTTTTACTTATATTATCATCAAAAAATGATGTTTTGACATTGGCGCCCCCTGAATATTGCAGCCCAAATACTGCGCACACCCAACTCCTCCGCTTGACGCGACCCTTGGGTGCGTCGTATAATAATTGATGCAATACATTAAATTAAAAACCAGGGCTCGAAATGGACCGGAGCGCACCGGAGCGCTGTTCCGTTTTATACAATGCCCAAAATTATCGTTTTGTCTCGTGGAAAAATATTTGACCATCTGAGCTAGATAGGCCATATAACGAAAAATCTAACATTTTATTTTTATAAAATACACATAAAATTGGATAACTTTGCTAATATTTTCGTAAATTTATCGAGCGCTCCGGTTCGTAAATTTTTTCATTTCGAGCGCTGTTAAAAACGGAAATTCTGAAAAGGCAAAGATGTATAGAGTTAGAGGAAGCCATGGCCCATGATTGTCGTGCTCCCGATGGTGATTCAATAAAGAGTTATGATAACATTGTGAGTCCTTAAATTTAATATTGGCATTTTGTAGAAGCTCCATAAACTCCCGGATTCATATTTACACACATTTAGATGTTATGCATACACACTTGACGAAAAGGTAGTGCCACTTTTCGAGGCACACGCATACAGTGACGTCCCGTGGGTATAGGCGGGTCATGTGTTTGCTTACGAGTGGTACATAAGGGCGGTGGATGACGGAACGACAATTATAACTTTTAAGAGCAGTACCGGTTTTTAACGAAGCAGATTATGCGGTCAATTTATTAAAAAGATTTGAAAACATAGTGTAAGTGATAATCGATGCATGAAAAATCCTGAGAACATCACTATTAATAATTATTATATTGTAATATGTTCATCCTTTTATGGCAGTTTTTTGCACAGGTAAGATTTTTAAAAGGGTGCCTCCAAACCTAGTTCCAAAGTTGGTTTTGTATAAATGCTTTAATAGATGTTTAGTAGATGTTGTGTATGTCAATTTAAGACTTTTGGTATAATTATCTGTTTAAGATAGCCGACATTAAATTATAAATTAGGTAAGTAGGTAGGTACCTAACAAATTTACAGATATTTTTAAACTAAAAAAATTAAATGGGACGGCATTCTAAGGCTGTTTAAGCGGCATTTTGCCTGTCTTCACTGTACGCGTAATATGTCGCCGTTTGTGAAGCTTCTAAAAAACACCAATGTGTAAGGAGATTAGGTGTTAAAATAATCAATTGTTTTGCCAAAACATTAATATCTGCGAAAACGTTATAAATAATAGGGTTTATTTTAATTGATTATACTTTATCATTGTATTGGGAGCAGAATAAGAACGCCCCAAAATAACTTTTTGTCATAAACCCACTACAATTCCAGTCTCTTTAATAATAATAATGGATCGCGCTTTTTTAATCATTTTCTTTATGTTGTATTTTGAATCGTGGGAGTAGGTTGGTACTTATTACATATTCACGCAGTGGTATTTTAATCTTGACCAACCGTTGTTCTCATATTATATAATATTACTTACATATTCGAGAAATACAATCAGTGAGATACTCCGCATATTCCGTAATACATACAGATATTCAACCTTTTCGAATCTGAGAGAAAGTTTTTATTATTCATTTTAATTTTAATTCTCTATGTATTTATTATTATATAATCATATGGTTTAAAAAGAAAAATTCATTATAAAACAATATTCCAAAAATAAAATTACAGAATTAGTCATAATATAACAAGTCACATTCACAGTGGAGCCGGCAAGGCACGCAATAACTTCCTGTTTGACCTGGTGGATGACTGAAATTCTTCTGGAAAAGCCATACATTCTGCACGACTCCACTATGTCTTCCGTGGTTGAATCTCAGCACTCTCGCAAAGTGAAAAAACTCTTTCAAGCATACCTGGAATTTCCATATCGGATTTGGTTAAAACGCACGCTATAGTTGCGTGAAAGCATAAAGCCAGGAAGCTCGTCCAGCGGATGCACAACTATTAGAAGAATATTTATTGGGACTGGCTACTTGGTAATGATTTATATTGAAGCAAATAATATGTGTGATGTGGGACATGATTTAAAATTTATGACTAGCTACCGGGTATTTTCACTATTGGAGCAGATGTCCCGTGGTGTAAGACTTTCTATTTGGTAGTGAAAAATAAAATTAGTATAGTCGATTGTAATAGATTTTTTTGTTATTAACGTGTATTCATATTATTGTATTAATTCATTTTAGCTTTCCATATTTTTTTCATAGAATACTAAGTAGGCTACCTACTTAAGGGGGGACATGCTCGTCGAAGGTCAAAATTGAGTTTTTATTGTATTTTCAAACCATGATCCTGGACACTCCTTAAACGTTGTAGATAATCTATTTATATAATTTCTACTTTAATTATAGTTTGTCAATTTATGGCTACGGCCGTATGTTGTAGCTTAACTACTAGGGAATGACAAAAGAAATGGCGTATTTCAAAAAAACACTACCTTATTCTTAGGTCAATAATTATTATAAAGCAATCATTATTCATAAAATGTTTATCACACTTAAATGGTCAAAGACATAGCTTATAAAAAGTATCTTTAGAATTATCTTCAAATTTGTTAATCTTGCCGATTTTTTGAATAATAAAATGCCTAATTCTAGTCAAATTTGGGATCACAGAGATTATCAATATAATTTTTTATCGTGAATATTTTACCAAAATTATCTCGTAATAAATTATACTAATGGTTTTATAAATGCGTTTATAAATTAATAAATGTAAAAAATCTTAACACCACTGCACAGTTATGTACCGAAATATGACTATATTCTAAAACATTAGAGCGAGAAGTTTAAAAGAATACTATTTTATGTAACAAAAATACTTTATGCAGTCATCAAATGTTTAAAATAACTATAAAGGATTATAAGGCTTCAAAATTATATAAATAGATTATCTACAACGTTTAAAGAGTGTCCAGGATCATGGTTTGAAAATACAATAAAAACTCAATTTTGACCTACGACAAGCACGTGGGCCGCTAATGTATTTCAAAATTGGAATATCTAGCGTTAAAAATGTTACCTAAATTAAAATATATTATAAACATATATCTCAAAATACCCCTTTTTATATAAATATATTATCCAAAAGAGTTTAATTTAAATATATGAATATCTTCCGGTACTGTTGTTTCTTACGAGAGAAAACGGAAATGGGACAACTGGACGCCAGGACAATTGGACGACGCACTGTCGTAGACACGTATTCAGAACGTAGACGAGGAATTTTAATCAGTTTCTATCTGCTACTTAGTAGTTTTAATTCATTTTACTCTTAACATAATGTTTTTTTTTATTGCGGATTGAGAGTTACCATGCCTAAGGCTTTATATAAAATAAGAAACTCTTTTTTCGATGGAACTTAAACAGATGCACGATTAAATCATTAATTACGTGTGCATATTTAAATTTTCACCAACTATTAAATCATAAAATAATAATTTAAATATAAATAATAATATTAAATATATTTTTTTAAAGTACCTATAAGTACCTACCTAACGTCTATTTAATTTCGATTTGCGTGGCATCTAGTTGTCCGGCGCCAAATCGTCCTAGACCCGAGAAAACGTAGTATGACGCGAGACTTGCTATTTGGAAGTGAAACATAAAATAATTAGCAGAATGGAATTTTTTTATTTAAGTTTTAAAATTACATGGAATATATAATTGCCTCTACAAACATGTGTGAATCACGGCTACCTCACGAAGACGTTTCTTACCACATTTTTGTTTTTTAGGACAAATAGATATTAGTTACCTACTTGCTCAACATATTAGGTCTACACACTGGGTTCAAATACACATTAAATACAACATATAATTTTGTTTCCAAACCCAAGATTCGAACCCGTGACTCACAAAATTATAAGCCTGACGCGTGGCCGCTGGGCCATCATTGGCGGAACCGTGGAATAATATTATCATATTTTATCAAATAGCTCCACTTAAAGGAAATTTTGATGGTATCGCTAAAACGACAGAGATAAAAAGGATTGCGAGACTGAAATTGATATGTATAAACTATGTAGAAAGAGACAAAGCATCCTTAAGGCTACGATGGTGGAAGAAGTTTGCGGATTATGTAGAGGTGTCAAGATGTTTCTTTAAAGCTGCCGGGAGAGGACATATTAAAAGTAAAGTGATATTTTAATTTATGTAAAACTAATCTTTTCAACATTAAAAAAATTGAAGCACCTATTTAAAAATTATAATAAAAAGTAAAATTAAATTTGAGCCTCTACGCCGAAATGGGCACATTTTCGCCTACACTTTTTTAAATATTTCAACTGTTTTTTTTTAAATATCAAAATATAAAAAAACATTGTTTAAAATATTATTTTCCCCATATTGTAGACTTCTAATCTGTATATCCGGGATTTTATTTTAGTATAAACCTTATTAAACAAAAACCGACGAAAAAAAAAACGGAAAAGTGCCCAAGGCGAAATTTATTTTGAGATAAAAGCAATGCATTACACAAACATACTTTTCAAATTATCACATCTTGTAAAGAATAAATTTATTTGAATAGCCATTGAAAATTCCAGCTGTAAATTGGAACAATTTGGCAGTTCATTAGTACCTAATGCACAAAAATAATTAATTGCAAAAAAAATTGTAAAAATATCTTTAATGAAAATAAAATATACACATAAATAGACATGTACGCAATGGATCAGAGTTCAATTGATATTTAAAAAAATATTCGAATCAAAAAATATCAACGTATTTGATACACTATCGATTGAGAATTGCTCCGCGGTTGAATGGTTGGACACCCACGCTGTATAAAATTGAGAACAAGCAGGGTTGTGGTTTCAAAAGGCCTCATAGATATCGATTATAAAAAAAATAAAAATCATTTGAAGATATCCGAATATATTCTGCAGCCCCGTTCAGGGACAAGGAAGTGTGGCATTAAAATCTTTTCATTATGACACGTTTATAGCGCATGAAAGGCGGCCGTGCATAAATCACGGCTGTATATACATGGCAGGTGGAAATGGGGTAACTCAAATTATATCCAGATGGGTGCTTTTAATGATTATTATTATCATTATTTTTATAAACATAATACGATTAATTAATATTAAAATAATTATGATTATTCTATTATATGCGTAGAAGTTTGTTATTAATTAATGATATTATTAATACTTCATCGTTATCCTCACGTTTGAGGATTGTGATTATTTAGAATACTGCTGAATTCGGAATAAGCAGTCTTCATTTATTATCCTATTCCTTGAAAGTGTTGTGGCGGAAGTTATGGAATTTCCCACGGAATAGCTTAATAGATATAAATGATAAAGCAAGTGGCTATACACCAAAATTTAGAAGCCAGGCTTGGTTTATTACTCATAATACAGGGCTCGAAATGGACCGAAGCGAACTGGAGCGCCGTTCCGGTTCATAAGATTCTCAATATTATCGCGATGTCTCGTGGAAATATTAATTTGAGCGTCTGAGCTAGATATGCCACATAATAAAAATCGAACACACTTATTTTTATAAATACACATACAATTAGTTAACTAGGTATATTAACATTTTCGTAAAGTTATCGAGCGCTCCGGTTTGTGAAATTTTTCAATTCGAGCGCTGCCCATACAGGGTGCCGAGTGTCCTAAAATATCACCAATTTATGATTCCGCGTTTCGTTTATGTGACAAACTTCAATGTGTCTTATTCCTTCCAAATTAGGATTCATGTAAACCAACAAGAACCGGGTTTTATTTAGACATGAATTTCATGAATTTTACCTCAGTACTATACGATCTAAAGAGGAAAATATGTTAATTCATCGCGACAATTCTAAAAGTATATTTGAGGGATTTTTTTAATATTATGTAACTTTTGTTGGTTTCAGTCCAATATGTTTGCGTTTTGGCAGCATAAAATTTATACACTATAGTAGTAAATAATGAAAACATAACATTTAATTCATTTTCGACAACATAAACGTGTACGCTTTCTTAATACCGAAAATACCGGTATTTAACATTTTTGAAACCGGTATTTCGGTATCGATAAATAATTGAATACCGGTAAGGTGATGATGATGGAGTGTATTAAATATTATTACAAACATATAACTTTCCAAGCTTAATTATATTCAATGGGAATCTCAAGTGTCTTTAGACAACCCTGGAATATACTAATATGGTGGCTTATTTATATAATATGATATCGAATGGAAGATATTGTGCTTTTTGTAGTGTGTTTATCGACGATAGGATTGAAAATTTTGATTATGCTACACAAACACTCCAAACGGGAAAGTTATCAATAGATTTATGACCTGTTTAACATATAACATTATTCTTATATTAATACCATATTATTATAACATTTATGTTATAATTATTTATTAAAAAATATAGTATCTACTAAGGATATTTGATGGAATTTGAAATGATTTAAGTTTTTGTACTTTTTCATTTGAGTAATTTTTTGTGTCCCGGGTTTCTTCTTTCGGCATTTTAAGATATCTGAATACATATTATTATATAATATTAATATTAATACTATCGACTAAGGGTATTTGATGGAATTTAAATGTAAATTCTAATGAATTTAAGTTTTGTACTATTTCATTTGAGTCGTTTTTTTACGGCTTGGGTTTCGCCTTACGGCATCTTCAGGTACGCACACTCACCATTGGTAAATATACACTGGCCACGAATACAGTTAATTTTAACTTATTCACTAAATTAATAAGTACAATAAAGTAGGTAAACACTTTATCACCAACCTATAAAGTCAAGGATCAGAATAAAAAACAAATTATGAATAGTTGAATTATTTGTAAAAAACGCTAAAAGAAACCCTACCTAATTACTAATAACAATCAATGGGCGGAGTAATAGTAATTGCAATGAAGTTTACTAATGATAAATAACAATGGGTATTAACCCATAGCTTACGGGCCGCACAAAATTGTGTTTTTGCTAATTACTTTTCAAATGCAAATTAACACGTTAATTACAAAATTATTTAAAAGGGCCCGTAAGCATTGTGTTAATAATCCAGAATTGGTAAGAATGTCAAGCTTTAAAACGTTGTATAAGCTAAAGAAGTTCTGATTATTATGTATAACATCAAAAATGTTAACAGTTTTAGATACTTACTAATATATTATATCAGAAATAATGATAAATAACAAGTATGTTAAAAGCAAAAAGGCTTCTCTCCATCACATTCACATTCCGATAATATGTGCATACAAATTATGACATTGTTCTGATGGGTACATCATAAATTCTATTACATTTAATTAAAATAGTATACTGACCTACTTTATCCATTTATTAAATTAAAATAACTTAGTTATTTAGTCTAATTTGAAATTTTAGAGAGTGACAGTTGTGTATTTAAAAAAATGAGAGAAGCCCTATAACCTACCTACTCAATTATGTATGTTTAGAAAGATAGCTCACGATTCTTATAAAAATGGCTGCGACAGTATTATAGTCAATATAGAATGTCTTACACTCCGTGAATTACTCGGTTAGAACCTAAGGCATAAATCCCACCAAAAGTGTCGGATCGGGGCGAGCGGGGCGCAGTCGGCATGCGAAGTGTAAATACATAACCATAATCACACGCCTCTTGCCGCGCATTACCTCTAACCTATGTAAAAAGCGGCGCCGATCATATTTCGCCTCGTGTTTCTTTGCAAAGCTATAAAATTTATTAATTTATTTGTCCGCTCTAAATTCATTTTCATAATGATGTCATTGTGCTAGCGTAGTAAGTTATTATTTGCAATAACAATAAGCGATGTAAGCGCACGGTGTAGAATACATTATAATTTATTTATTTATTTATAAAAAAAAGAGTATTACGGCATTACAGCTTTTGGCCAATGCGCCATAATACATAATACATACAAATATATAAAAATATCTTAATTACAAATAACAACTAATATGACAATGCGGAATAAGCGCGCGCCTATACAACGACGCTCCCGCCACCGAATAAATTAGAAACCGTCGCGCCCCTTTCGCTGGTCACATTCAATGGGCCTTGACGTATTGGAATACATGGTATTTTTGTTTTATTGTCGTGCTATGACGTCAAAGGACGCCGCGCTCAATTCTGTGTGCGTTGAAATATAAGGCGTGCGAGGCGTTATGTTCGTCATACGCTGTGTACCTTCTATTGTATTCCTGGTGATTCACTGCCTAAATTGCAAAAATGAGCGAGCACCACCGCACGCCAGATTCTATATGCCCGGCGCCTAATACTGCTTATTAAATGGTTGTGCTATGACGGTGATGCTTTACGGTGGTGAGTCATAGCACTCTACAAAGTTTCAGTACAGCTTCAATGAGCTTCTAAAATATATGCTTGTCACGGATACCGGGTAAGTCTGGCCACATTTAAGTTGAAGATGTGACACTGAAACTGTGTTGGATAGGTATTCTGAATGCCTTTAAAGTGATTTAAACCGGCCTTTCTCTTATTCAAACTAACACCAAGCGTCTTGAAAAACCATTAAATACCATTTAAATGGTGCATACGACGAAGCGGAAGATGCAAGAAGTCTGGTGAGCAAAATGGATCCTTGAAGACGCTACTTAATATCCATAATAATATGTTTTATTCAAATAGACGCAGAATGAGAATTTATATGATAACAATATTATCACGAAACACAACTGAATCACTGTGGTGAAATCACATTGATATAAAATCAAACCACTTGATGTGTTTCTGTCAAACTTCCAATAGGCAGCGTTCGCCACGGATGCGAAGACATGTTTAAACATACTATGGACAAATCCACAAGTTATCTAATTCAGAACGACTTCCTGACTGTGATACAATTTAACTGGTGATTACGGAAACAGAAAATCAGAAGTTTTTTTAATCGATGTTTTTTTATTAGCCAAGGTCGGCTCTAGACTATAGTTACTACAGTTAAAAAAAATCAATGACATGAATCAAAAAAGTCACGATTAAATTATCGTATTTCGTTGAATCATTTACGTAACTCAAATAGTAAATAAGTAAAGTTTTTATTTCTTTTAAAAATCATTGTAAAATTCGTTTTTCAGTGAAACCTCGAATTTCCTGCAATAGAGCAGCGCTAATTCTATTCGAAATCGCTTTTTCATTTGCGCTATTTTCATTTCCTATACATCGGAAATGGTTATAAGCACAAGGAATATTCTCTAATCGTATTTTCCATCAGTACATAGTCACTAGTCACTATGTACCTATACTTAAAATGTTTATACATAGCTATATATTAACGAAAATGAAGGCTGAATATGTATATAGGCCGTGTCACTGAATTGTTAATTCCGATAGTAGTTGTAGTTAGATTATCTTAAAATACAATTAGGCAACCTGTATGCAAAAATGAAGATTTTGGATTGCATTATTACTATTGCAATAATTATTACCTTTAATTTAAATATACAACAATCATCATTTTCTATAAACAGTTTCCCATAATTCTATCGAAATTTGAGTAATATCATCATCACTATCATTGAAATTTACAGTTTCATGTCATAGCCTTACTATAGTAGGCTTAAATACGTAATAAATCACTATTTCTGATATTTTTTTTAAATGGCCACATTATGGACAAAATTAAAAAAAAACATATCAAGGCCGAGGCACTTAAATGTGAATTACGACAATAGTGCTATTTATTGATTACGAGGGTGGGTCAATAAGTCCTTAGAAAAGCCGACAAGTGGCGCGACTAGTACTGTAAGCGGTTTGTTTTCATGCAGCGGCACTACCGATTCAGTATGCTGCGAAGTTTCAATCAGATTGGTCGGGTTGTTGTGTGTTTTCGTACATTTAAAAAAAAAATTTGCTTGTGGAAAATGGAAAAATGGAAAATGGAGAAAATTGAGCTTAGAGCTGTTATTAAACATTTTAATATAAAAGGGTTAACAGCAAAGGAAATAAAAAATGAGTTGGATTTAGTTCACGGCATATCTGCTCCTTCACTTGCAATTTAATATTACAATCCCTTCGGCTAGTGTATACGTACTAAGGTTTACAATCCGAATATGATTCAATGTGTTGATATTGACGTCTTCGAATAAAAATGTTGATATCCAGGGATGCTACCTAAGTATTCTAAAGCATTTCTTATTTATTTAAAGCTAGTTATTTTCTTAAAATTCCAACAACTTCTAAGGACTCAGAATATTGCGTCAAAGTATAATATAGTATTAGACTGACTTTGTAATTAGAATATACTTGAATTATGATCGGAGTGACTTTAGCAAACAACCAAAGTTGTGTTTCACTACATTATCCAATAAATCCAATAGATGCGTATAAGATCCATACATATATTATTATGTCAACAAATTATTTTAAAATAATACCTAATATTAAGTACTAATTGTTTCAAATTATGTAAGTACGTATTGTTATGGATCTGTAACTCCCCTCTGTATAATATCTTCCCAATGACAATAAATTGCCTTTTGTTGATTCATCGATACCCTAAGTTACTAATAATGTACTATTGTTAAGAATATTCAATCGATGTGATTTCGACTATTACGATGTACCTACTCAATATTATATTATTGATCAACCCCAATGTATCCACCCTATCTAGCTGTGTTACTACACACATATAAACCCTTGTACATGAACTAAGCATCACTAATATTACTTACTTACTATTTCATATTAATACTATTGTAAATGATCCTTGGATTCATTCAACTCGGACCATTCAACTTGTTCAAACATAATTCAGCTCTGCTCTGAGTTGTTTCACTGCGGATCGAACTCTATTGAGTTCTTTCCCTTATATTTATACACCATGTAATTGTAAATTGAGTATTGACGAATAAACATCTCTGAAGATTAACATCCATCGAGTCTTATTACTGACATGAACCTTCCACTGGATCACGAGAAGGATCGGAGCCCGTTGGTAAGGATTTCCGTTGCCGAAAACATAACAGTATATTGATTTAAAATTATTATTAATACATAGTCACAACACGATTAGTGTAGACTCTTCACAATAATTTATTGTAGCACCACCGAACCACAGTGAGAAGGAATTGTGGGATATAACAATACATTTTACGATATATTATAATATATTACAATTGTATATTAAATATATAAATATTCAACGAGAACAAAATAATTTATCGATTCTTATATTATACCAAACACATTATGAACAACTAAGTAATTTTTCTCAAAATGTGTATTACGGTTATCTTATTTATGGTATCGTGGGAAACTCAGTGTGTTTGCAATAAAAGCTAAGTAGTATTGTATGCGATCATTTAAATAATTTAAGAAATGTTAAATAGTACGCTGTAAAAATATATTGGTATAGTAAAGTAAAACTACATTACCAGTTTCGATCATAAGCGAGGAAAAATAAGCGTTTGTTAACATATTTAGAGTTCATGTAAGCCATTTTAAAGAATGAAAAAAATAACGCACCATTTTTGCCAGAACCGGGATTAGAACCCGCATCTATGTCATCAGAGATACTTGTAGGTGCTTTACGATCAAATATTTTATTTTTTCATAACCGCTATTAATTGGAAGTTGACGATGATTTTCTTTTCAAATTTTATGGCTGGGTCACATCTTATTCGTTACATTACAATAAATTATTATGGCATGTGTTTCGATTCAAAATATGATTCTTTTGGACCGAGGTGGCTGGGTATAAAAGTAATTCATTAAAATACACAGTTTTCAGTAGGGTCTACTTGAATGATATTGATACACAAATAACTTTGTTAATAATTATTATGACTATATTTATTTTTATTAGAAAGAAATTGACATAAAATATACACCAACATTGATAAAATAAAATTATCATTTTGCTAATGTTGTGTATTTTATTGATTCACTGAAACAATATTATAATATTCGTATGATTTACATTTTTTTATTTTGTAGTAAGTAATAATTATTCCTTTCTTAAAATAGGCACAAGTTTTTTTTCCGATAGTTTTGAGAGTTTGCTTCTTATATTATGGTAAAACAAAAGTGCTACTGCTAAAAATATATAATTTGTCAGTTTTATCCGACAGTTTAAACCGTAAGTTTTGACCTTTAGTTTTAACTGACAGTTTAATCCGACCGTTTAACCGTCAGTTCTAACCGACAGTTTTGACCGTCAGTTTTAACCGTCAGTTGTAACCGTGAGTTTTACTTAGTTATGGTCCCAATATCGAAGCTCGATTTGATTTAAATAAAAAGAATTTCAAGTTATACACATTTATATTTTTATAAAAATCGATTTTTTTTTAAATAAATATAAAAAATATTAAGGCTGTACTTCAGCTGCGGCACGGTCTAAAACAATCGTGATTACGCTACGCGAAAATTGTGCAAACGACGCGTGCAGAACAAAACATATTTTGTCATAAAAATTCAACATGCGTCCATTTAATGTTATGTTTATTGTTCAATTAATAATAATAATAATAATATATTCATTGACATGTTTTATTTTTCAAGTAAATGGGTAACGTTTTGTAGTCATCTTCACACGACTTAAGAATAAATTCCCCCGACGCCATCACAAAACAAATTGACGTGTTCACAGCTCGACTTCGCTCTCCGATTGGCAGAGAGTTCGAAATTCCGTTGCACCTATAGTTGAAAATTATTTGCCTTTTCACTGAAGTATGCTCTTAAAACTATGAATTAGCCCAAAATCTCTACGTAAAACATAGAAAACTAAACTAAATTTTAATAATAAATATGACCATAAAATATTAATGTAATAATAATGAATAAAGACTGGGTCCTGCAATAAATTCAAATTTTATTACATTTTTTTTTCAATTGTAAGTTTATCTTTGACTTAAAATTAAAAGTATTTTTCTTTTTAACGTTTTTAGATACATATTTATTAATTAACACAGTTGAAATTGTAAATTATCAAAATAATGTCTCAAATTGCAAGCTGCGTATTTTTCCGCTAGATGCCTCTGGTAGGTAAAGACATCGCCTTACATATAACATATCCATATGGACACAATTGTGTAGGAGGCCACTGCTTTCAAGTAGCAGTTAATGCCATATAGCACTACATTTTTTTTATGGAACATTCATAAGTCATTTTTGGGTTTTTTGCAGTTACGACCCTAAAGATCTCAGTGTGCTATATATTGACATTCTAATGAATTTTAAAAGATAATTTTAAGCACTTTGTGAAACTGCTACATTATTATTATAAAATTTATCTCATGATATTTTATTTATAAACTATTACTAAAACTAATATGCGGATTACATACTATACCACGTAAAGTTTTATAATACCACAAGTGTATTGTAATATATTATTGGAATTTGTATCAAAATTGTTGAAAAGTTGCGCTGTTCCTATGCTTATTATTATGCACATGCTGTATTATGCAGAATATTATTATGCATTGTATGGTCAGTGTTTGGCTTAGAGACTTGAGTAGAATTTTATACTAATTTTTTGATTTAATAATTGCATTATCGACTTGATTCGAGGCCCCCTTTAAAATTTTAAGATAAATCGATTACGTCATCTGCGTTAAAAACCATCGCAGCCGTGTGTAAAAAGTATTTTGAATATTGTAATAGAAATAACTGGTGTTTGTAATTATCGAAATTGCTTAATATAATATTGTAATCAGACTATAATTATAATACAATGAGTATTTTCAAATATTATTATTTTGTATTTAATGTACATGCTAATAACGTTACAATGTTATATTTGTATTGCCTATTAAAATTGGATAATTAAAAAATCGAAAAAATAGTTTAATTGAAAAAAAAAAACTATTAAAAGAGTAGGATTCGAACTCACATATTTCACTACCCGGACGAGTGCTTTTATATTTTGAGCTATCGATCCATTCATGACTCTAATATTAAAACTTATTCCTCACATTAAAAACTCTCACGAAGAATTTCTACTCAATTTTACAAACAATCTATTTCAACACTGTATTGACAATAAATGCACAACATTAGACAATCTAAAACACAAATTTCGGTACTCATCATGTGTGCAAAATACATGTCGTATTACTTATATTGATAATTATTAAATAAAAAAAATAATATCCTGGAGCTACTGCCAAAAGTTTGTAATCTTCAATAAACTCAGTCTTAGTCTAACCTTGATTTAATTTAGATTTTTTAATAGATTTGAATACTAAAATTTTCGTTATGTTAAATAACCCACGTAATTTAAGAATAATACACAAAAGATCACAATTAACAACTCTTGGCAAATACGATTTTACACATTTACACGAATGTTCAATAATTATTGAAAGTAAAAAAGTTGGTAAGTGTCAACCTACAAACATTTATCTAACCATATATTGAAATCAACAGTTAATTAATACTTTTGTCAAAATTATGACTACCTTTCCGTTGTTAGATCTAATTTTTTATGGCATAAATATTTATCTAAATACACAATAATAATTGATATTAAACTTAAAATACCAACATTTGGCAGCAACCCCACATTATACTATTGTTTTATAATATTTTCTTGGTTATATTATTTTACCCAATGGGAGTGAAATGAAGTGGAAGGATTCATTAAATGTTTGAAACAGGTGTTTGAAATTTTTGTTTTAAGATCTTATAATTAAAATAGAAATCGAGACAAAATTTACATTTGAAATTTTACAGAATTAGCCGTAATTAATTTCATTCAATCATTCATTTTATCTCCTGTATTGATTTTGTTTATGTAAGAAATTTGGAAATTAGCAAGAAAAATTGCCGTATTGTGTATTTTATATATTATATAATATAATGGTAATTCAATTGCAATAATACATATTGTATTAATTTAATTGAATATAAAAGTAATCTGTTATTTCTTCTTCTTCCACCCTGTCACGTCCCAACATTGGGGCATAGAGCAAGCACAAGTTGGCGTCACTTCCCTCGGTCCATTGCCAACTCCTGCGCCTCCCGCCATGTCAGACCTGCAGCACGTAGGTTGCTTCTGTAGCACCGCTGCAGGGTGAGGGAGGGCCGGCAACGGCGACGGAGCCCTTGAGGCTGTGTCACAAGGGTACGAAGTGCCGCACTCTTTGGCGGCATCCGGAATACGTGTCCCAGCCACGTAAATCGTCTCTTCGTGATAACTTCAATCACCGAAAGCTGTTGTGTCTGCTCACGAATTCGGTTGTTTGTATCGCGGTCGTACCAATGTACACCTAAGATTCGGCGGAGACATCGATTCTCAAAGCTCAAAAGCCGAGACTCTTGAAGCTTAGTAAGATGCTATGTCTCACAGCCATACAGGAGCACAGGTAGCACGCACTCGTTATTTTTTGTTATTTTGTTATTTTTTACTAGGTATTAATTTATTATTATATATTACTAAAAAAACGGGAGTCTATTGAAATATGCTGAACTTGGCTATGATTCTGTATTGCAACAGAATAGGTATGATAGAAACTCGAGAATATTTTTGGTAGACCTTAAAATTAAAATTTATTTATTTTTATTATCGAAAATTGCAAATGATAAATTGAAGACATTTATAAAACGACATGATTAACATAAAGAATATCAAAATAATATAATGTATCTCTTCATATCATGTATCATATTACTAAGGTTGGTGATCATTGAATGTGTTGTTTGAATGAATTGTTTCACCTGAATCGATGGCTCTGATCCTGGTATTTCAGTCGTAGGTGCTAGATCGAGATCTGTACATGGAAAATCTTCAACAAAATTCTAAATAAAGTAAGTTGTACTCAAGACAATACGGTGAAATGGTGATCTTTGATTACCCAACATGCATATTATGAGCGTGTTACAAAACATTGAAGACTTATTTTTTTTATGTAATGCATATATATATATATATTGAAATATAACTTCAGTGAGATCCTAAAACTGAGGAAAAAGGGGTTGCATTTGCCAGTTTATAGAGTAACGTCTTGTAGTAGATAAAGATTCTAATACAAAGAAGAATTAGAAATTATGTATTGTAAATTTAGACTTGATATACGTTGAGAACCAATGAATATATCAATCGTAAAGATTTTCGTGATTAATCGCGTGGGATGTGGTATACACATTGTTTATTATAACTTCTCATTTTATATTAGGTATATTTTTTATCAAAATAAAAACAAATATATGTGAAGGTGTGGGTTACCTTATGATTCTTGTATCTGACATCTGATATCTGATAGCTAAGTACTAACATTAATTCCTTAAATTGTGTTGAAGCCGTTTACCTTACCAAAAAAATATTGTAAAAATTTTTGTTTTAAAATTTAACGAATTTATTTCATCTCTGAAAAAAATTTCTGTATAGACAACACCTAATGAAATATTACTCAAAAATCGTTTTTAGCCGCCATTTTATCAAGATGGCGTCATTTTCCCAACGATGCCAGTGACACTTGGTAGATACATAATGAGCGGGAAAACTGAGCAAGAGGGAGTAAAAAAACCGCTCTCTCTCGAATTACTAGAACATGCTCTATTTGTATGGCCTGACGACCAGACAGTAACCTATATTCCAAGGTTTTGAACATAATACAGCAGATTGATCGATGTGTGATTTTTCTTTGTGGATTTTCTCTTCCGCATCTAGAGGTCCATCGATTTAAGGCATTTGAGTTATGCCTGAGATTGCACAGTATGGTGAGGTAGATTTCGTTAAAAATCTCGAATGGAAATGTGCTAAGCGTGTGACTCAAAAATAAGACAATCGTTCGATAAATTTAATTATTCAATCATACCATACCCATAAGGTAGATGACATCTGAAAGGTAGATTCAGAGGTCGCTAGATCGATGAAATAGTTAAGTTTAGAGAAAGTACATACCAACACAGTAATATAAGAATATAATCAACTTAAATAGATATCTTTATAGTGGATAAGTTTAGGTTGATGATGATTTTTTTAAAATAAATAATAAAGAACAACTATTACCTTATCTTTTTTTTTAATACCTTAACATTCCACGTGGCATAATAACACTAGTATGGTGAAATAGAGTATTGCAATAGTAAAAGTGAAAAAATCGCACAAACACCAAGGAATGGAGAAAATCACCTAATATGACCTCGCCCAGAATCAAACTGAATCAGAAGCTAGTGTGTTCCGCACTGTACCATGATGGCATGATGATATCACAGTGTTTGCAACAATATACTGATACATCGAATAATTTAATGATTAATAACACATACGAAGTACCTACTTCCTAAACCAACTCCCATCTACGTGCATGGATTAATTCCGATATTCGGCGAAATACCTGTCAATCAATCCTCGTGTAAATTGGATATTGCACGTGTCGGTGATCGTCAGCGTTAAACGGTCACTGATTGGGTCCGAAAAGTAATCACGCCATATAAGCGTAGCGCAGGTAATGATGAGCTGATATGCAGACGAAAATGATTCCGATATTAGTTGTCGACGGGTTAATAGCTTTTTGCAGAAATTAAAAAGTCTATAGCTTCTGCGACCAACGTTGGTAGTGTATTTAAAAAAAATGTTTTTTTTCAGTTATAATAATTGTCATAATGGTCATACTTTTTTTTATCAAAATGCACGTTAAAATTAATATTTGCAGAGATCTCGACGACGTCTAGGAATCAATTAGTACGTATTGTTAATGTCTTGATTTAAACAAATACAAATTATGATCGTCAACAAAATAACACTTAAAATGGATAGTTTTTAGAAAATTTGGGCATGGTTAGAAATATGTAGCGTACACAGAATAGATTGATACATATACTTCCGATAGGCTATACCCCAATACACTACATTTTGATGCAGGGTTTTGAATCTGTGAATGTCCTACGAAAATGAAACACACATTATAGACGTAAAATAGTGTGCGTGGCAACCTGCAAAAACACCAATATTGAATGGGCGTCATTGGATAAAGCGAGAGCGGTTGTCAGAATAAAGATTAAGTTTAGAATAACGACGTATTCTTGACACGTGCTTAAGTGTATCCTATATTTTTCCACTTTCGAGATCGGTCGCCTGTTACTCTACATCCGTTAAGTATTTCAGTTCCCATTAATTATGTGTTCCCTGGTAGCGTAGGTAGGCTATTCGATAAAGCTCATCGCCCAGAATCCAGTGAATGTAGATCCCATTCAGTACACAGGCTGTCCCGTCCAATTACAGTAGTGTAGTAGTAGTAGTTAAACAGATAAGTATTATTATTAAATTTATTATGATTGTAAGATTGTTCCAAACTATCTAAATACACTAATAAACAAAATTAATATGTCTCTAATTTTGAAATATTGGCACTTTGATGTGCTTTTTGACTATTTATATGATACCTAAGCACCAACTAATAAGGATTTTTTTAAATTGTTATTTTGTATATTTTTTGTTCTAGCATCACTTAATAGCTACTAGACTAATATTTATGTAACTTATATATAACTTATAGTATATATTGATATCATATAAAACTTCTCCAAAATAATACACTTGCAATAATGTCTTATGAAAATGACTAAATAGCAGTGGTGGAGCAGTGAGGTGAGGTGTGGGTAAAGAGTCTCGTATTTAAATACAACAGTTGTTTGTCAATATACCTACGTGGCTGCATAAATTTCAATTCAAAGTCGAATTATTCTCTCTTTGTTAACCCGGTCACACATTGAAAATCGTATATACTGAGTATGGTTATAAATAAAACGAGTGCAATGTTGCATTTCTGTCATGGCAGGACAGAGATATTACGCGGCTAAAGCGTCAATTACATTGAGTTACTTTATGAGCTGCTTGTTGGCGAATTTACAATCTGCCTGTAAAGTCGCCCAGTATCTTCATCGAACAAGCTAATAAGCAGATTATAAACAATATACCGGGAAAAATTGAAAGCCGGTCAACTTTACATGCTACACGCCGGCGTGTGGGCTTACTGCGTCTGCGTAGTAGAGACATCACGGTAAATAAACGAACTACGCTCTGTCAAAATAGTAGCTGGCTTGTGGCTTCTCAGCAAATGGAAAGTTTTGTGTGTCATCATCACAATCGCAGTAGCTGAATTGCCCGCTTTTAAATTCGCCAACAAACAGCTCGTAAAGTAGCTCAATGTAATTGACAATTAAACGAAATTAATGAAAAAGCAGCTTTTGCACATGTCGACTGAAATTTGTTTCTTGCGACACCAGCTGTTTTTGTCTAAAATGTTGCATTCGAGCTGTGTGTAGGGGTACATTAAATTACATGTGTTTTGTGAATATCAATAAAATCCCATCGATATATTTGATGTGTTGAAGTGAAAACGAGTTTATATGTGCTACCCGGCCTATGTATATCAGTCTAGTTTATATTTTCGTATTTCACCCGGTCAAAAATGCTGGCATCGCTAGTAGGTACATATTCAATAAAAAAATATTTATCATTAACCTTATATTTTTGTTAAATAATAAAAAGAAATATTTATTTAAAAACATAATTTTAATTGTTATTTTTTTAATAAATCGTCACTTAATAATATTGGAATACTGAACAGTTTCGTCTTGGAATCATTAAACTGCATATTATGTCAGTAGTTACCAACCGTGTCTGGAAATTTGTACGCATGCAGTTTTCCGTATCACACTTCACCGTAAAATGTTGTATCGTAAATATATGGTCGTATATTAAAGACCGTCCATCTTTTTTGTGTCGTATAGTACTAAGATAAAATCCATGACTAAATAAAACACGGTTCTTGTCGAGTTACAGGAAGCCAGCGGCAAACAAATTTTGAAAATAGCCGATATACTGGATTATTTTTTAGGTTAGGTTAGATTAGATTAGAATCTAATAAAATTTTGACATTATTGTCTGCAATGATCCACGAATAACGCGTAATTGTTTCATGTCGTGATATAGATAGAGTATAACTATACGGTCATCTATTTCCGATAAGAAAGCTAACGGCTTACTGTGTTACGGTGAAATGTAATACGTACAATTTACATGTAACCATTACAAACATATTATTACTTTTAAGTCATACATTATTTATGAATTTTAATTTATTTCTTGTTTAAATTGTGTATTAAATACGCTATTTTTTTACACACCTACGTATTTTTGTACAGAATATATATAAATATTTATAATACTCTGTTTTTGTTTTGGAAAAGGTTTAAGAATTCTAAATCGCGTAGGTAGATATATTATTAAAGAAATTTTATATTTGTTAAAAATAGAGAAATATTTTTATGAAACACAATAGACAACATACCAATGACGTGGGTAAAAACAAACTCAGTACCTATTATTAATACTATAATATTATATAATTTTAAATTTTCCATATAAATTAAGTCAGAAAATATGCTTTTTTTTTCAAATTTCAACAGTTCAAATATAAAAAATAATATTTTGAAGTCGAATTCAGATGAACAAAATTCATGAAAAAGTGTTGTCATTCGCATGAAAAGATCATGTCAAAAAGGTCATTAAAAGGTCATCGAAAAGAAATAGTTGTTAATGAAAACAATAATATAATATATGTGCATATTTTGTAAAAAATCAAAGCATGAAAAAGAAGTATAATATATTTTATAAAAGGTTTTAAAATATATTCGATTACTAAAATTATTAATTGAGGAAATACTTTTACATAGGCACGTCAAACATTTTCTTTAGTAGTTGTTAAAAAATGATGACGGAATTAGGTACCTATCTACCAGTGGCGAAGGGTGGAGGTACGCTGTTAAGATCGACATAAATAGTGTACACTTATCTTTGTCAGTGATACTAATTTGTTTTTATTGAACTAAGAATACCAACTGCAAATGGTAACGGTTGGGTTTTTAAAAATTAATTTAACCTTGCCTAATCTTAACCATAATAGTTTAGGTATGCTTTGGGCGATTCGACAAAAATAGTGCACACTTTTTCAGTCATACTTATTTGTTTTCGTTGAATTAAGAATACAAATTACAGATAGTATTGGCTAGTTTTTTTTATAAATCACTATCGAGTATCCGTCATGCGTTGCAATGCCACCCAAAGAAAGAAAGTGTTTGTGTTTTAATTCTGTTTATTGAAGTGCTTATGGATACACAATATTTTTTTTGTTTTTCCGTCTGGTGCGTACACGAATAAATCAGAAGATTTCCCAACGCGTGTGCAGGCCACATCCAGTTGTCCATGTGAGAAGCATGGGTTTTCCAAATTTGGTATAGGAACGCATATGAATAGAAAAAGATAGAATAGAAGAAGAATAAAAATCGTACTAATTTAGAAACCTTCGCGGGTGTGCGCATAACAACTTACCAAAGTTTCATTGCAATTGGATGAATGGTTTAGGAACGCATACGAATAGAAGAAGATATAATAGAAGAAGAAGAAGATAGTTGTTTTAATTCAGAAACCTTTACGGGTGTACGCACAACAACTGACGAAAGTTTCATCGCAATCGGATGAATGGTATAGGAATAATACAAATAAAAGAAGATATAATGATGAAGAAGATGATGTATAATTAACTATTTCTTTTATTTAACGAATAATTCACAAGATTTAAGAATATACCATTCTAATAATTGAACATACATAATTTTTGGAAAACACTTTCTGAGAAAATATATTATAACCAATATAAAAAATCTTTTTTGAAAAAAGTAAGCCACCCGGCAGGGAATTGAACCCTGCATCTCTCATCTTGTAGTCGCGCTACATGACCCGCCCATTTCCATTTAAGTCTTTGAGCATGGTTTAGAGCGTCTGTGGTTTTTGAAATATTTCTTATTTTTGTGTGTCTTATTTTTTGTCTTTTTCCAATTAAACCTACATAATTAAACCGAATTTGTTTATTGTCTACGAGAATCAATTTAAAACTACAATCCCTTTACATGTTTAAACATTAGTTAGATCTAGTTAATTAAACGAATTGTTATCGTGTCATTTGGCTCTCTGTTTCCACGTCTTATGTAAACCAGTGGTGCCTTTCAGTTTACTCATTTGACAACCCGGTCGCTGTTGAATTTAACATACATTGTCACATTATATATTATTTTATCTAGTCGTAAGTTGTTATCAGTTATCTTTTATCATCACTAAATGTATTTGATTTCAATCAATAATTAATGTAAAACTTAAAAAGGCTGACGACATATTTATATTATTGGGGACTTAAACATGTTATCACAACCAAATTGGAAGCATTGCTCCAATACCACACAAGTGCATTGCACTCCTTACAATTTTATGAAATAAAATATCACTCAGTATCAGTGACTAGTTATTCATAATTCCTTATTGTGACTGTACGACTGTATAGGTTTGTGGTCAGTGATAACCAGGCACGCACAAAGAAAAATAGTATGGTGAGGCCATTTTAAAAATCCTTAATAATTTATTTCGTGGGCCCCTGAACTTTCATGGTTATTGAGATCTGTTGCATCGATAACACGTTATCTTATAATCATAATTATTAGTGAGTTACTGTCGAACAAGATCTTCTTGTCAACGTGTTAAAACTGTGAACTAATAACCCGTCCTGTTTTTAACCGCACTTTGACTGCTACGACTTCCGGTTATCAACGAGTTGTCCACTTGTTAAAACTGTGAATTAACAAGCCCCTCATATTTAGTTAATCGCACTTCGACTAGAGCGACTTCCGGTTATTGCCTAGATCTTCTTGTCGGACAGTAGTTAGTGTATATTTGTATCGTCCATACTATCTTGTCTTTTATACCTCAAATGGTTGTACCAATTCAAAAAAATAATATTCCATTTACCTATATTATAATATTTGGATCTTTTTTCATTCGTACCCCTTTTATATGCACGCCTGGTGGCAATCAAAAATACAGACATGATATTTGCATTCAGTTTGGGAACATTACTGTTATCATATTCTTCCTAGAAGTGCAACAGAATTATTGCTCAGTTTTTTGGATGGCGTAGATTAGTGAGACGCATTATTAATTTATATCGTCTCGATGTTAAGAACAGGCTCGCAAAATAAAATTACCTCAAACAACCAGTTCTACACAATAGCTGAATGTAACTGTAATGCCTGGTTGTAACTTGTTACGATTGCCACTGTATTGAGTAGAGGGGAGGGGCGGTGTAGATTAAGCCAACCATAAACCTTTTACGCCAGATATACGAGTAAGTAAAGATGAAAGGACTCAAAAGAAAGGTGGCTGACTCAAAAGAAAACTTCGTACAGAACCGGAAAGCCAAGGCCAATCAATCGGACCAAGTCTGAGTACGTACCTGGCATTGATTATTAGAAAGAATTCATTGAACTTTACGCAATCAGAATACATATTTAAAAATATTGGTGTTTTTCATAGATTTTTGTATTGATTGCAGGGATTAAAATATCGGACAGAATTTGTGATCATGGGATTTGAATATTTGAGTTAGTATATTGATTTTTAATAATAATGTGTATTTTAGTTATTTGCACCAATGTTTCTCAAACTTTTTCATGCCACGGCCCCCGAAAGCAGAAAATAAAATTTCAAGGCTCCCTTTCCCAAAAAAAATTAGTCTTTAGTAACAAACAGTATCTACTTTATTTACCATTAATTATTATAGGTACATTTTCATTAAAACTAATAGAAAATTTCATTTACTAGCTTGTGAAGCAAAAAAAAAAAAACTTAAAATTTACCACAGCTACATCCTACAAACACAATTTAATGAGAGGGGAATTATTGTATATTTTTATATAATGAATCAATATCCGATATAATGTTTAAAATGTTAATTCGCAGGGTTTGCTCCAAAGTCACCGATGGAAGTGACGACCTGTGTTTATTTTGTATTACCAGTAATGATGAAAATGCTATTTCGCATAGGTATGTTGTCGCAATTAGGTCTATATAAATTTTGTATAATGTTTTGTTTACTTAAACAATTTATAAATATTAGTAGATTATTAATGTATCCATATCGGATAAAGTATTGTGATCGCGCGAAAATTTGACTTCGAGATTTCGACTGATTTGTATCAGGTATCGTCCAGTGATCACATTTTTATAATTTTTTTTTTCAAATACTGAAATATTTAGCAGCTCCCTGGCAGGAGCTCCAGGACCCTCTTTGCGCCCCCCAGTTTGAGAAGTAATGATTTAGACAAATACCCATAAATAACATATTGAACGTTGTTTCTTCTCAGTCTATCCGATTCTTAGTTAGAAAATATTATTGTAAGTTCGTGAACTGGAATAGACCATGCCTGCATGTTTATCTTAAATGGATAATGAAGGTGATTGGTTTCAAAGTCGGCAATCTCCGTATTCCACCATATTTTGATAATCGCAAAAAAGAACATTATGCATATGTAGGACTGCAAAATAAATATAATATTTTCTTTTTGCAAACATATTATTAGCAAACAATTATAAAACGCGAATAGTAAAATAAAACGTTCTTGACGTATTTAAAACTAATAAAAAATCATAATAAAAGTTAGCCGTCTAATATAAAAATTGGCGGCTTATTGATATAATGACTTTGCAATCAACATCCATGTTAATTCTATTTAACTAACAAACAGAGCAAGATTTGATATTTTATGAATACACATATGTCGAAAAAGAACTGACAGAATCAGAATCAGAATCCAGAAAAAAAATATATAAAAACATTTAATATAAATGGAAGTTACCGACTTTTAAACATTCTCATGTAAATGTAATAAACTCCCAAATCTGTATCTGATAATCTTAATTTACTAACCAAGCAACGCATACCCTGCCTATACCCACGGGACGATACTGGAACCATAATACTAGGTATTATTATATTATCGAATATCCGTACTATATGATTGCCGTGAGCAATCGTAAGATGTCGTGACTCTCTAGCTAAAACAGTACAATCAGAATACATGCGTCAAACAGGCGGAATTTGGTTTCAACCGAATACAAAATTGGAGGTTACGGATAAAATCGCTTAAATTACATTTAATGACATGTTTATTATCATTGAAAAGTACCATGTATAAAATAATAATATTTAGGTACTTACCAATTTAGGTATGTATTATTCGAATCCAGTAATGACGAAAAAGTCACACGCATGTCAGGATTTATTACCAATCTTTCTTGATGTAATGTTTAAGCTATCGACCTTTTATACCTTATACTTAACCTTACCCTATGACCAAAAATATAAAAATTTCCTATGATAAATAAATTAATAACAAATGAAAAAAATAATATATAAGAAGTGAAATTATAACTTTGAATGAATTATCTTATATTTTTCATATTTACTAATGATTCATTGAGAAACAGCTATTCTAAAAATGGGATATTTCCGATGAAAATTATAGGAAATCTAATAGTAAAATTAACGATTTTAGCGATAACAATATTTGAGTGGGATTTTGAGTTTCAAACCCTAGCCATGAAGGCAAAAAGTTAAATCAACCTGCCACGTACCACACTCGGTCTTAATCGAGCGTATCACAATGCCCTACGAGAAGCATCAGCAGTTGTTTACGCCTGGGAATGTCTCAGGAATAAGCGCCCAAGTATCTTTTGACTGAATTTACAGATATTTTTTAATACAAGTACCCATGAGAAGAGAGTACCAAGTACCCATGGGTAAGGCAAAGCAGGTAACCGACTCCGAGTAAGGAAGAATCCGGGCTAAACTTACACACGTGTCAAGAATACGTTTTACCTCGATACTGAAAACTGCTCTCGGTTTATGCATTTACGCTCATTTAATGTTGGTGTATTACACACACTATTGCACGTGCATAATGCGTGCTTCATTTTTCGTAGGACACTCACACATTCAAAATACTGCATCAACATGTGGCGTATTGAATATAGCCTATCGATATTCTATTTATTATCTGTTCTGTGGTCACGATCCTATTTTTATAATAGCCAAGTATCCTGCAACCCACGACATACTGGCATACAAATGTATATTTTAATTTGACGAATAGGGGATGTTTAAAAAATGATAAAATTATAATATTATGTGGATTTTTAATTACTGTATTTTATTTTATTTAGTGTGTGTCAATAACTTGAAATTAAAATAATGATAATTTATTTTATTATTATGAATGTGCTGAGTTTGCTTCTACTTTTAAATTAGCAAACATTTCATTCGGTTTTTACTGCTCTAATTTTACCACGTTTTTATTAGCTCGTATTTTTGTTTGTCCGGTACAAATGTTTTCTTGATTGTTCGAGATTTTTAGCTTCCCGACTAACTAGACATTTGAAACTTTTAGAATATATTAGAATACGACGACAACGTATTCTTTTAATACTTTTGGCCATCTTTAAGCATAATTGAATTCATTTTCAGTTAATTCTGTTTTGTATGTTTCGGAAAAAAATCGTTAAAAGTAATATTTACTACTCACTATTATTGGTTGCTTAGGTGTCCTAGCAACTAAATTATTAATATATACGTGCGTTACTATAGAAATCAATATGAAATGTCAAAATGATATTTCAGTATTCTATAATAGTTATTCAGTATTTCTATCAAGTACAAAAAAAAGTATGTATTCTTCTTCTTACTGTGCCATCCCCTAGCGGAGGTCAGCCACCATCAAGGCGATCTTATCTTTGTCGTCTGCTACCCGGAACAGTTCAGTGGAGCTGCACTCGTACCAATCACGGAGGTTCTTAAGCCACGAAATCTGGCGCCGTCCTTTCCTCATGTCGGTAAGTGATTGTTTTTGATGGATTTAGCCAAACTCTCTCATTTTCAGTTGATGAGGTAAATCTAGTGAATCGAGTTTAATATTTCGTCTTTCGAGGCTGCTGTGGAAATATGATGGTCAGAAAAGCTTTAGGGATTCTGCTAGGTTTATGTAATTTTAAATTACCTTGCGAGTTTCACATAAAATTTATGCTGAAAAATCGATAAGTATTTGTTTTTTCCTATTTGGTGATTGGTGATGTTGCGATCCGTGACACGGAAACCAAAGTTTTAGATGTTTGTATGCTGTTAAAAGCTGTTATTTTTACATAATTCGCTATAATTTGTAGCAATATGTTTGCATTAGACGTTTAAGAATGTTGATTTATAAATTTGTATACAGGTCTCCGTGCAATAACAATGCATTGTATGACAATAAGTGAATCAGTATGATATCAGTATATTGTGTTATTTTTGGTAAATGCAGTTGAATAAAGATACTGCCACTGTTTATTTACATGCTTACTATTATAAATATACTATAGCTTGGTTATTATATGCATTTTAATTAAAAAAAATTTGTTTTCTGTTTGCTCGTTTTCGTAGAAAGTTTATTTAAAAAAATGTGGATATATCGAGAATGATGTGAGCCATTAATTGAAATAAAATCTAGTATACATTAATAAAGCATACTGTAAAATATGAAAAATATTCTTTTTTAGTAGAAATAAAAAACCTTACATACGCACGAGGCTATATTATGTTCTCGAGCATTAATACATTTCCATCTATTACCCTGTAATACTGTTAAATTTGTCGGTAAAACAGCTTTCGCTGGTTTGAGTCTTTGCTAAGAAAATGCAGTTTTCTTTAATTTAGTATTGATTCAAACCTACTTTTCAAAGTTTTCACAATATATTTGTATTTCAGAGCCAGTATTTTTATTATATTAGAAAGAATTAGCCTATCTCTTAAGTTATATAAATAATAAAATAAACCTCAAATTTTGAAAACGAAAATATCCATATATCAAGCAGTTAACAAATATTAAATTGCGTTTAGCGAACGTGTTATTTTTAGGAATACTGCCTCTACTAACGCAATGAGATATTACTTTTTAATTACCAAATTTAAATAGCATGATAATAATATCGAATGGCCACATAATCGTACGCGCTAGGTGCGTCTTTAATGTCCAATGTATTAATAATTATAATTAAGCTCAAACTATTCATTGGAACGGTCGTTGAAAATATGAAGCTATCCACTATGACATCAACCTTCTATAATGGTAGAGAAAATAAAGAATAGAAAAAAAATGTATTGCTTCAGACTTTTATGGTTATTTGCTGGAATATTTTATTTTTGGCGGTAGTGTGTCGTCTTTTTTCAACCTCTTTAATATTTGTTTATAATACAATTTGTTCAGATTACGCTTTTAGAAAATTGAGACAATCAAAATAAAATATTCACTTTTCTTAAATATGAATGAAATCGACGCAATGGCGTTCAATTAAAATTACCATCAATGTGTACTACCAACGCTTATGTATGCGTGTGAAATATTGACCTTCAATGTAAAAGAATTCCAAACATTACGAGTAGTGAAACCTGGAATGGAAATGTGCATTTTGGCCATAATACCAAAATAAACCAATGGATAAGGAAGGAAATAATATTACGTGATGTGATAAAGGTTGCTAGGTCAGTGAATTGCAATGGGCTGGACAAATTCCATCACACAATGGTACTTAAGCGCCCACAGGAACCCCCTAAAGCCCGCTGGATAGACGGACTCATAAAGTTCAGTGGATGTACGTGGCAGCGAAGAACTAGGAATCGAAAAGATTAGAGGAAGCTATGGGAGTCCTTCATCCAGCATTAGATTTACCCTAGATGATGATGGTAATGAAGATAGCTTCTTTCATAGCTTCTTATATTGCAAGGAAATATGATATTATTTCTTTTTAAATTTGCTACATTCTAGACATTTTTCGTGATAGATATATTTTTAATGCCAATAGTATTATTTTTTTACCTGTCCGATATATTTTGATGAAAAATTAGCAGAGTGGTTACCATTCATAACTCATAATACATAAATATTGTTTTAAAAATATTGACGAATGTGTTATTTTATATAAATAATATTAGGAAAGATTTTTCAAAAATTTATTCATTTGCTTTTAGCCAGGACAATAAGTAATTTATTATCACTAAATAATTTACATATTATTTCATATTTTACAACCAACTGATTAATAAATAACATTACAGATTCTCAATATTATTTGCAAATCATTCAAATACTTTATTTAATTCATATTAACTTTATACTAATTGACACTCATATAATGTAACACTTTGTTTTTTTTTAAATTTATTATTTAAAATAATACGAACACAAAATAGTAATAAAAAAAACATTTGGCAGACAACTGTCAAAAGGTGAAAAAGTTTATATATTCCCAGCCAAATAAAATATATAAGCCGTTTTACTTTTGAGAGTTTTTTTTAATTATTTATTTTTATAAAAAAAAATAGTAAATAAGTCTCCTCTTCAGTCTCGGAATAAATTTTTATTTATTCTTATAATATTTAACAATTTTAAGACAACTTATTGATTATTATTTTAAATAATATTCTTCTATTAAACTCAATAATATAATATATCAAATATAAATAATAGAGTCAGTGTATTGTAAAATGGTAAAGAAGCGAAATTTCAAAAATAATATTAAAATTAGTGTCATTCAAGCATTGTTAATAGGTAAAATAAGTTAATTCTCACTCATCCTATTTAAATAATAAGAATAAATAGTCGCAATATTTTTTTTTAATAATGATGATTGTATTTTTATTATTTTTATTTATTTTAATAAATTATAGTAACACGTAAGCAAGTCTCTATGTTAAAAGTAAAAGTTGTTAATGCGTTAATTTTATTTTAATATAAGATATATTTTACATGTAAGTTAATTAAAACTTGCAGTGAATTCAAGAAATTAAGATTGTTTCAATCGATTCAAATTATTGAGACTTTTTCGTACATAATTATGCATGATTGCCAAAGGCGCAAATGATTATAATTTATTGAATTTTGTAGAGGGATAATAATAAAGAAAAAAATGTTAAAATTATATTTGACGAAAAAGAGCACGTGTAAAAAAATATTACGTAAATAATAATAAATAATTTTCATCGATTTCCAGTTTATTGAGGTCCAGCATTGTTGTCTTTCTGAAAAAAGAATAAAAACAACACGATTATAATATTAATATTTGTAAACATCCAATGATTGGAAAATAAAGTATGGTCTTAAATGAGTGAAAATAATGTAGAACAATATAGAAATCTTTTTCTATTAACTTGTTAAAGTGGGCTCTAATAGTTTTTAGTCGATGGTCTAACATTGATATCTCATATATTATCTAACATTTAATATTTTTGACAAAAATAATTTATATTATCTTTTAAGTTAACAGTATTTTTGTTTTTATTTAATTTGATTACCTGATTTCTTATAACATTATAATTTCTCCTAACAAAAATATTGAATGTCAGATACGTGATGTCAATGTTAAACCATCGTAGTTCTAGTGCAGGAATTTTGAGGCAATCCGTTTAGTACAATTTACTGACGATTTATTTTAAAGAGAGCTTATTTTTAATAAATAATTTAAACTGCTTTATAAAACAAATAAATAATTAATAAAATAAATAATTTATAAAATAAAACTAGGCAAGTGAGTGATTTCAGCAGATGGGCTATTATTACATTTTCATTATATTGTTTAATAAAAATATTTAAAAAAAAATATATCTTGCATACAGACTAATGTAATGATTCGATTTATTAATAATATGTTCAATTCACTAATGCAATTTATCATTTGTTATAAAAACTGATGTTTCATTAAAAAAAATCGAGTGCCGATCGAATATCTATTTAATCTAGTGTATGGACCCAATAGATTAGGTGAATGACAAAAAAAACATTGTTACTACAACTAATATACAGTCTAAGATCTAAAATGGTTCCATATAATATGTTTTTTTTAAGTAGTAAAAACATTGTTACGTATTAAATGAAAACATATAAATATTATGATTGGAAAGATAATGCTCAACGTATTCGAGATGTGATGCTTGCGACGGATGCTAAGGGTGTCCTGGATGGAGTATTGTTCACTAATGCCTCGATACTGCAAGAAGTAAGCATCAGCAAGATACTGTCACATATATGCCCACGTCGTATTCAGAGGGTGGTTGACAATAAAATGGATAATGAGAATACACTGCATCCACCACAAAGTTTGAAGATGAAGATAATATGGATATACGAAGAAAGGTGATTCAGAAATTTTGTAGTAACTATTCTATCAGTTTCATCGAATTGTTCCGTGTAGAAGATAGTAAAGTAAATATCGCCACCGTTGGGGGATGGCGCGATAAGCAGAAGACATCTTCTAGAATGATTACGATCCAAAGTCATGAGAGTAATGATGAAGGAACAAGAGCATTAATTAATTTACTAACCAGCATTTTCATGAAGTTAATTCTGTCAGGCCGCCCAAGTAAGTCATCCATAGATAAGACGTCAGCTGATACTTGTTCTTCCAATGATTGCTGGTCAAATCCTTCTGGCCTGAAATAAAAAAAAACAATATATATATATTAACACAAACCATTATATCAAGACATCTTTTTATTAAAAGAATAATTCACAAAATTTATTCTTTTCATTGCCAATCAAATTTTACTGGATACCTGTAGGTCAACTTTGGATTTGAATAAATGGCTTTAAAATAAATATAAAAAAATAGGTTAGTAGTTTTCCATTTGAAAATTTTAAATACTAAATATGACTAAAATGATAAATATTGTTAATTGGGTCAGCATTTATAATATTATCATATATAAATTAATATTGTCTTGCATGAATATATGTGACAAATATATACGTGATGTTAACAACGAAGTCGCGAGTTATCTCGCTTGTGGCTTGACAGTACATACAAACTTGGTGAGTTAACTCGTTCATGGCATTCTTCAGGATAATAATGTGGAAATCTTTATTAAACATTCATAATTTGGAAACACCTCAGAAACTTATATGTTGGAAAAAATCGTGATAAAAATATGATGCCGGACTAAACTAGAGTCTCCATCGAATTTCGGTAAATGTGCTTTTTTTTAGAATTATTAATAACCATGTCCTTGCTTTTTCGTACAAGGTGGTTGTTAGTAATTTTGAACAATCTCAAACACCCAGGCTTTGAGAAAAACACATAAATATTATGTCCTGACCGGGAATTGAACCCAGAACTCTCGGGTGGAAGGCAAGCGCGTTATGCAATTAATCCCAAGAGCCGTCTGGTAAATGTGGTTTACTTATTTAACAACTTGCACCCCGCCTAATTACGACGAAATTAACTAGTATTCATACAATTGAAGCGTTTTTAAAATTTCGCTTATATTTGGGACTGGTTTTTGTGATTTGAATCAAGGCACCAATTTATTATCATGTATGTCCAATGTAGACTATTGCGTTTTTAAATATTATGAATAAAAAAAATTGGTAGTCAATTAAATTATTAGAAAGTGTAAGTATGTTAAGAGTAATATTAGGAGATATTCTGATGTCGGTTAGGAATCCAGGTCAGTAAGTATCTACGTATTATCTGTACTATGATTCAAACCACAAAAGCAAATTGCCAATATTAGCATAATTTGATCTTTCATTTAATATTTATGTACCTACATTTTATATGTAAGTATTTTTTTCGTATTTATTTATACATAGAAACTATATATATATATATATATATATATTATACAAATCTATTAGCATATTATAATAAATGATATGCGTATCTGGTGTAAAGCTTACATTAAAATTTTGGCAGCATTGAAAGCTCGTCTATCTTCGTTTGTATCTATATTTTGTAGTCCATGGCGACTTTGCCATATTGCGGCCTCACTGGTGGCATCTAGCGGCTGGTTCTGAAAATAAATCAGAAAATTTTAGAAAATTTCTACACAATCACAGATTATAATAAAAAGTGTTTCTAACAGCTTCCAGAGCAATGTTAAATCGTCAATAATTTGAATATTTTACTGGGTAATAGAAAAACTACTTTAAGTTGAAATATTAATAATTTATTTAAAAAAATCACCAAAATAATTCATATTACAAAAATACATTATAATATGAGTGTTTCACAACCATATTGAACTAAGTCCATTCTGGTTATTTTTGAGTAAGATGGGTTCAAACATAATATTTGAGTATATTTATAATTCTGTAAGAAGGGTATGATTGCAATTCTAAAGTGTTATTTTGAGTACAATTAAGTTATTATGTAAAGTAAATCATACTCTTAGAGAATAAGAAATACTCAAATACTATGTTTCAACCTAGCTTACTCAAAAATAGCCAGAATGGACTTGATTCACTATGGTTGTGAAACACTCTATATTCAAATTTATTTAAATTTTATACAATTCTATTTGAGTCATTGTTTTGGAACCCGGGTTTTGCTTTACGGCATCTTCAGGCATGTACAAATAATGATGTTCTATTTGTTTAAGTATACATCGATCAGTAATCAGTTATATTCGGAAAACAGCATCCAAATTGGTCTGACATCAATAAGCCTTAATAAACAGTACTTGCTAAATCAAGAGATTTCACGGAGAATTGAAGCTTTCAAGATGTGGCTGTATAGACGCATCTTCAAAATTTTTTGGAGTTGGCTTTGGGTGCCAAATGTTGAAGTTATTTGAAAGGACCGAGAAATTCTCAGCCACATTATGAGAGGACAAAAGTACAGCATTCCCAACTTATCATTCAAGGAAAGATCGTAAGATGGTGAGCGAAGCCGAAGACGACGTCGCATTTCGTGGCTTAAAAACCTTCGTGATTGGTACGAGTGCAGCTCCACTGCACTATCCCACGTAGCAGATGACAACGCTAAGATCGCCTTGATGGTGGCCAATCTCCACTAGGGATGGCACAATACGAAGAATAAACAATACTGTTTTTAAACCTTATTAGTACGTTATAAATTTAGACTATGCGAGAAGCTTATTCTTTACTTCAAGAGCTTTTAGCTTATTTTTCTTCCAAAAAAGTTCCCCGATCCCTAAATAAACTCATTATAAAATGAGGTCAATATTGTGAGAACAAAATTACAGTTACCAATAGATTATCGTATAACTATCTTTGCGAAGAAACGTTTATATGTTTCTTGCCAGTTTAACCGCGTTTGTCAGTGTCGATAAGTATTTATTTTTTTGTTAATGATTCCATAAGCTATCTTTTTAAACATTGGTGTTAATACAGATTATATATTTAATATTTATAATATTACGTTTAGAGCGAAAGCCATGACTGGCAATGAAGGTCTTTTGAGGTCCGGATGTAGAAGCCTTGAGAGAAACCAGCGGTCGCCAAGTGAAAGGGGTCGCAGCGCTTCAGGAGCTGCTCCCTGAGGATTTGGAGTTCGAGAAGAGCTTCGTTTACCATGAGCTGAAAATAAAGGGATCGTATTAATATGTTATAAAGTGTATGAATAAATTTTGATAGTTCCCAACATTAAATTTTCTAGTTTAATAATTAGTTTGGACAAAGTTTTCAGACATTTTTGATAGTGAATATAAATAATACCGTTGTGTTTTATGACGCTATTAAGAAAGAATTAAAAAATATAAAATTAATAAAACAAATAAAAAAATGTCAGTCTCACGTAGTGTAAAAAATTAAAGGTACATATTTATTTTCTTTTTGAATACTATCACATGCCATGAGGCCTAATACCAGTAGTGTAGTGATCTAGTTACTAGGAACTCCCATATAATTGTGGATTCGATGAGTGAGTTTCCTGGCTTTAGACTTATGGAACCCAAAACCTGTTGCAAAGCTGTTGCAAAGCTGCATGGTAAAATATAGTGTGTGCCTGAACTGAATCCGGAGTTAGCTTATAAAATGCACAAGTTAGGTTAAAAAGAGTCCTCACATAGAAAATGTGCAAAGATTCAGAGCACTGAGCATATTGTGGAGTCAGACAACATGTATGCCTTCCTCGGAGGAGTTTTAGCTTTATACTAGGCCAAACCGAAAGCGATGACTTTTGAATTTTGAACAAAAGTTTTTTTTTACTATCGCCATATATAAAATAATTAATAAACAGCAGTATAATAGTAGAAGTGAAACGGTCTAACATTCGGAATATAAGAAAATTATAATTACGATGACATCATAGGGGATTGAGCCCAGAGTTCCCGGATGAGAAGTCAGTGCCTTATACACTGGACTACATTTTCTTATACCATACTACACCACCGTTTGTTACACGACTTTTTACGATGATTGCCATGATTTTAATTGTAGCATAATGACAATTTACAGTTCAATATTTTTTAATATGAGGCCAATATAAATTCTTTATATTTTATAATATATTTTCAATACCGTGAAAAAAACATTGTGCCCAGAAAAATAATATATGCCTATGTATAAAAAAATGGTAAAAAGGTAATTCTGGGTAAAACAAATATTTCGATCGGATATATAACAATTACAAGAATATTTGCATTGTAAATTCGACAAATGACACGTGTCAAGAACAATTTGATAAACAGTTAATCTCGAAGGCACTATCAAAAAATATATCTTGATTATTATTGATGCGGATGAAGAGTATTAAAATAGAAATTCGAAAGAAATATAATGCATTCTCAAAGATTTGTTTTCAAAAACAAAATGAATTCAAATGGAAATTGTATGGAAGTGAATTACTAGTTATTCGGCAATTCACTTTACGACTAGATTTTCAGGAACGTATCTCAGTCATATAATGTCAAAGTACCATTAAATAAAAATGTATATAATTATTATAAACACAATAATATATTCACGTATGTTGCAATACCCAAATATATCAGATACAATAGTATGTATTATTGTAAAAAAATATTATTAAAGTGTTGTTTTTACAGAATGCCTACTGGCAAAAAAAAAACATTGGGCGCCAACGATATAAATAATAATGTATTTTAGATATACAACTTATAAAAATAGTGAACTACAATAATATTCTAGTAACTGATAATATATGTATGTTAGTATATTTACCTCCCCAACATGAGTGTCCGTAGCTTAAACAAGAGCCTGAAAAACAAAATCAAATTATAAATATTATGTTAATGCTTTAAAAACATACCAATAAGAAAACTGTAATATTATAGATGTGAAACTGTTATAACAAAGTTGGTTTATATTATATATACACAAAACTTAAGATGAATTAAGTACAACCTACTACGAAAGACATGTGTGCGTTTATTTATTGGTTTCAGACTTTTATACGGGGGGAATAAACACAATCGAAGAAAAGTAAACAGGCGTTTGGATACCACGTAACTCGTGAGTCTCAGTTTAATCTCTTTCGAAAGGGATTATTAGGAAGTCTATGATATTTACGATAGTTATAAGCTTTTCAATTTCGCAGAAAATACAGTTTTATTATATTGATTATAAAATTAAAGTACACAATTATTGACAATATGTATTTAAATATAGTTAAATGCCACTAATTTCTCAACAAAATAGAAATTATTGTTGAGAAAGGCGATATCTCAAGATATCGCTTCATTAAAAGATATTTAAGTGATAAAAATATAATATAAATAAATTATGAGCCAAATCTGATTTGCACTGTTTTAATTATTAATGCTATCGATTATACATGTACAAGAAAACTAATACACGACAATAATAATCAATAAGTCATAAGTTTGGTCAACATATTATCGACAATAGAGAAACAACCCAAAAAGCCTAGCGGACATATTATAATATGGGAAATGTAATTTAGCGATGCACAATTCAACTAGGAATTAACTCAATATATTATAATTGAATTATTGATTAATCTTAAAAGGGATTATTCGACTTTATGACACGTTGAAAAAATAACTATTTTGTAAAATTATAAAGAGAATTTTTTTCTACGTTGAATGGCATTCATTATTAAGTCAATACTTCATTCGTGACATTGATTTTTGTGACAAATTATCAATACTGTCAAAAAGAAAAACATTAATATTATACTTTTTTAAATCGTCACGTAAAAATTAGGAAAAATTAGTTGACTTTAACCCACATTTCTACAAATACGTTAATTTTGTTCACTTACGAAATTAACACGTCATATATTATAATATAGATTTATTTAGATTTATGATCTTATATCTTTTAAACATAGTAACGATATTAGAAAGAATACTGATTTTAACAACAATGTGCAGTAGATTTGGCGAACACAATACTGGCTAAACCCTCTTTGCTAGCAATCACTAAATGACAGCATCCAAGAGATTGAATTGCCTGATACGGATGAAACAGATTGCGCGTGTTTGTCGAATAGCATCAAACATTTTCTCATACAAAAACCAGTGCGAAGTTGGTTTATTGGTTTCCTTTACACCGAACTAGTTGATTACTATAGATAATTATCACAATCTCCCATTTTTTTGAATATACGAGATAATATCATATTTGATTGAATAATTTATTTGTAAAAAAAGTAAGTATTTAATTTTTGTTTTTAGATGCGTATTGATTTATAAAAAAAAACTGTGTCAAATTGCAAGCATGGTATTTTTCCGCTAAGTGCATCTAGTAGGTGCTGCATTCAACTTACAATATGGTATTTTAAACATTATCTTTATACAACCCCATAACCGTTTGTTGATATTAGCTACTTCAGGAAAACATTTAGATTTTACTCTGCTTACCGCAAATTCACTCTACTATAGGTAGCCCGTATTCCTTCTTATCTCACTGTATTATTATGAAATATTTATTTGTAACACATGTATGATATTGCACTCATGATAAAAATAGTATGAATATTAATATACATGATTGATGAGAATCATTAAATGAACACCAAATATATGTTATATGGGATATTATTATAAACACGTGATATAAAGTTATAGGCATGAGTTAATTTTTTTTATCACAAAGTGTAAACATATATATTTGATCATATACGTATCTATAATTAAATCACATATTTTTTTGTAATAAAATATTAAAGTTTATTTAAATTAGTATATTTATTAATGTAGATACCTACTTACTTAGTTTTAGGTATTTAAAAAGCTTCACTTGTTTTTTATAACGTAAAATTCTTCACCACCCCTATTTTTATCAAATTACACTATGACTGAGTAAATGGTTAATAATTATTGGTAAATCTAAAAAGTATATTCATGTCATAATATATAATATAATATAAACATAACAATCTATGAACAGGTAACGTAAATTGTATCAAATATAATTTAACTCATATTATAAACTACGTGTAATTATTAATTATATTTATTAAATTAAAATAAAATATTAAAATTGTAAAATTACAATATGCTTAGAATTAAAAGGTGAATATTAAAAATGTATTAAAATAATTAATCAACTGCTTAATCTGCAAACCAGTCACTTGCACTTTTGATCAAAAATAAGATTTTGATGGCATTTTCTTATAAAGCATGTTTTCTATGCTCACACAAAATTGCAAACTCCTAAGCCTATAAATAAATGCGTTATCGTTATTCACACAAAACAGCCAACTGCAGGTGCCTAATTTCCAATATCGTAAATTGAACAACTCCGTTCTTTATATAAATTTTCTTTATATATATATACAAGGGAAGCTAAAATAGTGTATTAATTCATAGTGCAGCTTATTTGTAAAAAAAATCTCCAAGTTTATTTTTGGAATTAGTAAATTATTATTTTTTTTCTCCTTCTTGAATAATTTGCACAAATTGAGTTAGCCGGTATATAGATTGAGCAGTCGTCATGATGTTTGAACATATATATAGTTTGAAAAAACTTCTGAGAAATATATAACCACTAGAAAAATTTTTGTTATGTATTGATGTATTGATTGATGTTATGTATTTTTATTAAACAGAAATACATTTTTACCAATCTTGTATATATTATTTAATCTCGATTAAATAATAATCATAATTATAAATAATATTTTTAACTAACTAGCTGTAGTACACGGCTTTATATACGTTTATCTTACTTAACATAACAATAATAATTATATTCTTCATTATTAAAATATCTGTATTTAGACATATCACATGTTAAGGGGGGACATGCTCGTCGAAGGTCAAAATTGAGTTTTTATTGTATTTTCAAACCATGATCCTGGACACTCCTTAAACGTTGTAGATAATCTATTTATATAATTTTGAAGCCTTATTATCCTTTATAGTTATTTTAAACATTTGATGACTGCATGAAGTATTTTTGTTACATAAAATAGTATTCTTTTAAACCTCTCGCTCTAATGTTTTAGAATATAGTCATATTTCGGTACAGAACTGTGCAGTGGTGTTAAGATTTTTTACATTTATTTATTTTTAAACGCATTTATAAAACCATAAGTATAATTTATTACGAGATAATTTTTGTAAAATATTCACGATAAAAAATTATTTTGATAATCTCTGTGATCCCAAATTTGACAAGAATTAGGCATTTTATTATTCAAAAAATCGGCAAAATTAACACATTTGAAGATGATTCTAAAGATATTTATTATAAGCTATGTCTTTGAGCATTCAAGTGTGATAAAAATTAAATGAATAATGATTGCTTTATAAGAATTATTGACCTAAGAATAAGGTAGTGTTTTTTTGAAATACGCCATTTCTTTTGTCATTCCCTAGTGGTTAAGCTACAACATACGGCCGTAGCCATAAAATGACAAACTATAATTAAAGTAGGGAGTAAAATATGTTAACGCGCGTGTTTGAACATGTACTTAACTGAATTTTTTTTTTATTTTTTTTTAAACGGTACATGTTCAAACACGCGTGTCAATATCATTTTACTCCCTACTTCAATTATAGTTTGTCAATTTATGGCTACGGCCGTATGTTGTAGCTTAACCACTAGGGAATGACAAAAGAAATGGCGTATTTCAAAAAAACACTACCTTATTCTTAGGTCAATAATTATTATAAAGCAATCATTATTCATAAGATGTTTATCACACTTGAATGGTCAAAGACATAATTTATAATAAATATCTTTAGAATCATCTTGAAATGTGTTAATCTTGCCGATTTTTTGAATAATAAAATGCCTAATTCTTGTCAAATTTGGGATCACAGAGATTATCAATATAATTTTTTATCGTGAATATTTTACAAAAATTATCTCGTAATAAATTATGCAAATGGTTTTATAAATGCGTTTAAGAATAAATAAATGTAAAAAATCTTAACACCACTGCACAGTTATGTACCGAAATATGACTATATTCTAAAACATTAGAGCGAGAGGTTTAAAAGAATACTATTTTATGTAACAAAAATACTTCATGCAGTCATCAAATGTTTAAAATAACTATAAAGGATAATAAGGCTTCAAAATTGTACAAATAGATTATCTACAACGTTTAAGGAGTGTCCAGGATCATGGTTTGAATATACAATAAAAACTCAATTTTGACCTTCGACGAGCATGTCCCCCCTTAAACTAAAAATAATTCCCACAGCCAAACCAAACATAAGATATTAAAATCGAACCCAACACAATATGGAAACTGTCGTAAAAATTCAGATTTGTAATTGGTAGGAGAGGTAAGGCGAGCAAAAAAATTTGTATTTTACCACGTTTTTATTAGCTCGTATTCTTGTTTGTCCGGTACAGATTTTTTCTTGTGTATTTTTCTTGTAGATTTTTAACTGATTTTCCGACTAGCTAGACATTTGAAACTTTTAGAATATATCAAAACACGACGACAATGCATTCTTTTCATACGTTTGGCCACCTTTAAGCAGAATTGAATTCAATTTCAGTTAATTCTGTTTTGTATGTTTCGGGAAAAATTCGTTAAAAGTAATATTTACCACTCACTATTATTGGTTGCTAAGTGGGTCCTTTTTTTTTTTTTTTTTTTTTTGCCAGCATTGTCATTCTTCACAAAAAAGGTGACATAGAAGACCTAGCAAATTATCGTCCAATAAGTCTACTCCCTATTCTCTACAAGACGTTCACAAAAATTCTCTCAAACCGTCTGCAAAATGTACTAGACGAGAACCAACCGAGAGAACAAGCCGGATTTAGAGGAGGATACAGATTTTTTCTTGTGTATTTTTCTTGTAGATTTTTAACTGATTTTCCGACTAGCTAGACATTTGAAACTTTTAGAATATATCAAAACACGACGACAATGCATTCTTTTCATACGTTTGGCCACCTTTAAGCAGAATTGAATTCATTTTCAGTTAATTCTGTTTTGTATGTTTCGGGAAAAATTCGTTAAAAGTAATATTTACCACTCACTATTATTGGTTGCTAAGTGGGTCCTTTTTTTTTTTTTTTTTGCCAGCATTGTCATTCTTCACAAAAAAGGTGACATAGAAGACCTAGCAAATTATCGTCCAATAAGTCTACTCCCTATTCTCTACAAGACGTTCACAAAAATTCTCTCAAACCGTCTGCAAAATGTACTAGACGAGAACCAACCGAGAGAACAAGCCGGATTTAGAGGAGGATACAGCACTATGGACCATATCCAAGTCGTCAGAGAAATCATAGAGCGGTACCAGGAATACAAACTGCCACTATGCATGGGTTTTATAGACTATGAGAAGGCGTTTGATTCGATAAAGAAATGTTCAATACTCGACGCACTCAGAAAACAAGGAATCCCTGGACGCTATATAAATATTTTCAATAATATATACAGTAGCGCAACAGCATCTGTAAATCTCCATAAACCATCGCGCAGATTTCCTATCAGCAAAGGAGTCCGACAAGGTGATACAATCTCACCTAAACTATTTACAGCTACCCCTGAAGACTTATTCAGGCAACTTGACTGGAATGACAAAGGGATCCCCGTAAATGGAGAATACCTGAATCATCTGCGCTTTGCCGATGACATAGTAATTTTCTCGCAAGACTCAGAAGACCTCCAAAGCAGAATGCAGGAACTCGCTGAAGTAAGCAACAAAGTAGGTTTGAAAATAAATGTAACAAAGACGAAAGTCATGTTCAACTGCTTTGCAGGCCAAAAAGAGATCCTCATCAATGGCACTCAGCTCGAATAGGTGAAAAGCTACATCTATCTGGGACAACAAGTATCTATAGATGGATGTATATTTGATGAAATTATTCGCAGAGTAAAGCTAGGCTAGAGTGCTTTTGGCCGCCTAAATAATGTCTTCAAAAGTGACCTTTCACTGTGCCTAAAGCGCAGTGTTCAACCAGTGTGTGCTTCCCGTGATGACATATGTGAAACATGGACCCTAAGTAAAAGAGAGATCCAGAAACTTAGAGTAGCACAACGTGGTATGGAGAGGTGCATGCTGGGCATAACGCGAAAGGACAAAAAGAGGAATGAGTGGATAAGGAAGCAGACAAGAGTTTGCGATGTAATAGAGTTTATTTAAAGCCTTAAATGGAGATGGGCTGGACACATAGCTCGAAGAAGAGACAATCGTTGGACAAATCTAGTCATCCAGTGGTATCCAAGAAGTACAAAACGTCCACAAGGTAGACCTAGAGGCCGCTGGATCGATGAAATGATAAAGTTCTGCGGAAGTACGTGGCAACGCAATGCACAGGACCGAGAGAAGTGGAAGCAACTTGAATAGGCCTTCATCCAGCAGTGGATAGATTCAGGCTGATGATGATGACGATGATGAAGTGGGTCCTAGCAACTTAATTATTAAAATATCCGTGCGTTACTATGGAAATCAATATAAAATGTCAAAACGACATTTCTGTATTTTATAATATTTATTCAGTATTTCTATCAAGTACAATGAAAAGTTTTTATTAATACATGGAATTGTCAAGTTTTAAGGGGGGACATGCTCGTCGAAGGTCAAAATTGAGTTTTTATTGTATATTCAAACCATGATCCTGGACACTCCTTAAACGTTGTAGATGATCTATTTATATAATTTTGAAGCCTTATTATCCTTTATAGTTATTTTAAACATTTGATGACTGCATAAAGTACTTTTGTTACATAAAATAGTATTCTTTTAAACCTCTCGCTCTAATGTTTTAGAATATAGTCATATTTCGGTACATAACTGTGCAGTGGTGTTAAGATTTTTTACATTTATTAATTTTTAAACGCATTAATAAAACCATTAGCATAATTTATTACGAGATAATTTTTGTAAAATATTCACGATAAAAAATTATATTGATAATCTCTGTGATCCCAAATTTGACAAGAATTAGGCATTGTATTATTCAAAAAATCGGCAAGATTAACACATTTCAAGATGATTCTAAAGATACTTATTATAAGCTAAGTCTTTAACCATTCAAGTGTGATAAACATCTTATGAATAATGATTGCTTTATAATAATTATTGACCTAAGAATAAGGTAGTGTTTTTTTGAAATACGCCATTTCTTTTGTCATTCCCTAGTAGTTAAGCTACAACATACGGCCGTAGCCATAAATTGACAAACTATAATTGAAATAGGGAGTAAAATGATATTGACGCGCGTGTTTGAACATGTACCGTTTAAAAAAAATAAAAAAAAATTCGGTTAGGTGGGATCACAGAGATTATCAAAATTTTTTTTTTGTCGTGAATATTTTACAAAAATTATCTCGTAATAAATTATACTAATGGTTTTATAAATGCGTTTAAAAATTAATAAATGTAAAAAATCTTAACACCACTGCACAGTTCTGTACCGAAATATGACTATATTCTAAAACATTAGAGCGAGAGGTTTAAAAGAATACTATTTTATGTAACAAAAATACTTCATGCAGTCATCAAATGTTTAAAATAACTATAAAGGATAATAAGGCTTCAAAATTATATAAATAGATCATCTACAACGTTTAAGGAGTGTCCAGTATCATGGTTTGAATATAAAATAAAAACTCAATTTTGACCTTCGACGAGCATGTCCCCCCTTTTAAAAACGTGGTATATAAAAAGTTCTTATCTTATTCTTTTTCGTATCTTGTAATCATTTTATATATTGATGTCAGTTAATACTATGTAGGAAAAGGAAATCAAATAAACATTTATGATGACTTTCATATAAATAGGTAGAGATTAAATAATATTATACTCGTTTAAGTCTGTAAGTAGTTTAGTAAAGTGTTTAATAGTATGCGATTGGCGCGACTGTCGTTAATGGAGTGTTTTGAAATGTGCATCCGTTTGAGTTAACGTTCATTTACAGTTTGTTAATTAGAAATGTCTATTAAAACTATCTGCCACAAGGTAGATTGAAACTTTATCTTCAGTGCCCAAGTGCATTCAAATTATGGCATCTGGTAATACTACGGATTAGAGAAAACATTAGTGTCAAAAAGTTTTCTGATTATGAACGAACGCAATTAAGAACGATGCTTTGAATTGACATTATTCTCATATCAGTCTATTCAAGACTATTCGAAATTGATAAAAAATTGCTATTTTCATATCGACTGTGGAAAGGAAAAAGGACGTAATCTATACAAAAGCTAAAATATAATAATTACAAGATAAAAAGAACTTTTTGTATATAACGTTTTTAAATTTTCTGTTGAATCATATAAGCTTGGCTTGACTTGACTAGCTTAAATGATAAAAAAAAATGAACTTGACATGTCATATTGATTTTCATAGTAACGTACGTATACATTATTAATTTAGTTGCTAGGACCCCAGACCCCTAGCAACCAATAATGGTGTCAAAATAACTTTTCATACAAAACAGAATTAACTGAAAATGGATTCCATTCTACTTAAAGATGGCTAAAAGTTTTAAAAATGCATTGGCATCGTGTTCTGATATATTATAAAAGTTTGAAATGTCTAGCTAGTCGGTAAGTCAGTAAAAAATCGATTGCAAGATTTGTACCGGACAAAAAACCATCGAAAAAATAAGAATACGAGCTAAGAAAAACGTTGTAATGTAAAATAGACTTAACAGGAAGTGCATGATAATTAATAATTTGGTTTTTATATGCCTAATTTGATATTAATTATTCAGTTATTTAAAAAAACAACAAAACTGATGGTTAAGTCGTTTTTACCACTTCACTACTTTTTTTTTTTAATTGCTAGATAAATTTAGATAATAAAGTGGCATTTGCAGCGTACATACTTTGGACATAACGTATATTTAGTCATGTACAATGTTAATATGCAATAAAACCTATTTTGAAAATACTTAGGGTTAAGCCCTTTTTTCTTTCTATAGTCGATATGCAATATTGGGGCAATTGGTTTCAATATCGATTAGCTCAATTATTTTTTTTTCATCGAATATAAAACAATGTCATATTGATAAACCACTGAATACAGTTCAATTTTAAGTAAACTACTTAGTAGTACTAAACTGGAGGTTGATTTCAAAGCTTATTTTTTTATATTCTTCGACCGACATGTTTTTTTTTAATTAATATTATTGAATTTTATTTACAAAACTATTATTTGCAAAAAGAAAACATATTATTATATTATCTTGCTGAACTAAATATGCGTGATAGTAAGGTATTTTAAAACGGTTAAATATGCAGGTAATCGACTAGCTAATAATCTAAATAGCTGGTTGTCAGTCTGACGGTCGAACCACATTGTGTAAATACAGTTAAAATGTTGTTTTGTGGTTAAAATGATTGTAGGTATATCGCCATCTTCGTTTCAACTTTTTATAAATGCGATCTATTTGCTTAGAGTTTTGAAGATTGAATACAAATAATATGTATATAAAGTGGCAGTGCCCCATGTAAATATTTTTGATGTAATTGTAAAACTTTACTGCATTGTAAGTTTAGTATCTGTCAACATATTTTGAAAGTATACTATTATTTGTATTTTTTTACAACCTGACTGAAATAAACAATTCATCTCTCTTTCTTCTGCACATTTATATATATTATATTTTATATATTATTTTCTCTCGTGCGTTAGAGATCAATCATGACAAATACTGTATTTACAATTTACTGTATATACAATACAAATTTGTTGTATACACGAGAATATAATTCTGGGTAGAAACGATGTCAATTGATAATCGGTGACAATAGGAGAAATCACATTGCATTCACAACAAACAGCATTGCAGAATGTTGTCTAAGCAGGTAAACTATTATTTCATTACAATAATGATTCAATAGATAAAAGCATGTTTGCGATACAAAAATAAAACGTCTTTCGATTCTTCTTTATCAAAATAATTTCTACACTATGTTAGTCTACAAAATGTATTAAATGGAAGTTAACATGGGTTTTGTCTCGCGGGATCGATTTTCTTTGGTCGTGGCAGAACAAATAATAAAAGAAGTTTGAAACTCGATAAAGATAACTGCCGTCAGAAATATAATTCTATTATAGGACAATGTGACACGTTTAAGACGAATAAAAGTTTAAAAAAAAACCTTTTCAGATTACGGGGACGTGACGGTAATAATAAATAAATATTTATCACCTAGAACCGTTCACGCTTTTATTTTGACAGGAATATTTTACACAATTAACTAACTAACTTTCATGATCGTTATTTGAAAAAGTTTGTAATTCTAGCTGGCGCTAATTGAAAGTAATAATTTATATTAACATAAAAAATTGTATTTTTTGTAAAATCAGAAAATAAAAGTTATAGTTTCGGGTATTCAATAAAGAATGAAAAAAGAATTTAATATTTGCTCATGAAATCAGAAGCCACAATTTAATTTATTCAGTTAATGCTATTCCAAATAGAAAATTGAGAGTGATAGTTGACAGAGTGATAGTGAGAGTAACACTTTCATCCAGGATGGAGAAGGTTGGTAGGATAAGCCAAGATCTGCCAAAGGTTAGAGTAGCAGAAGTGCCATAATTTTTAACTAATTTTAAATTTACTTTTTTACACGATTGAATTCGACACCCTTTTTAAAGCTTTAAACAAGTTTTTCGTTTATTTGTAAACGGGTTTTTTCCAAATCTTTATAATAAAATCATGCATATTGTATAATCATATGCAATATCAAAGGATATGTATTTTTTTGGAATATATATCCTAAATTCATGACAAAAATTTGGGCATATTACATTCATTTCATTAATTTATTCTAAACCTGGCTCTTTTAAAATTGAATTTATCACCCCAGTCTTTTATCATAATATTATTGTCAATGTACACCAGAGTTCCGCGCAAGCTTGCAAAAAATAGGTAGGAATTAAAATAAAACTTAATATGAAGTATTCATTATCTGGTGGAGAAGAAACTAGTTTAACCAGTTAATGATGTTTCTTTGAAACGGACAAAATTTGGTCATGATTATTATTAAACTATGTGGAATACCGTAATACTCGTAAGTAGGGAATCTAATCCCGAGCCAAAATTCTGATCCCGGGATTTCGGGATTACAATTCGACAATCCCGGGATCCCAGGACTGGTCCCGGGATTGGTATTTTTTTCCATTGTTTATATAAAATTTTTATATTTACTAATAACATTGATAAAATCGGTAAAAAATAAATCTAGTATTTAAGACATTTATTGTTAATATTGTATACGTTCAATCTTGGAAAAACATAAGTTTAATGGAGTAAATAATATTGTAATATAAATAATAATGTGAATTCAATATGAAATTGCTGTATCTGATAGAAAAGACTTAGTGAATGGGTAAAATAGTAAAGCAAATGTGTGTACTTATGGTACTTATGGTGTACTTATGGCCTTTCCGCTTCATAAATTAATTTAGTCTGCCAAATATGAAACTGCCGTAAAACGTATAAGACCATGGTGGAATTACTTTGTTAATAGTGCGAAGCATTGTTTTTTCTAATCTTTCTCATTTTTATTAATTTATGTGAAAATATAAAATGAATTGGCAACTTACACATAAATCAAACTTCATTCAAACTTTGTTTATTTCTAATTTATTTATTTGTTATTAAAAGTATTTTTTCTGTTATATTTTCATTTTTATTTTATTTTCCATAAAAATTGATAAAAAATCGATCCCGAAAGTTTCGGGATTATGTTTATTAATCCCGTGATTCATAGGTATCGAAAATAGCTCGGGATCCCGGGATTGGAATCCCTACTCGTAAGTACTTCTTTATGTTAGTTACTAGCTTAATACCAAGTAGGAGTTCCTCATGATTTGAGAAAATATTTTAATGGCTCCGCCAAAAAAAGGGTTGCAAATCACTGACTTGTGGTTAAACTGGGAAGTGAATGAATATACAAATTATTTATATTATATATATGCAAGTCAATAGGTTTTTTGGAAACCCTAACGAAAAAAAAAATCCACGTATATTTTTGGAAGGATTTGACCTTTCGGAATATCGTTGACCCGCATGATTTGGCATTATTTTCATAGTAATACGATTGTTGGAAAAAATTAATTCACTGGTGTTTACTTAATAGACAGAAAATGCCACCGAATTGACAAGATAGTTAGGTTATGCGGAAATACGTAGTGAAACTACGATAAAAAAGTAATGCACAATGAGAGGCAGTAAATTGATCCCGGCTAATAATAACGATAGAAATACACTGCGTTATACATTTTCTATCATTGTAATTATATAATATATTTATGAACATAATATATATTTTTTTCCCGACCATATCCGATCCTAATGGGATCATATGGGCCTCCACAGAGTAGAGGTTTGTATTAACAGATTTTGTTTTTTTTTTACGAGAAATGGATGTCAGCCACTTACTCAACCTATTAGGTCCATACCCTGACTCACACAAAAATTGAAAAAACAATATGTTTACTTGCCAGACTCAGGATTTGAACCTGAGACCCGCGGCATGATAGTCCAACGCTTAAGCCGCGCGGCCACCGCGGGTGTCAAACATAATATTTATTAAATTATTAAAAAATATATCCAAATAAAAAGAAAATTGTCAAACTAAACAATATCTCATAATTACTCAATGGTCGTTTTTTTAAATTATCAATTTATATTGTATTATAAGAAAAATTGTAGTGGAACAATTATTTAACTTTGAACATGCGCAGATGTAATGTACAGGGCAAATGTGATTATTGCTACGGTTGGTATTCTCGACTGCACTTACATCAAGCCTATTTCATGGGGGTTTCTAGCTATTGGCGCCGCTTCAACAATGTCTTGTTTACTGTCAAAACTATCAAATCTCACGCTATCGTGGTATATTTATATTGGCTTGTTGGAACAATAGCCAAAATCTAGGGGTATTTTGGCCTTGCTCAGTCACATAGTTTTTTCGTAATGATTTTTATTTTAATAAATTATTTTTTTTATTCAACGAATAAGACACACGATTTGACAATGTAACATTCCATATATTGAATATACATAATTTGAAAACGTCTTATGCATATACACACTGGAAAAAATCATTTTGTAGAAAAAATACGACACCCGACGGGGCTTGAACCTGTATCTGGTGGATTCGCGCCAGTGTGCTTTTCCAATTAAGCTACGGGCATCTTAGTTAATCACGACGATTTAGCTTGTAGTTGTTTTTTTGCATTCAATTTGGGATCCATGTCTTTAATTTTCTAGTCATTAAGCCATAAAATAGGTTCAATGGTTTTCCCACAATTTACATTATCATTTTTCGTAATTCATTGAATGGTTTTCTCATGAAAAAACTACGTTCATGTAACTATGAATGAAGTTCTTTCACATCTATCTAACAGCATGACAGGTCTGTGAAATATGTTCCGACTTCATGAACAATAGCAATCATGTGCAGCGTATTTTTCTTGTGCATTTTTGCTCCTAAACGTTTTCTAACGAAAGATATAACCAACAGTACGCAGTTATTAGAACGAAAGTAAATTCGTTAATTATATACTTTTAATGTGAAGAAAAATTAAATTTTATACCAATAGCCCTGAATGATGGTGAATAATGAATATCGGTCAAATTAATATGGATTTAATAAGAAAATGGAATTTTAATATAAAACGTCAATTTAAAGAAATACCTTCGTAGGCACATTAAAATTTTACATACGCAAAACCTTTACTGATCTTATTATAATATTAAAACATGCAAGAATTTTGTTTGTTGAATTGCAAAATCGATTGCAAGATTTGTACCGGATAAACAACCACCGGAAAAATAAGAATACGACCTAATAAAAACGTTGTAATAAATACAGGTAGAGTAAATCAATAAAATAATGGAAAATAGATAAATAAATTTAAACATTTTAATGATTTTTATGATGACATTTTAATGATTCATATCCAAAGCCATCGCAAATTACAGTCTACTAAAAAAACACCGCCAATATAATGTATTATGAACTATACAGTAAGCTTTGATATATTTCGCTGCGTTCATGATATTTAGAAGTAATGTACATAAATACTGTATATCAGGGGTCCCCAATCCCCGGTCCCCGGACCGGTACCGGTCTGTGGATCAAATGGTACCGGGCCGCGAACATTGTCACCTAAAGCCGCTATTGCTATTTCCGACATTCTATCTGTGTGCAGCGGGGTTTTCTGCAATGACAGCAACCAAAACAAAACAACGGAATAAGCTGGACATAACCAAAACACTTCGGGTATCATTGTCTCCTATTACCTCCAGATGGAACCATCTCGTTGCAAAGAAACAAGCTTAAAATATGAAATCATTTTTTTGGTGTAACTTTATTTTATTTTGAAGGCATTTTTAAATACAATTAAATTAACATTATTAAATCTAAACAATCTAAAATAAAAACAATCAACGACCCCCCTCAGCGGGCTGCTGTAAAATTATCAAATGTTGACCGGTCCGCGGCGATAAAAAGACTGGGGACCACTGCTGTATAGTATTTGGATAATATGAATTGATTTCATAAAAAATATGCATAATGTTTGACAACAAAGTGTTACGAAATAAAGAAATGTTCTGAGTTTAAATTGATATATTATTTCAACATATAATAATAAGAATAATATATTCATGTTATCGAATTACTAATATAGATTTAGATGGCAATACTAGACATTAAAACTTGCATTTAGGTGAATACTCCACCTAGCAGGGCACCTATCGTAAAAATACGAAGCTTGCTTATTTATTATTATTTTATTTATTAAAATGTATTTTATATACAGTCCACTGAAAAGATAAATTGAGATGACTCACCCAAACATTGAATAATATGAGGTTGAATCTTAGTCGATTCTAATTTTTGGTTCATGAGATTTCAAAAATGATGTAGTTATTTTTAAAAAGTTTAAATTTTTGTAAGCTATCAAATAATTACGTAATTTTTTGTTTCTTTTTACTGAAGTATGAAATTTTATCACTGTAAAACTATAAGCTCAGTAGTTAGCAGTGATTTTTGTGTGTCTAACGACATTTTTCTGTGTGGATACAAAAGTTTTTATGAATTCATTTCACTATTAAAAAATATGCATTATGTTACTATTTATTTTTTACATTTCAAATGTCTCAAATATTTTGTTACTTGCAGAAAACTATTTAAACAGTTTACACAAAAATTAGAGATGTTAAAAATACTGGAAAAGTTTAATTTTGCGTTTAATTTTATTATGTATGTATCTACATCTATCATTAATCCAATATTTATTTCCTATATATATACATAATGACTAATAATTGTATGTTGTTTTTCTTTGTTGTTGATCGTTGACGGAATATTTACTTAACCTGTATTAACATTCTCGTTACTGTAATATCACCGTAGGTTACGCAGCCTACTGAATTACAAACATTTCAGTTAATATGCACTTAGTCATATTATTTTCAGAAACGATAGCGATATCCGTTAAATTTTATTTACCTGTAATAAATTATAAATGCACATTGCAAATAGAGCATCGTATTCTATTATAAACAAAAGAGATATATCTTAAAGTACCCACATGCGACAAAGAGAGATAGATATACCTGTTTAATTATGAGAAAGACATTTGAAAGTAAGCGGTACGATCAAGTATTATAAGCGGTATTCTTGTAGGCTGTATGAATGTATAGAAGTATTCGTACGATTATAATTAATTTTTTATGCCTTTTGATATTTTTATAGATAGCATAATAGCAAAAAATGATGATTAAATTATTAGACTATCTATTTTGCAAAAATAAACATTTTTCTTTTAATATGATATTGTCTATCTCGTATAATCCAAAGTGACATCACTGGGATGAACGGAGTTTATTAGAATAGTTAAGGGAAGGTTAAAAAAATTAATTGGTTTTCTTTTAAAATACGATTTTCTTAAACGCTTTTGTAGCGAATCTTCAATGCAGTCTATGAGTATTTGGATCCCACCGGATTTCCTGTAAATATCTGGTATACGTACTGTTAATTTACGTGGTAACGTACGTGGATTTAGTTAGAGCATTGCAAAACAGTAACTATTTTTCTTCCATTTAATATATATATATATATATCTCCGTCCCTTAAAGTTTGAATTTTCAGGAATTCTTCCTTTGTAGAAAAGTATTTTATAAAGTTAGTATTTAGCACTTTAAAGATGCTCTGCGAGTGCGCACACTATGCTCTAGAATCTAGATTATCCAGTACAAACCAGGGGTTTTCAACCCTTTTTTTAATCAGGAGCATTTTTATAGCCAAAAAAGGAATGGTTGGCTTAAATATTAGTTCTATTCTTTGTTAGTGAAATTTTACATATTATTGAAAACATTATTATAAATATTATTATGTAATTATGTTTTTTATAAATATATATATCCGTCACATAAAAAAGTCATAACAACAAAATATGACAATTTAATTTGAAATGTAATCATAATTTATTGGATGTCTTCAATCAATTTGTATAGTTCGGAACAAAGATGTTGAAAAAACTCTTTCTTCTATATAAATAGATGGAGCCTAAATGTATAAAATTAAAGCAAAAAATGACCATTGGTCTGCTGATTAAGTTATTGACATTGCATTGCAGATTCATTTGCAGAGAACTTTACACTACTGCGATGACATTTATTTGGCAATTTTCAGGTAGTATAAAAAGATAATCCGTAACAATGAATAGATAAGCAACCAATAATACTACATTTCAGCATCATTATTTAGTTAAAAAATCCAGTAAAATTTGTGTAAAACTGTTTATAAATAAATGCACTCTTGTAAGTAATCACAAAAAAAATATATATTATAAGAAAATCGAATTGCCAACTGAGCGATGTTAATGTTTATGGAGTATACCAACTCAACCATTTTAAAGTGGCTTCTAATTATTCGGTAATCTTAAGTATCTTAATAAAAGTGTTTTATTAATCTTTAGAAATAATTTAAAATCAGCAGAATGTAAAAAATGCTCAATGGTAAGTATTCAAATAATATATGAGAAAGTATTTAAATAAGCACAGGGAATAATTAAAATGTTTAATGTCAAGTAAAAATATTTGTGTGTCAGAATAGATGAAAATTTGGGCAGAAATAATTTAGTTGACTTTTTTAAATTTAATAGGATAGTATTTTTCTCTGTAATTCCAACCAGGGTTATACCATAGATGAATATTCGAGTTAGTTGGTTATGTTGTACCTTGACAGATGACAGTTGACTTTCTCAGCACTAGAAATCTAGAATAGTATTTTTTCTTTCTATAATAATGAATATATCTAAAAAAAAAATGGCTCCATAGTTCGATGTGGATCTTCTGAGAAGGTTTCTTAAGAAATTCATTTTAGCCATCAGTCGTAACTGTTGGTTCTATGCTCTGGGTAGAACAGAATTAATTTGTTATCAATTATTAATGTTTATTAGAAACTGTTTTCAGTACCTAGGTATCAACACTGGGCCAATGACCATTGAAAATACATGCTCCATTATAGAATTATGTTGTACCTATGCCTAGTGTGTATTATAATATATTTTTCAACATTTAAAAAAATAACAAGACAGATAGGTAGGTACACCAGATGTGTTTATTATAGGTATATTTTCAACATAAGAATAAAATATAAAGCAGACTTCAGTTGTTTACAAAAAAAAATACATGGCAACTTGAAGAGACAAACATGTCAACGGTGAACGGTGTGACCAGGTTATTGTAAATTTTATAAAAATATAACAATATTTTCCCTACATCAAAAAAATGCTTAGCCATTGACGATCAATGAACATTCCTTGTATTTTGTAAATAAAATTATTAAATATAATTTATCGATTTCCGTAATTTAGATATATGGAATAAATAGTTAATATGTCTCAAATTATTTTCTCGATATTAAAATTAAAAGATTTATACTAATAATCTTATATTAAAATAATTAAGTATATTATAATTGTTTTATAATCGACATGCAAACCAGAAAGTAGCTATTTTATTTGAATTAATACTAAAATATCACATAATTTCATTCGATTATCGATTTATTAGTTCAATCAATCATATTAGGTATTTCAATCTCATTCAAAATGTATGAAAAATTTGGTTGAATGAGTAATATTTCTCGGTATAACATTTTTAATAAAATTTAGCAATAAAATGTGGTAATTTTTTTATTATTACTTCTTTAAAAATATTTAAGTAAGTATATTTTATCAAAAACTCCACATATGTATGCAGTTTAATAAATTATATGTCCTTGGATGTTTTTACGAATGATACGTGCTATCAGGGAGTATAATATTCATAGTACATGATATGACATTAAATTAATTAAGGGGGGACATGCTCAGCGTTGGTCAAAATGGAGCTTTTGTTCTATTTTCAAAGCATGATCCTGGACCTTTCTTAAACGTTTTAGATAATCTATTTATATAAATTTAAAGTCTTATTATCCTTTATATTTATATTAAACATTTGATGACTGCATAAAGTATTTTTATTGCATAAAATAATATTCTTTTAAACCTCTCGCTCTAATGTATTAGAATATAGTCATATTTCAGTACATACATGTGCAGTGGTGTTAAGATTTTTTACATTTATTAATTTCTAAACGCATTTATAAAACCATCAGTATAATTTATATCGACATTATTATAGTGAAATATTTACGATAAAAAATTATATTGATAATCTCTGTGATCCCAAATTTGACAAGAATTAGGCATTTTATTATTCAAAAAATGGGCAAGATTAACACATTTGAAGATAATTCTAAAGATACTTCAATTATAGTTTGTCAATTTATGGCTACGGCCGTATGTTGTAGCTTAACCACTGGAAAATGCCAAAAGAAATGGCGTATTTCAAAAAAACACTACCTTATTCTTAGGTCAATAAATATTGTAAAGCAATCATTATTCGTAAGATGTTTATCACACTTGAATGGTAAAAGATATAGCTTATACTCAGTATCTTTAGAATTATCTTCAAATGTGTTAATCTTGCCTATTTTTTGGATAATAAAATGCCTAATTCTTGTCAAATTTGGGATCACATAGATTATCAATATAATTTTTTATCGTAAATATTTCACTATAATAATGTCGATATAAATTATACTGGTGGTTTTATAAATGCGTTTAAAAATTAATAAACGTAAAAAATTTGAAGATAAAGAATATAGTGTCTCCATTAATACTCCTAATTTCTAAAGACATTGAAGACTTCTTTCTGTGGTGACGAGCTTTAAATATTCAAAACTGAGGTTGAAATAGTCCATAAACTATCACTTAACTTTAAACTACTTAGTTATTTTACACGTAATAATTTCAATTGAAGACAAATTCATAATCGTTTCAGTAGAAATAATTTATGAAACAGGTTATTTCAATTAGATAATACTAGTTTAATATGTACTTATATTTTTAATTTCCATAATAATTGTAAACCGCCAAACATCACTAAATTAATATATTTTGGGTTTAAGGTTATCGGAATTGAGGTTATCTTCTATCCTCTATGTATGATGTGTGATGTGCTCATATAATTATAGCTCTTTTTGCTGCACCTTCGATTACTTCTGAGTTGGTGTTCTTTTAATAATCACAATTAATGGTTATTTGTACCGAATATTCATGAATTTGGTAGGTGAGCATAGACAAAATATCCTTTACGTGCGAGGATGGTAACCATAAATTGCTATGAGTCCCATATAAAATTGTTAACTTGTCAAATTATCATAATAATAATAATGGATATATGTTTTATCTACTAATACGCGTAATTTAAACAATGATTAATTAGTTTTACAACCGATTTTATAATATTATTACTTGCTCAAACATTAGTTTACTCTCCACATTAAAACTGGCGTCCTTATTTTGATACTTCGAAATAAATACTTACCAATGATTAAAAATTCTGACACTTGAAATTTAAAAACTTTTCAAAATTGTCTATTAATACTTACTTCAAAAATACACGCCTTTTAAAATGTCATACTATGTCATGACAAAAATAATGTTCAAGACCGTATTTATAGTCGAACTTCGTTGGTTAGGAATATAATAAGTATACGGATATTTTAGATTCGCATCAGTGGGTCGTGATCTATCTTTCGATGTTATTATGTTCATTGTGTGAAATAATGAGTTTCGATTTCAAAATGCGAAATGTATGCATATTTTAATATTTCCGAAGAAAATTAACTGGTTTGTTTAACCGTACTCGTAGTCCAATACGTAAGACGCTGGACTTCTATCCGGGGGTTCCGGGTTTGAGCCCGGTGAGGAGACAAGTATATGATTTTCTCAAAGCCTGGGTATTTGCGATTGTTTCACTTCTATTACTTATTACAATACTGTTTCACTACACTACTATCATTGGGTCTTGTGGCGTAAAAATAATAAACAAGAATGCCATAGATTCAGGTTCAAATCCCGCATCTGGCAAAAATAATGTAATATTTTTTATAACAATATAATATTATATTATATCCAATCAATTAACACAAAAATTAAATTGAAATTATTTTTATTAGTTTTTTTTTAAATTTTTTGGTTATTTAAAATATTATAACAGGTTTTTTTTTTTTTTTTGTTAATATATAATATACAACAATGAGTTCAAGGGAGCACGGAAAATTGGTCGTGGACATATGTTTACCAATGTCTTCTCTATACTATAGAACAGGGTTGGTGAACTTTTACAAATTTTCCAAATATTGTTTTTTGACTGTCAGACGTATCGAGGACTTTTTCACAGGGAAAATATTTACAAAAATTTTATTAAAAAGGCTAATTATTTAGTTTTATCATTTACACAGAAATCGTAAAGATAAGGCATTCTCTAGCTACAGTGATCACAAGTATTGTAAAATGATTATAAATCGGTCAAAATCAGTGGTTCGCAGCTCGACTTCCCCCGCCGCTTGATGACGTCAGTGCAGTAATATTATGTGTGCCGTATAAAACCTAAAGACTGACCTATCAATTTAAATCAATTAATGTAATGCTTACTCTTATACGATGCGATCTATCATTTATGCACGAATTTAGTCGTTTCTGTTTGCGTATCGATTGGTAAACATTATTAAAAACTAAAGAAAATACACGTGGCAATGCGGTTTTTTTCTTTTAATATTATATACTTAAATAGGTGTATATTTGTAAAAAAAATATTTTTTAAATTCTTACTTATATATTTTTTTCTCTTCAACGTAAAATATTCGCGTGCCACTATTGGCACGCATGCCATATGTTTGCCATCACTGCTATAGAGTTATTCGTAAATATTATGTATTTTTTGAGCGGAAATGTCAATTATTTACCTTTTGCATGCTGTAATTTTATTCAGAGTTTTTTGTGTAAAAATTATAAAAAAATGTTCGATATATGTACTATAAAGTTTCAATTCGATTTCCATAAAAATACAATAATCGTTATCGTCCACAAGTTACAATATTGGTAACATATAAATTTTATGGCCCATAAAAGAGCTTTATGAGGAAATTGAACATAAAAGCCGTTATTGATAATAGTTGAGACATGGTATATTTACATCAGAAATTATTCATGATGCCCATCAAGATTAAGAGACGGGCAGTAATGAAAATGGTGGTCCTTTGACGGAAATTTAATATTGTGTTAGTCTCGCTTAATTAATTTCAAATTAATATTAACTACAATACAAAAATAATATACAATTTATTTATGACCAAAAAAATCACAATAAAATAAGTGGAACAATCAGACTTTGGGAAAATATAGGTATTGTGACCTCACAGGGAATCAAACCCGGGTCTCTTGGATGAAAGGCCAGTACCTTGCGCACTGGAATACAATGGTTTATATTGAATCTTCGTTACTGTTTTATTTACCTTACAATTCGGTCTAATTAGTTCATAACAAAAAACACCCCAATCGAGTCCACAATTGCATTTAAATAATTTTGAATTGAAAATATTCAATTTCTTTAGTCATTGTGTAAGTTTATGAATGTTTGTAATATTGTATTCTTTCTTCTATTTATCGGAGTAGCTTACAACTAGCCATGCTTAATAAAATTTAACCGAGAGGATCAGTTAGTAGCATAAAAGGATAAATAATTATTGATTTTGTTTTTATAGTATTTTTGTACAATGGCGAGGCTGAAACGCAATATTTAAAAAATAAAGATGCATTTTATGGAAATCTTATGATTTTTTTCGTGCGTACATAATAAATTTAGTATGTATCTTTCAGTTGTCTTAAAATATAATAATAATATATAAAAAATGTGTTACGTTTTCTTTTAACCCTTATTGTATTGTTTCATAATATGTATTCATAATATATCTCAATAAAATATTATGTAAAAAAAACACAATTTTGAAAAACTACAGAAACATACGTAATATAAAAAATATCATCCAAAAAATTGGAATTTAGAGGGAGTCGAACTTACATTTCTAACTTTTATGATGAGTCCTCTCGCCTTTAAGCTATCGCCATGAACATGCGAATATTTTTTTATAAAAACGTTTTAACTGAGATACTACGCCAATCAGGATAGAATCAGTTTGTGATAAATTAAGGTAAACGATATTACTAATCATCATAACCGACATATTAATCATAACCGACGTCCGGCGAATAAGGTATATTTAATATTTGCCAATGTGCCAAGCCTGTACTGAGAAATACCTTGTATTCATGTTACAAATTTAAAATTAGTCTTTTAATACTATAAAAATATCATCATTTAGATTAACAATTACGACAACTTCTAAAAATAGTACGTAGATAAGACGTAACCAAAACAAGACATTAAAAGCGGCTTTTATTTTAAATTTCATCATAAATAGGTATTAATAATTTTTCTATTTTTACCAACTTAATAATTAATACTAAAATATTGCAGAATGTTTTTTTACAAAACGTTCATGTTATTTCTTATGTATTGTAACCAGACCTTAACGTCATTTTCTAATAGACGTCAAAAAACTCTTCGTCATGATTTAATTTCGAGGAAATAGTGTGTTTGGAAAGAAAAATAATTTCTCAGGCGGTCGCAACATTTTTTAGGTATAGCTTTTACATTCTTTCAGAAACAATTACAGAGATGGTATTACATAAACTTAAAATGTTCTTCAAAGAAAACAAAAAAATTCATGACTTTACATTTTAAAATATCGAATATTTCAAGTGCGGTAAAATGTCGACTGACTGAGAAAAGGTTTGATCAGGTACCTCTCGCTAGTCCACGAACGTTTGCGTCTCTGACACCTCTCTCTGTATTTTTGTATTTAACTATGTGCAAATGGCGGGATGTTTACAAATCATAAAATTTAGCTCGGCATGTTTAGGCCAAAAATATATCTTGACCATAATAATGCATTAGTTCATCAGTTTTGTCATGATGGCGACAGTACATATAAAGTTAAATATTTTTTATTTACTATTTTTTTATTCAACAAATAATTCACAAGATTTAGGAATGTAACATTCTAATTATTGAACATACATAATTTTGAAAATATTTATGAGAAAATATATTATAACCAATTGAAAAAATCTTTTTTTTTGATAAAAATAAGACACCCCACAGGATCGAACCTGCATCTCTCGGATGTGCATGGGCGCGAAACCCAATAAATATCTTTGGTTGAGAAAAACTTTATTGTACCTTTTTATATTGAGGTACCCAAGTTACTATTTGATACCCACGGTGGCCGCGCGGCTTAAGCGTTGGACTATCACGCCGTGGGTCTCAGGTTCAAATCCTGGGTCTGGCAAGTACACATATTGTTTTTCAATTTTGTGTTGTCATGTTACATTTCACGTGACATGTCTACTTTTCAAACGCAGATATTTAAATAAATAATGTTAATTTAATTAACAATAAATTTGGCACAACCTTGTTAAAAGTATGTGTCAACCTTGTTTCTAAAACAATGACGGTTAAAAAATGAGCCAATGGGGTTTCTTCCCGCCTTTTTGAAAGCGTCTTGTGTACAAATAACTTATTTCCGCCCAGAAGATCTTCACTCCAAGATTAGTTTCAGTGCAGATTGGACGTCTTCGATTAACAATTAGATACAGTTTCAACGCCATTTGTAGTTACTTCCTTTCGGACAGGAAAAAGGATTCGCAGTTCATAATTCCAGCCAAGATGAAGTTCCAGCCATCACACTTAAAAGCTAAGTAATTAATTACCATCTTACAAGAAATGCTCAAATGTACTGTACCAAGTGAACGCTACTCAAATTTGTATTAGAATTTTAATATGTTTCCGTATCATTTTAAATTTCAATGTAAGTTGTTTGTGTGTAATTAAATGACACTTTTAACGATTAGCTGTGTTCTTATTTTTATACTGTTATATTTAATTTGTAAATACACACACATTTTAAGGCGCCCAAAAAATTATAATTTAATATTTCAACGAGTTTGCAAATGACATTTTATTTGAAGTAGATAAATGAATTATAAAGCATTCTTTACACGGGGTTAAGTTGGCAGAAAGCCGAATCTTATAAGCTGTGAGATTAATAGTACTAAATATTTCATGTTTTATTGATTGAATTAGTTGGCACTCTATGTTTGATAATTGTGCACTACAATTATTAAACTTCTTTTACGATAATACTATTTTATACCTTTTCCCAATTTTCTAATTTGACAATTGACGCTACCAATGCGTGGTGCGATTTTTTTAGTTTACGATGTAATAAAATGAACTAAGAAATATTGTGTTTTTGTTGACTTGATCTTGTGTGGGGAGAGTTTTTTTTTCATTTCATAGAATGTCACTGTAAATTTGTTTCGACTTTTAAACTTTGAGATGTGTTACTTGGTGCAATACTTTTGAATTAATTATTACCTATTATATTGTATTATATTTTATATTATATTCCATGCTATATTTCATTTATGTTGACAATTTGCTTATTATTGTATATTACCTATTGCATGAATTTTATGTGATTCGTATTTCTTTTACGTTTTTTGACATTCAATGCATACCTACCTACTTTATAAAAACTTATTATAAAGTTTGTTTTGCTACATACTTTTCATTAAAACATGAAAAGTATGAAGTAAATTGATTTAAATGTTAGCTGGTTGTTAAATTGATTCAAATTTGTCAAATTCGATAAGAATTAGTTAATTTTCAACTATTTTAGTATTATTATTAAATATGATATAATTACTAAATTTATGGTAATCTTTCATAGCTGCCATTAAAATTTTAAAGCTATTTCCGTTAATAAGGAGGTAGCCATTTTCTGAACTAAAATTACTATGATTAGTAATATTATAATTATAAAAGCATACGCCATTTTAGTTATGAATCCAGTTCAGTTTGTGCCTTCTTACAAAACCCTACAATTTGCATAGTCAATTTTGTTGTTTTATTCAAGAAATTTCACGGTGAGTACTATAATTAAATAAATCTATATTATATTTCATAATATTCAATAAGACTATAGTTCTTTCTGTTCATTCTTATAATTACCTAGTCATTCTTTCTCACGCGATAAAAAAACGCCGAGACTTGAACGTAATAAATTTTTTGTTGACGACTTCGTTAATATTTACGCATTTTTTTGTCTTGTGAAATACGACGCTCTTACAATTAGATTTTGACATTAAACATAGACCCGGTAAGTTAAATATGGTACCTGATGTTTTGTCCCGAATAAATATTCAGGAAATTTCAGCGTTAACTAATAATCCTGATAGTGTTACAGACCCCTGGTTTGACTCCACTTATCAAGGTTGTCGTGACGGTACTATTAAATTTCATCGTTACAAAATTGTGAATGATAAGTTATTTAGATTTCAAGCGAGTGATCTACCATTTAATGACAATAATTGGAAGGAGTGTGTAAAATTAACTGAGAGAATTAAAATTATAAATGATATCCATACTGACGTAAATTTCGCGCATTTAGGAATGTATAAAACATTCAAAAGAATTTCGTTGTATTATTATTGGCCAAGTATGTTCCGCGACATATGCAATTTTATTAATAAATGTAAAATTTGTAAAGAATACAAGCATTGTACTTCTGCTCCTTCAGGATTAATGTCAAACCCAAAAGTAGTAGATCGCCCGTTACAAACAATTTCCATAGATTTGATTGGACCTTTTCCAAAGGCAATTAATGGTTCTACGTTTATTCTTTCAATCGTAGACGTTTTTTCAAAATTTGTATGGCTAAAAGCTTTGAAAAAGGCTACTTCAAAACCTATAATTAATTTTTTAGAATCTGAAGTATTTTTAAAATATGGCGTACCCCATACAATAATCACCGATAATGGACGACAATTCATTTCCAAAGAATTTAAGAGTTTTCTATTAAAATTTCATGTTCCCAAACTTTTTCTAAACGCGTACTATTCACCACAAAGTAACACAGTGGAGAGGTATAATCAATCTATTAATACATTATTAGCCATTCTCGTAGGTAAGAATCAACGTTTATGGGCAGATAATTTACTTCATGTTCAAACAGCACTTAACGCTACTGTCAATTTAGCAACTAAATATACACCATTTTTTCTTATGCACGGTAGAGAAATCATTCTTGATGGAAGATTTCATTTTCCACATCAAATTCCTGATAATTTAAATTCTGCTCAACCTATTTCTATTGATTATAATAACTTCAGAAATAAATTAATAGAACTTCCTATTATTTTTGATATTGTTCAGGAGCAATTATTTAATAATTTCAATAACGATGCAAAACGTTACAATTTAAGAAAGAAATCTGTTCAATATAATACTGGTGACATTGTTTACCGTAAAAACTTCATTCAATCGAGCGCTATAGATTTCTTTTCGTCGAAATTGGCACCTCGCTTTGTTAAAAATATAGTACTTAAAAAGATTTCACCTGTAATGTATATTCTGGGAGATATGAATTTAAAACCACTTGGAAAATTCCACATAAAAGATATTAAAAAAAGTATTTAATTGTTAATTTAACTCTAAAGAATTAATGATTGAATACATTAATTAATGATTTAAACTATTTAAATTAAACGAACTTACTTTATTTTTTAATAAGAAAGTTATTTATTCCTTTCTATTCAACAAAAGGGGTAACTCTATACATTGTATAGACACTTATTTTTAGATTCATTGATAATACAAGTAATTTTGTATTACTAACAATTCTTTGTGTATGTATTGATGTCAAAGACTAAAAGTCTGTCTATAAAACAAAACTATCATTCTTGTTGTAATAATCGTTGCGCTTTTGCAACAATTACCTTATCATTTCTCCGTTATTCAATATATTATAGAAACTTCTTAATATTGTTTAACTCTAATTAAATAAATCTTCTATGTAAATTGTTTAAACTGTTTTAAACTACATATTTTTGTTTTTTTATTCAAGGTTGATAATGTCGATCCCGAAGTACTATGAATGAAGTACAGTCTACTTGTGGAATTCAACGCAGCAGCTTTCCGGCGCTTCGACTATGGAATTGCAACCTGATACAAATTGTTGTCCTAAAAAATGGTATACTTTGCTTAATGAATGTATAAAAAACACTTATAAAATAATGTATTTCAGTATATTGACAGGTATCGGTTTTAATTGCTTGGTTGTAGTTGTTGAGAGGTTTTCTGCGTGGATTCTGACAAGTATGATTGTCAATTTTTTTGTTTTGTATTAACAATACTGTTATAATCCTAATATTGTTTGGATTATTTCTATAACTTACATTATATTCTGAGAGAAAGGTTTAATTTTGCTTATGGGTTAATTTTCTTAATATTTTTTAATACTGCTAAAAGTTTTTTTTTTTTTTTTGGGAGTATAGAGTTTGACGCGGTCACCTAGATTCAAAGGTATTTAATTTTCTCTTTTTTTTCTTGTTCATGGTGATAATTTCTAGTTATTTAACCTTATTGAACGAGGTTATACAATTTCTCTTCTGTAGCTCGGCATGTCGGATAGACTGGTGTAATTTATGTTGGCCAGCGCCTTCGTGTATTTTCTATGGATTGTTTGTTGGCTTATGAAATCGCGAAAATTTTATTAGGTTGCAACGATTCTATTTCTTACCATTGAGTTGCGCACATAGAGAGGGGATTCTTTACTCAATGGGGCATATATTACGTGATCTCACGGTATGCTATTTTTTCGAGCTCAGAATAGGAAACAAGCCTGGGAATTGGTCACTAAATTAAGTTCTTACTCGAAATGTTTTTATTGTAAAAAGGCATGGTGGAGGCTCGAATGCTTCTTATTTTGTGTCACTAAATTCGTTCTTTGCAAAGAGGTAACAACATGATAAAGTGTTTGTTGCTTCGAATTTCGCTGGTGGAATTCAAAAACTTAATTACAAATTAACTTCTGACGTTTAATGTAATGTTTTTGATTGTTTTTGTGGGTTCAGATGATATTTTCATAGCTTTCTTTTTTTAGTTTCTTTGTCAATTATACATTCTGATTGATTCAACGACTTAGGTTAAGAAAAATTAGTAATAGGCAGTTGAATCAGGAAGAAGAATATGAAAGACTTTGAGATCTCTCTTTGTTTCGATTGATCTTGGCACGGCTAGTGACCGGTGGAGAAAAATTGATGACGAATGAAAGCAGCGGTTTGCTGATGGTATGAGGAATTAGTGTAATTTTGAAGCACGAGCCGTAATTATTAGTTGTGTCCGAGTCAATTAGAGCAAATGATGACATTAATATTGATTAATTTTTGTATGTATAATAACCTCGGTGAAGGTTTTGTTTTGTTTATCATGCGAATATCATGATAGTTTTATTAGTCGTAGTATGTCTAATCGTTTAGGAAATGTTGTTCGATGCTATTGAGAGTAACTGAACCATTCATTGCGTTAATCCCGGTAAATGACACAAAAGACCACAAACTCATCTAAATATTTTGTTGCTATGTTAACTATTAATTATAAATGTACGGACTGCTTGCTAAATGGTAAGTTAGTATATACCGTCGAGTTGAAAGCCCTAAGTCGAGTTATTCCTATCACTAAATATATGGGCGTTCTTTTTTTTCATATTTTCGAATATATTTTTTCTCTTTAAATATTTTACAAGTGTAAATGTTTATAAATTACAAGTTAGTGCTGGATTGTATTCTTTTTGTAGCCTGTAATTGCCTTCTGGGACCTGGAGCGAAGGGAGTATCAGTTTAGTACTTGCTTAATCTTCTCAGACCCATATGTTTGGTACCTTTCTCAGAATTTCTATTGAATTAACCCTGTTGAATTTTATCGTGCTTTTTTCTCTAATAAATGTATATTCATAATGAATAGTCATATTTTACACGTTGATTCGCAGTTGTTTTCAAATAAATACTTAATCAATATGAATGTAAACATATTGATTTCTCTTAATTGTGCATAATAATTAATTTTTGTATAATTTTTCTTCTTACAAATTGTGATATGATGATATTTAACCTGTAAATTAATATGGTTAAAAGTAAAATCACTTCTTATTAAATTAAATTACAATGCAACAAGAATGATTGTAAAACTTAAATGTCTCTTTAATAATAATTTATAGTATAATTCTATAAATTTAAATTTTCTTTTCATCCAATATAACTTGGATTGTATAAAGTTATTGAAATTTTTTGTTCTTATTGTCAATAATATATATTATAATGGTATAGCATGGAAGCAACTTAATCTCTAAATCTTTTATTTTTATTTCCATTATTTGAATGATCTAAATGGAAGCAACTATTGTCTATTGAATTTTATTACCAGTATTTAAATGATGATATTTAAATGGTATTAAATAGTATTTCTATATTTTATTACCAATGTTCAAATAGTATTAAATAACTATTATTTCTTGATTTTATTACCGATATTTAAATGGAATATCGTGGTAATTATAATTATAACTCAAAAAGGTATTGTTTGATAAGATTGTGGCGCTTTTTTTCAATTTTTAGGCGTTCTTTTCATAGAACTACCGTAAATCGCCACAATTTTGTTATAACAACCAAATATTACTAATGATAATGGAATTCTAACTATCCAAAAAATGTTATCACTATTTATATATAAATAAATTTCTGTAATTTAAGTAAAAGATTGTGGATCTCTTGTTCAAATTTGTTGGCGTACCTTCCAAAAGTACTACCGTAACTTTCCACAATTTTTTATTATAATACTATGTTTACTATGATATGTTATCACCTAAAATGACTGATTAACAATAAGTATTCCGCTTTTGTTATAAAAGAAAAATGTTTAAGATTGTTTCTTTTTCAAATTTTTGCATAATTAACTATATTTACAATTTTCCTCTAAATTTTACCCTATTTTAAAAAATTTTGTGTGTACTTGCATGTACATTTTTATTACCTGATTTAAATGTGATTTTTAATTATAATTGTATATCTGTTTTCTTCGATTGGTATGGTACATAGAGTATAATATTTAATTTTTAAACAACTTTTTCGACGACGAGAAGAATAAATATAATTTCAAGTTCAGTGCAAGTGTAGATAGTTCCTATTGAAGGAAAGAAAGTGAAACCTTAGCTAGTTCTAAACAAGAATGAAAAGCGAAGACCTGAAGGATGACACGATCTTCTCCGATGTACGACACAATCTTCTCCGATGTACAAAATGATCTTCTTTTGAAGGACAACACTACCTTCCTTTGATGGACAAAACTATGCTGAGCCACTACATTATTCTAACAATCTGTTGGATACTGCTTCCACATGAGGTGCCTGCGACTACTGTCGACTGACATTGGACACCCTGGGGAGGAGTTCCAGATTTTTTCATCTATTGCGGAACGAGGGTATTGTCATATTACATTTCACGTGACATGTCTACTTTTCAAACGCAGATATTTAAATAAATAATGTTAATTTAATTAACAATAAATTTGGCACAACCTTGTTAAAAGTATGTGTCAACCTTGTTTCTAAAACAATGACGGTTAAAAAATGAGCCAATGGGGTTTCTTCCCGCCTTTTTGAAAGCGTCTTGTGTACAAATAACTTATTTCCGCCCAGAAGATCTTCACTCCAAGATTAGTTTCAGTGCAGATTGGACGTCTTCGATTAACAATTAGATACAGTTTCAACGCCATTTGTAGTTACTTCCTTTCGGACAGGAAAAAGGATTCGCAGTTCATAATTCCAGCCAAGATGAAGTTCCAGCCATCACACTTAAAAGCTAAGTAATTAATTACCATCTTACAAGAAATGCTCAAATGTACTGTACCAAGTGAACGCTACTCAAATTTGTATTAGAATTTTAATATGTTTCCGTATCATTTTAAATTTCAATGTAAGTTGTTTGTGTGTAATTAAATGACACTTTTAACGATTAGCTGTGTTCTTATTTTTATACTGTTATATTTAATTTGTAAATACACACACATTTTAAGGCGCCCAAAAAATTATAATTTAATATTTCAACGAGTTTGCAAATGACATTTTATTTGAAGTAGATAAATGAATTATAAAGCATTCTTTACACGGGGTTAAGTTGGCAGAAAGCCGAATCTTATAAGCTGTGAGATTAATAGTACTAAATATTTCATGTTTTATTGATTGAATTAGTTGGCACTCTATGTTTGATAATTGTGCACTACAATTATTAAACTTCTTTTACTATCATTCAAACTATTTACATTTTATACACCTTACCAATTTTTCTAATTTGACAGTGTGTGAGTCAGGGTATGGACATAATAGGTTAAGTAAGTGGCTGATATCCATTTCTCCTAAAAAACAAAATCTTTTAATACAAACCTCTACTCTGTGGAGGCCCATATGATCCTATTAGGGTCGAACACGGTCGAAAAAAAAAAGTTACTATTAAATATTTTTATTATCATAAACAACATATTTCAGAAACGTCTCGAATATAGTTACCCAGAACTGTGGTCGCTACGCACGAGTGTGCTTTGACTGAGTTTAAATGACTTTAAGTTAAAAGTACTCATGAGATAATGAAGCACAGAGATATGAATGAAAAATTACTACATTTAATCTTAGTTCGAACATATTAACATACTTTTATGAGAGATAATTGTTAACCATAAACTCTACCCATTGGGTCCTTGCACTGAATAATTTCGTTGGACGTTTCGTGCTCATTTCAGAGGTCATTCAAAAAAAAAAAAATTAGAATAGACGTGAACACGATTTTTTAGCCAGCCGCAGATTCGAACCCGCCACGCACGGCTTTGATACTGAATACTTACAATATTTTAAGTCGAAAAATGTGACTACAATATTTTCGTATTTGAAATAAAAAACTTGTTTTGAATCTACGAATGAACGAAAGATCATTATTATAGTTACACAGTAATTTAGGATGTGAGGTCAATAATTCGTTATCATTTCCTTATCTATTCAATAGGGCGTACAAAAGATTCTGGATTAGAGTAACGATTAACAGACCACAAAATAACATGCGAAAACTGTATTGATGAACTCAATTAGATTGTAAAAAAAGATAAACATGTAATTATATTATATACAATTTATGGGAGGTTATTTCACATGGTAAATTATATAGATTATATATGTATAAAGCTACTGTTACATAACATTATATTATAATAATAATATGTAGATATAGTTTTAGGCAATAAGAGCGAGATGCAAAACCATCTGGATTAAGTTGACAATAAAACATTTAATGTCAAATTTAAATATAAGTTAAATTATAATCTTGGAAATTGCTTAAAAGTTAAGTACATAGCTGTTTTGGTATTTATACCATAACAAGAGTATCTTGTTGTTAATAGGAGTTAAGTGGAATAGGAATGGTAATACCTTTACTAGCAAAAATATTTACTACACAGCAAAAGGTGATAAATATAGACTAGAAGAGGGTCCTTACTCGCTTCGTTTTCAAAACCATTCATATGTGGCACAAGTACCACATCTTGCAAGAGGTGACCCTGTTAAAGTGAACAAAATATATCTAGGTTGGAAAGTCAATAAATATTTCTACAGAAGGTGCGGAAAATCTATTTATATTTAGTATTTTCACCAAGAAAATATTTATGGCTGATTAAATTTCCAAAATCATAACTGATGTTCATTAATGGATAAAAAAGAATATAGAGGACAATATTAAATAACATTTTTTTTTATTCGACAAAATACTACAATGTAACGTTATTTATTTTATTGAACATACTTAATGGATGAATTCTGGAGATCTAAATTTTATACAGGATATTCACAAAAAATTAAGTATTATAGAAGCTAATAAAAGTTAAATCACTATTTTCAGACTTATATCGGTTTTTCTAGGAGCCATCAATAATATATAAACCGAAAAAACCTCAGAAGCATTAGAAGAAATCTTGAAAGAAATATGGTGGCAGACAAGACTCAAACCCTTATCCATTGGATTCAGACTAATATGCTTTACCAATTCGGCCACCTGCATACTAAGTATATAATTACGAAGAAATTAATTAATTGTTATGAAACTGAAGCAACTCTTAAATTTCACTAATATTGACGACAGCTTTTTGTGGTTTGTATAAAGCTATTTATGAGCGTACATAAGTGAATTTTCAACTGTATGTGCAACAAAATTTTGGCCGCGATGCCATTCGGAGACCGACAGTCGAGGTGTCTGCACGTCGATTTGTTTTGTCATGGCGTCAGATGAAAATATTTTTAAATCGTGTAAAGATGACTAAAAAACTTTACGTATGTAGTTAAAAAAGAAAACATGTCAATGAATATACTATTATTATTAGTAATATAACAATAAACATAATATTAAATTGACGCATGTTGGATTTATATGACAAATTATATTTCGTTCGGCACGCGTCATTTGCACAATCCGCGCATCGCCTAGTCACGATCTTTTTAGACCATGCCTCAGCTGAGGTATAGCCTTAATTTAATATGAATGTTCAATAAAGAATGTTACATTCTTAAATACTGTGAATTTTTTTGTTAAATAAAAAAAAATATTTATAAAATTATTAACATGTGCAAGTACGTAAGACTAAAATTTGGAGAGATTCCTGAAGCTTGCTAGTAATCGAGGTTGGGATACTTCTAATTCTGAATTAGAAAAGAGATATGTTTGATAGTGACGAATAAAGCGAGATGTCAGAAAAACTCAGGATGTCAGCATAGGATAGTCTGATATAGGTACGTCAATAGCCGGCGCGAATAGATAATTTATTCGATAAAAAAATATTTTCCTCATTGCAGAAGAATTTAAAATTATATTATTATTTTATTCATGAAGAATTCTCAGCCACACGGTAAATGAAGTTAACTGATCCGATTTAAATAATATAATAATGCCTAATGATTGGACATAAGAACGGAATAATAAATAATATCTACGCGAAGGAGGTGTTATTATATTATGAATTTATTGAATAAAATGCAGATTTATTCTCTTTCAAAGTATAATACAATTGAAACAATAGATTGATACAGATTTCGCAGAAGAAAAAAACATTTATTCGGCCGTTTAAAGATTTCATATTAATCGGATTTCACCAAAACCCATTGTCCGAATAGTCTTTAATACTTATTAGCCTACGAAACAGTTTTATTGTATTGTGAACCGTTCTATGAAAAATATTCCTATTGAAATATTTTGAATAGAAAGTTTAAAATTTTCTATTGGTATCAGATTATTATTGTATCCGCTATTGTTTATCGTTTCAATAATTGATTTAAAATTAAAAAATAATAATTGTGTTAGCTTGAAAATGTTAAAATTCATATTGTTTTAAAGTACCATCTCGAATCCTAAAGGCAATTATTTTGAATATTTTTTATAATAATTAAGACAGTGGGATTGAAAAAAAAATCAGTTAAATTCAAACTACTTTTTCTTAATTTTATCTTAGAGTTATCTTGTATCAAAGGCTGGCAAAAAAATACACTACATTTTCATAGATAGTGTAGCGGTAGTATATTAGTGATCAGATATCTATTTTGAATGTATCAAATTATTCTACCATTCCCAGCGAATCATATTCCAGTAAACAACTGTTAGCTGGATCAGCAGGCCGAATAATATATATAATCATACCTGGCTCGTAACTACGAGTATCTCAGTAGATTATATGTACTGCCATTGTATTTATACTATTGTACCAATCGTTACGCTGCTAATAAAAACTCGCTCCTGTTACATCTTCGACTTCATCATCATCATCTTCAACCCAAACATCGAACACCACAGTAGTGACACAATAATAGCTTCATTTACTCATATCGTGAACGCTTTGTACATTGGACACTCATGGAGGTTGCAAAGCTAGAAAACCCTCTTTTTATGTATGCCTATAATAGCAATGCTCGCCAATTTTTTCTGCTGTGAGATTGCGGATTGATTTTCAGATTGCGGAAAATATTATATACGTAACAATTATGAATACGTCTTAAAATTTTCTCATTGGTAATGTGACCAGTTTAAAAAAATATTCATCACACGTCGATAGAGGTATTATTTCATGGTGCGTCGGTCAATAAATAGCGAATCAGAATTGATTGGACATCTCACTCGATTATAGGTCTCCGTTAAAGACAAATCGCACCGAATTGCCGTTATTATATTGCATCGATTGTACACTTGTGGTTATTTAAAACAGTAAATAAATTCGCGCCTCCTCCATCATCACCAACAACTACTACAATCTTTCATCTGCAATAACTATCCTGACGCCAAAAAGAATACCACAAAGTCACGCTTCGAAAATCTCAGTTTTGAGATGGTTCCGTTACTTAATGTCCTTACTTTTAATTATACCAATTATTTTATAATTTAAAAAAAAACTTCAATGCTATTTTACAACGTTTTTCTTAGCTCATATTCTTATTTGTCCGGTGGTTATTTGTCCGGTACAAATATTGCAATCGATTTTTAACTAACTTGCCGACTAGCTAGACATTTGAAACTTTTAGAATATATCAGAACACGATGCCAATGCATTTTTGTAATTCTTCTAGCCATCTTTAAGTAGAATTGAATTCATTTTCAGTTATTTCTGTTTTGTATGAAAAGCTATTTCGACACCATTATTGGTTGCCTGGGGTCCTAGTAACTAAATTATTAATATATACGTGCGTTACTATGGAAATCAATATGAAATATTGTCAACATGACATTTCAGTATTATTTCTATCAAGTACAATTTTTTTGATCGTTTTAAGCTAGTCAAGTCAAGTTTATTTATGATTCAACAAAAAATTTCAACGTTCTATATAAAAAGTTCTTTTTATCTTGTAATTATTATTATTAAATTTAATTTTACACCTCATCATATTTTATAAAAGTAGATAACTTGAACGATAGCTTTGTAATCCTAAACCATTAAACTTTGAGTAATAAATAAATACAAAAATGATATTATTTACTATGCTTTTCGATAAAATAAATTTGTTGCTTTTAAAACATCAAAAACATTCCAAAGATAATATTATGGAAATAAAATAATATTATATACAATTAATACTCAAAACAATTTGGGTAAAATTGTAATACTGCATAATAGGTATAGCACTACAAAATAATGTACTGTTGTGATGAGCATCATATAAGTAGTTTAAAACGTTTGGCACTGGATTCTCTTCCAGTGACTCTGGGTTTGTTTCTCGATGAGATTACAATATTATAATATCGACAAGAGTAAAATCTAGGTAATTTTGAGCTTGTTTTACTGTTTTTACTATGTCACTACGCCAAAAAAATAAAAGAAAAATAGCTAAGTTGTCAGTATGTAAAAAATATATCAACTGTAAAATATATAATATATTTTACAGCATAAATTGTACTGTTTGTAATGGTTGTACATTTAGTAGCAAATAAAACTGTTTACAATATAATTTGTATTTCATTTCTTCATGGTGGTATTAAATTATGTTTGTTACAACGATTTAAAAAGTAATCTATGTAATATTTCAAGAAAATATACGTACGTAATGGAAGAAAATATGTTATGCTGTATGTATGTAATGTTAAGACTTTAATAAAATGTTTATTGCGCAGAGTGATAAATCAGAAAAATGAAATGTCACCTTAAATGTGAAAGGGAGATGTCAATCAAAATAAATACGAGTTACTTAATATGTGTAACGGAGTTTCTCAACCGGTGTACTGTGAACAATTAAGAAGTACAACGCAATATATTATTGAAATTGGTTTTGCTCTTAGATTTAAATATTGATTGAATTCTGGAAGTTTGGTTCAGACATATTGGTTTTCGAATTCTGGTTGACTCGGAAAAAATCAATAAAGAATTGAACAGCGAATTATCTATATGTAAAATTTGTTTTCGTGATACTCATTACTCTTATGATTGTAATGATTTCTTTTTCGGGTTTTATGTTGTAAATTTTTATGTAATATATTTGAAATTCACTGTATAGTTTTCGATCAAACTTGCCACTTTGACAGACTTGCATTTAACTCCGACTGCAGAATTACGCTCATTTTTGCAAAGGAGAATATTTTTTGATCACGTTTCAATTAATAATATGTTAGCGATCTAAATTGTGAATGAATCAAAAAACAAAATAGCAACATATAGAAATGGCTAAAGGCTACGATGAGTTTGTTTCCTTTGATTTGTTAAATATTTTTATTTAATTAAAAAGCCTCTCCACATTTGATAACTAATAGAAAAATACAAATAAACATTTACCTTATATTCAAATCTTTCAAAAGATCAGTATTCTGATTTATTCCATAGGCGTTTGATATGCCTCAAAACTTTGCAAATATTTTGCATTTTACAGTGATGTTTCCACACAAAGTGTTCATCATGAATAATTACAAGTTAATTTTTAAACTACTAAATATACATAGTTGCGTTTTTTTCAACAAGAGAAAATTTTAACGAACATTTTATATTTGATTAGTTTTGAAATTAAACTGAAAAACTGAAACTGGAAGCACTGAAGAATACTTAAAGTCAATAATAATTATAATGGTGATTAATAATTATTAAAACTATACTATTCATCATCAGCGAATGTAAATTAAAAGTTAAAAGCTTTGGATTGTTGTCGTTGAATCTGTTTTTGTTTGTTCGTAAAATACATATTATACCGTCCGACGGCACTGAGAACCTGTGAGTTGCAATTTATACCTGTTCATCAATTACCTAACTATTTAACAGGATGACACCTGACTTATGACTAACCATATTTCTTCCCGCGGTGATGCTACAAGAGAGATCTACATGTGCTTACACCTATGTTTTCATGCTAGAGTCTAAAATAATAAAATAATATTGATAGTTAATATATTGCTTATTAAAACAATTTTTAGTTGTTCTTTTAATCAATTAAAAGTGTGATGGGCTGTTTTTAAAACTTAAGCGAAAAAAGCTTACTGTTCTGTAGAGATTTAAAGCTTAGTTTATTTGGTAGTTTGTTATGTATAATTAAGTTAAAAATCCCTATTTCTAAAAAAATAGTAAAATAAATCCATACAGTATGCCTACACAAAGTTATGCTCAACTCTGGTTGCAAAATATTCTACGTAGACGTGGGTTGCACTATTTGATGTGAACATATCTTATAATATTATTTCATGCATTTATATATTTATAGATAAGGTTAAACTAAAATAACGTCATCATATATTTGAGTCTTAACTGAATATATTGCAGTAAATGTAAAGGAAGAATAACCAGGCATATTGAAGTATTGGTTGCAGGTAGAATTTTTCCTTATTTGACAAAGAGGATTACAACAGTAAGTGGTAAATACAAAAACTGATAGCGTCGTCAATTTAATATAGAGAATCTCATTATTGTGATTTCACCGGAGTCACTACTAGAAGAATCAAGTACGCTACGAATTGGATTATGAGAGGCACAGTAAAAAATAAATTTAAACGTAGTTGAATATGATCTTACCAGCTGCACATTCTGCCAAACAGATGATGAGAAGCATCCCAACAGCCCTGGTGAGGAGTGCTCCGCTAAGAGTAGTATTAGACTTTGCCATGGTAATATTGCAGCGAAACCTGAAGAAAAAAAGTACCGTAAGATTAACAATTTGCTCCTAGTTTATAGAGCGACTATCTTTGTATATAAATTCGAATTCGTCGGTGGCTAGTGTGCAAGGATAGGTTGACTAACAGTAATATTCATAAAAAAACTCTTCTTATATCTGGGAGTGAAAGGAGAAAGGCAATAAGTCTTCAAAATTTAGATATGAGTTAAATATGCTACCTAAGCAATAAAAAATATTTTATGCATCAATGAGAAAAAGGATGAGTCAACACATGTGAATTATTAAATTACACACAGAAACATTAGAGTTCCCACTCAAAATTATCGAAAAAAAATCAATCTCCTTTTAGATCCCATTAAAAATAGCGTATTTAAACTTCCTACACTTTTCCATCCCGCACCATACTCGGTTTTCATTGAGCGTATCACGAGGACATTTAGTTGTGAAACATCAGCATTTTTTGTTTGCCTGGGAATTTCTCAGAAGCAGATACCCAAGACTAAGTTTGACACGCACTATAGTGTGCTTTGACTGATTTTACTGTGATTCATTCTAACAAATACTCATGGTAGAAAAAAACACGGTGAACTAACAAAAAATAAATGACCTTACTTAATAAATAAATGGTATTAAAAAAAAGACAAAACAATACTGATAAACACGACTAATAGAGTTGGACTTTGTGACGACCAAGTCGGACGACCAAGTCGGACGACCCGATGTATCTAATAAGTGGTTGGACCAACTTAAAGATTCCTACTCTTTCCGTAAAACATATCGGATATTCCCAAAGGATGTGATTAATAGAGATTATTAACGTTCAACAGACAAAGTTAACATCAATAAGTAAAAAATAACCAAATATATTGAAGAAACTATTCTTCCGCTGTGTGGTATCCATAACATTGCTGAAACAAAATCCAGTTTGTTAAACTTGTCATTTTTTCATGCACCCAATTTAGAAACTCTTCAAACATCTTACTCAGCTTATATGAAACTTACTAGACCAGTGGCTTTTATTTTGTTTTACTTTCATTTATTTAGAATCAATCTGGTTTTACTACATCTTTGTAAAAAAATATTTTTAAAAACTTAATTGTACAAATATAATATGTAGTCAAAATAAAACAAAATGCATAACATTTAAATTGATATAAGTCGATTAGCCTAGAACCTACTTCTAACGCCTTCTAAAGGCAATGGTTTTGTTTGTTCAATGTGGGTGTCGGATCCAGAACATTGACGTAATAGCTAATTATTATTTTTCGTAAAATATTTTATTATTATTACACCAGATTGTAGAGCTAATTAAACAAACATTACACTTATGATGACTGATATCATTCATTATAAACTCATTCAAAAATACTTCACTGCTATTTATACAAATTTAATAAATAATTATTAACTAAAAAATAAATTTATTAAACGAATCAAATAATATTATACTTGTATTCAAATTATACATGGTAGAAAATCAAGATAATGTTTTTTTCTTTTAATTACTATAGTGTCTTTCTATTAAAAATGACAAGTAAAATAAAAGTAATATATTATACTTCGTTTTGGTAAAATTGTGTTATGTTTATTAAACAATGATAAGAAAGGCTATAATTTATACTTACATTAAAAACTCAATGTGAAATAAGCTGGGGTATAAGCATACAATTATTTTACTATTCTCTAACAATAACAATATTAAAACCGTAGCCCCGTAGAGGTAGCGTAGACCCCGCGTAGAACTTAATGTAGTCTTGTAAGCAACAAGTGAATTTGCTCCGACGGCCAGCTAAGAATTTATTATACTATATACAGTAATTTGGAACTTATCATATACATCTTTCACAGTAATTCATAGTAAATTGTTTTTTTTTTTAATTGTTAGCTATTCGAAAACTGTAGGTATAATACTGACAAAAAATAACATTCCAAAAATGAATGGTTTATTGATATTATTAATTTGCAATGTTATCAACTATGAATCTATCTGCACCGAAGGGTGGAGGAGGGCTGTTAAGATCCGCCATAAATAGTGCACATTAAACTTTGTTTTTATTGAGCTAAGACTACAATTTACAGATGGTATTGGTTAGTTTTGAAAAATGAATTGAACCCTGCCTAAACCAAACCATAATAGTTTTGTACATACTTTTTCATTTATACTTCTTTGTTTTTGTTGAATTAGAAATACATCTTATACGTGTTATATAGTATACGGGATAATTTAATTCATTATGCCAAAAAAATATTATTCCATTTAAAAAATGTCCAAAATTATGTATGATTTAATTACAGAATTTTAGATATTTTATAGACGCGTATTTTTTGACTATTTATGTTTTATCTATTTATATTTTATCTATTATGCCTTGGTTTTTGCAAGGTATAATTGAATTTTAAAACCTAACCAACACCATCTGTAAATTGTAGTCTTATTTCAATGAAAAAAAATATGTAGGTATGACTGACAAAGTTTAGTGTGCATTATTTACGGCGTATCATAATACCCTACCTTCACCCTTCGCCACTGGAATCTATCATCAAAATGTTTAATATGAAAATGCCCGTTTAAGTATCAAATATTTTCATATGTAAACATTAATTTCATCAAAATTTAACAACGCTTAATAATTATATATATTTATGTTTTTCTGTCATTAGTCAAAACTATAAAATTATAATATGGCATATAATGTACAGGTGAGAAATAAATTACTTACATTTTAATTTTACATTTAGATTCGAAACTTTCTAATTAAATGAACAATAAACTTCAAATAGTTCAAAAAACTCATGTGTCATCAGTTTTATAATATTCTACTAAATTTTACTTTACCTATCTTTAAATTTTTATAGTGAAATATAACATAATTAACTCAGAAATTGATGACGCAATAAGCACTTGGTAACAGTCCCTACTTAGAACGGGAAAATGTTGCAATCATGAAGAAAAAGAAGCTGTATTCAAAGGTAGTTAGGTACATTCAAAATTTTGAAAACATTACTAAATAAATTATGAAGTTTCCTTGATATTTTGTTGCATATCTACTAACATTCTTGGTCTAGCTTAATCAACGCTTCCCAGTTACTACTTGCTAAATATGAATATTGTCACATGTCCTAGTCTGTATGTACTGTGTATGATTCAGCTACTGTTAACAAATCGATTAGGTACAAAAATTTCCGCAGTATCTATTAAAAGCACTTGAGATCTATTATTGAATGTCATAGATTAACTTAACTTAGTTAAACAAACAAACTGAGTAGACATCAGCACTTAGAATGGAGTATTTTTATATTATCTGACACATAATTTAATTTATCTACAAACTCGTTGGTAAATTCAATTTTATATTTGAAAGAATCTGATTATTTTGCACACGTATAATATATTTTATCTAAACTGACAGAATATATTAATTTTCGAATATAAATGGGTAGCTTATAATTTACACCAGTAAATTAAATTAAATTATTGTTTATTAGCCAATTATTTTGGTGGGCGTACCTAACACTATCTAGATTTTGTATGACAACCTATGCAACATATTATGATATATTTTGTGCCTAAAATTAAACGAATTTCTAACATAATATAAATGTACTCATTAGTCAAATTTTAAATAGATGTATATCACAATTTGATTATTTAATATTTTGCTTCTAATTGATATTATAATGCGAAACTAATCTTTGAACAAAATAAAAATGATTACTTAGCTACATAAATGGTATATATTATATTTCACTGTGTTACATACAAGATTTCTTATTATATTATTTTTAATTAAGATTATTTATAATATTTTTGATATAATAAAAAATACCCTATCAGCACTTCATGTTATAATCTATGAAAAGTTGATTGCCTATATTTTTTATTTTATTGAAATACTGCATTCATGTTTATTTGTTTATTAAATGATTTAAGAGTTTAAAATTTATGTTCGTAAAAAGCTTATGTCACTAACGCAACGAAAATGATTTTGATAATTATTATTATAAGTATTGTACTTAGTAAACTTTAAAAATATGGTATTAAACATGAACGAATGTTTGGCTGATATTTTATTATGATACAGCTAAATATTTAAGATTTGTAAAGTTACTTATTAATTATAAATTCATTGCAAGAGTACAAACAAATTAAAAGATAACAATATAACATATTGTAAAATTAAATATTATACTAACTTGTTGAACTTAGGAGTAGTTGAGAGGAGCGATCAATTAAATCCAGCGATGTTCGTGAGGTTGATTCAACAGGCTAGTTCGACAGTTGGAAAGCTACTCGGTTGAATTTTCGCAGCGTTACAGCTTATATACCTACGCGGAAAAACGACGCCCGGGTTAGACGTCGTTTCTCACTGTGACGAAAGCTCGCCCCCAGAAAAACGGTGCATGTCAACTGTTGATTTGACATGACAAATATTTTTATAAAAATGATTAGTTCTATTTAAATTTTGGTTGTATATAGAATATTGCAACATTACAATTAACGAAAATAATACGAGAGGATTGAAGAAGCTTGTGCTGAATTCTGGCATAGAATTAACAAATCTTTGCCCTCACTAGTAGTCTTAACCATTTAGAACGAGTGATCAATTTATTATACTTAAGATTAATCCTCAACAATTTCGTTAGCTTAGAAAATAAAAATAGGCAAATAATTGCGATATCCAAGAATGCTGAGTTGTCTCAAAAAGACATGGAAAAATTACAGCATGACAAAAATTTATAAAAAAAGATTCGTTAAAATGTTGATATTTATCTTTCTTTATGGTGATAAAAGCTGGACTTTCACATAATCTGATAGAAAGAGAATTGACAATTGCAGGCGGAAGAAACTCCATGCGTACAAATGTCTCTGTACTGGAAAAGATTGAAAGTTATTGTAAAAGACGCGTAGGTAGATCCTAGCAGCCTTGAGAGAAGAGTGATCTGTGGTGGCGTCAAAAGGAGAAGGTTGTGAGGGCGTGGGTCTTCAAGATGGAGTGACATCAAGAAGAAAGCAACTAAATCAACATGATAACTGCAGGATTTGCCTGGATTGAAGGAGATTGTTGGTAATGCTTGTAAGTTTAGACATTCCAGTAATGAGGAAAATCGTATCCGGAAATGTGCGTATGCAGTTCGCCGTATCACACTTCACCGTGAAATGTTGTATCGGATATATATGGCCGTATATTAAAGACCGTTCAACCTTTTTCGGTCGTATAGTACTGACATAAAATTCATGTCTAAATAAGACACGGTTCTTGTCGGTTTACACTTTACAAGAAACCAGCAGCAATCAAAATGTTTAAAATACCTGATATACTGGTTTATTTGTTAGGTTAGGTTAGGTTGGGTTAGGTTTTTCATTCTTGAATTCATGAATATTGCCAAAATCAGCTATGAAAATTGAATTAATGTACATATTGAATTTAATAAAATTGGAGAGCGTATAGTAAACGGTCATCACTCACCGATAGAAAGCTTACGGCGAACTGTGCTATGGTGAAATGTTTTACGTACAATTTACATGTATCCGAGGAAAATGATACGAATAAATAAAACATTGAAAGTTTTACTGTGCAGTGTAATGTAATTAACCCGAATAAAACTTAGGCAGCTCGATGACGAAATGGTAATGTAAAAACTGCGCATAACTTAAAGTTTTTAGCACCTCAGTTATCCGTAAAGTATTTTCAATCAAAATAATGTTTCACTATAATTTGCACTATATTTGTATTCCTAAGTACGTTAGTTTGTCATGCTACCACATTATCCACTCGAATTAATGACGTTAGTATGGATTAAATGTATTCGGATAACAGGTTGGTAATCCAGGACACCTGTTGAAATCATTTTACTACTCAATATAATAATGTAGAAATCAATTCTCATTGGCTATATTAAGCTCTAAAGCAGAGTATAGTAACAAAATACGTTGTTCTGGAAATAACTCTGGTATGAGCATACAATTATCGCATGTCATTGACAGCTAACTCACACTTAGTTTAAAATGTCCGTCGAAATCAGTGATTCTCAATCCTTTTTAATAGAGACATGTGAACATAAAATATAATCTTCTTTCGTTCTCTAGCTCCTTTTACTCTTTTCGGTTTGTAATTATTCACTACCACATACATACGGGTTTTAAGGTATCCTTGTGATCGTTTAGTGCCCCTTTGGTATCTTTGTATGTCGGAATGTATCCAGAAGTTGTCTAATAGTGGAACAAAATATCCAGCCCATCACCAATTCATCTGCTCGGTAAAATAACTTTAAATTCGCAGGAGAACTCACAAAGTTACTGCACCAGTTGGATGAAGAGAGTCAAAATTAATACAGCGTCCCTATTAATAGAAATAATACCAAGTGAATAGCTATCGATCAAGCTAAACGACGTTATTTTTTGTTTTTGTAGTCTTTTCGCGTTGTGCTCAACATAAACATTTCCAAGCAATGCTACAATACTTGTAAGTCTCTGGATTTTTTTTTTATATTAAGCTTCTACGTTCCACTCTCAGTTATCTTTGGTGGAATTTTCAACTCAATTGTCATGCAGTCACTGATTTTTTCCCAACTCTTATACCCATAATATTATAATAGCTATGGATAACATAAAACTAATCTTGGTATACCAGCAAAGATTATTATAAGCTGGTTGTCTGTTGATAGTTTCAAATATGGTGTATTTCAAAAAGTGTGAAAATATCAAGTAATAAAAATGTAGTCATCGTCTTTAACATGTAAACTAGAAAAATAAACAAATATAAATATGATGCACCCTCAAAATCCCGACGTATATGAATAAATCAAAGTGAAAATGTGAAGCAATCAAACAAAACTGGTATTTATGCGGGCAATGTTCACGGTATTCCAATCCCAAGAGGGTTAATTTTCTAATGCATATGCGAATAAGTACCTGACATGTCCGTGTTTGGGATAGAATAATATTTATGTTACAAATAGGGTTATTTAATTCAGTGAATGTATTGATAAGGGATGAAATGATATTATTAATTATACAGAATTAATATTAAAATAAATTTAGTTGTATTTATTGAAAAAAAAAATTGCATTAAGAAAATATTGTAAATATATAAAATAACAACAGATATTGCAAATCTATTATGAAAACTAATTCATCGATGCATTGGATCATGTTGAATAACTATAGATACCTACTCAATATTTTATCTTAAATAGCAAGAGTATATTAATTGCACTCTCTTCTCTAATGTGACCATATTATCTTTTTCCTCAGTTATAGCATAATAATATGTACACCACACGGCGTCTAAAATAATCCCTGTCACTCGGCAGTTGTCTTACCTTTTCTGAATCATCCCGAAGCTCTCCCGTATACACTCTGTGGATGGTATTTAGCGGCCTTCTATGACACCAGAATGACTTGATGAATATGTTGGAATTCTTTTGGAGCGACCGTAGGACGTGATCGAGCTAGCAATCCAATGTCGTTTCTCCACTATCAGCGTGGTGAGAGGCTGGTTGGTACGCTCATTATATCCTCGTTACTCCTAAAGTTATACCAGCGCACTTGTTCTCAAATCTTAGAATACAAAGGTGCCGTGACTCGTTACCATAAAATAGCACCGTCAAAATACAAACGTCGAATAAGGCAGCGGCATTTGGTTTTAATCGGATAGTGTGATGAGTTAGTCCCACGTTAGCCGCGCGGTTTAAGCGTCGACCTATAACTTCGTGGGTCCCAGGTTTTAATCTGGGTCTGGTAAGTACACATATCATTTTTCAATTTATGAATGAATTGGAGTATGGACCTAATGGGTTTAGAAAGTGACTGACATCCATTTCTCGTAAAAACAAAATCTGTCAATACAAACCTCCACTCTGTGGAGGCCCATATGGCCTATATCTTATTATAATCCAACATGGTTGAGAAAGTATTACGAGTCTCAGATATTGATATATGATAGAAATTAGATAGGACACGTATAGCATAGCGGTCAGTATACGAGAGAGCAAATCCAGAGAGGCGCAGGTTTATATTTTACTGGGTGTAGTATTTTTTTCAACTAGTGGTTATTTATTTCTCAGGAGTATTTTAAAATTATGTATCTACTATTCATACATACGGGACCCATATAATTAATGATATGGGTAAATGAGTACAGTATATTTCTCACAGCATACGATTATGGAGAAAAATAGCCGTCAATAAGATATGTTAGAAGAGGCCAAGACCCTTAATCTCCTGATTACCACGTTCAAAGAAGACTTATCCAGTGGTGAATAGATAAATATAATCTTCGCACACTACATATTGAGTCAATTATGTTGACATGTCAGTCGATAATCTTTATGGTGTGGCAATCAATCAAACATAATCAGTCTATTGTGTTTACACGATCATAAAAAAATCTATGTTATCGTCTACTCAGACACATAATAATATTATATCGTGGTGGCGTAGGAGGATATCCAGTTTTCACTTTTTGCTAAAATCTCTACTGGACTGAATCGCCAAATGCTTTTCTGTTTGATATTTTTATACCAGATATATAATGTGATTTAAGTGAAAAAACAAGCTTTGTCATATAAATATACCGATGACGCCACAGGTATAAAAGACATTTAAGTAGAAATACATGAAAGTATAACTACATCGTTACATTATTATTATATTATTTTCGTAAAGATAAATTGAATTATTTGAATTGTTATCATTTTACTCAAATGTGTGTAGTTTTTACCGATATTGGAAATCTTCTTCTTCCGCTAGCGCTACAAGCCTGCGTGAGTCTAGGCCTTCTTTAGTATCTGCCTCCATCCAGATCTTGTACACTTAAAACTTTAGATTCGATACAATAAATTGTATATTATCATAGACTATACCTGCACTTATTATTATGTAATTTCTATTTATTCGTTAAATAAGGTTTGTTTGTATATATTATAACTGTATATATTCAATACCCACGATAGCCGAGCGACTTAAGCATCGCCTTATAGTGTCGTGGATCCTAGGTTTGAATGCTGGGTCTGGGAAATACAAAGATTGTTTTTTTTTTAATTTGTGTTTGAGTCAGAGTATGCACCTATTAGGTTGAGCAAGTGGCTAACATCCATTTCTCGTAAAAACAATATTCTGTTAATATAATCCTCTAGGCCCATATTATGAACTTATTACGATCGGACATGGTCGGATGATATTTTGCAAAGTTATATGTATTTATAGAAACTGCTCTTAATTAGTTTTTGTTTTTATTAAATTATAGTTGAAACAATTTATTGATGACTCCTTAAATATATATTATGTTTCAGTATCAGTCATCAAATAAGCTTATAAATAAATTTGTTCAGCAAAGTTTTGAGAAAGTCCATCAGGACGAAACCAGTCTTGGATTTATATACTTACTAGAAAAAAATACCAAATGACAGAGCTATCTGTCAACATTCTTATCGACGCCATAGCACAGTTTACCGTGAGCTGTTTTACTGGATAGAGATGGCCGTATAATATCCAGATCACAAAACAACGTGTTATTCGTAGAGGATTGCATGTAGGAATGTTCCAATTTTATGATATTAAATAAGAACGTTAGTTTGATATTGATTTCTATAAAATAACTGATAATAACGCTGTCATTACCTATTATCATATATTTGAAAGGTACGAATAGATACTTACGAAAAACTACCAGAGTTTTATATTAATACATACGATATGATTGTATTTCTTATTTACTTAACTACCTATTTTTTTTGTCTTTGCCATGTATTCCAGTGGTTTTTATTGCGTATTTTATAAGTATTTTATTTAGACATTATTTTGATCTCAATACTATATGGTAATATATTTCCGTTACAATATCTAACGGTTAAGTGTAATACAACCAACTATAGATACCTACATTTTTCGGACATGGCTGTGCTGAGCTGTGTATTATTATATACCATTAGCAGACAGAGAGAGAAGAGTATAGACTATAGAGAGACTGCATTACAGACATATAAATCAAGACGAATATATAATGTAAATATAAATCTGTCATTAAATATTTAAAACGTGCTATTTCTAGTAACATGTCGTATAATATAGAATAATTAGCGGTAAAAATAAATAATATTACAAATAAAATAAATACTCAAATGAGATACATATAATATACTCAAAAAAGTCCTTTTGACTATAACTCTTGATACATTAAATATGTGGGTGTATTTAAAACGATTTTATTACGTAGATTAGTCAATAACGATTATTGCTGAACCCATTAGCTACATGCTGCGTATTCAAACATAAATATTTATTGAAAACATAAAATATTAATTTGACCAGAATTCGACAATTCAATCCTACGACCCTCGGATCAAGAAACGAGCCATCCATATATTGTATTTAATTTATTACTTAATAAGTACTAATAATTGTATAAAAATATATGAATACATCTTATGTTTCCTACAGGAGTTGAAATTTCTGTTCGGAAATTAAGACTGCAGAGAAAATCTTTGGATTGAAAATACGTCATAGGTCGTTTGGGGAGTAAGAAAATTCGGTTTACAAACCTCGCGGAATTCGATTGAAAGTTTTTTAATGCGTTCCAGCCATTTTCAACACTCTAGAGTGGTTATAACAACTAACATTTCATTCTCATCACGCAGGATTGCCAACTTACAGATAAACGCGTGGGAGGAAAATAATATTTTTCCCTCCTTAATTTTACTGCTGTTTTACGCGTCTGTCGAGTATACCTAGATATTACGGCAACATTTTCAGCTTTTACACCCGTTAAATGTAGAATTTATTGCTTTTATGGACCAATAATTGTAAAAAATTATAAAAATATAATTCGTTATAAATTCATTGGATATTATTTCTTACGTCCAATGATTTTAATGTATTGATAATAATTATTAAAGTTGAGGCAGTTAATTTTTTATCCGTATACTTATCCAAAATATTCATTATTTTTAACATAATTAATTGAAGACAAGTTTCTCTCGTGTAGCCATAGTTTCTCGACTTATTTTGTAACCGCATTACTAAAGTTATAAATTAATTATACTTCAGTTTATCTGGTAATATTCTATTAGAAAATTTCGGTAGTTAAACAAATAACAAAGAACTACTGTATTCTTCTGGCAATTTTTCATTCAGGTTAATTTGATCTTTAAATTCGTAATGACACTATTTTTATTCAATGAATAATTCAAAATATTTACCAATATAGAATGCGTTATTGAATATAGTATTATAATATAATAAGTAGTATTTAGTACCATCATCATCATCATCAGCCGGGGTCAATCCACTGCTGGATGAAGGCCTCCCCAAGCTTTCTCCAACTCTCTCGGTCCTGTGTCGTTCGCTGCCACGTATTTCCGCCGAACTTTACCAGTTCGTCAATCCAGCGGCTTTTAGGGCGACCCTGTGGCCGTTTCGTACCCCTTGGGTACCATTGGATGACGGCATTTGTCCAGCGGCCGTCCTTTCGGTGAGCAATGTGCCCCGCCCATCTCCATTTTAGCTGTTTGGCAACGTCTATTACATCGCGTACTCTTGTCTGCTTCCTAACTCATTCGTTTCTCTTACGGTCCTTTCGCGTGATGCCCAACATGCACCTCTTCATGCCTCGCTGTGTGACTCTTAACTTTTGGACATCTCTCGTGTTGAGGGTCCACGTCTCGCAGCCATACGTGAGCACGGGTAGCACACATTGGTTGAACACCCTACACTTAAGACATAATGGTAGGTCACTCTTGAAGATACGATTCAGACATCCGAAAGCACTCCATCCCAGCTTTGTTCTTCGAGCAATTTCATCGTGCATGCTTCCGTCTATGGACACCTGCTGTCCGAGATAGACGTAGCTGCTGACTTGCTCGAGTTGGGTGCCAGAAATACAGATAATCGCAGGGTCCGAAAAACAGTTCCTCATCACTTTTGTCTTTGAGACATTTATCTTTAGACCGACCGTTTGACTGACATCAGTATTTAGTATATACATATATATTATTATATACATATTATGAATGTATTTTATTATTTAATTTAATAAAACGCAAATTTTTATTGTACCTACTTATTTCAGTGTTATTAATTAATGTCAGGACCGGTTTCTTCCACCTCAGATATTAATTAATAAAAATGGAAATAAGTATGTAACGATAAATATTTACGTTTTATTAAATTAAATTAATAATACAATGAATTTCTACCATGTATCGACAGTTAACACAATAAAAAAAAAAGAAAATGTAGTACTAATAAAGGTATCTCACAAGGTTTTTGAGACTCTGTCTTAGTCTAATTAAAAATTATTATCTCAAGTTCGTGTACCTATATTAAAACAAATAAATTGTTGGGTTACTGCCAAAAGACAAATCATGTTATGGAGTAATTGCAATTCAAAAGATTAACATAATTTCTAAAATTAGGCATAATGCTAATTTCTTTGTGCTTATCTGCATATTCTATGTATTATGAAATTGTCAAAAATGGTCGTCAATATAACCAGAATTTCAGATAACCCCTAGAACGAATAGTTGTTGGTGAATTTCAATATAATTAGAATTGTACAGGTTGCTTGATTGGTAAAACATATTAGTCGGAATCCAGTATGTTTGCTTGAGTTGTTTAAATGAATACCTATTTATTTTTGAAAATTTAAATTATATTATAAATAATAGCATCTGTGTGAAAATCGCCAAATAAATGTTGTTCTCATTATCAATAAAGTATTAGAAAGGGTCGATACCGAAGATCTTCATATATATAACCATCTGTGGTTTTTATATTAAAAGTCCAAGTTTGACGTCCATCCATATAGAATCACGTTTCCTAATGATTGTCTTGCGAAGACAACTCAGGTATGCCGCGAAGATTTTCGAAAATTATAAATAAGGGCTTATATTGTATTATCATTTCAAGAACAACTTTTTAGTCTATTAGTTTTAGTATGTCGAAAAAAATCCTAATTAGTTTTAGTAACTCAATAAAGTTGAAAACACTGGTATAAAAGAAGGGCTTCATCAACGTGTTTGGTCAATACCTAATTACATAGTTAATGAGTAGGTACCTAACATTTATTTTACCTATATTGAAAATTCAACAATTATCCCGAGACACATGTCTTCAAAATATAAAATTTAAAAAAAAATGCAACTTGACTACGCCAATAGACTAATTATATTACATTAGTACAGGCGTTGTAGTCTTCGTATGAATTGACGGAATGACTACATAGGCAAATATTTTCAATCAAATATATAATATTTATAAGTAGTTAAATTCAAATAATCTATATAGATACACATTCGACATAATTATTATGTACTTAGTTAGAGTATGAATATATAAAAAGAACCCCTTTTCAATGGAGATGGAGTCATTACATACAACTTTATAAAATTAAGGCTATGATAAGATTACTAAAGCTATTAGATAAATTAAATTCGAAATACTTCGAATTATAGGTTAATTAGTAGTAAGATTTACATTTGTCTTATAAAGTTTATTTGCCAGGGACACAGTGAAATACATACGCCTTACACAAGTCATACAAGTCTAAAAGATATTTTTAATAGAATGAAACATAATAACCTACATTATTTAGATAAACAATTCCAAATAATAAAAAATTAAAACATTATAAAATTGTATTATATAAAAAAATTAATTCAGTGCTGCGAACGCTACTATATTTATCAATTCAATCGTAGTGAAGTCCTACTGCAAGCAATGTAAAGTATTGTTACTTGAATATTATATTAAAAGGCTTTCTCTTGATTGATCCAATCCATTTGAAGTTTATTTGGCTTGACCACTTGTCTTAACCAACAAAAAATGACACTCATCTGATGTCCAAAATGGCGTTATCGGCAGCGTACGCGCTTGATAATCAAAAAGTTTATTGATGGATCTCGCACACTCTCTTTGATATTTATTTAGATTCACTCTCCCGGTAATTTTAATGTACAAGTATTCAAAATCGACGATATTAGATTCTTTTCGAAACATTAGAAAAAAAGTAAACTTGAATCAATAAAAACAATTTTCTAACCCTATTTTCAAAAATAACTTGGGGATTAAAAGCTACGCTATCGTTCAAGTGTTTAACGATCTATAAAACACCATGCAAACATTCCGATTTTATGGGGTTAATCAAGATTCTGTCAAAATACTTATATAACGAGCATTATGAAAACATAGGAAGAAAATGACCCTTTCCAAGAAGGTTTGAAATGTTGTCACTGCAACTCTTATATTATTAATACTAACCCTATATTACTTTAACTCGTACTATATATTATAATATATATATATATATATATATATCGTTTTCATTAGTTAGGTAGATATATTCCCTAAAATAAATAACTGACAGTTTTCCACCTATGTGTGTAATATTTAAAATCAGGAGCGAAGGTATCAATACCATTGCAGTGATATTATATTGTATTAAAATTTAGTTGTAGCAATATGAGTCAAATTTAAAAGACTAAACAAAACAAAATTATCTACGTAGTTCAATGCGTAAAGCACTGGATTCTGATACGGAGATTCCATGCTTGATTCCCGGTGAGGTCACAGTATCTCTTTGTGATTCTACCAGTATAAAAAATATAAATGAGGAAGAATAAACTTTGAGGTAATTATAAATATTAAACAATCATAAAATACCTTAGGGCAAGTACAAAGTCGCTCCACTTTCTTCAGTTCATCGCCATGTTTCGTACTTTCTATCGTGTGAGAAATGTACGCGTAGATCGCTTTTATAGCATCGCATCAGCGTGAGGGATGGTCGACCACTGCAACGAAATCCTTGAGGCTGTGACACAGGAGCAACTATCTTCACAACGTTAAATTTTCCAAAGTCCAATGGAAAGTTTATTGAATACATTTAACAACATAATACACGTATTGATAAATAAATAGCTGAAAAAAATGCTATAACTATTAAATTGTAGGCACTACTACGACAACATTTATAATACCTTTTTTATGATAATAATATATTTTATACAACCATGACGTGTTCATTTTTAAGATGAGAAAAAATATAGCATGTCAATGACGTAACATCATCATCATCAGCCAGGGTCAATCGACTGCTGGATGAAGGCCTTTTTTAGCTCTATGTACTGTTATTGGTTCCTAGTTCTTCGCTACCACGTACATTTATAGATATTCAGCGAGTTTTATGGCATCCATATGGATGTTTACGACCCCTTGGGTACCACTGTTTAACTGTATTTATCCAGCAGTTGTCCAATCTATGAGCGACGTGTACATCTCATTGATATTTCATGATGTATAAGTATATCCTAAAAAAAAAAATCAAAATTAACTCCTAAACATACACGAAACACTTTATTGTATACCTTTACTCTGCATCTGCAAGGACTATTATTGATAATCTACCAATGGAGAGTAAAAATATATTATGTATCCAACAATATTCTGTTATTAATAACATTCACGGTGGCTGCGCGGTTTAAGCGTTGGACTATCACGCCGTGGGTCCCAGGTTCAAATCCTGGGTCTGGCAAGTACACATATTGTTTTTCAATTTGTGTGTGAGTCAGGGTATGGACCTAATAGGTTGAGAAAGTGTCTGACATCCATTTCTCGTAAAAAACAAAATCTGTTAATACAAACCTCTACTGTGGAGGCCCATATGATCATATTAGGATCGGATATGGTCGGAAAAAAAATATTCTGTAATCTCAATTTATTAAAATTACATTAAAAAGCAATAAAATCTTCTTCTGTCGCGTCCGTTTGAGAAATGCGCTTAAACTCATTCCAATCATGTTTTGCCCATGGTGTTGACCGGCTTGATGGCTTTTTAAACAAATCATTGATGTTTCAGCTAGATACAGACAGACCATAATATGTTTTGTAGTTTTCTCGGCACCACATTTGCAGTTTGAAGAATCATTGGAGTATCCCCACTTCTTTATACGAGTTTTAGCACTCTGCAGTTTGCAGGAGTGCAATTAAGTATTATGGTGATCCTCATTATTTTAAAGAACGGCACCATATATCATTATCACTGCATTCTGAAATATAACCATAATCAAATTATACCATCGTAGACAGTCTAGGCTATATATATATTTAAAAGGTAGAGGCAAGTTTAACTCATCCCTGTTCCGCTTAGAAGGGTAGGCGTTGTGATTTTGTATCGAAATTAAATGGCTGCGATAATGCTTTAACAATGGGTCGGGAAATCGTTCACTCAGAGAAGAAAACAGATTGATAAGTCGGCATACAATGGCCTGAAACAAAAATGGCGCGATGATGCCTTGTCACTCTCCATATAGATTAAATCACGTAGAATTTCTAAGGTATACCTTTAATATTTTTTATCAATATTCTTTTGGATAATAAAGAAGATGGTCGTTAATTTTTTTTTTGCTACTAAGTTTTATCGTCTATTATATTATAATCTTATTCAACAAAACTTTGGGTAGTAATTTTCGATCTCCTTCAACTAAAGTTTTATTATTATAAAACAATACATTTATAAAGTTAGAAACACATGAAGTTCGAGAAATCAATCGTTTTAAATTTATACCGAACATATTATATTAAATATGCCTATCATATTACATTATTCATATCGTATTATTTATTGCTTTGTAAATAATTTCATTAATTATATTATACTTTGAATCATTATTAAATCATTAATCACTTATTGGAATAAAGAAAAGAAGGCGATATTTGATTACAATCCAGAATTTTTTTTACACTCAATCATTACTTCTGACCATACTTTAAACGGCTGAGAATCTTCAGTATTCTCGTAGGATTAATATTATTTTGTGGGGTTGCTGACAAAAGTATTTAAAAAAATATATAAGTATTTATATTTAAAAGTAGTAAATTCAACTATTTGAAGTTAACAATGGATTATGTGTTTATATATAAATATATATGCTGGAAAAAATACGATCATATATAACATGCCACAGAACAGAATTATTTTTGTCTTCCCTGGACCATGCACATAAAGCATAAAGAAATCAGCATTATGTCAGATTTTAGAGGGCATGTCAAACTTAAAATTACAATTACTCCATGATATGATTTCGAGACTTACCGACTTTTGGCAGTAACCCCATTTATTAGTTGAAAAAGCGCAAGAAATTAACATGGCGCTGATAAAAATGGAGATTCGTTGGTTAAGTGGAAGTTCTGAAAGAGGGCTATAAAATAATGTGTTAAATTTGAATTTCAACAATGTTTTAAAATGCTTTTATAATTATTTACTGAACATATTATGGTTTTGTTGACCTAAAAGCGATCATCATTGATGATACATACATCGAGATGGATTTAAAAGAAGAATTATCCTAAGGAACAAATCTCGCTTCGGTCTAATGCAGGTGCTATGTTCCAAGGCATTGAGCCTTACTACAAGACACTAATAAAACCCGTTTTCATATATGGCTTGGAAATCTGGAATCTTGAATAAGAGAATGGAAAGAGCGTTGAGCACATTTGAACGGAGCGTACTGCGTGGTATCTTCGGACCCATCAATCGCACCCTGTTGGGGAGGAGACAAAGATACAATTACGAGCTACACGCTTCGTACGGAGTTCTGTAAATTATACAATCCATCAAATTGTACACGTGATGAACGAGTACAAAAAAACTGACATTCGGAAAGCTGCGTACAAGATAGAGGGATAGTGTTGAGTTGCATTTAAATACTTTGGGCATCCTATACTAGAAGGTATCAGCTTTGTAGAGATCTGGATAGAAACAGATGCTGGAGAAGGCCAATACCCATATGTGGTTGTAGCGTCAAAAATAAGAGGAAATAGAAATACTGAATAGTATATTAAAAAAGCTATTTGTGTCAAAATGTTAAAGTGTTCAACCAATGTGTGCTATCAACGCTCACGTATGCATGTAAAAAACTAATAGTAGCAGAAATATTGGACATAATGTAGAAAAACCACAAAAGAAACCAATAAATAAGAAACCAGGCGAGAGTATGCGATATGATAGAGGTCGCCAAGTTGATAAAATGTCAATACGCCGGACATATCGCTCAGAAAGTAAGTAGATAACTCAAATGCAATTATACAGTGGTACGGGTAAGGGAATAAAATTACTACATTTATGCTTAAAACTCAGTGGATCAGCGAAGTCATGATGCATCAAAGCGTCGAGAAGAGTGGATAGAGATAAGGAAAGCCTTCATCCAGAAGTCAAACGACTCTATCTGACGATATTCTATGGTAAGCAGTTATATTATATTATGAGAAAATTAAATATGAAATTAATAAATCGTCACTAAATCGACCCTTGGTTATGTTTATTAACATGTAAAGCTTGTTACGCTAAAGCCCATCTTGGTGGGTAACAATGCTTTAATATTACTTTGTCGTAGAAAGCTGCCAGCTACCTGTTACTTCCAATGGAATGACGTCACTGCTAGTGTCGCGTTCTTGTGGCAGAACATCGGATAGGCTTAAAATAATAATATAAGAAAACATAGCGTAGAAAAATGCGACCGAAAAGATATGTATATTTTTAGTATTGTGGGCGATAGTTTCTGAAAACTGTTGATTAGAATTTCTCATAATTAGATCATCTCATTATGAGAAAGTTTTTTTAAGAAATTATTATAATAAATAATACATTGCGGGTAGGTACTAAATCTTCCAAACTATATATAATGTGACAATTAATATTAATAGATAAAAGCTGATAATGCCAGTTACAGATATATGGAAATATTATGTTCTAATTCAAATTTGAATTAAGATTCATTTATTTTCCATCTGTTGAACATAAAAAATTACAAATTTTAGGTGTTCAAAAGATGACGCAAAAACAAATAATTGTGTTAAAAATACTTGATCAGAAATACGAGTAATAAATACATGGAAGTACTCACCGAACGAGTTAAGTAGACCCCTTTTTCTTGTATGGTTTTAACTGTCAATTTACGATGGAAATACATTGTATTCATTATCTTAAATGGCATAGAATAATAATTAAACTACCTTTGTAATTCATTTGATTAATAATAAATGCCATATAATATAGTTGTGTTAGTATTAATATTACCTTAATTAAAAACAAAACTGGGATCGCCTCTTATTTCAGGAATTTGAAACCCTCAGATAACGTACCTAGTTATCTAGATTAATTCGCGTGACTCATATAATATACGGGTCAGTAACTTAAATAATGTGTATTCGAATCCCACTCTGTCCAATAGTTTTCTTTAAGCGCATCTATTCAATACTTAACACTGCTATCTGCAGTTATATAGTGTAGTTTATCATATTTTTGTATTGAGGTAAAACAATTGTTACAATAAGTTAGCCGTATAAATAGTCAAAACTGTCTATCTCACTCTAAAATAATTTAGCACACCCGAGAGAGGTGATGTTAAAATATAGCACTTATTGTAACAATTACAACTAACTTATTGTAACAATTATAATACTTCAATACAATTTTTTTAAAACTACCCTCGATAGTCGCCAATAGCGGCCGATAGCGACCGTTAGCAGTATTATGAATAGAATATATGCGAAGATATTGGCTTTAAAAATTATGCAAATAAATTACCATGGGACTATTATAATTTGTAATGTAAACATTTTTAATAACTATTTAATATAATATATTAGTAGTTGTTGTTAGAAGCCTGATATATTAGAGACTATTTTTAGATATCAAAATGCAGACCTTTGTGACAGGATAGTATTCTTAATTTTGGAAAGGTAATTTCATGGTAGAAAAAATGTGATTTATGTGTTTTCAAAAGTTATTATCATACTGGGACAAGGCTTGAACGTCTTTCGGAAAAATACATCACTCATTCAGTTTACGAAAATAAAGAAACGTAATTTTATGAACAGCATCGAACATTATATTATAAACATAACACAATATACCTACTCTTATAATACCACGCGGAAAATTTGACTATAATGGTTTACATAACTATTTATTGCGCTTTCTTTGAAATTATGCAAGAAATTGTAATTACAGAAAACAATGCACTTAACAGATAGTTGAGACGTGGCGTAAGTTATATTAACGTTGTAAGTATATAAATAGAACACTGAGTAATAATAGTGTATTACGTTTTGTATTAAATATGTTACAGTGTACAAATTTAGATCCTTAAAAGAAAATTAGTATAATTATATTGAATTTAATATTTATAAAATGTTCAATGACTACGTCGAAGAGTTTATCAGCTTTTACACCTTTTTCAAAACTGTATCTACACCAGTTGCGTGCGGTGAATTTTGACGCAATGCATGCTGCAAAACATAAACAGTATTCTATCTAGTTGTTGAAATTCAATTTCCACTAAGACACACACATTTTTAACAATGAAGTTTTTAGAAGATTTATGTATTTTATATAGTATATCACCCTCTAGTCTCATAAAGTCAAAATAACTTTCATAAGAGTGTAAAATCGGGAAAACTCCTTTCATATTTATTCTATTGAATCAGGATTAAAAGTCCCATATATTTAAAATAATAATTAAATCGAGCAGTAGTTAATATTCAGGGAAATGGTTTCAAAAATTTAGATGTAGATTCGACACATAATTTACGCGCGCATAATTCATTGGTTATAATAATAATAAAATTATGAAAATATATGATGTAATAAATCTACGAAACAGACATCCTAGAAACAAATTATAGAAAAAAAGATCTGTATCTTCCTGAAGTTTTGTGTATTAGTGTATTTTCGATAATAATTAATATATATCACTTTAAACGTATTTGTATTCTGTATCGAATAACAAAATAATGATTTAAATTAAGAAACATATTGCGTTGCTTTCTATTTTCATAGAATTTCATTTATTTAACTAATATGACGTGTATTAATTAAGTTAGTTATCTATATAATGACAGTTGAAAAACAGATTCCTTGGTGTTAACTGTCATCAATAAATAAATATAATTTTATCATTTACTAGTATTAATATTAGTTGTATTATTGTATATTATTTAACAGTTGACGATGTCCCTTTGAAGCGAACAAGATTGGTCCTGACTAATATTCAAATTAGTGGAACTAGTACTACTTATTGTGTTTTATTATAATTCATAAATAAATGTATTATACGTAACAAAATATGAAAATATTCCCATTTTTATCAGACCTACGCGTTATAATATTCCACGTATTTACATTGTTATTATTACAAAGATTTATTAAATCTATTATATGAATCGACTAGCAAATATTGTTATAATTTAAAATAACGCCTTCCTGCTTGCAAAATAAAGCAATATGTATGTAAACTTTAAATTACGCTTTAAAACGAGGAAAATCATGCGCTATTTTATTGCAATTGAAATAAACGTATATTGAAAGTGTATATATTTTATTTTTTTATTAAAAAATTCTATTTTTGGTTTGCTTGAGTTGGATTTTTGTATTTTTTTATTTATTCAACTGAATAGCATCGCATGGGGTACATTAGAACAGGAAAATAGAATATCCGTGGACAATCCGACAACGGTTTGGCAAAGAAATTTAAACGCTTACGGAGGAAATAAGACAAAATTTTTCGAGGATCGGGCAAAAACTAGGCTTCAGTGTACTTCAAAAGAAAATAATTACAAGATAAAAAGAACTTTTTAGATACAACGTTTTTAAATTTTCTGTTGAATCATATAAACTTGACTTGACTAGCTTAAACGATCAAAAAAAATTGTACTTGATAGAAATACTGAATAATGAAATGTCATTTCAAATTAATTTCCACAGTAACGCACATATATATTATTTAATAATTTAGTTGCTAAGACCCCTAGCAACCAATAATGGTATCGAAATAACTTTGCAAACAAACGGAATTAGCTAAAAATGAATTTTATTTTACTTAAAGATGGCTAAAAGTATTTAAAAAATGCATTGCCATCGTGTTCTGATATATTCAAAAAGTTTCAAATGTCTTGCTAGTTGGGAAGTTAGTTAAAAATCGATTGCAAGATTTATACCGGACAAATAAGAATACGACCTAAGAAAAACGTTGTAATAATATAAAAGTCAGTGCAAGATTTTGGTATCAATTGAATCTGGAAAAAACTATTTGAATTTTCAATTGATGTTGCATCGATTCTCAGATATTTTTTGACACTTTTTACTGACGTTATCGATACATGTGTATACTCTATAAAAGGTTGATACATTAAGAATTTCAATAAATGCCACAACCATAATTTAAGTTTGGTCGATACTGATGCAAAGAGAAAATCCATGTACCATAATATCGATTTAAATGTTTTCAAAGTATTAACAGCATGTTCATATGCTAAGCTTAGTAGAAACCCTGTAATTTTTATTATGCTAGCTGCCCGATACTGCTCTCTATGTGAACAAATCTGATGCGGTTTGAGACTTGTAATTTAATAGTGAATTATTATTAGAAACGTGTAAGTGAAATATCATTTTTCCATTGTCTCTAGATTCCAGAGTAGATGTTGGCTGCCTCATAAACAGGTTACGTAAACCTGTATTTCGATACATTGATGTTAATCACTTGATCAATCTATTAAGTCCAGGTTTTTAAAATTTAGCTTACTCACTTCATACCAAAGCAATGACAGCGAATACCATATTCAAAGGTGAATGAGCCGTTTATAAATAAACACATTTTAATATGTTGTAATCTTTTGTCATCGAGTATTAAGTAGAAAATGTAACTATTAAAAAATTGGAATATCTGACGTGACAAAAAGAATTACATTTTATATACAAACTCCAGATGATTTTATTATATATTCCACTTCTGTAACTTTTTTAACCGTCTGCAATATAAACGTGTTTTTAATTCAATACAATTTTAATTGTACTGATGAAATTGCACCAGTGAAATTGGATTCTATTGTTAGAAGGTTTAATGGGTTTATGAGTTAGCGTAAAATGTGTCGGACAGAAAAACATTTTCTGAATGAATCGCAGGTGACAATCCGTAAAAGGAAACAGGAAATTGGATACACGCCACATTCAACACCACTTGATGATCAAAACTTTACAAGGAAATCATTTTAATCAGTTGTGTGGTGCTAAATAAAAAAGTTTTTTTAAAATCCTTATTATCCACATACTATTCCTAGATGTTCAATATGTTGATAGTTAAGTACTGAATATTTAGTGATAGGATGAAAACAGTAAAATTAATAGTAGACAAAAACAATCTTTCTATTCCAATGCTTTTTGATAACAACTAATTGTAATTACAATTTAATGGTATTAACTACCTACCTATTTAACCTTTTTTTTTTAATTTTAAAATAGTTTCCGGACTAAGTCTTCTTCAACTTACAAAACTTTTCATATTATTTCATATTATCACAACTTCGAGTACAATATGGTGAACTGTTTGTAGGAAATGATGATTATTCCATATTATGGTAATACCGTTACACGTTAATTGATTTGAAAGAAATGTACAATCGATGACAAATCAAAATATACAATTGTACTATGACGAAATTGCTCGCAGAATTAAACTGGCGTGGAGTACATTTTGCCGCGTGCATAATATTTTCAAAAGTGAATTCCCATTTGTGTCTTAAGCGAAAAGTGTTCAACCAATGTGTGCTACGAGCGCTCACGTATGCGTGTGATCATGGACTATTGATGTGAAATACATCCAAAAATTACGAGTAGCGCAACGTGACATGGAAAGGTGCATGTTTGGCATAATGCGTAAAGATCATAAAAGAAAATAATGGATAAGGAAGCAGATAAGAGTACGTCTAGTGATAGGATCACTAAGCATATGAAATGGCAATCTACTGGGATGTTGCTCAGTGGAGTGCCATCATACAGTGGTACCCAAGAGGCACAAATGTCGACAGGAACACTATAAAACCCACTGGATAAACGAATGGATAAAGTTCGGTGTATGTACGTGGCAACGAATAGCTAAGAAACAAGTATGGTAGAGAGTGCTATAAGTGGCCTTCGTTCATCAGGGAATCAACACCGGCTGATGATGGTATAATCGAAACTCTTAATATATTTTCAAACAAGTTACCGCATTTTATTTCAATAAGTCAATGACTAGCATTAGCATTACCGCCTTGGTGTAATAGATCGTAATTTTTTTTGTGAACTTTAATTTCCAAATAAAACTTTTTCGAAATCTGTGCTACGAATAACGAGTGTTTCATTTCTAACATTCATCATCATCATCATCATCATCATCATCATCATCATCATCATCATCATCATCATCATCATCATCATCATCATCATCATCATCATCATCATCATCATCATCATCATATCGTCATCATCATCTGTCATTCCTACATCTACCCAATGGTCGATGACTGGATGATGATTGGTCGATGACTGGTCGATGACTAGTCGATGACTAGTCGATACTGGTCGATGACTGGTTGCTGACTGGTCGATGACTGGTCATCGACCAGTCATCGATCAGTCATCTTTTGGGACAATTCAGATCCAGTCACCACGCTAGTCTCTGAACCTGCCTACATTCTGTATCAGTTATACAAGCACCAGCTTGTCGCGTAGCGTCGTAGACGGTCGGAAGTACTTAGGTGCTACGCCGATTCGTAGACCCCACGTTTCGCGTAGACTGGAAGTGCTACGCTGCATACCAGTTTCATATAAATGTCATCAACCTTTAATTGCAGCGGCACACAGCGCCCAAACTTAAAAAAATAATTTTATTTTTTTTGAATTTACTAGAATCCAGGTTCGAGCTTGGGAATAAAAATAATTATTCTCGATTTTTAATTTAGTCGTCATCGGCTATTCGCATAGTGTGCCTGACACTGGGGAGATTATTAGAACATTTTTCTTAAATGAATATAGTACCTCTGCGAGTTAATTTTTGTGAATAAAAAAAAAAAATTTTGACATTTAAATAAAATAGTGATAAATATTCTCATATGATGACAGCGCTCGGAATGGACAGGAACGCACCGGAGCGCCGTTGTGGTTCGTGGAATTCCAAAATATACCGTTCCGGCTCGTGAATTCATTTAAAATTGCGTTGCGGTTCGTTAGATTGAGATAATTATATATGAATGTATCTTTTAAAGTTTTTCTCAAAATTAAAAATTAACGAAGTTATGTTATGCCGGGCGTGCAAGGGTTAAAAATAAAAATTATGACATCCCTAAATTTCTTTCAACCTTCTTATTTTGTGTCGATATGTCCATGCCTAAATGCATTGTCTAAATAACAAGAAACAACCAGCTGCAAGCGTAAATTACTTTATTACCCAAAAAAATGTGCCTTGCTGACACTATTTGAAAACTCTTCAAAAATAAAGTATACATTGTTTGTTAATTTCTAAAGGATGAAACATTTCAAATCTCAATACAATCTTACCTTTGACTTACGCATTGTTAATTTACTTACCTACTAATTTATTATATTATTTTATTCGGAGTGACAAAAATTATTACTTCGCCATTTATATTCGGGTGAATGAATTGTGTTTTCGATGGTTAAATTAATACAAAAAAGTTTGATAATTTGACTCGTGCAATCCGCTATAATATTCCTATTAGTCGCCTTTTAAAATATTTTGTATTATTTAAGATATAAATACGTTTCTAAACAAAATTGTTTATATTATTAGTTTGGTGTTTTTTTTGCTACATTCTAGTAAGTTTTGTGTTTTAATTTTAACTGTGTGTTTAACTTGATTTTTTAATAAAAAAATGTTCTCTTAAAACAGGGGAGGGCAAACTTTTTGCATGGAGGGCCAAATTCAAGAATTCAAAATGACCGGTGGGCCGCAAGTAAAATACCATTTTTAGATATACACTATTTATTATCACGAAAACTAAACATTTCAAAAAAAAAATAATGAGAAGAATGAAACTGTTGTTTATTTTTTTAAATTAAGGTGTTAATTTTGTAGTTGATATTCTTAAAACTGCTTTTAAATGGGCATCGGCGATATTTGATCGTATAGAATTTTTATTGAGGTTCATGATCGAAAATATTTGTTCACATATATAAATTGATCCAAAAATAACGAACATTTTTCTTGCATAATCTTTAAGTTGGTCGAATTTGTCTGAATTAAGGGCATTGTAAAATTTGGAGATTTCTTCACGACGATGCAATTCTCTTAAATCAGTGTCACACTGCAGATCAATAATCTCAAGTTATAGCTTTGTCGGTACACTATCAATATCTATTGAAATCGATGTTCAACGTAGAAAATAGTGGTTACATAATGTGAGACGAGACGCAAGGAAGACGTACTGAGATAATACATTTACGAAATAACAAATTTTTCATCTATTGTCAATATTTTTTAAAAAAATATAAAAAAGTTATTTTAATCAGAATTACAATTAATGATGGCGGGCCGCAAAAAAATACCCGGCGGGCCACAGTTTACCCTCCCCTGTCCTAAAAGTTGGTCAAAAATGTCATCAGGCGAAACGTGTTAACCGAAACTATTGAAAAATATTTTGTCGCAGGTAACGTAACGCTGGCCACATACCTACACAATTTGATCATTTAAAAAATGATATTGAGTGGTTATTTATAAAAATAATGAAAGTATAATAAAGTAGTAGGTAATTCATGTAAATCTGCTAAAACCACATTACATTACATTAGGAATTCACTCCAATAACCATTTAAGTGGCAACAGATGGTATTCATCTCAACAATTGACTTTTGTTAAAAAAAGCTTATGACGTGTCGTAAACCCCTATTTTTACGATGTTTACATTTGTTTTGTAATTTACATTATTGGTGAATTGCGACTATAGTACAATAAATCTTGTGATATAACTACTACATTCATTCATTTATTTGCCATAGGTCATGATGAGTAGGTATACTTTGTTGTAAGTGAATTTTGTTGCTTCTGGTAAGTTTTGTGTTTTAATTTTAACTTTGTGTTGAACATATTTTTTAATAACAATTTGTTCTCTTAAAAGTTAGTTAAAATTCTCAGCAGGCGATACGAATACCTTTATATCATCGGTGTATTGTAAAAAGAGCGAATTAACCAAAATACTATTTTACAGAAGGTGAATTTTTAACCTTTGACATTTATTTATTAATTACCTGTGGATGAATACTGTCCTTATAATAGGCTTTATAATATAATATTTTAAAAAGTCTATTATGTTAAATTCGCTTTTTATTTGTAACACTAAGTGGATAATCACCCTTACAATTATCGTTTTTAATAAGTACTTTCCTGTGGGATACAAATTCGCCATTTTTACATAATTATATTATTACATATTATATACCTATATACTATTGTCGCTGGTATCCAAACTGATTTAAGATAATTCTGGCCACACGCACAATTTGACGCACGATTTGGTCTGCTTAACTCATCCGGTGTACTTCCTTGTACCTATCTAATTCATCTACTGATATATCTCTTTTTTATGTAATACTGTTATATTTATATATCTATGTTTCTAAGTTTCATGTTGTGAACGTCTTAAACTTATAATTTGTAATGTCCACAATATGTTAAAAAAATAAATGAATTGAATAAATGAATTGAATAATTTTGTGGATATTTATAAAAATAATGAAGGCTTAATTACGTAGTAAGTACTTCGTGTAAATCTGCTAAAACATTAGGAATTCTTTCCGGTGGACAATACAGTGGCAACATCTGTTCTGTGATTCAATAATTAGGTATTATCATCTCAACAACTTGACTCGTGTTAAAAAAATATTTATGAGAAGTCGTAAGCCCCAATTTTTACAATGAATAATGAATGATTTTTTCTACAAAAATGTGTTTTTGGGCCATTGATGGTTTGGGCAGAAAATATTGAATAGCCTTCTGCAGAGTTTATTTATTTGGGACGTTCCTATTGTATTACAATTATTATTAAATGCATTGTAGCTTGTGACTTTAAAAATAATAGAAATAATACGTAGGTAGTGTGGAGAGAACTTTTACTTAATTTTTGTTTGTAAATTTGTTTAAAAAAAATATAGGAATATCCTTCAATAAAAATGTACGACTATCATAATATCTGTATTGTATGTAGGTACCTATTATCATTTCCATGGCAATAATAATGTGAGTAGGGAAGGACAAACAACATAGATTGAATCGTTTAGAATAAGTAGGTACTAACAAATTAGGTACCTGTGTGTCCAGTGCGGACATCTAATTATCTTAGATGGTGTTAGTCATAGATTATTAAATAAATACGGTGGTAGATGTATATTACAATAATCGTAACCAAAGCATCACCATTGTAACATAAGCGATGGTGCCCACAGAACGCGTCGGGCGCGCGAAGTCCGCGTATGCAGTGTTTATTCATAACCATAATCACACGTCTCTCGCCGCGCATTACCCTTCACCTATGTAGTAAGCGGCCCAAGCAGCACAAAATAAATATTATTACAGCGCCTCTCATAACAAAGCAATAAAAATATTATATTATTTCGGGGCTTGTAATTAAAATTTACGACGACATTATTCAACCAGCGATAAACTGAACACACAATAAAATAAAACAATGACTTCTCTGTAATTAAATATTTGCTTTCCGCCCGTCGATCAACGATGCCTCGCGCAGCGTGTTTTTGCTCGTTGTGTTCAATGAATGGACTCCATTGTATTTTCTTTCATTCGTATCGCCGAGAATCGGTGATTCGCGAAAAAACGATGATTCATGCGGCGCGCGCGTATAATGCGTCGCCATATCCAGTGGGCGCTGGCGTATTTAATTACGTTGTATTTTCAATGATTTATGCGCCACTTGTAGAAATTTTGCGCGAGTGCGGCGCCCGACGCGTTCTGTGGGCACCATCGCTAACATGCATACAATACAATATTAGTCCTTATAATGTTGAATATAGTAGGTACTAACTAATGACAATTTTATATTATTCTATAAGAATCGCGCTTAGCAACCTGAGTTTCACCTTCCGACATGTTTTATCTTATATAAATGAAAATGACACACCATTGGTAATTTTATTACAAATAATGCTATGTTTACGTTGTTTGGATGACTTGAAACTTTTATTAGATGTAGGTACGGCCTTATGCCCCTTATAGTGGAGAAGGTTAAAAATAAATCTTTGAGAATCCTTTAAAGCTGTGTGGATAGTGGATACTATCCATGGTTTTATCCGATTGATTTCTCAAGACGTATGCTTACATACTGTATTCTGAAAGTTAAAAAGAGAACAAGGTATTTAGGCTACGTACTTTTTCCAACTTATATCTACCCAGTACAAATGAGAACTCTGCCATTATTGGTACTTAGTATTGATTTTATTATATATTATTTTATAACTTTCTTGATAATCTAAGTTGTTTGTTCTGCCAAGGTGCAATAATTGCTAATGATAATTGGGCAGGAAATAACTATGTTCAACCAAATCGCTTCGGATATTCGTATATTCCACCTGCGTGAGAACGAGTTTATGTGAACGTTATTTTATAAATTCTTGGTATAGGTAGGCACTTACTGTTTTTTCTAATACTATTTCTTTATTTTTTAAACACTATTTTAATACTATTTCTTGATGTTTGATATTCTGTGCTCGTATTTAAATGGAATTTGTAAAATTTTCTATAAGTACGTAAATAATTTTTTAATTTGAATCTATAAGTATATTATGTGGATATGTTGTTTGTTATTACTAATTAATTACAAACTTATCTATATCAAATGAGACAGTAATATAAGTTATAATCAGTGACGAGTGGTGGTAGAGGTATCATGCACTGGTTATAGTGGTAGATAAAGTAAGAATAAAGAATAATACAATTTTTGACGGTATACTTTGTTAAAACAAGATTATTTCGCCTGCGGCGCTGACAATCCTTACCAATCTGCCCAATATAGACCCACGTAAGAAGTCTAAAGTTTATTGTTGCATTTTTATATCAAAAGTACGTACGTACGTAAAGAAAGGATTAGCATAAGTACTTAGTTTCGGAAAATTATACAGCGTTCCTGTTCGTGAAATTTTCCATTTCGAGCACTGTATGATGAATAATTTCTCGCTTATTAAAAAACCCTTCAAACAGCGTATCGGCACCAGTGAGAAATGCTTTCTTAATTAATTCGCTGTCTCAAAATGGTTTTTACTTTGTACCAACAAATGAGAAATTTTAAAGAAAGTAATGGTGGCATTTTTATTTTTATTTACACGCTTAGTAAAAAACGTTTTCTGTGTAGATAGTCCTGATTTTAGTAGATCAATTTTCTTTTTTCTAAACTCTGCCGGGGGCACACGACAAAGGCTTGCGGTTAAGAACCCCTGCTCTATTGTTTAAATATGGTATAGTAAAATTTTAATGAAAAGTTGCATGAAAGTAGCGAAATTCGAACGTATGAAAATTTCTTCACCAGTACCTACCTAAATAGAAAATATACAAAAATATTTGGACTCTATTGAATTGTTGAAAATATAATTACTACGCCGTACCTATATTATGAACATATTTTATGAATGGTCGACAAGAAGTGATAATAATATCTATTTATACTTTTAATACATCATTGCAAAGTGTGTGGTAGGCATTATTACAACTTGGTACAGAAGTCAGGTACACATTCTTAAAAAAAATCTCTCGTCCTCAGAAAGAGAGAATGAATGAAAGAAAGTATCCTTTGTGGAAAGGTATGATGCACTCAGAACTATTTTCTACCTCTACCATTTCTTCTGGCAACAAAAGAATATGCCAAGAAAATGCATCTCTGTAATGCACATATGATAACAGTGACGCCCCGTATGTGTAGGCAGAAAACGCATTAGGTACTTGAGGGCGGTGTATAACAAAAGGCAAAAAATAATGTTCAAAATGAGAATGCTATTGAATAATACTAATTTAAAAATAAATTCTGCTCCTTTTTTAGCTTACATGATACTCGGTTCTTCACGGCTCTCCTTCAGTCGTACACTAACAATACATCCATAGCATATTTCCTCATATTTTCTCCAAGCGGAGTTGATTTTTCTACAAGTCTCTTTCTCCTGTGTATTAATTGATAATCTTTTTATGGGTATCCTCAAATATACTCAACAAGTAATAGTCTTGGGTAAGGAGCTGAAATAAAATTAAAACTAATAATTATGGGTCGACATTTTGAGTATTATAAATGGCGGTACATTGCCTATGGGTGATTAATATACATACATAGGAGTCAACAACTCACACAAATAAAAGTCTTATCAGCAAACGCCAGTCGAACTGCATACATTACCATATAAGGAATGATGCCCTTGGACATTATCTTAGTATGGTAAGGAATGCAGGCAATAGACTGCAGCGATCCCATATTGGGAGTTCATTCTTTCGTCGCGCTAATTTATTATTTAGACGTTACATATTCTCTCAATTCATTTAAATAGTCTACGATTAGTGTTTTCATTTAATTACTACGTCTATCACCCTAAACTAAGAACTATTCTGCTCTTCTGGCATGAAAAATAAATCAAAATACCTTATCACGTTTAAAATCTCAACATTAGAGACGACACATTAGCAGAATCAGAAAGATATCACTGTAACTTTCCTACCATAAGTATTTTTATAATACTTCTTCTGTTGGTACCATCTTCTATCAAAGATTGGTGACCAACCTTCAGTACACCTCCATATTCTGGGCCAATAGTATCAGATCCTTAACACCCACTTATGGAGATTGCATAGCCAAAAAAAAAATATTCCGTTTACGCTGCCCTTTATCTCCCCTGCATTATAGGTTGGAGTCAATGACATTAATATGGACGAAGCATCTGGAAAACAAAATGACACTCACTTTGTGTCGGGTCTGCCGGATGGCGAAATTCATATTGTAATATCGGTATCCTACGCTCAAATGAACATTCTGCTTGCAAGCGGTCTGGCGACACCACTGGGTCTGCCCATACAAAATTTCTGACTGTCAGGTTTCAACTCCGCCGTTATTGTTGTGTTACAAAATGCCAATGTGCCTAGTTAAAAATTGTAAAAAAAGATCTACTAAGCACTCCAAGAAAGATGGGATATCACTTTTCATGTGTTAGTATTATTTATTATTGATAAAATGCCATTTAAAGATATTGATGAATGTTTATTCAATGCAATTGAATGACAGAAACCCCTGTGCATGTACATACGCCTGTGATGCGCTGGGCTCACATGCGTCTAATCTCCGAGAAGTCGTAAGTAACCTAAAATCGGTTTCTAACGTAATGAGTAATGACACTAATACGCCATTACAATAAAGGTTATATTACTATAAATTCTCAAAGCTTGTATCGCATAATGGAAATGGATACGTCATATGGTCACGTGACGTCTATCTATGCATCTGTGAATGACTTGCATGCACAATTTCTCGTGCGCGCCGATATGAAGTGAGTTGTCCATTTAATATGTCATTGGTTGGAGTAGATATAAATTCTCTTATCTGGCTCGTCTTAAAACACTCCCATTGGTAATGTAAGCCTAGAATATCTTCATGGTAAGTTGATAAGCTACATCTTGAGGGCTTCCAATCTTCTTATTTATATCCTCATTTTTCCTCAACCAGGCTTCCATTTCATATATCAATATAATAGTATCTGATCTGGTACCCCAGAGCTATCTATGCCTCGATAGCAGAAGAGATGTTTCATTTTAAAAGTACTTCTTGCCATTTCAATCATCATTTATTTTTATTACTATTATATCTTACGGTTTATAATACAATATACGGAATATTATATAATATTTACTTTAAATACATGCGCGAAATTTTGCAATAATGGCCGTTAATATATGAAAAACTATTTTTTCAACCACATTCGAAAATGAATTTCCTTGAGTAGACTAGATAATTTTATTTTTTATGTACATACTATGCCAATTATTAACAAGTTTATCGGAACGCCACTGTATGGGATGCGTGGAGTATATTATTATGATTAGATATACTTGTTACTTACTAAGAGAACTTGAAGAATTCTACTCGACATTATTATATAATGTAAAGAAAATATAATAAGTATACATACATAATAAAACCTATATTTATAAAAAAACTAGCGACATAGTGTTGTATACCTATTAATAAACACAAGAAGCCGATAATAAATAAATACCTTTTTGAAGTTATACTTCTTTTGGCACGTTTGGGAAATCAGATCAGAGTGCATTTTTGGCGTGTGACATGTAACACATAATTTATTTGTTCACACGAAAAAAAACGCACTTGATTGGATTCAAACCACCGATTGTTCGGTTATCAGCCGAACGTACTACCTGTACGCCACAGTATGATACTGCAATCGAGAAGATTATACAGTATAATATTATAGTTTAGGATTATTCCGTTAATTAAGCAGCGAAATTAATATTGTCGGCCATTTGCAATTCCTTACGTAAACAAACGATTAAACGTCAGAGTGACAGTTGGTACTTAAAAATAAAAACAACGAAAAACCATTTTATAATTTAGTAATATAAGTTGAAGTGTATGGAAATAAACCAACGGCGTTCCAATAAGCGGTCCTTTTTCTTGAGTGTGTAATTTAATAAGATAATTATGAGCTAGTCAAAAAATCTAGTTTATCACAAGTTTTGTTTTTGTTTTGTTACGCCAAATAAGTATAACTTCTAACGCGCGTACATAAGTACACACCGTTTTTTTTAACGCATTCGCTGCTAACTATACAATGAGATTTTAATTTCCCCCTTTAAAATGCACGTTAATTACATCGATCGGCCGCCTGGCAATTACGCGCATGCGCGTCTTCAGCGTCCAAAGTATTAATCAAAAAGGTTGAAAAATTCTTCATTGTGCTGATGGAGATGTCCACGCATGCAAAAATAGTATGTCCGCCTGTAGTTATGATTTACCAGCACCTTGACGATTTAAAAGCTTGTTGTCTTCATACCGCCTAATTCCAATAGCCTGACCAATGGAAGGCCCCGAGTGCCTTACCAAATTTGAAAAAATATCAATTTTAATATCCATATTACATTGTATATATTATTAAAATAATCTAGATAGGTGCTTATATAACGGCGTCTAAATTTATATTCTTTACATACGACTAACTATTGATTTTATTCAATAAAATGAATCTTTGCGTAATATACCATACAAAAGACGACAATTAAATTCGTTCAGTTGATGAAACTCGGAAAAAATAATGTGTGTTTACATATATATATGTATGTAACCTATATGTTATTTAGGAATATTTCATGACGTAGAAAATATTACGATATATAGTCTAGCTAAATGTTTTTAACGCATGGTTTGGGGCTCAAAATTAGATCGATTGGTATATTAATATTAAGTGAGTCGCGAAATATTGTCAAAAATATATATATCTTGACTGGTATATATTTAGACCATGTTCGATCCTAATAGGATTATATGGGCCTCCACAGAGTAGAGGTTTGTATTAACAGATTTTGTTTTTTACGAGAAATGGATGTCAACCACTTGCTCAACCTATTAGGTCCATACTCTGACTCACACACGAATTGAAAAACAATATGTGTATTTGCCAGACCCAGGATACAAACCTGGGACCCACGGTGTTATAGTCCAACGCTTAAGCTGCGCGGCCACCGTAGGTGTTACTGGTATACGATACGCTACAAATGTAGTAAAATAATTTTGAAAACCTTTCGATCCATTGCATATCAAATAACAATTTGAATTATTTAGAACTAAAACTTATTGTTGCGACTCCCTCCACATACCAGTGGCGAAGAATCGAAGTAGGCTGTTAAGATCCAATACATAAATAGTGCACACTAAATTTAGTAACTAAGACTACATATTGCAGATAGTGTTTGTTTGTTTTTAAAATTCAATTAATCACTATCAAGTCATCAAAGATAATAGTAAAAAAATATTTGTCCATCTATAAAATATCTAAAATGATGTATAATTTAATGGCATAATTAAAGATGTTTTATAGATAGAAGAATGTTTATTATCTATTATGGTTCGGTTGAGGCAGGGCTTAATAAATTTAAAAAAAAACTAACTAACACCATCCGCAACATGTATTCTTAAGGCTATACTTCAGCTGGGGCACGGTCTAAAACGATCGTGACTACGCGACGCGAAGATTGTGCAAACGACGCGTGCAGAACCAAAAATAATTTGCCATAAAAATTCAACAAACGTCCATTTAATGTTATGTTTATTGTTATATTAGTAATAATAATATATTCATTGACATGTTCTCTTTTTCAAGTAAATGGGTAACGTTTTTTAGTCATCTTTACACGATTGAAGAATTAATTGCCCCGACGCCATCACAAAACAAATTAACGTGTCCACAGCTCAACTTTCGCTCTCCGATTGACCACCAGTCCAAAATTTCGTCGCACCTATAGTTGAAAATTATTTGCCATATCACTGAAGTATGCTCTGAAGTCAACGAAAACAAGAAAGTATGCTTGAAAACTTGTGCATTACTCTTTGATACCGCCCAAAGCATTCCTACACTATTATAGTTTGGTTTAGACAGGGTTTAATTGATTTTTTAAAACTAATCATCACCATCTGCAATTTGTATTATTAGTTCAGTGAAAACAAATAAGTATGACTGGAAAAGTTTAGTGTGCACTATTTATGTCGGATCTTAATAGCCTACCTCAACCCCTAGCCACTGTCACATACTGTATAGTATGTACCTATATATCGGGAAATATGAAATCAATAATTGTAAAACAGACTATATATTATATATCGGGCAACACAAAATCAATTTGCAAAACAGACTTCAGTCTAAAGATTACTTGTGGTACAAGGACATCAACGAATTTTAATGCTGTTATAAATATATGTCTTTTGTATTATAAAAAGGTATTTAATCGTTATCTGTATGTATAATTATTTAATCTAAAGCTAAATCAAAACTACTGGCCTTGTTTAGGTTTCACCCCAAAAATGTTAAAAAACTCTGCTGTCGTCTAAAATAAATCAGGCCTAATATGTACATATGTATCGATGCAAAACTAGGTCAGTAATATTTTTTTGTTAATGATTGATACGTATTTATCGTAAAACGGTATAGTATTACAAATTGATATCATTTTCTAACAGAAAAATACATTGTTGTCCACCACAAAGATTTGCTTCAGAAACTGTTATGTATTTAATTCTTTACGAATTAATGAAATTAATAATATTTATATACTATCAATTGCGGTAAGTGCTTGGTGGAATTTTCTTTTAAAATATAATTGATTCAATTTTCATTCCACATATTACATTTAAAAAGCCTTTAATGACCTGAGTATTTGATAATAACAATTTAAATGGAAAAAGTACAACAATATATAATAATTAATTATAATTATTATAGTATTTCTTCTCTACTGCTGTACTTAATTATATATAATTATGTTCTGTGTAATGACGTTAATTTTATTTTAAATATTATATTCTGTTTGTCAAAAAATCTCTATACATCTTAGATCAAAATTGTTGAATCTGAATACGAATTATTACAACGATACCAGTATGACATCAATGCGTATTAGTCAAAATATTATCTAGGCAGGTTCCTGCTGGAAAATATATTTTCCATGTTAACTAGTTACAGAAAATTTTCACAGATGCTACAGATATACGCTGCTTATATAGTAATGATGATTTGTTAAAAGATAAACATTAAAATATATTATATTATTATATAATATTTTTTAAATATACGACTTGATATTCTATATTTTGATTTTTACTAGCGCACAATCAGATAATATGATACGTCATCTAGCTTGCAACGGTGAAAGGATTTAATTAATAATCATTTTTTGGTATATATCTGAACTTTAGTATAATAATATTCATTATGTAGCTTGATACTAGATGGCATTGTACAAAATTTATGATTAGAAAAAATATAAAATAAATAAACTTACTAAGAAATCCAACTCAGAAAGAGTCATTTTTTCAACTTCTGTTTTCCAATATGATTTTCACCATCATGTACATCAATTTATTGTTTTGTCTCTGTACATAAAGGTAAATGATTAATATTTATAGAAACCTACTTATAGGAAAGTGTGTTATTAAAAAAAGATGCTTAAAATCTTATTAACAATTTTAGATTTCCAAAATTTGAAGCCTGAAATGCGGATAGGTTTTCTGCGCATTTTAAAAACATTATTTTGAAAATATCGTTGACAGAAGATCAAAACAAATGAAAATCGCGTTGCTGTCAATCGAACTACGCCCTGACAAAATAACTATCAAATACATTACATAATATGTTTATTATTATGTTTATTATAGTATTGTAGTTTTACCTTAAAATATTAGCGAACATTTTTAAAGAATCAAAAAGCTTTATAGGAAGATTTTAGATGTTCTAGTCATTTGGATGAGTTCATTATATTAATTATGGAAACATCCACACGCAAAACAAGTAAACAATGATGGGTATCAACAAGTACCTAAATTATAGATTCTAGCATAATGTTATAATACCCCGTTTACACGTGCATGGATGTACTGTGCGCAGTAAGAAAATGTATGGGGAAACATGTATTATCCTGCAGTTGGCAAGATTACGTGCATAAATCAAATACGATTGGAAGATTCCAAATTGTGATGATTTATTGCGCGCAAGTAAGATTATTTTCGATCCGCGCCTGCGCAGTAGAACGATAGAATAGGGGCGGAGCGAACATGCCGGTAAAAAAACGAACTATTCATTTTGAGCTCCGATTTTCAATGCGACCTGTCAGATAGTAGTATAAAATGACAACCTCCTATCTCGCTTACTCTTGAAGAATGAGATTGGAGAGACAGTCAGCACTTTTACAGTTTTGATTCCAGCATAATAGCGCTTGTACACATGCATGGAATTACTGTCGGCAACTGTGCTTATTTTAAACTGTCATGACAATAACTGTTTACACGCAGAAGTGCTGACTGTCTCTCCAATATCATTCTTCAAGAGTAAGCAAGACGCGAGGTTGTGATTTTATACTACTATCTGACAGCTCGTATTGAAAATCGGAGCTCAAAATGAGTAGTTCATTTTTTTCCCGGCAGGTTCGCTATGATCGCTCTACTGCGCAGGCGCAAATCGAAAATAATCTTACTGTCGCCTTGGAAATTTGGAATCTTCCAATCTTGTTTGATTTATGCACGCAATCTTGCCGCTAGAAGGATAATACATGTTTCCCCATACATTTTCTTACTTTGCACAGTACATCCATAGATAACAGACGTATATATATATATATATATAGATTCGTAAGTTCCATACAAGAAGATGCCCCCTATAATTGGCACCATCTATTGGCGTGACTAGAAGCTTTGGCTATAACAGAACCATAGATCCGAACCCAAAAAAGTATTTATAATTATAAAAACGAAATTGTGACAAAAATTAATAAAAAGTCGATATTTCAATTCAGATAGGTACACTTTATTGCAATGATAATTATATTGACAAATTATGAGTAACAATATAAATTTATGAGGACATAATTATGTAATAATAATAATAGTAATGCACTCCCATCATGGAAATTATTTGTCAGCACTTCCTGTCAGATTGATGACTTCATTACTTATTTCATATATTGTGTAGCTTGAAGATTTCTTTATAAATTTTCATCGCTTGACGATCAACAACATATTGATGTAGATTCTGAAACAATAATTTTAAAATCTAATTAATCTCAAAATATAAAATGACAATGGTCGCCATTTACACTTTTGTAAGAATGCGCAAATATAATATAGACATTTTATATAGGTAGGTACGTAATTTACTCAAACATAATCTTCTTTATATACCTACCTATTTTTTATGTTTGCCTTGGTAGATTTGCAAACGTGAAAATTACAATAGGAAGGTAGGTACTATCATTATTTCGATACCACGACTGCAAAGAAATTTCAAGGGGCATACAATTGTATATACCTATAAACATAATATAATAAAAGTAGACTTACCCATTAACTTATTTTATCAGCTATCGGATTGCAAAACCTTTTATCAATACGGTTTAAAAACGCCGAACAGCAATATTATTCTGACACTTGACACTTGGACGACTGCTTTTGTTTTGAAAATATCATGTATAATTGACATGAAATTTGAAAAGACTGATCGAAAGCTCGAATGTTGATTGGCTGGACCATGGGTGAGCTCTGATTGGTCATTGAAATGGCCTTGTATCATGCGACTTCGTGTGTGACCGTGCTACCATCTATTCTGAAAACTGAGTATTAGGTGGTCACGTTCGCTGTATGGAACTTTCATCCCCCTGAGTACATCCATGCACGTGTAAACGGGGTATAAGGTTATAAGTATAATTAATAAGTATTTGAATTTTTCGTACATCCATGAATGGACTTTCCACCTAGTAGTATAATATTATGAATGTAAATATTATAAGATCCATCCCAGTTATTATTGATATTTCCGTTTCCGTCACAAGATGAAAAAGTAACTATCGCCTAAAACCACGCCTTACTACATTAATGGATTAGGGAATTCAGAATGTTGAATGAAGGAAAGTCGAACACGTGTTTGAGTTACCATTACAAGCGAATTTCCTTTGCATTTCTCACGGGATGAATAAAGATTATATCAGAACCAACAGAAAGTGGAAGAAAGAATTTAAATTATCAAAGTGATCATTTATTATCATTGTACTTACAATATGGATGGTGACCTCTACGTTGTTTGCTTGAGGTTTGCAGGGTCACAAAAAAATATTTAATATTATAAAATAATATACCTACAGTTATAACCTGCAGCTTATTGAAATGTGTTATTGATTAATTTGCTTTTATCAGGCTTCAAGATTGTTTATATGTCAAACAGTGACAAGAGAAGAAAATTCAATATGAGAAAACAAAAGAAGACAATATTTGAAAAAAAATAACAAAAGAGCTTCACATAGTGAATTGTTCTTTTTTCAACGACACCTAAATACGAATAATAAAATTGAATATTTAAATTTCCACAGATTAAAATAGGGAAAAATAAATAAGGTAATTAATTTTTTTCTCCAAATGTAAACGATTCTTTTTTAATCCAAATATACATACTTTTTAAACAACACGCGCCAATTTATCATGAAATATATTATGGTGCATGTTGCGGACTATCACGTGACGTCACAGTAAGCTGTCGCTATGGAAAAAAAGTATGTAATGTCGTTTTTCTTGTTGTTTAGAATGTTATCTGACTGATGTTACGATCCATTTTGAATCGTTAAACGAACATTGTCAGTTAAAATTTATGAAGTTACATCCCGCGCACCGCATTGCATCGACACCCGCATGACTCAATGAACGTTTTTTTTTTACATTTTCTACACGTCAAAATGCATTAACAGTTGACGAGTTTGTGTGTCTAGGATCACAGGTCAATACTGTCAACAATAATATGAGCGACATACTTAAAAAAAATCATAGACACTGATACGTGCTATAACTTTGTATATATGTAAAACATTGTTGAGACCATTACTATGCTACGGTTCGGAGACGTAGGTATTAACTGTCAGTCATTCCCAGAAGTTATAAGTGTTTGAGTACAGAATTTTACGAAAAATCTTTATCTTCGTCCGAGGATAACATCTGTTGACATTACTATTCATAACAGTGGTAACCATGAGCTTGAGTTTTTTTTTTCATAATATATTTTCTTAAACCCCTACAAGATGACTTACATATTAAAAAGACAATTTATAAAATTTTAAAAAATTACTTACCGTGTAATTAAGAAGATATTGAAATAAACATATACTTAATAAAATGCTTGTGGTAGTTTTAATAAATTCGGTACTGTTCGGTTATGAGGAATACAACGGAAAACACATTTTTAAAATACCCGGTATACTGGATTATTTGCTAGTTTGGGTTAGGTTAGGTTTGGTTAGGTCAACCTAATAAATAGTCCAGTATATTGGGTATTTTAAAAATGTATTTTCCGCTGTATTCCTCATATATGAACAGTACCATAAATTCTTTTCAAATGTACTACAAATTTAAATCTGGCCGTTGGCGTTGGTCCATTCTTTACTTTGTAAATGTGTGACAATGGGTTAAATATCAGTAGATCAACTGATATTTTAGTAAACTTGGTAACAAGGGGTCATTTTTTTGACACTTTTGACAGCTCGTTTCAAAATGGAAGACGGCAAGAAATTAATCAACAGAATAATTGATTGTAGAACAAGATACATATGAAATGCTATACAATAATCGCCACACAGATTACAAAAATATAAATAAAAGACTGGAAACATAAACGTACAAGCCAATATACATTCGTTATCCATTTTACAACGTTTTTCTTAGCTCGTATTCTTATTTGTCCGGTGGTTCTTTGTCCGGTAAACATCTTGCAATCGATTTTTAACTAACTTCCCGACTAGCTAGACATTTGAAACTTTTAGAATATATCAGAACACGATGCCAATGCATTTTTTAAATACTTTTAGCCTTCTTTAAGTAGAATTGAATTCATTTTCAGTTAATTCCGTTTTGGATGAAAAGTTGTTTCGACACCATTATCGGTTGCTAGGGGTCTGGGGTCCTAGCAACTAAATTATTAATATATACGTGCGTTACTATGGAAATCAATATGAAAGTCAAAATTACATTTCAGTATTATTTCTATCAAGTACAAGTTGTATATAACGAATTTTTTTTGATCGTTTAAGCTAGTCAAGTCAAGTTTATATGGTTCAACAGAATGTTGTATATAAAAAGTTATTTTTATCTTGTAATTATTTGAATCTTCTATTTAAATCTAACCTCTCTTCTATTGTGTTTTATAAAAGAATGTTCTTAAAAGAAATTATATAGACAATTCGATAAATTAAAGACCTTTTATAATCTAATAGCGGCCTCATATAATGTATTATAATTATTGAGTTTCTTCAATTTGAAAATAAAAGTTAAATGCGAATACATATTATGCCATGATCAGTTAGTGTTGCTCTAAAATATGCTCGACCCGTCTTCGTAGCTTGTATTGTTAGAATCCTTTCAAATTTACACAAAAGATGAAGGATATTCTTAGTATAGGACGCTTCAAAGTTATCTTGCTTTACAATTTATATTTCCCTTATTTTTATATCATTATTTTACAACAATGTACTTAATTGGTTGTCAGCAGACTCAGTCTAAGGGCGATAGAACCGCTTGGGTCCAATCAAGCCTCGCGCCCTAAGTGAGTCGCAATAATAAAAAAATGACAAATAATTATAATTAAATATTTAAGTAAGTAAAATAACATTTAAACGTGATACTCTTGTGGGTTAGAATCATAGAATTCTGAGGAATAACCGAGGATGTTTCTGATAAAGTTATTCATTACCACCGTAAAGGTTGCCAAATGTTGGTACGACTTCAATGGGATATGCCTGATGCCAGATCAGGTGTGCTTCAATTTGAAAAGTTGACTATGTCGACTATTCATGATAGTTTAGCCAATAAATCCTACCTCTAACCTTTCCCTAGTCAATGTAGCATGCGAAGAGTGTAGTTAGTAGATAGAGATGGGTGTAATGCGAGTTAGCAGTGTCTAGAAACTGGTACAGTCTGGCTACAGAACACTAAGGCATGTTTCCGGGCACTAAGGTGGCACTTAGATGCTGTATGTTGATCACATGTACAGGTTAAAACCCAAAAGATTAACACAAGTGCTAAGTAGCTTTAGGCGACCCTCGTTTTTCCATCTTGACGATCTCGTCTAAATTCAGTAAACGATTTTGTTTCGTAATGTACAATATCTGCACTCTACGTGTCCCAGGAAAGGCCGAGCGTCCTACGGAAATACTCTGTCAATACAAATAAATTGGATATTCTCGGGATCAGTGAATGTCGAGTCACTGGCATTGGTGAGGGGGATATTCGTGGGTTCCGTCCCTTATACAAAGTTTACTAGAGGGCGCCTAAATAATGAAGATTTTGTAAAAATAGTTTTTTAATGTAGGTACTTAATTAATACAGGTAAGTAACCTCTCAACCATTTTTGAAGGAGAAAATAAAATTATACCTAAAGGCCCCGCACTTGCGATCTACGATAATATCAAAACTCATTGAATATCATAATTTTCGGTAAATTTTTTATTAGGGAAAAAATAGGACTATATTTCGTGACAGTTCCGTAAAATCAGAAAAACGTCTGTAAAACTCAATACGTGACCCCTAAGAAAATGTGATCAGCGTAGTTTTATCTCAAAAACTACTTAACCAATATTGACAACGATTTACATACCTCAGTACCTCTGCTTATAGACTGCATTGCTAGTAGGTACTAATTTAGTAGTTTCATCTTATTATCTCAAAAACGTCCGAAGATACAAGATAAAATCAAAAAACTTGCACTAATTTATTACGAGTGGGTGAAGTGGTTAGATGGCAGCGGGATAATGTGAAGAGTGGGTAGAAGGGCGTACTGCAATATACAACCGTTGTATATATTATCTTTAATTAAAAAAAAACACCAAACTTGTCAATCTATGTATTCATTATTACCACATTTTTCTTAGCTCGTATTTTTGTTTGTCCGGTGGTTGTTTATCCAGTACAAATCTTGCAATCGTTTTTTAACTAACTTCCCATTTCACACCGCACATCTGCCTTTGACAGCCTTATGAACGTGGAAGCATTTTGCGCCTAGTATGCATGCATTATCAGCCTGGTAGGTATATAATATTATATCATCACTCGTTGGGGATTATTTATATGATAACAAGTAGGTTGCAAATCAATAATTTTACCACGTTTTTCTTAGCTCGTATTATTGTTTGTCTGGTGGTTGTTTATCCAGTATAAATCTTGCAATCGATTTTTAACAAACTTCCCGACTAGCTAGACATTTGAAACTTTTAGAATATATCATAAGACGATGCCAATGCATTCTTTTATTACTTTTAGCCATCTTAAGTAGAATTGAATTCATTTTCAGTTAATTCTGTTTTGTATGAAAAGTTATTTTAGAAGAAATCCGTAAAAAGTAAAATACTATTATTGGTTGCTAAGGGGATGATCCTAGCAACTAAATTATTAATATATACGGGCGTTACTATGGAAATCAAAATGACATTTCAGTATTCTATAATTTGTTTGTTTATTGCAAAATAGCAAAAAAATGATTTGTTGACAATTTCCTTATTTGTCTTAAATTATTAATACATAGAATTGTCAAGTTTATATGATTCAACAGAAAATTTAAAAACGTGGTATATAAAAAGATCTTTTTATCTTGTAATTATTTTATATCAGTTTACGTTTAATTTCCGTATTTCCCTCGGACGAAGATGCGACCTATCGCTGGGTGGTAGTTAGGTCATAGATCTTGTTTCATAAATTGCGGTATTTCTAGGCTTTAATTAAAGTGGCCTTTATTAAAACGTTATCTGCAGTTTACTGAAATTATACTTGCAGATGTAAATTTATTCCGAGTATTAAAAACACAAATGTAGGGTATTTATACTTCTAACATTTGTTTTTCAATGCTAATAGTAGGTACTCAGATATTAAATAATTTACTTTGGTTTTTTGATTTTTTTATTGAATTTTGTTTTGTGTCATTTCCTATCAAACTCAACTACCATCAAGATGTTCTTAGTCCTTAAAATTATATTATTAATTATAATTTTTTGTGCGAATGATATTTTATTTACAAGAAGTGCAGTTTTTTACAATGGAAAAAGTTCTAATAGTTTAAACTTGATTTGATTATTGTATAATGTTATTATTAATTAACAGTAGCACTTCTGAATAAAAACTGTAACTATTTTAATAGTAGGTATACTTTGTCATTTTTTTTAAATATTATGTGCTATGATTAATGTTGCAAATAATAAAAAAACTATTTGGAATGGCCACCAATGTTAAACCCCTTTTCTTACCATCAATCCGTATATACTATTTTCTTAAATTTTTCTATAATTACCTGCTTTCTTTTTAATATTATTATCAAATAATTCCAGAAAATTATTTATTATATTATTACGTATTTTGTGTTATCATATCACTCTCCATCATCAGAGCATAGGGCAAGCACAGAGTCTCACCATTGGCACAACCATCGATTCGGCGCTACGTTTCGCACCTCTTGTCCTGTGAAACATGTAGCGCGTGAATCGTTTTTATGGTATCTATGTAGGGTGCGTCAAAGTCGTTGTATAGTATCTGCACATTGTTTTTATTAAAATTCCAAGTAAAACTAACGTAAATTCAATGTCAAAGATTGTACAATATAAAATGCATTTTTGTATCAGAGTATGTAATGGTATTGTAAAGTTTTATGATAATGATGTAATCGCATATTGAGATAATAACAATCTGTCATTTGATAAAAACAACAATAAAGTATATGAGTTTACATAACAATGAATAATAAATTATAAATTTGAATCATTTTAAACAATTCATACTTATTTTTTATTGGAATTACTATGTAGAGGTTTTACCTAACTCCATACATCTGACATGTCTATGCTCTAACAATGAACATAGACAAAATCAGAATGGAGACGTCAGAAATTTGATCACTTCAATATATACGCGACTTGCGTACCAACCTCTCTGCGTAAGGCCCGTTTCAGATGAGACACCGGTGTCGCGCTCGATATAATATAGGAGGCCTTTGTATTCGAATAAAGGGGCCTTTGTAATATATCTATGAACGCCCCAGAGCTAACGAGTCAACGCATAATTTAGCGTTATAAATTAGAACATAAAACTGGCTGCGGTAATATAAACAAGTGTATCGGTGGCTTGAGAATGTAGCGACTGACGGAAAAGTGTAACGGACACGCTTTGACTCATAGCTCTAGGGCGTTCATAAAAATAATACAAAGGCCCTTTTATTCAAATACAAATGCCTCCTATATTATATCAAACGCGTCAACGGTGTCCCGTCTGAAACAGGCCTAATGTTCATATACTTACGAGACACACGTCTATTATTAAGTTTCAAAGTAAAAAGAACGTATACCAATGCAATCATTAAAAATCTTTATCTACCGCCGTGTAAATGTGAAGTGTAAAGTAACATATGCGTTATACAAATATAAACTATCTAAATGTCCACGAATGTTTCCATTTACAATGACCCGTATATATAATATCTATACATTCTTATGCAACCTGTCTGAACATAAAATATAGCAGAGAAGTTCACTCTTTACAACAACCTACCCTGTCAATAACTAAATGAGTCTCTTGAGTGTGCGTGATATTATGTGATTAGTAACTAATTTTTAATAGTAGACAAATCCACGCAGTTTTCTTTTCAAATACAATTCAACCACTTACATAATCGTAGCGGCAGACGCCATCTTGTTGAATGCCATTTGCTATTTTTTTTTTGATAATAATTTGTTGAACGATTATATTTCGACTGCCTTTCTACAAGGCATGCTCGCTTTTTACTCTTTTGACTCTCGTAGGTCACGCTCTTGAGACATTTTTGCCTGCTATCACGAGGGATGGTTTCCAATCATGGCGTTCTAAAGAATTATAATTTATATGCACCTATACATTACCTACGTGGTCGCAGTCGTGACCTATTCTGGGTCAGAACCATTTCCTTGGGTCAAGCTTATCAGGCACCTTCAGCGAGGGGTGAAAAACTAGTCAATGAGCTCACCAAAGACATATACATTTTCAATGATGTGCTGTATATTATTTTTAAAATTTAATTTTATTGTACATTGTTTATTTTATTTTCTTTTCTCTTGCAAGGGTAATAAATGTGCCATACATTAGACAAGTATGTATTTTTATTTAATTTGTTTTATTAGAACCAGCTTTTTTAAATTTAAATCTCATATTGTGAACGTCATGAAGTCTGATTTGTTTTCTACAATGTATAAATAAATAAATAATAAGGCGATTAGAGAGACGACATATATTATGTTTTGTTGCTAGTGAAAAATTTTTTTTAGGAAAGAGGAATGAAAATATTGCATTCTTAAAGTAAGCTGATGTTGAAAAAACCTTCTTTTTTAAAGATGGAGCATAAATCTATGAAATTAAAGCGGAATCTGGTCGGCTGATTAAGTTAACTTATGTGACTTTGCATTGCAAGTTCATTTGTAGAGAACTTCACACTAGTGCTATAACATTTTATTCGGCAATTTTAAACCATTTATAACTACACTGAAGTAAGTAATCACAATGAACATAAAAATGGTGGCCATTGCGTGATTTAAACAGTCAGAATGTCAACTGAATCATTTTAATAACTATAAAGTATACCAACTATACCAACCATGTTTCTTACATGTGTTAAATGAATTCAAATTTTATAACAGAAATATTGTATACCTGCTTATTATATTTCGGCATCTTCAGGCGTCGTGTAAAATCAAAGGCAAACACACACTGACAACAAACACTCTTAACTCTACCTTATATAGTAAATCAATAAGGTAGAGTTAAGAGTGTTGGTTGTCAGTGTGTGTTTGCCTTCGGTAAGTGTACACGACGCTTGAAGATGCTGAAAAAGAAAACCCGGGTCGCGAGAAACGACTTAAATGGAATAGTACAGAGCTTGAATCCATTAGAATTTAAATACAAATTCCATCAAGTACCTTCGGTCGAAAGTATTAATATTTTTAATTTAACCGAATTTAATTAACTATCTTCTGATATTATGATAATAATATGTCCATGTTTTTCAAAACGTAATGAAACCTTACTTAACCGTTAGTATTATAATTATCTATCAAACATATATTTTACAATACTTACATTACAATCGTAAAGAATATTTAAAAAAAAACCGCATCTAATTTTTACCGCAATGCAGCAAAAATGAGGTGATAAGATCTGAATCTTAGGCAAACAGAACTTTGCAAATGAATCTACAATAAAAGGCATCTGCTAATTACTTAATATTTAACGACCTCGAGTTTTGCGAAATACGAAATCGTTTTTATCTCTTCGCGACATTGTACCTATACTCACTTAAAAAATAAATGCTAAACAGTGAACTACTTCATAGCCAATGCTGAATTATTATCTTTAAACTACTAAGTAGTCTATCTCTAGCATAAAATGTATATATTCATTACAAAGATGATGAAGAACATTTTATTCTGTAAAGATGGAGCCTAAATTGGATTGGTTATTCGCAGGCGGTTATTGTAAAACCGGTAAGCGGCAATTTTCTTTGACGCAAATAACGTAATCGATTCGTTAGAAAAATAAAAAAAAACGGTATGTGTACTTATATACGCGCGTTAGAAGTTATACTTCTTTGGCGTAACAAAATAAAATAATCGCACACCGCGTTAGTCCAAATTCACATCAACCAAAAATATTCAGACAGTTAGAAAATAGTTTTCACATGTGGTTTTACGGTGGCCGCGTGGCTTAAGCGTTGGACTATCACGCCGTGGGTCCCAGGTTCGAATCCTGGGTCTGACAAGTATACATATTGTTTTTCAATTTGTGCGTGAGTCAGGGTATGGTCCTAATAGGTTGGGCAAGTGGCTGACATCCATTTCTCATAAAAAACAAATTCTGTTAATACATACCTCTACCCTGTGGAGCCCCATATGATCCTATTAGGATCGGACATGGTCGAAAAATATATATATATGTAATACCAAACAAAAGTAACATACCTATCACACTTAAAAATATTAAGCTTAGTTTTGACAGCTAATCACGTATAAAATGGAGTAGGTACAATTCACAACACGAAATAATATTTTTCACCATGCAAAATAATCCACACTATGGTCACTATGGTCGGCTATGATCACATCATTGCGAGAGACGTCATGTTTCAGATATTATGTTAAATAATAAAGTATAATATAAAATAGAATTGAAGTTTTAATGGCCCCATATCAATAAAAACTAGAATAAAGGAGGGCCGCTTATTGGAGTGCCGCTGGTTTATTTCTGGACACTTTAACTTATCTCACTAAATAAATTATTTCTCGTTGTTTTTTTTTCAATTTGGCCAACAATAATAAATTCGTTTCCTAAGCAACAGAAAAATTCTTCGTACATATAATAACAAATTCGCTGCCTAGGTAACGGAATAATTCAAAACTTTAATATTATTATACTGTATAATCGTCACGATTGCATTTATTATCATACTGTGGCGTAAAGGCAGTGCGTTCGGCTGATAACCGAACAATCGTGGTTCGAATCCAATCGAGTGCGAATTTTTTCGTGTGAAAAAATAAATTATGTGTTACATGTCACACGCCAAAAATACACTCTGCTCTGATTTTCCAAATGCGCATAAAGCAGTATAACTTCAAAAAGGCTTCGAAATAGTTGAAATTAGTTTTTTTTGCTTTCAAATTTGGCTTCATAAAGAGATTTCGAGATTCTCGATGTATCAAGCGAATAAGTTAACACTCAGCCATAATGAGATACAGTCATACAATTATTAAATTATATTAAAATGTCTCTGACAAAAAAATGTCTCCACTACTTTCGGTCTGACGATGATATATCTCTTTCCATATATTCCAAATATCTTGCAGGTCAAAGCTTTGCCGACCTCTGGGCCTAGACGCATTTACGTAGCACTAATAACCCATTGTTTCTAGGGTTTCTCCGACTAAAAAAGGTCGAGATCGTTGCTCTAACGAGGGTTCATATTTTTATGTGATATCTTTTCTTGGTATCAGTATATCGCCAGCCAGAATACCTGCATTGCAGTCGCTGATTGACGACTCGACATATTTTTCGCCCGACGTCGTAAAATATTGCAGCCTGAGGCTATTTTATCATTTTTGATACAGGAAAAATACGACACAAAATTTAGCTAGAATATTGTGGTAAAATAAATTGGAAAGTATTTTATTTTTATGGTTAAAATAATATATAATATCAGGTTTTTGAATAGTTAACCATATATTATATACTATATATATTGGGACTAAATCAGAAAATTAAGGATTTTTAATAAAGATTTTTAGAACTGAGCGTGTAGGTGATGATGACGATATTCTGAGAAATGATGAGTGATGTGAAGAGCGAAGTATGAAAACTGGTAGTTTGTAGTTCGATTTCAAGAGTTATTTACGGTTTAAGAAGTACAGTTTAAATATATACAGGAGTGATAGTTGAGTGGTTCACAGCCACAGGCCAAGTGAACCAAGTCCATTCTGATTAGTTTTGAGTAAGCTAGGTTCAAACGTAACATTTGAGTATTTCTAATACTGTAAGAGTATGATTGAAATTATGAAGTGTTATATTGAGTACATTTCAGTTATTCTGTAAAGGCAAGCATATCCTTACAGAATAATTAGAAATACTCAAATATTATGTTTAACCTAGCTTACTCAAAACTAACCAGAATGGACTTGGTTCACTTGCTTTGTAAACCACTCAATTATACATAATATAATAATACAAGATAAAAATGATAAGAATGATGATGATGAGTGTGATATTTACCCCATGGAATGGGGATACTTAGTGACTTTCCATTCAATTGTGATGTGCTATTTATTGAAGCCCTCACAATCGAATAATGCTGACACTGAATATCCCATGATTTTCTGTCAACCAATTTTATTGAGTAATGGCTGACGGCGTGAGAAATGCATATTAAACATAATGAATATTAAGTGAAGAAAAGTTCTTATTTGTAAGTATTAACTGGATGTGAGTGAAATTGTATGCATATTATGTACAATATTGTTTTCGCTGTCAAGGAATAATCGATACCGCTGACGGCCTGTGAAAATGTACATTATAAATAATTGAATAATATTTTTGAGACCGACTCGTATGTCGCGGATTAATGTGCTGACAAAGCTTGGTTTACACCGGATACGTTGCTCGCTATAGATGTTTTTAATGAAGACACCCTTACGAACAAAAATCGTTCTTACTTTCAGTTTTGACTCACCCGTTCTTTAGTGATATAAAACCTAAGTGAATGCATACTGCTCCATACCAATTTGCTGATACTTCGTTGGCTGCATAGTGCATACCACTTAATTTCAATTGTCCGACCAATGAACATGCCCGATTGTATTACTTAACAGATCATTAAAGTCGATGGATGACTGCTTAATCAACATTCAGGATTTTTATAACGAGCTCTCTCTCTCTTTTCAGTTTATCAGATTCAGTCTCTCTGTCTCCCCCTTGACGTTGTCTGACCATCCACACCGGAACCGTTTCAGAGACTGAGTCCAAACTAGACGTCATTGACAAAACTTATGGAGAACTAACTACGAAACGAAAAAACTAAGAGTATTACTCTGTACGAGTGTAATTTAGCTATTCCTATTCCTATTATGATTTATTTTATAATGGTTTCTGAATTAAGATACATCTTCACTTATTGAATATAAATGGTACCCACGACTACGATCTTAAATAAATCAATTCAAGCAAAAGATGAATTTCACATATTAAACATTAATAAAATCATCGTAAATGTGTCACCATCATTGTCATACTAGATGAAGGCTGTTTAATATGACTACATTAATATATTGAAAAAATGTTATGGATTTTGTATTCAATTCTGATTTGTGTAGTTTTTACCGACAGAAGACACAAAACAATATTTATATCAAAGAAATTAACGTTATTAATAAAAAAAATTGTAAAAACTGACCACTTTAACAAAATATTTGTTTTAATTAAGATCACTGTATATTAAACATTGTAACTCCAAAATTTAAATATTTTTACGCTTTACCTAAATTGTACCTAATACATGATTAATTCACACTTTTAATACATTAAGTATGTCATTGTGATGCAGTGTTATTCCGGATTTCTAGTATCTGATTGAAATACAGTCGAACTTTGTTATTACGAAGAAGATGAGACCGACTAAATTTGCTCGTTATAAGCGTTACTCGTTATATCAGAGAATATGTATTTATAAATGAGCGGTCACATAACACAAAAAATCGCAATTCAAACAAAAATACACAATTAGATTTATTCCCCGAACATGGCATTCATATACTACAAAAGAAGTTGTTTATTGTAATAAACACTGGTTACATGCAATTTCAACCATATACGTGTATACTTTTTCAATATTGTCGGTGAAAACACCAATTAGGTAGGTACGTAGACACTTATCTTGTGTTATAAACGTAATCCGATTCCGGCGGCATTATTGCTGAGGGTTGGAAATGTTTTTAAACGATCGACACATTAACAGTTTTAAGAAAATTTTTGAAGATATTTTAGCTCGGTATAATCGATAAGTAGCTCGTTATAAAAGTGAATAAATGTATGGATGAAATTATAAACGAATGTTTCCTCGTTACATCCTAGATTTCGGTATATCCGTGATCTTAATAACCGAGTGCGACTGTATATATAAGTGTACTGAAAAAACTATATTTCCTTATCTAATATATACAGTGTTGTTATTAATTGTGAGAGCAAACGTATATAATAACTCAAGGAAACTCAAAATCCAGTACCTCACAAAATTATATGTAAATAAATGAACATAATATTATCGCAGTGTTCAAAGATTATGATATTAATATATAGATGTATTATAAAGTTTGTTTATTTCAAATAATGCATAGCATGGCAAGCCAAAACTGGCTACTTTATAAGTCTTAGATTGCAACATTGTTCGCGAAAAGCTTCCAGCCAAATAGAAGCCTATCGAAAAATTCAGTTTCAGCTGTTTTCGATTGTTTTCAGAAGTGGAACGTCTTTAGAATCGGAAATTTCTGCATTTCAACGTATATGCGCTTACTTTTATAAAATGAAAAGACTGGAAATAAGTTCGGCATGTGTTTAAAGCTATTTTAAACAAAGCTTTTAGGTGTTTTGAAAGCTTAAACTAAACACGTTTTAATGGGTTAAGTAATTATTAATACTTGATGAGTATTTTGTTTATATATTTTAAATGTCATGCCTACCCTACAGTTACGTATACAGATAGAAAGGATGAAGTCATTTTAATTTTTTTTTGGCGTATAAGAGATACTTATTACATTTTCTACGATGAAAATTAGGTTTAAAAAATATTGTCTCTATAAAAGATATCATCATCATCATTAAACGGGTTGATTCACTGCTGGATGAAGGTCTCTGTTAGTTCCCTTCACTCTTCTCGGTCTCTAAGTATTCTCATTCGGGTAGCTAGCTCTTTTACAAGGTGCCATCACCATTATTAAATTTAAAATGTATGTATTTAAATATTTTTATCTTTACAAATTGCAAATTAAAGACGTTCACAACATGACATTGAAAAACAAAGAAAGAATTATGACAGTAAAAAGAGTAAATACAAATCTTTAAAAAATTACATGGAACATTCACCGATTGAGCTAGATAGACCCTATTTTAACAATTCGTTGCCTAATATGACTTTTTGATGTAAAAAGGTTCCATTAGCCATATTCTATAATATACGTTCATTTCAGAGCCATATATTGTCAAATATGGGAATTAGCAGTATTCCGGAGTTCTAACTGGATGTTTTTTTATATGCAGAATATGATCATTCAAAATTTCAAACGCTCATAGCTCAAAATATGGTCAACTGCAATTAGAACCTTTTCAAAGTAAGGTAACAAATTTACAAAACAACGTCTGCCCAAACTCATCCTCACGTAGGTGAAATATACCAATGTCTGATTCGATTTGGTTGAATACAGTTATTAACCGCCCAATTGGCATTACCAATGGTAGGTTGGTTCTGTACCCTGGGAGAATAAACAAAAAAATATGTTCCTAATTCCTAAGACACAGACTATAAGGGACACACAGCACGACACTAACAATAATGACAAAATGTATATTTACATCCCTAAAAGTCAAAAAAGGACCATATATCTTCAATTATAATATAAAACTATAGATACTTACGATGATATTAGTTAAAAAAACAACTATTTCTCAACACTATCAAAGTCTTCGCACTGATAATTTATGCACACAATTATTATGTATTATTGGAAAATTCGATCAGCTTTTTTTATATATTACATTAAAATGTGGCAATTTCTATGGAAATTGTTAGCCTATAAAGTTGCCTTCTCGGCATCCGACTAGCATACTAACAGAGTGCATAAGGATGCAGATCGGTACTTACATTGCACCAGCTGTTGTTACTTGAACATGTAATAGGTGTCAGTGGGAAAATCATTACCCTTTTACATTTACGACTATGCCTAGAGCTAGATTGGAACTGGAACAATGCTAATTATTAATTTGTACATGCCAGTAACTTCGCCGAAAAATTAAAGTAGACTAAGATTTTAAAATACTAGTATTTTTTCTCAACGTTTACTTATTTCGTTGATGTTAGAGATTGTAAGCCCAGATACAATTTTTAACTCGAGATTACTGTTCATTATTTGCTAATTCATAATTGTTTAGTATTTTTTTTTATAATTTACATAATTAGGAAATACAATTTTTGTTCGATCTCTTCGTATGACAAATCCAGAGAATACAGATACAATGGGAGTTATGTTACCTTCTGGATGAGCTAGTAATAAGTTTTAATTTTCGAGAGCGAAAAATATGACTGACTTTATAATATGTGACTGAATATGACTTAATTTCTTATTACTTATTTTCAATAGTAACGTCTGTATGTATCAAAGTTTGTCACATCATCAGAACGTGTATTCAATATTGGTAATATTATATTTAATGAAAAACAAGACATTTATTTTATGAACAATGATTATTAGTCAAAATTTGAATACTATAAATGAGTGTTAATCCTTATAGCCCATGTTTTCAACATTTTTGATCAGGATCAACAGTCTACTATAGTTACAATCACGCATGACCCCCACAAAGGGGGGACTGACAGGGCTCTAGCCTGTGGGCCCGGGCTCAGGAAGGGCCCGGCGTGGCGAGTCGACCAGATAAAGTGTTATAAATACGCATCACAAATCCTATCTAATAGTAAAAAAAGTCGCCTGCTATTTTCCTTCAATAATGTTATTATTTAAAATTATATGTTTGTACGATACAATTTTTATTTGTGTATACTCGACAATTTCATATTTCAAATAAAAAACATTAAAAATATACACATTAATTTTACCGCGTACATCATTTGGAAAAAAAAACTACTGTGGAGCGTCACACTGCCTTTATCCTTAGCGATAGGTAAGGGGCCCCACCAATAATCCTAGCCTGAGGGCCCGCTTCAGGATGTGGGGGCCATGCAGTCACGATAAACTTACTGCTGTTATTCTTTATTTCAATTATATTTTCATTTAGTAGTACGTCCAACTACTGAGTATAGTTTTGTTTTATATGAATACATATTATTTGACTATTTTTATGGTTTCATTTGGATTTTTATTTGTTTATTGTTTCATGTCTATTTTAATATTACATGATAGTATGGCTTTATTATTTTGGTAGTTTTATGTCTATTGCGGACAAACACACTATGCGAGATACGATTATTCAATTGAGAGATTATTTGACTGCATGATTGAAAAGTTTGACATTGATTACACATTATAATCTATATAATATAATATGATAAGTTCAGTCAATGTCAGTTTATGTCAACTGTTTTTGTGACGAAAACTTTGTTGTCGACTGAGATTGTTAGTTCTATTTATATCAATATATATTACTGTAAAACTACGGATGATATTTTAAATTTAATTAGTATCTTCTCAACAACAACTTCTATTTAAAGATCATTTTGTAATAATCACAAAAACCATGTCAAAGTTTATTTAACATGAACCAGGCGATTAAATCAAAAGTTTCTCCATTTGCTTCTAGAAGAAAAAAAAACATTTTTAGAAATTGTATACATAATCTTAACTTTTCTTCTCAAGTGTCGTTGAAATAAGCATTTACTTAGCATTGTAGAAAGATAATTAAAGAGAGAGAGAAAATAGGTTTGTTATGAACAATTTTCTTATATCTAATAATACCGTAAAAAGTTGCACGGCTAGCCTAACTGAAAATATATTAATAATCTTTTAGGCATTTATTTGCTAAAGTAATCACGGAAATCTGACAATGATAAGAAAGAGAAGGAAGAAGACAACGAGATATCAACGTCATAATAGTATTAAGAAAAATGTTCTTTTCAAATTAAATAGGTAATTTATAACCTTGTCAACTTGAATAAATAAATAACTGGCTAGTGTAATCGTTACCAAATTATCGTAAATATTACATTGTTAAAGATATTTTTAGGTAATGGATTCTTTCATATTGATATAATATGTACTTTTCTAATAAAAATGCACTTAGCCATTACCATATGTTTCCTTATATTTATCTATTTATAAAATGTACCTACATACAATTTAAAAATGTAATATATTTACAATTTGAAAATATGTAAGATAGAAGAAAAGTCGTCCAATCAACAAAAAATGTTAATTACTTACAATGTGCTTGAATATAGTTATTAAACATGTAAATAGACAAACTATTCAAAAGAGAATGAATAATATTTGGTATTGACGAATCCATTGAACAGTTTATGTTTGGGCCAATTACGGTAGCGCTAATCCCAGACAAAATTCCTAATATAGCCACACAATGATTGTAGTGCGTCCAGGCATGTTATAAACAATTCAGTTACCTTCAGACCATAAACGCGTCAAGACGTGGACTTGTTTGCAAATTACTGTTTGCCCAATGCCGCGTAAATCACAGCAATTCATAAACAATCATAAACTCATTACCCAACCATCTATTCAATAAACTACACAGTGACTCAACAAGAAGTTAACAAACGAGAGTTTTAGTACTAGTGATTGTATGCGTGAATAAGGAGTCAGCCCAGCGCACCCGCTTTAACAACATTAAAGGTTAGTGCCTAGATTCCCAGTATAACCTCCCCGTAGCATTTATCAAAATCAATTTTAAAACCACAATAAATAATTTAATTGAGTACATAGAGAAAATAATAGAGTGAATATTATAATTTATTACAGTTTCTTTATAATACCATATTAGAGAATAAAACGAAGATTTGATAGTATATGAGTATTATTTTTTATAATCTTTTTTTACAGAATGGTTTACGGTTACTACCGGAGTCGAGCAGGGTTACGTCCTTGCTCCGATATCATTATCTTCGACTTCATACTACGAACGTCATTACCATCTGACTGAGGCATTTCTGTCTTATCTGCTGTAAAGTTATTAAGACCTAGAGCAGCGATCAGCAAACTGCGGCTCGCGAGCCGCATATGGCTCTTTGGCCCCTTGAATGCGGCTCTGTTTCATATGACCAGTTGAAAAAACTTGCATGTGCTATGCGCTGTTCTTTCCCTTTTCGGTTCTACATATTATTCATGCGAACAATCTTTTTAAAGCATGAACCTTATCAAGAGTAAATTGAGAAGTCGTCTTATTGATGAGAATCTGGAATCGTGCGTAAAATTAAAAACAAACTTGACTTATCCAAACTTTCCAAGGAGATGCAAGGTCATTGTTCACATTAAGTGAGTTTAATTTTATGGATACCTTACTTACAATTTAATTTGTATCAATAAATAAGATCATTATTAAGTATCAAGTTTAATTCAGTGTACCTATAGTTTAATTAAGACTTAAAACTTCAATTAAAGTTTATCAAAACAGCGTAGGTACCTACCTATAAGTTTAAAAAAATTGGCTCTCAAAAGAAATCTTAATCTTATACTGTTGATATTTGGCTCTATTAACTAATGAGTTTGCCGACCACTGAGCTAGAGTATACCAACAATACTGTATTTTTTTTTAAATACTATCGGAGGCATAATATAATACATTTGACAGGCTCCATAATAATTGATACAATATTGACCTCAACAATTAACTAAATAAAGCTAATATTATAAGTAAAAGTATATATTGTCTCATACCAGGTTGCACCTGATGGGACGTTCGGATGTTAGGCAAAATTTTAAAACTATTCCTTTACGACATTGTAAAGTTTAACAACCCATACTAACGCTACGGTTAGCTATCAAAGATATTTACCAAACGGTCAGGATCCGTGCCAAATTTCCTCACCAAGAAACTTGGCCGTAGTCACTACGGCATGTCGCAGTCATTTCACACCGCACATCTGCCTCTGACAGCCTTATGAACGTGGAAGCATTTTGTGCCTAGTATGCATGCATTATCAGCCTGGTAGGCATATAATATTATATCATCACTCGTTGGGGATTATTTATATGATAACAAGTAGGTTGAAAATCAATAATTTTACCACGTTTTTCTTAGCTCGTATTCTTGATTGTCCGGTGGTTGTTTATCCAGTATAAATCTTGCAATCGATTTTTAACAAAATTCCCGACTAACTACACATTTGAAACTTTTAGAATATATCAGAACACGGTGCCAATGCAGTTTTTTAATACTTTTAGCCATCTTAAGTAGAATTGAATTCATTTTCAGTTAATTCTGTTTTGTATGAAAAGTTATTTCGGAATAAATCTGTAAAAAGTAAAATATTATTATTGGTTGCTAAGGGGATGGTCCTAGCAACTAAATTATTAATATATACGTGCGTTATCGTGGAAATTAATATAAAATATCAAAATGACATTTCAGTATTCTATAATATTTATTCAGTGCCTATTTCCTATCAAATACAAAAAAAAGTATTTATTAATACATATAACTGTCAAGTTTATATAATTCAACTGAAAATTTAAAAACGTGGTATATAAAGAGTTCTTTTTATCTTGTAATTATTTAATTTATTTTATTATTTTAATAGGCAGATGAGATATTAATTGAGGTGCTGAGAATTACACTCATACAGGTGCACCAGTAACCAAGTTGAGTAAATCGAGTAAAAACCGTTAAATATGCGATTGTACATTATATATAACTATTTTTAACATTCTGTAAATAAGGTACTCGTATTATTCACAAATGATACTTCTTTATGTTTTTTAATATTTGATGTATTTGAATATTACGGATGAATAAGACACAATATTTGAAAATGTTACATTATATTGAACCAATTATGTTATTATTGATCATACAAAATTTGAAAATATCTCATGCATATACGAACTAGAAAAAATCTTTTTTTAGAAAAAACCGACACCAGATGGGACTTTAACCTAATTTAATATACAAAAACTAATAGTCAACGTTTTAACTCAATTTGATAAGCATTTCATATGAAGAATACTAGTTAAAATCGTCGTAATTAAGTAGAATACCCGTAGCTTAATTGGAAAAGTACACTTACGCAAAATCCAGCGGTTTCAAGTTTAAGTCCCGTCAAATGTGGTATTTTTTTCTAAAAAGTATTTTCTAGTGGGTATATGCATGAGATGTTTTCAAATTGTGTATCTTCGTTTGTTTGTTTATCTTTGACTATATTAAAATACATTTTTTTTAATGTTTTTGGATATTTATTAATTCGAAATGTAGCGCATTCATTTGTCTAATAAACATTTGATCTTTACGTAATCTTTGGAATGCTTCACATTATTTTGTCCTCTCATATTGTGAGTTATATATTTATTTTTTATCTATATTGGTGTCCATAATAATTTATCGGTCATTTATCCATTGATTTAAAGATTTTATGTTAATCGCTCTATCGGACCAAGAGGCTTTGAGTGTACCCCATTTTGAAGGACTTCACTGAATTAAATGTCATATTAAAGAAATAAAAATATTTAAAAAGCAAACCATATATTATTATAATCTCAATAAACTTATAAATGTTCAGACAGCTGACGTCAAAACACCATACGTCATTCCATTTTCATGAGCTTTATTTTGACATAAATGGTAGGCAAGGAAATGCATGACAATTAATTACAGCGATGTCATTTTCCTCTTGTTTTCCTTTGATTAACTGTCAGCTGAAGCTCATGCAATGGAAAATTATTCCGTACAAGACTTTTAAATGAAGTTGATTCGATCATCATACTATAAAATTGATACAAGTCAAAATATGTTTGTTTGATTATCTTTTCCTGCTTGGCGCCAAAAAATACAAAGCTTGTTTGTTCAAATTATGTTTCCTGCAAATTCTAATTTTGAATTCTCACGACAGATAAAGTTTACATATTTTGAACTCAATTTTAATTTATTTTGTTTGACTTTGCCGTTATATTTACATTTTGACATGTTTATATGCCTAGATATTTTAGTATTTAAGAATATTAATATTATTTTTTAAGTGAAATAAGTGTATATATATCAATAAAGCGACGTAGTGCGAAGCCATTCAGTTAGTATCATATAAAATGTACATTTTTATATATCCAAATAGCTAACATATCTGTAATTATAAATTATATTTTTTTAAAAGACCATTCATGATCTGGGTTTAAAGATAGATTGAATAAAATACGTGACATTGCCAAACTTGGAATTCGAATCCGATGCACACGATTTTATAAGTCGACATGTTACCGTTACGTTACTATGCTAATAAATAACATTATATGTCTTTGATTTCGAAATATTTTCTTTTTATCAGCGTTTAGACTATTTATATGATGCCTATGTACAGTATAATAAATATATAGTGTGTTTGCTGTTAAAAGTTGGTAAGTCCATAATTTAGATATTTAGAGTTAACGTATTATGTACCTCTATGTAAATATGTATGGTAGAAAAAAAAATCATCTGATAGGTATATAGAAAATGCCTGATTTTAGATGATATGTCAAACTTGTAAAATTGAAATTACACTGTTAACATGATTTTGAGACTTCTCAACTTTTGGCAATAACCCTACTTATTATTTCTATTTAGTTTTTGTTTACCTGTTTTTTTTTGCATAAAACAGTGGTCCCCAACCTTTTTATCGCCACGGACCGGTCAACGTTTGAAATAATTTAAATTTAATTGTATTTAAACATGCCTTCAAAATAAAATACAGTCACATCAAAAAATGAATGTAAAGTGATTAAACATTTTAACTCACTAGAACGCTAAATCAGTGTGAACCGTGAGCTTATTTTTTTGCAACAAAACGGTTCCATCTGGGGGTAATAGGAGACACTTATACCCGAAGTGTGTTGCTTATATCCAGTTTATTCCGTTGTTTTGTTTTGGTTGTTGTCATTGCAGAAAACCCCGCTTCACATAGATATGAAGTCGGAAATGGCAATAGGGATTTATGTGCTGTGGTGGCAATCTCAGGGTATTCCGCCAAAACTTTAATCCAGAACACCGGCAGAGTTGTTGTCTCGAATGTAATTTTAAGGCTGCCGTCATTTGCAATCTCCAGCAGTTGATCTTCTTATTGCACAGACATACTAGATTTGCCTGGTTTGTTGACAAATGGGTCGCGGATCCATTCCTTATCAGTTCGTAGATCTTTTGTGGTTGAAAAGTAGCGCTCGAACTCTTTTAAAAGCAAAAATGGAAAAAAATGTAATATTCCTTGGGCGGCCCGGTACCATTTGATCTACGGATCGGGGGTTTCGGACCACTGGCATAAAACATACAAAACCAGTGTACCATTATTAATGATTGGGGTGTCGAAATTACAAAATAAAACTTTTCTAAAATATACGCACTAGTTCATGAGTAGATATGATATAGTAGTCAGATAACGGCGGTAGAGTGGTTAGTTAAGTTGTCATTCAACCTTTTTGTCGATCATGCAGGCTTACTCGAGTGCGATACTGATGAAAGTCTCAAAGGGACTTAATTTTCATAGAAATCCAAAGGCTAAGTAGAAGAACGCGACTCCAGATCCAACCATTAACTATTAATATGAGTAATAATAGTGAATTGATAAGTTATATTCAAATCGGATTGATTTATTTCTTCATTCAGTATATGTTGTATACTATAAATCTTTTCGTTTTTCACGCGAATAAAACCGCGAACGATGTATAGTACCTAGGTACATAATTTTATAATAAAGCAGGTGTTTCTTCACTTTTGTGCAAATATGATGTTTATTTGAATTATAAAATAATTCCACGTAAACTTTGTAATTTTTTTTTTAAATTCTGGAATTCGTTCCGCTTTTATGAATTTCTCATATTGAAGGGTGTAAAGAGTCAAATATGACGTCATCATTGGAGTGAGGTATGATATTCCAAAATATAATCCATTTTCCGTGTGTACAGAGTATCGTATGGTAGAGTAGTGAATGCGGAGATATGTGTTTGAGGAAGCTAGGACCCTCCTCAAGCTGTCGCAGATACGACGCTAATATATATATATTATTTTTTATACACGATCATTTGAGCGGCTGAAATCACGAAGTGGTCATATATATATTAATAAAGTATAGGAGTCGGGTGCATAAAATGTCGATGTTCTGTAAAATTCAATAATTAATATCGCTATGCATATATTGATGTGGAATGATAGATAGCAAAATAATGACTAACATGGCAACGTCGCTTCCCTCCATGAGAAACGTTTTCGTTTTTAGATTGGGTAAACCCATAAATTATATATTTTTTAAAATTGATATACCTACATTGATAAAAGTAAGAAAATAGAAGAATATGAATTGAATACATACCTAATTAAATGAATTGTAAATACACGCATCGCGGTATTCCTAGTAGGTATTATTTTTATTGACGATTGAAATGGCAACACGCTCTCCATGTTCAGTAATATAATTCACAAAATTTTCCGTTCGATCAATCTATTAAATGCAAGGAAACTTTTCATTTTCGATTGGTGTTTGCGTATATAATCAATTCTTAATATAATATTGCTATATTTGAAATTATATTAATTACTATTTCTGTTTACAAAATCTAATCTTATGTAATTCCTCTATTAAGCAAAAGGTGGACAATTACGTCTTACTTAGGAAGTCGTTATAAGCATGATCTTGATAGAATCTTCGATGAACGTGATGTTGTAAGATTTATCAAAACTAATCACCTACGATGAACTGACTGAGGGTCGGTAAATCATGTCACCTTTAATGAATTAAAGCATACTACAACAAATTCGGTGGGTTGGTGGCATACAGAGACACTAGCAAATGATTGTAGTAATCGATTGTAGAAGGAAAGCGGTAGATTGAGCAGAGTGGAAGTATCTGTTTAAAGCAGAAGATGAATGTGATTAAAGAGAAAAAAATCTATTCGCATGTTTTTTGTTATAACACTTTTGTTAATAATCTGTGCAGCTGGTCAATGGAGTCCAAACTCGGACTAACTACAGACTAGATCAGTCTTTCTCAAAGTGGGCGATAACGCCCCCTGTGGGCGCTGGAAGCTTTCAGGGGGGCAGTAGAAGGTTCCATAAAAATTAGGGGGCGTTAAGAAAATCTAGAAGGGCGACGGCAGACAAATTCTATCTATAAAAATCCGACGGAATCTAGACACGACACCACTTGAGATACGATTTACTACTCGAATGTTTGGAGTCCCGTATAGACGGTTAAATTAAAGTCGCTTTCGCATGTAATAATTAGCTTTATACCTATTTCATGTACGTAGTCCATGGTGTTTCATACAAAAATATTCGGTCGATTGCGGCAATCCCATCCCTATCCTAAGATTTATCCTTCACATTAGATAAGTTTTAAATTCAACGCCTTCTTTTAATGTTAATAAAAATACTTCTAAATATGATTAAGTATGAGTTTTATTTCCTCTCATTGAAACATTCTTTGCTCTCAGAAATAAGATATGGGTCATACCCTATCTATCCTATCCATATAATAATGCGTGTTTAAAAATTATATGTGCAACAACTGTTTTTAAGATACGCAACAGATGGTACCTAATGTAAAAAGGTTAGTTAAAAATATGGGGGGCACTAGATTTTTTTTAAATCTCAAAGTGGGCGGTGGTCGAAATAAGTTTGAGAACAATTGAGAGATAAATTAGTAGTTATTTTTATGAAAAAAGTAAGATTTCTTTTTTAAAATATTTCATTTTTTAAATATATTAAAATGGAGATAGGTATTTTAATATTTATGATTTACAATACAGTACCCACAGATTTTTATTGAGATATTTTTAATATTGCTATAGTTGTTTAGACTGATTTTGGTGGCGTAACTTGGTTACAATAGTATTTTACTAAATTGAACAATATTCGAAAAGTGAACAATGAATACAGTGATTTTTTGCTGACACTTTTTGAGTCTGAGATACGAAAGTATTTTACTAAAATAACAAAACAAATGATAATTTTAGATGAATGACTATATTTTACTGGGGGTACGATATACTTACATATTTTTTTTTTCCTAATATTTAAGTCCATCATTGACAAGGTGTTTCTTTCTCCAGTGTGATACCAATCAGTCACCAGGGAAAGAATCCTTTTCATTTATCGCACGTAGATTAAATCACGATTTATTGTTAACCCTTAATTTGATCAATACATTATCCAGTATTCTGTATATTTCGAAAAGAAAATATATAATCACCAAGCGTATTAATATTAATGTCAAGTACCTACTTACGGTGGGGATACATGATATTTTTTCTACAGCTAAGCCGATAAAAAAAGTCTCTACCAATATCAATTTATTTCTAGTTAAGACTTATTCCCAGCAGAACAATTGGATTACAGGCGGCGTACTTTCTAAAGGTTCTCATTTCATTTATTATAGAGATAAGCTTTAAATAAATTTGAATCTCACTCAAAATTTGATATTAGAAATTTAATACAATTTCTATATGAATTATTATATAACAACGCTAAAATATTTCATTCATATATTTTCTTTGCCAAAATGAAAATAGATTCGCAATTTTCATACGATTTAACTGTTTTTTTTAGTTTAAAACTTTCAATAAATCATTACACCAGTTCTTATTTAATATACAGTATGATTAATTTGCTTTGTTAAATTCAATTTATTAAAATATCTTGGAGTAATAATAATAAAGACATAGGATATTGTCATGCTATATGAATCCGTTTTCTTTACGTATGCCGCACAGTATAACCTTTTTTTAATTATCAAGTTACATACCGACTGCTTAATATGTAAACCAGCTAACTGCATTTTTGACCAAAAATGAGATTTTGATGGCATTTTGTTATAAAGCATGTTTTCTATGCTCACACACAATTTTCTAAACCTATAAATAAATGCGTTTTCGTTTTTCACACAAAACAGCAAACTGCAGTTGCCAAATTTCCTATATCATAAATGGAACAACTCCGCTCTTTATATACATTTTCTTAATGTATAAAAAGAAAGCAAAAATAGTGTATTAAGAAAATTCATAGTGCAGCTTATTTGTAAAAAAAACGAAATTTCCAAGTGTATTTTTGGAATTGTTAAAATCCTCTGGATATTAATTAAGTTTTTTCTCCTTCCTGAACAATTTTCTCAAGCAGAGTTAGCTGATTTGCAGATTAATGAATTTATATGTAATGTTATACCATAATCTTGCTTTGCAGTATGGCTACCACATTTAAACACAATATAGTTAACCATATTTTTTACTAAATTAACTAAAATTATTAACACACATACACGTATTCGCAATGTTTGCCTAAGTGCATCCGTAAAAGTAATATTTACCGGCTTCACGATCTAAAACCTTACTCAATAAATTCATACGATTTCCATATTATTCTAACCCTAACGCATATTGCGGAGACATGCGTTGCCGAATGTTTTCTCACTCGAACTTACGGTTAATTTTTTGTTCATGCCTTAGACAATAATGTAATAAAATGTTCAGAAGTATACCTATTAGCAAAAATCCTCGAAAAACGTTGTAATGAGTGGAATTTGAACTTCCACTGTTCGAGTAAGTGCATCCATTAAGCTACATATCCGTATTTTACTTATTTGAATTAATTCCAACAAGTACGATTTATTTAATTGAAAATAAAATACGTGTAAGTATTCAAGCCAATATTCACAATAATTTTAATGGTACATATTGTCATTGTTAATTTAACTTTACAATATTTTATCATTATAGTGATTATGTTTACGATTTGTTGTAGATAACAAAATAACAGAACTTATCATATTAAAACCATAACCATTTTATAAAATAAAACACAAATAATTAGTTTTATAGTCAATAAAAGTGTGTTATAAAAAAATAAACACTCGATAAAAACGACATTTTTATAGATACATTTGTTATCTTTATAGTATATATTTCATTTAATTTTAACATAAAAAACACTTGCATTAATAAATAGCAAACATACAATTATTAATTAAATGATAATATGTATTACAATCAATTTTATTTAAACGGAAAATGTGAATATTATTTTATATGAATATATTGGAAATATTTATAAACAAACGACTATATGGTTGGGCCAATTTTGGTCACCCTCAACCCTATATTTTTCTCCTACCTATAATACAAACTATTGTCGCAAGACCGGGCGCACAACGCAACCACGTGTCATCAGTCTACCGTGATTGATAAAGGTAGTTATTCGTAGACAACGACCGGGTCAACTTGCTACAGTGTGATTGTCATCCAAGCAATAATTAAATTCGAGTCTCCTTACGAACTCAGTCAATTATACCACCTATCAAGCGGTATTACTGGCACAGGTAATTCATCATTCATACAAAGTTATCATCATCATTCATATTCATAAATGTAACAGTGAGAGTGACACTCGGAACCACCCACCAACTAGGACGTGAGTGAATGAGTGTCATCATTAACTCAAAAACCTCAATGTACCGTGCGAGTGATAAACAGAACCATTTGGATACTACTACGTGAGTGCATGCCCCGTGACCTGTTCTAGCCAGGCGGTCGAATAACATCAATGTTAGTGCCTGGATCGACTCCTGTTTCAACCGCCCTCCCCAAGAATTCACATCCACAATCATCCAAAACTACAGTCCACTAAAAAGCGCCGCCACCATATTATATTTTTTTTTATTCCGTAATGGAAAACATGTGTCTATAAACAAGTAAGTGTAGCTATGTATGGTAGAAAATGTATACTGTTTCATCGGATTTAGCGACACATGTGCTTGTAAAATGTTATTTTAATTAAAGCCAGCCAATTATTACGATATGGACTGTCCAAACTTTATTTAATTTGACAACAATGTTTGAAGGTATGGATTAGCGTAGAGTTTCAAACGAATAATTATGCACGTATGTTTGTGTAGCGACAATAGTTTGCAAACAATTCAAGGCATAATATAATGCAAATTGTAAAGTTGAAGCATTTTATTATAATGAGAACATATTGCTGGGTGTGTAACATTTTATAAACCAATTTAAAGACTGTAATGGAAAATGTAATAAACACATTGGCAACTGTAATCAAAACTTTAACCATTTTCTAAAAAGTAATATTTTCCCAAGACGCTGTGCAGTATGAGACGTCTTTCCCGTAATAAAAAAATAAAAATATTTTCTCCAAACACCACGTATCTTAATACGTGACAAACTAACTGAAATATGTTATTTTCTTTTTTTTATTGTGTTAACTGTCGATGATTGGTGGAAATATTTTGTATTAATAATAAAATTAAACACAATAATATTATGTAGTGCTGATTAAAATATAGAATTTCTTAAAATTTTATTTAAGTATGATTCATATATTTAATAAATTGAATAATATTTTTTTTTAATTTGTTAGTATAAATACCTATATGTATCAGTAGCGAAGGGTGGAGGTAGGCTGTTAAAAACCGAAATAAATAGTACATACTAAACTTTGTCAGTCATACGTATTTGTTTTCATTGAACTACAAATTGCATACATGATGGTATTGGTTAGTTTTTAAATTTCAATAAAACCCTGCGTAAAACAAGCCTATAATAGACAATAGTAAAAAAACATAGAAAATTATGTCATTAAATCATACATTATTTAAGATTTTTTCGTGGTTTTAAAAAAAACCAAAACCATGTCTAATAATATATATTCTTAATTCAACGAAAATAAAAAGTATAACTGAAAAAGTGTGCATTATTTTTATCGGATTTTAACAGTCTACCCCCCTTACTCTTCATAACTGATATATATTATTGTATATGCTGTTAGAAGTTGGCAATGCTCCGTTGAAGCAGACGAAGTCGCATCTGATTATTATTCAACTAAGTGTAGTGCTACTACTATGTCTATTCAAATTTCTCACATTGACTCACTGATTTTCAATAAGTAGGGTTTGTAGCTGTAGTCTATATGGGCGACGTTGAAATGCCGTTGCCAAAAGCTACATCGATGTCGGCGTAAAAATTGACTCGATTTCTGTAAAGTAGGATTTGGCAATATGCGTAAGGTAATTCGAAAAAGTTGGTAAATTTTAATTAAACCTTATTATATTTTTTATTCCATGGAGTTTAAGAATACCTAATACCAAATGACACATTTTAAAATCATCATGTAATAAAAATATATATTAATTACATAAGTATATTAAGTGCAAGTGCATTAAAACTAATATTTTTAGAGGTCCTCATGTCAATTAAGTTAATCTACGTCATTGGTGAATGAAAGAGAGAACATAGATTTACACAATTGATGCTCTTTTTCTGTCATAATATCAGGAGCTACAAGCATTCAGTAAAGTTGTAAGTTTAATTATCTTAGTGCTGTAATGAAAATGGGTTTGTAAACCGAAACAGCTATCAACATAAATAACTCAATTACTGATCAAACAAAAAAACTTATTTTTTATTTAATATGGAAACAATTATTGGGTAAATAATAAGATAAGTAGATCGAATGACTTTATCGAGTGGTATAATGTTTGATGAGGAAGTATAATATTGTATAATTGAATAAACTAAATCATAAATAAGAAGTAGAAATACGAAATTCATTTTTATTAATATTATATAATACGGAAAAAATAATCTGCAGTGAGAATAAAAAAAAAATATTCTTAGAAGTCAGAACGGAAAAACTTTTGTAAGAGAAAAAGAAAATCCCTTAGAATAACCGTTATCCCAAAGAAAGAAGTTGCCCTTAAAAATATTCCATTTTGTACAGGCACTTTTACAAAGTTTCGTATACGAAGTAGGTTTGACAATTCTCTTGAAAAATATGTCAGCCTGACCTTAAAACATAACATTCCCATTTCATTAAAACCCACCCTATTACATAATACTTTGTATGGTATTTCTGAAGTGTTGTATTAACATTTATTTTCAAAGACATTCAAACAACGTAATAATAGGCTTTGGTAATAATATTCTTTGCCATTATCAGCTTTGCTCAATTACGATTTACTTTAACTCAGTTCATTTCACTCTTCACGGTCCCTAGTCGATTGCTACCAAGTGTCTCTGCAGAAACTTTTATGAGTTCGTCAAACCAGCTGATTTTAGAGCGTCCAAATAATCATGTAGTCTCATTTGAGTGCATACTATATGGCTGCATTCTGGGTCACGCCAAAGGTAACTATCGACCGGGTACCAGCCGAAGATTGCTACCCACACACAAACATAAAAAACTGTTTTAGTGCATATTAAAAAAAAAAAATCAAATAAATATTGAAATTTCAACAAAAAATATGGCATACTTTGAATTATAACGTGTAACGAACCAAATTGACCACAATTTATTAAAAAAAGATATGCTATGGCATGAAAGACATTTACGCCCCAGGCGACTTTTTTATTATCCTCGGCACAAACTTGTGAAACAAAATTTTGTCACACAAAATAATAATATGAATTTACATGACTAAGTTAAGAGTACCCATGGAAGAGATGAGTACGTAGAGGCAATATCAAAAATTATAATAATGCGTCTATGTAGCCACATCTCGAAAGCCTCTCTATGACATCTCTTGGTTTAACGTCCATACCATAGATTTTTTTATTTGACACGTATAAATTCACGGGCTTCGTCTGTCTACCTGATCAGATACTTCGCGCGGTATTTTTGTATAGTGTGTAAAAATGGCGCGATATTTGAAATTTAAAAAAATTACCCCATCATTTTTAGATCAAACAATATTATCACGACTATAATAATGTAATATTTCAAATGTCACCGACGCATTTTATGATGGTTACACTTATCTAGTACTAACATAATATAATCCGACTGAAATGTATCCACTAAAATCTTTATTTTATTTGTTAATTCGGTATGGTGAATATTAATAGGTACTCAGACCTATATCGGCTTACTAATGGACACATTGAATTGATTGTTTTCATGCATCTTCTCAACGCGTTTCAATAATAATTTAGTGCTTGGTTGAAACCGGCGAATGTATTGATTGAAAAAAATAAATAAGTAAAAGCCATTTGATTGACAACCCCGATTACCTTAATCGAGGACAAATTCTACTCAATTATTATTTATTTTCAGTACTTTTCACGTATTGTATTCCGAATATGTTAAATATTGTTTTCTATTACATTTCTATTATATTACTATTAAAGTAGCTATGTAAAATTGTTACGGGCTCAAAAAATATGCAATATTTTTGTCAATTTTTACAACGTTTTTTTTAGCTCGTATTCTTATTTGTCCGGTAGTTGTTTGTCCGGTATAAATCTTGCAATCGATTTTTAACTAACTTCTTTAACTAACTAGCAAGACATTTGAAACCTTTAGAATATATCAGAACACGATGCCAATGCATTTTTTAATACTTTTAGCCATCTTTAAGTAGAATTTAATTAATTTTCAGTTAATTCTGTTTTGTATGAAAAGTTATTTCGATACCATTATTGGTAACTAAATTATTAATACATACGTGCGTTACTATGGAAATTATTATGAAATGACATTTCATTATTCAGTATTTCTATCAAGTACAAATTTTTTTGATCGTTTAAGCTAGTCAAATCAAGTTTATATGATTCAACAGAAAAATTAAAAACGTTGTATATAAAAAAAACTTTTTATCTTGTAATTATTATTTAAATTCTAATGGTTTTACGTTTTGTACTATTATATTTGAGTCGTTTTTTGAGAATCCGGATTTCTCCTATGCGCACTCATCAATGGTAGAGTATGCAATATATTCTAAAAATATTTTTTTACGTAGGATATTATTCATTATTTAGGTATTTATTACTACATATGAATACAAGTGAATATCATTTGATCTGATTTTATGCGAGGTAACGATTTTTATCAGTGTAGTAAAAAGTGCAAAGTTATAAAACGTATACCTACTTTATCACCTAGCTATTGAGTCAAGGCGCTATTAATTTTTTACTTGGTTCATAATTTAAAAAAAACCTCAGAAACAAATTGAAAAACGTTGGACCTAATGGGATTTGAGCTCACGTCTTTCATAGTCCAGATGAGCGCTCTTATACTGCTACCTATTCGTCTATGAGTTATGCGAATTAGTTTTTTAACTATAATATTTGAGATATTTCAAATAATATAGTTTACATTAATGTTTTTGAAAATATATAACCTTTGTCAAACCCTTAGAAACTTAACTACTAGAAAATTCTATATTTGCATACCCAGTTTAATAAATGTGTATAAACAGCATTTACAATGACCAAACACGGTCTTAATCGGACGTATCACAGGACCCTACGTTTACATGCAAAAATTCCTTTTTGTAAGTGGGAATGTCTCAGAAAAGGGTACCCAAGTATGAGATCGTCATGTACTCAAGTGAGTTGTGATTGGCTTTACCTGAGTGCCCGTGGGAAAGGTGATCAACTAGAAGCACGAAAATTGTACTAAGTAACAAATGCTAATATAAAATTTCCGCTAAATATAAGTAAAGAGATTTTTGTGTTGACAGTATGATGCCGCAAATTTTCTAAATGTACCAAAATTTGCGTTTGTGGTGAAACGCAATGACATTACAATTAACATTTGGAGTATTACGTAAAACAAATTTAATCATATGAAGGTTTTAATTACGAAGATGACATTCGTCGATGAAAATAGCCGGAGGGCAAATGTGATGGACAATATTTGTAAGAAATGCACTTGAATCGATATGTCGGTAGTTAGTGTACTCACCCGGTAAGCTGAAGATATTTTATTCAGACTCCATTTGTTCAATACAAATTGGATTCTTCTGGTAAGTGGTTTTTTAATAATTGTAAAACAATATTATTTATTAAATAAAATTAAAAAATGCATAATATTTTAACACAATCAATCGAGACCGGGTTTTTCTTAGATGTGCATTATCAGCTGATATTTGTAAAAATTGTAATTATACTACTGGTTAACTAGATACGAAGAATAATAAAATCATCATCATCGTCAGGGGCGCGACAACCCGGTGTGGGTCTTGGCCTCCTCCAGTAGCTCTCTCCACCTGTCCCTATCCAGTGTGGCCGCTTTCCAATTCGATACCCCCAGAATACGGCAGTCACTGCCAGCTCCATCCAACCAGCGAATCTTTGGCCTGCCTCTTCTTCTACGCGCCCTATTGGATTGCAGATAGAATAATAAAATGCATTATTTTAAAATGAATCATTGTGATGGCTTTACAGAATTTAACAGTCATTCAAAATTGGCAGCTTTAAAGAGGAGATAAGATATATATTTAAAAAAACTATGGATTGAAAAGCGATTTGTTTAATCGTAGTACACGTGGGTTTTTTCTATATATAATTAGGATGTTTGAAGAGCTTCCTAAGTTATAAATGATTATTTGTATACTTTATAATTTTAATGCATCTGTTTTTTAATAAAATTACAAATATTAATGGCTACTGCTGCAATACATTTTAAATATCTCGGTAAGACAGACACATCAATCCACTTCCCATGAATGTCGCAAGGATTAAGAGAATAGCAACTTGACGAATATTTAATTTCCAAGGCGTTGGCAGTTCCGACGCACGCAATTTCGTGCGAGAGGTAAACGTCAATAAATTGTAGGGAAATTCCCGCCCGGATATGAACATTTTCGAGAGGAACCAGCGTGCGTCCGCTTTATTAGAGATGGGTATTCATAACACAGTATCACAATGAATTATAGGCACTGATATTAGATATTGAAAATATGAAGTTAATAATTATTAAAATGATATGTAGTGATTGATACTGCTCGTGTATTCCGATATATCTACAACATACTTCCTAAGCCTACCGGCCTTTCAAACTAAACGTAAAGTATCGTTTTTTTTTATTTTATTCAATTTTAGAGAAAGAAAAAGAATTATGCATATATATCATTTTGAAAAACACTTCTGAGAAAATATATTATAAACAATAGAAAAAATCTTTTTGAAAAAAAGTAAGACACCCAGCAGGAATCGAACCTGCATATCTCGGGTTTACGCCCCGTCCGCGCATTATCCAATATGTTACAAGGTGACATACTAATACCGACAAATTTTAACTATTAGCCTTTTAATACCTGGCCATCAGCGTTATTCCAAATCAAGCTACTATTGGCAATCGGTTTTTGTTCATGGCGATCCAAAGACTGTATTCGAATGATAACGTGAAAATATTGATATGGCAGGACTTCATCATAGGAGATTTATATACTTATCCAAAATAATTGCAGCGATGGATCGTCTGGTATGGAGATAATTTCTGGAGCCCGCCAAGGGTTATATCTAAGGATGATAATAATTATTGATTTTTAATTATTGGTGATTATTTTATATCAATACTAATACCAATAGTTACCTCTTACAAACTGTTTAGCTAACTACGCATCCCTATGTAACATGCGTTCGCCCTGCTCAAGCCACCTGCTCCACTCTTTACTACGCCCCGTGGATACAAAGAGTTAAAAAAACATTAAATTTCACTTACTTTAGCGGGACACTCGCGTCGGGGGACTTCCTAACCATATTTATTCTTTTACATGCTCGGTATTAAATTTTGCTACTTGATTTATACTCAAATCTACTTGACAAAATCCCTGTATTCTAGGGCAACAAGGGGTGATTTATATTATTGATTTTACTCACATCGTCACTCAAATATCTTATTTTGGATCGTATAAAACATATTTCTTATTACTCTAGATCAGTGATTTTAACTATTCTAGGTTGGCGTCGCATTTTGTAAAATCTCTGGGATCCCTTACATGACCTGATACACATTCAGATTCAGTGGGGTTAATTACAAAAAAATGTATATACCAGCAAGCACACTCAAATTATTGCCCCTAACTATTAATTAATTGTAGCCTCTAATTGTATGTGTCTCATGTAATCTCAAAATAATCTGCTTTAAAAGGTTAAATTATTCTTATTCGCACCTTAATTTGCCACCCACTATAACGTTCTGCCCTTAAAAGCGTATCACTTACATACCTGCTCTGAGTTTACTGGTGGTAGTCAGTAAATGATTATTAACTGAAAGTTATGCCTCTATTTGGTTACGTACATAAATAATCGGACAGATGCAATGAATCTAGAGTTTTTTTTTTATAAAGTTTATGATGGAACTTCAGTATAGTTATACTCGGTCCTTTAGCCGCCCTCGAAGATGTGAGTACAGTGTGAAGAAAGGCTGAATGTGATCATTTGGAAAGAGAGCTCGGGATAGACATTCCTGGATGACGGTTGGGCAGTCGGACACAGACCTGAATGGTCTGTAGTGTCAGATTAAATAATTAAAGGGGCCCGTATAAGCACTAATTATATTTATAACAAATACCTACTCAAAGTAAATTTTTGACATTCTTGTAAAGTATTTAGATAAATAATTATCAATAATTATTTCCTGGCTTATATTAATTATTATTGCACATTTGTTTATGTAGGTCTGGATCCAAATCATGTATGTGATTATTAAAGATGCATGCTGTAGAAATTTCAATTTCGGCAATTGTTGATTTATCTCAAGTCACATGTACTTACAAAATTCATCGGCCTGACTTGCCCGGCACTGATGTCGGGTCATACATTGCCCGGCAACCGGGCAATAGTTTCACCATTTTTTTCTGGCTAAAGTGCCGGCAATCTTAAATTTTGATGCTCATTTACAGCCCTCTTGATGTATGGAAATAGTGCATCATTGTCAATAATAAACTAAATTTAATAATCAATATTTAATAAAAAATATTAGGTATTCAAACAAAGTATTGATTTATAAGAACCTACATAGAATGAGTTGAAGGGATTGGTACTTTATCAATTTTGACAACCACTGATTACTATTTTTTTTTAAATACTGCGGTAAGGTATATATTATTATAATTTATCTTGATTATATTTATGGAATTTCTATAAAATGTTTGGCAGAGTTTTTTGAATAATTAAAATAAATTAAAAAAAGGAGATGAAATAAATAATAATTACTTTGTATAATTCAGACTTTTCGTAGTTATCGAATACTCAATTCCACGTCGTACCCTTGGGCTCAAATTTGACTGACAGAATCAGTTTCTCTGGAGACGAAAATAATATTATCTTTGTAAAATATCTCAGCCATTTTTATTCTCGGAATAATTACATTTTAAGGCGTTTTATAAAATCTCGCCATTTCTGAGATGGATTGCAAAGATTTCGGTATAATTATTAAAAAATACATTGGTTCGGAGTTTTTTCAAATTGTGATTCTTTTTATAAAGTCGTATTTTTAACCTTGTCCGTACTGTCAAGTCAAATCACATTACACATATTCATAGATAATATGTAATATTAGGCATTATATAGATTTACGTAAGAACACAAGCATCAGGTACAATAAAATGAATATAATATGACAAGAGCTACGTGTTGCACTTTTTACCTAATTGTTATTTTGTATTAAAACTATCTCTGGTAATACATTTTGAGTCACTCTTCTTCTTATCATGCCTCGCCGGTCGGTGAAATCATTTCTTTTTCATCTGCTACTTGAAACAGTTCAGTGGAACAGCACTCATACCAATTACGGAGATTCTTAAGCCAGGAAATGCAGTGTTATCCTCTGCTATGTTTTAAATTGATCTCTCAATGAAGAATAAGCTAAGTATGCTGTACTTTTGTTTTATCATAATTATTTGGCCGAGGTATTTTAATTTTATAGTTTTGATACTACGCATAACTTCTCAGTCTTTTTTGCAGGATGTAAGAATTTGTCACTCTCATTAATCAAAGGATTTTGGAGAGCCACGTCTTTTGAGTCAAAACGTCTTTGGAAAAGCTTGCAGTATGGCGCTTTTCATTTAATACGCCATGGTGTATTTATCATCATCAACCTGGGAGATTCACTGCTGGATGAAGGCCTCCATGTTTCTCGGTCCGTAGTTTATCGCTACCAGGTACATCCAACAATCTTTATAACTTGTTCATCGAATGGGTTTTAGGGCATTTGTTGAAGTTTAGTGCCCTTGGGTACCACTGTATGACGGCATTTATCCAGCAGTTGTCCACTCGCCGTGCAACAAGCTTATTGTCATTCCACCTGTTTAGCGACCACTATTACATCTCTAAACTGCTTTACTGAACCAAAATCGATCGTCATCAATGGCACTCAAACAGAACAGGTCAGCAACTACGTATATCTTGGAGAACAAAAATCAATTGACGGTAATATGTACGACGAGATTGATCGTAGAACCAAACTGGCATGGAGTGAATTTTAGCGCCCGAATCATATCTTCAAAAATGACCTAATTTTGTGTCTTATTAAGCGCCGGCTAGATGCTCAAGCTTTACGACAAGCTCATCTGCGCAAACTGGTTTGTATCGGGAAGCCCGTGTTTATGGACAGGAAAGCGCTGTAAAAGTTTATACCACACAGGCAAGTGTTCCATTAATGTGTGCTACTAATACGTGTGTGAAACATCGACTCTTAATGTAAAAGAAATCCAAATAATTACTAATAGCGCGAAGTGGAATGGAAAGGATCATGTTGGCCATAACGCGGAAAGGTCATAAAAGAAACCAATGAATAAGGAAACATATAATATAAACTGACTTTATTCTGTAAAATACTAGTTATAGAAAAGTATTAATAAAATTAGCACTGATAATACTTATACTAAACTGTATATTTTGATTTATTTTTAAAATACAGTATGGACGATTTTTTTTTCAGTTTCCTTGTGATTGAAATATCCACCGTCATTATATTGTATCGTGTGGTGCCAGGCGTAGAAACTCTGTCGTTAGTTTCAAAAGTAACTAATACTGGTGGCCTAATTATTAACTAATCACCCGAGAGGTTTCATTGTCCAGTGTGACCAGGCGGGAAAAACTGAAAATGCCTTCAGCGCTCTGCATTATCGACTGATGGATTTTCCACTGCATAACGTTACCTATATAAAAACTTTCCGGGCGGTCCACTTACAGCCATTCGATTCCGACGCTCTCCCTAGTGTAGACGTGTGTTTCGCTTCGTTCGCTCCAGGACTAACTTTACTCTATCGCATATCAAAAATTAAACACACTTCTCTTAGACCAAATATATTGTATAAATTCATATCATTCGCTCATATCTAGCCGTGGATTTAAGTTGTACCGGTAAAGTTTAAAAGTGTTCGAATTCGATTGATAATTTAATTGCGCGAAATTTTGAATTTCGAATTTACAGTTTATTGAAAGAGAAGTCTTTGGTGATTTGATTATTTTCCGGTGCAGATAGGTGAGTCTTGTTATATATTTTTTAATTAATTATACATATCAAAGAGGGCATAAGATATATCATATAAAGGAAATATTTATATGGAGGTGATTTCCTCACATCAGTTGTGGAGTTATTTTATCACATCGATTTAAAAGTTTTTATGTAAATCAATATTTTTAAAATAGTTTATATAACATTGTTTATCTATATAGATACATTTTATTTTTTTATGGATATTGAGTCTGTTTTAAAAATAATATAAACATGCAGAATGTCTTTCACTATCGACAATTTACGACATAGTAAATTGATTTTATATATAAATATAGGTACCTAAGTACTTTAATATATTATATTATTATAAGGAATATTGAACATAACCGGAATTATTTATTTTTGCATCATTGCCCATTAGTAGGTATGTGTATTACTTTGAATAAAATATATATTTGAAAAGATTCAATTAAATCTATCCTAAATCCGGCCCATAATGTCATGGGTTCCATCCAGGTTTGAGTCCCGAGTCTGGCAAAAAATGCAAAATGTTTTTTTTTTCAATGTGTATTTGAAATCCAGAGTGTGGACCAACATACATTTCTCGTAAAAAAAATATATTAATACAATCTCTATTCTTTAGAAACCCATATTATGATTTATTTAGGATAGAAAAACTTAAAATAGTTTATTATAACTATGATTTTACTTTCAATTAAACCGTTCATAAAAAATAGAAAAAATATACCTAATATACATTTAATTCAATTTTACGTTATTACAACTTGCACGGGCAGCCATAGTGAACACCTTCAATTTATATATCGAGTGAGCATTTACTTGGGAGAATTCTATTTTATAAAATGTACAATTAATGTTGACCTATTTTTAAACACAGCTGTGGCAGATAAAATGGTAACTGATTCATAACATTTCAAGATAGCGAGAATATTTTTTTGAAAGAATAAATAAAAATCTTCAATATAATATATTATACTAATTCGATCACCTGAATGTACTTGATGTTAAAAAATATTAAAAAAATATTAAAAAAATATATAGTAAATCATGATAGTGACAGCTTTAATTGACCTAAGGGTCCATATTAAAGCCTGATTTTTTATTGCAAAAGAACGTCTAAAGAAGAATCAGATGATGGTCAATGATAATTCTACTAAGATCATATTATGAACATCCACATAGTGGAGGTTTGTATCAACATTTCTTTTTTGTTTTTACGAGAAATGGATGCTAGCCACTATTTTCTGTCATCACACATAAATTGAAAAATAATGTGTATTTTCAGATCCAGGACTTAATCTGGCACCTACGACAATATAAGTTGACGCGTCAATACCAGACCCCCAACCCTCGACAAATAATTTCAATGACCGTAATAATAATAAATAATAATAAGATAAAAAGAACTTTTTATGTACAACGTTTTTAATTTTTTTGTTGAATTATTATGCTCAATATGCTCAAACTTGTACTTGATATGAAGTAAATAAAAAAACAAACAATCGAATCGAATAAATACTGAATACTGAAATTTCATTTTGATTTCCATAGTAACGCATGTATATATTAATAATTTAGTTACTAGGACGACCCAGTTAGCAACCAATAATAGTAGATTGGATTACGGATTTCTTCCAAAATAATTTTTCATACAAAACAGAATTAACTGAAAATGAATTCAATTCTACTTAAAGATGGGTAAAAGTATTAAAATAATGCATTGGTATCGTATTCTGATATATTCTAAAAGTTTCAAATGTCTAGCTAGTCGAGAAGTTAGTTAAAAATTGATTGCAAGATTTGTACCGGATAAACAACCACCGGACAAATAAGAATACGAGCTAATAAAAACGTTGTAAAAATAACTACCTACTAGAAACAAAATCGCTTAAAACAAACTCATTTTTTAAAACGCTAAAAAGCGAAACCCAGGTCATGAAATATTAAAAATAATTTATCTGTTAACAAATTTGTTATACCTAATCAGAATTTTTATTTATTTTTCCACTAGTTTTCTGATAATAACTTTTATAGCAGTAATAATTACCGTTAAAATTATATTAACACTTGAGTTGTACAAAAAGAGATATAGGTCATTATTTAAACATCGTAAATGTAAATTTAAAGGCGTCTTATCGATCTACATCTACAAGATAATATGTCCTTTGTCTATGTAAAGTGAGAAGACCGAAAATTGCAGTCAAACTCGGCTGTACCATGAAAGACATCAAAGCCTCTAAGAAAAATTGTCATGAAAATGTGAGACAAAATAGCCTCAAAACAGTAGAAGACTTGTTACGAGAAACGTCAAACAAAATAGTAACATTTTTCACAGACAAAAGTTTTCATCTCATGCTTTATGAGAAACACCCCACGTTCTTTTAATTGCAACAAACTTATTATGTAAAGTGGCTTCGCAGGATATATTTTCACAGCGGAAAATTGAAGTATTTTTTTTTTACACAAAGAAAAACTAAAATAAGTTTACATAAATTAAATACAGTAAACATAATTTCCACAATTTTCTAGTTTGTATATTGTACTAAGTACTTTATGTAGTATATAACAACGTACTTGATACGAATCTTCGTTTGATGAATAATTATAATGAGAAACATAATTGTATTTCGAAGGATCACAGTGCCGTTTGGAATAATTGATGATCTCACGGGATTTACTATTTCTTACTAGGCATGGAAATTTACTTAATGTACTAATTAATAACCGCGTAGTCGAGTACTTACGTATTCAAAATTCGGTTAACTGGTTGTACTGAAACAGATTTATTTGATAAGATACTGGATTTAAATAAATTTTAAATAAATTCAGAATCATATATACATTTTCTTTTGTACCGAATGAAATATGAATTTATATATTTATCATATCATTCCATCCGGGAGCTCCGGGTTCAGAGAAGAACAATATATTTATGTGATTATCTCAAAGCCTGGGTGATTGTTCAAAATAACTAACAACTACCTTGTACAAAAAAGCAAAGCTATGGTTAATAAATAAAAAATGCACATCTGTCAAAGCCAATCTGACACAGTGTGTGTCAACATTGCACGAACAAGGCGACTTGATATGATGTGTCTTTATAAAACACATCATTTCAATATAATTTTCACGCATTGAAAGATATCGATATCTAAAGCAATTTGGTTGAACAAATGTAGGTACTAGAGTTCGTCTTTTATAAGCTGGCGTGCGGTTTCCCCCCCGCTTCAGCATTCAGTGCTGCATCCTCTATCATTATCATCCATTGAAAACTTGCAACAGTCGAACGCGATGGCACAATGCTTTCCATCCGCAAACGACGTGACGTGAACATCAGCTTATAGAATACAGACTTTAACTATTTTTTTCTTGCAATATCAGTGGTACAGTGCGTAAGGCGCTGAACGTTCACCCGAGGGCTTTGGGTTCAATTCTCACTCAGGTTACAATATATTAATGTGATTTTCTCAAAACACCCGGGTGTTTGTGATGGTTTAAATTCTATTACTAATTACACTGCTATTGGGCATCATGCCCTGTTGTAGTGTTAAAAAGAATACATATTATATCATATTTACTAAAAACAATATATTGAAATCTTGTAGATTTATATTAACAGTATATTTTAAATTGTCACTTAACCAGTTAAGTGCCCAAAGCGTCTTTGCACGCCCTAATTACACCAATTCTTATGTTAATTACTATCAATTAACTAATTGCGGCATAGAAAGGATTAAAGTCACCCACGCAAGTGGAAAATATCTATATCCAAATATCCATTATTGATATATTTAAAATAAAAAGTATGTTCCAGATGAAAATAGTCGACTATTATAGTATAAACAATATACGTTTTCAATTTTACTGTAAATAAACAGCGAAAAGAATTCGTTATAGTCAATAGATAAAATATAACTACAATCTGTCTAATAATCGGTTATTAGATATTCGGGTTGCTATTTCTATAACAGAAACATTGTTTTGTATTTCATAATATTATAATACATTATCACGAGTGTCTTTCACAATAGTTACGGATATAATAGGGTGTCATCTGTATATGATATATTCATATATATAATAATTGTATGTATAAATAGAATATGTAAAAGTGATTATCTAATACCTATACTATGTGAGAATTTTATGACGGGAAATGTTATTTTGAATGAAATGATAATTAATATAATTGTGTTGGGGTGTGAGTTTGGTAGTGAGTATTAATAATCCAAATTTAATAATCTGTTAATTTCGTACATAATATTATGTGTTCAAAATATATGCTAAGTTCAATGTGGTGTATTTTAAGTGAAATAAATACTTAATTATTATTCAAAAATATTTCGAAAAAATTGTGTCGCTAGATTTTAAAATCAGCCAAATCCATAATAGATGAACAGGAGAAAAACAGCTTTTTGTTTTCTCAAATACACAGTTACAAGGGTGAAAGTTTATATCATGTCGAGTATAGAATATTTAAAATTAATAAATTCCACATTTTGATAATGCAGAAATGTTAAAAATCAGTAGTTCTTCAGCAATTCACAAAAAAGTAAAAAATACCTAAAGGTGGACTTGGCTGGGCTAGAAAAATAAGTAGGTCAAATCTTGGCCGTAAACATATTATATACTTAAATAATATACTCAAAAGTATAGTTTGAATTATAACTGGAAGGAATCTTAAATATATCTTAGAGTGGTTGAATTGATAGCTATAGAAAATAATTATATTATGTACACTCGCTCATTAAAAAAAACAACGATAAACTTTTGATTTTGGTCGCCATCTTTGATCTATTTTGACGTTATCTCTAAACTTTTCATATACTATGTAGACACTATTTAAGTATATAGATAAGGTTTTGTTCAACCTTTTTATGCAGAAGGACTGTTTTTTTGCAATGTAGACTACTGTACTGTAAAAACCGTTGTTTTTTTTAAAAACATCGATTTGTTTTGTTGTTAAAACTATTTACCAATTAAGACTGATAAAAATACATAATGTAACTTTAGAAATTTATAATAGGTAATCAATGTTTATTCTATAAATTAGTAGGTTAGATATACTGTAGCATGTGGTTACTATGTTTAGAGTACTGTACCGCCACCAAATTAAAATAAAAATATATTGTGACCCTTTTATAAACTTCAATAAATTTGATGGGGTATACCATAAATACGTGAAAAAGCCGTTGAAAGTTTAAATGACAGATAATATATACATATAGAGTGCATATCTGATCCTAAAACCTCCACAGAGTGGAGATTGTATTAACAGGTTTTTGTTTTTATAAGAAATGGATGTTGGCCACTTGCTCAACTAATTATGTCCAAACACACATTGAAAACATTATGTGAATTTGCCAAACTGAGAATTATTCGAACCCACGACATAGTCCGACACATTACCTGCTCGGCCATCGTGGGAAACCATATAAAGCTCAAGTAAAGTAAGTATGAAGTTTTGAAGTTTGTTAACAAAAAAAATGTCTAGCGAGTAGTTTGAGGAACATACTGTCAATCACAAAATATACGAAGCTTTATAATAAACGATTTGCCGCAATGTTGCAGATACCGTTTACGAAATACTTAGAGCTTGACAAAACAAAACGGTGCCAATCAATCAAGTTGGTATAAAAATTGCGCGCAGCTCGTGTGGCACCCCCTCGCGAGAAAAGTTGCTATTACCTAACGTGAACATTAGAATCGATTTCTCACATGGTGAATCTTAAAAAAAACTTTTTCTTCCTCTTTCAAAGTTTTTTCATTAACTTCTCACTCGTTTCACGGAAAAGATGGATTATTTTTTCCTTCTCATCGGTATCGCGTGCGAAAGCTTAGCGAACGAGCTTTTTATTTCTGTATTCATGGAATACATTTTAACGATCTTATTTAATTCGTCGTTACGCTTTGTTGTATGTATATTTCCATTGTATTTATTGTTATAAAATTCTAAATATAATATCAGTTGGTTCAGATTAGGGAGTCCAATCCAGGAATCCCGAATCCTGGCAACCCGGGATCCCGAGCTATTTTCGATACCTATGAATCCCGGGATTGATAAACATAATTTCAAAACTTTCGGGACTGATTATTTTATCAATTTTTATGGAAAATAAAATAAAAACGAAAATATAACAGAAAAAATACTTTTAATAACAAATAACTACATTAGAAATAAACTGAGTTTCAATGAAGTTTGATTTATACCCATGTATAAGTTGACGAGTTATTAGTAATTCCACCATGATTTCATACGTTTTACGGCAGTTTCATATTTGGCTAACTAATTAGATTTATAAAGCGGAAAGGCCATAAGTACACCATGATTATTTGCTTTACTATTTTAAATCTCGTTAATCCATTCATTAAGTTTTTACTATAAGAAACAGCAATCTCATATTAAATTCACATTATTATTTATATAACGATATTATTTACTCCATTAAACTTTTGTATTTCCAAGATTGAACGTAGATATACAATATTAACAATAAATGTCTTAAATAGTATAAATTATACTAGATTTTTTTTTGACCGATTTTATCAATGTTATTTGTAAATATAAAATTTTTATATTAACAATGGAAGAAAATGCCAATCCCGGGATTGTCAAATTATAATCCCGAAATCCCGGGATCAGAACTTTGGCTCGGGATTGGATTCCCTAGTTTAGATCAGAGAACTCATAAATTACTTTTGACAAAGTTTGTGATTGTTTCACTTCTATTACTATTTACACTACTATTTCACTAATAATGCCATTGAGCATCATGGCCTGATGGAGTTTAAAAATAGTTTGCTGATGACATTATGGAAGTAGTCACCTTGGACGATTGTCGTTGACGTTAATTTGATTTAGATAGTATAATATACCTACTAGATTTGGATAAGCGTAACAAAACGGACTTCAGTATTGATAAATGCAATATTTTATCTTTTAATAAAGCCTCACGAGTAATATTTTTCCAATATTTGATGTAAGGCAGAGTTTTTTCGCGAATATTTCTTCATTCATTTAAATGATCTTGGTATTACGTTTGATTAAATATTTAAATTAATTTGTATTTCAACACAAAAATAAGGGAAATGGATTGCTTTCTGGTTGAAGCTGTAAGAAGATTTAATTATAGAGTGAGGAGAAATATGGAAAACATGTTTTAAAGAATAATGTTATTTTCAATGGTTACCTCTATATCATAATATGCATTAAACTTAAACGCGCATTTAATATTGGTAATGTTTGAGTATACTCCATGCACTTTTTATTTCTTGTGTTTTATGGTCTGGCCACCATAAAGTAATAAACCGAATTCGCTTTCAATCCATGGCGACTGGCTTTCACATTTATATCGTATTATTCGGTACTGTGGGTAGACTATTACCAAGTTCGGAGCATAAATCAATTATTGAAAAAGCAATAATTTCGAGCTTGTTACTGATAACTGATAACACATTAATAGCACCTGCAAAAAAATCGGAATTCTAATATTAAATTCGTAATATACCAATGATATCAAAACAAAAATTTCGAATGTGGAACAACAAAGTTTGAATTAAGAGGAGTATCTATGTATTAACAAAGGTCTTAAGTTGATATGTAAACATGAACCCCTTTTAGACCTTATTTTAACAAGGCTACTTTGTTATTTCAAATATATCTTGGACGGACTGTTAAAAGTAGTATGGTTAATGAATTGCCATCAGAATACATTTCATCTTTCTTAATAAATGTATTCATAGTAAAGAAATATGCTTACAATTCGTGACAATTTCACAATAAAATCTATCTACATTCTACTTCTAAAGGATATATGAAATCAAAATATGAATAAAACGTTAAGTTAAGCCCATAATACAAAATTTATATTATGTAGCTACTAGGTATCGGTGGCCGCATTAAGCATTGGACTATAACCCCGTGGGTCCCAGGTTCGAATCCTGGGTCTGGCAAGTACACATATTGTTTTTCAATTTGTGGGTGTCAGGGTATGGACCTAATAGGTTGAGCAAGTGGCTGACATCCATTTATCGTAAAAAAGAAAATCCGTTAATACAAACCTCTACTCTGTGGAGGTCCATATGATCCTATTAGGATCGGACATGGTCGAAAGAAACAATGTATCTAATATATGTAGCAAAGAAATTTTAAAGTCAATTTTATTCCGTGTGTGTAATAAAAAATATTTTTATTACATTAATCGTATTTGAAATAGGACTAGGGTGCCTATAAATTATGGTCAAATTATTCATAACATGTGCCATGTGTAGTTCCTATATTTAAATAAAACCACAAATTTCAAATAGTTAGCAAAGAGAACATCGATAGGCACATTTACGTCATAAAACTCCATTGTCATGTTTTATTAATTCTATAATTTTTGAGATTTTGATATTTACAGCTATTTCTGGCTATAAACTCACCCTTACAATGGTCCTTATCCAATATTTTTAGAATCAACAAATATATTATAACGACTTTAGCAAATTCAAACACAAAAACAGTCAGTTTTTAATTTTGAAAAATGCTGAAAAGCCAATAAAAATGTCTTATTTCTCTTTTATAGACATGATTTCTAAAAAAATGTATTATAAAATGATATATTATGTTATTAGTAATGAACATTTAAAAAATCTTTTTTTTTTAATTATACATATTATTGTAAAGATAATAATATATAAGATATTTTTAATGACTCGTCAATATTTTACTAAAATGGAATCTGTTTTTTTTTGTTTTTAAGCCCCTCATACATAATTATTATGTTTTTATGTACCTAAATATTTATATATTTTAAACCTTCCTTCGAGTATTGATTGTATTTGTCATGAAACTATTCTTCTACTACAGAAAGAGCCTGCTACGTGACGGTAAGGCTAAAATACGCATCAGTTTAAAGCACGAGGATTGACATATTCTCTTACTACTGCGGTAGGCCATGAGTGATGCAAGTGATACAATGAGGTCACGCGGGTTTCCTTGGGGCTAATTTGAAAACGGCTTACACGTAAGTAAAGAAATAAAAAAGGAATTTGTTCGTGCTTCCTCTTCAAAATCTCAATAAAATTATATGGGCCATCCATCCATCGAAATCACCCGCGATCGACGCGTTGGACATGCCTCCTATAGAGAAACAAATTTTTCCCAACTAATAATATTTTTATTTTAGTTATCCATATGCGTTTTGTAACAACATATTGTTAAAGGACTATCTCTATATAACCCAGTTTCAAAGAATAAAGGTATTAGTTACTATTAGTTATTAAAAACGTATTAGTTTTCATTGAACTAAGACTACAATGTGTAGATAGTACTGGTTAGTTTTCAACATTCGATTAAACCCTGGTTAATCCAAGCCATAGTAGATAACAGTCAAAAAATATTTTCTTATCTACAAAATATTTTAAATATTACTATTAAACCCATACGTCATAATTTAAGACATTTTATAGATAGAAAAATAGTTCTTATCCTTTATGGTTTAGTTTAAGCTAGACAGTATTTAAATTTGGGGAAACTAACCAACACCATATTATGTAATAATTCTTAATTCAACGAAAACAAACAAGTTTGACTGAAAAGGTGTGAACTATTTTTGTCAGATCACCGATAGAATGCCTAAATTATTATGGTTTGGCATAGGCAGGGTTTAATTGAAATTTAAAAATAAACCATCACCATATACACATAAATTGTATTATCAGTTCAATGAAAACAAATAAGTATGACCGACAAAGCTTAGTGTGCACTATTAATGTCAAATATTAACAGCCTACCTCCACCCTTCACCACTTCAAGTATAACACTCGAAAAAATGCTGAATAAATCAAAAATATTTGGTAATTCAACAAAAATATTTATTATTTTTAATTTCACACATATAAAAAGACGGAGTGAGAAAATATTTGTCAGTGCTAACAATATCTGGAAGGTTTGAAAATATTTCATAGAAGAAAAGCAATATCAGAAATAACGAGTTTTCTTTTTAGCAATATATTACACTTGCCAGATTTCTTATCAAAGATGTTTTCGTGGATAGGTAGGTATGTTTTCTTGTAATAAAAAATACATGTTTTTTAATACAATTCGTTTATTGGGAACACTTGTGTTGGTGTGAGAATGTACAAATATTTTGTTTTTTTCTCAATTTGTGGTCCGGCATTTGAATTTATTTAAGAACTATGTATATGGAAAAGCGATGTAAGGATGTATAAACAATATCTTAATTATTGTTAATGATTATAAAATTTAAGCTATCATATATAATTAAGGAACGTGTTACATGTAAAATAATAGAAAATGAAGTCGTACCGAATCCCATCATCGTTTTTTACTACTGCCAAAGAAAATGTCTTCTGTATAAATAAATAATTAGAATGTCTTATAATCTTCCAATAAATAATTTTTAAGCTTTGAAAACTGCCCCCATTATCACAAAATATAATATTCACGTATAATGTATTAACTATTTTTTCAGTGCGTAATGCAATTGACAGCAAGGCTACTTATATTCTTTTGTTTTTTTTGTAAATCTATTCTGTCATCATTTGAGTTAAAAATAATGTTTTTGAAATTAGAACTGTGCAAGAAACTTGCGCATTTCAGGATTCAAAATTTGGAAAATGTAAAATTACCTATATAATATAATATTTATTTTGTTGGTACTAATAATAACTATACTTTTATTTAATGAACGGGTAATAATAATGACATAAATATAGCACAAATCGAGTCTTAGTCTCGTCAATTCTTTACTTTCATTCTTCTTGGACCCCGAATAGTTGCCGACTAGCCTTATAAATAGGCCAAACAAGTCTGACACGTCTTTCTTTACTCCATTGATCTCAGCACCAAATAAATTTATATACATTCAATCTGAACCTCAAATTAGTAAAAGGCGGAATACCTGCTTAAAAGCTACATTTCGACTAAGTATTTAACTGCCTACTGCCTTTCATATAATATATAGATTTATATTGTAATTTAACCCACAGCCTCTTAATATGTATCAACCAAGTAGGGCTTACCCGAGAGTTTACAAAATATCATAAAAATTCCGGCAATCAAAAAAGGTTGGGAATCATTCCTTTTTTGCTTGGCGGAAATTTAATACACAGATGACTGAAATTTAACCAAATTGAAATTTATAAATAAAAAAGTTGCCCACTTTTTATAAAACACGACAGTAAAAAAGAAATGAAAAAATAATTATTACCCGTCGGCCATTTTTGTCACCATATTGGATATCTTGTCATATGGACACCCAATAAAATTTAGATTTTTTTTTTCAATTCACATATTATAATATATAATATTTATATTATTATTTATATGAATTTAAGGTGACTTATTTTCCTAAATGGTGCTCTACTTGAACTACTGCTCTACTTTGTGCTACTATCTGAGTTGTTAGGTACATTATGCATATTGCATCGTTCTTCATCGTATGTTTGTCTTATTCTACAGACTTTTCCTTTCCTGCTTTGACATAAAAATCTTCCTGAGAAGTTTTATTTCAATGGAATCAAACATTACATCCGCTCTCAGAGAAATTGTCCACGATTTGATAGCATACGTAACAACTATTAGTATTATCGTTTTATTTAGGATTAATTTGGTAGTTCTGTAGTCCAAGTAGATAATAATGTATATATTTTTCATTGTGATTTAAGCATAATATAATACTTAAAAAATATGATGTAAAAAGAAATACTTAATATTATATAGTTATAATCTGAGTTATATCTGTTATAAGTACAGCTACAATGCAATAAGTAATCATACACTACAGAGTGGAGGCTATAAACTGATTAAGTTGTTAGGTACTTCTAATAATATGCATTTTATGGGGGGTATTTAAATTAATGATGTTCAGAGATAAAAATACTTACAATAAAAATACGACGCCATTGTTTTGAAACGATTATAATCATATCAAAATATTGTCCGCAATATTGAAAATCAGACTACACTTCATAATTTGCAATTTTGTAATTTGTAATGTAGTTCACTGCGAAAAGTCAAGTAAAAATCAAGTAAAAAAAAAAACAGAGATATTATGCATAATTTGAAATACCTCAAAAATGATAGTTTTATTTAAAAAATAATATATTTTTAAAAATAATATTGCATTCTCAAATCACTTGAATTATTCGTTGAATAAAAAATACAATTACGTTAATACTATTGAAGTTAATGGCCCCATCAAAGCACACCAGTCTTCGCACCACACCCGGTCTTAAGGGGGGTCATATATGCCAACAGAGAACCTGATGGAAAAATACGAAGAATTTGAGAATTTTTATGATAATTTACAATTTCAACTGTATGTATTCAAAGATAAACTTACAATTGTAAAAAAATGTAATAAAATGTGAATTCATTGCAGGGTCCCATCTGATTATTGCATTATATTTTGTGATCATATTTATTATTAAAATTTAGTGTATTAAGTTTTCAAATTTTCGCCGTTTATATTTTTGACTAATTCATAGTTCATATATATTTTAAAAAGCATCGATTTTTATAAAAAATATAAATGTGTATAACTTGAAATCCTTTTTATTTATATATCATATTTATATATCGGACGTATAACGGACCCTACATTTGATGTAATGACTGGGAATGTCTCCCAAGAGTTACCCAAGACTGAGGTCGCCGTGCACTCAAACGTGCTTTGACTGAATTTATATTAAGGCTAACATTTATAAAAATTCTGATGCTGGGCTGATCAAGGAAGTACCTATTATTGATATTTGATTCAAACCACAAAAACCGGTCGTCAATATTAGCGACATTAATTTGTAAAACACTTCAGTTGCATTTAGTGTACTATTAGTTAATTTCATCGTAACTAAATAGGTAAAACAGTTTTTAGTAATATGTATGTCTCCTTATATTCAATAAATCAGTTACACTCCCAAATATTCTGAATTATTTGTTGAATAAAAAAATAGTTTATTAAATGTGGGTATGATAAAATTAAAATATGTAGAGCCTATCACCATCTATGAATCAAGGTTATTACCTACTTCAACATATTTTATACAAAATTAATATTCCGCCAATGTTAAATTTTTTTTAAATCATTTCCATGTTGTTGAAAAATTTCGGGGTGATTAATTATTGCGTTGATAGCTTAATTGATAAAGAACTGCGCCCGGATCACGTTGGTTGTGGGTTCATATTACATTTGATACAAATACTTTTCATACTATTATTATTATTACACTTTATGTTTGACTCATTTCCTGTTGCTGGTCCGATTGTAATCTGTAAACTTTCAACACGTGTACTGAAATTAGGTAGGAATATTACGGTAATTGCGTCATTTTGAATATTTTCTTTGGAGTTTTGGATTGACCGGAAAATCGATTATACGGATAAGACATTTTTCCATCTACTCCAGGAAATTGAAAGTACGTCGATGAAAAACTCACTGTGTTTAATCCAATGACATTAATATGGACGAAGCATCTGGAAAAAAATGACACTCACTTTTTTGTCGAGTCTGCCGAATGGCATAATCAGAATTCTGTTCTAACGCCATTTACAATAAAGGTGATATTGCTATAAATTCCCGATGCTTTTTGTCGGGTCTGCCGAATGGTTCGGTTCGAACGAGTTCGCTCAAATGAACATTGACACCAGAAACACTGCTCTAACGCCATTACAATAAAGGTGATATTGCTGTAATTCCCGATGCGTGATATCGCATAGTGGAAATTGCGTGACGTCTACCTATACATGTGCGAATGTCGCTATGCGCGAATTTACTTGCTAGCTACTGTACTGTACGCTGTCCATTAATAATGTCATTGGTTCAATCATGTGAAATGAATGGCTTAATTTTGAGCGTAAGGCTGCTCGTTAATTCAATTTCATGTCTCGTTCTAATTTGAGTAACTAATAACAAAAAATCTCAAAATCTAAAAATTTTATGTACACAAATAATATTGATAAAATCGGTCAAAAATAAATTTTATTTAAGACATTTATTGTTAATATTTTGTACGTTCAATCTTAGAAATACATAGGTTTAATGGAGTAAATAATATTTTAATATAAATAATATTTAAAGACTTATTGAATGGGTTAGCGAGATTTAAAATAGGAAAGTAAATAATCATGGTATATGGCCTTTCCGCTTCATAAATCTAATTAGTCAGCCAAATGTGAAACTGCAGTAAAACGGGATCGTGGTGGAATCACTTTGTCAAAAGTGCGTGGCATTGTTTTTTTTCCAAGCTTTCTCATTTTTATTAATTTATGTGAAAAAATAAAATGAATTAGCAACACATGAGTAATAAATCAAACTTCATTTAAATTCAATTTATTTCTAACGTAATTATTTGTTATAAAAGTATTTTTTCTGTTATTTTTCCGTTTTTATTTTATTTTCTATAAAAATTGATAAAAAAATGAATCCCGAAAGGTTCGGGATTATGTTTATCAATCCCGGGATTCATAGGTATCGAAAATAGTCTGGGATCCCGGGATTGGAATCCCTAATCATGACGCATGTGTATAATGGCTGGTTTACGACTGATTCATGTATTAAGTTAGTTGTACATGAAAAACGTGTGTTTACATTATGCTTGCAGAGTATTTTATACATACACGTATGATTATCACGAGTATTTTAGTATAATTGTGTATTTATATGAATACTACGAGTATGTAAATGTTGGAATTTTCACATGACAAGCTATTTATCTATTTTTTAGCTTCTATCCTCTACTGATGAATGGATATATCACAATACTTATTGTAATATTATGTCATTGATGTTCCACTTGGGTTAGGTTAGGATGTTCTAGAATGTTCCCTCGTGGCCGAAGATTGTGACTATCAGCCTTCTTCTGTGATATCAAGACTCTCTACTTATCACAGTTGCTTCCATTAAGTTCGTTCACTTGGTCGATTCAGTGCATCGACGCTTTTATTCTAGTTTGTCTATCGTGGAAGTTACCCACAATCGACAGTATCTTTAGATTTTGCAGTCCACGACGAAAAATATAATATTATATTAAAATAATTGAATGAACCTCAGACATATTCTTAACAGTCTTTTCTTTATCTCGAGTTCTTGGATGGTATTCTAGTATGGCTGAGACGGCCTTAAAGATACAGATATTTAATCTAGCTTATTAAATAGATAATATTAATCATTAAATATCTACTTTCCATGTGTTCTTCATTTACCATTAAATATTCTTTTCTTACAAAAGTAGAAATAAAAATATATTCTATTTTTAAATTTTGAACTAATTCGATTTATTTCATTCGTGTAACATAATATATTATGTTCCATCATTTCCGGATTGTCACCGATAAGTATTGTCGATAAATCAATATTGTATAATCTATTATATATTGTGAGTGCGCTACACTGATAATCAAAATACACTTTGTTAGTATCGATGATGACTTCCGGCGGCACGCTTTTCTTGCGAGGCGTTTTGTAACTTCCGTTTAATGGCATTTTCCTGAAAATGCATTACAAATTGTGGCGCCACACCCGGACTTCACTTCCGCGCATTAGCGCGGTAGTGTACCTACGATGGGAACGTCAACCTTGCTTAAATGTTTTATTCAAGTGAATGATACATGGTTCCCGGCGGTCAGGCTATTGTTCTAGTGAGTGCTAGACTATTGATTAAACTTACTCAAAAACTGGAAACTGTGTAATAAATAAAAAATAGTCAGCCTAATTATTAAGTAAAAGTGAAGTAAATTGCTATTAACATTATATTAACAGATTCTTTAGCACGAATTGGTTATCAGCCATTCACCGAAATAATGTGAAAATAATACATATTGTTTTTTCAATGAAGACTCAGAGCATAGCTTGCTTCATAACTTTGCACTCCGCCTCTATGATTATATTATGTAATATATTCTAAAAATATTTTTTTTTACATAAATTATCTATTTATTTTCCTATTACTACACATATTAAATCAAGTGAATATCATTTGATCTAATTTTATGTGAGGTAATCAGGCAAAGAGGCGTATCAGTATAGTAAAAAGTGCAAAGTTATATAACGTATACCCTAGCAAACGTCAATTTTACGTAAAACGGAAATCTGTGATGATACCTTTTCATGAATAGCCAATTAAAAAAATGATCTAGTGCAAGGACCCAATGGGTTGAGCGAGTGGCTAAAAACTATTTCAGGTAAAAATATGTTAATATAACCTATACTCTATGTAGGCATATGTGCTCAGATTAGGAACGAACGTAGTATTTTAGTTTTTTTTATAAATAGGTGCCTACTAAGTATTTTTTTATTTAATTGTTTTTTAACCAAGACTGAATACAGAATAAATTTAAAAATCTTTAATTTTTCATTTACAATATAATATGGAATATAACTTGGAAAAGTATATAAAGAATTAGAAAATTTCTTGGACCGAATGATATTACAAAACACGTCTTTAGCGCGTTAAGCTAGTGCTTTAAGCAATTAAACTGTAGTTTTTAATGTAGGCGTTATGTTTCACATTTTTCAAAAGGTATGTTTTTTTTTCATACTTAATGTGATAAATAAAGAATTGATCAAACAACTGTTGTGTATCGCTCGTACACCACTGTTTTAAAGTCTGCAATAAAACACCTTATAAACACAAGTAAGTAGTTCATGCACAAACTATCTTCTTCGAAACTTCATTTCCCGTAAGGAGTTGAAAACTAAAACGAGTTTTTTTTACAATACTGTAAGAGCAACGAGTTAAGTTTTAATGAACGTATGTCTGGCTTTTTTAAGTTTTTATGGTTTTCGTTTATTTTCACGTTATACCCTGTCTGCAAAGTTTTTGCACATCTTAAATGTAACATAAATTCCATTTAAAGCAGTTTTTCTCAACCTTATTTGTGCCATGACTCATTTCAACGCTTCAAAAATCTCTATCCCCCCTTATCATAATTTTATAGTTAAATAACACATTCTTAAAAAAATGAATTGCTTCAAATAAAAAATGCACATAATATGCAATACATATTTTTATTTTAACTTTCGTGAGTAAATAATTTATGTATATTATGTTACACGTACAAGTTAGAAGAAAATTAGTGCGATTTTGTGATATGCTTCATTTTCAAATGAGTTTCAAGACGACTTTTTTGCCCCCCAAAACATCCAAATTGCCCCCCGGTGGGGCGTACGCCCCACATTGGAAAACACTGGTAAAAAGGTTTGTTTCTTCTAATAAAAAAAAAAAAAGAAATGTGGACGAAAGTCGATCTAACCAACTTCTGGGTTTATCGGGCCATCTGACCTGGTTGACACAAATGTCAATTTTGTTTTTTTTTAACTTTGTTAAAACATTCTCAGACATGTTGCGACCTCAGTCTTGGGTAACTGCTCCGGAGACATTCCCAATCATTAAAAAAATGATGATACTTCACACTCAAAAGTAAGATTAAGACCATGTGTGGTGGGAGGCGGTTTGGTTTGATGTTTCTATGTGTGTGTTGGTCATTTTGATAATGTATTGGTGGTTTGGTGGGCAATTGCCTCTTTCATTAAATCGTCTCGTGAATAACCCCAATATTAATATGTTTTTTAAATTATTAACAAGTACCTACCTACAATTGACCCTAGGTTTAATACTAATTGTTAAACTGTTGTAGGCTGTGGGCAGGAAATATCCACCATATTATTACAAACGTGAGGGCTTCAAAAATAGTCATTACCAAAGCAAAAATATGAGAATATCACAACTTTATTGAATGGATAAAGTAAAAGGTAACATCTTCTTGGCATACAAAACTGGTAGAAGATTACTGGATCCCAAACAAAATAGATGAGGAGAGCTCGAATTCAAATTAAAATCTATTTAGTTACACATAATATTTTGCTAAAGATGATAAATTAAATTCAAGGTGTTCACATTATGGCATATAAACAAATAAAATAAGACATATTAAAATTATTTAAAGAAAATAAATGATTAAAAGAAGAGTAAAACAATTTATGAAAATACACCAAGCAATGTAGATCCTATTAAAATATATATATAAAACAAAGTTCACATAATATGGTCATCTTCACGCAAGCGGAATATATATATAAATATCCGAAGCGATTTGGTTGAATACAGTTATTGCTCTTCCAATTGGCATTAGCAATGACAAGGTTCTTTACCTTGGGAAAACAAACAACTGATGCTCCCGATGCTTAAGATATTTATTACTGATAGACAGGTCAATATTATGAATGAGTTATTATTTCATGACCGCGATTAATTCGGAAAAAAAATATATAATAATATAGATTATATATCTCCTAGCATTTATACTACAGTTGGAAAAAGCCACGGATAGTATATAGCATGGCCCCCACAAGAAGGGGCTGACAGGGCTCTAGCTTGGGGGCCCAGTGAGGAATTTGTTTTAATAGTAAAAAAAGTTGCCTGCGGCGCTATTTTCCATCAATTGTATTATTATTTAAAATTATGTGGTTGTACGATACACTTTTTTATTGTATATCCAATGCTCGCCATCTCCATAATTCAAGTGGATGTATTAAAATATACAATAAAACACTAAACATACACATTCAATTTTACCGGGTACACTATTTGGAAAACGCTACTGTAGAGCGTCGCACTGCCTTTATCCTTAGCGATAAGTAGGGGGCCCGCCAAAGATCCTAGCCTGGGGGCCCGCTTTACGATGTGGGGCCCATAGTATCTATACAGCTCTAAGTAAAGGAGTCTTAAAAAAATATTTAGAACCCTCTCCACCAAAAGATCGTACTTTAACTGATGCGGAGCCCAATCAATAGACCAATTGTCAAGTCGGGCTGTAGCGCCATTAGAAGATAGGAAGGATGATAAATTATCATAAACAATACGACTTAAACAAATTCAAGTGCAGGATTAAAGAAACCCTTATTTAACCGGGTTTCTTTGCAAGCCCGCGATATAATCAAAAAGTATGAGCGAAAGGCGGGAGGAAACGGAAACAATAAGACAAAAGAATGAAAGAAAATATGAGACATGACAGGTGTTCCGTTGTTTGCGGAAGGATCTTGCATATATAAATGATATCCAAATGTTGACTCGTCGTGACAAAGATAACCGGGGTTTATTTGGCGGCAGCGTCGATACGAAGTAACATGTCATTAGGCCTACTCGTCGCTTGCTTCGAATAATTTACTCGGCGTACTAATAATAATGTGCCATTCAGAACTAAGGACCTAAGTCAAATTATTTATAGCATTAAAGAGTTTATTTATTTAAGAATACACAAACATTGTGGACATAACAAATCTAAATTCAAGACGTACACAACATGAGATTTACATTATAATACATATTACCCTCAGAAAAGATAATAAGAGAATATAGAAAATAATAATAATAACAAAAAAAACTCAAAACGTACTTAAATACAATTTAATACAGAAAAATAAAATTTTGTAAACAAAAAACATACAATTTTATACAAAAAAAATAAAATTTCAAAAACAAAACGCAAAGTATATAATTGAAAATGTTTATGTCTTTAGGGAGCGCATTTACTAATCTTGCTCCTTTCGCTAATGGTGCCTGATAGGCTTGACACGAGGAAACGGTTCCGATCCAAAATAAATCATAGCTGCGATCACGTAGGTAGGTAATGACAGGCGCATGTAAATTCAAATTCATTAGGACGCCAGGATTGGAAACCATCCCTCGCGATAACAGGAAAAAGTGTTTCAAGAGCAGGGTCGTGTATATGTCGTATGTTACATACAGCTAGGGACGTCATATCGATTGAAAAATTATCGATACCAGCTGTTATCGGTATCATAAAAGTAATGGTATCAAATGATGCTTGTCTACAAGGGATTTATTTCTGAAAAATCGCTAAATCAATACCGCGCTATCAAAAGAAAGTATAAAGGTATCGGTCAAAAAGTATTGGATGCGCTTTTGTGGACTGTAATTTGCGATGATTGTAAATGTGAATGCTGGGGGAGGGCGGTTTGAACGGCAGTTAACCCAGGTACTAACATTGGTTTTGTGCGGTTTTATGGCTGGAGCAGGTCTCGTGTCCTTGTGTCCTTACGCACTAGTATACATATGGTTATTTTTATCAATCGCATGGTACACTGGGATTGTGTGGTTAATGATGACACTCGAAAGGATACTCGTTTGATTAGTCACCCTATAGGCTTCCCGGGTGTTTAGTTTACGGAGTTCTTAATAAGACTCGAATTGAATTATTGCTTGGACGATGGCCACACTGTAGCAAGTTGACACCATCGTGGTCTTCAAATAACTAACTTTATCAATCACGGTTGACCGATGACTAATTGCGTTGAGCGTCTGAACAATAATTTGGATTAGAGGTAGGGGGGAAATATTGTGAAGGGCGACCATAATTGGCCCAACCAAGTATCGATACATTTAATAATACTTCGATATTTCGATATCGATATTTGTCTCTTTAGATACCGACACCAGTATTAATTCCTTTTTTCGATACGATACCGATACCAGGTATTCATACAATATCTTTCGGTATAACAGCCCTAACATACAGCACACGTTTTTAGAGTGAATTTAATGATATAGCCGCAGCCGTAAAGAGCCGGAATAAGGATGGACTAATGTGATTACATCTTTGATGTATTTTTGGCCAAACCATTAAATCTCGCGAAAGTGTGGTATGTTTATAGTCATGTATTTAAAAACTACTGTTAACATTGGCGCATTTAAAAATGACGGCCTGTTTACATATAGATGAAACTATTTTATGTGGTTGTTCATCTAAATATTTACAATAATCAAAGTACATACCTATATTGTATAGAATTATAATTTTACGTGAGTGTTCATGTATAATAGTAATAGCTCACCATCTTATCATAACTATTTCAAATTTCAACCTTTATTTGGACTCTTTTTCTTTATCTTTTTATTTTTATAATTTATAGAAATTGATTTATCGAGTACTGAAATATAAACTTGTGTTGAAATATGTGGAAATTTTATTAGATGCGGGTGATAACAGATGTCAAATTTATTACAAAATAAATCCGCAATATGAAATAACTTGGACCTATTTTAATCATCTCATTCAGTTTAATTTTTAAATAATATTTTACAAAATCTCTCTAATACAATTATTTAACAAATCTCTTCTTAATAATAAACTAATAATTTCATATGGTGGATTCAAGTACCCCTAACACATTTGAGATTTAATTAATAGCTTATTTGGAAATCAGAAATCCCTCTCGGTCCAACCATTTTATAACGTTTTTCTTAGCTCTTATTTTTATTTTTCAGGTGGTTCTTTGTCCGGTACAAATCTTGCAATCGATTTTTAACTAACTTCCCGACTAGCTAAATATTTGAAACTTTTAGAATATATCAGAACACGATGCCAATGCATTTTTTAAATACTTTTAGCCATCTTTAAGTAGAATTGAATTCATTTTCAGTTAATTCTGTTTTCTATGAAAAGTTATTTCGTCACCATTATTGTTTGCTATGGGTCTAGGGTCCTAGCAACTAATTTATTATTATATACGTGCGTTACTATGGAAATCAATATGACATGTTAAAATAACATTTCAGTATTATTTCTATCAAGTACAATTTTTTTTATCGTTTAAGCTAGTCAAGTCAAGTTTATATGATTTAACAGAAAATTTAAAAACGTTGTATATAAAAAGTTCTTTTTTTCATGTAATTATTTTCAATTACTTTTTATAATGAGTGTATTTCTGAAGCTTGTATCATGTGTAATACCAATATTTGATATTGTATTACAAAGCAAATTAATATTTTCAACACAGGTATTTAATATTACACATATATATTGTTATATTATAGTCAATTCAGATAATAGTTTTGGAACATTGTAACTTTGGTTCATACAGATACAATAGTTATATCCTTTTAGATAACGACTTAGTTTACATGAACAATATTTTACCTATACTATTATTGTCGATAATAATGTCTATCTTTACAACAACTAGAGTTGATTTGCCACTACAATTCACAAGACCAACAATGGCATGTAATATTCGTACCTCTGAATGGCAATGTGGAACATGATTAATCCAGGAAAATTGCTTTTCCGTACTTAGTGTGTAGTGTTGTGTCATAAGGTGGTAAAAGCTAACAATGTTAGACAGTGGTTATTGATCGTTGTTTGTATTTACATAACCTGTAATTTGGTTATTCAAATTTAAGGTAGAGGGAAAATTGATGGGTCTACACTCTACATGAAAGTTTGTAAAATCTGCATTTAAATAGATAATAATATTATAGTAGCAGTAGCCAAAGTTGAATTTAATATTTCTAAAGTTAATAATACATATAATATCACTTATTTGAATAATTTTATATAATAATCAATGAAAAAACTCTATGTGGTATTTAAATTTACATAATATATCATATTTTATTGAATAATGATTGTGGTGAATTCTTAGCAAGTGCATGGATGTTGTAGAAGTCTAATAGAATCAATCAATAAAATGTATTAATTTATCTTTACGTAAAATTACAAAAGGTGGTTTTACGGAATTTGAAAACATTCCAGATGCATTCTTAGATAATAATTAGTATGTATTTTTTATTTATAAGAAAAGTGTATTATTTACATTAAAGTTATTAGCTAATATGTCATCATACATAATAAAATACAATACAAAATTATAAACAGTATAAAATTATCCAATAGTCATGAAATGAATAATAAAGACTTAATTACCAATAACTACCAATATAAAACACGAAAGATATAGAAAAAGTAAATTCTTATGTAAATATTAAAATAAAACAATACAATTATAAACTTAACCTATTTAATATAAACCTTATGTAGTCTTGAAAAATCCATTTTTATGATGCTATCAAATAAGTTAATCACACGATATACAGCATCATAAATACCACAACCGAGGCCAATTCCCGAATGCACTGCAAAACACGTCACCGAACCGCTTCAACTGAAGCACATAAAATTTTTAGTTTTACGGGAGATATTGTATGTATAGAGCTTCGAATGGAATGAATAAATGAAATATAAGTGCAAGTGAGAAAGCATTCAGCATATACCTCATGTCCATGCGTTAGAATAAGATAGAAAATAAACATGTCATGACGGAACTCTTGGCAATTTCATGGAAATTAAATAACATTTTTATCCATTTTGGTAATGACTTCATATTTAATCAGTACTTACCGTTAACGTTGCATTATTAAACCATGCATTATTGAAGTACGTAGCCAATTAATCTTTAAACAAGCTAGTTACGTCTCCAATATAACAATATTACAACATGGAATTTCCGTTGTATTTTGCAAACAAACATGTGTGTTTCTGTATTACAAAATCACAATAAATATTTTAATGAGAATTTAAACACAAAATAATACTTTTAGCGGTAATAGTTATGTAAAAGATAGAAAAAATTGATTAACATACTACGTACGAATTTCTGACGTTTAATAATATGTCAAACGGAGAGTTACTAGCGCCTCTATTGCCAAAGCATGTGTACTTCAATTCCATACTGCAGTTGACACTACCGGTTGAGTTTTAATATACTTCGTTGAAGTAGGCTTGCGCTTCCGTTGCACAACCGGTCATAGTGCTTCATTCGGGAATCGGTATCCTGCGGATATGATAAATACAACAGAGTCATACAATGTTATGTTCATGAAGATAACTTGAGTTGGTAGCATGAAAGCATGTGATAGATGTGAGTTTGAATTGAAGTTGTTGAAGGTACGTTTCTGATACTGTTTTTTTCTGTGATATTACTTTCTTACGTCTTGAATTAAATCGAATAAAATTAACTTTATCAAATTTTATATTTTAAAGTTAAGTTAATGCCTTATATTTTTTAATAAAATAAATTATTATTATTATAGAAAGTGTCTTTGATAGTAGACATAAGAAAAGTCTTATATTATATTATATTTTTTGAGGACTAATTAACGATTTTTTTTTAAAATATAATGCTGTGAAATTAAAAAGATGAAATTAAACTTCAATCGGAATAAAAAAATGTGCTTCAAGGTGGGTATTATAAAAAAAAATGCGAAAAAGAAAATTCGTTTCGTCTTACCAGCAAACGCTTCGGAGATTAAAATAAATAAGTTTTTATAAATATGGGTTGGGAAAAGATTTTTCCCACGAAGACTGGGGATTATGGAAGGCCTCGAATTCTGCAAAAACAAGATCCAATCCTTAGGAATTATAATACCGTAATTAAATTTGGCATGCAGGCTGCGAAATATCAAATTTGATGTTTCGGGGATTCACCTTAGTGAAGTGTCTCTTTTTGCGAATCGGTTTTTACCAAAGCCTTGAATATATAACGAACCAAGTACTATGTGAACGGGAAATATTTGAATTGCAAATCTGCGCTTGTGCTCTTTGGAGGAAGTACCGTGTTGGATTTTACTGTCACGGTGTTTGAAGAATGGAGCGGCATTTTACGATTTATTTTTATATAATATAGAATCAAAAATTGACGCAAGCTATATGTAAAGCGCACATACTTATTTGCACACTTTTCAAAAGTTTCACATCAACGCTGCAAAACCGAAAGAGCGTAAGGGTAATTTTGGCAAATATTCATTTACGGAATAAATTATTTATAATGCTGTTTGATAAAATAGTAAAAGTATACGACTAAACAAATGATATTATTTTTTTAAATTTGTAACTACTCGAAGACTTTACTTTCGTTATATATATGGGTGGTTCACAATAATTATGGATTTTCATTAAATTCGATTATTTTGTTTCAGTGGCTAGATAAAACAGCTTTCTATATTGCGTGTTAATATCACAATCGTAGCTTTACAATTTTCCTCGTAAATGAAAATACTAGTATTGATAAGGCATCAAATTGAATGTAAATCATGTCCATGTTGACAGTTCCTTCAGCAGTATAAAGAGGTATTTGTAAACATTAATTTGCTTATATTAATAAAGCCTGAATATGCTATTTATTTAAATTGATCCATGTACTATAAAAATATGGTAAGTACAGTGAAAACATTCATAAATTTTACAAAAGTAGTTTTAACTTTAAGTTCAAATATCTCAGGATTCATTTTGATAATAATTATTGTAAACCACCCATATATTATTAGATTTTTTTACATGTTACCATTTCCGTATATGCGCCTCTAAATCCTATGGGCACTCGTAATTAAATTTTGTAAACTCAATCAAACCATACTTGATTGCGTGTTGACATCAGTCTTGGTTACTACTCCCGAGAACTTTTTAAGTGTGTGATGTAATACTACTAGAGGCTTCTAGCGACGAATATAAAATATGCAGATTAATATAAGTATTTTACACTAATTAAAATAATCAATAAGATAAAAAAAACTGTTATTAAATCGGAGTTTCAAACAAATTCGTGTTGGTTTTACATATTATTTTAGGATTTTTTTATCATTTAAATGAATGTATTAGAACGATTTTTTAGAAAAAAAAATGTGTTTAATTTAAAATTCCTTGTATTTGCGGCAATCAACGAGTCATGTGAGAATAAGCTGTGCCAGCACAAATCCGTGATATAGGAGTCTTCTCAAATTAATACTATTTAATTATTTTTACATATATTTTTCACAAGTCGTCAGCGGTATCGGTTAATGCTTACTCAGTGAGAGACGTCGACGGCAAAAAATAAAATTGACTGTCACATGCATTTCATATGTGGCTGGTTACGAGCTACAAATAAGAATTTTACATCAAATAATAATTATAAATTATGATTATTATATATTTCTCAAGCCGTCAGCCAATACTCTATTTGGTTGAGCAAAATTCGTGGGATATTCAGTGTCAGCAGTATTCAATTGTGAGGGACTCAATAAAATAGTATATTACGGTTGAATTGAAATATCACTCCACATCGTGGCTTCAAAGGCCGAATATCTCAGTCCGTTATCATCATTTGTATTCTATAACTATCACACTCTATTACCATGCATCAGGATAAATATTTCGTTATTATTATTGTATTGTGTCGCTTATGTATCCATGTAGACTGTACCTGTCAATCCGATAAACAAACACACAACCGCTCGCAACAACTAGTCTTCAGTTCTTCACTCATCTTCTCATCATACCATTACCCACTTACTTCCAAAGTGGTGACCCCGACAAAAAAAAAATCGTATTGAAATAGTAGGTACATGTCAAAATGCTAGTGTTTCAACCATTGTTTGATGACATCGTAAAGTTAGAACAATAATTCAAGAAAATACAAATTAAACAATAAAATAGAATTTTAAAAATAAAATACAATATATTGCATCGCTAAAAATGTCTACATCTCTAGGAAGTGCATTGACCAACCGTACATCCCTCGCTATTGATGCCTGGTTAGCCTGACATGAGGAAACAGCTTTCACCCAAAATAGGTCATGACTGCGACCACGCATGTAATTGACGGATGCATAAAAATTCAAATTTTCCAGAATATCAGGATTGAAAACTATATACCACGTGAGAGCAGGGAAAAATGATTTAAGAGCAGAAGTGACCTAAGAGCTTCAATAATATGTACATATATAATTAGGCACTATATTATAAAGCAGACAATGTTCAAACTAAATAATTTAATTGAAAACTGTCGAAAACTTATTGTGAATATGAGTGTTATTAATGGTGAAATAAGCCTATATTTTGGCGTACAATATGTTAGTCGAGCTAGACACATTAAAATGTAAACAAACCGCACAAGGTTACCTACTAACTCACGGATCGTAAATGATTCATCAACTATGAGGTATGCAAACCTTCATAATGGAAACGTAATGGTAGACTGGTAAGCTATTCATTTAACTTAGGGGATGATCAAAACCTTTACGTTCATATTCACTAAGGGATGACATGCTTACAACAGTTTACGTGTTTGACCATTTAATCTTTCTGTGTTTATTACTTTGAAAGGTTTTATATTTACAGAAACTATTATTGGTTTAAATTTGGGTTAAAAAAAGAGTTTTAAAAGTTTAGAATAATACAATTTAATTCAGTTCACTGATAATTAAATTTATATTTTAAAATATTTTTAATAATCAATACATATCTAAATAATATATTGAAAATAAATAAATTAAAGACTAACTTTCATACGGTCGTTGATTAAAGTTTTTTAATCATTTAAAAAATATATAGTACAATAAGTTATCTTGAATATACTAGAGATCTTTCTTATTTAGCTTAAAAAATATTAACTTGATTTTTTTATTTATATCGAATTGAGTTTTGGTATTATGACCGTACTGAAGATCGATTCAACAATATTCGAAATATGGATTTATTTGTCACATTTATTATTTAATCTAGCATGGATATCTTAGATATCGTAATTTTTGGTAGTCTAAATAATATTATTATGACAATGCTACTGATGCGATACTAAAGACATCTAGTGACGAAATTACGAAATATTCAATGAAATACATTAAAAATTGTTTAATTAAACTTGCAAATAAGCATTTTTTCCAACACATTTTTTTTTTGATCGAGCAAACAAAGTATTTTTTTGGTTAATAAAAATGATGCATGTTGTAAAGTTAAATTGTATGAAGCTGGAACGTGGAAAAATTATGACGTTTTATTAGAATTAATAATATTTGGGAAATAAGATGATATTCTAAGAAGATTTCTTTTTTCATAGCTTGTTTATTCCACTTTTGCACCGACTTAAACCCTTCTTTATCAATAGTTACAATATTTAAACGGGATTTTCGATAAATAATTAAAATATTAACTGGTTTAGCGAGTTTTCTTGCTTTATGAGGCCGTGATCGACAGACCGCCCATACAAATTTCGCAAGTTATCTCGTTCGACTTTAAACTAAGATTACTAGTCACTGTCAATTGATTTGCATAATCTAAAAAATTAAACACAGTGACATCTGTGTAAAACATTATGAAATACTAAGCCACAAATTATCGGTATTACAGCGATTTTTAGTAAAGCTTTGCTATAATCAACGTGTGTCTGCGGCCTTTCAGAGACTGCCATAGTAATATCACGAGGAATAGAAAAGGTTGAGATAAAAATCGTTTCATTTATTAACAATTAGGTTCACATTGTGTAATGGGAACCCACAAACAAAACTACACAAACAATTATTGGTATTTCATGTTTCTTACTTTATATACGTAAGAAGAACAAAAACAATCGTTATTGTAATATTAGTAAATGTCATTATTTTGCTTGTTTTGGTGCAAACAATAATTATTGTTTTGAGTTATGATCGACTAGGTTAATAAGAAATATAAACGCTAACTTCTGGAAAATGATTAATCGGTTCAAACTTTGCAACAAATAAGTTAGTTATAATTATACCACTATCGTAACAGGTTTATACTATGCTAGCGATAGCCCACGATTTTTTCTGCATAAAATACGGAATGATATTTATATGAATAGTCATTAAAAATGTTGTTTTTGTTGTTCGTTGATGATTTGAAACTCTTAATGGAAGTTATCACCTTGAACAATATTATTATTGGGAACTCCAATTTGATATAGATTTTAAATTAGATTATGGTAGACGTAATAAACCAAACTTCAATATTGATAAATGCGATATATACAATTACTATTTTTCCAATACTGGATGCATGGCATTTCATGAATCTTGGTATTACGTTTGACAGTAAATTGATATTTAGTGGCGATATAGCTATCATTTGTAAAAATACGCTGCAAATGTAGGGCTTCGTTTTACGTACTTTCTGGGATTTTTAAAATTCTTTACAATTCCTAAGTCGGAAGCCAGCTTGAGAGTAGGTTGATAGTTTGGGTCCTGCATCAGTTGAAGTTTGACCTTATGATGGAGCAACTTCAGAAGAAACTTTTGAGATTCATTTACATACGGCTGTTGGAATACTATTTGGCTTCATCCAACTGACTTTCTCTTATGTATGCCTACATAGATGCTAAAAAATATCTTATTATACTTGATCACGTATTTTTTCCGACTTATACGCGGTATAAATGAGAGCTCTGTATTCGTTGTTAGTAGTTAATACTAACAACGATTACAAGAAATCGAAAGCATCAGTTGTTTGTTCAAATCAAGGTGCAGAAGTAACCGGTCATTGACGATGCTACGAAGTGTTTTTCTGTCACTTTAGAAGAAAAGATATCAAGAAGAAATTTCATAGATTTGTACCGTTAATATAGTCAATAAGGTATGTGATTATAATTAACATTGGTTAAGCAATTAATGCGTCATAATTATTGAATAAAAATATATACAGACAAATAACAGGCTAAAAATAACTATATCTTAGGTATAACGGAAACAGTCAAGATGCTGATCAAACGGAAAATATTTCAAAACCACTGAGACAATTTTATTATTATTATGTTATTAAAAGTTTATAATTTACTTTGATGTTCCTGTTGCAACTTACTCTTACATTAATTAATTTGAAAGATATTCAATACGCTAAACAATATTTTCATAAACAACAAAAATATCTCACTAGACAGGTTTTACGACTTACAAGTAGATTATCATCCAATCATATGTCAGCTAAAATCAAGAAAATCTTTCTGGATAACTGAAAATGTGCAGATTCAAAGGAACTATAAGCCCATATATGTCTGTGGCCGTAAAAGATTTTATCTACAGCGAGGAACTCTCATTAAATTTGGTAATTGGGACACTGACAGAGCTCCCAGGTAAATCTTTCAACATATTATCTTGTGTACCACTGGATGGTGAGATTTATTCAGTGATGATTTTTTCGATAAAAGTGGCATCTTCACTCGTTAAGATCTGTATACTTTGTGTTATGTTAAACAGTTAAAAACAACCTGTAGAATTCAATATAATTTTTATTATCATTTTGTAACGTGAAATTCTACCAAGTAAATGCTGACTTAATTAATTTAATAGTTTTGTTTGGTATCGTACCTATTTAGTGTTTTTTTTTACTCCTGCGCGTTGTGTCAAACATGTACCTTTCTATATTGCGTTATAAACGCGTGTTTGTTTTATTATATTTTCACGTTTATTTAAAAAATATTTAGTTTTTACCCTTTTTTACATCCAAGTACTAGTTATTATATTTATATTGAAAATTCACTCAGTAAGAAAATTTCAATTTGTTTGTATTTAAGTAAAAACAAATTTTTCGACATACGGGTTGGCAGTAGGGTTTTCCATGAAAAACAAAATAATATATAAGCTAGGTTCGTGCAAATGGAATGCCGTTCTGCGTAATTTGGAGCGATTTTGAGGTTAAGCTTTATCAGCCCAACGATCAGATTGGAAAATAAAGATTTTCCTGCGGAAAAACATTTTATTAAACTACCTTTGATAAGAAACCAACCTGCCTATTGACTGAGTTTCTTTACTTTGAAAAAAATATACCATAGTAAAATAAATAATCACAACGCGAATCGATAATGTGACTTTTCATATGCACGGTATTATTAATGAATAAGAAAATGCGCAGTGGAAATGGTTAACTACGGGTATAACTAGACGATAACGATATAAGCCAATAAGTTACTAAAAGAATATTATTATAATAATGAATGAATCCGACTACGGTTTACAGGTAGGCACACTTCACATCTGAGCTGGTGCTGGCAAGTGCGAGGCCTAATTGGACTATGTATGCGAGGGTCCTGACTATGAAGAGCAAATATAAAATTCTTTTCCCGAAGCGTTTATCTGATATTATTTGAAACAAAACTGTTGATAATAATAATTACTCCGGACGTGAAGCTTCAAATATACTCGTAGTATGTTCGTCAGATTTGTTTTAACCTTGTTTTATTTTAGAAGCGCTTACTTTCAAAAGCAGGTAAATGGTTTTATGCAATTTTGAGATAAATTAAATAACATATAATATCTTTTAGAAACGATTTACTCTATTTTGAAACTAAGCTAAATTTTTAGTAATGAATATTGACTAGTGACTAGTCGAGACTATTTTTTGCCTTTTTAACGAAAAAAAAACGATTCATATTATTTATTCAAATTTTAATCCTGACTTTTTTTAGTAACACCGTATTAACACATAATATAGCAAGACAGTATATTTGTATATGTACACAAAAATACAACCAAGAAGTGCAGAGTTTCTATTTACACCATATACTCTACCTTATTTGTGTTTTGATCATTATAATTCTATTATTGAATAAATAAAATCTTGATTAAACGTTCATAATATAAAATCATATATAATAAGCAGTTTAATCGATATTTTAGATACATACATAAACCAGTTTATTTATGAAATTTCAGCAAGCAACTTGATATTTATACGCACCTTGTACTGAGAGCCTCTTGAAGGCACAGAGATATTAATAATTCACAGTGTTTATGAAGCCATGAACCTTAATTACTTACTCGACAAATTGAGAACAACATTTCATACTGTAGTATGGGAATAATCGATGCTTTATTAAAACTAATTATTGTAATTTCCAAAATGTGTCAGAAGATTGACACCAAGTATTAGTGTTCTGGTTTATTACATTTACGATTATTTATTCGATCAAAATTGATTATATAAACTTCTTAAGTCAGATATGTACAGTAATACCCCAAAGTTACGCAATAATTCGGTCCGACGAAAATCGCTTAAGTCAAATTCGCGTACGTCAGGGTACAACTTTGCATATAAATACATATAAATTTTATTTAATTGGTACCAAGGACTAACAAAAACACCAGTTTAGAAGAAAAATATTTGATAAAATTGCAGTTATTTGTACATATTAATAATATGTACAATGTATTAAAAAATAAATGAGTTACGTAAAAAAGTTATTTCGATGTTTAATGGCTTCATAAAATTTAACAAATTCATCTGACGACAAAATGCCTTCTTTTTTTCACGCAGAATTGCTTCGTAGCAAGCCAATATTTTTTTATTTTTTGCTTTGTAGCTGTAAGGCGTTTTTTGATTGAGTCTATGTTTTCGAAAAATTTTAAGCCCTTTTCAATTGAGCTGAGAGCTTATGTCAAACTTACAATTGTCATGCGCTTTTCTGGTGGAACTGGGTCTGAAGTATCGGATAAAGAAACCCGTAACATGGAGTTCGCGTAAGTCGGGATATTACTGTATCGCAAAGACTAACAACCACATACGTAAAGTAAGCTGGTGAAGGCACTTGGGTTAGTAATAAGCAAAAGATTTTTACTTTAATCGGTAAATCAGAATCATAAATTGAACATTGTACTATTAAAGGATTATAATATGCAAATTGTACGCATCACATTTCGCCATAGCACAGTTCACTATGAGCTATCTTACGAGAAAAATATGTATTTTGAAACTCAGCGACACAAAGAACATTAATTTAATACTGTCTGGTTTCAAATATCTGATATTACTATCAGATATTAATTTTGATAGGTACGACTTGATACTTAAGAGGAACTACCAAATTTTATATAAATATGTACGATATGACTGTATTTATAATTTACTTATTAACTATTCCAGTTTCATCTCTCATTCCATTGTAATTAGGTGTTTATAAGTATTTTATTTAAACATGGATTTGATCTTAATATTATAAGGCCATCTATTTTCAATATATACTAAATCTCATGGTAAACTGTGATACGGCAAACTATATACGTACAACCTTCCTGAAACAATAATATACAATAAGGGTTAAATGGTAATTTTTCTAAAATACAAAACATGACCATTGCATAATGTTTTTAGTATGGTAAAATTAGTAAAAATACTTACAAGATAAAAAAAACTTTTTATATACAACGTTTTTAAATTTTCTGTTGAATCATATAAACTTGACTTGACCAGCTTAACGATCAAAAAATTTGTACTTGATAGAAATAATACTGAAATGTCATTTTGACATTTCATATCAAGTATATATTAATAATTTAGTTGCTAGGACCCCAGACCCCTAGCAACCAATAATAGTGGATGATTGGATTACGGATTTCTTCCGAAATGACTTTCATACAAAACAGAATTAACTGAAAATGAATCCAATTCTGCTTAAAGATGGCTAAACGTATTAAAAGAATGCATTGGCATCGTCTTCTGATATATTCTAAAAGTAAATGTCTAGCTAGTCGGGAAGTTAGTTAAAAATCGATTGCAAGATTTGTACTGGACAAACAACCACCGGATAAACAAGAGTACGAGCTAGTAAAAACGTTGTAATATACAAGTTAATATTCTCCGTATCTACAGTATGTAAATATTGAATAAGTAATTGTATAAAAATAAAAAAATTAAAAGGTTAACCTTTTTTATGGTTATAACCATATTCTCTGGTCTGGAAAGATCTTGTTTACCTCAAGCAGATTTCTCAACACTGCCCAGTCCTCAATTTTCACTATCTAGTCGATAACTGTTTTAAAGTTTTTTTGTTTGTCATAAAGCTACTATTTTTACTGTGCCAAACGTAAACTGGTGCTTATTCATATATATCACTTAGTCGATTTAGCATGGATGAAAGGATATGATTTTTAAAAGTGGTGATTAAGTGACAAGTCATCGCCAGCCGAGATCGATATACTACTGGGTAAAGACCACCCCTAGTTCCTTATACACTTCTTGATCCCTAATTCTTGATAACCAAGTACATATAGCGGGCTTGGTTACATGTAAGTTGTACGTATGCAGTTTATCGTGGGACACTTATTCGTGCGCCGCAGTACGTGAAACATGAGTTCGTATAACATTTTATCAAATGACGAATTCTTCGTAGAACATTTCACGTGGAATACATTTGTACGTATCTTACAAAATGCGGCGATAGTTTGCAAATAGTACTGTTCCAATTAGATTAACCCTAACCTAACCTAACCTTATTTAATCTAATCTAGTAAAAACGTCTCATAAAATTTGCCACATGTTGTAGCATACGTACAAATATACTCCACGGTGAAATGTTCAACGAAGAACTCGTCAATTGATTAAATGTTACCCGAACTCATGTTTCACGTACTGCAGTGCACGAAAAGTGTCCTGCGGTGAACTGTTTACGTACAAATTTCCGGATACGAGTGGGCTTAAGTCAGGATGTGGCACTTAATTGCAAAATATGATGGTGGTGCTAGTTATTTATTATCTTCGAATGGAGTGCGATAACCTGTTCGCAATATATGAATATTTTCGATTGAATATTTCGTACAAATTATAACCATTTATTTCAATATATAATCAGTATTGTCTACAGTTTACCATATTGGATTCTAAATATGAACAATAACTAGTAATACCGTCAAACTTTACAAGTTTTGTTTCACGGCCCGACTATATTGTGACTTGGGCGGTCCTGCGCCCATTTAACATCACTTAGGTATCGATGTCCAGCACATTGTCATTTAACCAAGACTTCTATTTCTTGTCTACTTAATTATCCATAGGTTTATTTTATGTTTACTATATTATTAACATTATAATATATTATCTTTAGTTTAAGTGAACTCTAAAAAATATAAGCAATAAGATCAGTATAAGTTTAAAACATGAATGTCGCCAGTGATAATAATTTCGCTGTCATTATAATCCCCCAAAAATTGTATTAAGCACTCTGAATGTTTATTTAGAATATATTCTGAGACCTGAATGGAGACTGATATTAGCTTTTCAGAATCCCATTATATGGAAAATGTTTAGCCAGACGCTGCATGAATGGAGGGTCTCATTCCGTTTCTCTATTTACAAAAGACCAGGCTTCTTTCTATGCCGGAATAAACGGAAGGGTTGACAGTTATATAAATTTTCCCTCAAGGCGGTTATCACGACAACTCAGATTTGCTGGGGAAAGTTGTTTTAAAGTTTCACTATTAAAATAATATTTAATTATTTATTAATTTAAAAAATATCGTCACTGTTCTGGCAGAAGACACTAATTCGAAAAAATTACATATTGAGTTAGTTATACCAAAGCGTTCCTTATTTCAAACATTACTGTCTGGAAACCTTCTTAATAAATAAACAGTCTTTATTTTAAAGTCATCCTTTTTACGATTACTTAATAAACTCACATGATAGACCATTTCAAACATTTTAACAACTTCAAAGTCAAATTACTCAAAACTAGTTTTCTCCAGTTAGTGTGTTCCGCCAGAACAGAGACGATATATTTTTTTAAGTTTAAACAGGCCATGAGACCTTATTACATTAGTGTATTTAGTAATAGAAGTCAAATAATCAGAAACACCAAGGTTTTGAGAAAATTACATAAATTTAATAATATTATATTGTAACCTCATCGAGTATCGAAATCAGGGCCTCCGGATGAAATGCCAGCGCCTTACGCACTTTGACAACGAGGGCCCACCGTTGAGTACATAACGAATTATTAATTATTCGAGAATTGAAATGAATATAAGTTTTCAAAAAGATGAAAAAATATAGAAGTCTAGGTACCTACGTTAATTGACTTTGACTTTGACTAACATTGTGAAAATAATTATATTCATTTTTTTTAAATCTGTCATAAGCAAGTGCTTTCTTCTCGCTTTTTGCACTTTAGTCTGGTAATGAACGATTCTCTGACGAGAGATACTTTTTTGTTGGCTTTGAAGATAATATAAATAAAAAAAACACGAAAAAAGTTTTATTTTTTACGCTACTTTCGCTATACAGATTAAAACAAACTTAAATGAAAGTGTATGAATTAACTCATTTGAGATTGGAAATAAATTTAAAAAATATATATTAAAAAAATTATATTTTTATTATAAATATATTTTGAAATCAAGGACAGAAACAAAACAAATATAGTGTTGCTGTAGGATTGCTAGTAGGATGCTAGTAGGATTTGAACCTGCGTACTTGATTTAAAATACAAAAGTCGATTGCCGATATGTAACGCATTTTAGAACGCGCTTCATAAGAGTATTGTAAAAATCATTAGTTAACTTTGTCGCAATTAGATACGACACGTATAGCATAGTGATAGTTTATATGGGCGTGAATACCGAGGAGTGCATATTGGAGGAGTGGAATCTTCCTGGGTGACATATTTTTTTTCAAAAAGATTTTCCTTGTATATTTCTGTTTTATGTTCCTAGTATATTTGTTCGATAAAATTAAAGGGAACATTTTATTTTTGTCACGTTTAAAATATTTTTTTGGAAGGTTTTAGAATATATCATAGCCATTTGGATGACTTCATTAATTATTAATTGTGGAAAAATACTTTTATAATATACGAAAGACATTTTTCTTGACAGTGTTAAAAAATGATGATTGCATTAGGGCATTTTTTTGTTGTTATTTTATGTAAGGTAAATTCATAAATATTATAGATACCAACAGAATGTTTATTATAGGTAATTAATAAGAATTTAGATATTGCAAAATAAAGATATGACCCAGTCGTTCTCAAACCTTGAAAGCACCCCTAGAGGCGTCTCAAAAACTTGACGTGACCTTTCACGCCAAATGCACGTACATGCCGACATTTTAATAATAATTTGTAGCCCAAACGTAAAGTCTTTAAACTCAGTGTGAAAAGAAACCAAATAATGTTTCATCGCCAACAACAAACAAAGTGGCATCTTGGAAATTAGTAGATAAACTTTCATCTATGTTTTTGTTACTTCGATAAATTTAATGTATATAATATATATATATATATATATTCAATTTCCCTGAAACCGTGGTTTTTTTAGTTAAAAAAAAAACTTTCATTCCCTCTCCGTATCACTACTTAGTTAACTATACAAATTATCATTATCAAATCTTTAAAAAACCTACATATTTATCCATCCCGCCTAGATAGATTTAGAGAAATCAATCAACCAATTTTGAATCCTCGAGAATTAAGTTTCAGTATACTCGACAATTGTCGAGATGCTATAATGTCTTATGATTCACTACCGTAAAGTAGCATGGTTAGAATTTATGAATCAAAATGGCAGTATTTAATTTAAACCAAGTACACTCGAGAGTCTAAGACAGTCCACATCGATTTAATATTACTGCAGTATTAATACTAATGCAAGCTTTCAACAAAAGCTCTATAAGCCGATCGATTTTATAATATTGTACTAAATATTTCAATACGGTATTTACCTAGTTAACTTTACAAATCATTTGTAAAATTCCATTTTACAAATAATAATATATATTATATTCAATTCTATAGACTGTTTTTTTAAGTAGATAGCTATTTCCGTTGTAACACTATTATTAAACCTACAAAAATAATTGACTTGTCAACGCTTATGTATAAAACTCCTATAATAATACAAGATTATGTATATCTCTCACTCTGTGACTATTCAAGAATAAAACCTGTTTTTGTTACAATCAAAATAGCTATCGACTTAAAAACAACAACCGTAAAATTACATATAATTTATATTTTCATTTTTATTTACAAATCATCAAGGTATAATATTTTTTATTAAACCTTTCAAAAAACTTATTTTTTAACAATGCCACAACGCTAAAAGTTAATATTAATAAATAACTACATCATAGAGTGAAGTATTGTACCAGTGTCTATTGATATATTGGTGAGTTTTTTTTTTTGTTAACCCATTTCTATTATGAGTGTATTTACATTTGTTAAAACCAGTGTTCGCTTTCCGGTTAATTTTTTTTATTAGTAAATAATGCAAAAGCTATGTATGGTGTCACTATATTGATTGATACGTTTCTGTACCGACGCGACGGTGGTGTGGAGCGTTGTAGAGAGTGGTAGAAAATATATTTCAGCCACAATGAAAACCTTTGAAGGTAGCTAATGATCCGTTTGACATCATGTATTCGCCATGACAGTAGCGTTATAACGAAGAATGTACTTCAGTATTGACGAGTTGACAAATGTACATTAATTAATAGACAGCTATTTGTAATTGGTTAAATACCTACTTGTAGTTATATCGTATTGTAATGGATTTGTAATAGCTTGTTAAAACGTCATTATAAATTTAAGATATATACGTTGAACATACCAGAAAATCAATAACACATTACGAAAACAATAGATGTCACTGATACTACTGTCGATAAAACAGTAACCTGTGAATACGTATAACCAATATCATATTTTTTGAAAAATGATTTTTTAAAGGGTTTAATTTACATTTATGAATTTGAATCATAAGTATATTTATAGTATCACCATTACAGTATTTAAAAGATTGCGGCACAAAGCATTCAAAAATATAATTACAAGATAAAAAGAACTTTTTATATACAACGTTTTTAAATTTTCAGTTCAATTATTATGCTCAATATGCTCAAACTTGTACTTGATATGAAGTAAATAAAAAACAAACAAACAAACAAATATAGAATACCGAAATGTCATTTTGATTTCCATAGTAATGCACGTATCTATTAATAATTTAGTTGCTAGGACCACCCACTTAGCAACCAATAACAGTGGATTGGGTTACGGATTTCTTCCGAAATAACTTTTCTTACAAAACAGAATTAACTGAAAATGAATTAAAGATGGCTAAAAGTATTAAAATAATGCATTGGCATCATGTTCTGATATATTCTAAAAGTTTCAAATATCTAGCTAGTCGGGAAGTTAGTTACAAATCGATTGCAAGATTCGTAATGGATAAACACCCACCGGACAAACAAGAATATGAGCTAAGAAAAACGTGGTAAAATCTGATAGTGAACCTCTACATATAGGTACATCACTATGGATCTACTGTGTATAAACTTTACACTTCCGTGTAAGCACAAGAGTGAAAATTCTATATTTTGTTGTGCATTCTTGGCCTTTAATGTGTTATTAGAAAAAAATAAATGTATGTACATATTGTGTTTGTTACAATTAATGTTTTTGTAATCTACATATTGTCATAACTTATTAATTATAACAAAAAGACTTATTTCCAAATAATTTATAATTTACAGACGCCGAGAGACGCAGGTTCAATTCTTGCTGTGTGTCGTATTTTTTTTTTTAAAAGATTTTTTATATTGGTTATGTGTTTCTCTGAATTACTTTCAAATTATGTATGTTCAATAAAAAGAATGTTACATTCTTAAATCTAGGAAATTATTCGTTGAATAAAAAAAATAATTAAGTACTAAAAATAGTTCAAAGCATTAATATGATATCCTCTACATAATTATTATTGTAAAGTACTATTTTCGCTAAGATGTAATATAATACGAGTATGTCGAGTAATGATAATAAAGAATAGGTTATGAAAATACGAAGCAATATTTTATTGTGAGCTTGATACAGCCACAAGGCGGTAGCCTGTGACAAGGGAATCCAATCCCGAGCCAAAAATCTGATCCCGGGATTTCGGGATTACAATTTGACAATCCCGGGATTGGCATTTATTTCCATTGTTAATATAATTTTTATGTATTTACAAATAACATTGATAAAATCGGTCATAAATAAATCTAGTATAATTTATACTATTTAAGACATTTATTGTTAATATTGTAAACGTTCAATCAATCTTGGATATACAAAAGTTTAATGGAGTAAATAATATTGTTATTATATAAATAATATTGAGTATTTAATATGAGATTGCTGTTTCTGATAGTAAAGCAAATCATGGTGTACTTATGGCCTTTCCGCTTCATAAATCTAATTAGTCACCCAAATATGAAACTGCCGTAAAACGTATGAGATCATGGTGGAATTATTTTATCAATAGTGCGAAGCATTGTTTTTTTCCAATATTTTTCATTTTTATTAATTTATGTGAAAAAATAAATTGGATCGGCAACTTACACATGGGTATAAATCAAACTTCATTCAAACTCAATTTATTTCTAATGTAGTTATTTGTTGATAAAAAAAAATCAATCCCGAAAGTTTTGGGATTATGTCTATCAATCCCGGTATTCATAGGTATTGAAATTAGCTTGGGATCTCGGGATTGGAATCCTTTCCTGTGACCTAACAATTAGCAGTCGGTGTGCCAACTAAAAAATATTATGGTTTCTACTTACATCCGGGTATTGTTCTTGGAACAAGTAATATGTATTTAATATAAACATAAAAGTGAATACAGGAGTACTTAGGTACTTTTTAGATAGCCATAAATTTGATGAGATTTATATTACAGAGGTCTTTTTAATATTATCTTTATTGAAAGAAATCCGTAATTTTGGTAATATTTTTCTTCTCGGCAGATTTCTACGTGGATCTCTTGAGATCTTTTTTCTTTATAACTACACAAAATGAATGAGTCCCCAGATGCCTTCTAGCGGCATTATATATTGCCTTTTACTCGGACAGGTAAATTATAGTACCACCTTGTCCAATCTATCGATTTGGAAATGAAAACTTTAAAATAACTTATTCTGTAGGTTTTAAAGTTATGTTAAGATAAAATACTCTCCTAAAATATTGGGACTTAAACTTTTATATGACACCGATATAGCTAACATAACAATTGAGTTTAAGAAAAACTGACCACGTGGACAATAATTATTGATTGCACATAATATATTTTAACACATTTATCCTTTTATTTCATGGTTGGTGCATATTTCAGGAATGGATAAATCACTCGAATAAGTAATAATTACTATTATAATTATTATAATGAACATAAAATATGGGCGCCATATTGGGTAAATAAGAAAATTTGAATGACAACAAAGCGATATTTATATTTGTAGAGGTAAGCAACTTAATCGCCATTACAGTTTTTTTTTCTATTAATAGTCCAACTTATTTACAGTTATGTCTCTTATTTTCAATTAAATAAAAAACATTAAATAAAAAACAGAGCCAAAAACTTGTCTAAAAAAATGTAAATAATATTGTGAAGATATCTTAAAACCGATATTAGTATTAATTAGTTTTTATTTGTTTTTATCAAATCAATTCCGATAATGTTTCATTAATGATTATTGAAAAGTAATAAATCGGTTTATTATACGCCTGAAAGTTTAACGTAACACTTCCAATCAAAATTGTGATTATTGGTACAGCCGATCAAATATAAAACAAAGCGTTATTTGTTTTATTTCGATATTAATAGATCAAAGGCAATTTAAATCGCGGCCTATACACAAGTTATTCAAAAGCGATAAATACAAACAAGCTTCGAAATTTAATATCGCAGTTAAAATCTCAATAAATTCAACTCTCTAACTTCCGCGTCATAAATCAAGAGTAAATTAAGTTCCAGGTTTGATTTTGATTACTTTCTCAACATTATTGTTCTTCATTTGTCGATTATTCGTCGCAAAACATTTATATTAATTATATCAGTAAATTACAGCGTGATTTCATTATGTCACCATCAGTACTACTGTTGAATAAGAACGTCTTTTCCACGTGTTAAAAGTGTGAACTAATAAGTCCCTTCTGTTTAGATAATCGCACTTCCGTTTTCAAATGAGAAACCCACCTAAATTACAACGTTTTTATTAGCTCGTATTCTTTTTTGTCTGGTGGTTGTTTGTCCAGTACAAATCTTGCAATCGATTTTAACTAACTTCCCAACTAGATAGACATTTGATTTTTTTTTAAATATATCAGAACACGATGCCAATGTAATCTTTTAATACTTTTAGTTATCTTTAAACAGAATTGAATTCATTTTCAGTTAATTCTGTTTTGTATGGAAAGTTATTTCAGAAAAATCCGTAAAAAGTAAAAGACTATTATCGGTTGCTAAGGTGGTGGTCCTAGCAACTAAATTATTAATATATACATGCGTTACTATGGAAATCAAAATGAAATGACAAAATGACATTTCAGTATTCTACATTTTTTTTGTTTGTTTGTTTTTTATTTACTTCATATCAAGTACAAGTTTGAGCATATTGAGCATAATAATTCAACATAAACTTTAAAAACATTGTATATTATCTTGTTCTTTTTATCTTGTAAATATTTATCATTTCATTTTACGTTTCCGTGGTGTACAGATCTATAAATTTACGTAATTTGATGTTTTTTATAACAAAAATATGTCTAAAACGATCAAGACTTTTTTTAAATTATTGTTAGTAAACTTCTAAGATGAAATTACCTAAAAAGAGAGCCGAAACATTATCAATATAAACACGCGTAGCCGCCATAATAGGTATGTCACTGAGAAGTCTTCTATATGCGACTACAGCGACTTCCGGCTATCGACGAGATCTTGTTGTGGGACAGTACAATCCAATATGCGTCATGATTGCCACCAGAAAACAAACCCACTCCTCTTTATAAACCGCAACCTTTTTTCACTGCATCAGATCCAGGGGGATGAAAGTTCCATACAGCGAACGTGACCACCTAATACTCAGTTTTCAGAATAGATGGTAGCACGGTCACACACGAAGTTGCATGATACAAGGCCATTTCAATGACCAATCAGAGCTCACCCATGGTCCAGCCAATCAACATTCGAGCTTTCGATCAGTCTTTTCAAATTTCATGTCAATTCTACATGATATTTTCAAAACAAAAGCAGTCGTCCAAGTGTCAAGTGTCAGATTAATATTGCTGTTCGGCGTTTTTAAACCATATTGATAAAAGGTTTTGCAATCCGATGGCTGATAAAATAAGTTAATGGGTAAGTCTATTTTTATTATATTATGTTTGCCAATTGTATGCCCCTTGAAATTTCTTTGCAGCGTGGTATCGAAGAAATGATAGTACCTTCCTATTGTAATTTTCACGTTTGCAAATCTACCAAGGCAAACATAAAAAATAGGTATATAAAGAAGATTATGTTTGAGTAAATTACGTACCTACCTATATAAAATGTCTATATTATATTTGCGCATTCTTACAAAAGTGTAAATGGCGACCATTGTCATTTTATATTTTGAGATTAAGTAGATTTTAAAATTACTGTTTCAGAATCTACATCAATATGTTGTTGATCGTCAAGCGATGAAAATTTATAAAGAAATCTTCAAGCTACACAATATATGAAATAATTAATGAAGTCATCAATCTGACAGGAAGTGCTGACAAATAATTTCCATGGTGGGAGTGCATTACTATTATTATTATTTCATAATTATATCCTCACAAATTTATATTGTTACTCATAATTTGTCAATATGATTATCATTGCAATAAAGTGTACCTATCTAAATTGAAATATCGACTTTTATTCATTTTTGTCACAATTTCGTTTTTATAATTATAACTACTTTTTTGCGTTCGGATCTATAAAACTTCTAGTCACGCCAATAGATGGTACCAATTATAGGGAGCATCTTCTGGTATGGAACTTACAAATCTATATATATATATATATATACGTCTGTTATCTATGATCAGATCTTAAGAATATCATATGGGCATTCACAGAGTGAAAGTTTGTATTATTTTTTACGAGAAATGGATGTAAGCCACTTTATTCACTTATTAGCTCCATAATCTGATTCCGAACAACAAATTGAAAAACAATATGTGTATTATCTAGACCTAGAATTCGAACTTGGGATCCACGACTTTATGAGCTGATACGTTAGTCTCTCGGTCATCGTGGACATCAAAAAAGGGGCGTAAAAGACTTTCGAACAAAATTCGGCCAATGTGCTTAACCAACTAAGCCATATATTCCCTAGCTAATTACGAAGAAATTAACCAGCATTTGTATGTATTAATCGCTTCAAAAATTTCGTTAATTTTGGCAAGTAGCTATTTTGTGGGTTGAATAAATATACCAATAATAAATATTACTTACCCTGATTCCTAATCAATATCAAGATTTTTCCAAATTTTAGTCTTAACGTACTTGTACTAATTATTTATTTATTTAATCAACTAACAATTCATAAGTTTTGAGAATGTATTTACATAAAGCATTTGCAAACAAGTGAGAGATTCTTTTAAGCCCCACTTATGCATCATATTAGCACACCTGGAATACCCGTACCTACCGGTTTTGGTTCAGACATACGCCATATTTGCGTGGAAGCCTAAAATAAGTAAACTTGTTCAGCGGATCCACAATTAGCTAGCCAGTTACGTCACCAGGTATACTCCTAGTCGCTGTCAGTCTGAAGCAGGTCCTCTCCTGCACTTCAGAAAGGATTCCTCGAGCGAAGATGTTTCGTTGGTTGCGACGTTATGTTATCATATAGCGGTAGTTTTTCGTTGGTTAAAATTAATTATTTAAATTATACACTCATACACATACAGTGTGATGTTAAAGTCATTCAAAAAAAATAGAAAATTAGCTTGCAAGTATTTTTTTTTAAAACAAGATTATAGAATCAAAAAGTATCGGACTTATTTGCGAGAAGGTATTCGGTCCAATTAATGAGCTAATAACAAAAGTGTTTTATTTCAAATAATAATAATGAAGAGTTCATCCAAATATAATGTATACCTACTCGATAAAATATAACTTGCCTTGCAAAACGATGTCAAGTATTCAAGTACAATAAGAATCACGGCTCAGAAAAGTTCCTTTTAACAATCTGTTAACTCGACAAGATCTCTTAAATCAATGAATGCAAATTGTTATATTGCACCATTTGAAGTGCATTGTACTAAATTTGTATTGGATAATACAGCTGCATTGAAAATGCACAACGATGCAATTATATTGTAACGATAGGATAAAGCCTGTCTGGGAATATTTATCATTATGCTGTTATCAGTAGTGTAGTAGTGTGATCTCTCTGACACGTGTTGAAAATTGCTTTTAAAGATTTGAGGCTCTTGCATAGTATATATTTTTTATTTAAATAAGCCAACTTTTTCGTTAGACAGCCGAATAATAAATAAGAACCAACGAATATTTATATACAGATGGTACTGTTGAAGTTAAATCGAAACAAGAGTAACAGCTCTCAATTATAACAATTTCCAAACAAAATTCAACATTACAGTATTACTATGAATGCTCCGCAAACTATAGGCATAAAGTGGGAAAAAATATGAAGCTTGCAATTTTAGAAAATTTGTAATTTACATTTTTATGTATTTTAATTAATCAATACGTATCTAATAACGTTAAACATAATTATACATTTTTACGTCTAAAATTTATTGACAATTTAAAAAATGTTAATTTTAATTCTAAATTATAATAATTTGCAAATTTATTAATATTCCTCACTAAAAAAATACCATGTGGTAGTGCCACCTATCAACATTGTCAATCATCTGTAAAACTATTATAAGGGTATTCTATATTTTTTCATGATCTGGTAAAAATAAACAGTACTTAAAGTTTCTTTATTTTAATTTGCATTTATGTGTATGTTTCTCTCATCTTGCCCCCTTTTATACGTCTCCCCCCTTTTCGCTCTCTCCGACACCATCATATATATATTATCTCATACTAAACCATGACACAAATGTGTAATATTGTTTTTTAAAACATTTATTTTTATTTAAAAAAAATTAAATAAATGAAAAGGATTTCAAGTTATACATACTTTTATGTACCTATAACCATGGTGATTAAAGAAAGAATTAAAAAAATATGAAAATAATCGTGTTTCTATAATCCGAATGTGGGTCCATGGCCACCATCTGAAGAAGTTTATTAGCATTTATCTTCCACCTAGCTGATGAAAATGCATTGACGTTAATTGAGGTTTTTTTCTGGTGTCTCTATAAATAGTGGTGTTGATAATGATATTTTTTAACGTATATCTCAATGTCTTTGGTGCGAATAAACATAATATTTATTTTTAATTAACAAAATTTAAAAAATTAACTATATTTTTATTCAACGAATAATTCACAAGAAGAAGAGATGCAGGTTCGATCCTGCGGGTGTCTTAATTTTTTCAAAAAGATTTGTTCTATTGGTAATAAATACATTATTTTATCATGTAGGTATGCCTAATATTTAAAATCGGCGTTAGCTATTATTAACCTTACCAATTAGGTCCATTTTATAGATCAAAATTTATATGTCAGATGTGGGATTTGAATCGGTATAGATCGCAAGGTGGGCTTTAGAAACTGACATTCTGCCAGATGTCCGTCACGACTAGGGAATCCAATCCCAAACCGAAATTCTGATCTCGGGATTTCAGGATTACAATTTGACAATCCCGGGATCCCGGAACTGGTCCCAGGATTGGCATTTTTTTCCATTGTTAATATAAAAATTTAAAATTTACAAATAACATTGATAAAATCGGTCAAAAATAAATCTAGTATAATTTATACTATTTAAGACATTTATTGTTAATATTGTATAGTCCAATCTTAGAAATACATAAGTTTAATGGAGTAAATAATATTGGAATATAAATAATAATGTGAATTTATGCTGTTTATGGATAGTAAAGACTTAATGAATTGGTTAGCGAGATTTAAAACAGTAAAGCAAATCATGGTGTACTCATGGCCTTTCCGCTTCATAAATGTAATCAATCATCCAAATAACTGTACGTAAAATAAGAAACTGCCGTAAAACGTATAAGATCATGGTGGAATTACTTTTTTAATAGTGCGAAGCATTGTTTTTTTCCAATCTTTCTCATTTTTATTAATTTATATGAAAACATAAAATGAATCAACAATTTACACATAATAGATCAAACTTCATTCAAACTCAGTTTATTTCTAATGTATTTATTTGTTATTAAAAGTATTTTTTCTGTTATATTTTCGTTTTTATTTTATTTTCCATAAAAATTGATAAAAAAAATCAATCCCGAAAGTTTCGGGATTATGTTTATCAATCCTGGGATTCATAGGTATCGAAAATAGCTCAGGTTCCCGGGACTGGAATCCCTAGTCGCGGGTAATACATTTTATAAACATCACTTTATTTTATAAGCATTGCTAGACTAAAATAGATATCATATATTCAAATAGTACGACCTTAAATAAAGTTTATTCATCCAAAGGTAAAAATTAAATTATTTGAATATTAAATTAAGAAGCCTTGGGCAGGCTATGCTGTGTCGTATGCTAGGGGCTGGGTCTGTAGGGACGAGACAAAAGTTGTGACGCTTAAAATTTAGTATTCCCGCAGGTGCTTCGATATAAGTGGCGTGTAGTTTCACCTGTAAATTCTTATCAAAGTTTGTACACTTTGCATAGACACTGTTGAGTTTTATTCTGTTTTTTCGTTCGAAAATTATGTAAAGTAGAGAAAAATTATAATCTTTTTACAGATCGTAGTTGAGCAAAAGTGGTTGTAAAAAGTTTTGTAGTAAAATTAATTGAGTTTACTCGTCACGATCACGTACGTATTATATTGATATATTCTTTAGTTAAGGGAATCCTCATACCAGCAGAGGCACATAACGGAAAAATACGAAGCTTTCAATTTGAGACATTTTTCTGATAATTTACAATTTCAACTGTAATAAATATGTATCTGAAAACATTAAAAAGTTTTTTTTTTAAGTCAAAGATAAACTTACAATTGTAAAAAAAAATGAATTTGTTACATATATATGTCACGAATAACGTTATTATTACATGAAATTTATGGTCATGTTTATTATTAAAATTAAGTTTATTAAGTTTTCAATTTTTCGACGTGTAGATTTTTGACTAATTCATCGTTTTAATATTTTTTATATTTATTTTAAAAACATCGATTTTTATAAAAATATAAATGTGTATTACTTGAAATCCTTTTTATTTATATCAAATTTTATTTTAGGCATGAGCCCAATATTGAAGCTTGATTTGATATAAATATAAAGGATTTCAAGTTATACACAGCCAAGCTTTGACGAGAAGAAACCTTTTTGTTCGCCGGAGAATGTCACCAACTTTTTAAAAGCTAATAAATTTTCCATCGTAGATAGCAACTTGCAATAGCCGACCGATTCAAATGTGCTTTTTTCAGATTTTTTCAAAGTTTAGTCTCAGCTAATCTTCCATATTTTTGCATAAGATTTATCTTTATATGATACCTTTTTCAGTAATATTCTGCGTGCGCATTCCAAAATTTTCTTTAATATCTTCCCCATCTGTCTACATTCTAAATTTAATATAATCGCTCTTAGTATGATCTATTTGATTTATTTTTGGATATATTTATTACAATCTTAAAGTTAACACATATTAATTACAAACGCATTATATATAATCGGCGTATTCTATTTAACACACTGCATGTGAAAATATTTTTTAATTGCTTGACGGTTAAAATTATTGTTAAGTTCCACCCTATTAAAAAATATTATGATTCCATTAAAAAAAATCCTTCAATATAAAATAACTCTAGTGACCTCTGAATGTCGCCAACCGTATGAATGGTTGAACATATCGAATAGGAGACCTCTGTCTTCAACGTCGACTCTCAATGAGTCCTGCAAATAATTATTTTAATCCAACTGGCAACGTATCTAAAGACCTGCACAACTCGATGTTAATATTTTTAAAGAGCCGGTTTGGTTTTTTTTCATAAAGAGATATTTAGGGCTGTTAGCTTAATTTTGTATAATATATCATTTAAAAGGTGTAGTTTATTTCGGTAATGTATTGGTGAATTGTAATATCAGACTAGAATACTGTTTTACAGAAGAGCTAAACATATTTTACTTTATAAACTGAAAATATATAGTACTTAAAACTAATAATTATTAATGTATCCATTTATATAGGTACATTTTTTATACTGTAACATTTGAATTTAAGTTATGGTTATTCATTGTGGATACATATACTCGGTATCCCCGGATCAACTCGGTAAATATATTATGATTCATTGCTATGTAATTCTGTGACAACAAAAAATATTATCTTAAACATTTTTAAAAGACAAATCCATGTCTGCTTCTTAGACGGAGCACATGGGCACCATGTAGGGTCATTAAGAATACCTATCGCTCACTAATCCTTCTGCATCATTCCAGATTATTTCAGCCAGCGTTTCCAACTTAACATTTATATTGGTAGATCTAGAATTTTTCATGAATTGATGAAAAATACGCATTTATCCTATGACGTTAAATCTAATTTGAAACTTCTTATAAAATCATAGAATACAACACTAGAGTTTATTTAAAAATGAAACTCAACATGCTCGCGATTTTACTTAAAACAGATTTTACCTAAAATATTTATGTGACGAGTCACTGGTGACCCAGTTTTGTACCTGCATTATCATCAATTAGATCTCGTGAAAATATTATTCTGACGGTAATTGTGAGTTATTATTTCCGAAAGCTATTTTTTCTATAGTTAAAGTTCTGAGAAAATATAGCATATTTATGTCAAAAGTGTTGCCTATACGGATGTCAGCGTTTTTTATAAAATAATCTTGTAGAAAAATAAATCACCGGATACGATTTAGCCCACTGCATCTTACCTATATACGATGAAATAACCTAGTATACCATCCAACTGTAGCGTTTCCCAAAAGTTTATAATATTGACGACTAGATTTATGTGGGTCAAGGTACCAATAATAGCCAGCATCCAAATTTGTGTCTTTTTGTGATAACAATAATTTTATTTCTTATATTTTTTCCAAATTATGTAATCAAATTGGTTCTCTGATATTGTGAATTTTGTTGAATAAGAAAAATATTTGAATTTGCTGGTGATAACTCTACTCTGAAGTTTTATATACCTGTTACAATAAAATTATTAATGTAAGGCTTCTCTCGCATTTTCGCTATTAAAAATATGATTTATTATTACCCTTAAATGCTCATTAAACCAATCATAAACGTAATATGTAATAATAAAATCTAAATATATGAATAACTACTCTTATAATTCGACTTGCTTATACAATAAATAACAAACATTTTCGTGCACAATTTGAGTCGCAGTGACGTGCGAATAATTAGTTACAGCCTTGCTATGTGGCGTGTTTTTCTGCCAGTTGGAAAATTGTGTTGATAAAGAAAAGAAAAAAATATATTTCAATGGAGACCGATTTTCCCGGTGCGTGCATATTTTTTTTTTATCGCTCTGTTTCTTATCGAAGATTTTTTTTTTTGAAAATTCGCCATCGGAGATTATCGCAAGAGGAAATTCGTTTGCAGTATCAACGCGTTTTTTCACTATAATGCTCCCACAAAATGTCGCCGTTCCTGTTTCATTTTTTTATTCAGTTTTTTTATTAAATTATTCATAATTGAGCGTATTTCAACAGTGCGGAGCATTTAAAACTGTACAAAAAACACGTTTATTAAAGAGTAAACTGTCACAAAAGACGAACGACTCTTGAAAACTGTCGGAAATTATCGAAGAGACACATGATGTGCGCATACGCCAGTAAACTAGTTTTGTGTTGACTTTCGTGTATTGTTGACTCAATGAGGATAAAATCAACCGCTCAACGATCGAAATAATGTTATCTATAAAGAATTAACAGACAAAAAGAGACAACATATTTTAAAATAGAGAGCAAAAAAATCACTACTGTCTCGTGTGTGCACCACAAAGATTCGAAGTATGGCGATAGAGAGGGATAGAGAGGTTGTGTAAATGAATGTCTAACATCTATTTAAAGATGTGAAAGTCTACGTGCGTTATTTAGAGTGAATAAGAAAATTCGTTATTTTTCTGATTATGGGTTCGTAACTTAAAACAGCAATCAATCAAAATTTAAAAAAATGTAAATTTTGATATGATGGTGTTTTTCGTATCAATTCTCTTAATGTATTGTATTACAATAATATTTTGTTTAAATTAAACTATTTATAATTCAATGAATGATATACAAGTTTTAAGAATGTAACATTCGTTATTAAACATACTTAATTTGAAGCACTTCAAAAGTAGTGGGACATGAAACTGGAACTCATCTGATTCCGGTCAATGAAAATTATTGTTTTATTCAAAGAATGTAACATTCTCAAACAATTTTGACCGAATCAAAATCTACTAATTACTAATGGGATTTGACAAAATATGATTTGGATGATTATGAATGTTCGTTAAAATCTCAAACTTCAATTTTCTAAGAATGATAGGAATGTTTTTGACCTCAAAAAGCTCTGACCTCTAACCTCACTTGTTTAAAATTTATTTATGACAGAAAGTATATACTATGTACCTATAATTGAACAGAAAATAATTCTGATTCTTAAACCAAAATTTAATGACAATTATCTTATTTTCAAAAAAAAAATCTATGATAATCCCAGATGTCGTGACTTGTTTAAATATATCGATAATAACATAATTTGTATTCAAGTATGTAATAATTATTAATTGTGGTCATAAGATGCCAATAATGGTCCCGCAGTGCCATTATTAATGTAAATTTCAGGTAAACTTTTACATAAATGTTAATTTAATTGCGTATTTTTTGAAACGGGCTTTTTAATAATCCATGAATAATTCCAATATCCAAGCGACAAAAGCTTTCTAAATGAGTTATTCCTTCTCTAAAGCTTCGTAAAACATAACATTTTAATGATATACTGATTGATGACTTCGCGTTAAACGGACACGAAAAATACCGTAAAATGTTGGCCTTCCATTACTCAATTGTTCACATTAATGAAATTGAATATTCAACGGTTTATGATTTTTAATAACACTAGAATGTAATAATTGTATTCTCACTTTTTAGTATAATACAATGAAAAATATAATATTATAATTCTCAATATAAGCAAATACCTACAATAAAATAATATTATCCAATAAATTAAAGTTTAACAAATTTACTATTTTTATCATGTGAATTATTGTTAATTATAATTTCATTATCAAGACGAAATAATTAAAAATCTTACCATAACATTGACATATTATGCGGGTCTATTCTTTACAGTTATCGTTTTAACACGTTTCCGTTATTTTCATTGGTGGAAATTAACACTGTAGGCATTCCATACAAAAAGCAGTTATTGGAGGCTATCTGCAATTCGTAATACGGCGAAAATTTAGGTTGGTAGACATATCGGTCAAATTTGGGTATGTTTTTGCTACCAATTACATAATATGTAATATATTCTAAAAATCTTTTAAAAAATATATGATTCCGGACAAGACTCGAACCTGTTTCCATCAGATTCCGACCTATTTGACTTACTAATATAGCCAGCTAATTACGACAAAATAAACTAGTGGTCATGCAACTAAAGCGCTTTAAAAAATTCACTAATATTGGTAACTGACTTGTAGTTTGTATCAATATTCCGATAATAGGTACCTACTTACCTTGATTACTAGCCAGCATCAGGGATCTCTCAAAATTTTGAGGTTCAATAGAGAATGTTATATGCTCAAATACATTAAATTATTGTTCGTTGAATAGAAAAAAGTTTATTAAAAATATTATATTATTACAGTGAAAAAATAAATATGTGGTTACCTTTGAATGAAGTAAAGTAACCTTCACATAAATAACTACGTCCGTAACACGCCATTATAGTCAGTCGGTCTATGTAAACAATTATACACGTGTAATTTTTTCAGTCATGCTTACAGCTTGCTGACATGCTGCATATTATTTTTTTATTGAATGGAGAAATGTGTATTAATCTATACTATAATGTGTAAGCCTAAAAAGTAGTTGTGTTCTATGCGGTGCCGGCAAAAGACGATTTCGAGCATGACGTCACACCCAGGCTCATCTTGGCTTATGAAATAATAGTACAAGAACTATTTAGATTCTATATTTACTATAGTTTAAAATACACACTATTGCTGCCAGTAAATTCATACAGTGTACAGGCGCAATTATATTGCTTTGCCAATATTAAGCATATTATAGTAACAAGAAGTAACTAACTTAAAGCTAGTACGATATTTTATGAATTGTTTAACGTACTTAACAACACATAATAGTATATACATTAAATTAATAATAAATACATATATGAAAGTTTCTAAATCATCTATTATATTATTCTCTCAATCAATATAAGCCTCTAATATTTTATACAAGCCGAAGTTTTGACCCTTCAGAGCGGTAAAGTTTAATTGGTTTGTTGATCCCATGGGTCCAAAATGTAGGCTAGCTTTTGGATTCATAGGCTTTTACCAAAGGGATCTCTTTGTCCACTATATTGGAGTTTGATGAAAATATTCTATTATCATAAAATGGAAATTTTCAACGATGACACCTGAGTATATCTATCCAGGTATGGTCGATAACGTCAAATAAATAATAAGAAGGCTTAACTGACCAAAGAAGATTTTTTTTATTTATATTTTCCGTGTATTATGTTTTTTTCCGAAAATCTTTCAATGGGTTTTCACTCACACCCCTTATATTAATACTTAAGAGATGTTCTTTATTTAATTCCGAATTAACACAAAAATGCCAGAAACTTAAGTGATCTTAAAATAAGGCTAATACAATAGACACAGAAAGAACCTTAATTTATCACTATGACGTATTTACAATGGGCGTATGTTTGTTTTGTGTAAAAGAGTAGTTTAATCTCTATTTAACTGATTTTGGGATCGTAATAGTGTTGATGTGTGAGAAATAAAATAGTGCACACGCAAAAATATATCTCAGTTTTCACCACATATTCTTCTTCTTATTGTGCCATCTCCTAGCGATCAAGGGAATCTTAGCTTTGTTGTCTGCTACCCGGAACAGTTCAGTAGAGCTGCATTCGTACCAATCACGGAGGTTCTTAAGCCAAAAAATGCGGCACCGTCCTCTGCTACGCTTACCATTGATCTTTCCTTGAATGAAAAGTTGTCCTCTCATAATGTGGCCGAGGTACTGCAGTTTCCTAGTTTTGATACAACGTAGATATTATACACCACATATTATCATATTATTATTATTCAACATATTTTTTACACAGTAACATTATCCTGTACAAGTAACTTCCGATAATATAAATGTTAATGGCTTAGAAACAAAGTTATTTTTATTAATACTACTTTAACTAAGTAATTTACGTTGACAGATGTTTCGGGCTATAAACCCATATTTAGAAAAGTAGACTATAATTTAAGTTGAAGATTTGAACAACCTGTTTCCAATCTTCGGCGGTTGTAATAAAGCGAGAGGATATATATGTCAATATCTTAATATATATGCTTCTCTACTCATTCACGGCAGTGGCGTAGTCCTCTCTCATCTTATTCAAATATTTTATTTTTATTTTATTTTATGTATTATTATACATATACACATATGCGTGATGTGTTCATAGATAATGTTCTTAAAGAGTATATAGGTGAAGGATGAATGAAGTCGCTTATCCAACCAATACTGACCGGTTGGAGTGTTGAACTCTCACTAAGGCCGATGAACGTGGTTACATGTAAGTTGTACGTATGCAGTTCATGGTGGGACACTTATTCGTAAGCCGCAGTACGTGAAACATGAGTTCGCATAACATTTTATCAAATGACGAGTACATTAATTGTACGTATCTTACAAAATGCGGAGATAATTTTCTAATAGTACTGTTCCAATTTGATTAACCCTAACCTAACCTAGTGAAGACGTGTCATAAAATTCGCCACATGTTGTAGCATACGTACAAATATACTCCACGGTGAAATGTTCCACGAAAAACTCGTCATTTGATTAAATGTTACACGAACTCATGTTTCACGTGCTGCGGCGCACGAATAAGTGTCCTGCGGTGAACTGTTTACGTACAAATTTAAGGATACGGATGAGCGTGCGCTCGATATATTCGAGAAAAAATGTTGCGTAGTAGACTCTGATGGGTGCGTCATTTAACAAGAATGGACAGTGATCAACCTCTAAGGGGACAGTTAAAGGACGACTGGTAGGCTCAGACTCCAGTGGTTAAGCGGCGCAGACGCCTAGAGGATACCGGCCCAGGATTAGAGAAGATAAAGAAAGTACTTGGAAGAAGTTAACGGCCCACACGCTCAGCATAGGTCAAAATAGAGCTTTTATGGTATTTTCAGAGCATAACCCTGGACATTCCTTAAACGTTGTAGATAATCTATTTATATAATGACAACGCGCGTGTTTGAACATGTACTTAACCGAAAAAAAATATAATTAAAAAAAACGGTACATGTTCAAACACGCGCGTTACCATGATCTTACTCCTTACTTCATTTATCGTTTGTCAATTTATGTCTACGGCCGTATGTTGTAGCTTAACCACTGGGAAATGCCAATAGAAATGGCATATTTCAAAAAAATACTACCTTATTCTTAGGTCAATAATTATTATAAAGCAATCATTATTCGTAGGATGTCTATCACATTTAAATATTCAAAAACATAGTTTATAATCAGTATCTTTAGAATTATCTTCAAATGTGTTAATCGTGCCCATTTTTTGAATAATAAAATGCCTAATTCTTGTCAAATTTGGGATTACAAAGATTATTAAATATATTTTTTATCGTAAATATGTCACTATATAATGTTAACATTAATTTTACTACTGGTTTTGTAAATGCGGTTAAAAATTAATAAATCTAAAAAATCTTAGCACCACTGCACATGGATGTACTGAAATATGACTATACATGAGGACCTCGATTTTCGCACATAATTGGTTCCTGAAAAGGTGTGCGAATGTTGAATGTTCGAAAGTAGAGGGAAGTTAAAAAAAAAAATTGTGTGTATTTTGAAATATTTATTTATCCAGTAAATATAAGATGTATAAGAGACATGTTTAAGGGGGTTTGCGGGTGTTTACCTTAAAAAGTTATCAAGAGTTAACTATTTGCCACTCTTCTTTTTCTTATTTTAAATAAAATATTTTAAATGGTAAATCATTAACTTTACAAATTGCTTAACGCTGGCACAAAATGTAAAGTGAACCAATCTTTTAATATTAACGCAGTAAACCCAGCCTTTTTTATTTGATTACTGGAAGCAATTCTTTATCCTTCCCTTTCAATGCTCTGGGATTTTCTGTTTGATAAATTAACATTGGCATCAATTTTAAATCACCAGCCAAGTTTCCACCAAGAAGCAATGTCAATCGGTTTTTAGAAGGTTTGTGCCCAGGGACAACTGATTCTTCCTTAGATAAGAATGTACGACTAGGCATTTTTTCCAAAATAAATCCGTGTCATCTACATTAAATATTTGGCTTGAGGAATATTCTCCATCTTCAATAATTTTGGATAATGAGGAAATAAATTCTTTTGCAGCATCTTTATCCGCATCAGCCGATTCTCCAGTGAATTTAATATAAACTAACCGTTACTTGCTTGAAAAATTGTGTTAGAATCTTCTTTAAATCTAGCCTTCCAATCTTTGTGCAAACTAAGAGCCTTTGCTTGAATAATTGAAATATTCAAAGAGACATCTTTTTAATGTTGGTCGTCGATCCATGATGACAAATATTTTTCCGTTTCATCCATAACTATGCCGTGTCTTTTGGAAACAACCTTTAAAGATATATTTCCACAATTATGAACGTATTCCTTAATTTTATTTTTATTTTTCAAAATTGAACATATCGTAGTAGACCTGTTTGTATCATACGAACGTCCAATTGAAGCAAAAGATTCACCGTCATGTGAAGTTTATAAGTCCTTGATTTCTCTTTGTTCGTATCAACACTGCAGTTTTTCTGTTTCTCACTCTTGTTTATAAATCTTCATGGTGAAATATTTCAAATAAATCAAATTAGCAAAACGCACAACACAACAAGCCTGCATGTGCGCAAGACTAAACCTATCCTAGCTAGCTCACAAACAAAGTGACGGGTGCGAGCAGGATGCAAGTGATGCAAGAAATGCACTTGCTTGTGAGTGAGCGAGGGGGATATCTTTACCCCACAGCGCGATGTTTTAGAAAAACGATTTTTTTTAAATGTGCGAAATAGCGAATTGTGCGAAAGTCAAACGTTCAAAAGTCGAGGTCCACCTGTATTCTAAAATATTAGAGCGAGAGGTTTAAAAGAATACTATGTTAAGTAATAAAAATACTTTATGCAGTCATCAAATGTTAAAAATAAATATAAAGCATAATAAGGCTTCAAAATTATATAAATAGAGTATCTACAACATTTAAGGAATGTCCAGGGTTATGCTCTGAAAATACCATAAAAGCTCCATTTTGACCTACGCTGAGCATGTGGGCCCTTAAGAGCCGCCCTGAGTTATTGGGCCACTTATTATGGTGGGTATAGGATATTTTAACGATGGATTAAATAATTTTATTTTGACATATCTTATCATAAAAATTAGTAATATTATATTAAAGAAATAAACATCGTACTTAAAAATATCTCTGGAAAAATTCACCCGTTGCATAAACTAAAATTGCATCTAACTCTTTAATGTTAGTAAGCGAATCTCCACTCTCTCACACTTGTTCACCGCAGACTCGTTCAAAATGTAAGGTAGAGCAGGTAGCATTAATTCAGTTTAAAGTTAATAGCAGTAGTGGAATACTCCCGTTGGATTCACCTGGAGTGAATATGAGTCAGTTAACAATATTAATATTAAAGAGACGGAGGCGTGAAGTATGAAAATGTTCCGGGAATTATGTCACAGGTAGATAACGTAATTAACGAGTCATGCTAACATGGTACTACAAATGTTATATGAAAGCATTAAAACATAATATATATCTTTTTACTATGTTCGATCCTAAAAAGATCATAAGTAAAGTATATATTAAGATAGTAAAGGTTATATTAACAGTTTTTTATTTTTTTATAAGAAATGGTTATTAGCTACTTAATTAAACTATGCGGTCCATACTTTGGTCCAAACACACATTTAAAAACATGTAAATTTTTTAAAACTCAAAACCAACGATATTTTAAGCCGACGTGGTAACCACTCGGCTATCGTGGGTATTAAACTTAATGTAGCCGTTGTATAGCAAATGTGTTTTTGTGTTATTTGACAATATCTGTCTATGTGTGTATCTATATATGTATGTATGTGTGTGTGACCATTATTAAATAATTTCATACCTTGAGATTTTTTTCCCGTGATAACAGAAATAATTTTGTTTCTGAAAATATTATGTGTACCAACTTTTAATTGAGCTTGTAAATGTATATATATGAACTGGGAGGGTGTAGTGATACTTAAAACACAGTCATAAAAATAAAAATTGACTTGATTTAAATAATCGTAATATACACTTTCGATCGTTGATAGCATTCATCTTATATATTTTGGAAAAAATTATCTTTAAAAAAATATGACGCATCGTAGAACTTCAACCCATTATAACCAACAAATTCCAGACAGTGTGATTTTACAACGTTTTTATTAGCTCGTATTCTTGTTTGTCCAGTATAAATCTTGCGATCGATTTTTAACTAACTTTCCGACTAGCTAGACATTTGAAACTTTTATAATATATCAGAACACGATGCCAATGCTTTCTTTTAATACTTTTAGCCATCTTTAAGCAGAATTGAATTCATTTTCAGCTAATTATGTTTTGTATGGAAAGATATTTCAGAAAAATCCATAAAAAGTAAAACACTATTATTGGTTGCTAAGGAGGTGGTCCTAGAAACTAAATTATTAATATATACGTGCGTTACTATGGAAATCAAAATGAAATGTCAAAATGACATTTCAGTATTCTATATTTTTTTTTTGTTTGTTTGTTTTTTATTTACTTCATATCAAGTACAAGTTTGAGCATATTGAACATAATAATTCAACATAAATTTTAAAAACATTGCATATTATCTTGTTCTTTTTATCTTTTAATTATTTATCATTTAATTTTACGTTTCCGTGGTGTACAGATCTATAAATTTACGTAATTTGATGTTTTTTATAACAAAAATATGTCTAAAACGATCAAGATTTTTTTTTAATTTATTATTAGTAAACTTTTTGTTTATTGCGAAGAAGAAAGTACTTAAAAAAAGAGCCGAAACATTATCAATGTGCAGATGTACAGATCTATAAATTTACGTAATTTGATGCTTTTTATAATAAAAATATGTCTAAAACGATAAGGATTTTTTTTTAAATTATTATTAGTAAACTTTTTGTTTATTGCGAAGAAGAAAGTACCTAAAAAGAGAGCCGAAACATTATCAATATAAACACGCGTTGCCGTCATAATAGGTATGTCACTGAGAAGTCTTCTATATGCGACTACAGCGACTACCGGCTATCGACGAGATCTTGTTGACAGACAGTACAACCCAACACACGTCATGATTGCCACCAGAAAACAAACCCACTCCCCTTTATAAACCGCAACCTTTTTTCACTGTATCAGATCTTAAGAATATCATATGGGCATTCACATAAAAACAATAAAAACGTTGTATATAAAAAGTTCTTTTTATCTTGTAATTATTTCAATTTAGCGAACTACGTATTACCCAATTACGATGAAATTAACTAGTACCTAGTTATGCAACTAAAGCGCTTTGTGCAGGCCCTCAATTGACGAGCCAAAAGTCGGAGGACAATGAGTTGTAGGATTTTTCTATGTTCTACTACTGACCAACGGACGAACGAAGCTTTACCATATTGTTATGTCTCTCTAAATTTTGTGTTATTTACATGTAGATTGATATAAAACAATAAAAGAGTGAAATCAATAATTATAAAATTAAGAACAATTATAGGTTTTTTTTGGTCCGAATGATTGTGTAATAATATCATGATTAACTCACGTAGTGCTTGATGGACGAATTCTGGAAACTCGACGAGTAAAATATCAAACATCTTAAATCCAATGAACCTGGTCTGTGGACTTAGAAGTTTGCATATTTCGGGTGCTCCGTATAAAAAAGGAGTCCAAGGCTTGTAAACCGTCTGACTTGCGTAGCAATGAAGCAGGACCATTACAAATTTCACTAATATTGGCGACTAGATTTTGTGGTTTAAATCAAGGTACCAATAATAGGTAGATACTTACCTAAATTTTAATCTTGACTTATGTATAGGTTTACTCAACCCTACAACTGACGCATTATTGTCTATACTCATTTATATATCATAGACAATAATACGGACAGTAAATGACAGTCAATAAATCAGTTGCATATTGGTCCTTCCATAGTGTAGCCCATTTACGCGCGCAGCTCCCCGTAACATTTATCCTCAAATCAAATCATAATGTAAACCTTCAAACTCAACATAAAAATTAACGTGACAGTCTTGTATTAGTGCCGTGTGTATCTAAACTTTATATCTACAATATAAAAACAAGAAAATGCAACCACTATGTATCATTCCTCACTACCCGAGTTACCATATCACGCACACTCAACGCAACCTTCCAGAACAGATATTAATAACATCGGGGCTACATCAGCATATTCAAGATAACCCCCGATACGTACCTACTTGTATTATTACATTCTCAAATCTGTTATTAATAATAGTAATAATCTGTTATTATCTGTTATTAACAAATCTGTTATTAATAATAGTATAAATATAGTTATTAAAAATAGTTTATTAATTTTTTATTCAAATTTTGGTTAAAAAGTCATTATATTCTTTGGATAATGTACAGTTTTAATATATTTTTATAAAATCACCATAACTTAAATTTCTTCATATTTATATCAAATCAAGCTTTGATGTGATCATTGCATTTCGTATAATATATTACGAGAATAAGCTTCCTTCAATTTGTACAAACAATAATCAAAACACGTATTCTAACATCGAATACAATTAAATTTCGTTCAATATTATTTAACATATTTTATCATAAACGTTGAATTCCGGCCTAATATTTTTCTTTGTGGAACCTTTATTGTATAGAAAATCCAGTACTCCATTCCAACAATACAAAACACGATAGAAAACAAATCATTTTTCAGTTTCCTTCCAAGCCACTGGGAGAGAATAGCGGAAAGTGACGTGGGTAGCCCGGACCCTTAGAATCGCAGGCATCCAACCCTTACGATTCTAATTTTGTTTCAACGTGAAATATGGCTTGTACTAGCCGAGAGCTTTGATTCGTTTTGCCAACTTAAAAAGCTGCCCAGAGCTTTTTATCATTGCAATTTTAACTTAGGGTTTTATGAAGAGTTGACATATAAATTATTACGAATATGATTCATGTAACAAAAAAACCTTTCTAGTTTAATACATTACCCAATTCTTATTTTCTTAGAAATGACATCTTTGAAATGGGTAGGTATGCAGTAGTTCAGAATTTAGTTCAATGGTTAGTTAAGTAACAATTTTATGACAACTTTACATATCCGATGTAATATTAAAATATTTTTTTTTACTAATGTGGGTGAATATCTACAAAATATGGTATATATATGGCCCATCTGATATATATCTTCAAAAGTTAATAAAGACACATAGTTTTTGAATTTCATTGATTTCAAATAATTAATATTACTTATAATTATTATTCACACAAATATTTTGGTGTCTGGTAATTGGTAAGTTTTACTCCGTAATTTAATAATTTATTGTACTTCACATTCATTAATAAAATAAAAAAGGAAGTAAACTGTAATCCTCATTCATAAGTGGAGCATATTCAATTGATGTCCACAGAGTGATGGTTATATTAAATGATTTTTACGAGAGATGATTATCACCTATTCAACCAACCCATTAAAGCCTTGCACAGATTGAAAAACAGCTTGCATTTGTACCTAGACGCAGGGTTGAATTCACAATCCACGGCTTCAGAGATGGCCACTCTATCAACCAGGCTACCGTGGGTGCAATAGAAATAAAATAAATTGATGCATAATACAAATTCAGTTGAAAATAATAAGTGTGTTATTTATTTAACAATTATTGCGTTTCTTATTATAATTAAATATAATTCATCCTCTGAATGATTTTTTGGTTTTTATACTTTTGAATATATTCAATTTAATTAGGTGCCAATATCAAAACATCTTTATATAATGACGTCAGTACGTATAATAATATATAATATATTGGAAAAATACAAGAACTAGGTGCAACATTATAATCTGTTTATGTTACAATACTTGGTGGCAGTGTAACGTTTTGTTATAATGTACGTATGGCATACGTAATTTTTTGTTATTAATAATTTTCTTCTTACCATGCTGCTACCATCGGTTACAAATGTAAGTTGTACGTATGCAGTTCATCGTGTGCCGCAGTACGTGAAACATCATTTCGTATAACATTTTATCAAATGACGAGTTCTTCGTTGAACATTTCACCGTGGAATACATTTGTACGTATCTAACAAAATGCGGCGATAGTTTGCAAATAGTACTGTTCCAATTATATTCACCCTAACCTAACCTAACCTAGTAAAGACATCTCATAAAATTCGCCACATGTTGTAGCAAGAACTTGTAATTTGATTAAATGTTACACGAACTCATGTTTCACGTACTGCGGTGAACTCTATACGTACAAATTTCCAGATACGGCTACCATCAGGGCAATCTCAGCTTTGTCATCTGCTATCCGGAACATTTCAATGTAGCTGCACTTGTACTAATCACGGAGGTACCAATCCTCCGCTACGCTTACCGTCAATCTTACGTTTTAAAAATTTTAACAGCTTAATATTTTGTTGTAAGTAAATGAATTTTAAATATAAAATTACTTATAGCTAATTAATAGTCTTCATAAGCCTTTTTTAGTTTCACTTTCAGTTATTTAAATGTAGAAAATATTTTCTTTAACATAATATTTGGTCACAAATGTCTGAGCATTTATGATAACGAAATAATAATAATATATTGGAAAGTTTACTGACCAACTCGTATTTTTAGTGCTTTTTTATTTAATTCAAAAAGTTTATAATATACCTTCGGGAAAAGTAAAAAAAAGATAGACTTCCAACTATATAACTACTTATACGTCATATCGTTAGAAGTCAGGTTTTTCCCTTTTTGTAATATCATCAAGTAAACACATTAAGGGTTAGTAGCCTGAGGAGTAGGAGTAGAAGGAACCTTAATCAGGTCGAAAGTCCAAGTCTTATCGAACGGTCGAAGCCTTGATTAATGTTGGGCGAATGTTTCGAAACTTCTAATCGATTTATTATGCCATCGGGTTTGAGGAGGAAAGTTATTCATTCCGAAAACGTACTTTTGCAAAATCAGTGTGATCATTCAAATTAAATTTATTGTTACTGTAGAAATAAGAATCAAAATTAGCCAAGTCAAAATATTAAAAAAAAAAAACTTATAAACTGAGGGGGAGATAGTATGGACATAAATAGCACTTTCTACAAAACTTAGAATTCGAATTGAAATCATAATGTCTTGTGCGAGCGTTATTTTCGTATCTAGATCAATAAAAATATAATATATTATGACCAGTAGAAAAATCTTTTTGAAAAAAATTCAACGCCTAGCGGTATTTAAACCCTATTAGGACTATTAGGTTCACTCCAACGTGCTCTACCAACTATGCTACGTGTATCCCATCTAATTGGGATTATTTAACTAGTAGTTTTACACCTCTCTAAAGCGCTTCGAAAATTCCGTTAATTTTTGCAGTCGGCTTTTGTATTTTAAGTATTAAGTATTAATTTATATTTTAATTTCTTCATTCAATTCAATTCATGGTGGAAATGTGTTGTATTATTAATTTTAATAATAAGAACGCATTTTTTTCTACAGATCACACTTTTTATTCAATAATTGTACTATTTTCGTCCGCCTCGCTGGCTGAAAATGTCCCTCTGTCGGTATAACTATTTAATATAAAATGGAATCAGTACAAAATTAATAATTAAGATAATTGATAACGATAACTGGTGTCAGGATTTCTCGAAACTTTGGATATAACATATCTACTTACACTATTTTTTATTATATGTATATTCAATAAAGAACGTTCATTATTAAATCTTGTGAATTATTCGTTGAATAACTAAAATTACTTATTACTTTCATGATTCTTTTGAGAATCGGATATGGTTGAAAAAATGACTAATTTGTTCTTTTTGAACAAAATTGATTACTTTTTTGATGATATATATAATAAAATCAGCGTAATTGCCTTACAATAATGAAAAATATAATACATAATACCAGATAGTCTGAAGTTTCTAATTTTCATTAGAAGACCGCATCGATGGTTATTGCATATCGGGTAGTAGATATATTTCTGTCCGAGTTCATTTGCAAATCGAATTTGTCTCGGAGCCTATCTGGGGTTGAGCTTCCGGGATGGGAAACATAAGATTACATGGCTAACCTCAAATACATTTTGAGGAGACGATACAGTATATTATGTATTAATTTGCGCATCTATAATATAATAATATCACGGTGTATAATTATTATTTTAAACAATTGTGATGTAATATATACGTAATTAATAAATCTGGGATTATGATCGTCAGGTTAATTTATAGCTTATATCATTAATTCACAGCATAGATTGAAAAACCAATATGAGATTTTTTGCTAGACACCAAGTTTAAGCCCACTACTTACAGTTTCAGATGCGTATACTCTGCCACGATCTATTCTAGCACATGATAAAGCAAACAAAACTATAAATATACGTGGTCATAATATTTTAATTATATAACATATTATATATTATTATGAAGATCTTCAGAACAGGATATAGGAGTTTGCAAATGAAAGGCGCAAAGCAGGTTTAAAAATAAATATCTCAAAGACAAAAGTAATGATAAACTACTTTGCTGAACAAAAAAGAATCCTCATTAATGGCACTCAAATCTATATCACGACTATCTTAGATAACTCAATTACGCAACGTGATATGAAATGGTGGATGTTGGACGTAACGCGTAAATATCATAAAATAAACCAATGGATAAGGAAGTAGACAAGAATACGCGAGGTGATAGAGGTCGCTAAGAAGGTGAACAATAAGCTTGATATGTAGCTCGATAAGTGGACAATCGCTGGATAGATGCCGTCATACAGTGGTAGCCTAGGGCCAGTAAACGTCCACAGGGATACCCTAATACCCGTTGGATAGAAAAACTCATAGTTTGGTGAATGTACATGGCAGAAAAGAACTAAGGATCGAGAAGAGTGGATGGTGCTAGGGGAGGCATTTATCCAGCAGTGAATCAACTCCGGCTGATGATAATGATGATGCTATACGTAACACTTACCTACTTAACTTTTAGGTATACTTACATGCTGTAGTCATAAATTTTGAGGATATATTTATTTGACTACATTTTATTTTGACTCATAGGCGGTGTAACTGAGAACTCTGTTATTTTTCAAAGTATTGACCTGGGTATCTTTGATAACCATCTTAGAAATCGGGTGCATCAGTTTGTTCCCCCAATGTACAGAGCTACCAATTTATAATGTTCAGTCAATGTAAAATGATTAATATTTAATTCAAATAATATTAAAATAAATTAAATATTCTGCGCGCCCACGATAGCCGAGTATAAACGTATCTGATTGGTCATTTAGGGGTCTCGGGTGCAAATCCTGGGTCTGAAAAAATTCACATTCAAATTAATTTATTATGCATATTATGAGAATGACAAATTACAAATTTAACGCGTTGGCGACATGACATAAAAATAAGTTTTAACAATATTTAAATAAAAATACAGGGCCATATTATGAGTACATAAAATAATTAAAAAAACGTACCTACATGGAAGCGCACTAAGTGAACTATCTTAAAAATTATAAAATAAAATTCATTTAAACTCACACTCACGTAAATGGAATATATATATCAATATTCAAAGCTATTTAATTACTTGACATATTAATTGACTTCTCAATTGTTATTACCAATGGCAGGTTATTTCTGCACTTTAGGAGAACAAAAAACGGATGTTTCTGATATCTAAGATAAGTAATTAGTTATCAGGGGCATACAAGTCAATACTACCTAAAATGACAGAATTTAAGGTTTAAGAATGTAACATTCTAATTAATATTGAACATACATACTTTTGAAAACACTTTTGAGAAATTATATTATAACCAATAGGAAAAATCTTTTTGAAAAAAGTAAGACACCCCACAGGATCGAACCTGCATCTCTCTGTTATTGTTATTGTTATAAAGGTTCTAGGCTTGTTGTGAAAAGAAAGAAAAGATGAAGTAGAGCCAAATAAAAAAACTTTAATATATTAATGCTTTTTAATAAGAATGTCAAAAATTAACGTTGGAAGCTAGTTAAAAATGTTTACAAAATCTAAAATCAATATACCTTGGGCCTATAAATTATAATATCATAGATAATATATAATAAAAAATGATTATTTTAAGTAAGGGAAAGCTCATTTGTGATGGCAATAATGAAATAATTAAAATGAAGTGCACCTGTTTGCCAGTTTTCCACTTTAGATGGGGACGCTACGTGACCTGGCGATTTCCTGGAAAATCGTTCAATTTACTTGAAATTTTCTTTGCCTTTTATTTTACTGCTTCAGTTTAAATTGAAAATATAAGTCATGTAATTTATAATGGAATTATCATTGTTATGATATTGATAGTCGGTCGTATATCAAAATTCAAAGAGGTACTACATTATTACACAACGTTTTTTTAAGTGATAAATAATATTTTGGTAAAATATTCAAAACAACAAATAAAAATAGCACATTTTATCGATAATATCGTTATCATGATTATTTTGTATTGATTACACTACTTTCAGTCTCCATTGCTGTTAATTAAAATTAAAATATATTAATTTACAAAACAAATTAAACTTTACAAATTACAAATGCAAGATATTCGGAACAGGAAACAAAAAACCAAAGAAATAACAGGAGTATTACATAAACAATATGAAAAGAGTATAAAGATTAAATGAAAAGATTATAAAGTACACAAAAATATATAGACAGTTAAATCGAACCTATTTTAACAATAATATATAAAATAATGTTCATCCAAACTCATCTCACTTATGCGGAGTATATCAATATCCAAACCGATTTGATTGAACACAGTTATTGCCTGTCCAATCGGCATTACCAATAGTGTGGTAATTGTGCACGCTAGTTATCAAAAACACATATATTAACACTATCAAAAATGATAGATTTATCATTTTTAGCGTTGTTTTTGTTTGGGCTATCACCGCGTGTTATTCTAATTTCTTTCTTCTACATCACTGCCTGATTTCCTGGTTGTTCTATGTCACTGTCAGTAAAATTCTCAAGAGAGTAATTTGAAAGATCACATTGAAATAATTGCACAACCGATATATAATATTATTAAAAACTGTGTTCTGCATACAAAAGAATAACTTATTTTTGACATTATCGACAAATCCGTTCAAAATTTTTGTATTCCGACTAATAGGTTAAATAGAGTTCTGTAAATAAAACAAAATGGCATTAAAAACTCATTTTCCTTAAAAATATGATATTATAGAATAACCTGGAAATCGCAACGACATTTTGAGCTCATTGTAGAAGTCATTCTTAAGACAAGTTTAATATGGTATTTTTTTATTACATCGCATACCCTTATTTTTTTCTTTTGCCCAATTAATTATTTATGTTTGTCCTTACGCGTTATGCCCACCGTGCACCTCTCCATATACTCTAAGTCTCTGTATCACTCTTTGACTTAGGATCTATGTTTTACATGCATAGTAATTAAAGTACCTACATACTGGTAAAACAATGGGAGGAAAGGAAAGAATTGAATGTGAACACATAATAACCGCTAAGTAAAAATACTGTAAGAGACTGTATAAATATTTAAAATTGTATTTTTATTATTTCTTTGTTTACCATGGGTGGTTTATGAATATTGGATATATTATTTTTGTGTTTCGTAGATCCATTACATTGGTGCTACGCGACGTAGCGGTTCTACGATTTTGCGCTGCAGACCTTTGTTACGAGGGAAACGCTCGAAAGATTTTATTACGGATTAAAATTTATTATTATACAGTAATATTGTAATAGCAAATATAAATTGTACCATAATTCTTTTCTTTATTTCGATTTCTAGACTACTCTCACTGTAAATGGAGGATACCAGGCTGACTCTTTTAAAACGTTGTTTTTTTGGCCTGAAAGTATTACATTATTTCATCTGGCACTCTGCAAAAACTTTAAACAAATTTAAAATAAAGTAATTTTTCAAGTATTAAAGTTATATATATATATAATCTGTGGGTCATAGCCTAAAATATAATAAAAAGAATCTTTATGAATATCTAAATTAAATACGGGTTGATCATTATAAAGTAACGCATCAAACGTTGTCATGTTCAGACACTTTAGCGCCATGATACAGACAAGTCGTTTGCTTTTACGTGCAGTCTGTTTGTACAAGCCAATTAAAACGTTAATTCTAAGAAAATTCACATGTCAAAGCGTGCAGCTTGGCTAGGTTAATAATAAACGAGTCGCTGGCTAAAGAAATTATGAAAGGAGTTAAGTTTTTGAGCATACATATTGCTTATTGAAAATATTGAATTATTTATTTTTCTTTAAATCGGCTTTTGGAAAATTATTTTTTAAGAAATTGGTCTTTCGGAAAATTGGCTTCGGAATTCGGCTTTCGTAATCATGACCCACCCAAATCATATTTATATCAAGCATATGTCGTAACATAAATCTATAAATACCGCTAATAACTTTTAAATCATAATATCATAGAGAGTCAAAAAGGCGTATCTAGTAAAAAAAAAAAGTCCGTTAGATGAAGCAACGGATAATATTTATATCAAACACGCTGACGCGAATGCTCAAATACAGTTAGGTGTCGATTTTTTTCTAAGAAAAGGTTTTTATATATAAAGGTATATGCATGAGATGTGTACGTATGTCCAATATATAGAATGTTACATTTTTAAATATGATTATGAATTATTAGTTGAATAAAAGAAATAGTTTATTAAAATAACTAAATTATTATAAAAAGTGGTTGACTTTTACCATTCTTTCCTTACGTGTTATAAAAATATACTTAATAATTGTACTATTTTATTTAGATGAATATGGATATATTATAACAAAAATAAATTGAGTTGACTTAAGTCGTTATACTTTTCAGTGACTCGAATACGCCGCGTTTTAAAACGTATCCGTTTTGAAAATAGTAGAACTTGCAGAATCTCAAAGTTTTCGAGGGAGTCGCAACAGTGACCTGTGCAGGCAGGCCCGCCCCAGAAAGGGGTTCTGGGAGTACACAGGGCGACAGGATTCAGGGTGGCAAGATACCTGAATAAGTAAATTATATTATCAAAACTGACTGTTTTATAAATAAAGTCATAAGTATTCTCTCAAAGTTTCAACGCAACGAATAAGTTCAACGATAATAATTCAGTCATATAACTTTTTTTGTTTTTGGTTTTGTATTTTATTGTACGGCTATGATCACCAGCAAATGGAATGAGTTATTTATTAATTATATCATTTAAAAATACACCTTTTCACATATTATGTACAATATAATAATATGTACCTCTAAAAATTTTTGAAAAAAGGTCATAAGAGGGAAAAAGCATTTCGCGCATATTATATTATTATAATAAGCATATACGTCACTAAAAAAAGACATTAACGGTTTTCAAAAAATGCAATATATTTAAAAATAACTGGCTATCGCACGGTAGAAGTAAAACTTACAAATCCGATCAAGCTATTATTGTATACTTGATTTAAACATTGTACTACAATCATATTTGGTCAAAATAACCCTTTTCCTTGAAATAATTCCACTAACTGGGAGTTTTTGCATATGTATAGTAATAGTGCCTACCCAGCAAAAATCACCATTCAAAAATCATGCTGTGCTACGGCTGTCATCTTGGAAAATGGCGGATGATTTTCAGTTTTACAACTATATCTCACTAACGGCAAAAAATATTGAATATTTATACGGTTACCGAGCATAAATAAATGCATGCAGATTTTAAATTTTAATTAAATTACGTAACGATTATATTAAAACACTAATTGTTAATGTAATATGCCACTATTAAAAAAAAGGCTGAACATTTAATATCAGAAGCTGTTTTCCAAAATGTCCACAGTACTACTAATTCGAAACTATTTCTATACATATTATGCAAATTGTCCTCTTTATTTGAATTATTTCCAAATAAAATCGCATTATGACTGAGGTAGGTATTGGTAATTCTCTTTATAAATTAACGTTAAGGGTATTTTAGTTTAAAGTGTGGCTAAAAATCACCCATTATATTATCACGACACGATTGTAATGTCAATGTAATAAAATAACTCGCATCGAACGGTGTAACTACATGTTCAACAGTGTTATGTTGTTTTTATACATCTGTAAGCATATTCTTAACCAAAGTGAGAGGCAGGAATATATTTTGTCGCCGGAAAAAAAAGTTAACGTCAAAAAAAATATTTCATAATATATCGGGGGCGCCAATTTTGGAATAGCATACAAGCTATAACCAACCTTGGTGCGGCCCTATATTCAGGGTAATTAAGCTCGTAACACACGCGCTTTGTTAGCGACGTACTCGCGAGGGCTGTTATTTCAGCGCATTGTTGCGATAAAATAATACAAGAACGAGTCAAAAGTTAGTGGTTACTGTGGCAATTTTCAAAATGAACTGCCATCAGATTTATTCGTACTGTTGTAATAATCGTGCAGTTATTACGACTGCGCGGTATTATATTTGCCTTGCAGCATTATTTCAACAATATATTATGCGCCCTTATATGGATCTAATACAGACAGTATTCATTATAAAATGTAAGTGTTTTATATAAAGAAATTAAAACTACGCCACTTTAATGTGCAAAAAGGAAAGCGGATATTAACAAAATACATCCTCTCTTTCTGTCATGATTTTTGTATAGTGGGCGTTTAATTTCTGAATTAGTTATTTTAGATTGTATTGAGAATAAAAACATCTGAATTATAAATAAACTTAATGCCGTAAAATTAATAAAAACTGTGTTTTTAAAATAATTATAAATAATATGACCAAACAAAGACGATTTTAGTGCTTACTTATGATTTTAGTTAAACGAGCCCACAGTAACTTCTTGTTTACAAAAGGACACGTATAGTGACGCGCTTTCTCCCTTCATCATGATCCTCCATCATTGTTCTTCCAAGAGACTTTGTGTGGTATAAACAACTGACTTTCTTTTCGGGTATCCCTTAATCTGCGGTTCGAACTTCGACATCCATATGTAAAGATAAATAATTTGTCGTAAATTGTTTAGCTCAATAATCTCTTATTCCTACTGGATAAATAAATGCGGCGCTACCAAATGTCATATTTTCACATTATAATAACCCGTATCATCAAAACGTTTACCAACTGTACTGTCTTGGCAAAAAAATAACACCACGCTGTCCTCTCCCGTCCTCTTTTGTAGTGCTGGGGCTGGGAAGTATAATCAAGCGTTTGAATTTATAATATTATTTGTGCTAACTTTTAATTTTTTGGTAAAATAAAAACTACAAATACATACTTTACTTTTTATATAGTTTTTAAATTTTCTGTTGAATCATATAAATTTGACAATTCTATGTATTAATAATTTAGGACAAATAAGGCAATTGTGAACAAATCATTTTTTTGCTATTTTGCAACAAACAATCAAACAAATATAGAATACTGAAATGTCATTTTGATTTCCATAGTAACGCACGTATATATTAATAATTTAGTTGCTAGGACCACCCACTTAGCAATCAATAATAGTGGATTGGATTACGGATTTCTTCCGAAATCACTTTTCATACAAAACACAATTAACGGAAAATGAATTCAATTCTACTTAAAGATGGTTAAAAGTATTAAAAGAATGATTGGTATCATATTCTGATACATTATTAAAGTTTAAAATGTCTAGCTAGTCGGGAAGTTAGTTAAAAATCGATTGCAAGATTTGTACTGGATAAACAACCACCGGACAAACAAGAATACGAGCTACGAAAAACGTGGTAATAAACGAAATACACAACACATCAAAATGCCTAAGTCTCAAGGGAGCGCATTGATTTGTATGGCAGCCCACACTATTGGGATCATTCATTATCAGCCCGGGTTAAACCACTACTGGATGAAGGAGTCTATAAGCTGATTTAATTTCTCTTGAGAATGAATTTAGGTGGACGTTGTTTTATAGATTCCTAAAATATGATCTACTTAGCTCATCCAGCGTACTTAACTTCATTCTTTTCATCATTTTTGTGTTTACTCTTTTACTAATGGATTTTTTCTTTTATTTCTTTATTATTCTAAATACATATTGTTTTAATACTAGGTACTTCTTTATTATTCATATCATGGTGTGAAAGTTGTGAATTTGTAATTTTATTTGTAAAGTTCAATATTATGCAAATAAATAAATTTGAAATCGAATACACTGGTACTTCGGGACAAATTTAATTATTAAAAATTATTCGGAACAAAGATTTAAAAATACAACGTAATATTAAAGATCTTATTTGACCGACAAATGCTGATTCTGGTTTGTTTTTGTAAAGCGTCAAAAATATATGTAGCATTACTCCACATGCAAATTAAAGTAAAAGAAACTCACCATCTAATAGATCTCATTCTTTTTTATACCAAATAGAGTGGCTAGTAACAATATTCACAGAGTTTAGCAACAATTCAGTAGAAAAAATGTCGTTTGTTAAGTGTATCCCATTTTACTGTGGATTCACTTTACTGCAGCGTCGACGGCAATTGTTAATGACAATTCTGAAAAGAAGGTTAGCTTGGGAAGCTTTTAAGCTCTCACTCACGTTAAGCTTAAGACGTAAATGTCATACAAAGACAGATATAGAGGAACGATGCAATAAAACAGAAGGAAGTTCTGAAATAGTCGAAGTTTTATTTCAAATGGAAACGCTACAGAATACAAAGCACATGGCTACAACTAACAAAGTAACTTTAAATGACTACACAAAATAACACAAATTCAAAGTAGATATGAAGTTCAAATTGATGTAATATATCAGTAGAAAAAATGCTGTTATATGGTTTATTTTCCACAGTGTTTCACTCTTCGTGACCTGTATATTATAATGTTTGAAATGATCGACCTGATTTCTTGACCTGCTTGATTCTTTATCAACAAATTATACATTTATCAGTCCATTATTTTTTATTAATGTACTTTCCCGTTCATTATTCTTTTATTAACGACTCATAAATCATTGATGTCCGATTTTAAAATAATAAATAATTAATTTCAATGTATTTGTTTTATTTATTAATAAACCATTTATTTTATTCAACGAATAATTCATAGGGTTTGAAAATATTACATTCTATTTATTGAACGTACATATATACTTAACGCATTCGCTGCTGACTATATAATGAGATTTTAATTGCCCCCGTTAAAATGCACGTTAATTACATCGATCGGCCGCCTGGTCATTACGCGCCGTGTGCGTCTTCCGCGTCCAAAGTATTAACTTGAAAACACCTTAGATAATACCTACTGGAAAAAATCTCTTTTTGAAAAAAATACGACACCTGACGAAATTTGAACGTGTATAACCACTTCAAAGGCATATTGTCGTGACACCAGTGGTTATACAGGTTCAAATCTAGTTAGGTGACGTAGTTTATAAGTTATTTAAGAATTATGTATTGTTTTTAACACGATATGAGTACTAAATAAAAAAATATGTAAAAAAAAATCCATCTAATTTCACTCTTACCGTTTAAGTGGAATATATTAACATTTCAAGCAATTTGGTGCAGTTGCTCTCACAATTGGCATCACCAATGAAAGGTTGGCTGAGAACTAACAACTGTTTAACTGCTCTCACTATATTATACAGTTACTAGAAACACGCAAACCAATATTAACAAAAATGGAAGAATTATTATTTACACTACGCAAAATTGTATGTAGCCGAATAAAGATACTTTCTAATTTTTTATACAACAGTTTGTAGCCATTCCCAAGAGAAACTATGTTGGATACAGCCATAGATAGTCAATTTACAGCTTCGTGTAAAGAAACCTCAAAAACATTGTTTCAGCATACAGGCAGAAGGAGATAATAATTATGTGAGAGAGTGTGGGTGTATTGTTTATCTGCAGATACGATAGATATGTACTCAAAAAATAAGTAAAAAACCATATACGTTATTATATAAATACTATCTTTAGAAGTCTTAAAGTTAGTCTTAAATAATCAGGGTGCAAAACGTGGATCATTGATTCAAAAAATGTTCAATATTTAAGGTAACATGCACGGTAATGGGGGAATATGCGTGAACATAACGCGGAAGGATTGTAACATTGATAAATAAATACATAGATAAGGTAACAAAAATATTTATTTCTTTAAATTGGAGATAGGGTGGTAATATTGCTTGAATAACAAATCATCCCTGGACATATATCATTAAAAATCTAAACGATGACTAATTACCTTCTGGGTCGATGAGATAATCAAGCTTATGTTAAAATGGGTAGTAATGAAAGAATATAGATTATAAAGAGTAGATACAGCAAGGAGAGGCCTTCATCTAGTAATGGATCGAAAGTTGTTGAAATTATGATGATTCAGAGTACATTCATATTGAATTTAAAAAAAAAACTAAAACGAAAACGGTTCTCCATAGATAGGACGTTTCATTATTATTAGCTTTCGACGTTGACACAATAAAATCAAACAAACATCGACAAACTGATTTTACCAAATGCGGTATTTCTACTCAGGAATTTATACACAGCACTTTAAAACTATACAGTATTTTTTTTGAGTAGGTAGGTTGATTAAACTATGTCAAAAATTTAAATAAAATGTGTATTTAATATAAAACCATATAATATGTACTTGTATTATTATCCTTTCATTACAGAAATGTAGTGAATGTAGTTCTCTTCTCAGAAAACATTTACATAGAATCCACTTAAGTATTCGAAACATTTCGTATATTTTTGAAAATAATGCTAGCATTATATACAACCAAGAGCGCTTTTTTAGCAATTTCAGAATACGCTAAAACTTTGTACGTATTAATAAATTGAATTTGTTCCGGGACTTATTATGCTTATACTCGACGAAACAATATGAAGTTTTTAAACTGTTCCAAATATTTTTATACGCAGCAGATGAAAATAGATCCTGGTTTTTCTTTTTATTCCCAGTAAAATATATTCAATAAATAATTTAGAAATCTCTCAGAAATATACGCATGTATTTTTTTTTTGTAATTATTAATAACCATATCCTTGTTTTTTCGTATAAGGTGGTTTTTAGTATTTTTTAACATTCACAAACACCCAGGGTTTGAGAAAATCACATATACATATTATGTCCTCACCGAAAATCGAATCCAGGATATTTGTACAATGATAATCACACATTTTTCATTTTCCACCCGGTGACTTTCTTATGCAACTACCAATCCTTCCTGCAAACAATAAAATTGATAATAACTACGCTACTTAAGGTATTTTAAAATTCAATAATAAATGTCTACGCAACTTGTATTTTAAATTATCAAGGTTATTGTAGGCAACGCCCACAATGGGCGAGCGGTAAAGAATCGGTTTTTAATTTCATGGAACCTGGATTCAAATTTGGAAAATTAATATATTATCTTTTCAATGTGCGTTTAAATCCAGAGTATGGAAGTAATAAGTTTATTAACAGGCTAAAATTCGCTTCTCCAAAAACAAAATTCTATTAATTCAACCCCTATTCTGTGGAGTTAGTTCTATATGATCCCTTTAGGATCAACCATACTGATGTAATGTGAAGTATCGTATACTTTAAAGCTGCAGTCAAAACTATGTATCTAATCCATTTTTAAATTATGATGTCCTATATATATACACTCGTATTCGGAAATTTGTTCGTATTCAATTGACCGGATCACAGTTAGTCGTAAACTGTTCTATCGGAAATAGATGACTGTATAGTTTTGTGCTCAAATTCACGTCTAAATAAAATAATTAAAAATACGTATAATTTAAGTACGAATCAAATCGTACCCATCAATAATTATCTGTTAATAATGATATCATTATTATCAAATACGTGATACCGATCAATATTATCTAATAAAATTTGTTAAAAAACTGTCTGCAATCCTCCACGAATAACGCGTTATTTTTTACCTCAATGCTATACGACTATTTCTTTCCGATAATACAGCTGAAAGCAAAATGTAATACATACAATTTACATGCAACCCTAATAAGTATTATTCGGTACTTCTTCAAGACAAAATATAAACAATATTTAAGAACATAAGATTATTATAAATTGAATACATAATTTTGAAGAACCTTATATCCCAATAATTATTCACTTGTGCACTACTGATACAGTTATATAAATGCACAACAATGTATTGGCATAGTATATCGAGTACATTAGTTGTGGGATACCACATTAAACCGGACACGTCGTATTAATAATATTAACACATTGTTAAATGTACTCAGCTTAATTATACTTAAATAATATACTGTAAATTAAATTACCATTCATAAATAGTGTGTTATATTATAAGGCTGAAATAATGATTAGATATTTATTGTAGCTATAATAATTAGTATACCCAAAATCCAACACATTTATTTAATTGTTTTAACTGTAATAACTTATTTTCCCGCATAACGGAAGCAATGAACTGTTTAATAATCCATTTTATGTACTAATGTGGCTTGAAAAAATTTGTAATATTTTAATAAAACGCTTCGTATCGGTAACTATTTAAATAGTTTTTAATTTGTAGGCTGATTTAAATTATAAAGTTATATTTACGCAATGTGGTTTTATTTGCGGTCTTTTTTATTCATTTATGTAATTAACTAGAAACATGTACAAATAAGTCGTCTAATAACAAGAACCGATAATTCTAAAATTCAATTTTAGTAAGAAATTACGTTTTTGTGCGTCAAGCGTAGCTGGTTTGTTTTAATGTTAGATTCAATACGCATATTTATGTAAGCCGATTAATAGGCCAAAACGAACCGCTTACGACGGTCTCATCTTACGCCGGAACCGTTTATTGCCGTAATAGAACTTGTTGAGTGTTCATCCACTTGCCTGCAAATCTGTATATTTGAGTGCCGCCTTGTTCCATAATGCTCCATTCAAATAACGGTGTTTCTACATGCACGTCTATTTGAAACAAGTAATCCTTATATAAAAACAGAAAAATATTTTTCTCTATGGTCGCAAACGATAATTTTTCGCATTTTGCCGCTAGATATCTCCAGTAGTCCCTATATGTTGAACTCGTTATTACATACTTTCATATTATTTCTTTTATTTTTCGATTAATATTACATTATGGGTCAGATAATCCGAATGCCGAATAAACGTTATTGAATAAATAATAATCATTAAAAATATAAACAAATAAAAGTAAATGATTATCATGATAGTACACCTACCTACCATATAATTATTATGCATAAATCAATTCCAGCACAATCAAGTGAATTGAGTTGTTAAAAATAAATTATTATATTTATTAGATTTTCATGAATCTGCGCCTGATGTGTATTTATTAACGAGACCATTTTGAATTTGAAAGCGTCGCCGCTTTAACAAAATTTGCGGCAGTGTAGATTAGCTTCATCTATGAAAACAAAGCTTAGTATAAATAAAACAGTCATAATTAAATAAAATGAAGCACCAATTATAGGATCAATTGTAAAATAGATAATACCATTAGACAATAATCAAAATAATTCACTGAATGATAATGAAATACGGAAGAAAACCAGTACCTATAAAAATTATCAACAAACGCGGGTTGTCAGTTGCAATCTGACAAAAATCAACTCTGCCAAATTTAGCAATCGATTCCCTAAACTTATGGTAGAGGGGCATTAGGTGTTCGGGTTCGGCGAGATGCTTATGTACAAAATCTCCATGAACGCATAGCAAACGTTTCGCACACCATCTGGCGTAAAATCGCATTCGAAAATAATGGGTGGATGGGAAATTACCCTTTTTGCAAGACATCCGTTAAAAATAAAATTGGATCCGTCAAAATTTATTTGCACCACTTTAGATAACCTGTTTCTGGAAATTATTAGATTTTTAAAGATTTTGTATTGTGATTTATAGACCATTAAATACTAATATATAAATACGCGCGGAATCCACCGTGTCTAAACCCAGCCCTAAACAAAGCAATAAATAAAATTTCAACGTTACTTTTGGTGATCTAAAGTGCTGCTACTTTTCAAATTTAGATTTTTTTAGAAAATTTTAGTCTTGAAGCTGATCAGACATTCCAAAATATAATAAAAAGTTTTTATTTATTAATATAAGTTATATCATAGAATTTTCTGTAATAAAGCTAATTCTATTGACGTTTTTCATTAAATTGGGCTGACAATAATTCGTCACCAAATGATACTTTAAACTTTGTGACAGATTCTAATCAGAACACCTAATAATTATTAGACAATTTAGCCAGAGTGCAAAAGGTTGTTACATATAATAATATATCTTCCAAAAGAATCATAAGTATATATTGTTATTATCTGCGCTTTTCATAGTAGACTGTAAATAGTTACCAAATGATTGTGATGGTGAATGTGGATGCTGGGGGGGGGGATTACACGGGAGTTAGTCCAGGAACTAACCTTATTGATGTTCAGTTATCTGGCTGAAGCTGGTCCCTGGTGCATACAATCACGTCCTAGTAGACACTCGCACGATACACTTGAGTTCAAATCGTAAATGAGGAGATACCATGTGCTGGTAATATGGACACAGGTGGTTTTATTAACCGAGTTTCCACAGAGACTCGAATAGAATTATGGTTTGCATTTAACTTTTTGAATCAATCTGTATTCGTTTTGAATTATTCATTAACGACGGCCAAACTATAACGAGCCAAGACGCGCCCGCTATTGTCTTGAGGTAACTAAATATTATTCAATCACGGTCGACTGATAACTCGTAACTGAGTTAACTAGACTTCCGATAATACTGAGGATTTGAAGTAGGAGGGAAATATAAGGACGAGGGCGACCATATTTAGCCCAGCCATTTATAAGAATGAAAACATTGAAAATGAATTCATTGTAATAAAAATAAGTGACGTAAAATTTGGAAATTTCATCAAGTTTAACACCGTCAAAATAGCAATCAGTAATAAATTCTCATTCTTACTATGATTAATTTAGTTTATTTCAGTGTAATAATTCGTATTATGACACAATATGCAACACAAATTTCTGATCTCGTGACATATATGTATTACCTGGCTTGCAAATCTAACGAGGTTATATAAGCCATAGCTATATATAACAAAATAAATAAATGCCACCTGATTGATGATAAGGGCGCCATTGAGTGCCTGAGAGGAAAAGCCTTGGGAAATAATAATTCGCCTTGTTTTCCACATATATTATATTAATTCTCATGGCATAATGTCAGGTAGGGTTCATAATATCACGCAAAACAATTGAGAATCAAACGAAGGAATGAGTGGACTTACTACGTAGATTAATTGCCATGGAGCGAAATAAAAGGGCCAAATGAAAACGAGTCAAATCCATTGAGGGTTATTATTATTTTCAGCTACCTACAATTCTTAACTCTTTTAGTCCCTGATATACATATTATATATTCAATACTTTACATTTGATAGTAAATGCTTTAAAAATCTTATTATACTATTTAAATATGTAGTAAAATGGATGTCACCTCAATTTTTATGATGTAATTTCACAATTCCAAGAAATTTAACTATGTTCTAATGGATTCAAGCTCTGTACTATTCCATTTAAGTCGTTTTTTGCGTCCCGGGTTTTGCCTTTCGGCATCTTCAGGCGCCGTCTACACTCACCAAAAGTAAACACACACTGACAACGAACACTTAACTTTAGCTTATATAATAAATCAATACAATTAAGTAGGTAAAAACCCCATTACCTACCTATCAAGTCAAAGGTCACAAAAAATACAATAAACAAATTATGAATAGTTGAAGTGTCAGTAAAAAACCTAATTAGTAAAAACCCTATCTTATTAATTAATAACAATACACTTGATAGCATATTATAATAAACCGTCAAAACCTAATAATAGATCATTATTCTTTATAAACAATAAAAATACTACACTCAAGTAAATCGTCAATTCTAAGAAAAATAATTAATGAAAGGCGAAACCCGGGTCGCAAAAAACGACTTAAATGGAATAGTATAGAGATCGAATCTATTAGAATTTAAATTCAAATTCCATCAAGTACCTTCAGTCGATAGTAATAATATTTAACTATATGTATGAGTATATTATTATTAAAGACTTTAAAAGAAATTAATCATCACAGATGTTGTCTGTCACCCTTTTTCCATTGCGTACCCGTATATAATAATTCCATACTCATTCGATTCTTTTTTTATCATTCCGCGTTATAGTCAACATGCACATTTCTGTGCTACGTTGCGCTACTTATATATTTTTAATTTCTCATATATATATATATACCTACATATTTTGTGAAAAATTCTTCTATTAGTTAGCACTAATAGCATATATAAGTTTAACATTATTTTACAATTCTACATAATGTGAGATTACTTTTACTATTCAAATGCGCGATATATATATCCATTTAAAGAGGATTAGATAAATCAACAGTTTCGCCCCTAAGCAGAGCATAATATATATGCCTTCGCAGAGTTAAGGATATTATATTAACAAACTGTGTACGAGGAATTGTTATGAGCAATTCACTCAATCCATTGGTTCCTTGCACTCGATCATATACACATTGAAAATCAATAGGTATAATTTTTATATACAGTTGCTTCCATTTCCGATCGAATCATTAAGCCACGGCTTTAAAGACAACTGATCTACCAATTATGACAGGATGGATACAAGCCAAATTCATTTTGATTATTCAATCACAAATTATCAAAAAATTTGAGTAGACTGTATAGAGATTGGAATGGTGGATGTGTGGGCTCATGGATCATTTTTTTTTTTAAATTAAAATATTAATTTATTGAAACGTTGAATCTATTCTAATATGATCTTTTCTTTTCTTTTCAGGTGAGTGCAGTCATCCAAAACGGTTTACTATCTAGAGTGGGCGGTAAAGGGTGACTAGAAGATATTAAAATAGTAAATTAGTTATAAACATAATATAATAAAAAAACTACCAATAATTTTCATTTTAAATAATTAATACGTATGACTTGAAAATACTTATTTTTTTCACAAAAAAAAATTTAATAAAAAAAGTGTATTAAAATTTTTCAAAATTTGTTAAGTAGGTAGCACATTTAAAAAAACTTAACCTTCCAAGAACATTAGTTGTTTTTAAACTGTATGTTTATTTTTTAACTAAAAAGTATCTTTTTAATGTTTTAAGATGTTACTTATTGATTAAGTATTTAAAATGAATGTTATCAGAAAATCTATATACTTAATAAAAAAAATCGGTGTGTACTTCTTTGGCGTAACAAAATAAAATAATCACACACCGCATTAGTCCAAATTCACATCAACCAAAAATATTCAAACACATAAACTAAATATGTAATAGGTACCAAAAAAAAGTAACGTACTTTTCACACTTAAAAATATTAAGCTTAGTTTTGACAGCTAATCACATATTAAAAGCAGTAGATACAATTCACAACGCAAAAGAATATTTTTCACCAAGAAAAATAAATTCGTTTCCTAAGTAACGGAACAATTCTTCGTATATATAATAATAAATTCGCTGCCTAGGCAACGGAATAAACTATAATATTACACTGTATAATCGTCACGATTGCATTATCATACTGTGACGCAAAGGCAGTGCGTTCCGCTGATAACCGAACAATCGTGGTTCGAATCCAATCGAGTGAGATTTTTTTCGCGTGAAAAATAAATTATGTGTTACATGTCACACCCCAAAAATACACTCTGATCTGATTTTCCAAACGTGCCTAAAGAAGTATAACTTTAAAAATATATAAAAACGTTACTCCCATCCTTTGATTTTTTTCGTTGCCGCTACAATCCGATGTGGATCGTAGCCACTTGATCAACCCATTAAACCCATGCTCTGGGTCCAAACATACATTAAAAATGAAGATGTGATTTTTATTTTGCCATACCCGGGCCACACGACATTATAACTGTGACGCGTAACCGATCGGTCATCACGGACTTCAATCATTCCTAGAATTATCAAATGGATACATTACTACTCTGCCTATTCGTGTTGTCAATATTTAGTTCCTAGACATGGGTCGGAAAAACATATTTTTATAAATAGGTTCAAATTTAATATTTTATTTATGTATCTATAGAGAACTAATATTTAGGTAACTATTTGGAGAAAATTTTGAGAAAAATATTATCGTTTATTTAATTAACATATTTATTGAATATCCAATATAAAACAATGCTTTTGTGAGATATTAATTCTTTGAATGAGACACACCATGTTAATGTGACTATTTAAAGAAATGAAAATAACAAAGAATACAATTTTCTTTTAGTACATAGTTTTAATAGTTTTTTTTTCCTTTCTAAAAACATGCAATACACTACCTCGCGCAAACTAAAATACATAAATTTCATTAAAAGGCCTAAGTACCGCCCCTAAAATATGATTCACCGGTTGTTTTTAATGGTTGCTAATTCATATGTAATGGCTTTTTAGAAAAGATAACAACGAAACAAAGGGTAGAGAAATGAAGCCATTTTATATTTAATTTAAACAGACTTTTACAAAATAAAGACGTAGTAGTTAATTTATTTTTGAATATGCCGCCACATAAAGACAAGGTCGATACATTAAATATTAACAATAATATTTTAAATAATTATCTTAATGGCAAGCCCTGTGATTCTATTATTGTAAGTCAAAAATGTATGCTTCCGCCATGATATTATATTTAATGTTTCCACAAATTTATTTATTCTGTCTTATAATCTGCTTGTATATAAAAGTACAAACAAAGTTAAATTGTGAAGATATACTCATAATTCTCAATATATTAAAAAAGCCTAAGAAAAAATTCAAAAACTTTTGCAAAGTTCAGATGAAAAAAAACTTCCGGATTCTTAGAATACATATTTTTCGTTAAGCTATCTACAATAGTATGCTTAAGGGCCAAAGCGCTGTATGAATGCAGAAAATTTTGAAAAGAGTTTTCGATATCTTTACGAGCTTACTAGATAAATTACGTCATTACGATAGTATGTCTTTTTCCATTTTACAAATTAATATTTAATGACATAAACCATATTAATACTATACAAGACATTGTGAATACAGTTGTGACTAAGAAAAAATCCACACTTGGTATATCAAAATGAAATACGTGGTTATAGAAATTTTTATATCATTATTTTATCAATTTTTATCTAAATTTAATATTATATTCGCTAAAATTTTCAATGGAATCTGTCATATTATCAGATCGTGGCACTGAATAGCAAGTTAAGATTGTAGTGATAGTTATTGATTATGTTAAAATACAATGCGGTACCTAGCCTATTCGCGGTAAATAAAGATTTTGGGTTCACACTGATCAATATTTTAGCATTTTACAACAATCATAATTTTCTACACACAGCTTAGGTACTATATTACATTCAAAGAATAAGCAAAAACTAACACTATGATTAAAATTTGCAGCTTCGTGCCCCGGCCTGACTCGTAATTTTGGATAAATTTTAATATTTTGTGTTCTCTATTTAACACGATAATAATATATTATAATGTATTTAATGACAGTTTAATATAATATTATTATCTGAAGATCCACTATTTATAATTCAAAAATAATATTATGTAGGTATTTACATATTTTAAATACATATATTAAATACATATATTTATATTGCATGTACATATTATATGGTATAATAATATGTATTCACAAAATAATAATTCAAAAAGGTGCTATAATCACAGCCATCTGATGTATATATTACTTTATTCTTAATTCCAAACGACGTCGTTGACAATAATTATTACATGATTATTTTCTAAGATTATAGATTATAATGGGAAATAATGACATAATATACATTGTTCTTACATAGTCTACTATATACAAATATTGGTTCAAATTGGCAGAACTCTTTCATATATCACCGAATACTTTTCGACAAATTAATGAGTATGCTCATATACAAAACTATTGATTTTTGAAATTCGAGTATGAGATGCATAAAGAATGAAGATGGAGAAAAATGGTCTGACTTGCGAAGCACGATCGATATGAAAGCTTAAAAGTTTCAACTAATATTCAACAGTATTTAAATTTAAATTAAGTATTTATCCCATGAAAAAGCATTCCCACCCCACCAAATACGTAATATTTTTTTTTTACAAATAAGCTTATATCCATTAATATTTTTTTATTATTTTGTCCTCAGTGGAAAACGGTATTTTATTTAATCAAATAAAATCGTTTTCAAATGAATAGAAATATCGGACGAAACATCACGTTCAAGAGTTTATCAATTTTATCATGGTCAGTTATAAAAAATATATAATAAATTACTACTAACTTATTACTAATTTTATAGTTTATATAGAGCCTTAATCCAGCAATGGATTGGTCCATTTTCCACCGTTGTCAGTAATTTTAAGATTCTCTTACCAGGAGCATAATATAGATAACTCACGGCGCCTCCAAGAATCCTTGTCGCTAGCCAGTCTCCTTGGGTCGTTTCAGGCCATACCAGCATCCCATAGCTCCACGTATACACTCTATGGATAGTATTTAGCGGCATGCAATTAACTTATAGACTAAAACCAGATTGAAGTTCTCTTCTGGCATCCATGAGAGGCTGCTTGATTCGTTCTCTTATCTCCTCGTTACTTCCAGTACACCCAGTATCCGTCACAAGCATATGTTATCGTAACTCAGTATTCGGTTGCTCTGAGCCTTCGTAAGGTGCCATGATTCGTTACCGTAAAGTGGCAATGTCAGAATGCAAGCGCCGAATTCAATGAACCACTGGTAAAGTAATTATTCAAGTATTATTAATCATTATGCAAATTAAAAAATATTTTTATAACTCAGCTGACAATCAGAATTTTTAAAAATGGGGACTATTTTGTTTTTTTTTTCTATTTGTGGCTGTCATCAGATTCCTGTGACCCAGGTCTCAATTATTATTTATTAAATATTCATTGTCACGTAGTCAGTCAGTATTTATATAATACGATTTCGTGATATTATGAGATAGCGGATCCGCAATTATTGCATAATCTTGCAATCTCTTAAAATGTAAATATTTTGTGGTTTAATATGCTTCCATATTGATTTGTTTTAGAATTATAGGTTCCCTCTGACTACAACAATGACACCTCTAATCTGTTTCGATCTACTAAATCAATCCCCTAAAACAATATAAGTACTAAGAACAATAAAGAAAACACTCCACCCTTACCGCAAGTCTGACCCTTGTCCCCTCGAAGCATTGATGAAGGTTCCAACTAAAACTGGATATGCGTTTTTCGAGCCGACCGTAATTCTACTAACCGATGGTACTCCACGACCCCAATCGTACAGATACTCTAAATAATTCGTCCCTTGTCAAACAGTTAATTTTACCAATAATATATGGGAAATTAATTTTCTTAAGTTCTGTAGGTACAGGTGAAAGCCAAAATTTACAATCATATTTTTTTCTTCTGTGGTAAGAATTATTTATTGAATAAACTATTTTTTTATTCAACGAATAATTCACAATAATTAAGATTGTCAGAGTGAAAAAAAAAAAAACGAAATTTAGAAAGCACTTTAGTGAGAATTGTAAAAATCACTAGTTAACTTCTCTGGAGGCGCGAGTTTGAATCCCACTCGGTGTCATATTTTCTTCAAAACGATTTTTTCTAGTGAATATATAATATGTATTTGAGTTGTTTTCAAAGTATATATGATTATTCATTGATTTAGGTTATGAATAAATGGAAAAATACAGGAACTTGATTGAAACATGGAAGAAGATTTTAAGAATATAATTTTTTTTATTGAACATACATAATTTGAAAACAACTGGAATAAACCGTTTTAAGTAAATTAGTGATTTTTACAATCTAATCTTGCACACATAGAATAATAGTATATATACACTCGTGTCAAAATGCATTTTTAGAGCAAAAATAATATACTTCTTACACATGTTTATCTATTTAATTTCTGAAAATTGGCGATATCAAATACCTTTTTTTAAAAACAAAATAGTGTAATGGCATTTAAATTAAAAACATTTTAATAAACAAGGAAGTTTATTGCAACTTAATCATAAATAACATATGTATACCCTTATATTATAATTCTCACTTCAGCACTCTCTAATTTAGTTTTATTCGGCAGTCCGCTAATATTAATATTGCCTTAATTACTAACCGATAACAGGATCTCTCCAAATTTTTGTTATAACGTACTTGCACTTGTTAATAATTTAATAAACTATTTTTTTTATTCAACGAATAATTCACAAGATTTAAGATTATAACAGTATTTAACAATTAATAACAAAATAATTAAGAATGCACCTCAGAGAGAATTGTAAAAATTACTAGTCAACTTCTCCGGAGGCGCGATTTTGAATCTCGCGCGGTTTTTAAAACGATTTTTAGTGAACATAAATATTTCTGTGAGTTGTTTTAAAATTATATATGATTATTCATTGATTTGGGTTTATGAAAAAATAGAAAAATGGAAAATACAGGAATATGTCAAAGCCAAACGGTGTATTCTCAATTTTTGATTAGCTCTTTTCATAAAAATACACCGCCATTTTCAGCTGGGATCGTACATATTATACTTGCATACCTACTGATACTTTAAAAATCGTAATCGATGTTTACTTTATTTTTACAATAATTTGGAAACCGACAGTATGTATAGAGTTGTTGCCTGCCGAATGATGATAATATTATATTGAAATTGTAATGAATGAAAGTCACACCATGGGGTGGGGCGATACTTTGATTAAATGAACATTTTCCACCAAAAAATACTTAACCTCAGTACATTTGTATTTAAAATATTAAACATGAATTGTGATATTACTATTGTATTTAAATAGTTATTGGATAAAAACGATAAAAATATACGTAAAAGTTTTTACTCAATAATTATTGCTTTTCAAATATATTACAAATTTTACCTTGATGTTTATGAATTCCAAGGTACAAAATAATTTGGCAGTCAATCACCTTATTTGTAGTTTGACAGATAGCCCATAAATTTACGCATAGGAAAGTTATAATCCCTCAGTTATAGTAAATATTATGCTACCATTTTTTTAAATATGTAACTATCAAATTTAACCGACCTAAATTATTGGATTTCGCCATTAACAGCGAATACCTTACTCAGTTTCGTTTTTTATAAGACGTTGTTGTCTTTGCGAATGACATAGAAGACAGAAGACCCTTCAGAACATGATGCAGGAGCTTGCAAATGAAATCCGCAAATCAGGTTTAAATTTAAATGTCTTGAAGACAAAGGTAATTTTAAACTGCATTGCTGAACCAAAAGCAATTCTCCTAAACGACATTTAAATCGAGCAGATGAATAAACGTTTATCAGAAAAAGCAAATATCAATTGGCGGTATTATTAATGACAAGATTTAACGCAGAATCAAACTGGAATAGAGTGCATTAGGATGCCATAATATCATCTTCAACAGTGACTTCCCATTGTTTTTTAAGCGTAAAGTATTCAACCAATGGGTGTTACCGACTCTTAATGTAAGATAAATCCAAAAATTATGAGTAGCGTAACGTGGCATCGCAAGGTGCATTTTGGGCATTACGTGGAAAGATCACTATGATGAATGACTATCTATAACAAGATGACTATCACTATGATGAATGGATAAGAGTACGCGATGTGATAGAGGTTGCTCAGCAGATATGGAAATGGGATGGACATGTCGCTGAGCGACTGGACAGCAGCTGGGAAAATTCCGTCACACAGTGGTACTCAAGAGACACTAAATGTCTACAAGGATGCTCAAAAATCCACTGGATATACGAATACGTAACTGTGCGTAGCAGCAAATAACTAGGTAGTGAGAAGAGTGGAAAGATCCTGTAGTGGATTGACCGTAGCTGATAATGATGATATACCTAGGTAAACTATTCCACAAGCATAATAATCCTTGTAACTAGTCACATAAATAATAAATACGAAATAGAATTATGACGAATTGTGTGGTAACCTAATGTCGGTAGTATCCAGTGACCAGGGCATATAATTGCACCCGAATAGGGGTTGATTATATCTCACCTTGTAAAAGCTCCACCTATCTATAGAATATACTATGGCGTCGTACCGAGTGACTTATGCGTTGACGTCCCTACCTGCATAAACACAGATAACTTTGCGGTTTGTGCCAGTATTGTTTTATGACTTTGATTTTAATTGGATCCACATCAGTTTTGATGCACGCGGCACCTTATCAACTAGATAACTCTAAAACCTTTATTATAAAATGTTTAAACTCTAAATTTAGAGATAAAATAAAACTAGCTATATCACAATACATAAATCAGGAGATTAGTTACGGCCATCTAGGTAGCGGTTATTAAAATGCTGTTCTACTAATTTTACGACTAAATAAAAACTATATAGTCTGCTGATGAATTACATTATAAATATAAAATAAGTATATTAACAACTTACTTTTATGCAGGGCTCGAAATGACGGGAGCGCAACGGAGCGCCGTTTCAGTTCATAAGATCCCTAACGTTATCGCTCCGTCTCGTGGAAAAAATAGTTTGACTGTCATAGCTAAATAGGCCATATATAATTATTTTTATAAAATACAAATAAAATTGGATAACTAGGTGAATATTTTCGTAAAATTATCGAGCGCTCCGGTTCGTAAAATTTTCAAATTCAAGCGCTGCTTTTGTTACATAATTTTATCAAAACAACGTCAACTTTTATTAAAGATAAAGATTGAATTCATACCGTTAACTAAGGTTAGGTGATGGAAAATGAATTTAATAATAATTCTTCCATCTTGTCAAAACCTCACAACCCAGATAATTTGGCCGTCTAACAAACAGCTTTACTTTGCTTCGTGCCTCTGACGTTCAGCTGCACCAGGGTCTTCGTAAATGTAAAAACTGTGGCACTTTCGATTTGGGTTCCCATCTGGAAGATAGTTTCTTCGCCCCATTCAACCCGGCCCAACATCACGATTTGTCATTCATCCAGGTTGTCATTATCTCTGCTGAATATATGAATAAATAATTAATTAAAGGTGTAAGAAGAGTCTGTTTCAAATCTGGAGTTCACTGATTATGGAGTCATTGGTATTGGCATTTGCCTCAAGCAACATATTTCAAAAGCGTCTAGTCTCTGCCATTCACCTTTACCATCTATATTTGAAAAACATATAAATCGGAAAGACAAGAGATCATATTAGTAGATAGATATTATGTTTTAGTAATTTAATATTACCTATTCCATACGAATTATTTCCATGAGATAGTACTTTAGAATGGGTAAAATATCTGACGTACAATGCCGGTGTTTTTCTTTCGTGTTTTGTTCTATTGTTTTTGGTTGCTATAGTTTCCTGCTCTCCTATTATCCGCCTGTCACCGGTGTTGTCATCTCTGCTGCCAAATTTATAATCAAAAAAATGTATAGAAGTTTGTTACCTTGGCAACGTTAGTTGTTTATTTTTTTTAGTTGTTTTCTTTTTTCACGTCACTTTCAGTTGAAGATATCGTAAAGACTACATTTTTATAGGCACTTCAATTATTTTTTTTTTTTTTTTTTTTTTTTTTTTTTTTTTTTTTTTTTTCGACCATGTCCGATCCTGATAGGATCATATGGGCCTCCACAGAGTGGAGGTTTGTATTGACAGATTTTGTTTTTTACGAGAAATGGATGTCAGCCACTTGCTCAACCTATTAGGTCCATACCCTGACACACACAAATAGTACATCATTCAAACTATTCATTAGCTTCTTTTCGCCAGTCGATCACTTCTAGTGCTTGCAAGTTTTATTTTACACAATATGCTTTTTTATTATTTGTTGACGTTAATGATATTTTATTTTTTATAATTGTTTTGTTTAAGTAGGTAGTTTTCAAATTTGGTCAAAGTTTTCAGTTTTTGATAAAGTGAGAAAATGCGATATTTTCATTTCTCTTTCCTAAAACGTTTGTGTTTATTTAGCAATAAAACAAACGCGTCATCACTCTGATTAGCTTCATAACGTATAGAATTCAGCAAGATAGCATCTGGCTTTGCAATGACGTCATTTTTTGTAATGGATTTGATGCTGTTTGAAAACAAACCAACTGGATCTGTCTGTATAAAAGGTTAGTCCCATATTTAATAGGCTTTTTGATTGATTGAATATTAAATTTGGCAAGTTCTTCCAATTATATCAAGTACTCTCAATATATATAGCTAAATGGCATTGCCAGTAAATAAATAATAATAAAAAAGCATAATTGGAAAAAAAATAACAACAGGTCATATCCTTATATATATTAGAGAATTACTTTAATTTAATAACTGAGCTGTCGTTTACGTGAAAAAATTCCAGTATAATGGTTCAGAAGCAAAGTTTTTATTTGTTAATTTATTCTATGATAATGGAGTTATTTATATTGACAGCTATTTTGGTCTAATGGTCGGCTATTATTGTCATACGTTCCACTGATGAGTTAACAAAAAAAACTTTGCTTCAAAACCACGATTTCTTCAATACCAAGTTCTATCGAATGAATGACAGATGGTAAAAATAAATATTACTTTTGGCTAAAATAAAGAAGTTATTCAAAAAAATATAATCCAATGAATAATGCGTACGCTTTTCCACGGAGTTATTAAAAAAATTGGCGTTTGTTTGTTTTATCTTGATTGATTATTTACGGAAATTATAAAGTTTGAAAAATTGAATTTTTTGTCTACCTCGCGTTAATAATCTGATACAAGCTTTTAAATTTAGGCTCTTTGTTCACAGAAACGTACGCATTTAATGAAACTACAAATATTAAATAACACTGAATTGATGTTTTTTGGATGAGTTTATAGACATTATATTTTTTTGAAAAAGGAATATTAAATTTCCGTTACGCATACTCAATTGGGATTATTAATATTTATCTACATATTGTATTAATGTTAAATTAATATCTGAATGCAATATTAACGTACTTATAAGTTTATTAATATCAATATCAATGAATACTTCTCAAATCTTGTGAATTATTCGTTGAATAAAATATGTTGTTTATTAAATTATTAGCAAGTACAAGTACGTTTTATAACAAACCTTTGGAGTGATCCTGACACCATTTAGTCATTAGAGTAATTCAAAACATTGATTTAAAATACAAAAGCCAATTGCCAATAGGTAACTTAGTTTATAAAGCGCTTCAGAGAGTATTGTAATGGTTAAGTTTATCACAATTAGATAAGACACTTATAGCTTTGTGTTCAGAGCATATGGACTGAAAGAGGGGGAGGGGGCGTACGTTCAAATCCTTATATTTCAAAAAAGACTTTGTTAGTAGTTATACATTCTCAGAAGTATTTTAAAATTATGTATATTACATTTACTGAATAGTGAACTTTAAATTTTGTCAGATGTATATAACCGTTTCTGCAAAAACTACCCAGTTAGATAGTGTATAATGGTAGATCCTGACGATATATTAATATTTGACACTCAAGCATTAGCAAGTACGTTATAACTAAAAAAAATGGAGAGATCTGGACGTCAGTTAACTAAGGCATTTAATTGATACCTACCTTGATTTACTATACAAAAAGCAATGGCCAATATTATTAACATAATTTAATAAGCATTTTATGTAAGAACTACTAGTTAAATTCGTCGTAATTAAGTAGGATGCCTGTACTTTATTTGACAAACTTGAAGCCCAGTTGGGTGTCGTATTTTTTTCTAGTAAATAAGTTTAATACATGAGATGTTTTCAAATAATGTTGTTTATTATGTTAGGACTAAAAAGTTTTCTAAATAATATGTATTGCATATAGTTATTTAGAGTTTTTCAGGCATATTATTATATAATATGTGTAGTGAAAACTGTTCTAAATATATAATTAAATTATCTATTGCTTGTGCTTATCGGTACATTAAATAACAATATTAATCTAAAGGGTTGGAAGATCTTTAGTTTTTAATAATGTATAATAAACTTAGTATCTTTGGTAGGTATATTGTCACATTGGTTATCGATGGCAACCCGTTAAGCTTTGACATATCGCCTAGAGCCGGCTTACGATTGCTAGATTGAAATATTATGTTCATAAACTCAAGTATTTTATATTGAGGTCATAATGAAGCATGTCGTATTCAAAATAAAATAACATGGCTGTCTACTGTGTGCATAATTGAATTTCAACGTTCTACTTAATGGCGTATAGCCATTACTAGGCTATTATCAATGTTATTAACCTCAACAAGGGGTAGTTTAATGAAAGCTTAGGTCCCATAAATATCTGAGCATAATTGAATTAGATAAATAGCCGAGTAATGAGAATCAAAAGCTTGAATATGCATAAGATTAATCGTTTGTAAATGATCAAAGAAAAACCATGTAGAAACGAGAATGAATAAATTTAGCTTTGCAAAGGAATTACTTTTTATTATATACATATCCTTCTTACTTTAGTGCAATATAAAATTTGAAGCTCTCAATAATGGTTAAGTTTTCGTTTTTAATTCACAGAGTAATTTCAACATGAATCGAAGTATGCGTTTAATTGCATTTATATTGCAGGCGAACATTAAAAATTGATTTTATTCCGTTATATAAGTTTTATATTATAGTTATTTTAAACTCTGAACTTTGAATGGTTACATGTCTTCTTCTTCGGTAAACATGTTTTTACATGTTTTTACATTTGAAAACAATATAATTAGTAAAATATTTTACTATATTTTTTTTAACCATGTCCGATCCTAATAGGATCATATGGGCCTCCACAGAGTAGAGGTTTGTATTACAGATTTTTGTTTTTTACGAGAAATGGATGTCAGCCACTTGCTCAACCTTATAGGTCCATACCCTGACTCACACACAAATTGAAAAACAATATGTGTACTTGCCAGACCCAGGATTCGAACCTGGCACCCACGGCGTGATAAGCCGCGCGGCCACCGTGGGTGACTATATTTTACTGCACTCAAACCTACATCCACTGGATTTACGCCATTGTGCTTTACCAATTGAGCCATATTGTGGGTCCTATATAAATACGACGAAATTGACTAATAGTTTTTCATCTTTAAATACTCATCAAATTGCGTTAATGTTAAAAGATTTTTTCTGGTAGGAACCTGAAGTGTTTTCACAATTATTTAGATATGTTAAATAAAATAATGTTAAATTCTTACTCACTGACACTGATAACAAAGTATGTATGCTCAATAATCAGGGAACTCAGAAATAATGGGAACTGAAATACTTAACGGGTAAGGAGAAGCAGGCAACCGATCTCGAGTATGGAAGAATACGGGATAAATTTAAACAAGTGTTAATAATACGTCGAATACTGACAACTGCTCTCGGTTTATGCATTGACGATCATTTAATATGGGTGTATTACACACACTTTTGCACGTCTATAATAATGCGTAGTTCATTTTCGTAGGACACTCACACATTCATAATCCAGCGTCAAAATTTACTGTTAAATCATGGGTAAAATAATTGAATCCATCTTCATTCCTCTAGCTTCCTCCACTCTTCTCGGTCCCTAGTTCTTTGCTGCCATGTACATCCACCAAACTTTACGAGTTTTCCTATCAAGCGGATTTTAGGGCAACCTTGTGGACGTTCAGTGCCTCTAGGGTACCACGGTATGACGCCATTTATCCAGCGATTATTAAATTAAAACTTCATAATATTACTTGTCAATGGCTACAACTTCTCACTAAAATACCCATAAGGTATGATATATATAATCAGTATATTCATATACATTCTTTTTAAAAATGTCAACCTCATATTATGTAACCCTCAAGTTATTTAAAATTCTTTGAAACAGACTAATATTTTATTTATGACATTTCCCGTGGAACATAATGATTGTTTATATAACTATATGTAACATACAGGTTTTTTTCGTATGACTGACTATTCACAGGAAAATTTGTGCATAATCTTATAACCATAGAAAGAATAAAGGAATGCGTAAATCACATTTTTAATCGTATGTATTATTTAATATATTTTATGTATCTAATATGTATATACATTATTGTGTAGGCTTTTTGTGATTGATACTGTACGGTCGTCTATAAAAGATTTAGTGATAGTTTTGGCGGGAAGTTTTGTTGACATGTTGATTGGAAAATGTTATTTACGTTTTGTTGGTCGTATGTGTTTTTTTATCATCTTGTTTTGTTTCATTTTTTCTACAGAATTTTTAATTATATTTTAACCTGGCATATGACAGACAGATATACAAATTGAAAAAATGGTTATTTAAAACAATTGTAGCTTAACAACAGGTATATTATTTAAAATTTAACATTTTCACATTAGATTTTTATAGAATATGTACGTATGCAGTTAGCCGTATTACTGTAAAAATTTGTATCGGAAATTCATGACCATATAGTATTGAGATCAAATTCACTTAAAAATACGTAATAAAAACCACTGGAATACAAGGTAAATACAGAAGAAAATAGGTTTTTTAGAAATATAATGATATCGTATTTATTTGTAAAAAATCTGGTAGGAGCTCATAAGTCAAGCTCAAGTCGCAATAATAATGATGGTATATTTATCAAATATTTAAAACTTATTAATATCAATTAATGTTTTAATTAATTCTAATAAAATTAGAACATTAATTTCTGAAAAGATTCACGAGCAACTCGTTTTTCATCTCAATACTATACAGCCATATTTTTCCTGTAACACAGCTTACTATACATTGTGCTACGGTAAAATGTAATACGCACACAGTGGCGGATTTACGAGTTCTGAGGCCCCGCGATAGAATAAATAAAAACCAATAATTTATAAACCACTAACATAGAATCACACATGTAGCTAAAAAACATTATTAATGATTGATGACCAATAATAATATTTCTGGATTATTTTTTTGTTTACATGTATGTACGTATCTGTTCGATTGGTAATGTGCGAAATATGAAAGATATCTTTTTATAACTGATTTTGACTGTTTCGATGCCACTTTTTAAATCTTGCGATGAATCGATTGCGTTGTCTACATCAAAGAAAATCATCGCAGTATGTACAATTTATAATAAGTAACCGTTGTTACGTAAGATAACATTAATATGATTTATATACAAACTTCATTTTCAAATAAATTATAGCAAAATGGTGGCTCGAGGTTAAATTTCTTCTGTGAGTTTGGAAAGACGCGGAGCAAGGTGAGAACCCGAAAATTGAATGTGCAAAAAAATAGGATGAATAAAGCAAACAGTGGATAGAGCTTGCATTATTTATTAAGTATTGAAAAAAATGGCAGGATTTATTGAAAGAGTAATAAATTATAGATGCAAACTCTACTCGGAAATAACATCAATAAAATACTGTGTATGTTTAAAAATAATATTTTTGACGTTTATTTTTAAACAGAAATAAGTAGATTATATTTATAATAGTTAATTATTTATTAACATGATACATTTTAAAACATAATTCTGTACCTTGGGTACTGTTGAAATTTTTTTTTTAAGCTGTAATACTTGTTATAGTTATTATAAAAACATAACCAATATACATAATTCAATATTCGCCAAAAATTACATTTTTGTGCGTGAGGTCTAACTGGTTCATTTCTCTTTTGTATAGTACCTATTTCTATTAGCTGATAAAACACCCCTTTTGCAAAAAAAATTATAACAATAAAAATGGACACGTCAACATTTATTTAAGTATAACATTTCAAATAATCGGTTTTTTTAAATCGTAACGTTAGGTTAGGTAATTTAGAAGTTATAGACTATTGCCATAATAGAAATTGCACATGTACGTTTTTTGTTAAATTTTGACCATTGATTGTGACTTATCGGTTTTTGATATTATACCCCCCTCCCCATTACGACTTATTTGTAATAATTTATATAAAATCACCTAAAACATAATTGTAACAATAAATATGGCAAAACATGAAATTATAAGTATTTAACTGTAGAAAGGAAAAAGGAGTTAACCCTCAAATTTGTTTAAATAGTTTTTGTTGGATAATAACGTTGGACACGACTAAATAATACACGCTGTGTCCAAAGGCTGCAAACACTGAATTATTTCTAAATTTAGCTTACATTTTTTATTAAAAAAGAAAGAAATAAGTGGAGAAAAAAGGCTTACCTAACCATCATTATTATTGAGTTTTCTTTAATTACCTCAATAATTAATATTAGATTGAGAACATAGGACACCAAAATAATATCTTCAAACACATAATTTTCACCAAAAACCATAACAAAAACATTTTTGTCCCTCCTTTAATATTTTATTTCTGAGGGTTAAGTCCTTTTTCCTTTTAATATTTGAATCATAATATCAATACAAATATTACTTAATAATTTTACAAAATCCAAAACAACATTGTTAGCCATTGGATTAGAAACTTCGACATGAATTGTAAAAACATGTAAATTTTCACAGTTAGCTGAATTTATAATCATGTCTCACTGATCAGATAGCATAACACGACACATATTTTCCCTATATATGTATATATGTTTCTCTATTTTTTTTACCTAGCACATTACGCAAAATATTTTTTTTTCAAAATCTTTCGAAACTTTCTGGTCAATATAATCTCTATGTTTTCATTTAAAATATCACCTAAAGTACAAATTTTAATTTTATATTTGTTTATAAGATGTATAGCCGTTTAAACGGTTATAAGAATTTCGTGAAAATGTTAAGAGCTAACTGTCGGGTTATTCTAATTATCAAAAAAACTCAAGTTAGGTTTATTAATTATTTACTTAAGTGAAATTCTCCTTCTTTCAACAACCGTCTTTATTCTTTTCAGAGTATATTTTTCTAATTAAGGGTGTTTCTCACTTTTTTCGCTTTATCAACATCCTGCAACTGTGTTTACTTAAGCTGGCGTGATGTGAATGGATGACCTCTGATTTTTCGGGAGAGATAGAAATTCTTTTTTTTTCTTGCAATTTCCACAAAATATAATTTACAAACATAATATAATATTACAGGTATTAAAATAGAAAATTGCATCATAATTTTTATTTATATAAACATTTTATGGATAATTTTCAGTAAAAATAATCAATACGTATCTAAAAACATTAGGACTTATTAAACTTACAATTAAAAGAAAAACAATATAAAATATGTATTTTTGGAAAACTGATCTTATTTTATAAATATTTGTAAAATGTAGTTTGATAGGTTTTTTAGAAGATGTCAAAATGATTTTTTATAGTTTTATTTTATTCCGTATTAGAAATTGGAAAGCAGTTTTATTTTCGAATCGAACGTCTGTACATGTGGTTAAATTGTAAACATAATATTCATTATTTTCTTCTTCAGTTGGCATCTCCATAAAAATGGCGTCTCCTGTTTTGGTTTGCAATCTGTTGTTTTGTTCATGTCTGAATTTATTGGTATTTTACGTGATCTTAAGATCTTAAATATAATGCTTGTGGCTACCCACATTGCCGAGGGAAATATCTTCTTTGATACTGCCAAATTTTAAATGCATGTATTGAATTTAATTATACATAATCCAATACTATGAATTTAAGTATTTGAGGCTTATTTTGGCAAAACCTACGCATAGAATCATGTATGTGATTAACTAATTGGATTAATCTGAAATTACATTATTTTAACATGTAGCTAACATAATTAGTCTAGGCGGCTCTCGTTGTGTAGTATGTAAGTCGCTGGTCTTCCATCCGGGAGCTCTGGGGTAGATCTCGGTGAGGACACAATATATCTATGTAAATTTCTCAAAGCCTGGGTGTTTGTGATTGTTCAAAATTACTGAAAACCACCATATACGAAAAAACAAGGACATGGTTATTAATAATTTTAAAAGAAAAAGCATAATTGGTCTACCAGAGGTCCTTTTATTGCTTCAATTTCATATATTTTGGCTACATATATAGATAAGAAGGGTTTATTTATCTATAATGCATATTTGTATTTATTATTATATAGAAAATTAGACTTATTATATAGAAACGTATAAAGTTTTTCAAATATTTTTTACTGAACGTAATTACTTCGTATAAGAGACATAATATAAACAATGACATTAAATTATACGTGCATATTTTACGTTTATACCAAGTTATATATACGCATATTCCCGTAAATGTGTCACACGATCTTAGCATTTGAGTGACATTTATCATAATATATGAAAAGCGCTTTTAAAATACCCATGTTGGCGGCGCTGGTTCACAGCGTGGTGTTGCCGAGCGGAAAATATGAAGCACTTTTTCCCTACTAAGCGCCCGGTGAGGTACGCTCCGATACGAAGATGCATTATGTATTTTATTGTGAATTTACATTTATAGAGATTTCCCCAACGGCTTGCCAGCAATATATAATCGCGTTGGGGATTTTGAATTTTATTAAATGGCAATACCTAGTGATATTGTGACAAAAGAGATGTCACTATTTTATGATCAATTCGTTGGAGTTCTTTATTTGAACGTACAGTTTTCAAAAGAGAAATGCCGTTATTTTATGATTTATTTTTATGGATTTCTTCCTTTTAATCAATAATATAACTATCGAAATCTTATGACCAGTTAGTATTATAACACTCACATTACAAAATATGTTTAATGTACTAGCATCTAAGTATAGTAAAATTGAATAGAATTGGTAAAATTATGATACTTCCGTGACCAAGCTTGAAAGTATGACAAATTACAAAACATGGAACACAATATATTATTTCAAGCAATACAATAATTGCACTTAAATACAAAATATAGATATATCTTTGTCAATTTCTTGAGTGACACTATATAGTAAAGATCTAATGCGACAAGGCAGCTCAATAATTTGGTTTAACAAGTCGCATACCTGTAATTAAATATGTACCAAACCTTTTTTAAATGAGTGTGTTTTCAAAGAAATATGTGTGCAATTTAACACCCCAACATTGAATATTATATATAATACATTTCAAACAATAGCTAATTTTATAAGATATTCTTTTAGAATAAACTAAATCAAATAGGCTTCTTCTTTTTGTGCCATATTCGTTATCAACATCGGCGATGAGTTAAGGCTCTGAATATTGATGAAGTGCTGACCTCAAACCAGTCTCTGAGATTCCTGAGATAATCTTCCCTTGAATGATAGGATGTCATATGACGTGGCCAAAGTATATCGACCTTCTTATTTTTATTTCTCTGATTAATCTTTGGTCTTTTTTGTCTTGGACATCAACTCAATATTCGTAACATTATCTTTACAGCATTTTGAAAGACACATCTTCACTCCATATAATAGTAATATCAGAAAACCTGTCTTCCTTCTGTTTCTACAATATTTATACAATATGGCTGTAGGTTTATTAATTATGACAATTTCTAAAAAATATTTTTGCGGCCCTCGTAGTCCAGTGGGTAAGGAATTGGCTTCTCATCTGAGGGCATTGAATTTGATTCTCGGTGAGTATCTAATCGAGTAAATATATTTATGTGACTTCCTCAATACCTGGGTGTTTATGTGATTGTTTTACTTTTACTACAACAATACTGTTTCACAACAATACTGTCATTGAGCCGCGTGGTCCGTTGTAGTATTAAACAATAATATAATAATTAGGTATTCAAAAAAACATTTAAAAAATTCTAAAATATTGTAATATTTTTATATCTTTTGTCGATTTTACCTGTGTAATATAAATTAATTTATTCATAATGTCAAATGGACACGTGTGTCTACAATAATTTTTACCGGAATCTACCTTTTGGTCAGATGAAATTGAGGCAATAAGTAAAATAATACATTAATATTACATCCAGTCGTAAAGACTGTTTAACAACGATCGCCGTACCTGGTAGAATCTGTGTCACATAAAAATTCCAGTCACTCAATTACCAAGACCTAGCTTTATTTTTTTATATAATATTATATATTCCCAAAGAGGTGAGATCTTTTTTTGCTGTGAACGCAAGTGCTTTTACCCTAAATATCGTATAAATTCCACAACTTTGACCGTAAAATAATGACACTATTATAATGTGTATCTCATTAAACGTCATTAATTTTCGTTTAATTAAACGTCCGTAACTTAATTGGTTACATACCTTATAATACCTATGAATTGTCCAGATTGTCTTAAACAATTTTAAAAACTATACCTATAAACGTAACGCTAAATGACCAACTATATCGTCATATATAGTTACAATATTAATACTTTCGACCGAAGGTACTTGATGGAATTTGAATTTAAATTCTAATGGAATTGACTTAAATGGAATAGTACAGAGCTTGAATCGATTAGAATGCCAGGCAATGACAGGCGTAGATTTCAAGCACCCCGTCACGATCCGGCAGGTTTCGTTAAGCGCAGTAGTCCACTTGTCACATGTGCGCAGACATGTGCCACACCGGACAGGCATACTCGGCCACCGAGGTGCATAGTGCAAGGGCCAAGACTCTGAGTGTATGTAGTTGAGCTCCCTACGTATTACTGCTTAGCTTTCTCATCATACTGTTCTGTTGTAATTATTATTGCAGTGTCGCTTATAGGACAGCGTCTGATCTAAGGTGATTCCAAGCTATTTGTTGGCTGTTTGTGGGTTCTAAATGTACCCCATCCCAAACGACATCAAGCAATAATTTCCCTGCGTCCATGTTTTGGAGATGGAACGCTGCTACCCGTGTTTTACCTGGATTTGGCTTAAGTTGATTGAGGTCGATGTATGTCTTTAACTTGCTTAATGTATCTTTAAGCTGTTTCTCAATCACTTCGAAGCTATTGCTTTGGTATAACACGGCTAGATCATCTGCATAGAGGAAATTGTTTGTGTTGACTCCGATTGGCTGATCAATAGTATAAACGTTGAACAGTATGGGCGCCAAGATGGTACCTTGTGAAAGGCCGTTCCATTGTTGTCTCCAACGGCTGCGTTTTCCGTCCAGTGTTACAAAGAATCTTCGTTTGGCCAGATGGTTTTCAATCACTCCTATTATTTTGAAATCATTCAGGAGGTTGTAAATGTAAAGTTTACTCAGCAGAATTCTATGGTTAACTGTATCGTACGCGGCTGTTAAGTCTACGAAGGGAAACTCTTAATGTGTACCGATAACCAGTTTCATGTTTGCCTCACTAGTTTTATTGGCTGGACTTTTTTTCCCCTCTTCGGTCATTGTTTCTGAATGATTCAGTTTCGCTTGATCCAGCCAAAGCTGTATTAATTAGTCCATTTGAAATTCATAACATTTTTAACGTTCAGGCAGTATTTAAATTAAACTTATTAACACCATCATTTTGATTATTTAGTGTAAGTATCATTTATTCTTATCTTGTAAAAAAAACAAACAGTAAAATACAGTTGACACAAGATGATAGTTATCGACAATGCAAACCACAGATAATACACTCACTAACTTACTCATCGACATGTTTACAGTTCAGGAAAAAATCATTATGTGCGGGAATGACTTTTTCCTGAACATAAATCTTAAATAAGTACTGATAATGATTTCTTCCCCAGTTTTTTTCCGTTAATAAGCTAGCTATCGTCACAGTGATTTTTTCCAGCAAGAGATATGGTAAAAATTAGTGGATATAATGAAAAAACTCATTTTGGCCAAAAGTGCACATAATGAGTTTTACCTCCAAACCAGCGATATATAGTTACATTTACCGTTCTGAAGATATATTTAGAGCCCGAAACAGTTGTCAACATAAATTTCTAACAAAAAACTTCATTTTAATACCATTAGGTAGCACTTAACGTCTAAAGGCACTGGCTTCTCGTTTGAGAACTTCGGGTTCCATTCCCGGGAGGTCACAATACAATATATTATGATTTTGTCAAAGTCTGAGTATTTCTGCTATTTTTCAACTGCTGCTGCTACAATTCTGCTTATATACTACTATACTACTGTTATTAGATTGGTGTAGTGCAAAAAATATAATTAAAAAATCATGAATCTATTGTACGTCTATAAAAAATATCATGATTGATTCTAAGATGAGCATAATATGGTTATCCACATCTTAAAGTTTGTATTTTTTTTTAAATATGAAGAAATTGTTGTTGATTATTCGCTTAATCCATTGGGTCTTTACACTGGATCAAATACATACTGAAAAAAACAACATGTCTTTTTGATCAAACGCAGTTCGAATCAGCAAACCACGACTTCGTATTTATACAAAGGCGGGCGCCGCTTTACGTAACTAGGCTAACGTGTGTACTGACGGATATACTTACATATTATAATTATCGAAAAACTACTGGCATCATTACGTGAAACAGCTTATACTCTGTAAATTCAGAGTACGTTTTGTATATTTTACGAGGATAAATATTAACTAAAGGTTTACGTTCACGACTTTTCGTTGAATAGATTCAGCGACCGCACCCGTGACAGGGGCTCACAGTATGAATAGATAACACAGGGATGATGTTCTACATTAAAGGTGTGTTTATACCACTATACACCAAATAGGCCATAATAGATAGACATTAGGTGCTGCCTAGTTTGTGACTTAATCCATTTCGTTGGCCAAATTTATACACTATTTTTACAAAGGTAACGATAGGCATTGTTGGCTAATTAGTAACATCCATTTTACTATTATAAAAATAATTATAATCGTTTGCAAACTGTTAAACGTAGTATGAAGGTATATCGTTACGTTACATATTATACATTGTATAACTATTAAAGTTTTGACTGTATAAATGTGTCTATTTCCAAAATTCGATAAGCATATTTATGGTCAAAAGCTTTCAAAACGCGTCAAAAATGTACGAAAGAAATGTAAACAATGCATTATAGAAATCGGTTAAATTGAAAATGTATAAATAAATGATGATATTAATTGAAATATATTACAATAATAATACGTAGTCCTGGTTTCACTTATTTTAACGTTAGGACGATTTTTCCCGCTTCAAATAGGCATTTATTTCCTCACAATTTAATGTATTCCTAGTGACTTCATTATAGAAATATTTATATCCACTTTATACAGGTTATGTACTTAAATGAAATCACAATCTTTTCTGATGAGCTAGGTAAATTTAATTGATGTATTTTGAATTATTATACATACCTTCAAAAAACAATTACTTACTTACCTTTCAAAATTTATTAGTATAAATATCTGTATTATTGTATATTATTCTTTACCAGTTGACAATCTCACTTTGAATAAGACGAAACCGGTATTTATTACAGTATTAAAATAAGTGGAACTTGTACTGCATAATTAATGTGTTTTTATTTTAATTAATAAAATCCATTTTTAGCAAGTATTGACAGATAACACCATAAATTAATAAATTAAGTGCTGATATGTCAAATTATATTTTGATTATTAATTGGTTTTATTGGATAATACAAATGATAGACTAACTAACTTCATTTATTTATTTAATTTTGCTGAATGTTGACTTTGCATCGCATCTTTTTCTCTGACGAGGATCCGTTGTTCAGACCATCTGTCCAATTCTATGATACGATTTTGCCGTGCTCTTCCATCCACCCCAATGTCAGGGCACATTTCAATTGTTCAACGTTTTCAAAAACACCTGCAAGTCAAAATTTTATTTTGTGTCACTCAATTTTGGGGCATTGCACCGCTATGTGTACAGGAACATAGTACCTATTCACCGTAGAGCTGCAAATCGTTTCTTCCTATGAGACCATCAAATCTTTTACATTTATAGTGTGAATTAAAAAATATACTACAATTTTATGAGATTCATTTATTGTGAATTATTATAAATGCACATTAAATTTAATAAACTATTAATTAATTAAGAATTTTATATATTTCTCATATGTATTTTCAAATTATATAATATGTTCAATAAATATTTTTAAGTCTAATGAATTATTGGTTGAATAAAAATAAATAGTTTTTAAATTATTAGCAAGTACAAGTACGTTATAACAAACATTTGGAGTGATCCTGACATCGATTAGTAATTAAGGTAATTCAATACTTTGTAATTCAATAATTTAATATCATTGGTTAACTTCGTCGCAATTGGATAACTTATATATAGCTTACTGGTTAGAGGATATGCCTACAAATCTCGGGAGGGCATAAGCTTAAATCCTGCTGGGTGTCGTATTCGTGGTTATATATGTATTTTCAAATTATGTATACTAATTAGATTTATTTAAAAATAAACTCTATCTAAATTACAATAAGAATGATTCTTACAGAATATACATAACCGTTTTAGCATAAATTACCTAAATAAATTATGTATGCAATGGTGTATCCTGATGATATATAAATATTTGAAACTCAAGGGCTTCAAAATAGCCCGAAATCGTAAACACAAATGTTTCAAAATTATTGAGGCCATTCAATTCAATCGATGCATCAGGTACTGTATTTTTTATATTTTAAATAAAATTCAAAACAACATTAATCTAAATAATATGAATCATACACTGGTGAATATATTACCCACGGAAGAATGGTTTCCGTGCGATTAATTTCACCGGAAAAAATAAGCCGAGGTATCACCAGTGATTTATATATTGACAGCCTATTATCAAAATATTTTTCACACAAACACTTTGAAAATAATATATCATAGCGAAAGCCTTTTATTTTTTTAGCCTAGTAATATTTAAACCACGTTCCGAATGTTTATTCAGCCGTTACTCATTTAATTTCATTTCCGGTGATATCAATTTTGGACAAATCCGCCAAACGAATTGAAAATCACGGGAAATAAACAGAGCTGTGTTTATCTGTGGGTTTATTATACATGGTGTATCTCAAATGAACATTAAAATTTACAAATTTCATTGTCTTCTTTTGAAACGGGAAAATTCCAATTAGAGTAGATTTTCTTTATTGGTTTTGTGGTGGACGTAATTATCGGAAACAAATTATTAAAATAAACATAATTTAGTGTCAGTTAGGTATAAATTATTTAAAATTCTTATAAAGAATTATATTATATTAACAACGCCTTTCACATGAGCGTAATATATAATATGTATAAAGCGATTTGATTGAACAAACCTCCCTCCCGAGTACAATCATCAATGAAAGTTTAAGTTAAGGTTAGTTTTTCTACTTAACAACAAACAACTGATGCTTGAGTGCCAGCTCAAGTTAACTCTAAAAAAGTCGCTCGCCGTATAACTTGATTGGTATTGCAACAGTCACGACTTGCCGCAGGAGTAAAAGGAAGGAAAGATGTGAATTATCGTGCTTTAAACTTGGCCATGACTGTACTCGGTCAAAATCAAATTTCGCCTATCTGACGCATTTGCGGTAGCAAATTATGTCACCTTATGAAGGCAACTGTATACTGAGCTTTGAGAACAGATGTTTTGCAATGAATACTGAGTGTGGTATGACATTAAGGGTAACGAGGAGATAAGAAAACCAACCATGTAGCCTCTTATCTCGCTAAGTGAAGAAGCAACGTTAGACCTTTCTTGGTCACGTGGTGTGGATGACAGAAAAGAAACTTAATCTATTTTACCTGATCTTCAAACCAACTGGATTCCTGCGTCGCTAAATACTTACTATAGAGTGCATATGGCGAAGCTATGGGGTGCTGGTATGACCTGAAATTGACGTCAGAAGACTGGCGGGTGACAGGGATTCTTGGTGGCACCGTGTGGTGACCATATGCTCCAACTAAGGGGCGAACACAGCCGAAAAAGAAGAAACTTGGGCTTAGTTCATCTTACCGTCACGTAGTAGGCCTTTTTGCGCAGTATATGAAAGCAGTTTATCGATAACTCCAAAAAGACGACGATAACATACCATTTTTACGGCGTATTGTTAATTGAGCATTTCTTTGTAACGGTGAAAAACAAATTTTGTTTAATTTGTCAAACCTCAGTAACTTCAGCCAAATAATATATTACGTTTGTTGAAAAGAATAACAATGGTATATTGGGTTATCACCGCCAATTCTGATTTGGATAAGATCACAGCCTACTTGTATTAATATTGTGTTTATATTAATTAATACAAAACATAAATGAACCCATATGACAAAGGCGATCAATAAAACCAAGATCTAATTAAAGTATTCGAACTATTTCGGTTTGTCTTGTGATCGAGCAACCCTTATGTGCAGGCTGTATTCATGTGGAGTCACGTCCCAGGCAGCCGCAGCCTCTGACAGGGAAAATTGCCTCTGGGAAATTCTACGTTCAGATGCCGGCGACGGGTTGTCAATACAAATTTAATTCAAAACAACAAGTTAATTAATTTTAAATACTCGCCGTTTAAAACTACAAGTTAATTAATTATCTCCATGCTTAACTGATCATTCACTATTATAATATATACTTTGAATAAATTTTCACTTTACAAACTTCAATGATAGTTGAAAGCATTTAGGTACATACCAAGATTTAGCGTTTGAGTTTATGTACATAATATAAATGTTATAATTACTAATATGTAGGTATATAATGCAAAATTATATGATTTTTTAATTAACAAGTAATAACTGTAACGGCGTATATAGCGTATATAGCTTCATATTATAGTTTTTGAAGATATTACATACTTAAAAGTAATAATTATTCAAATTTGCATTACAGTAGCAAACAGTAGCAATGAAAATAAACATAACATTGTTTTCCTTTCAATAATTCGTCATACGATTACTTTCTGAATGCGCTTCTACAAGGTAATGCTCATTTTTTACTTTTTTGAATTTCGTAGGTCACTTCTGCTCTTGGGGCATTTTTGTTATCACGAAGGATGGTTTCTGGCGTCCTAAAGAATTTGAATTTATATATATGTCGCAGCTATGACCTATTCTGGATCATAGCTGTTTCCTCTGGTCTAACCTATCAGGCACCATTAGCGAAAAGTGCAAGACTAGTCAATACGCTCCCTAAAGACGTAGAAATTTTTAATGATTTGCTGTGCATTTTGTTTTTAAAACTTCATTTTACTGTATAAAATTGTTTATGTTTTTTATCTTTTCTTCTTCTCTCTTGCGAGGGTAATATTTGTTATAATGTAAATAATTGCATGCTGTGAACGTCTTAAACCTTGATTTATTATGTCCACAATGTTTTGTTCTCTTAAATAAATATAATATATCAACTTGAAATATAGTACCTAAATTATAAAAATTTCATCAGACAAAAAATATGCTTCAAAATAAATAGTTCGCAACTTTTTCAAACAAATAAAACTATTTATATCATTTTAAATCCTACTTGATCTTCACTTGTCACAATTTTTCAATTATAAAATCCCACCACCGTAATTGTAATTTATAAATTTTACCAGATGTCCCCATTTTAATATTACATTGGACATTTTCTCAATACCCCTTGATAATTTATTTAAACTAAATCATTACTTTACTGTCATAGGTATATTATGCTTTTAAGTAGGTAGGTACAAGTATATCAAGATTATATCTGTATATGGATTATTATTAGTTTTAGAGAATATTCCCTTTTACACTCATCTAATATACAGATATATTAAGAACAACACATATTAAATTTATAATGGCAATAATTACAATATAAAGCTTTTATTTTTTTAAATAGTTGGTAGGTACCTATAATATGTGGAAAATTATAATTATACCACTAATATCAACACAATATGCATTCATATCCTCTGTAATTGTAATATAAAGTTTTAAATTTGAAACTTACTACCTCAGTATAATCTCACCCGACCGATTATAACCGTAACCAAAATTAGTATTATAAATGAACCAGGTTTACCACATTGATGGATATAATCATTGTATACTACGTTTGGTATTTATACTAAGTTAATGTAAATATAAAAGGAAATGTAATATGTAAAATGTATTGATTCTTGGAATTCGTTCTTTATTTTACATTAATACTTACAATGACAGATAAATTGTTAATTCGATTAATCAGTCACCTCTGAAAAAGCTCTGCCAATTCTCTTAGCTTTCTGGCAATCAGTAATTCAAGCAATTTTTCTCTTATAGATATAAAGCTTTTAGGAAAAGTGGGAAAAAGTTCAACATGAAAAAAGGGGTTTTTGAAAAATGTTACCAATGCAAGTTTTCCACCCTTCCGATTTCTTTTCAATTCAAAGTCTTTTTAGATGTTTGAATAAACGGCATCGTACATTATTCATTTAATACGAGTATAAGAAATGTTTATTATTTATGTATGATGCTAGGTAGGTACACATTATTTTAGTCTAATATTTTTTTAAGAAGTGTGACGCCCCCGTATGGTCCCCATTTGGGTGTGTCTTTGTGTACCTGGAGACGCCCGAATCGGTATCAAAGCCAACAAATAATAACGGCTGATTGCGAAAATAATTAAATAATGTATAATACCACTAATAAATAATATCTGACCGGCAACATTGTCCAAAAAAAACACGTATGGCAACGTCGCATTGTGCACAGCTCGCGAGTCCAACGGTTTTTTTTTTGGCTGGGAGATCGCGACAAGCAGCAAAATCGCGAACGCGTACATTTCGCCATCCGTAAAAATGTAACGATTATAATATTAACACGTAAATAAACTCGCCGCTTCCATCACAATTCCGGTGCCTCAATTATCCACCTCCAAATCCCAAACTCAGACGAAAAAAAACCATAACTAAAAAAAAAAGTGACACTTGAGGAATTTCACTTACCAAAATGGAGGGAAGTGATAAGTGGCGCCCAACGTGGGGCTACGCTTCTTGATTTTGATCGTCTGGAATCAAGAAGCAGGTGGAATTTCTTTCACCCGGACACACAACCCTGAGATCCAAACACCGGAATAGGAAACGGCGAGGAAGAAACATCCAGAGGCTTGCCTCTGGTGGCGCTCAACAAAGTATAATAATAAGCAGTAGAAATAGGATGCTGCCAAAGCCAAGCCAGTGAAGAAAAGAGCAGAAACACCCGGATTGCGAAGTCATGGCTCCCGATGTACTCCCGACCAACTGCATCCGCCAGCGAACTTGGCCCACGGACGAGTGTATCGGGCAAGACCCTGGCTCCAACGAGGGAAAACGGCATCAAATGCCCTGCATCATCAGCCGCTTGAGCCCTCTTCGTCAACAGCAGCGTGTCTGTGAGCCTTGCAATCAGCCCTGGCCCAGATGCACCATGATGAAGAGAGCTACAAAGCGGCCTTCTTCAGCTGAGCAAAGCAGCCTCCATCAGCGGAAAGCAGCCAAGCAGCATCCTCAGCCATTAGCATCATAGATTAGTTAGTTTTAAGTGTTTTGTGTTTGGAAGTGATGTATATTAAGTTATTTCAGTGCTCGAAGTGGAAAATTTTACAACCCGGAGCAGTTGTATGAGGCAGAATGGCATTCCGGTCCATTTCGGGCCCTGATATATTTTTAAAATTATTTTTATAAACTTTAAAGCCATTTTAAGTATAAAATTAAGTTTTCGCATATTATATTATTATAATATCAGTGCAGTGCGTGTAATTCGATAGCCGCGGCAGGGCAAGCGAGCAAAAAAGGGGGTCAAGTAATGCGCCGGTATGCACTTTCGTGAGGGATCGACTGATTTTCGGACGGTCGCTGTTGGGAAAGCTGGGTGCGACGTCCTCTCTCAGCATCCGCCCGTACGGTAGGCCTGGGAGCCGCGAACCACTACGCCCACAAAGCGGCGTAGTGCTGCATCCGAAACTCTCCGTTTGCCGACGGTCCGAGGGTGTTGAGAGGGCTGGGCGCGACGCCCTCCTCTCTCAGCAGCTTTACGGTGGACCCGGGAACCGCGAACCACTATGCTACAGTGCTGCATCCGAGTCTCTCCGGCCGCCGACGTACCGGTGGGGCTTCGATCCTTCAACGTCTAGAGACGCAACCACCCCTTATCAAGCCACCGCACTGTCCAGTTACACACGCTATCGTAATCAGCCCTTAGTTGGCCCGACCCCATTCGGGCCTTTCCAGAGAGGTGCGCTTGTGACGCCCCCGTATTGGCCCCCATTCGGGGTGTGTCTTTGTGTACCTGGAGACGCCCGAATCGGTATCAAAGCCAACAAATAATAACGGCTGATTGCGAAAATAATTAAATAATGTATAATACCACTAATAAATAATATCTGACCGGCAACATTGTCCAAAAAAAACACGTATGGCAACGTCGCATTGTGCACAGCTCGCGAGTCCAACGGTTTTTTTTTTTGGCGGGGAGATCGCGACAAGCAGCAAAATCGCGAACGCGTACATTTCGCCATCCGTAAAAATGTAACGATTATAATATTAACACGTAAATAAACTCGCCGCTTCCATCACGATTCCGGTGCCTCAATTATCCACCTCCAAATCCCAAACTCAGACGAAAAAAAACCATAACTAAAAAACAAAGTGACAGTTGAGGAATTTCACTTACCAAAATGGAGGGAAGTGATAGAAGGTATGTACTTATCTTGCTAATACCCACATTGACTTATAAATCAAATCTACACCTAATATTATATTCAACTTCTTGCCGTGGCATCCCCTAACAGAGATAGGCCACCATCAGAGAGACCATTGTTTTATCATCCGCTACACGGAACAATTCAACGTACCTGCTTTCGTAGCAATCACGGTGGTTTATAAGCCACGAAATGCGGCGTTGATAACAGATAACAAGTAAGGGAAGACTTTACTCTTGTACTCTCATAATTTAACTGAGGTGCTGCAGTTTTTTGGTTTGATACTACGCAGAACTTCTCGGTCATTTCTCATTTGTTTGAACAGGTTAACCTATTTTGTTATCCAATCAGTACAAGGTGTCTCGAGGGTGTGTTTATACAGCAACATTTTGAAAACCTCAACTCTGCGTGACATTACTCAGTTTATTGTCCATACCTCCCATACTAGAGAAAAGAATTGAGAGGGTAATTAACAGTGAACCATAATAATATGCAGTCTGAGATATCGGTTAAGGTCTTGATTGCTAAGGAGACGTCTCATTTTGAGAAAGACACTCTTTGCTATCTCAATTATTGTCTTTATAGCATTAAATGACTTTGTTTAAAACAATGTTGCTATTATTTAATTAACACTATTAATAATTTTACTATTCTTGAAGTTCATTTTTCAACCACATTAGGTACGATAAAAAATCTTAAAATATATTATAAACATACATAATATATATAATTTAGCAGGGACATCTATTTTTCATATATGAAAATGATGAATCATAAAAAATTGCTACCTACCCATTTATTTGTGCAATTTTTCACAAAATATCAACATGGCAAAACGATTTATCTCAAAATGTCAAACGCAAGCAAAAATTTTGCACGACATCTCAAATTTTAAATATTACACAAAAAAGTGATAGCATAACATTACGATATAAAAAAAAATTTAATTTAAGTAATACTTAGTTATTTTTAGTTTTAACGTAGAAGCAAAAAAATCAATGATCTATTATTTAGTGCTGAGTTCTACTAAATACTACTAACTAAAAGGTTATCCAATTGAAAATATAATATAAATGTTATAATGAAGCCGGTTTTCTGTTCAAATTATAAATTAATAATTCTGGTAAAACTACAAAATAAATTATATATTACATATGTGTCCAAAGTAAAATACAATGTCTTTACATAAAACCAATGAAGAAAAATGACAATTGTGTAAATTTAATTAGATAATATAATAAAATACAGTAGGTATATTGAGATTATAACAATATCATATGCCATATATAATCTCATAATTAAAATGGATACGTTATCAGAGTAAATTAAATATATGATTTTGAATTTACAATTATCTAGCTAGAGTTCATTTTTTAACATTACAATGCATTATATTTGTCTATATGACAATATGTATACGTACTCACAGATGCGTTTTAATAATATAACAACAATGCTGTAAAAAGGTAAAGTGGGCGTAAAACAATCATCGTCATTGTAATGTAATTAGAGTTTACTTTTCAACCACATTCATTTATCTGTATAAAAATGACAGTTTTATGAGTACTCCGTAGTATTATATTATATGAACAGGGATATTGTATTTTTAGGTCAATTCAATCGGTTTTAAATCAATCTAATTTGATTCAACGATGTTCAATATTCTTGCTGTCGTTTTTATATTATTGAAGCATTTGCCATTTCTGTATGCAAGAGTTTGTATGGATATTAGTGGTTCCTTTTATAGGTCACTTGAGACGCCATTACCCACCACGACTCCACATATTATGTTATACGGGCATTCACAATAATTAAGAAGTACTTGTCTTTCATTCTGCTACATACAATTTTCGTAAAAGCACAAACTCTCCTACAACCGTACCATTGATATGCTTCCACAGTTCTATACATTTATCCTGTAATATGCATGCAAGATGCAACAGTGCAAACATACCTCAAATATATATCTCAAAAATTGCTTGTTGGTAAAAAAAAAGTGTCACAAAGTTTCAATTTAAAAAATATATATCTATCGACAATACAAAGTTATATGGCGCACATAAAAATAAAAAAAAATGTGCTTCGTAATGTTTGACAACATGTTCGTTTGACTTTACTGCAATTTTCGCTCAATTTGGACTGTCAAAGGTTGCCAGTATGTGGCTGGAATGATAAAATACTGTGTCAATAAGTCATATATGGAAAATTTATTACTACAATTCATTTTTATGGCTTTTTTATTAGGGTAGTTTGACGGAATATTGCAAAATGGAACAAGCTAATATTAGCGTTTGAAAATGGTTATCGGAAAGTTTCTACGGAAAAACAAATTTATAAATAATTGTAATTGAATTACATATTGAATGAATATGAATGTAATAATTCAAATAATGCTATACTATACGTAAATAAACTATTTTTAAAATAAATAATAAATACAAGAATTGAGAGTATGGCATTCTCATGGTCCAGGGAGTAAGGCACTGGTAATCCATTCGGGTTTGCGGGTTCGATTCTCGATTAGGTCACAATAATATATTATCTACATAATATCGCTACCTGACAGCAACGTGGGTTAACACAATCACTGCTGACCTGTTAATTAATATTTAATTACTACATTTAAATATTATGTTAATTATATCTAATGGCCAACTAACGCAAACACGCGCCAGTCGCGGTGTCAGCACTAAATAAGTTAAGTTAAAAATACTAGTTTCGAAATAATTGAACATTAATCTTTGTGTCATACAAATAAATGAAATAGTCAACTACTTCTATGTTTATTTGTTTTTTTCTGCGGTTTATACTAGATGGTAATATTAGGATTCTTTTTATACCATTATTAACGGTGGGTTCTCTCAGATATTCACGACTGCTTTGAAGTTACATAACAATTTTAATAAATGCAACAGTGGCATTTTTCTTTTAAATGGGTATTATATTTTTTAATCTCAATAATCATTGTGTAAGTATAACTTTCAGCAATAAATTGACGTACTTATCTTAAAATCAACTTTTTCCACTTTATCTTATCTTTATTTATCTTTCAGGTATCGAAAATGTGATTTTTTTCAAAACTTTGGTGTTTGTGAATATTTGCAATATTAAAAAGAATAATACATAATATATAATATGTATATTGAACACTTACTACATAAACTCCATAAATAACATACATATTCATTATCATCATCAACCAGGATTGATCCACTGCTGGATGAAGGCCTCACCTAGCTCTTAGCTAGTCCACGTACATCCATAAAACATTATGAGTTTGTTAATCCAGTGAGGCTTAGTGCGGCTCTGTGGTCGTTTAGTATTGGATACCACTGTATGACTGCATTTTCCCAACAGTTTTTCACTCGCCTCACTGCTTAACGACCTGGTAGTAAGTACTATGAACAAAAATAAATGAAAAGTATTTGCACCTATTGGCATATCAACTCATTCATATCCATTTCATTCTGGACGCTGACGTTTTAACCGATTTTGAATTAACACGTTATTTTCATATTATTGTAAGGAATTTTCTTCGTGATTAGTGAGTATTTCGGTAACTTAAACACTGTACAGCGACACGTGGTTTATGTACTATAAGTTGTAAATATTTTTGACTTTTATCCGAATATTTACGTTTTTTAGCTGTATTTTTTTATATCTAATTAAGTAATTATTTTTCATGTAAAAAATGTAGTTATACTTATGGAAACATTATTTTAATTTTTCTATAAGTTCGGCTCTTCGATATACATAACCATTAGACTATTAATAAAGGTTTTATTATTTTATTTTACTTCATCCTACAAATAAAATTCGAGCAACTGATTATAAGATAGACCCATGCCGTTTCCTTCCATCCAGCTCCTCTTTCCGTCGCTAAGCCATGCAACGCATAAATTGCTCTTACATTTTCGAATACTGTGGGGTATTATAACCATATCGCGGTCATAATAACGCGGAGTGTTCCTCTCACGACTACCTGTCTGAAGATGTGTACGTATGCAATTGTATGTCAAATTCACTGTGAGCTATTATATCGGGAGCAGATGACTGTATCGCATTGAGATCAAAGTTATGCCTCAATAAAACACTTTAAAAATACGTGAATACAAGGGAAAGACAGAAGAAAATGGGTATGTAATTAAATTAGAAAACGAACGTATCGTATCGTATGATTTATTTAAATGTGCTCGTAAGTATCAAGTTGTACCTATCAAATATCTAATGGTTGGTCTTTGTGGCGACCAGGTCGGACAGTCTGAAGGGTTCAAGATAATACGTACAATTATTTATAATATGTAACGGTTGTAACCATAGCCCCCATATCCTGAACCGGGCCCCTAGCCGAGGATGTTTGGCGTGCCCTCTTACCTATCACTAAGGGTAAAGTCAGTGTTACGCGCTGCAGTAGCGTTATCCAAATGGCGTATTCTTAGCGATGTCTTATATTTTTTGTCTTATATTATGGAGTTGTCGAGTATCGGCACACAGTAAAAAAAATACATCGCAAAGACATAGTTTTAATTATTAATATTATTAAAGTAAAATAGCGCCTTTTTTTTACTGTTAGATCAAATTTGTGATCTGTATTTATCTCACTTATCTGGTCGGCTCGTCACGTTAGGGCCCCCAGGCTAGAGCCCTGTCAGTCCCATCCCCCCTTGTGGGGGCCATGGTTATAACCCGTATCAATATACGTGTAATTGTAATAATTGTAATTGTAAATAATTAATAATAATTGTAATACGTCTGGCTTACATGAAACGCTTCGTGATACACAACAATCATCGCCGTCGACTGAGGCGTCTACTCACGATCTCAAATGTACGTGACGCCACCGTACCAGCGTGCCCCTAGGATTTGACACAGACATCAGATCGTATAACTCAAAGAAGTTTTCGTCATATGCGAAGTCTCGCAACACGACGCGTCTGTGTGACTTACGGAACTTAACTACCAAAATATATCATGTGTCTTTTATAATATATAATAATATATTCTCCAATACCCACCACGTGTATACGCAGATTTTGGACGTCTACAACTGCGAACAAAAAAACAAAAAGACCGTCTTAATATAAAAAAAGTACTTCTCAATACCCTGGTTGTGAATGGTGTGCACTAGTCAGGCGCGCACATAGAAAAATGGTTTGGAGGATCCATTTTGAAAAAAAGATCCATAATATAGAAAGCGCCACTAACTTTTCCATATATCTCACCTACTACTTATAGCGTCTCGTCACTTCAACTGTAAAACCCCACACATTTCCGGATTTATACCCCGTACACAGGCGTTTTGAATCTGGCTATTATCACCTGGCCTGCAACAATTGGTACAACTACAGGTACTCACTTGCGAGTTGTTGAGGGCTGCCGCTTATCTAGTAGGTACGCATAGCCTAATGGTCATAATAAAATTATTAGAATCGTTAGTATCTATTTGTGTCGTCTGCGCTGTCTTGTCTTCTACATGGCACGTCCGAATATTAAAACAACTATTGGATTCCCCAGATGGTTGCATGAATTCATGTGTGCCATGGGTCTAATAGTCCACAATACCTACACAGTAGGTACTCAATACAGTTTCCTACTAAAAACTCAATTAAATAACAGAACCACCTTATACCTACGAAAAAGCTAGGGTACAGTAGTTCAGTCGGCCACTAACAGGAAGATCTACTCTTTACCATCTTATACCTGTAACAATTCAGTATAGCTGCACTCGTACAAATCACGAAGGTTCTTAAGTTACAAGATGTGGCGTATACGCACAATTCTTTGAACACTTAATTTTCATAATATGTAGTTTTCTAATTTTGATGCTACAAAAAACCTCTCCGTAGTCCAGTGCGTAGGGCTGGCCTTTCATCCCAGAGCCCTCGATTCCTATTGAGATCACAATATATTATGTACACGGTTTTCTTAAATCTTGGATCTTTGTGATTATTTAACTTAATGTTACTACTACATTACTGTTTAACTACACTACTATCATCAGGCTCATGGCCTGTTTTAGTGCTAAAAATATTTTTTTTTGTTCTCAGTTGCTTCCTATTCATTTTAAGAAGTCAATATTTCATTAGTCACTCTTGTCAGTTAAAATATTTTTAATAATAAATCTATATACGTATCCATATATCGAAGGCTTCTACTTTCCGTGATGTATATGCCCATATAATATGATGGTATAATAATAATAAAAATCGGCAGTAATAACATAATATGACAGATTATATCATATTGTGTCACATCTAATATCCTCGCTGAGTATTGACCATTGACTTTTTTATCATGTCAAAAACATCACTCTAACATCAACATCAATAAAAATCAATTCGAGTTAATATTTACTGTTTTCATATACCTAGTACCTACCGTATTGATTCCATCTTGGAATCCTATTTCGGTGAGTCTTATTTCCGGCGCGACTCCAGACTGTTGGGCTGTTAATGTTTACGAGTGGGGGATGGGACCTCTTCAAAACTTAAGTTATGTTAGTGCTAATAATACTACAGCTAGTTGTAGTACAGTGCTAGTTACACTTCACTACTCGAATACAACATTTGATATAGTTATAAATGTATTCCTATGTAAAGTTTTAGTCAATTATAATTCTGAAACTAAACTATCCACTATAATAATTTGTTCAATATAAATAACGTCCTAACCATCTGTCTATATATACAGTGAGATATGTTATATAATATAAGCCTACATCGAAAACTAATTGTGCTTGCACTATACATCGTTCAGAGGATGATTTTATATCCCAAAATAGCTGTTAACATCTGATATAAACACTACACATTAAACTTTGTTAGCCAAACGTATTTGGTTTCTAATATTAATACTATCGACCGAAGGTACTTGATGGAATTTGTATTAAAATTCTAATGAATTCAAGTTTTGTACTACTCGATTTGAGAATTGAATGGAATAGTACAGAACTTAATTCTATTAGTATTTGTTTTAATTGGACTAAGACTACAATATGTAGACAGTATTTGTCAGTTTTTAAAATTCAATTAAACCCTACCTAATTCAAGCCAGAGTAGGTAATATTAAAAAAATATTCGTTTGTCTATTATGCAATATCTAAAATTATGCAATTAAACCACACATCATTTTAGATATTTTATAGATAGAAGAATATTAGATCGATTATGGTTTGGTTCAGACAGGGCTTAATGAATTTAAAAAAAACTAACCAATACCATCTGTAATATGTTTTCTTAAAACTAACCAACACCAGCACCATCTGCAAATTATACTCTTAGTTATATGAAAACAAATAAACATGACTGACAAAGTTTAATGTGCACGGTGTTGAATCTTAACAGCCTACTTCCACCCCTCATCACTGATCAACATTAATAAATCAAATAAAATTATATTAATCATTATTACTGATCTAGCTTTTAAGCTATCGAAAGTTTGCGATGTGATAGAGGTCGCTAAGCATATGCAATAGCATTGGGCTGGATATGTCGCTCGGTGAGTGGACAACCTCTGGACAAATACTGTCTTACAGTGGTACCCAAGAGGCACTAAGCACCTACAGTAACGCCCTAAAACCCGCCGGATAGACGAATCCATAAAGTTCAGTGGACGTACGTGGCAGCAAATAACTAGGGACCGAGAAGAGTGGGGTGAGCTAAGGGAGGCCTTCACCCAGTACTGGATCAACCCCATCTAATGATATTAAACAAAACTATTTGGAAAAATACTTTTATTTGATGATATAAGACGGGGGCAGATATTTTTTTTACGTTCCGCTACTGGAGAAAAGGGTTACTATTATTTTAAGAAAGCAGAATAACAGAGATCATTGTCAAAATACACTTCAAATAAATTGTCACGGTTTTCCCTTTTCAACCAAAACATATGGAAAAAATACATGGTGGACGTTTACAGGAAATAAGCTAGTAATTTATATTCATATGGTCTATCGTATCGGTAGAGTACCGGAATAGTGTGAAGTGAGGCACGAATCGCCACGTTTCGGTAAATAATTTTGACGAGTGTTCGCCCAAGCTGATCTCACTACTAAATCAAATTACCAACTGAAGTAGATGTTGCGGCATTTAACTAATTGAATCTGCATCTATTATAGGCCAAACCAAACAAAACTTTGACTCCATTCCGCTCACCCTATTTCAATTATTATAGTGTACAGGCAAAAAGTAAGGGATATGTATAATGGCAATGTTTAGGTGTAGTTGGAAAGATATTTGACGATTCCGAATTATCTCACATTAGTCTCAATCTAGCACGGCCTTCGTCGTCCGGTGCTTAAGGTGTTAACGTTTTACAAGGGGGCTCCGGTTTGATTCCCTATGAGGTCGCAATATATTTAAGTACCATACATAATTTGAGATATATTATATAACCTATGGAATTGGAAAAAAATCGACATTCAGCAAGATTTAAACCTGCTAGCCATGGGATTCGCGCCCATGTACCCTGACCACTAAGTTATATGTGTACTATCTAATTGCGATAAAGTTTACTAGTGGTTTTTTCCATACTCGCTGAAGCACTTTCTAAATTGCGTTACTTTTCGGCAAACGGCTTTTGTATTTTAAATCAAAGTGTTAATGATAATTATTACCTCAATTACTAACCGGTGTCAGGATCATATTTTTTGTTATAACGTACTTGTACTTGATAATATTTGTTAATATACTATTTTTTTATTCAACGAATACTACTGCTTTACTACATTACTATCAAAAGGTTTAATGGCCTGTTGTCTTGTTATAATATGCATGTATCTATATATAGGTACCTATATAATATATTATTAATTATTTAAATATAAATCTGATAATTAGGTTGATCCTTACTGAAATAAAAGGTATGGTATTCAGACCCGGTCGCGTATTGCCAATCCTTGTTTATCAGAAAGCAAGGCAGTAGCAATTTTCGCGCGCCTATACTATCTATAACACCCACGATGGCCGAGCGGCGTATGCGTCGGCTTATAATATCGTAGGTCCCAGGTTCGAATCCTGGATCTGACAAATACATATATTGTTTTTAAATTTATGTTTGGAGTCAAAGTATGCACCAAATAGGTTGAACAAGTGGCTAACATCTATTTTTTATGAAAACAAAAATCTTATAATTCAAAACTTTCACTCTGTGGAGGCCCATATGATTATATTAGGATTGGACATGGTCAAAGGAAGAAAGATATCAATGTAGTTTTTGGCAACCGTAATTCAACGTCACCCATACAGACTACAGCTACAAACCCTACTAATACAACGTATAGTTCGCGCCTAATGCTACTGCAATGTAATACGCTAATTGTGTCATTAACTTAATTGATTACCTACCTAAATACCTACCTCAAATAAAAATGAAACATAGACGAATAAGCAACTTAAAATGGTAGATTACTCACCAGAAAAGTACGAACTGTGAGTTCATATCCCACTCAGTCAACGTTTTTTCATGGATTTTTTCTGAAGTTTTTCAAAATTATGTATTTTCTATAATAAAAATAATTCCTTGTTTTCCATTTCTGTTAGTCACTTTTTGAACTAACCACTTCTGAAATATTATGTTCAAAACAATGAATACTTCGATATGAAGTGCTAACTTTACAGCACACCAAGCAAATTTCGCCTTTTGAAAGCTCAGCCAAAATACGTCAAGCAGTGAATTCGTCTCACACTAAAACTATACATTAGTTTAATTACCAGCCATGTTTGTCAATTAAACTTTACCACAAGACTCGCTAGTTTGCTTAAATCGGAAAACTTGCGGCAATTGCAAAGTTATTTTAACATTATTTACAAACATTCCTGATAGCGTGAAATTTATTATCCACCAATGGAACACCAGCGCGAAAAATACAAATAACGTTAAGCAGTGGCGTTCCTTCAATTAAAAAAGGCGTCAAAAACATCCACAAATAAACACAGATGCGTATTTGTGTATGAAACTTTTTTTACCACTATCTATTCTAACAAATAACAACTCAAAAATCAATAAAAATAAGTCTTATTAAGTCGTATTCTAAGAGATAATTATCCCGGGATATAAAATGTTATGCGTGACTTTTTTACGTGGGCCCGTATGGCCGCGTTACCTGCTTGGCGGGATATATTAAGACGGTGATTTATATTTGTATTATATGAATGCATACAGAAATTTGCAACATCAGCATTACTACGCAGCAAACCAAGTCATGGTTTCTTTTATTTTGTTAACTGTCAATTCATGGTGGAACTGCATTGTATTGTTGTTTTTATTTAATAAAACGCAATTTTTTATAGTACTTATTCCACTTTTAATTAATATATTAAGACCTGTTTCGTCCGCCTCAGTGGGACATTTTCAACTCAAAATGTCCCACTGAGGCGGACGAAACCGGTCCTAATATATTAATTAAAAGTGGAATAAGTACTATAAAAAATTGCGTTTTATTAAATAAAAACAACAATACAAGTCATGGTTGACGTATTACACGCCTACTAGCTGTAAAATGTCATTGATTACGAGAAATATTTTCGACGAATTGCCGAAAGTCAATGTAAGTATATTATACAATTTAATATAAGTATAATTTAATAATTTTAGTTCATTTTTAGGTTTAAATAAACTCCAACGTGACATAATACAAAAAAAATGTCAGTAGCACAGCTGCTTTGAAGCGGCTGTTAAGTGTTAACTTGCAATTTAATTTTAAATGATGTTATTTCAGTAATATAAGATTTATTTTTTAAATTATTAATAACCATGTCCTTGCTTTTTTGTACATGGTGGTTGTTAGTAATTTTGAACAATCACAAACACCCAGGCTTTGAGAAAAACACATATAAATATTGTGTGTCCTGACCGGGATTAAACCCAGGAACTCTCAGGTAGAAGGCAAGCGCCTTACGCACTGTACCACGAGAGCCGCCTATTTATATCACCACTTGATTCAAAGAAGTTTCACTTATATCGTACATGACGTTTAACACTCACACAATTTTTATGAGGCAGGCACAGATTTAAAAAAAAGGTGAAATTTTATATAATTATCGTTTCCACTAACGTTTCCAAAACGTCATCATGGTTTTTTTTTCTAATAACTATGTACCTGCAGGCAATATGGATTAAATCTTCATGGTTTTCATATATCCATGTACTCCAAACTAAACAGCTAACATTTACATACTAAGCAGAGGTTTTTTATTGATCGGGTTATATAGGGCTCAAACATACATTAGTTTATGTGACATATAAGTCTCTGTTCGACTCGATTTCGAAGTTTTGTAGGGGGTGCTATTAATGGCCATAACGTCTACATTGTATAAATAATTGTTGAACATTACTCAATCTCTAACAGGGTATTAAGGACCATTTATACTTTAAATCTAGATAGTCGTATTCCAAGTAATGGAAAATCGATAGAGAGAGCATAGTTCCATAAACATGTATCTGAAAAATACTTACAATATATAGTTTAGAGACGTAGATGCTCAATGCAATAACTAACTTTGAGGCCTCCTACGATATTTATTTTAAAAATAAAACCATAATTTCTAATTTACAAAGTATCTACTACAAAATATCAATTTATCTTTTTCCTATAGAAGCATGTTGTAAACAAAAATTAGCATTATGAAATAAGACAGTAGCGACACGTCATAATAATATTATTATTGGTTAAACTGATTATTAATTGTTTGAGTATTTTTATTGAGTATTTACAACAGGTCCCTTTTTATGTTAGTTGGAGAGATTTTGTTATGTTTTGATTAATATTTTATAGGTACTCAATCAATAAGAATTATACATCAGTTTCAGATATTATAAGATGGTCCATAGATACTTACCATTCAGAATTCTGTCTATAATTAAGTATACGATATGATTGTAATTCTACTTACCTATTTATAATTTTCTTCTGTTTTTCCATTGTATTCCGGTAGTTTTTATTACGTATTTTAATTTTTTTTTATGAATGTTATAAACTGCAGAAATGAGCATGAAAAATAAGTGCTCAAAAGTGCTTAGTGGGAATCCAAGGTCTATTCTGAGATGTAGGCGATATAACGATAGAAAAAATCGTTGTTTTCTACGTGGACAAATATTTATAATATTTTATGTCTACACCGTATTCTGTAGATACCTGCCGTGATCATGCAATTGGCCCTTTCATTTTGCCAAGGAATAATTAATCGTAAAAAACCATTTAGCGGTTCGCAATTAAAATAGTTATCGATAAAATTGTGTTTCCATCTATCAAACATAATCACGTAAATGAGTGTTGGCATGTCGATAATAATCCGCTTAATAAAGCAAAGTTTTTATTTTACTACTGCTTCATAGCATTTTTTTATTTTTGTGGCGTAGGATATAAACATGCATCGGTGTACGGAGAACTTTAATGTTTTTTTACGTCGTTTTCAAATTTTTACAGCATAGTTAATGCTGTAGGGAAATAACTATTTCCCTCATTAAAATTTGGTTTTTAGGTTCAGTGCAGGGAGAGATGAAAATAATATTAATAAGTTTTGAAATTTTGCAGTTAAGGGGTCGTTAATAATACGAAAAGAGGTTAACGAAAAACCATTAAAATAAAAATTATATATTTTACAACGGCCCAGTGAATGATTTTTCCTCGGAAACAAAGCCTCCATCCATAACAAGTAATTACTTAAATATATTTTCTTCCATTATAACCATTCGCCAACTTATCACATAGGAGATTAGTAGAGGAGATTTCGCAAACCTCATAAATACCTACCTTAAGCCAAAAATTTGTTTTTTTATTGAAACGCTTTGTTTTTGTTTATCGGTCACTGTGCATGGTTCTTGGACATACAATACGTGTAACTATTTTTAAAATACTGTAAATTGTATCCACATTATAAAGAAATTTTGTCATCATTTTGTATAAAAACTTTGTTTTTTTATTTTTAAATTTCGAGTTTATATTCAAAATAAAAATTATACGATTTTTACTGTCTCGTGAAAAGAAGGTATTTTGGATTTGTGAGGTTTACACGATGATACTACAAATATACATACTCTATTTTTGATCAAAATACTACATATATTGATTTATTTTCAAAGCTGGAAATAGGACCAGAACTGGAACATTTATTTTAAAAGATGTAAGAGAACTATTTCAAATGGGTTTCATATATATTTTTTAACACTAAACATATAAAATTCTACTGTTAATTTTTTTCTATGAGTGTGAAAAATTATCGCTATTTATACAAAAAAATAGAAAAATATAATATACCTACTATTACTTTAGAAGAATTGTTTTGTCTAAAAATACAATTTTCATTACAACAATTGAATTTATAGCATTAATTATATTAAAGATAATAACATGAATTATTAAAATAAGAGAAACAACGTATATCAATATGACGAATTATGGAAGAACCTAGATAATAATAATAATATACAACTCTGATATTATTAATATACAAAGCTTATAGGATAATAATTGATAATAGGAAAAAAAATACTATAACACAATATAATATGTTATTTAATATGGCTCGTATTTATATTATATCCAAGAATATAATATTACGTTGATTCAATGATAAGCTCTTCGTGTCGTCTGCAATACTTGATTCTACAAGAAACAATTTAAAAATAAAAATTATTTGCCGCCTTTGGGTGCATTTTATTTCCGTATCTGAAAATGCAATCCGTTTATTTTCCGGAAGCAAAATTGCATACGTGAATTTCCACAGATTGCCGCGAGAAACTAAGTTTTCCGCATCCCGTCTTATAGGATGTACTCTTAGATATACCCATTTCATAAATAAATCTTTCAACCAAAACCTATTTACCTTAGTATAAGACCAATTTCAATCATAAATATTTTAGATTATAATAAGATGATAATATGCTATTTTCTATATATATATAAATATCAACAATATTTACATTAATAATTGTATTATTTACGCCGCTTGTGAAATAAACACTCTACACAGCTTGCAAATGAATAAAGTAATATAAGTTAGCGGTTTAAAACGAAGCAATTCGAAAATCTTATAGAAAAGATAATAATATGACGTGTATCTACTAGCTTTTTACTGCATAATACATATATTATAACAGTTTTATAAAATCATATAGACATAATATATACTAAAACGTTTTCGTTTATATTAAAGCCACATTTTATGTCATACATAAGAAACGGATGAGTTTTTTCAGGTTAATAGTATTTAATCAATATTTATTGTGCAATTGCAAGTGCAATAATTACGTTATAACGAAAATATAACGATCCGGACGTCGGTAAGTAATTATTAAAGCACGTAATTGATACCTTGATTTAAAATATAAAAGACAATACGACTGCTTAATTCTGCAAACCAGCCAACTGCACTTTTGACCAAAATGAGATTTTGATGGCATTTTGTTACAAAGCATGTTTTCTATACTCACACAAAATTTCAAACACCTAAATCTATAAATAAATGCTTTATCGTTATTCACACAAAACAGCCAACTGCAGGCGCCAAATTTCCAATATCGTGAATGCAACTCCGCTCTTTATATAAATAAATATAAGGGAAGCTATAATAGTGTATTAATTCATAGTGCAGCTTATTTCGAAAAAAAATTCAAGTGTATTTTTGGAATTGTTAAATTCCGCACGATAAAATTATTACGTTTTTTTCTCCTTCCTGAACAATTTTCCCAAATGGAGTTAGCCGGTTTGCAGATTAAGCAGTCGAATATCCAAAAATTAACGCAATTGGTAAGCATTTCAAGATTTAAAAACAAATAGTTACTTTTATAGTAGGTAGATAGGTTGTCTTTAGTATAATATCATTGTTTGACTTGTAATTTGAAAAAAACTTAATATCTCGTGAGTACCACTGAATGATATCAACCGATGTAAAATATCTATACTTAATAAATAAATACGTATCTATGATCACTACATACCAGAATGACAACTCATCAAATGAGTAAATACAGAACGGGATTCGCAATTTACAATCCGGCCGGCTGACTTCTATTTACCGTCCATATATTTACCCAGAAGCAACTTGAACAAAGTAAAATCGGATGTGCATAAAGACCACTGTTGTACACGTCCCATGTACCAACATGAGCAAACAATCAACTTACTGACCGTCCCCACATTTCATACAGCTTACTGGAAACTTTTCTACGTCGGTCAAGCTGTACGAAAGCTTTCATTCTTGACCTATTGTTATTACCTAGCTCTGCATTACTAGACGTTGCTAACATATTGTCTTTTGTTATGCACGAAGTAAGCGGTAATTTATAAACCTTTTACAAAATTTTAAAATGGCGGACATAAAACAGCTGATATCATAATAAGATTTTAACTATAATCGACATCAATCATTGTTTTGCCATAATAGGACAAGCTTTTAAATAAATTCGCATAGCTTTGATTCGTACATTGTTATTGATATTTCGTAAAACAATTCAAAAATGCAGTTCATTGATATGAAGCAGTTTCACAACACAAGGTTTTGGAAAATTACTACTAACGCATTATTATATTATTAAGTTTATGCTATTTAATTTGTCAATTTTTTGTAACCTGGGTTTCACCTTCCGACATCTTCAGATACTATGCACATTCTTATTCTTCTTCTTCGGCCATATCCACCGCTTAGTTGGAGCATATGGACACCACGCGGTGCAGCGAATAATCCTTGTCGCTAGCCGGTTTTCTTGTATCGTTCCAGGTCATACCAGCATGCCGTAGTTTCGCCAAACACACTCTACAGATAGTATTAAATTTAGCGGTTTTCCATGATGCCGAATCTGGTTGGCTTTCCGGTTCTCTTCTGGGATCCGCAGCACATGGCCGAGCCAGGTCCAATGTCGCCTCTTCACTCTCAGCATTTCCAATGGCAAATTCACACTAATACAGAAGACAGCTAATTCTTGTTTATATAACAAATTGATATAATAAAAAAAGTGAACACCGTATTACTAAATGAAGAAACAAACATAAAAAGCAGTGTTGTTAATTTGTAATTTTCGTTTGCTCATTCGCTGCTGACTAGACAATGATTTTTTAATTACCACCTTTAAACTACACGTTAATTACATCGATTGGCCGCCTTGTCATTACGCGCCAGGTACGTCGTCTGCGTCCAAAGTATTAATACCGTAGATGCCCACTAGTGGCAAGGGTTGGACGTAGGCTGTTAAGATTCAACATAAATAGTGCACAATAAACTTGTATCAGTCATATTTTTCATTGAACTAATAATGCAATAATTATAGTTAATTTAATTAGTTAGTAAGTCAACTATAATAGCTGGTTAGTTTTTAATATTAAATTAAATCCTACCTTAACCTAACCATAATAGTTTATGTATGCGATGGATGATTCGATAAAAATACTGCACACTTTTTCAGTCATTCTTATTTGTTTTCGTTGAATCAAGATTAGAAACGATGTTAGTAGGTTTAAAAAAAATCATTATGCACTACCTAAACCAAATCACAGTCAATAAAAATATTTGTGTATTTATAAAATGTCTAAAATTATGAATGGTTTAATGGCACGGAGATTTTATAGATAAACGAATATTGTTTGCCTATTATCTATTTACTTCGGTTTGGATTATGAAGGGTTGAATTGAATTTTAAAAACTAACAAAAACTATCTACACATTGTAGTCTTATCTCAATGAAAACAAAATAAGTTTGACTGACAGAGTTTAGTGTGCACTATTTATGTCGAATAACAATTGTCTACTTCCACCCTTCGACACTGGTATATAGTCATAAGTACTTGACATACACATAAGTAGGGAATCCAATCCCGGGATCCCGAGCTATTTTCGATACCTATGAATCCCGGGATTGATAAACATAATCCCGGGATTTCGGGATTGATTTTTTTATCAATTTTTATGGAAAATATAACAGAAAAAATACTTTTAATACAAAATAACTACATTAGAAATAAACTGAGTTTGAATGAAGTTTGATGTGTAGGTTGCCGATTCATTTTATTTTTTCACATAGATTATTAAAAATGAGAAAGATTGGTAAAAAAACAATGCTTCGCACTTTTAACAAAGTAATTCCACCATGATGTCATACGTTTTACGGCAGTTTCATATTTGGCTGACTAATTAGATTTATGAAGCGGAAAGGCCATAAGTACGCCATGATTATTTGCTTTACTATTTTAAATCTCGCTGATCTATTCATTATGTCTTTACTATCAGAAATAGCAATCTCATATTAAATTCACATTATTATTTATATTACAATATTATTTACTCCATTAAACTTGTGTATTTCCAAGATTTAACGTATACAATATTAACAATAAATGTCTTAAATAGTATAAATTATACTAGATTTATTTTTGACCGATTTTATCAATATTATTTGTAAATATAAAAATTTTATATTAACAATGGAAAAAAATCCCAATCCCGGGATTGTCAAATTGTAATCCCGAAATCCCGGGATCAGAATTTTGGCTCGGGATTGGATTCCCTACACATAAGCGAGCATTGGCGCACTCGAGCTCTCGCATTTAATATTGGGGGGGGGGGCAAGGAGGAGAAAGTAAATTTGTCCCATAGGCTCTTTTTCTTCTTCATTATTTTACTTATTATTTTTACATATTTTCATAATACACGTCTGCATATTTGTACAGTTTCTCCTAGTTTTTACTAAATTGGAGGCATAGTGGCGAAAACCGTTGAGCGTGTCATCAGCGACTGGCGGATTGGAAGTGACTAATAGCGACCATGCTGGACATGTGCGCCTTGTATGCTAAAATATTAGTTAAATAATATCGGCTGTGCTACCCGCTTTGTCTAGATAGCTACAATATTTATGCCGAAGAACCGAGAATTTTTTGACAGTTTCATTAGGGATTGGGTTTCTAAAAAACCCGACATTACAAATTATTATTTTTTTGCCGTGCTTTTATTTATCTAAGCCTAAGGTATAGTTTATTGGCTTTCAATTTCAACGTTTCAATCATTCTGATAAATTTTATGTTTGGGGGGTGCCAGGGCCCTCTTGGCTCCCCCCCCCCCTTCCCTCTGGGTGCGTCACTGTAAGCAACCGACATGTTTTTGGATGCTCAGATTATTGTCGTAAGTATCAATCTAATTAACCTGAAATTAAGTCTGAAAACCTCTGAAGAATAAGTATTGGGTATAATAAATACCAACATACCTTCTACGTACCTTTTCTGTTACTTTTATTATCGATGCTATGACTGTGACGGTGCTTCGAATACCGTGTCCATTGGTCATCCACCATTACCAAAAATCTGCACAATAATTTCGTCGTCAGTTGGGTGCATTTGCAAGGCTTCGCAGTATCGGGAAACACAACACACAATACCAAAATGTAGGTACCTATAAATACAAATAAATACATCTCGTATTATTAACTATTATAGATAAAAAAGTACTTGCTTTCGGTGACTATACGTAGGTACCTATAGCAATTATAACAAATTTGTGCAGTGTATTTACCATACGATAAGTAGGTACATCCCAAAGAGGTTGGACGGTCTTTAATATACGACCATATATTTCCGATACAATATTTTACGGTGAAGTGTGATACGGCGAACTGTATACGTACACATTTCTGGACACGAGGTTAGATAGGCCTCAGTGGCCAAGGGAGAAGGTAAACTATAAACTATGTGTAGATTTGACATACGTAGTGCACACTAAACTCTACCAGTCACGCTCATTTGTTTTCATTGAGACTACTAGACCCTAGACTACCATAAAAATAAAAATATAAAATATAAATTAAATTCCGCGTGTTCGGACTCAAACTCTACCCCATTCTCTTGTTTGCGTAATTGTAACAGAGTAATGGGAAGTGTGTTACCTTCTGGATGGGATTGTAAGAATGTACGATTCTCGAGTGTGTAGAATTAATATCGAATAAACTTAACTGCGTCATAAGGAATATTATATTATTTATAAGTACTTACCCATTTATATCTGACTAGCAGAGCCAACTGGCGGCCGTCAGTCTATCTCGCTAGTATCTGATTATCTGCTCATCTTACAAAAGGCAAACAACCATTCCTCGGTAAAAATATGTATGCTTCTCTTTTTAGCGAAAATGGTAATGTAATGGTTATTATCGGCCTTACACGAGGTCGTTTCGTTGATCGATATAGATTCACTTACCTCACTTCACAAGTTGACAGATAATAATCATATTTTTCAATATCAAAATAACTGTTTAATCTAGGAATGCAATTATGTTGGAATCAAAATAATTTTGACAGCAGTAAAACCCAAACAAAAGAACATCAAATTGAACAACATCGAATTCAAAATATGGAAATTTTATGTTAGTCTATGGTAAACATTCGAAATTTGAAATAACAAACAGTCATACCTACTTAGTATTTTATTCAGTAATCTTATAATGTATGATATCAACTATTATCTGTAGAAAATTGTATGTGAATATTGATGGTTGGGTGCCTTTTGTAATAAAAGTATTTTTTGGGAATCTCGAATCTCGGGAAGGTAGACACTTTTTTCGTCTTAATTAATTAAGCATTTTCAATCTTTTGTGTAGTTTTTTGTTTTATAAAATTATAAATTAATGCGGCCATGAAAATTAATATCCATATACCACATTTACTGAAATCGCCGTTGTATTAAGTGTAGGTAAGTTACCAACTGCTTTATAATGATGTCCAAAAAAATGTTACATTAGATTTACATATAACTTCCCATAAAATAAACACAGCGAAACAAAATCCTGACGGTAAATAACGCCAAGATTGGAAATCAAATAATAAAAAAAAAACTTTAATCGATAACTGCGTTACGGCGGTCATTTTATGCCCACAACTCCATGAGATCTCAACTGATCCCGACAATTATAAACAAATTCAAATACTATTTGTTTCCCAATATTGCCTAGAGCTGAAAAATATTGTTTTGCGTCTTAGTTTTTTAGTGAACCACTGAAACTTTTTTTATTATTTAGAGGTATTAATAATTTAAATTGTCATATTATTTTAATACAAAAAATCTTATATAAAATAATAGTAAGTAATAAATTTAACTTTGTATACTAAACATTTGCACACCGAATAGGAATATTTTAGCATATTTTTTGGAGCTTGGAAAACTTCGAATATTGAAAAATGTAAAACGAACATTGGTACGTGAAATATTAAAAACTGCGATGCAGCTTATCGCAGGATTTTACGACTCGCTAAAAGGTTCGAATATTTTGAAAAATATTGCAACGCTGGTCTTGTGGGAAAATGCTGAACATTCGAAATACCAATGTGCATTTTGTCAGGTTTTATTCGGAAAAATATGTAAGTGCATTGATTTATACGTGTTGACTTTTCTATGTGGTCTCTATATAGGCTGGATTATTTTCCATTGTGAGGATTATCATACTCTTTTAACACATTGACATTGTATAATGGTTGTGGCCTTTTCCGAACGGTCCGGTGACAGGTAATTGGACCAAACTTTCGCTGTGAGGTACGATCTTTGATTTTGCCTATACATTTCATTTTCCCCATGCGTACTCTCAACTTAAAGTAATGTAAACAGTTCAGTTAGTTAAATCCAAATATTTTGACAATTAATAGAAGGACCCTGCCACGAAACATTAAATTATTTAGCAAACGCGTGAAATATGGCTAATTTAGTAAAATTCACAAATTATAAGCTCACTCGGTTACATTACAGTTCCAATGTTCTTACTTACATAACAGTTACCATTTTTATGTTCATTGTGATTACTTACTCGAGTGCAATTATTAACGGTTTTACATAAGTTTTACGAAACTTTAAACTACATAATAATGCATAAGTGTAGTATTATTGATTGCTTATCTAATTATCGTGATGAATTTTCTTTTCATAGCCCATACAAATTGCCAAATAAATGTCTTAATAGTAATGTGAAGTTCTCTGCAAAAAAAACTGTAATGTGAAGTCACTACTTGTAGCTAACTTAAATATCAAGGCTCCATACTTATAGAAGAAGGGTTTTTTCAATACCTTTGGTAAAATCATACTAGAGTACCACTTGGGTAACTACACTTGAAACATTCCCAATCATAAAAATTAGTAAAATTTAGAACGTAGAATCCCATGATACACCCGATTAAAAACGGGTGTGGTTTGGTGGGGCTGTTAACTTAAATCTATTATTACTTATATCTAAGTTGTTAAATACTAAAAGAGGAATTTCAAAATAATATGTGTAAAGCTTTAGTTAATTATGACTGACTATACTATCGAATAACTTAGGATAAAAAAAATCGCCATCGTATTTATAACAATACACTTTTATGAAGTTAACCATCGTGGATCGATCGATCGTCAAATTTTGAGACAACTTTTGGTGAGCATTTAAAATAAAACAGATAAAAGCGACTGTAAAATATTTATATTTAAATCAAAGCACGTTCATGGCTAAAGAAGTTCCACAACAAAATAATTTTGTTTAAATACTTTTACAGGCAAAATCTGTCAGCTATCATAAACCCGAGTAAAGTTTTAAAGTATGCGACGCTTTGTTATAATCAAGTTTGGTAACACAGTTGAAACAGGTAGACGGATTTAAAATAAAAACATATTCCAATATTCTCGGATAAAATTACCAAGTGTGAAAATTTAGATATTTTGTATTTACGTGAAGCCAAATAATAATATTTGTATTCAAAATTTGGTTGGAAAGCTTTAGACAGAATTATTCTAGGACGTGAGATTTTATTTACTAACCTTCTAAGTAGATATTATATATATCTACATGTATTAATACATTATATAATACAGGTGAACCGATGTGTTATTGTAATCGTGACTATGGAATCCAATCCCGAGCCAAAATTCTGATCCCGGGATTGGCATTTTTTTCCATTGTTAATATAAAAAAATTATATTTACACATAACATTGATAAAATCGGTCAAAAATAAATCTAGTATAATTAATAATATTTAAGACATTTATTGTTAATGTTGTATATCTACGTTCAATCTTGGAAATACATAAGTTTAATGGAGTAAATAGTATTAAATATAGGTATATATATATATATATATATAATAATGTGAATTTAATACGAGATTGCTGTTTGTGATAGTAAAGACTTAACGAATGGATTAGCGAGATTTAAAATAGTAAAGCAAATAATCATGGCGTACCTACTTATGGCCTTTCCGCTTCATAAATCTAATTAGTCAGCCAAATATGAAATTGCCGTAAAACGTATGAGATCATAGTGGAATTACTTTGTTAAAAGTGCGAAGCATTGTTTTTTCCAATATTTCTCATTTTTAATAATTTATGTGAAAAAATAAAAGTTGAATTGGCAACATACACATGGATATAAGTCAAACTTCATTCAAACTGAGTTTATTTCTAATGTAGTTATTTTTTATTAAAAGTATTTTTTCTGTTATATTTTCGCTTTTATTTTATGTTCCATAAAAATTGATAAAAATCAATCCCGAAATCCCGAGATTATGTTTATCAATTCCGGGATTCATAGGTATCGAAAATAGCTCGGGATCCCGGGATTGGAATCCCTAATCGTGAGTGACTGGCTGACTAAGGTATAACTAGTTTGATTTTTTTTTAATTTGCGCCTTTTTAGCAAGACGTGGTGCCATCTAGCTAAAGCGACTTATTTTTAATACATATACCTGAGAAAAGAACAATTGTCATTAAACCATGCTAATAAGAACAAGCATCCTATTAAACATATAAATTCTAGGTAAAACGAAACATTACAAACTAAAATGCAGAGGGCGGTCTATAATATTGATTTTTTTTGAAATGACATAATATTTCAACACCTCATTTTACCTTGCTGTAAATAATAAATCTTTTTTAACTGTCCTAAATGGGTATCGTATAATGTTATCAATCGGCTTAATTCTTTACCACCCGTAATTTTACTTACGAAAAATCTTACCTAAAAACCGCAAGAATATGTATTAAATTTAATCTTCAAACTTGAAGAATATGCTAATAGATCGCACTTACGGGAAATTAGACAAAAATATGCTAAAATATTATTATATATACAGATAGTATTAGAAAATATAATTTTTAAATATAGAAACATACTAGGTATCTACCTATTCCAAAAAATCCTAAGGAAAGACCGTTAAACCAAGTGAGACTCGAATGTCACATATTTTAACTGTGCGGGTGTCTGTTCTGTCCCTTGATTTATCGGTTCTGTAATTAAATCGTTGTAATAATTGTATTTTTAATCAACACTGAATATACACAATATTAATTTAATTTAGTTGTTAAATTCTTCCAATTGAAAATAAATAATTATTTTTCATTCAGTACCAAATAATATACATAAAGCATTCACCCAGAAAGTGAAAGACGTGAGTTCGAGTACCACTTTTTCTAGATTTTTTTCTAATATTTATGTATGTTTCTGGGGGTTTTCAAAATTGCGTTTTGTCGAAAATATATAATTTTAAAATACCTCACCTGGGGCCTCGCCTCAGGCCGAGGAAAGTGGCGAGAACTTGTGCTTGCCCTATGACCCAACGTCGGAGCGTGACAGGGTGAAGTAGTAGTAGCAGTATACTTTTAGAAAATTTCGTTATAAAATATATAGCATGTATAGTAAAATAAAATATAACATGTGTAAGTAGTTCATGGATACTTATTGATCACTACGAAGATGCGTGTTAGGTGTGAAGTATCTTTTAAAATATATTGTTTGTTTACCACTATGGTGATAGTGATACTATGTAGCTAAGATATCAGGTGTGTCCAATATTCTTAGTGTTGAATTTATGACTTAGCCGATTTCTGGTAGCATACAAAATTTTTGCGCATTATTACTCCATACGCAAGCTTTGAGCTTTTTGAAAGGAAATGGGAAAAATATCTTTCTGTCACAAGGCGAAAGCTTTTCAAGGCAAACGCACATAGGATGTTTTGACAAGGAGAAAGCACATAAGATTTTTGACGTGAAAGATGTTTAAGGATAGAAGATTTTGAGCGACGTGTTATAACAAACTGTTGATAGAATAGAAAATATACCTTTTTTCAGTTTGCATGGAGGAAAAGATAATGTACAAATAAAGTTTCGGGTCTTCATATTGGTAAATGTCACAAGTGACAAGATTAAAATTCGATAAAATTGATTGTATATTAATATTTTTTACACGAAAGGTTTATTTTGACTTTGATTAAAACCACGAATTTTGTATATTTTCCGTTTTACACGAGATACAAGACATAGATGATTATAGATATTGATGTAACAAAAACCTAGGTGAAAATTTATGTAGGTAATAAGTATTGTCAATTTTTTATGGATACTTGGTCATTATTAGGGACTAACCACTGTTTTATTTGTTTATTCTTTGGTTACTATTAATTAAAAACTTTACGTTTGGATTAAAACTAGGCTAGTAGGTGCGCTAATTTTGGCACGTAATGTGGCGTATTTTGGTTTTAAACGCACCTTTTTGACAGTTTATCTTTTCAGATATCTTTTTCTTCAAATCATGCAAGAGTGAAAGTAACTGCAATAATTATTCTGATGTGTAATGTTAAAATTCATATTTTTCTATATTCTGTTGTTGGGCAGATATGTGAGAGTGTCTTTCAAAATTGCAAATATTATTTCATTAATAAACAAACGCTAAGTGTAAATGTGTTTAAATTCTCCGAATTAAAAAGGTAGACAGGTAAATAACCCATGATTATTTAACCATGAGATTTATCATGTAAACTTTCGAGAGACTCGTTGATCATGATAGAATTTCGTAATATTAAAAAAGAATGCCACATTCTTAAATTATGTATCAATTCAATTAACTATAATTTTTGTTTTAGTTGATCAATTATAATAGCCACCAAATAAAATTTGGTATTGCAGAATAATTATTGATATAAAATAATGATATTTTCTCTCATACAAAAATCTTGATATTTATTTAAACTGGGCACGTTATCAAAATAGATTAAATACATGGGGTTAATAATAAGAATGAAACATTCTAAAAATAAATGTAAATAAGAATGTAAGATAAGAAGAAGATTAATCTTTTGGTAAAGGTATTGAGTGTTGACTGTCAATTTTTGATGGAGTATAATAAAGCATATGAATAAATAAATATTATACTTTCTAAATTAAATAATACTTATTCTATATAATTTAACACAGAGTGTATTAGTATTATTTTATTTTAACATGTTTATCCACCAATATATTCCTAATATATTTTATTCACAATCTTTTATCTGTAAGCTTCTATATAGAAAAATGAGATGCATTCACAGAAGGTAAAACATTATCCGAAAATCAACAATCAATCAACGCCCATCCCACACGCTTGGATCCCTTTAGCTCGGAGCGTCAGAGATTTATCTGCATGCTTAAGATTTTCGCATAAAGCTGACAGTTCAAAATATTACTCGCCTTGATACTTTGACTATACATACAAATATATATATATATACGTATTGTACGTAACCTTACCTTGAGACTTACGTGGCGTATATCTAGGAAAAATCACCTGTGACTACGATTTCAGATTGGATTCAACCGATGGTGTCTTGAAATTTATTATTGTCAATATAAATATAATCTAATTCGTGAATTTATATTTATTATTTTATTTATTGATTATTAAGGTATATTAGAAAGAGTCCCCACATTGTGAGTGTGACCACGGAGAACATTATAAAGGGCTTCTAATTATCCTGTAAGTATATATATATGCAAAAACAGCAAGTATTTTAATGAAAGTATAGCAAGTATTTAATTAAAATAGTGGCAAGTATTTAATATTAACAGCAAGTATAAAAATGAGTATTAGTAAGTATAAATATAATCTTTATGGAAGTATTTAAATATGCATAGGGATTTTTTTGTTAATATGATTTCTGTAATATTTGTAGTAGAATACCTATATTTTTGATCAATTATTAATTCAATCTTTGAGGTTATTCGCATATCTTGTGTGAAATATCCATCTAGCTCTATTTTCTGCACTTGTGCGACTTCTCAGTTGATCTTCTTTTAATAATAATGTAAACATAAATAGTTTTTTCTTACCGATATTCATGAATGTATAGACTAATATACTTCATGTGGATATTGGTTTTATCGGCCCGTGTCATTTGAATAATGTTTATTTATTTTTACTGCTGATTTTTGAATATCATTTCTTGCTGTACCAATATTTTACATTCAACATTAAAACTGGCGGACATATACCGATACTTTGAAATAAATACTTAACATTCATTTAAAATTCTGACAGTTGATATTTAAAAACTTTTCAAAATTGTCTATTAATACTTGCTTCAAAAATGCACTCCATTGTAAAATCATGTAACATGTATGCCTACCCGAAGGCGTTTCACGTTATACCAGGCCAAACTGTAAGCTATTGAGTGGATTCATGCCTCGCCGGTTTCCATTGTGACCTGTTATATGACTAGTTCTGTGATTTAGTTTTGTGATAAGTATAGTTTTCTAATGTCTTTTATTTCTTTTTAAAAAAAATGTTTTACTTAGGTATTTATTTTCTTACTATCGCCATATGATTAAATGTTGGTATATTATAATATGAGAAGTCTAGTATAGTGCTAAAAGTAGACAATTTTTCAAACCGGAGTGCTCAATAATTTTTCGAAAATATTAACATTAATCCTATGTAAGTATATTATTCAAAAATAAATTGTTAATAATACATACAAATCAGTGAATTTAATTACTTTATAATAATTTACGAACCGGAACGCAATATTTTTTTTCACGAGACGGAGCGGTGCTACGGTGCACTTCGGTTCATTTCGAGCCCTGGTCTAGTAATAAGCTTAACGACTGAAGTGAAATCAACCATTCCTGTATAATTAACTTCCATCGATAATATTTTATATGGTTATAAATTTAAAAGTGTATTAAAAAAACAATTACCTACCTACTCACTAGATAAGAAAAAAATATTTTCAAGAGTCAAGCTAATGATTAAATTAGTAATAAGCCATTTTGGGTTACAGATGCAATTATAGGAAGCTTCGCAGTTGCGTTTTGTGAATTATTTTCAGGGCTTCGCTTAGATTGTTTTACATTACATTTCATTACTGTTACAAGACGGGAATAAGTGTTTTTTTATAATAATGTATTGATTAGTTTTAGATAAATATTACAATACAACATTGAAAAAAGTAACAAAAGCTGTCCGCACTTTCTTGTCTTTTATTGACATACCTACAATACAATCAATAGTGCCAACACAGAAAATTAATTAGATGTTAATCAGAAAAGTATTTCATTTTTTGATACTGTTCGGTTATGAGGAATACAGCGGAAAACACAATTTGAAAATACCCGATATACTGGATTATTTGTTAGTTTGGGTTAGTTTAGGTTAGGTTAGGTTAGGTTTGGTAAGGTTAACCTAACAAATAATCCAGTTTATCGGCTATTTTCAAAATGCGTTTGCCGTTGTATTCCTGATAACCGAACAGTACCCATTTTTTTTATAACGCGAAGCACGCTCACGCAAATGGGCTAAATAATATTTTCATGTTTTTTGTTGTGCACTGAGTTTACGAGTATTGTACAAGATGGATTTCAACTGTCGCCTTCATAATAGTTAAGCGACATTTGTATAATATTAAGTAAACTTAGGGGACTATTTTTAAATAATATATCTGGCCTAGGCTAATATAACATCAAATGCCACACTACTTCATTGGCCTACATTAAAGTTGCCACCACCACCGTTATATATGCACAGCCGTGGATATGCACGGCCGCCCTGAAAAGATTCAACTAATTACAAAAATCTTAGTAGAAAATAGTAATACATATTATAATATAGCATCCCTATAAGCAAAAGTCACCGCAGGCCACTGATATTATATATTATGCAAAATGGTATGGAAGTTCAATCACTTTTTTATATACAAAGTAAATATTTCATTCGAGTCAAAGTTGTTTTAAGTAGGTAGCCTAGATAGGGAAGTTTTTCTCTCATATTTATATTCGGAAAATAATCCGAATGAAATATTTAAGAAACGTAAAAAAATAATTTACTGCGTCAAATTCGCGCAAACATTTTCCATTTTCCATTCGATATTTTCACTTTCCCGCTTGAAAAAACCCAACTTGAACGTAGATACCATTCCACTAGCATTCCGATCACTATGTATACTTCGGATATATTATACTGCAGTTAAACTATATATATTTATATATTATAGTATAGTAAATTTTGCTCTCGTCATTTTCCAAAGCACATTAAAGTTTACATCATGGATATTTTTGATAAATTCAAAATTGCTTCTATCAAACTATTACATTATATTTCATAACGGGTGCAAAACAAAACTTTCTGGGTGCATGTGTTGTAGAACCGTCTTTTTATTTCTTCCAAAACTGCTCCGAGTGATATCCGTGTTATTTTAAAGCATTAACAATAACGGAAACATTTCAAAACCATCTAGCAAAGGTACCAATACAATGTCTTTCTTTTCTTCTCTGTGTATTGTAAAAAATGTGAAATAGAAAGAAATGATGTCTGAAAAATTTTACCAGCGCAATGCGCGAAAGAACCATAAACAGTTAGCGGTAAATGAAGCAAATAAACCATAATATAAGAGATATTGTGTTAAATTGAAGATTGTATTTGGACAAGATAGGTACCGGTAGTCCCAGAAGTACCCGACCTGACGTATAGATAGCGGTTGTTGTTTAAAAATAGTGACCATGATAGAAAGTACCAATTTTATGAAGCCTAAGTTTGAAGTTTGACGACGCTACGTTGTTCATTAATTATTTGTCAGCCATCAACAGTGAACGCTCTCAGTGAATTTGTAAACATGGAAAAAAATGGTCATAGTTATGTGAAACAATACTTTCATTTGAATGGCTTCAGTTCAACCAATATCAAAGCAGCGCTAGATTCTGCTCTGGGGGTGTCTACTCCTTTGTTTACAATAGTAACATATTGGGTGGCTGAGTTTAAACGAGGCTATACGAGCTGCCAAGACGAACATCGCAGTGGTCGATCAAATAAGGTGACCACGCCAGAAATGATGACGAAAATCCACAAAATAGTATTGGATGAACGTCGACTAATATTGCGCGAGCTAGTAGACATGGTAGGCATTTCAAAAAGTGCTGTACATCACATATTGACTGAAAATTTTGACATGAGAAAGCTGTGCGCAAGGTGGGTGACGCGATTACTCACAATGGAACAAAAACAGCATTGTGAGGATGTTTCAATCGAGTGTTTGGCAAAGTTTCACAGCAATAAAGCAGAGTGTTTATATCTATTCATAACCATGGATGAAACATGAATCCATCACTTTACACCTGAGACGAAAGAACAGTCAAAACAATCGACTGAAAGGGGAGAATCGGCTCCAAAGAAGGCGAAGACAGTTCCATCTGCAGGCAAGGTCATGGCGTCAGTTTTTTTGGGATGTGCGTAGGATAATTTTCATTGTTTATCTTTAGAAAAGAAAATCAATCAACGGCGTGTATTATGCAAACTTATTAAAGCGTTTGAGTGATGAAATCAAGAAAAAACAACCGTAGTTGGCAAAAAATAAAGTTTCGTTTCATCAGGACAATTCGTCAGTTCACACATCCGTTATCGCGATGGCCAAAATCAATGAATTAAAGTTCGAATTGCTTCATCACGCACCCTATTCGCCAGATTTAGCCCCCTCGGATTATTTTCTGTTTCCAAACATGAAAAAATGGCTCGGTGGTAAAAGATTTACCAACAATGAAGAGGTGGAGTCTGCGGTTGATGGCTATTTTGAGGAGCTCGACGATTCTCACTATAAACAGGGTATCGAAGCTATTGAACATCGCTGGAAAAAGTGTATCGACCTAAAAAGAGACTACATAGAGAAATTAAAAAACATTTTTTTGTGTTTTCTTTGTTAGGTTTGGTACTTCTAAGATTATCCTCGTAATCTAAGTATTTAGTAATATATAATTTAGGGCACGAGGAGCGTACCGGAGCGCATGAAATCCTAAAGATTATCGTTCCTTCTCGGGAAAAACTTAATTTGACCGTTGTAAAAAACTTACATTTTGAGCGCTGGTAATATGTAATTTATATTTTGAACCCTGTACCCTCTCTGTACCCTGCATCACGACAATAAACATCCACATCCAACTCCACACCCCTGCCTTTATCTACGCTCATCACCATTTATCTAATCGATACCCAAAACTGTATCCTGTATCAGTGTGCATTTATTATTAATATTTACGCATAGTTCTTGAAGATGTCGAAGTATTAAGCCCGGTAAAAAATTACTCAAATGGAATAGTAAAAAACTTAAATCAATTAGAATTTAAATTGAAATTCCATCAAGTATTAATTAAAGAAATATTTCTGTTTCGCTCACAATTCGATAAAAAGAATCAAAATGACTTTTCTCGATCGGGCCGGATTATAGTTTGCGAGCCCGCCCTTGTAATTTGACCATTAGGCGATCATTTCATGAAACGAAATCTACACGTCTAATCTTTCGGAGTGAAAATGGTAATTTTACTTTGAACGGAATTGTGTCTCAGTCAGTCAGTTGGGAAACATTGCATGTCGCTTCAATCCCATAGAAAGATTCTTTTATGAAACTAGGCACGCTAACGGAAGTCTATTGTTTGGCTGATGAAATGGAAAGAGGTCTTGTGATTCCGCTATTAAATTTCCTTTATTATAAGTTTCGCAACTCGTACCGATCATATACATAATTTATAATTAATTACTTTACATGTAATGAAAATAGACTTTATTGTAACTATAGATAACTTCAAGGCATTTCAAAATTTAAAGCGTAAATAACGGGTCTACTGAGACTGATGGATATAAAATAAATACCAATATTTTTTGCAGAAACTATAATTCATAGATTTTTTAAAAGCTATGTTATGCAATATTACATCCTTCAAATACCTTTCATTCTCGTACTGACACATATTGAGTATTATCAGAGTATTTTCGTAATGTTCCAAGTTTCTTATATTGCCATGACAATTTTATTTTGCTTGAGTTGATATTTTTAGGAGGTTTCTTGACAAATACCAATCTTATCAAAAATAAACCAGGGGACGTTAAATCTAGGAGAATATAAAAATATAAGTTCTCGAAATGAGTCTAGCATTGAAAACTCCACGGTGAAACTCCATAGTCGTGTCGCTTTGGCTGTGTACGTAGGTTACATGTAAATTGTACGTATTACATTTCATCGTAGCACAGCTCGCCGTGGCTTTTTTATCGGAAAGAGATGGCCGTACAGTTTACGGTACAGCATTGCAGAAAATAATTTTCCCTTAAGAATGAAAACCTAAACTAACTTAACAAATAATCCAGTATATCGGCTATTTTCAGAATTTGTTTGCCGCTGGCTTCCTGTAAACCGTGAACCGTGGGTACTGTTCGGTTATCAGGAATACAGCGGAAAACACATCTTGAAAATACCCGATATACTGGATTATTTGTTAGTTTGGGTTAGTTTAGGTTAGGTTAGGTTGGCTTAGGTTAAGTAATTTAGGTTAGGTTTGGTTAGGTTAACCTAACAAAAAATCCCGTTTATCGGCTATTTTCAAAATGTGTTTTCCGCTGTATTCCTGATAACCGAACAGTACCGAACCGTGTTTTATTTAGACATAAATTTTATCTCAGTACTATACGACCCAAAGAGGTTGGACGGTCTTTAATATACGGCCATATATTTCCGATACAACATTTCACGGTGAAGTGTGATACGGCGAACTGCATACGTACAAATTTACGGACACGGTGTACGTAATGTAGTTCATGATCATAGCGCTCAATACAGAACCCCGGTGATCGTTTCTGGATGACCCCACTCATTTTTGGAAAAAATATGGACTAATAACTTATCAGCTATAACACCGTACTAAGCAGTGAGTCAAAAATGTAGCTCGTGTTAATTGACGTTGATGCAAAACTCTAGAATTTTCAGTGCGTCAAAATTTGTAATTTTACGGGAGACTAATTACGTAATCGTGTAGCCACTAGACGATGTTCTGGCCTTAATATACTGATATTATTTTCGTTGACTTTATTAAGGGGGAAAATGCTCAGCATAGGTCAAAATGGAGCTTTTATTCTTTTTTCAAAGCATGATCCTGGACATTCCTTAAACGTTGTAGATAATCTATTTATATAATTTTGAAGCCTTATTATCCTTTATATTTATTTTAAACATTTGATGACTTCATTAAGTATTTGTATTACATAAAATAGTATTCTTTTAAACCTCTCGCTCTAATGTTTTAGAATATAGTCATATTTCAGTACATAAATGTGCAGTGGTGTTAAGATTTTTTACATTTATTAATTTTTAAACGCATTTATAAAACCATTAGTATAATTTATGTCAACATTATTATAGTGAAATATGTACGACAAAAATTATATTGATAATCTCTGTGATCCCAAATTTGACAAGAATTAGGCATTTATTATTCAAAAAATGGGCATGATTTACACATTTGAAAATAATTATTAAGATACTAATTATAAGCTATGTTTTTGACTATTCAAGTGTGATAAACATCCTACGAATAATTATTGCTTTATAATAATTATTGACCTAAGAATAAGGTAGTGTTTTTTTTAAATACGCCACTTCTTTTGGCATTCCCCAGTGGTTAAGCTATAACATACGGCCGTAGCCATAAATTGACATACTAAAACTAAAGTAGGGAGTAAGATCATGTTAGGTATTGCATTTCATCATCATGAGAGTTATTATTGTATTACTAGAGTCATGTGCGATGACTCTAATAGAATTTGTGACATATTATACGTCAGGTGTTGGGTGCCAAATTGCGGCTTGGACGATTCCTGAAAAATATCTTAAAAGTTTAATCAAACGTGTGTTTCATAGTTATAACTCACTTACGTGTTCAGTGAAAACCTTTTTGTTGAGTATATAATAAAACTTACTAGAAATATATACGTAATTTAACATTTTTAATGAATAAGTACATCGTTATTCGTTATTTAGTTTCTTCCACATCGTATCAGACAGAGGACGTTCCAGATATTATAATTTATAACATAAATGTCTCAAATTTTCCTCAGTTTGTCAAATCTCACTGGAATTTCATTTCAGTAACCATGCTTTGCATTACAGTAGGTGTTTCATGTTTTGAACTTCACTTCGTCAGAGAACCCTCTTTTCATCATATTGTCCGCCCTATAATAGTTACATAGAGCTTTCTATATTCGATAATCAAGATTGTCTTCGAGAGATGCAAAGTTAATCTCATATATTCTTCGATTCCCATAGAGCATTATTTTTATATGCGGACAGTCAGTCAGCTCATATCGAGGTATAATGAATAACTATACAAAATTTATGGAGATGAAAAGATCAAGTATCACATACCAAATAACGAAAAATTTCACAAATTCGTCTACATATGAGTGCCGCTGGAGTTACCAATGACAAGGTGAGGTATATTATAGTACACTTTAGTTGAGATAAAGACGGCTGCAACTAACACACTTGGGTGCTATGAAGAAATTTAAAATATATCTGAAAGATGACTCGATAAAATCAAGAGCCAAAATTCATGTTATTACAAAATATATTATAAAGGTCTTTACAAACCCGTCGATGCATGATGGCTGATACTTATAATCGACGTTATTAAAAACTTACAACTCATTTTAATAATGCATTTTATGTGCAAAAATAACCAGTATACTTAATTACTGGCGTGCATTTAGAAAAACACCATAACGAAATAATTTATTAAAAATTCCAGCAGCGCTAAAAAACTACCCTTCGTGTTGTTTTTAATTATAATTCGTGTAGTAGGCTCTATTTCTCACTTGTACGCCGTTTATAAGCTCCCGACATGAATTTCATTGACGCCATATTATATAACGCGATGTTCATTTCGACGTTTTTGTACTCGAATGAAAAATTGTGTCATTTTTGACTTTATTCCGCTAGCGATATTTAAATGAAGCTAGTAGACCAACTATGTATGATAGTATAAATAACCATTTGATAACTGTACCATAGATAACTGTATACATAATAATAGTGTGAAAATAATCAATTGTATTAATTAAACTAGCGTTTATTTAATAAATCTCCATTATAGTTGTTGAGTGGTTTAATCTTCAAATGTTTAGTACTAACCTACAATTGGTGATGCCAATTGGGATGACAATAACTATCACTCAATCAAAATGTTTAGAGAGAACGTCTGCATTCAAATTATTAATTTATTAATTATAACGAATAATAAAAAAGTTAAAAACGACAGAAGACACAAAAGAGAATACACCTTCTCATTATGACATATTATACAGGAAAACCAAAATGTTCGCTGTTTGACTTATCGCTTCAGTTGTATTTTAGTTGTTTTTAATGATTGGTTTATAGTCTGAAATAGTTTGTAAAATAAATCTTACGACGGATAGATTTAATAAATAATTATAATATATAAAACTAAGGAATATAAAATTACAATGAAGGTTTATAATTATTTGGCGGTCTTTTTTTAGAATAATGAGACAGCTTTAGAGGCTACAGATGGAGAGATGAAAGTAGGATTTTGTTTGTTGCTGCGTAACGGTATAGAGTTGCTACAAGCGTAGATAATACGGGAGGCTCGGTAGAAGTGATTCCGTAATCCCAGACACGTTAAGAGTCAGTGGTCCGAGGCTCGGTGGGTTGATGACTCGCTATTTAGATACATGAATATTTGGTTAACTGCGAGAGTCATTGTTGATGTATTTCGCAATTGGAAAATCTCCTGGCCGCTGCATTGTTGCAATTTAGAATCATTTCGATGATCAACCCCGAGGTAGTCGAACCTTATCGAAGAATGTCACACATCTAGAATATACTAACTGAAGATGCGACGTTAGTGCGATTGTTAATGACTTGCTGATTATCACGTTGTCGAAATAACGCTGACAAGTCCGAGGTCATTGCCCGCTACAATTATAAGCTTTTATACTTAGCTTAAAAGCGCTTTTCATGTATTATGACAAATAATGTCACTCAAATCATATGACATATTTTTGGTAATATGACTAGAACTTTTGTATATAACAATAATTATGATTTGAAATTCATATAAAGTGTCCATACGAATAATTTAATGTCATTGTTTTATACCATGTTTGACGAGCTAATTATGACTGGCAAAAATGATCTGAAACAGTGAATAAACTCTCGTTTGTTATGTAATATTATATTATTCGTATTTGATTGAATTCTCCTAAATAGAATAATACCTACATCTAAAGTAATATATATGTGTAGATAAACGCTTATTATGTAAAGATATAACCTATATATTAGAATATGAAAATTATTTTGAAATAAGGATTTAAAATTTGTGCATTTATTACGCATTGCAAACACAAATATAGCAACTCAACATGTTTGAGTTTTGATATTGATTTGCCAGGTTTGCAATGTAATTTAACTTCTTACATTAATATTTAAAGTGAAAAATCACAAAATAATCAATATAATATAACATGCCAAAACAGGCCACCATCATCACTGGTGGCAGTCCATTCTGGCATTTTTTAATATTATTTTTTGTTTTGTTTTCAGATCGATTCGACAAAGCACAATGCCTATTTCTGATTTCCGCAAAAAGAAGTTGCTGTACGTCTTCAATGTCTTTTTTGGTAAGTAAAATAATTCCATATTATTTAAATATTTACATAAAATAATTACACATCATTTAAATACCCATATATTTACCTATACCATCATAATATATATTTAGAACATACATGTGAACATTTATATGTAATATTTCTTGTGACGCCAAATTAATATTAACAAAAAAACATATTTTGATACTCTGATTTTATACAAAACATTACTCACTTTCGTAGAGTAGGCAAGGTAAATAATCTTTTAATTTATTTACAAACTAATAATAATACTCTACGTTAATGTAATATCAAAAGTCTCATACCACACAGCATTGTCTGCCAAAGAGAAGAGAATTGGGTAGCGAATGGGTGTATTAAAATATTTCAGAACTATTAATAAATTTGTCGATTGTTTCATTTCACTGAATAGAGAATCTTTTTCACAAGAATAGACAATCAACTTTTTTAAAAAGTCATAACGAAATAATGAATTCACTTAATTTCTCTTGAATAATTCAGTGTTTACTCTAGTAAACAGGTTTAGTTAACTTCTCTACATACCTATGCTTTAGTAGTTGATTTAATTTAATATAATTTTACGTGAATTGCTCTTATTGTAAATTAATTTGTTTGAATTATTGATTTTACTTATTTGCACTAAGTAGTATAATTCATGTAGGCGCTTACATAAGGTATATTTATGATAATCTTATTGTTGATAAATTATACATCTACATTCTACAACAACAACTACAAAGTTTGTTTTCATAATAGCTACAGCTTTAGTACTGAATATGTTTTTAATTTTATTTATTATGGAAAACAAACAGTTACATTGATTATATTATATATATTAGAGAGAGATATTGCAACCAGTAAAGTTTCCATATATAAATTAAAATATAGAAAAGCCTAACAAGATATAAAGTATGAATAACATAAAATAGTGAGAAATTACATAGGAAAAATAAAAAAGAACATTGAATAATAATTATAGACGAAAGTTCTATAATTTTATAATATAATATTATGTTGTGTGTGTTAAGAATAATTAAAATGTATACATAATTATGAGTAATCTAAGATAGAGACGGAACAGAAAAAGATAATAATAAGGAAAGAGAAAATATATACGTTTGAAATTCAATTAGACATTGTCAATTATTATACAAAATTTTGGAGATAGCGCGTTTAAGTATAAATATATTTTTAATTTAAAAAAATAAATATAATTTTATGTTATAAAAACAAATTAATAAAAAATATATTTGAATGCATTTAACATTCGATTATTTCGGATAGAAAGACATATAGATAAATAAAACAATATTTATTCCTAATACTAGATACACGTAGTATTATAATTATCATTTGTGTATAATCTAGAAGAAATATTTAAACGCCACAAAAATATACTATCATAGTTATTTATACAAACTAGTAATAAAATTATTATTAATGATAAAAATAAAATCATCACCTGCAAAAGACATGAAAAATAATCAAATAATCATGATTTAATTATAAGTCAATTACTAGAATATACTTACATATATTTTTTTAATTACATATTAAATACCTTGTACACTAAAACTAACAGCTAATTAATACTAAATTAATTAATTTGCATCACTGATTCGGAAGTTTCTGTAACTATAAATTTATACAGACCGCATATTTGCATACCTAAATATGGAATGCTCAATCATATATCTACATAATATTTTATAACAAATAATATTATATATGTACAGCTTTAGTGCGCTGCACTTTCTGAAAGTTATGGAAGGAAAACTTTCCAATAGGATTGCCTACAAAGTTTTAAGCACCATTCAAAAGAAGAAGGCAGTCTCTTTTAAGCTTTTTGAAGTCTGTCTGTTTTTTTTATGCGAGTGGAAAGTTATCATTTTTATTATTAGGGCAATTTTAATTCTAAATCACGTATTTTACATTATTTAGAAAATAAATCGAGGACAAGTTTGAATTACGCTTAATTAGATAAGCTTACCCTGCCATGTATGGTAACAGTTTTGAAGCAGGGTTCCCTTTATTAAATTATGCCATAACTATCCCTAAATATAATTAATGAGCGTTATATTTACGTGACAAACGTAAAGTTATATTATAAGACAGGAGTAACTATTGAAAATAACATATTCTATAACACGTGTTTAAATTTATCCAATATTTTGTCGACACTCACCCGACACCCAGTATGTTAAGCCAGTTCTCATTCATGTTGTGTTTACCTTCTTGGGATATTTTAATAAACACAAGGATCCTCTACATGGCCAACACATAAAAAGGTCTGAATAAGAAAATTATAAAATATACATACACATTAACTAACAACATTAAAAATCAAAATTGCTCCCCACTCTGATTTTCCCAATAAAAAGTCCCAACACCCATATCCCCTCTAAATTATTTTACCAGCACTAGTATCTTTTCCGGTTTGGTGACCCTCTAAGCTGCGACAATTACCGAGGCATTACGCTACTCAGTGTTCCGGGAAAGATTTTGGCAAACATCCTCTTGATGAGAATAAAGGACCCAATAATCCACGTCCTCAGGAAAAACCAAGCCGGGTTTCTACTTGGTCGAGCGTGTGCAGACCAAATCCACAACCTTCGATGTCTTCTCCAGCAGAGCAATGAGCTGAACAGTCCGATGGCTTGCAGTTTTGTGGATTATGAGAAGGCTTTCGACAGTCCGCACCGCCCCTCCCTCTGGATGATACTGGGAGTATACGGGATCCCTCCCAATATCATTGCCATAATCAAAAGCCTACACGCGAATAGCGAATGCTGTGTCAGAATTGGAGACACTGTCACGGAATGGTTCGGGGTCACGACCGGAGTCAGACAGGGTTGTGTCCTTGCACCGTTTCTCTTCATCATTCTCTTTGACTTCATACTACGGAAGTCAATACCACCCGGCCGAGGCATACCTGTTACCCCCACGGTGAAGCTATGCAACCTGGAATACGCCGATGACGCTGTCTTATTCGACAACTCACAAGAGACAATCGACAGGTTGCATTACAATTCCTCTCGCGTTGGTTTGAAAATCAACATGAATAAAACCAACGTCTTGTTTAATAGCACCTGTCCTGATCCAGATTTCTCTCTAATTAGCGACGGACAAAACATCGAGAGCGTCGACAGCTTCAAGTACCTGGGGGTACACATCACGGGAGACGGCATTTTGCAAAAAGAGCTCGCTATCCGAATGGAAATGGCTGGAGCAACATTCAACTCGATGCGGAATGTCTGGGACTCACGATTGAACTCGGTCAAAACCAAATGCCGCCTATTCGACGCTTGCATTCTGATGGTGCTACTTTACGGTAGCGAATCATGGCACCTTACGAAGGCTCAGAACAACCGTATACTGAGCTTCAAAAACAGATGTTTGCGACGAATACTGGGTGTGCGGTGGGTATGACTTTAGGAGCAACGAGGAGATAAGAGAACGCACCAAAATGCCTCTCATCACGCTGAAAGTGAAGAGGCGACATTGGACCTGGCTCGGCCACGTGCTGCGGATGCCAGAAGAGAACTTCAACCGGGCTTGCCTGTTCTTCAAGCCGACCGGATTCCGGCGTCCTGGAAGGCCGCTAAATACAATCTACAGAGTGTATACGGCGGAGCTACGGGATGCTGGTTTGACCTCGAACGAAGCAAGAAGACTGGTATGCGACAGGGATTCTTGGAGGCGCCGCGTGGTGTCCATATGCTCCAGTTAAGGGGCAGATATGGCAAAATAAGAAGAAGAAGTATCTTTTCCACAATGCGAAGTTTTTTTTCTAGAATGGAACAATTATCCCTGTACATGCGTATGTGCGATTTCTCCTAGTCAGAACGAAATACTTAGGGCGAATGTGATTATTATTGCTGATTGCAAGCATATTGCATCGCCTTTTCTCGCACCGCGTTCCTTCGACTTGTATCAAAAATGTATACTATGGACCGACGGTTTTCGATGGAATTTGAATTTAAATTGTGATTGACTAAAGTTTTATACTATCCTATTTGAATCGTTTTTTCGAGCCGGGTTTTTCCATTCGGCATCTTCAGACACTATTCACACTCAACAATGGTAAATGCACACTGACAACGAATACAGTTCATTCTTGTTTACAAAAATAAGATCCACCTACTTATTACAGGAAAAATCAACTAAAAACACAATTTTAATATTTTGTAAAGACCCATAGCGGATGATACATTAGATACTCACTATTAATTAATACATTCTGATTAAATTATAAAATTATTATTTTGCGCATTAAATTGTCATTATTCGTAAACAAAGGAATCAGGAAACGTGTTGAGAATTAAATAAAATTAGCTAATGAGAAATGTCACTAAATATATCTGCATACTTACTAAAAATAGGTATAATAATTATATAATTATATTATTCATGATCAGTGAAGTGAATGCTTTAACCGAGGCACCAAAAGTTTTTTTAGCTAATGTTTATATCATCACACAGGATTGACACTTTAATAAAATTATATCATTCAATAAACCATTAGGTAAATTTAGGTACTCATACTTGATAAAAACTCACCACGTAAGCGAATATTCGTAAATAAATGTATATATATGTTGAATACCAAATGATAGTGATAAACGTATTTCATGAAAATAACACAATTTCTTTTATCTTTCTCTTGTCATCTCTTTCATCTCATCTCTCGAAATTAATTAATAATATATTCTATTGATATATACTGAAAATATCTATTGTTTTATCAGTTGGTAATCCAAAATGCGACTAAATTAAATATTCTAACTACATTATTTCAATGAAGTACTAATTAATATCAAAGAGCTTTCGTTGCAGCAGAGCTTAAAGTTCCCTTTACAATCACCCAATTTACTAAGCACGTGCCACGCCAAGCTGAATTTACACTCCACACATTTAGTCATAATTTGCATTAGGTATAGGTACGTAAGCGCTTTCAAGAGCTATTTCCGAAACGAAAAACCGACAAAACTTTTTTCCAATTAAAATTAGGAAAAGTTTCTTGCATATGCGTTATTTTCTAACTCAGTATCATTATAATAAATGGATGCATTGTTTATTTAGATTTTGGGTTGAGTAGCCTAGAATAAATAATTTAAGAAAACCTTGGGATTATGTATGTAGCTTTACTCATTAGTAGTATGCCATTTAAAAAATATTTACTTCCATATGTACAAATCGAATGTAGCACTTGTCTTCAACCAGATAGGAACAACCGAACAACGAATGGAAACGGCAGAAGCAACATTCAACTCGTTGTGAAGTATCTGGGACTCACGATTTGGGATCACGGGACGTTTGCATTCAGACAGTGTTCCCTTACGGTAGCAAATCATGGCACGTTATGAAGGTTCAGAGAAACTGTATACTGAACTTCGAGAACAGATGTTTGCGACACATACTGGGTGTGCGGTGATTTTAGGAGTAACTAAAAAAAAGAGAACAAACCAAACAACCTCTCATCTTGCTGAGAGTGAAGAGGATACCTTGAACTTTGCTTGGTCGTATGCTGCAGATGGCTGAAGAGAATTTTAAGTTGGCTTGCCTGTTCTTCAATCTGATGGATTCCAGCATCCTGGAAGGCCACTAAACTGCTCCAGGGTGTATACGACGAATGCGGATGCTGACATAATCTGGGAAGACGCAAGAAGACTGGCGAGTAACAGAGAGTCGTAGAGGATCCGTGTGGTGCCCATATGCTCTATGGTTAAAGAAGAATATAATACATACTGTATTTATATGTAATATGACATTTTAATAAGCACCATCATAATGAATAACCCATTGACACAGCCGAATAAACAATAAATTAATATTTTTTTTATTCAATAGACACTACTCAATATAATATATCTATCTACACAATATCAAAGAATGTTATGATTGAAAATATATTATTTTGAAAAACCTCAGATTATCTCTGAACGAGTGTGGTCCGAACTCTATTTTTCTTTTAAATTAATTATAGCTCTTGCACTTTCAATTACTTATCAATAAACGAATTATTTTTTTCTGAATTCTATAAAAATACAATAAAAAAACTCTCTGAAGTTATTTTTTACGGCGATTCTTTCTGGTTGTCTCAGTTATAGGTTATTTTATTTATAAAAAATCGTTTCTAATTTTTTCCGAACGTAAAAAAAAAATGTAAAACTTTTCACGAAAAGGTGAAAATCTTGGGCTACCTACTTTGGGGTCTTAATCAATTTACTGATTAATTCCTGAGACCCAATTACAAAGCAAAACTTTTCTTGAGAAACATTTTACTTTGAACCGCTTTGAACGTTGACCGTAATTCCAAATACTGCTACATTGGAATTTTCTTTTTAATAAATTGATTTTTTTTTTTGTAATATCCTTTTATAACAAACTAAGTAAGATAAGGTACCTCATTATCATTTTTGATACTACAGCTAGATCACCCGGATGAATCAGAATATTTTCCAGATAATTTGGTTGAGAATCCTTAAATCCCCCGTGGCGCTATCCAGCAATCTTAGTTTCGTCTGTCCAGATCTTTTCGTGCCCTTAGGGAATACTTACATAGCCTGCCATGTTAGTAACTCCTCATGTATATTATACATAAATATATACTGTTAATATTGTTTAATTATTTGAGTCAACAATTTGAAATAATATTAACTATTAATCACTTATAAATTAATACCTTCTTCTCTTGATGGCACATTCTATTGAAAGTAAATTGGTAACCAAATTGGAGTACATTTCGATTTCACTATCTTAGTCTAGCCATATCAGACTACCAATGCCTTAGAAATTGAGTCACTTATGGAGATTGCATAGCTAAAACTATCTCGTTCTACGTATGTTTTTTCTGTTACCTTATTTTCTCTGCATTACGGGTTTGGGTAAATTGTATTTCTCATTAGGGAACTATGGTCGAATTATGCAGCATCAGAGTCGGTATATTTCGCGAACACAGAATAGTTTTGCTGTCGCGGTGTGGACGGGCTAATAACATTTTTATTATCTCGGGAAATTCGTAAACTGCAAGCATATAATGGTGTAATATACATTTGGTGACGTTATTCCTGGCATTTCCAGAGTTAAGGTGAGTGTATCTTGTATCGATAAAACTCAAATGTGCGAGAGCGCTTGTTGGTCGTTCGTTGAATGCACGTAGAATTAAACATCTACGCTGTTCGTACGTGTATATAAGCCATAATATTATATTTAACTTTCCCATTACAATACTAATAAATTCCGTCTATTGAGGTGATATCACCTTGGGTTACCGTACAAGATTGACAATTTTTATCTATAAAATGATCAAAAATGCATCAAACCTAAATACAATCATACAAGTATTTCTATACATTCTTACAGCCAACAAGTTGTAATAATCTTGATCTCACAATTTATTTTCATATCTATTTCTCACAATTTCGTATGTCTTTCTTTGTTAAGTATAAATATAGACATATCTATATTGTTCGTAATTGAATGCGATGCTCTGTATACAATGTGTATTTATAATTTATGACAGTTAAATGAAATCTGACGGATAATCATCAATTATATGTACTTAGGAATACTGTATTGTGCCATCAATTGGAATATTAACATTTTAATTAGATGTAATCTTGATGGTTCTAAGAAAAGCCAAAATATAAAGTGCTTATTAACTTAATTATTTGCAGTTAATAGACTAATTAACCAAAGGTGACATTGCAATAATGGGAATGTTAAAATACACAGCGAATATTAATATTTAATCTATCAAATATAGGTTTTTTAATGTTCCTTCGTATACCGTTTACTCAAGAAAGCTGTAAATTGTTTTACTTTAAAATAAATGTATTGTGTTTCTTAATAATTTTCCGCAATAAATATTAACATAATGTGCTCACCATAAAATCTATTAATCATTAAAAAAAACTATAGATACTTTATTAGATTTATAGGTGTAAATTTTTTAAGATTGCATGTACAGCAATTTCTGTTGATAATTAATTTGAAACATAGCAAGCATTAGTAACATTTCAAAATAAACTTTAAATGCACAAAATGATTCATGCACGTCCGTGGAAACAAAACAAACATAATTAATAATAATTTATTCATTAATCAACACTGTATGAACGGAATAACAAGCTATCAATTTGTGATATAAACAATATAATGTATTCATTAAAATGAGTAATGTATTTAACTGTTATTTTTGGATAAACAACAGTGAACAAAGAAAGATTGAAAACGATAAAATTATATTATTTTTACAATAAAATTTCAATAGCAAAATATTAATTGTTAGTATTGCTAAAATCAATTTATTCTATTATTGCTTTTCTTTATTTAGACTTTTTTGAGAGGAAAAACGAGATATTAATTCGTAATATAATAATATAAGTACGTATTTTTAAATAAATAAAGGATATTTTCTAATATAATAAAATCATCTGAAAATTATTTTCAAAACAAAAACGTTTAAGAAATTTTCGAATGTACGAGTATTACGAAAATCATTCATTGTGTTATTTTTGTTTCCCTGTCTTCAGTTGTATTTTTTTTTTACAAGTTTTAGAATATATAAATTTATTTTGTAATAATTTGTTTAAGGTTACCAGATAAATCTCATGCTATCAGTTAAGTCAAAGCTTAAACTCACATAAATCGTCTTTTCAATCAAACTGTTTTCAAACTGTCAATCAAATCCTTGCAACAAATTGTAATATCTGCTAATATATTCGTATTATTGAGACTATTTGAACACGGTACCTATATAATAAACGCTATTCATGGATTAACTGAAACACTCTGAATTTCTTGTATAGGTTGTGGGTTGGATAATAGCATAATGTTGTTTTTCGCGGTCATGTGTTCATATATTATGCAAAGCATTAGCGCCAAGCGTGCATACAAAGAGGGGGGTCTCGAATAAATTATTCATGTGAATGGAACATTACTCCTTCTTCGGATGATTTGGCTGTCGAACGTCGGTGTGTCAGTGAATCGGTGCAACCATCTGCGGCATCCAATGTTTGTTTTAATATTCTGACATGTTACAATAACTCGTAGGTGAGCAACTATTGCTATAGCTGCTAACCAGGTGTTCATCGCTATCACCAAAAAATCTGAATGTTTGGGTATGGGGAATGTACTTAGAAAACCCCGCTTGAACCAACGAGGAGCTATGGGTACTTTATAGACGGATTAAATGCGGAAGTTAGTGGCAACTGGTAGGTTCTGTTAACCCCGCTCTTATGAAAAATCAAAAAATAAAAAGTATTATTTATATGTTTTCAAAAAGTACACCCCCCATATCATTTTTCTGTTTCATGTTGTGAACGTCTTAAATTTATAATTTATACAGTTCACTATAATTAATAATATGTAACAATAAATCCATTAGAATTTAAATTCAAATTCTATCAAGTACCCTCCTCTCGGTCGATATTATTGATAAAATTAACTTGAATTTGAATGATTAACAACAGGTATTGTAACAAAAGCTTGTTAAGACACCCACCCCCACCTGGGACCCCCACCTGTGATTCGCACGATTGAAAGCCCATATTAGAGTAAAAATGGTACCTAACTTACTATATGATAGTATCATCTTCTTCCGGCAGAATTTAGCATTCTCCTTCGCATGTGTCCTCGTTTCTCATATCACACGACAATTCCGGTCTATCCATTTTGTTCTAATCTTAAATTCAGCTATTTCACAGTTTTCCAATGTACCTCTAGGTCACATCCCTAGAATATCCTAATCTTTGGTATCTTGTTGTCTGGCATTCTTCCAGAATACTCCTTGAATCGTCTCATAATTAAATATGAAATATATTGTAAAGCTTATGGTTCATCTTTATTTTCTAGTATGGGTCAAACACAGCTAATTTCACTTCTTCGTTTTAGCTCTGACACAATCATTTTTAGTGGTAAAACGACTATAAATTTATATTACTAAAAATACATTAATTCATTCTCTTTTAATCACGAACCATCGTAAAGGGAACGTCTATACTAAATTCATTCCCGAATATATTAAAAAAAAAATAACATCTCAAGAGCAAACCTATTAGAAAAAGTCCAGCATGTGTTAGTTCCCGGCAATAATTACAACATAATTGGTTTCCAGCCAATGTACTTTACTAATTAAACCGTGGATGTCCTAAATTATTACAACAAAATTAACTAGTAGTCGTATAACTGAAGCAGTTTTCAAAATTTGCTAATATTGGCGACTGGTTTTGTTTGTTGAATCAAGGTAAGTAGGGCCCAATAAAAAGTACTTAGCTTGATTACTAACACAGCGGCAGAAATCTCTCCAAATTTTAATCTAAGCGTACTTGCCCTTGCTAATAATTTAATTTAACTTAGTTTACTAAATTATTATTTTTAGATTTTTTCTTGTCAACTAGCTTATTTTCTTACCGTGCCCGTCATATTTTATTCAACGACAGGTGGCAGCACTATTCATATTATTTCTGGCATCCATCTAAACAGTTGAAGAAAAAACGTTAGGGAAAAATGAGACAAAAACAACATTGCAGGATTTACTGAAATGCTATAATTATCATTTAATACAGTAACAAAGTTATTCAGTTTTTCATGAAGGTTTTTCAAAGTCAGCCAGATATTTGGCGAGTAAAGATACGCAGCCGACCCATGTACGGACTGATGCTTCCATTTCGTAAACTTTTTGCGCCCTTACACCTGAGTTCACAAAGGATTTACCTGATATACGAGGCCATAACGCTGAGTAAGTGACGTTTAATAACAAAAGCTGGGAAACTTTATTCCGCCATATAATCTTTCCGAGAATTTTACTGCCGAATAAAACTTTTACACGCACATTTACCTTAGAATTTTTGAAAATGATTGTATTGTTACCTATCTCAGCTACTCCTGTAGTCAAATTTTCAAAGAACCGGCGTTTTATAGAGTGGCGCTCGTTTCGATTCCCTGTAAAGTCACAATACGTCTTCCCGACACCAATATGTTTTCAATATTTTTGAAGTAACACTTTTTTAGGCACCTTTGGAAAATCACATCAGAGTGTATTTTTGGCGTGTGACATATAACACATAATTTATTTTTTCACACGAAAAAAATCGCACTCGATTGGATTCGAACCACGATTGTTCGGTTATCAGCCGAACGCACTGTCTTTACGCTACAGTATTATAATGCAATCGTGACGATTACACAGTATAATATTATAGTTTATTCCGTTGCCTAGGCAGTGAATTTATTATTATATGTACGAAGAATTGTTCCGTTGCCTAGGAAACGAGTTTATTATTACATGTGATTAGCTGTCAAAACTAAATTTAATATTTTTTAGTGTGATAAATACGTTACTTTTGTTTGGTATTACATATTTAGTTTATGTTAAAACTATTTTCTAACTGTTTGAATATTTTTAGTTGATGTGAATTTTGACTAACGCGGTGTGCGATTATTTTATTTTGTTACGCCAAAGAAGTATAACGTCTAACGCGCGTACATAAGCACACACGCCGATTTTTTCTAATAGGTTGTAGATGTTTCTGAATTATGTATATTCAACAAATTGTTATGTATCCATAACTCCTCTCTCTATGATAATATCTCTAATGGCAATAAATTGATCTTTGTTTAATTCATCGACACTCTAAGTTACTAATTATGTACTATTTTTAAGAATATTCGATCGGTGTGATTTAGACTATTGCAATGTACCTACTATTTCATATTTATACTTTTGTAAATGATTCTAATATCATTCAACTCGGACCATTCAACTTAACTCAGCTCTGCTCGTCGAGTTTTACTGCGGATCGAACTCTATTGAGTTCTTTCCCTTTTATTTTTACACAACGGAACTATCAGTGGCGAAGGGTGACTTTTGGAAAGAGGTAGGCTGTGGAGATATGATAAAAAGAGCACACTTGTCAGGTATACTTACGAGAATAGTACGATATTTACTACTAATGAATAGGCACACACTATTAAATGATAACGACACACTAATTCAATGAAACTTCAAAAACTCATTGACGACATAAAAATGAGCGATGTGTTTTTGATACCCATCAAAAATCATTAGATAAAATTTATTTTTATTTTTAAAAACAATCTATACTTACTTATTTATTAATATTCGATTAAACGCCGTTAAAATTATTTTTTTAATTATCTAATTATTAATGATTTTGGACAAAGTGCGCAGTCGTGACAACAATATTATGCGCGAATGTTTTAGGCTCTGCGAAAGGAGCTTGCCTCATTTCGTACAAATCAGCAGACTTGCTGAGGTTACGAGACGTAAAGTCCATACAAAAAAAATTCAGAATTATTCCAAACATAATCTGAAATTTATTTACGTCGAGAAGTCGCGGCATTTATTATTTAATTTACGGCGCGGCGCGCTGTGGTTTTTTTAATACCTTTGCAGTTGTTTTGTAAACTGTGTAATACTGTAATACATTCCTACATATGCGATCTCGTTGGCAAAATAAATTATTTTTATATAACATAAAATAATGAAGTGATTAAGTATATAAATATGTCAATATGCAATTAAAAAATATTTTTCTTAAGAAGGTAGGCTTTAAATAATCGCCTAGTATGGAGTCTTCGCCACTGGGAACTATAAATTCAATATTGACGAATAAACATCTCTGAAGATTAACATTCATCGAGTCGTATTACTGACATATACCTTCCACTGGACCACGTGAAGGATCGGGGCCCGTTGGTAAGGATTTCCGTTGCCGAAAACATAACAAAATGAACAAACGAATGCAACATTCTTAATTCATGTAAATTATTCATTCAAATGAAAATTTTTAGCAAGTGAAATTATTTTTAAATCAAAATTTTGAAGCAATCTGAGGCCATTTAAAAATTAAGGCGTATACCTACATATTGTTTTTTATCACTATAACAGGCCATGAGTCACAATAACAGTAGTGAAGTACTAGAAGCGAAACAATCACATTAACTCGCAGGTTTTGATAAAATCGCATAATGATATTGTGACGTCACCGTCAATCGAACCCGGAGCACCCCCCGGTGCCTAATGCACTGAACCATGATACCTTAACTTAAAAAAATTACAAAATATGGTTGCCGATTTTAACAAATTTTGATAAAAAAAGTCATTGGATAATAGATATTGGTTAATTTCATTGTGATTAGGTACGGTATAGGTGTTAAAATTTGTAAATCACATAATATACTGTAATCCATGTCCTGATCAGCACAAATGGGTCAACAACACAAAATCACTACACAAAATATATAATTTTATAGAATTAAATGGAGAAACATAAATTATCTGAAACTGTAATCGAGAAAATCTTTTAATATTTTAACCTCAACTGTGAATATTTAAATAACAAATTATCTTGGACTACCTCGTACAAAAATCATAGGCATTGTTCATAATGTACATTTTTTAATAGGCCTGTTTCCATATTCTAAGTATATTGTGAGTACCTACTACTGCCATTGTGCCATCTATGTCATTTTCTAAAAACCTGAGTGTTTCTGTGATTGTTTCACTGCTACTACTACACTACTGTTAACGGCCCTCGTAGAATTTTGTAGTATTAAAAATAAAAAAAAGTAAACTGTATTCGTGTAATATAAAAAATCATCTTCGTCCCCGTTACCTTAATTGTTGGGATTCGGAACAACATCAGCGCACGATCACTCTACTTGACGGAGATTGTTGGCAAAGGGTATGAAGAAAAATATACCGTTCAGGTCCATGGCCGACTACACCACCGTCCGTTGGGTATCTCTATACCGAGCTCTATATCTCTGGGTAGTCACAATAATTGGCCTATCTGTGACTCTCTTGAGAGTGTCCGCTCATCTCTTACGGAGGCGGTCCAGATACTAAGCGCCTACTGAGATTTCTTTGTGAGAGATCTAAATCAATCAAACCTAACAACGTGACTCATCCATCTGTGTATTGGCGCCTTCTAGATATCAATTATTAATGAGCAATTCAATTTGAAATAGTTATAAATAATTGGGAAGAGGAATAAAGGAATACTATAATTTTAAATGTATATAACATAATAAAAACAATTCTCATTGTTCGTCTGCAATATCAATACAATTAAACGAATAATCCGATTTAATTTTCAATTACTCTGTGAATTGAAATCGAAAACTTAATGATATCAATTTTCATTGGAGAGGGTCTAGTTTGATAGTGCCAGATTAAACAACGCCGTTTGCCTGCAATTCCGAGTAATTTTTGTCATTATGCTTTCATAATTGAGCGGAATAATTCTATTTTAGAAACGGAAATAGTCTCTATTGAAAAGTTCAATATTACGTGCGAAATACAGATTGTTAAATAATAATATAGGTACTGTTTATTAATAGATTGAACTAAATGGTTATCAGCTATCAAATTAGTACTATAGATTAAAACGTTATACCTAACACTTATTTTTTTTCTGATTCTCACCAAAATCAACAATTGTGTTGACAAATCATCGTGGAAAATACAAAGTTATACAATTTTTTACAACAATAATGAATCTATTTGAGCTACGTTTTGGGCATTACGTGAAATTTATGGTCAAAATAATCGACCTACAGAGTTTACTATTCGTAATTTAATTGAAAAATTCAAATGGTAACGTTTGTGATGCTAAGAATCCAATCCATCAAAGACGTAAACGTATTGCTGAAAATATCGATGTTGTGAATCAAATTGTGGATTAAAATCCAGAACTAACAATTACACGTCGTTCTCAAGAACTTGGACATTCTTATGGCACTACATTGAATATTTTTCATAAATATTTACAATTGAAGGAGTATAAAATATTATAGTTATCATGAAACCTTAAACCGAATGACCATTTGGTTAGTTTTGCTGATTGAACTTTAGAGAAACTTGAAACAGATCCATTATTTCATGAAAAAATCATCTTCACCGGCGAAGCTCATTCGGGGTTAAATAGCTTCGTTCATAAGCACAATTGTCGCATTTGGAGTTAGAAGATGAAAACCCACAAGCTATTCTTAAAACACCTTTACATCCACAAAAATGACAGTTTGGTGTGTTTTATAGTCAGGAGGTGTAATTACGTCGTATTTTTTTTTTAATGAAAATAGCAATGCAGTTACTGTCAATGGAGAATGCTACATAAAGATGATTACTGATTCTTTCTGGCATGAATTAGATAATTTTTACCTGGACGATATGTGGTTCCAACAATATGATTCATTCATTCATTTTTTTATTCAATGAATATGTAGCTGTAGTATAGTAACGATCAAATATCTATTGTTTAATGTATCAAATTATTCTGCAATAATATATTCCCAGCGAATCAATTTCCAGTAAACAAATCTTGGCTAGATCAGCAAGTTGATTGGCGATATTAGATACGGTATATTATTACATCATATCACAGCACATTATATCATTACGGTGTAATAGCCGAATAATCATTTTTCATGGTATCATATTTTCTTGCGACGGTAATAATAAATAATATTTCACAAGCTACTCGATTTAAAACGCTGACTCCATAATTAGTCCAATGTGATTATGTACCAGAATTTAATGTTAATGTGTTACTTTTTATTGTATAAATAACGAAGAATAATTTATCTAAATGTCACTCGAATCCAAGTACCTGGCTCGTAACTATTTCAGTAGATTATATGTACTATCATTGTATAATATACTATTGTACCGATACGCTGCTAATAAAACTCACCCCTGCTACATCTTAGACTTCATTATCATCATCCTCAACCCACACATAGAACACCACAGTAGTGACCCAACAAATACAACACAATATTTAAGAAAACAAGTTTATGCATTTAACAAACATAATTTGGAACGACCCTATAAATATGCATGTTAAAAAAATATTAATTGCACTCGGCGGGACATAAACGAAAGTTGACTTTGGACGCATAGTTGTTGTGCATGCTGGTTCAAGTATCTCTCGTTAAAAAAATTACTTAGGTAATATTTCAATTTGCACGATTTATTACCAAGCAAAATCAAAAGCTCCAATATCAAATTCATTTATTATCATAACTGAGCTTTATCCTTCTGGTTTAAAAACAGACGAGACTAATGAGAATTATTCGTTTGCCTTTAAAGCTATTGCATGTGCCAAATGGGTTTGAGCTTTTAAAATAAGAAAATGACTTTATACTAAATGTCGTTATACTGTCTTAATTGAGCAGAATAACTCCATTTTCAGTCTGAATAGACTCTTCTGAGAATAGTTTTGAACAGTTTAACTATTTTCTGCCGCAAATAAACTTTGGCAAACGTCCATATATTCTTTAATAGCTCTAAAATGGCTTCTATCTTAAATGCGATGCTCTTTTAATATAGTAGTAATAAAATGGTTTTTTTCATAGATTTCTATATCCCAATGCAAGTTTATATATATACATATCTACTCTTTTTAACACTACACAGTCCATGAGGCCCAATTACAGTAGTCATTGGGTTAGTAGTAATAGAAGAAAAACAATCACCAACATCCAGACTTTGAGAAAATACATAAATATATTGTGACCTCGCTGGGAATGGAACAAACACTATCTACATTCTATATATTGCTATCAAACTTGCTGTGGAAACAAATACGTTTGACTGACAAAGTTTAATGTGCATTATTTATGTTGAATCTTAACAACCTACGTCTACACCTCGCCACTACTATACAGGCATTCAGTTTGTGGATTTTTAGAAGGAATGATTGTTAGTCATTTGAGTATCCATTTCATTCTTACTCTCAATCAAACACACTGAAAAACGAATACAATAAAAACAATAAATACTATCATATCAATTAACATATAGTTATATTACCGTCACCAAATTGTATGTATTAAGTACCTTCGACATATTTTGTATTAATTTATTTTATTTATAAAATTATCATATTTTTTTTTTCAGTAACAACCTGCCACCATATTCATATAGGTATGGCAGTGCATCCTGCTAAGTAAAAAGACAGTGTTTTTAATTGTTGTAAAATTGTTGTAGAATAACCCAAGTTTTAAACTACCCTTTCTCTTATATTATGTAAAATTATTGGATTTTTTTAACATAATCTCTAAATAGTCTTAGTTTGAGAAAATGGGTAGTTTAAAAGTTGTGTTCTCTAACAACAATTTCACTACAATCAAAAGTACTGTTTTTTTTACTTAGCAAGGCAGAACAGTAAACATTTATGCTTTTGAATATTTGCTTTTTTATAGCTTTAATGCATAAATGATTAACAACGACCCTGCAATTACCCAATAATTACGAAGATAGCGCTAAGTAAATTATGTTTTTATTATTTATGACTGAATAGACAAAATAATTTAAAAGGTAAAATTGTTTTTATTGTAAATATATATTTATAATAATCACAGATAAAATTGTACCAAGTACGATTCTAACAAATATATTTTATTTTTCAGTGATGAGTTTTATTTATTAAAGCAGATCAATAGCTTAGAGTGGATAAGAAAGAGTCAGTATCAAGAAAGTAAAAGATGTGACCTTAAATTTTAATTTGATACTAAGATTCTTTTATTGTACATTGTAAGGTTTAGCATTGTATATATATTACGCTGAAGAAACATCATTATAAAGCAGCTTATCATATATATTAAATCAAAATACAACTAAGTTTGCAATGTTTATTGCAAAACTTAAAATTTCTCTTAGAAACAGACATAGTTATTTACTGAAAACATATCCCAATTTGACGACATAGTAACGTAGATTTAATGACCATTCTATACACAATTCAATTTATGCTATAAAACTGTTATACGACTGTAACTAAAAAAAACGTTATGAAGATAGAGCTATCCGTTATCATTCCGTTTACGATAGTTTAATAAACAGACGGAAAGACGGGCGGTTTGAATTGCATAAATGCATACGAAATAGAAGCGAAGCGATGTCTTACCGTATTTTACTCTCCAACAATACGTGGTTTACAAGGAAAACGTCTTCCACGAATAAATTCATCGTCTAAAAAGTTTGAATAATGTATTTAATATTACATTTTTGCCCATTAAATATAGATAAAATTGAATAATATCAAACTTTCTATAATGCTCACGAATCAAATAATGTTTAAGATTTTTCGCTTCAAAGTTTGTTCTAGTTATTTGAGATTGATGTAAGACAGGGAATAAAATCTCTTACTATACAATTACATAATCTCTATATTGGAAAATAAATATTATTTATGACAATTTAAAATGGGTCTGTCATGTTCAACGAATGTGCCTGAGTCAACCAGTCCAGAAAGTATTTAATGCTAAGATATCTGGGCGAAGGAATATTGGGTGGTGGTTGAATAGCGTGGCCCAGGATGCACGAGCAATTGGAAACCTGGATTGAAGGAGGATTGCGAAGAATATACCGCCCTCTGAAAGACTACTTGAGTACCTCGGTCTGTTGCGGCACGAATTACGATGATTTATTATATGATGTTTATTATATTTAAAGAGCACTACATCAGGCCAAGAGGCCAAGAGGCCAAGAGTGAAATAGTAGTGTATTAATAATATAAGTGAAACAATCACAAACACCCAGGCTTTGAAAAAATCACATAAATATATTTTGACATCACACAGAGCTCTCGGATGAACGGCCAGCGCCTTACGCATGAGAATTTAACACAAAACCCAACTGTAACATGATAGGAAAAAACAGGCAGCGTTGTCGATGTGCTTATTTAGCTAACAATCATATCATAAGCAAAGCAATATATGGTAACAATATTCATTGCTGAATAGCGCGTTGATTTCAATACCAATATAGATTGGCAGGTGTCTATTTCGATAAATCCGATGTATTTTACGTGAATTTCATAAATGAATGGGTTAAGAAGCATGTGATCGAAATGCATGTACGTAGCTAAGTTATTAAATCCAGCGCGCATGAGGAGGGTGCAGTTTAAGCGAATTGTATTTTTGCACTCATATTTTGACCACGGTTCTTCATCCATACCACCAAACATCGAAATACGTGTTCCCAGTTCCCACAATTCCAATTTCAATCGGAAATTCAAAATCGAATTTATAATAATAATAATAATATTAATATCTTTTACGGTGTTAACTGTCAATAATTCATAGTGAAAATATTATCATGTTATTAAATTTCACCTCAATTTCGTCAGTAAGTTTTTGAATTTTTATCGCATAAGTGTGTCGTTATCATTAGTAGTAATGTCGTATTATCTTCTTATTTCCCGTAAGTATACCTGCCAAGTGTGTTCTTTTTCTCTGATCTCCACAGCCTACCTCTTTCCAAAGTCATCCTTCTCCACTCTGTGAGATAGTAGGTACCTACCATCTATTGTGTACAGTAATTTTTATAACATACTAGCTGAAGTACCCGGCTTCGCACAGGGTCACTTCGTGGTTATATTTATCTTAGATATTTAAAAAATAATAATGGGTGATTATTACCATTTAAAAAAAATAAAAAAAATTCGGTTAGGTACATGTTCAAACACGCGCGTCAACATAATTTTACTCCCTACTTTAATTATAGTTCGTCAATTTATGGCTACGGCCGTATGTTGTAGCTTAACCACTGGGGAATTCCAAAAGAAATGGCGTATTTCAAAAAAACACTACCTTATTCTTAGGTCAATAATTATTATAAAGCAATCATTATTCGTAGGATGTTTATGACACTTGAATGGTCAAAGACATAGCTTATAATGAGTATCTTTAGAATTATCTTCAAATGTGTAAATCTTGCCGATTTTTGAATATTAAAATTCCTAATTCTTGTCAAATTGGGGATCACAGAGATTATCAATATAATTTTTTATCGTGAATATTTTACAAAAATTATCTCATCATAAATTATACTAATGGTTTTATAAATGCGTCTAAAAATTAATAAATGTAAAAAATCTTAACGCCACTGCATAGTTATGTACCGAAATATGACTATATTCTAAAACATTAGAGCGAGAGGTTTAAAAGAATACGATTTTATGTAACAAAAATACTTTATGCAGTCATTAAATGTTTAAAATAAATATGAGGGATAATAAGGCTTCAAAATTATATAAATAGATTATCTACAACGTTTAAGGAGTGTCCAGGATCATGGTTTTAAAATACAATAAAAACTCAATTTTGACCTACGACGAGCATGTCCCCCCTTAATGTTATTAATATATAGTAAAAAAAAATCAATATTGCATGGAACAAACAAACAACAAACTTTGTATTTTATATAATACTAATTTAGAAACCTTCGCAGGTGTGCCCACAACAACTGACAAAAGCTTCATCGCAATCGGATAAATGGTATAGGAATGCATACGAAGAGAAGAAAAAGATGATTTTATAATTCAAAAATCTTTGTGGGCATACGCACGACAACTTACCAAAGTTTTATTGCAATCGGATGAATGGTATAGGAACGCATACGAATAGAAGAAGAAGAAGATGATTGTACTAATTTAGATACCTTTGCGGGCGTGAGCACAACTTTTGATCAAAATTTCATTGCTATCGGATGAATGGTATAGGACCGCATACAAATATAAGAAGATAGCATAAAAGAAGAAGAAGATGGTTGTACCAATTCAGGAATCTTTGCGGGTGTTGGCACAATTACTGACGAAAGTTTTATTGCAATCCGATGAATGGAATAGGAACGCATACGAATAGAAGAATATAGAATAAAAGAAGATGGTTGTACTAATTCAGAAACCTTTGCGGGTGTCACCACAACAATTGACGAAGGTTTCATCGCAATCGGATGAATGGTATAGGAACCATACGAATAAAAAAATATATAATGAAGAAGAAGAAGAAGATGGTTGTACTAATTCAGAAACCTTCGCGGATGTTGGCACAACCACTGACGAAAGTTTCATCGCAATCGGATGAATGGTATATGGACCATACGAATAAAAGAAGATATAATGAAGAAGAAGAAGAAGAAGAAGAAGAAGATGGTTGTACTAATTCATAAACCTGTGCTGGTGTTACCACGACAACTGACGAATGTTTCATCGCAATCGGATGAATGGTATAGGAACCATACGAATAAAAGAAGATATAATGAGAAAAAAGAAGAAAACGATGGTTTTTCTAATTCAGAAACCTTTGCAGGTGTGCATACAACCACTTACCAAAGTTTCATTGCAATCGGATGAATGGTATATGAACGCATACGGGACAGACAGGCAGACAGACAGACAGGCAGACATTCATTTTTATATATAAGATATAGCCTATACTCTTTGCAAAAGTGCAAGCAATAAGTTCACAAAGTTTTATCGCAATGTCCGACTGGTATGGCAGCGCATAAAATACGAACAAACAAACAAATAAACAAATATTAATTTTTATATATTAGACTAGCTGAAGTACCCGGCTTCGCACAGGGTCGCTTCGTGGTTATATTTATCTTAGATATTTAAAAAATAATAAGAGTTTATTATTTTTTTAATATTAAAATATCTGTGTTATACAATATGGCTATATGAAAATAATCAAACAAATTTAACTAAAACTAACAAAACAAACTAAATTAAAATCGAATCCAAAATATGCAAACGTTATTAATGTTATTAATATGCAGTAAAAAAAATCAAAATTGCATAGAACAAACAACAAACGTTGTATTTTATATAATACTAATTTAGAAACCTTGCAGGTGTGCGCACAACAACTGACAAAAGGTACATCGCAATCGGATGAATGGTATAGGAACGCATACAAATAGAAGAAGAAGATGATTTTCTAATTCAGAAATCTTCGTGGCCATGCGCACAACAACTCACCAAAGTTGCATTGTGAATAGATGAAGATAAAATAGAAAAAGAAGAAGATGGTTATTCTAATCCAGAAACCTTCGCAGGTTTTGGCACAATTATTGACGAATAGGGACCATACAAATAAAAGAAGATAGAATGATGAAGAAGAAGAAGATGATTGTACTTATTCAAAAACCTTTGCGGGTATTACCACAACAACTGACGAAGGTTTCATCGCAATCGGATGAATGGTATAGGAACCATACGAATAAAAGAAGATATAATGAAGAAGAAGATGGTTGTACTAATTCAGAAACCTTCGTAGGTGTTGGCACAAACACTAACAATAGTTTCATCGCAATCGGATGAATGGTATAGCGACCATACAAATAAAAGAAGATAGAATGATGAAGAAGAAGAAGAAGAAGATGGTTGTACTTATTCAAAAACCTTTGCGGGTGTTACCACAACAACTGACGAAGGTTTCATAGCAATCGGATGAATGGTATAAGAACCATACAAATAAAAGAAGATATAATGAAAAAGAAGTAGAAGAAGATGGTTTTTCTAATTTAGAAACCTTTGCGGGTGTGCATACAATAACTGACGAAAGTTTTGTCGCAATCGAATGAATGGTATAGGAACCATACGAATAAAAGAAAATAGAATGATGAAGAAGAAGAAGGTGATGATTTTTCTAATTTAGAAACCTTTGCGGATGTGCATACAACCACTTACCAAAATTTCATCGCAATCGGATGAATGGTATAGGAACGCATACGGGATAGACACACAGACAGATAGACATACAGACAGACAGACATTCATTATATATATTAGTATAGCCTATACTCTTCGCGCAAGTGCAAGCAATAAGTTGACAAAGTTTTATCGCAATTGGATGAACGGCATGGCAGCGCATAAAATACGAACAAACAAACAAACAAATATTATTTTTTATATATTAGATTATATAAATCGGTCTCTTTTAAAATCCAAAAGAAGTAGAACATTGTAAGTAAACGCAAATAGTCAAAAATTAACTAAAATATTCGTCTCTTTGTAAAATATGGTAATATTCTCATTTTACTTTTCAATAATAAGTTATTTCAATGGAGATGTTGCCGGAACTATAAAACGATAACACGAAGCAGATTTTATACAAACAAAATGGGTAAAGATAAAATTCACTTGCCTACTTTCCTATTATAAAGTACGTGCTTTATTTTAATGGGGTAAGCTTGGTAGGTACTTCGATATTTATACCACAGATAAACGAAGACTTTTATAACATTATCTTATACTAAAGGCTGATCCAAATACATCAATTTACATTTTAGATTTAAGAATTATGTGTAGATCAGAATATTAGATAAAATTGTCCATCCCGGCTCTCTGTCATGATAAGGATCATTTTTGAACGAACTTTTCCATCATTTTGAAAATCTATGTTTGTGATAATTGATAGAAAATTGTCTTACGGCATGTGTTCCGAGTTTACATCAGAAAGTTAGAAACGTAATAAAAATGACTGTGCCACACTCTTGTATTGCTTAACACTGTCATTAAAACCACATAATATTCTGTAACCACTAGTATCTGTCTAATGCTACAAAATCAACGATTTATAGCAACATTTTCAAATAACTACGTCCTAATTACTCATCCAACCCCAAATTCTTACCACATATTGTAAATAAATTGGTTGTTCTTGGATCAATTTTGGACAGTGGTGAAGGATGCCTGTAGAAAGTAAGTAGGCTATGGTAGATAACTGAACAAAAAATATTATATATTACTTTTTTATAAGCACTAAAACAGATATTTAAAAAAGTAATGCTGAAGCGCGATTCGAACTCGGGATAGAAAATTGTGATATGACGATAACCAGGCGTTTAGCCTGCTTGGTACCGGGTTCGGTGCGGTGAAATTAATGTTACAAAAATTACATCTCTGTAAATGTAGGCTCAAATATCTACAGCCTCGGGTCACGTGATAGTATGAGACTGGTTCTGAGACTGGGTGTGTATTTTGTCATGTTTTTTACAATTGATAAGTGGGCAATGTTATGTATGCAGTGTAGAAGACTTCATACTAGGCGATTATTTGAAATGTAACTTCTTAAGATAAATTGTGATTATTACTATTTTAATTTTTTTAAATCTTAATGCTCGGTTTATAATAATTATTTATTTTGTTTCAGATGTGAACCAAAGTGGAACAATCGAGAAGAAAGACTTCGAGTTGGCTATTGAGGTAACCATTTTATAATATTTTCAAGCCGTTAAAACCTGTGAAGTGACAAAAATTAAATTTTACAGGCCAGACAAAAAAAAACTACTTTATAAGCACAAGTAATATGAAGGTAGCATTATTGATTTTTCTTCTGTGAATATCTGAATTTATCTAAATAAGAGGTATGTAGTAAAAAGATCGTTAGCATTGAGTGTTTGTATTAGGTCTGATGTGATGACTACCCAAATTTGAGGTATTACGATATTATGAGGTTTTTATACATCAATTTTAATTTTGGTGGTATATACATAGGCAATTAAGGGTTTATTATACTATGCGATGTAAGTAATATAAATTAATAAACACTGAGTATTAAAAAAAAAACATTTTGACAAAATTATCACATCATATGTTTTAACTGATGATAAATATTGGTTAATAATATAACAACAAAAGTCTTCAAATTAACAGGTTATTATTTTTCAATTATTAATGGCGGGAAGTGAATATCGACTCTTTCTGTTGTTTTTAAGTTAGCATAAGGAGATAACGACGTTCATAGTTCAGATAAATTAATTAAAACTAAAATTGTTTCTGACTTTGTTTTTAATGTTATTATTAATTTATTGATAATGATAATGATAATGAAAAAATTATGACGGTCTTCACTCACTCTCCCGGGAATTTTAACGTTTCACGCGTAAAAAAATCACTTGGAAAACAAAATACCACCACTTTTGAAAGTACGTATTATTTCTTTTAAATGTAAGAATAAAACCAATTACTCACATACATTTGTAAAATAAATCTAAGCTTTCGGCTCCAACAAATGGTTTATTAATCACGTTAAACATTAATTATTTCTCATATCTAACGCTAAGCCTTATTTCTTTAAAAAGCTTTCACAAGCAAAATGAATTGAAGTTGCTGAATCGAACAATTTTGCAGCAGAAAAATAGATCGCCTCACTTTACGCAAGGTCTTATTACACCTGGCGATGCGATTCCAATTTGTAAGTCGAGAATAATTATTTTCAGTTATTTTCTCTAAACTAGAGTGGCAGTTCCATATGTCAACATTCTTATGGAAGCGCTCAATAATACCATGTTTTATATAACAAACAAAGCAATATATATATACTTTGTACCATGTTCGATTCTTAGATCATTTGGGCTACCACAGAGTGGAGGTTGTATCGACAGAAAATAATACAGGCTATAAACACTTGAATTTGTGATGGATGTAATTTGAGTCATTTTTGGGACCCGGGTTTCGCCTTTCAGCATCTTCAAGCACTATGCACACTCATCAATGACAAATATATGCTGATAATTAATACAGTGAGAATTAACTGTATTCATTACAGTAATTTAATACAATCATCATCAGCCGGGGTCAATCCACTGCTGGATGAAGGCCTCCCCAAGCTTTCTCCAACTCTCTCGGTCCTGTGTCATTCGCTGCCACGTATTTCCGCCGAACTTTACCAGTTCATCAACCCAGCGGCTTTTAGGGCGACCCTGTGGCCATTTCGTACCCCTTGGGTACCATTGGATGACGGCATTTGTCCAGCGGCTGTCCTTTCGGCGAGCAATGTGAGCAATTTAATACAATACAACAAGGTTAATATTGTATTATATTATATTGTATACACAAAAATTAGCTATATTCGTTGTCATTGTGTATTTGCCATTGATAAGTATTTATCGGTGGCGAGGGGTGGAGGTATATTGTTATATTTTATTATTATATGCATAATTTAATCATTTTTCACTTGGTATATGCGTCCACAGTGTATCAGAGATAGAATAACGTTCTACTTTTTTTCAGTTTGAAAGGTGACTGATTTATATGTTACAAATCACAATCCACTGTACACAAATCACTGCACACTGCGCATAGTGCCTGAAGGTACCCAAAGGAGAAACCGAGGTCGGAAAAATTACTCAAATAAAATAGTACAAAATTTAAATCAATTTGAGTTGAAATTCAAATTTAAATAAACACAAATCACTGCACACTGCGCATAGTGCCTGAAGATGCCCAAAGGAGAAACCCAGGTCGAAAAAATTACTCAAATAAAATAGTACAAAATTTAAATCAATTATAATTTAAATTCAAATTTCTTCACCTACCCTCGGTCGATATTATTAATTTGTTTATCGTTTATTATTCAGAATTTAATCGAATAAGACCGCCCGGTGTAATACGACCATTTAAACGTAGCAAAAGCTTTGAAAGATCCTTTGATACAAAGGTATTTTTTGTTCATGTAGTCTGGAACAGGTGAAAGAGGGAGCTCGCAGAAAAAAGCTTAAAGTTCCACCGTTTACTTTGAAGCAGAACTACTATTCAATAATATGTTGTATCCGAACTTTCACAATATTTTATATGAAATATAATGTGTATATTTTTTTTTCATCTTTTGTTTGATGCTATTAACGACGGTAGTATATGTACTCATATTATTTTCTAGTTATAGTATGACAAAACAGTCTTTATTTGATATAGGTACAAAAGTATTCCACTTCAACATTGATATATTTTAAATACCCTTTTGCAAAGGTACTTACAACTCACTATGAATTGAATAATTTATAAAAAAAATCACCATTTCCGTTCCATACAAGAGCTTCTTAATACGGACTCAAACGGGAAAAAAAACAATAATGGAACTTAAAGATGTTATAGCTAAATTATAGTAAAAATATATAGGTACCTAATTAATTAAAAAATATTTAAACACCAATACCAATATATCTTACCGGTATTTCGAGAAGCTATCTGAAAGTGCCCGATACAAATGTGTATAAATTAAAACATATTATAAGTACTTAATAAATAGTAAAACATAGTAAGTAGCAAAAATATCAACATTTTCACTGACTCCTTAAGTCTGATTCACTCGCTCGAAAATCCAAATTTCAGCATCAAAACTAATGACTCCATTCTTAATATTAGAACCAACATTTCCAAATTTAGCAATAGTAACGAACACGGTACAAATATACAGATATACTGGATTCCAGCACATAAAGGAATTAATGGCAATGAAATTGCTGATCAATTGGCAAAAAAATCTGTAAAATACCCATCAGAAAATATAAGAATTCCATACACAGATTTTAAAGCCCAGTTTAAACAAACAATGAGCGAAAATAACGGTAAATATTTAGAAAATCTTGGAAAAGAAAAGGGAACACACTACTATCAAAACTTTTATAGTAGATCTCCTAAAACTTGGTTTAGTAAACATGGTAAAATAAAGCGAGATGTAATTAATAGTGACAATAGCTAGAAGCAGGACAGGGCATTACAGTCTCAACGAATCATTGTACAAAATTAAAGTGGTAGATAGCCCTCAGTGTCAGTGTGGACATCCGACTCAAGATCTTAACCACATTGTCTGGCAATGTGATGCCTATGACCAGGAGAGAGAAGTGTTATTGAATAAGTTGAGAAAATGCAGGTTATACCCTCCTTTTACGATTAATTCATTCCTGGCAAAACCAAATATTTCAGTTATGAAAATTGTACATGAATTTCTCCAAAAATGTAACGTAAATGTCTAGTGTATAGTGTCACAAAAATGTAATTCTGTATCATTAATAATGTAACTATTTATGCCTGTCGTTAAAAAAATGTATGTATATTTTTGTAAACCATTGTAAAGCAGAATAGCTTTCCATTCAGAGAAGAGCTCAATTGCTTCCAAATAAAGAAGAAAAAAAAAGTAAGTAGCAGTGGCGAATACTCCATACTTCTGTAGAATAATAACTTCTTGTCCACGTGTTAAAACTGTGAACTAAAAATCTCATCCAGTTCAGCAAATCACACTTCCGTTTTCAATTAATGAGTAACGCCCCCAAAGTTATCATTTCAATTTACGCTCCGTGTTGTACGGATCTGTCAATTTACGTAATTTGAAGCTTTTTATAATAATAATATGTCTAAAACGATCGGGAGTGATGTTAGAATTATTATTAGTAAACTTTTGGTTTATTGCAAAGATGAAAGGAGGAGCATTTGAAAAGAGATCCGATATAGTATTTAAACACGCCTCTAGCACGCCATGACAGGTGCGTCACATGAAGTCATCTACGTGCGATTACAGCGACTTCCTGTTATCGCCAATTTCTTATTGTTAAACAATAGGCGATTATGTAAAGCATACAATACTAATAAAACTAATTGCCTTTATTAATCATTTAATTATTTTATATTCCACAAAAAAATATAATTTTACAGCGACATCTGTGTGTAGATATGTATTATAAATTATTGATTGTCGACTTGGTCAATCAGATAACACGTAGCAATTCCACTAATACGTAATGAGCTATAACACAAACACAATCTAACAAAGGCTTCAACTGATTTCGTACATTATTTCACACATACTAACGATTACATACGTTTTATAAAAAAATATACGCATACAATTTCAATAGCTGAGGATATAGGTATAAAAGCCTAACGTGTTAACAACATGTTATTTTATTCATTATTTTTTTGCGCTGGCCTCTGTGCCAAATGGTATCTTCGACTAAACGCTGAACTACCGAGACAGTATAATTTTATAACCTGAGTTCGAACACGGTTGGGGATTACTTTTTTTATATATATGTTAGTGCCTGTTTTCATTTTTTTTTTTATAAAATATAATATCTTTTGTTCAGTTAAATATTGAAGATGAAAAAAATATTGTAAATATAGTTGACCTGTCACAGTCTATCTAGCTTCAATAGATACCCTTCATCACTGGTGAGTGTTGCATGAACCTAATAATCAAATCATAGGGAAAATGAATTTTCTTGTAAATTCAATCTTATTTTCCCCCGAAATCTGTCATTTATGAGACTCAAAAACTTTTTCGTCAATATTATCAAATAATATATCGCCTGCGGCATAATCTTGTTTTATTTTGTTGTACTCTTGTAATTATTTATAATTGCTATTTTTAGGAGTTTCGCTAAATGATTTTTGATGATCAAAGAAACCCTTAGCTTCAAAAAGGTTGGACATCGTTTCTTTAAACATTATATTTTTATTTTTGAAAACATGACACACAGAATTACCCTACAAGTTTTTAATTAAACTGCCAGGCACACTTGTATAGGGATAACAGAAATAATACTATATTTTTTGTATTTCTGTTGACAATTAGTATGGTTATTATTAAATTAAGTATGAAATTTATACAATAATATTTTATCTAAGGAGTCCTATACTTGGCGTGAGTCATTAACACTAGATAGCAGTTCTTCAAAGTTTTATGGTTGAACTAATAGCCATAACAAAATTAGCCATAGCAACATATAACACATGAAGGTCAGTTGTTTTATTTTTATTTTTTTGGTCGATTGCACCATAGAGTATAGGCCATATGAATATCAGTTTTAATAAAATATGATTTCATTGAGATTTCGAATAAGAAGCATTGCTATTTTCAATTCTTTAACCTGCTTGTGTGAAAGTCGTTTCCAAAATTAACCACGAAAAAGCCCGCGTAATCTTGTCGTATCACTCTAGTCCAGTGGCGAAAGATGGAGTAAGCTAGATCTGACATAAATAGTACACACTAAACTTTGTCAGTCAAACGTATTTGTTTCCATTGCACTAAGACTACAATCTGAAGATAGTATTTTGTTCCATATGTAATAATAATTATGTAGTCTTAATTCATCAAAAACAAATAAGTATAACTGAAAAAGTGTGCACTATACTTATTGAATCGCATATAGTATACCTAGCCTATTGGTTAGGTTTAGGAAGGGTTTAATTGAATTTTAAAAAGTAACCAGCACCATCTGCAAATTATATTACTAGTATTAATGAAAACTAGTAAGTATTACTGGCAAAGTTTATACGTTATTTATGTCGAAAGTTAACAACCTACATCCATCACCACTACTTCATTCGTATTGCATTACTCACGGGCTACCGCCAAAGTGAGAGAAAGAAAAGATGTGAATCCTTGTGCTTTAATCTTAGATTTGCGCAGTAGGCTCTTTTCATAGTAAGAGAATAATTCGATGGTGAGTGTAATAAGTACCTAAAAGATGACCTAAACTTATTATTTTCGTGTTTTAAATCTTGTTTAATTTTTAAATCAGTCAAATATAATACGTTTGCATAAATTGAAGAATAATAAACGGAGAGTGTGAATAGTAAATTACAGTCATACAAACTTATCCAAAGAACGGTCAAAAATGGAACTACGAACCACCATATGCACGCCATGCCATATTGGAAACGTCATTCGAATGTCAGATTTTGTCCAGTTGCGAGTCTTGATTGGGTAGTTTTCGACTGTGGCTCCCCCATGCATTCTTCAGATAAGTTTGTACGTCTGTATAGCCTATTTTGATATTGGACATCCTTGTCTAAATAAACGTAATTCTTGTATTAAAAAAATCATGTATTGCGCTTATAGCAATAATTAAGGGTGTTTTTATTCAGTGTAGCTCTTTTAAATATATATCGAGTCACAAAAGGGTGATCTTATGGCATACAAATCTGCAATGTAAATATTTAACTTATTAGCCTTGGTGACATTTTTTTAAATTTCACTTTTACATAGTCAATCTCTGTCTTCATATAATAACGTTTTTGGTCCTATGCCTCTTTCAAGTATTTCTGAAAGTTCAAAGGGAAACATTTTCACATAACTTATTACGCTACTAAATGAAAATACCGTAGTCAAAACAAAATCGACAATAATGTATTCTTGAAATACATTTTTACGGCGAGTGAAAATTCGTTACGCATTTTCCAAATATTTTTGTATTCAGTATTTGAAGTAGGTAGGGCTTTTTGCTTAATTTGGTGACAAGAATCACAAAATATAATAAAAAATTTCGAGTTTTTAGAATTTGTTTTTTTTCGTCTATTATTTAATATTTTCCAAAAATTGTCACCCACATGACAAAGTATGAGGCAATATTTTTGAGTGGACTGTATTTGAGGAAGTTGGAGTTTTATGGAGAGTCCATGCACTAACGGTTTTGATGGTCGAACAGCTGGCTCACTGGAGCGCTACAGTTGAATCCAGAGTCACGCACTCGTACACTTGTTTAATCATAGTTGCGTTTATCACTCTAGCGGTGAGTCACACTGTACTTATTTCTGCAATTAAGTTACGGTGAAGTACGTATTGGCTTGTTATAGATCGAATTGTAACTAATTTTTGATGGTCGAACCGCTGGCTCACTCTAGCGCTACAGTTCGATCCACGGTTACGCACTCGTACACTTGTTTAATTTTAGTTATGTTTATCATTCTCGCGTTAAGTCACACTGTACTTATTTCTGCGATTTTATGATTGAGTTACGGTAGAGTACGTGTTAGTTTGTTGTAGATCGAATTGTAACTAAGTAATTGGAATATGCCTAGGAGACATAAATGATTTGGGAAGGTATATAGCGGGAATGTTTGATGGAAGGTTTGGAACAATAATCGTCGCAAACAGTATGTATTATTATGTAAACGCGTTATATTTTTAATACAGAGGTTTCATGATTCAATGATAGGGGTAATTAATACACATAATTTAATTAATTCATAATATCCTTTTTCTACACGCCGTGACTAAATCTGCATGCGAAAGGGAAATATACCTAAATCTAAAATCTTTACATGACAGGCGTTGTAGTTTTATTGCTTGATCATACCCCCGTACCTTCTTTAATTATGGGGGAGTATCAATCCTCGTCACACCACTAAAAGAAACATATTATATACTAATAACATTGACAATACATGCTAAATAATACGCCACTTATAGTATGTTTTATTTTTAAAATAGAAACACTTCCGGTGTTAGTATTTATTCAGAGTTCACAGAGATTAATCAACAATAACAGAGAATATTTCAAACGGTACACGAAAATAGATTAACAAGATAAGATGACTCGCTCGACCATTTAACCTAATGAACTTGCCAAAAGATTAGTTCAGTTCAAGTAGGTATCACATTTGACAACTAGAAACCACACTTATCACTAGAAACGAATCTCGATAGTGTAAGGTGCTTAGTTACAAAATAGAGGATCTGTATGATGATTAAAAGCTAATTCGACTAAGCTGACTGGCTGTAAGACTGTGAGAGATAAAATTACGAAGTTAACTTAGAGTTAAATCATTATCCGTCTACATAGAGCTAGCGGTGTCCAGTCAATGGGCAGCGATATATGTGGGTCTCTTATCGAAGTCACACCACTACACACTACTTATTAAAAATTTACCAGTACCACGTATGTTTTGTGAATCGTAAATTATATCTTTTTGTGTCAATCTTTTCCATACCATCAGCCTATCTAATGACGAATGTCGGTCGCAGATTTCATAAATCATCAAGATTAATACTATGGTGCTTTTTTATATCATTTTCATTTCGTAAAAGTTATGTATATGAATTCTGTTAGATACTTAATATCGAACGAAAAAATCTGGTAGTTATTTTCACGTTAACATTCAACTTGACGGGAAACAATCGATCATCTAAAATATTATATGAAATGGAAATTATTCGAACCTTATCGAAACCATATTATAGGTACTTTGAATCAATTACGATATTACAAAGCAGTATTGAGATTTTTTTTCAAGTAAATAACTCATATCTGCCTGAGCTTTAAGGCTGTCCAACAGTTGCGAAGGCCGTCACTAACGCACAAATGTAAAAATATAAACGATGATCATGATGTTTTATTTTCAATAAATGTTAAATCGCAATACTAAGTAAACGTATTTTTTTTATTACAAAATTATATTATATAGTACTAATCAATGGCGAGGGGTGGAGGTAGGCTGTTAAGATTTGACATAAATAGTGCACACTAAACTTTTTCAGTCTTTCTTATTTTGTTTTAATTGAAAAATAATATATTTTGCAGATGGTATTGGTTAGATTTTAAAATTAAATTAAACCCTGCCTAAACCAGACCATAATAGTTCAGGTATTCTATGGGCGATCCGACAGACTGCATATTACAGATGGTATTTTTATTAATTTTTTTTAATTCATTAAGCCCTGCCTAAACTAAACCATAGTCGATAAAAAATATTCTTCTATCTATTAAATATCTAAAAGTATGTATGGTTTAATGACATAATTTTAAATATTGTTTAGATAAACGAATATTTTTTGACTATTATCTACTATGGCTTAAATTAGGCAGGGTATAATTGAATAATTATAATTATAATTGAATAATTATAATTATAATTGAATAATTATAATTATAATTGAATAATTATAATTATAATTGAATAATTATAATTATAATTATAAACTAACGAACGCCATCTACACATTGTAGTCTTAGTTCAATAAAAATTAATACATTTTACTGACAAAATTTAATGTACACTTTTTATGTCGGATCTTAACAGCCTACCTCCACCCTTCTTCACTAGTGCTAATCCACTTAAGATTAATAACAATCAAGATAGATTTCGTCCGCTTAAAAGCGACATCGTCAACTAGTACCGAATATAATATACTAATGCAGATATTTTATCAAACATAAGTTGACATCACTTCAGACATAATACACCTACTAGGTAAAAAAAAATGTTACATTCTTAAATATTGTAAATTATTCATTGACTAAAATATTGATTATTATGTTATTATTGTATAGTTACTTACTCAATATGTGAGAAATACGCATCTTTTTAGATTTTGGTATGATTGGTAAATCTTTTGACAATCGATTGCATCATTTGGGTCAAATAAAATTGCCACCAAATAATTATTGATTATTTATTCGCATACAATTTTATGTATTATTTAAAAGGATTGAGAGAATGACTACCAACCACAGAACAGATTAATAAATAGAATTCCGATAGGCTATATTCCAATACATTACATTTTGACGCATGGTTTTGAATGTGTGAGTGTCCTACGAAAATGACCCACGCATAAACCGAGAGCAGTTGTCAGTATTCGACGTGTGACGTGTTCTTCACACGTGTTTAAGTTTATCCTGTATTCTTCAACGCTTGAGATCGGTTGCCTGCTTCTCCACATCCGTTAGGAATTTCAGTTCCCATTATTTCTGAGTTACCTGCTACCAACGTTCTCGCGTTTGAGACATTGTTTGCAATACAGTTAAATAAAATGGTTACATTACTAATTATCATCTAAATCTAAGGTATATGTTAAATTAAATAAAATACCTAAATAAACAAATGTTCGGTAAAAAAAAATATATTACAAAGTTTATGAGAAATTTAGATGAGATCACATTTGGGTGGTTTACGAAATGAAATTAAAACATCTTTCCAGTACTTTTCAAGAACTCAAAAATTATAGAATTAACAAAAACTTTGTTTCAAAACAAGCTAATACTTCGTTGGATTACACAAATATTTCGTTTTAAACTCGTGTTTAAATTGCTGATTAAAATGACGAAACATTTCCTTGACATAGAATAGGAATATTATTTCGGCTTTATTTCCAGGCAGTTGACACGCACCGTTCGTTGATGAGACAATAAACGTCGAGTGAGATTTATAGAGAGAAGATTTTCTTTTGCTTATTCAAAAATGGAAACATTGATTGATTAGACGAAAATATTTCAAGTTGAATTTATCTACTTTCTTCCTTGACAAAGTAAATAACAATATATACCATGTCCGCTTTCTTTTTCAACTAATATAATTATTTTTGAAAATTCTTAGAAAAAAATTGTATCGAGTGGTACTTGAACTCACATCTTTCAGTTTCCGGATGAGTGCTATTATGCTTTGAGCTATCGATTCGTCTATCTACACCTACAGACTCATCTTAAACATTTTATGATTATTCCTTTTACGGTGTTCTTAAGCTAGGTAGATATATGATTTATTTTTTAAATAGTGAATTTCTTAGAGTTTTATAAAATTATTATTCATATCGTCAATAAATAATTTTGCCTTTTTAAAATTGCTATGTCCCTTTGAAGCAGACGAAACTGGTCCTGACTAATTGGTCGCGCTTTTAGCAGTAGACTTAAATTGTAAGGTGATGGTGGGGTTAAACAGAATGCCAGACACTAGCCTTTTATGTTGAGAAGGCTGGCACACGCTGGAACCGGTTTGGTGTTCACGCACTCACGCACTGGTAAACGAATGGTGCGGATGTCACTCCCATGGTTTCACTTGGTTTTTGATGATGAATGATGATTACAAGTTTATGAGGGATGATAGATGCGACATTTACTCAAACCGTATCAGATTAAGCACAACGAAGGTCGAACAGATGTGTTTTGTCTGAGTCACTCTGTGTCTGCGCCTACGCGTGCCCATTGTCTTGATAAAACTGCTTGTAACGTCAACAGGGTACTCGATGGACGAATCATCCTATACGCACAGCACAGGTACATGTGCCAGTTAGCGACAGCTTAGCTTTAACAAGCCTAGGCATGTCCGCTGTCTAGATGTAACCGAACACAACTCAGTGTTATTCAATCACGGTAGACTGATGACCCGTAATTGCTGGTTACCTGGTCTTATGACAATAATAAGAAATTTGTGGTAGATGGGAAAATAGGAATGACGGTTACCATAATTAGCTCAATCACTAATATTAAAATAAGTGGAACTATGTAGTACTACATATTGTGTTTTATATTATTATATTATTTTATAAATTTAATCACCACATAAAATATTATTGTTACCATAAAAAAGTATTACTTATTTTAAATGTCGTCAAATGGTGTAGCGGAGCCGAGGTTTGTCGTAAAAATTCAACATGCGTCCATTTAATGTTATGTTTATTGTTATTTAAGTAATAATAATAATATATTCATTGACATGTTTTGTTTTTCGAGTAAATACTTAACGTTTTTTAGTCATCTTTACACGATTTAAGAATTAATTCCTCCGACGCCATCACAAAACAAATTGACGTGCTCACAGGTCGACTATTTCTCTGATTGGCAACGCTTGCGAAATTACGCCCCACCTATTGCTGAAAATTATTTGCCGTTTCACTGAAGTATGCTCTCAAACTCTTTTAAATTAATGTGGTCTAAAAAAATGGGGGTTGGGGAAGGGAATTAGTACGTTTAAAAACTACAAACTATAAGTCGTCAAAATTAAGAAAATATCCAACTTTTTAAATTATTATTTTGTCAATACATTTCAATGAAAATTGTAGTTGGCTCGTAATTTTTTTTTTCGTAACATTTTGAATTCTGTATTTGACGTGATCATTTTAAGACAATTTAATGTACTAAAGGTTTATCCGTTCCTATACAATGTCATTTATTTTTTCATATGCGCCTTTCGCTACACCATCTAACTAACGCATCATACGTCTCTGACACTATGACTTCAAAACCTTGACTGACCGGTCCAGATCCTTACCTTGGATATGGCCGTTAGAACTTAACATGCAATTTTGATGACCTAAAAAGATTATGCTGTATTCTTCAAATTATTTTGTTTAACTCGAGGCAATGGCGTATACCACTTTCGTAAAAAAAATATCATTTTGTTTTACTACACCTACCTACCAAAATATACTGTAAAATAGGCATACATCTCATTTCAGATATAATTATTCAATCATTGTATTTATTAAATTAAATAATTTGATGATAACTCAGATAGTTATTCATCCTGGCGCTACAATCCTGTATGGGTCTTGGCCTTCGTCAGCGTCTGCCTCCATCCAGGTCTGTCCAAAACCCGTTCCCTACAGTTTAGTGTGCCTAAGTTATTTAAAACTAACTCGACACTATCGTCTTTGTTGCCTTTGGGCTATCCAAATGTCAGTGTTTCTTTGTCGTGCTTCACTCGTTAATCCTGTGTACGTGACCTAGCCATATAAAGCAACCCAATTTGATGGAATGTACGTTGTGCGGTCCTCCGTACAAAGGGGTCTAGGACAATTTGGCGCCAGGACAACTGGGCGCTACGGAATCGAATGAAATTCGAAAATAAATAGAAATTCGTACCTACTTTTAAAATATATATTTAACACTTATATTTATTATTACATTACATTATTTAATACTTGGTGAGAATTTACACAAGTAAATAATGATTTAATTGTGCATATGTTTAAGTTCCAACGAGAAGCGAGTTCTTTTATTTTTATATTAAGCGTCAGGCATAACAAGTCTCAATCCGCAATAAAAAACATTATGATTAGAGCAAAATGAATTAAAACTACTAGGTAGTAGATAGAAATTTATTAAAATTCCTCGACTACTTTCTGTATGAAATCGTAACGAACGTCTATTTATTTCATTCAATGGTGCGGGACCCACTTGTCTTGGCGTCCAATCGTCCAGTGCCATACAAAACGTATACCTCGTACCTAATTGTATCATCGTTTTCAGACTAACTGTGTGTCATTAGTAGGTTTGAATATACCACGCAGCACGCTCCGCTCAAATGAGCCCGACACTCTTTCAATGCTTTTGGTCATACGCCAAGTCTCCGAGCCATACATGATAACCGGTCATATCAGTGTTTTTTACAAGATGTATTTCAACAGTAGGTTCAATGCCTTCGAACGTAGCACCTTCATTAAACTGAAGCGACATAATTTGTTGCCTAAAACAACTTTAATCTCCTTTTTCTTTCAATTTTTAGGTTATTCTTACTATTACTGTTAATGGATTCTTGACTGCACTGTAATGCGCTCGGAATGTATCACAATGGCTATTCGGTCCCTGTAGATGTATATATAATAAAATACAATATTACATTCTAAAATTATGAAAATTATTCATTAGATAAAAAAATAGTTCATTGAATTTATTTTTGTTTCAGAAAATCTGCAGTTTACGAGGATGGACTCCAAATGACGCCAAGTACAAGGAGACATATGACACCATGATCAAAATCTGGGACGGACTGAGGCAACGAGCTGACGCTAATAAAGATGGACAGGTGAGCTTCTTATATTACAATCGTCTTCTTGTATCATCTTAGACGACATCTAGACATGGTCAAAAATCAAAATCACCGACAATGTTGCAACTCTCTACCGCGCACACAGGTGGGACCATTCCGGGAAAGTGGTGTCACGCGGTTAGTCGAACCAAATGAAAAACAGCATCTACACATACGCCTAAGCAATATTTTGCTATTTTACATGCGGCCTATGTCGAGTGAAATTTACCACACAAACATGACCTACCGACGCTCTGTGCGGCAGTGCGTTAAGTTGTGAATAACAAAAAAAATAACATCGACAAATTTGACATATTATAGTCGAGTCAATGACATTAATATGGACGAATCATCTGGAAAATAAAATGACACCCACTTTGTGTCGGGTCTGCCGGATGGCGAAATTCATATTTTAATATCGGTATCCTACGCTCAAATGAACATTCTGCTTGCAAGCGGTCTGGCGACACCACTGGGTCTGCCCATACAAAATTTCTGACTGTCAGGTTTCGACTCCGCCGTTATTGTTGTGTTACAAAATGCCAATGTGCCTAGTTAAAAATTGTAAAAAAAATCTACTAAGCACTCCAAGAAAGTTGGGATATCACTTTTCATGTGTTAGTATTATTAATTATTGATAAAATGCCATTTTAAGATATTGATGAATGTTTATTCAATGTAATTGAATGACAGAAACTACTGGGAAAACGCTTGTGATGCGCTGGGCTTACATGCGTCTAATCTTCGAGAAGTCGTAAGTAACCTAGAATCTGTTTATAACGTAATGAGTAATGACACTAATACGCCATTACAATAAAGGTTATATTACTATAAATTCTCGAAGCTTGTATCGCATAATGGAAATGGATACGTCATATGGTCACGTGACGTCTACCTATACATCTGTGAATGACTTTCATGCTCAATTTCTCGTGCGCGCCGATATGAAGTGAGTTGTCCATTTAATATGTCAATGAGTCGAGTCGAGTTTATATGTACGACCGGGTTAACTCTACTGTCAACAGTGATAATTGTTTGGATTTTATATCATAAGCATAGAAATAAATAAGTATTTAGGTATCTACAGTTTGTTCCAAAATCATCTATATACATATAAACTCTTTATATATTTTTTAAATCCACAGTTCACATAAAATATCCGCTATAAAAGCGTTTCCCTCATAAGCTACCTTTATTGTCGTCGTAAAACATGGAAGGTACTCGTATTTCGCATAACAATTACATGACGTATGTTTATCGTTGTTCCTAAAAGAAATGAACTGCTCTGTCGCTTCTAGAAAATCAATACCATTATTGTGAGATGATTTTTTTCTTTGATAGAAATGATATCGCATTTTTTCTCAGTAGAGAGAAATATGAGAACAAAAGTGTTCTAATATAGAAAATATATTATTTATTGCGCAGTTATTGTATAAGAAAAATCTATATTATAAAGGTTCAGAAATTCTTTATTAAACTGAAAGTTTATATAAATATTATACTCACAGACGTCGAGGAAAGCTTTGTATTTTATTTATTTATTTTCTTTTTTCTTTGAGATACCTCTTCTTTTTCAAAAGTTTTTCAGAATCTTTTGGAGACTAAAATAGCACCGTTCCATACTCAACATTCTGTTGAATGTTGAAAAGGAAATTGAAATGAATACTACTACATATCAATTTAAGTTGAATCGATAGTCGTAGCTAAGATGGTGTCGAGTGTTTTTTTTAGTTCGTTAACCGTCATTTCGTTCGACCACAAAAAAATATGCCGCATTTAATTTAGAAACTAGGTAACTCAATTAGTAAAACACATTGCTGCGAATCCTATGAATGCGAATTCAAGTCTTGCCCAGTGTTTTTTTTTATATTAATTATTAATATTTTTTATTGAAGGTATTTTAACTACAGAGGTTTTCATTGTTTACAGACGTATACAACCGACTGTTTTGTATTCACAATCAAAATAGAAACATCCTGTTTAGTGTTAATTTTCTTAGTTTTAATTTAAAAAAACAAAAGGCTGTAAAGGACGGTATGCGAAGGAACTATAAAACCTTTATTTTAAGTACATTTTTGCATTTAGTGTGACCGTTAAACCTCACTTGAGATAAACGCGTAGGGAATGGATGCGTCTTTACTCTTTACTCTCCATAGACGATAATTCTACAGTCAAGAATTAAAAGCAAATCCAATGCTACGTTCTACTAAAGACATATATCGAAAGAACACTAAACATACGATGCAATATAATTTATATGTTATCAATAAATTATGATCATGCCGAAAGTCAATTCGATATCAATGGTAATGATTTCAAGTTATACTCATTTTTATTGTATAGAAATTAGAATTGAATACATCAATGCTATCAAATAATTCATCTCTGACAAATTGTATAAAATTTATTAGAATGTATTTTAATGGTAAACCATAAATTTATTTGATTATTACAATGAACGCGTTTGAATTTTTAAAATATATATTTTTCTTTTTAATGATTTTAAATACATGTGTATTATTTATTAATTAAAAAACTTTAAAACAAATTGTAATCAATTACAAGCTTCGTATTCTGTCGTTCTTCTTAGTAGCACTATACTCGCCTTTAAACCGATTTGAATTATTATCATCACTGTATTTTATGACCAAAAAAAATGTAAACCTATTTTCCGTGGTTCATTAATATTATTTATTTTTTATTTCACAATTATTATTATCAATATAATCTAATAATAACAAAAACACATTTTAAAACTTTAAAAAAATATAAAACGCTCTGATTATCAATCAAATTATCTAGTTATCCTAAATTTAATACTTTCCGTGGGTAATAATAAAGATAATATGGTAATTTACATACATATAATATAATGTGAGATAGGACCATATTGACGTATAAATTACCTTTTAATATTTTCTTTGACCCTTCTTAATCTTAAATTGGATTTTTTTTGCATAAGGGCTTATCGGTGGAATTTCCATATATTATTTTCTCAAACTATTAATCATAGATAAAACAAAGGATAAAAAATATGTTAATAATAACATTCAAAATAAATTCTTTTAATGAATAATTAAGTAATTATAATGAAAAATATAAGTAATTCAATAACACGAAACAAAATATGTAGGACTGTCTCTGATCCCATACCTGGCAAAACGCATATTGTTTTTTTTCAATATGTGGTTGACCCAGTGGAAAACTCCATAAATATTAGACGAATGACTAACAACCATTACTCGTCAAAAAACGTATATAAATGTAACCTGCGTCCTATGGATGTCAACATGCCTCTATCAGAAGTAAACGTGGTATTTTAATTACTTTATTGCATATTGAATACTTAAACTCTGATGGTGCTGCTTTGTGGTAGTGAGCGATAATATATGATATTGTCATTAAAACTCTCAATTCTTTTAAAACACCTTGTAAAATAATTAAATTATTATTTGAATACATTAATAAGCAAGTAAAAAGTATTTAAGAAGCTAGGCTTTTGATAATCGCCTAGTATGGAGTCTTCGCCTCTATTATATACATAAATGGATAGCAGTGGCAAAAGGTGGAGGTAGGCTATTAAGATCCGACATAAATCGCTTTCATTGAAATAAGACGGTGATGTATAAATAATATTTGTTAGGTTTTAAAATTCAATAAAACCCTGACTATCCAAACCATAGTAGATAATAGTCAAAAAATATTCCTTTTATCTATAAAATAACAATAATTATGGAATTAAACTATACATAATATTAGATATTTTGTAGATAGAAGAATATTTTTATCGACTACGGTTTGGAGTGGGCAGGGCTTAATGAATTTAAAAAACTGACCAACGCCATCTGTAATATACATTCTTAATTCAACGACAATAAAATAAGTATGACTGAAAAAGTGTTGACCATTTTTGATGGATCGCTCATATCATAGGTACCTAAACTAGTATGGTTTGGTTGAGGCATGGTTTAATTGATTTTTTTAAACTAACCGGTACTATCTGCAAATTGTATTTATTCTTAGTTCAATGAAAACAAAATAAGTATGACTGACAAAGTTTAGTGTGCACTATTTAACTCTTATCTTAACAGTCTACCTCCTCTCGCTACTGATGAATAGTGTAGTTAATAAGGTTAGTAAAAAAAATCCAGCGACGCATATTTGTTATACGATGTGAAGTATAAATTTAAACAATGATACAACTGAGACAATATAACTAAATCACTGTATCATTTCAGCAATATCCCGACGGACCTATCAAAATAAACCCCTGAAATTTCACCATTCATTTCACGGCGAAACATCCTGTACGCATTACGCTTTCTCAAAAGTTTACTACCTTCAATAAATCCAGCGCCTCGAAGCGGCGTGGAGCAGTACCTACGCATCATTCTAGGGGCGTAAAAATACGAAGCGAAATCGCAAAGTGCGAATTATCCTGCCCCGCAGACCACTTAGGTATAAGGTTACCTCAACGTCAGGTTTCTCGAAGTGAGGTACCCTCGCTAAGGCTGCAAGGTTTTCCACGTGGAATCGCGAAGTATTTTTGTTGTGTCTAACTTTTTTGTAATGTCCTGTGCTTTGGTACATTTGGCCAGTAGCGAAATTGACTTTTGGAAGTATGTCAGTCATACTTGCAGGTCTCATAATTAGAATACTTATAATACACCACAGATGAACGTAAACAAAGAATAAGAAAATAGATGATAATAGAACAATAAAAAATAAAAATATTTTTTTAATTTTTATAATTAAATTTGATGATAATTAAAGTGTTCATTATTTACTCGAAAGCTGATAATGAAAAGCCTCCAACTTTATTGCAATTTACCAATCTGTTTCGATAATTTGCCGGTAGTTGTCACTATATTGTATACTCAAACATGATTTGAACTCCTGAGAATTGGTGGTAAATATATGAGGCAGAGTATCTGTAGGTAGATATAATGCGATAACTATTACATTATAATACGTATCAATGCCTCTGTTTGTCTGTTAATCAATAATTTAATATCATTTATTTTTATTTTAAATAGTCGTATAGTAAGAAACCTTCTACCTTTCAGTTAGCAAAATGATATATTTTTTAATTAGAGAATATAACAATGTATTGTCAACGTAGTTATCTTAATCGAGTTTTAATTATTTCATTACGATAGAATGCACGTTTTTCTATGCCTCTAATTTGATTCTATTTTGATAAGTAATGTAATAGAAAAGCAAGATATAAATTTAATACATATAATACTACCAATTCGGGGATAAATTTTTAAATTAATAATAATTAAATTAACTAAAAACACTTATTTATAACGGTAATATATTTACGATCGGCTTATCAGTATTCTAAATTTAAAATAAACTACTTATTCTGATAATATAACATTATGATTTTTCACTGAGCAAAGATTTCACTTTATATTTTCGGATTTTATTGTCAATTGAAAGACATTATTGTTAGAACTTGTTTTTATTTAATTTTTTTTCTCCTTCACAGCTATTATATGCAATCTCTTCTTCATTGTATACCTGCGCATTAAATATCTTGGTTATATGTATATTTATTGAAGACCTTGCATTCTGCCACCCACATGGTTGAAGGTATTGATATATCCGTAGAATGATTCATTTAGTCAGTCATGGTGTGGACGACGTTGATGTTTCCGACAACGATAAGTCTTACCAATCTATCAATCCTCCTTGTATGTATATAACCACAGAACTGCACAACTCTCTATAGACATATTTTAAAGAGAAAATCCTTCACTTTTATTTCTTTCAGAAGAAAATATTTCGGAATCGTTAACATGCGTATTGAACGTCTCATATCATAAGCAGCAATCTTACGTATTTATTATATTTTACGCATTAATTGCCAATATACAATCCTGAATTTCTTACGACTAACTCGTCATAACAAAACATAAATACAAAATATTTGATAGATCACCGCTTTATATAATTTGTGATAGAACCCCGTAACCATAACAAGCTTGGTATGCCCTGTTATACGCCGCCGGCTAACCTCTACAACGCGTGCTACAGCTCTACGGCTCTACGGACGCCAGTATAGATGCTACGTTTATTTATATAACACGCTACAAATTTAATATGATACAGCATAGCTCCTTCGATTTATGTATTTTTGACTGCAGGTCAAAATAACATAGTTTGAGAAGCGTTTAATTAATAAAATGAAAAGCTTTATCCAGATATTTGATTAAACATTTCATGGTTTGTTTATATTAAAATATTTGGAATACTTTATTATCGTAATACGTGCCTTATTTATGTAAGATAAATATATTAAATAATTACATCAAAACTTCTTGCCTTCGATAGAGCAAAGCTACGGTCTTCCCATCTGAGTGTTCGGCATACAGTTAGTATTCCTGCCCATCTGGGTTGCAACAGTTTAATATATATGAAAAACTTAGCCACATTATACTTTCATAGTGTATAGTGTTTTAATATGTATTATTTTCCCGGCACTCATTTCCTACTAAAAATCTGTTTTTTAAACATTTCTTTTAAAGAAAATCTAACATTCAAGTTATTCTCTAATATTTTTTTCACATTATCGTTTTACACAATTTTCATTTTTGTATTTATGTAGACATTCACGCTGTGCATATATATAACTACTAATCACAGCTCTATATGATACAAGCTGCATTTCTATACTGTTTGTTAAAGTTCAAATACATTATGATCACATTATGTACGGTCGTAGTAAGGTGCCGCTACGGGAAAAAAATGTGTAATATCGTTTTTCTTGGTATTTAAAATGTTATCAGACTGATGCTCCCATCTCGTAGCATATTTTTAACCTTTAAACGAACATTGTCAGTTAGCAAAATCTGCCAAAATCATCAGAACAACAATGAGGTCACCTCACGCGTACCGCGCTTCATTATGAACCGCACTAGTGAGTGAACGTTTTTTCTGTTATCTGCAGGCCTACACATTTTTGACTCACTCACGTTTTTAGTGGTTTTATCTGTGGATCTGGATTTACTATTAAATAATTGTTATGTCTGCTGTTTACATCTATTATCTATAGTCTACTGGTTGGTACGTGGCGGTTACGAACGCACACGTAGAAACTGTTGAAATTAATTGAAGTTAGCATGAATAATGCATAATAATTCAAATTACTAATTCATTAGATTGAGCACTCTCTATCATTGAATTTATAGAGATAGTAATCATTCAAAATATTCTGCGAAATGACGTAACCATAAACTAAATTTGTCTATGGTTTTTTAGTTTTAGCGATTAACCTGCAGATATAACCATTAATAAATACTCACCTACCAGTTATTGCAACCTAGCACACTTACAAGTACATATTCCGTGCGTGTGGTTTAACGAAAAGTACTATTTTTTTTAAAGATTCTCATAAATACGATGAACTAACAATAGCAAATAATATGGATATATGTTATTTTTAAAATAAACTATTTTAACTAAAATAAACTTTCTAGAATATCAATAAAATACAGCTTATTTTGGTATGTTATAAGGTTACAATACTATATTCATACACGCAATAATAATGTCAAATATACTTTAACTTACACATAAATAACGCAATTTTTAACGGCGTTGAAAACAACGATTTCTCAAATTGTTCGCTCGTTAAAAATACCCTTTTCCGTTAGACGAGTGGTCGGCAAACTACAGTTTGCGAGCAGCGTTGCCAACAACACTTTTCTTGCTAAATCTAACATTTATTTGTAGTAATCTAGTCTTTATCAGGCACGTTGCGTTAAATTAAGCGTTTTTCTACGTCACGTCTAGCTTTAAAATGTTCATAAAAATACTGTATTTTCTTGGTAAAAAAATATAATAGATATGAGTTTTCTCACGAATTTAAAATGAAAGCGATTTTTTTATCTTGCTACATAAAAAGCTTCACATCTGATATGGAATATGAACTTTAGTTCAGCAAGAGATTCCGATTTTAACATTGATTTTTTCATTAAAATCTTAAAGGAGCATTCACAGTTTATCTTGAGAAGAAAGTTTTAGATTTCTTTATTATTTTTTTCTGACAACCTTAGCTTATTTTTAGCTCATCTGGCATATTTCTATCAATGAAGATATTTTGTAAATACGCCTGGCTATAAATATCTAATAAACTATTTGAAATACCGCCGAAGTAACAAATCTTAGCAGGCGGGAATGTCTTCTGCGAAGGTTTCTAGAATTCTAATATCCTCTAAATGTCAACCATGTTTTACACGTGATATGGATACGGACACTTTTTAAAAATGCAATTAGTGGAAAAGAGTTATATAGCTCCAAATTGGTACTGAATATGAAAATCTGGAGAAACAAAAATGCAAACTGATATCACAACACAAATGGACTGCTATAAAAGCATACGTGCATTTTTCTGCTTTTAATTTTTACATTGCTAATCATGCCAAGTGTCCAAACTATTAACTGTCACCCCCCCCCCCCCCTCTCCTACCTATTATATACTATACATTATCTATTTTAAAAGGCTATGTGTAATTTCACACGATATGTAAAAATGAATTAGTACAAATCTGATGAATGCGGGATCGATTTCCGCCCGGTGTCGAATTTTTTTTTAATACTGTAGGTATTTCAAAATATATTAAATCGTCTTATCTTAATTCATGAATCTCGAAATTGTGAATTATTATATGAAAAAAAAATAGTTAATTAAGCAAATTATTAGCAAGTGCAAGTACGTTAAAATAAAAATTTGAAGTGATCCTGTCATCGGGTATGAATCAAATTAAATTAAGGTACTAACAACACCCCCTCAACGATACGCCACTGCGCACTTCGTTGATGTATTTTCCTAGCTCAGTCGGTGGAGGGGTTATTAATAATAACGATGTTTCCTTTTGAAAAGTCGGTAATTACTTGGTTTTATTTCCTTGTATGTAGCGTCTAGTAAATAATTTTACAGGCCAAATGTAGGTGAAGGCGGCAGACAGGAATACGTGACGACCGATGACTGCGAACGCGAGAGATGTTTCCCACCCGTAGGTAAACGGGATGTGAAACTCTCCCCGGGGAGTACTTCGGCGTTCAAGAAGCGAAGAGATGCGCAGCGAGAACTGGTGAAACTGGTCCAGAGTGTTTGAAGAGAGGCTGCTAGTAGAGATGAGACTTGTTCCCGAGGGAGGATCCGGTAGACTGATAAAAATCTCTCGGATGCGCCCTCTTTTATAGCAGCCTCCCTTATTCTAATTGGTCCAAAGAGTTTGAGAAGGGGTGACCAAAGATTCTACTATGTCCGTTAATTTCGTACTGCGTAATATCTCTTGTTTATTTAATAAGAATTTACTGGATTGTCAGAAGGACCAAGTATCAAGAGATAATATATTCTGTGCACGTGGATGGATATATTGACGTTATAAAATATCGTCTATCTAATTCTATGGATTTTATATGAATTTATTTAGAGCATTTAAATAGCTATCTCCGGCATAAACTCGCGGTTTTAGTCTTATGCCAGGAGTAAACACACGATTTGATTAGCGTTTAAATTACATGCATTTACAACTACTTACTAGGTACCTATTGACATAATAATAGGCCCTGTAATCATTATCCATCGACCTTCACATAAACATTTGTGATTTTACGACGTAAAACCTGTCTGTTGCCTTTACCTTTTACAATGTTACATTTATAATAATAACAGTTTAATCTTAAAACTACGTCTTATATAGTAATACGAAATAATATTTTACTATTTCCAAAAAATAGCAAAATACTACTTCTTCATAGAGGTAATTCGCAATTCAATGTCGAAGAGTATATCGATCGGCGATATTTCCCCCGCATTGCCTTATTTTTAGCCGCTGTCTTTACACCGCACAGCTGCATAAAGGTCGTGATTTTAATTTAGAAATCGGCGAAGCTCCCGTCTGTTGCTATCAAGAATTTACTCTTTCTTAAATATGTGAATTTCCTCATGCTTTATATTACAGACGATAAATACCCTAATTAGGAACACAATAATGAAATAATATTTCCGAAAAGTTGAATTCTAGAGACTTTAAGGCGTTATTTTCTGAGTTAATCTGTGCGCCGGATACTTTTTAGCCGGTAACATTTTCGTATACACGCACAGAGGCACACCCATACCAACGCGTTGGTAGGTGTTGCTGCGTTATAATTTTAAGTGTTGCCACTCGCGGATAATTGATTCTATAATTATTAGTTTGCTATTAATGAGTTTACGGATCGAAATACTATTCGATTAGTGTGTTCCACATGACATATTAATTAATTATATACACTTTTAATACTAATCACTCGCTACCGCGTTCTTCTTCTTTATGTTAACAGTTATTCTTCTTCTTTCATACTATTACAAAATATATTAAATATGTTACACTCTTATAATAATCTCTCGCTACTGCATTCGTCTCTTTATATTTAACAATCATTCTTCCCCTTTTATACTAATATACAGTTACATAATACATTTATATCTAACATTTTATAATAACATCGTCACAGGTTTTTTTATTGTACAGAACAAGGCAATTTTACATCCATCATTCTTTCACACTGCATTACCCTGCTCGTAGCAATCGATGCCCCGTTCGATACGTTTACATACCGAACGGGTAGCGTAAAAACCTGTGAACAGATAAACAATTTATATGTGATTCGACAAGGAAGCGTTTTTAGGCGTTTTACTAAGCCGTATAGTTAGAGATCAGGTTTACATGTCGGCTTATTACTAATCAATTTATTGTGCGAAGGCACCTACCTACAGGTAGGTGGTGACAGTACCTTGAGTCAAACCACAAAATCCGATGGCCAAAATTGACCCAAAATATAACATTTCAGATGTATGAATATTAGCTAATTATAATTTCGTAGGACGCAGGTGGCTCAATGGTAAATCACATTGGCGCGAAGTGTTTTCAAATTTAGCAAGTCAGAACTGTGGTCTTATCAATATTTAAAAAGAGACGCCCCATTATGGTTCTTCTATGTAAAAAGATTGCCGATCCCTAAGATAGACGATTCGACCAGTTTAATGTACTGCCGGTTCGTTTTAGACTTTTAAATCGAGGTCGACCAACATTTCGTTGGGGTTCGGAAACATTAATTAGCGATTCCGAAACAGCGAAACGCTCACCGCGGTGTGCAGTGTTCTACCAAAATAATGGTCACCCTAACGTTTGAATCGTGTTTGCGGTAGAAAAAAAAACAAAAAAGAGCTGCCCTTTTTAAATAACATATAAGTACGTTGAGTTTTCACATAATAACCCTAAAATCGAAACGAAATCTATAGTTTTATTTGCTATAAGTGTGTATTGACCATGTTAAAAATCAAAGTGTCCACATTATTACTAATGTAGTGGAGACAAAGCACGTCGCTGTTATTTTTAACTAAAATTTGGTGTAAAAATGTGAAAAAAAATGATTAGTCAGTTCAATTACCAAAGTCATTCAAAGAAAATGTATTGATCCTTAGCGTCGATTTTTTTTGTCTATCGATAATATTATTTCTCATTAGTATTACGACATTTTCGGCACCTATCCATCGAAATGTTAAAGCATGTGTTTGATAAAATGTGGGGGATTGGAGCGGGGGGATATTATGGTGTTTAACATTTCATTTACGATCCTAAAGAAACCTTTAGTGTTATGTGTTGTTATTTTTTTTATTAACCTTTGAACCCAAACTAGGGAATCATTCAATTGTGGCGATTTATGATCACATCAAAAAATCTATGAAGATGGACTTCTACTCTTCTACATTGAAGTGAAAATACTAATTTACTTTTTGGCATATTTGTAATTCTAGAATTGAGTAAATCAATAAATAAATAACACAATTTACTTCAGTATCTTTATTTGTTACATATTTTAGTTAGTTATAAATTGAATTATTTAATTTGAATCTAAACGCATGCAAAGGAATATCACAATAAAGCGAGTCGGGACTTGACCGAAACATAATAAAGACAGCGAAAGAAGTTATTCAAGATGGTGGCAATGCCAAGCGTGTACAAAGCATAGATCGGGTGCGCAAGCACGTTACCATACTTGCCTTAGCAGCAGCGTTATCAGTAAAACATGAAATAAATTCCCGACTCGCTTCTTTTTCTTAAAATATTTTAAATGTTAATATGAGGTGTGTACAATATAACAAAGGTGGTATACGAATACAGTACAGTTCAGCATCGAATAACCATCGATCAAAAATAGTGGTGTGACTTAGAGGAAGTCTTCGTCCAACATAGAATTAATCTCAGTCGGTTATATTGATGAAGATATCTATATAAAATATGCCATCATTTAAAAAAAATGGATTTACATAGTATTACTGATAATATAACGCAATCTTGCCCATAGTAATAAGTATTACAGAGGGATACTTCTCTCTACTAAAACCCAGTTAAATGCAAAAAAATATGTAATAAGGGTGAAAATAACAATGACAAGTTAATGATATTATTTAATTGAAAAAAATATGGATAATTTAAATAGCAAAATAGGATAGTTGGTTTCCAGCAGTTGAACTCTAGTTAATTATTTGTATCATGATACAGTTATTACATGTTTTTTTCACAAAGTAATGGAGGTATGAAGGCTTCATATAATTTATTCATCATAATGGACGTTTCATGTTTCAACATAAAGTGAAGCATTAGAAAAAAAAATAATAACCGCTTTCAAAATGTAGAAATAAAGCTTCACGTTTCACCATATAATACGCAGTATGGAAATGACACAATTATTGCGTCATAAAAAGTTAAACAACGCAAAAAATAAAAAAATATTTATGTCATAATAATTTTCCAAATTTAAAAAAGAATCAAGTATCACCAAATTTAGTGCCTAAAGGCAACACCGAGACAGAAAATTCTTGTTCTTTTAATCATTTTTAAATAATGGAATACGTAGGTATAACGATTCATTTCGAATGTTAACCATTTTTATCAGGGATAAAATTGCAATTTATCAATTTAAATGGAAACGGTTTATAATATCTATCAAGGATCAAAATTTCAAGGTTTCATAAGGTTAGGTTCAATTTCAAATTTGGCAAAGTTAAAAAGTAAATTATTACGTAAACTTATAATATCAGCATAATATTATATTATCAGACTTTTTACAAGGAGTGATAACAATTCACACAACTTATAGAATACTTGCACTGGATCAAAAACACATTCCAAAGTCATATGGCTTTAGTGAGATCAGAGATCGGCGCACATTGATTGTATATCAATATAATTGCTATTATAAATACAGATAGCTGCGTTTTTATTACCTATATGTCATTCCATATATGGAGATTTAAAAGCAATCAAAACAATAACCCTAAAAAGAATCCAAAACGATAGAAAGTAAAAATATAATGAACTAAGAGTAACCATTTATCATTAAATTAACCTCCTAATTACGTAACGTATAAGAGTTACTTTTTGTATATCGTATAGATGTTGTGGCATTTTTGTATCAAAAAACTGTTATTAAAAAAAAGGGACACAATTATTAGAGCACTAAACCACTCCCAAATTTTAATAGAATATATTTTCACCGCTTTCACACATAATACATCGAGTTTCAAGTATCTGGGTACACGTGAAATAGGCAAAAATCTGTTGACGGATTAAAACCTAATATAACTAATAAATGCTTTAATGTGTGCTTTTAGTTACATATAGATATACATGTTATACATAGAGTCCAAATAAAGTTGATATAACGTTAGTAAAAAAATAGATTATGAGATGTCTATGGTATGTCTATGAGATGTCTATGTGGTAAATTTGTGAATACATATTTTTTTTCACATTCTATTTTACATACTTTTAATACTGAGAAAAAATGCAAATCGATCAAGAAATTTTAACTTAACGTGTTTTTTAACCGTTGAGGTGAATATTTTTTTTTTTTGTAAAAATCATTAATCTTGATATGCTACGAGTCAAAACTTCACAGTTTGAACAATACGTAACTACCTAAGAAGCAATATTTGTACCTTTCAGGATTTATAATAATTTGTAATGAAACATAAAAGCAGTTGGTATTTTAGAAAGTGTACTTTTGATTAATGGATGTTTTTGTAGGTTCAGAATTCCCTTTTTCATTGGTGGTGAAAAAATATCCATTCTATAAATATTTGTCAAAAATTTAAAATCATCATGCATAGAAAAGAAGATTTTAAAAATAAATGTATTCTAAAATCAAAATGCTTTCCTATGTTAGCTAGACGGATTAGTCGTTTACTTAAAGTATTAAGTTAATTTATAATCAATTTAGTCGCCTATTGGTCGAGCTATATCTTTCTCACGTTATTTTAGTATTGATCTTTCAACTCATTCTCTGGATTAACAGTATAATGGTAACTTAGATGTACATAATAAACTTAAAGTTCAGATGCATGTATTTGATAATGCTTGTTTACTTATTTGTTTGCAAATAGCGTAATATGTACACATTATAGTTGATCATAAAGACATCTCTTTGTATATTATATTGTGGATACATATATTATATGGAAAAATGTAGGAAATGGAAGTTTAAAAAAGTAGTTTTTTTTCTATGATATAGAATATAGCTAATTACTGCTTATACGAGTATATTAAAAGATCGTTGAATTTTTAGTATTCATATGATTTTACACAGGCATTAGAAAACTTAGATGATTTTTAATTGAAAAATTTTGTATATGAAATTACGTACTGACTATAATGTCAAATAATATATATTAAAATGTGAAAATAACATTTGTTAATATCGGCAGGTACCATCCTGGTATAAGAATATTAAATACCTATTGGATGTTTTGTAATATTAGGTAATAAAACACAGATAGTAAGTGATAATATATTTAAATTCAACACAAACTAAAGAAACAAGTAACAAGTAAATATATACAGTATCAGTTGTATATTTACCTAAAGTGTGTACAGAGCCTGAAGATGCCTAAAGATGTAACTCAGGTTACTAAAACAATCCAAATCAAATAGTAAAAAACCTAAATAAATTACAATTTAAATTTAAAGTCCGCCAAGTGCCCAAAGATGATAGTATTTATTTTAAATTTTGTCATTTGTATATTTCAAATACATATAACTTCTGCTGAATTAAATTAATTAGGTTAAAACTGGCTTCTGACGGTCTTATAATATCAAATAGTTAACAGCAATGCAGACAAATATTAATATGCTGTATTTAAATAATGCAACAAATGTTCAAAATCGGTTGTTAGCTGTGTAACAAACATTTTATCCAGTCCCACATACTCTCAAAAATTAGCATTGATAATTTTGTAGAAACAATATTCTAAACTGTACGCTCTCTGTCTTGATTTGTGAAATATAAACCATTCTCCACCAAGTTTCATTATTGAAAACGTATTTTATTCAGACTAAACAATGTGTAGAGCCTGAAGATTTCATTACAATAAATTCTTCTCATTGAATATTACAAAAAATAATCAATAAGAATTAAAATCCGATTTAAATCAATACCTAGCACTAATTAATTATTAATAATGTTTCCTGCCTTAGTTTGATATATTTTTTAAAACCGTTTTTAAGTAAGAAATTTATTTATTCACTAGTATCTATTGTACAAAATTTAATGTAGCTGGAAAATTCATTTCCGTTAATATCTACATTTCATTTCTTTCATGGAAAACGCACCGGAAATATATCGTGCCTAATCGCAACAAAAAACATGCGATGGTCAATGAGCATGACGCGTTGTTGTTTTTTTCTGCTGACCGTTGTTAGGGCCGGCTGATGAATTGTAACGGAGGATACTTCATTGGAAACAACTACATATATTGTATTGTTTATTTTTTCGTTCAATATAAGTAAAATACTGAAAGACATGAGGATATTACTAGTTGCAAATTCAGATAAATCCACTTTTTATAGGCACAATCGAGTTGCTAAGTATTGAATGAATATACACGTGTATCGAGTAAATCGACTGCAAATTCTATATACCTAACTATTTTTATCACACTGCAAATGAATTTTCCCATTAATGATTTGTCACCAACTGAATGTTGAGAGACATTCCCAAATACTTGGATAATGCACATATATTTAGAAATACATCAATAACGAGTCCATTTTTTGGACAGATGCAAATGCTGCTCCGAAATAACAGAATAATAAAACAATACATCACTGCTGTGGAAAAGACTAAAAAATATTTAAAATGCTGATTGTATTGAACGATTAATTAGGGTCGATTTAGTAAAAAACCAGGACGGGCGGAATTTTATGTTTTATGTGTATTTAGTACCAAAACATTCATATATTATAGAGATATACAAACAGTATATATCTATAAAAAATATACAATAATAACATTTTATACACAATATATTACATATATGGAATATAATCCAATGTTAAAAATATAATCTTTATTACTGGTTATACATAACAGATATGTGTTTAAATCTTGGTTCACTCATAATTAGTTATATAATGTAAAAACTGCTTCATACTCAGAGTAGACATATATAGAGAGCGCCTATTTCTCGGCAAAACGAAGCCGTGTTTCTTCCTTATAACGCACAGTAAAACCTCGATTTTATCATTATCAACCTCAACAATGAAACGTTATACCATCGTGTTGCTTCTCAGTACGGCTACCAAATTTAAACACAACATGGTTAAGCATATTATGTTTTACCAAAATAAATAAAAATAATTACCACTAACTTTATAAAAAAACAATAAATTTCAGCAACACGTGCTCGCAGTTTTTTAATGAATGTAATCTGTCAAATCCATATTTACTAGCTACGTTTACAAAAAATATTTAATTCGGCCGTAGAAATTATATCTAACTCTAACACATAGTGTGAAGATATAAGCGTGCCGAATGCTTACTCGATCGCACTTATGGTTCATTTTTATTCAGGCCTTGGCTTCATACTATTTTTTAAATGTGTCACCGTATTTGATTGAGAGACGATACTTAATCCCATATAATAATATCGTAATAAAAACATAATTGAAATTATTGACCTGCGTAACGTTATTTTTTTGTTAATTTACAATAATTATTATTATTTGTATGAAAAGGATTTTTTTTTTCCCTTAAACATAAAAGTACCCCTTGCGACATCTCTGGTCTGACTTATAATTTATCAAATTATTATAAAAGCCTTCCAAACTATTTGTTATACACGGTGTATTTACAAGGTTTTCAAATTGGAACGACGATGTGGGATAAATAACAATATATCGTAACAACAATAAAGACCACGCGATGAAATTGCCAATTTTCCAAAATAATCGAAGCATGTTTTCTTTATTAATGTGTGAATCGTCGGCAATTAATCCGATTGGGGCGGCCATAATTTAGCGGCGCAAACGTTGTCTTTCCATTATAGCACAGTGTTAGCCATTTAATGGGGATGGGGGTGCCCATCCGTCTCTCTGATGAGACCTCGACTGACCACCACCTGCGGCTCTATATAGGCCTCTTAAATCGATCCTTCTCAGGTAGACATTTCGCGCCCAAGTGGAACGAACAAGAATTTACCCTACTCAATACAGTTAACAGTCTAAAATCTTCGAATAGTATTAATATAAATTATACAATAGTATCATGTTTAAAACGAGAGTAATTACATGCTTCAAATTCTGTCGCTACTTCAAGATCTCGTCGATAAAAGGAAGTCGCCGTAGTCGCATATAGAAGACTTCTCAGTGACATACCTGTCATGGCGGCAACGCTTGTTTAAATAATGTATTGGCTCTTTTTTTAGATGCGACACATTTTATTTTTCTAAATAAACTAAAAGTTTACTAATAATAATTTTAATATCACTCTTGACCGTTTTAGACATAGATATTTGATGGATTCGTATACCATGGAAGCGTAGAATGAAATGATCAATTTGGAGGCGCTTCTCATTTGAAACTAGAAGTGCTATTAACTGCACAGCAGAAGCTTGTTAGTTCACAGTTTTAACACGTGGACAAAAACATCTTGTACGACAATAAATGCTAAGGTACTCGGTAATAAAATCACATGTGTTTAGACCCAGAATATTATGGTCCTAATAAGTTGAGAGAATGACTAACATCCATTTCTTGTACAGCAAGAATCTGTTACGAAACCTCTTCGTGAGACGGCCAAGATCTATCTTCATCGGATTATAGAGCCAATTATAAAAAAAATAATACGTTTATTAGTCAACAAAAAAATATTTTTTTAAAATATCATATATTTTTATGACTAATATACAGCCTAAAAACTGTACGCCTCAGGGGTTATAATATATTATATAACACGTTAAAATAATTATATAATTTATTAGAGATATTAAAAGTTTATATTTTACTATGAAAATTGCATGACTATTAAAGTATAAAACTACGCGGAAGGTAATTTTCTAAGTGTTTATTATCATCGGCTTCCGTTAGAACGAATATGAAGTAGCTCCTACCGACCAAGTTTATATTCACATCTTACATAATATACAACAGTATTGAGAAATTTTATAACTCATGCACGCTAGAGTCCTATTCCAGAAACTCGTTTTCTGTAGAGAATAAAAATACTTTACTGTTCTCTACTTTATATTCTGGTCAAAATCGGACTTGAGATTTATTATATTATTATATCAATGAATTGATAAGTAATATCTTATTGTATATGTGTCCCACTAAGGATTATTATTGCATTATATTATGTTTGTATTGATTTATCTCTGCCTGTAACGCACGAGAGTAAACATTTATGAACATGTGTAAAAGAGAGCGAGACAGGGAAAACATGTATTATTTTAATATGTTTATACACGTCATCGCAATTTAAAATACTCTCATAATAGTTCGACAGATGCTTACAGTTTAGTGCTAGTAGATCGAGTACTACAACTTTAATAGAAACTTGTGATAAATTAACAGAAATGTATAAAGAACTATGGTGTCGGATACAAATCACGCTTTTGAAAATGATAAGTCTCTGGAAATGTCAAATTCTATAAGAAGATGCTCGATTCAAATTGAAGAGATTTCAGGAGTATATAAATCTACTAAAAAATCAACAAAGTGGAGTTTAGTTAAGATAAATAAGCACCTTTTATTTTTTTAGTCATTAATAATTAGTCTATAGAAAAGAGTACTAGGTATAATGAATTTTAATCTCATCGGCTAGTTGGAAGGAAAAGGTACTGGACTAACTTTAGTAGAGAAAATCCTACATGCCGAGAGACTTCTTCATCGAGAGATTTTTTTTAGATTCCAGAGATAATTTAATATCAATCAATCAATCATAATGTATGGTTTTTGCGGTGTCAAAAAATGCTACAATTAGCGCCATACGCCAAATACTAGACTTGACAAAAAAATCTCTGATTTGGCAACGTTGAATCTCAGCTGAATGTCCTGAATACTTATAATCTCACTTCATTCCCTTTGCCTCATTACTATGGACGGCTAAAATTATAGGCTTTGTTGAGAATCTCTTTCTATTTTTAGCGACGCTCCGTTGATTTGCTTGTTGAAGCCAGTAGTACTTAAAGTTTGGTACACAATTTTGCAATTTCTGGGATTTTTTTAAATTGTGAATTCTAGAAATTATCAATTATAATATTTGTATCCAAGAAAATACTACTAACTGTAAAATTATGCCGATTACCCGGCTCGCATATCTAAACTCGACATCGTCTGCGGCAGAGCCATAAATCATTTTTTTAAGAACGTCACACCGATTTTTCATATTGAACCTCGTACATAGACGCCAAGCGACAGTCGCGCGTAACTTCTCGAAACGTCAAAATCTACTATGATTAGTGACCGGCGAGCTTAACGTCTGTACATAAATGACCGATCCGTAGCCTGTGCGCATGCATGACCGCAACACTGGCAGCTTCGACTTTCAGCGTGAATCACATGCAACTTATTGCTTGCAACACCAAATGTTTTTTTTTTCAAACTAAAATGTCGCATTTCACCAATGTGCGAAGCTCCATTTGGCAATGTGTGTTTTGTAAATGACGGTGACGTCACATCCACGTATTCGACATGTTGCACAGGAGACGAGTTTAGATGTGCGAGACGGCAAAGGTAACATGAACATAATATAAATAGGTATAATATATAATTGTTTTATTAAATACTAGAGAATATTAGATTGTTTAAGTATAGAAAACACATAATTACTTATTATAAAAAAGAAAAAATAATAATTGGACTGAAAGAAATCACGTCTTACACTTTCCAAAGTTATTGAACGAAGCAGATTGCCTCCTGTTTGATAGAATTTGAAGTACCTCAGTTGAAACGTAGTTATAATATAAAATTATAGACGGATCGATAACTTAGAATCAAAAGCATTAATAATACTATAACGGCGGCTCTCGTGGTGCAGTGGGTAAGGCGCTGGCCTTCCACCCGAGAGTTCTGGGTTTGATTCCCGGTCATGACAAAAACATTTATGTGTTTTTCTCAAAGCCTGGGTGTTTGTGATTGTTCAAAATTACTAACATCCACCTTGTACGAAAAAGCAAGGACATGGTTATTAATAATTAAAAAAAAAAATACAACAAGGTATGAAACTCAATTAATTACATTAGTGCAGATAGTGAAACAGTACATAAGCTAGTATTGAAATAAACACAGGCTTAAGAAAATTACAGATATTAGATTGTAACCTCACCGAGAATCAACCTCGGAACCCCTGTATGAGAAGCCAGTACCGCACGCATTTCCGTAGTATACTTTATCCTACTTATATAATATATCCAAAAGCAATCATTTTATAAATCCTGAATTGGGAAAACATTACAATTCATAACTCAGTTATGGAGAGTTTTACTGGAGAATTTTGCACCTTTAATTTATTTAAAATTCAATTTGCTAAGTGGTTGCAGAGTTTCAGTGAAATATAATTTTATTTTACTACGAACGTAAGGAAAAAATGAAAATACCTCACTGGATTCCAAGCAAACTTTGACGCCGTTTTCTAAGTCCTACATAAACCAAAGTTATACGATTTAGCACAGGTATGATATATGAAAATACCTTGCATTATTATAATAAATATTAGTGGAAACGATTAAAACTATTCTATGGATCTTCGACCTCCGATAGCACTTTTCTTCACACAAAATACGAGGCAAATTAAGACACGTTGGATGATAGTTTCTATATACGTACATCAATAAAGTTGCCTGAACGAAGTGGTTTTTACGTAAATAAAGAAAAATGGCTGTCTATATATTTTTACAATATATTGTGTTCATTTTGTGGAAGTGAAATATTAATTTGGTTACAGTATTTTTAGGAATGGTGCCCCAAATATAAATCAATTAAAAAAAATACAGTATGTGTATAGGTCACGTATGCTTACCAAAATTTTACGATTAAATTTATGGGGGGTAAAAAAGAGCTATTTAACATAAGAAAGAGACAGTTAATAAAAAATGAGAGGTGGGAAATTGAAAGAGGGGGTGGGAATTTTTAATGGAAAAATTATGATCATGCTCAACTGTCTGCATGTTGAATAAATCACCATTATAATCGTAGTTGATCTGGATAAAAACATCTCTAGCCTTTTCCACTCTTCTCGGTCCCTGACTGATATCATATACATCGAAAAAAACTTGTCAAATCAGCGAGTTATAGAGTATCCCTGCGGTCATTTAATGACTGAATTTTTCCAACCGCTATTCATGCCCGGACCATTGTCTTCTCATATACTTTGCAACCCCTATCACATTGCTTACTCTTATTTGATTCCTTATAAATTGATGTATTTTGTAGTATTTTCACGTTATCCCCAACATGCATCTTCCCAAGCAACGTTGTGCTACTCACAGTTTTTGAATTTGAAAAGGTGCGTGTAGGTACTAATTTATTTACGTTCCTAATTTGAATCGTACACTTGTGTATGACTTATATCTGGTATAAATTATTCCGTATATACACAATTTGTTTTACCATAGCCAATATTAACAGCGAAAACAAAATGGCGTCCGTTTTCCCGCATTTCCGGCGGCGATTATCGGAACCAGTTAATCTAACCGGAAGTTGCTGCAGTTAAACATGTTGTACTGAACAAAAGCAATTTCCATAATGTAGACACTGAATCAATCCAAAATGCTATCGTATCGGTAAATGCGATTTACTGCTTTGCGTCGAAAAGTTTCCATATTAAATTTAGCCGCCATTAGACGTAAATAAACAATCATTAAACAAGGCAACTTTGAGTATAATAAAATAAAATGTACCTTCGCCAAGACAAATAAAAAAGCTTTCGAGACACCTTTTATTTTATCTTCTTTAAAATAAACTGTAGGTGTATTTTTACTTTGACATTTATGAAGATCTATTACACAGTAGAAAATTTTTATAATCTAATAACTTTTTAATTTTCAAATATTCCAAATTATCAAAACCTGTGAAAAAATGCACAGTTTGTAGATACATAGAATGTCGAGTTACGTTACATATATATAGTGAAAATGAAGATATACATAGACCAAAATAGAATGGCAGCTACAAAACTTCTAATTGGTAAAGTAACCTCTCGTTCCGGCATCATGAATGTTGCCATCATTTAAATATCGATTTCCCAACAATTATTCAAATATTTTTAATTTATATTCAGCGGTGATTTTATTTGACACAATCGATGAAAGGGGGCCTCAACACAGTTCAAATCAGTCATACAATTATTAAATTATACCAAATCATTTACAAGATGCGTATTTCTCACAAATTTAGTAGGTATAAAACAGTACCTAAAATATAACAAAATTTCCGCAACTAACATCAAAAGGACCCATAACATAACCACTCAAACATCTGTCTGTGTACTTATATACAAAAAATAAGCCCCAAATATTATTATTAGCGTATTCATAATATTAATCACATATTAATATTTAGTAATTAATATTCTTCCTATGTACGTTTGTGGTTAGAATTTATGGCGTTAATTTGATTTTTTTTTATCGTGGGGGCCTCAAAATCGGCCTCGGGCACCCACGTCTTTAAATGCGCTTCTGTTAACAAACAATAGTAAAAGTATAAAAACTGTACAGTATAAATTATCAATGACTGAATCATTAACCCATTGTGGTGAATACAGTATACCAAATAAAGTATACTGAATCCATATATTTTTTCATAAGTCAATCATAGGTTTTCAACTCTTTTTTGCGTGAATACTCCTGAATCCCGACTGATTGATGTCACTTATTACTATTCCTATGCGCATTATGTTTGTTTACATTTTTTCGCCACCCGTTGATCCGTAAAATGGCAAAAAATATACCTCTAGATGTATTTTATAAAATATCTAACCTTTTAATTACCCTGTAAAATATTTTATAAAATTGTCGTCATATCAAAGATATTTATCATGAATAGTCTAATACCATATTAACGCATATATCGCATGCCAAATTTGGTCGCAAAGATATTCATTGTTAATCTTATATTGTATTTTGACAGATGCCACTAATGTTTAGGAACTCTTACGGATTATAAATTAATTCAATTGATACGATTGTACACTATGCAAGCATACCTTCGGTGTGCAGTATCCCATATTCTATCATATAATCTATAAATAATTACGTAAAATAATATGGCGATGCATCAAAATATAATTTGGCCTAGTTAGAACATGTACTCGTAAATCCTAGTGAAAATGCTCACCCAAACTTTCCTGTTGATCCCATAGACTAACTATAGTTTAATTACGTAATTAATTCAAGAAGGTATGAAACTTTCTGAAGGCGGTTTATAAGCACGACTAGAGCTTGTTTGAAGCAAAATTTATTATATCTTGACTTTGGCACGCTCAACATTGTTTATTATTAATAATACTGCAAATTATGAATCTCGAACAGTCTGATAAAATCCAGATATCAAAAGGAAATTTTTAGTACGGGACTGGACGAATTATTGCCAACAAATTTAACGAACAATATTGGATAGGTACTTTAAATGTTTCATTAATCAAAACTTTGTAGCAAAACAAACACTCAAATAATGTCAGTAGAAATTTAAATTAATCGAACTGACATTAATTTATATAAAATCACGCCGTAGGTACCATTTCTCATAAATATTGCGGTTATGTTAAAATTTAAGTTATTTTATCTTTTTTATGGCAGGCATGACGAACGAATTTTGGTTGATTGTCATCATTAACATCTAAAAATCATGTATGTACATGCAGGTTGTAACTTGTAACCTAGTTTATATTGCATCACTCACGGCCTACTGCAGGAGTTAGAAAAAAAGAAATCTATAAATTCAGTTCAGTGTTTCAAAAATTGATCAACTTCATGTTTCTCGTTGATTAATCCATACGTAATATTTTAAACGCACTTATCTCAGTTTGATATTTTTAGGCGTAAAACCCACTTAACTCAGCAAGTGTGGCTCTCGCGCAAAATTTCACAAGTGGCGCGTAAATCAACGAAAATACAACGTAATCAAATACGCCAGCGCCCACTGGATTTGACGACGCATTATGCGCGCCCGCCCCATGACTCATCGTTTTTTGGCTTCTCGGCGATACGAATGAACGAAAATACAATGCAGTCCATTCATTGAACGCGGCGAGCAAAATCACGCTCTGGAAGCGTCATCGATCGACGGGCGAGAAGCCATTATTTAATAACAGAGAACTCATTGTTTAATTTTATTGCGTGTCCGATTTTAATTACAAGCCCCGAAAAATTTAATAATATTTTTATTGCTTTGTTATGACTGTTATGAGAGACGCTGATAATAATAATTATTTTGTGCTGCTTGAGCCCCTTATTACATAGGTGAAGGGTAATGCGCGGGTGGGAGGTGGCATACTCAGTAGTGAGCGCGTCGAGCGCTTTTTTGGTGGGCTTTATACCTTAAGCTTACGCCATGCCTCTACTATCTCAGTATATAAATATAATATCTATTTATATTCAGGAACACCTCATTAATTTCAAAGATATTTTCAGAAGGTACGAGTATACAGACAAACATGACGCGAGCTGAGGTAATAGGAACACAATATTCCAACATTCTAATATACCCACGATGCACTTGGATGCATTTTCCGCTAGAAAAGTCACGCTTTTCCGCCAAGATCCTCATGTTTTCTTTCAGTGCGAATGTTATAAATAGGACCTAAAAATAATTGCAGGAGATACGATACATAATATATCATCGCATGAACGTAACAAACTTTGTCTTATACTTCGTCAACAAGGTTTTATGGACATTATGATATTAATTATGATATTTAAAATCTGGCTTATATTATTATAAATACTAAGCTACAACTTGTTTTTTTACTGATAATTATAATGATATTATTGCATGACTATTTGTATTATTAGTGATCGGGAATTATTAAATGATTTTAATATTATATTATGTAATTATTATAATAACACTGTATGCCAGACGATTGTTATTGATTTAATAATCACATTGTGAACTATTTAAATAGTACCTACATAGTATCATCTCCCACGGTGCCGCGCGGCTTAAGCGTTGGACTATCACGCCGTGGGTCCCAGGTTCGAATCCTGGATCTGGCAAGTACACAAATTGTTTTTTAATTTGTGTGTGAGTCAGGGTATGGACCTAATAGGTTGAGCAAGTGGCTGACATCCATTTCTTGTAAAAAACAAAATCTGTTAATACAAAAGACTCTGTGGAGGCCCATATCGTCACTGTTCTGGCAGAAGACACTAATTCGAAAAAATGACATATTGAGTTAAATTTTACCGTCTGGAAACCTTCTTAATAAATAAACAGTCTTTATTTTAAAGTAATCCTTTCTACGATCGCTTAATAAACTCACATGATAGACAATTATTTCAAACATTTTAACAACTTCAAAGTCAAATTACTCAAAACTAGTATTATCCAGTTAGTGAGTTCTCCCAGAACAGAGACGATAATATTATGATCCTATTAGAACCGGACATGGTGGGGGGGAAACATAGTATACTTTCTCAATAATTATCTACTATTTACTGGTCATATAAGTACATATTTTATCATTTACATGAGTCAGTTTAACATACCCTCGTCCATCCAGAATAAATTGCAGAAAACCTTCGGATTTTTCAATGTACATTTTTCTTACAAGCAATCATCTGATGCATCATGTCTAATTTTACCTGAAATGCATTTTGTTACCCATTCCAAAATGTTTGTTTTTTGTATGCATGAGATATCATATCTTAGCATATATACACAAACATAATGTTTAATTGAGTGAATTAATTTGGAATTGACGTCCGCTTTACGATGGCTCGGATAAGAGAGTGAATTTATAAGTTGTCAGTGGTAAAAATGATTTTTTTTAAATTTATCAATAAAATCCGTTATTTTAAATGGTCACTAAACAACCACGTATACAATTTTCTAAAAACTGACGTGTTCCGTTTTGCGGCATTTCAGTGTAGAAACTTATAACAGACCACAATTTGAACAATTTGTATTGTGACAGCAAATTTCGAGCCCCATCGTGGCATCAGGTGTCATGATATCACTGTCACCGTCTGAACGAGGCCTAACGAGGTTGAAGTGATTGTTTTTGTCTTTGGAAACAGTTTCATTTATTACTAACAATGTAAATATTTATATAAAAAAATTTTAACCTTAACAAAATTCTATAGAGGTCACATTAGCTCATAACACTGGGTCGCATTCAATGTCATATGTGGATTTATCTATATAAAAATCAAAATATGTTTGTTTGGTTTCCTTTCCCTACTTTGACCTCAAGAAACAGCGACATATAAAAATACAAAGTTTGTTTGTTCAAATTACCATTATTGCCTAGTACAATTTAGATTTTACACAACAGTTAAAGTTTACATATTTTCGATTCGATTTAAATTTCTTTTGTTTGACAAGGCAGTCAGAATTATTTTCATTTTTACATATTTGCCTAGACACATATATATTAATATCAAAGAATGTAATCATAAGCATAAGTAATAAAGCGATGAAGGGTCGAGTTTTTATACAAAGAAATAAAAAAAAACTTTATATAATACTTATACTTCCTACCGGGGATTAAAAGTCCGACATAATACAGTGTGTTTGGGTTCAAAGCAAAAAAAATGTTTCTATAACAACTTTGAGTTCAAACACTATTATTGTTTATTTCAGTGACACAAAATAATATGCTTGTGGATAAAACTAAAATAACCAACGTGATATCGTAAGACGCCATACGTCTTGGGTGTATAATATAAATGTCGTAAAACACCTCCATCTTTTTCTTCTTTCAATGGTGCAACAACTCGATTCGAGCCTTGATCTCATCCACCAGCGCGATCCTCAGACCTCTCCAGTCATCGAAAAAATACAGTCGAATAAATAAAATCAACATAAGTGGCAAAGGGTGAAGATAAACTGTTAATATCCGACATAAATTAAAAGTGCACACTGAACTTTGTCAGTCAAACGTATTTGTTTTCATTGAACTAAAACTACATTGTGTTGACAGTGTTTATTTTAAACCCTTCCTAATCCAAGCCATAGTAAATAATAGTCTAAAAATATTCGTTTTTCGATAAAATATCTAAAATTAATAGTAGTAATGTATTTCTTCCAATAATTGATATTTAACACAATTATCGTTAGTATAATATTGTCTTTTTTAATTAAAGCTAGTTCTGAATTGAATTTATCGCTTACATTACAGCGATGTTAACAATAATCAATGTTGCCATACAACATAAGTTTTTTCCCCTAAAGCTGCGTGCAGGATACCGTGTCAATGGTTATCGAATATCGTAAAATACAAGATGGCATGTCTGGAAAATTTTATTACAAAATTAACGACGGAAAGTCAAGGACAATTTTCCATCATAAAGATATTACAAAAATACACTAATAATATATTTTATTACAGCCCTAACTACATCCTCATTCACTACTGACCTCGCCCTGCAAAAGTTTCCGCCACCATAAACAGTCAAAACTTGTCACATAATTTTTATTAAAATACATTACCATAATATCTACTACTAGATGAATCATTTGAGGGTTCTGGTTACAAAAATGACAGAATCCATTTTGGGACAATATTGGCAAACCAAAAGAATTGTTTCATTTATATTTCTTTATTATTAAAAGGTAACATTTTAGAATACTTTTTTTTCAGTTTTTAAGTTATACTTACTTATAAGAGAGAGATAAAATATTTTCATTGGGTAGCCAACTGATAGATTTTATACTCCACAATGTATTTTACAACGTTTTTATTAGGTCGTATTCTTATTTGTTCGGTGGTTGTATATCCGGTACAAATCTTGCAATCGATTTTTAACTAACTTCCCGACTAGTTAGACATTTGAAACTTTTAGAATATATCAGAACACGATGCCAATGTATTTTTTAATACTTTTAGACATCTTTAAGTAGAATTGAATTCATTTTCAGTTAATTCTGTTTTGTATGAAAAGTTATTTCGGAAGAAATCCGTAATCCAATCCACTATTATTGGTTGCTAGGGGTGTGGGGTCTACTATGGAAATCAATATGAGTGTCAAAATGACATTTCAGTATCATTTATATCAAATACAAAATTTTTTGATCGTTTAAGCTAGTAAAGTCAAGTTTATATGATTCAACAGAAAATTTAAAAACGTTGTATATAAAAAGTTCTTTTTATCTTGTAATTATTTATAAATATCTATTCTAACCAAATAACTTATAATATCCCGTATGGAAAGAGGGGTTTATGCGAACTATTTATAATACTATATTATTTGACAACACATATTATTCCAGAACAGTTTTAGTATCGCTTACTTGGTAATAACATAAAAAAAATAACTATTCTCCTTTTTGATTATAATGGCAGCATGCCATTGACGTTTTGCTTTGAATTTTAACATACGTTTTATTATTCAAAATTGTACATTTAAATTTTTTATCACTCAATGCGGCTTTATCAAATACCTATATAAAAAAATTCTGCAATAGGAAATAACTGAGCCTTGATAACCTAATATGCTCATACTGTCGGCGCTTTTCAGTGGACTTGTACCTAATATGATGGATTCGGATGCTGGGGGGGTGTTATATTAAGGATTCCAGACACTGACCTCCAATGATGATGAGACTGGCTCCGTGGTCTAGTTATCACTCACTCGTACTACCACTCTTGCACGTTACTGTTTATTAATTCACCTTGTGCGCGGCTTTTGACGATCAATACCAGTGCACGTAAATAACGTCTTAACGTATTACAGGTTATAGATGTTTACAAGCACACGATTGCACAATGACTGCCTGTTAACGGTAGGCATGGCAAGGATAATGACGTCAGGTGAGTATGACATTTATATTGTATTAGGGCCGTCATAATTGGCCTAACCATTTATAATCTATCAAGGTTTTCAAATTCTGTGATTCAAACTTATAAGCTTAACTATTATTGTAATAATACTCTTTTTTATAATCGTCTACCTAAAAAATAAATTTGACTAAATGTTTGGTTAAAAGTACTCACTCTAAAGTAAAGCAATTGTCTTTAAATCCCACTCGGTCGAAGATTTTTCTAATATGTAGATATCTCTGGCTATTAAATATTATATATTTTCAATAAATAGTATGCTATATTCTTAAATGTCATTGCTTAAGTTATTAAGTTATGAATAATAAAAATATTATATTATAAACAATATTATAATGTTAGTTTATTAATATTATAATAATTAACTAATATAAGTAGGTACACATATTTATTTTCTCGTGATATAAAAACCACTACAAAATAATAGCGTCGTCGTTTTCATATGGAACCCTATGGGGAAATCAAGAAAAATTCTGTACAACACTACAACAATATCACGACATAGTTAATTCATATATTTAAAATTTTGAGAGATGTTATTTTCTTTTCATGTATTATGGAATTAATAATTACTGCAACATTTAAACCATAAAATAACATTAAAGAAGCTTTTCATTATATTTATGTTACTGTAGGATTTAGATGAGACCTATACTGTCATGCTAGCAGTGACGTCCCGTGGGGGTAGGCAGATTGACCGTCGCTTGGGGGCGGCAGTTACTCGAAGGGCGGCAAATCGAGGAGAATCATTAGGTGTATATAGAAATAGGTATCTACTTAGTGATAACGGAAATATCTTTCCATTTAAAGATTGAGTCACTGGTTGGAAAGAAAATATATTGATTAACATAAAAGGTTTAACAGACCTGAATTTTTTTGTCGGATACGCGATGTCTGGTTTACTTCCGCTGTTTTTGACGTCACATCTTTGATGACTAGCAATGCCACGTGCATATTTGCGAATTATATTTGAATTGTAGGTACAGGTACCTACTGACCAAATTAATTTATCCAAATATTTTTGCTAGTCATTCGCGAGTTTTGGAAATTGTCACGTGTATATTTAAATGTATCTAAAGCCGTGGACACGCAATATTGTCTATTGAAGTATGGCATTTAAATTAGATTTAGTGGTACCTATATATTTTGTTAGTAATGTATCCATACAACACATTTCTTAGATATTGCAGTCATGAAAGGATGATAAAAAATACTGTATAAAAATGGGGCGGCATTTTGTCTAGATGTAAAACGATAGTTTTTTTGGTTTTAGTGAAATGAAAATCAAGTTTTAAACTATCCTGTATCTTATATTATGTAAAATTATTGGATTTTTTTGACATAATCTCAACAACGCTGTTTTACTTAGCATGACAGTATAAGTCCTTCTAAATTATTATAATACATATAAATCAATTTAGTGGGCCATGGATTAACTGACTATATAATATTATTCAGTCGTGATTTATATTTAGTGGGATTTGATTTAGGACGAGTTTCCTGGGTTTAGACATTCACGCAAATGTAGCGTGTATTTTAAGCGAATCCGATGTGGACGTTCCAGGTATGTTTATATAAGACTTTGAAGACTCGCCACATTGCGAATGTGGTGAGATTCAGACCACAGAGCACATCGTGGAGTCATGCAACATGTATGCCTTCTTTAGAAGAGTTTCAGCCATATATAATGTAGAGAATTCCTCGGACTGAGTAGACCTCACCGCATATACCATGTACGGTTAATTTCACAACGGTCCTTGTATTTATTAATAGTAAATAAACACTCTCCTCAATTCACCTGAGCAACCTCCAACCGGTCCTTTAATCTCCAACATCATCTCCGCCAAATTATCAGTAATGACGCTACCGCTGGTGGTGTATCCCAGTCGTCATCAACATTTACCTTCACCGTCTTATCTCCTTTTGCCGCATTCAATCTATACGGTGCTACATTTGTCTTGCATATTATGGTTGTGAGACGTGGTATCTTACCGTCTCGACTTTTGAGCTGTGAGAAACGATATAGGTATTTGCTGAATCTAAAGGATACACTGGTACAGCCGCAGTACAAACACTCGAGTTTATGCTTGTCAGCATTCAGTGAATGTCGTAATCATGCAGAGACTATTCACATGTTCAGTTAGAGAGTGTGACCCTCCCTCATTCTGCATCTGTGCTGTAAAAGCAATTTATGTGAGAGGCGCGACCTTGTATTTGACAGATGCTTTACCTTATTGGGTGCAGTAGTAGTCATATTTTTTTCTGAGAAAACCCCAATAATATTATTAGATCTGATAGCAACCGAGGCCAACTTTGCGGCATTCGAGAAATTTGCAGCGTCGTATGGGGAGCGGGATAGTCCCGACTCCTCTGTAGACTTATCCATTTCAATTCGTGACACTCAGTATGCGGGTACACAGGGCGCCTAACGTCAGCGGACAGCAGAGCCAGTCCAAAAAACAAAAAAAAATCTTTCTTAACTTTCTTCTTTAAGCACTGCGGTGCATGGTTGCAGCATCAGTCCCGTGCGGCTCCGTCTCGGGACGGAATGAGCACTTAAAATTACTTCTTTCAGACACGTTTAAAGCATCATGGAAAGTGGCTGTGCATATCCACGGCTGTGTATATATGACGGGTGGTGGTGGGAACTTTAACGTATCCACATTCATTATTATATTGCTTGAAAGCTAGAGTCGGGTAAATCTACAATTATAGCATATTCATTTAAATAACTACCAAACCTATATAATTACAAGAAAATTTATATTATTACTGCTAACAAAATACTTATCACCACAAATCTGAGTAAGCAATATACAAAATGTTAATAATACTAATGATGCCATACGTATTTTCCAACATAGGAAAAGCTCGAGGGCTTTCCACTTAGACATTTTTCCAGTGTTTGTTTTTTATATATGCTGATCACGAATCCCTTCAGCTACTGTTAATGTGTATATATCAACTTTACGCATGGTTTTACACAACACGAAACATACTTTAGGCGCGTATATCGACTGGTTCAAAGTGCCACCCCATGCTACTCGTGTTAGCCTCAGAAGCTAATATTTTTTTTGAAACTACCAAGTACGTATTCACACGGAAGAAAATTAACAAGACCTTTTGCGAAACTGTTAATTAAGTGTATTTTAAAGTTAACAACGAAATTAGCGTGATAATTATGTATGTATAATATTATAAATTTAGTTACAATAGTCTTTAGTCTTTAGTCTTTAGACTTAGCCAGAAAAATATAATAACAGATTCGATATCATCAACATTATCAGCTTTATCCGCTATTGAATGAAGGTATCTCTAAGCGTATTTCATTCATCTCGAGCATGCGCGTTTCTTTAGCGTGTACTACTGCAGAAATTAATTATTTTTCCGTTACCTCTCTTGTACTCCTGGATATCTACATTAAATTTGTCCAGCGATTGGCCATTATCCAGTATTTGAAGTTTTTAGCGAATTGAACTTCTTCTGATACTACGTTATATTCTCTTTTTAATTATTACGTTTTCCATAATTTCGCATTATGCCCAGCATGCACCTCTATGTAGCACAATGTACTACTCTAAGTACCCATAAATGGAGAGTACCTGAGTCACTTCGAAGACCTCTAAGCCCGGTCGCACATTAAAAATTATCTCGACTGCAATACGGTCATAAATCAAAACCGGGCGCGATGTCGCAATATCTTCCAAGCACACAGGCATGGCAATACCTCGACAGTGACATCATGCAGCCAGCCAAAACGAATAAAAAAACGGCTTCTACATATACGCCAATGCGACATTTTCTTATTCTACTCGCGCACCATGTCGAGTGAAATTGTGTTACAAGCAGACGTTTTTTTCTACCAAAAATGTCCCATCGATGCCATGTGCGGCAGGATATTAAGTTATATGGGCTTTGTGAATGGTCACAAAACTACATCGACAAATTCTTTGCACTGGGCTAAAGCAGAATGCGCGAACTCAATTATGTAAGTAGCAAACTAGTCATAAAATTAATTGCACCTAGCTCGAACAGGCAAATAACTACATCTAGCTAGTTTCTCTCTACAAGTGTTTATATCTGAGTTGATAATTTGATTAAATAATTTGCAGAATAAGACTGGAATGGAGTGCTTTTGGCCGCCTGAATAATGTATTCAAAGACAACTTACTAATAAGCCTAAAAGTGTTTAATCAATGTCTACTTCTCGTAATCATATATGCGTACAAAATATGTATATATAGTCAGTAGTAATATATAATAACAACATAATATTTAAAACCTCCCACATATTTGATATCCATTAAAACTTTGTACGCACATAATAATTAGTGTTGAAGAGACATTCTATTTTCAAATGTGACAGTAGTCCTTTAGCAAAAATTTCAATTTAATACAATTTATTTATTTTTATAATTTATTAAAAATTATACAAAACATTAAAAATATTCTTGTATAATTCAGAAATAAACTTCGTTAGTTGAATGATTTTTTCTTGTTATTACATAATATTCTATAGTTATTTTTATCATAAGTATAATATTATGTTATCTAGAACATCTCTAGTTTTAATTCTAACACGCGTTACATAATATTATTCAAACGTGACATTCGGCCATGCAGATGTTTAAGACGTCATGGGCATTTTATATTTGAGTATATCTGACATATTGGAAAATTTGCGAGATTGACCTGTAGCTAACTTAATCATTAGTTCTAGTGGTCCTCTTTTACTATCACATTCATAATTGTGGGCTCCATCCTATAAAAAAAGGTTGTCTTTATTGGTATTAAGTGTTCGCTTGCATAGTCATCTTTAAAAAATTTCTATTTATTTTTTTAATATGAAGTCGCCAGAAGCATTACCCGTACCATTAAAGTTATGCCTAAATTACCATACCTGATTAAAGCAAATACCATGGCTTTATTGATAAATATAACCTCATCGAATAACGCTAGCTGTTAAAATTTGAACCCTGATCTCTCATACTGTAAACCTAACGCGCTTAATTATATAATAACGCTATATGGTGGGTGGTTATGTTATTTTATAAACAAAATATTTAACAAACAGCAACATACCTACATATTATATTTATTCTAAAAAAATCACATCTATATTCTTCTTTATGAAACTTTTCACTGAATTAAACAGCAAGCATTGTACTCGTAGCATAAATATTGAATACAAAAATATTTGAAAAATGTTTAAGTAGGTACTTAACGAATTTAATTTCGCCGTATAAAATATTCCAAAAATAAATTGTTGTCGATTTTGTTTTGACCCCAATATTTTCAAACAGCAGTAGAATAAGTTATGTGACGATGTTTCTCTTTGAACTTTCAATAAGACTAAATTTAAAATAATAGAGATAAAACAAAATACATTATTGGATCATAAATATAATATAAAAGTGAATCGGATAACGAGGTCACTAAGGCTAACGATAAAATTAACTGCAAGTCATTTTGCATTGCGTTCACACTTTTATAATTTAGACATAATTGTAGCAAACATATAGATAGAGAAACAAAAACAATGGTGCATTATCATTATTTACGTATGAGGATTTTCTTATTAATTCCATAATATATAATAAATATGTTACGTATATAATAGCTTAGAACCATAATGTTGTAAATTACCCAAAGATAAATTATTTTCTCTACCTTGTTTTTGTGAACAATAAATATGGGTATAAATTATGTAATTCTTCCAATACATTATAATATGTAATATCAATGAATTCATAATAGAATAAACGTGTTACTTGATTTAGAGTGTAAATAATAACAACCCTTATCAAAAACATCGTTTCTGGCGGGTTAAATATATTTTAACAACTTTTTTTAGTTTCAATTTTTAGAAGCATGTGTTTATTCCCATTATAAAAAGCTTACAAAAACAACGTTTTATTTAATCTTGGGCGTAAAAAAGAATATTATGTAACCTAGCTATAGAACAAACAACGAATACCCAACCGAGGAATATTTGATACTAAGCAGAGTCAAACTATGTAATAATTATGCACCTATCCATTATGATAAATATAAAATCTTCTACATTATGTACTTATGTATAACTATCAAACAGTATTAATGATTGTACTATTAAAATAAACCAATGAACTTTTTGGAAACCCTTGAAGCACTTCGTAAAATCTCTGGGTAACCCTACCTTCTTGACAAAGTATAACAAGTATTCTTGATAAGTATTAATAACAAAAAAACATATAATTCCGATAAGCATACTTACTTACAATGCTGCAGTTAACTATTTTTAGTTCCAATATGTATTTAAATGCAATGGCATAAACAAATCTAATAACAAATACTATATATCTATAAAAGACATTTTTGTTTAGCGTGTTTGACATAAACATATTTCCATATCGTCCAAAACTAATCGACAAGCCAATAAAGTATAATATACTTATATCAATAATAGTAAAGCAAAACATTAATTGATCAATATTGTGGGTAATGTTTAGGAAGTTCTTCTTCTTCCACCTTGTCACGTCCCAACGTTGGGGCATAGGGCAAGCACAAGTTGGTCCATCGCCAACTCTTGCGCCTCCCGCCATGTCAGACCTGCAGCACGTAGGTCGTTCCTATAGCACCGCTGCAGGGTGAGGGAGGGTCGGCCATGGCGACGGAACCCTTGAGGCTGTGCCACAAGGGTACGAAGTGTCGCACTCTTTGGCGGCATCCTGAATACGTGTCCCAGCCACGTAAAGCGTCTCTTCATGATAACCTCAATCACCAAAGGCTGCTGTGTCTGCTCACGAACTCGGGTATTTGTAACGCGGTCGTACCAATGCACCCCTAAGATTCGGCGGAGACATCGATTTTCAAAGCTCAACAGCCGAGACTCTTGAAGCTTAGTAGGTTAGATTTTTCGAATTCTTGCAGAAACCCTGACACAGCTCACGAACCCCTTGGATTCCATGGAACCTGGTTGGAAATCACTGATATAAACTAATGACATACACCCTTACCAATCCGCCACATGATGGACACACAAGACAGCAAACAATTCTGGAATAATTTTTTCAAAGTTTTTTGAACTTTTGAAACATTAAAATTTCTATGAGATGATAATACAATTAAAATAAAATCACCACTGACAAGTAAAATTTTTCAAATGACCTACGATTTTACATAGGCAACATTCTATCAACCCGACTGAAGGTCAGATAGTTGTAGTTCTTCTCCTTTAACTGTGAGATTGATCACTTTTAGAAGATGTAACTGGTATCCTGAGTTTTAATAAATATACATCAATTACAGAACTATACGATGTTAAACAATTCATTCAAAAAATCCATCAGATATAATACCTACCTAAATAAGTAGTCCATAGTAAAATTACATTCATGAAAACTAAATATTTTCGCAAATCATTGCTAACAGTTTCCAACAGTGATTACCCTATTTAAATTTAAGACAATTTGATACATCCATCAAATTATTTATATCCTATTTCACCCTTGTGAGCTCACAGCATAATCCGCCTCTGCATATAATAGTTATGGGTCTAAAGCTTTTTACTCACGCGTAGTTTATTCAATGTTCATTCGCAAAGCTGAGCGTTGATTTTTTTTTGTTTTCAAGACAGTCAACAATGTCATCATCATCAATGTTATTTTAAATACGATAATTTGGAATCTCGTACATTTCGGAAATTATTTCGTTGTTTTTTACTTAGAAAATTATCGAGAAGGAACTCAAATAGATAACTCGTAAATTAAGCGTAAAATGTAGAGAAACGATTAATCAGTCCAATTACCGTACGTTTTGGAAGTTAACGAAGATGTAGTCTGGAAGTTTTTGTAAAAAAAAATGTAAATTTTAAGATTTAAAAAAAAATAATAATTAACATGAAAATTGAATTACACTTACGATAAGACAACGCATTTATTTATGTATATACTAGCTGACCCGGCAAACTTCGTACCGCCTCAGAATCAATAATCTTGTGTTAACTTATTAGCTGAATTAAATTCAGTTTTTTATTAGGTTAAAATGAATACTCAAAATGAATAAGTTCAATAAATGTGCAAAAATCAAATCAAAATGAAAAGTATTTTAATTATATTGAACTGTACACACTGTACACACACGATGACCGCGTGGATTAAGCGCCGGTCTATAGTGTCGAGGGTCCCATGTTCGAATCCTGGGTCTGGTAAGTTCACATATTGTAATTCAATTTCAATTCAATGATGACTACCGAGCCAACCTTCAGTCGTAAATTGTGCGGTGGCAAGCCAAGCAGATCCAATGAGTTTAAAAATTCAGTTGGATAGTTGGTTGCTTCGTCTTCGTTTGTTACACAGTCGATAGATTTGAAGGAATGCAGTGGACCAACGATTTGATTTTGAATTGTGAAGTTTAAGTGATCCACACCTTTGTTCTTTACCGCAAGAATGCTCGTTCATTCAACCAATTGTCATGTTTGTGATTAACAATGATGTTCGGTAACACTTTGTTGATGAGTTCGTCCTTAGTTGAGAAGAAATTGGAAAAATTCAGCGGAAACGAAATCAATCCGCTCGATTCATCAACAGGAACACGGCCGTTACCGATAGTCAGCAATTGCTTGGATAAATCTTCGGCAGATGGATCGTTTAGCAATGCAACTCGCATGTTTGTCGTCAGCTGAAGTGTCTTCATATAGTACCACAGAGTCGATGATTTGAGGCAAGCATTTATTTCATCAGCAGCGGTCGATCTTGGAAGTGGAGTGTTTGGTGAAAATCGCCAGATAGTAGAATCATTGCGCCTCCAAAACTTCTTTGAGCGCAGATCTTTCATAGTTCGATTGAGTGCTTTCAATGCGCGTTTGTGCGCCATTGTGCATCCATCCCAGGTGATGATTTTACTTGCTAACAAAACTTTGGCCATTGTTGAGTATTTTGCAATGTTGCATGTCGGTTTTTCAGTCGGCAATTTCAACGTTGAATGAGGCGTTCGGCATCCTTCTAACAACGTGGCCGCTATCCCAGAAGAAGCAACTGCTACAGCATTTTCGGATCTCGCACGAACAGTAGCCAAAATCAATGACATGAGGAATGTCTTCCCCGTTCCATCGGGCGCGTCGAGGAAAAATAAGCCACCATTTCCATCATCAATTGCCTTCATTAACGTATCGTACACTTCCTTCTGTTGATGGTTCAACAGTGGTACATTCGTTCGAACTGATTGGTTCAATGCATCTCGATCATATTCACGATCACGTTCCAATTCTCGATTGAAAGCGTCGTTCATTCCACGATGTGGCGGTAGCATTCCTAACTTGACTAAAAAACTGCCGCACATGAGGTAACATATGTATTCGATCAAAAGCAAAGCCTGGTTATGTATCTCCTCATTCACCTCGAGATCGGGATTCCCTGAACTGACACAAATTCGATGTAAAATGTCTTCTGACATGTCATCCTTTCACTTGTTCTACAGTTCAGGTGGATTCGATGGGAAGCATGTCGAAATAATGATATCAAATAATGTGCGTATCTGACTTGGAGATGCAGAAACAATTGCTTCAGCGATTATCATATCCCAATGAGTATTGTTTCAAGCAAATTGAGCTGTTGACATGAAGCACGAAATGTTGGGCACACTACACCATTGACAGTTAGACATTTCGACTATCATTCTTTCTTTTGTTTGTTTGTTTATTGTTTATGTCATGTATCAGAGATGGCGTTGTATACGGATTTATTTTTTTTGCGATTTTCTTTTATTTTCGAATGCGCGAGGTTTTCATCGTTCAAATTCATCGATGTCAGTCAGCCTTTCCATACAAAATGTATGAGAAAATTAATTTTCTTCATAATTTATTTTTTCCGTGATTTATCCAATGTTTTAATAGTTATTCTGCTATTCGGAGTGAAGACAAATCCAACAAATCAAAGATTATAAAAATCGGTCCAGCCGTTCTTGAGTTATAAATGGTGTAACTAACCCGACTTTGTTTTATATATATAGATTTGTATTCTATCGATATTCGTTGTCATTTTGTAACGAAATTTTTGATACCTAATCATGGAGATATTGGGGAAAAATTGTATAGTTGGTAGGAAGGGGTCGGTTATTTACTTACGATGATTCTTATGCCCACAGTTTCGTCCCGTTTCGGCGTTTCAAGAATGGTTAAGAATCCGAAACGTGGAGAAAGGGCGAGTTAAACACAGTGTACCTACAAATCCGTAACTTAAGATTCGCCGATGATACCACATTGATCGCTTCTGATGAAAGTAACACAAAGCTGCAACATGCACGGTAGCACGCAGCAAGTACACTCCAAGATTACAATCAATTAACATCATGGTAATCTCGCGCCACTGGCAAAAATTGTGTAAAGTTGTTTTACTTGATATTTAAAATGTTATCAGACCTCAGCCCCACTTTGTAACACATTGTGAGTCGAAAACGAACAGTGCTAGTTAGAATGTTTTCCAAAATGTATCCGAAATGCACTAAGATCAAATCATGCCCACTAACCTGATGCATGGTACATTTTTCTTTCTGAAAGTTTACGTTTTTGTAGATTGTAATTTCTTATTATTGAATAATCTGTGTGTTATAGCACATGAGTTTACGTGATGTGATGATTTGGAGTGTCTAGCATTATTTGCTCAGAAGATAACTGCATCTCAGGATGGCCACGATTCTCAATCATGGGAGAACTACATATAAGAGAGAATAAATACAAATTCAACATTCATGAAATTCAATATAAAATCATTCAACCACGATTATTTGAGTTACAGCTTGATAATATAACCCAATAAATTTTGCATTGTGTAGCTACGTGATTGAAAGCCGTTAGTACAGAAGCCCTTTAAATTGGGCGCAGAAAAAAAACAAAACATTTTTTGAATTCGTTGCTCGAGCATGTATGCGCGGGCCCTTAACAGTTTCGCATGAACCGCCTTGTTTAACGCAAAGTATTGACTTTTCCTCAAAGCGCTGGTATTTTTGGTTCATTATTGTGATTGAAGCTAATTTAATCCGAAAATAATAAATGGAATTTATTCTATTTTATAATATGAAACTGATGTTACAACATTAAAACATGCCATTATTAGGAATTTCTTATCATGCGATTCTTACATTATTTAAAAACTTTATTATTTCACGATCATAGTCACAATCGTTGTAGACCGTGCGACGCGAAGATTGTGCAAACGACGCGTACAGAACAAAACTTAATTTGTCATAAAAAATCAACATGCGTCCATTTAATGTTCTGTTTATTGTTCTATTAGTAACAATAATAATATATTCATTGACATGTTTTCTTTTTCAAGTAAATGGGTAACGTTTTTTAGTAATCTTTACACGATTTAAGAATTACTACCCCCGTCGCCATCACGAAACAATTTGATGAGTTCACAGCTCGACTTTCGCTCTCCGATTGCCAGCGAGTCCAAAATTTCGTCGCACCTATAGTTGAAAATTATTTGCCGTTTCATTGAAGTATGCTCTTAATACTAGCGATAGCCCGCGATTTCTTCCGCATGACATATGGAGATAAAAAGTAGAGAAACATACAACAATGACAAAATAGATTTCATTTTTTTCCAAAATCTATGTACATTGCTTTATACAGAACTCACTTCACCACTCTACCGCTGCTGCAAACCACTTCACCTTTGTTTTTGACCATGTACGATCCTAAAAAAACATATGATGGTCATATTTTTCCGAGAAATGGATGTTGCTAGCTCAACCTATTAGATACATACCTACTCAGACTCGAAACAATATCTGTATTTACCAAACCCAGGATACGAATCTGAGACTCATGACATTATAAGCCGACGCGCAAGCCGCTCGGCCATTGTGGGAGTGGGCGTCTCTTCACCCAGTCGAGATGAATTGTTGTAAGTGTGTTATTTTCAATAAGTTTTATCTTTTAACTTTGGAACATTTCAAGATATTAACATAAAACACTAAATTGTTAGCAAAAAAAGTGTTTATAGTTAATTGATAATTTGGAGTGGCCTTCAAGTCTTTTTCATGGTTTTCCTACCAATCGGAAACCTTGTACAGCTCCTTCAAACCTATGGTGAATCCGACTGTATTATGTTAGGTACATAAAACTGATCATAAATATCACTTGATAATGTAAATCTAACATTTTTCGATTTGCGTTAGTATGTATCCGCAAAATCAAATGAAAAACTATAATAGGTATATTATAAAGACGTTGAGTCACGTGAAAGTAGATAGGTACGACCTAAGACAAAAATAAATGACGAGGCAGTTACAGTAATGTCTCGTCTTTAAATTTTACGCCTCAATCGTTTTATTTTCAATGGCACCGGATCAATGTTATACATAAAAGATGGTGAAAGTGCATTGTTAAATATATTATCTATTCAAAAGGGATCCGTACCTACCTTTATAACATATATATGTATATATATATGTTATAATAGTATTATTCATTCATTATTAATGTACTTCAAACTACTTTGGTCCCGCTAGCGTAAAATCGCATCATAGAAAAGAATGTGAGTTCAAATTAATATCTTAAAATATCAGGGAAATAATTTTGTTATGCGATTTTAAAGTATACAAAACTACAGATAATAAATAATACATAATATTATCCAAAGTATTACTTACTAGCTGCCCGGAGCTACTCTCCATGGGAGAGAATGTAGTGTGGTGTGTGATTTGTTATTTGGTAGTGAAAATATAATTGGTTTTAGTGGATAATATATATAATTTTGTTATATTATAGACAAATTGAATATTATAATATATATATATATATATATATATATATATATATATAATATCATTCTTTTTATTAACTTAATAACGTTTACTTAGCTTTCATATTCGACACGCAATTAAATCTATGCTCGGAAAAATGAATTTTTTTCATTTATCATTATCATTTATCAAAAACGAGTATTTATAATCCTAATTCAAATATATTTATTTAGCATAATATTATAGTGAAAATAACAAATTCAAAGCGTTTACAACATTACATACAAACTAATAAAAATAGGTGTTAACAATATTTAAATAAAATATAGGTCAATATTAGTATAAACGTAGGTAGGTACATCAAAGCACACTGAGGGAGCTAAGGAGACCCTATATTAAAAACATATAAAACATCAAACTCACTTTTAAGTAAATGGAATATATCAATGTCCAAAGCGATTTGATTGAACACAGTTATTGCCCTCCAAATTGGCATTATCAATTACAGATTAGTTCTGCACATTGGCCAAACATACGTACAACGCATGCTCTCGATTTTTAAGATAATTATCAGGGAGATACAAATCAATACTACCAAGACTGGCAGAGTTTCCATCTATACCGAATATAGAAAAAAATAGCTAAATACAGATCTCTTACATACTTTAAATTGCAGTATGTGTGAACATGTTCCATTCAGATGTAAACCAAACCCTGGCACGACAATAAAGAAACGATTACAACAATTAATCGCCGCATAGTTGATTACTACAATCTTTCAGCATCCCTAGCTTTCTTAGGTATAACAAATAATCCTCAATGCCAATGAGGAATCGACAATAAAATGGTCAAAGAAGTAGACTCATTAAAAATTTTGATGTCAAAAATTATCAATTACTACTTAATCTTGAGATGTTTATAGCTCAGCCAAACATCAAAGCCTACTTGTTTAAGTATTCAAATATTTCTAAGAGAATGTAACCTACAAATATAAATTATAATACCACATGATTGAAGCAACGTTGAATTAATTAACAACAACGTATAAATTTACAGCTAAATAAACTCAGCTGAGAGAAAAAAAACAAATGAATTGATAATAACACAAAAAGCAATGCGTCTTATTATACAAATAAAATAATATTTACTTTTTTCATTACAATTAATAATATTACAATATTAGAAAAGTCGATAGATATTTCGATTGTAGAGATGAATAAACGGGTTGTCTTTTCCGAGCATAGTAAAATGGTGTATTCAAATATCAGTAATAATCATGTTACAAACGAAATAGACAACGACTAAAAAAATGTTCCATTTAATAATAGTGTTGTATTATAGTAACATCTATCAACATAAAATAGAACTAACGATCTTAGACAATAATAAAATAAATTAGTACTCGTCACTATGTCACAATCAAATGTATTCATATAAAATTTGACTTAGCAGTTGGACATCGTACAAAATAACTACAAATGGTGATCCCCATGGAAAGTGATGAACAACAACTACAGTACTTAATTGTATAATTATGTACTTTTTCACTTAGTCACAATTAACCCAAATGGCGGGTGGTTTACAAAATTGATTTCATTAGGGGTCCACTGAAAACTATCTCACCTTACTTAAAAATAAGATCTATTCGGCGTTCTTACTTTACTAACATAACTTTCTCATTAGCGTCTGAAACTGTCTGTCTAAATTGTTTCCATACTTTAGTTAGGCAGATAGAGAGTTTATCTTGGCTTTCCGTTTTCCTTAAAAGATTTTTATTTAAAAATATAAAAACTTTAATAGATTTATAAAATAATGATGTTACTGTTAATTATATTATGTGGTTTGTATAGATTAAGCAAAAAATGAAAAATGACGAAAATCTTAATCTTCTCATTCCAACGCTATATTTGCGGGCAGTGCTAAGTTTTTCGCAACCTCTTTTATGAATTACTTGTTAATGAAGCAATTTACAAAAAGCCCGTCAAAAAGAAATTGAAGTTGTCTAACACGTCGTCAGAATGTAACCAGGGGCGTCGCGTATTTAGAAGTAATGTGTGCCTTGGTGGACAGGCATGGAAGTCAATTAGTGCTGCGTCAAAAAATATTATAATATTATTTAGTTAATGTAAAATTATTATAAATAAAATTTGCACTTCACCATCAGTTTTATCAGATATCATTAGTAAGAACTACGAGATTAATCAATGCGCTCCCCAGAGACACAGAAATTTTCTGATATGTACTGTTTATTTTTTATTTTATACTTACTGATTTAAATTTTTTTCATTTGATTATTCTTCTTGCAATATTCACACTCACCATTTGAAAACATAGTTTATTATATATTCTACATAGTTCTACTTTGTATGCAAAGTTATTTCAGAAAAATCCGTAAAAAGTAAAAGACTATTATTGGTTGCTAAGTGGGTCTTAGCAACTAAGTTATTAATATATACGTGCGTTACTATGGAAATCAAAATGAAATGTCAAAATGACATTTAAGTATTCTATATTAATTTGTTTGCTCATTTGTTTTTTATTTACTTCATATCACGTACAAGTTTGAACATATTGAGCATAATAATTCAACAAAAAATTTAAAAACGTTGTATATAAAAAGTTCTTTTTATCTTGTAATTATTATTTTATTGTTTGACGTTATTTTATTTTTATTTTTATTTGAAGATACATAATTTGATCTACCTCATGTTAATATCCACTATAATAATCTATTACACCTCATGTTATATATCCACTAGAAAAAATCTTTATTCGAAAAAAATACGATATCCGCGACGGGAAAGAAGCTGTAACCGCTGGATTTTCGTCAGTGTGCTTTTCCAATTAAGCTACGGGTATCCTTCTTAATTACGACGATTTAAATTAGTAATTCTTACATGAAATGCTTATCAAATTAATGCGTTACAATGTTGCTTATCGGTTTTTGTATATTAAATCTAGATATTTATCAATTAAATGCCTTAGTTACTAATCGACATCACTGATCACTCTAATATTTAGTTTTTATAACGTACGTAGACTTGCTAATAATTTAATAAACTATTTCTTTATGCTGATCTCAAATCTTGTGAATTATTCATTGAATTTGCCTAATATTTTATTTAACTTCCTTTATTACAAAGAGCTCTTTTAAATTTAAATGTCATATTATGAATGCTCTGAATTTGTCAGTTGTTATCTGTACAATGTTTTTCTTTAAGCGGTTAACATTATTTCTTTCCCAGCAGTTTCTACTAAAACACACATCATAGTAAGTTGTTGGCAAAGTTGCCTTCTTCTCTACCTTGGTTCTATTATAAATTGATACTAACAATAGTTTTTCATTGAGATTAGATAAAATTGATAAAATTCGATTGTATAATAGTATAAAATTAGTTAAACTCCACAAAGTGTGTAGGTACCTATTTTACTTGTAGTACTATTATCAAGAATAGTAGAATATAAGCTTCATAGCTTTGCACTCCGGTTCTAGGATGAAAATGATGTAATATATTCTGAAAATATGTTTTTTACATATATTATAATATATTTATTTATTTATTACTATATAATATATTAATACAAGTGAATATCATTTGATCTAATTTTATGCGAGGTAATCAGGCAAAGAGGCGTATCAATATAGTAAAAAGTGCAAAGTTATAAAACGTATACTCTAGTAAACTAGAAGAGTCATAACTACGACTTTTTCAATGATGGTGTTATATAACCAAAACACTATTTAGAAGAAGTGGTTTTATGTTGTGGACTACATTATATAATCCATGTTAACGCATATATTATATGTGTGAAAAACAAATGAAAATATAATGGATTAAAAATCGCATTAATAAACTATTTTTTTATTCAACAAATAATTCACAATATTTAAGAACGCAACATTCTTTGTTGAACAAACGTAATATATTATGTCATTATTAATAAATAAAATTATGTAAGTACATTCAATAAAGAATATTACATTCTAAATCTTGCGAATTATTTATTGAATAAAAATTTTTGCCGTCTATTTTGAAGTTATCCTAGCGTTGGCTAGGAATCAGTGATTGATAGCTAATAAATATTCTGATGTAAACCACTAAAGCCGGTAACAAATGTTAAGGAAATTTGATTGAATGTTTATATAATTTCGTCGTAATCTGATGGATGCAGGTTCGAGTATCCGGTACCATATTTTTTCTCAAGATATTGTCAAATTATGTGTATTAAATAAATCGTATTGTTATAACTAAAGCAATAATATAAACGCATGCGGTTACTATGATAAAAAATAGTGTGTTATTTATTTGGTGTTTGATAATGGGCGGCTATATTCCTAGACGTGGTTCTGCATGTACCCACTTTTCTTTCCAGTCGTTTGTTTGACTTTCAAAGTGCCTGAGCTTTACAGCGCCGAACTAATGAGGTGAGATTTTTTATTTTTAATATCTATACTTTATCAACGGCTCGCCAACACCAAAGTGTAAAATACACAATTTGTAACATTGTATAAAATACAGCGAACGAAATATAACCTACGGGTACAAAGTCAAATATTCTTTACACTTACCACAGCTTTTATATAAAATTCAAGACTTTTCAATCACCAAACTTATACGTGGTAAATATGGTGTAGTTTTTTTTTATGTATTTATGAAAATAATGTAGCTCAAACATGTGACATAGCTTAGAGTCTTAATGAGGATAGCTTTAAGTCCAAAGCTCAGCACTGGTGAATACGTTCACGTTATTCGGATATTTTAAATATATATAATAATATAATGCTTTTGTCGAGTACTTCATCTAATATTGTGGGTCAATATATAGTTATCAATTTGAAAATCATTAATAGTATAGAAACGTATCAAAAGCATTTGTCAATAAGCGATAAATCTCAATTCACTTTAAAATGTTAATATTTTCCAAACTTAATAAAATCAACAAATATCTTTTTTTTAATTATGCAATATGTGAAACTATTTTTTTTAATTTCCAAACAGAATTTTTATTTTTACGAGATATGGATGTTAGCCACTTGCTCAACCTATACTAATTACTACAAGTGAAACAACTTAATTTTGCACGAATTACATAGAGTAAATTCAATCATGTCCGACTGACTTACATGAAGCCCATTACATTATTTTCTCTCTCGGTGTCTAACAATGTCATATTTTCTTACACAATTTCACGCTTATGTGGTACCTATGTTTATAAGGTAGTATTCCTTGATAGATGGTAAACTAAAAGAGAGGGAGGGTCTGCCTATTTTTGGTGGTTACATTTCTAGAAATTAATCGATGTCTTCTGTAGTCTTGATAATGGTGACAACCTAAATAACTATTGACTAATGAACCAACATGTAGACATTTTATTTGTTTTATATTATAACTCCATAAACTGAATTTCTACCATGTATGATTGTTTGCCGTTTTATTTTTGTATTTTAAATGGTGAAAGAATGCCATTTACAATGTCTTAATAAAAATTAAATGTCTAATGTACCAGATCCTTTCAATCATGAAAAATATCCTTGTCTGTCCAACAAGCTTTTATCTGTTGTATTAAACCACATTATTAATATTATCTATAACCTAGAAATATTATAACGTAGCTAAGATAGACCGACTACAGAATAAATACTTTCCTAAGTTCAATGTTTAACTAAATTAGTAATTACGAAAAGAAACTTACAATTTGTTTATAAATCTAATATACACGTTATTAATATACCAAATTAAAGAATTGTTTTTTTTTATAAAAGTATTTTAAAATACTTTTTTTATTATTTGAACAATTTCAACTTACAGCACGAATTTTCTTTTTACAGAAATTGTAAAACCCACCTAGGGGAGACCTCCGAGGAAATCTCACTTTCCATTTAGCTTCGATCCGTTTAACCAGACGGCACGTCCCTAAGGGCCGGCCCGCACCCGCGCTCCTACAAATGCCGGGCAGCGGGTGGCCGGTACTCCATTCCATTAGATAAATCGCCGTCTGATAAAGTGCCTACCCAATTTATTTTACTTTACTTGTATTCTACTATCTATTTAACCCGAATTTTAAACAAGATAATATTATGGTCGTAATAATAAGTACAATGCAACAACTTAATCTACTGCTGAAAGATATATACATTTAGCATTGTAGCGTTGTAAAGGGATGAAACCGTTGTGGTAGGATGGCCAAGAGGAGAGATGAAGAGTCATCAGGAGGAGAGATGAGAAGTCGTGATTTGGAGGAGCGAGTTTTATTTACAGCGTAAACAGTCGGTACAAGAATATGTTATAATACTTATGATATATGAGGAAGCAGACAAGAGTACGCGATGTAATAGACGTTGCCAAACAGCTGAAATGGAGATGGGCGGGGCACATTGCTCGCCGAAAGGATGGCCGCTGGACAAATGCCGTCATCCAATAGTACCCAAGGGGTACGAAACGGCCACAGGGTCGCCCTGAAAGCCGCTGGATTGACGAACTGGTAAAGTTCGGCAGAAATACGTGGCAGCGAACGACACAGGACCGAGAGAGTTGGAGAAAGCTTGGGGAGGCCTTCATCCGGCAGTGGATTGACCCCGGCTGATGATGATGATGACTTATGATATGTTGACGGCTCTCGTGGTGCAGTGCGCAAGGCGCTGGCCTTCCATCACGGAGTTCTGGATTTGATTCCCAGTGAGATCAAAATATATTTACATAATCTTATATGTAAATTCCTAAAGCCTGTAAGTTTTACCACTATTATTGGGCTTCACGGCCTGTTGTGGTCTTTAATAAAGAAACAAATAATAATAATTATTATAATAATAATAAAATACCGTTCCGAGGTCCGAATCTCGGTAAAATGAGATACTGTACGGAGACTGAGATACTAACAGACCGGGAATTTATAATCGAGTGACATGTCCAATCAATTATGATCCGCTATTTATTGACGGACGCACTATTCAATAAATGGCGAATCAGCTATTTTATTGAGTGTGCGCTAATTGGTCATTTCGCTAACTATCGTTGAAATGAATAGTATAATTATTGAGGTCAGTTATTTCGCTGAGTTTACGACAGTTGAAGAATACTGGCTGATTCTGAAAATGAATATTAATAAATAATATTATAATTGAGATCTGGGTCATAGGAATATGATGACGGCCACATACATAATATTATTATGGTCAGCAAATATGTTTATCTCGGATCCAACATCTTTAATAAATCTGAACGCAAATCTTCGTGTCATATCGCTCTTATACCTTTATCGGATACCAGTGCTAATTTCGGCCATGTTCTAAATAGAGGAAATGACGTAGGTACTGACTTAAATTCAGTGTCTTCTTTCTTCCTGGGCATCGCTTGCCGGAGATCTTTCCTTTAACACAATCACTGCTGACCTTTTAATTACCATATTTAAATAACATGTGAATTACATATAATGGCCAACTATTCCAAACGTGCCAGTCGCGGTGTTACCACTATATGAGGTAAATAGATTAAATAGTTAAAGTAATACATCTTCAGCGCCTTTTTAATCACTCATGTTGTTTGTTTCACCTCACGTGTGTTCCAATGCCTCTGTATTGGCATCATTTAAATAAATGTACCTACTCTCCATTTCCATTATTTATAGCGCCTGTTTACGTGCATGGATTTGCTTGTACCAATAATGTGTGTTTTAAACTATGGCGATAAGAACTGTTTACACGTAAAAGTGCTGACTGTCTCGCCAATCTCATTCTTCAAGAGTAAGCAAGCCGCGATGTTATCATTTTAAGGTACTATTTGACAGGTCGTGAAAATCGCTTAACCTCAAAATGAGTCTGCGCGGTGTAGTTCATTTTTTTTGGCAGGTTTGCCACTATCTTTCTACTGCGCAGGCGCAGATATCAAACAAATCCCAACTATCGCGTGAAAATTCAGAAGCTTCCGAATTTGTTTGATTCATGCATGCAATCTTGCAACTTATAATATAATACATGTTTACACGTGCAATTTTCTAGCTATGGCCACGATAATATTATGTACTGTCAGCAGTAAATAAATGTATGTGTAAACGGGGTATTATACAATAATATGTCAACAAATTTCTCCACTTTTATATTATTTTGATTCTCAACATGGTGCCTTGAATATGGCTATTCATGATTTTCTTATAGGTTGGAAGCTACAAAAGAAAAGCTCAATTCTGAAATCAAATCTTTTTTACGCGCTGTAAAATCAATAAGTAATCCCGTCATATATTACTTCTAGGCATGTAAAGTCACCTTGAAAATATTTTGTAAAATAAATTCCACTAAAATGTAATCTAATTTATATTGCCAAAAATGATTCGCTATCTTCTATAAATAATTTCAAATTCGCGTGGAGTATCCGACAATATAATATTGCGTATTCATTGTTTTCCAAATATCAGAGGTCCGGATATCCGATTTGATTTGTAACCAACGGAAGCTACATTGACGAGATTGTATATATCCAATAAAACATACGAAGTATATATAATATATTAATATACATTATAAACTCGTACAAAAAATGCGTACAAGCAAAAAAAGAGATAAAAAATTGTATTCTAAATTTAGACCTAAAATTTACGAATCTTTTTCAATCGACCATTTTTTGATAACAGTGGTTTTCTATAACAATTATAGAATGATATATAAATTAGTTCCGAATTTATTCATACATTATGATTTTATTGTCTTATTATATTCAGGTTTAAATGTTGATTGAATATGAATCATAGTAATGTAAAGATATAAAATGTTTAGTTATTTTTCAAAATCTACAGAGATGGAGGAGCCTATATGTATAAAATTGAAGAAAAGAGGACCCCTGGTCTACTGATTAAGTTAACTAGAAGTGACTCTGCATTCCAGATTTATGTGAATAGAACCGCTATGATATCCTACTATAATTTCAGATTCGCCCAATTAGTTAAATGCATGCATGTGCAGATATTGCCAAATAAACATTTAATTCACATGATTGGATAGTTTATAATTAAATTAAACTTCAATTTGACATTTCACGCAGCTCGTATATTATTACCATATCAAATCATATATTTAATTATAAATTTACCAACAAATACGTGTGGAAAGATACACCTTCATCAATTTTATGTAAGTAGTGATAAACAATACTTTGACCATTATTTTTAAGATAAATAATCACGTAAAACACATAAAATGAATAAGTAGGTTATGTAAACATAGGCAGGAAGCGAGTCGCCATTTTCTTTTCAGGGCTGCCAAAATAAGAAGAAAAATGCAATTAACCCATTAGCAATAAAGTAAAATCTAACGATTGTAAAATCGAACTACGTTAAAAATTCCTAATATGGAATTGCATATGGAACCTTCTATCTAGAGTCCAAATTTTTTTGTAGTAAATAACATTTTTTTTAGTCTGCAAACTAAATTTTATAGAAAATATTGTGGAAGTTGACGTTGAGTATGATAAAAAATCGGAATAAAGGATACATTCAAACACACAACAGATTAATAATACCTACATAAATTCAAAAGCCACTCAAAAAATTACTTGGATAATGACTTAATGAAGAGAAACCCATTAATTGCAAAAAAATACAAAGCACCTGAATGTTTTCAAATATTTCCAATACTAATTGCGCGTTGCCTTTACGTCACAAATTTTAATGTATATTATGATACATACACGTGAGCTTATCCCATATTTTAGACACTCGAGAATAGTACCTTCTTACAGCCACACCCACTTCCCATTATTGTTGTGTTCCTTGATATTTTATTAAATCATGTAGGTCTATATACTCAATTTATAATTAAAAATAAATAAATTTAACTTTATCATCTGCATGGTAATTTTCAACATGTGCTATTTACTGTATAGTTTTTCAATAATTCTAATTTTTATCAAAGATGTATACTTCTGAGAGAGTCTTGAAATCCTTCCTATTTTAGTACAAAAGATAAACAGTCAAACAAGACAATACAAATGTAAAAACATTGTATCTCCACCACAAACTAGGATAGACGCTTTAGTCTTTTCTTTAAAATGTCTTCGAATAAACACGTGAAAAGATAAAGACAACACACGACATCCGATTAAGGCGCTTTAAAAAGGGGATTCACAGAAATGGATGTACTTCATTAAAATTAATTCGTTTTGGCGCTCTTTTTTGTACGATGTGATAATTCATTGTAACTTCCGTTACGAAAACAAAATTTTTGTTCCTAAAAAATTAAGATAAAAACAATTAAAGGGAATTCATTATGAGGCAGCATATTAGTGTAAGTTTTTTATTAAACCGAAATAGCGATATATAAATAATATTTCGTCTTATATCTACGTCAGGTATGTCTACTAGTACCTAATAGTTCCATCCAAACCAACCGCCCCGCACCACAATCGGTCTTAATCGAACGTATCGTCCAATTATATCTGATATCAGAATTGGTCGTGATCTACAATCCATACCCTCTCGCTGTCATTATTGAACTCGAACAAACATAGTATTATATTTTGCTAATACTGTAGTGTTACAAATTAAACAAAAACTCTGTCTTTCAATATCAGTAAGAAATACTCGATTTTCAAATCGGCGTAAAAATGATAAGTTGTGATCTTTTTTTGCACTTGTCGTCATATTCTCCTACTGAGCAAAGAGTCTGCGACGGTAAAATGAAACTATGGCTCAGTTTAAATCGTGAGGATTCACACATTCTCTTTCTATTACTCCTGTGGTAGGCCGTGAGCAATGCAACACGAATCAAGTGATACGACGAGGAAACGCGGACTTCTTCGTGGTTAATTTGAAAACGACTATCACGTAAGCTAAAAATAAAAATATGAATATTTAATGCTTCCTCTTCAAATTTTAATAAAATCGTAGTATTATTATAATAGGTACAATTGAATGTAGACGCTATGCACATTTTAATCACACAATCTCCTGGACCTTATGGTGTGAACGACGCATTGGACACGCTTAAACCACGCTTTTGTATTTGACAAGGTAGATCGTCATTCAGTTGGCAATTATATCTAACAATCTTAGAATTCCTCATAGTACATATAGAATCAAAATATCAGGTTCAAACCGGCCGGACTCTTAAGGATCGGTTATATGGGTACCGGGAAACAGAACCCGATAACTGCGTTCCGGCGGCCACTTTATGAGTATAACTTCATGTGATATCAACCGATCCGGATTTATATGTTATATTCTATTAACTACCTATTTGTTAAATAAATAAAGCTATTTTTTTGCTGAATTTCACCCAGAATTGCTGAGAAATATAGTTTTATATTCATATACTCTCCGACTCATTTCACTAATAAACCACTGTTACATTTTTCGAAATGGAATTCGATTTTTATCAAAACCAAAACACTTTCATTATAATTGAAATTTTGCTCAAGTTGCCTATGAAATGTCTGACAACATCAAAAATTATACATTATGATTTGGAAGATTAAAAACACCAATACATCATTATTATTTAAAATATTCTTATGAACAACCACAAAATCTGCGTATTTCAAACATATATAATACTTACCGAAACCTCAAAACATCTGCCAAAGATCTCAGTTAGTCATAAGATAAGTCATTCTTTATAGCGGCCATGTTTCGATGCGATTATCTATAAAATATTAAATATTCTATCGGTACCAATTTTATTTAACCATACTAAAACGTGAGGTATCGCCTTCATGTAATATAATACGAAATAGTCTTAAGACTTCATCCAGTTATACACCAAACTCTTTAGTTCTATATTATATTACAATATTATATCAATAGGTTTTTATTATTTGAAGTATTATAAATATAGATCACTTCTCGTGTATAGTTTCGTCCGTGCACTGCCACTGAATAAATTGAGACGATAGCTCGAAAAAAAGGAATAAATCTGAATTTGCAGGGTGAATACTGAACGCAGAGGCGTCTGTTAAATATATCGTCTATGTGTGCTACATCTCAATTTTAAAATAAGAACTTACCGAGGAGTACACTGCAAAGAACGAAATAAACACTGTATATCTGCATAAACAAGTATTTTTTTCACCTTAAGATATTGACAAGAAAATGATAAAATATAAAACATTTAGACAGATAAATATAAAATTTTATTTATGTTCCCGTATTACAAAATAAATATTATAATTATGTATGAAAATAACAATTTGAAATAAAAAGGATTTATTACTTATACCCATTCGGGTATTTTTAGACCATTGTCCTAAGTTTTGACACTTTTTTTTGTTTACATACTTACATAGTTACAGCCATTTCAAGTATTGCAACAGGTAATATATGCAATATCTACATTAATATTATAAAAAATTAACTTATGCATTTATAATTTATTAATATTTTTATCTTCAGAATGTGTTTCACTTATTTATTATCATTATTTTCTATATAATACATTTACTATCAGGTAAGGCTATATCATAATACGCAATAATCACTGGTTAAAATACTTTGTCTTTATTACATGTATTTATAAGTGTTCGTTTGCATCAGCGAAATAAAAATAAAAAATAAATTAATAAAAACAATAGCAATGATTTATAAATTCACCTGTCAGTCAGTTTCAGATGCAACTGTTTAACATTATGTATTATCTCCAAAATTTTGTATAAATAGATATATAATGTATTTACTTATACATTCTTTTATTTTTTATGTAACTTTTTTATTTTTCTTTTTTATCTTTTATATAATCATTTAATTATTCATTATTCTTCCTCATTTTTCTCATGTAATCTTCTTATGTAATTTCTTTATATTTATGTTATTCGTACTCTCTATCTTGTTAGGCTTAACTATATTATAATGTATATATGGAAACTTTGCTGGTTGCAATAACTTTTTATTATTATATTTTAAATTTCTGTTATCAATATGTAACTGTTTGTTTTCCTTAATAAATAAAATTAAAAAAAAAAAAAATTACCCGAAATGACTATGTACGTATTCATTGAGCAGAATATTAGTAATCTTTTAAGATAGCTTTTACTAGTAGTAGTAGTAGAATTGGTATATTCTATAACTATATATTATTAAATCCTAAAGGAAAATTTAATCGATACTTATTTCAGTTGCAATGCGATAATAATCAAAATAATAAATTGTCAAAATTTTATTTGAAAACAAATAATATTTAACATACCCTTCTAATTTGTTGTTAAGAAAAAAATATTTTAGTTGTTTTCAATTATCAAAAATATGTGTGTTTTGGTCTCTCTTATTAGCTAGATATTGCATATTTTATCAATCGGCGTGTCTTTACTATCCGGAATTCTACTTTGCCGTATAAACCAACATCGCGTAATTGGATTTAATTTTCAAAATCGTTTAAATCAAAGCTAATATATCGCACATACAGTGAGTCCAGAAATGGAGTGATAAATAATTATAATAAGTATAATAAAATCTATTAGTACCCACTCTGTATATAATGTTTAATTTGATTAAGAAATTACACCAATTATTAGGTATATCGTTACAAAATGTGTGGAATAAATACTTTTTATTACATCGTCATTTAAATAATTCCATTTAAAGCACGATTTCCACAAAAGATTTCTTTGTACAGTAAAAGGTATTGAATTTTAAAACAATAGAAGCTCGGAACGACGATTTAAATAATCGTATCTACTTACTTGAGTTTTAAAAGCATTACAGACTTCATTGTTTTGAATTTGTAATTTTAAATATGGCAACTTTTGGTTTGAATTTGGAACATTTAGTTTAACATTGTTTGAAATGAAAGAATGAAAGTTGATTTTACATTGTTTGAGATTGTGGACATTTAAAATTAGAATGGTAGAAATTTTAGTAAGAGAGATTAATGTATTTCTAATTACAATTGAGATCGCAGTTCAAATGAAATGCAAGGTGTTATGTTGCCCAAAAAAATCTATGAAATTTAACAAATAAGTGTGATAACATGTTGCGTACGTGCTCAATTGTATACCTTGTACATACATTAACAATTCTTGTGTTTAATTATCAAATCTTTCGTAAATCTATCTTCTCTAATCTCTTTGATACATCCCATGTACTCAAAAACCACGGCTTACCATCTAGGATTTATATATTAATCCCGGTGGTTTAGGTACTCACCAGACTGAAGGTCACCTGTTTTCTAAATCAGTGGTATCCAATTTTGTAAGATAGCAATTAACACATTTCCAAATAAATGTTATAAATATTAAAAACAAAATTGCGATGCAAAAATAATACATTAAAAAGTGTACATAATTTAGAAAATCCTCAGAAACATGTATAATATAACAAAAAATCCCAAGAAAGTCTCATTTGGTACAAAGGTAGGTATACTAATAGATTTTTATCTGAAGTATGCGTGATCAATTAAAAATATTGCATTCTTAAATCTTGTGTATTATTCATTGAATAAAAAGTAATTTAATTTAGAATCATTGACATAAAATAACGTTAAAAAACAATATAATAATGAAGGAATTTATTCCTAATTTATAATTTATTGTTAATTAACTCCCAAATAAATAGCAAAAACTGCCAAAAAATAAATAAACCAACAATAGCAGTGAGATTAAGGAAATTAGCAGTCATTTTTCATTTCAGTCATTCCAGAAAACCAACACAAACTGTCAAAATGGTTACTAACCGTTAGTTCCATCATCCACCGGAAACGTTCCAAATTCAACTTTCGCGTTCTCGTGTCAACTGGATGCAAAATGGCTGCCAGAAGTTTATACGTTTTCATTCTTCAAACTTTTTTACCTTCGACCCTCCCTGAAGAAAGTACAAATTTAGTGGCCTATTTTCCCTTAACTCATATATTGGGATTTGAAAAGAGAATGTATGCGAAATAAACCAAAAGAGAGTCGGTTTACGCAAAGGCACATTGTAAATAGTATTTCTTATTTATCTCCGACAGATGTTGATAAAATACATAGTTTTTTACCGCATTTATGTTGAGAAATATATTAAAATACAGGCCGTGTATAATATTATGTACATAATTTAATAAACAATTATTTATTAGATATACAACTTATTTCATAACGCTTGAGCTCAATCAAGACCTTGGCTTTCTCCACCGCTTTTCAGTGCTGTCCTGTTTCACCAACACTATTGTCCATGATGTCTTTCCCTGCACTCTTGGCTGTATGCCCTGCAATATATCTTTGTTGGTTTCTTTCTCTTCGGTATCCTTTGAGGATGACAACTTTCTGTGGTGTATGTGATCCGGCATTCACTTGACATAGCCTACCTCAATAATTAATCTCAATAGTTTTAGGTTTGTGCAATGTTTTTAACCATAATCTATTTTCCAGAATTTATTTTTAAACAAAAATTAAATAAACTATCGCTTATTCACTGCCATTTTCATGGTTGATGATTGTGATCAATTTAAAATACTGCCAGATTCTGAATCAGCTTTTTCTATATTTTCCCATCCCTATCACATGGCTTGCAGTTGACGTCACATGTTTCCCAGTTAATTCTTTTACCTGGCCACTCCACCTCATCGGCGTCCGTTCTTTGCCCCTTTTTACTTTGTATACTCCGTAAAATAATAAAATTAACCTTTTGAAGCTCTTTGCGCCTTGTCTAACAGTTTGTCCAAAGAAACGCATGACAGGAGAAAGGTATACCTACAGCTGAAGTCTTTCACTGATGCTCTGTTAATAATAATCAATATTAATTAGTATTTGAGAAGTTTTTCTTCGTTTTCATTTATACAAATATATATTATCATCAGTGACGTCCCTGGGCAAAGTGCCGCCGGGCAGATTTAGAATGCCATTTCCTTTCATTTTTAGTCTCAAACTGCATGCAAAATTATTAGTTAAATTCCTACCTATTGTAATTCATTATTTGTATTAAGCTGACAAATGACGTACCTACATAATTATCATCTACTGAAGATTAGAGCATTTCTACGAAATATATTCTCAAATAGCGATAGTTGTTAGGTACGTGGAGGTCTGAGGCACTGACAAGGATGGAGCCCTCTTGTAATTTCTTTAAACTAATATAGCGGTACTTTCTAACGATGGAAAACGCCACTGCTTTCAAAAATTAATATGATAGTATGCATTCCATAATTTGTCGATTTTAAAGATAACCACCGTAAACTGCTCCAGTCGTTTTTGTCCTTTGTCAGTATCCTGACCTCCTTACATATGATTCCTGAAGCCCGCATAATAATCTACCGATTAGTTACATAGTATTAGTCGTCGATTCCTTTCTGTAACACGGGAAGTTGGATATTAAGAACAGTCAGATTGGATTAAGCTCTTAGTACTTATTTAGAATTTTTCGTGCAGATATTTTTAGTAAATGCATGTATCATTTAATATACTATTTCGTATTATTTTTTTTATTTTCAATAATATATCGTTTGTAGAGCCATTAGCTCTTACTGTTAAGTTGTATTAACGAGATATAAAGAACATCGGGTTTAGGCAAACCTAAAATAAAAAATATTTAAAATCACAATTGAGTTTAACTTGTTGATACTTATAACCATGGCCCCCACATCCTGAAGCGGGCCCCCAGACTAGGATCGTTGGCGGGCCCCCTACCTATCACTACGCCAGTGTGACGTTCTAAAGTAGCATTTCCCAAATTGTGTTCGAGGTTAAATAATTTATGAATACATCCACATGAATTATTACGGAGTAGTATCGACACAATAATCAAAATTGCATCGCACAACTATTAATCTCGAAGTAAAATAGCGTCCGACTTTTTTTAATAGTGCAAAATTGTGATGACGTATGTTTATCTCACGTGTATGGTCCACCCATCACGCCGGGCCCCTAGGCTAGAACCTGTCCTTATTCAACCACGTAGGAAACCTCACAGTTTCGCTAATTGATCGCGACCCGTGGTCTTAGAATCGCTATTTACTGAATGTGAGTGTGTGGGTGGGCGCGTGTTGTTACGTCACGACATGTGAACCTGACACGCCGGTGATTATAGCCCCAACGCCACTTGGCCGTAATGAGCAGTGTCCTGGACCCTTTTGCCAAGTGGCAGCGTTTAGTGAACATTTATGTGGTCGCGTCGATTTAACGAATTCGCAAACGTATGTAACGGTATGTGTGTTTGACATGAATTAAGGTACCGAGACTTTATAGGCCGCCATTATTGTAAATTGGCGCCAATTTCCATGTATAATATTAGGTATATCTCTATCAAACGTAAGCAGATGTTTTTCTTTGCAGTGAATATAATAAGAAAACACATTCAATGTACATGCCTAATCGGTTTCAAAACATTAATATTGGAAAATTATTTTTTTTATTCATAATTGAATACACAAGATTTAAGAATGTAGCATTCTTATTGAAAATAATATTCAGTTTGGGAAAGCATCAAAAACACACTCCTTTAGAAAAATCCTAGAAAAAATCTTTAACCAAGTTGGAATTTGAGCACATATCTTTTGCTTTCCGGGTTAGTTAATTTTACCAATTAAACTACCGACCTAAGTGCCCTTGCGAAGAGTTTGTAATATTTTCGTAACTAGAGAGAGCTCAAATTTTTATTTGTAAAGCTCTTGTATACTACTGGAATCATTCTACAGTAGCGCCGTTAGCGATTCGCAGAAGTATTTTGTATTATTTGCTATAATGCCTACTTCAATGCTATCAAATATAATTAATACAACTACGAATAGAATTTGCCGTACCCACGGTGCCACTGTAGAGTGATTTCAATATTCTTCATAATTTTTAATTTTTAAAAAGGCTTCAGGTTATAATTACGTAGATACATATACAATTTTATTCCGTGATAATTCCGTGATTCCGTCATATGAATGTTATTTTTTTAATTTATAATAATTTCAAGATAAAAAGAACTTTTTACATACAACGTTCTTAACTTTTTTGTTGAATCATATAAACTTGACTTGACTAGCTTAAACGATCAAAGAAATTTGTACTGAAATGTCATTTTGACATGTCATATTGATTTCCATAGTAACGTATATATTATTAATTTAGTTGCTAGGACCCCAGACCCCTAGCAACCAATAATGGTGTCGAAATAACTTTTCATACAAAACAGAATTAACTAAAATGAATTCAATTCTACTTAAAGATGGCTAAAAGTATTTAAAAAATGCATTGGCATCGTGTTCTGATATATTCTAAAAGTTTCAAATGTCTAGCTAGTCGATAAGTTAGTTAAAAATCGATTGCAAGATTTGTACCGGACAAACAAGAATACGAGCTAAGAAAAACGTAAAAATTACGATCGTTTTTAACGAGAGAATCAATTTCTATCAAGCACCCTAGAATACATTGTGTATTTTTTTTAATAGTAGGTACTTATTTATATTATTTCCATATAATTATAATAATCATACTCATCGGGGTAGGTTCAGTACTGGACAAAGGCGTTCATCTAAAGATGGTTTAAACGTAACGGCATTAATAGGCCATCCATGGACTGAAGCTTATCTTTTCTGTTCATGGAAATATATTTCCACAAAGTATATTATAAGAATCTGATCGTATCCGTTTATACCATACACTTACACTTACAAATTTAGTGAACATATATTTTCATGAACAAAAATCATAACTTTAGTATGGCACACGGATCTAAGCCGCATAATGTTTCAGTCCATGGATGGCCTCTTAAATTCTTATTATATTATTCTTTGTCACTCGATATTGAGTGATTCAAAAGATAAAGTGAATCAATATCATAATATTCTATTATTTTCTCACTGAAATTGATAAAACTGACAAAGGAAATTTAACGACATCAAATACGTATATTTATAATAGCGATGATAGAGCGAAATTTCTTTTAACGGCCAAATTAATATCGAAAATATTATTTCACAAAGGATAATGGGACAATATTTTCTTTACCTTTATAGAAGCGGTAGTATGTGATTCTCTTCATAAGGTGCGTGCAAAGTTCTTTTTTTTTAGGCAGTTAAGTGACAAAGGGACGAAGAAAAAAATCATTTTAGACCCCGTAAAGGTTGGATTTGTTCGTGTAGCATTGGTTGCGGATTTCATATTCTCCTCTCGTTTACCTTTTGATTTTATTAACCTTTCCCCTTTGAAGGTTTTTTTCGCACTAAACGTATATAGACTCGCTTATAAACTACGCGGTGGTATCAAAGCTTGAATCAATCATTTATTTTTTTATAAAAAATACAAATAATTAATTTTATTTTAGGCATATTATGTTTTATTCATTTGAAATAAGTGTGTATTTGACAAGACACAGCAATGTACACTAACTTGTCTTTAGGGCACACAATGTTCAAAAGATGTGATATCCTCGTGGGAAGAAGCAAATCGCAGCTCTGCGATGAATGTCATGTTTTAGAGGACATTGTACATATAGCACTACAATGCCCTAAATATGAATTTCACAGAGTACAGCTGCGAATTGTGGATATCTATGAGAATGTCGACGAATTGAAGGGTGTCCTGGCGTTGGGTAAGATGGAAGAGCTAGGCATAATTGTAAAGTTATTTAACAGAATAGGAGTGAAGACCTGATCGACGGATCCCTTTCTAGAAGAGAAGAGGCAATATGACAGCGAGTCGCAGTCAAAGCCTCGGTAAAATCACAAAAAAAAACTTTTCTTTAACTTATATAGGTACAATGACTATTTCCAAATGATGGTATCACTTCAATACGATTTAATGTAAGTAGTAATTAGTATAAATAATATGTGTACACATAAATCTATACCTGAGAGTCAGACTACCATATTTACAAAAAAACAACACTTTCAGAAAAAACACGATTTAAGATTTTTCATGCCCTTAATAATGTCCGATCCATAGAGGTATGGTCTGATCCAAAGAAAATCATATGGGCCTCCAAAGAGTGGAGGTTGTATTAACAGATTGTTTAAAATAAATGAATGTTAGCCACTTGCTCAATCTATTAAATTTTAATCTATACTCTGGGTTCAAACACACATTGAATCGAAGACAGGACCTACGACATTATAAACCTGAAGCGTAACCACTCGGCGATTGTGGGCGTTAAATATGATATGTAGAATATAATATTCTTCTTCTTCTTCGGCCATGTCCGCCCCTTAGCTGGAGCATATGAACACCACACGGGCCTCCAATAATCCCTGTCGCTCGCCAGTGTTCTTGCATCGTTCCAGGCCATACCAGTATCCATTAGCTCTGCCCGTATACAGTATATAGAAAGCATTTAGCGGCCTTCCAGGACTTCCAACATAATATAACAACATGAAAACAATATTTTTTATAGAAAGCAAGCGTTTATTTAATTTCATGTTAGGTATATAATTTATGTAAAACTGTATTTTCAGATACAATTATTAATATTTCGAAAACACGTGTTAGTATATTTGGCAAGCATGTTCAAACTTGGATTACGTGAAACCTCGAGTCGGCCATTTTGTCGAGAGGAAAATTTTCTACAACTAGGAACTACATACTTCCTGCGAGCTACGAAACCGCAGTTTTGCACCGTACCTACAATTTAATAGGGTGGAGTAGGTATCACTTGTTTTATTCATTTAACATAATAATTAATAAATACCTTGTATTAATTATGATATTCTCAAATATAAATGAACAAACATAAAATGTGTCAAGAAAATTTAATAAAAAACCTGCATAAATACACCAATAACATTTGAGTATTTTTATGAAAAAATAATCCACAATTTAGGCAAAAATGGGGTCTTGTTTAACATTAATGTAACATATTTTTTCTACGTCTACCCACAGGTTTCCTTCATAAGTTTATAAAGAAGATTTTACTTATCGCAGATTATGCCATCTCCGATTTATAGACATCAATTATATTACACTAAAATAACACAGCGACAATATAATATACCTATATATATATAAGTAGTAAGATAAAATAAATATTCCATTATAAAGTGATTTGAATAATCAATGAAAATAAAGCGTACTTTTCCACTAGGTGCCTCTGGTAGGCGTCGCATTCACCTTAAAAGTTATCCACACTCAAGATGTAGTTACGTATATGATATTTATGTTTTAAAAAACCTAATATACTGTATGTAACATAAAAAGGCCGATTTCCATTGTTTCTTACGCTACTTTTTGTATTCAACGAATATTTAACAAGATTTGAGAAAGTAACATTCCATAATATATTGAAGACATATAATTTGTAGATATTTCATGCATATACCCACTAGAAAAAATGCATTTAGAAAAAAAATACGATACCCAACGGAACTTGAACCTGTAACCGGTAGATTCGCACCAGTGTAGTTTTTCTAATTAAGCAACAGGCATCCTATTTAATAACGACGATTTATCTAGTAGTTCTTATATGAAATGCTTATATTAGCCAATATTATTAACGCAAAAAGCACGTTGGCGAGAATCCAGTGGTTACAGGTTCAAGTCCCGTCGGGTGTGATATTTTTTCAAGTGGGTTTATGTATGAGACGTTTTCAAATTATGTATGTTCTGTGTGAACTGGCAGTTTAAAGATGTCGTAATAACTGACGGCTTAAAGACGACACAGATTTTATAGTAAATTAATAAATTGTAGAAATAGTACAACAATTACGTAAATTAAGTATTATTATTTCTTAATGAGATGTATTTTCACTGAAAAATAACAGTAAAAGCATATCAAAGTTTGACGTAAGATAAATTCAAATTTTTAACTACATAGAAGACTTTTTCAATAAATTTAATATCCATCTCTACGATTCATAAAAATAAAATATATTCCTTACAATAATACCGCCGTAAATATTAATTTTACTATGTATCTAAAATATTTCCAAAATACACCCTATGTACAATGCACAAGGCAACACACTTAGATAAGCGAGAAAGGGGTGAAGGGTGGTATCAAACTGACAGAGTAATCTGACTTTCACCTGAGAATAATTGCAAGTTACGGCATCTTATATAAAATAGGGATACGTGATTATATTTAATAATGTACAGTAATATGTTTGAATATCAGGTAAGTACAACGAATTGTAACCTATTGTAAAAGCTCCCTGCAACTACAATTCAAAACACAAAGCTACTATATATTGTATCTTTCTAATTGACTAATTGATTTGAGTTTTGTACTATTCCATGTGAATATTTTTTTGCCCCTTTTGCAAGTACCCTCGGTTAATAGTATGAATTTTCTACATAAAGTTTCATCCTTGTGTTTTAGGGTTTATTTATTAGTGTAAAACGATTACATTAGTGTGATATCTTTAAAATCACCGTTTTATCAAACAAAATTAGCCTTGATCAACTATATTTTTAAACAAATAAAAAATTGAAGTGGTTGTCTATAGTTTCGAAATATTTTTCTTTTAATTATTTATCTGTATCTAACGAAAAAATACGGTGTTTTTAATTGTCGTGTCGTGTCTGTCTGTCTGTTCTTTTTTATTCCTTTACAGTTTTAAAAAAACTACAGGACCAAAATTAATGAAACTTGCACAGCTGTAACACGACATTGTTGTTACTAATTTAGTAGGCAGGTATCTGGTATTTAGAATAAAAGGTTGCAAAATTAGGATACAAATTTTCGAAAATAACGCACTTGCAACAATTCATTGGGAGTAGGTAAAGTTATCAAATAGTAATGGAGGAATGGTGAGGTGAGGTGCGGATATAGAAACCGTTGTCGATCACGTGGGTTACTCTGATTTACTCAAATTTAATCACGAGTAGGTAAACTGGTGCAGTGAAATCGTGAAGTGAGACGCTGATGGATCCAATCGTTATCTTCTATATAGGTGCATAAATTAAATTCAAATCAAATCAGTCTATTTCTTTATCGTATATATTTACCGTATTTAACACGAGCGATTGGCACTCGATAATAAAATTATACGATTGAAGTGACTATCTTACCGTACGTGTTATTTTATGTATTTCTTCTTAATGCTAAACATATATACATAATACGGCAATCAATAAAACTTGAATAAGCTTCACCATTGTTTACCTTCAAGAACGTTTGCCTCAACTCAGAATTTAATATATTGTAATATATATGATAATGTTATATATATATATATGAAAGGGGTGGATATTCTGAACACGTCGCGCGTGATGTATGTACAGATTATCGGGGTCACGGGTGGTTTGCGACATTAATTTTTACCGGGCTATATTTTGAAGTCTTTCCGATATGTTATTTATGAGATGTTTTATGCCTCCAAAACGGTAAAGGGTAGAATTTAAATGACACAGGTGGGTTTATGAATAGCAAAATCGTGTAATCGTAAGCCACCGCAAGACGTTTAGGTTCTGACCATCAATACTTTACATAGACATTTACAGGTGATTCAAATAATACTTTATTTATTTATTTGTTTATATGTAAGATTGTTCGAAAAATACAGAAATTATATATAATATATATATATATATATATAAATAAATAAATAATATATTATATACAATTATGATCATTATATACCTACTACAAGACATTATGACGATTATATTGATATTATCTGTCCGCCCATATTACAACGTTTAAAAATTTTCTAGATGTCAGAAGCGGAGCTGGTTCAAAGGAACAATGCATCTGGAATAATGAAATCCAATTCGGTGATAGACTTCACAGTAGAGCTACCGAGTTCAACTCATACATCATAGACCTAAACCACATACTCGAACTAGGTATATTACATAGTATGCAAAATCCAAAAATGTGAAATTCAAACCACTGAGCAAGTTGTTGAGACATGCATGCTGTATGTGTGAATTGCTGGTTAATCCTGTCACCCATCAAGCTGATCAAAACACGCTGGAATAGAATGAGGCTTTAACCAGTATCTCTGTAATTCTATTGTCTTAACAACGTGATTTTGTTTCGGCTATATAGGCGGCACCTTGAATGAAACGTTAAATATTTTTCTTCTTCTTAATCGTTCCCTCATGGCTGAGAATCGTGATCACCTTAAAATTCAATCACCTTCTTATTAAGCAATACTCTTAGGCCCTCCCAGTCCTCTACGTCTCTCAAGGCAGAGTGAAGGCTATTTCCAAAAAAACCTTTCCACTTGATCGCTACAGCGCGCCGATGTTCTTCCTCTGCTTCGCCTTCTTTGAAAGCTACCCAAAAACTCCAGTCTCTTTAGTTTCCAAAAAACTACAGAATGCGTTTCAGACATTTTCAGACATTTTCAGACATTCAGCCGTTTCTTTATCTGAAGTCTCTGGATGATTGTTTGGTATGTTCTGTGCCCTGCCCAAGAAATACAAAGCATTTGTCCGTCCATTCCCTTACCCTAATACAATATGTAATTGCAAACATAATTTTCGTGGCAATTCAAATTTATTTTGGATATATCAACCAATTAACTAGTTGATTAAAGATTAAGCATGTATATATTATAACAGTTAAACTAAATATACAAGAGAATACGTTTAACATAATTACAATACAAACTATCCTCAAATATAATAAAATTAGCATGTTTATTCACTGTTTATGATGTTTTGTGATAACAATGCATGATCAAACAAAATTATTAGTTACGTTAATGTTTCGATTTTGGTCGGGAAACCAAAATGTTAATTTTATGTTAGCAGTCCTTCAATATGTCATTACAACCGCATGTATTTTCACTATTTGACTAAACCGCCTTATGAATGGTTAATCAATTTTGTTACTAGTTATTCATTTATTTTCGGGCGGGTAATTTGAATTTATTATCTCACTGCGGTACGTATTATGTTTCTCATTATGCTTTCCATCATTACTAATTTATATGTATTGATTTTCGATTTCAAAAAGGATATATTATTTCTGTTATATTCGAATATTTGCATATTTAGAATGGTTATGTATATAACTATTCAAAACATACTATATATACAATTCTCACAGCATGATATATAAAAACACAAAATATACTATATGTATATTTTAGAAACAAATCACAAGTAATAATAATAAACTAAAAGGTAGCATTTAGGAAATCAGTGAACTTCTGAAAGATACATAATGTATTGCAATAAAAGCGTATGTCACTAAGTTATTGTTTTTTACAAATTTGTTTTTGAAAAAATCGTGTGGTGTATAATTATACTATTTCTAAGCTTCTAAGCGATCAAAAAATATTTCATTGAATAAAACTATTCGAAAAAATACTTTGGTTATTTATTATAAAAAGGGGACAGAATTAAAGTACTGAGTTGTCGTACCTAACGATATCTGGTTACATTATTAAGTAAAAAGTGAAATAAATATGTGAAATTGGTGTTTTGTTTTTATTAGCAAATAGTAGTTAAGTTAATTTAGTGTGTATCGGAAACATTTTCAGTAAAGTTGTTTTTGCTCGCATTATTGTTAGTATGCGAACTGTTGTTATTATTAATAATAAAAACTTAATTTTGAAAAACAATAATTCATTCATTTTATTGTGCCTGGGTTGAGTAAGGGATTTAGCATTAAATACGGGAAAAGCTGTTTTCCTCTGATTGCTTATTTGAAACGTTTTTATTATTTTTCATATCGCGATGAGAGATAAAAAATCCCATTAAATACTTTTTTAACTTCGCCAGCGATATTTTAACAGCGAAGTTGTCCATACAATAAAATTCCGCCCGTATTGAATTATCTCGGCGAAAAAATACGTTCATTCTTGGGAAATAAACATTTCGGTAACATTTAGTGTAACGTACTAGACGTGAGCTATGAATCATAAAATAGTCAAGAGATTCTAAATTTAAAATGTATTATCACCATCCTTAAGCCACTAAAATAAAAGAGTCATTGCACAGCTTGCATAAATCTTACATAAATAAGTTGGAAAAAGTTAGTTCAATACTAGGAATTTGAATACAATATTTTAAGTCTACACATACCATTCTATTAACACATGTTAATTTAAATAGAGGGTTACGTAGCCTGTTTACATTGTAGTACAGCATAGAAGAGTGAAATGTTCACTTGTTATTTTTTTTCACGTTTGACTATTTTACTCTTTATTGTTTACTTAAATTATACAAAACGTCATTTTATCGTGTTAAATTCAAAGCAGCGCTCGAAATATTATAAAAGTTTATGAACCGGAGCACTCGATAATTTTCCAAAAATCTGTGCAGGTTTTTTTAAAATTATATACCATATACCTACGTACCTGCCTTAGACAGACAAATCCCATAACAATCTTTAGACATCTGATATACATTACTACTAAACATTTGGGCAGGTATCATATTGTAGCACGCAGGCGAAAAAAACTAATTTATATGAAATATTGTGTCAAAAATTATATTATTATTTGTTCTTCCTTTATCTGCCGCATATAAGCAGTGCATTTCTAAGCCCGTATGACGTCATACTTAAGTTATAAATTTATTTATATCAATTAGTAATATAAAATATCCAGAGACATTACAGATACAAAACTCTCATTAACCAGAATTTATGTTATAATAAAATTGCCTAAAAACTTTGTAACAAAACAACACAAATTCTTATTATTGTTTGCAAAAATAAATGTGTACGACATGTCAAATTTCTTGTTAAACTTTAATAAAAAAAAAACTTAAATAAATGTATTGACGTTCATAATAATTCTTGAACAGGAGCGCCATTTTTATGTTTTCCACGATACTGGGAGCGCTGTGCTTCGATGCGTTCCGGTTTATTTCGAGCGCTGCCTAAATGTAAATAAATATACATTTTGAGGGCACCTTAGCCCTTGGTCGAACCGCTGAGGTGGAAGAAACGCACTTATGTTCTCTTTTTGCGGGGTATGGATTGAATGAATGTCTTTCAAATTTATTCCGTTATGAGACGCCGACTTTTAAAAATCGTTGTTTTTTCCCGAAGTAGGGAATAAGCTTTCTCTCCACTATTATTGGTCATTGGACGAATACCCGCCGAATGAATAATCATTAATAATTAAAGTACTTGCTCTTAAATAAAATTATTATTTATATTCAACGTGTTCGTAGCGTTTAGTGACTATATTATACTATTTTATTAGTGAATCTGATCAATTTATATTAATTCTACGCTTGATATAAAAATACAATGTCTTGTTTTCTTTTCAACTTAGCTGAAATATTAAAAATTACTTTAAGGCATACTCTCTTTATGGAATTCTTACATGTGGATGTACATTCGCAAACAATTCGTGGACAAAGTTTTCAGCGCAAAGAAACTTCGTTATTTCACGCTTAGGCTTAGCTTTCCGGCTCCATTTGTTCGAGTATAACGCAATTTGCGAAAGTTAAACACATGTTAAAACTTAGTTTTAATGCATATAAACACGGCGTCTGTGCAACGAGTAGAAAATTCATGCATTAAATGCATTTATTTCCATTTATATTCTAAAGCGTGGTTACGTGAAAATAAATGGATTACGCCACAAAGTAGGTTTAAAGATAAATGTTTCGAAAACAAAAGTAATGATAAACTACTTTGCGGAACTAAAACGATTCTCATCAATGGTACTCAAATAGAGCAAACGTCCATTTTGGACAGAACATATCGCACCGTGAGTGTAAAACCAAGGCACCTGCAAATTTTTCAATTTCGAGATTAAATGCAAAACAACTGCAAAAGTCGTGAACTTGATAATGTAAAAGTGAACTTCAAATCTTAATATATCCAAAATATGTCTTTTGCAGTTACCTTGGTTTTACACTCACAGTGCGATATGTCAATTCACGGTGGTATGTATAACCGTATGACGAGATTAATCGCAAAACCAAAGTAGTATGGAGTACATTTGGGCGCCTGAATGGTATCTTCAAAAGTGACTTCCCATTGTGTTTTAAGCGTAAAGTGTTAAACCTATGTGTGCTACCAACGCCCACGTATAAATGCCGCATTCATTTAACTTGGTAGACTCTGATGTCCAAGCCATGTAGTAAGAATGACAGTGCTCAACAGCCGAGGGGAATCCTGGATACCAGACCAGATGATCGGAGGTCGACTGGCAGGTCCAGACTCCAGAGGTTGGACGGTGTCAACAAAGATGAAACACCTAGAGAATACTGACCTAGGATAGGAGGAGATAAACGAAGTTCTTGGAGAAGGCTAACACTTATGATAATGATAAAAAAATCACTTCATTAGGTGATCATTAGAAAATCATTAGGTATTATATACCTGCTTTATTCACCGTTTTCCCACACTGACCATTTAAAAAAATTATCTAGTTTGCGGTATTTTCCTGTATGGAATATTTCAGTGGTTATTTTTCAAAACTGGACATGTCCACTATTCACTCCTCAGAGATAAATGAACTTTTCAAATAAAAACACAAAGCGAAAACACGCACGCGACATAAACCAAACTTTCAGATTGTACAGACTCAATACAGTCCCGCCATTAGCTGAAAGAGACATTGTCTCATTTCGAATGTCAACAACGTTGGACGTATCCCTATTTGAATGTCAACCTACTTTTTGAAACCTCTTTTCAATATGAAATTGGTGTTTGTGGCTATTTTTGAAAGTCAACAAAGTGTGTATGAGGTTATAGAATGATATTCCGATAATAACTTATTTTCGGCATATATGGGACATGTCCAGTTTTGAAAGTTAACCACTGATTTGTGTACTGAAGAAATTTAATATGTAATACTGAGATACAAAAACAATAAACGCCTTTGTTTAATATTAATATAACTATTCTCCTCCGTGCTATCCCCGACCCCAAAAAATCGACTGTAACTGACTTCTCACATCCCTTAACCGGTAACCATAGTCATCCCCAAACGTCCGTGTTGTAAATAGCGTACTAATTCATATCTCGTTCTTTTGTAGAGTCTAACAGCATCCACTCTAAACAACCATTGATATACTACTAGATGAGGAGTTCCCATACAAGTGTCATTTTAAAAATGTACCACAAAAGAAGATATTACGAATATCGTCATAATATTTCCTTGTAGGTATAATGCCTTAAGACCATTAACATGGATTCCCGAATTTCACCCGTATTGCCCTGGCTGTAAAACTAAATTTGCATTCTTGAAATAGTGCCCCTAAGGGTGCTGCAACCCAAAGCTTGCAAGCTACCAAAAATTCATGTCTGAGGGGACAGAGCAAGTCGTCAGCGCTGACTATTAATTAGAGTAAGATGCAAGCTAGATCGGGCTTACTCATAATTAATGCCAGGTCGTTTTCGAGACAAATATTAAGTGAGCTTATACCGAGTTAAGTCCGCTGATATTAAAACAGTAAGTTTTAACACTGGCCGAGTCGCTGAAAATCGGGCGTCATTTTAAGAAGCATATGATTCATCCAGTAGTACATCAATGCTCTAAACTCAATTATGAAAAAAAATGTGATATTTGTTCTCATTCTCATTTTTCCCCTTATATTAGATTTAGATATCGTTTGATTCATCTGCACTCTTCAAAAATGATACATCGTGAATACACTGTTTCATTCATTTTTATCATTTTTAATAAACATAATGTATTTTTAATCTACCAACTGTCGTGCGTCTAACTTGATTATGTGTGTGCGTAACTTTGTAGCTTTTGTTTACTAACTTCGGCGAATTTAAATTTAAAATTGACAAAAAACGAGCTTTGGGTGAAAACTCGGAGACGAATGAAAGCCAGGATCTTTTCTGTATTAGCTATATGACATAACATATGTATATATATATATATCTATGTATATCGGTACAAGAGTGACTTAACTCAAGTTTTCAACTTCCGGCTACATGCTTCTTAACTTAAAAATACTTGCAACAGTAGGTTCGGATATGGTAAATAATTAATTAAAAGTTGGCAGCATTGACAAAAGTTGATGAACAGTCTAATAGCATAATTATTATCTCGCGTGTTCATCGGAGTAATATTTTATCACTTAGATGTTTTGTTTGTTTTTTTTAATTATACAGTATTACTAAAAAACAAACTAATATCAAGTAATGAATATGCAATATACCCTTTGAACTGACTTACTAATGAACCATTTAACAAAATAATAAGACCGTTTTCATAGACGTCCGAGTCTTCTTAAGTATACAAATTGCATTCGTTCTTAAAAAGATTAATACTAATGAATGTATTTGAAAATCAACACTCACACTAAGTAAGGTCCATAAAGCAAATTAGCGATCATGATTACGTTGTTGCATTTTTCTTATGTAATGTGTCTGCTTAAATATTTCCGCATACAATATAATGTTAATTATAACATAAATTAGCAATCAGTGTAATCAGCAAGTAAATGAGTGACGCATTTAGTCGTAGAGCCTGACGCACTGGCCGATTTAGAGTCCCGTACGGTAAAAAATAACGATCAACACGTCTACAAGTTTTGTAGTATTTCTTTAAAAATGGTTTATACTACACCCTCTCATTTAGAAGGAAGCGTATTTTACTTAACCTATATACGTAACTTAAAAAATGCATGTTATTTGTAAAATGCGTTACATAGTTATTTTGTTTGTAATGTTGCATATCTCATCCTTTGGACTTTCAACAAGTATTTTTTAAATTCAGAATCCACAAAAATATATAAATTGAAACTGCATAATATTAATTAAATTGTATGGGGGCAATTTGAAAAACACGATCGCTTTTTTGTTAGGGGATGAATTTCAGGATGCAAAAAAACATTGCTTCCACGGGAAACCAACTGACATACAGGAGAAATTTTAATTGTGCAGAGATTCTATAAGATCGATCTGTCAAGATAATCTTGTCATTTGCATATACTACGGACAGGATGAAGCAAAACCAATATAGAAATAATATGTTGAGAAGTAAATTGTCTTGTGTTATCATGATGATTTTTTATAATCGTGCATTCGCCTATGTGCACAATATGAACGAGTATTTATACACAACGTTACGGTATAAATTACTTAGCATTCAGATTTATTCATAATTTATTCTCGATTATCATTTTATAAACGCGGTGTAGCATTATAATAACGCTCGCTGACGGCTGTCAAAAAGTTTTCCCTAAATTTAAGCAGAATTGCTTTTGTATTGCATATTCATAAATCGCTTTGTGAGCGGATACCATATTTTCTTACTCGTACAGTCCTATGATTATCATAACGATTTCCTTTTCGTATATTAAATATACTGTCTAAATTTTAGAACAGCTTTCAACCATTAATATTAAATTAAAACGCTAAATCAATCTGGAAAGTGAGAACGATCCCATCATTGTTGGTTTTAGGGACGAGCATTGCCTGCCCGATGCATTGAATGACTGGTTATGAGCCCCTTACGATAAAATTAAAAAAAAAAAAACTCCTGAACCCACTGGAAAATATTGGAGATAGGATGTTAAGATCCGATAAAAATAGTTTAACACCAGATGTTGTCAGTCAAATGTATTTGTTTTCATTGAACTAAGAAGGAATGCAGAAACATTTGTCATAACTAAAATTTCCTTAGCAGAAACTGTCCTTAATTAAGATCATGTTGTCTATGGTTCACCTCGTCTTAAAGCTTCGTTCGTTTTTTCTATTGAAAATAATACCATATTTAAAAATCCTCTTTCCTATAGTTTAGGTAAATTATTTTATAATTGTTAAACGATGACAAAAATATGACAACTGCACTTTGTAAATGCAATAACTATAAATACTCGTACATATTAATATTTAATTATAATCCTATTATGTTTCCGTTATCAGTCATTATACGTGATTACACAGGCACCGCAAGATATTTTTTTTAACATAGTAACACTAGCGTCAAGTGTCATTCTGTATGGCATCTTTATTTCTGCGGGCTGGCGTATAAAAAGTAAAATAATATTCTGCAAGTATATGCCAAACAAATTAACACTATTAATATCCATATTGAGATAAATTGTATTTATAAATTTGAGTGTATGGACTGTTTTATAGACACGCAAATTTATTTTGATAGCAGCTGTCAGTGGTAAATGGTAATACAGAAGGGGGCGTGTTCATAACAAAAGTAGTCTATGGTTAAGGATCCCTAACTCTATAGTCAGTATAGTCTATAGTTAAGTCATCATTTTCGGCAACTTATCCTTAAGATCGAAATATTGGATTCTGCATTCCGCTCTAAGACTACAAATTACACATAGTGTTGGTTCATTTTTTAAATTCAATTAAATAAGCTTTAATAAATCAATATTGCCATATTGATTGATCGACAGATACTTCTGTTTTTTGTATGTTTTAACAAAATACCGGTATTACTTCCGATGGTTGGGCCAATTGTGGCGCCCTTAATACAATATTATTATATATACCACCTAACCTCATTATCCTTGCCAGACATATTATTAACAGTTTTGAAACTGTGGGCTTGTAAACACCTAAATCCTGTAAAATATAAAGACGGCATTTACGTACACTGGTTTTGACCGTCAAGTGTCGCGCACAGGGTGACTCAATGAACAGTAACGCGAGAGGGTGGTAGTGCGAGTGAGTGATCACGTGCAAGACCACGGAGCCAGCCTCATCATCAAAATATTTCAGTGTCTGATATCCTTGATATAATCCCCCCAGCATCCGAATCAGTCTGTCTAATACAGTCTACTGAAAAGCGCCGACAACCAATATCCAATAATAACTATCAAAATATCAGTATTGCAATGCCTAGTTCTAATACATTAAAAAAATATTTATTTAATGTTCATAATAATAAAAAAACCTTTAGAATAAGTAAAGTTTGTTAAATTTTACCGTACAATTGCGCAATAAATGCTTATGTAATATTAAAATATTGTACTTTATTGATTTTGTCTGGGGATGCTCTGTATGTACAGCATCTATGGACCGCACGCCATTGATATATTATAGTCAAAGTGAAGTTAATATAAGGTTACTAAAAACATTAACATGGCAAGGAAATTGCTATTTCATTGAATCTCACACGCACAATAACAATAATAAAGCATAGATTATACTCACCAACCACATTATTTCTTGGAAGAACAGCCCAGTGAAGCTTTGGTTTTACTCCCTTCTTACTTTTCCGTTTCGCATTTATCACGGCTTTTGCGCAATACTTATCATCAATTATAATTCCATTACATCGCGTTTACGTACTCGTAAAGCTTGTACTTTATTGTATAGAAACTTGTTATAAATAATACAATTAGTGTTGAATACCTGCTAATAATCCAAAAAGCTATAAATATTATATTAAAATTACAACACCAAAAAGAGATAATTAGCAACATATTATTGGTTTCACATACCTATCTAAATATTTTTTTTTCTAAAAGTTGTAACTTTGTCAAGAAATAAATCGTGGGCATACAGGCAGAAGTCACTCCAGTTTTGACGAAATTGAGATTTTAATGTCATTATATAGAAAAATTAATGCTGTTTAACTGGCAGAAGTCACGATTTAAGATTATTGAACATATAAAAAAATAAAAGTAATGAATAACTCAAAAAATAAAGATTTTACAACCATTTTAAGAATACCAAAAACACAAAACATTGATTATCTCAGAACTGTGTATTTGGAGTTAGTGACTTCTGCCTGTACGCCCACGAAATCTTGTTGGTAGAACTTTTGGGACGCTTGAAATGTAATTCTAACCATAATAACATATATTGAGTATATCAAGTAAGTAAGTTTTTAAGAGCATTGCACGTAAAGCTTATTTTTAAGTACCGGACCGCCCCCATGTTTTAATAAAAAATCTTTATCACCGCATCAACACCTGTGTATCAATATATAAATCTCTGTTTATACAGGAAATAGTCAAAAAGACTTTGTAAGCAATTCAAAAAAACGTGACAGAAAAACTTAACATAAATACGTTGCATATTATGTTTGTTTAGCTTTTTACAAAATAGAGTACCTAACGTAAAATATATAACGAGAAAATATAATTAAATTGACGTGTGAATCAATTAAAATTTATTTTAATTCCCATATTACAAAATTGGTAACACGTGTTATGTACGATTTATTAGTTTTGATTTCATAAACTTTGAAGATTCTTTATGAATAGGTAAATGCAATGTTTTTATATACAGTAGATTAAAATCACAGGTTTCAACGATTTAAACCAATTAATAAATAAAATGATAATGCTTACTGGATATAGGTGAAAATTATACACATTTGTAACAAACAAGTAACAATTTAAATAATTAATTAGAAGTAACAATGTATGTCAAGATGAATGAATACCTGTGTAAATACATTAAAATATTTAAATACATTCTATGCACATTCAATGAAATACAGTTGTATTTATTTAACCATTATCATTAAGTAAATATACCACCCTAGTACAGTTTCTCATTTAAACTGAACAAGCTTTTTGTTTAAAAGATAATGTGCTGGGAAACTTCGTAGGCATTATGAAACGTTACGTAGAAGCGTAGCGCTACGCCATTCAATGAATGATATCACGCACCTAGAGTCCTTCAAACTACAAGCCAACCGTATACGTAAGTGCTACGTCACATTTCCATGAAAGTGTGCCTATCAATCAGCGGATGTTAATCGTAAACATGGCATATTGTGTTACTTAGGTATATTTGCTTTATCATTGTGACTTAGAACCTTGATACAATGAAATCTCTCATGCGATTGTTTATTTGTTTGTATAAAAATTACATATGTCTTATTAAGTACTCAGAATAACAAGCATTAGAGGTACTAGCCATATTCCATTAGTAAGCTTGATCACTGTTGTTAGAGCGGTTTAAAGGAGTGAAACATAAGAAAGAATGTAAGAAAACTTCACGTGAATTTTAAGTACATTTTAGCACATATTCGTTTATCTATCTATTTTTTGTAACTCAATGAAAATAAATCGAAGAAATAAAAGAGTTAATTTAATCATTTTATATGCCGTGACATTTTCTGCTTAAAACATTATTCCGCAAGACGTGTGTCAGATTCATCGGATGTGTAACGCTTTGCTAAGTGGCATGACATTGATACCACGGTAAATTTAAACACTAAATTATAACATAAAAACTCTATTTTATAACCCTTGAGAAATAAAGCAACCCAATGAATGTTTATATTAGCACGAAAATAGTAACAGAAAACTACAATTTACACGAATCTGTTTAATTGACGAAAAATCAAGATTAAGAAATTACAGAATGGTGGAGGAAAAAAATATCTTTATATGTGGTTATTTGATCAAAATAATGTAACTTGAAAGATAGTAAGATAGTCCACGAAAAATATATAATATTTTAATTTCAAATGTCTCTAATTTAAAATTGAAAATTGTAACTAACATTATTTTGGCTTAGAAAACTCGATATTTTACAAAACATGCATAAACGCATTTTTCACGGAAATACAGATTATAAGAAACGCTTATCTTTTACCGAGCTAATCAATTATTTTTTTTATTGACAATAACCAGAATGCCCAACCTAAACGAAAGTCTCTACTTTCCCATTAACTACTCTGTCAAAGAAAGTTGTAAATACATCACGGAATACGTCTTACTTGCGCACTTTTAGGACACTAATAATAATACATTTTAAATACGCTGACCTTATAAATATATCTCATATTCGCTATAACTTCACTAACGCCGTTGTTTACTTAGCAACTTCGATATTAGCTACTGTCATGTAATCTATAAAATTGCTCAGTCAACTTTTCCAGAGAATAAAAGTTAATCGATCTGACAGTTAAGAGAATGTTTTTTACGTCATTTAATTAGATCTACGTACGTGACCAATCAAGTCGACATGCTCGCGTATACAGAATATATGAACGAACGAGTACATACGTAAGTTGTCCTTTTGCACGCAATACTACAAAAAATACCGAATTAATAGGGAATGTCATTTAGTGGTGTACATACGTATTTTGTATCAATACTTGTAACCAAAGAATTAATAACGTATTGGGTGGGTAGATTCTTATATATAAAGGACGTACTGAAAGTATTTTTGATCCCAATTTGTTATATACATAATTTGAAAATACCTCAGATATCTACTAGAATAATTCTCATTTGAAAAAAATACGACATCCGACGGGATTTGAACCTGTATAACCACTGGTATCACGCCATTAACCAATTTAACTAGGACAGCCTACTTAATTACAACAATTTTAACTAGTAGTTATTACGTGAAATGCTTTATTATTTACTATCGGTTTTTGTGTTTTAAATTAAGGTATCATTAATTATTGCCCTAATTACTAACTGCCCCTCCGGCTCTGGCAAAATATTTATTTATAACGAACTTGAACTTGCTAATAATTTAATAAACCATCTCTTTTATTCAACGAATAATTCACAAGATTTTAGAATATAACATTCTATATCTTGAACATACATAACTTAAAAACACCTCATATAATATTCCTATATACTAGAAAAAATCTCATTTGAAGTAGGTATATATCTGAGGTATTTTCAGTTATGTATGTTCCAGTTATATAATATAATGTTACATTCTCAAATCTTTTGAATTATTCGTTGAATAAAAGATATAGTTTATCAAATTTGTTATGTATCATCCCCAATTTGTAATAATAGTTTGTCTGTCTCTATACTTTTCACTAAAGATTGTTGTTCAATTAAATAGCAAATAGACATATATTTATAAATATATATACGTATATAATAATTTAAATATAGTGGGTGTACGCACTAATTCTTTTTTCTACTTTAGGGGTGCTAGATCAAAAACGTTTGAAGATTACTTATCTAGGCCTCCAGCATCCGCCGCAATATCCTGTCCAGCGATGATGTGAGGGCTTCGCAGGGGTATATATTTTATCCTAATTACGTAAATAAATATTGTCTATACTCGACGGAAGAGAAAATACGAGAGAACTTTTGCAATTAGCGAAGAATGAATTGATAGGTAATTAATTGAAAAAGAAAACAATGCGAGCCATAGATAATCGCCCTATAGACAATATCACGAAATATATTTGTTCTACCGAAAATGTTATATTAGGACATTCTTTGGTACTGTTCGGTTATCAGGAATACAACGGAAAACACATTTTGAAAATACCCGATATCCTGGATTATTTGTTAGTTTGGGTTAGTTTAAGTTAGGTTAGGTTAGGTTAGGTTAACCTAACAAATAATCCAATTTATCGGCTATTTTCAAAATGTGTTTTCCGCTGTATTCCTGATAACCGAACAGTACCCATTCTTTTTGTATACTATTAACCCCCACCGACAAAAGTATTTATAAAAATGTTTAAATTATTATTTTTATAAATTAATACCTACTACAATGCAGCTTTTTTTGTTAAGAGTTTTTCAACTATAGGTGCGACGAAATTTTGAACTCGCTGGCAATCGGAGAGCGAACGTCGAGCTGTGAAAACGTCAATTTGTTTCGTGATGGCGACGGGCGTATTAATTCTTAAATCGTGTAAAGATGACTAAATAACGTTACCCATTTACTTGAAAAAGTTGTGGAGGGGGGGGGCTGATTTTAAGCCCCCCCCCCCCTCCACAACACACCTTAAATTCTAATTACTGACGTACGAAGTAAAACTAACAATATTATTATCTCTTTCCTATACAAGTACGTATCTCTTTGGGTGGTCATATTCTAGCAGGGTGTATTTGATGTTAGTTGCAGGTATATTTTGTTATGCTTTCATTTTCACGCATATTTTACAACGTTTTTCTTAGCTCGTATTCTTATTTTTCCGGTGGTTGTTTGCCCGGTACAAATCTTGCAATCGATTTTTAACTAACTTCCCGACTAGCTAGACATTTGAAACTTTTAGAATACATCAAAACACGATGCCAATGCATTTTTTTAAATACTTTTAGCCATCTTTAAGTAGAATTTAATTCATTTTCAGTTAGTACTGTTTTGTATGAATAGTTATTTCGATACCATTATTGGTTGCTAGGGGGTCCTAGCAACTAAATTATTAATATATACGTGCGTTACTATGTGCGAGTTTTTCCCTCCTTTATTGTATTGATTTATTATATAAGCTAGAGTTAAGAGTATTCGTTGTCAGTGTGTGTTTACCTTTGGTGCGTGTACACTGCGCCTGAAGATACCGAAAGGCGAAACCCAGGTCGCAAAAAACGACTTAAATGGAATAGTACAGAGCTTGAATCCATTAGAATTTAAATTATCATAATTGATAAAATATTATTATGGGTTGTTAACCCATACATTATCAACTATGATAATATGTTAAGTGTTTCTATATTATAAATAAATAAAAACCATCTTATACGATACATTATTAAATTGTGTATGTCGTGAATATAAATTATTTGAATACTGAATATTAATCTTTCTTAGAAACGCCTTGGTAGACATTTTTAATTAATGGAAATCTAGTTTAAAATGATACCAAATTCTAAGGAAACTTCCAGTTATGTGACTCGCAAAACATGTAGGCTCTTTCTAAATAATGAGTATTTCGGTCTGACTTGATAAAATCTAATAGTGAATATATTCTAACGCGTCTACATTTAGCTTTGAAAATCTGTAACGTCGTAGATGTGAGTCGAAAGTGCACATTTGCGAGGTTATCTCGACGAATAACGATCACTAATGGCACAGGCTCGGTGAAATGTCTTATACTATTCCACACGTGGGCATATTCAAATCAGAGAATATGGCAGAAAAAATACAAACGTAGTTTAAAACATTATGTCTACATATTGTATGTTATATAAGAAGAATATTACACAAACTCAGAAATATACTAAGTTCATCCTATAATATTTTTGAAAAATGTTTGTACCTTTTTTATGACGGCACACATCTGGAATACGTGTCCGGAAATTTTTACGTATGCAGTTCGCCGTATCACACTTCACCGTGAAATGTTGTATCGGAAATATATGGTCGTATATAAAAGAGCGTCCAACCTCTTTGAGTCGTATTAGTACTGCGATAAAATTCATGTCTAAATAAAACACGGTTCTTATCGGTTTACAGAAAGTAAATTAACAGTAAACAAATTTAGAAAATAGCCGATATACTGGATTGTTTGTTAGGTCAGGTTAAGTTAGGTTAGGTTAGAGTAGATTAGGTTAGGTTGGGTTTTCATTCTGAATTCATGATTTTAGTTTCAGTCATCTATTTCCGACAAGAAAGCTCACGGCGAACTGTGCTACGGTAAAATGTAATATGTACAATTTACATTACGTAACCTCTGGAATAAAAACCGATTCGTCACACATGAGTCCAAGTGTGGTGGGGGTGGATTGGTTTGGAGGAAATTATTAGGTACACCATTCACCCTCATTTGAACTTTAACGTTTTGAATTCAGTTCCGACCTCCCTGTCAAATCAAGAAGACGCGTTTATCACTAAATATTTTTCCCGCACACGCGCTGTGTAATTGAACATAATATATTATACGCACCTTTATCATTTCTAGTGTCTCAATAAATCAGTTCACCAAAAACATTCCACTTCTCTCTCCTAGGATTTCTCCCTGTATTCGCCAAAAGGCGGTTTGTTACTACATATTGACATGAACCTACTATACTAATAATACGGTTGTCGTGTAAGTAGGTATAAGTGTTTAATATTTTATTACTATAAATATTTTAACTTGTAGGAAATTAAATCATTTTTTTTTTTAATTAATGCAGTTTAAATTAATAAAGTTAGTCTCGAATGTATTGTAATTGCAATGTCTTGAATGGTCCCAGGTTGTGGGAGAGAGATCATGCCGTCGCATTCTATGAGTTGTATACTTAAGCGTAGACAAGTTGTTTATTTTTGTAGTCTTGATAATGGTATTACAACTGAAATAGCTATCGACTTAAAAAATATCCAATAGAATTAAATGTAATTTATATTATCATATTTTTAATTGATGACAACACGTCTAGCGTAAGGGGTCAAATTCTCTCTCAGTACGTCAAATATCGTCCATCCAGTTATTAGGGAATTTCTTTATGATTAACAAACAACACCGATTGCTTGTTTGTTAGAGTAGATACATTGCCTGGAATGCGATGGCTTAAACTCGTGTAGAATTTATAATCGTTTTTTTTACGAAGAAACTTTGAAATCGATTTATACAATATCACTGGCGAACTTGTACAAGTATACCTTCAAGTATTAATCTGTAGATCCCTAACATAAATTACAAAATGGTTATGAGTCTTTGTCTCTGGTCTTATCCTGATTTTGTCTCTGGCCGCATGTAAGCTGTAGGAATTATTGATGCCTCTAAATGGACGTGCAGTGTCACTAAAGTTGCCTGACACAGATGTCGCTCGTGTTCCCTATTTTCATTTGTGTTCTTTTTTTAAACCCACGTTCCTCCGGATAAATATTATAATCCAAAGCATGCAGTAAATCACTTTTTAGTACATACGCGGAGAAAATGGGATTTGGGTCAGGAGTGGAATCTTTTATTGCACCATGTCAAAGTATAACGATCCCTACATATTCGCTGGGTTTAAGTAGAACTGGATAACTGCAAGACATGATTTTATAACATGTTTCACTCAGCCTAAGTACCTATATTTCTGTTGACCAGTCAGTACAACATAAAAACGCTTCAATTGATAATAGTATTAAGCAAAATCCCAGTGTATACTTCCGAATATGTATTTAAAAGCTTCCTGCGCATTATTCTATATACAAGATGCTATCGGCCGCTATCGAGGGTAGTTTTTCATATGTTTGTATAGAAGTATAGAAGTAAGTAATAAGTTAGTTGTAATTGTTTTAGAGCGATATATACAGTTTTGACTGTTTAGACGGCTAACTTATTGTAACAATTATAATACATACTTCAATACAATCATATAATAAACTACCCTCGATAACCGCTGATAGCTGCCGATAGCACTCTTGTGTATATATAGATGCGCTGGAATCGGAACTAATGAGTTAATTAAATAATTAATAATTTAACTATCGTCTACGTGGTAGAACTGCATTAAAATGATTTTGGAACAAAGTTATTTAAGTATCCTATTTTGACTAAGTAATTTACTTTGGAACCTATTTCAGGCTATAAACGTATCTACTATAACTGATGTTGAAGATTCGAATAACTTGTATTCAATGGCGGAGGGTTGTTGTCATAGAGGTATTAAATAAAAAGAGGGTCAAGGAATCGGCTGTCTCATACAACTGAATGAAGCAGGCCAACAATAGCCGACAACTTACGAGAAATAGCGACGCGATAAAAAAAATGCAGGGCATCACGGAGAATTTACTTTGGTCATTATAACGTACCCGTAGAATATAATGTTAACGTGGAAATTTTGCCGTAAATTGATTACCAGCCTGCCTCACCATACTTTTTCAACATACTTGCCTGCTTCACCATACTTTCATATAACCTGCCGCCCCAAGGTTGTGGTAGAGCGAGAAGATATTTAATATGTAAATTTCTTAATATTTCTTCTCGTTCATAAAAGTGGCGTAGTCCTCCTCATTCCTATTTTTGTAATATATCATCATCATCATCAGTCGGGGTCGATCCGCTGCTTAATTAAGGTCTACTCTAGCTCCCTCATTCTTCTCGGCCCCTAGTTCTTTGTTACTAAGAACATCAACCGAATTTTATAAGTTGTCTCCCTCCCTGTGGACATTTAGTGCCCCTTGTGTACTACTGTACGACGGCATTTGTCCAGCGGTTGTCCACTAGTCGAGCAACATGTCCAATACATTGTAATTAATATATTTATAGGGCTTTAAATATCATTAAAGCGTCAATTACATTGAGCTTCTTTACGAGCTGTTTATTGGCGAATTTACAATCTGCCTGTAAAGTCGCCCAGTGTAATCATCGAACAAGCTAATAAGCAGGTTGTAAACACTCTACCGAGAAAAGTTGAAAGCCGGTCAACTTTACACGCTACACACCGGCGTGTGGGCCTACTGCGTCTGCGCAGTAGAGCGCAGTAGCAACCTCCCGGTAAAAAAACGAACTACGTTTTGTCAAAATAGTCGCTGGCTTGTGGCTTCTCAGCGAATGGAAAGTTTTGTGTGTAATAATCAAATCGCAGTAGCTGAATCGCCTGCTTTTAAATTCGCCAACAAACAGCTCGTAAAGAAGCTCAATGCAATTGACGTTTAAGTAAGTAATTAAAACACTTACAGGATGCGGACAATGGAAAAGTTTCGACCATTGTAACATATTTGCACAGGTATGAGACCTTTGCTAGGACGAATTGGAAACCGGGCTTACCTGTTTTCCATCACTGATTATACCCTTTATACCTGGTAGAAAAACTTCTGCCTGTTTGACCAAAATAAACGGAAATTTCATCTAATTAGTGTGTCCTTATTAATTAGTAGTAATATCGTCTTATTTTCTGTAAGTATACCTGCCAAATGTGCTCCTTTTCTCAGATCTCCACAGCCTACATCTTTCCAAAAGTCATCATTCGCCACTGCCTGATAGGTACCGCTAAACAATACATACATTATAATACATATTTTTTAAAGTCAATTATGTACTTAGTTTCTTATTGGCAATTATATGTGGTTTCTTTTGGAACTGTAAGACTTTGTTCTAATAATGTATCTAAACACTATATAAGAATTTCAAATTCAATTTCTAACTGTGTTACATAATATAATAATGACTATCTACCCTAACTAACCTACAGGTTTTCTTATCTCAAAGTTAGCATGCTACAAAGGCTCTTCATTAATGAGATATCTGATCAGAGGAAAAAATAAAGTTTCGCTTCTATCGTGAAAAAGGGGTGCATCTTTTGTTAGAAAGTTTTCAAAAATTAATTTAGATAGTTCGCTACTGCAGTCGAATTCGATTAGCAAATTATATCAGTTGCCTTAATCAGAAAAAGGTAATTATTAAATAAAAAAATCTCTTGTCGAAAAAAGTCGATTAATAGACTGTAGGTATGTGAAAAAAAAATAATTTAAGATTTTTACATACATTGGCACGGGACGTATTTGAGTGTCTGATTGGCAGTGGCGAAGGATGGAGGTAGGCTGTTAAGATCCGACATAAATAGTCCAAACTAACCTTTGGCAGTCATACTTTCATATTTTTATTGAACTAAGATTACAAACTGCAGATGGTGCTGGTTAGTTTTTAAAATCTAATTAAGCCCTGCCTCAACGAACCCATCATAGTGGAAGTAGGGTGTGGAGATTTGACAAAAATAGTGTACACTTTGTCATTCATACTTAATTGTTTTCATTATATAAATACAATTTGGTTGGACATATTTCTCAGTAAGTGGATAACCGCTAACCCTAGACAAATACAGTAACGATTCGCTCTAAAACCCGCTGTATCGACGAACTTATACATTTCGGTGGACGTACGTGGCAGTGAAGAACTGGAGACCAATAAGAGTGGAAGGATCTAGAGGAGGCCTTCATTCAGCAGATGATATATAGACGATGATGACATAATATTGTATTAAGTTTATATTTTTTGCTTTGAACCTTTATTTTGATAAATTATATAAATACAGGAAAGGGTAGAATGATGTACATAGTAGAATGGACCAGTTGTATATTATATATTATATCTGCAGAAGTTTTTAAACTGATTTTTCTGTAAACAATAATTCTAAGTAAAAAATTTTAATGAATTCCAACTTGACGTATATTATAATATTAATGTTAAATAATAAATAGGAAACTTTATTTAGTAGTATATGCCTGCGAGCTATGTTGGTTTTATTGTAGTTTATGAAGCATAAATAAATAATAAAAAAACTGTCACGTAAGGGTTCGTAAAATGGGGATAGGTAATATTTTTTTATAATGAATTAATGCCAAAAAATTGTAGACACTTTGGGGTGTAAAAAAAAGAAGCGGTAAAGAATTACGGCACGTAAGGTAATGGGTATAATATAATAAATAGTCAGCTGTTGTATTTGGCAAGTGTTTCGATTTATATTAGATCGTCTAGAATCTAGATTGTCTGAACTACTCGTAGATAAATACTTACAGTGGTATATCCATGATGATGGCGTTAAGCCTATACGTTCTCCATTGAGTTGATTACAAGAACTATACTAAATATGAATGAAATTAATATGTATATATTGAAAACTGAATACACAGAAGGTTTAAGAAAATACGTGATTTTACAAAACCTCAGATAACCTTGCCAAAAACGTAAAAACGTCACACAAACACACAGATAGTCAAGGCCAATGTACCACTGACAGCCTATCATAACAGAATCAAACTGAGGAACGATGACTGTTCCATGAATAAACAAAACATGATATAACAGAGCATGGAGAAACATAACAGTGACAAAACACAGAACTATGAAAATTCAGAAGAGAGGAAAAATATAACATTTAATATTGAATTTCTTTTATTTTGTTAACTGTCAATTCATGGTGGAACTGCATTGTATTGTTGTTTTTATTTAATAAAACGCAATTTTTTGTAGTACTTATTCCACTTTTAATCAATAGATTAGGACCGGTTTCGTCCGCCTCAGAGGGACACTTTCAACAATTTAATATTGAAATTTTCGTATCTCTATATAATATGTTGTACTTATAGATTTTTAATAACACGGGTTTTAAAAATCAAATTATATGATTTGTGCATTTCTAATCGCTGGAAAGCCTCAATTGAACGAGACTCAACTCGGTGTTGTCGGCAAGCTATATCTCATCTTAATCTATCTAATAAGTTCAAAATGCTTGGATGACTACAACGAAATAATGAGTTTAATAATTCTGTGATGATTAAAAACGGAAATTTAGCTCTTTGTATGTATTCTGTATCGTCATAGATCTGTTTATCACTGCTCTGCTTTGTCACCGTTCTGTTATATCATATTCTGTTTTTTCTGGTTACTAACGATGATTGTAGTCCATGTGGCGGCAACACGTCTCAAACAGTACGGCATTTCATTAATGACTATCCAATACTAGAAAAAAAGCGATGGGGTCTCAGAGTTCTATTCAGATACCATCACGAAATTGACCTAGAAAAAAAAACTTATCAGAAGAAAATTACACAAAATATATAATTAAAAATGAAAGAAATTAATGAAGGAACATAACTCATTACCAACTTCACCTTAAATTCTAGTGTAAATAATATATATTATACTCTAGCAAATTGTTAATACTTATACTTATACCACTCAGATATGCAAATAATATGTACAATTAATTATATGTAATTAAAGAGCCACCTTGTACGAGAAATCAAGATCATGGTTCGTAATAAATTAATTTTATAAAACTCAGAAATATAGGTACATAATAGAAAAAATGTGGACCAAGTAGGATTCATTTCACCGAAATACCTCGAATAACGTAGTTATTATAATTCATTTGCATGGCTCATAGACGGATCGTTAGTTCAAATAATAAGTACACAGGCGGGTACGACTTTGTGACATTTTGCGACAGGTGATATTTTAGTCACCAAAGGGTTCCCAAGGGTAGAACAGGCCCTATCAAAGAAACTAATACATAAAATAACCATAGAATACATAAACGAACGCGAATTTGTTGCATTTATTCGCTTAAAGAAATTCCGTGGGATTTTTCTGATAAGGGGGCAGTGAGCCAATTAAAGTGTGGAAGTCCCTGGTCTAGACAATTAAATAATAAATCATGATTTTCACCTATTAATAAAATAAATCGGTCTACTGCTTTGCCGATTTATGTAAACCCCAGAATCGTGTTTTAGCAGGTGCCTACTGGATTGGGTGTATTATTTTATCCATTCAAAAACGAAATTAATTGAATCGGTCTTTAAGACCAGTCACATGGCAATAGTAACGTTTCTAATTAAACTTTGTGGGGTATTAAAAGTTTTGTGTCACTCCGTTCGGAAAATCCAATATTGAAAGCGAACCCAGTACCCGAACATTCTGAACTATTAAAACTACAGTGCGGCTTAAAACAACACGTACTACGGCGACCCGATAATAACGTCATTATTTTGTTTCAATTTTGGAAACTTTTAATTGACATACTTAAATTATTATTACGGCGAAACTTGTAATATCAATTCTCACCTGAATTGATTGCAGAATATTTTTATTTAATAAATTACATTTATTGATTCACCATTTTATCTACTATAAATGCTAGGCAAGCATTATCGAGCATACGTAATTTGAAAACACTTCTAAAAGATATATAACCAACTAGTAAGATTCGAACCTGTGCCCTCGGAATTTGCGTGCATGTGCCTATCCACTAAGCTATACGAGTCATATTTAATTGCGATGAAGTTATCTATTTTTTTTTAAATACTCTCTGAAGCGCTTACTAAATTGCGTTACTTATTGGCAATGACATTTTGTATTAGTATTGAATTACCTACCTTAATTACTAACCGGTGTCAGGAACACTCCAAATTTTTGTATAACGTATTTTCACTTGCTAATTATTAATAATTAAAAAAAATATATATATATATTCAACGAATAATTCGCAAGATTTAAGAATGTCAGATAATTATATTACATTTAGTATTAATTCAAAACCGATTATTAGTAGTCTGTCGACAAAATAAATCTTCTTCATCCAGGGTGCTACAGCCTTATGTGGGTCTAGGTTTCGTCTAGTATCTGCGCCCATCCAAACGAGCTTACTATGTAAAATAATAACTCATAATTCAATCAACGAAAAAACCAAATACATATTATGTATTAGGTGGTAGTTTTCAAAACTGGTCAAATCCACTTCTTGACAAAAAATACAATATTTTCATTCCTCCTTCATAATAAGTTTGTGTTTACTAGCAACAAAATAAAAACGTCATCTCTCTGACCACCTTTATAATGTATGGTATTTAGTACGATGGCATCTGCCTTTGCGATGGCGTGATTAGTTAAAATGGATTTGACGCTGTTTGAAAATAAACTTGCATAGATTTTATGTTGGATTTGGTGAAACTGAAAATCAAAATGTCAAGCATTCTCAAGAGTGACCTAGCATTGCCAATGAAAAAAAAAATATTTGAAGTTAACCACTTTTGAAAATTATCTCCTGATATGATTGTATAATAAAACCTTGCAAACATAGTGGTAAATATACATATCTAATTATAAATGAATAATTTTTAATTAAGAAAATTAAATCTTCCTTGTCTAAAGCCACAGTTTCAAAAAATCTTTAGAAAAAAAACCTCTAATTAAGAGAATTGAAATGGTATAGAACCATCTGTTTTAGTTTGCGCAATGCAATTTTTAATGTTTTTACACCTGATAAAGGTTCAAAACATCGACCGTAACAAAGACTCTCATGTTTACTTGTAATTCGACAGCATCGCACTTTGGTGAGGCATCACGACGCTTTAGTAAAATAGTTAATTGGTAAAGTTTTCCGATGCGGCCCACTCCTATCGAACGAGAAGCCAAAATATTTTGCCGCCGGGCAAGTAAGGGTTAACTTGTAGCTCGGCGCATAAAATTACCCACTTGCCCTACGACATTTTTGATAATGTGTTATAAAATTAAGGCTTAAATATACAGATGATAGAATAACAACAAAACGATAACTGAATCCTTATTGTTACAGATTTCGCATTGTTTGGCCCAGCCTTCCCAACTTGGCTTTTCTTGCCAGATCTAGTATTTTTGAATTGAACAAAATAACTTGCAAAATATGTATCTATTTGGGAAATAGCAATGAATTTTATATTTTTCGATACCGCAAAAAGTTTTTCATTTTTATTTTCTTGAAAAGTAGTTTAGATCTAAATTCTAAATAAACCCTTCACCACGAAGAACGCTGCATTTCCACTCCTTTCAAGATATCCTTTTTTATTATATTCGTTATCCTGTTCTTCTTCTTATCGTGCCATCCCCGAATAGAGATCGGCCACTATCAGAACGATCTTTGCTTTATCATGTGCTACCCGAAACAGGTCGGTGGAGCTGCACTCGTACCAGTTATAGTGTTGACTTCTTAAAATTATTTAATATATACTAAAATATTGAATTCGTTGAAGAGAGCTACAATTCAGTAAATAAAACACAAAATTTAAGAGAAGTGCAATATAGAAAAGTAGAAATACACAAATGCTTTGGGAAGCTGGGTACAAAAGCGAGTTATAAATAAAAAAAATAATTGTAATAAAATGTTATTATGGAAAATTGTATTTTTAAGTTATGTCATTTGCAATTACTGCAATCGTCGGTATGCGATAGACAGTAGCGCAAGTGATGCCAACAGGCCCGACGGGCATTCGCGGTCGTCCCTGCCCGAATTCCCGGGTCCCATATAAAACCGCTACGTCTCGACTTTGAGATTTACTCCGTTAAACCAAGTCTCCTCGACTTCATGTCAAAGTTTTCGGCCTGTGATAAAGTGGAAGATACTGCTATAGGTAGATTATAACGCAGTGATAGCGGGGAAATTCATGAGAATATATAATAATTATTATTGGCCCAATGTCAAGAAGTTACATTACGTCATCTTTAAAATGTCCTACCCTACGGCAATTAACATAACTCATATTATAATGACATTCACTTTAATATACAACGTTAATCTTGTATTAGACATCTACGTATTTGCACTACGTCACTAACAGTGGATTAACATTCCGTACAATATTATCTAAAATTTGTTAATATCTATCATAGATATTAAATAATTATCAAAAAAATGTCCCAAATTGCAAGCTTCGTATTTTTTCGCTAGGTGCCTCTGGTAGGTAGAGGATTCGCATTAACCTTACTTTTCTCTTCTTCACCAGCCACGTCTCTACACATGTTATTTGGGCGAATACCGTAGTGTAATGAACATCAGCGAAGCTATTCAATACACAACGCGGTTATTGACGGTAGATTATCATATTTATGTATGAGGTAGTTAAATTGTTACAATTAGTTAACCATCTAAACTGTCAAAAAGTGTTAAAAAACAAACTTTTGGAGCGAGGTAGTTTTGATAGTTTAGATTCCCAACGTTTTTTAATTGGCGGAACCCTTCAGCTAGTTTGGGAAATCTTGGTAAACCGTTACCTGGTATACATTAAGGTATATTATTTATATTTATAAAATAGATGGGTAAATAAGAAGGTAGTGAAAAACCTTGAAAAAATGCTGCCCTTAAACAGTCTCTAAATACGTTTAACGTAAAATTGTATGTAAATTTATTTCCTACCACATTTTATTATTTTTGCGTAACTTTCATCAGCGGGTACTTGCAAAAAACATATTTAAAATTTGAATATTTAAATTTCAGATGAATATTTTTGGTTGCAATATTTTCTCAAAACTTGTGTTAAATACCATCCTTAAGCAACGCATGAATTGCTTGCTCGCGTTAATGATTAGTTATAAAAAAAAGCCACGTCGAACATTTGTGTTCTATATACCAGGGTATATGTCACACGAGTGTGGAAAAAACGGGATAAACTTAAACATGTGTTAAAGAATGTGTTATTTTCAAAAACTACGTCAGTCTCATAATATGCCTTTAAGTTTGTCACGTAAACATAACGTATCGGCAGGCTTGGGGACTTGAAGGTCCAAGGTACTTACTGATTTTAAGCCCCCCCCCCCCCCCCCACGATAAAATATAAAATTAAAACCGTAAATTTCAACTACCAACGTACCTAGTAAAAATAACAATATACGAAAGATCGATCTTACGCCTTTTGGCTTTGGTTTAGCAAAGTCGATACTAATAAAACCATACACTAATCTAGTGACAAAATCGTAATACTGATATACGTCCTTTAGTTTCGCTTATTCATTCTATATGATTACTTATAGTTCTTGAAGTAAGTCGAAAGAGTGTAGGCATCTAAATCCCTAAAACACAGTGAATTCCATTTGCATAAATTTATTGAATTATGCCATTTGCACAACGCTACTGTGAATATTTGGACCGTTTCATTCCTCGTCCATCTAGACGCTGTATGCCTAAAAAATGTAGTTAGGTCCACTTTGCATAAGTCCATCCAATTATACCAATTGCAGAACGCTACTGAGAGATATATTCGAGCCTTTCCAGTGCGCGAAACGCTCGAGGGGTGGCGTCGGTTGGTCCCCGTAGACTAATTTCGTGAAAAAATGTTTCGAAATTGGTTCAGTCTGACAGGTTTATTTGCATTTCGGTTCAAGGGATTTGTTTGAAATATTTTCTTGCCCCCGCGACCACAACCGACCACACTTCAGATCAGTAATACATAACCTTTTTATCAGTAGAGAAAATTTAATCATTTTCTAATTAATAAAACTGTGTAATTACAAGTACCCCAAACAATAAATTTGACTGTCGGAGAAAGGAAACAAAAAATACCTACAGTTTATTTCTCACAATTTGACGTACATTCATCGTTACATGCACCGAGCACCAAGCACTACAATAAACTTTAAAAGTTATAATTAATAGATGAAAACACTTTACAGCGTTTCATTGAAAACTTAATTAGAATATAAAGTCTATTCGGTGATTCGCAACAAACGGCACAGGACAGAGCTTCTCAATCGGTGTGCCACAAGATATTATTAGGTACAGTACAATTCAAGCGTCTTATATATGCTTGGACCAACTATAGCAATAGTTTCTACAATTGTAATGTAAAATCTATCGTATTATGCTATTTTTTTTTTAAACTTTATTACTTAGAAATGCATCTGATTATTTTTTCATGCAAATCAAATCGGACATGCTGTCTCTACTTTGTATAGACGTATCTTTAACGTATGTAGCATCCATAAATAAATAATCGCATAGTTTCACTATGCATCTACTACACTAGCATTTAACAACCAGTTATCAATTAATTGGTTTCATTACCAGAACACAGAAATGCCAAAACGGGACAGCATGTATATTGAAGATATATAGCATCCTAATTCAGATCGAGTATAAAATTATAAATATATATTATAAAGAAAAAAATTATAGACATAGTCGATAAGTATTCTTCAATATGCCGCGATTTGAAAAGGCTGGTAAACACTGGCATAAGGGACCACATGCGCCCGTGTTTTGTGCTTTACATGAACGTGAAAAACCTACCCCTAAGGAAGCTCCAGACTATTCATCAGTCAGTTTTTAATATATTTTACAAACAAATATTATTTCTGCGAAGGTACGATTTCTACAAATTAGTAGTCACTGCAATAAAAAGTCGTCGGATTTCGGCGCATCGTCTGGAGTTGGTTTTAATTAGATGATGTGGAGTTAGGGATACCAACTCCTTGCAGAATATTGAATGTGGAGACGTTATGGTGAAAATTAGTTATTTATGAAGTAAGGTCATTTTCAGCGTCCTGAAAGTGTGTCAAAAAGATTAGTATATACCGTATGTTATGATATTATTTTTGGCGTGGTAGTTATAGTGGAATAATTGAAATTGCGCAGATTGCGATTTCTTCTACTGCACACGAATTATACAATGGTAAAGTTACCGTTATTATTTCCGACTTACTTTCGTACTTGAACGCTTATGTGGTATATTTGCAGTGTCTTACGAATATGTGACGAAACCAATACTTAAAAAAAATCAATTGATTTCTTGTAACATTGCAAAATTGTCACGCCCTTTTGGCTTATAATTTATTGTCAATATTAAATAAAAAAAAATATTTCCTGTTATCTATAAGTGGCATGCGGTGACTTTTATTTGTAGGAAAGTTGTTTAAAAATATACAAATGTACATAAGGCGTGTGCGTAAGGCACTGTCCTGTCATCCGAGGCCTCCGGGTTCGACCCGGTGAGGAGTCACAATATTATATTTAAATATTTGATTTTTTCAAAACAGGATGTTTGTGATAATAAGTAATTACTACACTCCCTGCATTGGGCCCCATTGCCTTTTATAGTACTAAAAAGAACATAAAAATGAATTAGTAAACATATTTTATCAATTAACTTAAATAATATTGATTTTTTTTTTATAAAAGTTGCCGCCTATCAATGTGTGAATATATTATTTTCAATGCGATTGTGTATACCTACTTAAAACAATCTAGGTTAGAATTATTCTGGGTAAAATATTGTATAATTTGTGTCTAGAAAATTTATTATCACAAGAAGAAAAATTGCATGTCGATTATTTAGTTAATCCAGAGAAATCGGGGTATCGTAGATTGATCACTTTCGCCCACTATTAATCCTCTCTATTAACTAAAATCCATAGAAGTTAAATTTAAAATTGACAGCGAATTTGCCATATTTTTATTTGAACTTCGAACATCAGTATTACTTAAAAGTTATTGTTTACTTAGATATGGAAAGCAAATACTTACGTATTGTTTTAATTATTTTTGGAAAGTTACCAATAATATTGTTTGTTTTCTTTGAGTTTTCATTCGGTATTGAAATGTTTACTTTGTTTTTGTTTCGAAAAGTTATTATTTTCTCATACAGAATCACTTCTCAGTTTGAACCGTAAAACAAACTAAGTAATAATAAGGAGAGGAAAATAAAGATGAAGATAAATAAACTGAGGCGAGAGACATTTTTGCATAAAATGCCGGTAGCTGTTGCATAATGGGAAATGAGAATAAACAGGGTAGAGGGGTTTTCACTGTAAGAAATTTGAAATTTATATGAACACGAAATTAATTTCATATATTTATTTACCAGGGGATATTGTCTATGTAACTATATAGATCTTGAAATTGTTGTAAAGAATGGACCCTGAAATAGTAATGTATTAAACCACCATAAATATATTGTCAAATACAGGACGCAAAATGTTACAATTTCTCCAATGAAATCTTTGCTGAATATATTTCACTTTTATACTGTAATTGTATTCATTAATAAAAAAAGGTACACTGCACGTATTGACAAATTTTAAAAGTGAAATAAACACGGACATTACTACATTATTATTTGATCTACCAAAAGATGGCTTTAGTCTCAATTACAAACGACGTCGTTTACAATAATACCATTTTATGGTATTAATATATTATTTTATATGATGATGAATCGTTGATTTCTAAGATGAAAAAATCGAACACAGTAATATAATACCTATTTATAGGTGGGTACATCTTTTCCACAAAGTTGACAAATTGTTCAAATTTAACTTTCAAAGATACTCCAAATTCTTTCTTAATCTTTTCACTGCCAAGTAGGGAATCCAATCCCGAGCCAAAATTCTGATCCCGGGATTGGCATTTTTTTCCATTGTTAATATGAAAATTTTATATTTACTTACAATATATAAGACATTTATGTTAATATTGTATACGTTCAATTTTGAAAAAACGTAAGTTTTTTTGGAGTAAATAATATTGTGAATTTAATATGAGATTGCTGTTTCTGATAGTAAAGACTTAATGAATGGGTTAGCGAGATTTAAAATAGTAAAGCAAATCATGGTGTACTTTTGGCATTTCCGCTTCATAAATCTAATTAGTCAGCCAAATATGAAACTGCCGTAAAATGTATGAGATCATGGTGTAATTACTTTGTTAATAGTGCGAAGCATTGTTTTTTTCCAATCTTTCTCATTTTTATTAATTTATGTAAAAAAAATAAAATGAATCGGCAACTTATACATGGGTATACATCAAACTTCATTCAAACTCAGTTTATTTCTAATGTAGTTATTTCTTATTAAAAGTATTTTTCGGTTATATTTTCGTTTTTATTTTATTTTCCATAAAAATTGAGAAAAAAATCATTCCCGAAAGTTTCGGGATTACGTTTATCAATCCTGGGATTCATAGGTATCGAAAATAGCTCGGAATCCCTACTTCCAAGCAATACTATCCGTAGGCCAACTATTTTTGCAATAAAATAAATAAATATGAAAAACGCATGTTTCTCGAGTTTCTCAGTTCTCAGTTTTCATTGTTCAGACTAAAGTAATAAATATTATTAATTAAGTAAGAATATATGGTTGGGCCATTTATGTTACCATTTCACTCCTTATCTCCTCACCCACCTCTTAATCCCTAGTGTTATTGCTACCCAGACAAGCAATAAGCAATTACGGATCATGAGAGACGCTGTTACAAGGAAAATTCAGTTGCATCTCGACAGAGGGCGTGTGCGGGCTTCTAATAGCTTTCCGTCGCTTAAGTGATTGACTCAATAGATACAGACTCATTCAGAATCTATCATCATCATTCATACACCATCACATATAATCCATAAAACTGTGTCACAAAGTGCGTGAGGGTACGAACCTGGTGACCCAAAACAACAATACCGATACTCGAGTGAAAGTTGAAACCACACCACGGAGCTATCATACATCATCACAAAGGTCAGTATCTGGCACTCTGTTCCATCGCCCCCACCCCTAGATCCAACCTCCTCACCTTCCCACAAAAAATTACAGTCCACTTAAAAAGCTTAACCAATATATGATATTGTCTTGAAAATATACATGAATAAACAGAAAAATATACGTGATTTTGACAATGAAGTCGCGAGTTATCTCGCTTGTTTCTTGACAGTATTCAAAGTTAGGCGAGATAACTCGTTCATGGTATACTCTACAGCTACACTCTACAGGTAATTTTTTAAATAAAAAAAATGCAAAATGTTACAATTTCTCCAAAAGTACGAGTCAATTGCAAACTCTAATGAAAAGTTTGCCGAATATATTTCACGGATCGTAACGTACTATTTTTTATACATAATATCATTAGGTATATTATTGATAAACTACGATTAGATCAAACGTAGACTACTCTGGAACCCTAACATTTTGAAGAGGTTCCGGTTCCGGTCCTGATTCCAAAATAATAAAACGATTCTTGGGGTTCCGGGGTTCGGTTCTGGTCCCATTTTCAGATTTGGTTTTAGCATGGCATACATGAACTCTCAGTATGTAACCCATATTGATAAATTTGGTTACCTACTTCATAAAACTATTATCGAGTTGGTGGGATTTCTTATTATCACCATATTATAACTAGTAGGAAATTAATAATATATCTGCCCGTGATTGTAGTGTAAATCCATTCAGTGTTACGCCCTAGCACTGTGTTTCAAATGGTACCCATATCCTCCATCTATTTCGGTAACTGTACCTTTTCGCCGAGGTACATTATACCTACACACATCCGGAAGACACGCTCCCTAAAAGAAAGTCTTATTTCCTTCAAAAGTGCCTGTTCAGACGCAAACAACCTGAAAAGAGTGCCTCCTTTTATTTATTTCCTTCGGCCGTCATATTCGAATATATTCTCTCTACATATATTTTCACCTTCGGGAATTTCCGATTCACGGATGGATTATGGTAGTCCTATAAACGATTTCCTTTTATCGGGGGCTTTCGAGCCTTTATACAAAGAAACAAAAAAACTTTATATAATACTTATACTTCCTACTAGGGATTTAAAGTCTGACATATGATGTGTTTGGGTTCAAAGCACTTCAAAATATTGATTCAAATTTGGTTCTGTAACAACTTTGGGTTCAAACAAGCACTTTATTTCATTGACACGCAATAATACGCTTGTAGGAAAATAACTAAAATAACCAGCGTGGTATCGTAAGATTAATAACCGGTCTTACAAAGCTATTCTAACATTTCACATAACTCCAAAATCAATTAAAAAGTGATAAATATGATGTGTCGTATTCAGGTAGTTAATTATCCCGGGAAGTTAACTGTCAGGCGTGATATTTTTTAACATGACCGCCCATGACCGCGTTAACTGAGGGCTGTCAAATGTCGTTGAGTGACACAACTGACACATTTTACTTGATTCTAATCGGATGCATTTGGAATCAAGTAAGACACAATGCAGTGTGCTAATAATTGTTGTAGATAACCGCCTTGTTTATGTAATTTCTCTGAGTGATATGCATGTTCCCATGGGTGGAGGTTATAGTTTGGTCCCTCTTTTTCTGCACCGAAACAGTCGCATTATAGTGCATAGGTTACAATGACGGCGTAATCACTTATCAGTAGGGAATCCAATCCCGGGATCCCGAATCCCGGGATCCCGGGATCCCGAGCTATTTTCGATACCTATGAATCCCGGGATTGATAAACCTAATCCCGGGATTTCGGGATTGATTTTTTTATCAATTTTTATGGAAAATAAAATAAAAGCGAAAATATAACAGAAAAAATACTTTTAATAAAAAATAACTACATTAGAAATAAACTGACTATCATTTGATTTTTTTCACATAAATTATTAATAATGAGAAAGATTGGAACAAAACAATGCTTCGCACTTTTAACAAGGTAATTCCACCATGATATCATACGTTTTACGGCAGTTTCATATTTGGCTGACTAATTAGATTTATGAAGCGGAAAGGCCATAAGTACGCCATGATTATTTGCTTTACTATTTTAAATCTCGCTAATCCATTCATTATGTCTTTACTATCAGAAACAGCAATCTCATATTAAATTCACATTATTATTTATATTACAATATTATTTACTCCATTAAACTTATGTACGTCCGAGATTGAACGTATACAATATCAACAATAAATGTCTTAAATGGTATAAATTATACTAGATTTATTTTTGACCGATTTTATCAATGTTAATTGTAAATATAAAAATTTTATAATAACAATGGAAAAAATGTCAATCCCGGGACCAGTCCCGGGATCCCGGGATTGTCAAATTGTAATCCCGAAATCCCGGGATCAGAATTTTGGCTCGGGATTGGATTCCCTACTTATCAGGTCCGCGTAGTAGCTTTCTCAGGCGACTATCACTCAAGATCAGTGATACACAAGCCGCGGCCCAAAATTGTATCTGTTGCTGTCCAAAATAACAAGTACTTCATCATCAATATATAACTATTAAATTAAAACAATAAAATGTATTTTTCTTCTAGTATAATAATATATTATCATTATTTTTCAACACTTTTACCTACTGCGGCCCGTCAAAAATTAGAAATTGGATAAATTGACCCTTCTTTCAAATATGTTGTGCACCACTGCTCTAGATGAAACTCAAGTAAATACACCGGTTTTATCGAAATGGATATCTACCAATGTGTTATATGGCTATGACTATTGTGGGCGTAATATTGCTTAGCTGATTATATTATTGTCACCTAAATAATACAATAATGTTGACAGTATGATAATATATTTTTTCTCCTTCCAGGTTTCGGTGGACGAGTGGAGTTCGATGTGGGACGACTACGCGCAGAGCCCTGACCGAGCCCTGGAGTGGCAGCAGCGCTACATGAACTTCATGTTCGACCTCGAGGACGCCTCCAACGACGGCTCCATCGACGTGGACGAATTTACCACCGTCTGCTCGTGCTACGGACTGCAGAATGCCGAATGCAAGATGGCCTTCAACAAAATGGCGCAGGCAAGTGCATCACATAACCATTTTTAAATACAAACTCATACTAACTTTGTTCATGTACCTACCTACCTAATTTGTTTCAAAAGAAAGTTTAGCAGGTCGACTCAATTTTTTGTTACTAACAAGTACATATATAAGTAAATATTATTTACACCAAAAAGACAAGCCATAATATTATGGCTATAATTATATATTATACAAAATAAAAATTATATCAATAATTGAGATAGAATTCCATTTTACAACAGAAAAATATTAATTACAATAAATTCGACAAATTTGGTCGATGGCTGTGTCGGTTATAACCAGAGCTGGCAATGGAACCAGAACCGAACCCGAAACCCTGAGAACCCCTTAAAATGACGGGGTTCCAAAGTGTCCATTGTTTCTTAATTCCAATGTTGTATTTTATTGTTTTTTGTATACCTACTAATCCTACTATACAATACTTATTGTATAATAAGTATTGTACTGTATAGTCCAACGTAATGTTTTACAGAAGATTTTTTTTATAATGTAGTTGAATATCTACAAACTTTGGCAAATGTAGCAGTGACGAAGGGTGGAGGTTGGCTGTTAAGATCCGACATAAATAGTGCACACTAAACTTTGTTAGTTATACATATTTGTTTTCATTGAACTAAGGCTGCTAAATTGCAGATAGTGTTAGTTAGTTTTTAAAATTCAATTATACCCTGGTATGGTAAAGTAGGTAGGTAGGTACTTAAAGAACAAAGTTATAAATAAAATATATCAATAAAAGTGAAGATATCTTACAATAAAGAAAAATATCTTAAAATCACATCCACATAACAAGTAGGGTAAGCCCGGGCAAAACGGACCCTGATAAACGGAAAAATGATAAACAAGCAGGATAAATATTAAAATCATGATACACTTTTATTATATTTATATTTCGCAAATTTAGTTGTAAAAAGTTGCAAAAAAATCATAGTCAAATTTAATAATTAAAACCTCTTAATTAACAAAAACTAAAATAATGTATATTGAGGGGGTTCGGGCAAACCAAGTAGAAGTTCAAAACAGCACATAAATCGTCGTATATGTTATAAAAATAGCTTCTAAGCTTTAAATACGATGTGTAAGTTGATGTTTTGAATCTGGTATTCGAAATCAACTTATAGGGTAAGAGGTACAATCGTGGGCCACCCTCCAGTGATGGTCCACTCAGCAGTAAAACACAAAAAATAGGTATTTAAAAACCTAAGTTATGGGTATTTGTTCCTATATGTGACTCACAACATCATATACTTCGGTTCTAGCACATTATTTCCTGTATAGGTAGCAGGACTGACCCTATAAGTGACCATTTTGTATACCAAGTCACACGTTTTGCATTTTTTCTGACAATTGCTTAACTTTTTGTTAAGGAAATAACATACTTTGGAAGGTAAGATCTCTTTAACTATATTACTAATTATACTTTTTATTTAATAATCGTTATGCTGGATATTCAAACATATAATTATGTTAAGTCTACGACAATTTTAAATTAAAATGACACATCTAGCTGGGTGGCCATTTACTGCACTAAATATATATAGCAGTTGTATGATGGGCCGGGCTGGCCCATGACTGAAAAAATGGTTTTTTACTTTTAGTTAACTTTTTTATGCTAAATACAATATTTATAACGCACTATGGTACCTGCCGTTTTTATTTTTATGTTATTTTAATTTTTTAGACAGTCGTTGGCCACGTGGCCGATCACTGAATTTGTACTGGCCGATCACTGTATTTAGAAACATTTAACTTCCCATTTCTTTCAGAATATCAAAATACTGAATAATTTAAGTTTAAATATGATGTTAAAACAATAGATGATGCTGTTGCATACTTTTATAAAAATGGGGGATCACTATGTGAAGTTGCAAAAAAAAAAAATCGGAGTGCCACAATACACAATACATTGGAAATATTTTCTATCCGAATCTGGTTACTCTGTGAATAGAGTTTCCTATATTATTTATCGAAAGGCATAAGTCACATCTTATCTACCAAGTTAGTGAGCTTTGTCTAAAATTTTATTTGAAATACATCTTACAGCACTATAATCCTAATGCATCTAGGATTCTTCAGCCTATAGATATAACTGTTTTCCCTCCAGTTAAAGCTGCAAAATATCGCAAAATGCTGTTTTCATCCTTAAAGATTTAACGAATGTAGTGGGCAATTAAACAGAAGAAAAGCTTAAAAATATTCAAAATACTAGCTGAAGTAAACAGATAAAACATTTTTATACCATACTTACCGATTGCGGAAAAACTTAATCAAATTAAGTCATTATCTGACAACAGCAAGAGCATAGAAAATATAACCCAATTAAATGTATCTAACGTGTCAGTGCCGTCAGAGAATGCAACATGGAAATAGATACTGAACGCATGGAAGAAATAAATGAACATATGGTTAATATATCTACAGTTCTAATTCAAACATTATCATGGCCTCAGATACCAAAAATAAACGATAAACATGTTTAACAAAGAGTTCCATTCGCCATCACTTCGCAAAAATATAGAGATATTTATGATCAAAAAATGGAAAACAAGAAAAGTGCAGAGGAAGATAAAAAGAATAAAGGCAAAAACCACACATTTTAATGAGGCAATTGAAAGTAGAGGTAAACAAAAATTATAGTTTAAAAAATGGCGGCCAAAATCGTTGTGCGATTTGTGAAATAATAATAAAACATCTTATTAAATAAGAATTTTCAGTGCATAAAGATAGCTTCCATTCAAATTGCGTTTCAAAATCTCAGCAGGTCCATGTCTCAATTGAGATTGATGTTTTATTTAGTGACTCAGGTGATGAAGTATTCAACAGATAGGTCGATAATTTTCTAAGACCTTAGAATACACTCTCTGTCACTCTATCCTCTTTTATTACATCAACGGTGAGATAAAGGAGTATGTTTGTTGATTATATCATAAGATTAGACTCGTTGATTCATTATTTTATTGAAAATTATGCCTTAGTTGTTTAATTTATGCAGAAAAAGACGGGTGGCCCATCACTGTCTGGAAAGTGGCCGATCACTATCTGAGCATGGCCCATCACTGTACTTTTTGCGATTTTTTTTTCATTTATATTTTTTGTAATAACCATGTTTGGTATTATAAAATATGTACACATATATATCAATATACATGCTTTGTGAACACGAAAAAAAATTGCATTTCAATAAAACCGCATTAATAAGCTTGTTCTGACCAATCAAAGCAAGCCATTCGCTTAACTGGTCCATCATTGTACCTCTTACCCTACGTAGTCTTCTCACTAAGCTAAAGTATACATTTCAATTTTTTCCTTTGTTTTAATATTTATATTTTGGTTTCTTTGCGATGTAATCAGCTTTGTTGAAACAAAGTTTAGTCGAGCTAGCCTTATTCGAATATGACAAACTTAAATTTAAGAATGTAAATCAACATCTGCCTTCAATGGATACCTTATCCGCTTTACCAGGTTGTCTCTTTTTAATTAAACATAATTTTGAAAAAATAGTTGAAAGCAAACATCAATAACACTCAACCTATAAAAGAAAAGGTTCCTGAAAATGTGTACGAATGTTGAATGTACGAAAACAGAGTAATGTAAAAAAAACATCAAAAAGTGTACTTTAAAATATTTATTTATCAATGGGTATAATAAATAAAGTCAACAAGGCGTATAATACTAATCAGGTGTCATAGTCCTTTTACGTACCTATTTGAGAAGGTGATGGGGAGCAGAGGAGAGAGGAGCGACGGCATGGAAACGCACAGTTTTTGCATTATCAACAAAAATCTAAATTACGAAATAGCGAGTTGTACGAAAGTACCTAGAATATCTTCTTCTTATTGTGCCATCCCCTAGCGGAGGTCGGCCACCATCAAGGCGATCTTATCTTTGTCGTCTGCTACCCGGAACAGTTCAGTAGAGCTGCACTCGTACCAATCACGGAGGTTCTTAAGCCACGAAATGCGGCGTCATCCTCTGCTACGCTTACCATTGATCTTTCCTTGAATGACAAGTTAGGGAATGCTGTACTTTTGTCCTCTCATAATGTGGCCGAGGTACTGTAGTTTCCTGGTTTTGATACTACGTAGAACTTCTCGGTCCTTCCCCGTTCGATTGAGAACTTAAACATTTGACACCCGGTCAGTCCAAGGAATTTTGAGGATGCGTCTATACAGCCACATCTCGAAAGCTTCAAGTCTCTGTGACATCTCTTGGTTTAGCGTCCATACTTCCATACCATAGAAAAGAATTGAGAGAACATAACTACATACCATACGCAGTCTCAGACCTAGTGAAGGTCTCGATTGCTAAGGAGGCGTCTCATTTTGAGAAAGGCGCTCCTTGCGATCTCAATTCTAGTTTTTATTTCCTGAGACTAGTTCCATTTCTCATTGACCCATGTACCCATGTACTCAAAATATATATAAAAAATATTAAAACTATATAACTAAATAGAAAACTTAATAAACTAAATTTTAATAATAAATATGACCATAAAATATAATGTAATAATAAGATGTGGTCCTGTGACAAATTCACATTTAACATTTTTTACAATAATTGTAAGTTTATCTTTGACTTAAAAAAAAAATCTTTTTAATGTTTTCAGATACATATTTATTAATTAATACAGTTGAAATTGTAAATTACCAAAAATATGTCTCAAATTGCAAGCTTCGTATTTTTCCGCTAGGTGCCTCTGTAGGTCTAAGCCTAATAGATTTAAGTTTTATACTATTTTATTAGTCATTTTTCGATACCCGGGTTTCACCATTCGGCATTTTCAGTGTGTGTGCACTCACCAATCGTAAATGTACTCTGATAACGAATATAGTAAAAACTTTAAAACCTAATGATAAACCTAGTAAACGATAAAGTATTAAAAAAAAAAAAAACATATTTGAAATATTTTAAGTGTTTGTAAAACCCACTATTTATGCATTCTGAAAGTGGATTATTTTGTCATTAATGGAACTAGGTAATGTGTCAGGAATTTAATAAAGTTGGCTAATAAGAAATGTCATTTATCGCAATATAAAACAACAGACTAGACTAACATCGACTTGCGAGCAATCTATGAATAAAAACTGAGGTAGGTATTGGATCCTATCTATGATATTTTAGCAGCAAAAACAAGTATTCACTTTACCCACTGTTCATTTTGTCCCTACTTCTCCATAACTAATGTAATGATACTTATGATTCCAGGGAAAGGACATGGTGTCCAGGGATGAATTCCAAGAGCTGTGGAAGCAGTTCTTCTCGTCCGAGGATCCCTCCACACCAGGAAACTTCATCTTCGGAAAAACCCATTTTTAATCCTTCACAACACTTATGAATCGTAATAATACAAAACATAACTGTCGTAATAGTCAACATGAACCATAATGTTCATTCTAATGATTATAATACTACAACTCGATTCTTATAGATAATTCGCTTCGAAGTAGATCTTTCCTTTCCATGTTTCCGGAACTCCATTATATTGTTAAATGTTTAAAATTAATAAAAAATAATTATTATTATTATTATCGTGGTATGTTAGTTATAGATATTATAATATGTTGCAAATATTATGTGAATTAAATGTTTTAATGAAATTATTCCAAAGAATATATAACATGTATTGAACACCAGCCTTTTTTTCTATATTTTTGTCCTCCCTACCTATTGAAGTTTTAGCAGTAACAACACAAAATGACATGTGGCTACACCAAAATTATCCAATCATTGCCATTTAGTCAAAAATCACTATTATTAGAAGAATAGTTCTGAGTAAAATATTTCAATGGAGTCAGAAAAATATACTTTTTAAACCAGAGGATGCACAAAAATTATAGAGTGCATTTTCAGATTTGATTACCGTTAATAGTTGCATAATAGTAATATTAAACCTCATTTGCTAGAAAGCGCCAATGAACCATACAATGTATGGGCCTCGATTGCCTTATTTGCCTAATTGCATGAATGCATAAAACATTATGCAAAATTATCTAAAGGAGGATCCTACATAATATAATAATGTTTTACACGGACTAACTTCACTAAATTGGACAAAATACAGAATGTAATCATTCAGGAAGCAAACAAATGTAAAAAGTTGATTTTTTATACGTCTTTAAACTTTAAAATAGTTTAAAAAAAAAAAAAACCTTTTTCTATAGAGATGGGACGTATGAAATTTAAGCAAAAATCTCAAAAGGATCTCTGGTCGCTGATCAAGATAGCAATAAATGACTTCGCATTGCAGGGTCATTTGGAGAGAAATTCACACTTCTACATTGAAATTACAGATTCACCCATTAATTAATGACATAATTACACGATTCTACTTGCAGAAATTGCCAAAATAAACCATGAATACTTAAATTCATACGATTGGATAGTGTAAAAATTAAATTTGACTTCAGTTTGACATTTCATCCATCATATTGCCATTTATATTTTAATATAAAATTTAGCTATAAACACATGTGGAGAGCTGATATTTCTTTGTCAATTTTATTGTAGGCAATCAAATGGCTATTTTTAATATGAATAATTATTGTGTAAAACAATGACAAATGCATATGCATTTATGTAAATAAAACAATATAGATTAGAATGGAGGCCGCCATTTTGTTTTTTTGGGACTACCAATAGAAGAAAATGATGTCTTTGTTACCAATGCAACCAAACATACAATCGCTTGATTCAAAATTCAAACTTGTTTCTATCTAGAGTCCAAATTCTTTGACTAAAACCATGTTTCTTCTTATAGTGACTTTTGTCTGATATACAATAACGATGATCATTCAAGATTCAGACAATTCTCTTTCTCGTTGCCAGTTGTACAACTTGATGATTGTACAAAATACATGTCTGAGTCAACAAATTACTTTATATATTATCAAGAAAACTATGCAGTAGGAATAAAAAATAATACACAATTAACTATCAAGTAAATAAATATTTATTGTATAAATATGGTTACAATATATTTTTCAGAGACAATACAATAACATCTAAATACTCACATCGAAATACAATTTTAGGCACTGAGCTTGACATTTAACAATAATAATGTTTCTGAATTTAAAGCTAAGCGTATTGGAAATATGAATACGATAAATACATAGCTAGCTGGCTTTTAGTTATAATTGCTAGAACCATTATAATTATATAGAATAAAATGGTTAGGAGGACATAATGATTACAATAGAGTAATGTTTGTTTCTTTCTTCCAATTTAGATTTTTTACTGTAGATTAATATTACATACTTTGAATTCGATTTTTATTTGGTGTTCTTTTGTTTGACTTTTACTGCTGTCAGAATTATTTTCATTTTGATATAGGCATAGTATTTCAAAATTTAATAATTATTTTGTTATGTATATCAAGGAAGCGACATCGTGTGAAGCCAGGTATTCAACTAGTAATATATAATATTATGTAATTACATTAATATTATCATTTTTATTTTAGATTTAATTTTTGAAACTTCTCAAAGACACAACAAGCAGACAACAAAATTCCTTACAATTCAATACCTTATTAAAAATCAATTTATTAAGAACAATGATTAGAAACAACTTTAACTGTAGGATTGGTTTGTCGAATAGACCAAATGTCAAATGTTCAAGAGACAAAAAACAAATTACATTATCCTATATTTAAATACATAGAGGTATTTAAATTGTTTTTAGAGCATATGAATGCTGTTTTCATTACAATGTAATTTAAAGAAAAGGATGGTTCTGGTCCATTTAGATACAAAAAATCATTCTGCATTAAAAGGTCGATTTCGACAAAAACAGATATTCGACAAACCAATCCTATAGCGACGAGATGTCATTGATTAGAAAGTTTAGCTTAACAATCTAGTTAAAATCTTACAAAATATTTTTTTTTAATTAATGAAGTCTTAAAATTGGTTAGGTACATAACTACCTACTAAATATACTACTATACATTATACTAAAAAGACTAGTTCATGAATAGGGGAGGGGCGACAGCAAATATTACAGTCAAGTGGCTTTGAAATACAGCCTAATAAATAGTCCCCTTGACTATCGTCGTAAAATAATACTTTTAACTCGTACCAATGTCAAATGCTATGAAAATGAGAGTATATACTAAGACTTATTTGACAATGTTATATTGTGTTCTCGGATAATAAGTAACTTATCCAAAAAATATTTATGAATAATGCCATCTGTTGGCAATACTTTGAACATAAGTAAGAAAAATTTTAACAGACCATCAAGTAAAATATTTATTTTGTTAAAAACCAACTTTGGTTGTTTAAAAACCAAGGACGCTTTTATTTTCAAAATGTTTATCTATTTTAGTTACGTAATTATTATCAATGAAGACAATTTATTACTGTAAAGCAGTGGCGAGGGGTGGAGGTAGGTAAAATGATATATTTTTGTCTCGAATGTTTGTTTCATAAGATGCAATTTGTTTTGATTGTATATACACTGTCAAACACTGTCAACTGTCATACTCTGATCAGAGAAACGATACATGTCATGATTGATTGAAATGTGATTCTACCGTAATAATTTTTTTTTTACATATTTTTTTGATTTAACTTTTTTCACTGAATTACGTTACTTAATTGATCCAATTATTCCAGAAACTGTTTTATTTAAACCTATATTTATGTGCCCCATTTGCGAATGGTGGAGGTAAGCTGTTGATCTGACAAAAATAGTGCACACTAAGCTTTGTCAGTCATATTATGTAGGTACTTGTTTTCATTGAACTAAGAACACAAATTGCAGATGGTGCTAGTTAATTTTTGAAATTTCTGAACAGAAATAACTTAAAGTATAAGCTTCTACACTCAATCCGAATTAGGATGGCATATGGCTGGAATATTCACGATGTTTTGCTTTGACATTTTTCTCATACAGTGACCAATAGAATTAACCACAATGTTAGGCTAAGTTATAGTGCTAAGTGGTAAGTACCTATCTAAAATCACAACATTTTCAATACAATGTAACATCTTATATTTGTAGTATTTTTAAAGCCGTGTTCTGACAATAACATCAATTAAGAAAAACAAGATATTAGCACACAGGTAATAGGTAAAGTATAATATGATTGATTGATGTATGAATGTTACATAATTATGTTATAGATACGTATTATACAATGTTACACACGTCAAAAGACAGGGACTGTACGTCCGATTTAGCCATGTGACTTCTATGTTGTACATACTATAGATAATATGGATTCTAAATTATTATTAATCCATATTCGAGAATACAAAAGATACACACGGTGTGCGAAGAACATTAAATTTGTATTCTCACATAAATGGTTCAGCTTGTTTATTTGTTAAATAAAATAAAATAGCTACTTTATTAATTGATATGAAAATTCTAGTTCTAAATTATTTAGCTGTCATTCATAAGACGGTGTCAATAATTCAAAAGGATTATAATAATTTTTATTCAGAGACGTTTACTTTACTAGTTACTATTTTTGGCAATTTACGCTACTAGAGCGATAACTAAATAATCTAAATTTGAGAATCAACTACATATTTCTATAATTATTAACCATGTCGCCATTTCAATTAACACTGTTAATTACATTCCATGACAAGTCCATGTTCTCAGTGAAAATGATCCGAACCAGTGAATGCAGTCTGTCAAGATGTGCTGTAATGTCTTACCTTGATGAAAATTTACTAAACAGGTGGATTTCACGAGGGTCAGCAGAATTCTCCCCGCGATCACCACACTTCTCGCCACTCACATTTTTTTTATGCGGACACATAAAAGATAAAATTTGCATTAAAAAACAGACAACATATAATGCGCACTGATACCCAACAAAATGTCTCGCAATTTACATTATTTTACATTATCACCGGCCTTCCGCGTGTGAAGCGGAGATAGCAGGCCGTGATAGCGTCAAGGTCAAAGCGGGGTGGGAGACAGAAACGCACGGGGTATGTTGTGTTGTGGCTGGTTTATTTTTATCGTATTCGCGATTTGGCGGGCTGCAGACGTGGTGTCGCGGGCTTGGCTGCTGGGGCTTCGCATCCGAGGCGATGCTCGCTGTCCGATGGGAGATAGGGTCGGGGCTTGCGGCTTTGCGTACAGCCGATGTGGTCCTTTGTTCCTGGAGATGCTTGAAAAGTCTACCGACGCGGTCCTTTTTGGCGGGAGATATCTCTTGGCTTCGCGTCCGAGGCGAGCAGAGACGATGCTCGCTGTTCGGCGGCCAATCGAAGAAGAACCTTTTCGCGCGTGTTCAACCGTCAGATTCGGCGTCATCCCGCTCTCGGTCGCGAACCTCCCTGTTTTACCGACAAATTGACCGGTGGCGGCGCTATCGGTAGGCCGCGTCTGTTTTGGCGGGATTCGGACGAATTTGGATTTTTGATTTCGAGGCGGGCTCCGCTCGGCCGAGAACCGCGAAGAGTCGACGTAGGCTGTGGTGTTCTGGGAAAGTTGATGGTTCGGTCCGCCCTTTGAGGTAGTCTCCTGTGGGAGACTTTCATCTGGTATCAACATTGTCAGCAGTAGGTTCCTAAACTATTATGGTCATCTGCACACATTGATAAAAAGAAAGATTCATTTCTGTACATTCTTTTAAATTTTGAAAATGAACATGAAGAGCGATAGTTTTGACAGAAAATAAAAGAAAGTGATGCAATAGGCTTGATGTAAGTGAAGTTGTGAATAAAAACCTTAACAATAGTTAATCTAATAATTCACCCTTTGTAATTCATATGCACTAGAAAAACTGCATCTGAATTACAAAGTGCAAGGTTAAATAATCATTCCACTGTAATAAAAAGGTACCTACTGACTTTGTAATCATTCAAAGTGTATATACATTGGTGACATTCTACTGCAATATTATGAATACTTTATTGTATATGAAACAACCTCACCTATATTAGTATATATATATGTGAATTTACGCTACCTATTTAATTTATAAGGTTTAGAAGGGGTGCAATCATTCTACCCTTATACCTTTGCCTTTTTAAGAAGTCGTGACAAACGGCCGTCAGAAACTTGTAAAACAGATTTGAAAAAATTACAACAAACCACTGTCCTCTCTCCACATTCATTTATCAAATGGTGAACGCGTACATAATATGGTTCGGTTGGTCTGGTATAGATTGATTCTTTTTTAACCATATCAACTAACGTTACCAAGTACTCGTTTTGCAGATCCCAACTGGCCATGCTGTAAAACTCATCAAATATCATTTGCAAGTGGCCGGATGTAAAAAATATGTAACACTTCTTGGGACATACGCATTCTTTATATGTGAAACATTTCTCCGGTATTATTTTTCCCGAAGAGTTCACATACGACTTTCCTGCAATCCGATTCTTCTTTATTTTGTCACGAGCCAAGATTGCTGCTGCCCCGCGTCTGGATCTTTTAACTGTTGTTAATATTGCCGGAGCGCTAGACTCTGTTGGGGCACAACTCGGAGCTTCTTCATTGCTACAAGAAAACGACGATCCTCTAGAATTTTCACTATCGGAGCAGTCTGTCTTCACGTAAGCAAAGCCCGGAAACAAGTTGATATCTGGTTTTTCATCTGAAACGTTGAAATATAAAAAAACCCCATGTTACAATGGTGAAACATCAAAGAAAAATTTAACTACCTACTGTAATATGAACAATATCTATAGAAAAATTAATATTTTTTGCATTAACTGAAGCATTGAATGGATTAAAAAATAAACTTAAAAATGATGAGCTACCATTGCCTATAAGCATAGTACCTAGTACTTATCTAAATAGGTAAGCTTATGCACTTCTCAACTAATTTTCGGATAACAAAAGAAACATTGAAACAAAGGAGACAGTCACCGTCAAATGATTTTTTGACATTTTACCAACAGAAATACTAAATATAGATATCAATGTCACAGACGTGTTTCCAAAGTAATAAGATGATTCTCTAGGTTGCAGGGTTCAGTTCTAGTCCAATTTCCAGATTTGGTTTTGACATGAATGAACTCTCAGAAACTCATATTGATAAATTTAGTTACCTACTACCATGGCTCCCACAAGGGGGGCTCTATCCTAAGGGCCCAGGCTCAGGGAGGCCCGGCGTGGCCGGTCGATCAGATAAGTGAGATAAACACACATCACAAGTTTGCTCTAATAGTAAAAAAGTCGCCTGCGGAGCTATTTCACGAGGAGATATTACCATTTTAAAAATGAGGTTGTAAGATGCAGTTTTTGATTATTTTGTGTTGATACTCGACAACTCCATAATTCAAGTAGATGTATTAAAACTACAAAAAATTGATAAAAATACGAGTAAACTGAAGATACTTTTATCTCTAAGACAATTATTATGAAAACTCTTCAGTTGTGCATCACACATGCCATTAAACTTAGCGATAGGTAGGGGGGGCCGCCAAATATCCTGACCAGGAGGCTCGCTTCAGGATGTGGGGGTCATGCCTACTACTATTATCAAATTGGTGGGAAGCTTTATTATTAGCATATTTTGACTATTAGGAAATTAATCATATATCTACCCATGATGATAGAAGTGTAAATCCATTCAGTGTTACGCCCTAGCACTGTCTTTCAAACGGTACCCATATACTCCATCTACTTCGGTAACTGTAACTTTTCGACGAAGTGCATTATACCTACACACATCCAGAAGATACGTTCCCTAAAAGAAAACCTTATTTCCCACAAAAGTGCCTGTTCAGACGCAAACAACCAGAAATGAGTGCATCTTTTTATTTATTTCCTTCAGCCATCATATTCGAATATATTCTCTGTACATATATTTCCACCTTCAGGAATTTTCGATTCACAGATGTATAATGGTAGTCCTATAAATGATTTCCTGTTATCGGGGGCTTTCGAGTCTTCATACAAAGAAATAAAAAAAAACTTTATATAATACTTATACTTTCTACTAGGGATTTAAAGTCCGATATATGATGTGTTTGGGTTCAACGTCAAAAATTTGGTTCTATAACAACTTTGGGTTCAAATGCTATTATTGTTTATTTCAGTGACACAATAATATCACACCGTGAGTGTAAAACCAAGATATGTGCAAATTACATGGTTTGGAGATATTAGGGTTTGAAGTTTTCATTTTGTCAGGAGAAATAGAGTTTCTGAAATAAAACCTTAATATTTTGTGTATGTCTACATTATCAAATGTTCTTTTATTAGATAATTTTATTTTTTTTCATATAAAACCATTAAAATTACAAGTTTTAGCAGTTATAGTTTTACACTTTCATGAAACATAGAAAATATTGATATTTCACAGTTACCTGAATTTTGCAGTAAGATTTATATTAGGAACTTTGGAAATACCATTATAATATAAAATATTATATTATTATTAAATAAATCAACTATGATATTTACCTATAATATCTTGATATTTTAAGCTTACTAACTATAGTTTATTAAAATTAAAATAGATGCATACAATTTAAAACCTAAAGAAAAATAGCAAATTACAATAATTTTGTAATATTTTTATAATTAATTTTATCTACGTCAATTATTATATAATAATATATCAATTATTAATGGATTCAATTCTTGGAAATGAATCTATGTGGTTGTGAACATTTTTTTGCTGTCATCTGATACATTTCTGGGTCGGTTACTATGTTCACCCCATACTCCAGGCTCTACCACCCCCACAGAATTTTTATTTCGAATGGCAGTGCTTATAAATGTATCACCGATATTTAGTGTCGCTTTATAAAATAATTTGCAGACTGTTATATCTGTGCCATTAATTTCAAAACAGTATTTAATATTCATAGATCTTGTGCTACCCTCCATTACTCGCCGATACTTAGGTATAACGGATTTTACACTACTTGCCACAAATAATTGTTGCTTGTGTTTATCACCTATACCCCAAAATTTTTTAAAAATGTTTTCTCTCATGTCTGATGATATTTTGGTGGCACATTTCAACTTACATTTCTCTCCACAGCTTGGACCCATTTGTTTTGCAGGAACAATTTTCATTTTACCAGTTGTGTATTCTTGTCCAGTATTATATTTTAACTTACGCACATTTCTTGGCCACATTTTTTCATTGCTGTCTCTTTTTCTTGACTTCCTACGATCAGGAGATTGATCCATGGTGCTTAGGGTAGTAGTTGCACTGGTAGTCTCGTTCGCGGAAGTAGAAATATATTCCGGGTTCAAAATCCCATTATCGCCACCATTACCTAGAAAGAAAAACATTGCCAAATCAATAAGCAATAACTCTTTGTGATTTTTAAGATTTATGTTGCCATACATTTCAACTGAAGAATGCAAAAATTCACTGGTGGAAGGTGTTTCATTTAGTATAACGGCAGTTTGTTGCTCCAAAGTTTGCTCTGGTACTACATTCACTAGCTCTGCATAGGTCTTATGGTCGTACTTCTATATAAAATACACAAAATATTGAAATATAAATATTGATTTAATGGTTAATGAATACCTTAATGAAGTGGTAAATTTAATGAAAAACTTATTGAAAAAATACAAAATTACTGAAAGAAACCAAAATACTACTGGTAGAAATTGCCTCATTCAGTAAAGGAGCTCAGACATAATCTAGTTCTGAGTGTTCCTCTTGGAAACCAACAGCATCCTTATTTATATCCAACATAGGTTCTTCAGCGTTAGGAAATGTACTTGTCACATTTTTGAAAATCTGTAACATTGCAATAACAAATATCAGAGATCCGATTGATATACTGTTGTGTCAACTGAAAGAGTTTATTATTGTAGGTACATAAAATAAATACATATTCATAGTCGCCGTAGATGTCAAGGGAGCCAAGCCACAAATTTGGGGAAAATGAGTAAAGTACCCAAAGCATTTTAAAATCATCAAAGATGTAGTGGTCAATGGATTTAAGCCACAAAACTCTTTTGATTATATTTTTTGTACATTTCAATATTCAGTGGTCAAGGATATAACACACATAACTTCTAAGATACTATTTTTTTTAGTTATTCGTACAAAATAATAAAAAGATAATACCGCAAAGTATATTCTATGTTGAAAGTTTCACCGTTAGGTTTTAAAAACAAAAAAGTTCAATAAAAATGTTCCTTTTCTTTGTCACACAAAATCTTTGAATGCCTGTTTCTCAGCAATATGATTTTATGGACTAGCTCCTGTGGCATCTACGGCGACGAAATATAGAATACTGAAATGTCATTTTGACATTTCATATTGATTTCCCTAGTAACATACCTTTATATTAATAATTTAGTTGCTAGGACCCCTTAGCAACCAATAATTATGAGTAGTAAACGAAATTTTTCCGAAACATACAAAACAGAACTAACTGAAAATGATTCAATTCTGATTAAAGATGGCCAAAAGTATTTAAAAAATGCATTCCCGTCGTGTTCTGATATATTCTAAAAGTTTAAAATGTCTAGCTAGTCGGGAAGTTAGTTAAAAATCTTGGACAAACAAGAAAAAATCTGTACGGGACAAACAAGAATAGGAGCTAATAAAAACATGGTAAAAAATTGGAGAAATTATGGAACGGGAAATAATTAAACTTGAAGTATAAACATCTACACTTGCTTTGACATTTCTCTCATGCAGTGGGCTTAGTAATATAATTTAACAAATGCCACATGGTATGTAATATATAATAAACTTTACTAAATAAAATAATTAGTAAATAAGTTTCAATATTTTTATATCAATATATTTATTCACAATATAAAACAAATTTAAAACGAAATTGTACAGATAATTTAAGGATACATAGAAAACTAATTAAGTATTAATAACAATTAAGTGCTTAGTTTCAAAATAGAGGACCTGTACGATCAAATGGATCAGAGTTAATCAGACTAAGCTGAAGCCAAGAGATTGACTATTGAGTGAAAATTACGAAGTGAACCCAGGGCCAAATCCTATTCCATCTGCATAATAAGTGGGCAGCGCCATCTGTGGGTCTCATTTCGAAATCATGGCCGCTACACATTAAAGTTTTGATGTTTCCTTCATTGAAATTCTAATTCCAGACTAATAGACAAATTCATCATCTTCCACATCCTCTTCTCCACTGTCATCAATTACACTCTAGTCACTACTTCTAGTATTTACACAAAAAATTAAAGAAACCATTGCTCTGTCCGAATAAACATCATGGTTCAGATATTCTTCTTCCATTCGCACAGCGTGATTGCATTCTTTTTTCCAGTCGGATTAGTTGGAGGCTTTCAAATGCTTAAATTAAAACATAAGTCGTCATTTATCTTACTAAAAGTTATTGTTATACAAAATATACATAAAATTGTTTCAGTAATTACAAGTTCACATTAACAATAATAAAACACATATTTGATCAGCATTCAAATCTCAGTTAATATTTTTAGCCCAAAACACAGGATTTTTTAGACGTTGGCAATACACAGTGGCTTCTTACTTGTCATTCATACGATACATTCATTTGCTCTGTCTAGTGGAACTAAGGACGATTCATGTCACTTTTCTCCTTCACTATACTTTTAGCACGAGATCGCAAAGATTTAGGCATTATTAAATCGATAATCAATGTAATATCGGCGTGACAATCAATGTGATGCTTCGATAGAGAGGATGCGTGAGAAGGATCTATATCTTTAATTTCAACGGTCAATGCAACTTCTGTGTACGCTGATTAAGAAGATAGACTGTAATCACATCCTCTAGAGCAATGCTGCCAACATAAGAATTAAACCTTTTTCCATCAACAAAAAGCTTTATATATTACTTGTAATTAATGCAAATCTAAGTTCTACATTATTTAGCTGTCATTCATAAGACTGTGTCAATAATTCAAAAGGATTATAATACTTTTTATTCAAAGACGTTTATTTTACTAGGTACCATTTTTGGCAAATTACGCTACTGTAGCGTTATGTAATAATCTAAATTTGAGAATCAACTACATATTTCTATAATAAACTATTTCTTTTTTCTACATTCTTACAATGTTACATTCTATAATTCAACCCATTCTATAATCCGATAGCCAATATTATAATGCAATTTGATAAGCATTCAATGTAACAACCAGCGGCGGCTCCTCTACTACCATGCAAGTGCAACGCACCGCCTGCATTTTTTAAGACATCGCTCAACTTTTCATTGTTATTCATATGTGTATCACTCACTTAGCGAAGTAGAACATGTAGCAATATTATGAACAATACTTCGTTCATGGGCGCAAAGCGATTACGATCCAAATAGATTTTCAGTTTGCACAGGATTACAATGAGGTCAATGTATACTTCTTAAACCGTGGTCCAATGTTCCCATGATAGTGTTGTGTGTATCATTTTTTACACACTTTCTGATCGGCGCACGAAATTAGGACTCTAGAAACAAAAACGCCAGTTTCTGTTTTATAACAATGTTGGCGAGCTAATTTTTAACAATTTCACATTTAAGATTTAATGAATCGTCAAACTTTTACGAAAATACCAACTCTCGCATTTATTTCTAAACCACTCAAATACATTCATATAATAAATCAAAAATCACAAAAACAGAGCAGCACTACATGGGTAGTAGGTCGTAGCTGAATAATAAATAAGAACGATAATATAAGAGAAACATACTTTTAATGACATATAAATACATTAGAAATAAATCTGAGTCCGAATGAACGCTGATTTACAATATAAATATTACCTACGCAATGTTAGTTTATTTTATAATTTCACTTAAATTAATAATAATGTGAAATTTAAGAAATAAATATACTGCTATTCACTATTGACAAAGTGACCCAGTGTCTTCATCCGTTTTTAGAACGGTTCAATTTGGCTGACGCATTCATTGTTTGCAGCGTTAAGCCATAAACTGTGACATTTATTTTTCTTTATTGATATTAAATTATTCAAGTGTTTAAAAACTTTTTTAAGAAATAGAATAAATAAACAAAGACATATTTAATTTATCTTCTGAGAAGTTCGACGCTCAGTCATTATTGTACAGTGTACACTAAGATATTATATTAGGTTATTGACACGGCAGTCTTCGGTGATTAAGGTAATCATGAAGAGACGCTTTACGACCTTTACGTGGCTAGGACAAGTGTTCCTGATGCCGCCAAAGAGTGTGACACTTCATACCCTTATGGCACAGCCTCAAGGGTTTCGTTGCCATGGCCGGCCCTCCCTCACCCTGCAGCGGTGCTACAAAAGCGACCTACGTGCTGCAGGTCTGACATGGCGGGAGGCGCAAGAGTTGGCGTTGGACCGAGGGAAGTGGCGCGAACTTGTGCTTGCCCTATGCTCCAATGCTGGGTATAGAAGGTAAACCATTGCGCACTACCAAAAAATGCTATTCTGAAGACCACCGGCCGCCACTAGTAACAACTACTAGTTTAAATCGTCGTAATTTAGCCAGATGACCGTAGCTTAATTGGACACGCATTATGATGCGAATCCAGCTGACACAGGGTCAAGTCACGTCAGGTGTCATATTTTTTTCTAGTGTGTTGCATGCATGAGATGTTTTCAAATTATATATATTCTACATATTTCTATAATTAACCATGTCACCATTTTAACCTGCACTGTAAATTACATTCCATGAAAAATCCATGCTCTCAGTGAAGATGATCCGAACCGAAGAAGGCAGTTTGGCTAGATGTGCTGTATTGTCCTACCTTGATGGAAATTTACTAAGCTGATGGATTTCACAAAGAAGTACAACAGAATTCTCTCCGCGATCACCACACTTCTTGCCACTCACATTTTTTTTTATTGTGATACATTAAAGATAAAATTTGCTTTATACAACAGGCAACATAAATGCGCACAGATACCCAACAAAACGACTCTTGATGTTTGTGATTTAAATTGCTTTACGTTGTCAACAGTACGTACCTGAACTATTATGATTATCCGTTTGAAATAACACATTGATAAAAAGAAAGATTCATTTCTGTATATTCTTTTAAATTTTGAAAATGGACATGAAGAGCAATAAGATTTGACAGAAAATAAGAGAAAGTGATGTAATAGGCTTGATGTAAGTGAAGTTGGTAATAGAAACCTTAACAATAGGTATTCAAATTCACCCTGTGTAATTCATGCGCACTAGAAAAATTGCATCTGATTCGCAAAATACAAGTTTAAATAATTTAAATAAAACATACATTTTATTGAGACACCTGCTTGTGCCAGATTATAACAACAATCATATTACATAAATGTGAAATTAAAATTTATGAGGCTTAAAAGGGGTGCGATCATTCTTCCCTTATACCTTTGCCTTTTTAAGAAGTCGTGACAAACGGCGTCCACAAACTTGTAATACAGATTTGAAAAAATTACAACAAACCACGGTCCTCTCTCCGCATTCATTTATCAAATGGTGAATGCGTACATAATATGGTTCGGTTGGTCTGGTATAGATTGATTTTTTTTTAATCATATCAATTAACGAAACCAAGTACTCATTTTGCAGATCCCAACTGTCCATGCTGTAATACTCATCAAATACCGTTTGCAAATGGCTGGATGTAAAAAATTTGTAACACTTCTTGGTACATATACACTCTTTATATGTGAAACATTTCGCCGGTATTATTTTTCCCGAAGAGTTCACGTACGACTTTCCTGCAATCCGATTCTTCTTCCTTATAGTACGAATCAATATTTCTCCTGCCCCGCGTCTGGATCTTTTAGCTGATGTTAATATTACCGGAACGCTAGACTCTGTCGGGGCATAACTCGGAACCTCTTTATTGCTACAAGAAAAAGACGATCCTCTAGAATTTTCACTATCGGAGCAGTCTGTCTTCACGTAAGCAAAGCCTGGAAACAAGTTGATATCTGGTTTTTCATCTGAAATGTTGAAATATAAAAAAACCCCATGTTATAACGGTGAAACATCAAAGAAATTTAACTACCTACTGTAATATGAACAATATCTATAGAAAAATTTATATTTTTTGCATTAATTGAAGCATTGAATGGATTAAAAAATAAACTTAAAAATGACGAGCTACCATTGCCTATAAGCATAGTACCTAGTACTTATTTAAATAGGCAAGTTTATGCACTTCTCAACTAATTTTCGGATAACAAAAAAAACATTGAAACAAGGGAGACAGTCACCGTCAAATGATTTTTTGACATTTTACCAACAGAAATACTAAATATAGATATCACTGTCACAGTCGTGTTTCCAAAGTAATAAGATGATTCTTTAGGTTGCAGGGTTCAGTTCTGGTCCAATTTCCAGATTTGGTTTTGGCATGAATGAACTCTCAGAAACTCATATTGATAAATTTAGTTACCTACTACCATGGCCCCCACAAGGGGGGCTGTCAGGGCTCTATCCTAAGGGCCCGGGCTCAGGGAGGCCCGGCGTGGCCGGTCGATCAGATAACTGAGATAAACACACATCACAAGTTTGCTTTAATAGTAAAAAAGTCACCTGCGGAGCTATTTCACGAGGAAGTATTACCATTTTAAAAATGCAGTTTTTGATTATTTTGTGTTGATACTCGACAACTCCATAATTCAAGTCTAAAGTCACCTGCGGAGCTATTTCAAGAGGAGGTATTACCATTTTAAAAATGTAGTTTTTGATTATTTTGTGTTGATACTCGACAACTCCATAATTCAAGTAGATGTATTAAAACTACAAAAAATTGATAAAAATACGAGTAAACTGAAGGCTCTTACTTTTATCTCTAACACAATTATGAAAACTCTTCAGTTGTGCGTCACACATGCCTTTAAACTTAGCGATAGGTGGGGGGGGGGCGCCAAATATCCTGACCGGGGGGCTCGCTTCAGGATGTGGGGGCCATGCCTACTACTATTATCAAATTGGTGGGAATCTTTATTATAAGCATACTATAACTATTAGGAAATTAATAATATATCTACCCATGATGATAGAAGTGTAAATCCATTCAGTGTTACGCCCTAGCACTGTCTTTCAAACGGTACCCATATACTCCATCTATTTCGGTAACTGTACCTTTTCGACGAAGTGCATTATACCTACACCCCTTTCAGAAGATACGTTCCCTAAGAAAAAACCTTATTTCCTACAAAAGTGCCTGTTCAGACGCAAACAACCAGAAACGAGTGCATCTTTTTATTTATTTCCTTCAGCCATCATATTCGAATATATTCTCTGTACATATATTTCCACCTTCAGGAATTTTCGATTCACGGATGGATTATGGTAGTCCTATAAATGATTTCCTGTTATCGGGGGCTTTCGAGTCTTCATACAAAGAAATAAAAAAAAACTTTATATAATACTTATACTTCGTACTAGGGATTTAAAGTCCGACATAATATGGTGTGTTTGGGTTCAATTCAATTCAATTTGGTTCTATAACAACTTTGGGTTCAAATGCTATCAGTGACACAATAATATCACACCGTGAGTGTAAAACCAAGAGATGTGCAAATTAAATGGTTTGGAGATATTAGGGTTTGAAGTTTTCATTTTGTCAGGACAAATAGAATTTCTAAAATAAAACCTTAATATTTTGTATATGTCTACATTATGAAATGTTCTTTTATTAGGTAATTTTATTTTTTTTCATATAAAACCATCAAAACCACAAGTTTTAGCAGTTATAGTTTTACTTCATGAAACATAGAAAATGTTGATATTTCGCAGTTACCTGAATTTTGCAGTAAGATTTATATTAGGAACTTTGGAAATACCATTATAATATAAAATATTATATTATTATTAAATAAATCAACAATGATATTTACTCTATGACAACATCTTCTTGGCTACGTGTTAAAACTGTGAACTAACATGCTCCTCCCATTTTTAACCGCACTTCCATTATATACTAACAAGCAACAAGCTCCTCCCATTTAGTTGACAATAGCGCCTTCCTTCACGTAGCCAAGAATTGTTTATTAAAATTAAAATAGATGTATACAATTTAAAACCAAAAGAAAAATAGCTAATTACAATAATTGTAATATTTTTATAATTAATTTTATCAATTATTATATTATATAAATATATCAATTATTAATGGATTCAATTCTTGGAAATGAATCTATGTGGTTGTGAACGTTTTTTTGCTGTCATCTGATACATTTCTGGGTCGGTTACTATGTTTACCCCATACTCCAGGCTCTACCACCCCCACAGAATTTTTATTTCGAATGGCAGTGTTTATAAACGTATCACCGATATTTAGTGTCGCTTTATAAAATAATTTGCAGACTGTTATATCTGTGCCATTAATTTCAAAACAGTATTTAAAATTCATAGATCTTGTGCTACCCTCCATCACTCGCCGATACTTAGGTAAAACGGATTTTACACTACTTTCCACAAATAATTGTTGCTTGTGTTTATCACCTATATCCCAAAATTTTTTAAAAATGTTTTCTCTCATGTCTGATGATATTTTGGTGGCACATTTCAACTTACATTTCTCTCCACAGCTTGGACCCATTTGTTTCGCAGGAACAATTTTCATTTTACCAGTTGTGTATTCTTGTCCAGTATTATATTTTAACTTACGCACATTTCTTGGCCACATTTTTTCATTGCTGTCTCTTTTTCTTGACTTCCTACGATCAGGAGATTGATCCATGGTGCTTAGGGTAGTAGTTGCACTGGTAGTCTCGTTCGCGGAAGTAGAAATATATTCCGGGTTCAAAATCCCATTATCGCCACCATTACCTAGAAAGAAAAACATTGCCAAATCAATAAGCAATAATTCTTTTTGATTTTTAAGATTTATGTTGCCATACATTTCAACTGAAGAATGCAAAAATTCACTGGTGGAAGGTGTTTCATTTAGTATAACGGCAGTTTGTTGCTCCAAAGTTTGCTCTGGTAATACATTCACTAGCTCTGCATAGGTCTTATGATCGTACTTCTATATAAAATACACAAAATATTGAAACATAAATATTGATTTAATGATTAATGAATGAATACCTTAATGAAGTGGTAAATTTAATGAAAAACTTATTGAAAAAATACAAAATTACTGAAACAAACCAAAATACTACTGGTAGAAATTACCTCATTCAGTAAAGGAGCTCAGTCGTAATCTAGTTATGAGTGTTCCTCTTGGAAACCAACAGCATCCTTATTCATATCTAACATAGGTTCTTCAGGGTCAGGAAATGTACTTGTCACATTTTTGAAAATCTGTAACATTGCAATAACAAATATCAGAGATCTGATTGATATACTGTTGTGTCAACTGAAAGAGTTTATTATTGTAGGTACATAAAATAAATACATATATAAGATTATTCAATAATAATAAGTTTCATATAACAATGAATTATATCGAATGGACACCTACCTAATCGTTACGCGCTAGGCGCGTCTTTAGCGTTCAATGTATTAATATATCATTTTAGTACTATAAATATGCATCACAATCAGTGGCGGCCGGTGATTTTTTGGATTGTAATTTTTGAGGGTGCGCTGGAAACTTACCTATTGAAAAATGAAATCAATTCGGCGTTGTTTTTGATTTGACAAAAGGTTATTGACATTTGAGAAATTACCTGTATATTTTATATTTTTAATAAAACATGATGCGAGTTACTTAAATCTTTATTGGATTAGTTTTAAGAAACGATTGTATCTCTTATAGTAGATAAATACCTCTTACTTTTAACGGAAGCCATCTTATTCTATATAAGTACATTAGATATCCTTAGCAATTTGTACACTGTATGAATAATGATTATTATGAAACTGCACTTCATTCTGCTCATCACTAGAATTCATGAATTAATAATTTTCTATATTATAAATAATCGACATCATTTCGCGTTTAGTCAACACACAGGATAATGAAATATTAATTTTCCAGAAGTGCAGTAGGTAGCAAAATTATTTTTATCTTCACTGATTTAAATTGGAGTACACATAAATCAAAATATCTTACCGATTTTAAATTTAGAAAATAATAAATTCTATTGTATTTAGTTTTACAGGCATTTTACATACAAAATTGCTAAATATGATACTAAACATACTGTGACCGTGAACAGCAAGCTACAGCATCTATAATAACAAACCATAATTCAAATCTGTAATTGCTCTCTACTCGGACCAATATGATGTCATTTTACCCGGTCGGCGCACGATATTCTGGAACTTACGCATGGTGAAAACTATTAGCACGGTTTAAGTTGTTTTTTAATGGCTTTAGTTCATACTAAGCTTTGGGTTCATTTTAAGTAAACTAAATATATTGCCCGTGTGCAATTCAGTAAGGATGACGTATACGGTGCATAGTGACTGTATTATCACCTATTGACAATATGGGCACATCGGTTTATGGTTTGCATTACAATAAGTGAACGATAATATTAAAAACCTATGAAGAAAAATATGATTTACGATGTTGAACGATGTTTCATAGCAATGCAAGCAGTGCAGTGCACTTGTATGATGTTTGACCAGCCGCCACTGATCACAATGTCTTACCTTTTTAGAGAATTTTTCAGTTTTTAAAACTAACTCCACCATCATTTTACTCCTTAAACTCATATTTGATAAAAACAAAATACACTGCACTATATTATTAGAAACAAAGGGAACAAACATGTTGTAGAATACGTCTGGACGCGTTATCATAGTCTCAATACTGAATCATTTAAATCATTGCCTACTATCACAATAATAAAAAGTTTTAAAAAGAATGCGTCTGATGCTCGGGGTTCATAATTAATCATAGATAATGTAAAACCGAATCATGTGCAAATATTCTGATTTTACATTAACAATGGAAGTAAATCTTTATATTGTAAAACCCAAATATCTGTATTTTTTAATGAAAATTATTAAGTTTGCAGTTACTTCACTTTTACATTATCAAGTTCATGACTTGCATTTAAATCTCGAAATTGAAAAATTTGCACTTGTTATTGTTTTATACTCATGGTGCGATATGCTTGTGGAAAAATAACTAAAATAACCAACGTGATATCGTAAGACATCTTGGGTGTATAATATAAATAATGTGGAAAAGCACCTTCTTTTTCTTCTTCTTTCTATGATACAACAACTTGATTCAAGCTTTGATCTCATCCACCAGCGCGATCCTCTACGGACTTCTTCAGTCATCGAAAAAATAGACTCAAATAAATATAACCAACATAAGTACCTACCAGTGGCAAAGGGTGAAGGTAGGCTGTTAAGATTCAATATAAATAGTGCATACTAAAATTTGTGATTCAAACGTTTATATTTTCATTGACCTAAAACTACAATGTGTACATAGTGTTTGTTAGTTTTTAAATTCAATTAAACACTGCCTAATCCAAGCCATTATAGATAAAAGTAAAAAAATATTCATTTACCTATAGAATATCTAAAAGTATGTCATGAAAACCATACATAATTTAAGATATTTTATAGATAGAAGAATAGTTTTTATCGATTATTGTTTGGTTTAGGCAGGGTTAATGAATTTTAAAAAACTATAAAACACCATCTGTAATAATTATTCATTCTTAATTCAACAAAAACAAATAAGTATGACTGAAAACGTGTACACTATTTTTGTCGGATGACACATAGCATGCCTAAACTATTATGGTTTGGTTTGAGCAGTATTTAATTATATTTTTAAAAGTAACCAGCGCCATCAGCAAATTGTATTCTTAGTTCAATGAAAACAAATACGTATGAGTAACAAAGTTTAGTGTGAACTATTTATATCGAATCTTAACAGCCCACCTCCACCCTTTCGCCACTGGTACCTACATAGTGGTTTCTTCCAATACCATGTCGTTCCACCAAGAAATAATAGTAAGATCAAAAATAATAATTACAAGATAAAAAGAACTTTTTATATACCACGTTTTTAAATTTTTTGTTGAATCATATTATAAACTTGACAATTCTATGTATTAATAAATAAAGAATACTGAAATGTCACTATGACATTTCATATTGATTTCCATAGTAAAGCACGTATATATTAATAATTTAGTTGCTAAGACCCCTTAGCAACCAATAATAGTGAGTAGTAAATATTACTTTTAACGATTTTTTTCCGAAACATACAAAACAGAATTAACTGAAAATGAATTCAATTCTGCTTAAAGATGGCCAAAAGTATTTAAAAAATGCATTCCCGTCGTGTTCTCGTATATTCTAAAAGTTTCAAATGTCTAGCTAGTCGGGAAGTTAGTTAAAAATCTTAAAAAATCTCAGAAAAAATCTGTACGGGACAAACAAGAATACGAGCTAATAAAAACATGGTAAAAAATTGGAGGAATCATAGAACGGGAAATAATTAAGCCTTGAAGTATAAACATCTACACTTGCTTTGACATTTCGTCGCCATAGGATTGGTTTATCGAATATCCGTTATTGTCAAAATCGACCTTTTAATGCAGAATGTTTTTTTGTATCTAAATGGACTAGAACCATCATTTTCTTTAAATTACTTTGTAATGACAATGAATACATCATTCATATGCTGTAAAAATAACAATTTAAATATCTCCATGTATTTAAACATAGGATTATGAAATTTGTTTTTCGTCTCCTGAACATTTAGTCTATTCGACAAACCAATCCTACAGCGACGATTTCTGTCATGCAGTGGCTAAGTAATAGAATTTAACACAATGCCACATGGTACGAGGGTGGGTCAATAAGTCCTTAGAAAAGCCGACAGGTGGCGCGACTAGTACTGTAAGCGGTTTGTTTTCATGCAGCGGCACTATTGATTCAGTATGCTGCGAAGTTTCAATCAGATTGGTCGGGTTGTTGTGTGTTTCTCGTACATTTAAAAAAAAAATTTGCTTGTTTACAAAAATGGAGAAAATTGAGTTTAAAGCTGTTATTAAACATTTTAATATAAAAGGGTTAACAGCAAAGGAAATAAAAAATGAGTTGGATTTAGTTCACGGCACATCTGCTCCTTCACTTGCAACTATTTATAACTGGTTAAATGAATTTAAACGTGGTCGTACATCAACAAAGGATGAACCATGCTCAGGACGTCCTGTAGAGGTGACTACACCAGAAATGATCAATAAAATCCACGATATGGTGTTAAGTGACCGAAGATTAAAGTTGAGTGAGATAATTGAGGTTACAGGGATCTCAAAAGGTAGCGTCATTTCTATTTTACATGACAAATTGGGCATGAAAAAAATTTCTGCAAGATGGGTGCCGCGTTTGCTCACAGTCGACAATAAACGCAATAGGGTGGTGGCCTCTAAAGCCCTGTTGTCGCTCATGCAACGCAATCCGGATGAATTTTTTCGTCGCTTTGTGACTGTAGATGAAACATGGATACACCACTATACTCCCGAGACGAAAGAACAGTCAAAGCAGTGGATTGCGAAAGGCGAACCATGTCCAAAGAAGGCGAAAACCGTAAAATCAGCTGGTAAGGTTATGGCTACTGTATTTTGGGATGCACGTGGAATTATTTTCGTTGACTATTTGGAAAAAGGAAAAACAATAACAGGGGATTATTACGCATCTTTATTGGACCAGCTAAAAAACAAAATTGAAGAAAAACGGCCTCATTTAAACAGGAAAAAAATCCTCTTTCATCAGGACAATGCCCGTGTTCACACATGTTTACGATCAATGGCTAAAATTGAAGAATTGAAGTTCGAATTGGTCGACCACCCACCGTATTCGCCAGATTTAGCCCCCCCAGTGACTTTTTCCTTTTCCCAAACTTAAAAAAATGGCTAAGTGGACAACGTTTTTTTTCAAATGAAGAAGTCATCGATCGGACAAATGCTTATTTTGAGGACCTTCCGAAAACTTATTTTTCTGACAGTTTAAAAAAAATTGAGAAACGTCTAACCAAGTGTATTGAGCTCCAAGGAGATTATGTTGAGAAATAAAAAAAAGTACAAAAATAAAAACTGTTTTAATGCTTTTTTCTAAGGAATTATTGACCCACCCTCGTATGTAATATGTAATAATGTTTACTAAATAAAATAATTAGTAAATAAGTTTCAATATTTTATATCAATATATTTATTCACAATACAAAAACCAATTTAAAATGAAATTGTACAGATAGTTTAAGGATACATAGAAATTTAATTAAGCATGTAGCTCGTAAATTAACATTTATAAGATTAAGATTAATTATTAAAAAAAAATAGAAACATCTCTGGTTGTAATATTTATTCAGAGTTCCCAGAGATTGATCAACAATTAAGTGCTTAGTTTCAAAATAGGGGACCTGTATGACCAAAAGGATCAGAGCTAATCATACCAAGCTGAAGCCAAGAGATTGTGAGTGAAGATTACGAAGTGAACCCAGGGCCAAATCCTATTCCATCTGCATAATAAGTGGGCAGCGCCATCTGTGGGTCCATTTCGAAATCATGGCCGCTACACATTAAAGTTTTGATGTTTCCTTCATTGAAATTTTAATTCCAGACTAATAGACAAATTCATCATCTTCCACATCCTCTTCTCCACTGTCATCAATTACACTCTAGTCACTACTTCCAGTATTTACACAAAAAATTAAAGAAACCATTGCTCTGTCCGAATAAACATCATGGTTCAGATATTCCTCTTCCATTCGCACAGCGTGATTGCATTCTTTTTTCCAGTCGGATTAGTTGGAGGCTTTCAAATGCTTATATCAAAACATATGTCGTCATTTATCTTAATAAAAGTTATTGTTACACAAAATATACATAAAATTGTTTCAGTAATTTCGAGTTCTTTATTTCAAAAATAAGAATAATAAAATACATATTTGATCAGCATTCAAATCTCAGTTTATATTTTTTGCCCAAAACACAGGATTTTTTAGACGTTGGCAATACACAGTGGCTTCTTACGTGTCATTCATACGATACATTCATTTGCTCTGTCTAGTGGAACTAAGGGCGATTCATGTCACTTTTCTCCTTCACAATACTTTTAGCATGAGATCGCAAAGGTTTAGGCATTATTAAATCGATAATCAATGTAATAACGGTGTGACGCTTCGATAGAGAGGATGCGTGAGAAGGATCTGTATCTTTAATTTCAACGGTCAATGCAACTTCTGTGTACGCTGGTTAAGAAGATAGACTGTAATCACACCCTCTAGAGCAGTGTTGCCAACACAAGAATTAACTGTCATAGACACAGAATGTCAACGTTTTTCCATCAACAAAAAGCTTTATATATTAATTGTAATTAATGCAAATCTAAGTTCTACATTATTTAGCTTTCATTCATAAGACTGTGTCAATAATTCAAAAGGATTATAATACTTTTTATTCAGAGACGTTTATTTTACTAGGTACCATTTTTGGCAAATTACGCTACTGTAGCGTTATGTAATAACCTAAATTTGAGAATCAACTACATATTTCTATAATAAACTATTTCTTTTTTCTACATTCTTAAAATGTTACATTTTATAATCCAACCCATTCTATAATCCGATAGCCAATATTATAATGCAATTTGATAAGCATTTAATGTGACAACTACTAGTTTAAATCGTCATAATTTAGCCAGATGACCGTAGCTTAATTGGACATGCATTATGGTGCGAATCCAGCAGACACAGGGTCAAGTCTCGTCAGGTGTCATATTTTTTTCTAGTGTGTTGCATGCATGAGATGTTTTCAAATTATGTATATTCTACATATTTCTATAATTAACCATGTCACCATTTTAACCTGCACTGTAAATTACATTCCATTAAAAATCCATGCTCTCAGTGAAGATGATCCGAACCGAAGAAGGCAGTTTGGCTAGATGTGCTGTATTGTCCTACCTCGATGGAAATTTACTAAGCTGATGGATTTCACCAAGAAATACAACAGAATTCTCTCCGCGATCACCACACTTCTTGCCACTCACATTTTTTTTTATTGGGATACATTAAAGATAAAATTTGCTTTATAAAACAGGCAACATAGAATGCGCACAGATACCCAACAAAACGACTCTTGATGTTAGTGATTTACATAGCTTTACGTTGTCAACAGTACGTACCTGAACTATTATGATTATCCGTTTGAATTAACACATTGATAAAAAGAAAGATTCATTTCTGTATATTCTTTTAAATTTTGAAAATGGACATGAAGAGCAATAAGATTTGACAGAAAATAAGAGAGTGATGTAATAGGCTTGATGTAAGTGAAGTTGGTAATAGAAACCTTAACAATAGGTATTCAAATTCACCCTGTGTAATTCATGCGCACTAGAAAAATTGCATCTGATTCGCAAAATACAAGTATAAATAATTGTTCTACTATAATAAATAGATATCTACTAATTTTGTAATCATTCAAAGTGTACATACATTTTATTGAGACACCTGCTTGTGCCAGATTATTGATATTCTACTGTAATATTATGAATACCTAATTGTATATGTTACGCCAAATGTGCGAAATTGACTATTACATGAAATGGGCTAAATTTTGGCTAATTCATGTTATAGTCAAGCCTGTTGCCTTATTCATGAATAAGGTAAATTTTCTGCCTAGTACATGAATTCACCAGGGCATGGAATTCTTAAACTGTCAACATGACAGTAGAAAAAGTAAATTTAATACGGATGATTTTATTAGTTATAATTGGACATAATATAATAGTATTATTAGGTTAGGTTGGGTTAGGTTAGGTTTTGAAATTCTGAATTATTCAACTGAATGTCCATTTTGAGATTAGCTAACAAGTGTCAACAAACTATCAAAAACATACAATCGACCATTGCACGATCGATACCCAAGCACAAATCAAATCGCGAAAATACCTTTTAATAAAATTCATCCCTTATCATATTATAGTTCTAGTTTTTTTGCGCATAGTAAATGGATATGAACGTCGTTGTAGTTATTGATTGGTATATTTTTATATTATATTCAATGACATTTGACACATTTGGTTAGTTTGATTAGTTGCAAAAAATACCACCGGAGTGCGACCACTTATTTTGACCATAGATAATATGCGTACATTTTGACCAATCCACGAGCATTTCACACATTTAGTTTAGTTGCAAAAAATACCACCGTAGCGCTACTATCTAATTTGTCCAATGCATGAACAAGGCAGAAAAATTACTGCCGAATTCATGCACTCACCAGATATTTTGTCTAATTCATGAATAAGGCAACGGGCTTGCATTTCACCCTGTTTAATTCATGCGCACTAGAAAAATTGCATCTGATTCGCAAAATACAAGTTTAAATAATTGTTCTACTACAATAAACAGATATGTACTAATTTTGTAATCATTCAAAGTGTACATACATTTTATTGAGACACCCACTTGTGCCAGATTATTGACATTCTACTGTAATATTATGAATACTCAATTGTATATAAAACAACAATTATATTTCATAAATGTGAAATCAAAATTTATGAGGTTTAAAAGGGGTGCGATCATTCTTCCCTTATACCTTTGCCTTTTTAAGAAGTCCTGACAAACGGCGTCTACAAACTTGTAATACAGATTTGAAAAATTTACAACAAACCACGGTCCTCTCTCCGCATTCATTTATCAAATGGTGAATGCGTACATAATATGGTTCGGTTGGTCTGGTATAGATTGATTTTTTTTTAACCATATCAATTAACGAAACCAAGTACTCATTTTGCAGATCCCAACTGTCCATGCTGTAATACTCATCAAATACCGTTTGCAAATGGCTGGATGTAAAAAATTTGTAACACTTCTTGGTACATATACATTCTTTATATGTGAAACATTTCTCCGGTATTATTTTTCCTGAAGAGTTCACGTACGACTTTCCTGCAATCCGATTCTTCTTTATTATGTCACGAGCCAAGATTGCTGCTGCCCCGCGTCTGGATCTTTTAACTGTTGTTAATATCGCCGGAGCGCTGGACTCTGTCGGGGTATAACTCGGAGCTTCTTCATTGCTACAAGAAAACGACGATCCTCTAGAATTTTCACTATCGGAGCAGTCTGTCTTCACGTAAGCAAAGCCCGGAAACAAGTTGATATCTGGTTTTTCATCTGAAATGTTAAAATATAAAAAAACCCCATGTTATAACGGTGAAACATCAAAGAAATTTAACTACCTACTGTAATATGAACAATATCTATAGAAAAATTTATATTTTTTGCATTAATTGAATTGAAATTGAATTGAAATTGATTATCAACAGAAATACAAAATATAGATAAAGTAACATTATATTGACTATAGATTATCTACGCTAGTGATCTTTAAGGTAGGGTACACATATCCCAGGGTGTATGCTGAATTAAGAATCCATAATTATCTATGACGCTTCTAAACTCACCTCACATTAAGGGAATATATCAATACCTTTAACAGTACACCAATAGAACATAACCAATGAAATAACTAATGACAGGTTTTCTTTACACTTGACATATTACATTACAGATGACATAACTTACGTCCTGGACACACAGATCAATGCTTTACAAAATGGCAGAAGAACGGTCTGTTGTGTCACAATGATATAGTAGGTATCTATGTGACATTACCAACTAATTCCACAAGATAATTTAAATTGTGTTTGATGACAATGTGTGAAAAATAGTAGAACAGCAAAATAAATTAAACAAAATGTTGAATGTATTATAACAGTATATTTTGATAAGTTCACAAAAAAAATTTGAATACATTTAATGTTAATTTAAAACAGACAGAGACAATACTTAACTTATCAACAACACAAATTATTAAATTTTTTAAATACTCTTTATCAGAAATAGTGATTGATAATAGAAATTATTACAATTTTATTGCTTACCTATGTATTATTATACAAAACTAAATTTTAGAATATTTTTGTGTCTTTCAGCATGTTCCATGCCAACTGAAAATATCAATTGATTCAAATTATTATAAATATTAATTACAATTTTAAATGACCAATTATTATTGGACCACTTTTTGGCCAAGAGACATCTGTGAATTAATTAAAGAAACTGTAAGATAAAAAATTCTGTAATCACCTTATTATAATAATATGTATATGTATATAATATGCGCCCCCGGCTATGTTCAAAATTTTTGTATCGCGCCCTTCGTGGTAACAAGGTTGCCGACCCCTGCTCTAGAGCAATGTTGTCAACACAAGAATTATCTGTCATAGACACAGAACGCCAACGTTTTTCCATCAACAAGAAGCTTGAAATATTATTTGTAATTGATGCAAATCTAAGTTCTACATTATTTAGCTGTCATTCATAAGACTGTTTCAATAATTCAAAAGGATTACAATACTTTTTATTCAGAGACGTTTACTTTACTAGGTACCATTTTTGGCAAATTACACTACTATAATAATAGTATTAAGGCAGATTCTTTTACCAACCTGCACCTTGCGGAAAAATACGATGCTTGCAATTTGAAACATTTTTTTGATAATTTACAATTTCAACTGTATTAATTAATAAATATTATATATCTGAAAACGTTAAAAAGATTTTTGTTTAAAGTCAAAGATAAACTTACAATGGTAAAAAATGTAATAAAACGTGAATTTGTTGTAGGGTTCCATATTCTTATTATTACATTATATTTTATGGAATTCTTCACAAATTGCAAGCTTCATATTTTTCCGCTAGGTGCCTCTGCTGGCATGCCTCTCCCCCTTAAGTAAACAATTTAAATTTGAGAATCAACAGATATACATGTTCATGTCCAGTCAGGTAACGTATTTTTTTTTCTTTCTGCATGAGATATTTTCAAATTATGTATATTCAGTAAAAGGGAAGAATGATCACACCCCTTTCAAACCCCATAAATTTTAATTAAACTAACCTTACAGACCTACAAACTTATCTGGAGAATGAGATGGGGGAGCCACTGTCGAAAACTACCCAATCATGACTCGTAACTGGCAAAATCTGACATTCAGTTTTTCGTTTTAAATTTTTCAATATAGCGTCCTATGGTAGTTCGTAGTTCCATTTTTGGCCATTCTCCAGATAAGTTTGTAGGTCTGTAATTCACATTTATGTAATATGTAATACAGTTGTTGTTTAATATACAATAAAGTATTCATAATATTACAGTAGAATGTCACTAATCTGACGCAAACAGGTGTCTCAATAAAATATATATACACATTGAACCATTACAAAGTCAGTAGATACCTATTTATTATAGTGGAATAATTATTTAAACTTGAACTTTGCGATTCAGATGCAATATTCTAGTGCGCATGAATTACACAGGGAGAATTTGATTACCTATTTTTAAGGTTTCTAACTTCACATGCATCAAGCCTAGGGTATCGTTTTAATATGTTAAATTAAGGCAGGTATCAATTAATTCCTTAATTACTAACTGACGTCGCAGATCACTCCATTATTTAGTTTTTATAACGTACTTAGAATTGCTAATATTTAATAAACTTTTTCTTTTATTCAACAAATACGACATAATATGTAACATTCTATATACTGAATATACATAATTTGAAAACATCTAATGAATATACACACTAGAAAAAATCATTTTGTAGAAAAAAATATGACACCCTCATACCATTACTTTTTTAAGAAGTCGTGTCAAACGGCGTCTACAAACTTGTAATACAGATTTGTAAAAATTAAAACACACCTCGGTCCTCTCTCCACATTCATTTATCAAATGGTGAACGCGTAAATAATTTGGTTCGGTTGGTCTGGTATAGATTGGTTGTAGTTTAACCAAATCAATTAACGAAACCAAGTACTCATTTTGTAGTTTCCAACTGGCCATGCTGTGATACTCATCAAATACCGTTTGCAAATGGCTGGATGTAAAAAATTTGTAACACTTCTTGGGACATGTGCATTCTTTATATGTGAAACATTTCTCCGGTATTATTTTTCCTGAAGAGTTCACGTACGCCTTTCCTGCAACCCGATTCTTCTTTATTATGTTACGAGCCTGTCTGGTTCTTTTGACTCCTGTTAATATTGCCGGAACGCTAGACACTGTTGGCGCACAACTCGAAACTTCTTCATTGCTACAAGAAAACGACGATCCTCTAGAATTTTCACTATCAGAGCTGTCTGTTTTCACCTGAGCAAAGCTCGGAAACAAGTTGATATCTGGTTTTTCATCTGAAATATTAAAATAAAAACAAACCCCATGTTATAATGGTGAAACATCAAAGAAATTAGAATCAAATTTTCGGATAATAAAAGGAACATTGAAACAAATGTGACAGTCACTGTCAAATATTTACATTTTATCAACAGAACTACTAAATATAGATAAAGCAAGATTATATTGAGTATTGATTAACTACGCCAGTGATCTCGAAGGTAGGGTACACATATCACAGGGTGTATGCTGAATTAAGAATCCATAATTATCTAAGACGCTTCTAAACTCACCTTACATAAAGGGAATATATCAATACCTTAAGGGGGGACATGCTCAGCGTAAATCAAAATGGAGCTTTTATTCTATTTACAAAGCATGATCCTGGACATTCCTTAAACGTTGTAATTGAATTGTTGATAATCTATTTATATAATTTTGAAGCCTTATTATCCTTTATATTTATTTTAAACATTTGATGACTGCATAAAGTATTTTTATTAATGAGTATTCATACTTAACATCATAGGCCAAAATGATCAAAAAAAAATGTATTTTTCAATTAAACTTAAAAATTTAAATGGAAACTCAAAAATCGAACATTTTAATAATAAAAATACAGTAAAAACGTAAAATGTCTCAATAAGTAGGTTGGGTTTGTTTTTTTGTTCAAAAGGCATTTTCTTACATCATCTCACACTACCAAACACAAACTATACAGAGAAATGAAAATATCATAAAAATGCCAAAATAAGCAAATAGATTTGCACAATGAGATTTTATTTCACTATCACGAGGTACCAAAATCATTACCCACTGTCAATTATTTGATCATTCATTAGCTGGGCGCTAGAGCTAGTCACCGGCGCATGCCAATGGTCTAATCAATGATCGGCCCTGATTGCCTTGCGCGAATTCTCAAAATCAATTAAAAATTAGCTTATCACCTATATTAATAAATTTCAATGGATATGCATGTGATTTTAATATATTTTGACTACTAATTAGCAATCCTCAGTTGGAAGTACTTATAAAGTTCAGTAATACCATGACTTACGTGAACTCGGAGTTACGTGGTTCTTGGTTTTTTTCATTTAGCAACACTTCACCAGAAAAGCATATGACAATTGAGGCGCCGAGTCGCTAAACTGGCTCCTGGGGGTTTTTTGAGTTTTGAGTAAATCACGAAAAACTGTTATGGGCAGTGTGATAACTTTAAGTGTAATTTAAGTTATTTTCTAGTTTCCGGTTTATATGGAATAGTAAATTAAAACGTCAAATTCAATTTATATGCGCCAATATTCCAAATAAATGCATTTTAATTGTCCGGAGAGCACACTTGCATCACTCGCTGTCGCAAGGAGCCAAATTTGTGACTCACACTTTGACGTTACATGTCAATAGAGTCGAGTTTGGCACTTATGGAATAAGGTCGGCCGGAAATGACTGTTCAGTAGCGGGCCGTATTTATTTCAATTAATATAGATATTTTAGAATTTATTTTGCCAAACAAATATTTTCTCACCATACTTACCTACTATACGGTAAATCCTTTTTTACATTGCATCTTTTTAGCATTTATAGCGGTAGGTATGTATGTATGTACATAGAAAAAAAACATTTTTTCAAAATAAAGAATCGTGTTTATTAATGAGAAGCGAGCAAGAAATAACGCAAGTATACCAAATATGTGAATAAGTGATGGTCCCAATAACACATACATATAAAGCATAATCATTGATGATCTAGTTGTTCCAAGGTGGAGAGAGGAATTAAAAGTAGGTAGGTCACTATAAAATTAAAAAGATTTTTTTCTTTCAGCCCCACTGTGTGACATCACTGAAACTCCTTTAAAATACTTCACTATAAATGTATCTTGAGCAAGTTTCACTGCCTTTTCATAAAATGCAGTATGGAAATGTCTAATATCAGTTCCATTTAATGAACTTCCCTTGAAGTTCTTAGTGTCATGATTACACTGAGGATACTCGGGCAATTTTTTAGATGAATATCTGCAACAAATTATGAAAAATACAATAATTAATAACTTTGAAAATAAAAAGTAAAGATAGAGGTTAATAAAATATATATACAAAAGTATAAAATAATGACTATACTTAGATATTATGTAAATATATATAATGAGATTTATGGCGGTTATCTTAAATCAATTTATTATAAGTCATCAAGTGATTAAAAAATAATGTCCAATTATTAAAGGTCCCAATATTATTTTTTGAAACAAGCAAAATATGTTAAAAATCTGTACTTATAGATCTCATAATAATTACATCACGCTAAATATACAATATTATGTATCTACGGCATCATTTAAAAAAAGCGTACGAAACAAAAAATAATATTATGAAACACCACTGGATTATTGAAACATCTATAGCAAAAATTAATGTTAGGAATGTCAATTTTTAAATACCTTTCTTGGCGTAACACGTTACATTTCCAGCCAGCTGGATTTCTTAAACGCTTCCTTGATTCTCCTGGTAGAGATTCTGTTACACTTACTAATGAAACATCCATTATTAATTAGTAAAAACAATCAAATAGACGAAGCAAAATCAAGGCTTTCTCACTGCACAGACGCGAACGGTTTGACGCGGTTGTATAGAGATTTTACCGTACGTTTGAAATCAGTATTTGAATGGCGGCGTCTGATTGGTCGGTTAAGAAGAGACAATTTAGCGACTCCATATTTTTTCAAAGAGCGCGCTTGGCGACTCACGTCAATATTCATTTTGATTTTTTGATGAAATTGGGAGGAATTTGAAACTTTCAACTGGAAAAGTCGATAGATCTATCGATAGAGCATCTAAGTACATTCAAAACTCATTTTATCGAAAAATCGCCAGGAGCCAGTTTAGCGACTCGGCGCCTCAATTATAAGCTTGACGGAAGGTTTCAGCTCAATTGAAAAGAGCTTAAAAATTTTAGAAAACATAGACTCCAACGAAGAACGCATTCTAGCTACAAAGCAAGGAATAAGAAAATTATTAGCAGAAATTCTGGATGAAAAAAGAAGGCATTGTGTCTTTAGACGAATTTGTTAGATTTTATGAAGCCAACAACATTGAAACGAAACTCATTAATTTTTTTGGTTTTGTTAGTCCTTGGTCTCAATTAAACAAAATTTATATGTATTTATATGCAAAGTACCCTGACTTATGAATTCGACTAGATTCACCTATCACGTAACTTTGGGGTATTACTGTATACTGACATCATTTAACCGCTTCACCGCGGACCATTTAATTACCATATTTAAATAACATGCTAATTATATCTAATGGCCACCTAATAAGGAAACAACAGCTGTGCCGTCAGCGCTGTGAGGATTAACGTTTAAAGTTAGTTTAAAAGTAGTTAATTAGGTTGGTAATATTTGACCTAATAATAAAATAAATGAGACATTTGCTTTAGACGTCTCAAGTTAAATTGTTTCTTTATTAAATTCGACGTCTCATACCAACGAGCAATATATTTGTAGAAACATTACATATTAAGTAATGTTAGTGACATACTTAAGCATACGAAATCGCCACTGCAAGAGAAATATTTTTCAAATAGGGACCTCCTCAATAAAATTAATTTAATCATTTGTATTTTTTGTCAGATTTACTGCTGCAAAGAAACATGAATACAGTGAATAATGAATGTTAACAAAAATTGATACTATACATTATGGAAACGTTTGAAGCATGGACATATACATGAGTGCCATCCGCAGGCTGTTCACCAATAAGTCACCACCGCCCTTCTCTGATTGTAACAATTTACATATCGCCTTATCTCTTTAATCCTCCTCCTCCTCCTTTTTTTCTTTGGAATAATAGGGGATGGAAGTGGATCCGGGGGCAAAGTGAGAGGGCCGGGGACTCGCCACGGTTTTCCCCAATCGACTACAAAATAAATGTAAAGTGGATTATTTTTATAAAATTGTTAACAATACAGAAGAATAAAGTAGAAGTGAAGATGGCATTGTTGAAAACTCAATACTAGGCAATTATTAAATGTTTACTCTGACTCCTACACCTATGTACACAGCAAATGACTCTTTAATAGCACCTGTACACGTCCATGGATTTACTTGCACCAATGGTGTATTTTAAACTATCGCGATAATAACTGTTTACACGTAAAAATGCTGACTGTCTTGCCAATTTCATTCTTCAAGAGTAAGCGAGATGCGATGTTGTCATTTTATGGTACTATTTGATAGGTGGTGAAAATCGGTTAACCCCATGAGTCGTTTTGTGTAGGTGTAGTTCGTTTTGTAATCCAATTGTAACGTGAAAATTCAGAAGCTTATGAACTTTATTAATCCATGCATGCAATCTTGTAATTTGCACGATAATACGTGTTTACACATGCATTTTTTTATTATGGCAACGATAATACGTACCTACTGTCAGCAGTAAATCCATGCACGTGTAAACGGGGTATTAGTATTGAAGTTGTAACATCAAATCTACTGCCATCTTTAAATACTATGAAATTTATATATTTGTAATTTTTGTAATCGGTTTATAAACAAAAAAAAAATATTTTAAACAAACTGAAGATATTCAGTTGATCCGAATATGATAAATCGAATTGAAATTTGTAACCAGAACTGAACCGTGGAACTTATTACTTATTATGGAACCAGAACCCTCGATTTTAAATCCTGAACCCCTTATAAATTTACAATTCCAGATGTTCCATTGTTATGATGAGTTTTTATTAGATTTTTAATATTTTTATTTTATTATAGTCACTAATCATTCCTTCCAACTATTCAAGAAAATTGAAAATTAAAACTACCCTATAAATATCAACCGAAGCAGCTGAATCATGCAAGCCAATAAATAAACCATAAACTTTATTGCTTACAAATTATTAATTTGTAGTTTAATTACACCAAGCTAACAACTTGCTGATCACAAATATTTGACTATAAAATGTGTTGTGGGCCCCAAGCATAGCCCCCACAAGGGGGGGGGCTGACAGGGCTCTAGCCTAGGGTCCCGGGCTCAGGAAGGGCCCGGCGTGATGTGTCGATCGATAAGTGAGATAAACATAGACCACAAATTTGCTCTAATAGTAAAAAAAGTCACCTGCGGCGCTATTTTAGTTAAATAATTATTAATAATTAAAATATTCGATTGTACAATGCAATTTTTAACTGTGTGCCGATACTCGACAACTCCATAATTCAAATGGATGTACATTTTAAAAATACAAAAAATCGCTAACAATACACCTTAATTTTACCGCGTACACTATGGAAAACGCTACTGTAGTGCGTCACACTGCCTTTACCTTTAGCGATAGGTAGGGGGGGCCGCCAAACATCCTAGCCTGGGGGCCCGGTTCAGGATGTGGGGGCCATGGTCCCAACTATTATATAAAACCATTTTATGTTACATACACATAATGTTATATAACACAATCATAATGTATAATACATATGCATAGAATACAGTTAAATATAAAAATATATCTAGTTGAATAAAATATACCATCCGATTGCACTGAAAATACATATTACAGCATACATTGTTATTGGGCATGCTATGCATCCACAGCATCTGTTGACGACACGCCACAGGTATTCAGAATAAAAAAAACCCTACTAATTGGCCGCACATATTGTACATAAGTAGGCGATATCCCTGATGAAGGCACTATTCAACAAAAATTTAATAAGCTATTACTCGATTGTCCTACAAGGTATAAATCAACATTTATGTTATATTGGAAAGATTGCAGGATTTAAAGACTTTGTTTTATTATTGGGACAGAACTCTTCAAACTTTTAAAGATACTAGATGAAAGATGGTTACATTAAAAATATTTAAATATTATTTTCTAACAAAAATTATTTGGAGACCTTCATTAATAAATTGCTGACTGTATGTAATGTAAACACTTAACCTACCGCTCCCACCAATGTGGTGTCTTATAGTAGCCAATGGTCACAGACTACGTAAGTCTTAAGACACATGGAACGTCGACCATATATAATTTCAAGTGAATGGTGGTGCATCACAAATACTACATAAAATATCTCGTCTTCAAATGAACATACATTAATTTTGAAATATCACCTAACTGATTAAAAATTGTGTTCTATGTATCTTAGATTTGTCTTACATACACATACATATTGTACAGTGAATAAAAACCTATATAAATATTTAAATTAAAATAAATAAAATTCATTCATTGACAGACACCCCATGGGGGCAGGCAGTCTATGCGCCACATAGGGGCATGGCACAGATATTCGAAGGGTGGTAAATTTAAAAAAAAAATGAATTGCTAAATATTTATTGAATTCATAAATTTAGATTACACTCAGCTGTTGTTAACAATCTGTGGCCAAGACATACCCAAATCCTTAGATAACGCATATAACATCGCTCGAGTAAATGACAGAATAAAACAATACATTACTGCTTTTGATAATACTCAAAAATATTTAGATGTTGATGAGATTGTATTGAAATACTCATTAACGTCGATTTAGTAAAAAAACTGGAACATAAACTTTTCAGTTTGTATAAGGCTGTTACTTAGCCCAGGGATGTCATTAATATCCTTCAACATTGGTGTGTTTTATTTGATGCATTGATATATTTTTAATATTTCCTAAAAATTCGATAGAAATATATTGTTAGGGTCAAGAGTTATATTATTTTTTATTTAATTATCGAAAGTTGATTATTTTTATTGACAGAATTCTCATGGTAGATAAGCTTAAAAAAATTAATAACTCACTGTCGCAATTATTATGTACACGTCATATACACTCCATCATGGCTATGAAATATACATAATAATGAAATGGTTAATAGGTACCTACAAAGTCTGGTCTCCATATGCGCCACCTGAAAAGTATATGAAAAGAATATTTTTCCAAGTAGGTTATATAACCAACCCATATCTTTTTGTGTTTGTGAACATAAATGACCAATCTACCCACAATGGCCACGGGGCTTAAGCGTCATGGGTCCCAGGTTCGAATCCCGGGTCTGGCAAGTACACACATTGTTTTTCAATTTGTGTATGAGTCAGAGTATGGACCTAATAGGTTGAGGAAGTGGCTGACATCCATTTCTCGTAAAAACAAAATCTGTTAATACAAACCTCCATGCTGTGGAGGCCCATATGATCATATTAGGATCGGACATGGAATAATAATATAATAAAATATTCATTTATACAATACATAGCAAAACAGGGATCTCTTTTAACTTTTAAGCCACGGTATGTAAGCAAGCAACATAGCTAATACAGTCAGACTTAAAAACTCTAGGAGTCGAAGCTGGAGACAGATGCTAAAAGACACTGATGAGTAACCGGGAAGAAAATATTGGAAATTTGAGGTTAAATAAAAGTCCAATTTAATTTTTGTTCATTTTATTTATCTATATAAAGAATACTACGACATTCAATCATAGAAATTACATTAGTTATAACGTCATTATTCTGTAAACTTCACATGACAACTAATTAGGCATTTAATAGCATAAGACTAATACAGTCTATAGATAGCGTTCATTAAGTCAGTTACATAAATATAACATATTCCACACCTTCTAGTCTAAGGAAAGCATATTTGTATACTAAAATCTAACTTTTGGAGCACTTTTATAGTCTTATTATAGTATTTTCAGATTATTCATGATCGATACATAAACCCTACGACACACATAAAATAATAATACCTAGCATATCAAAAACGATTACGTTTCACATATTTGGGGATGCTTCGTGAAATTAAACTAATGAGATTATCACTCCTCCGAAACGACACACATCAGATGTAGTACAAGCAATGCAGAGGAACCGACAAGTCTAATCTTTGTTACATAGCATTCTGGAGAGTTACATTGTATAGAACCTTTTCAAAGATTTTCTTAAAACTGCCACTGATCATTCATTATGAGGTATGAATCAAATTTGATCATATAGATTTACAAAAATATCAGTCTTAGAAATATTACAGAATTGCATTTCTCAAGGCTCGATGGCATATTTTTATTTTATTATATTATTACATTATTATTTCCTTATATATGCAAAATGAACCAGAATATGTTTCGAATAAATATACTCTATATGTAATTAATTATTATTTACTTATCCATTATGTGTATATAAACTGATTTTTGATTTATATATTGTATACAGGTGTTGTATGATTAATATTAATTTGTTCTATTGAATTATTTGATCATTTTAAAATAATAATGTTAAAAAATACATTTAAAATACTGTCGAAAAGATCAGATCCCGCCCCGTTTAAATTATTTATAATCATAATTTATAAATATACAAAAAATAAGGATTCCTCGATGATTAAAATAGTTTAAATAATGATAATATAGGAGTCGTAAAATGAAAAGATGCATAGGAAGGTAAATTCTCGAGAATCTACATTATCATCTAATAAGAGTAACTAATAGAGATCAATAGCCATTGTTTGATATTTTCAGAATCATTTCACAAAGGTTTCTAATAAGAAGCGATTAAACTAATGATTATGAAAATAAAACTATTCTTCATTTTATTATGCTTAAGTGTGATAAACATTTTATCTAATAATAATTATATCGAATAATTAATACTATGTCCACAGATATTGGGAGGAGATTCAATATTTTAAAAAAAAAATACGTATAAGTACAAATAATAGGTATAAAATGCATGCTGCGAAAACACAGTGCACCAATAAGGGTGCACATTTCGTAAATATCAATGATAAAACATTATAAGAACATTTAAAAAAAAAAAAATAGTTTAAAAAATCGTGTATAGCATCTGTATACTTTATAAAAATCCTTCGAACGTAGGAATATGCCACGGAACTTCTCCCTCTTCCGGCGCCGGGCGGATGACTTCCACAGTGGAAATGGGTCCCGGAACCGGCCAATTGTTCTCAGGAATAATTTCCGTAGCTCCGTCCTTCACGACGGGCGTATCCGAGTTAGTATTGGTGTTGGCGTTGGTATTGATCGGAGGGATTCCGTCAACATTCGTAAGAAGAAGCGAGACTCTGTTATCGACGAGCTTTTTCGGTTTCAATTTCGTAATATCTTTGGGTTTCATTCGTATGGGCATGGCAGCTTGCATGTTTTTACTGTTGGAGACCCACTCTCCAGTTATTTTATACTTTCCGGTGGTATCGACTTCACATCTTCTGCAGGCGTGTTTCGAATCGATGTACGTGTGGGGATGATTGTGTGTTCCTTTGACGTACGAGATGAGTCCGGATCGCAGGCAGATGGACACTTGACATCTATCGCGGTCGGGGGTTCTGGTGTAGAATTTGGAACAGCGCCAGGTGATGCGTTTCTCGTGACTGTTGATGTCTTCGTAAAAAATATTATTAGTGGCCACCAGCTGCACGGTTCCCTTCGACGATTTAATGTAGAACCAATCTGGAATAACACAAACGTTACGATGTAATTAATGTTACAAGGATTTGAGGTAAATCAAAACTAACTAAAACTTAATTAAATAAGCTATAAAAATACTACATAACACTTTTTACCTTGCACATTATTTACCATTTATATGACAGATGAACACTGAATATTTGGGTACCTATATATTTTAATAAAGGCACATAATATATTGTTTGAACAGTTTATTGAAATTTAAATAAATAAATCCAGTGATAACAATTTTTTATAAATTTTTAATAAATATGATATTATGTTTTGTTAAAAATATAATATCATATTTAACAAGTTTTTATGTTAAAAATCAGGCATGCATCATGATCATACTTCAGAAAATAAAACAATGCAATATGTCAGTGAATTTTTTTACAATCTATGGAATTAGTATTTTATTTTGTGGCAATATGCCAGTAAAATGATTCCATTTAAAAATAACTATTGTCTTATATTGAAACCAATCAACATGATACTAAATAAGTTTTATAATAATTTAGGCCAGACTTTAAAAATGTTACTTGATGTCCAGAATATAACAGTCGTCTTCCGGTTTCAAGCAGCAAACTGACGATTCTGAAGAATTCTGATGCAGTAACTGGTATTCTCCAAAAGCTGTGTTATTAGAAACACTAATATACTGTTCCATTAATCAATTTATGTTTAAAAAAAAAAAACAAATGAGTTGTTAATATATTTATTCAAATATACAAGTACAGTAAAATTTGAAATGACAATAAATTATGTTTTATAACCACAAATAAAACTCAATGCACGGGTATAAAAATTGGTTTATTTAGAAAAAAGACATAATATACTTATTAAATAGCTAACTAGGACAAACCACACAAAATATAAAATGAGAAATTGTTCAATTATCACAAATTAAGTAACATTCCATGTTACATGGTAAGTACAAACACAGATTTCCACATTAAATCTAGCAGTTTATTGACAAATCCAATAGTGAATTGAATTACAAACATTATACACAATTAGCATAAAACGTTGCCTTGGTAGTGAATAGAGTAATATACTTATTCCACGTCTGCAAGTTTCAAAGATATGGGTATTTTAAAATTTCAAATGAAACTGAACACATATATTTTCTGTTTATTAGACCCTTTAGTAATTATATTTAAAACATGTTCCTATAAAATTATCACTTATTTCTCTTCACTACCACAAAAAAAAAAAAGTCCAAAAAAAAACCATTTTTGAAATCTGTATAGTATAGTTCTATTTGCCAACATTGCGACAAAATATAGATAGATTAAAAACATTAATTGATATCTCTGACATTTAATACCCGTTTGGGCTTAGGCATAATGCAGGCACAACCCTCGTAGTCCAGTGAGTAAGGCACTGGTCTTTCAAATTCGATTCTCGGTGAGGTCACAATATATTTGTGATGTTTTCAAAGCCTGGATGTTTGTGATTGTTTCTCTTCTATTAATAAATATACTTCTATTTCGCTGCACTACTGCCATTGGGTGTCATGGCCTATTGTAGTGTTAGAAAGAATTAATACAACCAATTGTGGCTGTGACTGGTAGATGAGAATAAATACAGGTGCCTGCCAGAGATTACATTTACCATACGATGCTCCAAATAGAATACGTTTGACACAGCGATGCTGTGTATGCGAATATCCCATATAAACGGTTATAGAAATACAGGCCACAGCGTGACAACCACAGATGGCTGTGGTTAACAGCTGTGTATGCAAATGACGTTATACAGTAGTTGACTAAATAATTATATAAAATTTCACCATATAACAAGCACCAAATGTAATTTACATATCAAAGCCAATGCAATAATCCGAAATTTAAAAAAAATTGCCATTGATCGAATCTAAACGAGTCTGGCTGTCACTTTTTGATGGTACTGACTGCTCAATGAATTGCTGCAGGCAGTGTCGGGTAAAAAAGGCAGATGAGGAAATGTGATTAGTTAATGTGTATGTTACTTGAAAAATGCCACACACTGGTCTCAACCAAGATGTTGAATAGGCCTTGTCAGATGGAGCCTTCTGTCATAAGTATCATTTTTCTATGCAACAATTTACTAGACATGGGTCTTTTTTTGCTAACTCTCATATATTTAGGCTCCCATCTCTACTATAGAAGAACGTTTTCTTCAACATCTTTGGCCTCAACACAATATAAACAAGACAACAGTTTGCTCAACTCTCTTTTCAATGCTTTGATTAAAGTTTCAATTCTACACGGAATAAGCGGACACATTCCAGTGTAGCACTCTGCAGCGCTCTACTTTAAGCCTGGGCGCACAGGCGTTAATTAACGCCGTATGTGGTTACGTGTTAATGTATGTCTGATCGCTTTAAACTCTGCGCAGGCATACCACACTGACTGGCTTCACGGCGCAAGATCGACTGGAAAGCGGTTGGTCAAACGCACTGTTAGGTGGTTCAAGTAGGTGCAAATGCAAAATGTTTACGCAAAACCCTGCTTACTTCTTTCTTCCATATTTCACGCAAATGAAATTATGGGCAATTACTATTTTAAATAATGGTGTGTTTATTTATTAGCCTTTTCTACTATAGGGGTTCAGTATCTCCGATTGCCATTGAAATAGTATACTCTCGCAGTAGTATAAAATTAGATGAGGAGGTAAACGTCCCCACAAAACAAATGTAAACATACCTAAAACTTACCAAGTAAACATACTTTAGCTGCAAAATGATTAGTGTGAAATAACTCACGTAGTTTTTACTATTCTATATAGTTGGAGAAGTCAATAGTGGGGGGTTCATGGTTGTGGAAGCCAGACGTGTTCACAACATTGTTATCGATGGTCACCACGCGAGAGTGACACTTCTGACGGGAATACTTGCAAGCCCAACTGGTCTTACTGCCGGTTCCATAATTCTTATAAAATGTATGGTTATGAAGAATCAACACTGTCGTACCTTGTTTGGTGAGCCTGAAAAATGCACCTGCAAACAATTAAATAGCAATTAAACACATTTAAAAATATATAGCGTTAAAATGCCTGCAAAAAATCGATAAAAATCTGACATAAGAAAACCTAAATTTAGTCAACGAAAATATACTTAATCAGTAAACATATTCATTAAACCGCGCTCTTATTAATCTGTCCACTATATTTAGAACAATAATGATGAGTTTATTCACACGTGAGTACGGTAATTTTTTTTTACTAAAATATGTAAAAATAAATTAAATCACAGGATGCACAATTAAAAATTAAAATATTCAATTACGGAAAATGAAACGTTAATTATGACCGTCGTGGTTTTAATCCAGTAGCGAAAAAATGCACACATATTAATCGTCACTACAAAATTGGTATTTAATACATAAGCACAATATTAATTTCGTAAATTCATTTTAATTATTTTAGATTCTTCACTAATTTAACCGCAAGCGAAGATGTCAAACCTAAACCATAAAATATGCGTGAACGACCATCGACCATCGACATCCCCAGCGGAGATTAATTGCGCGGTGCAATTGTGGATACTTAAGCATAGCTGAAATTAATAAAATTGTCTTTTATATAAATACATTATAATCCTTAATATAATATACTTGACTATCAAACAACCTTATTCATTATGCCGGTTCGATGAACGTTTACAAACTGTTTAAAAGTTGTATCAAAATTTATTGTTCCCAAACATTTTACATCCGTACCTACCTACCTACCTATCATAATAATTATTTAACATGACGTTGTGCTTGTTAAGATTTATTTCGAGGTTATGATTGTTTCTGTACCTACCTGATTCATTGTATTGAAAAAATGTATCTTTTGAGTAGGTACCTATATTTTTGATTATTTGTTTCCGTTCCGAGTAAAATTTATTAAAATAGTTTGGATACCTACCCAATTTTTAACTGATAATTTTATTATTATCTTACAATGAAAAATGCTTTTAATTTGTGCCAAAACCATTCAATCTCACTAGCGGTGATATTTCTCCCTAATAGTAGGTAATTATTAATTAAATGTCAACCTAAATCGTTGTAATGTTCGATTTTAAGCATATTATAATATATGGGCTTTTAATATGTCATTGGCTTCTATACGGTGGAGATTGTATTAACCGATCTTCGTTTTAAAAATGGCTATGGATGTTAGCCAATTGCCCAGCCTAGTATACCTACTATATGTATATACCATACCTACTCTAATAAATTGAAAAACAACAAGTGAATTTTGTCCACAATGGCCGAGCGGTAGCATGTCGGTCTATAATGAACTGGCCCCGCTTCGCATGCTGACTTTTGACAAAAAATCACATGTTGGTATTGATTACTCATATTATTTAAAAAAAATATTCCTACCTATACTAATATTATAGTTTGCGGATGGCAGTATAACGTTAATTTGAATTCTAAAATATTATTATCTATGATACTGAAAAAATTCCGATAGTAGTAAAAAATACCTTCTATTTTTTTCACATGAATATTTTTTATTAGTATGGCAAACCCAATACAAACTGTCAAGAGTGTCAAGCATTTATAACCTATAAATTGTAAATATAAACCGGCAATCGGCATCCACTCACGGCGGCTGGGGTTTATTTTACGTTTTTTTTCTTTTAATTGTTTACACATCGAGATGGATGTGAAATTCACAACATGCTCTATAATCTAACGGATAAGCGAATTATGACAGAAGTCAATCTAGCCTAAATACTTACTTATCTTATAGGTAGGCACCAAAGTAGTCAAGTTGTATTTTTAATATGAGCGTCAGGGTGTAGGATTAACCAACTGATATATTCTTATTTTCCAAAGAGATGATATCGTTTGAATGCCAAACTGTGCAAATACATCATCATGGTAGGTTTTTAGGATCACAGGGGCCTATCCACAAAAACACAGTTTTGAGATAAATGCTAACAAATATTTTGCTTCTATGAAATTCATTAAATAAAGCAAACTTTACTTAACTCCATATCGTAAACGGATATATGTACGACATAGAGCTTTGTATCATCAATAAATATGATTACGGCATTATCGAAACTGGGGCTAACTCAAAACATGGATTTTTGTAGTTAGGCCCCTGTGACCCTAAAATACCGCCTGGTAATCGTTCCTCTCACATCATGTAGTATTAAAATATGCAGGTAGCCACTTTTATAATGTTAGCCTTAAAGATATTTGACAAAAAATTGATAAGTCGATAATACTTATTTAATATTCCCATGGTATTGCTGCTCAATCATTTAATTTCTTTATTAGAAGCAAAATAAAATTAGACATTGGTATTTGTTTGGATCTTTTTAATTTACCAGTTTCTGTGAGCCACTAAGTATTCAATCAATAAATAATAATTACGGGTGTTAGAAGTGTTAGATCGTTAGATAAATACCTATTAAATATGTAAGTTGTATTATTTTGACCATACATGGATATGATAGGAAATAGATATCCCCTAAGTGTACGGCCTCAGTAGGCGTTGCGTGCAGCGCAGCGTGCGGCATTCTCTGATCTGTCCTTAGTGCACAGTGAGCGCTTGGAGCGTTTAGCCAAAGTGAAAATTTTAATAACTGTCTCTCGTGCACGGAAGTGTATTATGGCGCATTGGCTAATCGCTGTAATGCCGTAATACTCTTTTTCTAAATAAATAAATAAATAAAATCATTACATTATAAATAATATTGCTACGGAATCAACTACGAATAAATTCTTAGGTAATAGATGAAACAACAGTTCCTCCGTCACAGCGCGAGATGTAAGAAACCAATTTTCAAACTATTTTTTGGAAAACAGAATAACTCCGGCCTGAATAAATTTGTAATGAAATACTTAATAATACAACGAACTTTATACTAAAAAATAAAAACATTATTTTCCTTTAATTCCGACTTTTACTGCTAATTCCCTCCACCGAATAACGAAAGCAATTTGCGCGCCGAACTAAACGCTGTTAAATTTCAAACTGGTTTGTCATGAGCGCGCGTGCTCGTCTGCGCGCTAATACAAACACAAACATCCCCGCTATTTTCATAGCCAGTAAGGCCACCTGCATTGCGTAACACGTGTTCGTCCTCCACGCTGCACGCCGCGCTCTGCAAAACGCGGCTACTGAGGCCACACACTAAGAGTCAAGACGGAGTACCTATAATATGGACCAGCACAGTGTGGAGATATCTTAGTTGACTTATGAAGATAGGTAGGTGCCATTCTCTCAACTCTTTCGGTCCAAACACATTAAATGAAATAACAATATGCAAATTGAACTCAACTTGCGAGAACTGAACTCACAGAACATGAGACTACCCCACTAATAATTAATTAAATATAAAATTAAATAAGTAATTAATAATTAGATTTAATAGTTCTTTAATATTCAGTTTAGGGAGGAATATCAAACCTTTTATAACAGAATGTTATGTTTCAAAATAAGGGAAAGTTGTTAGGGCAATACTTACACAATAACTAATGGTTTGTAATGTGGACAGCGGCGGCTCCTCTAATACCATGCAAGTGCTACGCACTGCCTGCATTTTTGAAGACATCGCTCAACTTTTCATTGTTATTCATACGTGTATCACTCACTTCGCGAAGTAGAACATGTAGCAGTATTATGAACAATATTCCGTTCATGAGCGCAAAGCGATTGTGATCCAAATAGATTTTCAGTTTGCACAGGATTACAATGAGGTCATTGTATACTACTTAAACGGTAGTCGAATGTTCCTGTAATGGTGTTATGTGTAGAATTTTTTACACACTTTTAGACCGGCGTACGAAACGAAGGACTCTAGAAACAAAAACGCCAGTTTCTGTTTTATAACAATGTTGGGGAGTTATTTTTAATAATTTTACAGTTAACATATTTAATGAATCGCCAACATTTTATGAAAATACAAACGCTGCGTTTATTTCTAAACCACTCAAATACATTCAAAATAATAAAAAAACACATCAGGGGTTATTTATTTGGCTAACGCATTGTTCGCTCAGAGTGTAAAGCCATAAACTGTGACATTTATATTTCTTTATTGATAAATAATTCTAGCTATTCAAAAACTTTTTTGAGAAATAGTATAAATAAACAAAGACATATTTAATTTACCTTCTGAGAAGTCGTTAAGAGAACACGGCAGCCTTCAGTGATTGAGGTAATCATGACAAGACGCTTGACGACCTTACGTGGCTAGGACACGTGCTCCGGATGCCGCCAAAGAGTGTGACACGTCGTACCCTTATGGCACAGCCTCAAGGGTTCCGTCGCCATGGCCAGTCTTCCCTCACCCTGCAGCGGTGCCACAAAAGCGACCTACGTGCTGCAGGTCTGACATGGCGAGAGGCGCAAGAGTTGGTGATGGACCAAGGGAACCGGCCACCACTGAATGTGGATGTCCTGCGTAACACTTGTTCACGTACACATTCTTTATCGATACCTACATAACTTTTTGCTATCCGCCGATTTGATCCAGAGGCTGTTAGTTACTTACCTGACAAGCAAAACATAAACTTATACAATAAATCAATACACAAGGGGCATTTAACGTCCACAGGTACGCCCTAAAACTATGAACTCATAAAGTTCAGTGGCAGCGAAGAATTAGGGATTGAGAAGAGTGGAAGGAACTAGGAGAGGCCTTCATCTAGTAGTGGATCGACCCCGGCTAATGATGATGATAAATTAATAAAAAAAATATTATATCGTCATAACTTTTCTTAGGTCTCGATCCTCTAAAATACATATGATTTTGATATTTCATTCAACAAACCTTTTTAAATAACTGCTGAAAATTTTGATAAGCAAATCTAAATTCAAAATAACATTTACCTTTCATTAGTAACAACCTCTCGAACATTCAAAAAGATTATAATATTTTTGAACATATATAATTTGAAAACATCTATTAGAAAGTCTTATAGAAAAAAATAAGATGCCCAGCGGGACTTGAATTCGCATCAACTGGATTTTATAAATTGTCATGAAATGGTACTTAACCTCTCGAAAAACTGTTAAAGCATATCTGCAGTATAATATTGTGGGGTTGCTGCCAAAAGTTGGTAAGTCGATAATTTAGGTATTTATAGCTAACAACGGATTATGTGGATATATAAATATGCTTATAATTATATAAAGTTATATATATATGATATATCAAAAAAGAGTAAATAATAGTGTAGAAAACACTTTTTTATTTATAATAGAAATGTAATAAATAATACGTTTTAACTCTCTCCTGAACTTTTTTCTATAACAGACATAGAAGGTTTGCATAGTAAGCCGACAAATTATTACTCCATAACATGATTTCGAGACTTACCAACTTTTGGCAGAATAGTAGGTATCTAACATTTCAGAATAATATATTAAATTTGTTTGTTTAATTTTTTTTGTAATGAAACTGATAATTCTTATTTCCCCAAAGTAAATCACTATACTTAATCACCAATGTTCATATGAATATTTGTTATGAGAACAGACCAACAATTTCATGTATTTGGGTACAAAGTCAAGGTACGTGTTTCTAATGTTGAAATTTCAATACTTACAGATGGGATAATAAATTACGTCATGCGATTCATGGCAATTGCCTTGTAGATATTTTGAAAATTCTCATTTAAATTATGTTTACAAACCAAGGTGAACGTTAAATAATCGCATAGTATCGAGTCTTCCCCACCGACTAATGGTATAGCACCCTTGATATGCATTTTATTTGACCATGTCCGATCCTAATAGGATCATATGGGTCTCTACGAAGTGGAGGTTTGTATTAACAGATTTTTGTTTTTACGAGAAATGGATGTTCACCACTTGCTCAACCTATTAGGTATGAACCTAATAGATTGAGCAAGTGCTATGAACCCTGACTCCAAACACAAATTGAAAAACAATCCATGTATTTGCCAGACCCAGAATTCGAACCTGGGACCCACAACATTGTAAGCCGCTCGGCCATCGTGGGATACACATAATGTTTAATCATTGTCTCAAATATTGTGCTTGGTGACTAAATTCAGGTGCTTAGGATTAAATGAGTACAGGTGATACAATCTAATAATGATTTAGGAATGGTTTTCATACAGCCACATACATATTTATACATGAAACAGGATTCAAACATATTATATCTATAGGTAAAACATTTTACAATGGCACCATAAACGTTTCGAAGGTGTATTGGCATTGTTTAATACAATCACTAAATCAATGCTAGCAAACAATACCACTACAACTGCAAAACACTTTTCCGGTACCCACCCATGATGCAACTGTAGAAATATTTACCTATGATTACTTTGTATAAAAAGTGGTAAGAATATAATTCCTTACGTTGTATTTATATCCCATGGACATTGAGTATTTTTAATGTGTACGCCTAGCCAAGTTGATTTACTCAACTTGATCACCGGTGCACTTACATAATTCGAATCACCTCAGAAACATACATATTAAAATATTATGAAAAATTTGTGCTTGTTCAATCCTCAGCACGTCAATTATAACAAAATTTTGTAGATTTACATATTTTATTGATTGCATTAATTTAAATGATTATTGATAGAACGCCATGTTAAAAAGGCGACAAAATAAAAATAGATAGAAGTGAAGATAGATTGAAGGGTACTTCATTTACTTAAAAAGAAAACAGTCAGTGTGTCCATTAACTAATCAATTTTTTTTCATATTGAATTTAATGAAAGTCTTACTAACCATTTACTAATTGCCAAATTTATTCTGCCACACCCCTTTATTCAATTACTTAATAAAACTGAACACAAAAGTTAAAATATTACTTACAGTAATGTGACATTTCCCTTGTTAACTTGTCCATGTGTATATTTTATTGGAAATGTCGTCAAAATGTGTATTTTGCGGTGAAAATTTGACATTAAATTCTGATCCAATGCTAATAAAATTAGCCATGAATTTTTTTGGTGTTTCAAGGGTAAAAAAAACCAAATATAACACTTATTCCATTACGAATAATTGGATGAAGTTATACTCTCTACTCTTCATTATTTACACATTTTACCATGAATATAGATTGCTTCCTAATTACGCTGCTTATTATGCAGTAATACCTATTATACTCCGTTATGGATATATTGTATTTTACTTAGCCCAAAATCTCTTGGCAATTACAACATGGGCGACAACATTTTCTAAATCAAAGAAATACTTAAAATTTATCAGAATAATTTTACAAATTGATAATGATCTGAAGATAACAAAAAAAGAATCATTCACAAGTATTGAAAAGAAAATCTATTTTGTTATTTTTATAGATGCTTCGTTCCAGTTATATACAGTCGTTGCCAGTTTGTATGAAAACTTTAACAGTATAAATTACGTATGGTCATTCGTTGTTATTTTGGTAGGGCCATTGGTAACGTATCAATGCATGAGAGACATATACCAAGTGATGTACAGAGTGCAAATTTTAAATTATCGAATAGAAAACATAAATCAAGACAGATCGTCTAATGTAGACTTTGATGCGACAAATATATTTTTACGTAAGATAAGTACAGTAAAAATGATACCAGAAATTGTTTTATTAGAGAGAGAAAAAGGTTATATACTGATGTGTAAATATGTGGAGAGCTACAGTAACATTATTGAATGTGTTGATATCATTAACTCAATGTTTGGCCTTACGGTAATTACAAATTCATTATTTCATATTTTGTTTTGTACATACATTATTAGTGTTGATCCAAACACTTCGCATTTTTAATTCGGCCCTTAGGACCAAAGAAGCCTATCTCATATTTTAACAATTTTGAGTTACATAATATGATACTAAGCATTAAAAAAACATGACAACAAACTACGATGGGCGGGACATGTGGAGAGAATGCCTGAAGTTAGAGCGCCAAGGATCATGACAAAGTGGCTACCCCAACGGAAGAGACCCAGAGACCGTCCAAGAAGGAGATGGGCTGACGCCGTAGAAGTGGACTGGCTTCATAAAGGAAGACCCGGTAACTGGAGAAGTGTGGCGAGAGACCGGAGTGAGTGGAGAGCAGTTGTGGAGGAGGCCAAATCCCACCCCGGGATGTAGCGCCGTGGAAGAAGATTAAAAAAACATATCATGTTAAATGACAAAGAGACTTATCAAAAAATTCAACAGATAAATAATATAAAGAGAATGGGTATTGCTCAGCTATATGAAACCGCGTTTCTAGCGTATAACGCACAGCAGAACCTCAATTTTATTACTTATAATTTTTAATTTAACTATGAAATGTTATACCATCATGTTGCTTCTCAGTACGGCTACCAAATTTAAACACAACATAGTATATTTTCTACTAAATTAACTAAAAGTAATTAGCACTAACTTTATATTTAACACAAAAACAATAAATTTCATCAACACATGCTTGCAGTTTTTAAATGACTCGAATGAATGAGTCATCCAAACCAATATTTACCGGTGACCTGTACAAAAAAATGTGTAATGCATATTGCGAAGAATATAAGCGTGCCGAATGCTCTCTCACTCGCACTTATGGTTCGTTTTTGTACAGGCCTTGGTTCTAAGGGTATTCATAGAATATTTGCTTTTAAACACTATAATGCACTTATATTACTATTTACATTTAACATTCATATTGTTTATTAACATTTCTATCTATTTGTGAATACACAGGAATGAAATAAAATCATATTTCAGTTTATAATTTTGAAATATCTTCATGGATTTATCGGTGATAAAATACAGAGTAAGCGGAACTCTGTTAATGTTTCCAGTTGAAATCTCAAATTTATTGTTGGAGTACCTTTTTTGACGTCATCGCTGAGAAGTTTGCTCATGCCCTTTCTAACTATAGAGGGCCTTACACACTACATAATAATATATTAGTTATTTTGTTTCAGTTAATATTGACTTCCGCATCTGCATGCCTTAATTTAGTCACATCTATTAATTATTTGCTATTCACAAAGGTTAATATTTTTAAAAATGTAAGTACATAATTACATATTATTACATCTTTCGATACCTTTAAAAACATAAACATCAATAATCAATTAGGTGATGTACCTATGTATGACACCACAACCAATAATTGATTAGTCGAGATAAACCTCTCAAATTCAGGATGTTGCCATTTTATTAAAATAATGCATTATTAATATCCATCCCTAATTAATGCATATACTTTAGGTTCTGCTGTAGGTCGAATAAATGATAATAGATATAGCCGGATGCACAGTGCAGATCACTCGATTTAATTACATAATATTATTTACAGTATGGACTGGGTCTTGTATCCCCATTGTCGTGGACTTTACACTATCTATGTTACATTTTGGGGCCAAGCTTTGCCAATGAAGCGCTCCAAAGTGAATCGGCCAGGACTAGTGTTTTAATCAACAAACTTATACTGGTGTCACATACGAGAGGTAATGATCGGTTCTACAAAATGATTATTTTATGATTTAATTAATCAATATATTACTATATTTTTCTGATATACCTTTTTCTATGTATAACAAACTTTTAATTGGTCAAGTATGTAATAAAATAATTATTATCCTAATTCTGACCATGTATAACAATAATTATTGTTTTTTTTCCTGTAGATTATGACATAGTACGGCGTATACGATTAATGGTTCAACTAATAAGCCGAAGACAAATTTCTATTTCGGCCAACAATTTCTTTATAATGAATTTTGATTTTGTTACTGTAGTAGGAGGAGCAATATTTACATACATCATAATCCTATATACGTCATTGTAAAACAGATATGAATTCCAGGCTATAAATTACAAACACACCAATACAAGAAAGGAATAAATCCATCAGTCATAATATTATTATATCTACTATGTCTACAATAATATTATTCATATATTTTTTCTTCATGCCCTTCATGAACTGGTTTATTAATATTATGTGTAATTTTAGAATATCAAAATGTTGTCTTTAGAATAATATATATTTATTATTTATTAAACCTCCAATTTATATTGTGATCTAGAATATACCTACATATTTAATCTATTAAAAAGTGACTGATTCCTTCAAATTGGTATTTTTATTTAAAAAAAAACTAAAAACTGAGGCTGAGTTGCCTACATAGGGTGTTAAGTTATGTTTAATTGAAGTAAATTCGTAAGTAGATGTCAAAGGTGTTGTTAATAATATAATATGACATATTTAATATTGTTGGTCTTTTGTTTTTGGGTATATAATCAATACTCAAAACAATTTACCTATATCGGAAAAAAATAAATGACATTAAAAGCTATTTGTTTAAATTGTCAAGATTCTCAGGTTAATCATCAGACAGGTACAATATTATTGTTTGCATATCTACTATAAATCTAACTTCTAATCACCTGAAAAACGGTCAATTAGTGTTTAGTGAAATTCAATGTATCTCAGCCTAACCTGACAAAACAACCATTAAAAATGTAATCAGAAATACATTCATTCTTTGTCTGGGCCTTCAATATGTAATTAATATTTAGTGATAGATCAATACAGTCCCATTAACTAATTGAAGAAGTTTTTTATTATCACGAAGAACTTTGATTTAGAATAATAATTGTCCCATAATCAATTGCAAAAGTTAATTCATTTAACAATTCAGTTGTAACTTATTGACGTTTTAATGACAGAGTAAATATCTACATCTGAATCTTTAATAAATCAATTTATGAAAAAAAATAGTTGAAATGTGTAGCAAATGTAAATAAAAGACGACTCTATTTAATTATAAACCTTTATTAAATTACTTATACCTAGATAATTTATTTGACTTAGTGATGGTATTTGCATTTACTTCTAAGTATGCTCACGAATTACTATGGAATGTATAAGTATATACTTTAAAGATACAAACAAATGCTTAAATTTAATCGACTTGGTCATTTAGTTATGAGTCATCTATATACAGTCAAACTCAGTTATTACGATCTCAGACATAGCGAGACCTCGGATGTAATGAGGAAACATTCGTTGACATTTTGGTTTATGATTTTCTCCATACAATCATTCACTGTTATAACGAGCAATTTATCGGATATACCGAGCTAAAATACTGTTTATGTGTCGATCGTTTAAAAACATTTCGACCCTAACCAATAAAATCCGATTGGACAGGATGCCGCCGGGGTCGGATTACGTTTATGACACTAGTTAAGTGTCAAAGTACCTACCTTATTGGTGTTTTCGCCGACAATAATGAAAAAGTATCAACGCATATGGTTGAAAAATCTAAGGCTTGTGAAGTCCGTAGGTACCTACCAGCATTCATTACAATAAACTTCTTTTGTAGTTTATGAATGCCATGCTTGTTTCGGGGATTTTTACGATGGTTTTCAGATTTTTATTTTCAACTTTTTTTGTTATGTGACCGCTCATTTAAAAATACCTATTCTCTGATATAACGAGTAACGCGTATAACAAGCAAATTCAGTCAGTCCCATCTGCCTCGAAATAATCAAGTTCGACTGTATATGACATAATGCCTTAAGTAGAGGGAGAGTTTAACACAATATTATGACTTGTGAAGAAAGGGATACGAACAAAACCAAAAAATATGACATAGTATACACAGCAGGTAAAAGATTTGGAGACGAAGGCTGATGGTTTCAAAAAAAAAGTGTGACCTCCCTATGATCAGCCGAATAATTCTATGGTTCATGATTATGTTCCAAGTAAGTGCTTATAATGACGTCATCGAAGGTCATGACACTCGCTTTACAAGATTTCCGCGAGCCGCGAGAACACTGCCATCTCTGTTTACCATTCAATGCCGTCTTGTGCAGACTGTACGTGTAGTCATTCAGCAATAACATTCTTTTTCCATGCTGTGATACTATGAATTGCGCTAAAAATAATAATACAATTTAGTACATAATGCTGTCTGTCATGCGGTTGACCAATTTGATATTGACATTGTTTTACATAGGTAGGTACATTAAGTGCATAGTTGCTAAGATCTTTTTTTTTTTACTTACTAATAGACAGAGCATCTGAAGAATAAAAGGGCCATCGTAAATGACCTTGCTCATAAACATCTGGGTCTGCTCATACAAATTTGATTATTTCATAAAAAGATATAATATATAAATTAATGTGATTGAAAAATAACTACCTACTTTGAAATTAGGTTCATTATTGCAATTTTTTCATTCATTTCTTTACAGCATTGTTGTCCTATTCCGCCGATGTGTCTCCGGGTGTTGTTTTTATATATAATATGATAAGAGTGATTATTGTTACAAATACACATGCATGTCTTTGATCTTTTATATGTGAAGGAGTGTCCTTGGTATAGATAAGTCAATGATCACTTGAGTATATTTTTCTTCTCCTCTCTTTTTAATTAACACAGTCATAGTAATAAGTATTAGTAAAATACTTATATATTTTTTTACTAAATTTGAATATTAACATTACGTCAAAGAGGTGGATTAAAAAAAAAGATGAAATTACAAGTATTTGTATTTACTTTATTTGAAAATTAGGAGTATTAAAATTTTATGAATTCAGAGATATCTCATTTTCAATATTATTTCAATAGATTTAACGCATTGTGTAAAATGCTTACATAATATTTTGAATGGAATATTGTATAAAACAGTGAATAATTTTTAATTAAAACCATTCCATTTGAACGCAATTGTCGTAACACCTATGTTTTACATGCCTTTAGCAGGCATCAGCTAATAATGGATGTTTATTTTGACTGCCTTCATTACTAAAATAGCTACAGTATAAAAAGTAAAAACAGTCGAACTGGACAACATATCTGGTCCCATGCCATAAGAAGCAACTTCTACTTTTTGATAAGATTTAATAAGGCGATATCCTGATCGCAAAAAAAGATTCAAAATTAACACTATAAAAGAAACTTAAACCAATAAAAATTGTATTGTCTACACTGCTATCAAAAAGTAAATGATGCTTCGCCATGGGATCTGGTATGTACAGACGATTCTACTTAATTAAGCCACCGGTTAATTGGAACAGTTGCTTATTTGGACCAAATCTCAAAGAACTAACAGTAATTTACATCACTTAATTGGGACAACATTCTGCTTAGTTAGGACAGTGAATGCGCTGAACAGTGGAGAATTACAAAAATTCTTGTGCAGATGACATTTACAATGTTGATAAAACTGACCTTCATTATCATGCAATGAGAAAAATGAGGACATATTACAAATGCTTATTGTTAATTATGAAGAATTTTCGACAATAGATAATATAAGAATAATTTACTGTCACAATGAAAATGAAGACTATATGAATACATTTTGCAGAATTAAATTGTATGGACTGTTACCATTGTGATATTAGGGCCTAGCTAAATAATTGGTTGACCTAAACAGACCAAATCTTATTTTATTTATACAAAATTCCTGCCCTTTCGGGATATCATTTCAAAATATATCGATAGAGGCGTTAGCTACCCTGTCGCAAGATTGCTAGTAGGTATCTGTAGTGAGCACTTTAAAAAAAATGGTAGTCAAGACAGGACTGGGCACAAGTACGCCATTTTTATAATAAACCCACAGTGTGAACTCGTGTTTAAACAAAATCTAATTCATGTTACATATTACTATGTCGCCCATTCTAAAGCAACATCATAATATGTAACCGTATGTAATATTATACCCAAATGTAACTTACTTGGAGGGTATTTGGCAAAAACAGGCTCATCAACAAAATGATAATTGTGCAGGAGAGCAATAAGAAGAATAAAATTGTTATTGGTTGTTGGTTAATCGTTCGTTAATCGTTAATATTAAGTACAAGAATTTATATATTGATTTGTCATTTATTTTCAAATATAATGAAGATGAAAATAGTGATGAATTTTTAATCAGCTCGTTTTTGTGCAGTTTTATACACTATGCGCTGATTTATGCCTTGACTACATTTTCTTCTCCCTTCATTTAAGATGCAATAAAATTGATTTTGGTAGTTTTAATGATACCATTCTTGAGCACTTCCTCTGTTGAACAAATTGGTATTTAAATCTTAAAAATGAAAAATGCAATGAGCCTGTTTTTGCCGTGTACCCTTCACTTGTTTTATAGAATAAAGTTGTCTCCACAAGCTAAATGGAGTTTTTGAATACATCAACCCCACCCTCTGTAAGAAGTCTCACTCGATTGTCTGCTGTTTTAATAAGTTGACCCAAGTTGACCTAAAGTCATTAATTTACAGTACCTACTAATTAATTTATTTTAGAATTCATTATTCTCCTGGTTACAATTTTTTTTTTAAGAAAAATATTCATTGTTTAATTTTATGTGGAATTCGCTTAATTGGGCCAAAATACCTAACCCCGATGTGTCATAATCAAGCAGAATCGACTGTATATGAATATAAGAATAATAATATCATGGTGGTTAATGATTATGAGTCAGTTGACAACTAATAATCGTATCATCTACAACCGTTACGCTTGCTTTACAGCCTCGGCTTTTATTGGTTGCGCATTGCCAACGTTGTTTACCACTCAGTGACATGCTGTGACGACTATATGTGAATCCATTCAGCTGTAGCATATGTTTCCCAAATTTTGACAGTACAAATTTTGCTGGAAAAAAAAACAAAAATATGTCAGATCTTTACACTTCTACAAAGTACTACAGCGGGTCTATTCTATACACAAGGCGACTATCAACCGCTAAAGTGATAGTATTTATTACATATTTGTATTGAAGTATTATAATTGTTACAATAAGTTAGCTGTCTATTCAGTCAAAACTGTCTATCTCGCTCTAAATTTTATCACAGCCAAGAGAGGTGCAGTTAAAATATAGCACTTATGTAATAATTACAATAAGTTGCTAATATTTTGATACAAACCTACCCTAGTTAGCCGTCGTATTTATCACTTTAAGAGCCGATAAGTATAGAATAGACCCACAGGAAAAGTTATGATTCCATTCAACGGGAAATCATAATAATCGATTTTACAAATCCAGATTCCCATCAAACTTATTTATCATTACATTACTGACGGGCTAGAGGATAGTTGAATATTCCCACTGGTCTTCAAATACCAATAATTGCATGGATTACATTTTCAAAATAAATCTTCATTCTAGTTCATGTCAACAGCCGAAAAAGGGTTCTTTGGTATTCGAGTGAACCGCCATTCCGCGATTGGGAAGGCATCTGTTGGTTATCTTTTCAAACCATACTTGCCCCAAAATTTTTAAATAAAAAATCACGCGGCCTGTTTTAATTAAGTACCTACTCCACAAACACAATAGTACATCGTCTCACATGCCCTGGTGATGCGCTATTAAATTATGTTTTTATATGCAGGTATTGTAAGCAGGGAAGTCTTCCTAAAAACGAACGGCAAAGTTCAGTAGATTAATTGAAATATAGATACAGTCGAGCTCGGTTAATACGATCACGGATATAGCGAGATCTCGGATGTAAAGAGAAAACATTCGTTGACATTTTAGTTTATGATTTTCTCCATACATTCATTCACTTTTATAACGAGCTACTTATAGGATATACCGAGCTAAAATATCATCAAAAATTTTCTTAAAACTGTTAATATATCGATCGTTTAAAAACATTTCGACCCTAAGCAATAAAATCCGACCGGACAAGATGCCGCCGGAATCGGATTACGTTTATGACACTAGTTAAGTATCTAAGTACCTACCTAGTATTTTCGCTGACAATATTGAAAAAGTATACACGCATATGGTTGAAATTGTATGTAAAAAAATCCAAGGTTTGTGAAGTCACTAGGTACCTACCAGCGCTCATTACAATAAACAACTTTTGTAGTTTATGAATGTCATGCTTGTTTCGGGGAAAAATTTTAATTGTGAATTTTTGTTTGAATTGCAACTTTTTGTGTTATGTGACCGCTCATTTAAGAATACCTATTCTCTGATATAACGAGTAACGCTTATAACGAGCAAATTCAGTCGGTCCCATCTTCCTCGTAATAACCAAGTTCGACTGTATATTATATTATTGTTATTTGATTTGATTTGATTTGAACAGTGGAAACGATAGAAAAAAATCTATGAAAACGATCTATGTTTTATTTTTACAAGTTTCACAGTTTCATTTTATTGTATAAAAATAATGTTGAAATAAAATGCGAGATAAATCTAATTATTTTACTTTATTAGGTGTAATAATATTAAAACTACACTAGACATTACAGCATTACACAGTAGATTTATGACAAATAATTTACTAAATAAATGTGTACAAAAACATGTTAAGTAAAAAGTGTTATATTGTAATAATTAAAGGCCGGATCTTTCGAGTTTTTAACCGTCAACCCATAAAAAAACACATTAAAATGGTGGACGAATCCAATATCCTAAGGAGACTTTTGCCCAAATGATTCTTAGTATGGATTTCTACAATTATTCAGTTGTTTTTTCTGGCAGCTCAGGTGCGATGGTAATTATTGTAATTAAAATAATCGTCTTGCCAATATTATAATGCGACGTGCGGGCCACGCCAAACGAATTCAAATTCGCGATGTGTAATTAAAAAGGTCGCATTACAAAATTGATGTTTTGTTTTATTGCAGGTAAGTAATAGTAAACCATTTTTATAAAATGCGTGTAGAATATGTTTTTTCATAATTAAATATCGAATAGCTTTTGCCACTAATATAAATACAAATATTGAAAGATTTTGTCCGCTGACCCGTTTTATGTTCTAAATGTATCATATTGATACCTATTAGTATTACCAAGCAACAATACAGTACCTACATATCGATAAAAAAGTCACATACCTACTTGTTTATTTCTTTAGATATTTAAGTATTTTGAGGATGCTCTGCCCAAACTGGTCTATTTGATTATAAACTATTGACATTGAAGAATTTCATCAAATCGATCGTAAGAAATTTCATCTTCAAAATACCAGTGGCGTATATCTGTAGATGCGAGACATCCCTGAAAATATTCGTTTGAACCTACTATTATAATATTATGTATTTCGTAAGCCGGAATTGCATTCTTCTGAAGGTTTTGCAATATAATATTGCTTCAGATTTTCACTTATTCATTGTATTACGTTAATATTTATTGATGTTTAATTTAATGAAACGCATTTTTTTGTAGTACTTATTCCACTTTTAATCAATAAATTAGGACCGGTTTCGTTCGCATCAGAGGGACATTTTCAACTGAACAAGGGAAGATTCAGTTGAAAATTTCCCTCTGAGGCGGACGAAACCGGTCCTAATTTATTGATTAAAAGTGGAATAAGTACTACAAAAAAAATGGAGCCATTGTCGAAAACTACCCAATCAAGACTCGTAACTGGACAAAATCTGACATTCGAATGAAATTTTCAAAATGGCGTCCTATGGTAGTTCGTAGTTCCATTTTGTCCATTCTACAGGTAAGTTTGTAGGTGTGTAACGTTAAAAAAGTCCCGCCGTCCCATTTAATACATTGTACGCTAAAGGCGCGCCGATTAGGTGGCCATTCGACATAATTAGCATTATATTTTTATATTTAAATGTTGTAATTAAAAAGTAATTATCTGATAGATGATTATATTATGTATTTGATTTAAATACTTACATATTATAAAGTGTAAAGAACTATTCATCACATAAAACGACTGGTACCTAGATACATATTTCATTAAAACACTTTATATGTACTTTCGTACTTTTTCCACATTTATTTCATAATTTTGATATTTAACCGATTTTATCCTAATGGACATTTTCAATTAAATAACATTACAAAATATAGGTAGGTACATATTATTGCATAAAAAGTCAATTAATTAAGTATAGATAACGTGGGAGTCGTTGTTTACTTGAACTAACTTGTTGGTGATATTTGTCCTTATTTATTAAATGACTGATTTATAATATACATTATGAAATAGCGTAAATTCATCACTGAAATTTTTTCTGTGTTTAAAATTCACCTACCTCAGATATTAAAAAAGGTTCCCTACCAATGACAAATTTTGAATGTGGTTTTATTGTTTTCAATCGCATGATGAATACAAAAAGTCCACTACTTAAAAATGAATTATTTTCCATATGATAGTATGTATCATCATCAGCTGTAGTATATACCAATATTGTATATAAATTTATGTTTACCGTGGATTTACAAGAATAAAATTACAAAGCAAAGGATAATCTTAAAAAAATAACAATGCAATGTGCTTTTAAAATAATATTAATAGCAGGTTTACATAGTGCATTTGATAGTCACGCAGCCTTCGCTATCGAGGCTTGATAATTATATATTGTATGTGCCATATTATAATTTTTAGGAATATTATATTTCATCCATTATTGTTATTTTTAAGTTAATAAGTCAAAAGAATAATATCAACTAAGATTTAATAACAATAAACAAAAATGCAATATGTACAATAACCGTATTGTGTGTCTTGGTGGTCACTACAAAAACATGTTTTTAGGTATACATTTCATTATGGTGAAATTCATTCTAAATATGGTAAAAGGTGGATATTATCAACAAACACGGTAGGAAATTGAATAGAAAAATTTCATATGAATTGTCTGTACTTACAATAATTGTTAATGTATTGGATGATTCATGATGATGAACTGTTTTGTTTTTCGAAGTAAACGACGAAGAGTTGCTCGAGGTGGATTGGTGTTATATTATGACGTCGATTATCCGCCAAAATCCATTTTTATTGAGAAAATGATCTTTCAACTTCAACTGATGTGACCGGGCAGTATTTTAACTTTTCGAACAGTTTTATTGTGTTTATATTGTCGTCATCAGTACAGTTAATTTCTTCGTATTTTAATAATTTATTAACTTGACACAACGTTCGGTACCCAGGATTTTTTACTAATGTATTTCGTAACTTTTCATTGATAAGTTCTCCTTTACTTCCAGGCACAATTGATAATGCCAACTGAAGATCTTGTATGATGTTGAAGGAGTCTTTAAGTTCTAGCCCTCGTTTTTCTAATTTGTCTATAGATGATTTTACTACTGAGAAGTGATTTTTAATAAAATTTAGATCATTTTCAATATCTCCATCTCGAAGCGCATTCTGAGCAGCTGAAATTGATAATGCAGCCTGACTATCAAAACTGTTTATTATGGATTTAATCCCTTCAAAATGATTTGCGTAATATAACGCAGCACTTATCCACGTTCCCCACCGTGTAACTACTGGCTCTGGAGGTAGTGGTATATTTGGAAGAATGCTCGAAAATGCTGCGACTCTCGAAGGAGATTTTAAAAAAATCTTTTTAACATTAGAAATTAATTTATTTAGGTTAGGATATACGGATCTAATTTCTTCTGCAACTCTATTAATTCCATGTGCAAAACAGGTGCAGTGTAGCATACAATTCTTTCATTTTTTTGCCAAATCTAATCATGTAAGGTGCTGCATCGGTCACTAATATTAAAAGTTTATTTCTGCTAGATTCATAATTTTCACCCCACAGTGCCAACAAAGAATCATTCATTAAACGAAATAAAGTATCTGAATTGCACCTTTCAATCACTTTTGTTGAAATTAAATGTAGGGTACAATTCTTTCATTTTTTTGCCAAATCTAATCATGTAAGGTGCTGCATCGGTCACTAATATTAAAAGTTTATTTCTGCTAGATTCATAATTTTCACCCCACAGTGCCAACAAAGAATCATTCATTAAACGAAATAAAGTATCTGAATTGCACCTTTCAATCACTTTTGTTGAAATTAAATGGCATAACTTCACCTCATTTTCGGCTAAGCGTCCACAAATCACGTTCACTATATGTCTACCATTTTGATCCGTAGTTTCATCGACACTTACCCATACATAACAATTACTTAAATCTATTTTAATGTTATTTACTACTATATTATATAACTTTGGTAAATAGCGCTTTCGTAGATTTGATTCTGTAGGTAGCGTAACTTTAGCGTATTTACCCGTTATAGGTTATACAATTATTTAAAAAAACTCGCATTACTGGATTCTGCGCTTGCATCCACGGTATGTTACACTTTATTAGAAATTCAGCAAAGTCTAAATTAAAGTCACTTTGATGGTCAATAACACCAAGATTACGCTGATGAGTCTTATAGGAAACATGCTTAATTAACTTTGTTTTATTACATGCTATATTTATATTACACACACTGCAACGTATGACAGTTCCATCAAAACTCACATCACTATAGGTAGTCTTTAATCCAAATTGGCGCGCGTTTTGGACGAATTGTATTCTGCATTTTAAATAAATTAATGTTATGTGATCAAGAAATAAAGTAATGTTATGTGATCAAGACGTATCTTTTGCCACTATCTCGTAAGTTGTGATAGTTGTGTGACGTCTCAATATAAAGTGATTTTGTGGACAAAAAATCAGTTCAAAAGTGTTTAAAAGTACCTTATATACCTTCGAGAGGAAAACGTGGTATAATGGTCCCTATATCTAACGGGTACGAGTGGCAAAAACATTAATCAATAAATTCTAATTGATTTATGTTTTGTACTAGGTATTCTATTCAAGTCATTATTTACGGTCCGGCGTATGCCTTCTTCGTGCACTATGCGCACTCACCGATCGTAAATGCACATTGACATAGAAAAAAGCTAATTTTCGTTTATATAGTAATTTAATATAATAAAAGAATGTGAAAACCTTCTTACCTATTAGTAAAGGATCAAGTAAAAAACAAATTTTGATTATCTGAAGTGTTTGTGAAAACCCGTAATGAATATCTTACATACTATTAATACATTCAATAGGTAAGCCCGTTAAATCGTCATTTCCCGTAAACAATGGAACCAGCTAATGTGAAATATCACGAAATATACCTACTCACTAAATAAAAAACAAATAAACAATTTTAAGCTATAAATAATCCATAATTGTGAAAACTGAAGTGATGTCGGATTTTAAGAAAATACATAGATCAGTTAACAAGCGCACAGGTTAAGTTTTTTTTGTTTTTTTCTACCATATTACTATAACATCAAATTATAGTTTCATGTGTGAACTCCCAGATTGGATAAAGCAATGAGCTATTAGGGAAGGTCAACTTGTTAAAAAATGGTAGGCACTGCAACTGTGTTATACCTATTTATATCTAATATTTCTTGATAAAATAATTTATTATCAATGGTATTAGGTACTATATATACACAATGTGTCAATGTCGACTAATTATGATTGTCTCATTTTGATAACTTCCGAAAAAATTCATTGAAATAATACTATGATATATAATTTATAGTATTAGGGAGTAGCAATTAACAGAAAACGCATATACTTACATATTTTGCATGATGAATATGAAGCGTTTGAAAATGGCCTATCAAAATGTCAAAAAAACATTACAACATCAGTACCTATATATTAAAATTGAATATCTCAACATGTCCAACCACTTGCTTGAAACACAAATGTACGATTTGAAGTATCTTTCGTACAAAACTTTTTCTAAAGGGTTTTATTAACCACGTAGGTCCGATATTCCTCATTTTACCCATCCATAAATCCACATCGCTATCTATCGCATTATCGTAACACAAGGAACGTATTATAGGTGGAGTATTCAAAAATAATTACTAGTTTGGCTTAAGTACTTATGGTAAATATAACAGACGTGTCTTGATATTCTCAAGTGGCCGCTGTTGTGCAATGTGTAAAAATCTGTCCTTACTCAAGAGCTGATAAGCATTGATTTGAATCCTCGTTGAATTGGTTTTACAATAATATAATAATATGTTTTTTATTATATATTTTCGTAGTATCAACATAATATACGAAATCATTCAGATTTGGTACGATTTTAATAATACACTAGCTGTCCGGTCCTTCTCATCATGGGAGCAAGTTTGATTTGTTATTTGATAGTGAAAATAGAAGTAGTTTAGTGGAAATTTTAAACTTTGATTTCAATAATAGCTATATAAAAAGTGGAATATTATTAAATATTATAGATATTACTATTAACAACTAATTCTTCCACTCTATACGTAAGCGCTTCATTAATTTCTCTAAATAGTATAGTATATCTACTAATAGCAGCGTTTCTATATAATTAAGTATCGATAAAGTCTCTTGCACATATTATCAATATCATTTATTTCATATTTCATTGTACCTACTACATCGTACAACTTATTTTTCTGAAAAACATAGGTTCCATAAATTATTAACACATTTTTTAATTAAAAAATGTTGTAATATTCGAGTCCGTCCCAAAAAAAAAAGGACTCCAGATGTCCGGTGTCTAGTAATAATTAATGTTGATATAATATCATTCTCAGTAATATAAAAGTCTATACATTGAAAAACACGTTTTTAAAGTAAGCTTGTTTAATTTTTTAACTGACTGTAATTTATTGTGATCCACAAATTGTGAAATTTTTTTGCAATTTTTAATATATCTGTGCACGAAAGTAAAAGGGAGATAAGTCTGTAAAAAAGTTAAATTAACAAATTAACCATACATGTTAAGAAGAAAAGGGTGGACTTGATAAATATTTCACAGAAATATAGGAATAAATGTTATCCAAATACACATTTTTTCGGCTTTACTAATATTTTTCTCCCTTTTTTCACACACTAATAATAATAACAAATAACAAAACAAATTAATATTACAGTGGATTAGGTTGATGAAAACGTACGCCATTAATCTGTGTCTCATATAGTACATGTTAATTGTAATTTAATTATTGTATTGGACCAAAACTCATCTTTGCCGTACAGCAGTAATAATCGATTCAGAAGTGCCCATGAAGAATTAATAAAAAAAACAAAACTTGTGATAACCTAGGTTCTTCGACTAGCTCTTAATTATCTTGTTAAATTACACGAAAACGGGCTGCTTATTAAAGCGCTGTTGGTTTATTTCTATAAATTTTAACTTATATTACTAAATTATATAATTATTTATCGTCGTTTTTATTATTAAAGTAACAACTGCCACTATGACGTTTAATCGTTTGTTTACGTAAGGAATTTCAAATGGCCGACAATATTATATATTGAATATATATATTGAATATATATATTATTATAAATGAAGCAATCCTGTCAATAGACGGATCAAAATTCCCATGTCACAATTAAAATTATTATACCGGAATAATTGGGTTTTTGGGCTCCCAATAATTAGCTCAAAGCTTGAAAGGTAAATCCTGCACTGTGCTCAGAAGATGACTGAATTTCAGGGTGGTCACGATCCTCAGCCATGAGTGACCAAGGAGATAATAATATAAATACAGCAAAATAATTAAACCTGTCGACATTGTAAGTCCGTTGGCGTGTTTTATTTATAATGGTGTAATTAGCACTGCAGTGGTCAACAGCATTCAATATAAAATAGCTGACGATGGTGTGTTGACACTTGCGAGTTCTTAATACCTAAAATTATAGAAGCTGCCGTGATTGCTTCACACTGTAAAACTACATTTTTCAAAAGGTGTGCTTCATGAAATTTTACAGCAATGACTCGGTATTTTGTAACTACAGGCAATACTACTTTTTGGTACTTAAAGCCTTATTTAATACACGTATTTATATCTCAAACAAAGAAAACCATTGTCGGTTCAAGCTAGGTTCAAGAAACATTCTCAAAAGGGTGAAAGAACACGTTGACATAATAATATGCTCCAAATCAATATGTCTAAGTACATTTTTTATCAGTGCCTTAACCAATGTGAAATCGGAGTTTCACTGTAATTGTGTTATTTATTTCAACCATCATGTTGTTCCACCAAATAGTAACAATAAAAAAAAATGATATTTATATGGCAATTATTAATGATTGTGATTCAATTTAATACTAACAATTGTCTCGTCAATTACCATAACGCTTGCTTTGCACCCCTTGTTTGTCCCGCTTGAGCATTGCCAGCGTTGTTTTCCATTCCTAGGCAGTCCGTGACGACTATACGTATATCCATTTAGCTGTAGCATTTGTTTCCCGAATTTTGAGAGTATAAATGTTGCTGAAAATTATAAAAAAACAAGTAAATAAATAAAATATTAAACAGTTAACCTTTATTATCCGGTTCTTATATTATCCATGTACAGATGTGGGCTTATAGATGTGGAGACCCGACATTGATTGATTTTGAGACCCTCCACAATAAAAAGTAAAAAAATTGTTAATTCCAACTATTTTTTTATGACTTAGGTACCTTAATCTATTCAATAAAACAAAGTAAGTACAAAATAAAGATGTTGAAAAAAACCTTGTTTATACATAATATAAAAGGAGCTTAAATGAATTAAATTGAAGTACCAATGTAAAAAAGAACCTCATCAGGGCTTTTCGAACTAATCACTTAACATCAAAAAAGAGCTAATTGTGATAAATATATCACTTTACGTATTCTGGTGGTTAATTTTGTAAAAAAGTCTAAAGTAAAAAACTATCTGAACTGTCAAAAGGTGATATTTTCTAACAGTCCCTCTCTTGGCCATGCTAACTTTGAGATCGAGACAAAGTATGTCAATTTTACATAATATTGAGAATTATTGAGATCCAAGACTAACTGTTTTGCTGCAATCGCAATGACATGACTAATAAAATTGTAGGTTATGATGATATGTCTGACGTGTCAATGCAAAATTCTTGTGTTTGGCTCATTACCGACTAGATGGCGCTGGTTCGGCTTTATCCGCTTGTATTCGTTCTTATCCTCTTGGGTTCGGCAGCAAGAACATCTGAATTTGACTGACATATCTACCAACCTAAATTTTCGCGTTATTACAAATTAGATTACACCGATAACCGTTTAGTGTATAAAATACTTTCCCTGCTAATTTGAAGCAATGATAATAACGGAAACGTGCTAAAGTGATAAACGTTAGGAATAGACTTACTCGTCTACCGATTAAGTTAGTTTCAAGTGACTTTGCATTATTGGTTCATTTGAAGAGAACCGAACGCTTCTACTATGACATTAAGTTATAATTTCAGATTCATCTAATTAGTTAATTACATATTATATGATTCTATGTGTAGAATTTGTTTTGAATACATAGGATTGGATAGTGTATAAATTATTAGTGTGAATTGGGGAGATTGTTATATGCGGATTTATAGTTCAACAATCACTTGCGTGAGTGGAAAAGGTGAAGGATGCGATACCGATTCATAAATACTGCAGAAGGAGAAGCTACACATACCAGTGGCAAGAGGTGGAGGTAGGCAGTTAATATCCAACATAAATAGTGCACACCAAACTCTGTCAGTTAGACATGAACATGACGTTCAATGAAGACATTGAACTATGAATACAAATTGCGCATGATGCTGGTTAGTTTTTAAAATTCAATTGAACTCTGCCAAAACCAAACCATAATAGTTTTGGTATGCTATGGACGATCTGACAAAAATAGTGCACAGTTTTTCAGCCATACTTATTTGTTTTCGTTGAATTAAGAATACATAATATTACAGATGGTGTTGGTTAGTTTTTTAAAATTCATTAAGCCCTGCCTGAACCAAACCATAAACGATAGAAAATATTTTTCTGTCTTTAAAATATTAAAAATGATGTATGATTTAATGGCATAATTTTAGATTTTTTTTATAGATAGACAATTTTTTTGACTATTATCTATTATGGCTTGGGTCTATGCAGGGTGTAATTGAATTTTAAAAACTAAATAACACTGTCTGCAATTTGTAGTATTAGTTCAATGAAAACAAATATGTATGACTGACAAAGTTTTGTGTGCACTGGTTATGTCGGATCATAACAGCATATCTCCACTATTCGCAACTGGTACTCATAAATATAGGTGTAAATAAAGCACTTTTCTGAGATGATTTAATCAACTTATTATTAGTGTAAGTGAGTGCAAGAAATTAAAACAAAAAAATAATGTACAAAATTTAATTATGTTATGTAAAACAGTTATTTATATATTAAAACAGAAATTTATTTTGTTACAGTAGAATTCATTACATTTTAATCAATCATGTATCGTTTCTCTGATAGATTACAGAGTAGGTAGATATGTGTCGCTAAATTTCAAAACCCGCTTAACATGTTTTCATTATTTTGAAAAACTCAAAAAACTTTTTGAACTAAAAATGTTATTGAATGTTACACGTAGTGTTATAGCGGAAATTGATATGTAGACGCGTTAATTTTGTTCCATAAATGACAGTCAATCGTAGCGGATTTCGAAAGAGGCGATAAAATTTTCGTGTAGAGATTTTAATAACGAATCCATTGATATATATTATATCTTAATTATTTCAAAAAAGTGTTATAGCGGGTTTTGAAATTAAGCGACACATATTACAGTTGACAGTGTTAGACAGTGTATATGTTACGCCGTATACAATCAAAAGAAAGTCATCTCAAACAATCATTTGAGACAAAAATGTCATTTTCAAGATAAAGAAGAGTGAAAATGTCAATATACTCATGGATATTATTTAGCTTTCTAACCCAGTGTTTTTCAACCTTTTTAAGTTAGCGACACATTTTAAAACTAATTATAATTTTAAAACATACTAAAATTGTTAATTAAAAAGTTTTGCTAGAAATCCTTGCATGTCGCAACACACTGGTTGAGAAATACTGGTCTAACCTATTGTTATGTTACTTATATGTATAGATCGTGTTGCTATAATGGTTCGGAATAAACAAACAGTTATGTTCTCAACTCTTTTCTACATTTGCATACTAATGTATTGATGCAATAAGGCACAAATTTGTATATACATATATATAAATCCTTTTTTACATGCAATACACTAAAACTCCCGGGAGAGTGAATCCCGCTGATCTGCAATGAAAAACTATAACTCGACAAATGATATGGGAGAAAAGTCTGTGGGAGGAATTTATTCATAGACATTGCACTGTATAGGCTATCGGCTGAGTGACAATTTTTATCCATATGATTTTCCTTCATCGATATAGAAGAAAACTAGAGTATACGCTTCATAACTTTGCACTTCGGCTCTAGGATGAAAATGATGTTCAAAAAAGTGCAAAGTTGTAAAACATATACTCTACCATTATTGTAGACGCAAACCGATTGATTATCGATTTAAAAAATATTAGTTTGTATAAGTAATAACAGATGGCAATATAAAATTTCAGTACAACATAAAACAGGTATTTTTAAATTAAATTCAGATCTTTTGAAAACAATATTTTTTAATTTAGTATTTTATATCGAATAAAAATACTAATAATAATAGAATACTTCAAAAAAATATAAACACATATAATAATGTAATTTACAGGTGGTACTTTTAATCTATGGATTGAAGAATAAAGAGTAAAACAAAAAGGTTTAAATTTTATTTGAATACAAAAATATATGTATAAGTATAGGTACACAATATAATAATATTCCTATTAACACAACATCAGGCTATGAGTCCCAGTGACAGTAGTGTTGCGAAACAGTAATGTAGTAGTTGAATTGCAACAATCAAACACCCAGGCTTTTAGAAAATCACATAAATATACTGTGACCCCACCGAAAATTGAACCCAGATCCAGATGAAAGGCGCGTGTAGTTGCCATGCACTATTTTTTTCCCAATGTGTATTTAATCCAGTGTAAGGACCTAAGGACGGGTCGGGCTATTGACTAATTACCATTCTTTGTAAAAAAAAAAAGAAAAAGTTTACATTTAAGATTACTTCCACTCTGGATTATGTGTCTCGAATTAGCTTAAATTTCATGCCCAACTATTCCGTAGCATTTCTGTATATAAATACTTCATCTATTTTTTTTACATTATCTATGGTGTAAAATAAATTTGAATTTGAATTAAGCAGCGGGAAACTTCATATGGGATGAAAGACTATAGCTATATTTGAAAGTATAAAATATATACCTGTATAAAAATTTAGCAAGATATGACCTTTTTATGCAACTGTGATGTTTAAAAAAACCTATACACACAGAAAAATATTATTTTATATTGCTGGCGGGACGGTTTTAGAAGCGGACACTGTGCCACTTGTCCAACTTATTTAAATATTATATCTCTGTTTCAAACACACAATCCTTTGAAAGCAAAAGGTATATCGTTTTGCAACGTAAATGTTGTGGTCGATATGTCAATGGAGGGTATACTGCAGTGGTGAAGGGTGGAGGTGGGCTGTTAAGATTCGATATAAATAATGCACACTAAGCTTTGTCAGTCATACTATTTATTTGTTTTCATTGAACTAAAAACACAATTTGCAGATGGTATTGGTCAGTTTTTAAAATTCAATTAAACCCGACCGAAACCAAACCATTATAGTTTATGTGTGCTATTGGCGATCTAACAAATATGGTGCATGTTTTTTCAGTCATACTTATTTGTTTTCGTTGAATTAGGAATACATAATATTACAGATGGTGTTACGTTGCCCTGATGGTGTTAAGCCCTGCCCAGCCAAACCTTAATTGAATACTCTTCCGAGTACCTATAAAATACCTAAAATAATATATGGTTTAATGGCATAATTTTAGATATTTTATAGATAAACTTATATTTCTTGACTATTGTCTAATATGGCTTGGATTATAACTAACTACTAAAAACTAACAAACACTGTCTTCTCATTGAAGTCAAAGATTAATGTGCACTATTTATATTGGATCTTAACAGTCTACCTCCACCCTTCGCCACTGGGGTATAGGGTATCTATATAAAATGTTGAGGGGATATTGTGTAGTCAATGGATGGCAGGAAAAGAGACATTATGTTAATGACTGAGGGTAGGAATTTGTTTTACCCCATATACCTTCTGATTTATCAGTCTCAAGGTAGTTGTTAGTGTACCATTAATGATTGTGAATCAATTTACTGCTTACAACTTTATCATCTATCACCATTACGATTGCTTTGCATGACGTCTCTCTTTGCCCGCTGTTGATGTTCTATGATAAGAAAATGTGGAGTCATTTAATAGAAGCACCTTTTTTCCTTTTCTTGACACTACGTACTCCACTGAAACTAAACGGAAAGAAATCAGATACTGTATATCAGTGGTGAAGGGTGGAAGTAGACTGTGGAGATTAGACATAAACAGAGCACAGTACACTTTGTCAGTCACACTTATTTGTTTCCATTGAACTAAGAATACAAATTGTAGGTGGTATTGATTAGTTTTTTAAATTCAATTAAATCCTGCCTAAATAAAACCAGACATTTGATTAAAAATATGCTTCCATCTATAAAATATCTAAAAATTATGCCATTTAATCATAAAGTGAAACTCTGATTCTATGGTTTTCAAGGGACACTAAAAAAACGATAAATGCGGAATATATAAAAAAAAAAATTAAAAAACTCATTTTTCTCCTGGATTTTTTTCAACGTCTTGAATTATTTTCAGTTTCTCAGCTAGAGTTCTAATTTTTTTCATGGGGGGCATTTTAGTTGTGACTTATAAAAATTCGTGATACGAGATGCGAGGCAAGCCTGAGTGCCAACCGATCTGTGCAAACAAATCGACGTAACTGAAAGGTCTGAATATATCATAAACAATTCAACGAAAGCGAAATGAAAAATATTTAACAAAAACGGTCAATCGGAATATATACATAATTTGATATAAATAAAAAGGATTTCAAGTTATACACATTTATATTTTTTATAGAAATCGATGCTTTTTAAAATAGATATAAAAAATATTAAAACTATGAATTAGTCAAAAATCTAAACGCTGAAAATTTGAAAACTTAAACTAATTTTTAAATTAAATATAACCATAAAAATAATGTAATAATAACGTAACCTATGTAGCAAATATGTGACAAATTCACATTTTTTTTACAATTATTGTAAGTTTATCTTTGACTTAAAAAAAAAAATCTTTTTAATGTTTTCAGATACATATTTATTAATTAATGCAGTTGAAATTGTAAATTACCAAAAAAAATTCTCAAATTGCAAGCTTCGTATTTTTCCGCTAGGTTCTCTGTAGGCGTATATTATAATCCCCCTTAAATACAATTGCCATTGCTTTGCAGTTGGCATGAGTTTTTTGCCATTTGGGCATCGTCATCTTTCTTTGCCTGCTATTTAGAGATCCTGTGATGTGTAAATGTGTAGTCATTTAAGTAATAGAATCATTTTTTTTCTACAGCATATTAAATTCAACATAATAAAAATTTGATATTAAATAATAAAAATATGAATTCTTCTTCTTCATTCACTCTGTCACGCTCCAGCATTGGGGCATAGGGCAAGCACAAGTTCGTGCCACTTCCCTCAGTCCATTGCGAATACTCACGTCGAGTTACATTTACAGTCGAGTACACAGTTCGAGTTTGCGGCAAATCTGTTCACGGTTACCTCCAACCGTTTGATCGTCGAGTCAAACACGACTGCGTCATCTGTGTACTCCAAATCGCAGTCTTTTTTCGCATACTTTGGTTGCATCATCATGATGTAGGCATATCCCACTGTCGGGGTGAACCATTTTATGCATTATGAAATCCATCATGATGATAAAAAAGAAAGGGCGCAAGTACACAGCCTTGCATGACACCTGACTCCTGACGTGATTTCGAAGAGGTCAGATAAATGAATATTGTAAATAAAATACCATCTAGTATGTTTTTGAGTCTTTTGTTAATTTTATTATACAGTAGAACCTCGATATAACAGATTTTAGGTATTATAATGAACAAAATATTCAGTCAAATATGAAAATTGTTTAAAACATCCTGTAACTATTATACATGCTTAAATCCAAGTGTCGCGCTTGTAAACAATATTTTCCGCATAATAATCACATTCAAGGCATAATAACGTCCTGCTCGTACATTAAAAAGCACTGACGTTTGCAACGCTGGCCGCTAATTCACACAGCTGCACAGCAGTTTAATTTGTTTACTCAAAGTGAATAGATGCATTTATTAGTCCTATTCAATAAGTTAACAATGGTTACAAGTAGAGGAAGGTGACCCTGGGTATCACATTATGACTGGAAGTGAAATAGCAGATGAAGTTAAGAAACAACACTCCCAAAAATAAAGTTATCAGTGATAAGATCGCATTTCGACGATCTAATAACATTTATTGACTATTCGTCAGATAACGAAATTCAACTGGGTATATTACACGCATTTTCATAATTATAATAATTTAATAATATTTAATATTTTCGAGTTGTTTATAAAAAAACAGCAAACTTCAAAAGTGCAATCAAAACATGATTCTTTTTTCAAAGCAGAATTACCGAAAGCAAGCGCATCGACATTCAACATTAACAGGTATATCTAGATATATCATCTGAAGACGAATAAACAGGATTTTGTTTTGTGTTTTTATATAACGGACTTTCGGCTCCAACAGACACCCCCTCACCTTGATGAATCCATCATATCAAGGTTCTACTGTAAATCTATTAAAATTATCATCTATGTCTCTGGCAGGGAATGTTTTGAGTGGCTCCCAGTCCATTGCTAACGGTTTCGCTCAATATTTTATGTCTGTCTATTCTAAAGCTCCTTCGATATTGCCCACACCTCACCCGGATAGTATTTTATCTTCCTGGCCAGTACTAGATATTGGTCTTCTGGGTGAGACTGACATGGTGTATGCTTTCTCTCGACTATATCCAAAATCCTCAGTAGGTCCTGATGGTATCCCCCCTTGTATTTTAAAGGGCTATGATAAGTTGTTAACTGACCCCCTACTATAATTATTTAATATCAGCCTAAGTACTTCTGTCTTCCCAGATTGTTGGAGCCTAACCCGTATTAGTCCGGTGCACAAAAAAGGCTCGCGCTCTGAAATAATAAATTTTCACCCGGTGGCTGTTCTATCTGCACCAGCTAAATTATTTGAGTCTATTTTGCATAGGTATATTTATAAACATGTAGACGGTCACTGACTGATGCTCAGCATGGATTTCGATCAGCTCGGTCAACAGTTACAAACCTTATGACGTATACTGAGTACATATCTCATTCGCTGAACGTAAATTGTCAAGTGGACGCAATTTATACAGATATGTCAAAGGCTTTTGATTGGGTAGATCATGATATTCTCATTAAAAAATTAAGTGCAGTAGGTGGATCTATAAATTTTATCAACTTCTTCAAATCTCACTTTTCGCATCGCTGTCAATATGTGGAGTATGCAAGGTGTAGATCTGACGTCTTTCAAACTTATTCAGGTGTTCCCCAAGGATCAAATCTTGGCCCAATTATGTTTCTTAAATTCATTAATGACATTGTCAATGTTATAAATTGAATCCAGTTTTTACTCTTAGCAGACGATTTCACAGTGAATTAGATTGTCACATATTACAAAATAATCTCAATTAAATTGAAATTTGGGCGAAAAAAAATAAGCTCGAATTTAATACTGATAAATGTGTGTGTATTAGCTTTTCGAAATCAAAATCTCCAATTATTTTCAACTATAATATGTCAAATAGATAACTGAAGCGTCAATCAAAAGTTAAACATCTTGGCATATTGTTTGACTCACGTTTATCATTTCGCTCGCACATCACTTCTACGGCATTGCGTGCGAGCAAGCTTCTAGGTTTCGTCATGAGACAAGCCAAGTCATTCAAGAATCCAACTGTTTTACGTACACTCTATGTGTCGTTAGTACGGAGTATTCTTTAGTATGGCTCCATCATCTGGAGTCCTTATGAAGTTTCCTATAAGCTTGTTTTAGAGCGTGTTCAGAAAAAATTTCTTCGTCATCTCTATTTTAAAGTTTATAATTATTTTCCTTTTGACACCTTCTCAAACTAGTCTTTTCCGACTAACTTTCTTCAAGGCATGCTCGCCTTTCATTCTATTGAAGCTCGTAGGTCACTTCTGCTCTTAAAGCATTTTTCCCTGCTCTCACGTGGTATCATTTTCAATCCCGATATTCTAGAAAATTTAAATTTTTAGGCACCCGTCAATTACATGCGTGGTCACAGCCATGACCTATTTTGGGTGAAAGCTGTTTCCTCATGTCAGGCTCACCAGGCACCAATAGCGAGGGCTGTGCGGTTGTTCAATGCACTCCCTAGAGATGTAGATATTTTTGGTGATCCATTATTATATTCTGTTTTTTAAATTCTATTTTATTGTTTAATTTTGTACTTTTTGAATCATTGTTGTTTTTTTTTAATTTTATTTCTTTTGTATAGAACTATTTTTGCTTTATTTTTTTCTTCCACTTTGTTTTTTCTGATTTTCCGAACTGATTACTTGTAATTTTTATTCTAAATGTCATGTTGTGAACGTCCAGAATTAATACAACATAATCTCCTTGGAGCTCAATACACTTGGTTAGACGTTTCTCAATTTTTTTTAAACCGTCAGAAAAATAAGTTTTCGGAAGGTCCTCAAAATAAGCATTTGTCCGATCGATGACTTCTTCATTTGAAAAAAAACGTTGTCCACTTAGCCATTTTTTTAAGTTTGGGAAAAGGAAAAAGTCACTGGGGGCTAAATCTGGCGAATACGGTGGGTGGTCGACCAATTCGAACTTCAATTCTTCAATTTTAGCCATTGATCGTAAACATGTGTGAACACGGGCATTGTCCTGATGAAAGAGGATTTTTTTCCTGTTTAAATGAGGCCGTTTTTCTTCAATTTCGTTTTTTAGCTGGTCCAATAAAGATGCATAATAATCCCCTGTTATTGTTTTTCCTTTTTCCAAATAGTCAACGAAAATAATTCCACGTGCATCCCAAAATACAGTAGCCATAACCTTACCAGCTGATTTTACGGTTTTCGCCTTCTTTGGACATGGTTCGCCTTTCGCAATCCACTGCTTTGACTGTTCTTTCGTCTCGGGAGTATAGTGGTGTATCCATGTTTCATCTACAGTCACAAAGCGACGAAAAAATTCATCCGGATTGCGTTGCATGAGCGACAACAGGGCTTTAGAGGCCACCACCCTATTGCGTTTATTGTCGACTGTGAGCAAACGCGGCACCCATCTTGCAGAAATATTTTTCATGCCCAATTTGTCATGTAAAATAGAAATGACGCTACCTTTTGAGATCCCTGTAACCTCAATTATCTCACTCAACTTTAATCTTCGGTCACCATATCGTGGATTTTATTGATCATTTCTGGTGTAGTCACCTCTACAGGACGTCCTGAGCGTGGTTCATCCTTTGTTGATGTACGACCACGTTTAAATTCATTTAACCAGTTATAAATAGTTGCAAGTGAAGGAGCAGATATGCCGTGAACTAAATCCAACTCATTTTTTATTTCCTTTGCTGTTAACCCTTTTATATTAAAATGTTTAATAACAGCTCTAAACTCAATTTTCTCCATTTTCCATTTTTCTATTTTCCACAAGCAATTTTTTTTTTTAAATGTACGAGAAACACACAACAACCCGACCAATCTGATTGAAACTTCGCAGCATACTGAATCGGTAGTGCCGCTGCATGAAAACAAACCGCTTACAGTACTAGTCGCGCCACCTGTCGGCTTTTCTAAGGACTTATTGACCCACCCTCGTAAATAAAAAATAAATAAATAAACATAATATTTTTATATTTCATACAATTATTTTCCTTTTCTGTGTTAAATAAAAAGGTCAAGAGATAATAATTGTAAATTATTTATTAGAAAAAATACATAAGAACCTTTATGAAAATATCATTTTAATAATAAAATTAATTATTTGTACAAAAATTGTGTAATACATTCACATTTTTTAATTCAAAATAATTTTTATCTTTATTATTTTACATGGAAAAAAATCTTGAGGCAGAGAAAGGGGCTGCCTTCATGCCAAGGTCAACAAAAGTTGGAAGGTAATTTTATTAAAATATTAGCCCAGGCGCGCACGGGTGACTTTTGTCACGGTGTCATTTTAGTCGCTGTCACTGTCTTCCAATCGAGCGCGCGCACGGGTGACTAAACTGGCACCCGTCACGCTTTCATTCTAGCAGTGGATTTCGAAGACGCAGCAGTGATTTGTGCTCTTATAATCAGACATAGTAAAAATCCACGAAAGAGACGTTATTGGGTACGTCCCATTAGTAATGAGAGGCTACTCAAGGGAAAGTTTTACACTTTATACGAGGACCTCCGAACCTATCCTGTCTTTTTATTAAACAAAACATAAAAGAATGGTGAAACCTAATATAATTTTTTTCATTCATGTATATTAAAGGCGAATTATAATAATAGTAATAAAAAAACAACTGTAACAGTAGGTGAGTACCCATTAAGTTCGTACATAGATGTGTACTCAGTGCCACTTCAAGAGAAATAGCGCCTGTACACATGCATGGATTTACTTGCACCAATAGTGTGTATTTTAAACTATCGCGATAAGAACTGTTTACACGTAAAAGTGCTGACTGTCTTGCCAATCTCTTTTTTCAAGAGTAAGCGAACCGCGATGTTGTCATTTTATGGTACTATTTGACAAGTTGTGAAAATCGGTTAACCTCAAAATGAGTCTCGGTGTAGTTAGTTGTTTTTACCGGCAAGTTCGCTACTATCGTTCAGATACGGTCCAATTGTCACGTGAAAATTCAGAAGCACGCATACAATCTTGCAATTTGCACGATAATACATGTTTACACATGCATTTTGTGCTACGGTCGTGATAATACGTACTGTCTGCAGTAAATCCATGCACGTGTAAACGGGGTATTAGAGTGACATTGAGCAAGAGAAAACGATGCAATAGGCTTCGTGTGAGAGCAGCCGGAAATAATAATGGTAACAATATTAAATTGACTCTCAATTAATAAGTAAAATAAATCGCAATCTGATCAATTTGAAGATTAGTTGTTCCACTATAGTAGCCGGAATACTTTGGGTTTTTGAGGTGCCCTAATACGTATTAACCCAGGACCTCTTCAAGAGTAAATCTGGCACTATATAATAAATGAGTGTATATTATTATAGGTAAATTATTTCCCTAAGTATATTTTAATGGTTGTGTACTAAATATGTGTTCACAATGAAACCATCAACAATCATGACTCTCGCTTTGCAGCATCTCGATGCGGCGATAGAGCACTTCCATCTTTGTTTACCGTTCATTGATTGTCTTTGAAAGCAATACGTGTAATCATGTAACTTCAGCATTTTTCGTCCTTTTTTCGATACTATGAACATGGCTGCAATTAAATAAAAAAAAAAAACAATAGTTAAATCATTGACTTATATCATAGAGTATCGTATAAAATCCCAATATTAAAGTGGTCAGTACACAGTGGCGAAGGGTGGAGTTAGGCTGTTCTATCTGACATAAATAGTGCACACTAAACTTTGTCAGTCAAACGTATTTGATTTCATTGAACTAAGACTACAATGTGTAGATAATGTTTGTTAGTTTTGAATATTCAATTAAACCCTGCTTAATTCGAGCCATAATAAATAATAGTCAAAACATCGGTGTCCTTATGTACGCGCATTAGAAGTTATACTTCTTTGGCGTAACAAAACAAAAAAAAACTTGTGATAAACTAGATTCTTTGACTAGCTCTTAATTATCTGGTTAAATTACACACTCAAGAAAAAGGACCGCTTATTGGAACGCCGTTGGTTTATTTCTATACACTTTAACTTATATTACTAAATTTATTATATAATGGTTTCTCGTTGTTTTTATTTTTAAAGTACCAACTGTCACTCTGACGTTTAATATTTTGTTTTGTTAATTATTTATAAATTTCAAATGGCCGACAATAATAAATTCGCTGCCTAGGCAACGGAACAATGCTAAACTATAATATTATACTGTATAATCGTCATGATTGCAGTATCATCTTGTGGCGTAAAGGTAGTGCGTTCGGCTGATAACCGAACAATCGGTGGTTCGAATCCAATCGAGTGCGTTTTTTTTCGTGTGATAAAATAAATTATGTGTTACATGTCACACGCCAAAAATACACTCTGATCTGATTTCCTAAACGCGCCAAAAGAAGTATAACTTCAAAAATATTCGTTTATCTATAAAATATTTTTTATCGATTATGGTTTGGTGTTTAGGCAGGCCTCTATTAATTTTAAAAAACTAACCAACATCATCTGTAATATGTACCAAAAAAAATGAACAAATGAACATGACTGAAAAAGTGTACACTATTTTTGTCTGATTGCCCATAGCATATCGAAACAATTATGGTTTGTTTTATTTTGTTAACTGTCAATTCATGGTGGAACTGCATTGTATTGTTGTTTTTGTTTAATAAAACGCAATTATTTTATAGTACTTATTCCACTTTAATTTATTATTTCTATCGCTTTGAATTTTGTTTGATAAATATTGTTTTAAAAAAAAAATGTATTCAGTTGAAAATGTTCCACTGAGGCGGACGAAACCGGTCCTAATATATTAATTAAAGTGGAATAAGTACTATAAAAAAATTGCGTTTTATTAAATAAAAACAACACTTATGGTTTGGTTTAGGCACAGTTTAATTGATTTTTTTTAAAACTAATCAGCACCATCTGCAATTTGTATTTAGTTAAATGAAAACAAATAAGTATCTTTAGTGTGCACTATTTATGTTGAATCTTAACAGTCTACCCTCGCCACTGGACTATGCAATGATCACCCTTATTGCAATGTTGGTACCTCCTGTTCATTTTTCAATTACATACTGTGAAGGTCTGAATTGTTCCTATATGCATATTTTTGCTGATGAGTGATGTGTTTAATGCAGGATCGGATTCAAGTCATAAAAACCACTAGGAGTGTGTAGGAAACTGTGTTTATTTAAAGAATAACAGTGTATAATTTATTGCTGATTAAAACGGTGGCTGTTCGCAGATATCACCTTGTTGATAAACTCGATAAGAATGTAATTGTAATGGCACGCAGAAATCTTCTCCACGCCACTGCACCTCTAGCACCGGCGGGGAGAGGGGAACCTGCCAGCTGACGGATATCCTCCAGATACAACGTTGCAACTTACTGCAGTTGGCAGAGCTCAGAGGGACTTGTAAGAGCTGGACATAAGAATTTCCGCACGACTTTACACAAAAAATCTTAATTTCAACTTAAACTAAATTAAATTTTATGGCTTGAATCTAGTTATTAAGTTAGTATCACATTACACATTAATATGATATTTTAGTCAGAAACAAAAGAAGAAGACGATTTATTACTTAAACTTTTACCGGTAAAAAACAGAATGATTGGATTACTTACTATATTGGTCAATGTTTTTTATTATAACACTCGATGAAATGATTACATGTGACATTTTGCTTCCAAAAGAGCTTGCACTCCTACAACGGCAACACGTCACAACGGGTGGTGGGTAGGTTAACCATCAGACTTTTCGATACAGAGTGACGCTCTTATCCCAGTGCGACCTCATGCATAGCTAACCACACCTTATAACTTACGCAACAGTACCAAGAAAGTAAACAGTATATATTGGGCATATCAAACTTCAAATTGTAATTAATCCATAACATGATATCGAGACTTATCAACTTTTGACAGTAACTCCACGTTATATCCAATTGATATTTTATGTGAGATGCTATGAACCCATTGCATAAATCAGGCATACGTGGATAGCGATCTAGACTATCAGTTAATTTCCTCATAATTAAGTAGGGGGCAGGTATCTAAATCGGTAAAGCATATTGGCCAGAATCCGATGGATACATATTATTTGAGTCCAGTCCAGTACCATATTTTTTTCAAGATTTTTTCTAATATGTATGTTTCTGAGGTGTAATGAAGTATGCTATATTTATATAAGTATTGTGAATGATTCGTTGAATAAAAAAATAGTTTTATATAGTAACTATTTTATATACTATTATATATTGTGTTAAAAAGTATTTTAATTAATTAATAGGTACCTATCGAAAAACATTAGTAAAAAGGTAAATTACCATATTCAATCTAAAGCGCAGCATATGGTCTTCACAAAGTTGAAGTTGTATTAACAGATCTTTGTTTTTACGAGAATGGATGTTAGCCACATCAGGTCAGAGACATTAAAAAAAACTTCATAAACTCAGTGTTAGTTGAATGGATTCAGCTTAATAAATATAACCAAGTTTTTGTAATGTATGACAAATACCTTGGTCTATTGTTTGGTACTTGGCTCATAGTTAAGGGAAATTACGGTACCTATATAAATCTTTCTTATCGTATGTCAAAATCAACTATCACTTTTGGTTTGTATTTTAAAGTTCTACTTTGGCATAAGTATTATGTTAGTTATCAATTGAATAATTCTGAATGTATTAGTCGCTACCTTTTTGCGCTGGCTACCAATTTGCTCAACAATACTGCTTACTAAGGGTATTATTATTATTATTTTTAAGAAGACAAACATTCCCGGGTCACGAATAATCTGACAATATTCGAAAATCTCTTCATCTTTATCAATATAAGCGTATGATGTTGCTTTACAATGATAGAGGACTTAGCCAGCCGAGGAATTGAACTTACGCCGCCTGGGTGGAAACCCGACGCATTTGCAAACTCAGCCATTGAGGCCCTACGTTTGGTGTGAAACATCAGCAGTTTTTTACCACCAATGCCCAAGTCCACGCTCTGACTGAGTTTACTGAAAGACGTAATTTAATAAAAGGTGCCATGGGAGAGAAAGGCACGGAGACTTAAATGATATATAAGATACAAAAAACAAAGCTAAAATAATACTGACAAACAAAATTATGTGAAGAGGTCTTCACGTCCGCAATAAGACACCGCAATTTTTTTCTGAATTACTTGACAATAAAAACCCTAAGTTTGATAGAAAAATAATTGTTCTACGCTTAGAAATAACCAAATCACAGTAGTTTTGCCGATTTTCAAAGTTAGCGATGGCCATCTTGAAATTACCCACTTTCGGTTATCAGATTTTTTTCTGTCGATCAGTACATCTAGTAATGAAAAAAACCGTTCACAGACCTTTTATTGAAATTTTCTCAAGTTATGTGGCTTTTTTTACTAAATTGGCCCGTCTATATAGGATTCTACAAAGTAAATGCTACTTTAATCAACAAATTATATTATGACATCCATAATATCGTCTATTCAATTCAGAACTATCCTAAACGCCAAATCATAAAATGTGCAGGAGAGCGAAATTTAGAAATTACGAACATTTAATTCGATTTTAATTCTGTAATATCGAAATATTACAAAAACAAAATTGTGTTTTAAATTACAATTATTTTGAAGAATTGTTTCCAATTTCAAATTTATGAAAAATTCAATACATTCGCAAATAATGGCGTTTAGGATACTTAAGGGCACACATGCTTACCTAGAGTTTCTGTTTTTTCATTTAAAGTTGAACTATGACATTGAATACTAGGTATGATTTTTAAAGTGAAAGTGATATTATGTTACATCTCTTTTACGCATGCTAATATGATTAAAAAGTTTTTCTTTCTCTTTCTGTCACATTCGAATTTGATTACCAAAGTTTAAACATTTACTATGCGTATAAGCTGACGTGCTTCGTCGTTTACAAATTATAACATGAATTTAAAAAATATATGTATTTATAATATTAAATATATTTTATAATGTACACAGATTTTTTTAACAACTATATTATATATACTTTTATTTATTTGTCGCATATTCAAAATGTTCTTGCTATATTAAAATCTTTTTTTTAGCCGGCCAAGTAAATCCGTATTTTTGGCCATAGACTAATAGAAAAAACTCTCTGCTGTCAGATTATGTTGATAGCAAATTGCAAGATACCTAACGTAGGATTTGTGTTTTATATCAGGAATAAGAAACACTATCTGTAAGTACAATATTATGTTATTTATTACTGTAGTAGTATTCTGTGTGTTTTGCATATATTATTCAAGTGTTAATTTATTGTTTTCTTAGTCTACACATACTTTCAATGTTTCATAATTCCGACTACTTTTTTTGAGGTTAGTTGCGTGGTTAGTTTGGAGGTTATTGCGAGAATGCCTGTGATTTCATATTTATTTGTTTGATATAATCTAAGGCGTTCTAGTTGTTATTAAACATGTTACCTACCTGATTACTTTATTTTAGTTAATCAATCTTTTTTGATGCTTTGTATTATCACTAATCCGTTTTAATTACCATTCTTCAAACAGTCGCACACTATAAAAGATTAAAAATCACACTATTAACAGTTCATATTATGTTTTTTGCAGATGGAGAAAATGTCTACCGAGATCTTTGCTTGTCGACGGTTTCATATGAATAAGATGGAATGAAATAAATCTTTTAATTAATAATGAAATAAATCCGACTTTCGGCGTAGGATTCGAACATGGCGTGATTCATATAATATTATTTATGACGTAGACCATCAAGCATATATACCCATTTTATAGATTTAATAGTACAATTACAAAAGGTAAATATAAAGTGACTAATGTTTGTAACCTATAGCTATATCTATCTCGCATACATATTTAAAAAATAAAACAATTTTATAATTACATTTTTGCACTAAATTTATTATCGATAATGATATAAAAGTTGCTAAATTAATTCATAATATTATAAAATATAATATAATTTTGCATATCAGTTACTTGTATCATATCAGGTATGTCATTTGGTAGAGCTTACTCTCCCAAGTCTTTTCTTTTTCATCCTCAATATCACTTTGATATTAGAAACATTGTCTTTCTAACACCATTTCAAAGACTTTAAGTTTTCTAGATGCTGTATATTAATTCTTCTCTTCGGCTATATTTGCATCTTAGTTGCAGCATATGGATACAATGCGGCGCCTCCAAGAATCTCTGTCACTCTAGTTTTTTTGCATCGTTCCAGGTCATACTAGCAGCCCGTAACTCCGCCAGATATGCTATATAGATAGTATTTAGCGGCCATCCAGGACGCCGGAATCCGGTTGGCTTGAAGAACAGGCAAACCAGATTGGGATTCTCTTCAGGCACTCGCAGCACGTGGCCGGGCCAGGTACAAAGTTGCGTATTCACTCTCAACGTGATGCGAGGCTATTTGGTGCGTTCTTTTATCTCCCGTTACTTCTAAAATTACCGCACACCCAGTATCCGTCGTAAACATCTGTTCTCGAAGCTCAGTATACGGTTGCTCGGAGCCTTTGTAAGGTGCCATGACATAAAAACTAGTAAGATATTTAAAATAGCTGCTAGAATGAATACATTGTTGAAAGGAAATGAAAACTGATAATATGATATATCAATTAATTTGTCCATCTGAAGTTGTAGATATCAGTTAATAATTATGTGTTATACCAGTAATTAAATGCTGACTTCAAATGAAAATTGACAATTAAATATTGAAATAATATATTACCAGTTTTGATTTTTTTAAGTACTATACTATATCCATGGTTCATATTACAATGTCATAGTAAAACTTAGAAGAATAAAATATGTCGTAAGACGAAATCAATCTTGGGGTTTTAATATAAGTTAAATAAATAGTACACAGCTAATTTGTTATTACTTTGAATACATGCCATGTCTTTACATCAATAAAAAACAGAAAAACAATTTAATAATGTATAAATATTTATATAAGACTTAACAACGTCTAGTTAGACATCTAGTTAGACACGATGACCTCCATTTAATTTCCTCTTATTTTAAAATTCACCAAGATATATCCTAATAAGTAGGTAAGTATATTACATTTGTACATATAATAAGTAAATCAAGAACTTAACATAAATAATTATACTGTAAAATTAAATTACAATTGAAGCAGTATATATGGACCCCACAGAGTAATTAACAATATAATAATTTATATAATTATATCGGGTATATACTATATTGACACATTTTAATGAAGTCTATTTTTCTTGGTACCTACGTTCAATGATAAATGTTGTTTTATATTGTAACATAAACAATGGTAATATGCATTGATCTTTCTGATTTTTAAACTGTGATATCTATTTTATATATCTATTGATTTCTATGTGTATTATTGATACATTATTTATTTCAAATACAATAATTTCAAAACTAACAGTAAATAATATATAGAAAGCGTCATGTTGTTTAGTTGGAAAATCTACTAGGAAATTCCATCCAATCCAAATTCAATTTTTACCAGGTGGGTACTTGTAGGTCAGTTATTTTTGGAATAAAATGAATCCCTTAAAAAATATGAAATAAGAATAGAATGATAAATATTTGTGAAAATTTACCAAATCAACATGTTTAACGTGAATATTTTCACACTAAAATAATAAATATTGTTAAGAAAATATACACAAACAGTTCATTCAGAAGTTATGACGTTTAAAAGATCCCGCGAGTTAACTCGTGCGTGGCACTGATCAGTTATGAGGTGATATCAGTTATAATCATTTATGAGGAATGGTTATAAGCCATTGGCACAACCAATTTGGTTTTTGACCTTGAGAACAAAATGTACTTTTTACACGGAACCAAAACTCACGGCTGCAGAGACGAATGCTTATACAAAATATGGCACAGTGGAATCGCCAGCAAGATCTGCAGGTATCATTATTTAGATGTAAGTATACATATTATTTTGAATTTCATAAAATTACACTCGTTCTGGGTGTCTCGTAACAGTAAACTATATTAGTAAATTAGATATATCTTGATGAACTATAAAATAGTGATGTAATATAGACTTGTTGAAAATATATTAAGCATAATAAAATTTAAAATAAAAATTTAGAAATTCAGCCTTTCTGGTTCTCTAATATTCATAGATCTACTGGTTCTGGGATCTACTATTTCTGGCAGTAGACAATTCATATAAAAGTGATATATCTTTTTTTCAATCTTTTCAATCCAAAATGTCTCGTCTTTTTTGATTAATTCTATTTTAACAGGAAAATTATGTCCCGTCCAAACTCCAAATAAACAGACATCTTTCTTAGTAATATGAAGCTGCCCCTGAATCTGGAAGTACCAATCGTGATTTTTATCTATTACCATATTTCTGTCTTTATCTACTTTCCAAAATTTAATTTTTTTCTGTACAATAGCTTCATCTGCACTTATTCCAGCAGCTGAGAAAGGACATTTTATTTCAATAATTGTATCATCATCGCTGATGCCATCTGGCGTTGCACCGATAAAATCATACACATCATCGATAAACAATCCACATCTCTCAATCTTAATCCGTTCTTGTACACTAAGCTGTTGTAAAGCTATTGATTCATTTTCTTTACCATATTTTACCGCTTTCACGTTGGCTAATGATTGGCTATATAATAAACGTTTTAGCAAAGGCCCAAATTTTGTATTTTCTCGCCGCTTACACACCTTACCAAAAACAGAGGCAGTAAGAAGGTTTCGTCGCCTTTCTAGCCATTCTGCACATTCAGATTGTAATACGGTGCGTCTTTCTATATCCCTCCTCTCATAGTTTGTCAGTTTGAGTTTTTTCAAAAAAGTTTCTTTTAACAATTGATATTGATTTTTGTCCATATCAGGTTTTTGGCAACTCTCTCCATAATCTGGATTAGATAAAGGAACAGTATGTATTGGTTTTCGCCAAGATTTTCCTATTTTTTTTTTATTTATTTTCAACCTTCTTGATTCTAAGCGATTTATGAAGGCTTTTGGGCTATTTTTATAAACTTGTTTTTGAATTGTGCAATGTAACTTATTTGTATTAAATGCGATTACCGCCGCTGCACATCGTCCCATGTACGATTGTCTTTGAGAGTAGTTAATTCTCTTGCCGCCTACAAATTTTGCAATCATGTTATTAAAAGATTCTGAAATATTAGTAGAAAAATTATAAATTAAACTTTTTGAATTTAGCACCAAACGAGAATTATATTATTAATTGAGAAAATAGACTGCATTCTTTTAATGCTGGTACATAATTTACATCAAGCATGTCCTCTGTATTTGGTTCATTTGTACAAAAATATGGTAGACAAGAAGTATGGTCTCCAAAAACATGGTGCGGTCCATTAAATAAATCTTTTTTCAGAGCGATAACCTTTTCTTCGAAAGTACTATCTTGTAGTTTTCTATACTTGATTGCACCTATGACGGCTTTCCGCAGACGTCTTTTTCTTGACGCAATGATTTTTCTTACATTCAAGGGATATCTTGTGTCTTTGGTTAATGCCTCTATTTTGCCACAATAATTTCTAATTAAATGGTTTTTACATTCAACTTTCTCGACAGTTACATTCGGATAAGGGTGACAATCAAGAATTTTTTTGTATGTGCTGGAATCTCCATCAGCAATCAATTTTGAATAAATCAATCCATGTGTATTAATAGATTCTTTAAAGCCTTCTAATATTGCTGTAGATTCCATTCCACCTGACGGACCGGTATAATTTAAAAAGCATTTATGTTGTTGAGCAGGGATATTTTTATTTTTAGCTTTGGCGCACAAATCGCAATATTTATTTTTCACTGACATGTACAAAATCTTTCCGGTTCTTTGACCAATGATCGTGGCAGCGCCAGATGCTGCGGAATAATTGCATCTGTATGAACGTTTCGACCAACAGCCGTCTGCAACAACTGATATCATGGGAATACCAGAAGAATCGACGTCACCATTTTCGATTGCAAGTTGTCGCTCTTCTTTCGCAGCGTTTTCCATACTCTTATTTTTGGTTTCTTCAAACCACTCGTACACCTTCTGTTGACTCTTTCTGTATGTTCTTGCTGTAATCGATGGTACGTCAATTGCTGAACACATTTCTTCCAGATTTGAAAATCCACTGCCGATACTGATTATACTGGATACAAATGCGTCACACAGATTCATTTTGTTTTTGTTCATTTCAGTGGTATATAATTTTAATTTTTTACCACAAAGTTTACATTGAATAAAAAATGTACTACTAAAGTTATCCCGATTTTCCCCAAAAATTTCTAAATGTGATAAATTACAATTAAATGGAGAATCATGGTGGCTAATTAATTGAAGTTGTTGGAAAAAATATGAAAAGTCTATAATTCTACGGCCTTCTACACGGAATTTAGGGCTTGAATCTTCAATTTCATTTTCTATAATAAATTCTTCGTGTTCGTGTTCAAATGTGGGATGAAATTCTGGTTCAGGTAGTATGCTTTGAGGATTTCCATGCTCAGGCATAGTCTTCGGCAATATATCAATACTATAATACATTCAAAAATATTAGTTTAGTAGATAGTTAACAGAAAACAAAATGTATAGCTGCTATTAATTATTGTACCAGATTATAATTTTTGTCACAGACACACTAATTTCGAATAAGACATGGCACAAACATAATATAAAAATAATATAAGTACAAATGATCATTATACTTAATTGTGTGTATTAATAAGTAATACGCAAAACTTCCTTTTGCAAGATAAATAAATATTGTGAACCAAAATTTTCTGTGAAATGTGGTTTTTTCAACTATGTATAATTATGTCAAATTATAAAATAATAATTTCAAACCTTTGTGTTTTTAATGTATTAATATTTCCATCTTTTCTCCTACGTCTTTTTTTGGAACTTCCAGCCATCGGATAGTGAGTTCGTGGCATTTTTTGTAAGTACAATCGATATAAATAATTGTGATAATATTGTTAGGTACCTATGTCAAAAACCGAGGATGAAAATTTCGCATTCCCGCTGAAATAAATGACGTTCATAGTATTGCCAGGCTAAACTTTCGAAATTAAAGTTAGTTTTTTAAAAAAAAATTACATTGGAAAATATTATGTAAGTACAGGCATCCATTATTATGTTATTTGATGAAAGTATTCTTTAAAATCATCTGTATTATTATAATCTCGCAAATTCATAATTTAGTAAAAGTTAAATTTTCTGTAATATAAACATCAGTAGGTACCTAACCTATGTTGATTCATAATTTTGGCTAAGTAAAAAATATAGATATTTTTACTTCGCGATGTGTTTGGGGTGTTCTAAATTATGTAAGTATGTTTAATAACAAATGTGAAATTCGTAAAACCTCATAAGTATTATTTATTAAATAAAAATAGTAAAACTAATAGTAGATACAAATGGTGAAAAACTTCATTCTCTTATTTACTAAAATATCAATTCAATAATATTTTAGTAGATATGGCAATACTGGACGACCCGATATATGTCACTGAAATAAAATAAAATCTATCACAATTTATAAAATACATACCTACTACAATCATAATTATTTTGAATGTAGAGGGAGATAGTTATAGAAAGGGACAGAAAACTGATTGCTATGTTGCAATATTAGGCAAAATAGATTGCAACAGTGTTAAAAATTATAATGTATGATTTAGTATGACATAACGTAGAATTGACGCAAATACAAATTTCTTCAGATTTTTTTTTGTTTTGTCCTCAAATGTCAAAATATGTTTTCCTTTTGAATAATATGTTCGAATTTGTGTTTGTTTCGCCTATTTTTGTGTTCAATTTGTAGCATTCACTTTTATAAACATATTTTTGTACAATACTTGTGTGTTGGCGTATTTTTTTGGTCATATAAAGTTAAAATAATACCAGCTAAAGATTCCATACATCATACACCAATTCGCAGGTGGGTCTGGCGGATATCAAGATGGTCGAATATTTCGTGGAAACAGTTGTTTTAAAAAGGTCTCTATTTAGTATTATAAATTTATAACTAACAAGATATTTCATCATTTATTCAATGATTAATGATAAACCTTCTGATACGTAGCTTTATATTATTTCGTATGTCTATAATTGTAGCATATTTAAATAACAAAATGTCCACTCGCTTCCATTAGATTTAGAACCAATAGAAACTGCAAATATTATAATTATACTGAATATATTTTACTACATTATGTTTTATAACATTACAACTATCTATAATAAATCGTTTGAGATAATAATTAAGGGAAAAATTTGTCATCATCACAGCCTATTAATGTCACAAAAATATGGCTTCGTTCTCAATTATCACGTTTCACGGTTTCAAAGAATATTATTTTACGTCATAAAAATACTTTATGTAGTTATCAAATGTTTTACATAAATATTTGACGATGAATAAGCTTCATAATGATATAAATAGTTTTTCTACAAATCTTACGTACTATTCAGGCTTAACCTCTGAAAATACCAGAAAATAGCTGACATGGAACACCTTCCCCCTTAAGAAGTAGCATGAAAATTATTGTTTCTTGAATTCAATATAATCCTATGCATTTAGGATAGTACAGAAGTGACAGTTTTCACATTTTCGCGATAATTTTAACTTCTAAACAAGGCCAATTCTGCAGCTGGCTGTATTATTGTTTTTTTTTCTTTTTAAATATTAGAACAACTCAATTTTTTGGAAATTTTATTTTCAGGAAAAACATAAAATTGACATCCATGTTAAAAATGTTGACATTAATGATGCAGATGTGACCAACTATTCGGTCAAACTATATTGTTTTTAAATTTTTATAAAAATCGTGGTATGTAAATTTTATGGCCTGTGATTCGCAGAGACTCAACAAGTCTTTTTTTTTGGTCTGATATCGGCAACGCTGATTTATATAATTTTTCAGGATTGATCTCCGCGTCTGGAACAGGTTGTCTTAAAGATTTACAGCAGTGTCCGTATAGGTTAATACTTTTAAATTCATCATCAAAGTTTTCCTTGACGAAGATGTGTCTTGGCTCTGCTTTTCTATATTGAATCCACTTTAGATTCAACCAGTTTATCTTAGTTCCATCCGTCGCGATGGTCCTATTTTTAAAAACTTTTTCCGTGACTGAAGAAAAATTTAAAAAATCTTCCCACCCCATTTCTTCAACTTTATAAGGGGCCCCCTTTCGTCGTGCTAAGCGTACTGCAGCATACCATCCTGCTGGCACATAAATAGGGGTGTCTCGAGAAGCTTTTTCAATGGCGGAGTGTACCGAATCGCATTCCATTTCGGCATGACCTGACTGATTTTCTGATTGATTACTTCCAAGTGTGGTATTTTTTCGAGAGCCCAAAGACAAAACATTGCCATATTTTGGTTACGATTCTGTCCAGCTGCTGTGTCAGAGTATAAAACAACTTCTTTGGTTGTAGTCGGCAAATTGCTTAAAAACTTTCACATGCAACTCGCCGTTTCTGCTGATCCCTTCTTGCTGTCAACTTCGCTCCACATGTAACAAACAACCTCCCTGTCTTTCAAACTGTATAATGTGAAATTAAATACTTGCAGTTTTCTCTTGTAGTACAGTTTGCCCACTTTGAGGTTTGGTGTTTGGAACTCAATTCCCGCAGTTTGCAAATTTCAGGTGCAAAGTATTCTAAACGCCGCGAGTTGTTACAATAACTAATAAAAGACAATCCTATGCACTTATGATTTTTAAGAAGTGAAGAATTTGAACTATTATTACGTTTCAAGACTATCTTAGGGGTTTAGGATACTTTTGAACGATGAATTGTTAGTGTTTGGCGTTTAGGATAAAAAATAATTATTGAATATCTAAGAAAGTACGGCATTATTTGCATTTATGTTTATACAGAAATGTAGGAAATTTCATAGAAAATCGATTGATGTAAAAAAACGTATTTCGAAAAATTGGCATTTAGGATAGTTCAGAATTGAATAGACGATATCAACTCCGGTAGTTTGTGAATTCTAAAGGATAACAATCAAAATTCTTTTATTTTACAAATCGTTTATTAAAAACAAATTTAAAAATTAAACATGTATTTAAATTAACCTTATCCCTAAAGTTATACTAAGTAGTTATTAAAACATCTTACATCTAGATTAAAAGTATTAGGTATCTAAAACAATTAAAATAAAAATATGAAATAAAAAACTTTCATCCATGGAGAAAAAGATGACATGAAAACAATGAACACTTTTAATAAAACCTAAATATAGTCCAAGTAAGTAGGTATCTAAAACAATAATTAAAATAAAAAAAATATAAACCAAAACCGACAGTTTCCGACAGTTTGACTACTTATAACTGTCTGACTAGGATTTAACAAACTTTGATATGATTGTGGTGCATTTGATGTGAAAGGTCCAGGTTCAACGTTGATTTCTTTTACTTCGTATTCAATAACTTCTTTATTGTCTATATTTTCACCTACTATCTCGTCATCTAAATTGAGTTCAATTTCATCAAGACTTTTGCCCTTGTAGGCATCTTCATTTGCCATCTTTCATCAGGATGAGCAGTTTAGAGATTTTAGCTGTCTGAAAAATGTCGGCGAGTAATTGGTAAGACTTCCTATGGATTCCACTGGTATGGCCCATAAAATTAGCGAGCTATTCAATGTCATTTTCACTCATATTGAAAATTTGCTTTCTTAACCAGATTGAGGAAATTACCTTCGGGTTTTTAGCCCCACAGAGTTTGGCGTGTTTCTCTATTACCTTGTAACCACAAACCGTAGTATTACAATTCTTCTTCTTCTTCTACGATGGCGCTACAGCTCAAGTCGAGCCCTGGCCTCCTCCACCGCCGTCCTCCGCACGTCTTTTCCAGTTCCTGATTTTTAGCAGCTGGTTGGCGTCTTTTGTAATTTTATCACCCCATTGTGTGCGTGGCTTTCCCACTGGCCTTTTCCCCCCTGGGTTTACTTTGAGGATCTTCCTTGGTATCCGTGACTCAGGCATGCGCTGGACATGGCCTGCCCAGTTCAGCCTCTGGAGTCTTATGAAGGTGTATATCCGCCTCAGGATCTTTCTCTCAAAGCAGTCCACCATTTCAGCTGCTTTCATATTTAGCATGACTAGCACCTGTATGCAACGATTGTGCGTATGACGGTTTTATAGAGTATTACAATTCGGTTTAGCAAATAGAAATATATTATTATTCTCCACGTATTTATGCTGTGCTTCATTTAAAATCGTTAAGTCACTTTGAACATTAGACGAAAATAAAACAGGAACACCTCTTCCTCTTTTACCATGTATTACAACACATTTTTATTAGAATTTTTTCAGTTGCTGAAGTTGCAAACTCTGCATACTTATTTTCACAACTTTTGGAACTCATATAAGTATCCAATAGAAGACGCTGCAGTTCTCCTGGACGACGTCGGTTTAGCAGCAGAACTCGACAGTATACACTTTCCAATAAATCTATGTAAGCCATAACATCATTTTTACTTTCAAATAATTTACTTACTGCTTTTTTGCAGTATTGCTAAGATGGTTTTTCAATAACTTGAGGTTACTTGTAAGAGAAACTATAGTGATTTTATTCCATTTCTTCAGATACAAATCATCTGCTGGTTGAGAAGACACGTCAAACTTCCAATTAGCTTCAATGATTTGTATTTGTAATTTTAATGTTTGCATTAATTGCTAAATTGCAATATTGCTTTATAGATGTTCTTATGTTCATTGCAAACGTAGGGCTCAAGTATTTTTCTTCAGTTTCGTTGTATTTTGAACAATTTTTGGTGGCAGTCACTGTGAGATAATAATACTCGGGTATTAATGCACGGGACAAATCTGTTATGCTGGGTTTGATGTTTTTCATTTCGAGAAGTAGTTTACCGAGCTCTCGCATTTTTCGAGAAACCACGTTAATAAGATGTTTCTCTCTGTGAATTTTTAAACACTGTGAGCCAAAAGTGAAAATCAAGCTGTCTTTTTTAGAAATCAGAGATATCCGATCTGCTCTCATACGAGGAAATACTAATTCTTTTAGTATAGGATCAATTTTTAAATTCCTGATTAAAACATTTTGAGCCTAGGCCTGGGTAAACTTACCAGCATTATCATCGCATACTTTTCGATGTTTCCATAGTTGTTTCCTCAAATAAAATCCCAATAATTTCCCATTTTACGCAATTTGGAAAGTAAAACTTTTCTTTAACAGTACTTAACAGAGAAAACGTTTGGAAAGCACTGCCTTAGAGTAACCGAGGTAATAACAATTCACACTAATTTTAATAATTCCTTTGTTGCATAAAAAAATGACACTTGAGAAAATATTAAAAAGAAGGGTTCATTCAACATTTTTGCTTCTGTTCAAATATTTTGCTCCATTGATAAAATACTTTTACTATCATGACTATGTTCAAAGTTACCGCTTACAATTATATTGCTGAGAAGCATAATACTGGCTTTACAATTCCTCCTTGTACCAGTCGAACATTGCCATCTCTCTTTCCCAGCCTTCGAAGTCTTTTGATAACTATACGTGTAGTTGTTCAAGAGAAGCATTTTTCTGCCATACCGTGACATTATAAAACGAGCTAAAATAATAAAAAAAGCATTGTTATTGAGAACATAGAGACACAAAGCTGTAACAATTTCATTATGTGGGGTAAAATGAAAGTAAAATAGATATACCACTAATGAATGACGGTCCTTTTGTTTATCTTTCCATATTTTATTGAACCACGTCAACTTGTCAATGTAATTTTGTCTACAATTGTTTTACAATTAATACCTATTATTATTATTTATGCACCATACTTACAACATTTTTGCCAAATTTAATATGTAGGTACCAGTGGCGAAGGGTGGAGGTAGGCTTTTAAGATCCACCATAAATAGTACACATTTAACTTTGTCAGTCATACGTATCAGTTTTCATTGAAATAAGACTACAATTATTTACAGATGGTGTTGGTTAGTTTTTAAAATTCAATTAAACCCTGCGAAAACCATGCCATAATAAATAAGAGTCAAAAGAAAATATCGAAAATTATGCAATTAAATCATACATAACTTTGGACATTTTTTATAGATAGAATAATATTTGTTATCTATTATAGTCAGGGTTTAATGAATTTAAAAAAATGAACCTACAGTATGTGTAATAATATTATATAGGTATTCTTAATCCTGACACCCACGGTGGCCGCGTGGCTCAAGCGTTGGACTATCATGCCGTGGGTCTCAGGTTCGAATCCTGGGTCTGGCAAGTACACATATTGTTTTTCAATTTGTGCGTGAGTCAGGGTATGGACCTAATAGGTTGAGCAAGTGGCTGACATCCATTTCTCGTAAAAAAACAAAATCTGTTAATACAAACCTCTACTCTGTGGAGGCCCATATGATCCTATTAGGATCGGACATGGTCGGAAAAAAAAAAATCTTAATCCAACGAAAACAAATAAGTATGACTGAAAAAGTGTGCAAAATTTTGTAGTATCGGCCAAATATACCAAAACTATTATTGTTTGGTTTAGGCAGGTCATTAATACATTGGACTACATTGGACGCAAAAGACGCGCCTAGCGCGTATCGATTATGTGGCCATTCGATTTAATTAGCATGCTATTTAAATGTGGTAATTAAAAAGTAATTATCTAGTCAGCAGTCATTGTGTTAATATAAAAAAAAACTTATAGAGACAATTCCAGATGAGCAAGTTTAACATTTTAGTCGTTGTACACTGAATATGTGGATATAAGGTAAGTTTACAGTGCGCTCCCAAAAATGCTATTCCTTCCGAAAGCCATTGGAAGAATTTTTTTTTCTTATATCTGTGCTGTAATAATACTTAACCGCTTTGAGTATAAAATAAAACAATTTTAATTAGATACAAGAAATTTATTAGAAGGTGTGTTTTGGATAAAATAATTATTTTCCCATACTTTGATATGAAAGTTGACCCGATGTTCAGGGTTGTTCCGTTCTACTTTGATGATTGTGCATGAAGTTACCGCATAAAATGATGTCACCGTGAAGCATAACGTTTGCTTTACAACCAATTTTTCGACCGACTGCGCACTGCCATCGTTCTTTCCCAACCTTCGACGACCTTTGGAATCCATATGTGAAGTTATTTAACAGTAGCAGTTTTCCTCCATATCGTGATGTTATAAAATGCGCTAAAAATAAAATAAATGTCTTTACTAGGATGAGATAGTTTATAATTAGTCATAAATGACACTTAAACATTCATATTTTCAATTTTCGATGTTATACGGTACTTTTGAAGCACAGAATTATTGAACATCATATAATTTAGAAAAACACTTTTTGAGAGAGTATATTATAACCAATAGAAAAAATCTTTTTTGAAAAAAGTAAGCCACCCGGCCGGGAATCGAACCCTGCATCTCCTACGGGTAAACGCCCCAACCGGCGCATTTTATCCAATATGCTACGGTGTGACATACTAATAGCGACAAATTTAAACTATTGGTCATTTGAATACCTACTCATTAGCGTTCTTCGAAATCAAGCTACTTTGAGTACCAAAGTAGCTTGATTTCCATATTTTAAATTCAATGTTTCCATATTTTCTACATATTTCCATATTTTATATTCTATAATTACAAAGATTATAAATTATTATCACCATAGAAGAAATATATTGAATTATTTTACAAGAGATTTACTGATTTTAATGAGCTTCATAAAATTTGCAGTTTCTTATCATTACCTATGAATGAAAATAATGTCCAAAGTCTAACTCAAACCAGGCTTTTAGGTTTAATAGTAATTTAAATGAAAAATCAAATAATTTTACTTACATTATATTTATTAAAAGTAGATTCAAACAAATCATGTTACATTATGTTTTACATAGAATAAATATTTTAATTAATAGAATTTTTCCCATAGAGTTGATCAAACATTCAGTATTGACCTGATCTACTTTGATGATTGTGCACAAAGTTACCACATAAAACGGTGTCTCCGTGAAGTATAGCGCTCGCTTTGCAACCCTTTCTCCGACCAACTGAGCAATGCCATCGTTCTTTCCCAGTCTTTGTTGATCTTTGCAATCCATACGTGTAGTTATTTAACAGGAGCAGTTTCCCTCCAAGCCGTGATCTTATAAAATACACTAAAAATAAAAATGAAAACATTATTACTAGGATAAGACAGTTTATCATTTAGTCGTAAACAACAATTTACTCTTGTAACAAGTAAAATTATTGAAGATATATTTTGGTATATCGGCACTTTTTCAAATTATTATCAACACAATATGCATTATACATTTAATTTAATTGTTATCTAACTATTTTTTAATTCTCGACTGTTATACGTAGGAATTCCAATACTGAATGAATATATAATACTGGTATTTCAGTATTTCCTATTGAATATCGGTATTAATACCAGTATTCGTGAAAAATAATATGAAAAAAAACCGAAGTACGAGGGTGGGTCAATAAGTCCTTAGAAAAGCCGACAGGTGGCGCGACTAGTACTGTAAGCGGTTTGTTTTCATGCAGCGGCACTACCGATTCAGTATGCTGCGAAGTTTCAATCAGATTGGTCGGGTTGTTGTGTGTTTCTCGTACATTTAAAAAAAAAAATGCTTGTGGAAAATGGAAAAATGAAAAATGGAGAAAATTGAGTTTAGAGCTGTTATTAAACATTTTAATATAAAAGGGTTAACAGCAAAGGAAACCAATAAAATATAGATATAAAATCTTTTTAAAATATCACTACAATTAATACTACAACTATTACAAAGATATCTAATTAGGTACCTACAAATTATGTAAACCTTTAGAAACATGTAAAGGTAAGATACGGTAGAGACACTGATGTTTACAAAATATATCTAGTAGTTGAACTATTGGTATTTTTTTCTTCTAATGATCTTTCAATAAATTTATATTATGAAGTGTTCTTAGATGTGTATGTATCCCACTGGTAATTACACCTGTTTTATTAATTTATTGCATTTTTTACACTTAGCAATTTCTTTACTGTTATCCCATAAGAAGTAAGACCAAGCGCAATGTTCTTCACTGTTTCAACAAAATTATATTTCTTCATTATAGTATGAGACACACTTTAGTAGATAAACATCAAAAAATTAGGTACAGGCAAGTTCACTATCTTCTAATATATAAAAATCAATATTTGTTTGTTTGTTGGTTTGTTTGTTTGTTTGTTCGTATTTTATGCGCTGCCATACCGTTCATCCGATTGCGATAAAATTTTATCAACTCATTGCTTGCACATGCGCAAAGAGTATAGGCTATATCTTATATATAAAAATGAATGTCTGTCTGTCTGTCTTTATGTCTGTCCCGTATGCGTTCCTATACCATTCACCCGATTGCGATGAAACTTTCGTTAGTGGTTGTGCCAACACCCGCGAAGGTTTCTGAATTAGTACAACCATCTTTTTCTTCTTCTTCTTATTCATTATATCTTCTTTTATTCGTATGGTTCCTATACCATTCATCCGATTGCGATGAAACCTTCGTCAGTTGTTGTGGTAACACCCGCAAAGGTTTCTGAATTAGTACAACCATCTTCTTCTTCTATTCTATATTCTTCTATTCGTATGCGTTCCTATTCCATTCATCCGATTGCAATAAAACTTTCGTCAGTAATTGTGCCAATACCTGCGAAGATTTCTGAATTAGTACAACCATCTTCTTCTTCTATTCTATACTAGCTGACCCGGCGAACTTCGTACCGCCTCAGAATCAATAATCTTGTGTTAACTTATTAGCTGAATTAAATTCAGTTTTTTATTAAGTTAAAATGAATACTCAAAATGAATAAGTTCAATAAATGTGCAAAAACCAAATCAAAATGATAAGTATTTTAATTACATTGAACTGTACACACTGTATACCCACGATGACCGCGTGGATTAAGCGCCAGTGTATAGTGTCGAGGGTCCAAGGTTCGAATCCTGGGTCTGGCAAGTTCACATATTGTTTTTCAATTTGTGCATGAGTCAGAATATTGTCCTAATACGTTGAGCAAGTGGCTGACATCCATTTCTCGTAAAAATAAAATCTGTTAATACAAACCTCCACTCTGTGGAGGCCCATATGATCCTATTAGGATCGGACATGGTCAAAAGAAAAAAAAAGAATGAAATTCACGTGGCAGCAAGGCATTTGCTTTATTGAAGCGAATCGAAATAATTTGCGTAGCATTGTTGCACTACTTTCTGTTAAACTATTTGCTGGATGGGTTGCACTCGGGTAGATTCCCTTCATTGAAGTACTTTGTGATATACGACATTTTTTGTTTTGTTGTCAGGTGCGAAAACGAACAAAGCAGATGGTTTGCCGACTCATGAACATGCTACGTACAATTGACCGTGAGAGAAACATTCATTTTATAGATTCAGGCCATAAACACTCAAGGATTGGCCTTGTAATTTGTTGATCGTCATGCCGAATGCAAGACGAATTGGAAATTGAATTCGTTTAATGGCATATCGGTTGGGATCATCGAAATTCTCGGAATGAGAACTACCTCACCTTTGAACATTCCTTTGATTATCGTCGCGTGAATCACATTGCTCATGAGTTTTCTCACCACCAAAAGCGTTCCGTTACATAGTTTTGGTTGGTTCAGATTTCAAAGCATGATGACTACCGAGCCAACCTTCAGTTGTTAATTGTGCGGTGGCAAGCCAGGCAGATCCAATGAGTTTAAAAAATCAGTTGGATAGTTGGTTGCTTCGTCTTCGTTTGTTACACAGTCGATAGATTTTAAGGAATGCAGTAGACCAACAATTTCATTTTGAATTATGAAGTTTAAGTGATCCACATCGTTGTTCTTTGCCACAAGACTGCTCGTTCACTCAACCAATTGTAATTTTTGTGGTTAGCAATGATGTTTCGGTAACACTTTGTTGATGAGTTCGTCCTTAGTTGAGACAAAATTGCAAAAATTCAGCGGAAACGAAATCAATCCGTTCGATTCATCAACAGGAACACGGCCGTTACCGATAGTCAGCAATTACTTGGAGAAATCTTCGGCAGATGGATCGTTTAGCAATACAACTTGCATGTTTGTCGTCAGCTAAAGTTTCTTCACATAGCACCACAGAGTCGATGATTTGAGGCAAGCATTTATTTCATCGGTAGCGGTCGATCTTGGAATGACTGGTAGTGTTTGGCGGAAATCGCCAGATAGTAGAATCACTGCGCCTCCAAAACTTTTTGAGTCATTGCGCAGATCTTTCATAGTACGATTGAGTGCTTTCAATGCGCGTTTGTGCGCCATTGTGCATTTATCCCAGGTGATGATTTTACTTGCTAACAAAACTTTGGCCATTACTGAGTGTTTCGCAATGTTGCATGTCGGTTTTTCAGTCGTTGGCAGGTTTAACGGCAATTTCAACTTTGAATGAGGCATTCGGCATCCTTCTAGCAACGTGGCCGCTATTTCAGAAGAAGCAACTGCTACAGCATTTTCGGATCTCGCACGCCAAAATCAATGACATGAGGAATGTCTTCCCAGTTCCACCGAGCGCGTCGAGGAAAAATAAGCCACCATTTTCATCATTAATTGCCTTCATTAATGTATCGTACACTTCTTTCTGTTGGGGGTTCAACAGTGGTACATTCGTTCGAACTGATTGGTTCAATGCATCTCGATCATATTCACGTTCACGTTCCAATTCTCGATTGAAAGCGTCGTTCATTCCACGATGTGGCGTTGGCATCCCTAACTTGACTAACAAACTGCCGCACATGAGGTAACACATATTATATTCGATCAAAAGCAAAGCCTGGTTATGTATCTCCTCATTCACCTTGAGATCGGGATTCCCTGAACTGACACGAATTCGATGTAAAATGTCTTCTGACATGTCATCCTTGTACTTGTTTCACAGTTCAGGTGGATTCGATGGGAAGCATGTCGAAATAATGATAGCAAATAATGTGCGTCTCTGATTTGGAGATGTAGAAATAATTGCTTCAGCGATTGTCATATCCCAAGAGTATCGTTTTCAAGCAAATTGAGCTGTTGACATGAAGCACGAAATGTTGGGCACACTACACCATTGACAGTTAGACATTTCGGCTATCATTCTTTCATTTGTTTGTTTGTTTCTTGTTTATTGTTTCTGTCAGGTATCAGAGATGGCGTTGTATATGGATTTAATTTTTTTGTGATTTTCTTTTGTTTTCGAATGCGCGAGTTCATTGTTCAAAATGTCAAAATGTATGAGAAAATTAATTTTATTCATAATTTATTTTTTCCGTCATTTATCCGATATTTTAATAGTTATTCTGTTATTCCGGGCGGAGACAAATCCAACAAAACAAAGATTATAAAAATCTGTCCAGCCGTTCTTGAGTTATAAATGGTGTAACTAACCCGACTTTGTTTTATATATATAGATTCTTCTATTCGTATCCGTTCCTATTCCATTCATCCGATTGCAATAAAACTTTCGTCAGTAATTGTGCCAATACCCGCGAAGGTTTCTGAATTAGTACAACCATCTTCTTCTTCTTCATTCTATCTTCTTTTATTCGTATGATCCCTATACCATTCATCCGATTGCGATGAAACTTTTGTTAGTGGTTGTGCCAACACCCGCGAAGGTTTCTGAATTAGTACAACCATCTTCTTCTTCTTCTCTTATTATTCTTCTCTTTATTATTCTTCTATCTTCTTTTATTCGTATGGTTCCTATACCATTCATCCGATTGCGATGAAACCTTCATCAGTTGTAGTGGTAACACCCGCAAAGGTTTCTGAATTAGTACAACCATCTTCTTCTTCTATTCGTATGTGTTCCTATGCCATTCATCCGATTACAATGAAATTTTGATCAAGTGTTGTGCTCACGCCCGCAAAGGTTTCTGAATTGATACAACCATTTTCTTCTTCTTCTCTTCTATTCTATTTTCTTCTATTCGTATGCGTTCATATACCATTCATCCGATTGTAATGAAATTTTGACCAGTTGTTGTGCGCACGCCCGCAAAGGTTTCTGAATTAGTACAAGCATCTTCTTCTTCTTCTATTCGTATGCGTTCCTATGCCATTCATCCGATTGCAATGAAACTTTAGTGAGTTGTCGTGCGCATGCCCGAAGATTTCTGAATTAGAAAATCATGTTCTTCTTCTATTCGTATGCGTTCCTATACCATTTATCCGATTGCGATGAAACTTTTCTCAGTTGTTGTGCGCACACCTGCGAAGGTTTTTAAATTAGTATTATATAAAATACAAAGTTTGTTGTTTGTTTGTTCCATCCAATTTTGATTTTTTTTCGACATATTAATAACATTAATAAAGTTTTCAAATTTTGGATTCGATTTTAATTTAGTATTCTTTTGTTTGACCTTTACTCCTATAAGAATTATTTTCATATTGCCATATTGTATTACACAGATATTTTATTATTAAAAAAATAATTACCTCTTATTATTTTTTAAATATCTAAGATAAATATAACCACGAAGCGATCCTGTGCGAAGCCGGGTACTTCAGCTAGTAGTGTATAATTATTATTCCATCATAAAATATTCGCCACTAGGGCTGAGGTTACTTATGATTATACAAACGAACCCGAAAAAGAAACTACAGTCCTTCTAAACCTTTCATGTTAATTAATACATTTTGTTTCCACTTTCAATACTGAATATATTGGTATTGTCTGATTTTTAAAACCGGTATTTTGGTATCGAAAAATACTGGAATCACTAGTTATATGGTACATGAACCCTTGAAGCGTGGAATTATTTTTACTAAAACTATTTGACGTAATGCTCACGACATGAAACAAGTGGCTATCGATATAATCAAAGTGTAACATTGCAATATACACTCTGACAAGTAGGTTTGGGACTAATTATAAAAGACAACAACAATCTTGCAACAAAATTAAGTATAAGTACTGATACCAAATCCAACCCCTCGCGAAGAGACGCCGCCGATCCCATATCAGGAACCTTACATAAAACAACGCCTACCGTCCCGTAAAATGACCAGCCCCGCAAGTTTGCAACCCCTGATGTAAGTTTACCAGCCCTGTCTCACAAACAATATTGCGAAAGCAATCTTTACGAAGGTCGAACCCCAGGTACAGAGCATTCCTACCGGTTAGTCGCCGGTCAAGCAAACCCAAGAGGCAGAAGTCCTCTTGTTTCACCGATACACTTGCAGTTCGTTGTGATGTACGTCGCGTATTGTCACGTTGACAAATTTAGTCTTTGGTTTCATCATTTTACAGAATATTTTGAACGATCACGATCTCTGTAAATTCAATGATGGAGAGTGCCAACTCTAATGTATTAGTATTTTGAATTATTAGTCATTATTCATGCTAATTTCAATTAATTTCAACAGTTTCTACGTGTGCGTACGTTAAAATTACTCGCCATATTGCATCCATAGATAATATTTTGAACAGTACTCAATCTACATTCTCCGCCGTATATATGGACCGATCAGGGATGGCACCAATTGGAGGAGAAGATACAATGCTGTGCTCTACGGGCTGTACGAAGATTGCAGCGCAGTTCAATCAATTAAAATTGGGAGACTGCGATGGCTAGGTCATGTGCACCGTATGAACGACAATGAACCGCAAAGAGAGTGATGTCCAGCAATCCAATACGACGTAGAAGACGAGGGAGGCCAAAGATTCGCTGGTTAGATGCACCTGTCAGTGACTGCCGTATTCTGGGGGTACCAAATTGGAAAGCGGCCACACTGAATAGGGACAGGTGGAGGGAGCTGTTGGAGGAGGCTAGGACCCACACCGGGTTGTCGCGCCCCTGATGATGATGATGACTTAACCTACAGGCAATAGATAATAGACAATATTCTTTAGAAAATAAAACCGCTAAAAACAAAAAATACGTGATTTTAACATTAAGTCGAAAATGTGTAGAAATGTAGTAAATGATAAAAAACATTCATGAGTCATGCTGGTGTCGATGCAGTGCGATACGCGTGAGGTGAACTTAGTGTTGTTTTGGTGATTTCGGCAGATTTTGCTAACTGACAATGTTCGTTTATAGGTTCAAAATGTGCTACAGGATGGGAGCATCAGTCTTATTTAACATTTTAAACACCAAGAAAAACGACATTACACGCTTCTTTCCCGTAGCGGCAGCTTACTATGACGTCATGTGATAGTACGTGACGTGTATCATAATATATTTGACGCTTTAAGGCCACATAAATATGACTAAGCATCGGCTCTTAAGCTTACCAGTAGGTACCTAAGTTAAATAATAACACATTAAATAATTTTACTTACTTGAAATTTATTAGAAGTAGATATTTAAACAAATCAAACACACACACATTTTTTTTTTTTAAATAAATAAAATATTTAAATTAAGTAATGGTATTATTCTATGGTAGAGTTCAAATTCAATCCAATGTTCAGTACTGGCCCATTCTACTTTGATGATTGTGCACAAAGTTACCACGTAAAATAAAGTCTCCGTGAAGTATGGCACTCGCTTTACAACCTTTCCTCCGACCGACTGAGCAATGCCATCGTTTTTTCCCGCCCTTTGATGATTTTTGGAAGCCGTATGTGTAGTCATTCAATAGGAGCAGTTTTCCTCCGAGGCGTGACATAATAAAATGCCCTTAAAATAATAAAAATTCATTATTACATGTAACACCAGAGGTAAATACTGTTAATAAATACATTATAATGATCCTTAATGAGAATTACTATATTTTTATAAATGTTTTTTCATAAATTAATATAATACTCAAATCATAAATAAATATTAAAATCGTAGGGGGCATTTTGAGAGATGAATACGTGTATCAATTAAGGCGCTAAGTACCAAAATAATAAAAACTGACATTTTTATAGAAAATTGTTCTACATACCAACGCCAATAACTTCAACTATAGTCTAAGTGCCTCAAGCAAGTCAAAAAAATACAGCAAAATAATTAAACCTGTCGACGTTGTAAGTCCGTTGGCGTGTTTTATTTATAATGGTGTAAGTAGCACTGTAGTGGTCAACGGCATTAAATATAAAATAGCTGACGATGGTGTGTTGACACTTGCGAGTTCTTAATACCTAAAATTATAGAAGCTGCCGTGATTGCTTCACACTGTAAAACTACATTTTTCAAAAGGTCTGCTTCGTGAAATTTTACTGCAATGACTCGGTATTTTGTAAATACAGGCAATACTACTTTTTGGTACTTAGAGCCTTATTTAATACACGTATTCAGATATGTTTATATTTTATAATATTGACACCCGGCCGAACAGGTCTGACAATTGAATATAGCATTTACTGTCATCCGCATTATGCACTCGCGTAAAGTTTAGTGAGGACGGCATATTCAAAAAAAATAGTATTCAATAGTGATAAATAATAATAATATTCCAGTAAACCACCAAATGCTAGTCAAACACCATACTACATTTGCTTTCATAGGAAGCAGTACCAGGTACTGTATTCTTCAAACCTCTTACGAAGTTTCTTATAAAAAGAATTTGAAGTGTCTGGATCAAAGATTTTGTATCTTCTTCCAGATAGAGCGTTGTCCCTAAAGAAATCTCTGTATTAAATTCCATTTTGAAGTATTGTTTTTTATAGAAAAAAAAACAACACACAGGTGATTCCAAAAGTTTATATGAAAATTCGTGGTCCCAGCGGTCCTTTTTTGCATCGCATTCAAATGTTTAGCTTCCGTCTCTATACAAGAATGATTTCTTCAGCATCTTCGGTCTGGATGTAATTTCATCATTGTATTTTATCTTAACATACATACATAACTATATTCATTAAAATATATCGTAGTGTTACTTCGGTCTGGATGTAATTTCATCATTGTCTTTTATCTTAACATACATACATAACTGTATTCATTAAAATATATCGTAGTGTTACCACCTAGCTAATACTTTGGTGAGATTTGTAATCCAGTGTATTATTATAGTGGGAATAATTATTTGAACCATACAGACAAAGTTTAATTTTAAGTACACTTCAAAATATGATGCAAAAAGTATCAATAGAGTTGGGCGTTTCCAGTGTGACTAATCACGGTCACACATAGAAACTCATCTTGACTGCAACACGTCGAATTTGTCAATGTGATTTGTGATCATTGTAACTTAATTTACTACGACATATAGCGTAGAAAAAGAAACACTGTCGCATGTAAAGCAGCATTTAGACCAAGCGAGTGAACGTTCGTTCTTCTCCCACTCCAGTGAAATTCTCTTGACGTAAACGGTTTTTGTCGAGCGAGTATTCTTTTGGATTCTACGGAGATTCGCTGCATGAGAGCACAGTTGCGTTGAGCATTCTTTCATGTTCGGTCGCACTTGCTGGTGGAGCGGTTTCATCAAAGTGTTCTTCGCTCGCTGCCGAACATGCATATACGATTACCAAATAGTACATAACTTTTGCGTATTGTTGCAATCAAAATGGATTGGACCTAAGAAAAATGTTTACAATTAACCGAGATGTATCAAGAACATAGATGTTTATAGGATCCTACTATTGACACGTATAAAAACTATACCAAAAACATGATACATGGGATGAGATTGCGAAGAAGCGAAGAAAAAGAAGGAGTCTCAACTCGCTTTCTACGGAAGGAAGCGTCAAAAATGGCTTGCTCAAAAATCTGGTAGTGGTTCCGATACCACTTTGATACCGGATGAAGGTCTCCCACAGGAGACCACCTCAAAGGGCGGACCGAACCATCATCTTTCCCAAAACACCGCAGCCTACGTCCACTCTTCGCGGTTCTCGCAACCCTCGGCCGAGCAGAGCCCGCCTCCTCAAAAATTCGAATTCATCCACGCTCCCGCCAAAACACAGACGCGGTCTGTCGAAAATGGTCGCTCGCACCGCCACTAGTCAATTCGTCGGTAAAACAGAGAGCGCGTTAATGCCGGCAATCTGACAGTTGGATGCGCGCGAAAATCTCTCTCTCACACCTGACGCAGAACAGCGAGCATCGCCTCGGATGCGAAGCAAAAAGCATTTCCAGCCTAGCCAGCATCTCCCGCCAAAAAGATCGCAACGGCAGCATGCCAAGCCGCAAGCCAAATCTCTCTTCAATTGGACGCCGGACAGCTAGCATCGCCTCTGCTCACCTCGGACGCGAAGCCAAGCCAGCATCTCCACTTCTCCAGCCAAAAATACCGCGTCGGCGCCAAGCAAGCATTCCGGACAGCCCAGCCAGCATTTCCCGCCAAAAAGACTGCATCGCCAAGCCGCAAGCACTGACTCTCGCCTCGGATGCCAAGCATCAGCAGCCCAGCCCGCGACACCACGTTTGCAGCCCGCCAAATCTCCAATTACCAACCAACCGCCAACGACAATACCCTGTATCAGCGACTTATAATAAACCAGCCTCGACAGCATACACCGTGCATTTCTGTTCCCCACCCCCGCTTCTTTGGCCATGACATTATCACGGTCTGCCATCCCCACCTAAGCGCGAAGAAGGACGGTGATAACTTATATATCAAAATGGTTTGCATGCAAATATAAACAAATGTGATAGTGTAAACCAAACGAACAAAAACAGGGAGAAAGAGAGAGACAGAGCATTCGCTCGCTCATGTTATATATTCTAGCTCTCTTAGTTTAAATTTGTTTTGTGGATTTTGTTCACTAGGCGTTTACACCAGATGAGCATGAACAGAATGCTCTAGCTCTCGCTTTACGTTCTTGCTCGTTTGGTCTAATCGCACCTTAACAAATTTCACTTGACGTGTGCCACAGGTAGAATAGCATAATGTTTCATCAGCGCACTGGCAATGTCCTGGCATGGTCTCACCTATGCGTTCGGAAAGACTTGCAACATTACCGGCATGTTTGATGTATGACTATGACTCAGGCGAAACGATTTCTTATGTGCGACTGGGCTAATGCCGACAGTCACCGCGACAAATGAGCAATGGCGACCTAAAGTAAGTCAGCCACTATCTATCAAAATTATGACCAAGGAAGTAGACGAATTAATTTTCAAAATTTAACTAACCAAAATGACAAAGTGACCTGTGGACAACCACTATGCTTGACAATTTGGTTTAACATTTAAATGAAACATTCAACAATTTTTACTTCTATTAAATTTATTAGAAGTTGATTTTCAAATAAGTCACACGTTATATTTTGTGCAAAATAAATATTTTAATTAACGGTATTTTTTTTCATATTTAGCGTTCAAAGTTGATCCAATATACTGTATCGTTCAGTCCTATTTTTATGGTTGTGTACAAAGTTACCACTTATGATGGTATCACCGTGAAGCATAGCGCTGGCTCTACAGCCGTTTCTTCGACTGACTGAACACTGCCATCGTTCCTTCCCGGCCTTTGATATCTTTTGGTAACTGAATGTGTAGTCATTTAACAGAAGCATCTTTCCTCCATTTCGTGATTGTATAAAATGAGCTAAAAATAGAAAAGGGCATTCTTATCTGAGGCTCCAAAAGTAGCTTGAGTCAATTAATGGTAGTGATCTTATAATGGTTTTAAAATCAAAAAAACTCTTTTTATAAAGTGTAAAATATATTTAAAAAACAAAAAAAATATACTCACTGGTATTGATTTCTTGTGAAATATTTGGATGAAGTTCACCTACATATAATATTTTGTACATATGAATATATTATATTTTTTGTCTTGATTTATCTGTCTGTCTGTAACACAGTGCAATTATTTTCATCAATGTGAAAGCTTTTTTACATAATATGTATACATTCCAAAACGACAAATATAATATCATGCAATTTTATTCAGGTTGGTATAGATTTCAATACAAAGACAGAGAGTTCATCAAATGTATTCTTCAATCCCATATTAAATCTAAGATTGATGTTGACATTAAAGTGAGGAATATTTTTACTGATTCGAGCTTTATTCTGTATAAATAAAAAAGATTTAAAATTAAACACATTTCATTATCGACATATTTTTTAAATTAAATAAAAAATACATTAAGGCTATTTTTTATTCAAAAATCTTTCCTACGCCTTAAAGAGAACATAACAAAAATAGATTATCAAAAAAAAATATAATAAGATAATTAACTATTTCTTTTATTCAACGAATAATTCACAAGATTTAAGAATATATCATTCTGATTATTGAACATATATAATTTAGAAAAACACTTTCTGAGAGCATATATTATAACCAATCGAAAAAATCTTTTTTGAAAAAAAGTAAGCCACCCGACGGGGAATCGAACTCCGTATCTCCCAGGTTTACGCCCTGATCCGCTGCATTACCATTATGCTACGAGGTGACATACTAATAGCGACAAATTTTAACTGTTGGTCACTTTTAATACCTACTCATGTCGCTATTAGTATGTCACCTCGTAGCATAATGGTAATGCAGCGGATCAGGGCGTAAACCTGGGAGATACGGAGTTCGATTCCCCGTCGGGTGGCTTACTTTTTTTCAAAAGAGATTTTTTCTATTGGTTATCTCTCAGAAAGTGTTTTTCTAAATTATATATGTTCAATAATAAGATAAATTTAAAAAAATATTTACATAACTTGTTTTTATATAATAATAATAATTATTGATTATTAATTTTAAATTAAATTAAATGAAATGCATGTTTTGTAATTCAGTCAGTAGTAGCATTACACTTCCCCTTAAAATATTTAACACATTGATCGCCAACTAGTTTTACATAAAATAGTTAAAAAATGATTATTTGTCTCTAAGGTATTATTTGATAGGTAATGAAAGAATATAATGTTTTTTTTCATTTTGATGATTTTTTTACGTAAATATTGGTTTTTATGATGTGCCGGCCACATGTGTCCGTCGCGGCGCCAACAAGTTAATTTATTCTATTGCGCCGGGCCGGCCACTTCGCCGGTCACCTGTCCATATGTGTTGACGAGAGCATGGTGCCATTTCGCGGTCGAATTATATTTAGATTTAGATAGTATAATAAACAGAAAAGGCACAAATACGGAATAAAAGTTTTCAAATTGGGTAGTATAATACCTGGATACACATAAACTGGAAATATACATATACATACCTTATAATCATTTTTTTTATTCTATTTTTTTATTATTTACATATTTTTTATAACTTACATTTTTATAATCTATTTAATTTTTATTTTTATATCAACAAAAACACATTTAAAATTTAAAAGGAAAACTTTTTTTTTCATTATGTACGAGGGTGGATCAATAATTCCTTTGAAAAAAGCATTAAAACAGTTTTTATTTTTGTATTTTTTTTTATTTCTCAACATAATCTCCTTGGAGCTCAATACACTTGGTTAGACGTTTCTCAATTTTTTTTAAACCGTCAGAAAAATAAGTTTTCGGAAGGTCCTCAAAATAAGCATTTGTCCGATCGATGACTTCTTCATTTGAAAAAAAACGTTGTCCACTTAGCCATTTTTTTAAGTTTGGGAAAAGGAAAAAGTCACTGGGGGCTAAATCTGGCGAATACGGTGGGTGGTCGACCAATTCGAACTTCAATTCTTCAATTTTAGCCATTGATCGTAAACATGTGTGAACACGGGCATTGTCCTGATGAAAGAGGATTTTTTTCCTGTTTAAATGAGGCCGTTTTTCTTCAATTTTGTTTTTTAGCTGGTCCAATAAAGATGCATAATAATCCCCTGTTATTGTTTTTCCTTTTTCCAAATAGACAACGAAAATAATTCCACGTGCATCCCAAAATACAGTAGCCATAACCTTACCAGCTGATTTTACGGTTTTCGCCTTCTTTGGACATGGTTCGCCTTTCGCAATCCACTGCTTTGACTGTTCTTTTGTCTCGGGAGTATAGTGGTGTATCCATGTTTCATCTACAGTCACAAAGCGACGAAAAAATTCATCCGGATTGCGTTGCATGAGCGACAACAGGGCTTTAGAGGCCACCACCCTATTGCGTTTATTGTCGACTGTGAGCAAACGCGGCACCCATCTTGCAGAAATTTTTTTCATGCCCAATTTGTCATGTAAAATAGAAATGACGCTACCTTTTGAGATCCCTGTAACCTCAATTATCTCACTCAACTTTAATCTTCGGTCACTTAACACCATATCGTGGATTTTATTGATCATTTCTGGTGTAGTCACCTCTACAGGACGTCCTGAGCGTGGTTCATCCTTTGTTGATGTACGACCACGTTTAAATTCATTTAACCAGTTATAAATAGTTGCAAGTGAAGGAGCAGATGTGCCGTGAACTAAATCCAACTCATTTTTTATTTCCTTTGCTGTTAACCCTTTTACATTAAAATGTTTAAAAACAGCTCTAAACTCAATTTTCTCCATTTTTGTAAACAAGCAAATTTTTTTTTTAAATGTACGAGAAACACATAACAACCCGACCAATCTGATTGAAACTTCGCAGCATACTGAATCGGTAGTGCCGCTGCATGAAAACAAACCGATTACAGTACTAGTCGCGCCACCTGTCGGCTTTTCTAAGGACTTATTGACCCATCCTCGTACATTCTTTACATTAGTGAGCCTATATTTTGTGACTGGGAAGACATATTTTCAGGCCAAGTGGCAGTAATATACAGAAGGGCCATGCCGGTCACCGCGTATCGAAAAATGCACTGCGCGCGTGCCCGCCGGCGCTGTAGAACAACTCTCCGCAGGTCTTCTTTGCCGGTCACCGGTGACCCCCATGGCCCCCTGAACGTAATCCAATGCCGGTCACCGGTGACCCCCATGGCGATCAACGTGTTAATAATAAAAGGGTTTTTCGCTTAAGACACCAAAAAACATTGTAACACCACAATATCACTTGAGCACCACTATCCTAGGCATAGGATGCATAACTACTAAGAAAGCAATCATAAATTTATGCAACGTTTATAATATTAACTACCTTCCATTGATCTATAATTATTCAATTAAATTCAGTTTTTTATACTGAATTTTAATTAATAAGTATTTTAATAATTATTGGGGAATTACAATTTAAAAAATGGCAACAATTTAGCTTACGGAACGTGATTATTCCATTTTGATATATTATGCATGGCTTTCAGTATTATTTCGATGTAATGTAACATCAACATTCTATGCATTCTGGCCTTAGACAATTAAGCTAATAGTCTAGTCAAGGACATTTGTAGGTATACAATATTTTATATCCGTGGCAGTAAACAAAATTATATGAACATTAATGTATCAGAACATACTAAATGTTTCGAAAGAAATGTTCCTAAACAGCTTTGACACAACTTTCAACTATTCATTTATTCACCAACCGATGTATCACAGTTTTTTTTATTATATATATTATTTCAAGTTAAAATTTGATTCAATTTTCAATGGTGCACCGGCTCACTCTACATTGTGCACAAAGTTTCCACTTATTATGATGTTATCTTGAAGCATAGCGCTCGCTTTACAACCGTTTCTCCGACAGACTGAGCATTGCCATCTTTCTTTCCCCGGCTTTTGATATCTTTTGGAAGCGGTACGTGTAGTCGTTAATCATAAGCATTTTTCCTCCATGCAGTGACTCTACGAAATGTCCTAAAAATAAGAATAAAAGTATTATGTTAAAATCTAATGCTGGGTCAAGTCAATTAATAATGGGGGAGTGCACAGCTTATCATCAATGAAGGCCTCTACACGCCGATTCGATTCTTCTTGCTGCTATGCATTGTATTGCCACATTCTACAAACGTTTTTTAGCACTGGGTGACTAGATTTTTCTAGCATTTGCCTCTTCTTCAAGCTATATGTACTGCCCATTATTTATAAATCTATTTATATTATGTTGCTGAAACTAGTATTTTCATTCAAAACTACAGTTTTACAGTTAACCTCCTATAGTAAAGTGTTGTGACAGCACAGGATGATACATACTTTATTAGCATATTGAGCGAAAAGTTATTTGGATAGTACAAATTAATATAAAAATGGAAGGAATATGCAGCATTGTAGGAGCCATTATTATCATTGGTATTAAATCGGTAAACTATATATTATTCTATATAAACCGACACGACTGCTAACCATAGCCAATGGTAGTAATCGAACATTGCCGCAGCAAGCAAATATCACCAACTTCCACTTTTACTATGCCTCATCGCTTCCTGACAGGACCATACACTTATCTGCGTGCATTTCCATGCCTTGAAAGTTGATACTTTGATTCTAGCAATGAACATAATATGACCTGCGCCTTAAGCCATTGGTTGGATGCTCAACTTTAATACAGCCAATCGCACTCATATGTGGTTATCGCATGCGAGTGGCCTTAAGGCCATGCATTAGTTGAGGCACGGTCTAAAAAGATCGTTGCTCGGCGATGAGCGGATTGCGGGTCGCGGGTGAAAATGACGCCTGTCAAACGAAATATTATTTCTCATATAAATCCAACATACGTCCATTTTATGTTCTGTTTATTATTCTATTAGTATCAATAATAATATATTCATTGACATGTTTGCTTTTTAAAGTAAATGGGTAAAGTTTTTAGTCATCTTTACACGATTTTAGAATTAATTGGCCCGTCGCCATCACGCAGCAAAGTGACGTGCGTCCGACTCCACGTTCTCTCAATGAATGCAAAGCAAGTACAAATTTTCGTCGCGCGTACAGTTGAACATTATTTGGCGTTTCACTGATGCGTCACCTTAAAGAAATAATGCTGATGTATATTTATGTTACTGTATCATTGCCAATCATAACATAAGTAAATTACGAACACTTTTTGTTATCATAAGTGAAGGTTATCATACCTATTCGCCACATGCAAGTACAAAAGGCATCACACTACCACTACATGGAATTATTGATGCTAATGTTATAATTTTTCTAACATTTTCTCTCTTTCCTCCCTCATCGCTGACGTTTGGTGAACTATAAATGATAAATGATAAACGTTCTACTCACGGCTAGGGATCGCAATACCTTTATTCCAAAAACCGGTATCCAGATATTCATCGATATCAAAACACCAGTTCAAAAAACCGATATTTTCGGTACATATTAAGAAAGCAGATGAATTGAAAATAACTAAAATGACTAAATCGTCTGACAAAATGATTTTGGACCTGATACAAATTTCAGGCAAGAGCTCAAAAAAAAGCTCTCTCGAGATTAGTCACATTCTCACGTATTATTAAATACACAAATTCAAATTTAATAACATTTCTGCACAAATCTTAATTGCTATATAAAGTACAAAAAATACATACATAATGACACATACTTGTTATCAACAGGCTTTTGTTGATTTTTAAATAAAAACGGGCTGAACCGCTACCCTCATCTCTATAAACAATTGAATAAAACACCTGGTTCCCCGCTCAACTACGTTAATATTTTATTCACGAGTAAAGGCCTTCGTCCGGTGCGTGAAAATCACTTACTGAGCGGAGGTGTAATTAAGATAAATTTTAAAGTCTAAATGATTATGGATGAAAGAGATAATTTTAAGACTAAATATAAAATATAGAATTCAAATGTTGTAAATTTTGCCGCGCATTGCGCAACGGTAAAATCTTCGCGCGCCGGCGCCAGGGTCAGGCTCGTGATTCGCCGTAATCACGAGGGCTCTTGGTAAGTTGGCGTGGGCTCGGAGGGATTTCAAAAAAAGGGAACCCCGAGAAGAAAAGTTAGTGAGCATCTGGTTTTCAAACCGTACGGACCTGACGACTACAACTGTAAAAGCCCAAATATAATTTGTAAGACTAAAAATTAAAAAAAAAATATATGAAGACCACGTCACGAGCACGAAAGACCGTGTTTTATTTCTATTCCAATCGTTTATTTTTTTTGTGAATCCGGGGTTCGATCGACACCTGAGCTAGCCCCTGGAACCCTGGATATCTCAATAAGAAAATAGAAAATAACAAAGAAAACACAAAATAATTATTTCAAAATTTGTTTAATAAAAATAAAATACAATAAAAAGTTTATTTATCATTTTTAGATCTCTAAAATTTGTTACAGCCGTTCGCAGCAAATCTGTCGAATGCTCGTTTGTTAACTGTGAACGATGTTTTGATTTTACAAACTTCATAGAGGAGTATTTAACGGTAACCATATTATGTTGTACCGAAAATGAAAAATATTCGGCAAGCAGCTTTCTTTAAATTAGGATATTTGAATTTTGGCAAAAGTTTCCAAAATTCTATATGCGTATCTTGTCACTTACGACATTTATGAAGGAAAACTCATGAAAATACAAGTATAATGGGGAAAGAAAATACCTATATTTTTATCAAGAGATCGGTATTAGGAGCCGCACTTAACCCAACGAAGAGCCGCATTTGCCCACGTCTGGTCTAGACTCTATAACAGCGGTTCTCACGTGAAATTTAGCTGTGGTCGCACAATTGACATTGACAGTTCTATGGAAACGTCTGGTGGCCGCACCAAATTTCACTTTTCTTGTGATTGAAAAAATTAAAGCTAAATTTTATTTACTAAAAGAATGAATCCATTTATTTATAGACAAGTCCATTTAATAAAAGACATTAAATTTGAACATTTTAGTACATATCTATTTAATTAAAAATAATGCAAATGGAAATTCCTCAATACTCCTTTTTTCCAATGCGAGCCGCATGCCTGCTTCTAAGTTTACATCTGTCAACTGGCTTCGATATTTGTTTTTTATGAAGTGCATTACACTGAATGATGTTTCACAGTATACAGTAGTAGGAAAAATCGACAATATTAATAAAGCAATTGTTGCCAATTCTTTGAATTGACTTGATTCTTGGTCAACGTATAACTTCGACCAAAATTTTTCAACCGTGGTATTATCAAAATGGTTTTTAAGTACTTGGTCATGACTCATTTCCAATAATGCATATCGTTAGCCCAGTCAATTAAATTAAATACTGAAAATGATGTTAATCTCGTTTGTAGTCCTATGAAATTTCATGTGTATTCAACCAATTTTGTAAATAAATTTTTGAAATATTATTCTGTAAAGCGTTGGTGGCCGCAGCAAAATCCTCTGGTGGCCGCACATGAGAACCACTGCTCTAGAACCTCCTTGGTAAATTATTATTATTTAGACTTTGGAATGGATTGTAATATAAAAGATATCCACTTATATACTTACCACAATTGGATAAACACAATCAAAACTTTTATAGACAATTAAAATAAAACCTTGTACAGTTTTACATAAAAAATATTTTAATAATTTTTTATTTGTAATTATTTTATTAAATTATAAGTAGGCACCTAACATGATTTTTTTTATAACAAATAAATAATATCATATAAGTGAGTGATGTTTCATAATATTTCAACACATAATTTTGAGTCATGTGAATAAAGAAAATTATGTAGCTGTTATTTTTATTTTGGAAACAATGGAGAATCAGTAAACTGAGCGTAAAAACGTGAGAGAAGTAATTCGTTAATTCAATTCCTAAGTGATTATGGGAAAATGTATTGGTCTTTAGGATATCATTGAAAAGCTACGACCCGGCACACGGCACAATTTTATTTAGCACATAAAGTTTAAAAAATTGCCAAAGCTTAACTTTAAAAAAATATGTCTTTTTTTATAACTTAAATAGTAGATTATGCTAATCATTTGGCTTATTTTATAAGATTACCTACAGTAAACCAGCAAGAAGTACATTTTCAATGGGCTTTATTTTATTTTTATATATATTTTATGGGTTGTATTCAATTTCACAGTAACAATGTTGTAATTACAGTAAAAATAATTATAAGCACAGGAGCATACAATGACAACAAGGCGTCTCGCTTACACTTACGCTTGAAGAATTATAACCCATACACACGTGCATGGATTTACTGCTGACAGTATGTATTATTACAGCCATAACAAGAAAATGCATGTATAAACATGTATTATCCTGGAAGTTGCAAGATTTCATGCATGAAACATTAAAGTTCAAAAGCTTCACACGACAGTTGGGATTTGTTCAACACCTGCAAATGCGCAGTAGAATGATAGTGGCAAACCTGCCGGGAAAAAAACGAACTACACCGAGTAGAGACTTATTTTGGGGTTAACCGATTTTCACAACTGTCAAAATATAGCACCATAAAATGACATCGCATTTAGCTTACTCTTGAAGAATGTGATTGGTGAGACAGTCAGCACTTTTACGTGTAAGCAGTTATTATCCCGATAGTTTAAAATACACACTATTGGTGCAAGTAAATCCACGCACTTTAGCATGTACACAGTTATTATAGTGATAGTTGAATTTACACACTATTGGTACCAATACATCCATGCATATGTATAAATAGGCGCTATAGGTTTTTAAACATGTTTTTGTATCCTTTTAGTGGGTTTAAGAAGTCATATAAACATATCAATGCATTTTAATCAATTTTTGGATTAATATGAAAATGTTGTATTATTAAAAAAAATAGATTTGTTATAAGTCTGTGGGATGTTGTAGAAACATTATGAGAGAGACTTTCAACTCGCAGAACTCACATCATATATCACCGCCCGATTTGCCTAGGCAGGATACGGCCTTTGAGGCATTCAGGCCTAATCCAAACCACCGGCCGGTCGATTGAGTATTTAAACAGTGACTTACTGATTTGTTCGTTGCGAGCCGATTTATTATGTTCAAAGATATTGTATTCTAACGTCATGATTGTGGGTAAAGTTACCGCCAATAATGATGTCTTCGTGAAGCATAACGCTTGCTCTGCAACCTTGTCTCCGATTGCTTGAACACTGCCATCTTTCTTTCCCGGCCTTCGACGACTTTTGAAAGTTGTATGTGTAGCTGTTGTGCAGTAGCAACTTCTTTCCAAATCGTGACTGTATGAAATTTGCTGAAAATAAAACAAAACATTACTATTGTTAAAGATAATGTAACCATAATGATAATGCATCGGTTGGCTTTAGGGATATTCTATACGGCAGATGAAACGGCTACATAACCATGGGTTTACAATGAGCCTGTCTAGACAAACATTTTAACGGCCGCAGTGAGGCGTTCGGAAAGTAGGCGGCAGTCGGAACACATAGGGAGGTGTTAGCGAGTGGTTTCCCACTTACATCATGCCATTGTCACAGTATTTGTGCTCTACATTCAGATTAGCCGCGTTTTGACGATCATGAGTAGTTTTCAAATTTAGAGGCAGTTCGTATCCGACAGTGGCAAAGGGTGGATGTAGGCCATTATGATCCAACATAAATAGTGCACACTAAACTTTGTCAGTTAAACGTATTTGTTTTTATTAAACTAAGACTACAAATTGCAGATCATGCAACTCTGCATAAATCAAACAATAATAGATAATAGTCAAAAAATATTCATCCATCTATAAAACATCTAAAACTATGCCATTAAATAATACATCATTTTAGATATTTTATAGATAGAAGAAAAATTTTATCTGTTATGGATAGGTTTAGGCAGGGGGTAACATGAATTTTTTAAAAACCCACTAAGTATCACCATTTGCAATTTTGTGGTGTACACTAGTTTTGTCAGATCTCCACAGCCTACACTTCTCACAACCTGTCCGAACCTGTCAAATAGCACCTCACAACAACAACAAAAGTGGTCACTAACGCTTGAAGAATGAGATTGGGGAGACAGTCAGCACTTTTGTGTGTAAACAGTCATTGTCCATGCATGTATCCAGGAGCTATTACTGTCAAATAATTTGATTGTACACGCATAATGCTAGTCATTGTGATGTCGATGTGGCATTGTGACAACTAAAATATAATAGCAATTAATTTGATTAATTACGTACAAACAATTTAGTATTTACATTTCATTGTTTTCCTGATGTCAAACAAGATGTACCTAGTTGATAAAATTTTCATTATTTTAGAATATATGAGTTCGATAAGAAAATAAATAATGCATGACGTAGGGCACACTGGTTACTAGTTACATAATATTGTTATCAGTGGTGTAGGACAGATTAAGGAGGGACATGCTCAGCGTAGGTCAAAATGGAGCTTTTATTGCATTTTAAAAGCATGATCCTGGACATTCCTTAAACGTTGTAGATAATCTATTTATATAATTTTGAAGCCTTATTATCCTTTACATTTATTTTAAACATTTGATGACTGCATAAAGTATTTTTATTACATAAAATAGTATTCTTTTAAACCTCTCGCTCTAATGTTTTAGAATATAGTCATATTTCAGTACATACATGTGCAGTGGTATTAAGATTTTTTACATTTATTAATTTTTAAACGCATTTATAAAACCATTAGTATAATTTATGTCGACATTATTATAGTGAAATATTTACGATAAAAAATTATATTGATAATCTCTGTGATCCCAAATTTGACAAGAATTAGGCATTTTATTATTCAAAAAATGGGCAAGATTAACACATTTGAAGATAATTCTAAAGATACTAATTATAAGCTATGTCTTTGACCATTCTGTGTTTTTTTACTTTATCTGATAGGTGAACCAAGTCTTTCACCCCAGACTCGGACCAGCTTGATTCACCTGTAAATAACAGACACAGTAAATATAAAACAGTATTTAGACATGAAGAACCGCATAACCATGGTACTTTTGTATACATTTCCACGTTAAATTTTCGATTAATCACTTTGCCTTTAACTGTACACTTTTGAATTAAATTTAAACTTGGTGTAGGGCGTCCCGCAGCCTTAATTTCCAGTCGTTTTGAAAAATCGCGACGATTGTCTTTAATATATTCAACCGAAAACGACATTATTCACTCACTAGTCAATGCTGTAAATAGTTAACGAACTTTCTAGTACAAAAAAGGTACGCGAACTGATTAGTGACCTCGAACATTTCAAGGAGATATTCGTATTCGGTAATGTTTGTACACCGTACAGCCGAAGGAGTGATTCGATGATCTTGAGCGGGAGGGAGGACAACAATATTGAACGGTTAAAATATCCCATATTTGAATGCGTCACAAACGATTTCATTAAGAAATTCGTATTGGTATGACGTCACAAATAAGTTTCAGGCAGTGTTATGTCGAATATGCACACCAGGTTTAAAAATGCGGTCTCGGAACACGCGCGCTGGAGTTGGTAGTGTTTTTTGCAAGTAATGCGCGGGAACTTTTAAACTGGCTAACTCATATACATTATTATATTATTATATTTTGGATATTGTCTTTTAATCTTAACACGGAGGTGCACTGCACTTGTGCTCCTTTACAAGAGCCGACCCTGCTCGAAGCTCAGAAAAACTATTTTTCCATACTACAAAGAAGCACGATCAAAATGCAAGCATTTGATGATATTATTTTGGTAATTAAAAAGTTGCCTTCATGATAAATTAATAATATTGAAACATCTCCTTTTATTGTTATAAATTAAATTCAAATGTAATTTTGGTATATACTTATGCTAAGCATATAACTAATTATTTAATTATTTTCATAATATTTACATACATAATTTGGAAACACCTGTGAGGAATATATAACCAATAGAAAAAAATATGACACCCAGCCGCATTCATGCCCATGTGTACTGACCGCTATGCTATGTGTGTCCTATCTAATAGTTTCAAAAAAAATATTATATTTCTCACAGGTATTTTCAAATTATGTATATTTGTTAAATAAAGAATGTTACATTAAAACCCTTTGAATTGTTCGTTAAATAAAACATATTAGCCGTTAGTCCATTTCCATTCTACATCACTGGACATAACTGATCTTGAAGTTAATTAAATTGTTAGCGAGTTCAATATTAAAATAGCTGTGGAAGAAATTCAGTTTTAACAAAATCCTTACATAAGTATGTAGGTATATAAAGAATGGATTCACTCGGTCACTTAGTAAAAAAATCAGATTTTTTGCATCCTCTGGAATCCACTTACAAACTTTATATGTATTTTGGAATATACCCATTAATATACAATGGTGAAAAGGTCATAGAGATTGGAATAAAATACAAACTGACAATTACAGCTCTGTGTTGTTACTCCGTTATAAATTTGATATTTATTGATTTCGACACTATAGATGGTTATAGTAGTGCTTCTAATAAAAGTACAATATATAAGTTGATGACTAATTTGAATAACTCTATTACAATTATATCAACATTTACCAGTATAATAATATGGATTATGTCAGCATTTTTCAATAATACAAAAACAAAGAAAATGTTATCAAACTTTATATACAGTTTCAAAATTTTAAACATTAATAATACGCCAAAATTTAAATACTTATCAAAAAAGATATACATTTATAATATTTTAATGTTGATCATACTGATTTTACATTCAGTTTACGACATTTTTTCTTGGGACATAACCTGGCACGACGATTGGATTTATTTGGAGGGATTGATAATGAATATGATGGTGTTGAAATATCAAACAGAAATTTATATCACAACTGACATGTTCGAACGTTTAGTTGATAATTTAAAGTGCGTGTTGATTGAACGGCAAGAAACAAAAACATCACATGAAAAAGATACAATTGTATATACAGACATAGAGTCTATGATAAGACTATATACAAAACTTGTAGACAGTATTAATATTTCCAACCATTTCATTAACATTCCTGTAAGATATTATTCTTTAATAATTTTGTTACGTTACTATAAAACGTATTTCCAAAATAAATAAAATTTAATAACAATTTAACATATTGACTGAATTACTCTCAATTCTCATCTCTTCTGAGGCTTGGGTTATCCAGTTGCGTATTTATATACCTACTAGAAAATATTACCACAGTGGGGAAAGATTGAGGTAGGCTATACAATATAAATAGTGCACACTAAACTTCGTCGGTCATACATATTTGTTTTCATTGAACTAAGACTATAAATTGCAGTTAGTGTTGGTTAGTTTTTAAAATTCAAATGAACTGCGTGTAAACCAAGCCATTATAAAATAAATAATAATCAAAAAATTTTCCTTTATCTATAAAATATCTAAAATTATGCCATTAAATCATACTTACATAATTTTGGATATTTTACAGATAGGATATTTATTATCTAGTATGGTTTGGTTTAGGCAGGGCATGTATTCTTAATTCAACAAAAACAAATAAGTAGGTATGACTGAAAAAGTTTTCACTATTTTTGTCGGATCGCCCATAGTATATCAAAATTAATATGGTATATTAACTGCCTACCTCCACACTTCGCCACTGGTACCACCTGTTAACATTATCATACATCTTCTCTCCGTCTCCCTCTCTTTTATACATTGACGTATACGTTCTGTCTTACTATCTTTGTTCTGGTATTTCAGACTCAATTATTTGTCTGTGAGCTGTTGCATCAGCCGTGCGGGGTCTCCTGACTTTGACGAGCACGCCATCGCTGAACTCGTTCATTCCATCGACACTTAGCTGATGGTTCTTCCTCGTCCATAATGTTTCTATTATTTGATTGATTGCATGTTGCCTAAGGTTACAGCACCCTATCCCTATTATAATTACCCTTTAAATCCCATGGATAATACACTGATTTCTTGTCATCACTCGATATGCTATTACCGCACTGTAAGCATCTGTCACACTTTTATAAGTCATTTGTTTTCTTTCATCTTCTTCTTTTTCTTCTAACCATGTCCGATTCTAATAGTATCTTATGGGCCTCCACAGAGTAGAGGTTTGTATTAATAGATTTATGTTTTTACAAGAAATGGATGTTGCCCACTTGCTCAACCTATTAGGTCATACTCTGACTCCACACACAAATTGAAAAACAATATGTGTATTTGCCAGACCCAGAATTCAAACGTGGGACCATCAATTTCTTTCTTTCTTTCTTTCACCACCCAATCAAAATAAACGAAATCAGCATCTCAATAAGTACCACATTCTAATATTATTATTTTAATCATAATTTATTATAAATTTCCAGATGATTCTAATACTTATCAATATATTCATTACATTCCTTGGATATATAACCCTATTAATAAGTCCATCTACAGATATGCTAGATATCTTTGTAAGTATTTACATTCAAGTATTAAAGTTAATAACACATAAAATAAATAAATAAATAAAGCCATCACATTCATCTTTCATTAAGGCTTGTTTACATGGGTTTAATACTAATTAGAGTATTAATTACTGATAATTACCACTAAGCCCGTGAAAGTGTGAGTGAATAGAAACCCATACTATTTACTAATAGTTAGTACGTACCCCCACCATAATACCACTCGCACTTGTGATTTGTCGCAATGTGTAAACCGCCCAATGCTTGCACAACAAATAATAATACGAGCAGGAGTATGCTTTTTTTTATTTTGTATTCCCTATGGTGCTACTAATACACTTTTTTTTTTTTTTAATAATAACCATGCCCTTGCTTTTTCGTACAAGGTGGTTGGGTGGGTTAGTTGCATTGATGTGGGGCTAATTAGGTGCCTCCATTTATATCTTTAATTTTCTTTATGGCCAGGATTAAATATTTTGTGTAGTGTTCTTGTGTTGTTCTATTGCTTAGTGCTTCGTGAGGCTTTTGGAGGTCAATTTCGTGATTATGTTGTCTACATCGAGTCCTGAGAGTCCATCGCTCCCTTTCTAGTATAGGGCAATCGTTGATGACATGCCACACAGTTTGAGATGTGTTGCCGTCACATGGACAACAGTCGTCATCCCTCAATTTAAATCTTTTTAGATAAGCTCGCACCGCTCCGTGGCCTGACTTGTCAACTTGTGTAACCTCTACTCAGCTTTTTAAGTAACTTAGTGACTAACGCGACTAGCGAGTACTAATGATTAGTACTAAGCCCCTGCAAACAAGCCTATATGCTAAGTACATCCCTAACTGAAATTGGTCATCGAAACAATTATTACGTAAATTTTCCAAATAATAATCAATTGAGGAATCATCAGCCGGGATCACTCCACTACTAGATGAAGGTCTCCCCATACCTCTTTCCACCCTTTTTGGGCCTAGTTCTATGCTGTCATTAATATTCACCGAACATAATATTTTCGTCGATCCAGGGGGTTTTAGGACGCCCGTGTGGTCCAGCAATTGTCCGCTTGCCGAGCAACGTGTCCAGACCATTGTCAAATCATCTACTTTGTGACATTTATCACATCTCATACTCTTGTCTTGCGCCAATCGTCATATTTGGATTTCTCATAAATTAAGAATCCATATTTCACATGCATACATTATTCAGGCACCAATCAGGTCAATAATGAAATAATAATAATAATTAATACACTCTGTGGATGGTATTTAGCGAACATCCAGGACGCCGGAATCCGTTTGGTTTGAAGAACAGGCAGACCAGGTTGGAATTCTCTTAAGGCATCCGTAGCACGTGCCCGATCTAGGTCCAACATCGCTCTTTTACTCTCAATGTGACGTGTGGCTGCATGGTCTGTTCCTTTATCTCCTCGTTACTGCTAAAGTTATACGACCACACACGCAGTATTTATAGATGAAACTAAAAATCAATTTGTTTCTTACCATGGAACAGTTAACTTTGTGTTCCTTGTTTCTTACAGACCACCAACTCCATAACGGCATTAATAATGTGGACTATAAGAGAAATAGTTTTATTTCTAATGCCGATATATACAAACGATAAATTAAACAGTACGGTATTTGAATTAAACATTGCTCTGGACAAACTGATGTTCACCACAGAATCTGGTAAGGCATCCTTGAAATGATAGGTATTCAATATTTGACAGGTTTTTAGTTGGTATTGCTTTATGTAATGGCATTTCTCATTCCAGTTGAATCGAGTGGAGGTTTGGAAGATGTTTTAAAAAAAATCTTAAAATAATCTATCTATAATAATAATCAGCTCTATTCAATGAATCCCTTGCAGTTTTTAATTAGTTAAAATACAACATAAAAATGAAGTTCCATGTTATGCATTCATGATCAGAACTGATATCGTCGTAGAGCCGTCGCCGTTGACAATTGTTAACTGAAGTTATAGATTTGGAAAACATGTTGTCATTTTCAGGCTGGTGTGATCTAGGGTGTAGGGTACATGTTGCAAAATTGCATGCGTGGATCAAAAAAGTTTAGCGGCTTCTGAATTTTCACACGATAGTTGCAACTTGTGTGGCATTCGCGCATGCACAGTAGAATGATAGTGGAGAACCTGCCGGAAAAAATACTAACTAGACCGAGCAACATACAAAACATGTACTCAACAACAACCAACACTGACAGTTGAAAAATGAAATAGGCGTGACAATCAGCATTTTTGTGTGTAAACAGTTATTATCATGATAGTTTAATTTACACGCTATTGCTGCCAGCAAATTCATCGTTTAAATAATTATTCATAAGAACTGTTTACACATAAAAGTGCTGACTGTCTCGCCAATCTCATTCTTCAAGCGTAAGCAAGACGCGTTGTTGTCATTTTATGGTGCTATTTGACTGGTTGTGAAAAATTGTAAACGTCAAAATGCTTTGCGCAGTGTAGTTAGTATTTTTTTCTGACAGGTTCGCCACTATCATTTTACTGCGCAAGGCGCAGATATCGCACAAATTCCAACTGTTTGTGAATCTTCATAATCAACTTCTGAACTTTTTTGATCCATTCATGCAATCTTGCAACTTGCTCGATAATACATGTTTACACGTGCATTTTTTATGTTATGGCCGCGATAATACGAACTGTCAACAGTAAATCCATGCACGTGTATACAGGGTATTAGTTCATTTGACATATTGTCACCAAATATTTACAGTTGACACATTTGAGGTTGATACTGTTTTTCATACAAAAAATGTATTATTTACTTTCAGATATGGAAGTTCGAAGAAAATTGATGCGATTCAAACGAGTGATGGTACAACAAAAAATTCAAATTAGAATTTGTAACATGTTTTCCTACGATAAAACTCTCATATATTCACTAACAAGTGCTCTGGCCTCATACGCTATTATAATTATTCAGTTACGTTAGATGTATATTTTCATAGGCATATTGAATATTCTATTTATGTAATGATGTGACATGTAATGCCTATTTATGTAATGTTGTGTAATGATGTGTCATAATAAGGGGGAGGGGTTCCAATATAATCTGACGATTTATGATGACGGGTTGTATAAAATATAACATCACAAAACCAATAAGTAAACTTATTACCGAAATCAATGTTTTTAAGGAATGATTTTCTAACGAATGGGGGTGTTTAAAAATGTGACATAATTTAGACAGAGGGGTAAAATATTTTTAACAATGAGGGCAGGGGTCAAAAAATATCGAAAATCATGTCTTTTATGGAACACAAAATATACAAAATGTCATCGTGGTTTTAAATAAACGAAAATTAAAAATCATTAACAATTTCTGTTTTACTGCATTACAATTAATATGTTGTTATTAACATTAACATTATTTTATATTACCTACATAATATTGTTACACGATGGCCGCGCGGCTTATGCGTCGGCCTATAGCGTCGTGGGTTCCAGGTTCAAATCCTGGTCTGGCAAGTACACATATTGTTTTTCAATTTGTGTATCAGTCAGAGTATGGACCTAATAGGTTGAGCAAGTGGATGACATCAATTTCTCGTAAAAACAAAATCTGTTAATACAAACCTACACATTGTGGAGGCCCATATGATTCTATTAGGATCGGACATAACAGGAAAAAAAAAATATATTTCAGATTTATGATTTTATCAATTTATGTGATATTGCTTATTGATTTTGGGTTTACGTTGTAGAACTCCATTATAATTTCAAAACATAAACTTTCTGTTGCTATATGAAACAAGTACCCTAGGGGCACTAAACGCCCACAGGGACACCCTAAAACCCTCCGGATAGAAGAGCTCAAAAAGTTCGCCGGATGTACGTGGAGCGAAGAATTAGGAACCGAGAAGGGTCGATAGAGCTAGGGGAGGCCTTCATCCAGCAGTGATAATATGTAATATGTAGCATGATGATAATATGTAGACAAAAAAACTGTCGAGTTAACAAAGCAGTTTGTTTACTGTCTTCGTAACCTTCCCACTATTTAAAATTCAATTTATCATGTTGTTTTGGACTCAGAAGGGTTTTTTTCTCACTCAGTCAATGTCAAGTCAATGCTTTATTATATGACATCTTCCTATTTCCACTATTAAAAGCAATATACAGCATTAATTTTCTCCGAACAATGAAATATTTATAAATTGTTAATCAATAAAGTCATTAGCTAATGTACATAAATAATGCATTTCAATTTATTTATGCTAGAGTTTTATTCACATAATGTATTTTGAATCGTGTCCGGAAACATGTACGTATGCAGCTCGCCATATTACACTACACCGTAAAATGTTGTATCGGAAATATAAGGCTGTATATTAAAGATCGAGTATACTAAAGACCTCTTTGGGTCGTATAGTACTGACATAAAATTCAAGTCTAAATAAAACACGGTTCTTGTCGGTTTACAGGAAGCCAACAGCAAACAAATTTTGAAAATATAGTAGGTGCTCGGTAATCTGGCGTTCACCAATACGGCACGTCTAATAGTCCGGCATTTTGCAATTCAGCTCTCCTGCTCTATAAACCGGCAGGTTTCACATTAAACTGCCGGATTACAGAGCGGAGGTCGCTCGGCAGTTCGGTGCCACATGATATTGCGACACAACCTATTATCAATATTGATTAAGTAAACAATGTTACCAATTTTTGTGTATGTTTACATAAACTAATAAAGATTTTTACTGTGCAAATCTATGATAGAATTATTTCCTATAGAAATCCAAAAGTCTGGCATTTCTAACAATCCGGCATAGGTGAAAAAATATGCGTGCCGGATTACCGAGCGCCTACTGTAGCTGATATACTGGATTATTTGTTAGATTAGGTTAGGTTTTCATTCTTGAATTCATGAATTTTGCCAGAATCAGCAATGAAAATTGAATTAATGTCCATATTAAATCTAATAAGATTGGAGACCGTATAGTATACGGTCATCTCTTTCCGATAAGAAAGCTGACGGCGAACTGTGCTACGGTGAAATGTTTTACGTACAATTTACATGTAACCATTCTGAATATGAGAGTTATACGCCATATTATTTAAAAAGTATTTAGTTATGTATAAATAAATACGTAGGACTTGAATTTTTTCATTTGTGCTCAAATTAAAACACTATAGATATTGAAAAATGGAATCCACATACAACATATACAGATTATTTGGAATATATCCTTTGATTTATAATGAAGACTGTCTCAAAGAAGTTAGTAAAAGATATAAGATTATTATAGTGTCGTTATGTTGTATAATTTCTGGATTTCTAATATATTCTCTTGATGTTTACATAAAACTCGGTAAAAAACAAGATTCAACTACAAGTATATGGATAGTTATGGGTACTTTCATTATGGTATTAACTACACTGTGCGGGATGACAAATTGGATAATGTCTGCGTTTTTCAACGCAAAGGAAACCAAGAAAATGTTATATAACTATGAATATATCATAAAACGTTTAAACTTGGACAATTCATCACGCTGCAAACGTTTATATGACAAGATTTATATATACCATCTAATAATATTGATGTTGATGATTTCGCATATATTATATGACGCATACACCTGGATCGACGTCTGGCACGATAAATGGGTTTATGCGCTAGGAATTGTGATGAATTTAATGGTTTTGAAATATGCAACGGAGATCTATCTAGTGATTGATGTTTTAAAAAATATAATATCCAAAATCAAAGAAATAACAACCGAGTTGCATTCTGGAAAAACTGATATATTATTACTTTCTGATCTGGAAACTATGATGAAATTATATTCAAAATTGGCTGAAAATGTCAATATTACGAATTATTTAATCAATTTACCGGTAATAATCTTATAATTCATTAGTTTTGATAGTATTTGGATCTTAGAATGAGTAATTATGGGGACCATTATCTTCACTGCACAAAGAAATACTGCACATAGTCCCATAGCAATAATAATTGTATTGTATATATATACCATATAATTATCATATGCAGCACGTCACCCATCTTGGCTGGTTTGCCTTTTGGATCAAAGGATCGACTCCCATAGCTGGGTCAAATTCACATTATTTTTCAAACAATGTGTGTTCAGATCCATCACATGGATTCGATGGCTTGTGCGAATCATAATGTAAAAAGGGCTGCTAAGATATCTCCACACTATGTATGTTGATATGCTCATTCTTGGATCACAAATGGTGAATTACCTTTCTTACTAAACACAAATATTGTGACTCTTATAATAAAATACTAATACATTTTTTATCATAATAACAATATGTTTTCATTATTTCAGATGGTTTTCGTAATGACAAATTCATTAATAACATTTGTAATATACATAGCATTAGCATTGAGTCCGCAGTATTCCTCCTTTCTAAAAAACGTGAGTATTTTCCTAATTCCAAAAGTGTCTAAGGGTAATTCTAGGCGATTATTTAAAATCTACCATCTTAAGAAAAATATATTTTTATTAGTTACCTACCCATTAACTTATACGTTCAAACAATAATTATATTATATTCAATAGAGTTTATTTAATTTCATTATTTAGACCATGGGTGGCCAACCTGTGGCCCGCGGGCCATATGCGGCCCATTGGGTGCCAACTTGTGGCCCGTGGAGCAGTGAGAAAATAAAAATAATATCAAATGCTGCCGCTATATGTGCTAATCTCGCAAATTGAGATTCGATATTGGCTCAAGATTTTAAAAAGCACCGTGTTCTTTTTGCTGCATTTCCAACGCCATTCTCCGTAGACGTGAATTTATTACCGGGAAATTTACAAATGGAACATTGTGAAATATGTTACGATGAACAGTTAAAGGAGAAATTCCATCAGGTTGGTTTGGAAGAGTTTTACAAAACATATTTGGACAAGGAGAAATAATATCCTGCATTTTACAAACATGCTCTAATGATGACTTCGCTATTTGGAAACACCTATACGTGTGAACAGCTTTTTAGTCGGATGAAGCATATCAAAATCCCGAGTGAGAACACGAATCACTGATGTGCATTTGGAAAACTGTTTGCGTGTAGGAACAACCTCACTCCATATCGATATAGATGCACTTAGTTCTGCCACACAAAATCAAACTTCTCACTAAAATTTATTATTCTTATATTATTTTGTTTATGTTTTATTATTTAAAAAAGTCTAATCTTTGACTCTCATTTTTGTTTTATTTTATTAATAAATATAATAATATATATTTCTTTTTTGTTTTGTATAATAAAAAAAATCAGTTGTGCAGCCCGGTAGGAAATCTCATTTTTAGAATCTGGCATGGCTGCTGAAAAGGTTGGCCACCCATGATTTAGACCAACAGAGCCATCTGTCTGTGTGTATTAAAATTTTATTGTAGTACCTACCCCAGGAGGGCTATTTTTGAGGGAAGCAATACTGCTTATACCATAATATATTAAAACCTGCTTGAAAACGCAAAATAGCTTCAAATGTAAGCATATCGCTTCTAACGGTGTCCAATAATGCAACGGAAAAATTAAGCAAACATTTATGGTCGCGTAAGAGTATGCATTATGTTTTTGCCTATGATCACATGACAGCCAATGACAGCTCAAATTCACAATATGTAAACAAGAAAATAATCTAAAATATGGTAATCATATTTTATTAGTAACCGTTGTAGTAAGTAGCATTAATAAAACTTCTTATTCTTAAAGTTCGTAGCTAATTTATCCTTAAAGATGCTACTTACTTACTACGCGGTATTAATATCAGAAAGTGACCATCTTTATGAATTTATGCAGTACCGTTTTCAATGGAATATACTCGAATGTGCGAAGGAGGGGCGCGGGGAGCAGGGCTCGCAGCTGGAAGCTTAATTCGAACTGCCGGTCCGACAGTATTTCGCCGTTTCTGCGTCCGCACGCAATCACGCCCGCGACAGCGAGGAAATAAATATAGCTTTAATGATTTATTAACATTTTTAAAATTTATTTCTGCAAACAATTTATGCAAAGTTCTTTATTTTAATTATTAATATTTAATTCTGATTTAATCCAAACAAACATTTTTTTATTTTTAATCAACCGCAGCACCCCCAGATATCTTATCCACGAGCCGACACTGCATATAAGTGCCCATACGCACTTGCGGCAGGCCGCCTCGTTTTTTGTATGCCGGCTAACCGGCATATCGCACTTTGCATACAAAAAACGATAGGCGGCCTGCCGCAAGTGCGTATGGGCACTAATACAAAATAATAATGAAAACTTTAATAAGAATTCTAATGGATTTAAATTTAAATTCCATCAAGTACCTTCGGTCGATGCTATTAATACTTTAATAAGAATTTAAACACTTCCGATGATAATATTTAAAAACCAAAATACAATAAATAACAGAGCCTTACGTTACGATATTCAATCTGTTTAAAATAGATAACTGCCAGCCGCAAAGACAAACTAGCGCCTCTACCGAGAAGCGTGTGAAACACAAAAGCATCCACGACTATTAGTTGCATTTGTATAACTCGAAGCAGAAATAAAATTTCTCATACAAAATCGACGCGGGCCGCTCCAATAGCTTAGATAGGGAACGCTTCATTCAAAAATTGCCCTCCAGATAGACGTTGTTCTGTCAATACTACAGTTCACCAATACAGCTCGAGTCAACCTAATAAGTGTACAACAGTCGAAAAGTGCCTGTTGAAAGAAGGTGGGCAGTGTGAAACCGAAAAAAAATTCTACACAACCATATTTAAGGGATTTGATTATGAATTCAACTTCAGCATTTTACTGATACAATTTAATGAACATACAAAATATTTCACTTAAATAAAAGCAGCGTGTCTGCTTGGGAGGTTCAAGCAATAGCACGGGGGGGCGGCATATTTGTAGTGTATTTGCAGTGTTAACCCACTGTAAAATAAAAAATATAATTATCTTTTGTTTGTTTTAGAGCATTAACTTCATAGTAGCTTTGATTCTTTGGATTGTCCGTGAATTGTTTTATCTCACCATAATTATTTACATCAGTGAGAAAATGAAGACTAAAGTATTTAAACTAAATGTTCTTCTGGATAAGCTGATGATTAGATCATACTCAGGTGAGAGTTTATTGAACCTTACTTAATCTATAATTAATTAATCATCTAGGACCATATGCATAGTCATATTGATGAAGATAAGTGAGTTTATGCGTTATGTGTTATTTCATTGGTCATGTTCATCCTCTATTCCAACTTGTTAACTGTGTAACTTCATTTCATTATTTTCTGAGATCGGCGGTTATATAAATTGCAAATCAACCCCTTCAGTTAGTTAAAGTTAGTCCCACTGCCATTTCATATTATGTTACTTAATATACTTACATAATATAGTTAATCTAAAAAAGATACCGTCGGTCTGGTATTATGCATACATTATATCGTGGTAAATAATTATTGTTGTATTCAGTGCCTGAATATGCCGAAAGGCGAAACCCAGGTTGCAAAAAATGACACAAACAGAATACTACAAAACTTAAATCCATTCAAATTTAAATTCAAATCAATTACCTTCGGTCGATAGTATTAATGTTGTATTAATTTAATTTAATAAAATGCAAATTTTCATAGTATTTATTCCACTTTTTGTTGAAAATGTCCCTCTGAGGTGGACTAAACCGGTCCAGATATTAAATAATTGTGGAATAAGAACGATAAAAATTTGCGTTTTATTAAATTAAATTATTAATAATCACCATGAATTGAGAGTTCACGCAATAAAATAAATTATTGTTGTATTATAATATCACGTTTTAATATAATGTCAACATTGTATATTCTACATTGTAGAATGGTAGATTGCTTTTGCAATTTGTTGAAAATATTTCGTGAAATCAATGACATTTGACAGCTAGAGAGTGTTATGTTGGAATTGAGGTGTTGGAATGGAATTCCGAGTAACATATTATACTGCATACACCCACTTATTTATATAAAAAAATATGTCCTATTCCCTAGAAACTTTTAATTTGTTTACATTTGAAAGTGCATGAATTTTGGCTAATTTCCTAGCAGTTTTTCTACAAAAATGATGGAAAATGATTAAATTTGTTTCAGATCTTGCTGTTAGAAGAAAACTTAGACAATTCAAACAAGTTATGTACAAGCAAAAAATACATATCACCATTTGCAACATGTTCTTCTTGGATAAAACGTTTGTTTATGCTTTTACAAGTGCCCTATTCGCATACTCAGTTATATTGATACAATTAGGTTGAATTACAACTTAACCATACCAATATGAGAAAATGTAATTATTATAGTTTTTATTTACCAAAAACCTTTGTAATCGAAGAATTTAGAACATAAATAGAAGGAACCTCATACTTTATCTCTGTTATGACATTTGCATGTATTTAGCAAACGCATGAAGCCAGTGGCGAAGGGTGACTTTTGGAAAGAGGTAGGCTGTGGAGTAACCAAGCTTGTCAGATATATTTACGGGAAATAAGAAGATAACCCAATATTACTACTGATGAATAGGTACACTACATCAATGAAATTTCAAAATCTCAATTAGTTTGATATAATTAGTTTATAAATAAGCAATTAGATTGAATTATGTATCTTCCTATAAACGTAACATACGCTCAAAATATATTATCTATCGTCTTTGAAAATATCTATTGTTGTGTATAATATGTTCCATAACAATTTATAATTTAACCCGTAAAACTAGACATTTTAAAATACTTATATATTTAAAAGACAGACTTAGGTATAAATAACTGATAAATAAAAATCGCGAGATAAATTATTTAATATTTCTAACAACAATCAATATTTATATGTGATTGAATCGCATAGAAATTATTTTTTAAATCATCTTATTATTTATTTTGAATAAATGTGCGGATGTAAGCGCTAACTAAACAACCTATGATTTCAGAATAAAAAGCCAGACAGAGACTGGCGTCAGTGGCGTCACGTGACTAAAAACGCATACAAACCACATCTTAAATTCCCATCGAATATTTCATAACATAGTTGAATCCATGCGGCAGTAGTTATGGTTATAAACCTTACTAATTTATAAAATAAAGCTATGTACTTCTGAATTTTGACGATAGATGACTCGATGAAATTAACTTGGATTTTTCAGTGTATTTATTTTTTTAAATTTAAATTATTTGCTTGAAGATCTATTTTTATTAGTAGGTAGGCTTTAAATAATCGCCTACTATGGAGCCTTCGCCACTGCATGAAGCATGGTTAACTCCACAAAATAATATCATCGCTAAGTTGCCATTCCGATTTTCTTACTCACACAATGACTGCTATTTTTTATATTCATTGTGATTACTTACTCGAGTACAGTTGTAAGCAGTTTTACACAAATCTTATAGGATTTTTCAACTAATAATACCGAAGTGTAGTATTATTTGCTGATTATCTACTCATTGTAACGGATTGTTTTTTCATATGTCCTGTATACATATAAATATAAATGTCATAGCAGTAGTGTTAAGTTTTCTTCAAATGCACCTGTAATGTGAAGTCACTTGTAGCCAATTTATTCATTTGATTAGATAGAGGTCTTTTTCTTGTTTCAATTTACAAATACATTTAGACTCCATCTCTATAGAAGAAGGTTTTTTTCAACATCTTTGGTTGAAACTAACCTTCTCGATAAAGACAGCACCTAAATATATTATGAAATCAACCTTTAAAAAACTTTAATAAGGCTAATAATTAAACACCCAAAGTGTCGCAAGTCCTATTCATTGTCCTAATCTAAATGTACCCTACAATTTTGGCATTTTGTTCACTTAGTTAGACATTAGTTTTATGGGACCCAGGTCTTTCACTCAAGCCATAAAACACCGAAATAGCTTTAGTGGTTTTCTCATAATTTTAAGTACATTCTTCTTCTTCTTTCTTCTTTTCTTTCTTTTACATAATATAATATATTCTTTAACACTACAAAAGGCCATGAGGCCCAATGACAGAAGTGTAGTTACTAATAGAAGTGAAACAATCACAAACACCCCAGATTTTGGGAAAATCACGAAATATATTATGACCTCACCGAGACCGAATCCAAGGCCAGCGCCTTTCGTGTTGGACTTCGAGGGCTGACTTGTGTTCATTAGATATAAAAATGTAACAGAGTACCTGCTGATACAAAATGTTCTGCCAATGAGCCTTTTGAGAAGGACACACTGCTTGAGGAAGAATGTACAGCGGGAAGAGACGATGATTATTGATTGCCGTCACTTGCGCTTACCTGGCCTGTCGGCATTGTCTTTTAGCACACCATAAGCATAAGTTAATTTACATTATTAGTCATAATTATTATATACCCTGTAATCAACATTTCTGCCGCAACTTGTTATTTATTGAATTCACAACCTCACAGCTGTAATACTAAGTACTTATATATAATTTTGTTTACTTATATTCAGTGGCGGCTCGTGGATAAGATATCTGAGGGTGCTGCAGTTGATTAAAAATAAAAAAAAATGTTTATTTGGATTATATTTTACTATTAACATCAAAATTAAAATATAAATTATATTAATAATTAAAATAAAGAACCTGCATAAATGACTTGCAGAAATAAATTTTAACAATGTTGATAAATCATTAAAGCTATATTTCTTTCCTCGCTTTCGCGCGCGTTCTCATTTGCGAACGCAGAAACAACGAAATACTGTCAGACCGGCAGTACCGATCAAGCTGCCACCTGCGAACCCCACTCTCCGCACCCCTCCTTCGCTTACTCGAGCATATTACATTGAGAACGGTACTGCAAAAAATCATAAAGATGGCCACTTTCTGATATTAGTACCGCGGTGTATGATAATTATTGGATGTGTCGGTGCACGGGTGAGATTAATACACGCTTAAATAATATTGATATTTTCATATAATATACATAAATTTATGTAAGTATATTACATTTTTCTCAATTTGCTCGGGGGTGCTGCAGTTCTGCAGTGCATATGGACGAGCCGCCACTTCTTATATTTGTATTTTTATACTGATATTTTGGTCACAGAGGGGTTGCTTTCTCATTAATCAAGTCAAGGTTTAATTATGTGACATCTTCCTGATTGGATTATTGAAAATGTTACATGTATAAATAATTAATAATCAATAAACTCATTAACTAATGTAATACAAATAATACTTCCTGTTTATCAACACTAGAATTTTATTCACACAATATATTCTCAATATTAGAGTCTATACATGATCATTTGTAATACATAATAACAATATTTTGAAAATAGAACTTGGAATTTTCTTTGTTTTGTATGTATAAATTAAAGGAATAAACATACTATTTAAAATGGATTCTGTCAAACTATGCTCAAAAGATTCACAAGTTTTTGATCCATTGCTTTCCACATACAAACTGTATATGTTATTTGGAATATTTCCTTTGGTACATAATGAAAACGGATTCAAGGAAGTCGGTAAAAAATACAAAACAATCATTGTATTGTTATGCTGTATATCTTGCGGATGTCTAATATTCGCTGTCAATTACAACTACAAACACAATAAAACATATTATTCAAGCAAAGATATATGGATGGATGTGGGAAATTGCGTCACTATATTTAGCACGCTTTGCGGAATAACAATTTGGATAATGTCTGCGTTTTTTAACGCAAAGGAAACCAAGAAAATGTTATACAATTATGAATTTATCATAAAACGTTCAAACTTCGACAATTCATCGCATTGCAGATATTTGTATCGCAAGATATATAGATGTCATCTAATCATGTTGGTGTTGATGATTTTGCACGTATTTTATGACATATACTCCTGGAAAGAAACTTGGCATGACAAATTTGTTTATACATTTGGAATAGTGATGAATTTAATGGTGTTAAAATATACAACGGAGATCTATCTAGTGATTGATGTTTTCAAATATGTAATATACAAAATCAAAGGAAGACCATTGAAACACACTGAAGAAAGCTCCGATACATTATTATCTGATCTGGATACCATGATGGAATTGTATACAAAATTGGCTGACAATGTCAACATTTCGAATTACTTCATAAATTTGCCGGTAACAGTTTTTTTTAATTAATTACCTATTTTATTATTTTATTTTCATGGGAGATCACCGCAACGCCGACAATAGTCTGTCTCCGCCACTGAATTGTCAGTCACCATCGTATGGTAGTGCTAGTTAGATGATGGACGACTAATGGATGATAATTTTCATTTCCATATTTCATTCAGAACCGTATTACTAACATTAATTTTAAAATATGAAACAATCATTATATTCTACAAATAGTTTACCATATTCGATTCGAAGTTTGAGCTAACTAGCACTACAATCGAAATTCACAATTTCGTGCCGCGGCCTGAGTATAGTAGGCTATGGATCACCGGTGGCCTTCAGTCCCATTTGATAGTAAATTGAATAAAATTAATAATTCCTCAGAGACCCTACTTCTACTGCACTAAAATGATAATATTAAAATAAGACAACACAAATGTATTATTAATTATTAAATAGGAATAATACGATTATTATGACAGTTCTTGCAAGGGAACACAAGAATAATGGGAAGTGCGTTACCTTCTAGGTGTGGTTGTGAGTAGGTACGATTCTCGAGTGTGGATATATATGTCATAAATTCAAAAGTAGTGATGAAAAAAAAACATCAAAAAGTGTACTTTAAAATATTTATTTATCAATGGCTATAATAAAGTTAATGAGGAGTATTAGCAATCAGATGTTTTCTTTATAAACTTGTCAAGAGATAGTTGAATACCACCATTTTACGTATTTGAGAAGGTGACGGGGAGCTGAGAGAGGAGCAACTGTATGGAAGCGCACAGTTTTTGCATTATCAACAAAAATCTAAATTTTAAGAAATGTACGAAATAGCGAATTGTGCGAAAGTCGAGGGCCGCTTGTATGTTATTTTCAATATGTACGTATGTATCATAATATGCATTAAAGTTTGTCACGTAAACGAAACGTGCATTCAATATTGGTGATATTTGAGGACATTCAATGGGTTTTTTTTAAGTTTAACGATTTGCCCCATTAAGTGATGAATCGCATTTCAATCTAATTAATATGTTCTGTGGTTCTAGCAATTCTTGTATGGTCATGGACAAATAAATTTCGAATCTCTCTCACCATGATTGGGACAATAACTGACAACACATCACTGAAAATTTTTCATAATACACATACTATTATTATACTTCATAAAGTTGTTTGCATTCTTAGTAAGGAGCAGGGTAACATATTAAAATGATTACTTTTTATATGATTTACTATTTGCATATTTTTATATAAACTAGCAAAACCAATGATTGCCAACTGTTCTGATAGGTCTTGCAGGCTGTATCGGACGAAATCACAATTATTGTGAATCTTAATGCGTGATTCTAAAAAAAAATGACCTATTAATTGATCGTATTATTAAAATTGATTTTTATATAACAGTATTTTGTTAGTGGAATGCTTATTTCCCTATTTTTCAAAAGATACAATAATTAACGATGTTACAGTCAATGATCTATTTAGGAAAAATAATGTTAATATTATATTAAGAAATCTGTTCTATTAATGAATACTACTTATTCTCTGTGCAGGATCATGACAAAATAGTATGGCTGATGTAATGTTTTCTTAATTTCAGATGATCCTCGGAATGACAAACTTGTTTCTAACATTCTTAGTATATGTGGGGCTGATAATACGTCCTGCTGAATCATTTTCTCTTAAGAACTATGTGAGTATTGTCTGTAATTGATTATAAAACAATTAACTTAAATCATAAGGCCTGTCAATTTATCAAAAAATATAATAATTGTAAATGCTTGCACTGTGGGGTCTTGTGCAGTGTAGTTGCGTCACTACTCTGCATTCAATCAACTTAGTCGCATGGAAGTCACCACTGTATTCTGTGAAGACTAAATGAGGGTTGTTCAAAACGTGCGTACTAAATGGAAAGAAATACAGGATGTAAGCTTGTGCTCGCTCTATGCTCCGAGATTAGAGCGACAGAGATAAGTTAATAGTTATACCTACATTATGAATGCTTCGGTATGGTCCCTTATGATAAAGGCCAGTGGTCTAGTGCTAAATTAAATAGTGAAGGTTCCTTTTTTTTAAATCATAATTACCCCCCCCCCCCTCCCCTAAAGCACATTGTTCAATATTCCGACTGAGAGATAATGACGATTTCATAACAGCGATAACGACTATCAATAAAAAAATTAAAACAACAGGATGCTAAAGATCAAATTTCACTGCACTAAATAAAACAGCCAATACATTTTTCCATACTCAATCACTTTGGAATTGAACTGACTAATCGTTTCTCAGTTTATTCACATGTTAAAAAAGACATGATTTTCAAAATATCACATGAATCAAAATTATTATGTGTAACATAATACCGATGAGAACTGGCTGGAGAAATGCTGGAGAGTGCTCTGGCTTGAAAAAAGTTCCAGTGCACTCCGACCCACTACACCACTGATAAAGGCTGAATGACCATTTTCGCGGTGCTGGTATAGCATGTTACATGAATGAGAAATCAGTATCTACGGAGAATGGTGAGTCTGGAGGTGAATTATCATGGTAATCCAGAGGTAGTTTCGAGTACACATAAATTTGTAATAATTCAGATGCGTGGTTGGCATGCATTTATACGGTTGTCCATTTGCGTCTCAAACATGTTCCTGAGTAGGATGTGAAAGTGAGTGAGAAGCATAGGTGTAAACAAAAAGAAAGGTTCAGGGAATAGCACAATAGCATGACACAGCGTTCAACGTGTATCACTGCTTACCTTCAAATGAATAACATTTTTAATTTTTGTTTCAGAGTATCAACTCCATGGTGGCTTTGGTTTTTTGGACCATCCGTGAATTGTCTTATCTCTACATAGTAATTTACATAAGCGAGAAACTAAGAGCTAAAGTATTTGAACTGAATTGTCTTCTCGATAAACTAACGATTAGTCCAAACTCAGGTAAGAAAAATTTGAGATTAATTCAATCACAACAAATATAATATATAATATGTTATATTTAATAGGTATTTTTCATTTGAAACTACAAAATTATATACTTAATCAAAATTTGTTTCAGATCTCACCGTTAGAAAAAAACTCATGCAGTTCAAAAAGGTGATGTTTAATCAAAGAATACATATCACCATTTGCAACATGTTCTCTTTGGATAAAAAGTTTGTTTATGCTTTTGTAAGTGCCCTTGCCTCATATACTATTATAATGATACAATTGGGTTAAATATTTTATATTGCAATGATAATTTGTTTTTACTACTTATGTAGAAAATACAGGAGATAATATATTGTTAGTCAATATGTTTAGATCAATGTTTAGGTATTTAAAACTAAATAAATAAATTATGATTTAGATATTTAGATTGAAATATAATATGTAAGATTCAAATATAAATTTTACATGACTCTATTATAAGATAATATGTATGATTTATTATTGTAGATATGTATAAAATATCCAATTGTTAAATCATGTAGGTTTACTGTATAGTGTAGATATAGCGCCTGTACACGTGCATGGATTTACTGGCAACAATAGCATATAAATTAATCAATAATAATTGTTTTAACACAAAAGTGTTGACTGTCTCGCCAATCTCATTCTTCAAGCACAAGTAAACGTGTTTGTTGTCGTTGTGTGGTGCTATTTGACGGTTTCAAAGAGGTTGTGAAAATCGGTAACCACGATGATATGACAACAACGCGTCTCGCTTATGCCTGAAGAATGAGATTAGCGAGACAGTCAGCACAGTAAACACTTATTATCGCGGTAGTTGAATTTACAGACTATTAGCGCCAGTAAATCCATGCACGTATAAACGGGCTATGGTGGAGAATGATAGACCTTTACTAAAGGAGGACGTGAAAGTGCTGGATATCTTTGAATGAAAAATAATGAAGAAGACATGGTGAAGAAGGTACAACCAAAAACTCTATGGATTATACGGTAATCACTTTATCGTCTCACATAATAAAGTGGAATAAATTCATTGGACAGTCCATATCTCAACAATGGAAGATACTGAACCACTCAATAGGCACATATTGTTTCAATAAGCCAGGGGAGAAATGGGTTAGTGTGCAGAATGCGACAGCATTTATGCATGACTAAGGCTGTAGAGGAGGCTTCCGGCAGATATACAAGATGTTTTCTGAAAGCAATCAAGACTCAAAGTGGATCATAGTGTAGGATAATAATTTTGATGTTTTATTGTCGATGATGTCTTGGGTGGGGATAGGCTGGATCTGACAAAAATAGTGCACACTAAACTTTGTCAGTCATATTTATTGGTTTTCATTGAACTAAGAACTACACCCACGGTGGCTGTGCGGCTTAAGCGTTGGGCTATCACGCCGTGGGTCTCAGGTTCGAATCCTGGGTCTGACAAGTACACATATTATTTTTCAATTTGTGTGTGAGTCAGGGTATGGACCTAATAGGTTGAGCAAGTGGCTGACATCCATTTCTCGTAAAAACCAAAAATCTGTTAATACAAACCTCTACTCTGTGGAGGCCCATATGATCCTATTAGGATCGGACATGGTCGGAAGAATACAAATTGCAGATGTTGCTGGTTAGTTTTTAAAATTCACATAAACCTTGTGTGTATGATTTAATGGCATAATTTTAAATATTATATAGAGGAATATTTACGGCTTGGTTTACGCAGGGTTTAATTGAATATGGCGGATCTTAACAGCCTACCTCCACCCTTCACCACTGGTGTGCGGTGGTATAAATTTAGGAGTGATGAGAAGATAAGAGAGCGCATCAAGCAGCCTCTATACTCTCATTATACTTAGAGTGAAAGGTAACGTTGGACCTGGCTTCTCGGCCACGTGGTACAGATACCTCAAGAGAATGTCAACCTGGCCCACTTGTTCTTCAAATCAACTGGATTCCGGCGTACTGGAAGGACGTTAAATACCATCCACAGAGTGTATACAATGGAGGTATGGGACGCTGGTATGAACTGGAAAGTTGCAATAAGACTGGCAATGGACAGGGATTCTAGGAGGCGAAATCTAGTGTCAATATCGTCGTGTCTTTCTCAAACACCGGTTGCCAATATTAACAAAATTTAATAAACACTTCAGTAGCATTTATTTTTTACCATGTCTGATCCTAATAAGAGTGGCATTTTTAGAGATTGGAACAGAAAGAAATCATTCAACTTATTTGAGATATTCAGTTTTAACTATCAACACTATGACACAATTCAATTTTGTATACATTTAACATAATAATATGAAGACATGTCTTCAATTTCTGCATTCAAACAATCAAATTGGGTTGCATAAAAGCATTACAACTCGAATGTGGTAGATCGAACCATAAATTAAATGCTATTGTTTCAGTTGAGTTACCCATAGTATAATCACATAACATGGTACTGTGGACGTATGGGTGAATTTTAAAACTATATTAGTCAGTATGTAATATAATTTTGTCTGTAAACAACCATCTTAATAACCAACGATTACAATATTATGTAAATATCAGTGGCGAAGGGTGGAGGTAGGCTGTTAAGATTCGCTATAAATAGTGCACACTAAAAATTTTTAGTCATATGTATTTGTTTTTATTGAACTAAGACTACAATTTACAGATGGTGTTAGTTGGTTTTTAAAAATCAATTAAACCATGCCTAAACGAAACCATAATAGTTTTGGTCTAATTTGGGCAATACGACAAAATTGTACACACTTTTTCATTCATAGATATTTGTTTTTGTTGGATTAAAAATACATATTACACATATTGTTGGTTAATTTTTTTAATTCATTAAGCCCTGGCTAAGCCAAACTATAATAAATAAAAAATATTGTTCTATTTATAGAATATTCAAAGTTATGTATGATTTAATTGCATAATTTTAAATATTTTATAGATAGACATGTATTTTTTGACTATTATCTATTATGGCTTGGTTTCTCAGGGTTTAATTGAATTTTAAAAACTAACCAACACTATCTGTAAATTGCAGTCTTATTTCAATGAAAACAAATATGTATGTCTGAAAAAGTTTAATGTGCACTGTTTATGGCGGATCTTAACAGCCTACCTCCACCCTTCGCCACTGGTAAATATTATAAAATACAGGTTATTTACAAAAAAAAAAACAGGTCATTAATGATAATGTTATTTTTATTGTCATATAAAAATATTAATATGTTTAATAATACATGGAGTTATGTTAATTATAAAGTATAATATCAAAATTGGCAATTATTAGCTCGTTCAGATGGCGCTTGTCTCGCCACGCGAGTATCGGCGATAAGCTGCAAGTGCATGTGGACGGCTCAATGAGGTCATCTGCACCTGGAAAGCGAACAAGTTGTTTCGCACGAGTCAAATCGCGCCATCTGGGAGAGCTCTAAGATGACGAAAGCTTGGATTTCGATTGTCTGTTGCGGATGCATTCACTCCATGCTTTCCATTATTACTTCATATCATGAATGTACATTGAATACGGCTCAGATTAATGATCTGTAAAAATCTGGTGTCACAAAGATTGAGAATATCTGTGCATCTCTACCAATAAAATCTGTGGTCATCGGTCAATTTATGATAAGTAAGTGAAAAAGTGGTAATTTTAAGATACAATATTACCAAGTGACATGAGTTCTTTCATTTGGTCAAACCAAACTATTGAAAGAATTATAGTATTTTTGACAGATAGTTTTATGAAATATATCTCAATTTATAGGGAGATATTCAAGAACTTCAAACTTTTAAATGAAAAATATTAGTATTGGACTTATCATAATCATTCTCTGTATAATTTAAATGGACTAAGTATTTATAATATTTCAATATTCATATCTTTAAACATCATATGTTTAGGAGGTCTATGATTATGCACCAAATTGCTTGAACAGATGAAATTTTTGGTGTCTACGAGAACGCAGGCTTTGCAATTTGTCTGCGAACCATTTGAGCAGCGCCATCTTTGATTGCCGTTCCCATGCTGAATTTGAAGACTGAACGTGTATTTCTGCAATACTAATAAATTCTTTCCCTTCCGTTTAACGTAAAAAGCTGGAAGATAAATAATTGAACTGTAAATATTTTACATATTTAATATATATTACTAGGGAGCGGATTTATATGCAACAAAAAACATGATTATATGCATGCACGTATGCACTTAAAATCAATAAAATATGCACTAAAACCAAACAAATATGCAGTTAAAAATTGTCATTTTTTGTGGGAAAAAATTGTAAATACATACCCACTCTACCCAATATTACTGACAAAAATCGAATAACTAGTTAATAATTTTTCAACATAATACGATAGCAGAACAAAAAAACACAAACAATGAATATAAAGTTAATCAATTACAATTTTCAAGTTTTTTCACAAGTACAATTATTATTAATTGAATAATAAATGCAATGTAAACCAAACATAACTTAAAAAACAAAAATGACACACTAAATAGTATTTTCTGTTTTTTGTCCAAAAAAAAAATACAATATTTTTTTCATTATGCTCTGGCATTAAATTTTGTCAGTATTTTGTTTATATGCGGAAAATGACCTCTCAACGTCCACAGAGGTGATTGGGCAAACTTTAAATAAAAGTGCTTGAGTTGACTTCAATTTTTCTGATAAATCCACAGCTCAGAGATGGCATTAAAAATGCAAGTGCATCTAAACTATCTACCTTCCTAACTTAGTTATATTTCGATAAAATAATTAAAAAAAACTAAAATTATAAATTCAAAAGCTCTAAAATATGCATTTATTTATGAAATATGCACTAATGTCTCAAATATGCATTTATATGCACAATAATATCTTGTTTTTGGATTCTGTGTCTTTCAAGACAGATTTCTGTGCAACTCATATAGCTGTGCATACACCCTAACAAAACATGCACAAGCATATAAATCCGGGCTCTATATATTACAATATAGTAAAAGTGTGAGTATATTAATTTGGAAAGGCATACATGAATAATATAATATATAAAAATCAATAAAGTCATTAGATAATTAGACAAAAATTTCTTTTCAATGACAACCTTTTAGCTGCTATGACTTTTCCAAATTCCCATTGAGAAATGCTACCATTTATAATTATTGTTGAAGTTGATTGTGTTGCATCAGAATATTATTTTAAGGGCGGACATGATCAGCGTAGGTCAAAATGGAGCTTTTATTGTATTTTCAAAGCATGATCGTTGCCATTCCTTAAACGTTGTAGATAATCTATTTATATAATTTTGAAGCCTTAATATCCTTTATATTTATTTTAAACATTTTATGACTGCATAAAGTATTTTTATTACATAAAATGGTATTTTTTTAAACCTCTCGCTCTAATGTTTTAGAATATAGTCATATTTCAGTACATGCATGTGCAGTGGTGTTAAGATTTTTCACGTTTATTAATTTTTAAACGCATTTATAAAACCATTAGTATAATTTATGTCGACATGGTAACTAACGCGCGTGTTTGAACATGTAGCGTTTTTAAAAAAAAAAAAGAATTTGGTTAGGTACATGTTCAAACACGCGCGTTAAAATGATCTTACTCCCTACTTCATTTATCGTTTGTCAATTTATGGCTACGGCCGTATGTTGTAGCTTAGCCACTGGGAAATGCCAATAGAAATGGTGTATTTCAAAAAAATACTACCTTATTCTTAGGTCAATAATTATTATAAAGCAATCATTATTCGTGGGATGTTTATGACACTTGAATGGTCAAAGACATAGCTTATAATTAGTATCTTTAGAATTATCTTCAAATGTGTTAATCTTGCCCATTTTTTGAATAATAAAATGCCTAATTCTTGTCAAATTTGGGATCACAGAGATTATCAATATAATTTTTTATCGTAAATATTTCACTGTAATAATGTTGACATAAATTATACTAATGGTTTTATAAATGCGTTTAAAAATTAATAAATGTGAAAAATCTTAACACCACTGCACATGCATGTACTGAAATATGACTATATTCTAAAACATTAGAGCGAGAGGTTTAAAAGAATACTATTTTATGTAATAAAAATACTTTATGCAGTCATCAAATGTTTAAAATAAATATAAAGGATAATAAGGCATCAAAATTATATAAATAGATTATCTACAACGTTTAAGGAATGGCCAGGATCATGCCTTGAAAATGCAATAAAAGCTCCATTTTGACCTATGCTGAGCATGTCCCCCCTTAACAGACTAATAAAAATGCAACCTATTTTAGAATATTTCAGCCCAAAGGTAGATAACACTAACGGCTAACTTCATGTCCGTAATAAATTTTAATGTTTTATTGACAATTATAAGTTTTATACCAAGCTAAGTACTTAGTCTATGCTAGGTACCTACTTACATGGATTTAGCCATCTATAAATAACTTTAATTTCCAACAAACAAATCATCTAATGACACAGTAGGAAGATTCTAGAGGTTTTACCTAACTCCATTCAACTGACATGCCTATGCTCTAAAAATGAGCTTAGACAAAACCAGAACGGAAAAGACAGAAATTTGATCACTTCAACATATACGCGATTCTCGTACCAACCTCGCTGCGTAATGATCATATACTTATGAGAAGCAAGACTATTCTTAAGTTTCAAAGTTAAAATATCGTATAACAATGTAATCATGACAAACCTTTATCTACTACTGTCATGTAATTATCGATGTGAAGTGTAAAGTAACATGTGCATTAAATGTCCATGTGAGTGTTTCCATTTAAAAAGACCCATATATTATTATCATATCTATACATTCTTATGTAATTTGTCTGCACATAATATATAGCGAGGTAGTTGACTCTATACATGAACCTACTCCCACAATAAGTTCTCGAAATTATTAACCATTTCAATTATTAACATCAACAATGATCGTTGTTAGTATTTCTCACTGTTACTATGAATAACGATATTTCGTTTTTGATCCATCAAAGGGTTAATATTTATGCGAATAATTATAAATATGTAGCTAGATGCTTTTAGTATTATTAAAGAAACATGTATTTAGTATTCGTACACATTGAACGCAACGTTGAAATATTTAACTTAACAATGAATCCGTCAAAAAACTTAGAATCAGAAATTTTCCAATCATTTTTATTTGTTAATGTATACTACATGATTATGGGGATCTGTTCAATAAAATACACAGGTGGTAAACTAAAACAGGTTGGAATTATATATAAACTGAGAAGTATATTAACGTGTTGCATTACAATATATTTATTGATACAATATATCCGCACAAATCTTTTGGAAAACTCACAATTCGATTTTTCTATAGAAATGCTTACAGTAATAATACTGTTTGCATTGACTATGTGCGGAATAACAATTTCGATTATGGCTGCATTTTTTAATTCCACAAAAACACTTAAAATGATCTCAAACTTTGAGTATGTATTTGAGTGCCTAGATCGAAAAACTAATAACGATAATAAATATAATCTTTTAAAATGGAAGACATTAGCTTTTCATGTATTTCCGATAATTTTGATAGCTGCACATAATTTATTTCTCGACAAGTATTCATTGAGTCATAAGAAATGGCGTAAAGACTGGACATACATTGCTGTGGCCGTCATGAATTCTTTCGCTCATAAATTTGCCACCGAAATATACCTGATCATAACTATTATAAAGACTTTGATAACGAATATTAAAAATCTGACAGTGAAGAAGGAGAAGTCTATTGAAGAGAATACAGATGTCTCTGAATTGGAAAAAATGATGCATTTATATAATAGATTGGCGGATAATATAAGAATTTCAAATTATTTCATTAATATTCCGGTAAGTAAGTCATTATTAAATTTATTCATTTATGTAATTGCATATAGACAATGAAACACATCCTGTGGACTGCAATGCTCATACTGTTTATATGGGGGAATTTCACACATACAGGCTAGACTGCGTTGAACATATTTATTTATTATGTCGAACAAATTCCTTATTTATAATAATTTATGTGATGGCATATAAGATCTTTTATCAAATGTTTTATAGCATTTATTTTAAGTGTATATATATATGCATATATAACATATATGCAAGATACATACATACACTGTGTAAAATATTTTATAAAAGTTAACTTTAAAGTTAACGAATGTTTGTTGTTCATTCATTCACATATAATGTATTCTTAACACTACAACAGGCCGTGATGACCAATGACAGTAGTGTAGTAGTAAAAGTGAAACGATCACATAAACACCCAATATAAACAATTACAGGCGGACCTCGACTTACGAACGTTCGACTTTCGCACAATTCGCTATTTCGCACATTTAAAAAAAAACGTTTTTTTAAAACGTCGCGCTGGCCGTGGGGTTAAGACATAATAAGATTTATAAACAAGAGTGAGAAACAGAAAAACTGCAGTGTTGATAGGTACGAACAAAGAGAAATCAAGGACTTATAAACTTCGCACGACGTTCTGATTGCGGTGAATCTTTTTCTTCAATCGGACGTTCGTATGATACAAATAGGTCTACTACTATATTATGTTCAATTTTGAAAAATAAAATAAAAATTAAGGAATACGTTCAAAATTGTGGAAATATATCTTTAAAGGTTGTTTCCAAAAGACACGGCATAGTTATGGATGAAATGGAAAAATATTTGTCATCATGGATCGACGACCAACATCAAAAAGATGTCCCTCTGAATATTTCAATTATTCAAGCGAAGGCTCTTAGTTTGCACAGAGATTGGAAGGCTAGATTAAAAGAAGATTCTAACACAATTTTCAAGCAAGTAACGGTTGGTTTATATTAAATTCACTGGAGAATCGGCTGATTTTCGCGGAGAATTTATTTCCTCATTATCCAAAATTATTGAAGATGGAGAATATTCCTCTAGCCAAATATTTAATGTAGATGACACAGGTTTATTTTGGAAAAAAAATGCCTAGTCGTACATTCTTATCTAAGGAAGAATCAGTTGCCCCTGGGCATAAACCTTCTAAAAACCGATTGACATTTCTTCTTGGTGGAATCTTGGCTGGTGATTTAAAATTGATGCCAATGTTAATTTATCAACCAGAAAATACCAGGGCATTGAAAGGGAAGGATAAAGAATTGTATCCAGTAATCAAATAAAGATAAAAAAACCTGGGTTTACTGCGTTAATATTAAAAGATTGGTTCACTTTACATTTCGTGCCAGCAGTTAAGCAATATTGTAAAGTTAATAATTTACCACTTAAAATAAGAAAAAGAATAGTGGCAAACAGTTAACTCTTGATAACTTTTTAAGGGAAACATCCGCAAACCCCACTTAAACATGTCTCTTAAACATCTTATATTTACTTGATAAATACATATTTCAAAATACACACAATTTAATTTTTTTTTACTTCCCTCTACTTTCGAACATTCAACATTCGCACACCTTTTCAGGAACCAATTATGTGCGAAAGTCGAGGTCCTCCTGTATATCATATTAGCAAGTAAAAGCGAGATGTAAAATAAAATTGTTTTTATTTTAAAATGTAGTTCAATATCAATTGCTGTATTTGCTACTTAGAAGGAAAACACAAAAAGTCGTGTAGGTACACACTTGCCCCTTCAATATGCCGATGGATTCAGATAGGTAATTATAATCTTTAATACCCACGATGGCCGAGTGGCTTACATGTCGGTTATAATGTCGTGGATGCCAGGCTCGAATCCTGACAAATACACGTTGTTTTTCAATTTGTGTTTGGCGTCAGAGTATGGACCTAATAGGTTGAGCAAGTGTCTAACATTCATTTCTCATAAAAACAAAAATCTGTTAATACAAACCCTCCACTCTGATCACCCGACAAACAGAAAGCAAAAGTCAGTTATTAATCTTTTAAAAAGCTTTTCTGCTGAAAAAACACGCACACACAATCTCAAATCCAGTGGCATACTATTACGTGACCTGAGGATGTAGGTATTTAAGCCTAACTGACCCTCTGTTGCTTACAGCGATGTATTTTTCTGTAAATATACAGGTACATTCATTTATGCCCACCTTGGGCTCATTGGAAAATAGTCTCACGGTCAAAACACTCAACTATCATGTTTGTACAATTTTCTAGCTCGAGTTCGGATATCGGTCAGGCATTATTTTTTTTCAGTTATCTACCACACTCCGCCTACCTTCAACAGACACCCTACGCCACTGGTGTATGGTTTGTCTGTCGAGTGTCACATGCTCACAACTGAGGCGATGGTTCTTTTCTCCCTCTCTCTTGATGAGAAATCCGCATAAAGAGGCAAAAGCAAGAATCATTGAATAGGTTCCTTGTTAAAGTTGCACAAAAAGAAAAAGATTCCCATGAGTTATTAGCAGTGTTTCCGATAGTGGCAATAATTAATAAATTCGAGTACTTTACATAAATTTAATTTAAATAATAAAAATATAAAAAGTATTAATCATTTTTACATGAATATTTTTGAGTTTTGGAATGAATCATCTGAGTTTCCATTATTTCTTATGGGGAGGGGATATGAGTGTTTTAGATAACAAACATGTATGTATCCAAAATGAATTATTATGCTCGTAATCCAATATCTGACTGTACCAGTGGCGAAGGGTAGAGGTAGGCTGTTAATATCAGACATAAACAGTGAATGCTTTGTCAGTCAAGGTATTTATTTACATTGAACTAAGACTACATTATGTAGATAGTGCTGGATAGTTTTTTAAATTCAATTAAGCCCTGCCTAAAGAAAACCATAAACATTTTTATTTTTTTTTTGTGATTTTACCGAGGCTTTGATTGCTACTCGCTGTCATATCGCCTCTTCTCTTCTAGAAGGGTATCCGTTGACCAGGTCCTCACTCCTATTCTGTTAAATAACTTCACAATTTTGCCTAGCTCTTCCGTCTTACCCACCGCCAGGACACCTTTCAACTCGTCGACATTCTCATAGATATCCGCAATTCGCAGCTGTACTCTGTGAAGTTCATATTTAGGGCATTGTAGTGCTATATGTACAATGTCCTCTAAAACATGACCATAGACATTAGATAAAGAATATGCTTCCATCTATAAAATATCTAAAAATTATGCCATAATTAAACCATACATATTTTTAGATATTTTATAGATAGATGAATATTTTTGTTGTTTATGGTTTAGTATAGGTAGTGCTTCATGAATTTTAAAAACTAACTTACACCATCTGTAATATGTATTCTTAATTCAACGAAAACATATAAGTATGACTGAAAAAGTGTGCACCATTTTGTCGGCATAGCATACCTTAAACTATCATGGTTTGGTTTAGGCAGGGTTTAATTGATTTTAAAAATTAACCACCACCATCTGCAAATTGTATTATTTGTTCAACGAAAACAAATAAGTATGACTGACAAAAGTTTAGTGTGCACTATTTATGTCGAAACCAGCCTACCCCCACCCTGCGCCACTGGACTGTACTAAAATACTAACAATTCTGTAAAACGTGTCTTACGTATTATCTTAATCTATGTGAGGTACCATTTCATGAATAATATATTTAAAAATCAATAGAGCCATTAGATAATTAAACAAAAATTCAATATTACTGACTTAATATGTATGTCAAAAAGAAATGTGAAATTAGTATCTGTACTGAGTGCTCATTGAATGAAACGTTGAAATTCTTCGCTTAACGATGAATCCGTCTAAATATTTAGATTCAGAAATTTTCCAATCATTTATATTTGTTAATACATACTACATGATAATAGGGATTTGTTCACTAATATATACGGGAGGTAAACTAAATAAAGTCGGCATTGTATACAAACTGAGAAGTATATTAACGTGTTGCATTATAATATATTTATTGGCACAATATATACACGGAAAACTTACGGAGAAATCAACAGTAGATTTATCAGTAGACATTTCTAACGTAATAATAACAATATCATTGACCGTATGCGGAATATCAATTTGGGTAATGGCTGCATTTTTTAATTCCGCAAAGACACTTAAAATGACCTCAAACTATGAGTATATATTCGAGTATCTTAATGGAAAAATTAATAAACATAAATTTTTAAAGTGGAAAACATTGGCTTTTCATATGTTTTCAATAATTGTGTTAGCTATTCATATATCTCTAGACTTGTATTCGTGGAATCAAAAGAAGTGGCGTAAGAACTGGACGTATATTGTTGTGGTAGTCACAAATTCATTCGCTCATAAATTTGCCACCGAAATATACCTGATCATAACTATTATAAAGACTTTGATAGCGAATATTAAAATTCTGACAGTGAAGAACGATAAAAATAAAATGGAAGCATTTTCTAAGTCTATTGAAGAGAACACAGATGTCTCTGAATTGGAAAAAATGATGCATTTATATAATAAATTGGCGGATAATATAAGCATTTCAAACTATTTCATCAATATTCCGGTAAGTAATTATTGAATTTAACCATTGATGTAATGAAATATAAACAATGAAACACATGCTGTGGACTGTATTTTTCATGGGGCGTTCGCACATATAGAGCTCTCTGCGGTAGTAGCCGGATCCGCAGCTAAATACTATCGACGACAACTGATTACTGGGTATATACATAACTACCAGCCACTGCTACGCATCTGACAGTAATCGTGGTGAACGAAACTGTGACGCAAAAGGTGAACACGTGGGCAGGTGGCAGACTGGAAATTACACTCAACTACAGGTAGCCACGACCGGTCGCAGTCACAAAAGGTTGTCTATCAGACACTAACTTTTTGGTAAATTCTACAACTTCTGCATACCAGTGATTTGGCTGGGGCAAGGTATAATTGAATTTTCAAAACTAATCAACACCATCTGCAATTTGTACTTTTCGATCAATGAAAACAAACAAGTATGACTGTCAAAATTTAGTATGCACTATTATGTCGGATCTCCACAGCCTACCTCCACTCTTTGCCACTGATATTTACCAGTGGCGAAGTGTGGAGGTAAGCTGTTAAGATCTGATATAAATAGTTCACACTACACTTTATCAGTCAAGCGTATTTGTTTTCATAGAACTAAGACTACAATGTGTAGAAAGTGTTTGTTAGTTTTTAAAATTAAATTAAACCCTGCCTAATCCAAGCCATAATATATAAGAGTCAAAAATTATTCATTTATCTATAAAATATCTAATATTATGCCATTAAACCACACACAATTTTAGATATTTTATAGATAGAAGAATATTTTTATTCAATTACGGTTTGGCTACGCAGGGTTTAATGAATTTAAGATCAAACTAACAACATCTGTAATATTATGTCGATGGTTTAGTGCACAGATATTGTATGTCCAGTTTAGTATGTTTTGAGAAAATCATAGTTTAAAATTTGAGATGCATGAGAAATGGACATATTGTGTATTTGAATGATACAGTATCTTCTAAAATATCATATTTGGATGTACAATGTTTTTACAGCATAAAGATATGATGCAGACGAACATTTTGTGTATGTTAACTCAATTTCGACAATATCTGTGCACTAAACCATCAATGTATTCTTCGTTCAATGAAAACAAATAGATATGACTGAAAAAGTGTGCACTTTTTTTGTCGAATCGCCCATAGCATACCTAAACTATTATGGTTTGTTTTAGGCAGGGTTTAATTGAATTTAAAAACTAACCAGCGCTATTTGCAAATTGCATTCTCAGTTCAATGAAAACAAATTAATATGACTGACAAAGTTTAGTGTGCACTATTTACGTCGGATCTTAACAGCCTACCTCCACCCTTCATGACTGGTATTTTACATTATTATGTTAACCGTGTTATTTGTAAATATATATAATTGTGTGTTTTCAGATGCTGTTCTGCTTGATAAATACTTTTTTAAATTTCATTTTAAATACAAGTTTACTCGTGAAACCGAGTAGAAGTTCCATATTATTTTCAGTATGTATGCTAAGTTTTTAACATTAACATTGGTATGATATTATTTATTTGCTGATAACACTGTAGAAAAACTGTACAATAGAAAATTAATAAATAATACAAACAAACTAAACAGCGGTTAATTGAATAAATGCACACACCGCAGATAAAGTATTCCTAACATAATTTGTATTAATTATTGAAACAGAAACACGCTCTCTGTGTTCATTAATAAATATGCAAAATCTATTAATTCTCATTCATTCCTTTTTGGTTGGTGTTTGCATAGATAATCTTGATTCATCTGAAACTATATTTAAGTACATGATTTGTGTTTATAAGTCGTAATTACTTGACAGAAATTTCACTGTAACGCATTATTTATTATTTAACCAAAAATCAGACAACTAACGCTTATTTAAATAAGTAAATTTATTACTATAATAATTTGGCCCTAAAACTAAAAGTACTTAATATATCTCAATAAAAACAACATTTTTTTGTATATATATATAATTAAAAAATAATATGTTTAGTATTATTGGGTATTGTTACATTATTTGTTTTCAGAATACCAACACTATGATAGCTATTGCCGCCTGGACGATCCACCATGTTCTTTATCTGTATTTGCCAATTTTTATAAGTGACAAATTACAGAGAACCATAAATAGTTTAACCGTCGCTTTGGACAAACTGACTATCAGTGCAAAAACAGGTATGAGTCAAAAATTTTACTTAGTAGGTACACAAAAGTATCCAACTTCACTATACTTAATATTATTATCATAATGGCTTTTAATAAGTATACATTCCTGACTATTGAATATTGGGTTACTATTTGCAAACACGGCTCGTTCCCAAAAACATATTAGTGGCAAAATGGAATAAACCGTTTTACAGACTAATTTGTTTTATTAAGTGACAATACAATATCACTGTCTTTATTTGATGGACAATGACATTTATCCAGCTTGAATATTTTGACAGTTGAATTTTACAGTGTTTTGACTCTATGGGTTAAATCACGTCCATGAACGTGAATGCGTTGGGATTTATTTGAATCAAAGATGAGTGTCTATATGCATGCAAGGACCCTAATTTTTTTGGATCACTTTATATCCTTTGCCTAATTACCGAGGATGGTGATCAGCGAAATTACAGGCGTCGCCAACAATCTCCTTCCATCTAGGTAAAGCGATCCTGCGTAGATCTTGTTGCGTCAGTCATCGATATTTCAGTCGCTTTCTTGATAATGTCACTCCATCTGGAAGATGTACCACCTCACAACTCCATCCCTTCTTCTCACCGGACTGCTCAGATCTCTTCCTACTAAGTGACCGAAGAATTGGAGAATGCGTCTCTTGCAGTTGGCTGAGAGATGACGCCAAGCTCTTCCAGTACAATTCCAAGACATTTGTACATCTAGTCGTCCATGGAATGCAGAACATCCTCCGCCAGCATCATATACCATCAATTCTCTTCATCTATGATCAGTATTAACGACTCAGTTTTAATGACTTTTTTTAATGGTGGTGTCTTGGTGAGATGACTCGTAGCGTCTTGAACATCGCCTAATTTCCTTCTTGCAGCTACCAGAGTCATTGAGGCTTAAACCGAGGTATATGAAATCGCTCACTCGTTACAAACGGTTTAGTCTATCGGTGAGGACAAGCTTGTCCATTCGATCGACAATCATTAACTTCGTATTATATTCGTTAATGTTGAAGCCCAATTCAGCGCTTACTTTTTCAATACTCTAATTTAAAATAAAACACAGTATCATGGTAGTACCGTAGATATATTTTAAATAATTTTTATTTACAGATATTTCTGTTCGGAGGCAGGTCGTAAAATTCAAACAGTTGATTGCAAATCCCAACACCAGAATTACTATTTGCAACTTGTTTTACTTGGACCATACACTTATTTATTCCCTCGTAAGTGCTCTAGCATCATACACTATTATAATGATACAATTAGGCTGAGTGAATTATAATGCACTCCAAATAATGTTTGTATTGTTGTAATTATGTGTTACATAGAATTGTTATTTAAATTGCAGTAATAAATTAAGTCAATTTTTTGCTAAAAAAGTGTTTTATTTTATACTATCTATTATGACTTCCATAATGTATTATGTAGGACAATTTCATATCGACTGTAGAAAGGGAAAAGTGCGTAATCCACACAAATCAAATTTACAGGAGGCACAAAAATGTTTTTGTTATGGTTTTCAGTCAAAGTTAAAATACAAAATAGACATAACCTTGAAGTACATGATAAATAATAATTTGGTTTTTATATTAATTATTGAGTTAATTAAAGAAAAAACAACAAATATGATGATTAAGTCATTTTTCCCACCTCACTTCCAACTTTTTTTTAAAAATTGCCAATCTAAATTTAGGTAATAAATCGGCATTTCCACCTTACATCCACTTGACATTTAGTCGTGTACAACGGTTATTATCCAATAAAACCTATTTTGAAAAAATGGGTTACGCCCTTTTTTCTTTCTAGAGTTGAAATGATGTAAGTACATAAATTACAAAATTAATAAAATAAAACATTATCACCACTACACAAAGATGTCAATTATTAGGCTTGGTTCAAACACGGCGGATTCCGCGCGGAGTCAATTTGTACAAGCTTCTATATATATTCGTTCACACTTGTCCGCGCGGATCAGCAATCCGCTGGTGAACCGCAAAAAATGGATCCCGCATGGAAGCCTAAAAGTTAGTACAAATGCATCCGCGCGAAATCCGCCGTGTCTGAACCGAGCCTTAACTTTCTGCACATTAGCTAATATTTAAAAAATATATTAAATTAATAATACCTACTTGTCTACCACTTTTACAAGTTAGTGATCAGTTGCAAATGTCTGTTCAACAGACAAATCAGATCCAGTACAACTATTGTAATAGTCTGCCACCAAGGATTATCAGTATATTAAATTGTATGAGTTTACACTACAGAGAAGATAAAAACAACACAAGCAACCAAATGAAAATATGGCATAGTAAAGTATTTTTGCTTTGACAATTCGTAGTGAATTTTGGCTAAAGTTTCTTGGATTATACAGATGTTACCTAATACTCAGTCTATGTCAGTAGCGAAGGGTGGAGGTAGGCTGTTAAGATGCAACATAAAGTGCACACAAAACTTTGTCAGTCAAACATATCTGTTTTCATTGAAGTAAGACTACAATCTGTAGATAGTTTGTTAGTTTTTAAAATTAAAATTAAACCCTGCCTAATCCAAGCCATAGTAGAAAATATTCGTTAAAATTTAAGATATTTTATACATGAAGAATATTTTTTATCGATTATGGTATCATGACACCCATGGTGGCCGCGCGGCTTAAGCGTTGGACTATAACGCCGTGGGTCCCAGGTTCGAATCCTGGGGCTGGCAAGTACACACATTGTTTTTCAATTTGTGTTTGTCAGGGTATGGACCTAATAGGTTGAGCAAGTGGCTGACATCCATTTCTCGTAAAAAAACTACAATCTGTTAATACAAACCTCTACTCTGTGGAGGCCCATATGATCCAATTAGGATCGGACATGGTCGAAAGAAAAGAATCGTTTCATATAGGCAGGGCTAAATGAAATTTAAAAAACTATCCACCACCATCTGTAATACGTATTCTTAGTTCAATGAAAATAAATAAGTTTGACTGACAAAGTTTAGTGTGCACTATTTATGTTGAATCTTAACAGCCTACCTTTACCCCTCGCCGCCACTGCTCTATGTATAATTTTCTCTGTGGTACCTATACCTATATGAGATTTTTATTTTCTAACACTGAACTTTGTTCCAATTAATGTCAAATATTTACTAAAGCTATATTGTTCAGGGAAACGCCAGTTTTATCTGCCTGGAATTTATGTTTTCCGTGTTGCATGTCGTTCCTACAGTCCCCTTTCATTTTAGTACATTTAATACTCGGTTTACAGTATAAATACTCAAAATTCAATTAAAATTGTTAAAATGAATTTCAGACGCAAGTGTGCGTTTCTATTTATAGACACGTCTGCAGTGCACATGGTCAAGGTTACCCAACACGATTAATGGACGATCTTTCATTTTATAGAATTAACAGTGGGCATACAGCATAGACTAGGACATGGTATTATTTGTCATTCTGTTTTTTTTTATTATATCCATCCAAATAATATCTCCGAAGGGTGAAATAACACGTTGACATATGCAGCAAACCAATTTGCATGATTTTTTTGTCAGTGAAAAATTGGTCTTTCACTGTTTGTTATATGAAATAAATTGGGACTTACTAAATGCATGTAATAAATAAAACCTCACTATGTTACCTACTGTTATCTACCAAGAACATTCTCTCTTCACTCTGGCACGATATACACACTAAAAATTAACATTCACCAGTTAGTTATTTAACATTTGTTGTGTCGTTCGAGGATGGGTTTATAGCTTGAAACAGATATTAACATCAAACAATGTAGCATTAATTGAAACTATTTCAAAACAATAATAATGAAGTTCCATAATTATATAAATAAATAGATAATATATTATGAGTACAGATTTTTAAACAGTTTGAATCATATAAAGAAGCTACCACGATACCACATATTGCTTTAACAGCAAAATGTTTAACTAGTGTTATCTCACTCTTTTGACTCTGCTATCTCTATCAATAAAAAGGTACATGTGCGATTCATTTGCGATGAAAGTTCTCACTTCAATTCGTATACAAGATGCTTATTCCATCTGGACTATGAACAAAACTTAAAACATCATCCATATTACATAATGATAAAAAATTTACTACCACAATGACATATTATTGGAAGTAAACAATGACATTTAATTTTGTAAATTAGTGATTGTGGAATCCAGTTATTTTGACGACAGTGTTGCCAATCGTCATTGCTTTGCACTTGCATCCCATTGTGAATTTTAAACACCGCCATCTTGAGCACCCGTCTGGTCTTATGACGCGGCTTCCAAATCTGCCAGAACCTATTAATAACAAAGTCGTACCCGTTCTTGATTGAATAAACATAGGCTCTGGAATGTAATTAAAAAAATAATTAGGAACCGAGTTTGTTACATTGAAAGGAAATAATAAGTTTATTAAATATTAATATGGATAATAAATAATAACGGTTCTGAGACGTGATTCTTGTGTCTCGACTTTCGAGATTTGAGAATACATATCTCCTATCTATTAACGCCTATACATGTGCATGGATTTACTGCCAGCAATAGGGTGTAAATTAAACTGTCATAGCAATAACTGTTTACACAAAAAAATGCGGATTGTCACGCAAATATCATTTATCAAGTGTCAACAAGTTACGTTTATTATTGTTTACCACCAGGGTCGCAACGATCGTCACAAGTTGCAACTATCGCATGAAAATTCAGAAGCCGCTTAACTTTTTTAATCAATGCATACTGTCTTGCCACTTGCACGACAATTGTTTAGATTTGCATTTTTTTTATGGTGGCGACAATAGGTACTGCGAGCAGTAAATCCATGCTTAATATGTAAATGGCCTATAAATAACGAAATGTTATTTTGAGTATTATATTTGTATTAAATCTCCAGAATCATCCGTATTTCACCACAATGCAGAACTAGTGTTTTCATATAAATTTTAATTAGATATCCTTAATCTCTGATATTTTAATTTCATTACATCCGGATAAAATTGCACTTTTTCTAGTAAATGTTTTTGTGTTTAAGGAATTCTCAAATTATTATTTTAGTCAGTTAAATGCGTAAATGACAATGCTCGCTTCTATGCAAAACATATCGGTCTCCTGAAAGTGGAATTTATATTCTGGGCTCTGTTTCATGAGGATTGGATCTTTAGCAATTTGGCCAACCTATTGGATCATTTTACTAGATTCACGTTAAGTAAAGATAAATCGTTTAATACTCTTCATATCACTATTCACATCATAAATTCAATACAAATATAAGGGAATGTTTTGGTTAACTGAGCAAACTTCAAAATTAAAAACATTGTTTTTTTTTAATTAAATTAATTGAATTCATACAGAAAATGACAAATATCTTTTTGTAAACCTAGTGTATGTCATGTAATTTTATTTACCTTTATATTGTTTATTGAGCAATCAAATTAAATTTAATGAAATGATGATTCCCATTTTTAAATTGATCACAGAAAAAAAATCAGATATCAGTTTTAAAACTTTATTCGAATACAAAATTCTTCACACAAATAACAAGTCATTTTTGTTTATTTATTCTTTTTTATTTAAAATCATATTTTACAGAAATCGTTACATAATGTGATTCATAATGTCTCAAAACCCACTGAAGACAAAAATAAATGTTTTTTCTGACTATTATTGGTTTATTGGTAAAATCCTCTGACAAAGCATATTGACTGAGAAGAGACAAGACAGCAAGGAGAGGCCTTAATTCGGCAGTGGATAGAGAATAACAGAGACTATACATTACATTATTTCAATACACAAAACGAATATGATTTCAATCCAAAATAATGTACAACACTGAGTAACAACAATTGAAGACCAGAGCGTTCTATTGATTCAAGTACACGGGTAACCGAGACGATTAAATCAACTTCAATGTTAAATATTCAATTATAAATGCTACATAACCGTTTTTGACATTCTGTAAGTAAGGTCTGGTTATCAAATGATCCATTACAGAAAAACTAGCCGACTGATTTAACAGACAAATCTACATAAACATAAACAAAGTTTGATGGGTGGTTAGCAAGTAATCACACGGCATTGCGCACGCTAATTGGTTATATTGTCATGTGGTGTGACTTTCTGCAGCAGTATACATGTCAGCCGATGTTGTAAAATGTAAATATGTTTTTTGTGTTTTTATAAAATTTTAACATTGCTGTTTTTAATATTAGCATTTATTTGTTTTAAATACATATTATATAATTAAAAACAAGTAGGTATACAAATTAGTTAGTCAATTTTTTAACATATTATATTATGCAATCGGAATAATCCTTTATTATATCTAAAATATAATATATTTTTTTATTCAAGGAACAATTCACAATATTTAAGAATGTAAGTAACATTCTTTTATTGAACATACATAATTGAATACCGTTGAGTAGAAAGGTGCTACGTGCCAAAAATCAAAAGTGTGGGAAATTAAGAAAAACTTTTTATTATTTTATTCATTTTCTTCAGTAAACTTACAATGCAGCTCCGATATTACACTTCATAATGTAACAATACTTATAAAAGCAATATAATAATAATAGATATGAAAAAAAATAATGAAAAATGGTGTACAACACGGGGCACTGCCATTTGTTGATCGATTAAAAAAATGTTTTCTATACTTCTGGAGCGATAGTCTTTTTGCAATTTAACAAATGATAGTACTTGGCACCCATTCCAAGTAAAATATGTTTTTTTTTGTATTTTTGGTACTTTGCACTTTTCTACTCAACGGTATTCAATTTTTAAATTTAACAAAAGATTTTTTCTAGTGATTATATTATATTTCTCAGAAGTGTTTTCAAATTATGTTTAAACAATAAAGGAAATATAATGATTCCTTCATGAAAATTAATTATTTATATTTATGTATAATTTTGGTTCATGAATAGGTAACGAAATACTAACTACTACTAAAACATTATTTATTGGCGGGGGGGGGGGGTAACAATTATTTTTTGTTACAATTATACAGTTTTGACAAGAACCCATTAAAGGAAACCCAAAATGTCAGATGATCTGCTCTGTTGGTCAAATCAACCGCCATGTATGCCTAAGATTTAGTTTGGGACTAAAAAATCCGACGATACGTTTGCACTCCAAAACATTTTTCAACATCCCAACTCGAAACTCCCAATTAAGCTTTTACGAGTGATTATAGTGGAATGAAATAGCTTCAATCAACATCTGGTATTTCAGTGTGATTCAAACGCCACGTACCGTCCTCACTAAGAGTGGTGTTGTTAAAACCATACTTCTGTCTTCGCAATTGAAGCAAGTGATTCGCAAGTTGCGCCATGCTTTTTAATTTGTGACCCTTTTGAGCGAGAATTTCCACCATTTTTTTAGGTTTAACTTTTGATATAAACAGTTGTTTGATTAAAGTTTTACTTTCATCAGACAACTTACATGATTTCTGCAAGTAATCATGAGACGAATGTTTGTCGGCTGCTTTGAATAAAGTAACGTATTTGCTGTTTTTATGATAAAGCAAATATAAAGCTGCCCTACACACTTGCTGTCTTTTTTTGTCGAGATTACAACGGTAGTATACTTTTAAGCCGTCTTTTGTGTTATTTCTAAATTGCATACCCCATGTTTTTTCCGCTTTCACAACTGCCTCCGCTTCTTCCCTGCTTTTATATGTGGCAAACTTCACCCAGTTTCTTTCCACCTTCCTCGCTCTACGGCGGCGCCTATCTGTCGGTTTTTGATTAACCTCTTCAATTACTACGTCGTCTGATACAAACATTAACACACATTCGTCCAGGTTCAGTGGGGTGGAAACTGCAATTAGAATGTAAAAATAATTATTAAATTAAGCTTTTAACTAAAAATCAAAAATAATATTGGGCCACAGGTCCAACTAATCCATAGATATATTATTGTGACGAGAAAGAAACCACAAAGCCTGGTCTGAGGAGTCAACAGGAATCAACACATATTTTAATACAAAAATTTTAGCTCAGCCTTTTCGACCCATGACTCACGATTAGGGTAATAGTTTTGGTTTTCGACCCAAGAAAAGATTAATAAAATAAAACATACAGATACCTAGCAATGAAATCTATATTATATTTTATTAATACAAAATACATTACTTATTTTGGTTAGAATTTTAAATCTTAGGTATTAATGTGAAACATGGGTTTAAATAAATTTTAAGAATAAGCAAATCTTAGCGAAGCGTGCTTATTAAAACTTTTATGTTGTGTTTTTTCTACATTATACCTACACAGAATGGTTTTCATGAATGGCCTTATAGTGCGAGAAAATGGAACACCATTATTAATATTTTTGATCTGAAGTTTTAACATTGTTACCAAGGATTAGCAAATAAAATAAAATCTAGAATGACTTCAAAACTTCAAGAAATTGAAAACCCAATTACCATATTCTGAAGCATCAGATTTTAATATTTAAATTTACATTTGATTTAGACTATAAAAACCCATAATGAGAACATTCAACGTGTAGTGCACATCACTGTTTTCTAATAGAATGTTTCAGGAAAGATTTTTTTGTCAGTATTAAAGTGTCGATACTCGTCACTTACAATCAGGTTGATAACCATGATTCAGAAGAAAGAATACATACGTGGTTGTGGCAATTAGCTGGTTGCCGGAGAGAAGAAAATAGGGGCAATTCACTCAGCGACAAGAATGGCGAACAACCAATGGGATAGCGTGTTTCTTATCGCACGTTCCACACTGCACAAGCAACCGGTCTGCAGTCAGAGTTCATTTCATCTCGTTTTATTTACTAATTTTCATTAAAAAAAACAATGGATTTCAAGGCAAAAGATTCATTAGGCACTGAAATAGAGGAGAAGGATAATTTGGGACATGTCATACACAAATTATTCAAGTCACAAAATGAAAAAACACCAGTTAGTGGAAGAAAGTTCTAGAAACGGTTCAGTGGTGAAGGACTTGCTGGTAATGAAAAAAAAATGCACCAAAAAGAAGTTTATTTCATGTTTGTTTCTCAATAAAGAGAGCTAGTGTAATAATGTCTTCCACATCCATCTTGAGACACAACCAGTGAGATACTGACAAGTTATTTCTATTCGTCTCTCGTGTGGCAACCGTGGTTGCTGGAGACCTATCGACACTGCGTAAGAGGTCGAAGAGTCAATTATTTTTAATAAAAGTCAAAATATGATCAAAGAGTTTGATTTTATTTTTAAACATTACAAACCACAGTACATACATATTGCAGTAGCGAAGGGTGGAGGTAGGGTGTTATTTGTTTTTATTGATTTCGTTTCGATATTGATTTCGCAGGGTTTAATTGATTTTTAAAAACTAACCAACACCATCTGTAAATTGTAGTCTTATTCCAATGAAAATGAATACGTATGCCTGACAAAGTTTAGTGTGCACTATTTATGGCTGATCTTAACAGCCTACCTCCACCCTTCTAATATTACGAACAATATTAGTAACACATTTATTTTATTATTATAAAAAAAACCACATTAGCGTGAGGTTTGATAGCTTTGACAGAAAACTAGACATAGTCAGAGGGCACCGAGCGAGAGAAAGCAATGCAATATTGTTAATATAAATACATTCCATGATAGCAACCGTATAATCACATTTGCTCTGCCTGATTGCATAGAAATAGGAGAAGATTATCTGACGTGTCTTTACGTCAGTTAGAATTCTGCAACCTTTGGTGCAAAACTGATCAAACAGTTGAAAGCCAATGGTCAAAATGACAGATGGTATTCCCAAAACCTATATTTATGGTAGAGTTTCATATATACATTGAACGCATTAATCCAGCCACATGCCGGGACTATTTCGGTTTAAATATTACTCTGTAAGACGTCTGTCCAATCGTGGGGTCAGATTCATCAGACGGGCGGCGCCTCGCTAAGCGGCATGACATTGCTACTGCGGCATAAATTTTTACGCGCCGAATAGTAACTTTAAACACAAAATTATGACTCAAAAACTCTATTCTTGTCCTTGCAAAATAAATCAAACCAATGAATATTATTTTATTGCAGCATAAAAATACGTATGTAGTTAGTCGATGAAAATTCAAGACTAAAAAATTGATATAAAATCGCGTATTTTGTGTGATTAATTTACATTCTTAAAAATAACCCTTCACCCTTTTACCCTTTACTAATTGCCTTTCATGAGAATTTTGTCATATACATTTTGATCTAAGAGTGATCAACAAACTACTTTATAAGGGTGAGTAATGCACCGACCGAGAGAAGACGATACAACAAACAATTAAACAAAAGCGACGATAGCAATCATAAACAAGTCACATTAGCCTTGCCTACTTTCTTCGCACACGATGAAATCGCTTCTGCACATATTAATAGTTTATCGGTATCAGAAAGTCTTTGTAATTTTGATTAACATGATAAAAAAAAATCATAGATGGCGTCAAGATTGCTTCAAATTTTGGTGATGACATCCCACTCGATTAATTTTTTAGAGTTTTCTAATAAGTATGCTATGTTTCTGAGGATATTGAAGTTATGTAATATATAAAAGCAAGTTACTAATAAAAAGCACACCTAATATTCACATTAAAGAGCCCTAAACATAGTAGTAGTTATGTAAATAAATAGGCTATGTGTTACTTGGAATGGGAAAAATTTAAGATACTTTGGTACAATAAGTTTATAACATTTATCTGAATTATTTACATTAGAATGACTATGCATTGGGCAACTTATAAAATATACAAATATCATGTCAAAGATAGTAAGATACTTATTAAAATTGTCATTTTTTCATTTAGTTCATTCATGTAACCTTCTCAATTTTTGTCTCCCTCTATTATCTTTTAGGTCTCCAACTTTTATTTTCTCAATAGAGGTTTGAATCCAACGGCTTGAGATCGCGAACGTATTCAAGAACATAGTTTTGCAGACGGTGACGTGCTGGTTATTATCATCTAGAAGACTGTACCTCAGATTGATAGTCCTCAGCTTCTTGGTAGGCCCAAGCTGAGCAGTTTTTTTATGATACATCTGCACGTGTTTGGTGAGGTGCTCCCACTGCTTTTCATGATCGCCTAAAACTTTCCAAAAGTGATGAAAAGCATTCTGTCGGGCGCTTTCGCCGATCTTTTCTGAACACTTTCTACGACACGCTGTCGGACACGGCGGTTTCAATTTTTTTTCTTCAATGTATTTACCAGTTTTTGAAATGTACGGAAGACCCGTATTAATTTTAAATTTCAAAATATTCGCTTGCCACTTGGATTCCTGTCTCATTCTTTTTGATTTATTGGACAGTTTTTTGTGGTTGGTAATCGTACCATCGTATTGATTTTTCCAATTTTTCACAACATTCAAAGCCGACTTACGAATAGTATCGTTAGCCACGGTTTCTTGATTGTTTAGCGGTAACGGACAGACATTCTGCACAAGACATGCAGCAGTATTGCCATTATTTAAATTCTCATTCAAATCGGAACCGGTCAATAGTAGTGAATTGATTTTTGGATTAGATAATACCACAGCGGTTCCGGTAGAAATACATTTAAAAAGGGTTTCAACATCACTCGATGCGTCTGAATGCTCAGAACTAGAATCTTCATCACATGCTAAAAAAAAGAAACATAAATTAGACAAACCTTTATCCAAAAGAGATAAATATTGATTAAAATTATTACAAAATTACATGACCATGCCGAGAGTGGCTGCCACCCGGGTATTAGCCAAAAATTGCTCCCAAATAAAAAAAAATATTCATAACAAAAATTATGGTATTTTACATATTAAATATTCTGAATTAGAACGAGTAGCGGTTTGAAATAACCAAATCGATATCTCCATCCAATTGACAGTGCGTGTAGACATGATGTATGCCATATTTGACACCCTGATGAAGTGCAATATTTTCCCTTACTCATACAACTGAGACGGCATTCTGTAATAAGGTTTAAATGACAGAATCATTAATATATTCTGTATTCACCATGTTCTGTTGTAATATTGGTAGTTCGTGTATAAATAAAGTCGATCATTGGTATACTTTAATTCATAGTGTCACTACTTAAGGCCATGCATTAGTTGAGGGACGGTCTATAAAGATCGTTGCTAGGCGATGCGCGGATTGCGGGTGGCGGGTGAAAATGACGCCTGTCAAACGAAATATTATTTGTCATATAAATCCAACATACGTCCATTTTATGTTCTGTTTATTGTTTTATTAGTAACAATAATGATATATTCATTGACATGTTTTCTTTTTAAAGTAAATGGGTAACGTTTTTAGTCATCTTTAGACGATTTTAGAATTAATTGACCCGTCGCCATCACGCAGCAAAGTGACGTGTTCCTGGGTCAACATTCTCTCACTGAATGGCAGCGAGTCCAAAATTTCGTCGCGCGTACAGTTGAAAATTATTTGGCGTTTCACTAATGCGTCACCTTAAGTAATATGAAAAGTGTAAATGTGTCTGTATAAACTGGTCAGAGAAAATCTATTATGTCAATCATGCAAAGCTTGGTTTATACATACCATAATTCCGGCATCAGGAAAGCTAATTAACTATAGAATATATTTTCATGATTAATAAAAACACAAGAACTTTGATACAAACTCATTTATTAACTTCAGTTCGATTATTACAGATATTACAAAGCTCGGTGTACATTTATTTTTACAAATCAGCAATAAAAAACAATATTACAACAAACTAACGAACTCATTCTAGATCTAGAATACACAGCAGTCAATAAAATTCGAAACCCAGTTATGACTAAAATTGATATAAGTAAACCCAAAATGGGCACTTAAAAATCTTCCCTATATTATAAGAAAAAATTAATTCAATTTTAATTGATAATTAATTAAATTAAAAAAAGAACATTGATGGAAAAAAATATGAAAACTGCACAGTATAAATAAAAATGAATAATTATAAATTCACAGTAATAATAATATACACTATAATTAAATAACGTTATTGTTGCAATATCAATGATTTAATTTTAAATAAGTGCATACACCGTGATTATAGCGCCTGTACAAGTGAATGGATATAATACGTTTGCGTCAATAATAATTGGTGCTTCACAAATTTTATAAAGTATAGAGATAGTAGTAGAAGTACCAATTATTTTTTTTTTATCCATCTATTTTTTATATTCCCAGTACGATTCATGAATTACAAGAGTACATATCGAGTGCTTAAAGTCAGACAACGTTATCTACAAAAAAGTGTTTTTTTTTTTTTGAGATAACGTTATTTTACATTTACGGCTACGTGATAGTCAAACAACGTTATGTCAATCTTTTCTAATTTCTTATTAAATCGTCAGTAAAGTTTAACGCTAACTACATAAGTTACCCTTGTTTTCATATTTTTTAAAAACTATCCCTATAAATTTTAACATCATCATAAGCAAGATAAATGTACAATACACAATAAATTATAAAATATTAACATTAGGTTTTAAATAAACATTTCCCTTGTTGAGTTACAAGAATCTAAAATAACGATTTTTGGCTCTCCTGTAAAGTTGCACTTTTGTAGATAATGTTGTTTGACACTAAGCCCTCGATATTGTAATGATACATTGTTATTTGCGGTATCTCTAAGAATTGACCATACGGGTTCACAGATTCTAGTAATGGCTGTCTCCAGTCTATAGTAGTAAGTATAGCAATGTTTCCAGTCTATCTATGGTAACATAAGGTACAAAAGTAATTTTATAGATATACCATCGTAAATCGTCAGGTGTTTGAATTTCGAACTAAGCTCGACACAGTATAAAAAGTACAGAATGATATGTCAAATGGTAGTAGGTATGTGACACCCTTACTCAGTGGACAATATATACAGGTGGATGTATAGAATTGTGATTAATTCCAACATTGTCATAATATCTTTGCTAAACACCACTAAAACCCCACGATGGCCGCGCGGCTTATGCGTCGGCCTATAGCGTCGTGGGTCCCAGTTTCGAACCCTGGGTCTGGCAAAGTACACATATTCTTGGTAATAGTGCCGCAGATGCCCGCATAAGCTTTTTATAATATTTTTTTTAACGTAAACAGTTTATTCCATGTAGACAATTATATTAAATACCTTTTTCTGTCGGCGCAGATGCTTTTCGATACAATAATTGTTAATTTAAAATTTTCATACATTTTGATGCATCATTATCACACACTAAGATTATATTAGGTTGGGCTAGGTTAGGTTAGGTTTGGTTTTGTCTAAAAAGAAAGTTATAAAAGCTCATGCGCCCGCATGAGCTGCGGCATAGGTATTTTGCGGCGGTTTATATTAACTGATTTTGTTTTTACAAAAAATGGATGTCAGCCACTTGCTCAACCTATTAGGTCCATAATATGCCTGAGATTTTATAACTTTCTTTCTAGACCAAACCAAACATAACCTAACCTAACCAAACCTAACCTAATACCTAATATAATCTTAGTTATATGCCCATATGATCTTATTAGGATCGGATATGGTCGGAAAAAGAACATAAAAACAAAATAAAAATAGGTTAATGAAACCTAACCTTAAATTAAATTGCATAGGATGCTAACTATATTTCTAATAAACTTATTTCTTCTCCGGCACTGAATAGAATACCTAATAATATATAAACTCGATATAATAATAAGAACCACAAATAACTGAAATTTAGTTTATAAATGCAAATAACAACAGAAGTACCTATGAATTAATGAATAGCTGACTTACTCAGAAAGCTGTTTGAAATTTCAGCACCACAGAAGAAATCACACACAGCAAACAAATGAAAGTAATGAAACCATTGTTAAGTTTAAACTTTTGTACACATTCACTAACAATAATGCACTAACAGTAACACGATATCACTCGGTTAACTTTATTTTTGTGGTGAAGCTATTTATTTGACTTTGACAGCTATCTGCGATAGAGATGTCCATTGTCCACCTCTAAACAACAACAAAAAACGGCGGCATTAAGTAACATCTCTATGTTATGTATACATGATCAAGCCAAAGCACACTCACAATCCTACTGCAACGCAACCGCGAGTTGGTGAGCCTAAAAAAAGTCTGTGGACAAAAATTAAATTTTGCCAGTCAAGACTTTTTGACAGTTCTGAAAGCTTTTCTAAATTCCTAAATTAACTTCCCATTTTCTATTGAATCCGTAGTTATTGTCTATTGAATTTTCCTCAATTTGATAGTTTGTATTTTATACTTTTTATACTTACAAAATCAAATATTATTTTTTATTTATTTGGAAAAGTATCGTTATTATTTAATTGTAATTAAGTTATTGTGGGACCATCTTTGCTCAAAACAGATGACTGTACAAGTATTTTCGTTAACAATAATAATTTATTACAAATCAAAAGTAAAACATAGCCTGTTTACTGAAACGTGATATTGGCTTTTGTGATAAATCATAATATAATTAATATTGTCTTCAATTATTATAAACCGCTAATAAATAAATTGACATTGGATATACGACAAAAATATTATCTAAACTGTAAAACTATGTATTTTTGTGTATGAAGTGTCTAAATATTGTAAATTTACAACATACCATCGTTTGAATTATTTACCAACTCAACATTCACAAAAATTATCTATTTATTGATATATAATTTTACTCATAAATAATGAAAGGAGTTTTACCTACCTTTAAAACTCTTATTATCCTTGTTGACTCTGAAGTCCCTTGAGATGTTGATCGTATTTTTTGCCTTGTGTTCTTCTGTGCTGGCCCCTTTTTACCCCCTTTTCTTCTCGATTATTTATCTCTCTGGTTGTTCATCTTGTTTAGCAGGCTGGCAGGACTGACGCTTCTATCGTAGCGTCCTTTGTCTTTGGTTATTCAATTTGATATGTCTCAAGGAAATCAGTTAGGTGTTCTCTGGACTTCAGAGTCAACAAGAATAATAAGAGTTTTAATGGTAGGTAAAACTCCTTTCATTATTCGCTATTGACTCCCTTGAGATATCTGTTTGTTATCACCAATGACATTCATATGGACGAAGCATCTAGAAAATAAAATGACACTCACTTTGTGTCGGGTCTGCCGGATGGCGAAAGTCATATTTTAATATCGGTATCCTACGCTCAAATGAACATTCTGCTTGCAAGCGGTCTGGCGACACCGCTGGGTCTGCCCATACAAAATTTTTGATTGTCAGGTTTCGACTCCACCGTTATTATTGTGTTACAAAATGCCAATGTGCCTAGTTAAAAATTTAAAAAAAAATCTACTATACACTCCAAGAAAGATGGGATATCACTTTTCATGTGCTAGTATTATTTATTATTTATAAAATGCCATTTTAAGATATTGATGAATGTTTATTCAATGCAATTGAATAACAGAAACCATATGACAGTCGCCTGTGATTCGCTGGGCTCACTTGCGTCTAATCTCCGAGAAGTCGTAAGTAAACGAGAATCTGTTTCAAACGCAATGAGTCATGACACTAATACGCCATTACAATAAATGTTATATTACTATAAATTCGCGAAGCTTGTATCGCATAATGGAAACAGATACGTCATAATATGGTCACGTGACATCTACCTATACATCTGTAAATGACTTTCATGCACAATTTCTCGTGCGCGCCGGGTATGAAGTGAGTTGTCCATTTAATATGTCATTGGTTATCACCTGGTAAAGCAAGATAGATCCTGCAAGATAGGGTGGATGAACCTAACATGAGAATTAGGTATAACATCTCCTTGCTTTTAGGCTCAGTGCACCGGGCTGAACAGAGAGGTCAACATATTTTGTTCCCCCGCTGTTGTAGAAGTCTGTGTGTCTATCGGTCTCTGGTAAAATGTTTTAAAAGTAGCTTCTTGGCACCAATTACCTCTCTGCAGGATGTCATCTATATTCTATGGGGTAATTCTCTAACAAATTTAGAGAGGCGACTGCTGATCGAGTACTGCCTGGTGATTCCTGTACCCCTGCATCAGCGAGTACTGACTTCACCCAATTTCCGATGACTGCTGGAGCCGCAGGTTTTGGGGGGCGTCTTGACGAGATAAATAATGCCGGAATATTACCACCCTCTTCTCTTCTCTCATTGGAAACGCAGATAAGTTTTCGTAGCCAAAATACTGGATCGATGTTTTTGGCAACTGGAAGCGCTTAATTTCCACCCAGATTGGCGGTCCTTGATGTGTCTGTCTTGGAACCAAACACTGGCCATAGAATTATATGGTCGCCATTATCCACTACACTGAGTAGGGTAAGGTCATGAACCCGTCGTCCCGATGCAAGTAATAATAATATAGCTGTTCTGCGCGAAACTTCATATAGGTTGTATACTAGTGGTGTTGTTTTCTTGAGGTAGTCCACGATTATTCTTGGATCCCAAATCAGTGGTTTTGTAGGTCTAGTCTTGTGGGTGGATATGGCTTTTAACATATGACGCACTACTATGTTACTGCTGATGTCTTTACTGATCATAGGTTTGCAAAAGGTAGCTATGGCTGACTTATATGTACAAGAATAGTGTTATATGAAAGACCTTCCTTATTGTATAAGTGACCCAGGTATCTAGCCGCTTCAATCGGCTCGGGGTATTATAGCTTATCGTGTTGTCCATGCACCATGTCTTCCATTTGTCCCATGCAGGTCTATAAGTCTTCAAAATGGATGGTCGCCAGTCAGAAGTGAGAAGTGATCTGTCCTCTACCGACCAGTTAGAAACTAACTCTGCCCACCCAAAATTATCCATAACTGGAGTGATAGGTCCCGGACTTGTGGAGGTGGATGGTTTGTCAGCGTATCCACTAGAAATGACTCCAAGTGCGGGATCGGGTAGGGGGGTTCCAGTGATCTCTGCTGTAGGTCTGCGCTCCAAAAACACTTCTTCCACCATGGGGCCACTAGTAAATATTTTCCCCTTGCCATGTTCAGGTGTGCCAATACTTGTAGAATTAGATTCGGTGTCCCACTGTCGACTGATGAAGGCATCGTGGAACAGTGCAAGGACATCGTTTGGATTTCGTGAGACATACGTTGCGACAACGGCGGCCCAATTTTGTTTTTAATATTTTTTGATGATATTGTCAAAGTTATAACCAATTCTTCTTGTTTGCTATTCGCAGATGATCTTAAACTTTTTCGAACTATTGAAACCCATTATGTTGTGCGATGATGCAGTCTGACCTAGATGCTATCTCGCAATGTTCTATCTTGAATAAACTTGAATTCGCTACCTCCAAATGTAATATTATTTCATTCATCGTTCAAGTCACACCTTATTGTTCCCATTCACATTGTCTGGTATAATATTGAGTAGGGTGACGGAGATAAAAGATTTGGGTGTATTTTCAATCAGCATATTCTTAACATCAGTACTAGATCTAGCAAAATTCTTGGTTTTGTTATGAGGGTTCAAAATCATTCGAAAACGTCCGAGCGCTACGTACCTACATTATACGTATCATTTGTGTTGAGTATTCTTGAATATACCAGCATTATTTGGAGTCCTAATAGGTCCATCCACACAATTAAGTTGGATCGAGTCCACAATAGATTTCTTAGATTTCTCGACTTAAGAACATACGGGTTCTTTCCTTATGATAATGACAATAAAATGAATTTCCCGACTCGTTTTCTTCTGGGTATGCTATCAATGCAATCCCTGTCTACCCGAAAAGTGATTGTTCTTTTAAAACATTTCTTTTTACTTCTTCGTGGGTTCGTTTACAATCCGTATATACTGGCAAATATTAATTTTCATGTTCCCACCAATATAACTCGTAGCGCCACGGTCTCCAAGATACCTCGTCGCAGGACAGATGTTATGTTTCATGATGCTGTGTATCGTGCAATTAGCTTATTTGATGGCACCATAAAGGTTGATTTGTTTTTTATTAACTGTATAATGTTTGTGGACGTATTAAATAGGTAAAATTTATAATTGTATATACATATTATCATATTTCTTTAATATTTACACATGCTGTCTTTTTATTGTTATTTGTAATTAAGATATTTTTATACATTTGTATTTATTATATTGTATTATGGCGCATTGGCCAAAAGCTGTAATGCCGTAATACTCTTTTTATAAATAAATAAATAAAATAAACAACATGGGCTGTGTTGGACGTGAACAGGTCTACGTCTGGGAGTCCCCATCTTTGAAATAGGGGAGCTGTAGCCGCCATAACTAGGTGCCATTCTGGGATAATTTTGCTGCGTGAGAGATGGTCTGCCACGCAGTTGTATTTTCCTGGAAGGTATTGTGTAGTCAATGATATACTGGCCTGGTTGGCGATTTCCAGGATCTGTCGGCAAAGACTTAGTAGGGTTGCGGACTTTGTGCCCCCTTCGTTGTTGATGTAGGCCACCACTGTTTTGTTGTCGGTTTGTAGGAGTAATTCTGATCCCCTGAGCGTTTTCTCCCGGAGTTGTAATATGGCTGAGAGTACTGCATACAGCTCTTTTCGGTTGGAGTGCCACGTGGATTGGCGTTTTGTCCATGTACCTGATAGGTGGTACTCGTCTAACTGCGCTCCCCAGCCTGAATCGGCTGCGTCTGTGGTGAGGAAGTGATTGTAGGTTGCCCTGTGAATCTTTCCTGAGGAACCCACCGCTCGAATCCACCACATGATGTCCTCTCGAGCTTGTGGTGGAATTGATGTTGTTTTGTGAGGGTGGCTTCTTGGTAATTGAGCGTTCGTACGTTTTAGACGTCGGCAATGCAACCTCCCCTGTGGAGTGACGAAGGTTGCAAAGTTGAGTCGCCCGAGGAGGCGTTGGGCCTGCCTGAGCTACCAACTGCCTTTTTGGATCTGCAATTGCAGGTGGTGACGAAGTGATGTGCACTTCTCTGTTGATAGATAGAACAACTACAAGATGGCGAAAACTCAAAAAATATATATGGAGTATCACCGAGGACACAGTCCTCGTCGAATTAAAACACGCCAAAGATATAGTGTGGAACGTAAAAAAACCCGCCATATTCAATGGCGATCACGCTGTTCTTCAGTTAGCCAACTTTTGACCCAGTGTTTTCGTTTACGGCGAGTCCTGACCGCCTGAGCCAGTTGAAATATACCTAGCCATACTCGCTACAATACATTAGTCTTTGGATTATTCGATTTCGATATTCGAATTACTCAATTGGTTTGGAGATTCAAGCTCGCCCAGTTATTCATGATGTAAATTAACAATAAGTATACTTTATACTAATAATAGCAACACTATTATTATTTTAAACCAATCAAATCAAGGACCAACGAGATTGAATCGTTGCGTGTAATTGCAAATAGCTGGCGACGACGGTCGGCGTCGATCGTTGGATCGGGTTGGGTCTGTGCGTCTGCCAATGTAATTAAGCCTTGATGCCCTCAGTTCACCTACTGGATCGTCCAACAGTAATTCCGACTCATTCGAGTCGGTCTCCATCGCTAGTCCCTCCGCGACGTTGCTGGCTTCATTACGCTCCATGTTAATGCACAAATTTCACAATTTAACTGTACTTTCGTTTGACATTTTTTTTCGCTTCTGACAAAGGAAAAACACAATCAACTATTGCATAACCAAAGACTAAGGTCGCTACGATAGAAGCGTCAGTCCTGCCAGCCTGCTAAACAAAATGAACAACCAGAGAGATAAATAATCGAGAAGAAAAGGGGCCAGCACAGAAGAACACAAGGCAAAAAATACGATCAACATCTCAAGGGACTTCAGAGTCAATAGCGAATAATACTTATTTAAATATAGCCTTAAATCTTAATGAATATTCATAATGAAAGGAGTTCTACTTGCCAATAAAACTCTTATTATTCATGTTGACTTTGAAGTCCTTGAGATAGAGTTTGCTGTTCCTTTATCGCGTGAGGAGTTATTTTACTAATTTATCCCATTTCTTGTCGTTGGTCATTTCTTTTTCTGGCAATAACCAAACCCGCGTCCCAGACATTTTTTTATACATAGACTTGGGATGCACCTTTTTTTCATTATGATATGGCTCAAGGAACCAGGTAGAAGTTAGGTGGACTTCAAAGTCAACATGAATAATAAGAGTTTTATTGGTAGGTTAAACTCCTTTCATCTTATTCGAATTTGACTTTGAAGTCCTTGAGATATCTGTTTGTTAATACCTGGTGTAGGGTAGGTATGCCAAATTCCTGTATGTGACCATGAGTCATTGACGAGGCATAGTCCAACGTGCCGTTCATTGTATAGGGTTGATTAGAGAAGTTAATGGGATCTTTTCCCCTTCTGATGGTGGTGTGTCCATCGTTCTTTGGTAGTAGTCGTGAAATGTCGACTCACTACGCCAGTTACCTCTCTCTAAGATGTCATCTAGTGGGTATTTTTCAAGCAAGTTTAAGGAAGCAACCGCTGATCGGACACTGCCTGGTGGTTCAGAAGAACCACCAGGTAGTGTCCACCAGAGGTACAAACCATTGCTTTTAACAGTACTAACCTTATCCAATTCCCTATAACTGCCCTAGTGGCTGGTTTTGGTGATCCTCTTGAAGATATAAATAATTCTAAAATATCCCCACCTTCATCTCTCCTTGGGTTTAACACGCATACGAGTTTCCGTAGCCAGAATACTGGGTCGATGCTCTGACATCTGACAATCCCAATTGACGATGCTTGGCGGTATCTGTCTTTGCGCCAAACATTGGCCATAAAATTATGTGGTCACCTTTATCCACTAATCCATTGTCTACTAGATATACTGTGTAGTGTGAGGTCATGAACCCTTCTTCCCGATGCGAGAAGCCGCAGAGTAGCTGTCCTGTGAGACGTTTCATATAGGCTGTATTCCACCGGTGTTGTTTTCCTAAGATGATCTACCACTCGGCTTGGATCCCAAACCGGTGGTTTTATGTATCGAAATTGCCTTTAACATGTGCCGTACTAGGTACCACGTTGCTGATGATATCTCCAATGATCATTGGTTTGCAAAATATGGATATGGCCGACTAATGTACCAGTGGGTCTATTCTATACTTATCGAACACTAAATTGATAAATAGTATCAAACTTAGGGTAGGTTTGTATCAAAATATTAGCACTTATTGTAACAATTACACGAAGCCGGTTTTTATTGTTGCAATAAGTGCGATATTTTAACAGCAGCAAGATAGGTGCTGTTAAAATATAGCACTTATTGCAACAATAAAAACCGGCTTCGTGTAATTGTTACAATAAGTGCTAATATTTTGATACAAACCTACCCTAAGTTTGATAATATTTTTCACTTTATCACTTTAGCGGTCGATAAGCATAGAATAGACCCACTGGATGGTGTTCTACGACAAACCCTCCTTTGGGCCTATTCTATACTTATCGAACACTAAATTGATAAATAGTATCAAACTTAGGGTAGGTTTGTATCAAAATATTAGCACTTATTGTAACAATTACACGAAGCCGGTTTTTATTGTTGCAATAAGTGCGATATTTTAACAGCAGCAAGATAGGCGCTGTTAAAATATAGCATTTATTGCAACAATAAAAACCGGCTTCGTGTAATTGTTACAATAAGTGCTAATATTTTGATACAAACCTACCCTAAGTTTGATAATATTTTTCACTTTATCACTTTAGCGGTCGATAAGCATAGAATAGACCCACTTGTTGTGTAAGTAGCCTAGGTATCTGGCCAATTCCATTGGTTGAGGGCTATTGTGATCTATTAGGTTCATGTTACACCATGCCTTCTCATTTCTTATCATTTCTCCCAAGCTGGTTTGTATGTTTTTAGGGTTGAAGGCCGCCATCCGGAAGTAAGGAATGCTCTTACTTCTACCGTCCAATCTGCTGTTATTTCAGCCCACCCGAAATTGTGAATAGTTGAAGGGACAGATCCTGGGTCCTTGGAGTTGGACGGTTGGTCACCGTATCTACTAGTATCGTCTGTAGGTGAGGTATTGTGTAAGGTGGTACTATCGCCCTTCGTCGTAAGTCCGCTCCTCAAAAGCATTGTTTCCAGCTCGGTGCCACTAGTAGGTACCTCCCTCTTGCTAAGTTCAGGTATGCTAGGACTCATGAAAGTAAGTTTGGTGGGGGAAATATCCACGCCAGTCTGAAGTCCCATAATCGGCTGGAGACGTTGTGAAACAGAGCGCCACTGTCTGTAACGTCTCCTGAGATGTACGTTGCAACGACATGTGCTGTTTCGGATGCGAATAAATCCACATCGGGAACTCTTCCATCTTTGAAACAAGGGGACGGTTGCGGTGTTGATTTCGATGGCGATTGGCGATGAGTTTCCTGCGGGAGAGATGATCTGCCACGCAGTTGTACCAATTTTTCAGGGAGGTATTATGCAGTAAGCGTGATGTTGGGTTGACTGGTAAATACTAGGATCTCTTGGCATAGGATAAGAGGGGTACAGACTTTGTACCGCCCTCGTTGTAGATGTATGCCACCACTGCTTTGTTGTCCGTCTGCAGAAGCAGATTTGATCCTTTGATTGCTTGTACCCGGGATTGAATTGCAGAGAGAACTGCGAACATTTCCTTCCGGTTGGAATGCCATGCTAACTGGTCCTGTTTCCACATACCTACCTGATAGGTGGTGTTCGTCCAGTTGGGCTCCCCAGCCTGTGTCAACTGCGTCTGTCATCAGGAAGTGATTGAATGTCAGTCTGTGTATGAACTCTGAGGATCCTACCGCCTGGAGCCACCGCATGATGTCCTGATGGGATTGTCGCCAATTGGCGAGGATGGGACCTCGACAATTGATGACTGGAGCCTTGTAGCCGTCGGCAATGCAACCTTCCTCGTAGAGTGATATAGGAAGCAAAGTTGAGTCGCCCCAGAAGGGATCGAGCGTGTTTGAGGGACCAACTGCCTTTTTGTAACTGCGTTAGTAGATGGTGACGGAGTGCTACACACTTCTCCGGCAATAAGAATCTCCCATTAATGTGTGTGTTCCACGTGATACCCAAGAACTCTCGTTGTTGGCTTGGGATCAGACAGATTTTTTTAATGTTTATTATCCACCCCAATGACTGTAGGAAGGTTATCATGTATTCCACCTGAACCGAGAGTGTTTCTAGGGATTGGTTGGCTACTAAGAAGTCGTCAAGGTAAGTGACTATTCTCAAGCCATTCTTTCGTAGGCGTTCGGCGACCCAATTGGTCAGGGACGCAAACATAATCGGAGCGGCTGACAGCCCAAACGGGAGACACGTGAATTGTAGGAGCTCCTCTTGGTAGGCTAGTCGAAGAAATCGACGGTGTTGAGAAGCTATGGGTACATGAAGGTACGCCTGGCTTAGGTCTATTTTAACTAGCCAGTCTTCTTTTTGCAAGAAGGCTGGGACCTTGTCATTGTGAAATAGTTTGAATGGCTTTGGTTGTAGGAACGCATTCAAACTCTTTAGGTTGAAGACCGGGCGTAAGGCGCTGTCTTGTTTCCTGATCGGAAACAGGATTGAGAGAAAACTGGGGGTTGGGTCCGCTTTCTCTAGAACCATTGAGTTTTTTAACTCCTCGATCTGGAGAGTGATATCTGCTGATTGTTGCGTTTGAAACTGTTTTCGTAAAAGTAAGGAAGGACTTATCAATGGTGGTTTCCGTACAAAGGGTATGCGGGCTCCGGCTATCATCTTAACCAACGTTGGGGGGCCCCTTCCGCCGTCCAGACTCCCCGAAAGTCTCTCAGGCGGCCCCCACTGTTGTTAGTCGTAAGGATGCGGTCAGTTCCGCTTGGAGTACGGACACCTGGTGGAGCCCCTACCTCCTCTGGAGAACTCCCTTCCCACAGGACGTCGCACCTTGGGAGTACCTCGGCCATAGTGCGAGGTCGAGTGCCTTCCGGAAGCTCCCCTCGAAAGGGCACCCTCTGAGCTCCCCCGGATGTTCCCGCATGTCTAGATGAGGAATCTTTTGGTTTCAACTAGAAGAGTTTCTCGTCCACCCCTCTTTTGGAGGAAGGTGGCCAGTTGGTCCTTATTAAATAGAGACTCCGAGCTCGGAGGAATCTTTGATAGTGAATCCCGAGTGAAGGTATCCTTCACCGAGGCCAACATCACCTGGCGCTGAGCCTGTATGATTTCAGCGCGTTTCTCAGTGAGGATTTGGGTAATGTCCTCACAAATTTTATTATGGGCGGACTTGTCCCCAAAACCCTATTCGATCTTTTGGTACAAGCCCGCGGCAGTCATGGTGGTTTGAGGATCGATTGCCCAATCCACCAACCATTGCATAGCCTTCCAGAAGCTGTCACGTTGGGAAAACATCGTATTCTGGAAGGCCGCGATCGTCCTCTCCATCGTATGGTTATTCGACGACGAGCGGTCGTATCGACGCAACTCGTCATTCAGCCCTAGCTCTACAAACGTAGGCGCCGCTAAAAAACACGCGATAAAGGAAGAGCAAACTATATCTCAAGGACTTCAAAGTCAAATTCGAATAATAATAAATTGTGCTGCATCGGCGCGCGCATCTTCCATCACATCGGCGTCACACGCCAAAAATACACTCTGATCTGTTTTTCCAAACGCGCCAAAAGAAAGTATAACTTTCAAAAAATCTTTACGGTCACTATTAAAGTCATTTAATAATGAGAACTGAATTCAATTATTTGACTTTAATTGATTTTCATAAAGTTTGAGTTTTGTTACGTATTTTTGTTAAGGATTTTATATCTATTTTGTAATATGAATACCAAAATGCAAAATATAGAAAGCTGAAAATTTCAAATGGGCCTTGTGCCGCAAAAAGTCTTCTTTTGGGCCGCAGGTTGCCCATGCCTGGTCTAATTGAATCCATAATTTTATTGAGGGGCCAAGGATTAACCGAAAACAATTAGTGTGAACCGGTAACTACCTAAGGTGAGTAAATATTCGTCAAAGTTGATGTAATTTTATTGTAAATCACTCTGCTCTAAAAAACTACCTCCTAGTTTGATCTCTTTAAGATAAGAACATTTTTTTGTAAATAAGAACTTGTTCTGAAATAAATTATTGCACGAAAATGACTGACACCTAGTACATAATGTTTATTATTCGAATTTAACTTTGAAGTCCTTGGAGATAGGGTTTGCTCTTTCTTCTTCGCGTGAGGTTATATTCTACTAATTTATTTTCCTTTTTCTTTTCGTTGGTCATTCTCTCCTTTTTATTTACTGGTCATACCCGCTCGCCTTTTTTATGTAGGGAGTTTGGCATTCCTTTGTTTTCATTATGGATTTGGCTTTCTTATAGTTTACATGTTGCGCTGACAGTTCATTCTAACTATTAAAAAAAATATCTTGAACAAACGTTAAGTGATAGTTAGGTGAACGTTAAGTGATCAGTGATTGTGGCGCAACATCTGAAGTGAGGAGGATATTCTAAAAGCAATGGACATCAGACGGCGAAGCAGGACTGCTACAGGAGGAAAAGTTCAACGTACGAGCGTCGATTAAGATGCTGATGTTTGAGGTATCCTCGTTACGTACCTTATTTCAGCAGGGGGACCGGCAAGGAGTGGCACAACGCCCAAAAAATAATTATTGGCGGCCCCTACGGTCGTAGAGTTGGTCTATATGACAAGTTGCGTCGGTGCGACCACTCGTCATCAGCAAACCATCTGACGGAGAGGACCATCGCGGCCCTCCAGAATACGATGTTTTCCCAACGGGACAGCTTCTGTAAGGGTATGCAAGGGTTAGTGGATTGGGCAACCATTCCTCAAAACATCATAACAGCGATGGGCCTGTACCAAAAAATCGAAGAGGGTTTTGGGGACAACGAATAATAAAATTTGCGAGAACATGACTCAGATCCTTACCGAAAGGATACCTTCACTCGGGAGGCACGTCCTGTGGGAAGGGAGTTCTCCATCGGAGGTACGGGCTCTAAATGGAATTGGCCAGATACCTAGGCTACTTGCACAACATGGAGGGTTTGTCGTACAACACCATCCTGGTGCATAAGTCAGCCATAGCCACATTTTGCAAACCGATTATCATTGTAGATATCACCATCAACGAGATACCTAGTACAACACAATATGTTACAAGCAATTTCGGTACACAAAACGAAACCTGTCAAACCACCGGTTTGGGATCCAGGACGAGTGGTAGATCATCTTAGGAAAACAACACCGGTGGAGTACAACCTTTTCGAAATGTCTCGTAGGACAGCTACCTACTCGGCTGCTTCTCGCATCGGGACGAAGGGTTCATGACCTCACACTACTCAGTAATAGTAGACAATGGATTAGTGGATAAAGGTGATCACATAATTGTATGGCCAATATTTTGCGCAAAGACAGATACCGCCAAGCATCGTCAATCGGAATGGAAGCTAAGCGCTTCCACGTGTCAAAACATCGACCCAGTATTCTGGTTACGGAAACACGTCTGCATGTCAAACCCAAGGAGAGAGGAAGGATATTTCGGAATTATTTATATCTTCAAAAGAACCACCAAAACTAGCCACCAGGACAGTTATAGGGAATTGAATAAGGTCATTACTGTTGGAAGCAGGTGTACAAGAACCACCAGGCAGTGTCCGCTCAGTGGTGGCTTCCTTAAACAGTAAATATACCCAATAGATGATATCTTAAAGAGAGGTAACTGGCGTAGTGTCGACATTTCACGACAACTACCAGAGAACGATGGACACACCACTATCAGAAGGGGAAAAGAACCCATTAACTTCTCTATTTAACTATATACATTGAAAGTCACGATGGTCTATACCTCGTCAATGAATCATTGTCACATACAGGAATTTGGCATACCCAACACCAGGTGATAACAAACAGATATCTCAAGGACTTCAAAGTCAAATTCGAATAATGAAAGGAGTTTTACCTACCAATAAAACTCTTATTATTCATGTTGACTTTGAAGTCCAGGTAACTTCTACCTGGTTCCTTAGCCATATCATAATGAAAACAAAGGAATGCCAAACTCCCTACATAAAAAAGGCGAGCGGGTATGACCAGTAAATAAAAAGGAGAGAATGACCAACGAAAAGAAAAAGGAAAATAAATTAGTAGAATATAACCTCACGCGAAGAAGAAAGAGCAAACCCTATCTCCAAGGACTTCAAAGTCAACATGAATAATAAGAGTTTTATTGGTAGGTAAAACTCCTTTCATTATTATTTTTTGCATTCAAAAAAGTATATTTTCAAGCCAAATATTATACCTATCAGATATCATGGTTTATTCTCATTTACGTGGATTAATTTTACCATGTTTAGGGAGTGATAAGTGATAATAACTGACCAGGGAACTCATAAATCTTTTCTGTGTAACTGACAGACTATTATAATATTTATTGTGGCAACTGGCAATACTGCTGTACGTCAACACCGCTCGCGCGTCGTGTTAGGTTAGGTTGTTATTTTGTAGCGTACTCTGCTAAAATGTCAAAACATAATGTGAACTTTTGCTAACTATGATTTTAATACAATATATTATGGATTTATGTATACTGTAAGTGAACACCAGTGTTAGTTTCTTCTTTATAAGTAGTTATTATTTTTTGAAAATTATTTTGTGGTATAATTTAACATTGTGGGAAATGCTCGTGTTCTTGTGCCGATTTAAATGTTTTAAAGTCAGTGAAAGTTTTTATTAAATTGATTTAATACTTCATTTATTAGTTGTTAATTCTAATAGGAAATAGCCAAAGATTTACATGATTGTATAATGATTCTATCCAACTAAAGTCATCAAACTGACGGCACAATATTTGAACTTAAATATACAAATTACCTCTAAAACTCATTATTTTGAGACGTCTGATTATCTTATTAATATCTTTTGTGACTTAATAACTAATAATCTTTAAACCTTTAATTATACTTAAAATGATTTTGAATGTTAACCTAACCTCTAATCGAAATGTCACTACAAGAAATGCTGTGATTAATTCCGTGTAACCCAAAAATGCTAGTGTGTTATTGAACGTGGTGTTAATTAAAAATAAAATGATTAGCTACCTACTGAAATTAATTTTATTGTTTCGTGTTTGTGATTCTACTTCGCGTATTCGCGGTAAGTTTTTATAAAAACACCTTATCTAAGTAGTTAGGTAGTTAATAATAATAATATTATCATAGCATATACAGTGTACCATTGATTTTGGGGGAGAGTAGTTCCTACCAGGACTGAACCACGATATAACATGATGGATGGCATCGAGTTGGCTTGGTACAACCAATGACATTATTAATGGACAACGCACTGCTAGACTAATATGTAGCAAAAACATTCTAGAACAATCTTCATTATTTAGGTACTAATACTCTTAATTAAGAAGATATTTACAAAGATATAACATCAACAATTAATTGTATTCTATTATTAATAATTTGTAGCCCATTTATATTTATTCAATATCTTCTAAGTAATATGTTTTGAAAATATTTAAATTCATATTAATTCATATAAATTTTTGTATAAATCCAAGCAATGTTACTTTCAGTGTTTCTCTTTACTTTTTAAATTTAAAAGTAGATTGTTAACAAGTTAATATACCTAGGTACAGTACTCTCTCAGTAATCCGCCACTCTAAAAACCAGACAAGTGTTCAATTAGTGAAAGCGGCAGATTATAGTGCATACATACAAAATATGGTAAAAATTAAAACATGTATTTCGTAAAACTAGTTTTTTTTTTTGTGAAATTTGTACTAGCAAATTACGGTTTTATTTATAATCAAAATCAAGTATTTACTAAAAATTATACATATTTATAAACTAAATATTAAACAGTAAATCACTTGACACAACCAGTTGTTCAGTGAGGCAGATATTCTTGAATGGCTTAGGATTCCTGGCTTTCCCTATGATCAAACGCTTCAGTTTGTGTGTCCCGGTTGCATTGGAGTACGGTATAATTGTGATGCGGTCCTTGGGTGCTTTCCTCCCTGGTACATTACTTTCTTCGCGATGAACGTACGTTTTACGAAGGATAAGTTTCCAAAATAAACCTGTCTCATCTGCGTTGTATACTTGTAAGCGGCGGACTACTGAATTTGGCAATTGAATACTGGCAAATTATAGAGCTTGATTTTGTGCTTTCAACTACTTAGTAAAAATGACGGCGGATTATAGTAGTTGTTGGATAATCGAGGGGCGGATTACTGAGAGTGTACTGTACTTACTTTATATAATTATGTGTAAAATAAGTACTTACCAATCACGGCCACATAGAGTAAGAAAACTCATTGAAAGCAAAGAACTGGTTAAGTAATGTTTAGTTATGTGTAAGTACCTATACTTTTTATTAGAAATTATTGGTACTTAAAAGAATGATTTGAAATAAATATATTTTATTTTAATGTAATTTTATGAATGCTGTACTTAATAAGATTTATCTACAATAAATAAGATTTAAAAATTGGGTTTGTCTTTTATTTCAAGCATCTCAAAAATAAATACTATTAACTGTCAGTGTCTTAGGTCAACTAATCGATACCGCTGGTAAGGCTGAGTCGGCTGCAAAGCTATTTTTGTTATTTTCTGATAAAATATTTGAGATATGATAATATATCCAATGCGTAGTTTACACCTGATTATCTGTACTTACCCAATCTGAATGAAAGTGCAGCGATGTAGGACTATACTCCCTCACATAAGTTGATAGTTGTTCGACGAGTGTCCACTGGTGAGTTTATTTACATCTGTGATTTTGCAGTGTCTTTATTTAATTTGTTTTCTTATTTTGCTTGTTTATTCTGTGTAGTACAATGGTTACGAAGTGGGACTGTGCAATAACAATTCTTGTATTCATACAGGAATATAAAATACCTACATTGTGAAATTTCAAATGTCCACTAAGTACTTAGGTATATTAAAACAAAAAATAAATTATAAGTGCATATACCATTTAAGAAATTTATTATCTTTAGTTCTATATGAAGTCGAACTGACTATGCGGGTTCCTCATCCTAACATCCTAATATTCATTTTCTCCTGTTTCATTTGGGTATTCAACTTATCTTTTTCATTTTACACCGACCACTCATGTTACAATGATGTTTTGAATTAAACAAAAAAAAACATAAAAATGAATCGACATATTTATGAAACTTTCAGCATTGAAAAAAGAAATTATTCCTGAATGCAAAGAGATAAATCGTGCGATTATTTTTCCTTTTGGGAGTCATCGCACTTCAGTATGACTTCTTCTTTTGCGGCACACCTGGAACCTCATTGGTGTAGATGCTTACTCGGTCAAGAGTGCTGTGTGTGAAGTAGGTTACGTAAACAAAACAAAAGACTTCAAACCAGAACGCGAGCCGCCATTTTGTTCTTGGGGTTGCCAATAGAAGAAGAAAATAATGAAGTTATTACCAATACAACCACGCCCACAATCGTTTGATTAGAAAATCAAACTGCATTCAAAATTTTAATACGAAATGTGTATAAGGGTCCTACCTAACGTCCAAATTCTTTGATTTTACTGAGGTTTTATTGTACTTTTATTAAGTATAGTATGAATAATACAAACAATTGACAGCTTGATATGATACTATATTATATGATATTCCTCTGTGTTTCAGCAACGTATATGACAGTTGGATCAAAAGTCCTGTTAATGATAAACAATTTCACATATCGCAGAGGGAAGCCTTCATGCGGTGGATTGCGATGGCACTGTTCTTCCTACAATAAGAGGCATTGTTTAGCGTCAGCTCTCATAAAAGATGACAGAGTGGTGTCAATGAGACACTTCCATAATCATCCGGCTCCAGAATATTTTAAAAGTGGCGATGGGAAGTTTGTCAAAATTTGAACGATATTCATAGTGAAATAATACTATTGTGGAAGAAGACTGTTTTCAGAGCAGCATAAAGTTTGGTTATTGAAATCATTGCTAATGTGTCGTACTTAGCAGTTATTAACATAAATTCAGTACTAATAGTTTTCAGTACAAAATAGTATTATATTAGGAACTATTCAGCAAATATTTAGTGATATCGCTTTAGAATGTAATACCCCGTTTACACGTGTACGGATTTACTGTTGACAGTAAGTATTATCACGGCCATAACAAGAAAATGTATGGGTAAACATGTATTATCCTGCAGTTGCAAGCTTGCATGCATGAATCAAAAAAGTTAGGAAGCTTCTGAATTTTCATGCGACAGTAGAGATTTTTTCGATCTGCGCCTGTGCAGTAAAACAATAGTGGCAAACCTGCCGCCAAAAAAACGAATTTTGGGGTTAACTGATTTTCACTACCTGTCAAATAGTACGATAAAATGAAAACATCGCGTCTCGCTTACTCTTAAAGAATGAGATTGGAGAGACAGTCATAACTTTTATATGTAAACAGTTATTGTCACGATAGTTTAAAATACGCACTATCTTCTTCGACCATGTCCGATCCTAATAGGATCATATGGGCCTCCACAGAATAGAGGTTTGTATTAACAGATTTTGTTTTTACGAGTTTTAGTTTGGGTTAGTTTAGGTTAGGTTAGGTTGGGTTAGGTTAGGTTGGGTTAGGTTAGGTTAGGTTTGGTTAGGTTAACCTAACAAATAATCCAGTTTATTGGCTATTTTCAAAATGTGTTTTCCGCTGTTTTCCTGATAACCGTACAGTACCAATTTTTCTATTGGGTATACCTATTCATGAGATGTTTTTAAAATAGCTTTATAGCTGAGACCAAAAACTGAACGAAGCATTTTTTTATATGAAGCTAAAATGTGGTTATTTTCGCTTGCATTGACTTATGTAACTATTGCAGTTTAAATTATATTTTTTTAATATAAAATGCAAATACCTTATGAAAAATGAAAAGATTGACATATTTTGCTGTTCAAATTTATGAGTGTTCCTTCTAATAAGTCAAATTTGGTTTTTTGACCACCTATGACTAATTGGAATAGTTGTGTGACATTGATTAGCTACCAATCCATGGAACATATCCATTTCGACATAAATGTTTTGCCAGAATAACAGTGATATAAGTAATATAATCTGTATTATGTTTTAATAATGTAAAAAAATATTTGTCTTTTTATTATGAATAGTAATAACACCTAAGATGTTATTGAGATTATTTATTGATTTATTTACTGGGATAATAAAAAAATATCTGAATTCATCCATCTTTATTTGTATCATGATTTACGTAACTTTTTAAACAAAACAAAATTTTAGTACTGGACGCTTGCACAATATTACCCTTAGGTCATACTTTTTTGATGAATAATTCTTTTGTTTTTTTTTTTTTTTTTGAACATGTCTGATCCTAATAAGATCATATGGGCCTCTACGGAATGGAAGTTTGTATTAAAGGATTTGTTTTTACGAGAAATGTATGTCACATGAAAATATTTATTTTTATTTTTAGACATTTTTTAAAACCCTACAATAATTAATATACATACATATTTAAAAAGAGTATGAAAAATATTGACATTAAACATAATATAGTATAAAAAACTTTTAGCAGTTTAGTGTACTCTTGCCAAATTTATTACAAAAATAAATCTGGCTGTTGGTTAATTTTTTTCTCCTTTTAAATCTGTTTTCAATGGGTTAGACTTACTTATTAATTAAATTGTCTTTTTTGCAATATAACTCCATTATAATGGTTTTTGTGTCGTTCTGAAGATGGCTTCATAGCCTGAAACATCTGTCAACATAAATAACTTAAGATTTTTATTTGTTGGAAATGAGATCTTATAATATCTCCTATATAAGTCCTGTTAGATAGAAATAAAGAAGAATTTAATAATCAACGTAGATTTTTATTTATTTAAAGTATTCAATGTTGGAAATCTTAGATACCTATTAAATTAAAAATTACACAATCTGGGCTATAAAAAATACTTATGTAAAATAAATCATGAATTAATGTGTCATAGCTGGTGTACGCTGAGTTGAATGCAGTTCACAGCGCCATCTCGTAATGAATAGGAATAGTTACAATCAGTATTTAAAAAAATGTCCACATATTTAACTTTTAATAATAGGTCACATTTCGCCACATAACCTTTTACCACCTGTCTATATTACACATCACATTTTTGACGGATATTGTGTTTTCATCTCCATTTATATTTTTAGTTTACTTTGTGACATCACATTTCGATACTCCCTACGTATAATCACGTATCTGGCACTTACGTGATTATATGTTGTTTGCATTTTCGTTGTCTACGCACTCAGTTCTATGAGTAGGTTTAGAACTTTGGAAAAGTACTTACTTCACCATTTTTACGTAAAGTATAAACACGCAACTACTTGTGGTCTCCATGGAATATACGGGCAACTCCCTGTTACCGGTGTATACGCGGGAAACGTGTGAACTGGCGGGGAAGTATGTGTCATTTTCGCACTTGTACACTGGACAACGAGATTTGCAGAAATATGCTATTGTTCTGCATACATCATTAGCTTTTTCAAATTAAATATGGGTATTGAGCCAAGAAGTTTATGAAAGATTTAAATTTAAGACGTGCTTGCAAAACACATAAAGAAGTTAAAATAATATGTGAGGATCTCCCTATATTATTTTTTTATTTTTCATTTTGTTAACAGAGTCTCCTTTACCTCGCGATGCAAATTATACTGAAGAAGAAATGGAGTACTATAAAGATGTTATCACCCGTAACAGCGATGAACATGAGCAAGAATCAGAAGCTACCACCGATAATAATATGATTATCCTGACTACAGCTAATGTTTATTGTAAGCAAAACCCTTTATCTGAAGAAGCTATATCAGCTGAATGTGATCCAACTCTTGCCACCATAGCTATTTCAATATCTCCTGGTACAAGTACTATACTCAACTCAACTCTAAGTTAGGTTAAAATCGATCTCTCACCATTTTTGATTAAAATACCTTCACTGCCAACGCCCACCCCCTTATTTTCTGTACAACCTATCGAATCACTTAACACACCTTCGTTTGATTGGACATCTTCATTTTCAGATGCGTCTCCTTCTGAACGCGTCCAGGTTACGTCGAAAGAAAAAATGAAGAGAATGTCTGCAAAAAAAAGGAATGCGGGGAAAGGTCGAAAAAAATGTGAAGATCAGTGGCAAGACGTAAAAAGAAAAACAAATAGAAATTTAGGTAAAGTCTATAAGAGTAGAGATGGAACGATTCGAGCAGCTAGGAAAATGGGGCCAGCTTGTAAAGAGTCATGCATATTAAAATGTTCTACAATATTTTCCACGGAACAAAGACAAACGTTGTTCTCTAGTTTTTGGAAAATGGGCGATGTTTTAAGACATTGGGACTATATAACTAAATTCTGCAATAAAATAAATAAGCGTTGCCAAACGACAGAATCTGAGTCAAGGAGAAAGTATACCATATGTTATTCCCTTCCATCTAGTACCATATTGGGAGATTTTCAGGAGTCGCGTAAACATAATATAACCGTGTGTAAAACTATGTTTATAAATACACTTGGAATAAGTGAATCTATTGTTTACACGGCTTTAAAGAAACTATCAATAGAGGACGGAACCATTGCACCTGATGCACGTGGACTTCACAAGAAAAATTATCGCCGAAGAGATGACTAAAACTGTGTGTGATCCCGTGCGAAGTTTTGCCCAGTAGAATCACATTATGTAAGAAACCATACATCAAAACTTGGGATGAATCACTTTCCATATCCCGCATGTTTCAACATCACGAATGGTACGACAAATCTAAATGTAATAACAAAGCTACTACTATAAGGCAACATAGAGATATTATTAATGCCAATATAAATTTGGGTTTCCACGTGCCAAAAAACGATCAATGTGATGTTTGTCATGCTTATAAAAATTTCCCACAACCGATAATGGAATCGGGACACATATAATGATCATATACTAAACAAACAAATTTACTCACGAACTTAAAGCAAAAGATAAAGATATGTCTATACAAAGTCCTGTTGATATACTTACAGCTACTTATGATTTTCAAAAAATACATGGCCTCCCATATGCTGAAACAAATGTTTTTTATTACAAAAGAAAGTTGTCAATTTTCAACTTGACTATATTTAATATGGGTCAAAAAATAAGAACATGCTACGTCTCGGATGAAACCATGGCAAAAAAAGGAGCAACAGAAGTCTCTAGATGTGTTTACAATTACATAAAAGATCATAGCCAAAAAGGAATAAAAATCTTCAATTTTTGGTCCAATAATTGTGTAATCGTAATCGTAATAAAGTAATCGAATTGTATTCAGGAATATTACCAAAAAATAGTAACATATAAAGATAACAAAGATGAGGAAGATTAGAGTACCTACCTAAATTATTTGTATCGCTTCAACATAAGTTTGTATTGAGCTATCAATGTTAACAAGTTTGGCTTTACTAGATATTCATATTATATCGACCCTTAATCGGCAGAACAACGTAAGCGACAATTCATAAATTTTAGAGGAGAAGGTTTTTTTTAAATTATTTCCGTAATTAGTTCCAAAAATGAATTCTGTTAATGTGGTTAATAATAATTGGTTACTGCCTATACGGAAATTATAAAACAATTGCAATAATGCTTTTAGTTTTCGAGATAGTGGCGGTAACGCTGTTTTGCTTATGTCTATGACACGATATTTTTTCCAGGCATGTCGCTTACGCTATTTGGCGTAGTCGTTTTTATTTATAAATTTCATGCTAATTATCATCACAGGGCATTACTAATTAAGTATTGAAATAAATAACATAAGCACCCATTTATTTTACGAAAGGGGACGTTGTTAAATAAATTAAAAATACTTTGACTTTTTAAATTAATATTTTTGCTTGTAGATACTTAATCACATATAGGTAAAATAAAAATAAATGATTGGTATTTTTAAGGTTTCGCTTATATTATTAATATTATCAGGTATTGCTATTTTTCAAAATGAAATAGGTACGTATCTACTGGTACATAATTAAATATGGGGACAAAATTGTAATCAACTATTCAGTTTTACAAAAAAAAATATTGTCCCACATTTTTTAAGCAGTAATCGCTGTATTATCCTCATTCACATCTTCCTGATCGGATTCCGGTAATCTATATCGGAAGATAATATATATAATAGTATCTTCCATTGATAATCCATGTGGCAGTTTCATAAACTCATCCGTCATCTCTGAGGGATATTACATTTAACACAGAGACTTTTAAGATCGTTATACTGGATCTCCGATATTGGTGATTTAGCACTATACAGCAAGGGTGGCTGCGCTTAAAACATCACAGCACTTGATCGGGATCTGATGACATTTTCTAGGTCTAACAGTTTAGTCCTACTGTCACCAGAGTAGGTACAATATTTGGTAAGTTTTTTAAATTATGCCTTTCGTAAATCACCAAATTTAATTTTGAACTTTGAAGGAATGCAAGTAGCAGCGAAAGATTTCCAGTCACGGAATTCTGCATATGACATGATGACCTAGCGTTGGAAATGATGGTGGGTCATTCTGATAGTGCCTAAACTACTCTGAATATAAATGACTCAATTGTCGCATGAAGGGAATCGACCGGCATCGTAGTACGACCAGTGGGTCTATTCTATACTTATCGACCGCTAAAGTGATAGATATTATCAAACTTAGGGTAGGTTTATATAAAAGTGTTAGTACTTATTGCAACAATTATAATCAACGTATTGTAATTGTTACAGTAAGTGCTAATTCTATAATACAAACCTACCCTAAGTTTGATAATATTTATCACTTTATCACTTTAGCGGTCGATAAATACAGAATAGACCCACTGGTAATAGAAAATGAAAGTTGAATTTTTCATAAAATAAGATAGCATACCCAGTGTTGCCCGGTTCTTATTCTGACCAATCACAGTATAATAATTCCTTGATTTTTTCCCGCTTTGTCAGTCCTGTCCAAAGATTTGTGCATGATTGCTGAGATCTCATTACTGCCACGTTTACCATCAGTTTCACCCCATAAAAAGCAGTATCCATCATTTGTTCCACTTTCGTAGATACTTTCATTATAGTATGCGTATTTCGACTAGGGAATGTTTAGCACCTTCTCGAGGTCAAAACTTGCGCACAAAATGTCATTGTGATTTTTACTTTTGGCCAGATCATTAAAGAACATCTCCTTGCATTTATCCTTTACGGTAAGGGGACATTTGTAAGTATCCGTTTCAATTAGCCGAAGTCTCTCGTCACCAGACATATTTGTTACTTTCTCGCAAAAAGAACACTATTATCTTTTTTGGTAGATGAAAACCCAAGTTGAACTTACTGTCTATTAAATACGTTTCTGAAAACATTCCGAATCACGACATTAGTGGATTCATTCAAAGAATCCAAATTTTCAGTATAAATTTTATACTTATACATTTTTAACATTTCAAAAATCTACAGGAAGATATTATTCTTCGTAGATTATTCCGACAGCAGTGAGATGGAACGGCGGGTAATTATTGTTTAATAAACTCTCTTACCAGGTTTATTTTATCTCAGCCAGTTTTACTGGACGGCGCGAGCTTTGCTCCCAAATCGGTTTTCGCACAACTCACTACCAGACGGACCACCGAATAAACCGTACCGTAGCTTACACTATCAAATAACGTCGGTTACGTTGTTTTGCTCTACTTTATAATGCGATACAAGTTCAAACGCTAAAAGGCACAGACCCTAAAAAAATGTCACGCGATTGAGATCGGGCTCTAATATTTTTGTCACTTATGCGCTAGGTGATATTGAACAGTTCTCCATTTAAAACGCAATTTACCAAAAAGTGTCGCTTACGTTGTTCTGCCGATTAAGGGTCGATATTATTGTAATGTCAGTTTAAAAAAAGTTTTATATAATTTACCTATATTTTTTTGTAAAAGTTGAATACTTTAAATATATTTCTTAGGCATTTTCAAAAATCATTTTAAAATTTCATACATTGTAAAAACAACATTATTTTTAAGGGATTTTATTAAGAGTATGACTTTATTTAGTGGTTACATTGCAACATTAAAAACTATATACTTACTACTATATACTATACTTATTGAAAAAGAACAAAACATATATATTGATAATGCGAGTATAAATACAATTAAAATATAAATGCTAGTCTTTTAAATACTAGTAATTTTAGAACGTTTTGTCATTTAGTTGATAATAAATAATCATAATTTTCTCTGTTTTGTCTTGGAATTCAGATTTATTACTGTCTAATTGTAATTAGGTTTAAGTTTTTTTTTATCCTTTAGAAAGCTAAAGTAGAATTTTAAAAGTTGATGATTATTCTATGTACTCTAAGAAATTTTGTGTATTTAAAAAATATTGTTTGTTTTGATAAGATTTTGCTCTATTTTGTTTCATGTAAGTACCTACTGATACTTTTATTTAATACCTAATTTTTCATTTAAAAACAAATATTAAAAACAATTAAGTGTGAAGTGAATTTTAATGAATCCATTTAGTAATCCCAAAATAATGATGCCCATACTCCATACCAGTATCTTTTTAAAGTAAAACTACGTAACTGATATTTCCCCACCTTTTATTAACTAGTCGTACTCGAGGATGACCCGGAATGTGTCGCTTACATGAAAAATGTGTGTCTCTAGTCCCAAGTACCACCTCGTTTGTGCCACTTAAGTATAAGCACAATCTACAAATCAAGTCTGAAGTATAATCTTGTATCGGCCACTTATATGAAAAATCTATACCTCAAATCCGAAGTACAATGCCGTATCTGTAATATCCCAAAAACTATAAACTTTCGATCAAAATTTAAAATGAAATAATAAACTAGATTTAAAATGGTAGCACTGTCCCAATTTTGAAGAAGATACATGCAGCCGTTACTTTACAATTGCGTTTGGAATCTTTGAGACGCTCTCCTGTAAAATGTCATGTTTGCAGATACGGGACTATACGTAGGGAGTGTTGATTTTCTCTGACAACCCCCTCCCCCCCAGAGTGTGACATCACATATGGACGGCCCCTAATGTGAAATACTTATATATATTAATAAAAGACACTGTGATTACATAATTATGGCTTGATACCTTGTCTGTTTTAAGTCCAATTCGAGTGGGTATTATTTATCTTTTTGGTTGATTAAAATTTTGTATACATATATTATGTTTTTGAATAATATATTATATTTTTCTGTTTTCAGCATCGTACATTAAGACAGCATTCGGAGTATTGTTAATGATGAATGGGTATACTTATCGCAAAAGGCATCGATCAGGCACAGGAATACGGTGGAATTGTTCATCATATAATAAATTCCGTTGTTTGTCAGCAGTTGTAGTTAAGAATGACCACATTTTATCAATAAAAGAAAACCATAATCATCCAGCTCCTAAGTACATTCCTGCTGGTGATGGTATGTATATGAAAATGTAAAAAAGAATCAGAAGTAAGTAGTATAATATACCATGAATTTATCTTTGAGGAGACTCCACGCTTTTCCGTACATCTGTGGATTGCAGTGACGAAGGGTGGAGGTAGGCTGTTAATATCCGCCATATTATGTATTTGTTTTCATTGAAATAAGATGGTGTTAGTAAGTTTATAAAATACAATTAAAAACCAAGCCATAATAGATAATAGTCAAAAAATACTCGTCTATCAATGAAATTTCTAAACTAAACTATGCAATTAAATCATAAATAAATTTTAATATTTTATAGATACAATAATATTTTTGATCTATTATAGTTTGGTTAGGTAGGGCTTACTTGATTTTTGAAAACTAACCAATACCATCTGTAAATTGTAGTCTTAGTTCAATAAAAACAAATACGTATGACTAACAAAATTTAATATGCACTATTTATGGCGGATCTTAATAGCCTACCTCCACTCTTCGCTACTAGTAGATTGCTGCTTGTTTTTGATACAAACTCATCAAAATCGGGGCTCTTTGATGTCAGAACGATTTAGATTCTTTCTTCGGGATTCAGCCAATGATGTACTTGGTTTTTGACATCATGAGAGTGCAAAATATAATTTAATATTTACACTGCACACTTCCATACAATCGCACAATGTTACCCTGGCAACACACTTTTGATATTTTCATGACATATTCTCCGGTATTGTGATAAGGAAATTATAAATAAATTATTTTCAAAAACAAATCTCTTATTACATTTATTGATTGAATGATTTATTGAAATAAGGGAGACGTGAACATGTGAAATCTTCTAACTTAAACTGAAATGCATAGAAAATCGTTAACCACTAAACACTAATCAGCCATTATTCGGTTAAGTAGTGCTTAGCGTTTAATGAGTGAGTGAATGTGCACAATTATGTGAGTCGTATACAATAGTATGTATGCGCAATGTGATAACATGTAAATCTGAAAGCTATCTTATTTTAACCAGAAATGAAATAAACACAATTTGTAATGTCCTTTACTTGTTTCTGATAAAGAAAAAATATTATGAGTACAATTATATTATGCAAACCAAAAAGTCTTTTTATTTTATTGTTTACAATGTTGACATCTATTATGTAAACAGACACCATTAAAATGAATTTCTAATATGAGTTTCGTTGTCATGTCAATTTATTTAATCAATCACTGAGAAAGCAACTATAGAAATATTTAACGTTTAACGTAACACAATTTATATTGTACAGTTTTCATACTTTTATCAGTGTAATATGTCAATTAAAAAATATTGGGCAATTGATATTTAAAAAAATGTTAACAATTTTGATTGCTGAATGCAACGTTGCCTCGCTAATTCACACCTAATATTTAATTTTGTTATTCCACATTACTTACTTATATTTAACTTACTATCTACATTCTATGAATGTGTGGTTAAGTGTCACTATTAGAATATAAATAAAGGAGATTTTGGGAATTTTATTCTTATTTAAAATATTGAATGATGAAAATATTTGCTAAATGACAAACTTTCTGGGTTTAGAATAAAATATCCAACTGTCCAATCCAAGTTTCACAGTGATGTATGCAGTAGCTGAATAGGGAAAGAAGCACCATCTGTCAATGAATAGGGATAGTTGGATATATCGCTTTTTTATGTAACATATCGCACCGTGAGTGTAAAACCTAGGCAATCTGTTTTGGATATATTAGGGTTTGAAGTCTTCGTTTTGTTACGAGAAATAGGTTTCAAATAATATTTGGTTTATATCTACATTATATTGCATGTTCTTTCAGTTACTTCACTTTTACATTATCAAGTTCACGACTTGAATTGGCAATCTCGAAATTGAAAAATTTGCAGATGCCTTGGTTTTACACTCACGGTGGTGCGATATAAGTACATTAGAACCTCAATTACCAAATAAATGTAAAGTGCTGAATGGATGAACTTTCGTAAATAATGTTTGAGATCTTTTAGAATTTACTTACATCAATTTTTATTATTTAAAATATTGAACGGAAATATTTGATAACTGCGAAATGAAAAATTAAATATCTAGACCAATTTTATCTTGTTCTGTGCTGCGAGAGGTTCCAGGTGTACCGTGAAAATATTGTTAGAAGTACAGAAAATCTCTGTACTATTTATTCAGTGTTTGCCAAACTTTATTCCGCGAGAGGTTTCAGGTGTGCCGCGTAGCGTACCACGTCTAAGTATTTTTCATCACTTGATTATCAAATGTATAAGTGGGTCATCAATCCTTTCGCAAGATACGACGGTACACACCTGACATTAACAATGTAAATTAAATTGACTTGAAAAATGATCCTGTGCATAAAGTCTCATTTTCTGACATAGAATTGTCAACATTTTCGAGTCAATTGATTAGCTACTATAGCCGTTAGATCTTTGTTGCCGTTTCGATCATCGTAACATGTTAGTTAATCTTAATTAGAGACACATTTCGACATAATTCGTTCTTAATTCAAAATCAAATGCATCTTTCTCACTAATAAAATTATTTTGTAGATATATAACCTATGTTGATAAAAGTATGTAATTTAATATCTTGGGGTATTTTTATTTGGTGTGCCATGAAACAAATTCCCCTTCCCCGGATAAGGTAAAAAAGTTAGGCAGACACTGATCTAGGCTATGAAAAACTGTCAAAATTACCGTTGTCGAAATGTTATACATATGTATGTAGAGTTTAATTCAGATCACAGCGCCATCTAGTAATGAATAGGAATAATTACGTATAGTCATTTTTTTATGAAACATGTAGGTACTATGCCCTACATACACCTAGTAGGTAATAGAATAATTAGTGCTCGATGTCGTGTTTTTTTTAGCTCCAATAAAATTGTATTTGGTGGATTAAAATTTAGATTACAATATATTTATTGTTAACTCTTTAGCGGGCATAAGATCATTCAGGCTACATATACAACCACCTGCATTATGGGTCATATTTAAACCAATTCTATATGAAACGTCACCCGTATTGCTTAAAATGACTGCGAGAATGCGCGCAGATCACAAACGTAACCATGCGGAGTGAAGTTAACCGTGAAACAAATTAAGACAGTTAGACGCTGCCGGTTACATTTGTATCCGGTGTGCATTCTCGCACGTGGCGCGGGCGCTTTCTGTAATTTGTGTATATTTAAAAGTGATTTGAACTGTCTATTAGAATTTACACAAAAAAAGGTATGTCAAAACATATTTTGAATATTTATGTACTATAATTAATATAAAATCATAACAGAGAGACATTATTTTATGCATTTTTCTTACTGTAAAGTTTGCTTGTATGAAAAATAGCCTCACTTTCATATTGCGAGGCAAATGTTTGAAAAAACTTTTTATCTAATTTTAAGAATTGATTGCTGGGCGATGATTTGTTTCATTAAAAATATGATTAGAATTAATAAAAAAAAATATGTAATGGCACAAAAAATTACCGCTCACTTGTTATTAGATATCATATCAGCATGTTATGTAAAATTGTCAAGTTGAAAATCTTCATTTGATAACAACTACTTACCGATTTTATGAGCAATTTTTATTGGGCTTGTGCAAGTAAATCTGGTTATATTTTTGATCAACAATATAAATATATCTAGGGTAATATGATGTATACCCTGATTTTGGGACTTAATTTATTTTTCATTGATTTCCGAAGATATAGTAATTAGCAAATAAGAATATAAACTATTGTTTTCTTTGCTTTCAGAGTTTTTTGCGCATAAAAAGAAAATTGCCGCTTCCACTTTGGAGGATACGAGGTCCAAACTTGCTGATGAATTGAGAAAAAGTCGAGCGGGACGGCCATCAACATCTGACCAAATACCAGCAATTATAGAGCACTTCCCATAAAAGGGAACTTGCCGTTGTTGTGCATATTGCAGCACAACTAAAAAGGTTGTAAGAAGTCGAGTTGCGTGCATAAAATGTAAAATCGCCTTATGCATTGAATGTTTTGGCCCATACCACAATAATTAAAGCAAGAAACGATTGTAATAATTTATTTTTGTTTTTAAATGTCTTTATTGTGTATTTAGTTTCAATTTTATATGAATAATAGTGTTACCAATTCAACTGGTTTCATTAGTATCCGCAAAGAAGTCAATCCCCTAAACGTCCAACGGCTACATATGTAACCGTAGAAAATAAATCAAAATGATGACTAAACAACAAAATGTAACTATTGGTTACTTATTGTACGTTATGAAAGAATATCATAGCTGTTATTCAAGAAAAATGCGAAAAAAAAAATTTGCCCGCATAGGGTACAATAATTTATTATGTTTTCTTGATTTCAGCAACATATATCAAGACAGCATCCGGAATGTTGTTAATGATAAATGGATACACATTTCGCAAAAGGAGTCCGTCCGGTGCAGGAGTACGGTGGAATTGTTCATCGTATGATAAATTCCGTTGTTTGTCAGCGGTTGTAGTTAAGAATGACTTCATTTTATCAATCAAAGAACACCATAATCATCCAGCTCCCAAGTACATTCGAGGTAGTCATGGAATGTATGTAAAAGTGTAAATAACATTGCAGTATATACCATGGTTTTATCTGTGAGATAACTTCACTTCCTGTGGAAGCACTGGTTGTTTTTTTAATGCGCAGTCTTTGTTTCCGGAGCACGAAGCAAATGGATTATTGACTAATAACGATTCCTCGTTAAATGTGTATTTAAGAAAACTCCTAAGGGACGTCCAAAATCCTCGCCGCCGTAAAGAGATGAATGAATTAATTCTTAGGGGTTTGTTGAGTGTATTTTGGTTCAACATTGAACCAATATTTAGACTGTGTATAAATCTAATTTAGTGTTTTTAGATTTTGGAAAGTTGTAAAAATGAGACAACTGTACTGACATTAATTTTTGCATTCAAATTGTTTTTAATGTTTTGAAATTTTGATCACTAATAAATATTAGGTATAGTTGTAATGTACTAACTTTAAGAAAAAAATAGTCATACAGTAACAATGAGGCAGCTTAGAATACTATTTCATTATTCGGTTTGTTTTGTCAAAAATGTGTTTCATGAATCAATTTTATATTAGGTTAAACAACTGGTAAACAATACAACGAAATTAAATCTATGAAAATTCATTCATTAAAAAATATACTATAAATTTCTTGATACAATAAGGTGGATTAACAAAACATTAAATAATATAAAATTGAACATTTGTATTAGGACACCTCATTAATTAAAAGATTTTATGAATACTTAATCTACTGTTTTATTGATATTTTACGAACTTTATTTTGTTTATATGTATTTAATATTTTTCTCATTGTATAATATTATATAAAGACTAAAAACTAAGTAAACTGGTAAATTATGCTTGCAATTGATAATGCAAACTGATAACGAATACGGTTAATTCAAGTTTATATAACACAATATTACAATACAACAGTGGCGAGGGGTGGAGGTAGACTGTTAAGATTCGACATAAATAGTGCACACTAAACTTTGTCAGTCATACATATTATTTTTTTTCTTTGAACTAAAAATACAATTTGCAGGTGGTGCTGGTTAGTTTTAAAAATTCAATCAAACCCTAATTAAATCAAACCCCAATAGTTTAGGTATTCTATGGGCGAACCTACAAAATTAGTGCACACTTTTTCAGTCATACTTATTTGTTTTCGTTGAATTACGAATGCATATTTCAGACGATATTAGTCGATAAAAAATATTCTTCTATCTATAAAATATTTTTTGACTATTATCTACTATGGCTTGGATTAGGCAGGGTTTAATTGAATTTTTAAAAGTAACAAACTATGTATGTTACGCCGAATGTGCGAAATTGACTATTACATGAAATGGGCAAAATTTTGGCTAATTCATGTAATAGTCAAACACGTTGCCTTATTCATGTATTAGGTAAATTATCTGCCGAGAGCGTGAATTCGCCAGGGTATGGAATTCTTAAACTGTCAACATGACTGTAGAAAAAATAGGTAAATTTAATACGGATGGTTTTATTAGTTATAATTGGACATAATATTATAATATTATTATTAGGTTAGGTTAGGTTTTGTAATTCTGAATTCAACTGAATATCCGTTTTGAGGTTAGCTAACAAGTTAGAGTCAACAAACTATCAAATCATACTATCAAAAAAAAACAATCGACCATTGCACGATTGATACCCAAGCACGAATCAAATCGCGTAAATACCTTTTAATAAAATTCTTCCGTTATCATATTATAGTTCTAGATTTTTTTGGGCATAGTAAACGAATACGAACGTCATTGTAGTTATTGATTGGTATATTTTTATATTATAATCAATGACATTTTTTGACACATTTGGTTAGTTTGATTAGTTGCAAAAAACACCACCGGAGCGCGACCATCTATTTTGACCAATGCATAAGCATATGACACATTTGGTTTAGTTGCATAAAACACCACCGTAGCGCTACTATCTAATTTGCCCAATGCATGAACTGGGCAGAAAAATTACTGCTGAATTCACGCACTCGGCAGATATTTTGCCTAATTCATGAATAAGGCAACGGGCTTGCATTTTTCATGATTTAGGCAAAATTTTGCCCATTTCTTGTAATAGTCAATTTCGCACAGTCGGCATAACATATACACATTGTTCAATGAAAACAAATACGTTTGACTGACAAAGTTTAGTGTGCACTATTTATGTCGGATCTTAACAGCCTAACTCCACCCTTACCTACAATATGTACCACACTATACTACTACAATGTGTGCCACTGTTACGTACAATACCTACTAAGTAAAGGAACAATACTTGCTTGTTGTCAGTATGCATTTACCATTGGTGAGTGCATACATAATACATAGTGCCTGAAGATCCGGAAAGGTAAACCCCGGGACGCAAAAAATGACTCGAATGAAATAGTAAATTTACATTAATTTTGTTTTATCTTATCATAAGGGTGGATTTATCAGTTTGCAACTTGGCAATTTAACCCAAGTAACACTAAATTTAAATCTTCATTTAATATTAGGAATATTAGGGTGAATGTCATATTATAAGGAATACTCAACCTTCCTACCAGAGTCACCTAGTGGAAAAAATTTGAAGCTTGCAATTTGAGACATTTTTTTGATAATTTATGTTTCAAAGTGTTTTAATTGATACATATATGTATCTAAAAATATTAAAAAGAAAAATATTTTTATATTAAGTGAAAGATAAACTTACAATTTTAAAAAAAATACAAAATGTGATGTGTCATTTAAGGATCCCGAAGTATACATATTATTTTGTTGTCGTGTTTATTATTAAAATTTAGTTTATTAAGTTTTTCTACTAATGTCCTTTTGACTAATTCATAGTTTTAATGTTTTCTTTTTTTTTTAAGTGTTTTATTATAAAAAGTAAGTTGAATTTTTTTTTAATTGAATCTTATTATTTTTGAATCTATTGTTTACACTCTTTTCATAGCTACTGCTTCTACCTTTGTTTTTTTTTTTTGTGTCATTTTATGAAAGTTTTGAATTTTTAATTTGTAAAGTCGTATCAATTAGAATTTGAATAAGCTATCAGCAGGTTCCTCTTGTAGAAGTTTATCGATGATTAGTGATATCTGTCGTATTAGCCGCTACATGTCCTGAACGTGTGGTATATTGTTATTTCACTGTCTCTTTTATTTTTTCTAAACGTGATTGCCTAACAATATTTTCTTGATTTTAGCAACGTACGTCAAGAGAAGGTCGGCGGTATTACTGATGTTAAATGGATACACCTATCGCAAAGGGCATTCGTCTGGCGGAGGAATGAGATGGCACTGTTCGTCTTATGCGACAAAACGCTGTATGGCGTCTGCCGTAATTAAGGCTAACCAAGTTATATCAATAAAGGCAGATCATAACCACAAACCCCCCCAAAATGTTTTGTCACCAAATGAATATAAAAAATAAATATAACACATATAAACTTTAGTATTATTATAACCTTGAGTTCACTATATACTATATATATTTTGTTGAAATTCGTATACTAATGTTGTATTATATAATGTATCTGCTTTCAATATAAGACTCGGCACACTCCCACGTATCGACTCGCAACCCTCTTGGGCGGAGTCCGCTGGTCTATGGATTATTTGGCCGTGAAGACTTGTCAGCTTAAATATATAATTACTGTAATAATATTTTCATCTGGTTTCAGCAACATATATCAAGAAAGGATCGTCGGTGTTATTAATGATAAATTGTTACACCTTTCGCAAAGGCAATTTATCCAATGGCGGGAGAAGGTGGAACTGTTCTTCATATAATAAGCTGCGCTGTACTGCATCTGTTATTGTTAAGGATGATCTAATCTTATCCTTAAGGCAAGATCATAATCATCCACCTCCAACATATATTACTAACGCAGATGGAGTATTTATAAAAATTGCATCGTCAAACATTAAATTTTAAAATAACGTAAATTAGAAGAATAATATATGAATATCGTCGGTGTTTTGTAAAAAGGGCGAATTAACCAAAATGCTACTTTACAGGAGGAGGATTTTTAACTTTTGACATTTTGTTTTTTACCTGTAGATGATTATAAATATCTAACAAGTTTATAATAAAGCTTAGAAAGAATACTGTCATTATAATAGGTATTATTATATAATATTTTAAAAGGCCTAATATGTCACATTTGCTTTTTATTTCGTAATTTTAATTAATTTAATTTTAGTCGATTATCGTTTTTAAGTACTTTCCTGTGGAGATAAAAATTCACCGTTTTTACACAACAAAGCGAGTGGGGTAGGTACATATTGTATTTTCATTAAAATCTCGATTTCGCCAAAATGGTTGATTCGCCCTTTTTACAAAACACCGATGATATACACCCAGGTCCCAATATGGAAAAATGATATGGGTTGGGTTTCATTTCGAAAAAATATCCATAATTTAATAAGTTCTCACACGCTGCCCAGTGTTCTATGACTGCAATAACAATCAACTAGCGGTACTGACTATCGCTCTTACTGCGCCTCGTCGCTTCCACCGCGTACCCCCGTATTTTCCCGGGTACATTCCCTATGCCCAGATACTCTTTGATTGTAACTCATGGCCTGCGGCTTTAACTAATAGTGATATGCTCACCTATGAGTTCCTGCAACCTATCATACCCACTCGTGCTTATCGTGTGCATTATTAGGATCGTTTGTGTCGTCTCCGCTGCGCTATCTAATCTTTTAGAACATCAAACATTTATTTTACTACCACTGCGGCAAGTAGGTAATGTTAATTCATTCGCCTAAATAATTAATACATTTTTCATTTATTGGGGAAGAGAGGAGGTCCTCACTCCTCATCCGAGGACACCCCTTTGTGTGCCCGGCCTGGCTGTACCTACTTGTAAAATAATCACCAGACCTGGAATAATTGTCATTTTACCACGTTTTTATTAGCTCGTTTTCTTGTTTGTCCAGCACTAATTTTTTCTTGTGTGTCCAGTACATTTTTTTTCTTGATTGTCCAAGATTTGTATTGGACGATTGAAGATTTTTAACTAACTTCCCGATTAGCCAGACATTTGAAACTTTTAGAATATATAGAATAAAAACGTGGTATATAAAAAGTTCTTTTTATCTTGTAATTATTTGAGATGTAAATTACTGTAAAGCAGTGGCGAAGGCTCCATACTAAGCGATTATTTAAAGCCTACCTTCTAAGAAAACTATATCTTCAAGTATTTATTTCAAATTGCAATAAAAAAATATATAGAAAATTTTAAAATATTAAGAGTCATCTATTGTGTGAATTTGAATGTAGACTATGTAAATTAGCCGAGTTTAGAATCAAACAAAAAATTACAAGCGAGTGACGACATCTGTTGTTTTTCTTTGAATGACGATTGTCGATTATTGACTTCATAATCGAAAATGGTTTTCTATACCTTATATGACTCATGTCTTCGAGCAAGTCTACAAATTTTATCACGTCTTGGAAGCGTTCGAGTGACCGCCTTCCAACTCTTTTTGCAAAGTTTATTGTCTATGCCTGCCGCTTTAAATAATAATAAATAAATAAGATGATTTAAAAAAATAATGTCTATTGGGTTCAATCAGATATAATTATTAATTGATTTTAAAAATAACAAATAATTGTATCTCGTGATAATTATTTAGATTAGTTCAGTCATAGACAAACATAATTTATATCGTTTTAATTCAGTCAGATTGTTGTTCAAAACATGGTGGTATAGTTTTATTTTGTGAGACAATTCTGTGATTTATTGTATTCTGAATGTGGATAGATTATCTTTTTTTGTACCCTAAGTCATTCGTCAGTGCTTCAAATACAAATTATTTGTAAAAATGTCTAGTTTTCCAACTGAAATTGGTCATTGCTGTAGTACAGATCAAATTTTAAAAATATCATTTTCAAGTTTGACGTTTAACCAAAAATCAGAAATTATCAAAGCTGGAAGATCAACCGTTCATTTAAATTTGCATACAGCAAAAAAAACTTATGTTAGACATTTCCACAACAATTTATATGACAAATATTCGTTTTTGACTGGCAGTTGTCAATTAAATAAACTATATTGTTGGCCATGTATGCTATTTGCCACAGATAAGTCTGCGTGGAATTATTCTGGTATAAGTGATTTAAATAATTTGACAAATTCAGTGGTAAAACATGTGACTACAGAAAAACATTTACATTCAATCGTAAATCTGGAATCTTTTGGTAAAACTAGAATCGAATTTGCCGTTGATAAACAACAAAAGGCAATTGCTAGAGTACACAATGAGAAAGTCGACAGAAATCTTAATATAATGCGTAGATTGATAGATACAACAATTTTTTTGGGTAAACAAGAATTATCTTTTCGAGCACACGATGAAAGTGAATCATCAAATAATCGTGGAAATTTCATAGAATCTCTTCAATTTTTATCATCTTACGATTCTGTAATTGAAGGACATTTTAATTCATTAAAATCTTCGTGCGCCTTTTCTGGATTATCAGGTGAGATTCAGAATGATTTAATTTCGTCAATATCATCCGTAATTATTTCAGAAATTAAGGCTGAAATTGCAGAAGCTAGTTTTGTTTCTATAATGATAGATGAAACACCAGATATTAGTCGCCGTGAACAGTTAACAACCATTTTGCGATACGTTTCAAATAATTCTGTAGAAGAACGATTTTTAGGTTATGTAGACGTAAGTTCAGAGAGAACTGCCATTGTTTTGAGTTCACATGTATTCTCCATATTAGAAAAGTTTAATTGTAGTGAAAAATTGGTAGCGCAAAGTTATGATGGGGCTGCAGTAATGTCTTCAGAATTAAACGGAGTTCAATCAAAAGTTCGAGAAAAATGTTCTATGGCCATATTTGTACCGTGCCATGCTCATATTTTAAATTTAGTTTTATCTAGATCCGTTGAAAATGTTGCGGAATGTAAAAAATTTTTTGGACACATTAATAAATTAGTGAGTTTTTTTAATACATCTACAAAGAGAAGTGCATTGCTCAATGAAATAATGGATCGCCGTCTTCCAAGTGTTGCATCGACCAGGTGGCACTACCACTCTCGTATACTTAATGTAATACATGACAATAGATCTGATTTCATAACGACATTCGAGACAATACAGAATAATTCTTCTAAATGGGATGAAGATTCTTTAACCTTTGCAGATGCTTATGATAGTAAATTTAAAGAATTTGAATTTAACTTTTACTTAGGAATATTCTCCGAAATCTATGCCCGAACGGATATTTTATTTAAAATTATTCAAAGTAGAACTGTAAACATTTCTTATTCCATTAAAAAAATTAACGAATTTAAAAAATGGTTAGAGACCGACTTCCAAAATAGTTTTAGTAATTTATATAATAAATATAAAAACCTCTGTGAACCACCAAAAAAACGTCGCAGAAATGAATTAAATGATGAGCAATATTTTAAAATCATTTTTAAGGAGGTTTGCGATAACATTTTAATGCAAATGAACGATAGATTTGTTTCATTTGAAAAATTAAATTTTTTAGAATTACTTGAACCGACGCTATTTAAATCGTTTAAACGAAAATTTCCAGATAAACTATTTGAATCCCTGAAAAACAGTTATTCTGGTATTTTTGATTCAAGTCAATTGAAAAACGAACTTAAAGTCATTTATTCTTTACCAGAATTTCAAGATTCAAATTTAAGAGAGTTGTTCGAATATTTTAAAAACAAAAAATGTCTAGTGGAAGCTTTCTCACAGACTTATAAACTAGTCAAATTATTTTTAACGCTACCGACCACGACAGCGACGGCAGAAAGGAGTTTTTCTACTCTAAAACGTGTCCACACATATTGTCGAAATACTCAAAATCAAACTAGATTATCGAATCTTTCAATTATAGCTATTGAAAAAGAATTATTAATTAAATTAAAACGTGGGCAAACATTTTATGATGATGTTTTAAAAAAATTTCTGCAGAAAAACAGACGAATTGACTTAGAGTACAAATGATCATATAGTAAGCCTTTATATTAATTACCTACTGAAATATCTTGAAGTGTTTTGAATGGCAAAATGACAACAACGGCTTTTTTCAAAGCCACCAATGATATATTTTTGGGCGTATGTTACGTGTATGAATGTTTATGAAAATACATAATTTAAACTCATCGCTCAATTTTATACCGTCGGTGAGCTATTGAAATTTCAACGATTCAGTGTGGCGTTGTCATTAGTGTGCACATATTATTATTCATCAGTACTAATATCGTAAGTATTATCTTCTTATTTCCTGTAAGTATACCTTACAAGTGTGCTATTTTTCTCTGATCTCTACAGCTTACCTCTTCCCAAAAGTCACCCTTCGCCACTGCTGTAAAGGGTTCAGAAAAGAATTAATATGAATTGCTTAATACATACATTCCTTGTCAAATATCGAGAAAAATTATTTTCGAAAATCTGTATTGCAGATCATTTGGAATAATTTTGCAGGAACTGATGATTATAAACTGGTGATGATTATAATAATTATGTATATAAGTATTATATTAAAATGTATTATAAATGATTGCAAATATCTTAAAAACTAGTTTATACCTACATATTTTACTATAGAAAATTAAAATACCTAAAATCTTAAGTGGTTATTTTACTTATGCGACCATCGTATCCGAATTGAATATGCATATTCAAGTAAAATCACTCCTTTAGGTGTACCGTCAAACCCACTAACTTCGCCTAATTTTCCTAACTTCGCCCAAACCAATTAAACACCAGAAACTCATGTTTTTACTATCGCAACACTTTAAGTCACTAAAGTGGTTTTAAAGATAATATTCGTGTTGGTAACATCCAATTTTCAAACCGCCACTATTTTCGCCGAGTTTGTGTTAGTAACGTTTTTTCGAATCCGGTTTGAAGCGTTTTTTCGGAATACCTCTGAACTTTTGCTGATTTCTACGGATCTTGTAGAAGTAAGTTCTTCATATCTTACCACGTTTTTATTAGCTCGTATTCTTGTTTGTCTGGTAAAGATTTTTTCTTGTGTGTCCAGCATAAATTTTTTCTTGTTTGTCCAAGATTTGTATTGGACGATTGAAGATTTTTAACGAACTTCCCGTCTAGCTAGACATTTGAAACTTTTAGAATATATCAGAACACGACGACAATGCATTCTTTTAATACTTTTAGCCATTTTTAAGCAGAATTGAATTCATTTTCAGTTAATTCTGTTTTGTATGGAAAGTTATTATTGTTGGTTGCTAAGGGGGTCCTACCAATTAAATTATTAATATATACGTGCGTTACTATGGAAATCAATATGAAATGTCAAAATGAAATTTCAGTATTCTATATTTATTCAGTATTTCTATCAAGTACAATAAAAAGTTTTTATTAATACATAGAATTGTCAAGTTTTTCAACAGAAAATTTAAAAACGTGGTATATATAAAGTTCTTTTTATCGTGTAATTATTATATAGTCTGCTTGTCAAATGTAACGTGCGATTCCCGATATTTATAATAAAACATCAATTATTTGAGTGGGCAATGTTGGGCTAGGTTTTGTGAACTATTTGTTCCTAAACTTCGCCTGGCTTTTGGGTTATCACAAAAAAATCTTTTCTCGAATTTTTTGTCGTATTGGTTCTTGCATTTTATAATGTATTTTTCTCAATTGTTTTAGATATTTGTCGCAAAATGAAAAACAAAAAACAAAATAAAATCAAAAAAACCCTTATCAAAAAGAAGAGGGATTATAGCGAAGATATGTTGGAAATCGCTTTAAAAAATTTGAGAGAGAAAAAAATGTCTTCTTATCAAGCAGAAAAACAATTCGGCATACCCAGGCGGACATTACTGGACAAGTTGAGTGGAAAGCATTCCAAAAATATTGGGTCCCCTACGCGTCTGACGGCAGAGGAAGAATCCAAAATAGTGAAAGTGCTGGTGGCTGCTGGAGATGTTGGCAGTTCTTTAACTATTTTAGAATTGAGACGCGCCGTTCACAGATATCTACTTAAAAATGGCCGCGAATCTTTGTTCCAAGGAAAGATTCCAGGGATACATTGGGCACACAATTTTGTCAAACGACACAAGGACACATTAAGAACGCGAGTCACGCAAAATATTAAACGGTCAAAGTTATAATAGTTCTGCATTCAGTTGACGATTTTAAATTACGATGAGACGAATCTCACCGATAATCCAAGTGCTTCGAAATTGTCGTAATTTATAGGAGGCACGTAGCATAATTGGTTAATCCACAGACTGGCGCGGTACCAATGGTTATACGGGTTCAAATCCCGTCGACTTTCGTATTTTTTTTCAAATATGATTTTTTAGTGGGTATATATCTGTTAAATTCTGTTAATGGAATTATTTAATTTTGAATTTGAGTTGTTGAATTGAATTTTTATAACTAAAACTAAAAACCATACCTATCATTTGACTATTATATTCTATTTTTGTCGTATTTTTTTCGTGTTAATTGTATTTTTTATTTATATCGATTTTAGACTAACTCTGTCTTGTTTTGTTTTGCCATTTAATTTTTGTCATAAATGTTTTACAATTTTTTCTAATTTTTTATTATGCATTTGTATTATTTTGTGTTCTTTTGTATTTCTATCGCTTTTAAACTTCAATCATTCTACTGTTTTTTTTGTCATACCTATGTTTTTATAAGTTTTACTACTCTCTCTTATGTTCCGTGTTAATTGTATTTTTTTTTTTATTTCTATTCTTTTATACTAGCAATTCCGTATTATTTTGTATTACGATCAAACTGTATTTTTTGTCGTAACCATTTTATAAATTATGCTACCTACTATATAATTATGATACATGTGTTTTTTTAAATTTTATGGTGTTAAGACTAGAAACTGCTCATCACTTTGAATCACCAGTTAACTATTTTTCTCATATTTCCTTTATTAAAACTTAACCTTTTCGAAGTCACGGTGCACTTTTGATCATAAGAAAAAATGGCGGTGCACCAAAAAGAAAACAAAGAAAAGTATATGGACATAACTTTTATTACAAATTAAACAGATTACATAACAACCAAAGAAGAAAATTAAAGAAAAGATATATTATACATATATGTAAAAACTGTAACTAAAATTACCCTTAACAAAATTGAATGTATTTGACGTGAAAATCAATTAATGTGATACCTGAGGTTGTCGGATTTTGCAGATTTCAATTGCACACAGATTTCAATTTCGATTGCAGATATCAGAAAATTTAATTTTTAGAGTACGATCCATTCACAAGGTGACCAATTCTGCTGCTTGGTACGAAAATTGACAACTCGATGTATCAATCGTAGCAAATGAATTTAGTATCCAGTCATAATATTCTATATCTGAGGAAGGAAAGTAATATGCAATCTTTTCTTCCAATAAAGTTAAATGTTCTGTTATAGCGGAAATAATTCCCTCGGCAATGTTATCGTTGAAGTCGATTCGGCAAAATCGAAATCACATTAGATCTTTCGTCGGCTTTCATGATTTCGCGAAGGACTTTTTCGGTTTTCACTATTTCGCGGATTTTTCTGTATATATCATTTTTTTCGCGGTGCACCGGTTAAGAACCACTGGCTTAAAGCTATACCTCAGCTGAGGCATGGTCTAAAAAGATCGTAACTATGCGACGCGCGGATTGAACTAATGAGGCGTGCCGCACGGAACGTTATTTGTCATAAACATTCAACATGCGTCCATTAAGTGTTATGTTTATTGTTATATTAGTAATAATATATATATATTGACATGTTTTCTTTTCAAGTACAGGATAACGTTTTTTAGTCATCTTTACACGGTATAAGAATATATTCTTACGACAGTAGCGCACCCAGGGGCGCACCCAAAAACATTGAAATTGAAAGCCAATAGATTAGACAAATAAAAACACGGCAAAAAAAATATTTGAAATTCTCCAGCACCCTCTAGAAAAATTTCTTAGATTTTAATTTCTAACACAAAAATTTCGAAACACTAATGTCGGGTTGTTTTAGAAACTCAATCTCTAATGGAAATGTCAAAAAATTCTCGGTGTCCATCCGAATTCCGGAGTGGTGTACACCGAGTGCAATAGACAAAAGTCCGATAAACGAGAAATTAGGCTGTGTTCTGTTGGGTAGGTTTGTGCACCTATAAGTTAAATGCAATAATACTTTTTTTCCATTTTCAATTAATATTTTGGAACTTCACTATTAAAAAACCCAAAATCGACGATAAAAATTCGGCGAAAAGTACGACTACACCCACCACCATAGGCTGACAGGGCTATAGCCTGGGGGCCCGGGCTTAAGAGGGCCCTGCGTGGCGGCTCGTCTAATTGTGAGATAAACACACACCAGAAATTTGTTATATCATAAAAAAAAATCACATGTGGCGCTATAGATACTACTTCATCAAAATTAACATAAAAAATATGAAGTATGATGAAAATAATATGATATACGTAACTACATGATAATAATTCACGTGTATCATTTTCAAGACAAGAAATCCTAACATTATATCTACGCACTGTTTTATTTACACAGGGAATCTATAGTTTCGAAAACATTACAGCAGTGCTAAAACCTGTACTAGACCAATATTTCATCTAATCCAGACCTTTAAAAACAGGCATTTTAAAAAAAAACTTTGCATTTCTATGGAAGCTAAGTACGATTGTTTGCTTTTTCACACTGAAGTGAGGTGGTTACAGTGGCGCACCCAGGGGGGGAGGGGGGGGGGGGGCAAAGGGCCCTGACACCCCCCAAACATTGAAATTGAAAGCCAATAAGCATTTGGGCTTAGACAAATAAAAACACTGGCAAAAAAAACACAAAAATTTCGAAACACTAATGTCAGGTTTTTTTAGAAACCCAATCCCTAATGGAACTGTCAAAAAATTCTCGGTGTCCACCCGAATTCTGGAGTGGTGTAGGTCATGGCTGAGGATGGCTGACAAGGCTCTAGCCTGGGGGCCCAGGCTGTGGGGGGCCCGGCGTGTCGGGTTGACCAGATAAACACACATAATAAATTAGCTTTAATAGTAAAAAAAGTCGCCTGCGGCGCTAATTTACTTCTTGGCCATGAACATTTTCAATTACTTATATAATTGTGCAATATATTTTTTGATTATTATGTGTCGATACTCAACAGCTCCATTATTAAAGTGGATGTATTGAAAATCGCCAATAATTCTTATGTATAAGTACCCTTAATTTGAACTAAAACACAATTTGAAAAACGTTAATGTAGTGTTTCACACTGCCTTTAATCTTAGCGGTAGGTAGGGGGGCCGCCAAGCCTAGCATGAGGGCCCGTTTCAGGATGTGGGGACCATGGTGTAGGTACACCGAGTGCAATAGACAAGAGAAATTAGGCTGTTTTACATTCTCCTCCTTGGGCCCCCCCAATATTAAATCCTGGGTGCGCCACTGTCTTACGACGCCATCACAAAAATAATCTACGTACTGCCACCTCGAATGCCGCTCGGCGATTGGCGACGTTATGATGCGAAATTTCGTTTCCCCAATTGTTGAAAATACTCATCCGCGCGCGAATTGTAATATTTTGATGTTGCCGATCTTATTAAAAAAAAAATAACTCATGGAATTCTATATGTAAGTAGGAATAAAAAATATATGATTACCGTTTTCATATCTTTACAACAAGAGGATTTAAAATATGCCGTTTGTTGTTATTTACTGTAAACAGGCATTTGAAAAACGCTAAAGATTTGATGATTAAATTAAAATACTAAAAAAAAATAGTTATTTTTCAAGAACATAGTTCAATCTTTCCAAATGATCATAGTTTTTTGCATTCATTAGGGTATTGTCTTCGTTTGGTGCATGTATATTTGTGATATGAATAGCGATTATTTGCCGTTTCACTCATATATGCTCATAATACATTCCTTGTCAGATATTGAGTTATTATGTTCAAAAGGCTATGTTGCAGATGATTTGGAATAATGTTGCAAGAACTGATGATTATAAATTAGTGATGATTATAATAATTATGTATAGAAGTCAGTATTATTATATTAAAATGTATTATAAATGATTACAAATATCTTAAAAACTAGTTAAAAATACTAAAACTAATAAAAGATCTAATAATCTAAGTGGTAATTTTACTTATGCGATCATCGTATCCGAATTGAATGTGTATATTCGTGTAAAATCACTACTTTACGTGTACCGTCAAACCCCTAAGTTCGCCTAAACCAATTAAACACAAGGAACTCGTGTTTTTACTATCGCAACACTGGCAACATACAATTATTTTCTAACCGCCACTATCTTTGCCGAGTTTGTTAACGTTTTTTCGTGTTCAGTTTGAAGGGTTTTTTTCCGCTGAACTTTTGCTGATTTCTACGGATTTGTAGAGGTAAGTTCTTCATATTTTATATAGTGATATAGTCTACCTGCCAAATGTAAGGTGCGATTCCAGATATTATAATAAAACATCAATTATTTGAGTGGGCAATGTTAGGCTATGTTATGTGAACTACTTGCTCCTGAACTTCGCCTGGATTTAAGGTTGTCACTAAAAATGCTTTTCTCGAAATTTCTATCGTATTGGTTCCTGCATTTTATAATGTATTTTTCTTAATTGTTTTAGATGTTTGTCGCAAAATGGAAAACAAAAAACAAAGTAAAATCAAAAAATCCCTTTTCAAAAAGAAGAGGGATTATACTGGTTATAGCGAAGAAATGTTGGAAATCGCTTTAGAAAATATGAGAGAGAAAAAAATTTCTTCTTATCAAGCGGAAAAACAATTCGGCATACCCAGGCGGACATTACTGAACAAGCTAAATGGAAAGCACTCCAGAAATATTGGGTCTCCTACGCGTCTGACGGCAGAGGAAGAATCCAAAATAGTGAAAGTGCTGGTGGCTGCTGGAGGTTTTGGCAGTTCTTTAACCATTTTAGATTTGAGACGCGCCGTTCACAGATATCTACTTAGGAATGGCCGCGAATCTCTGTTCCAAGGAAAGATTCCAGGAATACAATGGGCACAAAACTTTGTTAAACGACACAAGGACACATTAACAACGCGAGTCACGCAAAATATTAAACGGTCAAAGTTATAATAGTTCTGCATTCAGCATTTCGTAATTTATAGGAGGCTCGTAGCATAATTGGTTAATGCGCAGATTGGCGCGGCACCAATGGTTATACTGGTTCAAATCCCGTCGAGTTTCGTATTTTTTTCAAATATGATTTTTTCTAGTGGGTATGTATCTGAGGTGTTTTCAAGTTATGTATGTTCAATTATGGAATGTTGCATTCTCAAAATCTTGTGAATTATTCATTGAATAAAAGAAATGGTACATTAAATATTTTTTCATACATTTTATTCTCATTTACACGTGTAATTTTGTGTTTTCTTGAATTTTTATGACTTAAACTAAAAACCATACCTATCGTTTGACTATATTTTTGTCTTCAACCATTCTACTGTTTTTTTTGTCATACCTATGTTTTCATAAGTTTTACTACTCTCTCTTATGTTCCGTGTTGTATTTTTTTTAGTTCTATTCTTTTATACTAGCAATTCTATATTATTTTGGATTACTAGGCTTCTACTTATACATATAACATTCCATAACTATTTTATTTCATTCTGAGATATGTATTTCAAAAAATTATTACAGTTTGAATGAAAACAAAAACAATTATTTTTACCCGTGATTTTTATGGAAATCATTTTTTCAAAGAATGACACATATCATCAAATAACTCGATAGCGACTAATTATCCATAAAAAATAACTAGTAATTGTGAAAGTTCACTATATTGTTATATGAAATTAAATGTATTGTGGCTTAGAAATTATTTTTAGTGTTTATATTATGTAAATCAAAAAGGGTCCAAATTATACAATTTGAAGTTAGATTCTCGACATGCCACTCAATAATTTGATATTATTTTACTATAACACATACAATTTATAGGTGAAATACAAAAAAACTATATATTTTTATGTATAGTATAAATGTAGGTACATACTTTGTTTTCAGTAAACAAGTCACAATTTTCGAAAAACAAGAACTTAAAAACACTGTTGTTGAAAAACTGGCAGCTATCATGTCGCTAAATGGACACCGGTCATATAACTGACCGGGACACATTTTTCGTATTCTACTCAATATGTGCGAACTTCAGGGCGATAGGTCAGATTCAACACGTCTGTGCATTATCTGAGAATGATTAAAACCCATAAGGGTGATTATAACTTTATAAAATTATAGAAATATAGACCTTAATGTTGCCGGTCTCAAAACTATCCGTTTTTCGCTTATGACCTATAAAGGGCTAACGTAAATTGGTAGGTTGTATGAAACATTCATTGAAGTGGTTCCTATCTTTGCCTACGTCGATATTTCTTTAAACAATGTCAAATTGTCTAGCATAGGACCTAAATTTGATTAACGTCATTTTTAATGGATTTCGCGAGTACAAACAATAATTTTGTACTGGATCTACTAAAACACACTAGGCGAAGTTAAGGTATGGTGTCATAACACTATTGTATTATTTAGTACGAAAAGGGAGTTACTTCCTTGATATAAATAAAATATAAACCATATCATTGTGTATTACATAACGTCCATATGAATGCAAAACTACTTTCTGTTAAACACCGGGCGAAGTTAGGGGGTTTGACGGGATATATGAAAAAATATAATTATGTTTGAATATGATGAGTTATTTGAGAGTTATTGTTATAGGTATTGTAGAGAATAGTGTTTTCAAACGAATAATGTAGGTACAAAATAAAATATAGGTATTAATAATGTGATTTTTATTGTCATTTACAATTACTACTCATCTGATATTCAACCCCTTTTGTTCTTTCCGAGTTTTATATTTACCTCGCGGCAGACGAATGGTGAAGTGTTAGAGTTTATGAATTCGTAGGTCGCGGGTTGGGATTTCGCATCTGGCGAATTCACACATGGCATTTTTAAATGTGTACACGTAGAGCTCCAACACCCATATCTCATAAGAAAAAAATAGGTACTGTAAAAAAGTTCAATTTATTAATAAATCGTTGATATCCATACTTTTGTTTTAATTTTAATACCTATCCAATAAATCATATATATTAAATTAATTTAAATTCCAGAGGGGATTATAGACGCTTCCATAATTAAATTTAAAAAATGTGGCTATGATCTCTGAACCACCTGCGACTAGTCACGTGCGAGTAATTATTTCATTGAAGCGTTTTTATCGACGCGAAAGGCGGCTTTTATCCGCGCAAACATCAGCTGTTGCCGCCGTGTATCGATCGGCAAGCGTTCACTATGTACTGAGGTCTTGGTGTACATGACCTAATGCACTCGTTCACACAGTCGAATATTGTCGCAGTTCCCATACAACTAAGTTCCGAATCGTTTGTGATTATTTCTCTCTTGTATATTTTATTTACCTACTGTGTTTTTTGTTACCATGTGAACGCTAGTAAAATCCGTTCAATGTGAAAACGCCCGATAATAATCGCACGATAAAATCCGCTGTCTGTGAAACGGGGGTACATAATAGAAATCGCACGCACACAAGAAAGTATCAAAGAAAGTGGTAGTGACATGACTAGTCGCACATAGAGTAATGTGTATTGATATTCATCTAACAGCGTCACAAAAGCGTCGCTAAATGTTTGCCCAGTGGCAGTGTCAAAGGCTACTGCGATGTACTGGTCTACGATAAGTAGGAATTTGAGCTTTAGTCTGTATAGGCGACGTTGAAATGTGGTTGCCAAAAGCCACACAGATGTAGGTGCGAAAATTGCCTCTGGATCAATTTCTGATAGGTAGGGTTTGGCATGGTCTCGCATGTGCGCGCGTAAGCAGGGTTGCACATCAAAACTCGTTTCGTCTGCAACGTGTCGAATACGTCGATATGACATCATTGTTATTCACAAAATACACGTTGCCAAATGGAGCTCCGCACATTGGTGGAATGCGACGTTTTAGTTTGAAAAAAATATCTAGTGGGTGCTAGTAAGAAATCGCGTGCGTCTCCGGTTGCGAGTCGAATCCACCAAAACGCATACTCACACCTACGAATTGGTCATTCCTATACCGGCTCGCCGGTCGCCGTATCCCAATATATCACATTTCGAGAGGTTACGCGCGACTCTCGCTAGGTGCGCGGTCTTCATATGTAACATCGGAGCGACATTCCTAGAAAGTTTGGTTTATGGATGTGCGGTAGACGAGGCGAGCTTAGATGTGAAAGCCGGCTAAGAGAGTTGTAACATTTCACCCGGGATTAATTTATGAACATATCCCAGCCGAAACGATTTTCTATGTGCGACCTGGAATTGGGAATTGGGACATATCTATGTCAGTTGGTATCAGTATCTATCTACCTACCTGCAGGATAATATGTTTTATGGATTTTATGAATTAAATGTAAAGTTATTGAATGATGATCTGTTTTCATTATTTCAGCGACGTATATAAATACGGGGTCCACCGTGTTGCTAATGGTAAATGATCACACTTTTCGCAAAGGGCGTCCATCCGGTGGTGGATTGAGGTGGCACTGTTCATCTTACGACAAGCATCGCTGCCCGGCATCAGCTTTGGTGAAGGACGACCAGATTTTATCAATAAAGGAAGACCATAATCATTTAGCTCCAAGATACATGATTACTGGCAACGGAGTGTATGTAAAAATCAGAGAAACTTCGGCGTAGTGTAGTGAGTAGCGACATCTTGTGACGAAATTACGAAACATGCAATCCAATACAATTCACCGAAGTGTATTTAGGTACGATATGTATCTAAACACATTAAAAAGATAAATAAATATTTTTTCATCCAAGGATAACAAAGTAATGATCCAGTGTAAGGTTTTTATTGTATTATAGCGCCTGTGCGTGTGCATGGATTTTCTTGCTCCAATAGTGTGTATTTTAAAATCTCAAATCTTGTAAATTATTCGTTGAATAAAAGAAGTAATTTATAAAGCTATTTGTCAAAATGTCCGCAATGTAGACTTTTTAACAGTATGCATAATAGTGCCTGTACACATGCATGGATTTACTGGCAGCAATAGTGCGTATTTTAAACTATCGTGACAATAACTGTTTACACGTAAAAGTGCTGATTGTCTCGCTAATCATTCTTCAAGAGTAAGCGAGACGCGATGTTGTCACTTTATGGTACTATTTGACAGTCGTGAAAACCTCAAAATGAATCTCTGCAAGTAGTTTTTTTTCCCCGGCATGTTCGCCACTATCGTGGTACTGCGCAGGCGCAGATATCGAACAGATCCCAACTGTCGCGTGAAAATTCAGAAGCTTCCGAACTTTTTTGATTCATGCATGCAATCTTGCAACTTTATGGCCACGATAATACGTACCTACTGTCAGCAGTAAATCTATTCGTAAACGGGGTATTGTAATATATAAACATCTTCTATCATTGCAAGAACATCATTGTGACTTTTCCAAACCCTGGATTTGAATCCGAGACCCACGACTTGATATAGCTGACATGTTACCGTTCGGCTTGAACCTAATAGGCGCAGGACCCAATATAGTTTTATAAGTTCTCTAGAATGTGGATTTTATGGTACTTCACGGTTTCAATGTGTTTTTTTATAAAGGTTTATCTAAAAATTATTTTTATTTATATAAACACAATCTTCGCTAGTATAGTATGACAAAACCGGAGAGAGAATTTATCAAACTACATTTGAATAATAAAAATAATAATGAATTATTTTACATAATAATATTAATTATTTATTTCAACTGACGTTCATTTGAAAACATTTTTGAAATTTGAAGTTTATATTTGTATTTAAAAATATTTATATTTGTCTTTCTCATTCAAAATACTTACCTACATATTAATAAACTATTTTTTTTTATTCAACGAATAAGGCACTAGCTTTGAGAATGTAAAATTCTATATGCCTATTGAACATACATAATTTGAAAACATCTAGAAAAAAATCATATTAATTAAAACACTTTTTTGTGTAGGTATGTATATTATCAATAAATTGCATGTTTCTCAATTCTGTCTCTAGATGTCAATGGAAACACTGTGGTATCATTTCACTTCGCCCTAACGAATATAATAAAAAAAATAACAATTAATAGTGCTTTATAAAAGGAGAGATTGAGTTATATGTAATATCTACATTTTTTAAAAATATATAAACTGTTGCAAGAATGTTGAGAACATTCCATATTGAACGAAATACATTTTATGTTAAAAATTTAGACTTTTTATTTATGAATTATAGTCCATAGTAGGGTAAACAACTATCCAAGGCTGTGTGTCGAGGAAAGAAGGATGAAGAATACTCAGTGAAACCGCAAGAATCTATTACGATAATAACAAACACCCGTGAAAGTCTTAAGCTTTTGATATTGTTTAGGTACCTACTGATTAACAAAAGAATTGACACTTCGAGCGTTCCCCGCGAGTAGTTAATGGAACCCGTGGCCGGAAATGTGTACGTATGCAGATGGCCGTATCACTGCTCGCCGTGAGATGTATCGGCAATAGATGCCAGTATAGTATCGAGATCAAATTCATGTCTAAATAAAACACTTGAAAATATACCACCGGAATACAGAGGAAAGACAGAAGAAAATAGGCACGTACACAAGTAAATTAGAAATACAATCATGTTGTATAATCTATATAAAATTCCGGAAGGTAGCGTCAGTGCAGATTTATATGACGGTTTGGTATAGAACGGCTCAAAAATAATTGTTTATACTAAACGATTAAATACAATAAAATTTAATTAAAAAAAGTATATTTTTGGTTCAATTGTAAATTTTAGTGAAATCAAATCATAAAACATAAAGCTTCACCATAAACCTTAGAAGTAAGTCGTAAGTAGACGTAAGTCACAAATTCAATATTTTGCAGGAGAGCAGTTTTAACCCAAAACAATCAGTCAAATGTCTCTACAAATGAAGCCTTTCAGATATCCTCAATTATTTTGCTAAATTTGTAAATTCTAAAGGCCATGCGAGGTTAGACTAATTTTAAATTAATTAATTCATAATTGGGAAATTATTGGACTTCAGCACTATCTGGTCTAAAATGTCTATTGTATAATGTATGTACTATGGACTTGGGATTTTAAATATGTAATACAACGTAGAAGATAATACCATTTAAAATTATATTTTTTAATTATAATAATAATAATTACAGGTATATTTTAAGCCATTGCACACGATGCAAATATAAAAATAATATATTTTTTTTAAATAACAAAACTTGTGTAATATTGTATGAATTTGATGAATTTTGGCTGAAATAGGCTGTTAAACTCCGACATAACTAATGCACACTAAACTTTGCCAGTCAAAAGTTTCATTGGACTTAGATTACAATATGCAGTTAGTTTTTTATAAATAATTAAATCCTGCGTAAACCAAGCCAAATAATATTTTATTACAGTTTAATTTTTAAACCTTAATTAAACACACTAAAACACTCGACGAAACGGATGACGGCCAAAAACACAGTACTAGACTACTTTCGATTTTGTGTGAAAATTCTTTAAAAAATCTATTGCATTAATAATAATTTCCTTATTCTGTCGATTCAAAGGAATACCACGTCCAATTTTTGATAACATAGAAATATGCGGATAAAGATATTATCTACTGGTAATAATAAAAATTAACGTAGGTAGTTGAAAATTAAAAGCATTCAAGCAATTCAAGCGCTTTGTTTTCGGCCACACTGTTAAATAAATAACAATTTTAACGTCAGCCAATGAGGAGCATGACTGCACATATCCATATCAAGCAAATTCTTTTTTTTTTTTTTTATTAATTCTATCGGATACAAATAGTATGTTGGTGTTAGTGACCGTCTTAAATATAAAATTTACCTCTACTCGTAAGTATAAAGTCATATCTATCAAATACCTGATAAGAATGACAGCGTGATTATCAGAAATCTGATACTAATCAACACCTTATGAGGCTTCGCCACTTATACATGACAGGTGTTTTTTTTAAGTCCGATAGAACTTGAAATTTAAAAAATGAGAACATAATAATTATGGCCACCGCGGCTGTTCTTGAAGCGCATTCTGGACGTACAATTTTGGGCCATTTTCCCGAGTACTGATAGCCTTTCGGACGTGTTAATTGCTATTGGTTTATCAGCGCATTTGATAGGTCCATTTCACGAAATCAACTTATGGGCAAATTTTTATTTCATCCATATTTAAAAAGAGATAATTGAACGCGAGCTCCGGCTTCATTTCTGAAGAAATAGAGTTCGATGATGCCACCAACGTGTAACTCGCACCAAACGGTGCATTTTTGTGGATGTAATCCGTCTGTAGAGTTTCTTCTGGATTGTTCTCACTCCATATGCGGCAATTTAGCTTATTAACAATTCTGTTGAGCCAAAAATGAACCTCATTGCTGAATGTAATTTTGCGGTAAAACAGCGTGTATAAGTTGCGCGAATCGACAACTGATTTTCATAGTAAATTTAGATAATTGATTGATCATTTTAAAATCTGGTGAACATAGTGATACAACAACATTAAAAATAATCATTAAAAATATGTAATAAACAATTCTTCTGGTTTCAGCAACTTATATCAAAACACAATCATCGGTGTTATTAATGATAAATGAATACACATTTCGCTGCTTGGCATCAGTTGTCGTCAAGGGTGACGAAATTTTATCACTGAAGGAAGAGCATAACCATCCACCTCCGAAGTTCGTTGTCAATGGAGAAGGACTATATATAAAATTTTAATAGAAACGTAATGAAAGTAAACAAAAAAAAAAGTTTTGTAGCTTCTTTTGTACTTCGACAAGAGACCGACAGATGGCGCTGCCCATTGCCTGGAAGTCGCAAGCGTTATGCAGACGGAATAGGATTTAACCCTATGTTCACTTCGTAATCTTCACTCACAAACTCTCAGCTTCAGCTTAGTCTGATTAGTTCTGACCCTGTTGATCATACAGGTCCTCTATTTTGAGAAGAAGCAACTTACACTATTGAGATCTGTTTCTAGTGCTAAGTGTGGTTATCTAGTTGTCAAATACGATACATACTGCTACTTCGTACATTTCACCACATTTTTTAATACTTCTCTTCCGTTATTTCTTAACTCGCCGGGAGTAGGGAAAGGTTCACAATAAATAACTCAACGTAAGTTAACTGTTTTATTATTCACTAAGTCTCTTAAATAACTTCTCACAATAACTTAAACTAAATATAGTACATAGCCTAATCTTATAACATTTATCTTTAATCGCAACTTAACATTCGTTCTTAACATAACGTCATCTCACTCGAAAAGAATTTCTCCTACTGCCCTTTTTTTTTGATTTTATTTCTTGTCCTTGGAGAGTCGACAGGCTACTTGACACATCGTACGAGTCTCTCAACCAATACGGATCGACCCGTATACATCACGCGATGTCTCTAACCCTTTAAGGTTGACTGACTTGACTACTTATTTAATATTATTATGATTACTTAGTAAATATTTTTATTATATTTGAATGGTAGCTAGGAGGAGGGTTACTTACTTATTCAAGACCAGCTGACTAATAGACTGGAGGGCCGTCTATAGGGGCCGTTTGCTGAAGGCAGACAGTTCTGTCGGTATTAATACCTGAAGTGAACAAATCACCTTATCTTGTTAATCTATTTCCGTGTACCATTTGAAATACATATTAACCTTAATTGTTGTTCAATCTCTGTGAACTTTGAATAAATATTAAAACCGGAGGTGTTTCTATTTTATAATAAACAATCTTATAGTTTGTTAATTAAATTTATGATTTATACAACACAATTTAATTTTAATAAAGGAGCTATTGTTGCAAACAGAAATTAATTGTTTACTAAAATTCCTAATCATTATGTTAAGAAACTGCACCATAGATAAACAATACTAGTAGTATGTATCAAAATGTTCAAGAATATTATGTATACATTATGTTATAATAAGTGGGAAATTGTTTTTCTTGATCATTATGAATTTCTTACTGTTATATCATGTTATAAGTTATAATTATCCATGATGCTCACGTTCGCATTGCGTGCTGGCACCTGGTGTTATGTATAATAATTGAATGCCGGTGAGTGCATGAAGGTCTTAAGCGCGGATTCCCAATCGTTTCGTATCGTGGCCCTTTTTATAACAGCAGAGTATAGTCTACGACGTCTTGTCACATTAGTATTGAAATATTTTTATAATAAAGGCGAAGATTGCACGTTAAAAATAATCATAAAATAAAATCTTGTAATTATTTGATTTTCTCTCACTTTACGTGCGAATTGGCAATCATCACATTTGATTTCGTGATAACAATAGGTATTGTGAGTTACTCTCGGCTGGATGCTGCGTGGTGGTGCTTGGTAATTGGAAAAGCACACTGATGCGAATCCAGCGGTTACAGGTCCAAGTCTCGTCGAGTGTTTTATTTATAAAAAGGATTTTTCCAGTGTGTACCATACATGAGATGTTTTCAAATTATGTATGTTCATTATAGTTAGTTTATTAGATTGATATTATATTGTTTCTTCCAACTTTATTAACTGTATACTGAAACTTTTTCCACTGCCGAATTTTCCGATTTTAGATCGATCGATAAGTAATGAGTAGAGATGGGAAAACTGGTCGATTTTTAAGACTAAGTATACTTACTACCAGTCTAAAACAATACTTAGTATAGAAACTAGTTCCAAAATACTTACTAGTATTTGGAATACTATATAGACTGTTTGGCGTGCGTATGCGGCAAAAGTTTCGTACTCAAGTGAAACTAAAACCAACTCCATATTTTAGTATTTGAAATACGTATCGGCTCAGGGAACTCAGACTGTGTTTGAATTCTTCAATAGAATCGCTAAAAATACGCTGAGCTCCGCTTCTCGAAAAGTCCCATTAATTATAAAATTTGAAACACCATTTTAAATTTATGAGTTATTTTTCTGTTAGGTTACAATATTCTTGTTAACAAAAATGAATAACAATGATTTTTTTTATTGTAAACTGCGTCACCTCAGTCACCTCGCCACATTTCCGAGGGAATAATATGCTGCTACAGAAAACTTATGACCTATTTGTTCACACATAAGATGATGTCATTTGCATGCATAGGCTAATAAATTAAAATATAGTTGTATTTGAGTGCTACCTCGCTCGCGCGCATTTAATGTCAATAGTATTGAAAGTTTACCAACTAGCCAGCGACTCGCGATGGTATCATCACAAGTTTTTTGGAATAAGTTTATTGGGCCACACATACTGAGTATGGGTAGTTTCATCCGAAACTTGAGTACACAAACTGGTGACAGTATTTCCAACTCACCTCTAGTGATGAGACATAAAATTCTCTGCTTAGGAGTGAATATGATAATTTTATGAATTGAAATAATACGGGGATATAAAAATAACTAAAAATTTGGTACATGTATTATTATGTTAGCCTCTCATCATGCTGATAGTGAAGAGGCGACGTTGAACCTGACTCGATCACGTGCTGCCGACAACTGAAGAGAATTTCAACGTGACTTGCATATTCTTCAAACCAACCGAATTCCGGCGTCTTGGAAGCCAGTTATACTAGCTACCAATGGCGAGGGTGGACGTACGCTGTTAAGAGGGGGCTGAAGAGCCGATGTTCAATTATAATTTAGTATAAAAAGGACCTCGGCGTCGTTAGCACGTTAATTTAAATCGATTTTTTCGCAAAAATCACTAATCATCGGAGATTTTATTTCAAGAAACATCATTATTATTATTATTGATATTGTCGGCCGCCGAACATTATTATTTTGATAAATATTTGCACATTGTCCGCCGATCAGAAAACAGGGCTGTCAAAATAATATATGTATTATTTTTGAAATGTTAATTTCATCAAAGTTTTTAATCAAACCTGTGCAAGTACATACTGATAACTTGGGTGGATTTCGCAGCAAACATATTATTGATATATCTACGGGTATATTATTATTATAACCAAATTCAAATTGAACATAGGTTGATACTCAAATACTATTATGGTATGTTTATGATTTCGAGAAAATAATACGATGGTACGAGGGTGGGTCAATAATTCCTTAGAAAAAAGCATTAAAACAGGTTTTATTTTTGTATTTTTTTTTTATTTCTCAACATAATTTTCTTGGAGCTCAATACACTTGGTTAGACGTTTCTCAATTTTTTTTAAACCGTCAGAAAAATAAGTTTTCGGAAGGTCCTCAAAATAAGCATTTGTCCGATCGATGACTTCTTCATTTGAAAAAAAACGTTGTCCACTTAGCCATTTTTTTAAGTTTGGGAAAAGGAAAAAGTCACTGGGGGCTAAATCTGGCGAATACGGTGGGTGGTCGACCAATTCGAACTTCAATTCTTCAATTTTAGCCATTGATCGTAAACATGTGTGAACACGGGCATTGTCCTGATGAAAGAGGATTTTTTTCCTGTTTAAGTGAGGCCGTTTTTCTTCAATTTTGTTTTTTAGCTGGTCCAATAAAGATGCATAATAATCCCCTGTTATTGTTTTTCCTTTTTCCAAATAGTCAACGAAAATAATTTCACGTGCATCCCAAAATACAGTAGCCATAACCTTACCAGCTGATTTTACGGTTTTCGCCTTCTTTGGACATGGTTTGCCTTCGCAATCCACTGCTTTGACTGTTCTTTCGTCTCGGGAGTATAGTGGTGTATCCATGTTTCATCTACAGTCACAAAGCGACGAAAAAATTCATCCGGATTGCGTTGCATGAGCGACAACAGGGCTTTAGAGGCCACCACCCTACTGCGTTTATTGTCGACTGTGAGCAAACGCGGCACCCATCTTGCAGAAATATTTTTCATGCCCAAATTGTCATGTAAAATAGAAATGACGCTACCTTTTGAGATCCCTGTAACCTCAATTATCTCACTCAACTTTAATCTTCGGTCACTTAACACCATATCGTGGATTTTATTGATCATTTCTGGTGTAGTCACCTCTACAGGACGTCCTGAGCGTGGTTCATCCTTTGTTGATGTACGACCACGTTTAAATTCATTTAACCAGTTATAAATAGTTGCAAGTGAAGGAGCAGATATGCCGTGAACTAAATCCAACTCATTTTTTATTTCCTTTGCTGTTAACCCTTTTATATTAAAATGTTTAATAACAACTCTAAACTCAATTTTCTCCATTTTCCATTTTTCCATTTTCCACAAGCAAATTATTTTTTTAAATGTACGAGAAACACACAACAACCCGACCAATCTGATTGAAACTTCGCAGCATACTGAATCGGTAGTGCCGCTGCATGAAAACAAACCGCTTACAGTACTAGTCGCGCCACCTGTCGGCTTTTCTAAGGACTTATTGACCCACCCTCGTATATAATACATATCAATTATTAAAAATCATTACATTTGCATCTATATAATATAGTGAAAAGGTCAGATAACTGTTTATTTTGCAAGATAACATCAAAATGTGTATATTCTTATCTAAATGACATTCATGAGTGAGCACGGCTGAAAGCTTGGAAATGTGTTTTTTTCTATTTCAAAATCTTTTAATTGTGTATTATTTTATTAAAGATTCAAGGTCAACTTCATATAACTAATAGAAAGTACTGTTTGTTTCTACGAATAAAAAAAGACAGGAAGGAAGATGTGTACATATCACGGCAATCAGAAAGGCCGGCAAATATGGCCGACAATGCGTGATACACAAAATTACAAACACATTCGAAGTTTGCAGCAGATTTTACTGCGATGAATCAGTATGTTCCTTCTTGTCTTTTTTCATTAGTAGGTTTGTTTACTATGTACACCGAGAAATTTCCATTTATAAAATCGGAAACGATTTTTACAGAAGAGTTTTGGAATATAATGCAACCAATACTGGAAAAAAATCTATCATGGGTGTTGAATTAGTTAACCCCAGGTCCATGCCACTACGTGAACCACAGTGGATATTATGCCATTTCCACACTGGCAACAAGTTGCTGGCAACCTCATTAAATTTTACGATACTTACCATAATTGCTTAAGTAATTTTTAGCAACATTTAGAGTAAAGCAAATCATGGTGTACTTATGGCCTTTCCGCTTCATAAATTTAATTAGTCAGCCAAATATGAATTTGCCGTAAAACGTATGAGATCATGGTGGAATTACTTTGTTAATAGTGCTAAGCATTGTTTTTTTTCTAATCTTTCTCATTTTTATTAATTTATGTGAAAAAATAAAATGAATCGGCAACTTACGCATGGGTATAAATCAAAGTTCATTAAAACTCAGTTTATTTCTAATGTAGCTATTTGTTATTAAAAGTATTTTTTCTGTTATATTTTCGTTTTTATTTTATTTTATTTAGGGCCCACTACAACACAGACATATATCCACATAGACACAGTTGACAGTCGTCGTTATAATTAAATTTATCTCTGTTACAGCAACATTCATCAAGACAGGATCTTCAGTGTTACTAATGGTTGACAAATTCACGTTCCGCAAAGCGTACAATACGGGTGGTGGAATGAAGTGGATGTGCTCATCCTATGATAAGTTCCGCTGCTCAGCGTCGGCTGTAATAAGAGATGGCCAAATAATTTTGTTGAAACATGAACACAACCACCAACCTCCAAACTACGTTGTTAACAGTGATGGAATACATATTAAAATTGCATAAAATGGTTATTCTTGTAAAATTATTGTTATCTCCTATTAAGGGCCGAGGTGCTGTGTGAAGGTCGAAAATGAAGAATTATATCTCGGAGAAAAAAAAAACGTTTTTTTTTTTTTTAACCTATAATTGATTTCAATTACTGTTTCCATGGCCATAGAGAATATAATTATAAATAGAGGGACAACTATGTCAAACTATAATCATCGAAATTATTCGCAATTATGAAATAATTCATTAAATTATACATTCAGTTGCTTAGCTACATTAGATTTTGATCACGGAAAAAATTTTAAATTTCAAGAATACGTTAACAAAAATCAATGATTTTTTACCATAGTGGTACCGTCATAATGTGGATTTACGAAGGGAAAAAAACATACACATCATTTCACAGATAGCCTCTTTAGTTAAGATGCCAATAATTGCATCATTTGTGAGTGTCCCCATTATGTCTATTCTAACTAGTTAACACGGTAACGCGTTTTCGTTACTTTTCTTGATCCAAAATAACACGGATATCACTCGGGGCAATTCCGTGGCGTGTGCAATGCGGTTATTTACAATAATTGGTTAGTTTTTGGAATCAAGTATGACATATTGAGAAATATGTTTCGGTGCTATTCAACACTTGACAGCTCGCGGGTGAATTTTCAAAATCGCTGCATTTCATTTCTCAATATGTAATTGTGGTACCATATCCAAACCTACTCGAAAGGGTGGGTTTCCATTGTCCATCAATTCATCATTATTCTTCATTTTTCTCATGTAATCTTCTTATGTAATTTCTTTATATTTATGTTATTCGTACTCTCTATCTTGTTAGGCTTAACTATATTATAATGTACATATGGAAACTTTGCTGGTTGCAATAACTTTTTATTATTATATTTTAAATTTCTGTAATCAATATGTAAGTGTTTGTTTTCCTTAATAAAAAAAAAAAAATCTCGCTCTAAAACACTTGATGTGCGGCCGTCTTAAAAATATCACGCCTGTCAGTTCATATCCCGAGACAATTAACTGTCTGAATACGACACAGCATATTTATCATTGTTTTTAAAACGGATTTGAGTTACGTGATAAGTTAGAATAAATACGCAGGTAACATAAAATTAATGGGAACTGGCTTATTCTACCGGGTTTCGTAGCAGTTTTGAAGTAGGGTTTGTTTTATTAATTTAGTTTAGGCCATACAACCGAGGGACACAACGCGCCGACTGTCCTCAAATATTCAGTGCGTATCATATATATTATGAGACGGACAACTTTTGAAAATAACATATTCTTTAAAACGTTTTTAAATATATCGCATATTTTTTTCTGTTATACTACTTCCAGTATGGTAAGTTCTTCGACATTCACTTTGTGTTCTCTGGTGTCTCGCTATTTCGGTTGAGGTTCTGAAGCATGACGAACCTTCTGTTAGACCCGTCAGCAATTACGACTTAGTATCTACGAGGGAAAATTTGTGACGAGCGAGAAGGAAGGTCGCCTTTTGTCGAGGGTTGATCTTAATAGATTGTATCAGAATGGAAATCATGCACACTAGTGCACGCCGATCAAGGTCTTGGGAAGTTGCTCCTAGATCACTAGGCGGTGGTGGAGAGAAAGTAAGTTAGCCCTATTATCTATATCAGTGGTCCCCAACTGGTGGTCCGTGAGAGAATTTTGGTGGTCCGCAGAGTAATTTGAATGTATTTGCAATTTTCGTGTTTATTAAAAAGTTTCAGTATATTCTTATAATATTTGTTTCAAACAAGCAGCAACAAAGATCACACTGATTGTCTTTCTGATACCTGTAATTAATCTTTTTTGCACCTCTATGTCGACGTAGAATTCATATTAATTTAATAATTGTATTGATTCTTTTTTAATAAAATGAAATTTAAAATGTTTTTTTTTAATTTTTCGTAATGAATACTTATCTGTGTTTTAACTTTATTTATTATAATTCTTTTATCATTATATTGACATATTGAATTTTTAACAAGTGTGGAAAAAATACGTGGTAGTGCTCCGCGGGATTCAAGATTTTGAGTTTAGTGGTCCGCGAGATCTAAAAGGTTGGGGACCGTTGATCTATATGATAAGTATTGTCCTGACTGCGCATGAATTATAAATATTATTTTATCTAATATTTTGTTATCCTATTTCAGCAACATTTATCAAGACAGCTACCTCAGTGCTACTAATGTTAAATGAATACACTTTTCGAAAAGGGCGTCCATGTCGTGGTGGAGTACGGTGGAATTGTTCATCGTACAACAAATACCGTTGTTCTGCCTCAGCTGTGGTAAAGAACGGCAAGATCCTGATTTCGAGGGAGGAACACAACCACTCAGCTCCAAAGTTCCACGTCGGACATGACAAAATCTATGTTAAAATACCGCAAAAATAATTTCTTACCTACCCCATAAATATAATTTTCCAAACTGTCTTCATGATCCCAATGCATTTAAAATAATATTCGTAAGTAGATAATGTATTTTTTTGAACTGATAAATTTTGATAAGTTTGTTCAGTGTATGCGCTTTCCCACTCATCCATGAGCGTGCGGGCTTTCACGAGGTAAAGACAGTGCAAATAATCGCGTGTGATCGCTAAAATTGATTGAATGAATTAGGCCGGCAGAAAATTTGGGACGCTTGAGTTAAAAAAAAGAAATAAAGATATTTCTTTTAGAATTCTCGAGAATTTTTTAACTCGATTTTCTTTTCTTAAATTCGAGAAATGGAAAAGTGGAGAAATGGAGTTGAGAAATCACAAGCTATAATTTTATTAGCGGTGACTAGTAGGTTTGAGTAAAATATTTTGGAAATCTAACGAAGAAGGTTCAAGTATGATTCACTTTCCGTAAACATTGATACTTTATAATACATGAATAATTCAACAATAGTTAGTTATTTCGAATGCAAGTGGGTATCCATGTTTTTGGCTACACGGAGATCTATAAAAGAAACAATATGAGTCGTGGATATGTCTCACACGAGATTACGTGTGTGTCAAATCACGCACAACCCTTGCACGTCGACTGTCTTCACACGCAAGCGCCTTTTCGCGTTAAAGTATGCACATCATCAAAATAGCGCAAGAAGGCGCCTGCGTGTAAGGGGTCCTAATGTATACATTTAATTTAAAAATGAATGGCGTGAACGTCCTGTCCTGACTTAGTAATTTGTAATGTGTATGTGTTAAAAATATTAAAATAACAATTTAAATTGTATGTCATCCGGATGCATAATTAGGGTTGTAAAATGGAAAAGGAACGAAACCCTTAAACCTCCAGAACCTTTTAAATATTTTGATACTGTTAATTCCGAATCCTGAAAGAGTTAATTAAATTTGTCGAGGTTCAGGTTTTTTTTTAATTTTCGTAATATTTTCATTATCATGAAATCAATTATTCCACAAAAATATTAATCAATACCTATATGTAGGTACTATATAATTATCCAGGTGTAATGTTTTATAAAAGTTTTTTTACTAATGTGGTTAAATAGCTACAAGTTATTGTGTTAATATGCTCCATCTGACAGGGATATATTTTACAAACAATGGTGACATATACTTTTTGAGCTTTAAAATTAAAAGTAAATATCCGTAATAGGTAGGTAGGGATAAGTGGGTAAGTATATTGTTTTCCTGATTTGATGGAATCGAATGATTAAAAAACTGGGGGTTAAACAGCTCCGTGGAGTATTAGATTAAATGGAATAATTTCAAGTAAATTCTTCCTTTTTCAATATATTATGTTGTTATTTAATGTATGTAATAAAATGATTATTACTGTGACCATACTTCAATCTGCGTACCTATCGGATCATTGTATATTTTAGTTTCAATAACAATACCGATGAAAATTAGTATTGTAGGTAATAAAGATGACATTTTTAAGATTATACAAATAATTTAATAAATGAAAAAAGTATTTTAATTGTATACTTTTAATTTGGTAATAAATCGTATTTGTGCTTATGTATCAGTGTTGTTATTCAAATACAATTCACATAAACTGTTTTATCCCGTTTATTCAATAATATTATATCAAGTGATAATGATTGACAGTACAATTTTGTCATTAAGGTAGGTCTTACTATTGGTCGTGATTATATGTTTTTTTTTTACTCATATTACAATGAGTTATTTTTTTTTTAATTTTCAGCTGTGTATATAATATCGGAGAGGTCAGGACGGAGGCTTCTTCTGTGCGATGGGTACACGTTCGCGTTGAGGAAGAAGAGCGCCAACGAGAAGTATTTGTGGAAGTGTTCCACTCATTGCGGCAGAGGATGCACGGCTGTCGTTCACACTCTCAATAATATTAGAGTTTACACTAAAAATTTACACAATCACCCGATTTCTCAGCACATGCTCCCTGAATATCGCAACTATAAAAGGATTCGTTAAATGATATATCAAAATAAATATGTACCTTAGCTCGGTTGTACATTCAAACTCCTCAATTGGAACACGTCGATGTGATTTTGTTGTCATTCACAAAACACATGTAACTTAATGTACTGCTGCACATTCTTTCGTTTCTGCTAGTTTCTGCAGCGTGACGTCACTATCCCGGTATGGTCTCGCTTGTGCGCGCGGAAGAGTGTTGCAACATTGCCGGCGGTTTTGAAATATAACCATGTCCCAATCGAGACGATTTTGTATGTGCGACCGGGTTTACTCTCCCTATCAGGCCTATTTTCACATACAAACTTGTCTCGACTGCAACACGTCGAATTTAGTACATCCGTCAATTGCGACATTTTAGTTTGGAAAAAAAACCGCTGGTGTCACAAATAACAAATTTCACTCGACATGAGGCGTAGGAATAATAGAAAATGTCGGATCTGCACATGTGCAGGAGCAGATTTTTCATTCATTTCGGCTAGCCACGTGATGTTACTGTCTGTGCTATGCGCACGGAAGAAAGTTGCAACATTGCGCCCAGTTTTGATTTATGACTATACCCCAGTCGAGACGATTTTAAATGTGAGACCGGGCTAAGAAGCGTTTAGCTTTTGCGATCTTGCTCTTTTATGTGGGTACTATACCTTTATAATTTATTGTGAGGGAAACATTACCTTTCTGTATGTAACCAACCAGTAATCATACATGTGTGTGGGTTCTGTTAGTAGGCATTAGTATATTTTATCAATCAGTACAGTCTGTGTTACCCATTATTAGTGTCGAGCATTTGTATCTGCCAAAGCTGAATGCGAGACTGATATAAAGAAAAGAATAACAATAGAGAAAATGAATTTTTATAAATATATAAATATTATTTAACTTTTGAAAATAAACCATTGTACCTACCTACTTTAAATATTCAGTGATCAATATTATATTCCACCAATCAGATCATTAATTATGTATTTTTAACTAAGTGCCTACTTTGTATGAAATGCTGCTAGATTTTCCAGTCAGTTCAAATTTGTGTAAATAAAATAAGTAGGTACATGTTTATCATTCAACCGATTTATATTACTAAAATTGAGATAATATTTATGAGAAAAATAATTCAAAAATTAATAATCTTTGAATGAAACCTTCTGTCGTGAATCATTAAAATGAGATGTTGCATAAAATTCGACACACTAATATTTTTTCACAAATTTTTTAAACTATATTTTTTAATAAATAAATACATACATATATAAGTTGATATGTGTAAGAATTTAGGCATATTAAGTTTAATGGAATACAGATGTTTTGTTTGTCACTGCATAATGAACGTGCCGCAGTTAATAATTGAAGGCCTGAGAATGAAAACAGGACAAAAACCAAAAAGTCTAAAAACGGTTTTTCGCAAAGAGAGTCCAATCTCTTTGGTTTTTCGGTAATTTCATATTAAAAAAAAAACCACTTTAACTATCATGTTACATTCACTGTTTGAATGATAGAATCACACATATTTTTAAACCAGTTTATAGGCTCTCCTGTAAAATTCACTATTTTAGTCTTTGTCCAGTTTTCATTATCAGGTCTTCAATTTACGTTTAGTTTATTTTATATTGCACCTAGGTTATTGTTATACACTGTGTTTTTCTTGTGATACATAATAATATATTCTATTTTTGTATGCATAATATAGGTATATTGTTTTATTAAATTATATTTACTTCTTAGATTTAAATTATTTTTTTTGAAGATGGTTTCTTCTGTTTTTTTTAACAAATTAACTTAAGTAATAAAGTTAATTATTTCTTATAACACTATAGTATATTTTTAATGAATATGTTTTACGTTATTATTTATATCGAAAAATTTTGTGCATGCAGGATTATAGTTCCGCTGATTCACGTATTGTTTTTCCTTATTCTCATGTAATATTTTAATTAGTATTTTATCTTAAAATCCTGAAAAATTATCAACGCACGATAGCATATATTTTTATATTTATTTAGCGAAGTTGTTTCTGATTAATTTAGTATTATATTCGACGCACAGTTAATGGAATTCTGTCGATGAAACTATACAAATTTGCAGTAATTATATCGTCTATGGTTATGGAAATATTTAAATGGAAACTGGGTTTCCTGAAAAAATCTGTTTATAAACCTAGCAAAACTATATCTACTACTACTTTAATAAGATAAGTGTGGTATTTTTTAGGTCTAATTTTAATTACTTAAAATATTTTGTTGCATACAATAATAATAATATTATACTGGTTCACAATGTTGCAATTTTTTATAAAATATTATTCAGAAGATAAATTATTTTTAAATAAAGAATTATTTTTTTAAAATATGTATTTAATTTTGACCCTATCATTTTCTTCCTAGATCAAGACATTTTCACCGTTCTTCCACCCAAACCGAAGCCAATAAATATTCCGTCTATCATATGTGTAGGACACTGTAGGTAGAGGTTGTGGGCGTTGTGGCCGAGAAAAATCGTGAGAGAATGATGAGAAATTTCTCACTTCTCGAGAAATCATCAATGGGATTATTAAGAATTATCGAAAAATTGTTACTAGGCAAAAGTTGAAACATGTATTAATTAGATAATGTGTTAATTAGATAATCTCTTGAGCTGGCATTATAATGCACCGCGCAAGCGTGACATCGCACGATCTCGCCTGAAGTTCTACGAATTTGAACTTCGGGTGCTACCCGAATACCAACTCAAAGTTTCATCTTTTAGATAACCGTTTTACACAAACAATACGTCCGTAACATATTAGGGTTATTTCTGATCGCGTTAATGATGTTATTGGATGTTATGGTATTACGTAGTAGCTGTAATAAACATGTAAGTTAGAAATGATAAATTCTGACTGCGTTTCTGTTACATGAGTAATGAGTAGGAATTATGCTACCTGAATTTGATGAAATGTTTAAAAGGTTTGTAATAAGATATTTTACGATTTTATTTCCAGTATGTTATATCCCATCAAAAAACGTCAAAAAGAAACTTCTGTACTACGAGGAGTACACATTTTCCATGACATATTCTCTATCTGGTGGAAGATTTAAGTGGATATGTTCCACGCACGTTAATAAAGGATGCAGAGCTTATGTCCACGTTAAAAATGAACAGGTGGTTGAAGCTTCGAATGTTCACTACCACGATCCGCCAAAGTACCACGATCCGCCAAAGTACATGTATTTAAATGGGAATTATATAAAAATTTGAAATTTTCTTATTGCTAATATCCTAACTAATAACACATTTGATATGGGTACTTTTCATTGCACATATTATAATTGATGGGCGCTTTTATAGAAAGTGAATAATACACATTTCTTTTATCGTATAAACTGACAATTCTTGGTGAAAAACATTGTATTAAGTAATTAAAATAAAATACCATAAATAAGACAATGTACATTTGAAGTGGATGAAACCGGTCCTGTTTATTATTAAACCAAGTGGAATTAGTACAACATACCTATTGTGTTTTAATTAATTTAATTCATATATATCTCAAACAATATTGTAAATCAAATTCAGATTTTTTGTCAGAAAAAATGTTGAGTGGATTCTGTATAGAATAAAAACCTCAAACGTCTGAGTGGTTTGATCCGGATTCAATAACCGACAATAGTGGCCTTAACACGCACATTCTTTACCGCATGCTCGGGAGCGTACGCGCCAGAATTTGGTATTGAGCGCGTGTTATCACACGTGTCAGATGTCTGCTGCTAAAATTTACATGTCAACTATATCCTGCGCGATAGCACAACGTTTTGAGGATTTTGAGGAGCGCGTCGGAATTGAGCGTCTAAAGACATATCGCGCGTTCATTACCGCGTGATCGTAGAAGTCGTTGGAGCGTACAACAATACAACGGTTTTAGCAGGAGTGTGTGATTTTGACGCACTGCATTATGACATTTAGCTCATAAAACAGTTTCGTAAACAAACCATTCTTGAAATAAAACCATTCAATCCTTCCGCACACAACGCGTGAACAAGTTTAGCTTTATTTTTATTCAATAAGGCATTTGTACACGCTTGATTTGTATATCATAATGGATATAATACAAAGGTTATAATATATATGACGGTAAACGTTATTTGTTGAAATTAAAAAAAAATAATTGGATGAAAAACACAATATATCGTACATTTTTCCACTTCAATTTTTAGCGATCAAGACCGTTTTTGACATGTCAACTGATATCAAGAAATACAGAATTACAGCTATTTATAATAACAAAATTGGTAAAATTAAAAATAAAGAAGACATAATATATTAACAGTAGTAATCATCTAAAAAAATCTCAGAATAATTACATCAAAACATTAATTCAGAACTCAATAATGCATCTGGCGCGTACGCTCCTGAGCACGCGGTAAATAATATGCATGTAAAGGCCGCTAAAAAACGATTTGACGTATGGCACACGTGAAAGATTGGACGCGACTAACCTCACTCTTTCCGCTGTTCGCTACGCGACTTTAGACACACGGTCATTCCCGCGCGACATCGAGCATACTACGCTTTCACGCATGAAAGATTATGCGTCTGCAGGCCGCTATGAGCAACATACAAAATATTTGTATATAAACTTGCGACTTAAAAAATAAACCATTAGTCCGCTGAGTTTTTGTATTTTTCATTTGTACGACTCTTTTCGTTAGTGATGTGAACTCCTTTTTTCTGAGAATCAAATATTTCTTAAAAGCCAAGTGCTGTGTGAAGGTGGAAAATGAAGAATGTTGTTTATTTTTGCGAGTTTAGACTAGGTAATCTGTAGACTGTAGAAACCCAGGGGGGAAAAGGCCAGTGGGAAAGCCACGCACACGATGGGGTGACAACATTACAAAATATGCCAACCAGCTGCTAAAAATCATGAACTGTAAAAGACGTGCGGAGGACCGTTCCGGCTGGAGGAGGGCGGTGGAGGAGGCTAGGGTTCGACTTGAGCTGTAGCGCCATCGAAGAAGAAGAAGAATCTGTAGACTTTGCATGGATATTTATGATAACTTGTCTTTTGTCATCTTGGAAATTAACATTTAATGACCACATAAAAAATATCATGTTGTAAACATAGTCGTGTTAAAATTGAGAATAAAGCCATATTTTGCTACACCAAGACGTCCATGGTTATAGCAATATTTTTTTTAAATCATTATTTTGTCAAGATACGCATTATAATATCTTGAATTTTCATCAAATTCCACAGATTATAGTCAAATATATTCGATTCAATGGAGTTTGTAATTGGCTAGTAATTTTGGAGAAATTACAACATTTTGCATTTCGTATTTTTGCCTTGATATAATATATATTTTGACAGTTTTATATATTGTTATCTGAATGTCCATTTTTTGTATTATTTTGATTTTAGCTTGCTACATTCCGTCACGAAACAGCAAAAGACAACTGTTGTACCTGGATAACTACACATTTTCCAAGAAGTACACTTTAACTGGAGAAAGGTTCAAGTGGATATGTTCCACTCACTATGCCAAGGGTTGCAAGACTTATGTTCACACACATAATGACAAGGTGATAGAAGCATCTAATGTCCACAACCATGCACCACCAAAATACATGTGTTTGAACGGAAACTTTGTAAAAATTTGAATGTTTTTATCAGTATTGTTACTCGTGCCCGGTAAATTGTACGTATGTAGTTCGCCGCATACCAGTCGCGAGGGGTGGATGTAGACTGTACGTAACTTTGTCAGACATAGTTTTTTGTTTTTATTGAACTAAGTATACAATTTGCACTTTTAGTAGATGATGCTGGTTAATTTTTAAAATTCAATTAAACCCAGCCTAAACTCAACCATAATAGTTTATGCATGCTATGGAAGATCCGACAAAAATAGTGCACACTTTTTCAGTCATACGTCTTTGTTTCCGTTGTAAGAGTACGTAATATTCCAAGTGGTGTTGGTTTATTTTTTTAAATTAATGTAGCCCTGCATTAACCAAACCATAATCGATAAAATATTCTTCTATCTAGAAAATATCTGAAATTATGCATGGTTTAATGGCACAATTTTAGATATTTTATAAACGAATATTTTTTGACTATAAATTATCTACTATCGCTTGGATTGGCATGGCAGGGTCAAAATTGACCAACACTATCAACACATTGTAGTCTTAGTTCAATGACGCGTTGAACGCGTTGCTTCGTTTCGTAAGACAGAACCCAATGTCCTCAAAGGACCGGGACGACTTAACTGTTCGCGACCACCCACAGTCCGATTCAGTGACAAGAGAGTGAAAGGGTCAAAGATCGTCACCTACCTGGGCGTCAAAATGGACACGATGTTAAATTTCCATCACCATGCCGAATCCCAAGTCTACGAGGCTGGGACGGCCTTCCAGAGGGTCGGCCGCATGGCTGGCGACGAATTAAAGTAAGGGCGCTTAAGATCGCCTACGGCGCCATTTTCGTGGAAATCGCGGTTAGGGCGTGGTGCCCACATATTGCCAAAAGTGTCAAACCTAGAAGCTCTCTATTACGAGGATAGCGCAGTGCGCTTCTGTCCATTACCAAGGCCTACCGCACAACTTTAACTGACGCGTTCCCGGTCTTGGCCGGCATTCTCCCACTTGACCTGCATATACAGGTCAACGGCGCGGCGCGTCAACGATGCTCTTCAAAGGCGAGGAGGCCGTTGTTGGCGACTTTCACCTTGCCCCGCCTCCTCGGCTTGTTGCTAAAAAAGTAACATCGTTGAAGCGGAGAATACGTCTTATGACGCTTGACGCGGCGTGGAAGACCTGGCAGCGAAAGTGGGACGAATCAACCAAGGGCCGGCACATATTTTATCCAGATATGAAGTGGCGATTGGAGACAACCACATATCTGACTCCTGACCATCACACCAGTCAATTTGTGACTGGACACGGTGGTTTCGCTGGCAAGCTCTGAGCTTGGACTTGCAAGCCGTCCGACATGTCCATGCGCAGGGGAAATACAGGATGCCAACCACATTCTTTGGGAATGTCTGAGTATGTGCTCCGAACGAAAGGAAATGCTCAAGTCGGTCCGACTAGCTGTTGGGTCCATCGGCCCGTCCGACTTGGTTGCTACTAAGGCCAATTATCTTGCTTTTAAAAAAATTGCGGCGTCTTACTGCGGGCGTGAAGATCTCTTCACATATTTTTTGCTGTCCGTATGACTAGCTTCGTTTTCTTTGCTGTATACACAATGTATCTTCATTTTCTTTTCGTAATTTCCATGTGCTTTTCTCTTCTTGGCATTAAAATAAACTCATTAAACTCAGTCAGAGCTCACTTTGAGCGTAGAAACCTAATTCTTGGGCATCTTCTCCCAGGACACTCCCAGTCCAATTTTTTCAGATGCTTCACATCACCAATTGTAGGGTCCCGCGATACGTTCGATTAAGACCGAGTGTGGTGCGGGGCGGGTTCGGTGGAGGGCGCTTAACTTCAATATCACTGACACATATAACATGTTGAACGACAGTGACGTCACCTGGCTAACCGAAATGGGTGAAAATACAGCTTCTGCTATTCTACCTCCGGCAGATGTTTATTTTCAACGACGCTATGTGCGGCAGTACATTACGTTACATGAGGCGTCTAATTACAAAAAGCGACAAGTCCACAATTCAATATTTTCGGGAAACAACGTTTTCATGTTTCAAGCTTCAATTATTTGTTTTAGCGTGAGATTATTTTTCCGTTGTATTCTATGTCGAAATTAGAACCAAATGGCAATTTGTTTCAGCCGATAAACTCTTAAATGTAATAAATATAGACAAAATAAAATTGGACGTAGTGCTATTTGTACTTCACTTTTTAATTTACTCCGCATAAGGCACATATTTCCGTGGCACTGTCATGAGTTTACCAGATGCTACAGCATGGGAGACGCCCTCTTCAATATTGAACGTTCCCTTATTGGTTGACTTAAACACGCGCGAAATCAATCAAGCTTTAAATAATATGAAACACGGACTTGGCGCTTTTTGTAATAAATCGAGACTTAAAATATTTTTTTTCGAAGGCTTATGTCGCGTTTTGGAATTTATAGATCAATATATATTGTGTAAAATTATACATGGAATACGTGCGTATTATTTCTCGATTTTGACCAAATGTGGACTTATCGCTTTTTGGAATTAGACCCCTCACATGTGTTTTGTGAATGATAAAAAATTACATCATTAGCAACGTGTTGCAGTCGAGACGAGTTTGTATATGCTTAGAGGGCTTAGGCTTAGAGCTTAGGGTTATCAAGAAGGATACTCAAAAGATATAAAATTGTCAATGGGCAAGTAAATGTCTCAATAATATGTATTGGTTTAAAAAATGCTTTGAAATATTACCGACTTATTGATGTGTAAATCAATAATTCTACTGTGTATATCTTAACTAATATACTATGATTGATTATTATTGATAATAATAAAAAGAATTCAAGAAGAATACCTACCGTTATTTTATTAAAAACTATCCGATATTCCTTTAGTTTAGTAGTATCATCATAATAATTAAGAATGCTGTAAATCAAGTAAAGTGACTTTTAAATCCCGATTCACTATAATGAAATATTCTTAATGTAACATTTCGACTTCCGGTTCCTTCATGACAGAGAGTTATGAATTGTAATTTTTTTAATTTAAGTGGTTGACGAAGTAAATGGTTATCACATTACGTAGTTTATTCACACACCATCAGTATTCCACCTATCCTATTTCTTTGTATCAAGACTTTAACATTACTTCACCATAAGAATATCATATGGGCCCATACAGAGTGGACGTTTTATTAACAGATTTTTGTTTTTATGAGAAATTGATGTTGACTACTTGTTCAAACTATTAAGTCCATACTCTGGGTATAAACACACCTTGAAAAAACAACATTTGAATTTAAAAGACCTGGGATTTGAACCAGTTTTTTTTATTACCATGCCTTTTTAACGAAACGTCATTATCGATAATTTAAAAACTCCTTATAAAATCTACGAGAATTTTTTTTTCTTTTTTTTAAATACGATGCCTGGTAGGATGGTAGTGTGGTAGTGTGCCTTCGGTGTTTTCAAATGATGTATGTTAAATATAAAGAGTTTTCTTCATCGGGCATGTCCGCCCCTTAGCCGGAGCTTATGGACACCACACGGCACCTCCAAGAATCCCTGTCAATCGCCAGTCTTCTTGCGTCATTCCAGGTTATACCAGCGTTAATTCAGCAATAATGCTACATTCTAAAATCTTTTATTCGTTACATAAAAGAAATAGTTTATTAAATTATTAGCAAGTGCAAGTACGGTATAACTAAAATTTGGAGTGATCCGGACAACGGTTGGTAAATAGGGCACTTTATTGATACCTTAATTATAAATACAAAAACCGATACTAAGCCAAAAATTAATGCGATTTGATAAGCATTTAATGTACGGACTATTAGTTCATTCCATCGTAATTAGATAGGATGCTCGTAGCCTAATTGGTAAACCACATTGGCGCGAATCCAATTAATACAGTGTCTATCCTTTCCGGCGTCGTATTTCTAAAGTGATTTTAATTTGTACGTAAGTTCTTAATAAATTCATTGTTTGGTTAATGAAATAAAAAAACAATTAATTTGGCTTTTTAAAATGGACGGCCTCAAATAAGCTATAAATTAAAGACATGTGGTTTTTGACACAATTAGAGTTTCTCTTATTATATAAAACTTTCTTTTTTTAGCTAAATTCATCGTCTCTCGCTCGACCCGCTTAACTGGAAAGCCTATTCTCATGGTGAGCAATTACGTGTTTTACGAACAGTCAAAATCGCAGACCGGAAAAACAAGATGGCGGTGCTCAGCTCACACAAAACACAGCTGCAAAGTAGTCATTTTTACTATGGAAGGTGTAATTCTCTCAATCAAACATGAACATACCCACGAACCGCCAACTACGTATGATGTCTCATAAACCAGAATGGTTCCCATTACTGACTATAGATATACTATCATAAATTGTCAGGTGTTCGAATTTCGAATTAAGCTCATCACAATATTAATATATTGTGGCGCCCTCACTTAGCGGACAACTTTTACTGGTGGATCTATAACTTCCGTATCCAGAAATTCGTACATATGCAGTTGGGACGTATCACAGTTTATCGTGAGATATTGTTTTTAGAAACCGGATAGAATTGGGATCAAATTCATGTCTAATTAAAAATACCGAATAAAAACCACCAGAATACAAGAGAAAGACGGAAGAAAATAGGTATATATGTAGATTAGACATACAATCATATCGTATATATTTATATAAAATTCTGGTAGATGCTAGTAAGTACCAAGTCGTACCTATCAAATAACAAATGCATGTTTTATTGAATCTAATAAAATTGGATTATTTACTGTTTACTTTTATTACTGTTTGCAATGCTCCACGAACATTAAATTTGATCTCTATGCTTTTTCCCACCACTTTACGGAATGATGCTCACGGTTAGGGAATCCAATCCCGAGCCAAAATTCTGATCCCGGGATTTCGGGATTACAATTTGACAATCCCGGGATCCCGGGACTGGGTCCCGGGATTTGCATTTTTTTCATTGTTGATATAAAAATTTTATATTTACAAATAACATTGATAAAATCGGTCAAAAAAAAATCTAGTATAATTTATACTATTTAAGATATTTTTTGTTAATATTGTATACGTTCAATCTTGGAAATACATAAGTTTAATGGAGTAAATAATATTGTAATATAAATAATAATGTGAATTTAATATGAGATTGCGATAGTAAAGATTTAATGAATGGGTCAGCGAGATTTAAAATAAATCATAGTGAATTTAAAATAAATTAAAGCAAATCATAGTGTACTTATGGCCTTTCCGCTTCATAAATCTAATTAGTCAGCCAAATATGAAACTGCCGTAAAACGTATGATGACATCATGATGGAATTACTTTGTTAATAGTGCGAAGCATTGTTTTTTCCAATCATTCTCATTTTTATTAATTTATGTGAAAACATAAAATGAATCGGCATCTTACACATAGGATAAACTCAGTTTATTTATAATGTAGTTATTTGTTATTAAAAGTATTTTTTTGTTATATTATTGTTTTTTATTTTATTTTCCATAAAAATTGGTAAAAAAACTCAATCCCGAAAGTTTCGGGGTTATGTTTATCAATCCCGGGATTCATAGGTATCGAAAATAGCTCGGGATCCCGGGATTGGAATCCCTACTCACGGTAAAGTGTGATAAGCGAAATGGAATATGTTAAATTTACACGTCCTAACTACTTTATTATTATAATTACATATATTACGCTCCACTCCTCAAGCTAATGCCCCCTAAAGTTCGACCACAGCACAACATTGCCTGTTCGCATGGTGTGTTTTAGTTATATTTAGAATGAATCTGATGCGGAATTACAAAATGGAAAGCATGGCGTTAAATTAGGTACTATTGCTTATAATAAAATCAATGTACTCACGTAGCTATTATGCAGAGCTTAATACATTAATTGTTAATATATAATTTGTATGAAGTAGTATATTGGCCGAAATCATTAGCCCGATTCGAAAATGATAGAAAAACATCTATGCTCTTTGCAGAAGAGGTAATTTGTAGCATTTATTTCTGTTCCACTTATATCTGAGGTTCTGAGGATTGAACGAGCACATGTGACATAATTCAAAAAAATAGTTAGGAGCAGTTGTCACATCTCCACACGATTATACGTAATTTAGAATTAAAACGTGTAACTGATTTGTATAAAAAATATAATTTGATTAATTATTTGTAATGCTTTATTTACTTAATTACAAATAATTTATCAAATAATACGATGCAGTTCCACCATGAATTGACAGTTAACACTATAAAAGAAATTAAAAAATATAAACCTTGTTTTATGAAAGATTTCTTCATAATCTTAATTATTAGCTCTTAAGATTAAATAAAGTGCCTTAAACAACTATAAAATATAATTTTAAGTATTACCAAGTATTTTTTGATACATGTTTAAAAAAAATACAATCGTTATCAAAAATCAGTAGGTACTTACGAATATATGACGTGTTATATAACATAGTAGGAAGGCAATTAAAGTTTTTTTTTAAATAAACAAACAGAAAATGTCTCATATGAGTGATATTGAAACTAAAAAATATCAAAATTAAAAAAAATCCACCAACATTATTAACATTTCTCTTATTGTGGTAATGAATTATATTTCGTCCTGAACTGTCGCAATGTATTACCGGACTAGTTTCACCGTAAGACAGTATTTAAAAATGGTAATGCTGGTTTTGGCAACAGTTATGATAAATGTATCTACTTCAACCGTGCTTTTGTTAATTATTATAGGGATAGCTTATATTCGAAGTAGATGACCTAGGTCTTAGAACATAACGTATTAAGAACTTGTGTAACATGAATAACTTTACGGAACGGGAAAGATTAATATTTTATTAAATTTACTTGTCAATAAATCGATACATCATTAGGACTGTGATTATACATATTATATTAACACGATTATAGAAATTGAAATATATGAAATAAAATTATTTTTTATTAACGAATACTTTGATTTATTTCGCTTAAAGTGTTTAGCTAAAAATTTCCTCAATATATTTATTGTTTTGTTCCTTTAAATTTCTATGGTTACTTTTGTTGTTTTTTGAAAGTAATAAAATCCACCATCCAATACAAAAACCTTGTTTTACTAATATAAATTATAAATCACAAAAATATGATAGCTAAGTAAGTGTAGCTACGTTTTATTTATATTTTGTATGCAATAAACTGTATTTTTTTACATTTTTTGGACCACATGGGTTAGTCCCAAAATTTCCTTCGTCTCTAGGGTGGGGGTGAATAAACGTTGGCTGTTTTATTTTGACAAAAGAAAGAAAATTTAAGATAATATACGTTACATGAATTGTTGTCACAAGCTCCATAGTCGGTTGCAATCCAGAATCAGACTGCTCCATGATACTTGAGCGATTGTTGAAAATGATCTTCGGACGTGTTCAATGTTGAGGTCTCTGTGTAGTGTGGATTCGCACACAAACCACGGTGCGTTTGTGATTTGGCGCAGTGACTTATTTTTATGTAGTTTTTAAAATATGATTTGAGTTTCATTGCCAGATAGTGTAAATTGCAGAAAGTATTTCCTATACCTACTAGAAATTGCAATCCCGGGATTATGAAATGTGTATTTTTTCCATTTTAGTTAGCATTCCGAGATTATACATAAACAAATTAAATTTTCCCCAGAAGTGTCTGGTATCTACCTACGTAATATAAATTTAATATGTTGCAAAGATTGTACTTATTAGATGTTTGGACCAATTATGGTCGCTTTTTTCTACCTACCCCAAATCCCCAGATATTGTCGCAAGCAATTACGGGTCATCAGTTGACCGTGATTAAATAACGCCTGTTGGCTCTAGTTACCCCAAGACAACGGGCGCGTGTAGGCTTGTTAAAGCTAAGCCGCCGTTTGATGATAAATACGACTATACGGACTGATTCAGACGTTATTCGTGGACCACGGCCGGGTCAGCTTGATATAGTGTATCCTGGAAAGCCGTAATACTGGCTCTTGTCATTCATCGACCTCATTCATCAAAAATGTACCGCCAAGTGCTGCGCAACGGGTAACCCAACAAACAATACCGCGCGAGTGGTGGTGCAACCAGACCACGGAGTCAGCCTCTACAGTAATAAGGTTAGTACTTGGCGCCCTAACATAACCTTCCCCCCAAAACCCACATCCACCATCACAATCATTTCATCACAAAATTACAGTCCACTATGAAAAGCGCAACCATTAGATATTACATAATATTACATTTAGTAGCGTAGTTTGTGTATTTTTACAATTATTATTAAGTATACAATACTCACCAAGGTAGTCTACGCTTTCTGTTTGTGAAGTCATAACATATTGATCCATTTATTAAAGTATAGGAGCGCGATGCAGAACGATACTTAGTCCCTAAAATACGCACCAATCTTTAAGAGGTCAATATCGGCAACTCAAATTGCGTCGCCTACAGAATCCATACATACGATACGCTATTTAGCAGGAAATAAATCTAGGAAAAAGGCAGTGGTACAAAATGAAACCATTTAAAATACGATTAAGACACGCCTAACTAAGTCAAGCCAAACTTGCAACTCTGGATAGTATCTATTTATTGCCAAGTTAATTCACATGGTTCTGCATCACGCTATAGGGCACCTATGATAATGCAAGATAGAGACATTTATTTTGCATTATCATAGAAATAAATACGGATATAGATTGCGAAACCAGTGTCTAATATTATACTATTTTGTTTCCACAGATCCTAGAATGAATAGTTTTCCCAAGGCTCTGATTGGCATGAGCAAAAAAGGGAAGCATATGCTGATACTGAATGACTCCAGTTATTCCTTTAATGGTGTGTCAGGTGCTGGGAAGGCGTGGTGGAGGTGTTCAAAGACGCCCAAGTGCAGGTCTTCGGTCCACACCATGGCTGGTAGAATCATCTTCCATAACCTACTGCATAATGGTCATATTCATAAACCAACCCCTAACATGTTCCTTACACCCGCTCGCTCTTTCTTTTCCCAATCGATAGGTTTCTCAAGGTAAAATAATATAAAACCATTACCACTATTTCGTCCACCCCTTTTTCACTATCAACTATTTCAATAGAAAAAAATTGGAAGATGTCAGGACTTTTTGCTGGCTAATGGAGCCTACTCTCATCTAATTTCTATAATATATTATTGTGTTGTCTAGAATCTCAATATAGGTACATATCTAAAATATACAATCAGGCCGTCTATAGTTGGGCCATGACACTAAATGGCCAGTTCCGATGATAATGTAGTAGTATCCTCAGTAAATCATTTTTTTGTAATATGAAACAATCACCATTTTCCATATTGTATTCGAAGTAGGTATAATCTCAGAGCAATAATGATAAAGAGAGAGGATTATTGTCTGGCTATATGAAGCTGTTTTCTTTGCGTATGAAGCACATTAGAATCTCAGTTTTATTATTATCAACTTACCTATGAAATGTTATACAATCACGTGACTTCTTAGTACGGGTACCAAATATACCTACAACGCAGTGAACTACTTTTTTTCTGCTATATTAACTAAAAATATTGACCAGTGACTTTATAGTTCGCGCATAAAAATGCTATATTTTTCAACAATACGTAGAGTATACGTTTCATAACTTTGCACTCCGGCTTTAGGATGAAAATGATACAATATATTCTAAAAATATATTTTTTACATATTTATTATCTATTTATTTATTGCTACATATATCAATACAAGTGATTAGGTATTATTTGATCTAATTTTATGCGATGTAATCAGACAAAAAGTGCAAAGTTATAAAACGTATACTCCACTCAGTCTACTCCCAGTTTTGCCCATAGCACATAAGTCAAACCAATGTTTACCGGTTTAACTTTAAAATTCACCAAGTCAATTATTCATATGTCTTCTATCTTACTTTAACGCATATTGCGGAGATTACATGCGCGCCGAATGCTTTTTCACTCGCACTTATGTTTAGTTTTTATTTAGGCCTTGGATATAAGCAATAACTACGATCGAAATTTACAGATTCGTGCAGTGGTCTGAATATAGTGGGAATTGGCAGTACCCTTAAGGAAATCTTCTATTTTTCCCAACTATGCATGTTTGGGTACAAATAAAATTTTTTTTCAATAAGTAATTAAAATTAAATTACAAAAGATGTTCACCAATATTAAACCAAATTTGAAATGATAAGTTTACCGCCCAGGTTTGGATGCATGTGGGATCAACACCCATTCTTTGATTGAAATTGTGCAACGAAAACGCGTCTTCTAATCGAATGCGTGAAATTGCGCCACTCTGTATTAAATAGCGAAAACGAACAAACATAAAAAAAGAAACAATGAAAAATTGCATAATATAAAATATGAAATTTTTATATATATAGAGATTATATAATATAAAAATTAATTAATTAAATGACTTACGACTTCAATTAAAGCCACTAATATTATTCATTTCATGCAATAATATTTTCGCAAGAACTTTTACTTGGTCTTCTGCCTTGCGTGTTATACTTTCACATACCACTTTTTTGTAGGTAATAGGTATATTTTTGATGTTGTTCCAAATTATGTATGGATAGGATATTAGATCTGGCCCACTTTTCAATGCATATTATCTCCACATAGTATACTCGGGCGTCTTTTTGCAACAACCCATTGCGGAGGGGTGTATTGCAACTAGAGTTGGGTATTTCCCAAAAAAATCTCAATCTCGAGATTCGGGATTTCCCGAAATGTTGAAATTTTGAATTCTCGAGATTCGGAATTTCAAGAAAAGAATTCTCGAGATATCGGGAAATTTAACAAAACATCTAAAAAATCTTTATATCGGTTTAAAAAAGGACAAATTCCTAAAAAAATATGATTTCTTTATGTATGTAAGAAGACAAACAAATATAATTAGGAAAACAAAAATAATTCAAAACATTACTTATTAAAATAGAATTTCAAAAAACACGGACTGTCAATCTCTTCGTCTGACAATCGCATACGCTTTTGAGACACAAAGTTCCCTGATGTAGAAAAATTGCGCTCATTTTAAGTCGACGTTGGCTTAATTGTGTTAAATGCCCCGATCAGTCTTTGAACGATTTGTGTTTCCTGTCCACTTTTTTCATATAGAAAAATCCTTTTTTCAATTAATATTTGATATTAAAGAAATCCCGAATCCCGAGAAAAGATTCTCGAGATCCGGGATTTCCCGAAATGTTAAAAATTTCAATTCTCGAGATTCGGGATGGAAAATCTCGAAAATTTCTCGAGAATTCCCGAAACCCAACTCTAATTGCAACCATTAGTATACTATAAATTATATCAATAAATTACTGTACCTACGTATTACAATTATTTATTGTCATTACATTGATTTTAGAATATTATATTTTTATAGAAATAATTTCGTACGAATATTTTAAGAGCTTTTAATACGAATATGGACTTTATAATATCTACATATTATTTAAAATAAAGCATAATTAGGTAGCTATTATCAACATATAAATTCGAAAAAGTCAAAAGTTAGTTAAGTAGGTACCCACTGTATCTTTTTATTAAAACAAAAGTTATTTATTAATTCATACGTTTAAGTATGTCCTATATTTTACTTAAAATACATATTTACAATGAAATTACCCTTAGATTAATTTGTAAAATGATTTATATTATTAATTTATTTACTGAACTCCATAAGTGTCGTTTTTAAACAAAGTTAGTTTTGTTAACTCTACTTTAATTGAGTCATTTACGTTGACAGCTGTTTCGGGCTATAAACCCATCTTCGGAACGACCGACTGTAACTGAAGTTAAAGATTCGGATAATCTGTTGCCACTCTGGTGCTGTTGGGATATAGCGAGAGGGTATATAATATATGTCAATATCTGAATATCTGTTTCTCATATATTCTCATTCGCGACAGTGGCGTCGCATCCTATATCATATTTAATTATTAATATTACTTTTTATTTTTCGGTTTTATTATTATTTATGTTACATACTTACCTACTATATATATATAAATACACACATCCACACGTATACACACATACTTACATATCTATACATATTCCAGCGATTTAAAAATTATTAAGTATAAAAACAGTTTAAGGGGCGCACTTTGTACCTATAAGTTAACATCTACATTGATAAGGAAATCTCTGGAGTTGATTTTGGTGTAGGTATAATATGTTTATCTTGACTTGTTCCATAAGATTGAGTCGATGACCCTTATCACATATATCTACATACAGGTAAGATGGCCTTCGTGGGGAATACAGTATGGCTATTCTCTAAGAATTGCCTGGCGAATTGGAAATCCACCTCTCCTGCTTTCCACTACCTACCGAATGTGTCTTTATACTTGGTGGTTTTACACAGTTCTTGCTGGATTTTTTTTTCACTCTATAGTTAGGTATATTATATTTTTTTGTTGTTTATAAAATCGTATATTTCATTATTTTTATGGATTGTTTCATTTCATAATATATGTTTGACGTTTGCTAATATTTTTTTTTTATTTAAACAAGTATAATTATTATATATACCTAAATAATTACATAGCGAAACAGGTTATTAAAACACCAATATTTATTATTGTGTAAAATATTTATTGTATGCGAATAATGAGCCTTTTTACTCATATACAGTCATGAATTTCATGTTGATATTATTACAAAATCTTTTTTTAGAGGTAAGAAACTATTTTATCTAATCATTTTGGGTATTTTCCGTGATCTCATTTTTTTGTACTTGCTGAAATGTTTTTTTTTGTATTCATTCGAATGTGAAATTATTTATTTGTAATGTAAATAGCAAAATAAGTATGTACCACGAAGCAATATTATTATGCAATTATATACTTAGAATGTAGGTTCAAGAACTTTAAAATAAAAATATTATCTTCGACTTAAAATTGTATCGATTGTATATATTAATATTATGTTCTCGTACTTAAATGTAATATTATCATTAATTTAAAAATATGCTATCATCGTATAAGACATATCTATTCTCAAAATATTTAATACGCTTTAGGCCCGGTATTATTTTTTTAATATTGTATCTATAATCAAAAATAAAATGAGCAATAAAATTTTGTCAATAAAAATGTGTCTTTTCCTGTACCTACGTTTTTTTTAGAATTATTAATAACCATGTCCTTGCTTTTTCGTACAAGGTGGTTGTTAGTAATTTTGAACAATCACAAACACCCAGGCTTTGAGAAAAACACATAAATATTGTGTGTCCTGACCGGGAATCGAAACCGGGAACTCTCTTGTGGAAGACAAACGTTTTACGCACTGCACCACGAGAGCCGCCTGTACCTACATATTGTTACCATTGTGATATCCGATGCATTATAGCGGTCTACATATTATTATTGTTCTGCCCAATGACAAAACCTTCAACACGTCACTAGGGCATTGAACATGCTTTAGCGTTCGAGTTAAACACGCTTCGTCGAATACGATGAGCGTTTGCTTATCGCCGAACGTTCACTGAGGTAGCCCACGTAGTCAAATACAATATCGGTGACGCACTCAAAATAATATTATGTTATACTTTCGAAAGATTCTAAAATAATTAACAGATTTTTTTGTTTACTTGCTTATGGCGTAATGTTACTATGTACGACTATGTTAACAAATACGAAATATAATAAATGTGCTATTGTACCCACTTAATTAATTATTATAAAACATGTGAGGAAAGTATAGATAAGTAGACACGTTTATACCCATAAATAAAAAAAATTAAATTCTCTGTATGCATATAAAATTAAGAACATGTTTCAGGTATAAAAATTATATCATTATTTAATTTGATTTATTTTTATTTCACGTTAAATTAGCACAGCTTTATTCTGTTTACGATATTATATTATTTCATTACAGACTAACATTTACATATTGTATAAATGGATAATTGATAAATAGGTAAATTATAAACCATAGGTAATACTAATAAAAGAGTAAAACATACTAAATGCGAAAAATTATAAATTAAACGATATAAGTACATACTTATCTATAAATATGTGTATATAAACCAATAAACCGATATTTTATAAAACTATAAATTGATATCCTAGGTTTCCCCAAGTATATAAAATATCTCATCCAGTCCCCCGGATACCTCGAGAGTACCTAAAATAACGACTGCATTGCCTCTTTAGATTTATATGTTTATTTGCTGTCTCAGGTACTCAGTTGTACAGCACTCACCTGTTTTGTTAGGCAAGACGATCTCAGCCATCGTCTTCAAAACAGGGGGTCCGCAATGTTTAATTTTTTTTTAAATTTCAAACTGGAAAGATATTGTATTGAAAGAAATAACAATCATTAATTTTGTTAGTATTATTATATATATAACCCCAAAGCTTATTTTGTCATCAATCTAGTATTGTGTGCTTGTATTTATCTGAAGGTATATTATATTATGCATTACCCACCAATCGCCATTTTCGTATTGTCAGCGCACGAAATAATTATATGCACAATGAAATGTAACACATACACAATTGAACCTACTGAAAGTGATTAATAAAACTGTATTTGATATTTTCAACTAAATGAATAGGGACTTAGGTTGGCTTTGGCACACATAGTCCACTGATTCGAAAAACACGCTTTTTGGTTAGTAAAATACAATAAGAGTGTTCTATGTAGAAATGTAATTAAATTTTAATTATCTTACAATTTTACCGACCATGTCCGATCCTAATAGGATCATATGGGCCTCCACAGAGTAGAGGTTTGTATTAACAGATTTTGTTTTTTACGAGAAATGGATGTCAGCCACTTGCTCAACCTATTAGGTCCATACCCTGACTCACACACAAATTGAAAAACAATAATATGTGTACTTGCCAGACCCAGGATTCGAACCTGAGACCCACGGCGTGATAGTCCAACGCTCAAGCCGCGCGACCACCGTGGGTATCTTACAATAGTGTATAAATATTAATATATTTAGCAAGTAGAGGTGAATAATTCAACGGTTCCCACCTAGGATTGAAAAAGGCATTGTCGCAGATAGTTCCAATACACCTGCAAATCGCCTATGGTGCCAATGTAGAATGATTTCCCCATAGTTCATTAATAAAATGACTGTTTAAGTTGAAAAAATGTCAGACACATATATGTACGTTTTTAAAAAAAAATCTTGAAGAGCATTTAAATTTTGTCCAATAATTTTTAGCAAGGTATGTTTTTTTTAGTTGTGTTTCAATAAAGGTATACCTACTACATATTGGAATCTTGAATTAGTAAATAAATACAATTATAAATATATGTTGTTGTATACGATTCCTTTACTAACTAATTTGACTATTTGAAATTTTCTTAATTTTCAGTATACACCTGCATTTCAAAGCATGGAAATCGCCAAATAAGAATAGGGGATTTCGCATATTACTTACATTATCAAGGCGTCACTGGGATGGAACGATGGTATTGTACTAAGAAGAGGTCTAGAAATTGTAGAGCGTACTTCAACATGTACGAAGGCAGTATTTATCAATTAAGCAATAATCACAGTAAAGAGTGTATTGAAAGGAAACACTGATTACTTATTTTACATAGTGTTAGTCCGTCCTAGTTAATTTCGTCAAACTATATGTAGCGCGTAGATCGCTCTATGGTGATAGGATGACAGAAATTTGTGCGGCTGTACCATACGGCATCCGGAATACATGTGCAAGCCATGTCAAGTCTCTTCATGTTTACATCCATAACCGAGGACCGAAGTGTCGACTGAAGTGTTTCCAACGCTCTCGCTTTAGTTTATCCATACAATTTGGCGAAGACAACGAATCTTTAAACTCAAAACCTAAGACCTTTGGGTTTTGGAAAAATTCCACGTCAGCTATACCAGAGCACCAGGTAGCACTCACGCATTGATCCACTGGCATTTGCGGAATACTGTCTTGACATCCATGTGACTCTGATTTATTTATTAAGTATAGATTTTTTTAAGATGTAGGTACACAGATATTATAATAAATATTTTATTTTTACATGACGACAATATGTTGTGTAAATTAAATCGATTGTATTTATTATTTATCTTTGTGGCGGAACAGAAATGCATTCCACCACAAAAAATGAAACAACCCGAGTGATGATAGGTAATAATTAATATTGTGTATGAAAGAAGATATGAATGCGACTCCTGATATAATTTTTACGGTTTATCTACAAGTCATTGTCTATAAAGATTATCTAGCAAATTATTAGGATATTGATGAAATTAAAAAAAAATACTAGATATACCAGGCACGGAATTACTAATACCTATTTAAATGATGGGATTATATTATAGGTGTAACTTGTTTGTAATTTGTAATATGTACCTACCTAGTTTATAACGGTCCAATAGATACATCAGATGACTAGTAAATAAATGAAAACAAATATTTTTAACAATAATGAATCTATTTTAGGAGTTTTGTTAAAAATTTTGATACTTAAATGAATATGTGTATACATTTTATTTATACAATTGGGGTTTACCAATTGAAAAACCTGATTAAGTATATTTTTCAAAATTATGTGTCGTTTATCGTTTTGTTTGTGATATTCACCCTATTTGTTAATAAATAACATTTTGAACTCAACTGTCTTCTGATCTAAATGAAACGTGACCTACCTAGACCATCTTCTGGCATTTTTGATTGAGAAATAAAGAAAATATTGTTTTGCTTTGAACTCTTTTTTGTTGATTAATTTGAATATCTTCTAAGGGACAAAACAATTTCAATATTATCTGACGTCCAATAATTAAGTAGTGGCCCATCAGTATGCAGTACTAGATATACGTTATTGCACTATTAATTCTAATAATTATGTAAATTGTATATCGCACTGTAATGTAAAAATTATTTGATTATGTTAATGAGTTTTATTTAAAACAATTGCAATAATTATAATGTATTTATTTTAATCGTATTTAGTTGTTAATATATACCTATATAAGAGATGTATATACTTACAAAGTACAAACATATATAAGTACAAATATGTTAAATTATATTAAAAATAAATATTTTAAAATACAAAAAAATCTTACAAAAAAATTATTGTATTTTTATTTCAAAACATACTACCCCTGTTAACTGTTAATATTAATATGCCTTTATGTCAAAATGTAAGTACCACAAATCAAAATACGAATTGAAACAAATATGTAGGTACCTCAGAGTGTGTATTGTTCACAGAGAAAAACAAGTGTTGTATCTTTATAAAGTATCAAAACGTTTAAATATAGATTTTGATTGAAAGTCATCAAAAAATCCTTCAAAAATCCAAGCTGAACATTTTTATAAGTTGAAAAAAACCTATCGATTTTTTTTACTCACATTGCAATGCTAGGATGCACAAAAGGACTAACATGCAAATCGATGTCGATTTAATGTTAATGCATGTAAAAGAATAAACACCACATTTTAATGGTTTTCAACTAGCAAACAGGATTAAAGAAAGATATATGACTTTTATAGGAAACTTACCCCTGAGAAGATTTTTTAGGGTTATTAAACACATATACAAATCACGCCAGAGGAGTTAGCAAGTTGGCTTATTTACACATTCCTTGTGGGCGACAGAAGACCTGAACGGCCGTAATAAAAATGGCAGTACTGCTACAGGAGATTTAAAAATGCTTGGTTAAATTAACCGGAAAGCGGCGGCACTGGATCGTCAACAGTTGTGGTATCAAAAAGGACATGTCATTTTATATGTTTTTGGGCGGTGGTAAGTTTTGCTTGTATTATATCAACAATATAGCATTTTAAATATGTAGGTAGTTTAAGAACAAAAAAAAGATATGTTATCGGTATTACTGACTTTGTGCTCTATAAACACACGATGGCAGAGCGGTAGAACGTCTCGGCTTAAAATATCGTGTGTTCAAATTTCGAATCCCGGTTCCGACAAATTTACATGTTGTTTTACAATGTGTGTTTGGACCCTGAATTAGAGTATGGCCCTAATATGTCGAGCAAGTGACCAACATCCACTTCTTTTATACGCAAAAATCTGTTAATACAACCTCCACCATTTGGGTGACCATCGACTGTTGAAAGGAAAAACGACCTAACCCACACAAATCAAATTGTACAGAAGACACAAAAATATTTTTGTTAAGGTTTTCGGTCTGTTCTATGTTTCCAATTATTGATGTAATTAAAGAAAAACAAATAACAATTATGTTAAGACTTTTCCCACTTGACTTAGTTCTTTAAAAAAAATACATAAGCTATATTTAGAAAATATTTCGGCATTTGCAGCTAACATCCTTTGGATACAGTGTGTAATTAGTCCTGTTGAATGTTATTATCCAATAAAACCTATTTTGGAAAAACTTAGGGTTAATTCTTTTTTCCTTTCTACAGTCGATATGATCATCTTCGGATCGAACTTGGTGATGTTATGCTCTATAGTCTATATGGAGGGGGGTATTCAGAAAAGTTATAATACAATATCGATGTACATTATCCCTGTCAACGTCACATAATTCAATCTTTATTTCTAGTGCGATACGTCACGTCAAAGTATGGCAATGTTATGATTGAACTGAACAATCGAACGTACTATAAACACAGAAAAACCAAGAAGGGACGAACGCGATGGGCTTGCACCAAACATTCCACCACCAAATGTATCGCGTGCCTGTATACCGTCGAAGATGTTGTCGTCAAAATAAATAAAAACCACAATCATCGATGAAGATATATGACGACAACATACTATAACACGTACACATATTGTATGTCCAGTTTTGTATATTTTGAGAAAGTCTAAGACGAAATATAATATGCGCAATATCCTATAATTCGGTAATAAACATATAGTAATCACGAAAATATCATGCTGCATAGAATTCGTGTTTAGTTTTATTAAAAAAATACATGCCCGCGCTAGTATACATATTTTTTTTGCAATATTTAACTACGCCGATAGTCATGATTACGGTATAGCAAGTTTTCTGTGATAACAGTTTCGAAATCCCATTACTGGCACCAAAACAAAATTATATACTTAGTTTGTAAAATACCTTGACGTTCCTGTGACCTCTTCGCGTTACGAATTTTTGAGGTAACTCCTGTCGATAAAAATATTATACGTTAATATTATGTAAAATTAAATATCGAGTAGAGTGTGCCTACTTGGTTTAACTTAAATTCTAGTTGACTTAAGTTTTTTATTGTTCTATTTGAGCCATTTTTCCTATCCGGCATCTTCTGTATTTTAATGAGACAATACTGCCTCCATAAGCAAAAAGGCAGCTATTTTTTCAACTTTTCTTTAGAACATTTTCAATAATTGTCAATAATAAGGATGAATCTTTTGATTTATGGTATAAGCAAAAACCTGTATATTTTCAATCGATGCTGTGTCTGTGATGCGGAATCTCTTTATACTGTCAGGAATAACTACCCGATTTCGCGAAAAAAATGAAAAACAATATGTCAATTTTTATACTGAAATACATTTTATACTGCTTTTGACTTTAAACAGTTCAGAATTTCACGTAGAGCATTATTCGTACACTAACTCAATTTGTGATTTTTGTCGAAAAGCTGCCCCTTTCCTTATGCGAGCAGAATATCTTTCCAAATATATACCTTATCTGTATATGCAATATTTCTACTGTGTAAATCGTTTTGTGTACAATAACTCTAAATTGGATAAAAAAAAAACTGGAAGTACAATCTGTGCCCTATTCCATTTATGTATTTATTTCACGGACTTCAAACAGATGTATGTCAGTTGAATCATTTTTTGGAGATAGCGGCTAAAAACTCAAGATTGCCACCCATGACCAATCGAAGTTAAGTAGCACCCTGCAACTAAAAGGAGAATATTCGAAGTAATCGAACTCATTGCATACATCGACTCACTAAGCAAGATATTTTTTAGAGTAGCATATTAAAAATATATTGTATATTTTTTTGCTTCAACCTGACCTAAAATGGAATACATAAATTCGCGGTTATATTCGGTATCCATCTTGAAAATAAAGCGTCGAAAAATAGGGACATAATAGGAAAAAATATAAACAAAGTGCTGTCAATTTAATTTATAGTATAATGTAAGTACATAATTTTCGTCAACAGTGTATGATGAATATTAATCTAGTCAATAAAATGTTTAATTTATTATTATATTTCGAATTTTTCGTTTCTCTCCCTGTCCATTCTATTTTTAGTAATATTTCTAAATAATTATAACAATGCATCAATAAATATTACTAGCTCTCAAAACTCAGCTTATTACCATATAATAATACATGGGGCCAATTTTTGAAACAAGCAGTAGCATAAAAGATATCACCTTACTTAAAAATGCGAGACAGTTTAAAAAGCAGGCACTGTCTTTGAACGGTTTCCGATAATGCCTTGAAAATTTGGTACATCTATTTCTGGTCGTTTAAAATTTTGCATTATATTTTAGTCTATGGAGTCCATAACAGCTAAAGTTGACATGTAAACAAGCTATAAATGTAATAATAACATAATTACATTTAATCAGTAAACGCTGTAGTAGTATTGTTGAAACTATTTACGTAGGTCAATTATATAGGTAAAGATTATGATATTACAATATTAAATACGGAAATGTAAACAGAACTCCCAATGTATTTTACATACTTAATATGAATACAATATATGTACCAATATTATAAAATCACAATAAATACTTTTTAAATTTAATAATTTACTTATAAAGTAACACTTGGAAAGATAAAATTTTAAAGAGAATAAACACAATTGATAACGAAGCATTGCGATATTAGACAGCTTGACACTCGACCATCACTCGACAACCTGTCGAAAAATTAAGACAGCAACAAACTAGGGCCTCTGGCGGGAAGCGGTAAAAGTCAAAAACCTCCGCTGCTTTTAGATGTAATAAAATTGTATTTTATATTGAAGCCATATCGAATCAAACGTAAAATTTCTCATACATAACTAAATATGAATGAAGCAGAAAACCAACATTTGTACTTTATATTGTGTATTATGGCGCATTGGCAAACGCCTTAAATACCAGAATACTCTTTTTTATAATAAATAAGTAAATATCTTAACAATAAAATAAATATAATATAAGTTATGAACAAATTTCATACCAGCATTGATTTTATATTGCATGACTTAGAGCGCGATGCAGAATCATACTTAGATACATCCCTTAGATACGTGTCTATCTTAAGGAGGACACTATCGGTAACTCAGATTGCGTCGCCTACAGTATCCATGAATAATAACACGTCATTTTGCAGGAAGTAAATCTACTGAAAAAGGTTGTGTTTCAGAATGAATCCATTTAAAATAGGTCAAGATACTCCTAATAAAGTAAATCTAAATTAGCAACTCTGGATGGTGGTTATTGCCAAGTTTATCCAGATGGTTCTGCATTGCGCTCTTAAACATTACATTCATTATGAATACATAATATTATGTAACAATGCTATAATTTATTAATTTCAGTTCAATACGTGACTTCCAGGGTAGGAACGCCAAAAATCAAAATGGGCGATCATTACTTTTATGCCCACAGAATATGCGGGAGTGGAAAGATTCGCTGGACCTGCACGGAGCACTGGAGCGTCAATTGCAAGGTTGTGATGTACACCATAAATGATACAGTGGTTACCATTAAAAATTCGCATAATCATCCATAAGATACCATGCCAAATAATGTGTTAAATGCGTTTCAGTTATTTATCTTGATTGAAATTATCACTGATATCACTCGGGTCAATTCTGCATACAAGGCGGGCTATCTTAATTGGAAGTTAACACTTAACCGTCGCTGCAGAGCCGCTACACATGTGCAGTACCAATGACATTTTATGTATCATGTCACTGACGTTTTTTTAACCTAAAAAATAACAGAAATAGTATATTACATTGTACAAAGGTACATTGCCATTTCACAGTTAAAGGGTGTGTAACACAACAAATGTGGCTTGGCCGCGCTACGCGGTTACACTGGTATCGCAGTATTAGTGTGAATTTTCAAAACCACCGCATCTTTACATGTAATTTTCCTGTTATATATAGCCGTAAAAGGCAAATAGCGCGCGCTTTTGGACCTGTATTAAAAAAGATTACGACTGACAGTTCATATCCCGGGATAATTAACTGTTTGAATGGGACAAATCATATTTATCACGTTTTAAATTGATTTTGGAGTGATTTGTTACAACACTGCTGGTGTATTTCTGGATCCTTCAAAATAAATTGACCATTGGACTAAAAAATAAAGAAGACCTAATAGCTGACAGGGTATGTCAATTAGTAGTGATCACATTAAAGTTGTTATAAGAGTGATTTTTCAACAATTTCGGCATATAAATCCTTTCAGTTTTGATTACATATAAAAAATTATATTTTTCATCAATCCTATCCAATAGTAGACAAATGTCAACTACTAGGTAATTTATTATTTTATTATGTATTACTATTTATTGACTTTTAATTTGATATGTAACATGTGAATTTATACTCATTATAAACTAAACCAGATGAGGTTTCCTAAGCATCGAAATAAGAACCTCTCCCCTCTTCTTTGTGGATAAAATGATTAAGGGCTACATTCCTGTTAAATTTCAGTTCCCTATCTCGGACGATGACCATACGTACAATCTCGACTAGCCTAACAATTATATTTATTTTTAAAGCAATTAAAATTACACAAACATTTAAGTACCGATATTGTTTTATTTATTTTTCTGTTTCTATTCCTATATTTATAGCTATCGTTAGCTGGGTTCAGTTCGAAATCTAGCTAGAATAGACGTAGGTATTACGTGCTGTTACACACGGTTACATGTAAATTGTACGTAAAACATTTCACCGTGGCACAGTTCGCCGTGAGCTTTCTTATCGGAAAAAGATGCCCGTTTAAATGGTCTCGAATTTTATTAGATTCAATATGAACATTAATTCAATTTTGATAGCTGATTTTGGCAAAATTCATGAATTCAAGAATGAAAACCTAACCTAGCCTAACAAATAATCCAGTATAACGGCTATTTTCAAAATTTGTTTACTGCTGGTTTCCTGTAAAATGTAAACCGACAAGGAGCGTGTTTTATTTAGACATTAATTTTATGTCAGTACTATACGACCCAAAGAGGTTGGATAGTCTTTAATATACGACCATAATTATATTTTCGATACAACATTTCACGGTGAAGTGTGATACGGCGAACTGCATACGTACAAGTTTCCGAACACGGTTACACACGTAATAAAATGTGGGAGCGATAGGTCACATCCACTTGTCGATGAGTATAGTTATCCGGGGCCTTATGTTAGAACTGGTTGAACGAGTTGTAGTCGCCCGGTCGACATGACGTCATATGACATCATTGTGATGTACTACCGGAGTGATAATAGCATTCGAGAAAATAACGCTAGTCAAATGCTGGCGTTATTCATTGTCCCCATACACAAATAGGTGTTTCAGCGTAATAATATCTATGGTGAGCGGTGTGTGTTGGGTGGCTTGCCTCGAGCGTGTATTGGCTGACGTCACAATTACGTAATGTCGTCGGGTGACTTGATATCACTAGTTAGAACATAGGGCTGCTGTTCTTGCAACTGTAAGATAAGTATTCACTATGAAACGACTAGGCTCAGTACCTAAGGTAATATGCTTACTCCGCTCCGGATGTCAAGCACACCAACAAGCTGTGGGACCATCAACTTTACAGCGAGTCGTATGCGTTTGACGTAGGCTACGCAGCGTGTACGAACGTCACATTTAAAAAGTATAAAGTTACCATCAATTACATTCATCAGGGACTCTGTCTACGGTAGGCCAGAGAGTTATGGCTTGTCGTAATTTTGATATAATAAGTATTCACGAATAAAACAGTTTGCCAATAAACAATGATGGAGAATGTGTAATTGATAGTAAATATAAATTAAAATATGGACTCATAACTCATAAGTGTGTTTAAGTTTGAAATAATCGATTACTAATGGGTTAACCCTGATATATTATATTTATTTCATATGGATATTTCTTGCAGTATCATACGAACTGTCACGAAGGGGTGGACAAATCATGAGAATAAATGATTTTAAATTTTACATTCAACACCGTTCGCCAGCTGGAAAAATAATGTGGAATTGTGAACAGAGAAAGGGTTGCAGAGCAAGGGTACACACGATTGACGATTACATTGTGTATCAACGCTTGGACCATAACCATTGACATTTCGAATCGACCAGATACAACTCTTTATCTATTTCTCAGTACAACTGTGTATCGATAATAAATTGTGTATTCGTACAACTCCACAACTGAATTGTTTCCATGACTGGTTTATTTATAAAATAGTCATGCTCAAGTCATGAAAATATTCGCCGTACTTTAACTCCGCATTTATCGATAACCAGCGGGTAAAAGACAAATGGCCAAGTAAATTATAAGTCGTGGGTACTTTTGCGAAATTATATGGTTATACATTACAATATTTAATGTGGTACCTACTTAAGAATGTGTTATTGAAATATGTTTTTTTTTTAATAAAAACAATGTTAAGTATACTTTCAATGTTTTTATTGCTATCAGTGGCTGTTAGAGGAGCGTAAACGATTCTTAACTGAAAAACAGTTAATTACACACTTGGACCTACGTATGACCTTATTTAAATTTTATACTTAATATTTATACCTATAGATTAGAGATTCCCAAACTTATTTGCCACACTGGCCCCTTTTCATTAAAAAAACATGCTCTCTGGAAATCTACATTCGAACAAACAAACAAAAATGTGCAATGACAAATTTCCATTGTTTTATGTACTTCTCTATATTTCTACCTAATTATTTATTAAAATGAACAATAGTAACAGTAGCATAGAACACAGAAAATTAACATACGGAACACAACTACAATAAAACTATGGTAAGGATTACTGTGGTGCGCTGCTACCAATTCGGCTATATTTTTGTCAGCAGCACATATTCCTACCGATACACTCGCCTCCCAACACTTGCTTGTTAAGATCTGTCAGCTGATATAAGTACATATTAGGATAACTTGCATTTTGTGTGTAGCAAAATATGAATCTAACTGTATGTTGCACAATAAATGAGGTATGCACGAACAGTTCTTCAAACATTTATCTTTGCTTCTATTTATATCAAATTACTTCCGAAGCTACTACTGTTCTCCTGAATCGCTTTAGTGCTCCCTAGGGGGCGTTATCGCCCACGGGAATCTATGAAATTTTAAAACTTTATGGTAAGTACACACGCACGTTCTTGCTCGATGGTTTTACGCTCATTCCAAGATGTCTCAACGTGTGTACCATCTGGCTCGATGGTTTTTTGTTCGACATCGAACAAAGTGCGCTGTCCGAAAAAGATTGAAGGTCCGTAATTCTTGCTCGATGTAATTTGAATGAGGGAGTGAGGACGCACGTGCGGCCTCGCTTTCACTCGTGGTCGAAGTCGTGGCGGTGCGACGGTGGCCTCACAGCGTCTTGTGTCGAGTTGCTCAACTGTGGGGACGCAACGACGAGCATGATTCCAAGTCAACATGCTCGATCGAGCAAAACCGTCGAACGAGAACGTACGTGGGTACTAGGCTTTACAGACGAATACTCGTGACATTAACTCAAAAAGGACGCGTGTAAACTCGAAACTACAGGCATCTGGAGAAGACTACATATCACACAATACGTCACTTTGTGTGTAAAGTTATGTTTGTACTCTTTTAAGAATTTCATGTATTCAATTTAAAGTTATCGCCTATTTTTAATTATTTTATGTTTGGTTTCAAAACTCATTGGAGAATCACGAGATAAATTGAAAATATTGTACCTTTATGACTCAGTTCATGTTCTGATGACTGGTTCTCAGGACTTTGCCGCCCCTTAAATCATGTCGCCTGGGTGTTTCGCACCCCTGACGCTCCCGCTTGGCGCTCCTGCTATTATATATATAGTTATACCGTTGAGTGTGTTTACTTATGAACTGTGATAATACAGAATGCAGTTGTAATTATTTTGTAATATAATTGAGCAAAGTTCATTTTACCATGTACTTGCTACATGTGTGCAATTCACTTAATGCTTCCATAACTATATTACCCAAGTATTTCATGGAAATTTTGTGTTTTTAGCATTCTTCGTAGAATCACGAAGAGGTGGGCGAATCTTGCATATTAACAATTACAAATTTTCCATCCACTATCGTTCGACTGCTGGGAAAATTCTTTGGAATTGTATACACAGAAAAGGTTGCAGAGCTAGGGTCCACACATATAACGATGAAATTGTATACTCTACTTTGAAACATAATCATTAATAACATTATATCTTCGCCTTCTCTCATCCACGATAGGTCTCCACCAGTGGCGAAGAGTGTAACTAGGCTGTTAATATGCGACACAAATAGTGCACACTAAACTTTGTCAGTCATATTTATTTGTTTTCATTGAACTAAGACTACAATGTTTGGATACTGTTTGTTAGTTTTTAAAATTCAATCAAACCCTGCCTAATGCAAGCCATAGTACGTAATAGTCAAAAAATATTCATTTATCTATAAAATATCTAAAATTATGCGATTAAATCATACATAATATTGGATATTTAAATAGAATAATATTTTTATCTATTATAGTTCGGAGTAGGCAGGGCTTAATTAATTTATAAAAATGAACCAGAAATATGCGTAATATATATTCTTAATGCAACGAAAACAAATAAGTGTGAATGAAAAAGTTTGCACAAAAAAGTTTGGTTTGGTTTAGGCAGAGTTTAATTGATTTTTTAAAAATGTTATTTTATATTTAAAAATAAAGTTACGTTCGAAAAATATTAAAGTGTTTTTGTTACTCACCGATTGGCCGATTTAAAATGGCATACAGTTGCAGTCAGCGAACACATCCATAATGGGAATAAACCTTCCGGGCTGGGCTCTAAGAAGGTACAATTATCGAGTGACGATGAGAAATATGTGATAAAATTATACACGTATTAACGGCCTACGTGCGCCATGTAGGTCAACATGGAGATTTTATGGTATTTTCAGAGCATAAGCCTGGAAATTCCTTAAACGTTGTAGATAATCTATTTATATAATTTTGAAGCCTTATTATCCTTTATATTTATTTTAAACATTTGACGACTGCATAAAGTATTTTTATTACATAAATATAATTCTTTTAAACCTCTCGATGTAATGTTTTAGAATATAGTGAATCTTTCCACGATGATTTGTTAAACAATACTGAACACAAATGTCAATTTTGGTGGGAATCTGAAAAAAAATTGTTTGCTATGACGTTTTAAAAATCTATACTTAGTAGTAATTTGATCACCCTTAGAGGCCATCCATAGACTAAAACCGTATGCGATTTAGAACCGTGTGCCATACTAATCTTATGATTTCTGTTCATGGAAATATGTTTTCACGAGTATATTATAATATAACCATCTTATCGTGACCGTTTACACCATACGCTTACACTTACAAACTTCTTAGTGAAAATATATTTTCATGAACATTAATCATAAGTTTAGTTTAGTATGGCACACGGTTTTAAAGCGCATACGGTTTCAGTCTATGTATGGCCTAGAGGCCATCCATGGACTGAAACCGTATGCGGTTTAGGTCCGTGTGCTTATACTAAACTTATGATTTTTGTTCATGAAAATATATTTTCACTAAATTTGTAAGTGTAAGTGTATGGTATAAACGGATACGATCAGATACTTATAATATACTTAAATAATCATTAAAAAATGTGAAAATATATTTCCATGAACAGAAAAGATAAGCTTAGTATGGTACACGGTTCGAAACCGCATACGGTTTCAGTCCATGGATGGCCTATTAGATACTTACGACTTGCTGGCATTGCATTTTGAATTGCCGAACTGCAAAGCAATTTTTTTTATATCACCTAAAATTACCTAAAATGTAGTAGGCACTTCACAACTGTATTTGGAGTAATTTTACAGGATAAACAAAATTACTGTTAAATTTTTATATTTGATTGAAATATTAAAAAAATAAAATAATGAAAAAACATGTCGATTTATATTTCTAATCAACTGTGTTTACTATTCCATTTTATTACATGTTACCACTACTAAAGATACAGATATACTGTATTATGCTTGTGATATTTTAGTTGCTAACGATATAATTTTATTTTCAGTTTTCTTCGCAGTAACACGACGAGGTTGCCGACTACTGATGATCGGTGGCTACACATTTTCAATCAGCTATCGTTCTACAGAGGGGAAAATGTTTTGGAAGTGCGCACACAGAAAAGGTTGTCGAGCAAAGGTGCACACATGCAAAGACAAAATTGTTTACCATCACTTGGATCATAACCACTAATACATGTCAGATTTACTGAAAAATAAAATAAAACAAAAACTGTAAACATGACTATTTACAACCTTTGTTCCATTTATCTAATAATTTGTATGTCAATTTTAAGTAGGTACACACAGGGGAATATAGAGGTTAGCTTGTTCGCAGGCGCGCAGACAGAAAATATTTTTTGTCGATATCGAAAAAAAATCCATAATATAATAAAAAATATTGATTTTTCTCGGGCCATAGAAAGGGGGGGGGGGGGGGGTTGCAGTAACAAAATCTAGACAATGACACTGACTTTCGTGTACATTCATCATAGTCATGCAATCCGCACTTTGAGTCTAGCGATGAACAGCTGGCCTGTAGCTATAACTACGAATGCTCACATGAGTTGCTGCGACCTTGAGTTATTATATTCAAGATTAATCAATACTGAACAGAATTGCGCCACAGGCGACATTTTAAGTAGGTACTAATATGCAGTTAAATTTATGAAAGAAGCGAATAAAAATGCGACTCTATTGCGAGGAAATAATATTATAATACATAGTTTTATTGGCCCTCATTGAAAACATAGTTCAATATATTTTAGGGACGCAAACCTACTTAGGTACTATGCTGTTAAAACTGCTCGACGACCCTGATCATCCGAGCCATGATCCTTACTCATGATATCCTGGCGAAAAAGAACTAATATTCTGGATATGAAAAGTTCTTTGATATTTATTTATACTATCAAAAAAAATCGGAGATCTTGATTTTTTTAGTTTAAGAGGCCACACGGTTGAAATACTTTTATTGGTTGTTAAATCCATACTATTTAATTCTGTTAATGTAACCGGACACAATAAAACCCTAATATTTATAGGCTTGTAGTAATTGTGCATAGGTAACTATAATTTTTATATTACTTAAGGGGGTGTAGTTTTTGTTACTACCCTGAGCGCTCAATACTTTGCTATATGCCCCTGGCTATGACAAATTTAATATTGTAATGAATCTAAGCAGCATTATTTTTTTAGTATCCTTCCAAGTGTCTCAAAGAGGTGGGCGTATTATGTACATTGGTGGCCACAAGTTCTCCATAACACTGCGTTCACCCTCAGGAAAGATTTTATGGATCTGTACACAAAGAAATGGTTGCAAAGCCAAGGTTCATACATATAAAGATAACATTTTGTATCATCACTCAGTACACAATCATTGAAAAAAAATGTAAATTATTTTAAAAAAATAGCCCTCACCTATTATGACTGTGAATTTGTCATGTACCTAATTCTGGTAACCGGGAAAAACAGAACAGTGACAAAACAGAACAGCCAATGAAAAAATAAAACGTATCTATTTATTAATAATTAGGTAGATACTTGTCTTATAAAACTTAAGTTTATTAATCTCTGCATGTTGGCCATTCGGCGTAAAAACCTCAATTTATCTGCTTGATTTTGGTAATCATGCACAATTGCACAGCATTATTAAACTCATTATTTCGTTGTACCTAGTCACCCAAGTATTTTGATCATAATATTAAATTGATTACCGTTTAATTGAAGCTTTCCAGCTATTAGAAATGCAAAAATAATATAATTTGATTTTTTAGCCCATGATGAAAACCTGTGTTATTAAAAATCTATACAACATAATATTATAGATATACGACGATTTCAATATTAAATGTTATATTTTTCCTGAAACGTCAGTTCTGTTTATCGATGCTCTGTTTTATCACCGTTCTGTTTCTTCATGTTCTGTTTGTCACCGTTATTTTAGTTTATTTTCTGTTCATGTTCTGTTATAATGTCACGTTCTGTTTATTCATGGAACCCTAATTCCGTATCGTGTTCAGTGTGCGGTGTATTTTGTTTTTGAAAAGTAAACCTGTGTAGAAAGCCAATGTTCACTAATAGTTTATAAAGATAATATTTTGTATTATTACTCGGAACATAATTATTTAAAAAAATAATGTTAAATTTTAAAATAAATAAATACGTATTCCTCTATAACTGTGTTTTTGTTATTTGATTTACCTACCTCATTCCGTATCGGCACGTTTTCAGTGTTTATTTAAAAGTAAAGCTGTGTACACAAAGAAAAAGTTGACATTGATATTAAAATAATTTTTATAACTTATTTTAATGGCATGTTTTAATGGGTTGATTGATACACTAACATTTTTATCACCCTTTCCCGAGATTTAAATGGGCAAGGCGAGTGAGTTACCGTTTATGTGATTTCAAATTAAATAATTATTCAAAATAAATATATATTATTTGTATTATACCTACGTATATATTCTTTTTAATACTACAACTTACCATGATGCCCGATGACAGTAATATAGTGAAACAGTAATGCAGTAGTAGAAGCAAAACGATCACCCAGGTTTTGAGAAAATCACATAAATATGTTGTAACTTGTAACCTCACCGGTAATCGCACACAGAGCCCCCGGGTGCCTATGGGTGCCGGGTGGATATGCCTCATCACCAATCAATACCATAGGCATAATTCGATCCAGGTGGTCTTCGTGGATCAGGAACATTAAACTTATTTATTTCCAGTAATCTGTTTATCAAGGAATGTTGAAAGGTGCCTCCGTCACTTTGTTTACCTTTCCCTTCAACTTCAATGGTGATGAATCTTTTCTTTTGGGGCCATCAGCTACCGCTTGGATGACTATAGAAAAGAATTATCGGTAGTTATGGTATTTTGATCCAGATTTTGGTGGCATTTTATCCTTTAATGTTTGCCATCGATATATGGGTATCATATAGGTACAATTAGGAAATTGCCATTTTTCATTATACTCTATAGCCCAGCCCCTTGATGCAGCTGTTCACGTGGCGGTTGTGGCATATGTATGTCTACCAACTTACTCCATATTTCAGTACAAGTGTCATAAATGATTTTTGCTATTGTGGATTTCCCGACCATGTCCGATCCTAAAAAGATCATATAACAAATTTTGTTTTTACGAGAAATGGATGTCAGCCACTTGCTCAATTAGGTCCGTACTCTTTACTCATACACAAATTGAAAAACAATATGTGTACTTGCCAGACCCAGGATTCGAACCTAGGACCCACGACGCCATATACCGACGTTTAAGCCGCGCGGCCATCGTGGGTGTTAATTGTGGATTTACCCATACGAAATGAAAAGGCTAAAGAACGAAAAGCCATTCCCGTAGACAAAAATTTGGAACAAAAAGAAGCATACTAATATATAAGAACTTCAAAAAATTTCTGAGAATCATTCCGGTGATGCTGGAGAAGTATACCAGTCGCAGTGGAGATACTTTACGATCATGGGATTTTTGAAGACGGAAGTAATTCCGTCTATCTATGAGTCCAACATAATTGATGTTGAAGATCATGAAGAATCAGCAACAAACAATCAGTTATATTCAACGACACCACCGACTTCAGTTCCCTCTTTGGTACCATCTTTAAGTTCTGCTTCCTCAACAGGACCAAAAACAAAACATGCCAATGCCATAAGGACAGAATTTTTGGAGATTGACAAGCGAAGATTGAGTATATTTAATTAATCATTTAATTATTAATCCTAAATTAATAAGGGGTCTTCGACCAGTGTTCAATCCGAGGACTATTATTTTTTGATGAGTCTCTTGCCGCAGTTGGAATCGTTAACGCCGGCGAAAAATGTACGGTTCGAAACACCAACCTGGTGATGATGGAAGAATTAAATAAAAGTTCACTCCCTGAATCATTTTATTATGGTTATCAGTTATCATAATAGATAAAACCCTCGAAGTGACGACAATTAAATATTATATAGGTATGCATGCACCTGTTAATTTCACTGTAATTGTCAAGAATTAAAATTATTGGTACACAAACACTATAAATATAGGTATATAAAACAAAATATAAAAGGTTAAATACATAAACGAGTGCCAAAATTATTAAAAGTGTCCATGAGGAGTTAATTAATTAGAATGATATTATTTAACGTAAATTACTATTATTTACGAGTACAATAATACTACTTCAAAAACTAACTTATTTAATACAAAAATCGATCGCCTACCGTGACTCAATTTGGAGAGCACTAATGAGCAGGTATTATTAAAAGCCACTAGTTAAAATCTGTCGCAATTAAGCATAGCCCAAGACACCCAAGAGACGCAGGTTCGATTCCTGCCGGGTGTCTTACTTTTTTCGAAAAAGATTTTTTCTATTAGCTATATTTTATCATGAGTGCTTTCAAAATTATGTATGTTCTAAATATTAATTATTAAAATAGAACAGCTGTGAATAGTTACTTTCGATTCGTAGTAAGATAAATATTGAAGTTATAGGTAAGAAAAATGTATTATAATTAATTAAATAATAATATTCGTAACTACAAGGACAAGGCGTCTCTGGCTTAGACTATAGATACATCTAGACGCCACCCGTTGCATTGCTAAATGAAGCTGCGTGCCTTGCGTTTGGTTTGTGAGCGAGCAAACGCATTCGTCTAAAAATGTTCGAGACCATAGACCATTTCGCTAGTGCTCGCCCAAAGTGCTCGCACTAGACGCTCAGAATTAAAATATAATTTTCTATTTTTTTTACGTTATATAGTATTTTTAAGCGGTCAAAATGCAACCATTAGATAAAGATATCTATAATTTAAGTTATTTTAAAGAAACACTAGGTCACTGATATTATAATATATAATAAAATACAAATAAATTATCACGAACATGTATCAACTTACTTATGAAACGTAATACCATCTTCTTGCTTATCAGTACGGCTACCACATTTTAAGACAACACACAGAACCATCTTTTCTACTTAATCAACCAAAAATATTTACCACTGACTTTATGTTTAACACAAAAAATATCAATTTTAGCAACACGAGCTCGCAAGTTGTCGACGCTATGTGAAGCGTTTCGCCCCGATTTAATGGCGATACTTTTGGAAACTGGCTTGTAGCTAGTAGACCTTTTATCTTACTCTAGCACGTGTCGCAGAGATTGTAAGGGTGCCGAATACTTTCTCACTCGCACTCATGCATCGTTTTTGTTCAGGCCTTGGTCTCTGGAGTGGCGCGATCGGAAGCGTGCGCGCTTGGTAGTCGAAAGCTATATGTACCGACACCTTCCGCTGAGTTTGATTTTTAATTCGTTTGCCGAGTACATCATGCCAGGATTTCGTCTCAGATCACATGCCGGGAATTTTCGTGTATGGCATGTGAAAAAAATCACTTCAATAGTGCATAATTGTAACATGCATTACTTTTTTCAGTATCCTACGAATGGTCACGACGCGGTGGACGCATCATGAGAATCAATAATGAAAAGTTTTCCATCCACGAACGTTCACTATCTGGGAAAATGTATTGGTTTTGTTTGCACAGGCATGGCTGCAAGGCCAGGGTTCATACAATTGAAGATATTATTGTGTATCAACAATTGAAATACAACCACTAAAATGACAATATTGACAGAAAAACACAATAGTGTCCATTTAAAAAGACCTCGAATGATGATACACGGATCGATACATGAAAGGATAAACGCAGTCGAGAGTGAAAGATGTGGGTTCAATTCCCATTCGGTCCAACGTGTTTTTGTGTCTAGGATTTTTTTAATAGTTTACTTTAAATAATATGTTTCTGAGGTTTTCCAAAATTAAGTATTTTCAATAATAAGAATATAATATTCCTAAATCCTGTACATATTCAGTGTCGAATAAAAGATAATCATTTATTAATATTTATTTGATTACAATACTTCTATACCTCCTTCCGGCTTACCTGGTAATAGCGATCACTGAAATTACACTTTCCCTACAATCTTGAACAATCGCCCCGATATGGTTGCTTCAGCCTTTTCTAGTTCAGTAGCTTTCTCGAATGTGGTGATGGCGTCAAATGCTTTGTATTTCTTGGACCAAATACAGGAAGATCCAGTCAACCATCCAGAGACAAAAGAACGGCTTTGGACAATATGTCTTTAGACGCATTCTGCATTTTTTTTGACACATTGCATGGCGCGGACCGGATAACTTGGAGATACAGGTGGTATTGAGTAGCCTCTGACTGAATTTCAAGGTGGTCTCTCAGCCAAGGAACGACCAAGAAGAGAGAGCTTTCTTCTTTATGCCATCTTGGAAGGGCACGAACTAGTGACCTCTTTCTTTTGATACTACCAGTGATCGCCCCCATTTACATGCTGCTCGGATCGTTTCTAGCAAAGAAGTCAAAGATTTGAAGAACGGGTCTCGTGAATGTAAATGAGAAATGTTCATTGACGTCCAATATGAAAATATTTGTGCGAATAACCGTTTATGGATTGTATAGCATCTTCCGCCACCTATCGAACGCATTGTTTTTCTTCCTATGTGATTCTCTAGTAGAAAGTTTCAAATTCGGTATAAAACAATTAAGGATATTGGTATCAGTTCATTTGTATGTTTTATTTATAATTTTTGTGATCCTGCAGTTTTCTCATATCCTGGTAAGATGACTCCAGCAAGGGCTATTCTAAGATATCACTTAACTCTAAAATCAATAAAAACCGATAAACATACAATGTGTTATACCTAGAGTTAATTATCATGGGCTGTGAACTACGCAATGGATGGTTACTCGCGCTGTCTCCTTGAAGCGAGATAGAGGACGATAATTGCATGTTCGCGCAGCGCGCCGAGTAGAGTTGGCGTGTTACACGTCCGCTAGCTGTAAATGTCATTGATTACGCGAAATTGCAAAGACACTGTATCTCTGTAGAATGTAGAACATATATTAAAAACACCATTGTATAATACAACAATAAAACTACACGAGATGAACCGTAATATATTTTAATTTCTTTCGGTTAAAGAAACGACAAAGTGACGTTAATATAAGAAAATAAATGTCAATAGCATGGGGCTTGTGCAGCGGCTGTTATGTGTTAGCTAGAATTTAGAATACATATATATATATATATATGTTCAGAATTGACCGAAGCGTTATCCGTGTTATTTTAGATCAAAAAATATAACGGATACGATAACGTGTTAACTAGTTAGAATAGTCCTGCTGACGTTTCTACTCTACGTCTACTATTTCGATTTAACCTCTCGGTGAGGACAAATTTGTCTACTCGATCAACAATCATTAATTTCTTTGTCGATACTAATACTGTATTTAACCTTCTTTATTATCAAGTATTCCTTGATATATTCTCACCAATGTCAGTCCTTAGATTGAAGTCATCAGTCGGAGTACGGCCTTATGGTGGAGAGGATCCAGAAGAAAATTTTGAGACTCCTTTACTTTCGGCTGTATGGATATTGTGTCTCTATCCAACTAACTTTCTCTTAGGTTTAATTACATACTTTAGCTTTAAGTTTAGAAATGGAAACTCTGCCATTTTTGGTAGTATTAACTTGTGTGTCCCTGATGATTGATTATCTTAGAAATTAGGGGCATCCGTTGTTTGTTCTCCCAAGTTGCAGAACTAACCTGCCATTAGTAATGCCAATTAGGAGGGCAATAAATATGTTTAATCGAATCGCTTCGGATATTGATATATTCCACTAAAGTGAGGCTGAATTTAGGTGGACGTTGTTTTCTATGTTTTTAAGATAGGGTCACAGGGTAGGTACAGGTAAATTACTGCCGAATTCACGCACTCGGCAGACAAATTGTCTAATTCATGAATAGGGGAACGGGGTTGCATTTTTCATGAATTAGGAAAAAATTTGCCGATTTCATGTAATACACAATTACACATTCGGTGTAACATAATATGAACCAGACGGAAAAACAAAATATATTGTGTATCTGAAAGCACTTCAATAAACAGAATTAAAATACAAACACTTTCTTTCATTGAGTGGCATTGCAACGCATGCCGGGTACTCGCTAGTAATAACATAAAAAAAAGCAATTTCAGATGAACAATATTTCTCATAACTCGTGCGATATGGAAGTTACTGTATAATATTAATTTATGAAACATATTATTTTTCCAGTATTCTTTGAAGCGTCTCAAAAAGGTGGACGATTGTTAAACTTATTTGGACAAAAATTCTCCATCAAGAGTACATCACAATCAGGAAAATCTGTATGGCAATGTATACGCAGAAATGGCTGCAGGGCCAAGGTACATACTATTGGAGATGTCATTGTGTATCACGAATCTGTACATAACCACATATAAAGGATCTCAGATGTATACGAATACAATTATGTACACTGATGATAATTGAAAGGTATTTTAATTATACTCGCCCTTTAGGCGATATCTGATTTACTTTCGTGGCCCTCCATCGTCCTTGGTGACCAGCAATGATACATGCTATAAAATATTAATATTTAAAGAGATTTTTATGTATTATATTAATTATATTTATTGGTAGGTACTTCTGTTTAATTCTATACTATTAGTGACATCTATTTGTTCAGAAGTAAGTTCTATTACTCCTTGACTAATGATATATTTTTATTAATACATTTTAAAAACTAACAGATGGTACTGAACCCGTTTTATGTTAGTTTCAATTTGACATGTGCGAAGTTTGGTTTTTACACGTTTTTTTTTCTGAATAAATCAACGTTAATTACGTTATGATAATTCAAATTATAGAAAAGAAAAAATACGGTACCTACTTTCATATTATAAAAAATGTACTTACTTACATGTTCACGAAATATATTTTTAAGACCTGTAATGAACAATGTACCTACACGTCATATCATATTTAAAAAAAATTAAAATTATGTTTAAAATGATTTTTTTAAATTTATTTTTCCCATTAATAAAATACCTATTAAATAATTGGAATGAGTATTATTTATTAAGTATACTTAACTAAAAAAAAAATTCGAACTCCGATCGTCCGATACGTAGGTCAGTATGGTTCAGATGATAGTTTTAAATAAGACAATGTTTCTATAAAACTGAATTACAAAGAAGCAGCCTAATACCTACGTACAGTGTTTATAATATATATGTATGTATTATTAATTGATAGGTAAATAACATGACTATTTGAGTTTTATAGAATCAAATGTAGGACTATCCATATATCAATATGGGGTGTTTGCTATTAAGTAAAATGTACGAGGGTGGGTCAATAAGTCCTTAGAAAAGCCGACAGGTGGCGTGACTAGTACTGTAAGCTGTTTGTTTTCATGCAGCGGCACTACCGATTCAGTATGCTGCGAAGTTTCAATCAGATTGGTCGGGTTGTTGTGTGTTTCTCGTACATTTAAAAAAAAAAATTGCTTGTTTACAAAAATGGAGAAAATTGAGTTTAGAGCTGTTATTAAACATTTTAATATAAAAGGGTTAACAGCAAAGGAAATAAAAAATGAGTTGGATTTAGTTCACGGCACATCTGCTCCTTCACTTGCAACTATTTATAACTGGTTAAATGAATTTAAACGTGGTCGTACATCAACAAAGGATGAACCACGCTCAGGACGTCCTGTAGAGGTGACTACACCAGAAATGATCAATAAAATCCACGATATGGTGTTAAGTGACCGAAGATTAAAGTTGATTGAGATAATTGAGGTTACAGGGATCTCAAAAGGTAGCGTCATTTCTATTTTACATGACAAATTGGGCATGAAAAAAATTTCTGCAAGATGGGTGCCGCGTTTGCTCACAGTCGACAATAAACGCAATAGGGTGGTGGCCTCTAAAGCCCTGTTGTCGCTCATGCAACGCAATCCGGATGAATTTTTTCGTCGCTTTGTGACTGTAGATGAAACATGGATACACCACTATACTCCCGAGACGAAAGAACAGTCAAAGCAGTGGATTGCGAAAGGCGAACCATGTCCAAAGAAGGCGAAAACCGTAAAATCAGCTGGTAAGGTTATGGCTACTGTATTTTGGGATGCACGTGGAATTATTTTCGTTGACTATTTGGAAAAAGGAAAAACAATAACAGGCATCTTTATTGGACCAGCTAAAAAACGAAATTGAAGAAAAACGGCCTCATTTAAACAGGAAAAAAATCCTCTTTCATCAGGACAATGCCCGTGTTCACACATGTTTACGATCAATGGCTAAAATTGAAGAATTGAAGTTCGAATTGGTCGACCACCCACCGTATTCGCCAGATTTAGCCCCCCAGTGACTTTTTCCTTTTCCCAAACTTAAAAAAATGGCTAAGTGGACAACGTTTTTTTTGAAATGAAGAAGTCATCGATCGGACAAATGCTTATTTTGAGGACCTTCCGAAAACTTATTTTTCTGACGGTTTAAAAAAATTTGAGAAACGTCTAACCAAGTGTATTGAGCTCCAAGGAGATTATGTTGAGAAATAAAAAAAAATACAAAAATAAAAACTGTTTTAATGCTTTTTTCTAAGGAATTATTGACCCACCCTCGTATTACATATTTTCAGTAATTACAAAATAGCGAGTATTAAGGGGGATGCTTCTACCAGCAGAGGCACCTAGCGGAAAAATACGAAACAATTTCGTAAAGGATTTTAGTAATTTACAATTTCGTAAAGGATTAAGGCGAAGTCTTCACTGAGCCTTTTTTAAAGAGGCACCTAGCGGAAAAATACGAAGCTTGCAATTTGAGACATTTTTTTGATAATTTACAATTTCAATTATATTAATGAATAAATATGTATCTGAAAACATTAAAAAGAAAAATATTTTTTATTTTAAGTCAAAGACAAACTTACAATTGTAAAAAATGTAATAAAATGTGAATTTGTTCTATCGGTCCGCACCCTATTATTACATATATTTTATGGTCATATTTATTATTAAAATTTAGTTTATTAAGTTTTCTAAGCATCACCTAAGCGATTTTTGACAAATTCATAGTTTTAATATTTTTTATATCTATTTTAAAAAACATCGATTTTTATAAAAAATATAAATGTGTATAACTTGAAATCCTTTTTATTTATATTAATATAAATATTTTATTTATATTTATAAATTTTTTTACGATTTGTTAGTTTATCTTTCACTTTTTTCTTTTTAATGTTTTCAGATACATATTTATTAATTATTAATACAGTTGAAATTGTAAATTATCAAAAAAATGTCTCAAATTGCAAGCTTCCTATTTTCCCGCTAGGTGCCTCTGCTGGTATAAGCATCCACCTTAAGGTAAATAGCTGTTGTTGAAGTTAAAGAAAGTCAGGACAATAGTCTCATTCTGTTAGGGTGAGACACACATTGTTGTAAATCAGCGCAGACGGCGGCGCAACTCAGGTCTTACTTGATTCTAAATGTAGGTATTCCAATTAGATAGTTTAGATACCGTCTACGTCAATTTTCAGCGCCGTGTGTCTTGGCCCTAAATAGCAGGTGTGATATCTGAGATAACTATCAAACTAACCTGTTTAATTTAATATAATTTATAGTATCATTATGAAAAATCTTGGCCAATTTTCGCTCGATTCTCTCTTGCGTCCCTTGGATCATCGGCTTCCTATTATAATGCTAATATTGTGTTTGACTTCAGTTCCAGGGGTACCCAGGTATGTGAACAATAATCGTGGGCAGGAGTTACTCCTTTTGGACGGGTTTTCGTTCCACAAGAAGCATAATCTGTCGCGCGGGAAGATAACTTGGGGCTGTTCGTCCAGCACTGCCTTGCGCTGTCTGGCGGCCGTTAAGACGAAGAGCTATGTCATCACTATGGCTAGGAATTTCCACAATCATGATGCTCCTAATTTTAAATGGACGAAATCACTGTTAAAAAAGTAAATTCACGGATTTTCACCAATTCACATGCTTAACAGTCTCATCTAATGTGTTCAAAAATATGTATTGTATAAGGTTGTTTTTAAGGGATGAAAGTTTGACGATATTTAATATCTTTATTATCATTTTGTGTGTGGCTCATTGCCTCAATCTGTAATGCCATAATATTTTTCAATAAATAAACACTTAAACTTAAATAGATAAATATATTTTATTTATTTGTAGCCCATATAATATATTATGCACTGAAATATTTTTTTGTTATTACTAAAAATCACAAATAAACATGGTTTGAGGTTGTTTTAAAGTTATCGTATCACTTAGTATCAGAGCTCGAAATGGAAAATTTTACGAACCGGAGCGCTCAATAGTTTTCTTAAATTAATATTAACACATTGATCTAATTTTATGTATATTTTATAAAAATAAGTGTTTTAGATTTTTTCTTATGTGGTCAGCTCAGATGGTCAAATTATTTTTCCCACGAGACGGAGCGAACCGGAACGGCGCTCCGGTCCATTTCGAGCCCTGCTTAGTATTCACCACAGATGCATTGTTTTTATATAGGACACGTGTTTCTTTCACGTCATAGTAAATGTTATCAGTTTAATGACATTTTTTGATTGGTGGGAATTAATCTCACAATGCGTAAATCAAAATTCACACTAACAAAAAATATTCAAACATTTAAAAAATATAAGTAAACTTAATTTTGACAACAGCTATACATATAAAAAAGGACGAAATTCACAAAGCAAAAAATTATTTCACCAAGCAAAACAATCTGGGTAGAAGGAGGTATTATTGTGATATAGGTAATTTGGTGACAAAACTTTGAAAGAGTGCCACGCACTTCCCTATTGAGTGACGTCAAAATTTTTTCGGTTCAGATAAAGAAATTGCGAGTAAATGGTGGTGGGCTAGTTTCAAACAGAGATACGGCCTAGCACTAAAAGTTCCGAAAAACTTATCAGCATCCATGGCTAATCCAGTCATGGTTACAGACTTTTACGTGAAATTTGACAGTATCTTGACAAAACTGGGAATCAAAGATATGTCAAATAGGATCTGGAACTGTGGTGAAACTGGGCTGACGTATGTAGTAAAGCCACCAGGTATTGTTGCTGGAATTGGAAAGCGTATGTACAATAGAACGTATGCTGAAAGGGGGAAAACCCACACTTTATTTCCCTGCATTTGTGCAGATGGTACCTGGATTCCTCCGATGATCATCTTCAAAGGTGTAAGATGGTCTGACGTTCTAAAGAATGACTGTTTACCTAACGCCTTGGTGAAGCTATCACCCAAAGGCTGTATTGATAGCGAGCTATTTCTGGAGTGGTTTCAGTTCTTCATATCAGCTATTCCACCACAGCGTCCAGTTCTCCTACTTATGAACTCCCATTCAGCCCATATAACACCTGCAGTTCTGGATCTTGCCGTTACCAATGACATTAATTTATTTACATTTCCGGCTCACTGCACTCATATTTTGCAGCCGTTAGACGTAGGAGTCTTTAAGTCATTGAAAAATAATTGGGGACAATGTTTGAATGACCACATGCGAGAAAATCCAGATGAGATGCCACACAGGTCAAATTTTCATTCTCTATTGAACCCAGCTTTCGTGGCTAGTTTCACATCAAAAAACATAAAAAAGTCTTTTGAAAATGCTGGCATATGCCCGTTCAATAATACTGTCATATCAATGGATGCCCTTACACCTCCGAAATTAACAGATTAGCCCATATAAAATGAATACCCTATTACAGAAAATATTACGACTACTTCAGCAGATGTATCTAGAACTACAGAGGTCTTCGAAATTTTGGAAATCCCCAAGACCGAAAAAGTCAAAAATGTTTAAAGTTAAAGATTCCAGTGGTAAATTTTTGACCCCAATACCAGGACTGGAAAGGGTAACAGTACAGGGAAAGTCAATGCAAAAACTAGGATTGCTGGGGTGTGCAGTAAAATCTATTTTGACGATGTCCAGGCCAGAAATGGGGCAAAATGGATTCAGTGCACCTTCTGCATTGTGCCATATCACAATACATGCTTATTTTCTTTAGGAATTGAGGTGGAATAAGAATTGTGTTTCCGATGCCAATGTTGCTTGTAGTAATACATTATCTCAATTGTTAATTAAACCTTTTGATTGTGACTTGTTTTATTATATCACCAAATTACCTACCCGTATCACAAACTTACATTACCCTATCACACCTTTGTCAAAAAAGGTTTTATTTCATTTTGATTAACACTGCAAAATTAAATAATTCTCCAGAAAGTTGAATATTTACCGTATAGTTTTTGTACCAATACGTATCATCTATAAATAGATATCTAGCATTTGATCGTCTTATGAAAATTTACATTGGATAAAAAATATCACCAACATAGCTCCGCTCCCTTACCTGCTCGTGGCTAATATCACTAGTGTCGGCTATGGTCACGCCATTGCGCGAGACGTCATAATATTTCAAATCTGCCAAATAAAGTATGATATTACTGTATAGATTGTCGTTTTAATATCCCCATATCATTACCTAACACCGAATATAAGTGAATATTTCTTTTATTGTGTTAACACTGTTAACTGTCAATTCAACGGTGGAAATGCAAATTTTAAAATATAAATTTGAATGAGAAATTTAAAAAAAACGATAAACAGGAAATCCTAGGGATTAATAGGTATACATTTTTGCCTAATTCTAAATTGTTAAATGATCAATTGAATTTTATGTCATCTCCGATATTGTATCTTATATAATGTTAGGGATTATGTTATTGGTATAACATAACTTTATAGGTTGTACCTACATTATTTAATTATTTTATTATTAAATATGATAATAATTATTGTATATTATTTTAACATTGTACATTATTTATGTCTAAATATTATAAAGACATTAATCAATAAACAATGCGATCCATTATAGTGTTTTATTACTTATAAATCTTGTCCAACAATGTGCCCAACTAGTAGGTACCTTGGAATGACTGTAACATATTGATTTTTGCGTAGTTAACGTTAAATGACGATATTTTTTTGACGCTATATAAAATACTCTATATAATAATTATATTTCATCAAATTGATCATTTCATTTTGTACTAGTTTAGACTTATATACTATAATAACATGTAGGTACACTATTAAGTAAACTCGTGTTGAAATATTATTTTAATTAATTTAACCGCTAAGAAGACCGACATGTATTTTCCGTTCATACACCTATTCATTTTTCAGTGTGACAATAATCTATTAACAAGTGAGAATTATGTCATTTCTTTATATTTGTGTTCTTCTTACTTTCTTCTTACTTACTTTGTAAGGCTTCACGATATTATAATTTATATACGGAAAATTTGGTAGTTACAATAACTTTTCACTTCTTCTTCTTATTGTGCCATCCCTTAGCGGAGATCGGTTACCATCAAGGCGATCTTATATTTTTCGTCTGCTACCCGGAACAGTTCAGTGGAGCTGCACTCGTACTGATCACGGAGGTTCTTAAGCTACGAAATGCAGCGCCGTCCTCTGCTACGCTTGCCGTTGATCTTTCCTTGAATGACAAGTTGGGGAACGCTGTAATTTTGTCCTCTCATAATGTGGCCGAGGTACTGTAGTTTCCTGGTTTTGATACTACGTAGAATTTCTCGGTCCTTCCCCTTTCGATTGAGAACTTCAACATTTGTCACCCGGTCAGTCCAAGGAATTTTGAGGATGCGTCCTATGTGATGTATACAGCCACATCTCGAAAGCTTCAAGTCTCCGTGACATACCTACATACCATAGAAAAGAATTGAGAGAACATAACAACGTACCATACGCAGTCTCAGACCTTTTCACTATTATATATTTAAACATATTTTTGTAATCAAAATGTAACAGTTTGTTTCATTAATAAATAAAATAAAAAAGTGAGAACTTGCATAATCTTGAAAATCTACCATTTGACAGTTGTTGGTCATTTGTGAAAACCATTCCGATGTGACTTTCTTTTTTTTTCAATGTAGTCGGCACAGTAAAAACAGTGTATTTTATTGTGAAAATATATTATAACCCCTTTTTTCATTTGTTATATTAATAAGAGTGGCGTGTCGTGACTTATGAGATGGGGGATGATCATTAAAATAAGTGCTTTTTTATTAAACGAGAAGCATTCGTTAAAAAAATCGATACATTCTCATATATCTTGTCGAAGTAAGCAAATAATATGTCGTTTCAATATTATGTTTGTGAATCTGTGTGCCAATGAAAGATTAATGGGCAAGAAAAGTGGAGACAGCAGACAGACGCCTTCACCACAAGCCACTACAGTCGGACCGTGCCACGATGAAACTATAAACTTTGATGATAGTGCCAGTTTTTGTCCATCCTTCGAATGTAATATGGTGAACATTTTGTAGAAAATGTGTATTGTTACATATGGTAATAATTTAAACGAATTATGCAATCGAACATCTTCATTTTTAGCAAACAGTTTACCGCATTGTATTCAAAGATAATCGATAACTAGCATTATCATCATAATTCACAATTCAGTGCCGCTGCCTGAATATAGTCGACCTACGCCCAGATGATGATAATGGATTTCATAGTCTCTATTAATATCTAAGTGAGTAATTAATTATAATTATGACTAAGCTTATGAACCTGTTAATGCTTGCAAAATTAATTATCTGGGTAACCTTTTTAGATAGTCACGGCAGAACATGCCATTTTTGTTCATCTCATAATATAGCCTTTATACACGGTCCGTACAAAATATGAATCTGCCCGATCTTATACAAATTTCATTCTTTTGTACCCAGATCAATGACATTAATATGGACGAAGCAGCTGGAAAAAAAATGACACTCACTTTTTGTCGGGTCTGCCGAATGGCATAATTCATATTTTAATATCAATATCGCTCGCTCAAATGAATATTGACACTAGAAACACTGTCCTAACGCCATCACAATAAAGGTGATATTGCTATAAATTTCCGATGCGTGATATCGCATAATGGAAATTGCGAAATTTTGTCACGTGACGTCTACCTATGCATGTGCGAATGTCGCTATGCGCGAATTTACTTGCCAGCTACTTGTCCACTAATAATGTCATTGACCCAAATACATACAAATATATTTTCCAAACTATACCACCAGTTTATTATAAAAAATACATAATTATGTAGAAAAAAATAATTTCTACTTAGGTACCTACATTGAAATATTGGTGAATTTTACAAATTTGGGTTAGATTTTGCAAAACGTGTCCAGTTTAATGTTGTGATTTTGAATGGGCATGTCATTCTTGTATAATATACAATCCAGAGTATTCCTTACTGAATGATCATTTTTAATGTTTAAATCTATCTAAATTTAAATTAGTTACATTGACATATCCATTACGTAATATATCTCATAGTCCAGTGCCTAAGGCGAGGTCTTTTATCCGGGGCCTCCGGGTTCAATCCGGTGAGGTAACAATATATTTATGTGATTTTATCAAACTTTGGTGGAGATAGGGTAACTGAAATTATTTTATGAGACCTAGTGGTGACGCCATAGAAAAATATCCATTTAACTAATCTGGAGATACGAATAATATGCTCATCATGCAATAATAACTCTTCGTCGTGTATCAATGACCTGATTCCAAAAATGATTTTATATTCCAGGATTTACCAAGTACATCACTCGGCGTGGAGGCAGATGTCTAGTCTTCAATGGCTACACATACAATAGGCATAAGGATTGTGGTTATGGAAAGGAACGATGGAAATGTTCTTCCCAGCAAAAAGGGTGTAGAGCAGCCGCATGGACCTTAAATAAAAATGTTTATACGTACACTGGGTTCCATAGCCATCCTCCGCCTATTATAAAGTTCAAAGAAGATTGCTATGATAATTATTATTAATAAGTTGTTTGCATATATAAATGTAGGTATATTATACATATTAAAAATAAATTACTCACAATGTACAAACAATAATTAGATTATCTCACTGTTATGTTCAAATTTAAATGTTTAAAGTAGATGGAAAATGACAGGAAAGCAAACGATAAACACATTGAAAATCGTCTCGGCTGGGATATAGTCATAAATCAAAATTAGGTGCAACATGCAACTTTCTTCGGTGCGCATAAACCGGCTAGCAGAAATAAACTCCTCTCGACTGCGGCACAGCCATAAATCAAACCTTGTGGGAACGTCGCACTGATGTTGCATATTCGACCGCGTACACAGACGCCTAGAGACAGTCGCACGTAACCTCTCGAAACGTGGATATGTATGGGATGCGGCGACCGGCGAGCTTCGACGTCTGAATAAGAATGCCGACTCGTAGCGTGTACGCATGCGTAACCTCAATTCGGGCGGCGAGCGACTTGCTGGCTGAGTCGCAAGAAATTTGTTGCAAGCAACACCAGCTGTCTTTTTCAAACTAAAATGTTGCATTCCACCAATGTGAGGAGCTCCATTTGATAACGTATATTTTGTGAATAACGATGGCGTCACATTGACGTATTCGACATGTTGCAGACGAGACGAGTTAAGATATACGTGCCGGCTAAGCGCGGCCATGCCGGGACAGTGACGTCACACGGAAAACCAAAATGAATGACTAAGTGCGATATTTCGGGACTATACCTGCACTGCATGTCGTGTGAAAATTGTTGCATGCGACACCAGCAGTTTTTTTGGCGCAGCGGTGTGCGGGTGTACATTTAATTGGATGTGTTTTGTGAATGCCAATACAATAACATCGACATATTCGACGTGTTGCAGTCGGACGACTTTAGACGTGTGAGATGGCTTTCTGGAAAGCTCAACTTACAGTACTCGTAAACTACCGCTGACTACAGCCATCTGTGATAACCACACACTGCGGACAACATTTATGTTTTTATCAAGTCTATATATAGTCAGGCCACGGCACTGAACTGCGATTTCCGAATGTAGTGCAGTTATTGCCCTAATCCTAATGCAAAACGGTAAAATGTTCATAATAAATTAAGATTTTCGATTGTATATTTCGTTCACAGTACCTACCTATCTATATATTAACGTATTCCCAAAATTTTTAATGTGAAATAATCGTTTCATAGGCCCTGGCCGAGTCCAAATTAGGAATACCCGATACTGGTAGACGAACTGTTTTCAATAAAGCATTTTCCTTATCCGGCACTACTTTCCTTTGACCTAGCGTCAAGTAGAGTGGTTGTTTGCGTGCCAAAGTCCTTCAATAAACCTTGATAGTAAATGCGAGGTATCCATAAACGCATGTAGGGAAAAAATATAGGAAATAATTTATCATTTTTTTTACAAACAGTATTGTATTCGAAGTATACGCAAAAACTTTCACTACGATAGAAATTCACAGTTTCGTGGCGCGGTATAAATGTAGTGGCCCTTGGGTTTGTATGTGATGTTCGTATTCGCTCGATAGCATACGTCGACCGTATACCACTCGCTACGGAGATCAAACAGTTTACAACTAAGCAATAACCAGCGGTGGGATACTCAACCACAAGTCGGTGCGACTTGTCGCATCCATAAGTAGCCGTCGCAGACTACATGCTTTATATATTCCAGCGTAGACTTATCGTTGCTGTAGGATTGGTTTGTCGAATAGACCAAATGTCAAATGTTCAGGAGACGAAAAAAAAATTCATTATTCATCATATATTTAAATATATGGAGGTATTTAAATTGTTATTTTTACAGCATATGAATGCTGTATTCATTACAAAGTAATTTAAAGAAAAGGATGGTTCTGGTCCATTTAGATACAAAAAATCAGTCTGCATTAAAAGGTCGATTTCGACAAAAACGGATATTCGACAAACCAATCTATAGCAACGTTATAATGACGCAGAAGGCAAAACATAAAAATATTCTCTTAAAATACCCAGGTTATTGATATCCGTATCTGCTCATACAAATTCAATTATTTTTTAAGCAGATACATATTGATGAATGAAGTATAAAAATGATTTTATTTATTTATAAAAAAGAGTATTACGGCATTACAGCTTTTGGCCAATGCGCCATAATACATAATACATACAAATATATAAAAATATCTTAATTACAAATAACAACTAATATGACAAGAAAGTGGAAAAGACAGCATGTGTAAATATTAAAGAAATATGATAATATATACAATTATAAATTTATCCTATTTAAAACGTCTACAAACATTATATAATTAATAAATAACAAATCAACCTTTATGGTGCCATCAAATAAGCTAATTGCACGATACACAGCATCATGAAACATAACATCTGTCCTGCGACGAGGTATCTTGAAGACCGTGGAGCTGCGAGTGATATTGGTGGGAACATGAAAATTAATATTTGCCAGTATATGCGGATTGTAAATGAACCCACGAAGAAGTAAAAAGAAATGCTTTAAAAGAACAATCACTCTTCGGGTAGACAGGGATTGCATTGATAGCATACCCAGAAGAAAACGAGTCGGGAAATTCATTTTATTGTCATTATCATAAGGAAAGAACCCGTATGTTCTTAAGTAGAGAAATCTAAGAAATCTATTGTGGACTCGATCCAGCTTAATTGTGTGCATGAACCTATTAGGACTCCAAATAATGCTGGCATATTCAAGAATACTCAACACAAATGATACGTATAATGTACGTAGCACTCGGACGTTTTCGAATGATTTTGAAACCCTCATAACAAAACCAAGCATTTTGCTAGATCTAGTACTGATGTTAAGAATATGCTGATTGAAAGTGAACTTTGTATCATACAATACTCCCAAATCTTTTATCTCCGTTACCCTACTCAATATTATACCAGACAATGTGTATGGGAACAATAAGGTGTGCCTTGAACGATTGAATGAAATAATATTACATTTGGAGGTAGCGAATTCAAGTTTATTTAAGATAGACCATTGCGAGATAGCATCTAGGTCAGACTGCAACATCGCACAGCATAATGGGGTTTCAATAGTTCGAAAAAGTTTAAGATCATCTGCGAATAGCAAACAAGAAGAATTGGTTATAACTTTGACAATATCATCAAAAAATATTAAAAACAAAATTGGGCCAAGATTTGAACCTTGAGGAACACCAGAGTTTGTTCTAAAAATCCGCGATTCATTCCCATGGTAATCAACAAATTGACGGCGATTTTTCAAATAAGAAGCAAAAAAACATATTATACTATATGACGCGCCAAATGTACAAAGCTTTTGTAATAAAATATCGTGATCAACACGATCAAATGCCTTGGAAATATCTGTGTACACAGAATCAACTTGAATTGACTTATCCATAGAATTTGAAATAAAATTATTATACACTATAAGATTTGTTACTGTGGACCGCCTAAGTCGAAAACCATGCTGCGAATCGGAGAGGCGAGAGTCTATTTGACGGTTGATGTTTATATGTAATATCGATTCAAATAATTTACATGGAGCCGAAAGAACTGCTATTGGCCTATAGTTAGAGATCTCTGATCTAGATCCCTTTTTATGAAGCGACCTTAGGCGGGTTATTTTCCATGCATCAGGAAAAGTGCTGGATGCTATGATTAAATTAAATATATGTTTAAGCGGAAAGGATATATGTTCGTAACAGCCCTTAACCACATAAGGTGGCAAGCCATCTGGACCAAATGAACTTTTGGGAGACAAATTTGAAAACCCATATTCCATATCTTTCTCGTCAAAAGCTGAGATTTGAATATCTTGCGTTGCAGACGAAGGACCAGCAGAATCGGGGTCAAGTAGCGGTTCTATTGAGCTATAAAGTGATTCAAAATGCTTAGCAAATGCATCGGATATAACATGGTTCTCTATAGGATCATTATTCAACGTCATCATGGCATTGTCTTTTGTAGTACTACTGGAACTAAGCGAATGAATATATTTCCAAAAACAATTAGGATCTGAGACAATATTTCGACCAATCGACGTTAGATATGATTTGTGAGCCGAAGAGATGTCACACTTCAATGAGTTTCTAAGACAGGAAAATTTACTATAATCTGCAGTCCGTCTATGTTTTTTCCACAGTGCATGATAATATGCCTTTGACCTTAGATTATAAATAATTTCTGGCGTAAACCACTTAGGATATGAGTACTTCGGTAGATGAACGAGCCGGCGAGGGAAACAGGAGTCCAGACTATTATAAAATTTATTATAAAAAATAGCTAATGCCGTGTTTACATCAATTTGTTCATATAAAGAGGTCCAATCTGTAGTACTCAAAGAATTATACAGCGCTAAAAAATTTCCATTTGAAAAATTCCATTGCGGATTATGCCTATTCAGTGGAGGAATCGACGAATCATTTCTGTGCGATACATGCTTAAAAGATAAAATTGTGCAAGTAGAGGGATGATAGACATCTTCAGGAACGAGAGGCTCATCACACGCGCTGACCACCGTGCAACCAACGTTAGATAGCACCAAATCAAGCGTCCGACCGAGACTATTTTTCACAGAAGAAAATTGTTTTAAATTAAATAAATTATTAAAGCTGGTATAATCAGATTCAATTATACCAGCGGAATACAAATTAAAATCTCCCAAAATAATTAGTTTTTTGTCGGGCAGTACCAAATTTTCTATTATGTGAAAAAAATCACTGTATGTAGTCGCTGAGCTGCCGGGAGGGAAGTATACAGCGGCCAAGTACAGTGAACAAAAGTTAAAATTAACTTTACACAAATTAAAATCAAAATCATATTCAGTTAAATTTGATCTGGTTGGATATAAAGTTTGTGTGGATAATGCTACCCCATTTCTAATTGCCAGCAAAACGCCCCCACCTCGTCTACCATTTCGACGGTCTGTTCTATGCACAGAATATTCACTTCCGAACAGCTCATTGGCCGATATGGTGTCGTCGAGCCATGTTTCGCTTAGAGCAATTATCGATGGTCGGGCACACAATATACCCTCTTTAAATGTATTTACTTTAGTTTTTAGGCCTCTTACATTTTGATAATAAATCTCGCATGACCGAGGTGCGGAAGTTGTTGAATGATGCTTATTATAAGCGAGTCATGCTGAGGATGGGTGAGGGATTTCAATTGAGTAGTCCGTCATTGATCGCTCCCTCTGCTCCGCATACAGGCGAGCCGGACATGTTGCACTATGGGTCGGGTGGTCATATGGCCGCTTGTGACGGCGGCAGGCAACGCATTTTGGTGAAGCTTCCTTCACGGGGCAGTCCGCACGGTCGTGGCCTGGTTCGGCACAGTAAGAACAGGTGACGTCTTTTGCCGAGCATGATTTGGCCATGTGCCCATATAAGTGGCATTTATTGCACTTGGTTACCCCTAGATAGTTCTGGAGTGGGAAAGAGTCCCACCCCATGTACAGTCTGTCATCTGCAATGAGAGCAGACCACACCGCGGCAGGTACATACGTGATATAATGGCATCTGCCAGTCCTGGGACCCGCCTTGTGGCTGAGGCGTACGGCCTGGTAGGCCTCCTCAGATAGACCCGTTTGCTCTCTTGTAGAGTTGTAAATTGCCTCCCGAAGCTGGGGTTCTGTAGTGGAAGCCGGCATATTAAAAATAATAATGCGAGGCTGCTTTTTTCCTGCAAGTTTAACACTCAGAGCAGTCTCTGAGGTCTCCAGAGCGCTGACGAGACGCTTGGCCTCGTCCTCAGAGCGGGGGTGTACGATAACACCTCCGTTTCTGACGTTTCTAATTTCCGTTATTTGTACCCCAATATCCCTGGGGTTAAGGGACTTCTTGATGAGCTCTCTTGTCGTTTCCGATCGTTTTTCTCCTTCTCCCGTAGGGAAAAAGAGGACTCCAGGCCTTGGTGCTAGCGGCAACAGCGAAGGAAATGCTGACCCGGTGACAGCAGGTGCCGTGAATGGCGCCGCTGCCGGACGCTGCCGCCTTCCTAACGCAGTAGCCCAGGTGGTATCAATAGGGGGGGCAGTGATGGTAGGCTCCTTGTTGATTTGTAATGTGGCAGTTTTGAGAGTTTTCGTCTGCTCTCTTAAATCAGCAATGGCCAGGTTTTGATTTTCAATGCTTAATTGCTTATCACGAAGTTGAATCTGCAGGCCCTTAATCTCGCATTCCTGCGCTACGACTTTTATCTCCAGCTTGGCCATGCACAAATGCACATGATCTCCTATTTATATTATATGGAATTACGTGAAAGCATGCCCTCATAGTAGCAGAGGATATACCTCTCCTAAGCATTCTAAAAAATGGTTAATTTGTGTTTTTGCAGTTCCATTGACGATGTATTTATTTCGGTTTAGGAATAATATTGTTAAGTCATTGACAAAAAAATATTAAGTATTTTTTAACTATAAAATCGATCTGTTTTTCGTATTATCAAATGAGAAACTGGCACTGTTAAAATAGTATAAGTAGGTACCCAATTATATATTATTGTGACTGAATTATAAATGGCATTTTGGTTTTTAATTCCTATTAATAATTTTGATACTTTTGATATGTATATTTTTATTAGAAAATAAAGCTTTATTTGCTATAAACAGATACATAATTAAATTGGACTTATCGACGTTTGAATATTTTTCCATATTATAGTTTTTTGTTTTGAAAGTTATCTAGCATAACATATTCTGTAAAATTGCACATATACCTACTTTCTCTCGTATTTTTGTTAGATTTTGACCGTATGTGAACTTATCAGTTTTTAGTAATATATTCGACATAATCATTCGATTGCGACTCTACATGTAAACACAGTCAGTCGACCTGACATTCAAAACATATAAGGGCTTGTTTACAACGGCTTAGTATTAATTATTGGTACACGTATTAACAGGCCGAATACTAATGCTTTTCACTAGTACCTAATTAGAACTAAGCTCGTGTAAAAAACCTTAACGTACTTATGGGTACATGTATATAAGATGATTATTAATATATTTTAACCCATACGAGTGATGCATTCTACGCTCATATATTTTTGAGATTGTAGGTATTAACTGATTAAATACAATAAGTCTTGCATTATATTAATATCTATGATGGGAGGCATTAAGAGTATAAGTAAAACTTAGGTTAAACTGTGTTAGGTTCATATTAAATTATTCTACATAAAAGTGTATCATCCAAACTGTGGACAGTTCAAAAATTGTAAAAAATCGTGTAGGTGCAACTCTCCTACGTAACTTCTTTTAATGATTGCTATTCTGTTTACTTAAATATATTTTTTTTTATTTTTGCAACAATTCTAAATTAAATTCAAAAATGTAAATACTTTTGTGAAAATTTAACAATTTTCACTTATACTCTTAAGGGCATTTTTCATAGTTATACTCTTTGTACATTTGTAATATTTGTGGACCATCCAAATAAATATTTTAAAAATATTGTCGTACCAGAGGATGCGTTGTTTTATATAATATGTAAAGATTAACATAACGAGAGAATAGTCAACGTATTACTGTACAATGCTCTATTAAAAGTAGTATATATCTATAATATATAAACAAACAGCGCATTTAGGTACTTGAAGATGGCTTTATTTGTAAATGAAATAATACCATATTTTAAAAGTTATACCAAATAGTTAGATAGTTCTGTAAAAGTTATTTATTAAAATAAATAATGTACTAAAAAAATTGACGTAGTTTTATTTTTAAAAAAAGCGATAAATAAGTGTAGGTACTTTGGCGATTGAGTGAAGATATCTTTTTAAAAGCTTGTAAATTGATTATTGGTTCCATAGTAAGTCATTAATTATGTATGATCGCTATAATTAAATATAAACATTAGTTTTGAATGCTTTTGGAGCATAAGTAAGTACTTAATTACTGTGACTTCTAAGAAAACACAAAAAAAAATCAACAAATATCAACCATATACTTCCAATTATTTACGCAACTTCAATTTATTTTCTTCATCTTCTGTTAATATTAACATTATTAATATCCTAATCACAAAATATACCCAAAATCATCTTAAAATTAACTGTTGTGATTTATGAAATATTTACAGCTCATCTATACCTAGAGTTACCATGATTGAATATGTCTGTAGCCCAGTGCTAGAAGACATGAGAAATACTTAGATCGACGAGGAGAAAAGTATTTTCCACATATAAATTATTTTCTCCACACATGTGATTTTTCGAATAAAAAATCAAGATAGTACCTATTTAAAAAAAATCTTAGATAAGCACCTTTTAATACATTATTATTTTTTGAGACCACATTATATAGTATATAGCTACCTGCTCATACTTCCAGGATTCTTTAAAAATAAATCGAGCTCTGAGTTGACGGTTGATATATCTACCTACTTCTAAATAATATTTTTATCATATTCGTCGTATTGTGTAAGTACACTTGAAAATACATAATTATGAACAACCTAAATAAGATAGTTAATATTGTATGATGACCCACCTGACTGCCCCCCCCCAATTTATATAATGGACCAATTGTTACTGCTTCAGCATATCTGGAAGTGGAAGTACATCAGGAATTGGTATACGAAAAAAGTCAAACCAACTTCTAATCAAGTCTTTTATGTCAAAGGGCTGCATGTGCTAACACTGCTAGAGTATACGCTTCAAAGCTTTGCACTCCGGCTCTAGGATGAAAATGATGTAGTATTCTAAAAAAAATATTTTTTACATATATTATTTATTTATTTATTGCTACATAATATATTAATACAAGTGAATATTATTTAATCTAGTTTTATGCGAGGTAATCAGGCAAAGAGGAGTATCAGTGTAGTAAAAAGTGCAAAAAAAGTTATAAACGACTTATCATATCAGATACTCTATCTCTGGCATTATTGAGTGGAATTAAAAGCTTTCTTTTCAATGTCTCCTCACAATACTTTTACATTCGAAATAATCCCCTTCGTCCGCAAAGGTTTAGGCATTTTAATGTTAACAAAACTCCGCGCGATATCGAACGCACATTGAATTACGGGCGCGAGAAATATAGTAGCGGTGTTAGTAAATGCGAGGGGGAGAGTTTTAGTTCCAGAAATGACCGTTGTGACGTATAGGACTCGTTATGGAAGTCGCACTGTAGTTTATACACAGATATAATATATTATAGTCGATTATATAAACATATAACCCAAATTTAGTTAATATACTTATACCAGGCGGCTCTCGTGGTGCAGTGCGTAAGGCGCTTGCCTTCCACCCGAGAGTTCCTGGTCAGGACACACAATATTTATGTGTTTGTCTCAAAACCTGGGTGTTTGTGATAGAGGATCGATCACCCTCCTCTTGAGGGGGATCAGCACAATACTCGCCGGTGTCCATCTGACACCACCGCAGAGATCCGAGGACGTTCCTTACAGGAAGACTGTAAGTGACATTGTGTACAAGACCGCATTTGCGGCATGGCAGGCGAGGTGGACCGCCTCCCCCAAGGGGCGGCACACTTACCGTTTTTTTCCAGACGTATTCTGCAGGCACCAAACTAGAAGACTCCAACCTTCGCACTGGATTAGCCAGTTCCTCACCGGCCATGGCAACTTCGCCGCCAGACTCCACGAGTTTGGCTTGATAGTAGATGGGCCGGGTTGTACCTGCGGGCATGACCACCAAGATGTTGAACACATCCTCTGGGATTGCCCGCTTATGGAATTCGAACGAGCGGAGCTGTTTGCCAGGGTCCGTCCTCACACGGGCCCAATTGGTCATGGAGATCTGGTAGCAACCGAGGCCAACTTTGCGGCATTTGAGAAATTTGCAGCGTCGTATGGGGAGCGGGATAGTCCCGACTCTTCTGTAGACTCATCCATTTCAATTCGTGACACTCAGTATGCGGGTACACAAAGCGCTTAACGTCAGCGGACAGCAGAGCCAGTCCAAAAACAAACATTTTCTTTCTTAACTTTCTTCTTTCAGCACTACGGTGCATGGTTGCAGCATCAGTCCCGTGCGGCTCCGTCTCGGGATGGAATGAGCACTTAAAATCACTTCTTTCAGACACGTTTAAAGCGTCATAGAAAGCGGCCGTGCATATCCACGGTTGTGCATATATGACGGGTGGTGGTGGGCACTTTAACGTATGTTCAAAATTACTAACAACCACCTTGTATGAAAAAGCAAAGACATGGTTATTAATAATTCAAAAAAAAAAAATACCTAAAATATCATAAAAAAACATCCCAATTTCACGATATTATTAACATTATTGAGTATTTCTTGTGTGATAAGTCATTGTACAATCTTAATTGATTATTAATTTATGAAACATGTTACTTTTTCAGTATTCTTTGAAAGGTCAAAAAAAGGTGGACGATTGATAAATTTTAGTGGACAAAAATTCTCCGTTAACAGGACGTCAAAATCAGGAAAAATTTCATGGATTTGCATTCACAGACATGGCTGCAAGGCCAAAGTACATACTATTGGAGACATTATTGTATATCACGTATCTGAACATAACCACATATAAAATATGTCAGATTTACTTGCAAATACATACATTAATAATTGAATGGTATTTTTTTTGTACCCTCCTACAGCTTTCTTTTGTATGATATAATTATATTATTTGTGATATTGCATAATATTTTACTATGATACAATATCGTCTTTTATCAAACGTTATTAAAGTGACGAAGAAAATATACATACCTACTAACACCGTTAAAGGGTGTCATCCCGTAAAGATCTAATTCCATGGAACCCTAAAGAGGCCGGAACCATTATCGGGCAGACTCATAGAAAAATGAGAATCGTCGATTACGAGACGGCAAGCCAAAATAAAGCTGAAAATGTAATTAATAATATTAAAATTTTGTTCCGTATCCGTAATATGTTAAAACGGAGCAGATATGTCACATGATCCGACTCGTTGCTGATTAGCTGAAGTGAGATGCTCTGTGCAATTTTTAGAGACGTGCATTTTTGCACTTGACAGACGAGCCACGTCAACGCTTTAGTGTTTAAAAAAATACAGAGATAGATCGCGCGCTAGCAACAACGTTTGATATATATTTTCCGTTTCGTTATGCATCATGCTATGCAATATGACAATGCAATATGACAATGCAAATTAATGTATTAATTTATGAACTATGTTACTTTTCAGTATTCTTTGAATCGTCGAAAAAGGGGGGACGATTATTAAACTTTAATGGACAAAAATTCTCAGTCAACTGGACATCGAAATCAGGAAAAATTTCATGGAATTGTTCGCACAGGAATGGATGCAGGGCCAGGGTACATACTGTCGGAGATATAATCATATATCACCTCTCTGAACATAACCACTTATAAAAAATGACAAATTTATTCGAAAAGAATTACATACACTATTAATTGAAAGATATTTTTATTTGTACCTTTCTTCGACTGTCTACTGTAACCCAAGTCACTTTTCTTGTCTTCGTCAATCTTCTTACGAGATTTCTTAAGCAAACGAGCATAATAAATTGCACATTGCCAGCACTGTTGCCCGAAAAACAGTGAAACTACGAGTATTTCCCGGCACCGTATCCGGCAATACTGTTGTTGGGCAATGTATGACCCGATATCAGTGCCGGGCAAGTAAGGCCCATGTATTTGTGTGTACATGTGACTTGAGAAAGCAACAATGGCGACATTAAAGTTTCTGGAGCATATATCGTCCTAAATAATTTCATAAACAAATCAAAAATAAAAGTATTTGGATCCGGTCCTACATAAACAAACGTGACACGACGAAAAAGTATAATATCGTCGAATTGGCTGTCACTACTCACTACGGCGTTATTGTTATTGGTAGGGGTAAAGCAGGCCGGCGGCAGGTCAAAAAAAGATGCACATATTATGGAGTAGAGTAAGAAGGAAATATGTTTTTAGGCAGTACTGGCGTATTTTCGATTGTATTTGATATTCGAAATAATATGTCGACCAACTATGCTGCCGCGGCTTTATATATTTAAAAAAAATACAAGAATGTCAAAAAATGACTTGGTGTGTTTGTTAAATTTAATTAGTGCAAAGATAAAGAAAGTAGATACAGTTATAAAGAAGCAATACCGATTACTACAAGACTTCCAATTACTCTTCGACTTTTGGCTACTGGAGACTCATACACAAGTTAAATGTACTTATTCAAGGTATTCAACTCTTCAATTCCTCATATTGCTCCAGATCCAGAAGTTTATGCAGCTTTGACAATTGCCCTTTTCCAATAGTGTGAATAGAAGATTAGTAATAACATCATAATAATAACGACATGACGAAAAAGTATAATATTGTCGATTTAGTTGTCACTGCGATGTTGTTGTTGTTGTTGTTGCTAGGGGTAAGGTAGACCGGCTGCTACGAACATCCAAATTCTCAACCCCCCTTCATACAGTCCACAAAAAGCGCAACTAGTAAGTAATTCGAAAACCATTTTTAAGTTCTGTATCCAAGTTGACTTTGTGATTGAATGTCCCTTTTATTTATTTAAAATAATATTACATAATATTATATCTTTCGGGTTTTCGACCCAAATCCATCCCGTTTAAAGTGGTAAAAACTAAAATAGTTTTGTCGGCGGTACTCTGGTGTTTTTATTTTGTGTTACTGTCGAACAAGATCTTATAGTCAACGTGTTAAAACTGCGAACTACCAAGCCCCTCCTATTTAGTTAATCGCACTTCCACTCCAGCGACGTCCGTTTATTGCCTAGATCTTCTCGTCAGACCGTAAGAAGTAATTTAATGTTTAATGAATTTATTACAGTTGATACACGGTACACCACCACAACGCGTGGGTGTCGCAGAATGGTGGTGAATGGATACTCATACACAAAGCAGATGGCATATTCCAATGGAAAACACAGATGGCGTTGCTCTTTCAGACACAGAGGTTGCAATGCTGCGTTTCTGACCTACGATGGAGTGATCATCAATACATTTGGCGAACACAACCATACACCACCTCCGTATTTCTGAGCATATAATATACATATTGCCTACACAGCACATTATGGAGTTCCATTACATAAGATTTATTAACAGACGTTTTACTAGCCATTCGCCCAACGTATTACGTCCTTGCAATGGATCAAAAATACACACGCAATTTTTTTTTTTTGACCGACTGGGTGTTTCAGTCCAGCCTTATAAGGCGGCTCTCGTGGTGCAGTGGGTAAGGCGCTGGCCTTCCGTCCGAGAGTTCTGGGTTCGATTCCCGGTGAGGACACAATATTTATGTGTTTTTCTTAAAGCCTGGGTGTTTGTGATTGTCCAAAATCACTAACAACCACCTTGTACGAAAAAGCAAGGACATGGTTATTAATAATTCAAAAATAAAAAAAATCCAACCTTATATACGAGGGTGGGTCAATAATTCCTTAGAAAAAAGCATTAAAACAGGTTTTATTTTTGTATTTTTTTTTTATTTCTCAACATAATTTCCTTGGAGCTCAATACACTTGGTTAGACGTTTCTCAATTTTTTTTAAACCGTCAGAAAAATAAGTTTTCGGAAGGTCCTCAAAATAAGCATTTGTCCGATCGATGACTTCTTCATTTGAAAAAAAACGTTGTCCACTTAGCCATTTTTTTAAGTTTGGGAAAAGGAAAAAGTCACTGGGGGCTAAATCTGGCGAATACGGTGGGTGGTCGACCAATTCGAACTTCAATTCTTAAATTTTAGTCATTGATCGTAAACATGTGTGAACACGGGCATTGTCCTGATGAAAGAGGATTTTTTTCCTGTTTAAATGAGGCCGTTTTTCTTCAATTTTGTTTTTTAGCTGGTCCAATAAAGATGCATAATAATCCCCTGTTATTGTTTTTCCTTTTTCCAAATAGTCAACGAAAATAATTTCACGTGCATCCCAAAATACAGTAGCCATAACCTTACCAGCTGATTTTACGGTTTTCGCCTTCTTTGGACATGGTTTGCCTTCGCAATTCACTGCTTTGACTGTTCTTTCGTCTCGGGAGTATAGTGGTGTATCCATGTTTCATCTACAGTCACAAAGCGACGAAAAAATTCATCCGGATTGCGTTGCATGAGCGACAACAGGGCTTTAGAGGCCACCACCCTACTGCGTTTATTGTCGACTGTGAGCAAACGCGGCACCCATCTTGCAGAAATATTTTTCATGCCCAATTTGTCATGTAAAATAGAAATGACGCTACCTTTTGAGATCCCTGTAACCTCAATTATCTCACTCAACTTTAATCTTCGGTCACTTAACACCATATCGTGGATTTTATTGATCATTTCTGGTGTAGTCACCTCTACAGGACGTCCTGAGCGTGGTTCATCCTTTGTTGATGTACGACCACGTTTAAATTCATTTAACCAGTTATAAATAGTTGCAAGTGAAGGAGCAGATATGCCGTGAACTAAATCCAACTCATTTTTTATTTCCTTTGCTGTTAACCCTTTTATATTAAAATGTTTAATAACAACTCTAAACTCAATTTTCTCCATTTTCCATTTTTCCATTTTCCACAAGCAATTTTTTTTTTAAATGTACGAGAAACACACAACAACCCGGCCAATCTGATTGAAACTTCACAGCATACTGAATCGGTAGTGCCGCTGCATGAAAACAAACCGCTTGCAGTACTAGTCGCGCCACCTGTCGGCTTTTCTAAGGACTTATTGACCCACCCTCGTATTTTGTCTATTCGGATTTATTCATCTTATATCTTCTCAAAAGTGATGACCAATCCGTGATGAAGTTACAAATATTTTTTCGGTAGGGGAGTTAATATTTAATATCATAATGTATTGTATGCCTTTTCGTTTGGCAATCTCGAATAGTCTATAAATTTTTACAAATCTTATATTTTTATAGTTTATTGGCATGGGGCATACATAATATATCGCACCCTCGCAACTAAACTGCCACAATCCAAAGAAAACGTCGAACAGAAAATCAGCTTTGAAGTTTTTACCTTTTGCATTTTTGTACTGTGTTTTTGAAATATGTTTAGATATTGACTAGTTTTGACTTGAATTTGATGACTTAGAGATATGAAATTTTCGGTACATATACCTACTATGAACGATAGACAATGAAACGTAGTAATTAACTCAAAACACGCAAATTTGGACTTGTGGCGGTTTAGTTGCGAGGGTGCGATATATATATGAAAATGTAGACGTAAACTAGTATTAAAGCTAACGGTTTAAATTAGCTGCAAGTCATTTCGCATTGCAGAATAATTTGTAAGTACCTACTAAAATTTACAATTAGCCAGGGCCGCACTTAGATAAAGACATGTTACATTAGTGTGGACGATTTTTTTCATTATATAAATCTGTATATCCCAACCATATTCGAAAACTATTACAAATGCAAATGTGTTACTTTAATTTTTTTTTAATTTGACAATTGTCCAATTACAATTATTATAAGTTCTGACCCAGAGCATATAGATATCCAAGTAAGTTAAGAAATAAACCAAAGAATAATGATATACTCGTACGTAGCTGTTATTCCTTTTCATTAATAACATACTTGCAAGTCTTAATTTAAATATATAATACCAGAATCTTAATAATATAATATATAATCAGAACCGGCTTCATCTGCTTAACATGACATTCTAAACTGACGAAACTCCTGTTAAATAGATGAAACCAGCCATTACCGTTATTAAATTGTTTGAAACTAGGTAGAAAACTTATCTAAGGATGTACAAAAATATATCTAAATTCTTGTTAATTAATGTTGGCTTTACTTCATCTTATGTAAAATAATATAATATAAAAGTGTATAACGTCCAAGGCTGATTATATTCAGGCCGGGGCACGAAGAAGTGAATTTCACACTTAGTGCTAGTAAAGTTGTTGCTTATTCTTCGAATGTGATATATGGTAAACTGTTTGTAGAAAATGGTAATATATTAATTAATTTCCACGAAGCATTCTTCATTTACTGCGAACAGGTTACCGCATTGAATTCGAAGATAATCAATAACTAGCACTACCACCATAACTAACAATTAGGTGCCCCGGCCTGACTATAATCGGCTTTGCCTAATCACCCTGTCAAATTAATATCTAGTCTTTTTTTTCCCCACTGCCAAGGAAAATGTCTTTCGTGCCTAAGTAAAAGTATTGTTTCCACGATTAATAATTAATTGATAAAGTTATACAAATTACCAGAATGTCTTAACCATTCAATAAATCTTTTTCGTGCTTTACAAAATTGTCACCTTTATTTTAAGGAAAAACCACAATATACATTATGATTATACAATATGTACGTATAATTGAAATAATATCTATTTTTCAGTGCGCGAACAGCAATGTTTTTTTTAATATATTTCGTTCATTTGACATCGAGTTAAAAAATTTGAACCATGCCAAAGACTCGTTCGCATTTCAGGTTAATTTTTGGAAAATGTAAAATTATATGTATGATAACTGATAAGTGTTACAATATATTATGTTTTATTTTCATTTATATAATGTCTTTTCAATAATTGAAATTTAGCTTCATTAAAGTTTCTAATTTACTAGTCAATGTGTGTATTATTTTAGAATGCAGGTGAAATGGTTTAAAGACTATATTTGAGGTGTGTAGCGAATTTTAAATCAACGAAAAGAAAAATACCCAAGTATAATTATGATAAAGAAAAACAGCGTGATTGAGCTGCTTTCTATTGCAACACATGTGCTAGCAACCTTGTTAAGATAGTAAGTATACCAGCAGGGTTATTTTAATATACATATCACTTAGCTACAAAATAAATAAAAAACAGATACATATTATGTCGTATCCGACAGTTAATTATCCCGGGATATGAAATGTCACGCGTGATCTTTTTTAGCGCGGGTCGAGGGATGATAATATTGTCATTGTTGGAAATAATTCGTGGCCCACCCGATACCGCCACCCAAATTTTTGTTAAGGTCACATGATACTTTTATCTTCTCAGACCGTAAATTGAACGTAGTTATGGAGAATGTTGCCAGTCCACAATAATGTAGAGCTGAGATAATGGCACTTTAGTAACAACATGATTATTAAAAATGTATGTAAAAATGTAAAATGTCAAATTGTAAATAGTATTTTATTTTAAAAAAAAAAAATTTGCGGCTTGGCTATTTTCAGCAAAATGTAGAGAAAACCTTCTCGCATCTGATCTATATTAAATCTCATTTTTTATTTTTTGTGGACTGGCTACTTTCTGCATGACTATGTGGACATTGGAATTCATATTTAAACAATAATTGGAATCAATTAATTTTGCTACTGTACAGGGCAGGAATGCTTCGCCGCCCATTCCATGATGTATTAAATTAAATGCACAAAAAAATTCTTCCTTTTTTTAAATAATAAAAATAAAAACCACGTGTTTCGCCTTTCGATTTTAATTTTTCTCCACGGATTAAGGTAAACTTTGCATGTTTTGGATTCGAGTATAATTTATTTGGTGTCCGTTTGTTTGACTTTTACGTCAGAATTATTTTATTTTGACATACAGTGCGCCTGGAAACAGTTTTGTATTTTAATATTGAAAAAAGTAGGTAAGAACTATTGTATATCAGTCAACGAAACGACTTCGTGCAAAGCCGGTCTAGTACCTTATATAATATATTATGTTTGCGCCAATCCTTATGAAACAATCACAAACCATGTCCAAATTTATGTAATCCTAGGAGAATTTAATTGAGTGTCGATCTGACCACAAAACCAACAACAACAAACAGTTAAATCAATAAACGCCATACCTACAGGCTGACCGCGCACGTGTGTATAGACCGTAGTCCAAAGCCACACGTGAGTGACTTGGAGCTAAGAGGACTTCTTCTGCTCACCATCAACAAGATTAGTGCCGGAGTTCTCCAGTTACTCCTACCCATCCCAACGCTATATAGGTCGGTTACCGAAAGTTGAGGCGATCAGAAATACGAAAGATTGTGTGTATTGTATTTTTGAAGAATACAGTATTCTTTTAGAGGCTGTTCCTTTTTTGATTAGTTCGATTTTTTTTCCTAAATCAAAACAAAGAATCTCCTTTTTTAAAAGTCGATTTAAAATTTTTAAACATCATGTTTGTAAACAATGCGTCTGTGTGACTATTCTGGTCGCCTTCACTTTCGGTAACATTCCACTTTAGTTATCCCCACATATAAATATATATTTTTATTAAAAAAAATAATGAATAGTAACATGTATTACTAACTTTTTTTACAGGATGTTACATTGTTAATTCGAGAGGAAATGCAACTTTGGTATTTGAAGGCTTCAAATATTCAAAAAACGTTGTCCATAGTAATAAGACATATTGGAGATGCGCCAAGAAACAGGGTTGTAAAGCGAAACTCCACACGATTGAACAAGATATAGTATTCGTATCCCCATGCAAGCATACTTGTAAAAATACATCTTATCAATCGGTACTAACAGACCCTGATTTCATGTTTTTAAACAGTACACCGACTACACATATTCTTTCATAACTTATAAAGTAACATAGGGCTGGATGCAGAGATATCACCGTTAAATGAATCTAACTTAAGTTAGATTCTTAGTCACAATTATGTAAATACGTGAAGGCGTGTAAAGACGTCACTAAATATGGGCGGAAATGAAAAATACAAGCGGCAGATGTCAAAATGGTCAAGTAAGGTAGTGAGGTTAAACTGGTCATTTTTAAAATGTAATGCTAATTGGAATGAAAATTCTAAAGAACATAATATTTTTCTCTCTTTAGTTATTTCATATTATGTAAGCAAGTTAAAGAATATTTTTTGGACTTTAACATTTATTGCAAAAGTCACCTGAATTTATATAGTATACTTATACAAAGTAAGCTGTGCTTTTCAATAATTATTCGTTTATGATCAAAATAGTGCCGAATGAGGTTTACTGCGCAGGGGGTTGGATTAACTGGCTCTGCCATGCATAGAATAGATATATTTATTAATTATTTAAGCATTATAAAATAATTGTGTGTGTGTTTTTATTGTAGATTATCAAACTGCCTCAACTTAAAACCCGCATCACGTCATTTTTTGACAATTACTGTGTTTTATTTACTAAAAGTACTACTATAAGGTAGAATCTAAATATGCTCAGTTAACCTAGCCATGAGGTCTAGTTAACCTCTTTATGTGGTAAACTGGGCACATTTTCCCCTTTCAACTAAATATTTTAGATTTTGGACTAACCTCTTTTAAATAACTTCATTGTAGATTAGATCAATTAATATACTTAGCTAAAAAGCCCAGTTAACCACACTCCACCCTATACTGAATTCTGTATACGATAAATTAATTATTTTGGCACCGCCCATTTGTGTCTCAATTATGTCGCTATTTAATCGTTTCCCTAGTCACTAATAATTAAGCAAAATTAAAGTTATTTATTTAAAAACAAAAAAAATGTGTATAATATAAAAACATTATAATATGTAAATAGAACTGGTTATGGGCAAGTTAAATAAAAATATAAATCAAATAATATCCTCAGAAGAGAGAAAAAAAACTAATAATGTGAAACAATCAAATTACAAAAACAAAATACACACCATATTACTGAAAATGTCTATAGTAGAGATTTTACGTAGATATATGATCATCGCATAAAATGATGTAGGTAACAAAATAAATGTGTATAAGTAATACAATTTACATTACTGCTCAACAGTAGTTTTTCTCTATAGCTGTTTATTTATTTATGTATGTATTTATTTATTATTTTTTTATTTTGTTATCCCCCCCCTACCAGTGTCTCTATTTAATATTTACCCCGTTCAGATTACGATTAAATATATTATGCCACCGCCATCTTTAGAATAATAAAGCCTGAGCATAACTTTTTGCACAAGCAACGAGCGGTCCACTGCCATAGTATTTATTGATAACTTACTTGCAAGCAGAGTTTGGTATTTTATAATGACTGAAGAGTATAAATAAGTTATTAGATATTGTCGTTTAGAATCGACTGTCATATTGACAACGTCCTAATGTATTATGATATTATTATACACAGAAGAAGCTTACTTACTTTTATCGTCACTTCCAATTATTAATAACACATAACCACTAAATCAGATGAACTCAAAGGTCTCCAAGATATGTTAAAATAATCTGAAAGAAATCTGAAACTAACTAACAAGTGAACACGACAGACGCGTCAGTATGAGCACTCTACAGACGATGACAGGCAATGACAGGTCATCCATAGACAACGGAAGGGGCGAAAAGTAGGACCAGTCGTGTAATGTATCGGCTTCCTTCTTCAGTGGGCAATGATTATGCACATTGGGTTGTTTATTAATATTCTAAAAAATCTGATCAACATCTAAAAGGGCCATATAAACAAGGTTTTAGCTCTCTACCCATTGTCCAAATATCCTAGATAATAGATTGACGACCTTTTTGCCATGGATGGCACAGTGCAGTGATTAAAACTTTTCAAGAGTAGGAAATATAGTAATATGGAATTATTATAATCTTAAAAATATGTAGTAGGTACGTATCTATATCGAGTAGGCACGTTTTAAAAAAAATGTATATACCTACTAAAGGAAACTGCGCCGCGAGCGATTTTTTTTTGTACGTGGAATAAATTTGTAAGAAAATAAAATGTCCACGGAAGAAGACTCTTGGAATACATAAAATAAAATGGCAGGTGACCCAATTGAATGCATGTCTCAATATAATTATTTAGGTACATTGCCCAATGACAAATGAGAAGTCTCAAGAAATAAAAACAATAATACAAATAAGGCGCCTCCTTAGCATAGCAATAGAAACCTAAACCGACAACTGACACGCATATGGTTCGTACGTCCTCTCAATTCTTGTCAATGGCATAAAGGCATGGATGACCACCATACACCATTGATAAGTGAGGCTTTGAGTCAAGACTGATAGGTACAGTATTCCCCAAATCATTTATTCAAGGAAAGCTCAACGGCATTCGTTGCAGAGGAAGACGCCGCATTACATGACTTAAGAACCTCCGTGATTAGCATAGGTGCAGGTCCATCGAATTGTTCTGTGTAGTAGACGATGAGGCAGATATTTTCCTAATGCTGGCGGACCATCGATAAGTTTCAGCTAGGGATTGCAATACCGGTATTTCAAAACCTGCATCCCAGTATATTTCGATAGCGAAATACCGGTTTTAAAAATCAGACAATACCGATATATTCGGTATTGAAAGTGGAAACAGAATGTATTAATTAACATAAAAGGTTTAACAAGTAATCTTTTGTCGGGTTACGCAATGTCTGACCAGCAATGACATATGCAGATTTTCGAAATACATTTTTTGCATTATAGGTAGGTACAGGGAACTCAGAAATAATAGGAACTGAAATACCTAACGAGTAAGGCGATAGCAGGTAACCGACTCGAGTAAGGAAGAACCCGGGTTAAATTTACACACGTGTCAAGAATACGTTGTACGTCAAATACTGAAAACTGCTCTCGGTTTATGGATTTACGCTCATTTAATGTTAGTGTATTACACACACGTGCTTCATTTTCGTAGGACACTCACACATTCAAAAACCCTGCATCAACATGCGGCGTATCGGTATTCTATTTATTATCTGTTCTGTGGGTTGGTATGTACTTCCCTAATCTAAGATGTATCTACATATTTTCGCCAGTCGCTCACGGGTGTTAAAAGTGGCAGGTGTATTTTTAGATGAATCTGAAATCGCGGTTTTAAAAATAAATAAATATTGTGTTTGGTTTTACTTCTTACGGGATAAAAGTAAAGACATTTATAATGTGTTCAACGTGCAACAAACTAATACAACATAAGGTGGAATTACCAGTGACATACATACGCATCTAAGAACACTTCATAATATAAATTTATTGAAAGATCCTTCGAAGAAGAAAGTACTAATGGTTCAACTACTAGGTATTTGTAAATATCAGCATCTCTATCATACCTTTACCTATTTTAAACTTGTACATGTATGTACATAATTATTATGCTATATATTTTTGCTATAAAATATTATTATTTTAAAGAGATTTATATATATATATATATATTTATTGGTGGATACTTCTGTGTTTTCCATATATTTAACGAATACTGGTATTAGTATTTTCATTCGGTATTGCAATCCCTAGTGTCAGCTTCGGTAAATTATTATTTACTTATGTTGTTTTTTTTTTTGTAGGAGTTTTTGTGGATACGGCGAAAGGTTCAACCTTCATTAAGCTTGGCAAATATAGTTTTGGTGTCCACTATGTGTCAGGATTAAAAACAAGATGGAGATGTGTTGGTGAGAGAAAATATCGATGTAAAGCATGTCTTTATACCGTTGATCAAACGATAATTAAAGCATTGCATGACCATAATCATTAGTAACAACGAAATAAAAATGTCATTGTCGTTCTAAAATACAATTGACGAAATGCCACCATAAATAATTAAACAATAATACGTCTCTATAAATCTTCTGCTAAATTTATTTTACGTACGACATTAGTTAGGTTACAAGTATGAGATATACCAGAATACTTTATAAACGGCAGAAAGGCCCGTTTCACACGGAACACCTGTGTCTAGACACCGAAGTATCCAGCCACTCGACACTGCAGTGGCTATTGCAGCCACCGAACAGCTAATTTGTTTCTGACGTCAGAGCCAAAGTTAAATGTCCATGTTTTTGCACGAGTCACATTTCCGTTATTGTTTTATTTATATGAACACCCCAGTAGCGAACGAGTCATTCAATGAGTTAACTCAACTCAACTTAAATTAGGTTTAAAAAAAAAATATTCATATTTTTTTGAAAAGCTTCGAATATCACTAAAACACATAAAAAGTCCACAAGCTATCTTCCGGCAACCCGTGTGTCACTGCCACAGAACAAAAGTTAGGTACCTACATATTTGAAAAGGGGAATATACATATTGGCATAATTCAAAAGACCATTTCAGAAACGAAGTTAATAATAATGGAAAAGTGCTACCGTGTTGGTATAATTATCTATAAAATAATAACATGCCTTTACCTAAATGTTCGGCCAGTGAGTCATTTTGAGGAGGTTACCAAACGCTTCAGTCACTGTTAGCTTAAGGTAGAAAAGAAAGCGGGAAACGGTGATGAGTGGATATTGTCGTCACTTGCCGCTTACCTGGGCTACAATTTTGAAATTAAATTCCTAAAAAATGTACCATGTTGTACCGTCTTTTCAAAAAATAAATAGGTTCCTCTTGGCCTTAAGTTATTTGTTATTGAATTTGGCACCCCCCAGCTATTAAAGTATGTATCCATTATACTGAAGTAATTAAAGATTTATAGAATAGTGGCAAATGGTACCTAGCTACGTTGAATTACGACCATTTTAAAGGGTGACACGCAAGTAGATCTCCTCGAGTTCCTGTTATAATAACTAGGGAGCGGATTTATATACAACAAAAAACATGATTATATGCATGCACATATGCACTTTAAATCATTAAAATATGCAGTAAAAACTTACATTTTTAAGGAAAAAATTGTAAATTTCCATTTCACCCAATATTACTGATAAAAAATCGAATAACAAATTAATAATCTTAATCAATAATTTATAGTAAATCAATTATAATTTTTAAAATAGTTTGTTTACAAGTACAAATAATTGAATAAGAAATGCAATGTTAACTATACCAACTTAGAAAAACAAAAACGACACACTTAACTAAGTACTATTCCTAAATATTACATATTTACTGATTTTTTCTCCGAAAAAAAGTTACAATATTGTGCTCTGGCATTAAAATTTTCCGCAGATCTGTCAGTATTTTGTTTATATGCGGAAAATGACCTCTCAGCGTCCACAGAGGTGATTGCGCAAAATTTAATTAAAGGTGCCCGAGTTGACTTCACCTTTTCTGATAAATCCATAGCTCGGGGTTGCCATTAAAAATGCAAATGCATCTAAACTATCTACCTACCTAATTTAGTAATATTTCAATAAAATAATTAAAAAAAAAAACTAAAATTATAAATGAAAAAGCCCTAAAATATGCATTTATTTATGAAATATGTACTAATGTCTCAAATATGCTCTAACGTCTCAAATATACAATAAAATCTTATTTTTGGGTTCTGCGTCTTTCAAAACGGATTTCTGTGCAACTCTCATAGCTATGCTTACACCCTAACAAAACATGCACTAGCATATAAATCCGAGCCCTAATAATAACCGACAACTGGAGTAGAGATACGTAATATAATTTGAATGCTGGATTGACAATCCAAAATATGGCGGTCGAAAACTCACTTGTTTTGTGGTAAAAACTTACGTATGATTTTTGTTTTGTGTAACGAACTACCTACTTCTAAAGAGATTTAATTTATTGAATTGTGAACATATTTAATTAAAGCAAGAACTAATGTTTTTTGATTTTTTATAACTAATGTTAAGTACGATTTCCTACACATTGTAAAATAGCAACATTATTTCCATTAAAATGCAAATGCATCTAAACTATCTACCTACCTAATTTAGTAATATTTCAATAAAATAATTAAAAAAAAAGCTAAAATTATAAATGAAAAAGCCCTAAAATATGCATTTATTTATGAAATATGTACTAATGTCTCAAATATGCTCTAACGTCTCAAATATACAATAAAATCTTATTTTTGGGTTCTGCGACTTTCAAAACTGATTTCTGTGCAACTCTCATAGCTGTGCATACACCCTAACAAAACATGCACTAGCATATAAATCCGAGCCCTAATAATAACCGACAACTGGAGTAGAGATACGTAATATAATTTGAATGCTGGATTGACAATCCAAAATATGGCGGTCGAAAACTCACTTGTTTTGTGGTAAAAACTTACGTATGATTTTTGTTTTGTGTAACGAACTACCTACTTCTAAAGAGATTTAATTTATTGAATTGTGAACATATTTAATTAAAGCAAGAACTAATGTTTTTTGATTTTTTATAACTAATGTTAAGTACGATTTCCTACACATTGTAAAATAGCAACATTATTTTGCTAATACGAAACAATTAATAAAATATATGTAGGTACTACATGCCGCCTATAAAAGAACATTTTGATATAATTTTTGTGTTAATATTATGTATCATTGTAATTAAAAGTCAATAAAGCTTCATCATTATCAAATAGTTGTTTTGTTTATTTACCACGGCCCCCAAAATCAGAAAAAAAAATCCAAGGCTCCCCCCCCCAAAAATATTAAATAAAAAAAAATATTGATCGCTCTAACTATTTCAGTGATTATGTATATGTAATGCGTAGGTATTATTAATAATGTCCAATTAATCACTTGGTTAATAACAGTTACACGTAAAATCTTACATGTTTTCACCAATCGAATTAACTTGATAATGATATTGTATTCTTGTAGGATTGTTTGTGAATACGCCGAGAGGTTCAACCATCATAAAGTATAAACAATTTACTTTTCGTGTCCACTCTTTATCAGGCATAAAAACACGATGGAGATGTTCTGGTGCAGGTAAATATGGTTGTAAAGCATGTCTTTATTCCATTGACGACAAGGTAGTTAGAGCTATACATGACCACAATCATGAATGACTAAAAAAAAATGCCATTATCGGCCTAAAATATATATAAATTTAGTTTAATGTTCATCGTTTGCGAAAGACAATCATACTTACATACACATATTCTGTACTGTACTGTAAGTACACAATTTTATAAATTTAGCATTAATACATAAAACTACGAATTAGGTATTCGAAACATTCTATATGATGTTTGAAAAACCTTATTACTACTGCATTTAAAAAATAAAGATAACTATAAAATAAAATAAAAAAAAAACAGTTTTATTTTATACGTATTGATCAATTAAAATATTTAAAAATATAAATTATCAGGAAATTGTATTAAATTGCATCTTTCGTATTCTGTCGATGGTAGATAGATATACCCTGAGCTGTCTTTTTTTCTCTCGTTATTTGGAAGCAATTGAGCTCTTCTCTGAATGGAAGGCTATTCTGCTTTACAATGGTTTACAAAAGTATACATACACTTTTTTAACTACAGCCATAAATAGTTACATTATTAATAATACAGAATTACATTTTTGTTACACTATACATTAGACATTTACGTTATATTTTTTGAGAAATTCATGTACAATTTTCATAACTGAAGTATTTGGTTTTGCCAGGAACGAATTAATCGTGAATGGAGGGAGGGAACCTGAATTTTCTCAATTTATTCATTAACACCTCTCTCTCCTGGTCAGACAATGTGGTTAAGATCTTGAGTGGGATGCCCACACTGACACTGAGGGTTATCTACCACTTTAATTTTGTACAATGATTCGTTGAGACTATAATGCCCTGTCCTGCTTCTAGCTATTGTCACTATTACATCCCCTGAGCTGTCTTACGGGAAAGAAGCGGCCATATTGCATTGAGACAAAAATACGCGTTGGTCGTGGAGCATCGCATGTTCCAATTGTATTAGATTCAATAAGAATATTGATTGGTATCAAATAATATTCGGTGTCATTATTATCAGATATTTGATAAATTACATGATATGATTGTATCTATAATTTACTTACCTACCTATTTTTCTGGCTTTCCTCCTCATTATTGTTTTCGAGAACCGTTTTCATAATATTTTTTATGTACATGATACATATTTTTCTTGTAAATATTATTGTATTTTTTAAAGTAAATAAAGTTTTATTCCTAATCAGTAGTTGTTGTTTTTGGCGCATCGTATTGCCGGCAATAATGGCAATGATAAGATTGGTCAGCAGGTCGCTGTGCCACGTGTATGTCCTGGAGGTACTCAGGTAGTGGACGATGAATCAGATACGAACTGGAATAACTAAAACCTAAAACAATATGAAGACATGGGGATACTCTGATGATCCTTCAAACTGCGAGTGTGGCGCCTCGGAAACTGTGAAATATGATGTGGTGGTCTGTATGCTTTTTGCAACCGATGCACCATCGATGACATGTTGAAACCAATGACGTGGTCATCACCATGGCCCTCACATCTTGTCACGGCCCCCAGGCTATGACCTTTAGTGGTCCCCCTCTACCAATTGATAAGGCTGTGTTTTTCTTCAGCAGCGTTTCTCAACGGGTATTCCGGGGAACTCCAGGAACTATAATATAATCAAAAATCAAAGAATACATATATACCTAGTACACGTCGCTTCGTATATTTAAATATTAATATACGTGATATAAAATAGTAAAGCAGGCTACTTTGTTTATATAATGAATTGAATAGGAAAATGTTACTTTTATCGGAATTTAACAGTAGCTGACGACATCCTAGGGCCTAGGGCAGGTCTGGGTAAATTACAGCCCGCCAAGTATATCTGTGGGGCCCGCGAGTTTTAATCGTATTTCTGAAAAAGTTTATCCTTTTCTTCATTTTAAAACCTTCTTAAAAATACAATTAAATAATAAAATACAAGGACGGGGATATTGTTATGTTTAAAATAAACATCACCTACAATATTAATTAATTCAACTGGTCACACCACACAGACTTGTCTTTGAACGAGCTATCTTCGCGAGTCTGTGGACTAATTTGGCGCTGTTCGAATTTCCGGAGCAACGTCAGGTCGCGTGGTGTGAGAGAAAGAACTTGTCTTTTTTGATTTTGTCTGCCGACCAGAACAGTCGTGCTCCGTTTGGATTTACCCAATATTAACCATGGCCGTCACCTAACGGAGCACGATGCAGCCGCCGTGTCAGGAGTCTCTGATCGTTCCAATTTTGGTATTTTAAAACTATTATTTGATTCACCATTCTTCCAATGTTTCTTTTCAAACTTAGCTGCTTGTATTTAAAGTTAGTATTTCAAATTTCAGTATCGAGCAGCTTAATAACTTTTTAATGTATTTCTAAATTCTTGCTTTTGCGATAATATAGTTTCTGTCAAGTATAAATCACTCTTTTATTTATTGTTCCCAATTCTATATTCCACACTGTTAAATATTTATTAACTTTCACGGTCGTAAGATCGTGTGGCGTCCAGAAATTTATTATGTACATCCTAAACCCTGGATTGCACGAGCCTTCAGCCGTGTAAATCCCTTTTTTTAAATTCAAATTATAGTTGTCAGTTGCGAGATTTCTGACGGATTGCGGAGTTTCGGCTTGAAAAAGATCAGGTAACTTCACGGCCCTTGTCTCTTGTGTCTCATGCTCATACTATTAACTACTTTTAATTTATCTTACTTCATTATTAGAAACCCTTTTATTTTGTAATTGTGACGTCAAAGATCACAATTACAAAATATTTTTACAACACTGGCACATACATGAATTGCACCGTCGAGAAGAAATCTGCAAATTGTACACCTCTTTTAATTCAGCCAAATTCAAACAACTTAGAGATTCGGCTTGAAAAATGTTGGATTATTTTTGGATCACCTACATGTGACATATTTGTGTGAATAAACATTTTCAATTATGAATATCAATAAAAAGTCTATACGATCAAGCATCACCGATGAACATTTACAAGCAGTTTTAAAAATACACCTGAAATTAAAAAAACCAAAAAGTTTCATTCTTCTCATTAAATTGTCGGCTATTTGAGAATCATTTTTTTTTTTTATGTTGAAATTCCTTTTTCATGATAATAAATAGTATGTGTCTAAAAATAGTATTTTACTTGCGGCCCGCCATTCATTTTCTATTCCTAATGTGGTCCTTCATCCAAAAAGTTTGCTCGACCTGACTAGACGATACCATATTTAATTAAGAGAAAAACCTTATACAAGAAATGAAAATATAAATAATATTAAATTCTACAGATTTAAAAAAAGGGTTTTTTCGATAGCTATTTCGGCTGTAACACCATTTTCAAGAGTAGTCACAAATATGTAGTTGTAAATACTCGTAGAATCAAAATTTTAATTAACGACGTAATAAGGCTAGGTATAAGAAAATACTGACACTTTATAATATTTACGAAAATTGTAAATATATTCAAATTACTCTGCGGCCCACCAAAATTCTCTCACGGACCACTGGTGGTCGTTAAAGTTACTTTATATTTTCGATATACATATTGTGAACGTCTTAAAGTTCATAATCATTTATAATCAAAGAAATAGTATTAAAACATTATGAAAAAACAACGAAATATATACAAGATTAGAAAAACAGTATAAGAGTAAATACAGAAAATATAAAGTAAATATAAGTAATATAAAGTATACCGAAGGAGCTAAGACCCCATTTCAAAATTTATAAAACAACGCCCACCTATACTGCACTTCCAAGGAAGAAGGCAGTAATTCGCAAAAATTGTTAAATTGAGTTAAGAATGCCATCCGTTAGGTAATTTTGAAACCAAAATACCACTAATCACGATCACTAAAATACTGTTAAAATCCTCAATGAAAAAATGGCGTGCCCGGAAACTTGTAGGTATACTGTTCGCCGTATCACACTTCACCGTAAAATGTTGTATCTGAAATATATGGCCGTATATTAAAGACAGTCTAACCTCTTTGGGTCGTATAGTACCTACTTGACATCAAATTCATGTGTAAATAAAACACGGTTGTTCTTGTCAGTTTACACTCTACAGGAAGCCAGCAGCAAACAAATTTTGAAAATAGACGATATACCGGTTTATTTGTTAGGCAAGGTTAGGTTGGGTTAGGTTTTCATTCTTGAATTCATGAATTTTGCCAAAATCAGCTGTGAAAATTAAATTAATGTTCATATCGAATCTAATAAAATTGGAGACCGTATGGTATACGGTCATCTCTTTCCGAAAGAAAGTTCACGGTCGACTGTGCCACGGTGAAATGTTTTACTTACAATTTACATGTAACCAAAAAATGCACATCTGCTAAAATAATACACATTTCTCAGGAAGAAGGCAGTCATTGTACCTATTTATTGCAGTTTTTATTACTTTGTTTGTATTTTAACATCCTACTAATTAAAAATATCACCTTTTTTATTAATTCACAGTACCTACCTAGTAAAATTTGAAAAAAAAACACATTATGTCATTTATCTCAAAAGTGTGTGAGAGCTACTGCCTTCTTCCTTGGAAAGGCAGAATAGTCATCCTCACCTAGGTGGAATATATCAACATCCGAAGCGATTTGGTTGAACAGAGTTGATATTTACATATTTTATTATAATGTTAACCAAAGTCGCATTCTATGCATGTTTTCATCAAAACTGAATCTTTTTTTCGTAGGGATTTTTACGACTACTCGGAGAGGTGCGACCATTATACAATATGACAAATTCGCATTTCATTTTCACTCTATATCGGGCATGAAAACACGATGGAGATGTGCCGGTACAGGAAAACATGGATGTAAAGCATTTCTTTATACCATTGATAAAAAGATACTCAAGGCGTCACATGACCACAACCATGAGTGACTCCGAAATAAAAAAAATGCCATTATCGTACAAAAATTTAGCTAATATTATTAATTTAAATTAAACACAATTCTATAGTACTAATTTTACTTTATATTAAATATTAAAGCCATCATTATTAAACAATTGTTTTATTTTTATATCAATGATAGTAAGTTCTCTTACACATTTCATTTTATTTAATATGAATTTGAAATGATTTAAATTATTTAATAAACTATTTTTTTTCATTCAACGAATAAGACACAAGATTTCAGAATGTAACATTCTATATGTTGAATATACATCATTTGAAAACATCTCATTACACACTAGAAAAAATCATTTTTTAGAATTTCATTTGATGTGACAACTACTAGTTAAAATCGTCGCAATTAGCTAAGGTGCCCGTAGCTTAATTGGAAAAGCATACTGGCGCGAATCCAGCAGAGACAGGTTCAAGAACCGTCGTGTCATATTTTTTTTTACAAAATGATTTTCTCTAGTGTGTATATGCATGATATGTTTTCAAATAATGTATATTCGATTTAAAGCAGGCTGGAAGATTGGTTAACAATAATGAAATGCATAGGGTATGAGCATATAAAATGGAAGATTAAAGAACGGGGTTCGAGATTTTGATACCATGTTACGGAAAAAAAGACATGTGGATCAGCGATGAGTACTTGTACTCAATTGTCATAAAATTCTGTGTCCAATGTTCGTAAGTCGAATAGCCTGAAATTTGACGTGGAATGTTTGAATTGATGCAATCCTCTCCCTGCAACATCTTACTCGCTCGACGACCAATTGTTCGAATACTTAGTACCTAAGTATCTTTGTAGTTATATAGAGGTTACTTGAACATAACAATATTGCAATGGCGAAGATTATTTAAAGCTTATTTTCTTCAGAAAAATAAATTTAAGACATTTCAAAGGTAAAAAACACCAACAGAGATATATTTAGTCATCTGTCTCTAAGCATCAAATTTGGAATCCACATACGCAGATACACTCTATCCAAATCTAGCGAATTTTCTTCTAACACATGCAAACAAAGGCTTGGGATAATCCAAAGTTTTTTGTATGTAGTTTTATGCTATTTGTCCTTGAGATCTCCGTACTGTCTATTTCATTATGTGAAACGACTCATGCTTCCAATGGCAATACCTACCTACCTTTTGCGTATATTGTATAATGGGTGTGTTAATTTACGCTTGCTAGCCCACTGGAAAAGAGGTAAAAGTTGTGAGATGTTGTAAAATATGTATCTATTTTAGTGTATGATGTCTTTTTTTAATGACGTATTATATTTTATAAAAAAGTAAAATATAATATTTTATGTTCAGTAAAATAGTGAACGTGAAACAAAATTCGAATTCTAGTCCCGTAAATAAGGCTATTATAGAACTTCCGTTCGTGCCTACCAATGTCATTAATCTATTAATTGTATTTTTTATTTTTGTAGTTATTTTTGAACAAACAAGAAGAGGCGGAGTCAAGCTAAAGTTTGGGGAATCTAGTTTTCTCCTTGACCGCCAATCAGGATTTAAAAAAAGATGGAGATGCTCTACACGTTTATGTAAAGCATTTCTGCATACTATTAACAGTGATGTAGTAAAAACATCAATTGTCCACAATCATTAATGAATCTTGATCGAAACCATTTTCTACATCCCTGGCATTCTGACATACATATTTGTCCAAATATTGGTATTTTGCATGTGTGAGTGTCTAGGCTCTTGTCAATAAATGTCGCACATAATAAATGTATTGGTCACATGAAGCGCCTAGTTTCAAAAGCCCCCAAAACGATTTTAGGTAGTTCTGAGAAAAATGATAAAAACGATTTTAGGTAGTTTTGAGAAAAATGAGAAAAAATCATATCTATTAAATCTGTGAACTTTATGTATTTATTTTTTAATTTGTTACATTCTAAAGAGTATGTTGGCTTTTCATTTTAGGGGTATTTAAAAAGCACACCCAACCATTTTAGCGGGTTTTGAAATTTACCCCAATTTTTGATCTTACGTATTGACGGTTTTTGGCGTTTTTTAAAGTTCAATCTTTGGCCATCATATAGGTAACAAAAATAACCATCTAAATACATATCTAACTCAAAAATTTTCAAAAACCATTTTAGGGGCATTTGAAACTAGGCGCTTCACATGTAGAATTGGGTATTTCCAGAGAATATCTCAATCTCGAGATTCGGGATATCCTAAAAACAGACAAATTCCAAAAAAAATATGATGTTTTTTATTTATGTAAGAAGACAAACAAAATAGAAATAGGAAAACAAAAATAATTCAAAACATTACTTATTAAAATGAAATTTCAAAAAACACAGACTGTCAATCGCTAGGTCTGACAATCGGGTACGTTTTTCCCTGATGTTGCAAAATTGCGCTCATTTTGAGTCGACGTTGGCTTAATTGTGTGTAATTCCCCGATCAGTCTTTGAACGTTTTGTGTTTTCTGTCCACTTTTTTCATATAGAAAATCGATTTTTCAATTAATATTTGATGATAAAGATGATTGAGAAAGGTGTCCCGAAATGTTAAAAATTTGATTTCTCGAGATTCGGGATGGAAAATCTCGAAAATTTCTCGAGAATTCCCGAAACCCAACTCTAGTCACATGTGCAAGAAAAATCTAGATGGATCGAAAAATAAGTCGAATAAGTTTGAAAATATACTCACAAAACTAATAATAATAAATATTTTATATTAAAAAAGTAATACTACCGACCGAAAGTAGGTACTTGATGGAATTAAAATTTAAATTCCAACTGATTTAAGCTCTGTACTATTTCAATTGAGTCGTTTTTTTGTAATCCGGGTTTCGCCTTTCGGAATCTTCACTTCAAATTTCTAAAATTACTTTATATACTTGTTCATTTATTTGATAGGTTGATATTATCTGATAGGGTGTAAATAAAATTAGAATGAAATGTACCTATTTGTTCTTAGTGTGCATTTACCATTTATGAGTGCGAATAGTGCCCAAAGATGCCAAAAGGCGAAACCCAGGTCGCACAATATAGTACAAAGCTTATAAACCTATCAAGATCTTTTTTTCGTTACCTATATAAAATACATTTATCGTTTAGTTTTTTGGGTTTCCTGTAATGTTGGTGATATTACTTGTACTGGGTACGTATTTGTATCTTTAGACTGCCAGCTAATTATGTAAAAAAATATATACTGTTTTTTATTTCAACGAGATAATTAATATATTGAAATAAATATTTTAATAATTATTGACCATCGTGTATTTTTTTAGTAAATATACTTGCGATTATTGGTAAAAATTTAAAACAAATAAATATGCAGATGTCGTAATAACCATCTTTATCATTTTATTTATTTTTGACATAATTTTCACACGTAGTTAAAATTATCGTGCGACCATGCCCATACATGCGAATAATTATAGTTGCGCGATTATTGGCTGCGCCCGTAACAAGGGGTACCAAAAGTGACCTTTATCAATGGCAAGGAAACAAATTAAATACGCGAAGTTATAGAGGTGGATAAGCAGATGCAATTGCAATAGGCTGGAGAAATGACGTCATACAGTGGTACCCAAGGAGCACTATAGTCCCACAGGGATAGACGAACTCATAAAGTTCGTTGGATGTACGTAGCAGCGAAGAACTAGGGAACGAGAAGAATGGAGGGACCTGCAGGCGGTCTTCGTCTTGCAGTGGATCGACTCCGGTAGACTATGATGATAATGATGATTACATAATACCTATCACAAATCAGTAAAGATTTCAGATCAATAGCATCACTAACTAAAAGGTAAGTATATTTTTAAGAACGTTAACCCATATATTTTGGAGAGCCAAACCGCCCTCAAAATTTAATGCACCTACTCAATTCCAAGTTTATGAACATCGGAGAAAAGTCGTTGAGAGTCTAATTAATATAGATTATTTTAAAATTTGCTCTATAATTTTGTGTACATATAACCCAAAAGGTTTCATGCTCTGAACTTAAACACACATTGAAAAAGACAACATGTGCATTTGGCAGACGCGGGATTTAGAGATTTAGAGAAGACCCACGGCTTCAGAAGTGGATACTGTTATACTGTACTACGAAGGGCATATGTAGGTATATTATATGTAGTGCCTACATAAGGCTAGTAAAATAGTACCTACCATTATTAAGGTCCACAGTAGCTAATATGTATCAGTTCGTTTTAATCTTCATCGGAAGATACCTACTGGTTTATGTCAAGACAGTGAAAAGAAAGATGCATCTCCCAGATGTGAAGCTTCTTCTTCTAGGCGCTAGATCCCAGGGCAATAAATAATTGACTTCCTCAAATACTGCTCTTCATTGACTTATATTTATGTACTTATGTGCTTCAGCTTATCACAGAGCGTGTAGTGTAATATTCTATTGATTCTATGAGATACATGTGATTTGAGCTGTCTTACCGGAAATAGATGGCCGTGTGGCATTGTGACCAAATTCTTGTTATTATCAAATATTTGATACCAATCCACATCAAATTAATGATCTTATGGAATTTAATAAAATTGGAAGATTCCTATCTGCAATGGTCCACGGATAACGCGTATGTATTTGATCTCAGTGCTGTACGACCACCTCTTTCCGGTAAGACAGTTCACGGTGAATTGTGCTCTGACGGCATATATACACGTACAATTTACACGTAACCACCTTTCTTTCCCATATAAATAAATTAATAGTAGGTAGTAAATAATATGAATCTCTACAGAGTTGAGGTTTTTTTTTAGAATTATTAATAACCATTTCCTTGCTTTTTCGTACAAGGTGGTTAGTAATTTTGAACAATCACAAACACCCAGGCTTTGAGAAAAACACATAAATGTTTTTGTCATGACCGGGAATCGAACCCAGAACTCTCGGGTGAAAGGCCAGCGCCTTACCCACTGCACCACAGACACTACACCACACCAGCCTACACAGAGTTGAGAGCATTCTAGGGCGTAGATTAGGAATGTCCAACTTCAAGAAGGCTGAAATCCAGTGGTGAAGGTAGGTTGTAGAGATTTGACATAATAAGTGCACACTTTGTCAGTCATACTTATATGTTTTCATTGAATGAATACAAATCGCAGATTGTGATTGTATTGGTTAGTTTTTAAATTAAATTAAACCCTACCTACACTAAACCATAATAGTAGAAGGAAGTAGCATGTGTAGACCCGAAAAAATAAAGCACACTTTGTCAGTCATACATAATATTATTTTATGGTTATGTTTATTATTAAAATCTAGTTTATTTGGTTTTCCTTAATGCACTGTTAAGATTTTCAGCTAACTCATAGTTATAATATTTTTAATTTATTTTAAAAAACATCGATGTTTATAAAAATAATAAATAATATAACTTGAAATCCATTTTATTTATATCAAAACTAATTTAGGTATGGTCCCAATAGTATAGCTCGATATTTATTAATTAATACATTTTAAAATGTGTGGTCCATATGATCTTAAGATCGGACATGGTAAACAAAGAAACTTTATTTTTCTGTGTAAAATTGTATGTTTTTTGTCTTCAAAATTTTATTTTTCTGTTTTAAATTGTACAAGTATGTTTTGATTTAATTTGTTTCTGTGTTATTATTATTATTTTCTGTATTGTAATATTTGTTATAATGTAAATCTCATGTTGTGTACGTCTTGAATTTGGATTTGTTATGTCCACAATGGTATTCTTAAATAAATAAATAAATAAAAAAAAATGTGAAGTATATTAAAAAAATTCAAAGTTTAGTATTTTCCCGCTAGGTGCCTCGTAGGTGGAATATTCACATAAAAGCTTTCACTATGAATGGGAAATTTAGTACATATATTTTTGTAATGATGAAAGACACATAATAGTAGTAACGCTTCAGTGTCTATGATGGGAGGTAGATCAGTACTAGTAATAGTAAGTAAGAGCGTACTTTAAGGAGGACATGTCTGATATATATTATAATTACATTAGAAAACAACGCAATTTCATATCAACATAATTACGTATTACTTGTGAGATATGTAAGCTACTGGGCAATGCTAGTTAATATATTAATTTATGAACCATTTTACTTTTCAGTATTCTTTGAAGTGTCACAAAAAGGTGGACGATTGTTAAACTTCTTTGGACAAAAATTCTCCATCAACAAGACATCAAAATTAGGAAAAACTACATGGCAGTGCATATATAGAAATGGTTGTAGAGCTAGGATTCATACTATTGGAAATAACATTGTACATCACGTATCTGAACATAACCACTTATAAAAGATGTCAGATTTACTCGGAAAGAATTACATACACTAATAATTAAAAGGTATTTTATTTGTACCCCTCTCTTACGGATGACTTTTGTATCATATACAATGTTGCATAATATTTTGCTATTCATCACAGCCTTTGATATCACATCTTTTCCTAGTATATGTTGATGATAATAATCGCACCGTGAATGTAAAACCAAGGCATCCGCAAATTTTTCAATTTCGAGATTACATGCAAAACAACTGTAAAAAACGTGAACTTGATAATGTAAAAGTGAAGTAACTGAAAGAACATGCAATATATTGTAGATATAAATCTAATATTATGGTTTTTTTACTCTATTTCTCCTAACAAAACGAAGACTTCAAACCCTAATATATCCAAAATATGTCTTTCGCAGATGCCTTGGTTTTACACTCACGGTGCGATATATTCATATAGGTACGTTCTGAGGCATATAATAGTATCCCGTGGGATTTTGAACGATGAAATTGAATGATCATCTGAAATATTCCATAATCTAATGTATTAATATTATATAAATAAATATTTAATGCTTGTAAAGTATGTGCATTAGGAATTTATTTCAGGGAGTTGTTGGATTTCATTATTTCAAATCTTACGGGCTTATTATTTAATTTCACGTATCCTAGAAAAGCGGTGGCGCATCTCAGACACGCGTAAAAATTCTATTTTTCATGCGAAATATTGGGAGAATCATTTAGGTTCGTCTTCAAAGACTGACACACACAACGAATGTTTATGGATTTGCAGTCGACTTTCACCTAGTATGCCATTTCCATTTTTGCGGCAAGCCCACCGTATTGTACCGTAGTATCATGCGGTAGGTGTATTTTAGAACTTAGAAGTACATTTGCGAAAACACGTAAAAATAACTTTGGAGCTTAGAAAAAAAGGCGAAAACTGTCGATCATGATTCTGAACAGAATGTGTTAAATTCCTGGGTGAAAAAATAATGCCAGAAAAGCTAAAAAACTAACTTAAAAATCAGCCATTATTATAAATATTTTGTAGATTATTGGCACCTAAACATAAGAAGATTCGCCACCCCTGTTCTAGTGGTTTTTTGTTGATTTTATTTTGACTTAGGTAGGTATATTTGAAGTAATTTATGGTAGGATGAAATAAAAACAAAAGTTTAACTGACATTGTATTTATTATAAATGAAATTTAGTCGTTGTATAATTAACATGTATTCAAAATTCCTTAATATAATCGTGTTGATGCTAGGCATCGTATGATAGGCGACAAACAATATACCTAAACTATATTATTTAACATTACTTTTAATATTATATTTGGCTTAACAATTACTTCATCGTAATAACAAAATTTAATGTGTTAATGTACATGAATATTATATGACTTATTATATAATTAAAAATAAAACAAATAAATTTTATGAATATTGCATTATCAATTAATTTCCATAATCATTGTGCTATAAATAAATAAATATACATTTTCATTAAATTAAGCCTAAAATGCAAGGTTTATAACTTGTAACATTAACTAGTAATACGTTATTACATACACAGTCTTTACCAGTGATATTTTTGTGAGCGCAGCTCTCTGCTTTTTTGACGTTTATTACTGGCATACAGTTTTCATTACATTATGTGAGTGACGGCAGTGATGATTTATGAATCAAAATCATCAAACATGATGTTTTATATCATAAAACTGTGAGGAGTGCAGTGCATTTGTATGGTGTTAGAGCAGACGCCATTCGTAATATTGTTCATAAAAAAATTGTTGTGTGTACTTATGTACGCGCGTTAGAAGTTATACTAATTTGGCGTAACAAAACAAATAAATATTGTATTGGACCAAAACTCATCTTTACCATACAGCGGTTATAATCGATTCAGAAGTGCCCATGATGAATTAATAAAAAAATAATTTTTATTGGCGTGTTATTATGATTATATTCATTTCGGTCTCAAGGGTATTATTTTATCGATATAGGTACCGTCAGCAATAATATTAGGTATGCGAATAAATAATATTATTGCAGAATGTACCTACTTTGGATGAAAAAAATCTCAAAACCTAAATTTAGCAAACCGCTATTTCGACCATCTTTGCTTAAACACATGACTGAGCAACTATTTTCGTTGACAATAATAATTTATTACAAATCAAAAGTAAAACATAGCATATTTAATGGTTTAACTGAAACGTGATATTGGCCTTTGTGATGAAACATAATAATTATTATTGTCTTCAATTATTATAAACCGCTAATAAATAAATTGACATGGGATATACGACAAATATTATTCTTAACTGTAAAAATACATATTTTTGTGTATGAAGTGTCTAAATATTGTAAATTTACAAATACCATTGTTTGAATTATTTACCAACTCAACATTCACAAAATTTATTTATTTATTGATATATAATTTTACTCATAAATAATACTTAATATATAAATATAGCCTCAAATCTTGATACACAATCTTTACAATGAAAAATAAATATACACTACAATATAAATAAAGTTTTATGAATATAAATTAACAGTGTAGAATGAATAATCATAATCATACATTGTGTTGCAACTTCCGTCACACGCCAAACGCGTTACATCGGCGCGCGTAACATTGTCGCACGCCAAAAATACACTCTGATCTGATTTCCCAAACGCGCCAAAATAAGTATAACTTCAAAAGTACAGAACATTGAAAAATGGGTACAGTTCGGTTATGAGGAATACAGCGGAAAACACAATTTGAAAATATATTTTTTAATTAACTATTTTTTATTCAACGAATAATTCACAATATTTAAGAATGTAACATTCTAATTATTGAGCATACCTTCATAATTTTGAAAACACTTCTGAGAAAATATATTACTTAAATATAATAGAAAAAATCTTTGGTAATTGTAAATAGTAATCTTTCGGGATTATTTTTAAAGACGTCGGGGGCACAATATTTTATTATGTTTTGATTTACTTTTAGTATGATAAAATTATGCGCGCGCCAATTAGGCATGTACGTAGTTAAGGTGTCTGTAAAAATAAGCTCGATGCTGACATTTCAGCCATATTTCCATCAATTATAGGTATGTTTACATCGCTACAGCTCGAAACTTTTTTTTTCTTATGCGTGTGGACGTTCAAAATTCTAACTATGCTGAAGCTATCCGTTAAAGCGAAAGCCTTGCACTTATTCTTGGTGGACTTCTGTGAACAGACCCACCTCAAGAAGCCATCGTTTCGGTATTTGATGCAGCAGAATCTAAAGCCTTGGTACATCAGGAGCCGCGTACCTCGCCTGCTTACTTCATAACTGGCCACTGAAATCACGAAAAATCAGTGTTAGTAAATAAACTACCTATATTTTTCATGATATTTTTTTCTGGATAGTATTTAAAATCGACTGGCAGTTTACAAAATGAGCCGTAAGTATTTGTATTATTAAACTATCAGTATTTTGAATATCTTATAAGTATTTAATTCAATTTAATCTGTGTTATTTATGATTAAAAATACCATGGGCCGATACAGGAAAATAAGACAATAAGTGTAGCAATTGCAAACAGTGTGATTTGTTAATTCAGACTATGTTAAGAAAATAAGTGTCAGATCGCGGTCAGTATTATATTGCCATAATTGTGAAGTTAGAAAACAATAAATTATTTTTAACTGTTAAATACAAGTAGGAACAACGCCTTTTAGATATTTAGGATAAGTTAGTGAAACGACTTACCTACTAGTTTCAACAATACTTATCATTTATTAAAGTATACAGGACGTATCATATACGTATACGTTATTTAGTCAATAATTAAATTCTGCAACAAAAATAAATATTCACCTGCTTATAAAATATATTCTCGGAATATATTTTACTAAATATAGGTGGTTACACATGTACATACATGAGCGTCTATACTAATATTTTGCGCAAGCATTTTGGTTGTGCAAGCTGTTTCCACAAGCATAATTATTGAACGCATTAATTCAAATTTGTGCAGGCTAGTGTTGTCAACCGTATATATATAAAATTATGACCAGAATTTAGTAACAAAGCGTCCATAATCGAGTATCTTTTATTCATGACATTAGTTTAGTGTAGGTACCTATAATTAATTTCGTACCTAGTATTTTACAATTAATATTTGGCATACGATTTTTAATCTTTTAAAACATGTAGGTATTCTTTAAGTACTAAATAGTAAATACACATTATTTGATTATTTAGTGATTATGTATATTTTTGAATTGGACTATTGTATCCTCGATGGTGTGTATACAGGCTCTACATCCTTTGGATTTGTGTGTTGAGCATTCCCAGGAGATTTTCACGCGATGAGGACCTTGCCGGGATCGCTGGCTGTATGTATGGCAGCCAACTCGTATTAATGGATTCCCTCGCACAGATCTACCGAAGTAAACTGAAATTGATCGAAATATGCAAATTAATAAAAATGTGATGTGTAACCAACTCCCTCCATTCTTCTCGGTCCCTAGATATTTGCTGCCACGTACTCAGCGGGTTTTAGGGCATCCGTGTGGATGTTTAATGCCCGTTTGGTACTACATGTAGAGATTGCAATACTGAATGAATATAGCAGAAGTCCGGGTACAGAAAAATCTCTGTCAAATTCAACTTTTTTTGGATATACTACCAACGTTGGACCAATAATACTAAATAGAATAATTGAAAATATTTGCCACGAATATTTTCGTTTTCGAAATATGTTAATTCATCGCGACAATTCTATAAATATATTTGAGGGATTTTGTTTTAATATTATTTAACTTTTGTTGGTTTAAGGCTATATATTTGCGTTATGGTAGCATAAAAACTATACACTAAATTTAGTATACAAAATAGTAATAAATAATGAAAAAATAACATTAAATCCATTTTCGAAAAACATAAACGTATATGCTTTCTTAATACCGAAAATACCGGTATTTTGGATTTATGAAACGGTTTCGATAAATAATTGAATACCGGTTTTGAAATACCTGTATTGCAATCCCTATGTATGACGGCATTTGTCCAGCGAGAGACATATCCAGCCCATTGCTATTTTATTTATACAGTGACCCTTATCACACCGCGTACTCTTGTCCGCTTCCTTATCCATTGATTTCTTTGGTAATATTTCCGCATTATGCCCAATATGAACCTTTCCATGCCACATTACGCTACTCATCATTTTTTAATTTATTTTACATCAAGAGTCCATGTTCCACATGCATACGTGAGCACTGGTAATACAACACTTTACGCTTAAAACACAATGGAAGGTCATGTTTGAAGATACTATTCATGCGTCCAAATGCACTCCATGAAAGTTTGGTTATGTTAGCAATCTCGTCATACATACCTTACTTACTTTCCCATTCAGGTCCATGGCCGACTACAAAACCGTCCTTCAGAATCTCTTTCCTGAGCGTTCTCTCGCCAATCAACTTTATGGAGAGCTCTAGCTAGATCCATTGCATCAAATAACGTGAACGGCCCATCTGAGTATTCGTGCCCTCAATATATTTACTATACATATTGGGATTTAATTTTTCTTTGTACATACAAAAATATTATATATATATTATAATTGTAATGAATACCGAATAAATACCACTAAGCGTCGATTAACCTTTCAACAAAAAGAAAGTGCATTAAATTTGTATATCAGTACCTAATACTTGGTTTATTTTTATTTTCAGAAAATGCTGGTGATGCTGGTAAAACAAATGATAAACAAACACAAAATGATTTCACCAAATTTGAAGATTTTTCAGTTGATTTTAATGATTCTTCTAGCAGTTGTAGTTCCATTGCAATGGAGATGAACATGGCGAGTGAAAACGTTATATGCTTCAGGAATACACCATTAGACGATCATAGTGTTAATGGTATTGCAGAAAACAATTCTGGTTTAATTTTATTGAATTCTGATTTAAATAAAGATTTTGACATGAATGGTAAAAATCTATCAGCAATTAATAAGAACAGAGAAACTAATGCATCTACTAGTGACATTGTTGAACCAAGGAAAATAAAAAATATCATACAGAAGATATCGCACAAAAGAAAAACTGCTAAGAAATTTTACAACTCAGGCCAATTTCTGAATCCAAAAACTGGTGCCATAACTACGAGAATTGTGGGAGAAGCTTGTCAAATAAATTGTTGGCTAAAATGTCGAACAATCTTTGACGAATCCATTCGTCAAATTATCTTCGATTCCTTTTGGAAGTTGGGCGATCACGAAAAGCAATGGGAATACATCTTAGAGCACGTTATAGCCATTGACAAGAAAACTTTTACAGTGCCCGGTCCCAGTAAACGTCTCAAAACACTCATTTACCGCTTTCCGTTAAACAGTAATTTAATAAGAGTGTGTAAAACAATGTTTTTAAGTACGCTGGCAATATCAAATACGTGGGTTTTGAGTGCTTTTAAAAAAATTGAAAAAAATGAATCGTTGAAAGATAATCGAGGCAGAAGTAAAAGCAAATCCTCAAAACCTTGCAAAATGTGAAGTTTATTTTAATTATGTACCTACTTATTAGTTATTAATGTTGATAAATGAAATAAATAATATTTAGAATAATAATTATTATGATGCATTTTTTCATTAAAAAAAACAGTTACACACTAATTTATGTATCATAATCATCTGTCCTGGTCGATTCAAAGCTGGATGAATACCTCATCTAGTTCCTTCCGCTCTTATCGATTCCTAGTTTTTCGTTGCTACGTAGATCACCGAACTTGATGAAATAAACTGATAAATTTATCTATACAGCTGGTTTTAATGTGCCCACCTTGTCATTTAGCACCCCTTGCCCTCCACTCACCAAGCTATAATCCAGCTGATTTCCATTTCATCTGCTTTTTTTTTTTAACCTAATTGTAGCCTCTAATCGGATGCATTTGGAATCAAGTATGATGTGTTAAAAATATTTTGCAGTATGATTCAACGATATTTGACAGCGGCCATGACCGGCTGTGTTAGAAAACATCACGCCTGACAGATAACATCCCGGGATAATTAACTTCCTGAATGCGACATAATATAATGTCGATAACCGGACAAAACAGAACATGAAAAAACAGAACAGTGACAAAACAGAACTATGACCTTTCAGGAAAAATATAACATTTAATATTGAAATTCTCTTATCTTATTATGTTGATAGATTTTTAATAGCACAAATTTTCAATAAGCCGTAAAAAAACAAATCTGCATTCCTAATCGCTGGAAAGCCTCAATTAAACGGGACTCAACTCGGTGTTGCCGGCAAGCTTAGCTATATCTCGCCTTAACTAAGACGACGACGAGACGATATGATAAAAATTAATGTTTTATTTTTCCCCTGGCTGTTCTGTTTTTTCATGTTCTGTTTTGTCAGCGTTCTGTTTTGTCACAGAATCATCATATCTTTAGAATGAAGTGTTATGTTGGAATAGTCCTGCTGGAAGCGTGTCCGTGTGGAAGGGCCGCCAGACTTTTCTATACTTTCCAGATGTCTCGGTGAGACACATGACGAGGAGACTGATGCCGACCCACTGGACCAGTCAATTCATGACTGGCCTTGGAAACTTTGCGGCCAAACTGCAGGGGTTTGGTTTGGCAAGACATGGGTCGACTTGCTCATGTGGACACGACCAGCAGGACGCAGAGCACGTCCTGTGGGACTGTCCACTTATGGGCCCCGAACGAGCAGAGTTGTTTGCCCAGGTCCGACCCCATTCGGGCCCAATAGGACACGCGGACATGGTGGCAACCGAGGCCAATTTTGCGGCCTTTACTAAATTCGCTAGAGCGTACGGGGAGCGGGACACTCTAGACTCCCCTTGCGACTCTTCAAATTAAAGTCACTCTGATAGTTGCCATATAAATTAACATCATGCATTCGCATTTCGGTGCAAGGTTGCATCACCAGTCCCGTGCGGCTCAGCTCGGGACAAAATGAGGGCTTAAATTCTTTGATCTGGCACACGTAAGGGTTATGTTAGCCGGCCGCGTATGACGTGGCTGCATATACATAACGGGTGCGGAGGTGGGAGTTTTACACACCATGTACCAGTCCTGCTGGAAGGCATTGAATAGGACCAGAGTCGTCGTAATAAGATGCAAGACTAATCCGAAGAATTGGAGCATATTAACTGATGATAGGCTAATTTGAGTGTGGTTAGGTGGAGGAAGTCAATCATAAGCTGGTCTGCCGCTATTAAAAAAAAACTGTGGATTAACATTATTTTTTTACCATTTCAGTGAAGGTTGTGTTGTCGAGGCAAGGGAACCGAATGCTAAATGTCGCTGGCTGCAATTTTAGCTATCAGTCAAAAAATAAACAAGGGAAACAACGCTGGGAGTGTTCAACGAACCGACAGATGGGGTGTAAAGCAAAAATATTTACAGTCGATGGTTTCGTCGTGGGCTCAATGCTCGAACACAATCATCAAAAGAAAAATAAAACCTAGTTTAACTGTGTCTTATTTATTTAACCAAATAAAAACAAATAGTTTTTCAAAAAAAAATACTTACTTGAGCTATATCAGCGGCGAAGAAGTTTTTGTCATTCACAAAACACAATAATATGTAAGTTAATGTACTGCCGCACATAGCGTCGGTGCTACACTTTCGGTAAAAAATCTGCATATCGCATATAAAAAAATAATCAACATGGACCGCAGGTAGAATAGCAAAATGTTACACCGGCGCATGCGCAGATGCTGATTTTCGCAGTTAGTCGTTCGTCACTGCTAGCCGCGTGACATCACCGTCTCGGCATGGTCCCGCCTGTGCGCGCAAAAAAAGAGTTTCAACATTGCTAGTGATTTTGATTTATGACGATTTCGTATGTGCGACCGTTCTTAGATTGTTATAATCATTAAGTTCCGTCCAGCTGGCACTTTTCGCCACTGAATTCTATGATATTAATAATATAATTTACGTCATTAATATAATAAATTCAAAGCTGAGTTTTGTCTGTACAATAATTCACTTGATTTATATAATATTATGATTAATTGTTTAATTAAATAATTGATTTTATTATATGTTCTATCTTTGGGTAAAAGTACGTAAGTCATCAGTTATAAAAATTAATGCATAATTACTATAAACCCATTTTTATGTTACGTATAAATCGATTTATGTTATTTTAAAAATCCTAATTTACATGATATATAAAAAAAAACTCTGTATTAGCGATTTACGTATGTATGTTGTATTTAATTAGGTTTCTTCGGCAGTTCTTGTCTAATATGAGCACATAAAAGTTTTTTATTTTGATATAAGTGATCTCCTGTTTTTATGTCAGACGGCAACACGAGTTTTGGAGATTCGCAGCAGATTATGAATACATCTGAAATCCGATGGCTCACGAAACTCACTTGTGTACTCAAAGGTCATTTGTGACATGTTTTATTACTTTGATTCTTTATAGTTTTTAGCCATCATAGCCTTATATATCGCACCGTGAGTGTAAAACCAACGTATCTGCAATTTTTTAATTTCGAGATTAAATGGAAAACAACTGCCGAAGTCGTGAACCTGATCATGTAAAAGTAAAGTAACTGAAAGAACATGCAATATAATGTAGATATAAACCAAATATTATGTTTTTTTTTAGAAAATCTATTTCTCCTAACAAAACGAAGACTTCAAACCCTAATATATCCAAAATATGTCTTGCAGATGCGTTGGTTTTACACTCACGGTGCGATATATATATTTTTTTTTTGGTTGACTGTAATCAACGTTGTCCTAAGGTTTCAGACACGACACAGGATTTTATCAAATATGTTTGTATTCTGATTAATTTTAAAATTATGTAATGTGTAATATTATATTAAATTGTTCATAATATAATAACAATAAATATTATATTAACTTATAACAAGTTCTTTTAATAGACATACTTACCCTTTTACAGAATGAAGTTATGGTATTTGTTTTTACATTTTTTTTTTATTAACTACTGAATTATTCGGGCGGATTTCCAATTCGCCAGGCACCACCTCTTAGAGAAGAGCCACACTATAGATCCTAGGGCAGTGGTCGGCAAACCACGGCTCGCGAGCCACACGTGGCTCTTTGGCCCCTTGAGTGTGGCTCTTCTACAAATGACCACGTACGGACTAAAACAGTGAGAGATAAAACAGTCAAAATGTCTTCGAATATAACCAACCAGCAAATCGAAGATCTTAAATTGGTTTCAGCTTTATTAGTAGTAGTTGACGAGTTTTGTGACATAAATGATACAGGACAAATTTGTACAATTTATTTCATCTACAGGTAATAAAGAAGAACTTTTAGGATTTTTGCCACTCAAAGGTCAAATGTGGAGAGGATATTGCAAATGCTGTAATTTAGTGCATGGAAAAACATCATATTCCACTCGATAAAATTGTGTCAATTTCAACAGATAGGGCGAAAAGTACGACCGGTGTAGGAAAAGGGTTTGTTACTATTTTGAAAGAAAAAAATAAACACAATGCATCATTCGTCAAAAAGCGCTTTGTGCGCAGACATTTCCAGAAGAAATTAGCAAAGTTAGCTCTTAATCATCGCCAATTTTTTTTTTTTTTGTTAGTTTAGTACGCAGATCTTCTGCTGCATAACAGGGTACGTTGATTATCAAGAGAAAACATTTTAAAACGTTTCGCTTTCTTATTAACAGAAATTAAACCATTTAACCAATGATGTTCACTATCCAGAAATAGGTAACGGACAATCAGTTGATCCAAAAATTTATTTCATGGGAGACGTTACGTCTCATCTAAATCAGCTTAATCGTAAACTGCAGGGGGAAGGAAACACATTTTTTTCGATGTTAGAACAAGTTATTTCATTCGAAAACAAATTATCCCTTTTTGCTTAAGATTTCGAAAGAGAATCTTCGATTCACTTTCAAAACCTGCTGAAACATCGCTACGAAAATAATTCTGATATTGACATTTGCTATTTCAAAACAACAATTTTAAATATGAGGAAAGCTCTTCTCAACAGGATTCAGGAATTCAGAAACAGCAAAGCGACGTTAGTCTTTGTTAAAAAAACTTCTTAATGCTACGGTAACAGAATTAATTTTTTCTCCCTTTAATGTTGACAATGGCAACTTTGAAATTTTGAAATGTAAAATGGCTGGATTTAAAAAATGAAGAATTATGGAGCTCTAAATTTCAACGTCTCTGTGCTGATATGGACATATGGGAGAAAAACAAATATGAATATGGTTCATAGCACAAGTAGTCTACTTTGAAAGACCTGGAGAAGGAAGACATGATGATTTTTAACACCTGGAATAGTATTCCTGACTCTAACTAAACTAGCGTTTGCTGTTCTTTCCCTTTCCGGTTCTAGATATTCATGCGAACAATCTTTTGCAAGCATGAACCTTATCAAGATTGAGAAGTCGTCTTATTGATGAAAACCTGAATCGTGCCTAAAATTAAAAACGACATCATACAATCCTGACTTACCCAAACTTTTCAAGGAGATGGAAGGCAATTGTTAATTTAAAGATAATAATTGATGTAATTTATATATCTATAGACTTTTATATACTTTATTGATTTAATTTTATGGATACAGTCCATACAATTTAATTTTTATCAATAAATAATATCATTATTAAGTAAGACATCAAGTTTTTTTCACTGTACCTACGTATAGTTTAATTAAGACTTAAAACTTTATTAAGTTAATAATCAGTGTACCTACATTATATAGTTTAAGTTTAAAAAATTTGGCTCTTCAAAGAAATCGCAATCGTTGTACTCTTGATATTTGGCTCTCTTGACTAATGAGTTTGCCGACCACTGTCCTAGGGGAATGGGTCGATTAGGCACTGCTGAGTGGGTGCTGCCAAACGGGAGCCGGCGACTGGCCGTCGGGACAACGGGTGCCGGGACGATTGGGCGCGGGACAAGTAGGCGCCGGAATAAGTGGACACCGTACATATGTACTTTAAGATTTGATGAAGAAAGTAGACAAGGAAGTGTAATACGTATATATCTAGGTACGTAGTAGGTACACATTTTTATTACGGTTTGAAAATTATTATGCCTTACAATTTTTTAAAATAACTTTTTCCTCGTTGGAATTAAATATATTCACAAATCAGTCATTATTTGCGAGCATTTATATTTACAAATATTATTTCTTAAAATCCAAGTAAAAATAATATTATTTCAGTGCCTTCCCGGTTTAATATGGTATAATTTAAAGGCGTGTATTAAAATAATTAAAAAAGTATCTTTAACCACGGCTAGAGTTGGGTTTCGAAAATTTCCCGACGGTAATTCTCGAGATATTTACGAGATTTTTTATCCCGAATCTCGAGAATCTTTCGGGATTTCTTTATTATCAAATATTAATTGAAAAAAAAAACGATTTTCTATATGAAAAACGTGGACAGAAAACACAAAACGTTCAAAGACTGATTGGGGCATTTCACAAGTAAGCCAACGTCGACTCAAAATGAAGGCAATTTTTGCAACATCAGGGAATTTTGTGTCTCAAAAGCCTACGCGATTCTCAGACGCAGCGATTGTCAGTCTGTGTTTTTTGAAATTCCATTTTAATAAGTAATGTTTTTAATTATTTTTGTTTTCCTACTTCTATTTTGTTTGTCTTCTTACATAAATAAAAAAATCATATTTTTTTGGAATTTGTCTGTTTTTACATTGATTTTAGGATTTTTACAGGTTTTTTTAAATTTTCAGATATCTCGAGAATTCTTTTCTGGAGATCCCGAATCTCGAAAATTCAAAATTTCATCATGTCGGGAAATCCCGAATCTCGAGATTGAGATTTTCTCGGGAAATACCCAACTCTAACCATGGCACCTTAGTATAAACTTGTCCTCGGAACGATAATTATTAATTGTCCCATCGTCTTTTTACCTTTTATAAGGTTTAGCTATGTCTCACATACATTTGAAACATACGACAGAAAGAAGAAGAAAATATGGCGACAACCCAAAAAATAACAATCAATCGTGAAAGTCTCAAATATTATATAAATTTAATGTTATAATAATTGACGTTACACGATTTTTAACCGCCTCCTTCCCCATTATCATAATTCGACGCGACCAAATAACCCCCTGTCTAAATTACGTCATAGTTGTGAACACTCCTCCCCCAATTTATATTCGTTCAAGAACAAATTTGACGAAAATTATCGATTTCAGTAAAAGAAAATGTTTTTATGAAATGTTTTATTCCTAACGCAAAATAAGTTCATATTTTTTTGGTTTTGTGACGACATATTTTCCTCAACCTAACCTAACGCATTCATCACAAATCATCTCCCTAAGTGCATGATTTCATACATAGACGATTTCTTACTCAATCCATCCATGTAGTTGATAACACGTGTCATATAATACCAAATTACTATAAGGTTAGTAAAAATAAGTTAACACGACCATTTTTTTTTTTAATAATTAATTTATTACAATAGTTTTCCATCAAATAATTTAATCACAATATCAAAAATTATCTGTATATACATAGACATCAATATTATTTATAATATTTAACTGGAACAAACCTCAGATGCGTCGCACAAAACAAATCTTGGATCGAGTGGTATTCGAAAATATTCTAAAAGTTGTGGGTTTGGTGATATATCCACATCGCGTACTCTTAGTGCGATGTGATAAGAGGTCGCTAAGCAGATTAAATGGCTGTGGGCTGGAATGTCGCTCGGCGAGTGGATAACCGCTGGAAAGATGTCGTCATACAGTGGTACTGGTCACTAACCGACCACAGGGACGCCCTAAAATCCGCTGGATGGACGAACTTCAAAAAGTTCGGTGGATGTACGTGGCAGAGGTAAGGGAGGCCTACATCCACCAGTAGATCGACCCCGGTTGATAATGATGTTGAGATATCCGCAATTTTAGATAACTGTGTTGGTAATTCAGTGGTCAAAGCCTTTGCCGACAAGCGAGATACGTGTGTTCGAATCCCACTCGATGCAAGTTTTTTTTTTAAAAAGATTTCCCAATGTGCATGTGTCTGATTTTTCCCAATGTTATATATTTAAATTAAAATGCTTTGCATTCTTTGCAAGGAGATACTTACACAATATTTACATTCAGTCTTGAAAAATATATAATTAAATTTAAAAAAAAAAACATAGTTTATTTAATAATTCTAGCAATATCGACATTTTTTTTAAATGTCTGAGATCAGGCTCACATCATTTCGAGGTGTACGTATAAGAAAATAATATGCATACGTATTTATATTTGTCACAGTCGGTTGTCACAGTCATCACATCTCACAGGAAAGTTCATAGTAATTGAAATGTTTATTAATTTTTAGTACGCTTATAGTGATAGGCCAGCCAAAAACCCGCTGGATCGATGAAATAATTAAACTTCCGTGAAACGGAAAATAATTTTCAACTATAGGTGCGACGAAATTTCAGACTCGCTGCCAATCGGAGAGCGAAAGCCGAGCTGTGAACACGTCAATTTGTTTTGTGATGGCGTCGGGGGAATTAATTCTTAAATCATGTAAAGATGACTAAAAAACATTACCCATTTACTTGAAAAAGAAAACATGTCAATGAATATATTATTACAATAAATACAATAAACATAACATTAAATGGACGCATGATGAATTTTTATGACAAATTATGTTTTATTCTGCACGCGTCGTTTGCACAATCTTCGCGTCGCGTTTCACGATCGTTTTAGATGCCCTAGCTGAAGTATAGCCTTAAGATTAGGGAAAGTACATGATAACGATAGGTTAACGATCGACAAAAGTGAAGACAGCATGAAGAAGTAGCAGAGGAGAGGCCCATCAGTGGATCGAGATTGGCTGACATGCGCCTTGCGTCTCTTGTTTCAATGTATCACTCGAAAATAAATTGTATTCAATTGCATTGAAGACGAGGTTGGTGAGACTAGGTTTTAATTATAATAAAAACAATATTTAGTACTTATTCCACTTAGTTTATTAATAATCAGGTCCGGTTTCGTTCGCTTCAAAGTGACATCGTCAACTGGTACAAAATATACGATGATACAGATATTGACCCTAACAATATTTTAAAGACAAAACGAAATTCTCTTGTTCAAAAACAATTCAATAATCAGGTTATGAATAATTCCATAAATCAACGAATCAAACAAAAGAAACTCCTGATTGTTAACAAAAATTAAAATAAAAGAGATAGCCGATGAAACTGTTTCGTTATTAATATTAAACTAAGTGAATTAAGTATAATATATTATATTATATATAGTTCATATGGGCCTCCACAGAGTCGAGGTTGTATTTAAAGATTTTGGTTTTTACGAGAAATGGATCTTAGCCACTTGCTCAACCTATTAGATATGTAGCTGCAGTATAATAAGCGATCAGATATCTATTGTTTATAAAATATCAAATTACTTTGCAGTAAAATATTCCCAATCCATTTCAGTAAACAACGCAGCTAGACCAGCAAGTCGATTAGGCGAAATAAGAGACGGTGTATTATGACATCATATCACAGCACATTATATCTACCATTACGGTGTATGAGCTGAATAAACATTTCTCATAGTATTTTCATACAACTGTAATATGATAACAAATAATATTTCTTTTCGCTATTCAATTTAAAACGCTGACTCTATATTTATATCAATATGATTATGTAACAGAATTTTAATGTTAATGTGTTAATTTTTATTGTATAAATAACGAAGAACAATTTATCTCAATGTCACTCGAATCAGAGTACTTAGCTAGTAACTATCATGTATAATATACTATTGTACCGATACGCTGCTAATAAATCTCACCCTGCTACATCGTAGACTTCGTCATTATCATCATCCTCTACCTACACATCGAACACCACACACCCGAGCGACCCCAACAGATACGTACTCTGGCTCCAAACATACATTAAAAAATATCATGCGATTTTTTTTCTCCAGACCCGGGATTCGAAATCGGGACCCCACGACATTACAGGCCGACCCGCTATCCGCTCGGTCATCGTGCGCGTTTATATATTTATTTCACTTCTAAGAATTACAGGTAACGCCAAGGCACAGACATTGGGTGCATGATGATTGATGATTTGGTGTAATATATTTTCGATCTAATAATAATAAAAGAAGTTATTACAGAAAAATCATTAAAATTGAGGGTAAATACCTTTTTCCTAAAATTAAAACTTAATTAATATCAATTAAAACCTGAATTTAGATAATAATTCGGCATTTGCGGCTTACTTCCTTTTTATAGAACGTGTATTCAGTTGTATGCATTGTTAATATCTAATAAAAGTATTTTTCGAAAAATCGAGGGTTACGCCCTTTTTCCTAAATAAAGTCGATATATAATAAAATGTGTCCAAAACCTGGCATTCTATTTTCTTAAGTGTCATAATGTCAAAATAATACAGTAACGCAATGTCACATCACAATGATGGAACGGAATTTATTAGTATGTGCGTCGAAATATATATCAATGACGTGTGGTATCTTTTGAGCTTGGCACGCTCTTGAAAACAGTATAACTATATTGGAATAATTACAAGTGGTGTTTTGAGATAACTATGGATTTTTTTGAATTTGGAAATACATTGTTTCTATTGACTACCCGAAGATAGATTTTTAAAACAAATGAATGTAGGTATCTGACGCTAAAATTATACGTTAACAATGCTATAATAACACAATGGAGAACTGTTTTCACGCCATGAAAAAGATACCATCAAATAGCAAGTCCCACATCACAGTACATTTGCTCTCATAAGGAACAATGCCAGGCAGTTAGTATTTTATTCAATTTATCTATTGTTTTTTTATATATTTTATATTATCATGGACCCGAATCCACCCCTTTCCTTGTGCGCTCACCCGGCTATATTAATTAGTAAAAATATGTAGAGTATAAACAGTAAGAGGCCGTCCATATATGACGTCACGCTTTAGGGAGGGGGTCTGATATAATGTGATGATTTGTGACGAAGAGGGGTAGGGAGTCGTCACAATGTAAACAAAAAATATACTCCAAAGGATCATAAAACACAATATTGGGGTTCGGGGATTTGAAGATGAATATCTATTTTTTTCTGTTTTTTAACGTTTAAAAATCAAGGAGGGTTAAAAATAGCCAAAATCGTGTGACGTGTTATGTGGACAGCCCCTAAGTGCAGACTCATTGTATACAACAAGTAGGTATAATTAATGAAATATTTAAGATTTTCACGCAATTTATTTTGCATTTGACATTTATTTTTCTGAAATTACGAGCAAACTTTGAATTAAGATATTACCTAACTATAGTCGTTTTATATAATTCTAATAGTTTTTTTATTCAGTTTCCTTAATTTTAGTCGTACGTTTTTTAACTTTAGTTCTGTACTTCACATTATTACATTACGACAATCTTTATTATATACAATTGCATTACAAAGTCTTAAAATTTGATTAAATACTGTATACAAGACGTTTCACAATTCTATAAACCAGGCATGTACAACTTCAAGTAGGTACCTAGACTGTGATCTATCTATTATCAAAAATGACAGTGATCTGTAATACTCTCCATAGACATTTTTCAACATGAACAAACATATCATATTTAGCTACTTAAAAAACAGTACTGTCTTTTACCATCATAAAAAATACTTAATTTCCCATTCGTCATACAAGTTTTTGTTTTATTTTGGACACTCAATGCACTCATCGTCAAATTAGTCTCCCACTATGCAAAGAGCCTACTGCGCGACTGTGAGATTAAACTACACCTCATCTTAAAGCACGAACATTCACATGTTCCCTTTGTATCACTCCTACAGCAGGCCGTGAGTTAAACAATACATGTCATACGATGAGGTCACGTGGACTTCCTCATAGTCCATTTGAAACAATATTATCTACGTAAGCTGGTTAATAAAATCACATTTTATTACAAATGAATGTACACGCTTTTTACATTTTCACAATTGAATCGGTGCGATTGACTGAAACCCGCGTTGGACATAACTGCAGTGTCAACAATATATTTTAAGGTTCGTGTGTATGCTGATCATTAATAATAGTAACACGATTCCTACAGACGTGCAGTCTGGCTTTACAGCTTTTGGTCTTGTAACATCTACATCTCCAAAATATCCTCTCGCCGTCCACACGCTTATCAATATAAAATATGTGTTTGTTCAATATTATCGACCTTCCACCTCTTGGAGATTTTCCGTAAGCAACTGAAAACGATTAAAAAATATATTAGCCCCACAAAAAATGATAAAAAAAAACTATTTCTTATTAAACGAAATTCACAAAATGTAAGAATGTAGCTTTCTTTATTGAATATACATGATTCAGTCGTATGACTATTGGTTAAATTTGTCTCACCTTGGCAGCAAGAATACTTTCCGTATTGGGCAACGGTTGTCTTCTGAGTGAGACTGAAACAAGGTTTGATTCTCGAGTGTGGAGACATATAGGATAAACTTAAACAATACTTACGCCCACAGAACAGTTTTTATTATTTTTATGACCCGACCGAACGCACACAAAACGCGCCGACGATCTTCAAATATTGAATGCGCGTTTTGTTTACGTGACAAACTTAAATGCATATTGTTATACAGATGTTACTATTAAAAATAGCATCATAATATGTATTAAAATTTGACATGTAAACAAAACGCGAATTCAATATTGGTAATATTTGCGGACATTCCGGAGGGTTTGTATTTCTTAGGTAGGTCTACCGTTATTAGGTCATAAAGCAAATTTCGCTTCAAATTCATCGGCTATGTCGACTGGCTTAACATTTATTAATCCATTCTATGCTTATAATGGCGTCTTTTTAATGCCATGATATCTATATAAATTCTAAAATTAATTTGAATGCTATGAAAACGTTATTTGTTGTCAATAGTTACCTGCATTTGTGTACCATTGTGGCGCGCATGTTGAATCGCGTTCGCGTGGCAGGCGAAAAATATCGCGAGATGTGCAGTTTGTAGATATTTTGATTCTTTTGTTCTTCGTTCTTAATTTTCAGCAATCGTTTCAGGATCGGGTTACACACGTACCACAAATTGTCGCAAAACATGGCTAATAGAGCCAACAGCAAAAGTGCGGCTACCGGAAGTATAATGTACGCACCCGCATTGAAAGCTGATGCCAAAACACACTGCGAGTAGCAAGAGCGTTTAGGCCCCCTGTGCCGTGCGCGTATTGCACAGTTTCTTACAGTGTGCTACGTTGTCCGTGTGGGGTGGTTACGTGACTACCCTTTCTTATTCCATTATATTACTATCATTGCAGAAAAAAAAACTCTTCAATATTTTCAACGTCCTTAAAGGACAGATAGGCAAAATGAAAACTAGGTAAATAAGTATGTGATGATTTAGTCAGGTTTGTGCGTATGTACATCATTTATCCAAATAACGCGATCGTTTTGAGTGTGTAGTCTAGATTTGCAGTTCTTCGTCTTGAAGCTTGAACATCTCCAGAATATCTTCCCACAATTTGACGGTTTATCCATGTAAAATATGTATTTATTATAAATTATAATTTTTCCACCTCTCTGGGAAGTTCCGTAGGTAACTGTAAAAATGAAGAAAAATAAACAAAAATACATTAGCATTATTTTTTGTACTAATTTAATTATTGCCATCAGTTTTTTTCACTGTTTTTAAATAAAAGTGTAACTTCCAAGCATGAGTAAAACAAATATGGGTATTAAGTCAACTCGTTTTCATAATACGTTAGTATTAATACTATAATACATTTATTTTACTATAACTCCTGATTTCTCTAAAATTGGCATACACTCATAACATGTTAGACCTTATAACTAATAGTAGTTTTATATCAATTTTAGATGATATTTAACTATTTGAGTTTTATGATTTTGAACAAAATTTGTAGGAACGTTTTTCATACCACAAAAAAATGTAATTATTATTTAACCACAAACACACAAAAACAAAAAAGTTATTTTTAATAGCGACTTTATATTATTGCTAAAACACCTTTTGCATCGACGTAATAGCATGAAGAATGACACACATTACTAAAATAAGGAATTACCTTTTCTTGATACTGGAAAGACACTAGCCATAAATCAGTGGTGGCCAAACCGTGGCGCATGCGCCAATCGTGGCACAATGGATGATTACAAGTGGTGCATTGCATCTTTGGGCCTACTTATTATTTTGAAGTAGGCGCCATAATTGTATCTATCTTCATATTTTCAACACCTGAGTGCTGATTAAAAGCAAAACAAGGTCGCGAATAACTGATTCAAATTTGAAGAATCCTCTGCTGCTCTCAGTAACAAGTTTAACAGCAAACATTGAAAGACTAACGAAATCCTCAAAAGCTCTCGGTGCTCCATCCCGCTCAGAGTTCTCTCTCTCTCTCTTTCATCACATCCAACAACTGTGGTCCAGTGTTATATTCCCCAAACGAGACTCTCCGGCAGCTGTAGCACCATCAGCGGGGTCCACAACAGCGATCACCCTCTCGTCCAAGAGATCATTTCTGACTATTGTAGATTGGTGCTCAAATATACGTGTGTTTTTTGAACTGGCATAAATTAATTAATTTAATTGCGAGATTGAGTTATTCCTTTTCCCCCCCTAAGCGAAGCAGATCCTACCCCGTATCCCTATTTTCCAACCCCAACCGTGAACGTAAGAAGGTAGAAAAGGTGCTTGAGTTGTATGACGCATCTGAACTCGTCTGTGATAAAAATTGGCGCATGGTATGCAAAAGGTTGGCCACCCCTGCATAAATTATCTAGGATACCCTCGAATACCACGGGTATATTAAGTCTACCCGCGTAATCTTCTCTTTACCCGACCATGCAATATATTTTTAATGAGCGGTGTTAAAATAAAACAAAAAAAATAATATTCGGAACCTTAGGGAATCAGCATAGAAGAACTTTATCGATTGATAATTAGTATGACCCTTGTAGATTGATTGACTAAATTGTAATTTATTTTTTATAATATATAATATCATTTTATCAAGACTATGTATGAACTATTAGAGTGATAAAAATTTTGAAGGCGGATGTTATAAAAATACCGTGATACGCAGGCAAAATAACACAACATCTAACCTCATTTCTTCGTTCCAAAGGAATTATATAAAGAAAACCAGTAGGTATCTCCATTTGTTCTTATTTTAGAAATCAACTGATGTAGACATTAATCAAACAGATATTTAAAAAATACAAGAATACTTTATGGAATAAAACCACGAGCAAGCCAAATAAATGTATATAATATATTTTATTGGTCATCAAAACTTATCCTTTTGACACATTTACTGTAGCAATATACATAAAATGATTATATAGAAAATGAAGAGGCATGTAAATACATTATACAATCGACATACTAAAAGATACTACACTTGTAGAATAAAAGAGTCGTCGTAAATGGCCCTGCTTATAGATTTCCGAGTCAGAGATGACGATATTTTAATGTGGTTAAAACTTTTTTTTTTTTTTTTTTTTTCGACCATGTCCGATCCTGATAGGATCATATGGGCCTCCACAGAGTGGAGGTTTGTATTGACAGATTTTGTTTTTTACGAGAAATGGATGTCAACCACTTGCTCAACCTATTAGGTCCATACCCTGACACACACAAATTGAAAAACAATTTTTTTGTACTTGCCAGACCCAGGATTCGAACCTGGGACCCACGGCTTTGTAGTCCAACGCTTATGCCGCGCGGCCACCGTGGGCGTCACCATGTCCATGTCATTAATTTATTCACATATATTTAAAATGTTATCTAAGGATGTGTCCATTGATAAGTCAATGTCATACATATAACAATTAATGTCATTGGCGTAACATGCTTAGGGATATTAATATTACATTTTATAACTTAAGTAATTATTTATTTTAAATTTTTCTCTCCTGCAGCAACATTTTTAAAATCTAAAAATGCAGCACGGAAGTCTTTTTATTTATATATATATAATTTTACAGGAAGCCCGGCCCGTAGATGAAGTAAATAATATATTTTAAGCAGTTCCAATTTTGAAATATATTATTTTGAAGTAAAATCTGATGACAGATAAACAAAATAGATGAAAATACTATTGCTATCATAAGTGATGAAGAAATAGTTAAATAAAGAATACGTTCGGCATTCTGCACAGTTCCAAATTTGAAATGGATTACATATTTTAAATATAAACTTGATGACAGATGAAAACAATAAAGTGAAAATTCTGTTGCTGTAATGTTATCATCAGCAGACGTTGATCTATTGCTAGATATAGGCTTCTACTTATCAGTCCCCAGTTCTCCGCTGCCACGCATATTCGCTGATCTAGATAAGTTAGTCGATTCAACGGGTTTTAGGGCGTTCCCTGGTCATCAGTAGAGTTGGGTTTCGGGAATTCTCGAGAAATTTTCGAGATTTTCCATCCCGAATCTCGAGAATCCTTTCTCAGGATTCGGGATTTCTTTATTATCAAATATTAATTGAAAAAAAGATTTTCTATATGAAAAAAGTGGACAAAAACACAAAACGTTCAAAGACTGATCGAGGCATTTAACACAATCAAGCCAACGTCGACTCAAAATGAGCGCAATTTTTGCAACATCAGGGAATTTTGAGTCTCAAAAGCGTACGCGGTTGTCAGACGCAGCGATTGAGAGTCTATGTTTTTTTAAATTCTATATTAAGAAGTAATGTTTTAAATTATTTTTGTTTTCCTACTTCTATTTTCATGGTCTTCTTACAAATATATAAAAAAAATGGTATTTCTTTGGAATTTGTTTGTTTTTACATTGATTTTAGGATTCTTACAGTTTTTTTTAAATTTCCCGATATCTCGAGAATTCTTTTTTGGAAATCCCGAATCTCGAGATTGAGATTTTCTCGGGAAATACCCAACTCTAGTCATCAGTGGCATGTTAACACAATACACGGAGGCCTGAATCCCCCCCCCCCCCCCCCCCAGAATATAAAGAATATAATAAAAATCATAAATTCCAATAACCAACGTAGAAATCTAGTAAAAAGGTCAATGTTTTTCTTTCTTGGAATTACTCATGAAACTAAAAACAATTAGTATTGTAGATGACAATATTTAGTATTTGCTGGTTTTTTGTGTGTAAGTAGGTAAGTATATGTTTGAGTGGGTTTTGTATTTGTCGTAGGGATATTGTCACATAATTTAATAGTTATGTAACTGGTTTGAACTGTTTCGAGGGTCCTTTTAAATATTCCGATGAATCGATTGCGTCATCTGTGTCAAAGAAAATCGCCGCTACTTATCGTCGTTCAGTACCCATTGGGTACCACTGAACTGTGGCACAGAAACGTGCATGCAAGGACAAACAATCAATGTCATCAAAAGAAATCATTGTATATGGAAGTAGCATGTAATATACTATGTCGTCGTTGATCGGCAGATGAATGGATAATCGCTGGACAAATGCAGTCATACAAAGGAATCGAGGCACCAAACAGCAGATATATTATGTATTGAAAAATTGACGGATATATGACTTATGTGACTTATGAGGCAGCTAGAAACTAACGATACTGAAAGGTGGAAGAGATATGTGAGCTGTTGATTTAGCAGTAGATTAACTTTGGCTGGATGGTGTCTATTATACTTATTAATGTAGATAATATTTTTTTGTTTCTTCATTATTATGCATGTAAAAAATGCGATTGATCTGACTTTAAAGAGACATAATTGGGTCTTGACCTCGTCAATAATATTATAATAATGCAATTTATGAATAACATAATTTATGTATAATTTATGAATTACATAACATCAATGGTTGTGTTTGTCTTGTAACCAAACAATTTCGTCGCCCAGGGTGTGAATACGGGCTCTGCAGGTTCGTCTGCCGTCGGGCCCGTGGGTCTTGCATCTCCAAAACAGTTTGTCGCTGACTTTCGAGCGTTTTTCTATATTGAAAACGTAATTATTTATTTTAATTGTTTTCTTGCCTCGCTGCGATGTTCCGTAGACGACTGTAAAAATAAAATTAAAAAATAAAGTTAATTTTTGAAACGTTGAAGGGACAGGATTAACAAAATCTACAATTGTCACCAACGTCCGCATTTACCCCCAGATCATTCGCACTTTTCAAAGTACATACTATATACATTGAGTCTCCAGATGAATACCTAGCCTACAGCGGTAACTATGGGTGATCACTTACGAGTTATTGCAACGTTTTGTATCTAAAATTGGTGGTTATCGAATACGCGTAACCTATCGTGTATGATTATTGGTATGACCGTTAGTGTCTGTTTGTGTCGTTCACGCCGTCGTTTACTTTAGACATGTCACGTCAGAATATTAAAACTATAACTATAATTAGAGTTGGTGTCACTCGGAGACAGGTGGTTATTATCGATTTTCAATAATGTAAATCTCGGAAACTGTTTTTAATGGAAAAATTATTAAAATAATTATTATAAATTGGGAAATCTTATTGGAAATTTAACTAGCTTTCATTTTTATTTGAAACATTTTTTTTCTACATGCACCATTTCAGAGATATAAGCGAAAAACCAAAAAATGGGACCTTTGACCCCTCCCGCTTTTAGCTCATCTCCCAGGGGAGGGGACTTTTAGTATGTTTACTTACTAACTACTCCTAACAAAGTCATGAAGTCAAAAATTCTCGCATATTCTATGCACTCTACACCCAACTTTTGAGCACTCATTGACTGGACTAAAAGGAAACTGTCTTTTACAATATTTTTGTGTGAGGACTGTGCGGGGTATGAAAACATGTGTGCGGACACATTTTGGTATGTGTTCGCGCGCACACCTTACAGGGATCATTGAACATTGATGTGTTTTTATTACTTTCGTATATTCTTCCACACAATAAAAGTTTTAATTAGGTAGTAGTAACTAAATAAACACTACATAATCTTATGCCTTTGAAATGCCCATTTAAGAGGTTGGAAGATGAGCAGAGGAGGGACAGTAACGGAAACACATTTTATTTTCAAGAAAATATGAGAAATAAAAGCACAGTTATAAAAGAAATATATATTTTATTTGTACACAACAAGAAATATAATATGAAAAGTTAACATTAGTTAAAAATAAAAAAATAGTGTTAATGATTGTGAATATCCTGTATCCAAATAACAGCGTCTCCCAAAGTGTGTATCCTAGCTCTGCAACCTTTGTAAGAGTGGGTCGAGCACCTCCAGAATATTTTTCCGCTGTTCTTAGAGTTTTTATCAATTACGAAAACGTAATTGTCAACAGTGACAGTTCTCCCGCCCCGACGCGATCTCCCGTAAGAAACTGTTGAGTAAAATTAAAATAAACGATAAAGTTAATACAAAAGTCAAATACGATTGGATCACACCTGCACGATATCTGAACTACTGGACTTACTTCTGAATTGCATCAATAAATGTAGTTAATTTTTTCTCATTTATTTCTTCCCACTATCTTTAGCCTTGAAATCATGAAATCATATTATGCAAATATGACTGGCTGACATAACGTACAAGTATTTCACTACTATGATGAAATATTTTATATGTACCTAGGTTAGTGGCGAGAGGTGGAGGTAGACTGTTGAGATTCGACATAAATAATGTACACTAAAGTTTGTCAGTCATACTTAGGTATTTGTTTTCATTTAAGGCTATACCTCAGCTGAGGCATGGTCTAAAAAGATAGTAACTATGCGACGCGCGGATTGAACTACCGACGCTTGCCGCGCGGACCATGATTTGTCATAAACATTCAACATGCGTCCATTTAGTGATATGTTTATTGTCAGATTAGTAATAATATATGCATTGCATGTTTTCTTTTTCGAGTACAGGCATAGCGTTTTTTATACTTCGACGTCCAAAGCAGTTGCGTGAAGAACCGCGTCTGCCGAATATCGACTGAGTATTATGGTATTGCGATGATTTTCCGTTTCACTGATGTATGCTCTTAACTAAGAATATAATTTTCAGTTAGTGCTGGTTAGTTTTTTTTTTAAATTTAATTAAACCCTCACTAAACCAAATCATATCATTATGCTATGGGTAAACTGGCAAAAATAGTGCATACTTTTTTAGTTATACTCATTTGTTTTCGTTGAAATAAGAATACGTATTACGGATAGTGTTGGTTAGTTTTTTAAAATCCATTAAACCCTGGCACCAAACCATAACCGATAAAAAGTATTCTTCTATCTATAAAATATCTAAAATTATGTATGATTTAATTGCATAATTTTAGATTTATTATATAGTAGGTAACGAATATTTTTTGACTATTATCTACGATGGCTTGGATGGGCAGGGTTTATTTGAATTTTAAACATTAACAAATGCTATTTACATATCTTCAATAAAAACAAATACGTTTGACTGACAATGTTTAGTTTGCACTATTTATGTCGGATATTAACAGCCTACTTCCACCCTTTGCCGCTGAACTGTTTACCTAAATGCAAATTGTATTATTGCTTAGATAACTTAGATTTCTTCGAACATCGATTCATGATTTGGTATTGTAACGTAACTCAATAAAATCTCGATTCGATGTAAAGAAATATACAGTATGAATTATTATTTTAAAAATATGCTTCTACAGCGTTCGATAAAATAATAAATCATAAATAATATGTTATAATATAATGGATTTATTGAACGCACGCAAAATTTATAACTGTTTTTACAGATTTCTCTATAAGCAGTATTATTATCCCTAAAGCTAGCTAAAAAAACTTGGTCGAAAGACATTGTAGGTATTCATCAAAATAAAACACAGTATGGAATACATACTCATATACAATTCTTTAACGATCAGGACTGATTTCATCCGCCTCACACACTTAGCACATTCTCAATTGATACAAAAATATATATTCATAAATACGCGCCATAATATTTTACCGCTTTTGCAATTTTTTTCTTTACCGTAGGTATATCCATTAAATAAAAGTAAATTTCTAGCTTTTTTAACCGTCGTCTCCCCATCTGTAACAAAACATAAGGATGTCATCAATAATTACTAAATGGAAACTTCACTGAAACAAAAAAAAATACTTACAATGTTTTGATATATTTTATTCGCGCAAAAAACTTCAGATGAACAACATAAGATAAGAGTCTTCTATCAAGGCAAGAATCCTAAAGAAATAGAACATAGTGAATAGTGAATAGTAAATAGTACCAGTGGCGTGTGGTTCATAGAGGCTCCTACGTACACCTCGTTTTTCCAAAATATTTATATGATAGTGATTTGGTTAAACACACGTATAGCTTGGTTATTATAGCTATCAAAATAAATATATCATAGAATTAATAATGAAAAACTTTGTTTTAAAACGTAAACAAGATAATTCATATGAAAAAATTAGAGATTGAAAGGAAATGTGATGATGCAAATTCAGGTGCAAACACAGGCAAAACGAGAAAAGACTTTTTATGTTTATAAATTAAATGATAATCTATTTTTATGTTTTATGTTATGAATTATGTAGGTAAATTATTCTTTTTTTGACCATGCCCAATCCTAATCGGATCATATGGGCCTCCACATAGTGGTGGTTTGTATTAACAGATTTCTGTTTTTACGAGAAATAGGTGTTAGCCACTTGCTCAACCTATTTGGTCCGCATAATGACTCAAACGCAAATTGAAAAACAATATATGTATTTATTTAAGCCAGCGTGTAAGTCGCACTACTATAATCTAAATACCATTTTATGCTAATGTAGCCGTAGGGGGGGGGGGGTGTGCACGTTACTTAGTAACTGCAGACGAGGATAGTGACACAGAAAAGGTTGGGAATCAGTGTAAATCTAACATAAAACATGATAATATTAATTGTTCAAGGTGTTTATTTATATAAAAATTATAAACACAAGGCTGGAGTTATATCATAATATTAATAAAGCAGCGGATCCGCCACGTGGATGAGCCGCACAATCAATGATTATGGACATCGTAAACTTTAACGATAACGTCATCGAATGTCTGTATTCTAGCCTTGCATTTTTTACTATGGTGAGACGAACAGTGCCAGTGAGTTTTACCATTTGCGTTCATCCTTTCTCTACCATAAGTGTACTGATTTAGCCGAATCAGATTTTTCGTTAAAGTTGCACACACGTCTAAAATAAAATAAGACAATAGTTATCATCCAAAAGACAAGACGCCAGGACGACTGGACGATGTGAAAACTGGGCGCCGCACATAAGAATGAAATGCGCGAATAAATAATATACGTATTTCTTTTACGATTTGAAGTAACAAATTGACAATTCGAATATAAAGTATTTATCCATAATAAAACATATAGGTATTTATTTATTTTTTGCATTATTCATTCCCATTTTCGGCATTCAAATATCCGTCATCCGGTGTCGCCAAACATATTGTCATAAACGACCTAAAACCATGGTCAATACAAAATTTACTTATTTTTTCTAAATTAAAATATCGTATTATAAATATTTTTCAGTTTTCCCCAGTGGCGAAGACGATATACTAGGCGATTATTAATTAAAGCCTGTCTTATTAAGAAAAATAAATTAAAGTTAACTAAAGCATTTCAAATATAGCAAAACACCAATAGAGCTATTGGTATTGAATTTAGGATTCGCATACACACACACACACATATATATATACTGTATCTGTATCTAAGTCTATCCAAGTTTCTACTGAAACATGCAAACAAAGGTTTGGTATAATGAAAACTTTTGTTCTATGAATTTTGATGGTGTTTGTCCTTGAGATCGGAGATCTGCTTAATTATAATATGAAAGAACTTATGTTTTCACGACAATGCCTACCTACCTTTGCACATTGGCCAAATTATTTTGCGGACTGTAGACAAAATCCGGGTGGGCTACCTACCGGACAAGAAGTCTAACTGACGAAGCCGTAGATTTTTTTTAGTGAAGTATCTTTTGATTTAAGCTGAAACCATATTCAAATTCACGTCCCGTAAATATGGCTGCCTTAGCACTTTTTCAGTTACCTACGACAGCCTACCTTTCTTCAATAGAAACTCTTTTCCAATGTGTGTACCCATTGATCAAAGGGTCTCTATTAATTACGCATATCTGATGTAACTAACTGAATTATAAATGAAAATAAAAACTCACATTACGTATAGAAAATATTTTTATTATAATACTTACATACTAGTAGTAACATGAGATAGCATTTTAATAATTTTGTATATACGCAAATACGTATGAAGCCAGCACTGACTAGGGAATCCAATCCCGAGCCAAAATTCTGATCCCGGGATTTCGGGATTACAATTTGACAATCCCGGTATTGGCATTGTTTTCCATTATTAATATAAAAATTTTATATTTACAAATAACATTGATAAAATCGGTCAAAAATAAATCTAGTATGCTTTATACTATTTAAGACATTGACAGTTAATATTGTAATATAAATAATAATGTGAATTTAATATGAGATTGCTGTTTCTGATAGTAAAGACTTAATGAATGGGTTAGCGAGATTTAAAATAGTAAAGCAAATAATCATGGTGTACTTATGGCCTTTTCGCTTCATAAATCTAATTAGTCAGCCAAATATGAAACTGCCGTAAAATGTATGAGATCATGGTGGAACTACGTTGTTAAAAGTGCGAAGCATTGTTTTTTCCAATCTTTCTCATTTTTATTAATTTATGTGAAAATATAAATTGAATCCACAACTTACACATGGGTATAAATCAAATTTCATTCAAACTCAGTAATGTAGTTATTTGTTATTAAAGGTATTTTTTCTGTTATATTTTATTTTCCATAAAAATTGATAAAAAAATCAATCCCGAAAGTTTCGGGATTATGTTTATTAATCTCGGGATTCATAGGTATCAAAAATGGCTCGGGATCCCGGGATTGGAATCCCTAGCACTGACTATGATTATTAACAACGAGAAGAATGTCTTTTGCAAACTTTTTTAATACCAAGCTAACATTCTTCACTTATGATCAGTCGGATACCGCTTACTGGATGATTATGGGTGGACTTTGTGTATCACGTATAAGTATGCTTAGATGGAAGGAGCTTCCTACTTAAAGCGTCAATTACATTGAGTTTCTTTACGAGATGTTTGTTGGCGAATTTATAATCTGCCTGAAAAGTCGCCCAGTGTAATCATCGAAGAAGCTAACATGTTCGATGATTACACTGGACGACTTTACAGGCAGATTATAAATTCGCCAACAAACAGCTCGTAAAGAAGCTCAATGTAATTGAAGCTTAACTCATTTAACTCACTAATATTGATTTCCACTAAGGATAATTATTTAGCTTTGAGGCGTGCAACGGGAGAAAATGAATCTTTTAATCTAGGCTTGACGGGAATAATCTATAAACCAAATAGGAATGGCATACACTCTAGTAAGGTCATTCATGGAATGGGTCGGAAAAGTTCGTCCTGGGACGCTCCCAGAATTACTTTAAATGGCGTTTGCCGTTCGATACGAAAGGGTATGGAGACGTAGCTGGCTGTGAATAGAAAGAATGTGTTTGTTTATTTGAAATGAACTATTAGCCCGCTGAATGGGGGACCGAAATTTAGATTATTTCTTTTTTCATTTTTAGATTTATATAGTCATTGATTTAGAATCAGAATGTGTGTACATTAATAGTATTAACGCCAGCGTGCTTTGTCTGTGGACTAAAATCGCTTTTTATTTTGCGTTGACAGCAATACTGTTACTGTAGAACTGCTAAAACATTTAGGAACGTGTTATATAGATATTGATGTTGTTAACACAGTCCGATTTACCAATACCAGTAGCAGGGCCTAGGTTGATAAGGGGTCTCCAAAATTCAAACAAAAAATATTAAGCCAAACATAGCCAAATCCTCCGAAACTACGTTTGAACAATGTGTAAATGTATTTCTTACAATATTAAGGAACTGTTTATTACAAAGAATGTATATACTAAGTACATTTTTGCAGTTATAAAATCGTTCTGGCACTAATGGCTGCAGATGCCTATTGAGAAAGAAATCTTTGATAGAGTTTATAGATCATCTCAATTGCGACCAAAACGTAAAAAGGTATTTCAATTATACTGCAGACCTCGTAACTAGGGATTGCAATACCGAATGAAAACAACAATACCGGTTTTTCGGTATTAAATATTGAATTACGGTATTAATACCGGTGTTCAAGATAACTTTTCTATAAAAAATGACATAAAATTCCACACATAAACCTACATTGACAAGGTTTTTTAACTAACCAAATTTCGTCAAAAACCAAAGCCGAGAGCTTTCTTTTAGCTATTGTAAAAAAAAATCCATTCAAAACCAGTTGAAAAGTTTTTCTGCCCAAAATAATTATGTGATGGATTTTTTGTTCTAATTTTTTCCCCCGAGTAATTCATTCATTTGTGATATAGTATTTTTTATTTATATGCTTTTTTAATACCAAATATTCCGGTATTTTTAAGCCGGTTTGTCGGTATCGATGAATATCGGGATTCCGGTTTTGCAATCCCTATTTTAAATTTTGAAATTAAACACAAACTTATTATAGAAGCAAATTCTAATGATACATTTGTTGTGGAATTGCATATTACGTGTGATAGTCGGCGGATGTCATGAGATCGGAATTCGCAATGTCGTGTGTATTTTTTTGTGTATAAAGTTAATGTTACACATATTGTATGTACCTACGCTAAAAGCGTTTTTTTATCTCTATCCAAAATGCTTATTTCTGTAGATTTTTGTATTTCTTCACGCTAGAATGATTATGAACATCATTTGGAACAGATAGTATGATATTGTTATAGGTGTGAAGTCTGGCATTGCAGCCTCTTGCATGGCTTGAACATTGCCAAAATATTTTCCCCGAACTTGATACGTAGTGCTTGCTATAAGTAAAATGTTTATACATGATCAAATTTCCCCCTCGAATGGATTTTACATAGACAGCTGAAACGATAAAAGAAAAATAAATTAATATAAATATTATAGTATGCAAATACGTGTCAATTTTTAAGCTACCAAGACTTTTATAAAACTTGATAATTTTGTTGTATGACTTAAAATATTAAAAATTATTTAAATACTTAAAGAGATCTCTACTTGATTCTTCAGTCCATTGCACCTGCTGTTATGTGAGAATTACAGTGCGTAAATCGGTTTTGTCGCACTGCTGGAAACGTCTGTGAATGAATACTTGCAGTTGTTTCTCAATGTTTGCGGAGTGTAGCATTCTCTGGCGGCAACTGAAACAATATGTCCAAAACACACGAAACGCCTCGACGTGATTCCATCAGTCGCCAGGACTGACGTGGCAGTTAACGAACTCGAGTATTTGTAACACAGCCGTACCAGTGTACTCCTAAGATTCTGTAGAGACATTGATCCTCTAAGCTCAAAAACTGAGACCTAAGGTACCAAGTTCTACAACCATACCGAAGTATATTGTATTGGATAGGCGACATTGAGTCATCGTAGAATATTGACTAGGTATATCCGCATCTTTTGAGAAATGGAATTACGGGAAGGTACCTAATGGTTAAATAAAAATGTCGATTACCAAAAATCAATACTTTATTTTGTTGAAAATATTCAAAATACAATGAAAAATTAAAAATATACTGTCACTGTGAAAAAAATAGAATACGAATATTGTACAAAAACAAGGTTTGAATAATATAGTAGTTATTGACTAAGAGCGCGATGCAGAACCATACTTAGGGACTATAAGATACGCGCCTAACTTTAAGAGGCCGATTTTGGCAGTGAGAAAAACATAAGTATATAATTCGTATTAGAACGGTTAAGCGGAAGAGAGAAAGAACATGTGAAGTGTTTGTTAATATTATTATTCATGTTAGAACGGCTGCTTAACGTCGTTAACTTTGCATTACGCTCTAAGCCCATTTTGGGATGTTACCATTTATCAACTAACTGTCAATATTGCAATACGATTGACGAGTTTATATAATAAATGGTAATAATTGTTTATATTCGGTAAAAATATAATTAAATTAACCCCACGATGGCCGAGCGAGTTGGCTGATAATGTGGGGTGAAAACATAAATCTGTTAAATACAAACTTCTACTCTGCGGAGGCTCATATTATAAGATATTATGAGATATTTAGATACCTATAATATATGTCATGTTGTAATTTTATTGTAATATGTTAAAAAAGCTTACAAACAATATGTATAATATATAAATATTGTCGTGTGCATCTATACTAAATACCAATATTTAACAATGACTAACAATAACGCAGATTTTCTACTTCACACCATCCCGATCTATCTTCAGATCTACCCAAACTACTGTTGGCACAGATATCTATTGCCATGTTCGTGTTTGGTATCGGAAAAGACAACTTTATCATCAACTGTATGCAATTTAGCTCGACATCCTTTGTTATGGTGCGACGAACACTGCCATCTTGACTTTCCTTCGTTGTTTGTGGACACAAGTGAATAAGTAAATGCTCCCTGTTTTATCACTTTGTGTCCGCGCTGTGACACACCGTATGTTACTGAAAAATAATAAAATATTTTCAAGCCCTGAACAAAAACTAACCATATTATGTGCGAGTTTAAAAACATCATTCGGCACTCGTATTGTCCGCAATATGCGTTAGAGTATGATAGAGGGCTCTATTGTTTGGGCACAGCATCAGTTGAAGTATAGCCTTATGGCCGAGAGGGTTCAGAAGAAGACTCCTTTACTTGAGGTTGTATGGATACCATCCGTGGTTTTATCCAACTGACTTTCTCTTAGGTATGCTTACATACTGCAGTCTGCAATTTAGAAGAGATCTTTATTTAGCTACGTATTTTTTTCGACTTATAGGTACGAGGTATAAATGAGAATTTTGCCATTCTGGGCAGTGTTGACCTGTATGTCCCTGATAACTATCTTAGAAATAGAGAGCATAAGTTATTTATTCTCCCAAGGTACAGAACTAACCTGCCTCTGGTAATGCCAATTAGGAAGGCGGTAACTATGTTCAACCAAATTGCTTCGGGTGTTAATATATTCCACTTTTAATTCTTAAAATAGGGTTTCTTTATCAAACTCGGTGTACTTCTTTGAACTTCCATAGATGTATAATTGTATTTTCACTGATTTTATACGTTTATATTATGTTTTCTTTTTATATTTTCATTTTTATCGCTATTATTACTTTTTTCTATTTTTATAATAATGTTTCATGTCCTATTGTGAACGTCTTAAACGTAAAATTTGTAATGTCCAGAATATGTTAAAAATATTATGAACATAATATAATATTACTATCTATAATATTATGACAAAAATTAGCTGCACTTTCAGGTTTATGATATCGTTTCTAGGCGTTTCGTCAATGTAGCGTCTGCAATATAGCCTCTCATCACTTCTATCGCCGGCCCATGCTTACCCGTATACAACACCAGCAGGGTTATTCAAACATATCACTTAACTCCCAAATAAATAAAAAAGTGATAAATATGATAGTCGTATTCAGGCGGTTAATTATCTCGGGAATTTAACTGTAGGCGCGATACTTTTTAACACGGCCGACCATGACCGCGTTGTTGAGTTGCACAGTTTACAAATCTTAAGTATTTGATTCTAATTGGATTAATTTAGAATCAAGTAAGACGCAGTACCTACCGTGTGAATGCTTACGGGCCCTTTTAATTAATTTTGTAATTAACGTGTTAATTTGCATTTGAAAAGTAATTAGCAAAAACACAATTTTGTGCGGCCCGTAAGCATTGGGTTAACAATGATTGTTGATAACCGCCTTGTTTATGGAATTGCTCCGAGTGATATTCGTGTTATTTTGGAGCAATAAAAATAACGGAAACTGGCTATTCTGTTTTGTCACTGTTCTCTTTTTTTCATGTTCTGTTTAGTCCGGTTACCCATATGTAGGTATGTATGATTGTGAATGAGGCTTCGACGCGACTGTAAGGTACTTTTCAACAATATTACATTAATTGATGAGTCTTGATACAACTCTTTTACACGTGCATGCATTTACTGCTGACAGTACGTATTATCGCGGCCATATTCAGAAGCTTCTGGATTTTCACGCGACAATTGCGACAGTGGATAGTGGCGTATCTGCCGGTAAAAAAAACGAACTACACCGCGCTTTGAGGCTAACCGATTTTCACGACCAGTCAAATAGTACCATACAGTGACAACATCACGTCTCGCTTAGATTAGATTAGTGATTGGCGAGACAGTCAGCACTAACTTTTACGTGTAAATAGTTATTATCGCAATAGTTTAAAATACAAACGATTGGTGCAAGTAAATTCATGCACGTGTACAAGCGTTATAATACTAAATTGTTTTTTGTTTTCAGTGAGCTACGAAGTATCGAATACCAGGGCGACACGACTGAGATATGGTTCACACTTGTTTTATCGGCAAACAGTTAGCAAAGCAGGCAAAGAGAGATGGCTGTGTCTGACACATCAAACAAAGGGTTGCACTGCGAAACTTCATACATACGATGGAGTGGTCATCTACGCGCAGGATGTTCATAACCATTTGTAGGCATACTTCATGATGCGTACCTAACATGTGAAATAAAAATATGAATACAAATATGTGACATCAAATAAATGGTATTTTTAATTTACGCAGAAACAAAACTATGATTTATAAACTATGAAAAATTAGAAAATACTCGAACCCTAGTCTATCAGGTACCAGTCAATGTGATTTACCAATTGAGCTTTGTGCGTTTTATCTAATTACGACGAAATTAACTAGTAACACTTATCAAATTGTGTTAATATTGGCAATCAGACATTGCGGTTTGAATCAAGGTAGGTACCAATACTATGTCATCAACTTCATTCCCAGCCGACGTCAGCATCTTTCCAAACATTAGTCCTAACGTAATTGCATTTGCTAATAATTATCATCCGGGGACTCCGGGTTCTATTCGCAGTGAAGTCACAGTACGTTGATGTAATTTTGAATGTTTTTGTGATTGTTTCATTACTACTACATACGTTACCGTATCAATACTACACTACTGTCATAGATTATTGTAGTGTTAAAAAATATGTCTCTATTCTTTTGTCATGTCAACCATGCTGGGTGATCGTTTTTGTGGCGTCGCTGCGGGTTGACGGAGGGTTGTCCGCGGCAGAACCCGTACGTACCTCCAACATACGGTGGTCAATGGCTCTTTAAATATTTGTCGCGACCGAAATTTGGGTCATTGGCATATTGCGTGGGTCGCAGAACATTTATAACAACAACAAATACGTTTAAAGATAATAATTAATTATTGTTAGCATACGATAATTGATGACCTTGCATGAAAAGGGGGGCAGATCCAACTGTTGGCCATTACACTTTTTTTCACCCATGATTTAACCAAAAAAATGTTATCGTTTGGTGTATATCTGAGTCAATTCCGTAAAAAAACAAGCGTGTTATTGCGCACTTTGCTCGACAATTTAAGACTCATTGATTTAAGACTAGTCATTTGTTGCTTTATTTATGCATTATTAATATTATTGTGTTTTATTATACATAACACGAAGCATTATAGTAAAATTTGACATTTTGGTGCAAAACGGGGGCAGATCCAAACTTTCAAAATTCGCCAAAATTCTTAAACGTATTTTTTTAATTTAAAAACTATATTATAACTTGTGAAATTACGGTATTTTTATTAAAGTGTATATTTTTGAAATATTAGTATAAAGATTAATTTATTGACCAGTTTTTTGATTTATTCAACTTTTTAAAAATGTGATCTGCCTCCCTTTTCATAAGAGGTCTTCAATTTACAAACGTACAAACATTATTTTTAAAACCTTAGAGTTAAAAAAAAAGTTCTCGACTAATAATTGTCGTATTTTTTTTCATGTGTAAACTGGGTAAATCAAAACTATTACCCTAAACTGGGTTACGTCTCAAAAAGGTTAAGGAACCCTGCTTTGGAGCATACGTGATTCCTCGTGAAGCCTCTATCAGAAGAAATCTCGCTGGCTCCAAAATACCATAAACCTAAAAAAACGAGAAATGTTCTCTTATTATATGCCATTTTAACATTGTATTTTCACCGTTATATTAATTGTATCAAAATGTTCTTTTCAGCAATGTTTATAAAATCTCGAAGTGGCGCACCATGGCTAATATATGGCGGACACAAATTTTATCGACAAACTACATATAAATCCGGAAGAGAAAGATGGCTGTGTTTGGCTAATCAGCAAAAGGGCTGTACAGCTAATATTCATACTATTGATAATGGAATCGTCGCCGAATGCAATGTTCATAATCACTGATTTTTTAAGAATATCTTTTCTGTTATAGTTAGGTAGGTACAGTGTGTTTTCTAAAACGTCCAACTGTTTAGTTTATTAGAGTACTTTCACGAAAAAAATGTTTCCTCAGATACATACATACAAGTACCGGTAATAATATTTCGGTCAGGGCTCGAAATGGAACGGAACGCACCGGAGCGCCGTTCCGGTTCGTAGAATCTGTCAAGTTATCGCTCCGTCTCGTGGTTAAAATATTTTGACCGTCTGAGCTAGATATGCCATATAACAAACAATCTAGTACATTTATGTTTATAAAATACCCATAAAATTTGATTACCATGTTAATATCCTCAGAAAATTTTCGAGCGCTCCGGTTCGTAAACTTTTCCATTTCGAGCGCTGATTTCGGTTAATTATGGTTCATGTAATAATATGTAATTGCAATTGTATTTTAAATAATAAATTGAAGATGCAAGCCACTTACATTTTTTTCATATTTCTATCACTAAAACGTATTTTTTTATACAATAATGGATTAAGCACATTAAGAGTTGTAAAGTTTTAATTTATAAGCATAAGTACTGACCATGTGTCTTTCCACCAGTAAATGCCTAAGGAGCAGATGAGGTCACCACGCACTCAAGTGTGTTTAGACTGAGTTTGTGGTGACTTTCTAATAAAAAAGTCCTCATGGGAGAGAGGAGCACGGTGAATAAACAAAAATAAATGATTCTAATTATTAAATACTTATATATTATACAAAAAAACAAAGTTAAAACAATACGGACATACAAAACTATGTATAGAGATCTTCACGTCCGCAATAATTGCATTAGCATTGGCCTATGTGGCGACCACGTCGGACGGACAAGATGGGCCGACCAGCTGGTTGGACCGACTTGAGCATAATATCTTCCCTTTCGCAGCACAATCTCTTTTGGGTACTACTGGGTAAGTAAATTTGTCCAGCGATGGTTTCTTCTTCGAGTTACAATTGAGCCCTCGAGAACTACAGTGGTGTAAGTCAATAATTTAGAAAAGTGAGTTAGAGTCATCTATTCCTATTGGCATGCAATATCATCATTCAAGTCATTGAATTCTTTTAAAAATTCATAGATGGCATGCCTTCCAAATTAGAGAAAAAATATATTTGCAATCAGTTTAAAAGAAGACTGGTGTATGTCTGACTTACACCAATGTATTGGTTAGCTATCAGTTTTTCTTGGAGAGTTACACGTTTTGATATTAGGAATTATATTGATTTTTAATTAAAAATTAATGAAATTGAGAGTGAAACGTAATATCAACAATCTGATTTAAAAAGTTCGATTTCAAATTCTTCCGGTAAAGTACTTTCAAGCTTTTTTCAATGGTAACCTCAAACTATTGTTTGTTTGAATAATTATTTGCGTATTTACAATTTAATTTGCTTCTCTCACAGTGAGAGTTACTTGTTATACATTTCCAAGCTTAACCTAAGAATTTACTGCCCCGATTAAATTGTTATTACATATTTTATTAAATATTGCTTTATGGATGATAATGATGAAAACATGTGGGTAGAAAACGTTTTAGAGAAGAGAATAGACGGATTTCACGAACACGCAAACACAAAAATAACTCTGGTGAATCGTATTCGACTGTTAAAGGCGTAACTGTATCAGGTAAAGCATTCAACAATGTCGACTGTAAATGCAAAAAGTTTGAATGTTTTTATAAGAAGAACAGGCCCGTAAAAATATGTTTGAAATTTTTTGGAATATGGGCAATTTTTCAACATAAAACCCTTTTATTTATGTGTGGTCTAATAAAACAAACAAATCCAAATCAACGTAGGCCAAGAAACGGTTTCAGAAATGCAAAAATGAATGTCAATCATTTTTATGTTCAAAATAATGCAAATACTGTGCTAGTTTGTAAAAAATATTTTTTTAGTCCATCGAAAAAAATATGAAAAAATCCAAAACGGCGGTACATCAGGTGAAAACCTGAGATGAAAGCATGCATCTGCCAGGAACTAGAGGTTATTTTATTAGAACATATTATAAATACTTTTCCTTCTTATCAGTCATACTATACGTCATACGAGAACACGCTATAATCCCCAGAACTCAATATTCGTCTTATGTTTAATTTACATTTCAAGAAATGTAATGAACTGAACGAGTCTACAGTAAGCGAAAACATATACAGAGCTATTTTCCGAAAAGTGAAAAATAAGTGAATAAGCGAATGTGAAAATGGCCACTCTTTGTTAAATGCTATTTGAAGTTTTGGAATTTCATTTTTTTTTACCTTTTTAATTTTGTAATAAGTAGGTAGGTATAATTGTCATATTCTAAGAACTTCATTATGCTTGTAATTATGTATTTTTTTATATTAAATATATCGTGTTTATAATAAAATCTTACTAACGTCTTTTTATTCATAACGGTGTATCAAATGTAAGTGTAAGTTAAGTAAATTCTGTTTATAATAGTGTATGTCACGTAAATTTTGGTGTAAGTCAGGTTTCTTTTTTTAACATACTAGTGTACGTTAAAAAGCAATTAAATCAAATATTTATGAACAATAAATATCCAGAATTAACTTGGTAGTATTTATGAATAATTTTCAACGTTGTTTTTAATTAAACCTTTAATATCTCAAAACATCAATAACCTGACATACACCATTGTAGTTCTCAAAGTCTCAATTATTGATCATTAAACGAAAAATACAGCCATGCATTTTATATTTATTTCGAACTATTGGGAGTATTTTAATATATAAGTACATATTATGTTTATAGAAAATAAGTTATCACAGATAAATGCAATTCCGTTTGTAATAAATACTAATTATTTCACATTGTTTTCTGTATTTTTTTTAGCAATTTTCCTGTTATCACGAACCGGTGCCACTTGGTTATTGTATGGCGGATACAAGTTTTATAAACAAACCACAAGTAAATTAGGAAAAGAAAGATGGCTTTGTCTCACTCATAATCGTAAAGGGTGTACTGCGAAACTTCATACGATCTCTGATACAATTGTCTACGAATTCAATGTTCACAATCACTGATGTTTTCAAATTATTATACACTATAGAAATGTTTCGGCAAATGCTTTTATTTTTTATATTTGTTCCATATAATATTTAACCTTTAATTATTGTATATTATTTGACGTAGCAAAAGCATACAGTAGCAACTATAATATTATTAGAGATAATACATAAATTGAATATTTATGCCCGGACCACTAAGCTATACATGTCCTATCTAATTACGACGAAGTCAATTAGTGGTTTTTACAATACTCTCTAAAGCGCTTTCTACTCGTAAATTCCGTTATCTTCTGGCAATCGGCTTTCGTATTTTAAATCAAACTCGTATTATAATCATCTTAAATATTAACCGGTGTCAGGATCACTTCAAAAGTTTTGTTACAACGCACTTGCACTTGCTAAAAATTTAATAATCATTTTTTTTATTCAACGAATAATTCACAAGATTTAAGAATGTAACAATATTATATTGAGTATATATAACCACTGGAAAAAATCTTTTTGAAAAAATACGACACCACTATGCCTAACGTGCCCTATCTAATTGCGACGAAGTTAACTACTGTTTTTACAATACGATACCCGAAGTGTTATGTATTTTCAATAAAAAAAATGTTACATTCTTAAATCGTGTGAATTAATCGTTGAACAAAAAAAATATAATTAGAGATGAGAAAATATGTCTATGCTTGACATTTGAAAACGTAATATACCTACTTAATATGACAAAGAATTAAATGTCACATATATTGACTTTTCCAAGCCAAAAGGGCGTTACTCCAACCAAATCACTGCTATTCAGGAGAGCAAAAAGAGTGAAAAAATTTCATGTTGTTGAGAACAACTTCGTTTCTTTACAAATTCTTTCTTAGTGTTTGAGTTTTTTTCTTTCATTTATGGTAGAACAATATTGTTTTAGAGTATGTAGTGTTAATTAATTTATTTATTTATTCGCAATTAGAATTTTTAAATCACTTTGTTATTTTGGCTGTCCAAGAAAAAATACAAAGTTCGCAAAGAAAACAGCGAACTGTTTTTTTCTATTATTTTATTTATGTTTTGTTTGTATTTCTGTTATATTTTATTTGTTTATTATAATCATTTAAATTTTGGTACGTTACGTTAGTGGTAGGTACGGTACGTTAATTCTTATTGGCTTTCTGTTTCTGTTATCACTTACGCCCAAATTGGAAAATCGTAACTCTGTTTACAATCATCTATGAAGAACGCTCTGTTGCCAGTGTGTAGATATTTTCTTTGTAAACCTAACCTCATATTTAACTCACAATGTTACGCCATTTTGGCTTGGAGCAGTCGATATAATTATATATGAAATTCGCAATAATTAAAAATAACAGTTAAATAACATTGTAAAGGGATTGTAAAGGTATGTTACAATACTTTGTGTACCTCAGAGCCAGTGTGTCATATGAACGATTTTGCAGAAAATTAGTTACGCACATATTTTGTGCAAAATGTATCACAATCTATAAGAGCCAATTCGCATGTTCAGTCTATTCATAACAGAAACACCAACTTCCCAAAATCAAAAAGCCGAAACTATAATTATCACACCAAACGTATGAAAAATTTGAAATTGTGTTTTGGACATACGATACACCGGCACTCAGATACAAATTTAATTAATCTATAATCAAAATGTTATGCATTTATTATCATTAACAGTATTTTTTACACGGTATAATAAAGAGTTAAAAAATGTCCTTCATTTTTTATTTAAAATATATTGTAGGAACCTATTTGACTTTATAATTTAACTATTTTGTATACCAACGGTAATTAAATGACTTAAAAAAGAAAAAAAAATCATAATCTCATAAGTATGTAAGTATTTATTTCTACATTAGTTTACAAAATTAAACAAAAAAAAATACTATCATCTTTATTTAAGCTATATTTTTTTTATAAATTTCGACTTTATGGTTTTGTGTGTTACGTAAATGTCAATGCGTCTTCTTCACTCCCACTTCCGTCCTGTCAACCTACATAGCGTAGGCCATATATAGAGAATATCTGCACCACATCGCTTTGATGTACCTACCAACATCGGTCAAATAGAGGAATCAATGCATGAAAAACTTTCTATAATTTAAAAATAACAGTTAGTACCTACACATTGTAGGGATGCTAATTGAGTATATATTTGATTTCCCTCCAACATCCACCACAATTCTACACCTATTAATTATCCCCGCGTATACAGTGGGGTAGAGAACGTTAACTACCTTCCTAAGCAGGCGCGCACACAGAAAATTGGATTTGGGAGGGGTCAATTTTGAAAATAAATCTATAATACTTATTTTGTTTATTGGTTTTAATGCCGCGTGAGGGGCGGGGTAACAGAATATAGCAGGTGCTTACCCTTAGATGCTAGTCATTTCAATGTCGAAATATCGCACTTGTCCACGTACATTCTCCATACCTAGACACTCTTTGATTCAAGTAATACACACCTCACCTGCAGGTATGCGAACTGTTGCACTACAATTGGTTATCGAACGTGCGTGGCTTAACGATCACAATTATTAGTATCCGTTTGTGTCGTCCGCGCTGTTTTGTCTTTTAGACATGCCGCATCGGAATATTAAGGCTATACTTCAGCTGGGGTACGGTCTAAAACGATCGTGACTACGCGACGCGAAGATTGTGCAACGACGCGTGAAGAACAAAACATAATTTGTCATAAAAATTCAACGTGCGTCCATTTAATGTTCTGTTTATTGTTCTATTAGTAATAATATATTCATTGACATGTTTTATTTTTCAAGTAAATAGGTAACGTTTTTTAGTCATCTTTCCACGATTTAAGAATTAATACCCCCGTCGCCATCACGAAACAACTTGACGTGTTCACAGCTCGACTTTCGCTCTCCGATTGCCGGCGAGTCCAAAATTTCGTCGCACCTATAGATGAAAATTATTTGCCGTTTCACTGAAGTATGCTCTTAAAGCAAACATTAGATGGCTCAGATAGTTGCACCAATTAATGAGTGCCGCGGGTCTTACAGTGACTACTAGTTATACGTATTTATACGAAGCCCAAAAATGTTCTGTTTCTCGATGGAACCGATAACCTCTCTTGTGTGCGCGCCTGTTTCAAAGTTATGATGTGTCTCAGGAGCTACTTTCCATGACAGGTTGACATGCACCAAACTATGCGTGATTTATAAACTTCTTCAATAAATTGTTAAGCCTCCATGAGAAAACATTTCACTTACCCTAAATTATCACAAGCAATTCAAAAAAAAATTGAAATTTTCCCCAGATACCAAGTCGACCTTGCTATATCAATATTCTGTTTTCAGCAATTTTTTTCAAATCTCGAAGTGGCGCAACATGGATAATATATGGAGGATACAAATTTTATAGACAGACCATAAATAGATCCGGAAAAGAGAGATGGCTGTGTCTGACTAATCACCAAAAAGGCTGTACAGCTAAACTACATACTATTGCTAATGAAATCGTCTACGAATGCAATGTTCACAATCACTGATTTCTATGTGAATGTATGTCCTGTCGTAGTTTTACGGTGTACCTGTTTTCTAAAGCAACTAGGTAACCAAAGGCCCAATTACACTAGCAGACTCGCAGATCCAATCAGATTCAACGATCGTCGTTAACAACATTAAAATAAATCGTGTTGGCGCTTGATTTGATTGTACGTAATATACACTCAGTAGCCAGTGTGAACAATTGTATTATAAGTAATGCAACAAATGAAATTTAGTCAAGTAATGAGTTGCTGATTGTATTTACTAGGGTATTATTTTAGTTTTGTAATATTATTGTATGTTAAAACAATTAATAAAATCAGGTAGCCTTTATTATGTAAATGTGAAATTTGTGTTGTTATATCAAACGCAAGATGGACAAGTTCGCGATTATAGCTCCCGTCGCCACTCATGGAAGTTCAAGGTTAATTGACGCGATCATGCCGAAAAATAGAAATTGTTCCAATTCGCTCACGACTCTGGGGAACGACTCAAAAATGACTTTTCGACTGACGAATACACCTGAATTAGTAATTGAGTTCAATATAAATATGTTCTATAAAAACGTTATTTCAATAATAAAATAAAAATACAAAATATGCTGTATTACACATAAGCCATTGATGCACAGACCGCGTTTTGTTGCGGCCCAATATAACAAGTACTTCATCACAAAAATTTTCATTGAATACGACAAAATTCTAATTTCCTATATATGTACTAAGTTCTAACGTGCGAATACATAAATGAACGCAATGCAGAGTGTAGGGTGATTAGAGTACCTAACTGATATATAACTATTAAATTAAAAAATAATTAAGTGTATGTATCGTCTAGTTGTCTAGTATATATCGTTATTTTTAACCCACTGCGGCTCGTGAAATATTAGAAATTGGATAAATTCGCCCTTCTTTGAAATAGATTCTACACCACTAACATATGTAATACATTAATATTTTTTTTCATCTAACACTGAACATTATTACTATACACACTACACTAATTTATTTTTTAGATTAAATACGTTAATATCCAAATAAATTATGCATTTCATTTTGATAAAAAAACTAATAAGACTAATCCAGGTATGTATTTCATAGATAATATACATATGTAATTACCTATTACGTTACATACTATACTAATGCGAAATGTTTTTTCAGCTAGTTTTTTATTATCGCCAAAAGGCACAATGTGGCTAATGTATGGTGGATATAAATTTTATAAACAGGCCACATATAAATCAGGAAAAGAAAGATGGCTGTGTCAGACTAATCATCATAAAGGATGTACAGCAAAAGTCCATACTTTTTCCAATACAGTAATTTTTGAAGACAGTGTTCATAACCACTAATTTGAAATATCGAGTTGCAAAAACCATTCTGGACGATTTTTTTATGAACATGACTGATTTTTTTTTATTAACATAACTAAAACACCCAGTTTACCCAAATTATTCAAAATGAAATCTGAGACTCAGGTGTCGCAGTTCATAATAAAACTACAACATGGCCGTAGTATCTACTGAAGTAGCAAAGTGAGTAGCAAAACCTACTCTATTCTTATGCATTCACATTTATACGTGAGATCCAGAATTCACTATAATTGACAGTGAGCTGCAAAACATAAAATATTAATAAATATATATATATATATATATATATTATTTTACACGTTATCTGCGCTAAAATTAAAATGGTTCGAATATATTTATATATATACTATAACATAGGTATATACCTATATATGTATAAAGAATTTTAATGCTTGGTATATCATGCAAAACAGTTTTTCGTCATTTATCTGAAATTTGAGAAAGCTTCCAGAGTACTTTTTGTATACCGATAATTCGTTTAAATCAAATTAAATGTCTAGTTACCGATATGTGAAAATAAATAATTTTGTATCATAACACACCCGAATCTTTGTTTTTGTAGATACGAGGCTCATCAATTAGAATTTCATTATAATATTAATAACTTCATATTTAAAACACATGTAATTTTACACATAAATTTATATGCGCCTGTCAATTACCTACGTGGTCGCAGCCATGTTCTATTCTGGATCAGAAGTGTTTCCTCGAGTCAAGCCTATCAGGCACCATTAGCGTTGTGTGTAAGACGAGTCAATGCGCTCCCCAAATACAGATATTTTCAGTGATGTATCAGCTGTGTATTTTGATTTTGAAACATTATTTAAACTCTATACAATTGTTTATGTTTTATATTTTTTATTCTCTCTTGTGAGTGTAATATTTTTTATGTCCACAATGTTTAGTTTTCTTAAATAAATTAATGATTACATTATCTAAAAAATATATATGTATATGCTTTTGGAAGTATATAATATGTAGGTACCTAATACTTAGTTCATGTCTCTTACCAATTTTCAAATAAATAGATTACAGTTAACAATGTCGTTATTTCAATCCTTCATACAGTTAACATTATTATAATATTATGAGGGCTTCGGACAATAGGGTATAGTAAATCCTCCATGCAACTCTGCTTCATTAATTTTTATGTGAAAACTGATTATTTGTTACTTAAGTAATACAACTAGAAAGTTGGAAAATCTTGGTCACATCACCAAGAAACATCAACTTCAGCATCTTATAATTACTAATATCAGACGATAAGAGGATTTCTGGTAAGCGAGGTTCTGACAGAAGGAAAATATCCTGCCTCAAGAAATTCAGAGATTGGTTTGAGGTCACCACTTCACCACCATTTAAAGCAGTGAATTACAAGGAAAATGACCAGAGTCATTGCCGATGTCCGATAACTGATATAGCAGGCATGTCCATCTTCATATGGGTTGTGATCTACTACCCAATATGACCACTTGCAATGATCTATCACTTCACATTATCATTCTTGAACTTAAATACACTCAGACGTTTCAAATTAATAACACTAGTTTAAAGCGCAGGAATTCACATCTTCCCTTTCTCTCACTCCTGCAGCAGACCGTGAGTGATATGACGAGGTCATGCGGTTTGTTTCTCATGGTTAATTTGATAACGACTTTCGTGTAAGTTGGTTGAAAAAATAAAAATAGGAATGTTTAATCCGACTCCTTCAAAATCGCAATGAAAGCATATTACAACGTATACGATTTTAAAATTTGATTTATTCTCTGTAAATCTTTCCTCCAATTGACCAGTTGATCGCCATTGTCGTATTGGATAGGCCTGCCATATACCTACCTATTATAGAAAGGAAAAGATTTTAATTTAACAATAAAGAAAATGAAGACGACAAACAGGATGGCAAATATCTTATGTTAATTTGGTATTGAACATCTTTCGAATTCGGCCTTTTATTTATGCTTCACATCTGCTTTTTCTACCAATAGTCGATCTGAGATAATATACAAACTCGTTCACTGTTACATTCGAAGTATACTTACTGAGAGTAGAAGGTTGAAATGGTCGATACCCATTAATTCGGTCTAATTCCTATTAAAGGAGGCCGTATTTGTGACTATTTTTCTCTAACCATTCTATACGGTGTAAGAACTATGTGAGTTCTCTTACATCAGTATCATTTGCGAATCTCAAATTAATTATTTTTTGGCCACCAATATTGTAACCGCCATGCCAATAATCTTTTGATTTTTATTAAGCAAAGAAATATTTTCTATTTTTAGCGACTTTCGTACTGTCACCAACCGGTGCAACCTGGATATTGTATGGTGGATATACATTTTATAGACAAATTATTACCAAAATTGGAAAAGAAAGATGGCTGTGTCTGACTCACCAACGCAAGGGCTGTACAGCTAAACTTAACACAATCTCTGGTACAATTGTGTTCGAAAAAAATATTCACAATCACTGACGATATCATGGCATATGTATATATTGTATAACTACGAGCATAAATAAAAATGTCTAGTCACATAACTGTAGGAAAAATGTTTTCCTTTTTATTACCCCGAAACTATATTTTTATAGGTTTATAGAATCATTAACTATTTACAATACAATTTACAATGTGTTAAAGTAATAGTTATTTTAAAAATATATCTTAAATGAGTCTATAGCTAAATATTCTCAACTTTTTGTGACTGCAAGCATAATACGGATACATCCCTTGTAGTATTGTCGTGCTAGATTTTTTAACACTTTAAGTTCGATTTATATTTATATACTCAGAATGTTAAAAATCGATTTTTCTATGTAAATCAATACTATTCTCAAAATTACTGTCGATGTGTCAAAAAATGGCGTATTTGTCACTTACGACCTTCTGGTACTTTATAATTTATAAATATTTCTATAAAACCATCGAATTCCATAAGATGAAAAAGGCGTACCTACAAAGTTTCTTACATTGACAAGTAGGAATCTATCTGCATCTATATTACTATGTAACACTGCACATGATAAATATAAATTTAATGCAATCTTCAAACATACATGGCTGCACCAATTTATATACTCAGACTATATAATTTTAAAATTTGTTTTAAATTATTAATGAATGTTCTCAATTTACCGTTTTTTTGGAAACAATGAAACGCATTTAAATATTATATTATTACCACGTTTTTATAGCTTGTTTTCTTGTTTGTCCAGTACAAATCTTGCAATCGATTTTTAACTAACTTCCCGACTAGCTAGAAATTTGAAACTTTTAGAATATATCAGAACACGATGACAATGCATTCTTTTAATACTTTTAGCTATCTTTCAGCAGAATTGAATTCATTTTCAGTTAATTCTTTTTTGTATGGAAAGTTAGTTCGGAAAAAATCCGCAAGGTGGAGCTTCGATCGAATTCAATGTTTGCACTTTTGCGTAACGGCGTTCGACGATTTTGAAAAAAGAATTAACTCGCTTTCTTGTTTTTTGTTTGTTTGTTTGTTTTTTACTTCATATCAAGTACAAGTTTTAAAAATCTCATATATGTTATTCAATTAATAAATGTTTGAAACTTGCTCATAATTGCTCTCTTTATTACGCATTTGATCATTTTCTTTCAAGTTGATGGGATAATTCATCAAAAAAATTTAAAAAAAGTATTTATAATACATAGAATTGTCAAGTTTATACGATTCAACAGAATTTAAAAACGTGGTATATAAAAAGTCTTTTTATCTTGTAATTATTTTTAGAAGTAACATACATTTTTAAATTTCAATTTATTTATTTTTAGCATATTGTGGACATTACAAATTATAAGTTTAAGACGTTCACAACATGACATGAAACATTATTATAAAGAAGGTAATAAAAGCGATAAAAATGAAAATATAAAAAGAGAACATAGTATAAACATACGAAAGCAGTGACAATACTGACAATACAATAATATATCTATAGAAGTTCAAAGAAGTTGTTGAGAAGTAGCTGAGTTTATTTAGGAGGCCCTATCTTAAGAATTTATAAAATAGCGTCCACCTAAAGTCACTCTCTCGCTTGTGGAATATATCAACACCCGAAGCAATTTGGTTGAACATAGTTATCGCCCTCCCAATTAGCATTACCAGTGGCAGATGGGTTCTTTCTTCCTTGGGAGAATAAACAACTGATGCTCTCTATTTCTAAGATAGTTATCAAGGACATACAGGTCAACACTGCCCAGAATGGCAGAGTTCTCATTTATACCTCGTAGGTATAAGTCGAAAAAAATACGTAGCTAAATAAATATCTCTTCTAAATTGTAGACTGCAGTATGTAAGCATACCTAAGAGAATGTCAGGACTACGTGAAAGACGTTACAACTGGTTAACATCGAATAAGCGACTGAAATGAATAGGTACAGTAGGTATCATATAAAAAATGGAATTTATTAACTGGTGATATTATATTATTATTGTCATCATCAATCTGGCTCAATCCACCATTACGTGAAGACCTCACTAAGCGGATACCATTACTCTCGGTTATATGCATGCACTGATATAATCAACTTTAGCGAAAGTACGTGGCAAGGAAAGATTCAAAATCAAGACAGTAAGGAGAATTTTTCTTTCAGCAGTGGATCAAGAGATTATGACATACATATTCTGCACTCCATAATTGCTGTAACATTCACAGATAATAAAACAATATATATTATTTTTTCAGCCAGCTTTATGATATCTCCAAAAGGCGCAACGTGGCTCTTGTACGGCAGATATACATTTTATAGACAAAATATTAGTGGTGTCGGAAAAGAAAGATGGCTGTGTCTTAAACATAACAAAGGATGTACAGCCAAACTTCATACTATCTCCAATGAACTTGTCTTTATAGCTAATGCTCACAACCACTGATATACGTGTTTTATTGCAATATGTGATAACAGCAATATTTAAATGTAAAAGTAATTCACCCTCTTTATAAGCGAATTATATTAATTGATAAACAAAATAATCAAATGTACTTAAATAATTATATTAAACAATTAAACGATACTTGTATCGTCGCAATACCTGCTATGAACTAAACCCTGCTTATTAGAAAGGGATGTAACTTTTGGCGACCACATTTAAGTGTTGCCCATACCGATACCCACTTCAATATTTTGATATAGCGGTATGAGCGCGTGGCATTGTTCGCGCCAAAGGCTACTGCGACCTTAGACGCGACGTACTGATTTCCAATAAGTAGGGTTTGGAACTGTAGTCTGTATGGGCGACATATACCTAGTAGCTAGAAGATAATTTTTAAACTATTAAATTAAAATATTTTGCGCATTTTATTTAAAACAAATACACATAATATGTGATATGATGGTGATGATGGTCATATTATGACAGGAATACTCCATAACATAATAGCGAATATTAGCGTGATGGTGGATACCTACTAATGCTTCTTATTAGTTGTGGCCCCCACATCCTCTAGCCGGCGGGCAAGGGCAAAATCTTTATGTTTGATAAGCGTGTGGTAAAACAGATAAACCTAATGTAAATTTTAGTAGTCCTCGAAAGAGAATATAAATAATATATTGCTTGTCTTCTTACTCCAATGTATAAGCGTGGCATTTGTTTTTAAAATAATGCAATATACATATTTGCCTATCTCGGGTTTTAGGGGTCCTAAGCCCGGGCCCCCAGGCTAGAGTTCTGTCAGCCCCCACCTTTATGAGGGCTACGATTAGTGTGTAATATTAAGTAGGTCAAAAAGAAAATAATTTTATTTGAGCAGATTTTTTAATCGACCTTAGGTACCTAATATCTAGGTCAAAAAGAAAATAATTTTATTTGAGCAGATTTTTTAATCGACCTTAGGTACCTAATATCTATATTTGCCCGCAGCAGAGAGTTAAGACGTGATTTATCGAATAGAATATATGTATATGAATAGAATGTATCGATGCTATTTCTCGTTATACACGCAGCGCGTTAAAGTTTATTGTCAACCATATTTTTTGTATTTTATACTATTTTAAAAATAATTTAAATAAATCAATTCCTTGAATATCCGTGTTCATACTAACTGCTCCTGATGCAAATGTCTCTCAACAACATCGTTTGTCCCTTTTACTCCTGCCAATTCTCCCTATTAGTAGGTATTCTATAATGGTAATTCCTCAGAGCAATAATACTAGTGTATTTTCCGGCCATATGAAGCCCGTTTTCTTTGCGCATGATCCACAGTAGGACTCCAATAATTTTAATACATATAAAAAATAGCAGATGCTGCTCTTCGCGGTCAACCATTCGTTTTGGCTAGTCGCGTGACGTCACTGTCGAGTACTGTCACGTTTGTGTACGCGGAAGAGAGTTGGAACTTTGCTGTTTTATGACTATGTCAAAATCGAGACGAGTCCCTGACAAGCAAGTCAAAAAATGTATGTGATAAAACAGTGCGCCTCAGTCAATAGACAGCCCCTGGTAAACACCTCGAACGATATCAGCTCTACTCTACTGGGGTTTCCTTATGTCACGGGGCCGTATGTATGAGATTCCAAAATTCTTTATAAGCTATTTAACCGATTTTCCACCAAATAGCGTATATCACTGTTTGTGACGTAAGCAATCTGACGTCACACGTCATGCAAAATGGCTGCTTTATATGTCATTTTAATAATGCATTCAATACAACAAATGTTTGCTTGAGGCCCTCGTTCATTTTGTAGACACTGTAAAATATTTGCGAACTTTAAAAACAGTTCATAGTCGTGCTGTTTCCAAATTCGTATAATTTTGATCCATAGTCTATAATCTAGATAGTAGGTAGCTGATACAGTGCTCTCGTATTTCGCTTACATCAAAAACGCAGTATTTCTTTCTCATGGAGAGATAAGATGGATTTACGTAAGATTACGACAAAATACCTCCGCTAAACGACCGCAAAGATAGGTACCTACTGCTGTATCTGGCATTAAATTGGAAGAATTGGAAGCATTTTGCATTCTTTCAAAATATTATGGTACCTACCTACCTGGTTAATTGTAAGATAACTGTAATAAACAAGGCAAAACTCTCAAACAAACTGGTAACATCAATAGTGTCATACGGTGATTGGTATAAATGATAATATTATACAGAGATCATTACATATTATTACCTTAATCCATTTTCATTTCTGTCATTTATTCTTATTCCGTTTTGACATCTCATAATAGAAGTGATTGAAATGAAGTTAGTCATTAATATAACTGTAGGTATGTATTGCCACCAAATGGATATGTTTATTGGGAATACTCTATCCTATCGTACAGTAGTATTTAAAAAAAATGTGATAAAATAACTGATAAATTATTTAAAGTTCATAATAATTATTCATTTATAATTATTAAATTTATATTGTACCGTTCGCACACTTTCAGACACATTTACAATTTAAAATCTTTAAATTAATGATCGGGGAAAGAAATTTTATAAGTTTGCCATTATATAGATGCCATGAAACATTGTGGCGTCACTAAATAACTGATTACATTTGCACTCATGCATGCAAAAGAGCAGTATTTAGCCTATCAAGTATTTGGGAATCTCATGCATACGACCCACAGGCATTAAAAATGTTGACTTGCCGACCGTCAACATCAAGTAGGGAGTTTAGCCTGCTCCCCTCTGCCTCTTTCCTGCATAAGTGTAATAGCGAACAGTGTCGAGTTTAAGTAATTTTATATGTTCCAAAAAAATATATGTATAAGTATATGTATTACAAATCTAACCACACTAATAAAGAATCCTAACGTGACCTAATCAAACAATACAAACGTCTTTGCTATTATGTACAAATAACCATCTACATTGTGACAACTATTACATTATATTATTTATGACCCCCGAATCGCGGAGGTACCTACGCGCCAAACCAGCTCAAATCATTACTCTCGACTAGGGAATCCAATTCCGGGATCCCGGACAATTTTCGATAACTATGAATCCCGGGATTAGTAAACATAATCCTTTCGGAATTGATTTTTTTATTAATCACAATCAATCGGTATGTGTACAAAATCATTGTGTTAGTGGCGTGTATGTATCTGCACATGTCACAGGGGAAATCGCCGGATGCTCACGGATAATAAATAACCATTGTTTACGCATTCGTAACAACATGAGAAAAATAATAAATCCGTTTATTTAACCTGTTAGACACCACTGCCGTGCTGGCATGAATTTTATGAATGTATGTTAGATTTAATGAAAACACATCCACGTATGAATAGCAATTATTGTTAGAATCTCGGAATGTTTGTGAATTTTATTATATATACTGTATTGATTGTCAACAAAATAAGAATGTAATTTTTTATTTTAATTGAACTTGTATTTGTATATTTTGTTATCTTATCTTAAATAAAAAATAAAACTGTTTTACTTTCACATTATTATTTATATTTAGGTACTCCTATTCTATTCTATTAAACCTATGTATTTCCAAGATTGAACGTTAACAATATTAACAATAAATGTATTAAATAGTATAAATTATACTAGACATTTTTGACCGATTTTATCAATGCTATTTGTATAATATATAAAAATTTTATAATAATTATCGAAAAAAATGCCAATCCCGGGATCACAATTTTGGCTCAGGATTGGAATCCCTTTTCGCAACTACTTCGCCCTATATTCAATAAGTATAATATTGTGTCCAAATGTTTAGAATAATGAATTATTCACCCTTACACCTGTACCCTTAATTTTACTGTCTCACTAATAATAAATCCAACTCTGCGGAGAGATGACAAATTAGATGTTCCGTGTTTTCTTCACTTTTACTGAGAAATAACTGTGTATTACATATTACAAGGTCAGGAAACGCCTTCCTACACCCCCCCCCCCCCTCTTCTCTAACCTTAAGATGAGGTACTCCCGTCCACCTCCATGCGTTATCCTGCGGGAGGAGTATATCATGCCCTAGTTAGTCTGTTACTAATAATATGCAATATAAAATTTATTTTTATTAATTAATTGAGTTAGCATTTACTTAGTAGAATTCCATTTTACAAGAAATGAAAATATAAATAATATTCAATTCTATAGGTTTGAATTGAATATTATTTATATTTTCATTTCTTATTTTAATTTTTATTAAGGTAGGCTTTTAATAATCGCCTAGTAAGTATGCATCGCTGTTAATCAAAAAGAATAGAAGAAAATAATTACCTAAATAGTGATAAAGAGCTCATTGTATCGATGATATAATAAAATGTAGTGGATGTATGCAGCAAGGGAAAAACTAAGGACCAAGAAGAGTGTTGATAGCACAAAACTCCTTCTGACAACAAAGTGAATCGAGAAGAACTGAGTACCCCGTTAAAATTATTTTTAAATATATATTTGTCGTGACTGTCACAGATAATAACACGATATTATTTTTTTTCAGCGAGTTTTATGATAACAGCCAGTGGAGCAAAAAGGATATTGTATGGTGGATATAATTTTTATAGTCATCGTATTAGCAAAGCCGGAAAAGAGAGATGGTTGTGCCTACGCCATAGCAGACAGTGTAAAGCCAAATTATATACTGTCTCCGATGAAATTATCTCTATAGACAATGTTCACAACCACTGATGTAAATTATAATACATGGGCCGTATTAATATAGTAGACCATCCCCTTTTATCGTTGTCTTGTTAAAAAGTATGTATCTTCGAACCACTGATTTTATTTAACTATTTCTTTTATTCAACGAATAATTCACAAGGTTTAAGAATGTACCATTCTAATTATTGAACATACATAATTTTGAAAAATACTTCTGGGAAAATATATTAAAACCAATAGAAAAACTCTTTTTGAAAAAAGTAAGACACCCGGCAGGAATCGAACCTGCATCTCCTGGGTTTACGCCCCAATCCGCGCATTATCCTCTATGCTACGAGGTGACATACCAAATGACGACAAACTTTAACTATTGGCCTTTTAATACCTGCTCATCAGCGTTCTTCCAAATCAAGCTACTATTGGCAATCGGTTTTTGTTCATTAAATCAAAGTAGGTACCCACTACTTCAATTACGAACTGACGTCACGGATTTCTCCAATATTTTATTTTTCAAAATTATGTATGTTCAATAATTAGAATGGTACATTCTTAAATGTTGTAAATTATTCGTTGAATGAAAGAAATAGTTAACGGCCCACGTGCTCGTCGTAGGTCAAAATTGAGTTTTTATTGTATTTTCAAACCATGATCCTGGACACTCCTTAAACGTTGTAGATAATCTATTTATATAATTTTAAAGCCTTATTATCCTTTATAGTTATTTTAAACATTTGATGACTGCATAAAGTATTTTTGTTACATAAAATAGTATTCTTTTAAACCTCTCGCTCTAATGTTTTAGAATATAGTCATATTTCGGTACATAACTGTGCAGTGGTGTTAAGTTTTTTTACGTTTATTAATTTTTAAACGCATTTATGAAACCATTACTATAATTTATTACGAGATAATTTTTGTAAAATATTCACGATAAAAAATTATATTGATAATCTCTGTGATCCCAAATTTGACAAGAATTAGGCATTTTATTATTCAAAAAATCGGCAAGATTAACACATTTGAAGATCATTCTAAAGATACTTATTATAAGCTATGTCTTTGACCATTCAAGTGTGATAAACATATTATAAATAATGATCGCTTTATAATAATTATTGACCTAAGAATAAGGTAGTGTTTTTTTGAAATACGCCATTTCTTTTGTCATTCCCCAGTGGTTAAGCTACAACATACGGCCGTAGCCATAAATTTACAAACTATAATTGAAGTAGGGAGTAAAATGATATTGACGCGCGTGTTTGAACATGTACTGTTTAAAAAAAAATAAAAAAAAAATCGGTTAGGTACATGTTCAAACACGCGCGTTAACATAATTTTACTCCCTATTTTAATTATAGTTTGTCAATTTATGGCTACGGCCGTATGTTGTAGCTTAACCACTAGGGAATGACAAAAGAAATGGCGTATTTCAAAAAAACACTACCTTATTCTTAGGTTAATAATTATTATAAAGCAATCATTATTCATAAGATGTTTATCACACTTGAATGGTCAAAGACATAGCTTATAATAAGTATCTTTAGAATGATCTTCAAATGTGTTAATCTTGCCGATTTTTTGAATAATAAAATGCCTAATTCTTGTCAAATTTGGGATCACAGAGATTATCAATATAATTTTTTATCGTGAATATTTTACAAATATTATCTCGTAATAAATTATACTAATGGTTTCATAAATGCGTTTAAAAATTAATAAACGTAAAAAAACTTAACACCACTGCACAGTTATGTACCGAAATATGACTATATTCTAAAACATTAGAGCGAGAGGTTTAAAAGAATACTATTTTATGTAACAAAAATACTTTATGCAGTCATCAAATGTTTAAAATAACTATAAAGGATAATAAGGCTTCAAAATTATATAAATAGATTATCTACAACGTTTAAGGAGTGTCCAGGATCATGGTTTGAAAATACAATAAAAACTCAATTTTGACCTTCGACGAGCATGTCCCCCCAGCAAGTACGAGTAGGTTACATCATGAAATATTGGAGAATTCCCTATAGTAATTAAGAAAAATAGTGCACTAGTCGCTATTTCCGTTTTTCTCAACATATTATTTTTGAAAATGTAAGTTATGACTCCAGGCTATTTAATGAACTCGTCAAATTGTAATGCCGCGAATGAAACTAGGTACATACCTTAACAGAGACAGTAGTGAGTATAGGGACGGTGAAGTTTTGATAATAATGTCAATTTAAGACCGTCGTAAACTGAACAAGTTTTTTTAGAAAATAGCCCAAAACACAAAATTAATATTATTTATATAAAATAAATTTATTGACCTGTTTTGTGCAATAAACCTATTGTTTCAACCAAAAAATCTTGTTTTATTGATTTGTGAGTGTAACATATTATTAAGTGATATTCTGTGACCTGTAAAAATATATCAATACCTCTGGAAATTGCTAAATATAATACTGTAAGCAATGAAATTACAACATGACAATTTATATAAATATTTGAAATACTATTATGTTTTGGTCTGTAATCGTAACTAACAATTTGTATGATCGTTACTAATGTGACATTAGTAATGTCGTATTGTCGTAAAGATCCGGAGATAAAAACAAGTAAGTGTGGCAAAACCATTGAAATAAAACCTAGATGAACCATGTGCAAAATTAAAGGTTCTTCATATGCTAGTTTGGGCATACAACTTAGTCTGCCACGACTCTCAGGTGAGTGGCGAGTGATGACAATATCGTACGGTCGCCCCCTTCCGCTTTCTCTTTTGTCTGAAGCCTTAGCTAGCTGAAGTGGCGTGTGACCTTCACAGAATTTTGATACAAAATTCACAACTTTTAAAGCGAATCAAATTTGTACAGAAACAAAAAATAGCTAAATCATGGTGACGTTAATACTAAATTTAATCTGATCTTAGTCATAAGACCACTATAAGCTGACTCTGGCCTAAAACTCGAAGGGTAGTCAATGGACATTACTGTAATTAAAATCAAATAATGGTCCCATTCTGTTAATGCCGCTTACGTCTGAGCGCCGAATGTTTTTGTAAACGTACATGTTAATCGTAAATAGTACCGTTAAAATGAACCCTACCTACATTGCAGTAGGGGTGTTCTTGAAGATTTTCGTCAGATGTCCTTGACCTATTTTGCAAAATGTGTCCATATTAATATTGCGATTTTTTCTGTGCATTAATTATTGTTCAAATGTCGAGATCAAAACCTTGCGGGTTATTATCGTAACTATAGTGCAACCGACATAAGAAGGCTTACAGAAAAAAGCGGTCTTATTTGTCACTCAACTTACAGTCCAGAATAACACAGATCACCATATATGAAAAATATTAATATTGAAAATAGGATATAATTTATTTGAAGAACTCGGTAGGTATGTATATTCAGACATATCAACCACTTATATTGTATGTCTTGCTATTATTTTTGTTTGGTACCTACAATCTTTTACTAACGTCCAAAATACTAACCATTATTGTAACCAATGACTAAAAATTAAAAAGGAATGTTGGAGGAAATTACTTTAATAAAGACTTGTCATTTTAAAGTAAGAAAAGTTTTTAATAAAAAAAATAAAGAGAACATTTTATTTCATATATTTCAAATCTTATGGAGAAAAATAATAAAAGGAACAGCTATTTGGTAAAAAAAGAAATAATCAATAAGAGAGATTATTTTGATAATATTATTCTCTAATGAGAAGATATCAAACCACACGGTTGCATTTTTAAAATACGAGTTTATACAATTTTATTAAAATGTATTTATTATTTAGGTAGATGGTTTATATCATTTACTATGTTATATCTATTTAGTGCAAGCATTAACCGAGTCTCACATAATAATATAAAATCGTCTTGACTGCAACACGTCAAATTTGCCGATGTGATTTTGTTGGCATTCACAAAACACTTGTAACTAAACTATAGGTACAGCGCACACCGTATGATTGCAACATCTTTCTTTGGCATTCATATTGACTGGCCAAGTGACGTCACTGTCCCGGCATGGCCTCGCCTATACGCACAGAAGAAAATTACAACGTTACGCCCAGTTTTGATTTATGACTATATCCCAGTCGAGACGATTTTCAATGTGCGACTGGGCTTATGTTGCGCTTCGACTTTTTAAAATAGTCAGGGTAGGATTTGATGAGAAAATATACATACATAAATGACGTTATATAAGAATACCTACGTTAAAAAAACAATGAAACAATATTCGCCAATTTTAAATGGCTAATATATAAAACTCTTTTTGAAATAACTAAACAATTAGTTAAGTACATATTATATAAATGAATTAAATTGATACCATAAAAAATCTTTAGCAGGTGCAAAAATATGAATCGATACATGAAAAAAATTACATACATATTGGTAGTGTATTGAACAGTATATTGTAGAATATTACATTTATTATCGTATGAGATAATAATATTTAATTCACAAAATCTATTGAAATTGCCAATAAAAAGTAAATCAACAAAAAATAAAGCGTTTTATTTGAAAATTTTAGAAAAAAAAGTAATTTCACTTCCAATTAAGAGTAACAAAAGTCAAAGAAAATAATATTCGTTTCGGTATGAACATCGAAAGATTAGCTAATAAAGAAATTAATATTTAAAAAAAATCGACTAAATAAATATCGTTGTGTTAATACCATACGACTTCATGTAATAAATTCAACCACAGTTTAACATTATTTTTTAATTAAAGAAAAACATGATAATCTAGTCGATTTTTAAGTATTTAAAAAAAAATAAACAATTGTAAATTAATGCATTTCTTACCGATTGGTAGAATATTCTATGCAGAGCATAAAAATATTATTTATTAATAAACATTCATATGTGATACAGGATAGGTACAAGTTAAGATGCGATTATTTATCATGCAATATAATATATTTTTAATATTCGCCATATCCAGTGCAGATATTTAAGATATTACAAAAAATATTAAGCATTTTACAGTAAAAAACAGTTTCTGCAGTAGTAATCGAGACAGATATGATGCAGAAAAATACAAAAAAAAAACATAAACTATTATTCGTATATACCGGAAATCAATACAAATTCGTTTCATTTCTAGTCATTTCAATGAGTATTTATTGTGAGACTTTAAAATATAGAATAATGTATTTTTTAAATCCTAGACAACCATATGAATATTTTTAGTATAAGTACATACTTATTATCAAAACGTTATATAGATAATGCTACGTTATTGAATCTGGACTGGGACAAATGAACGCCAGGACATTTGGGTGCCGCACTGTCGAATGAAATAAATAGACGTTTGTTACGATTTTATACGTAAAGTAAACAAGGAATTCATCTATAACTTGGTAATTTTAATTTATTTTCCTCTTAACATAATGTTTTTTTATAGCGGATTGAGAATAATTATTATGCCTAAGGCTTTATATAAAAATAAAAGAACTCTCTTCTCGTTGGAACTTAAACATATGCACAATTAAATCATTATTTACGTGTGAATGTTTAAACTCTCATGCAATATTATTATATTATACCTATATAAGTATTAAAATATATTTTTAAAGTACCTATAATTCACGAACGTCTATTTATTGTATATTCATTCAATTGTGTGGCACTCAGTTGTCCCGGCGCCGAATCATCCTAGACCCATTGAATCAGGGTACTACTTAGAAATAAAATCGAGTGTCTAACGTTGACACCTCGTATCTGACATTCAATATTTTTGATAGGGGGAATTAAGAGGTTATAAAAAATCAGATCAAAAATAAAACTAAATAAAAACAAAAAAATACAGTTACCAACGCTTCGACTGCTGACTAGATAATAACTTTTTGATTATTTAAATTTTAAAAACATGTAAAAATCATGCAAATGATATTGAATAATATTACATGCGTAATATTTTTTTAAAAACATTTAAATAGCATGCAAATTATATCGACTGGCTACCTGATCGTTACGCGCTAGGCGCGTCTTTAGCGTCCAATGTATTAAAAAATAAACTTAACTGTTTAAAAAAAATAGAAACACTACTTTAGAGAACCACACTGCCCTTAACCTCAGCGATAGGTAGGTGGGCCCGCCAAAGATTTTCGCCTGGGGGCCCGCTTCAGGATGTGGGGCCCATGATAGAATCCATTTGTCAATGAACGATGATGAATTTGGAGTGACTACTATTGAAAAGGAAAAAAAATGATAGAATTATCATGCGATAATTCATTGAAACAAAAACCCTAGTTTAATTTTGATTGAATCGAAGTGAAGAGATAATATAATACTTTGTCAAGAAAAGCAATGCAAGTTGTAAGTAAAGTAGGTACTGCTATAAATACCATTCGTAACATCATATTTTTATGCGAAACGAGATTTTCTGCATTAGCTGCAATGAAATCCAAATATCGACCCCGTTTAGTAGAAAAAGAGCACTTTGTGCTAAGAAACAATCACATCCATCGCATTAAAAATAAATTAATTTAAAAATTAATATACTTAATAAAAGTAGATACTTAGTAAAATCTTGTTTATTTTTATACTTAATTAAGTTTTTTTTACTTTGTTGTATTAAGTAGTACATTTTTGGCTATTTAAAAAAGTGTCTGTATTATTTAATGAAATAATGGGGGGAGGCGCCAAGATAATTTTTTTTAAAGGGAGGCGTAGTAATATAAAGTTTGGAAACCACTGGTCTAACATATTGAATGTGAGATACAAGGTGTCATGTCAGAAAATCGATATCTAAATAAATTTAAATGAAAAAAAATGTGGTTCATTTTGCGTTCCTGCTTGAGTAAATAAGACAATTTGCATGTTTACTTCAGTCAAACCTAAATAGAAATTTTATGCAGACATATTAAAAAATACATTGTTGTCATAACGTCTACTAATTTATGTAAAACGGAAAAATACAAAAAAGGACAGACGGTCGTTTTTCAGGAGGTAATTTTCATTCACAGACTGTACCGATGACACTAATGGTGACATTCAGTGATAATAGGCATAAAAAAACTTACTAGTTTGCATCAGTCATAAGCATTTATACGAAAAATGAAAGCTATCCCTTCGACCACCGTGGCGAAGACAGTCGACAACAACAGAACAACTCTATTGCTATCCGAGTTGTAATGTTGCCCAATGCGTTGCGGCACTACTTCTTTATATAATTCTGCAGCTTGTCGCCTCTCTATCGCAGTGTTCGAACGGCTAGATTTGTGAATACCATAGATAATTGTAATTTAGCAGAAATTGCGGTTAAGTAAAATAATTCATCATTGGTGGTTACTGTGGAGGTATCGTGAAGCCACTAACTTAATCCATTAATATGTTCGCTTCGCACCACACCGAATTGTCTAATTCGTCGTGGTTGTGACCATTTTTCACGAAAACAATTCTATTTCCTCGAGTGTGAATCCTTGCCTTGCAGCACTTAGAATGGTGCGTAGAACAGCGCCAGGCAATCTTTCCATTAGGCCCGACCAAATGTCGTGAGAATGTGAAGTCTCCGATGCGAATCAACATGTTGCCTTTGGATGACTTCTCGTAGGACACTGAAAAAAGACATAGAGTTAAAATATCTATTCCAGAATAGCATTAGATACTTAGCTCCATACTAATTTCTTATTTCTTAATAATAAAAATATAGTCACGGTTCAGGAAAAAATCAACATCCGCAGAAATGGTGGTAGTTTTGAGTATAATAGTGTTATAAAAATGTACAAATAATAGGTATAACTACTTACCTACTGAAAAAGCAAACCTTTCAAAAACTCCATACACTTTTAATCTTTCAAGGAATCTCATAACCATCTTCCTGCTGATCGTGACCTTTACCTGAATGATGAGATGTGATCACATTTTTTAATACTATTATTTCATATTATGTCCTTGCCCCCCCCCCCCCCTCATGCCATGTTGTGAAGGTCTTAAATTTGTAATCTGTAAACTTCACTACATATTAATAAATAAATCATATACTGCCTACATAGGGCATAATGGCAAACGTTCTTACATGAGGTCATTTGTACATATTTTTTGTGTTGATTGTTTATCTCGGGTAGGTAGGTAGTTATAAATATATGGTCTACCTACGGCGTTTGTGCATATCGCGAGTAATTGAAGAAAACCTAGTTTTAACAAAAATATTATCTCTTCTTGCCAGCTTAGTGAAACATCAAATGTGTAACACTTTCACGTTCAATCATCGGCGTTAGGAGGTTGTATCATGAGAAATATTCCATACTAAGCCCGGCCGCACATAAAAAATCATCTCGACTGCGACATGGTCATAAATCAAAACAGCTGGAAAAGTTAAAAATCTCTTCCGCGCACATAGGCAAGACCATGCTGGGACAGTGACGCTACGCGTCTAGCCGAAGTGAACGACTGCATCTGCGCATACGCCGATGAAATAGTTTGTTACTATGCGTTGGTCATGATGAATGAAATTTATTACATGGGACACTCAGATGTTTTCTTATATCATACATGTCGATTTTATTGGCATTCACAAAACAAATGTAACTTAATGTACCTCCGCAGATAGCGCTGATGCACCACTTTTGGCTGCAAACAACGTCATTCAGCTGTCGCATACCTACAACTAATTGAGCTCGGCGCGGTCAGTTTTTCGTTTTGGTTAGTCTAGTGACGTCACACCCGGATAGTTGTGTGCGTGGCTGGTTGTTTAGACTTATGGCCATGTCTAACTGCCGTATTCATATACATTTGAACCGCGTTCAACGTTAGTAAGCCGTTTATCGGCCGATTAAGGAAACTATAAAAAATGCATACGTCACGAGATGCGCACATGAATGCGCACCAAACTTAAAATGGCGGCGATCTGCGCGAGCTGTCAGTGTCACTTTAATACACAATGACTTCATCACAACAAGCGTTTAGTAGGAGGCTTGAAACCTTCGTAGGTTTTATAAATTATTGCGAAAATGTGTGTGAAACAGAAAGGAGGAGACGCTTGCGACTGCAAAAAAGATACATCAGAGATATGGACATTTGTTATTCCTTGCCTTCGCCTATTGAATTCGACTGTTATCCTAGCCCAGGCGGCACGTTTTCGCGCGTTGCTGAACGCATTTGTTATCCGCGAATTTATTAGCAATGTTTCCCTATCGGCACAGCTAACTAATAGTTCCTTTTCATCTTGCGTGAAGTTAACTGCCCGTCGTCGTTGTGCCACAATAGGATTCATGATGATGCTAAAAAATGAAAATGAAAATGATGCTAAGCTTGTAAAAATGATCGAGATCGTGGGTCAGTGGAGGTGTTTGTAAATATTGACAATGATCCGTGAAGCTGTATTGCCATATTATGGAAATATTTACTGGGTATACTTTGATCATTTCGTGCATTATGAAGTATAAAATAAATATGATTTTATAACAAATAAATTATTTAAGGTTCATGATAATTATTTATTTATAATTATTAAATTTATATGGTACCGTTTGCACATTTTTACACCGATTCACAATTTCAAAATTTTAAATTAATTTTCGGGAAATTTAAATTTAAAATTAGGTAACATTACCCATGGCATGACGCGTATTACGTCGGCGACGTGACGTCACTATTCGTCAGATACATTTAGGTTTATGCATGCAAATTTGCAGTAAATAGCTTGAATGCAGTTTGCTGTTATATGCATACGCCTGTCGAAACAAATTTTTATGTACGACTGGGCTAACGCTTTACTATTCAAGCGAATTTACGAATAAATTTTTATAAGCGATTTTGCAGGGTATATTCTTGACTTTCATCTTACCCCCAAACCATCTCAGGACTTAATATCGATCGATAATGTGTTTGATGCAGTCTGCTTGTAATATGGCATTATACTAAAAAACTAGCTTAAGATAGGATATAATGTAATATACAACTGTGTAGCGAAATGCCAAATAAAACAATTATGTATGCAAATTGTATGTTAAATATATTCAAAATAAGCATCCTGAAAATAATGCAATTTTCATATGTAGTTACATATAATAGGTATATAATCAGTTTCAAACATAGTTAAACAGATCTAATAATTATCAATACAATCATGACTTACTAAATGTACATACGTGCTTAATTAAATAAATGCAGTATTGAGTATTCTGGCAAATATCATATTTTTTATCAGAATTAATTTGCAAATCTAATTCTGCATATAACCCTTCCAAAATATCGGCAATTCAGTCTACTGCCGTATAATATAATGTCATTACATTGCTATGTTAGATACCTACTCAATATGTTAAGTGATATAGGTATATAAGGTATATTTTTATTGACTTATTCTAATGAATTATATTCGTATAATGAGTATATAGCAGAATACATTGCAGTTGCAGGCGTGTCTGCCAGTTCGAATACAATTTATTTTAACAATGCAGTTTTTAAAATAAGGAGATCATTATTGCTTACAATTTAAAATCTTAACAAGAGCTATTATTGCAAAAATTATTAATGTACACTAAAATATATAATAGGATTAATACACTTAAATTTTTGGCGTAAGCAGCATTATTTCCATGAATGATTATAATCATGTGAGTATTATCTATTATTACAGGTACTTGCAACAGCTATTAAGTAGTAGAAGATGATTCAAAACGTTACAAAGTAAATTGCATAACATTTATTATTATGTACTTTATTTTAAACGGTATACTGTAGCATTACAATAGTCTTATATTTGAGTTATACATAAAAAAAATGATAATGAATTGTTGAATGCAGCTTTACGTTTTTAGTACCTACTTTTTAATTTTGTAGATTTTTACGAAATTTACCAGCGCATCTATTCTATACACAAGACTGCTATAGGCCGCTATTCGGCAGCTATCGAGGGTAGTTTTTCATTTTTTGTATCGAAGTATTAGCACTTATTGTAACAATTACAATAAGCTAGTTGTAATTTTTACAATAAGTGTAATGTTTTAACAGCACCTGTCTTGGCTGTATTAAATGTTAGAGCGATATAGACAATGTTGACTGTTTAGACGGCTAATTTATTGTAATTGTTACAATAAGTGCTAATACTTCGATACAAAAAATGAAAAACTACCCTCGATAGCTGGCGATAGCAGTCTTGTGTATAGAAAAGATGCGTAGGTCTGGTATTACAAATTTGAATAAGTGACGAGTTTCTCCAAACTATTTTACGAATATTTAAGGCAAACCGCGTTGGAAGCATTATTTTAAGACGACATACAATTATAAAAAAAATCTCCGCAATGAATCAGTATTGATTATTAGTTGATCAATGGGAATGTCCTAAAGGAAATTTCCTAGTGATATTCGTTACTTTAAAAAAATGCTGCATCATACTGCAAACGTGTAAATCACTTAGATGTTTTGGCAGTTTAATTAGATTGTGTATTATCTACCATTTATTTATGCTTCTATGTGAGTCTCACTTCCACGGGCACTCTTAATTTAAACTGTTTAATCTCATAAAATCACTCAAAGCACACTTTAGTGCGTGGCTACGTTAGTCAATAAATTACTTCTGTAAAAAAAACTGATGCTGCTTTTATCCCAACAATGGGCCCGGCCCGGTGTGTGTAAAGCGGTTGGTTTGAAAGGGTCAATATTTGTGTTAGAAATTTTGTTACAGTCTTGCCAACTATATTACATATACCTACATACTTACTATAACTTTTTTTCAGTGAAAAATATAAAATAGTAAATCAAACTTACTCTATAATAGGTACATACTATAATTTTGAAGAATTCAATACATAACCATGTAGTGTTTTTTTAGAAGTACTATAGTTTTTTCCCATTTTCCGCAAATATAATAATATAATTACGTATGTGAAAAAAGGATGGCAACAGCGTGTTGTTACCTACTACAGCGCTTGGAATGGAGCGGAACGCCCCGGAGCGCCGTTCCGGTTCGTGAATTCCTCGACAATTCCGTTCCGTCTCGTGGAATCCTCGAATCTACCGCTCTTTCTCGTGGAATCCTGATAGCGAGATGTCTCCTAAAATTTTCGAGCCTCATCAGACTATTTAATATGGCGTTTCGGTTCAAAATGTGTTGAAATTGAGGAATATGAATTAGTATAATATATTTAAAAAAAAATCTTTCTATTAAACAATGATTTTACTTGTTGACTACCCCTGTTAATACTTCGTACATGTCGATACAAATTGGTGCCACAGTAAGCCAAATTTCTTCTTAGAAATGCATCTAGGTATATCTTTTCCTAACAATGCATTTCTAGACAACCCATGTGTCTGATAATAAAAAATACAGTTTTTATTGAAGAAAGAACCCTTACATTTATTGCTCTCTTCCGTTTTCTTTAAGACAATATGAGATAATAGTACCTACTGATAGGTATTATTCTATTATATAGTGATATTTAACAAGTTGTTTTTTGCTTGAAGACAAAATCACAGAATACATAATTTATTTAGGGTACCTACTACTAATAACGAAAATAACGTGAAATTATTACGTACCTAATAATTATTGTAATACACACTGGTAGGTACGGTTTGATTTTCAATTAAAACACATGAAATATCTACATAACATTATTGTGAAAAATAGTTAATTTGTTAATTAAAGTTTTATAAATAATTAAATTACCTCAGTGTACGTATCTACCAAGGCTTGGATTTTCGACCCTTTGGTATCAAACGCAAGACTGGTAAGAGTGTAAATCGCGTGTTCCCAAACAGTTTTTATTTTGAGTACATTTGTAATCAATATGGGAGTGGAAGTCACAATGTTTTATGGAGTGAAATGAATGGGAGAAACAAAATCATAACTGTCCGATTGACGATTGCGCAAAATATAGGATATAGTATAGCTAACTTTACATAGGTAAGTTTGACGCATTAATAGTTTTGACAATACATCACAAGACAATCGAGGCCGTTCATTAGTCGACCTGTTGATGTTGGTGTTCAGCAACTATGCCCTTTTTATGGATTTTAGGGTCTTTCATATTGTCCGAATTATTGCGTCAATAAAACAAAAGGAAACGCGCGCTGACCGCCCGTTATCCAGGCAAACAATAGTGATTTATCGCAGACAGCTTGCATTTATTTTACTTGCATTGTTTTTAAAGTTTTTGTACTTAACTTACAAAATTTTGAAAAAAATAAAGCACTTATTTGGTCATTTTTAAAGGATGACATATGTCCCAAAGTTAGTACGTATCTTCTTTTTCTCTGAACTGGTCGCATTATTTCATTGTACTTTAATATTTCCTATAATCAATCTCAATACAAAATATTTTTAACGTAGATGTAGGTAAGGGTAGGTAGCTAATCCACTGTTTAGGTGTTCCATACGTTAAGGAGCGGCAAACAGACAATGAATAAAAAGAGGATAATATAATTTTTCGAAGAACTATTTCGTGGGAAAAAAAAATTCGCCTGCGATATATTTATATTATTTATTATTGGATTTGTCCTACAAAGGCATATATTATAGTATAGGCTGTTCGGACTTCAGATGTGCCCCAAATTTGCAATTGTTTACCCTTACAAGTAGGGCTGAATTTACCAAAGGGCTACAGGTCCGGAACCCTAATTTAGTAGGTCTCTGGAACCAGAAAAATAATTTGAAATCACAAAAGAACCTTGCAACAAAGGAATACGCAAATGTACGAGCTTCTAGAATTTTGAAGATAAGAGCCCAATTATAAGAACATTGATGACAAATAAGTGATTTTGCAAAAAATGAGTAGGTATTTAAAAAAAAAAACTACATTTAATATGGTATTGAGGGGAGGGGGGGTAATGTGTAGGCGCAGGGCCCCTTCAAGCGTAAATGAAACCCTGATTACTAGGCATATCGCCCTTATGATATCCGAAAAATATCTAACCCAATTTGATATTTTTTGATTATTCAGCGCTCCGGCTCGAAAGATTTTCTATTTCGAGCACTGACTACCATAAAGGTAAAGGTAGTCACAACCAAGGACACAAATTCAAATCTCGTTGTTTTTATAAATGGTAAATTGTACATGTGTAGTTCGCCGTAGCACACGCGAGCTGTTGTATAAGAAAGAGATACTAAGAGACACGGCGAACTGCATACAAACAATTTTCCGGACACGTTTATAAATATCTCGATTTAAATAAAGTGTGGATTATAATGCAACATAGCATCCTTCATTTGAATGTATTTTGAAACATCAATTTCGGAATGGTGATGAGAATTCGTGACCGAAATAATCTTCCCATCGAAGGTATGAAGTTTGGCTCTGCATAACTTGGAGTGATGAGTGGAACAGCGCCATGTAGTTTTTCCATCTCTGCACTTTATGTGCATGGAGTAGGTAAATCCGCCAATTCGTATCAGCATGTTACCCTTCGCCGAAGTTTCGTATGATACTGAGGACAGAAAAATAATAATTGTAATGTAAACAATCATACAGAAATACTAATATGAAATAAACAATGGGCACATTGTTCTTCTCCACCACCCCCTTTCACGCCCTTCCCGACGTACCTATATCGTGGCATAGTTGCGGAGGGTGGAGGCAGGCTATTGAAATCCGACATACGCAGTGCACACTAAACTTTATTAGTCATACTAATTGTTGTCATTGAGCTAAAAATACAAATTGTAGTTGGAATTGGTGTTTTTAAATTTTAATTAAACACTGCCTAGACCAAATCAGTGACGTCCCTAGACAAATTACCGCCCCTAAGCAGTGCCAAAATGCCGCCCCATATTTTTATCATCCTTTCATGACTCCAATATCTAAGAAATGTGTTGTATGAAAACGAATTATATACCACTAAATCTAATTTAAATGACATCTCTGCTTCAATAGACAATATTGCGAGTCCACTGTTTCAGATACATTTAAAATACACTCGATAACTTCCAAAACTCGCGAGTAATAGGTATACTTAGTGCAAAAATATATAAATTAAATTACCTATGTAAGTACCTATCTATAATTCAAATAAAATTTGAAAATTTGCACGTTTTATTGCTACTCATTATGGACGTGACGTCCAAGGACAACAGAAGTAAACTAGACATCGCGAACCCGACAAAGTCCTGTTAAGCCTTTTATGTTAATTAATTTATAAATTTTGGTTCCAACCAGTGAGCTGATTTTTTTAATGGAAAGATATTTTTGTCATTACTAAGTTTAGGTAGGTAGTTGTTTTCTATATATTATAACTAATGATTCTCCTCGATTTGCCGCCCTTCGAGAAACTGCCGCCCCTAAGCGACGCTCAATCTGCCTACCCCCACGGGACGTCACTGGACCAAATCATAATAGTAGAGTGTGCTGGGAGCGGCCAAAGAATAACTTTTAAGTCTCTAGTAAGGGAAGGCGTACTGAATTTCTAGTTTAATTTCCTACTATTATTATCTACTATTTCAGTCGAGCTCAGATAATAAAATACCTTCTATAATCTATATCAACTTATTGTGATGCCGCAAATTCATTAAAACCTAATTAATTTACACGTATGTCTTTATTTCAATGCAACCCCGAGTGAAATGTATCACGCCGAGATTATTGAATTGTTATTAAATTCTAATGGATTTAAGTTTTGTACTATTCCATTTGGATTTATTTTTACCTTGCATTACATTATATTTGTTATTACCTTGGTTACTCTAGGAAATCTCATCATGGTACATTCACTCAATGTCGGTACATTGGAATAAAGGCGCTGGTAGATATGTCACAATAGTCATTTGGCCCAACTGAATGTTCAAAAGAAGTTCCTGTCAACAGATATGCGGAGAACTAAGACACTACTAGAGGATGTGGTATACATTAGTTAGAGTACGCTGTTAGAGCTCGCCAGTGAAACCATCGTTACTGGTTAAGAAGTGGGAAGTCCAATTGTCTGGAGTCAGTCTGGTTATTCTCATGCGCCACTTAATATTAGGTAATATCAAATATGAGTGTTTTTCCATAGTGGATACGATTCATCGCTTATGCCAGATCATACGCTATTGTGCGTGCAATTAATGCACCAGACTATTGAGGCGAACTTGATTTTACATCGATATTGAAATTTTTTTAACCACTAAAATGTATTGAATGGTATAATAAATAATATTTTCGTGAAATTCCGTAGTGAAATCTCAATTATCGCAGATTTTTTGTAGTACTTATTCCACTTGAAAATGTCCATCTGAGGCGGACGAAACCGGTCCTAATCTCTTGATTAAAAGTGGAATAAGTACTACAAAAAATTGCGTTTTATTAAATAAAAACAACAAGTCAATAATTTCATTAACTATTCAATATGTGATATGTGGGGTACATAAACATAACCCTGGTAAGTAGGGAATCCAATCCCGAGCCAAAATCTTTATCCCGGGATTTCGGGATTACGATTTGACGATCCCGGGATTGGCTTTTTTTCAATAGTTAATATAATTTTTTTATATATACAAATAACGTTGATAAAATCGGACAAAAATAAATCTAGTATAATTTATACTATTTAAGACATTTATTGAGTACGTTCAATCTTGGAAATATACAGGTTTAATGAAGTCAATAATATTGTAATATAAATAATATTGTGAAAGTAAAACAGTTTTATTTATTTATGAAAAGATGACAAATACAAATACAAGTTCAATTAAAATAAAAAAATGACAAATGCATTAAAAACATGGTGGAATCACTTTGTTGAAAAGTGCGAAACATTGTTTTTTCCAATCTTTCTCATTTTTATTAATTTATGTGAAAAAATAAAATGAATTGGTAACAAATGGGTAATAAATCAAACTTCATTCAAACTCAGTTTATTTCTAATGTAGTTTATTAAAAGTATTTTTTCTGTTATATTTTCGTTTTTATTTTATTTTCCATAAAAATTAATAAAAAAAAACTCAATCCCGAAAGTTTCGGGATTATGTTTACCAATCCCGGGATTCATAGGTATCGAAAATAGTTCGGAATCTCTACTGGTAAGTAACGAAATAACTAGTGAGCATTATTAAGTTAGGTTGTTTAGTATTCTCACATATATATATATATTTTTTTTAGAATTATTAATAACCATGTCCTTGCTTTTTCATAAAAGGTGGTTGTTAGTAATTTTGGACAATCACAAACACCCAGGCTTTGAGAAAAACACATAAATATTGTGTCCTCACCGGGAATCGAACCCAGAACTCTCGGGCGGAAGGCCAGCGCTTTACCCACTGCACCGCGAGAGCCACCAGTATTTTTATATTATAACATTGTTGCTAAACAAAAATGGCGTAAATGACAGTTATTAGTAACTTGGTGACGCACAAAATAATCCAACTAAATTTATCTACGACAAGCTAAATTTATCTTTTAGCGAAATATATTTTGAAATTTACTCAAATCTTTACAGTTCAAAATTGTCTGTCTCTTCAGCCCTTTTAGATGAACATCCTCGATTCATTAATAATTACTGTACTTATCTATAATTACATTATTATCTATCATATAAACTTAATTAAATAATAATTCATCAAAACAATATCTTTAAAAAAACTAACATTCGCATAAGCAATTCAATATGTAATAATAACTTGTTAGGTTAGATTATAAATATTTAAAATAATATCGAGGGCTTAGTGTCAAACAACACTATCTACAAAAGTGCAACTTTACAGGAGAGCCAAAAATCGTTATTTTAGATTCTTGTAACTCAACAAGAGAAATGTTTATTTAAAACCTAATGTTAATATGTTATAATTTATTGTGTATTGTACATTTATCTTGCTTATGATGATGTTAAAATTTATAGGGATAGTTTAAAAAAAATATGAAAACAAGGGTAACTTATGTAGTTAACGTTAAACTTTAAAAGATTAACATAACGTTGTTTGACTATCATGTAGCCGTAAATGTAAAATAACGTTATCTCAAAAAAAAACACTTTTTTTGTAGATAACGTTGTCTGACTTTAAGCACTCGATATATAAGTAGCCAAGGAGAATTAATATTATTTTGCAAGTGTTATTACGACTATCTTATATTAAATTTCATTTCAACGGCGTCCGATATGAAGTCAGGCGTCACTGGTTTAATGCTGCTGCATCCGGAGTCTGTTCATCGGGAGTGATCATGAGAGTTCGTGGCAGAAATAATCTTGTCGTTGAACGTACTGATTCTGGCTTTGCAGTACTTCGAATGGTGTGTCGAACAGCGCCATTTGATTTTGCCATCTTTGCATTCCTTGTGCTTGGAGAATGTGAAATCGCCAATCCGAATTAGTATTTTACCCTTCGCTGATGTTTCGTATGACACTAAGGGAAAACAAAATATTTTAACATCTATCTGCATTTAACCTACTGTAACATGACCTCACCTGATTACCTTCAACTATAACGAAAAAAGAGTTTACTGAGAGAAGTTCCAGGTGAAGTTTTTAGTAAGTCAAAGATAACATAGAATTTAGCACTTTACTAACATGTATGTATTGAAAGAATACAATATGTATTAAAAACTTACACAAGGACAGAGCAGGAATTATATTTGTCAAAACAACTAAACCACTCGCTTAGTCATAAACTGATCAGAGAAGAACGAAACTTAATACAAAGATCATGGCTAAGATATAATAATAGATAGGAGATGTTATATAAAAAACTAAATACTTCACCACAATAACGTAGTATTATGTGGGCAAAGCTACAAATTTGCAATATAAAAATAACACTGAATTGGGAGAAAATCCGGTACCTAGTCACAGCGTTAATATTGGCTGAATTATAATGAATTTTGGACGTTTTGCGAGATAAAATTATACGAAAATGTCAAAAATACATATACCTGCGCTCTAATTTTATATTATTAATTATTTTTTCACTACTATTGTCACTTGATGGAACGAGATGTTATTAGAAATATCAAACAAATAATGTTTATTTTATAATGTGTGTTTAGATTCAGCGAAAAGACTATGTACCAACAACTAATTCTAGTAAATAAAACTTTTTTTCATCATATTATTCTAACTAGTTATCGTGCGAACACATTTCCGTTATTTTTCTTGGTTCAAAATAACATGGATCACTCGGGGCAATCTCGTATACAAGGCGGCTAAACAGTGATAAGCGGGTTAAGACACACGGCACTGCGTCTTACATGATTCTAAAATCGGATGCATCTGGAATCAAGTATGACCTATTATTCTTTTATAGAAATAACATAATTATATATATGAATTTATATGTCGTATTTCATAACATAGGTACATATTTATATAAATCCGATGAATCTAAACTGCATACCCAGACTTTGCATGAATATACGTTCGTATAAAGACATTCACTCTCATTTTTTTAAAATACGTCGGAAAATAGGGGATGTTTTCAAAAATAAAAATAAAAAACTTTTACAGTAGGACAGTGAGTATAGTTTTTTATTTTTCAAAAAAAAAATACATTGTATGAATGACAAATATGCTAGTAAAATGAAGTGTTTTCCTAATCATGTCAATCAATGAATGAAAGGAAAATGAGAATAATTGGTTATTGATTGTCAATGTTGTTACTCGGATCTTTTTACAACGCATTTACATATTGTATTCTGTTACATAGAAAACACATCTCGACTATATATGTACAGTATGTTTTATATAATATTATAATATGCGTATACCTACTTTTCAATAAATAGACTTAGTGCAATGTAGGTAGAGTTCAGTTTCCAATCACATTGATGTGTGTTTATCTGATTAGGAATAATGAAATATGTATGAGGAGACCTAATTATGTACCTATAAATGTCATTTACGAAGGCATTTATATTTTTCACACTGCGTCCATTAGAAAGTAACTATTCCTCCAGAGTTAAAGTTAGATAGCTGCAGAAGGATGATTATGTAGGACGCCAGAGCCCCAGTAAATGCATATATGAAGCTGAAGTTCAAGTTGAACATATTAAAAGCAGATAGTACGATTTTTCGATGTCTGTTTGTGTTTGAAAACTTTTGTAGAGTCAAGCGATGCTCCATATCTGGAAATAAAGAAATTTTCTTTTCAGTCATTCTAAAGGAGGTATAATGTTCATGTAATATTATGTAGGTACATAGATTCAAGAAATTCATGCAAAAAATGCAGGTTTTCGTGCACTCGTATTGTCAGGGGTTTATCTCTGTCTTTCGTTGATATAATTTACAATCAATATTATTAGATCAAAGCCATCTGACGATAATCTAGTAAGTCATACAATGTTGAAATGTAAGTAGAGTTAAGTTTCAACTAAATATCATTATGTTTTTTTACGAAAACATTTCGCCGTTAACAGAATTAAACACTAATAACACTAATGGAGACTTGTAATAGTGACCCAGGATTAAAAAGTGAAGACAAACAGAATTATACTTTACAAACCAGTGCAGATTCTTGCCTACGCGGATGACATAGACATTATTGTCACTTCCAGACATGCTCTTGTAGAATAAGCGTGAATTATAATATTTAGTCTGTTGGATATTTTATTTTTATATCGACCCAATGGTTAAAACAGAGAGAATAATCTTGGTCACTCAGCAAACAGGATGAGAAAAATATGGATATCTTTGAGAGGAGAATTTTGAGAAGAATCTTTGGGGCTGTTCAAGAAAGTAGAATTTGGAGGTAAAGGTATAATGTGTGGTATAAGAAAATGCAGAGACTGCGCTCTATAGAATGCCGGAGGATATACCAGCAAGGCAAGCTATGTACGCAACCCCCGAGGGCAAGAGAATGCCTGGACGACCGAAATTGAGATGGCTGGACTGCATCGGGAATTTAAGAATGTTCGGTTAAAGCAACTGGAGAGTATTGGCGCTAGATCGTCCAGGGTGGAGGAGGTTTTTGAAGGAGGCCAAGACCCGCTAAGGGTTGTAGTGCCATACATGATGAATGATGATGATGACTGTTTAACTGCACGTCCTACTTTTTACATACATCGGCTTTCTGTTGACCAAGTGGCTAACATCCATTTCTTATAAAAACAAAAATGTGTTAATACAATCTCTAGTGGAGGCCCCCACTCTAGTATTATCTTCTTATGGATCGAACATGTTTAAAAAGAAAAGAAAAAAGATTTGATAATAACATACCGATGCCCTGGCGTATTATCAATTTATTGATAATAGTGTCCGTTTCTGTGGTGACGATATGAAGGAACTCCCCAGCTAATGACATTATAAGTAAAAATGCAAAGTCACCGAGGGACCACATCACAAGCATCACAACGCGAAGTTTATTCTGAAAATAAATGTAAAAAATGTTAATTAATTATATTATCTGCAAAATTAATCTTCCATATATATTGACCGTGTCCGATCCTAATAGGATCATATGGGCCTCCACAGAGTGGAGGTTTGTATTAACAGACTTTGTTTTTTACGAGAAATGGTTGTCAGCCACTTGCTCAACCTATTAGGTCCATACCCTGACTCACACACAAATTGAAAAACAATATGTGTACTTGCCAGACCCAGGATTCGAACCTGAGACCCACGGCGTGATAGTCCAACACTCAAGCCGCGCGGCCACCGTGGGTGTTAATTAATTAATTAATAAATTAATTAATCTTAAATGTATAATAAATGTTATCAAAGTTATTTTCTTAAATTTTACGGAACTTTTTCTTATCAGGGAACACAAAATTAAAGTGGCTTACTCTATCGGGTGTAGTATAAAAGGCTACAGATCTCGAGTGTGGAAAAATATTGGATAAACTTAAACACATCTTAAAGAATATGTTATTTTCAATAACTACTTCTGTATTATAATAATATGCATTAAAGTTTGTCACGTAAATGAAACGAGAATTCAATGTTTGAAGGCAGTCGGCGCGCTTTATTTTCCTTAGGTTTTATGACATGACCATTATAAAGTTTAAAAAACCTTGTTTCATGGGGACGGCTTTAACATTTCTATTTTATTAATCTATTCTGTGGTTACACCACCATACAAAATTTATAAATATACTATGTGGTACTTAGTTAGGACAAGTCTAGTATGTTAGCGCTGTTTTAATGACCTCTAGCATATACGTAAACCTTGCGGTATCTCGATTCTTTTCGAGAATTAATGAGTATTTTATTCTCGAGACATTATTTTTGAAAGTCTTATGGGAGTAATGTGACGTCACTAATGTTTTACAGCGCGATGCATGGAATGTCATGAATTGTAAAAAACTAAAGACGTGTATAGGGTGTTTATCGAACGGTAAACAGATAGTTGGCGCATTAGACTAATGACGTTTGTATCGAAAGATCTAACGCATGGGTGTCCACAACCTTTTCAGCAGCCGGGCCAGATTCTAAAAATGAGATTTCCTACCGGGCCGCACAACCGATTTTTTTTTATTATACATATATATATATATTAATAAAATAAAACAAAAATGAGAATGAAACATATTTATTAGATTAGACTTTTTTAATTAATAAAAAATAAACAAAACAATATAAAAATAATAAATTTTAGTGAGAAGTTTGATTTTGTGTGGCAGAACTATGTGCGTCAATATCGATATCGAGTGAGGTTGTTTCTACACGCAAACAGTTTTCCAAATGCACATCAGTGATTCGTGTTCTCACTCGGGATTTGATATGCTTCATCCGACTAAAAAGCTATTCACACGTGTAAGTGTTTCCAAATAGCGAAGTCATCATTAGAACATGTTTGTAAAATGCAGAAAATTTCTCCTTATCCAAATATGTTTTGTAAAACTCTTCCAAATCAACCTGATGGAATTTCTCCTTTCACTATTCATCGCAACATATTTCACAATGTTCCATTTGTAAATTTCCCGGTAATAAATTCACGTCTACGGAGAATAGCGTTGCAAATGCAGCAAAAAGCACACGGTGCTTTTTAAAATCTTGAGCTAATATCGAATCTCAATTTGTGAAATTAGCACATCTAGCGGCAGCATTTGATATTATTTTTATTTTCTCACTGCTCCACGGGGCACAAGTTGACACCCAGTGGGCCGCGGGTTGGCCACCTATGATCTAACGTCTTTCATATTTTAGCTAGATAAGTAGTAGCAGGTAAATAGTTTGAATGTCGTTTACTGGTTAGTGATAAAAGTCAATTATATCGAGTAGGTATCGAAATCGATTCAATACGCAAATGCGTAACACTAGCATTATTAAATAAATAAGTACGTCTCGATTTATAATATGTACACTGTGACATTTAAAACGTACACAAAGAAGCCATTTAAAAATAACTGTACGAATTGTATTGCCATATTATTAATTTAAAAAAATGGATTGAGTAACTATTATTAAGAGTTTACATTCATTTATATCGTGCCGTTTGTATAGTTTTACTATTCGTGACAGACCACAATAACGGGAATGGGACAACTAGGCATCAGGACAATTGGACACCGCACTGTCAAATGAAATAAATACACGTCGTTACGATTTTATACAGAAAGTAGACAAGAAATTTTAATCAGTTTTTATCTACTACTTAGTAGTTTTAATTCATTTTGCTCTTAACATTTTGGACTGAGAATTATCATGCCTGAGGCTTTATATAGAAATGAAAGAACTCTCTTTTTGTTGGAACTTAAACATATTATGCACAATTAAATCATAAATTACGTGTGCATATTTAAATAATAATATGAATAATAATATTAAGTAAAGATATATTTTAAAAGTACATATTATAATTCATTCGATTGCGTGGCGCCCAGTTGTCCCGGCGCCGAATCGTCCTAGACCCCACAATAATGATGAAGGAATACGATTTGATGTCACTAATTAAGTGTTTAGCAACTGTTTTTGTATTTTGGTGTATGCATATTGTAATGATATTAATTCGATTTAACGTTACTCGGCGTTCTATGCATTTTCGGCTTAAGCTGTTTAAGCATTTTGAGTAAATTAAACATAAACATTAAATAGGTAAATCAGTAATTATTAAATAGGGATATTTATAACTTACAATCACAAGATTATTGATGTAGAAATAATTAAATAAATTTAATGTAGATACAGTGCTAAGAAACGTTATCAGTGGTTGAAAAGTTAACTGAAAATAGCAATACAATTTTTAAAAAATCAGATAAATCAATACAGTCAAAATATAATGTATGTAAATTCCATTGTATATAAACCTTATTGAGCTAAAAACATAATATAAACCTACATACACGAAAAATCACTATTGCTAAGAATATTATATTGGATTTTCTCTGAATTACCCGACACTTTTAGATAAGAAAAATATGCTGTCCTGAGCTAACCATGCAAGATATGGTGAGCGGTATGCATACATATACAATGCTGACCTTTCATCCGGGAGCACCGGGTTCGATATCGGTGAGGATACAATATATTTATGTGATTTCCTCAAAGCCTAAGTACCTATTTGTGATTGTTTTACTTATATTACTACTGTTAAACTGCACTATTGTCATTGGACCTCTAGGCATGTTATAGTGTTAAAAAGATTATATATGTATACATTAGAATAGAGACATTTAAAGGCTTGCCCAGTCCTGTGATGTTCCTAGGCAAAGTGCCGCCCTTATACAGGGTTAGAATGCCGTCTTATCTTATTTTTACTTTCAAATTGTTAGTTAAATTTATTTTGCGCAATCATAAACAAACATACACCTAAGATTTAAAATTCATATGAAAATATTCAACCGAGATTTGGAGCATTACCACGAAATCTACTCAAAAGTCTCTCGAGGTCTGTGGCGCAGATATATTTGGATGCACCCTTGTCAAAATGTTGCCTTTGTCATAAATCGCCATAACAATTATTATAATATGTTACAATGTAACAATTTATTTATATGTTTCAATTAATATTTAAACTAAGCTTTATTGAAAACCAGTCACAGTTGTAATAGTTATATACGTTCCTTAATTCGATACCCTTTCTTATGTGCCGTTCCTATGCAACAAATGACCTGCCTATCTCCTCGAGACCTCACTGATGCAGTTGTCTATGCATATAGATAGAGCTAAACCACATACTACGTAGCTGAGATACCATCCCGTTTTTATTATGCAAATGAAATACAGTATCCTGTCAGTTGATAGCTTATTGGTTTAGAAACATTATTAATTTTAATTAATGGAATACTTACCTCAATACTGTATATAGAATTGATTAGATCTGTATTGTTTAACATAATTGCATGCATTTTTAGAAGCAAAATTATTCCACGGTTGCTTATCTCTTTCCTCTTTATAATTATTGACTCATTTTTTAAATAAAATTTTTTTGTTAAAAAATAAAACAGCATATTTGATTTAAGGTATTCTGGACTGGTGAAATCGAAATAACTACATAGGGTCGTGTTAAAATCGTGTATGTTAAAACACACTACAAGAACTCTCGATGTTAATTGAACGACTGATAAAAACGTTTTTAAGGTTATTAATAGTGAAAAAACTTGAATAAAATTATGTAAATATATGGATACTGCTAACGTTGTACACAATGCGTAAATATAAAAACCTTCAATTAATTTATTGATTAAAAGGTAATAACTGAGTGTAAGATTTTTACGAATAATTCGCATGTTTGTCCAAAGTTTATAATGTTTTTTGTGGTAGAAAAAGTAATTTAATATCCAAGAAAATACTGCAGTATTTAGCCGAACGTAAAATAACGACTTTAGTACGATAATCATAATTACTGCCATGTTATATAGAACATGAGATGGATGCGTTGCAGCGTAATAAAGACCAGAAAATACTAAAAACACTAAAAAAATAATAAACACTTTCATTGATTTCTTTTCTTCTAAATTCGCATTTTCTTTGGTGTAAGTGAAAATTCCAATTGTTAGATATAACCGTCTGAACATATTGATATATTGACTTCTATTTTCTTTAAAACACATTGAAGCAATTATGAACAAGTGGAAATTGTAATTTCTATTAAATTATAAACATACCGCTCGAGGAATATTTTAATTCAATTAAATGATATGACGTAACCTACCGAACTATGTACACAAATTTGTCACATTTTTGACATATTACATATATACAATTCATTTGGTAAGTAATTTGATTAATTAGATAAACATTTGATACATTTATCGATCGTTATATACAATTCACGCGTTTTAATAAACTTTTTTTTTTTACAAAATGTATTGAAACACATGTGTAAAAAAATGCATGTATGTGTGCCCACGCGACAAAAATGATACTTTTTGTTTTCCTCTTTTTTCTCGGGCATGTAGGTTACAAGTAGGTACCTACTAGACAAAGTAAATTGTATATATTTCTTTTAAAATACTTCAATGGTATTTTTATTCTAAATCAAATACTTCGTTAAAGTAAAAATTCAAATAGCATGATTCCGAAATAATCTTATACTTACATATGTTTAAAATAACTATTTTACATTGTCATCTGTTAATGCTAATACAAGCAAATATTTTAAATGCAAATCGATGATTTATTTTTTTGCGACTACAATAATAGTTTTTTTTAGTATAGCAATGGTATTATAGCAAGTTTACGTGATAGACTACCATTTATTTGTTTTCTTCTAGTAATTAGTTGAATCTCAATGGTCACACATGAAGTAGTAGTAGTAGTATGGTGTGTGGTGTTACATCCTGGTGAACAATAAATGTATATAATATATTATCAAAAAACTATGACAAAAAACCTTAAAAAGAAGTGAAGAGTAAAGTAAAATTAATCAAACGATTGCACGCAGAATACCTCCATGATATTCTTACGTAGTAGGTACGTTATCGATTATTTATGGGGACGTGCCTCAACTACGGCATCTACTGGTACAGCCACTGGTATTGATGTGGTTAATTTATTTTTATTTATCTACTGGGCTCTTCTTAAGTTGTTTGTATTTTAAAAAAAAAAGGTCCTCCTCTTTATTTTCTATGAGCCGTAGAATAAAGAAAATTATATTTCATGTTGCAAATGGTTCTATTTATTCTTAAAAATGTTAAATGATAAAAATACAGGTATGTATGTAATCGAATCTATTTAGAAAGCTGCAATAGTATTATGAGATATGAAGTTAGCGAGCCCATAAATACATATAAAAAGGAAAAATTGACGTCAAACATGTTGATTGCACGCAATCTGCTTCTTGTGCAACTTTTTAATTTAAGAAATCTCTTAAGGCTTCGGCCTTCCTGTATATCTGAAAAAAAAAACACAAATTATAAACGATTTTTATTATTTCTTTCTATAATGAGAAAGTGGTCGGAAAAGATATAAAATTAGGAATTTGGGGTTTGTTCGAGCCATTGTAACAATAGCCAAAATATTTATTAGTGTGCTTTTCCAATTAACCTACGGGCATCCTACTTAATTACAACGAATTTAACTAGTAATTCTTATATGAAATGCTTAGATATCAAATTGCGTTAATAATGTTGGCTATCGGTTTTTGTATATTAAATCAAGGTAGGTATCAATTAAGTGCCTTAATTACTAAACGACATCACGGATCACTCAAAATATTTCGTCTTTATAACGTAACATTCTATATTATACTGAACATACATAATTTGAAAACACCCTACTTTCAAAACTAAAGTAATGATTACATGATATGTAAAATTATCATCATTTTTGTAACTACGGTTGATATAGATTGTATGTATATAATATTATGACAAAGACAATAACTAAGAATACTAACCTATTTTTTGATGGATTAATAATTTAGTTATTAAAACAACCGATGTTTGATCAATATTTTCAACGGCTTCTCCAGTCATCACCAGGAAAAATAAAAATAGAAAATCACAGGATGTCCATGTGACTATCAAAACGATCTGCAATGATGTCTGTAAAAATATATTGTAGTATAAATAAATTACTACTTGAAAACACAAAAAAATGACAAATGGGAAAAACCATTGAAATGCAATTATCGTGACAATATCTACTTACATCCGTATGACTTCAGGTCACATACAATGATTCTTACACGTACTACATGAACACGCGGTTTCGGATTCGTATAATTTGCCATCTGTATAGCAGATTAGCTTGGTCTTGCCTTTCAGTACTACCCTCCTTTTCCCTCCCAAGGGTAGTGAAATCACAATTTTAAATTGTTTAATTTTCTTGTCTTGTCAAATATTATATCGTGTTGTAGTTACCTACTACTTATTCATTCTCAAAAATAATGGTTTTGTATTCGAAAATATATAACATATCTAATAATTCATACTCACCACTTTAAGATTATTTGTATAGTAGTAATTCAAAGTATTGATAGACGAAATAGTCGTAAGAAATGCAAGTAAAGCAGTAGAAACAAACTGAAACAATTATTTTCCATAATATTATGTTAATTTTTATTTTAATTTGTCAACCATAGAGTAAATCAAATAAAGTTCTTTCATATAATGATAGTTTTATTTTTACAGTTTTTATACTACGTATTACTGGCAAAAGAAAGTACCAATATTGTTTTTTTAAGACGTTAAAAAATACAAACCTCCATACCGTATAAAGAGTTGATAAGTTCAATATTATCACATAGTTTTGAATGGACACTCAAAAACAAATGGAAAATTTGACGGATTCTTTTTCGTCCAGCGAAAATTTTGCACGACGCGTTTAGTTTGGTTACGATATATATTAATAGATTTGATTCGGAGTATTCCATACAATTAAAATCGCAAAAATAATTGCAAAGAAATAAATTAAGGTTATGTTTATGAAAGATAGTGATAATGACTCTAATATATACTTGAATAATGGGAAATACACTTTTTAGAGTTACAAAAATCCCCGATATGGGAATAAAATCTCTCAGACTCGCCAACATTATTATTACAATAGAAAAAATTACGACGTGAAAAAATATATTTATTTTAATTACGGATGAATATCTTTCAATTGCGAAAGTGTCTAAAAGAAAATGCATATTTTTCCAAAGTTTTAAATGTTTTTTACGGTTTATACAGAAGTTAAGAACCCATGAAAGAATTACGGAAACAATTCGCACAAAAAATATAATGAGGTACACAGAAATCATTATTTTTGCCATGGGCGAGAGACTTCCGAGGGGTGTTTGTAATCCGAAGTATAAAGATACCCCCATGTACGCGAGCAAAAAAACAAAATGAATTTTCGCCCAAATGTCAACGTTGTTGGTGAAGTTTTTCTTGTCGTACGTGAAGATGCCAAATATTTTGTAGCAAAGTCTCAACATTATACCTGATTAAATATTTTTACAACAATACTTAAATGAAATTTAATTGCGAATTAATAATTGAATAAAAGTATTCTTTGATTCAATCATAGACGAAAGTAACCGACTGATTAGACCGAGAGAAGTTATAAAATATTTGAGTATGCAGAGGTCTGAATAAAACTGTATGTGAATGCGAAAAAGAAAATAAAAAGCCTTTAGTGACAAAAGACATGAGTTAGAATAAGATGTAATAAACTTAAACGTCACTGACGTGAAATCAGTTTATCGGTGTTTGGTTAAAAATGGTACAGCCTGCTTTGTTAAAATATCGTTTTTAGTGTTAAAATATAGTATTGTTAATTATTTTTTAATGTTCGATTTATAAACATGAATAGTTTTAATGTATCGAAGTTTAGTAACCTAACTAATAAAAGAAATGGCAGGATAATACTTTAAAACGTGCGTATTTTTGCTCTGAAGAGGAAACAAGCTACACAGAACGTATATTTACTATAAACTATCCGGCACTGGAATATTTTATTTCAAATAAATCAAAGTATAAAATACTGAATATGGTCGCAACGTATTAATTATTATTTTAAAAGTATAAGTAGGTATGTTCAATTGTATTGAAACAGTGTGGAGTATGAATCCAAAATTAGCTTTTGAAACGTTTGAAAATCCATAGGTGTCTTCCTTTTGAAGAATATTATATTAATAAACCTATGAAGTGTTTGTAAGTGAAAATCGATTTCCATAATAATAATTATGGTCGCGTTAAAGTTAAGTACCTACTAATTGAGTGTAGTGTTTCAATATTGAACACGTCCAATAGTTATACATACCCGGAACATTAAGTAAATTGATGCAATTAAATTGATAGAATATTACGCCAATATATAGAATATTCTTATAATACTCTAATCTATATACGGAAAACGAAAAAAAAAGTTTATCCTAATCATGAATTTTCTTCGACGACTTAATTTTAAGGCAAACATTTACTTACGTTTAAAAAATATCTGTCGCATCATTTGCTACCAGAGAGCTGTAGTAAAATTATTGTGTACGTAGCCAAACCTGCGATGAATGTATACAAAAAGGATATATCTATTTTGAACATATTAAATGCTCTGACATCTTTATTTCGATGTTTGTTACGGTATTGATAACTCTTTAGAGATGAACGGTTTTGGAAATCTGTAAGCAAACCAAATGATAATTATTATAATAAGACTTAAAAAAGACAGTGCACATGAAACAGTTTTTTTCTTTTTTTTTAACATACTGTTCTGCTCATTAATCCAGCCACACTGATGAAATTTTTCAATCAAAGCGGCCTCAGAATGTAATCGTATCTCAGGTAAACAATACTTGCAAACACCACTCTAGACGAGCATAACGAAAAACATGAAAAACAAAACACGCATAAGAAAAAACGTATTTGTCACAAGTGGCTTTTAGCGAAAATAGATATTTACTGATACCACCTCGATTGGAGAGACAAACATAATTTAAAGTTTTTTTTGTATCGATCGTGAAAACATTTCACTGCGAGGGGGGTACAACGGTAATATTCGCTCAAGTATGGTCAGTATCAATAGCACTAACGTGTGTATTTGTAGAATATAATATTTCATTAGATTATTCAAATAAACGCATCCACAACTCAGTGAATGGGTTATACATATTTAACTCCATCGACGTTATAAATTATACCTACAAATCGATACTAATCTGAAATATCTGGTCTCAATTATTAACATATTATTAAACAGTTACCTATTTATCATCGAATGACACATATCATAATATATCGGTATTCGTAGTCAAACACTGACAGTACACATGACTACATTCATAGAATAGCCTAATGCAGCGACCCTGATACATTGAAAAGAGCAGAAGAAGGAATAATACATTGTGAATTGTGATAATAAAAAATCATATACCTACCTAGTTCTTCGCTGAGTATCAACTTGCTGATGATTATTTCAGTAGAATGGTTGAAAATACTGCAACATTCTCCAATAAATACCAGAACCAATAAATATAGCATATTGGTCATACTCCACATTAGCAGTGTCGCGGTTTCTATGGCTTGCTGAAAATTTGTATATTTTTAATATAAGAATTTACGTGACCTCGTACAGTAAATCTGTTCTCCCACGACTGAAAATGAATCTAACCCTCACCACAATACTTACTTGCGTTTAATATTCAATGGAATTTTACATATATATACAGATATACTGATACAGCGTGCTAGTTAAAGTATAGTCTATGATACCATACCCTACGGATTCTGCTAAAGAAACAACCACAATCTTCGTATTTGCAATTCAAGATGAACAACGTTTTAGGTTAGTAAAAACTGTACTTCAGGTGGAGCTTTGTACTTGTGGTCCGAAGGGCGCTGAGTATTGAATTAATGCACGATAATCCCAATCGATTAAATAAAGACAAATGATTCTATTATTAATTGCCCGAGGCACTAAGTTCTCTAGCGAGATATAATGTGGAGTTATTGTTTACGAAGTGAGAAGATCGAGTGAGCTATTTGTTCGATTGTTCTAGCCTTTTTATTTAACTCAACACGGTTAAAATAAGTATCCCAGGCATTTAGTGAGAAAAACATTAATATAATAAACATTAATAATAGTTAATAAGGTGAAAAAGTGCTTATTTGCAAGAAGTAATTTGATTGCATGAAGTTTGTATGCAAAAATATATGTAATGAACAAACTTATGTTTCCAACAAACTTGTCTTTCTCACCGAGTCAGCGTTATTCAAAACTGCTGACGGCAAGTGAACCAATAAATTATATTAATTTGAGAACTATTCGTCTGTCTTGGTTCGAACGGATCTGTTGACAGCACAGGTAAGAGCAAGATATTTCATTAAAGGTGGGGGGGAGCTACCGAAAAGAAATTATTTTTTTAAACATTTCCGAACATATTTTTTTATATTAATTATGTTAAAATTACTTTGAATGAAGCAAAGGTTGGTACCATATATAGATAATGGTAGATGGAAGTAGAAGCATAACATAAACTGTTAAAAATTGTGCACAATTTAATAATATTATATCTACTAGTAAGTGTTTCTTTTAATACGACATCAATAAAATCATTTGTTCATTTCATCACGAACATTAATTAAGAAGTTTCACATTTAGAAATCGGATATGACAGCACTTCTCTTCCCTTGTCAGCCGGAAATGAGGGTAGCTGTGACAAGTTTGATAACGAAATTAAAAAAGAAACTATTAAGTGAACAACATACTCATCTAATTTATTACTTAATATTTTGGACGCAATGAAAAAAAATATACACTGATATACGTTGAATTTATCATTGTTCACCCATTAATAGGAATATAATTTAAACAATGAAAATATAATATTACATTCAATTGCCATAACATATAGAAACAAAGATGGGTGTCTTAAAAGCATCTTACCATTTTATATGTACCGTATTGTAAAAGCGTGAATAAATTGACAGATGACACCGTCGATAGAAATGACACCAGAGGCATCAAAAGGAGCTGAAAAAAAAGCTTTTCAGATTTAATAAAATACGAGATATCAGTAGGTTTTTTTTTAATAATTTCCGAAATACACTTATTATCAAGTAATTAGTATTCTACACATACCTTATATTTTCTATAACTTACCTCAATGCGGTATGTAGAGTTAATTATCTCAATATTATCTAATATAACAGTACGGATATTTAAAAACAGTTCTATATTTTCTAGTTTACGGTTAGTTCTTGATTTCGCGGTATTGTGTTTTGACATTGTCAACCCAGTTATTAAACAGAAAAATAAATTTGACCGAAATATTGTCGTATCAAAGTTACCCACACAACGACACAGGTTTTTATTTAGATTTTTAATATCCAAAACTGTAATTAGTAATTTTGAGGACATTTGAATTGCGGCAAAAACGTTTCTCAGCATAATTATAATTGTATATATTAAAATTATATCTTTTAAACAAATCGTTAGTGATATTGAAGCGATAAACCCGATTATATGCAAAATTAAAATAAACCTGTATACAGAAGTGTAATAATTCAGTGCTAAAATTTCCCGAATGAAACGCATATTTTTCCATAACCTAAAATGCCTTTTAGGGTTTTCTGTGAACACCCAACACCAAGAAAGAATCGAAGTTATACTTCTTATTGAATTAGGAATCGTGTAAATGATATTCATGACAGATGCTATTTGTTTGATTTTAGTATTAATTAATCCATAGATCATAAGTGATAATGTGACAAATATTAATAGAGAAACATAGATTTTTGTGGCAATATTAATTTTTGTAAAACTACGTTCATCTTTGCTGTAAACGAAAATTCCGAAAATTCTGTACAGAATCTTTATCATTGTAAACGAACTGTTCACTGTTGAAACGCAACATTCAAAATAAGACTCAATTTAGAAATATCTAATAACTTAGCAAGTATAATAAAATATAATATCAATACGTTAGAGGATAAACCACGGAAGTCACGTTTGGACTTTTGTTCAGGAGAGTGATTTTTGTGTAGGTTAAATGTTTCAAACTCTATAACTCTTTTAATAACTATAATAACTAGGGTCTGTAAACGGTATCATTCATAATTAAATTTATTTTTGACCATAGTATGGATAGAAAGACCAAATCATTTAGAATTAATAAATTAATGGACTTCCGTGTTTTACGTTCTAACACATATTGTAGAAGTACCACTAAGCAATACTTCACCTATAGATAATACACGGAAGTCCATATAGGTATAAATTATTTCCTGTGCATCATATAATTATTAATAATTATTATACAAAATATTTCAGTAAGTCTAAATATGAAAAGGAATAATATATATTTTTTAAATTTACATAAGTACAACATTATTTGAAATTTATTATTGCTCTAGAAAAAAATCAACGCAATGAGAATTATTTCTGGTCATTCTCCGGGACATCAGCTGATGAGGAATTATGTGGAATTCTATCATAAAATTCTTGAATTTCTCGAGATATCCATTGTTTCATAGTTTGCAGATCTTAACCGGACACGGTGGTTTTGCCTCGAAGCTCTGTCAGCTTGGCCTAATAGAATCTCCGACTTGCTTATGTGCCGAATTGCAGGATGCCAATCACATCCTCTGGGAATGTCCCCATATGTCGGTTGAAAGGGAAGAGCTTCTCATGTCGGTTTGACCCTCAGTTGGACCGATCGGCCATTGCGACTTGGTATCTACGGAGGGAAATTTGTCAGCTTTTACAAGTTTGCGGCGATTTACGGCGAGCGAGAAGGTCAGAGGTCGGAGGTCCACAGTTTGGAAATCTTCATCGGAGAACTTCGCCTTATAACGTAGATAACCAGCGCCATCTTAAGATATAAATAAAACCTAGATAACTTAAGATATAAGTTAAAACCGAAATGTGATACCCCGACCACGCACTCCGGCTCTTCGCCTCGCACAATTATTGTCCGTGAGTGAAGCATTCCTATCTACGCGTAACACGTCGCCCGCGCCAACATGCCTGTTAAAATTATTTGCATCTAACTTTGCCATTTCACATCCGATCAAGCTGAAATAAACGCCAATATTTTTTAAATGTACACATTTTAGCGACATTTTCAATAAAAATGGGGGTTGCAGCATTAACTTCCGCGTTACAAGACCTTGTACGCGGCGACTTTTTTTTCCGTAAAAACCGTAAAACTGTCCCCGGGGTGCAATGGATTAAATCTGAAATTTGAGACTCCGACCACGCACTCCGGCTCGTCGACCCCCATCTACTGTCCAAATGTTGTCAAAACCCGACTGCGTGTGGATTTTACAAAGAAAAACGAAAATTATAGTATAGATAATAATATGGACCTACCTATTTTTTGTTGGACTTCCGTGTTTATGGAATTATTATAATGGTTTATTAACATTTTTCTTAGAGCATAAACATCGTAAAAAGGATACCCGTTGTTTATGCACTAAAGTAAATTGGACTTCAGTGATTTTTTAATTAGCTATAGGTATCGGTTAATTTACTACTCATGGACTTCAGTGTTTCATTCATTTGTGTAATGAAATGATATAAAATTTTCTGCATATTTAACTCAGAAACGGTAAAAACTGGACTTCCGTGGTTTATCCTCTAACATACAATAAAAACTAAATTAATTTATAATATGCAAACAGTTCAGACAATACCAAGCTGTCAGTATATTCTTTTATTGTTATTCAAGTGGTTGTCACCTAAATAAATACGTTCATTAATTTATGTATGTATGGTTATAAAAAATGTACACTATTTCAACCAGTCGTGGAACAAAAAGGGCTTGAAATGGACCGGAGCGAAGTTTCGGTACGTGAAATTTACGACACTACGTAGGCCCATATTTATACAAATAATCGACCGAATCAATTTTATTTTTTATTTAGCGATTATACCTATATTATATTAACATGAATTGTGGACCAAATGTTATGCTATTTTATAATGGATTTGGTTTGGATTAGATTATGTCATTTTTTACTAGAATTAATTAGATTATTTTATTAACCTTGATGTAGGTACAAGGCACGTCGTAAATGTAAACATGTTTTATTCTGGGAAATGCTTGTACTATAATTCGCACCGTAATGCAGGGTTTTTATTAAACCAACCAAAAGTCACATCGATGCCACTGCTGTATTCTTTGCTGGCAGTTTTTAAATGCATGTGTGCTACATGTGAGACCTTGCCTCTGACCATGGCCTAAGTTTTGAGAATTAACGTTTAAGCAGCATCTTGAATGTACACCGAAGTTCATAGGTAGTCGTGCCAGTACTTAGGTATTAGTGTCTGTATTCTATAAACTGGCGTATACGTCACACGGAAAGCATTGTGCCACCGCGTTCAACTGTTGCAAGTTTTCAATGGGAGGGAACGAGTTGAATGCTGAAGCGGGGGGGGAAACCGGCATGCCAGCTTATAGAAGACAGACTCTAGTAATGAATGCGTTTGCGAATTAGTGCTGTACCTACATCTTGTGGTGAACAGCAGATTCCAGCATTGTAGACAGCCGTGTCTCATCATGCTGCATTGCTACAATAACGATTCACCTGCTTCACGTCTGATTTGGCACGATATGTGGAATATGGGGCGATATTGTGTTTGGCCTGTACTGTAATGCTGAAGCGTGATAGGGTAAAATAAGTAAGTAAGTAATACCTATGTGGCCAATTGCAAACCCGCTGTTAAGTTTAAAACTGTGAACCAAAATAATAATAAAAAAACAAACATATAAAGGTAAGGCATTCTACGCGATGAGACTCGCTTGCCCACGGTGAAGTGCAGGATGTCAATCATATACTCTATTTCTTTTTCAACCATGTCCGCCTCTTAGCTAGAGCATATCGACACCGCACGGTGCCTCCAAGACCCATACCCATGTCGCTCGCCAGTTTTCTTGTGTCTCTCTTCTCACTCTATAGATAGTATTTAACGGCTTTCCAGGACGCCGGAAACCGTTTGGCTTTTAAAGAACAGACAAGACAGACTCTTAATGAGGACCTTTGGGTAAAACTAACCTGTAACGGAGTGACCACGTATGTTTGTGTCGTGTATTTTCCTCCAGCGAGTGAATTGGAGATGTTTAAACTATTTGTTGGGAAAATGTTGTCTAGCGACATCTTAATTAGGGATAGAAGGATTATTGTAATGGGAGATTTTAACCTGAATTCAGCGCGCAGCAGTGAAAGGGTCAAGAGCGAACTCGAATTTCTGTGTGCTGTTTTTGGATTTTCCCAGTACAATGATGTTCCTAACTCTGCTAATGGGTTTCTAGACAGGATTTTTAGCAACGTTAAAATATCGATTTCGCGATGTATATCACCGATCGTACGAGAAGATGCGTATCACCCTACTTTATCTTTTTTACACGATTTTCGTCCAACTCTCATTCAGAGGACTAACATTCCCTCACACAGAATAAATCTGCAGAGGGGGTGGAAGTTTGAAGGGGGAAACTTCGATTTACTTTACTCATTAATGGGTGAGGTAGATTGGAGTGAGTTGTATGAAATTTGTGACGTGAATGACGCGGTACAGCACTTTTACAACATTATTTATAATATTTTTGACCAGTGTTTTACAAGGAAGTCGTCATGTCGTGGTGGAAGGCGATACCCGAGGTGGTTTTCTCGGGAAATTGTCGGGGACATTAGGGTCAAACATTATTACCATAGAACTTGGAAGACTAAGCATATTCAGCAAGACTATGAAATGTTTAGTCTTTATCGCTCAAGAGTGCGGCAAGCTGTTCGACTGGCCTATCGAGCGCATATAGAAACAGTAGAAAATTGCATCCGCGAAAATTCTAAATCGTTTTGGGACTATGTTAAATCTTTAAGAAGGGATGGTGGGTTTGCCAATTCAATGAGTTGGAAAGGCGAAGAGGTGACCGGATCTGGAGTGGCAGAGGCTTTTGCCGGTCACTTTAGGTCTGTCTACGCAAGTAGTAGTCCGAATCTGGATGTTGCCTCAACGTCAAGAAAACCATCACGCGGTGCCCAATCTATTGATATCCTTCCGATTGATGTTGCTATTGTGTTTAGGTTCATTAAAAAGCTAAAGAACACACGATCTTTAGGGCCGGATAATCTCCCAACATTTTTTTTAAAGGGGTGTATTGACTTTGTCAAAGGCCCGCTTTCATATATATTTAATCTTGTGATGGAGACGGGTATCTTTCCCGATTTGTGGAAGATGTCAAAGGTTACTCCAATCCATAAGAGTGGTGCTGAGTCATCAGTGGAGAACTACAGGCCGGTGGCTGTTCTCTCGGCACCCGCAAAAGTTCTTGAGATGATCATGCATAACATGATTTATCCAAAAATTGAGTCATTTATAATGAATGAGCAGCATGGATTTAGAGTTGGCCGATCAACGGAAACTAACCTGATGGTATTTGTAGATTATGTGTCGTCAGCACTAGATAGAGGCCATCAGGTTGACTGTTCCTACAATGACTTCTCAAAAGCGTTTGACAGAGTCGATCACGACATCCTGTTGGAAAAACTCCAACTAATTGGATTGTCCGATCGTTTTCTGAAGTTATTCGGGAGCTATTTTAGGAATCGTCAACAATACGTATCGTATGGCGTCTATCAGTCACAGATGTTCAATACATTTTCTGGTGTCCCTCAGGGCTCAAACTTGGGGCCATTGCTGTTTACGATTTTTATAAATGACATAGCAATGGTCATTAAAAATGCTATGTTTTTGTTGTTCGCCGATGACCTGAAACTCTTCATGGAAGTTGTCACCTTGGACGATTGTCGTCAACTCCAACTTGATATAGACAATATATTAGATTGGGGCAGGCGTAACAAACTGGACTTCAATATTGAAAAATGCAATATTTTATCATTTACCAGAGCCTCGCGAGTATTATTTTTCCAATATTCGATGAATGGCAGAGTTCTTTCGCGAATACCATCTGTAAGGGATCTTGGCATTACGTTTGACAGTAAGCTGTCATTTAGTGGTCATATAGCTATCATTTGTAAAAAGGCGCTACAAATGTTGGGCTTCGTCTTGCGTACTTCCCGGGTCTTTTCGGATGTTACTGTATTAAAAATTCTTTATAATTCCTTAGTGAGAAGCCGGCTTGAGAGTGGGTCGATTGTTTGGGCCCCGCATCAGTTGAAATATGACCTTATGGTGGAGCGAGTTCAAAAGAAATTTTTGAGACTCCTTTATTTGAGGTTATATGGATACTATCCGTGGCTTTATCCAACTGACTTTCTCTTAGGTATGCTAACATACTGTAGTTTAAGTGCTAGAAGATATCAATATTTGGCCACGTATTTTTTTCGACTAATACGTGGTGTGAATGAGAACTCTGCCATTCTTGGTAATATTGACTTGTGTGTCCCTGATAACTATCTTAGAAATCGGGAGCATCAGTTGTTTGTTCTCCCGAGGAGCAGAACTAACCTGCCATTGGTGATGCCAATTGGTAGAGCAATAACTCTGTTCAACCAAATTGCTTCGGATGTTGATATATTCCATCTACGTGAGAATGAGTATAGGTGGACGTTATTTTATAAATTCTTAAAATAGGGTCTGCTTAACTCATCCGGTGTACTTCCTTGTACCTATATACTTAATATTTTTTGTATTTACACATTTATACTATAGAATAACTTAATATTGCATAATTACAAATTACATAATACTTTTTTTTTAATAATATTTATTTGTTTCTAAATGTCATGTTGTGAACGTCTTAAACTTATAATTTGTAATGTCCACAATATGTAAAATAAATTAAAATTGAAAATTGAAAGTCATGTTAAAGTTCTTTTCTGGCATCCGCAGCACTGTTTGCTTTATTCTCTTATCTCCTCGTTACTTTTGAAGTCACCGCACACACAGTGTCTGTTCTCGAAGCTCACTCAGATTGAGACACTCCGCATCGAGTTGAATGTTGCTCCTTCCATTCCCATTCGGATAGCGAGCTCTCTTTGCAAAGTGATGAGTACCCATAGACAGGTACGTGATCGCTAATGAGGGGGAAATTTACATCAGGACAGGTGCTATTGCACAAAACGTTTGTTTTCTTCGCGTTGATCTTCAAACCAACGCGAGGTGATTGTCGTGCAGCCTTGTCGATTGTCTCTTGAATGTCCTCGATTAATTTGTCGAATAGGACAGCATCATTTTCAGCGCATCTTATACTGGCCCGGTCAAATATCGAATTAAAAATTAAATATAGAGAAGGCTTCTGATAAGAAGATAGATATTTAATGCTATATCCAGGTACATTGATTGGTCAAACGGTTTAGTCTCTTATAGATCAGAGGTCATAGTCCGTAAAAGCTGAGCTGTATAATTAAGTAGATGGCTTGTTAGTCAAACTAGTCACAATATATACAATAATTATTAACACGGTGATTGATTATCCTGTTATTATACGATTGGTTTCATATTGACTAAATAAAAGAATAACACGCCTTCAATTAAAATCAAATTTTACAATGCATAATTTGTGTGACAAATTATAAATCGTTTAATACTCCGTTTTATTCTACAAATACGAGATAATAAAAATATGATTCAATGTGTATTAATTCTTCATACATAACACACGGTTAAAGTTTTAAAAAATTAACAATGTTAGATATCATTTACCAAGCGTTAGGAATTCTCACAAACAGTAATGGTGAATTTAAGACGATGAAAAAAAGATTTATAAAAATCCACATTGCAATTTTAATTATATTAACTAGTGGAGTTTTCGTCTATAGTTTCTTTGTAGATTTTCCGGAATATGAGTATTTTGCCCCTACAATGATAATCGTATATAATTTGATTTTCTACACTCGGGTAACTACGGCGCTGGTCTCGTGGATTCGAAATTTGATTGTGAATGCCGCGAAACAGGACAAGCTTTTTAAAAATATGACTTTAGCTAAGGACATTTTACACGTGAAAAGACATTACTTTCTCGTCACCGTCATAAGCATATTCTCTCATATGATAGGGATAGTCACAATCTTCGTAATGTCGCGATATCTTAACAAATTCGTACATATTTATGTCCTTATTCTGTCAATAAAGAACACATTCACCGTAACGCAAGTTTCGAAGCGAGTTTTAGTTACTGTTTTCAACTTTCAAAAACTTAACATGCGACTGTGTAAGCGCTACAAATATCTCGAACTTGAATATTCAAGATCAAATGTACTGCTATTTTTCATTACAAAAAACTTAGTTTCTTCGAGTAGAGAATTTAGATTGGAGGAAGTAAATATCAAATCTAATACAGAAAGTGAAATGAGATTGTATATTATATTAGAAAATAATGTGGATATAATAAATTCAGTTTATAACGTGGAGGTATGTGAACAACATAATATTTATAACTTATTCATTTAAATGGATTAAGTGCATATTTATTTCTTTAAATTTAAAAAAAATATTCGATATCAAAGTGATTGTGACTTAATGTGTTTAAATTAAAATTGCTGCGATCTTCATCTTTCGGCACCGTTGTGCTCAAGATACCTATTTATTCAAAAAAAAAAATTTAAATTTACATATAGTGAGCATTACAAATTGTTAATTTAAGACGTTTACAACATGACATTTAGAAAAAAATAAATAATACTAAAACAGTATTATATAAAAAATAAATAGATCAATGTTAAGTTATTAAATAGTAGAAAAGTGGGTACTGTTCGGTTATACGGAATACAGCGGAAAACGCATTTTGAAAATAGCCGATAAACTGGATTATTTGTTAGTTTGGGTTAGTTTAGGTTAAATTAGGTTAGGTTAGGTTTGGTTGGGTTAACCTAACAAATAATCCAGTTTATCGGCTATTTTCAAAATGTGTTTTCCGCTGTATTCCGTATAACCTAACAGTACCGAAAAGTATTATATAAAAAATAAATAGATCAATGTTAAGTTATTAAATAGTAGAAAAGTGGGTACTGTTCGGTTATACGGAATACAGCGGAAAACGCATTTTGAAAATAGCCGATAAACTGGATTATTTGTTAGTTTGGGTTAGTTTAGGTTAAATTAGGTTAGGTTAGGTTTGGTTGGGTTAACCTAACAAATAATCCAGTTTATCGGCTATTTTCAAAATGTGTTTTCCGCTGTATTCCGTATAACCTAACAGTACCGAAAAGTGTAAATACAACACATTATAAACTAGATACAAGGAAGTACACCGAATGAGCTAAGCAGACCCTATTTTAAGAATTTATAAAAGAATGCCCACCTATACTCATCCTCACGGGTGGAATATGTCAATATCCGAAGTGATTTGGTTGAACAGATTTATTGCCCTCCCAATTGGCGTTACCATTATAATACAATATATCACACATTATCCGATTATAAAAAATAAACTTAAAAAAAAAATATATGAATACTTAACATAAAATCTTTTTCATTTATATAGGATCGATCCTTAATACTTTGGACGCGGAAGACGCACACGGCGCGTAATGACCAGGCGGCCGATCGATGTAATTAACGTGCATTTTAAAGGGGGCAATTAAAATCTCATTATCTCTTCAGCAGCGAAAGCGTTAATATGGTCAAAATACCGAAGATCGATTCTATATAACCAACGCGTGCTACAAAATTATCTTAGTTTTTAATGATTTTAGATAGGTAACATATTAATATAATATAAACTATGTGAAAAATGTATCGCTCGAAAACTGAGTATATGTACGGGGATTGTTTAATAACCACTCTTTGTAGCCCTCGATCGATAATATTGTAATCGTAATACATAATGCAGAATTAACGTTTATATCGTATTTTAGGGGCACCAAAATTCACAGAATCTCGATACACATTATTCTTGGTCACATACACTTTCCGTCGTCAACTAACGCGAATTGAATTATTATATTATTCATACAGCGATGTCTGTAGCCTCACAAGATATTAATGACGATATACTATTTCGGAAATATTGCAAAAATCGATACAAATAATACAATAACGAATGCATTCACCTTTTACCATTAACACATTGGTTTCGGTTATATTAGTTTGTCTGATAGGGGCGGGGCACCATTTATTTTACCATGTAATTTGTTACAAATACCATGAGGGTATTTTGAAGTATATTTATGCCCCTTTTATTAATTTTAAGCAATCCAAAAAATATAACAATGTTGGGGTAGGTATACTATTAGGTACCAACCAAACAATTAAAGTCGATATATATTTATTTAAAACTCATAACTAATGTTGTTATATATATATTTATTATTTTCAAGCTACTTATGACGCCATTAACTGCATTTCTCGCAATAATGTCTACAATCAACATGTTCAGCTTTAAAGATAGAAATAAATTTACCGACGTAAGTAACTTCATTAAAATTATTAACTTTTTCAGATGTTGTAGGCAATAATTGAATCGTCTTTAAATATACTCTTGTCTTTTTCTTTCCTTTCATAAATAAAGTGCATGCAATTAGAGTTGGGTTTCGGGAATTCTCGGAAAATTTTCGAAATTTTCCATCCCGAATCTCGAGAATCTTTTCTCGGGATTCGGGATTTCTTTATTATCAAATATTAATTGAAAAAAACAATTTTCTATATAAAACAAGTGGACAGAAAACATAAAACGTTCAAAGATTGATCGGGGAATTTAACACAATTAAGACAACATCCAACATTTGCAACATCCGGGAACTTTGGGTCTCAAAAGCGTACGTGATTGTCAGACGCAGCGATTGACAGACTGTGTTTTTTGAAATTCCATTTTAATAAAGTAATGTTTTTAATTATTTTTGTTTTCTTACTTCTATTTTGTTTGTCTTCTTACATAAATAGAAACAAATCATATTTTTTTGAAAAGTGTACACTGATTATAGGATTTTTTTTAGGTTTTTTGAAATTTCCCGATATCTCGAGAATTCCCGAGAATTCTTTTCTGGAAATCTCGAATCTCGAGATTGAGATTTTCTCGGGAAATACCCAACTCTACATGCAATGGTTTCTACATTGAAGTCTCAAAAAAGGTCGTTGTTCTATGTATTTGTTGAAAATATGGTTTCTTGAATTAAAAAGTTTGATTAGCCATTGAAATTTATAATAATTTTGTGTTACACGATGTTAAAATATATAAAGCAATCCGATGTCTACTATTATACCCGTACGAATATATACAAAAACGCTAGTAGGAAAGAAAAAAATCCCAAAACCACCAATACGATTCACAAATGGCAGAAAAAGATTACAGCCGAATAATATTATTATCGATCAGCAATTTTCCAAAGTTTTTTTCCAAAAAATTTGCATGAATTAAAAAAAAAACAATTCTACGTTAATGGACTTATTAAAATTGACAGGAATTTTTGGCTATAACGCTATAACCTCTAGAATGATTATAAGATAATATTATTATTTAACATAAATGATTGTTTTCAAAACGAGTTCATAGCCAGAGATTACTGTCAATAATTGAAATATCGTATCTTTCGTTTCAATAAAATTCCGTTAATTTCGGCAATGTCGAGGTGAAATATGAAAAATCTATTCGGAGTAAAAGCTGTAGTATTAATTACACTAATATTAATTTCATTTTTTTCCAGTCTCCCTATGCGACAACAGCTCAAACACTTTGGGCAATTTCTGATGCTTATTACTTGATGCTTCTTGTATCCGTCGGAGAAGCTCTCACCCTAGTAACTAAAACGACAAGTGCTATTGTCAGTAAAATGATGGCTGATCCCAACTTAGGTAAACGTCATCTTGTTGTTTCAACAATCATAGTATTATATAGTATCAAGCAGTGGTGAAGGGTGCCTGTTGAAGGCAGATAGGCTGTGGTAGATAACTGAACAAATGTCGTTATATCGTGCGACGATCTCTAAAGAATTCCTTGCTCATTTACTTACATATTAAGGCATGCAAAATTACCTTTAAAATGCGTTACCGGTTAATCGGTAAAAATATAAACCGGTTAACCGAAAACCAGTAATGCATGATTTAGTGAATATACAACATAATTATACGCAACATACAGTGCTATGCCATGGTAGCCATATCAATTTTATTTCGTTGTAGAATAATGAAGTTAGCTTTGAATGAGGGTGCGTGTAAAAAATAAATGGCAACAAGAAATAAAAGAACAGTTGTTACGTGTTAGGTATTAGTTACATGCAATAAGTCAATAATTACCAAACATTAGTAGCTATCCGTTCTATCTATGGGTTAATAATTAACCCGTGAGTACTTAGTGGTTTTCAAACTTTTACGTTTCACTAAACAGTTTAGCACATCATGGAATCAAACTAGACAACTAACTACACTTAGGTTTTTCCCATTCCACTTGGTTTGTATCGTTGTATCTACCGTCAAAACCTTAGTTTTAGTATTCGAAAATGGCATCATGATTTGCTGAGCTTTCAATACTCACAAAAGGACATTAAACCTTGACTAACATCCAATAATAATTACTAAATTAATAAGAGATGAGCAGTATGCTACATTTAATGTTTATCTTCGTACACCCACTAAAGTGACAAAAGGATACGAATCCTGAACGTGCGATAGCGCTGTTAATTGAATTGCCTAAAATTATTAAAATATTCAAAGATGCTGAACACTTAATGACATTTGATATCACTGGAGTATATTAATATCACAAATAATAATTACAACATTTGATTATCAATTCAAAAGCATTTTTCTTTTGTTTTAATTAGTCAATATCTACTATTAGGTATATTACATATTTACAGGGCCAAGTAGGTACAAAAATTATTATACTTATATTATTAACACAAATCTCATAATACGATACCTTATATTATATTTTTGTTTCAGACGATCGACACCGCACATATTTATCGAACTTTTCGAGCATATTGAGTAGTGGAAACGTTTGCATTACGGCACATAATATGTTCCCTTTAGATTTTTCATTTATGTATGCATTCTTTGGAGCTTTGACTTCTTTTACGACGATTCTGCTGCAAATGTCACAAGACAACTTATAAACTGAACCAGAGAAGTCATTAGACCTTTTGAATCCGTGTTTTCAAGTACTTTTGATAATATTATTTAAAAAATGTTTACATAAAAATTGTACGTATTACATTTCGCCGCAGCACAGTTTGCAGTGAACTGTCTTACGGGAAATATATAGACGCATATTAAAGACCGTTCAACCTCGCTGGGTCGTATAGAACTGACATAAAATTCATGTCTAAATAAAACACGGTTCTTGTCGGTTTACACTTTACAGGAAGCCAGCAACAAACAAATTAGAAAAATAGCCAATATACTGGATTATTTGTGAGGTTAGATTAGGTTTTCATTCTTGAATTCATGAATTTTGCCAAAATCAGCTATGAAAATTGAATTAATGTTCATATTGAATCTAGTAAAATTGGAGACCGTAATAATAGTATACGGTCATCTCTTTCCGATAGAAAGCTTAAGGCGAACTGTGCCACGGTAAAATGTTTTACGTACTACTTACATGTAACCACCGGAAAGAGATGGTCATATTTATAAGCTTTGAGATAAAAAAAAATAACGCATTATTCATGGAGCATTGCAAACAGCAATTTTATTAGATTCAACAGGAAAACTTCCTAATTTGATATTGATTTTAATATACCTAATATAAATTCTACAATATACGACTGTTTACATTTTACGAGATCTATCCCAGAAGCAAATAAGTATGACTTAAATTTTGCTTTATTGAAAATTAACCTAACCTATATTATCTTGATTATACTTAGTAGGTAAGTAGATACTTTAATTATTGTATAATACATTCATTAAGAAGAAACTTTATGTACATATATATTTTAAATAAATAAAAATATTTATAAAATTTCTCTATGTATCTTGTTATTTAACATAAATAAAGATTATTTTTCTGCACGTCTTTATTTCACACAGTAAGCTTAAGTACCTACATACTATACGCTTTATAAGCTTAATATGTGAGTGAAATTCGTGAATTTTATTACTACAAAAATATTTACCTTCGTGCAGAATATAACGATAATAATATACTTCATACTAACAACATCATATTATTTAAATGTAACAGTACTCTTCAAAACATTTTATAAATTAACGCACACTATGTGGACGAGTTAACCCTAATGATAATGCTGTATACAAAATAAACTTCACTACAATGTATTATTAAGGATCGATTATCGGTTAGGTGAAGTTAAGTAATTATTTTTCTGCCTAGAGATACAGTAAGTCGATAATTTATTAGTCCTTGGCTAACATTGAGATCGCACATATTATTTTAGCTTGAATTTAAAATTAGGTACTGTCGATTTTTCATATATTTTTTTTCTATTTTTAACACGTTAAGTCGTCCATATAATTATAAAAAAGTGAGCGTTATAAAAGCAGGATTATGACAAAATTTAATTTCATTCATAGTGTCTGGCATAACTCCATACATTTATTATCATTATCCAGGGTCAATCCACTGCTGGATGAAGGTCTACCCAAGCTCCCTCCACTCCTCTCGGTCCCTAGTTCTTCGCTGTCACATAATCCACCGAACTTTATGAAATCGTCTATCCAGCGAGTTTTACGGCATCCCTGTGGGTAGTGCCCCTTGGGTACCGCTGTATGTTATAGATAGGTATAGGAGTAGGTAGCAGTGAATAATTTGGATGAGATCGTCTCGCCTTGTCAGACACCCTTACTAATAGAAAACCTCCAAGAGGCTTATGGAGTTTTTGGTTCCTGCACTACTGTATATGTTATTCAGGGGTTTATATAGCGCTTAGAGATTACTTGGTTGTACAAGAGTACAAGACGTCGATAATTGAGGATTTTTTCTGTAGGATCAAATTCATTTTCGTAATCAATAAAACCCAAGTAGAGTGATAGTCTATAATTTATATATATATTTTAATTAATCTATTAGTTTGATTATTTATATAGTACCATACGTGACAGGTAAAAATAACTCGTCTGTGTATAAGTAAATAGTCCATAGAAGAATTACTCTGCAAACAAATCCTACTGCGGTTTACAGAGATACTTTATATCAAGACTTCTCTCAATTAAAACAAAAATAACGACCACATTGACTTATAGATCCGTATTCTGAGCTTTACTAAAAAAGGCGAAAGGAAGCTGGCCATCTTTGAAAGAAAGATACTGAGAAGAGTATTTGGAACCGTATGTAAGGAAGGTACAACCTCGAAGTGGACGCAAACGTGCGGAAACTCTGTTTGGCAGACTATGTCTCAACAATAGACGGCATCAAGTCAATAAAGAAGCTCTTCCTAAACAGAGCAGACGGAATCAAAGGAGTCAGGGGACGCAGATTGTGGTGAAAAGAAGAGTTTGCTACTAAAGAGAGATTGTGTACCTACTTATTTTGTTGTAAAACTGTCTGTTCCAAATTGAAAATATCCGTTAGGATAGAATCACTCTTGTGTGTAGTTCTAACTAAAATAAGTACGACCATTTAAAAAATATAAATAAATATTTTGAAGTATTCGTTGTTTCTAATAACATTTTAATTCCATCAACCAGTGAAAAAAATATTAATTATATTATTTACACGGTTTTAATCTCACCATTTACTTAATTTGAAAATAAAAACATAGCAATCGATGAACTTTTTAATTAAAAAATAAATAATTACGCTGATGAACCTATAACTAACTATTATAATACAGCTAAATTATCAATGGAAAGCTAGACAATAACAAGGGAAATATTTTTTTTCAAGTGGAAGACTAAGCATATTCAGCAAGACTATGAAATGTTTAGTCTTTATCGCTCAAGAGTGCGGCAAGCTGTTCGACTGGCCTATCGAGCGCATATAGAAACAGTAGAAAATTGCATCCGCGAAAATTCTAAATCGTTTTGGGACTATGTTAAATCTTTAAGAAGGGATGGTGGGTTTGCCAATTCAATGAGTTGGAAAGGCGAAGAGGTGACCGGATCTGGAGTGGCAGAGGCTTTTGCCGGTCACTTTAGGTCTGTCTACGCAAGTAGTAGTCCGAATCTGGATGTTGCCTCAACGTCAAGAAAACCATCACGCGGTGCCCAATCTATTGATATCCTTCCGATTGATGTTGCTATTGTGTTTAGGTTCATTAAAAAGCTAAAGAACACACGATCTTTAGGGCCGGATAATCTCCCAACATTTTTTTTAAAGGGGTGTATTGACTTTGTCAAAGGCCCGCTTTCATATATATTTAATCTTGTGATGGAGACGGGTATCTTTCCCGATTTGTGGAAGATGTCAAAGGTTACTCCAATCCATAAGAGTGGTGCTGAGTCATCAGTGGAGAACTACAGGCCGGTGGCTGTTCTCTCGGCACCCGCAAAAGTTCTTGAGATGATCATGCATAACATGATTTATCCAAAAATTGAGTCATTTATAATGAATGAGCAGCATGGATTTAGAGTTGGCCGATCAACGGAAACTAACCTGATGGTATTTGTAGATTATGTGTCGTCAGCACTAGATAGAGGCCATCAGGTTGACTGTTCCTACAATGACTTCTCAAAAGCGTTTGACAGAGTCGATCACGACATCCTGTTGGAAAAACTCCAACTAATTGGATTGTCCGATCGTTTTCTGAAGTTATTCGGGAGCTATTTTAGGAATCGTCAACAATACGTATCGTATGGCGTCTATCAGTCACAGATGTTCAATACATTTTCTGGTGTCCCTCAGGGCTCAAACTTGGGGCCATTGCTGTTTACGATTTTTATAAATGACATAGCAATGGTCATTAAAAATGCTATGTTTTTGTTGTTCGCCGATGACCTGAAACTCTTCATGGAAGTTGTCACCTTGGACGATTGTCGTCAACTCCAACTTGATATAGACAATATATTAGATTGGGGCAGGCGTAACAAACTGGACTTCAATATTGAAAAATGCAATATTTTATCATTTACCAGAGCCTCGCGAGTATTATTTTTCCAATATTCGATGAATGGCAGAGTTCTTTCGCGAATACCATCTGTAAGGGATCTTGGCATTACGTTTGACAGTAAGCTGTCATTTAGTGGTCATATAGCTATCATTTGTAAAAAGGCGCTACAAATGTTGGGCTTCGTCTTGCGTACTTCCCGGGTCTTTTCGGATGTTACTGTATTAAAAATTCTTTATAATTCCTTAGTGAGAAGCCGGCTTGAGAGTGGGTCGATTGTTTGGGCCCCGCATCAGTTGAAATATGACCTTATGGTGGAGCGAGTTCAAAAGAAATTTTTGAGACTCCTTTATTTGAGGTTATATGGATACTATCCGTGGCTTTATCCAACTGACTTTCTCTTAGGTATGCTAACATACTGTAGTTTAAGTGCTAGAAGATATCAATATTTGGCCACGTATTTTTTTCGACTAATACGTGGTGTGAATGAGAACTCTGCCATTCTTGGTAATATTGACTTGTGTGTCCCTGATAACTATCTTAGAAATCGGGAGCATCAGTTGTTTGTTCTCCCGAGGAGCAGAACTAACCTGCCATTGGTGATGCCAATTGGTAGAGCAATAACTCTGTTCAACCAAATTGCTTCGGATGTTGATATATTCCATCTACGTGAGAATGAGTATAGGTGGACGTTATTTTATAAATTCTTAAAATAGGGTCTGCTTAACTCATCCGGTGTACTTCCTTGTACCTATATACTTAATATTTTTTGTATTTACACATTTATACTATAGAATAACTTAATATTGCATAATTACAAATTACATAATACTTTTTTTTTAATAATATTTATTTGTTTCTAAATGTCATGTTGTGAACGTCTTAAACTTATAATTTGTAATGTCCACAATATGTAAAATAAATTAAAATTGAAAATTGAAAGTCATGTTAAAGTTCTTTTCTGGCATCCGCAGCACTGTTTGCTTTATTCTCTTATCTCCTCGTTACTTTTGAAGTCACCGCACACACAGTGTCTGTTCTCGAAGCTCACTCAGATTGAGACACTCCGCATCGAGTTGAATGTTGCTCCTTCCATTCCCATTCGGATAGCGAGCTCTCTTTGCAAAGTGATGAGTACCCATAGACAGGTACGTGATCGCTAATGAGGGGGAAATTTACATCAGGACAGGTGCTATTGCACAAAACGTTTGTTTTCTTCGCGTTGATCTTCAAACCAACGCGAGGTGATTGTCGTGCAGCCTTGTCGATTGTCTCTTGAATGTCCTCGATTAATTTGTCGAATAGGACAGCATCATTTTCAGCGCATCTTATACTGGCCCGGTCAAATATCGAATTAAAAATTAAATATAGAGAAGGCTTCTGATAAGAAGATAGATATTTAATGCTATATCCAGGTACATTGATTGGTCAAACGGTTTAGTCTCTTATAGATCAGAGGTCATAGTCCGTAAAAGCTGAGCTGTATAATTAAGTAGATGGCTTGTTAGTCAAACTAGTCACAATATATACAATAATTATTAACACGGTGATTGATTATCCTGTTATTATACGATTGGTTTCATATTGACTAAATAAAAGAATAACACGCCTTCAATTAAAATCAAATTTTACAATGCATAATTTGTGTGACAAATTATAAATCGTTTAATACTCCGTTTTATTCTACAAATACGAGATAATAAAAATATGATTCAATGTGTATTAATTCTTCATACATAACACACGGTTAAAGTTTTAAAAAATTAACAATGTTAGATATCATTTACCAAGCGTTAGGAATTCTCACAAACAGTAATGGTGAATTTAAGACGATGAAAAAAAGATTTATAAAAATCCACATTGCAATTTTAATTATATTAACTAGTGGAGTTTTCGTCTATAGTTTCTTTGTAGATTTTCCGGAATATGAGTATTTTGCCCCTACAATGATAATCGTATATAATTTGATTTTCTACACTCGGGTAACTACGGCGCTGGTCTCGTGGATTCGAAATTTGATTGTGAATGCCGCGAAACAGGACAAGCTTTTTAAAAATATGACTTTAGCTAAGGACATTTTACACGTGAAAAGACATTACTTTCTCGTCACCGTCATAAGCATATTCTCTCATATGATAGGGATAGTCACAATCTTCGTAATGTCGCGATATCTTAACAAATTCGTACATATTTATGTCCTTATTCTGTCAATAAAGAACACATTCACCGTAACGCAAGTTTCGAAGCGAGTTTTAGTTACTGTTTTCAACTTTCAAAAACTTAACATGCGACTGTGTAAGCGCTACAAATATCTCGAACTTGAATATTCAAGATCAAATGTACTGCTATTTTTCATTACAAAAAACTTAGTTTCTTCGAGTAGAGAATTTAGATTGGAGGAAGTAAATATCAAATCTAATACAGAAAGTGAAATGAGATTGTATATTATATTAGAAAATAATGTGGATATAATAAATTCAGTTTATAACGTGGAGGTATGTGAACAACATAATATTTATAACTTATTCATTTAAATGGATTAAGTGCATATTTATTTCTTTAAATTTAAAAAAAATATTCGATATCAAAGTGATTGTGACTTAATGTGTTTAAATTAAAATTGCTGCGATCTTCATCTTTCGGCACCGTTGTGCTCAAGATACCTATTTATTCAAAAAAAAAAATTTAAATTTACATATAGTGAGCATTACAAATTGTTAATTTAAGACGTTTACAACATGACATTTAGAAAAAAATAAATAATACTAAAACAGTATTATATAAAAAATAAATAGATCAATGTTAAGTTATTAAATAGTAGAAAAGTGGGTACTGTTCGGTTATACGGAATACAGCGGAAAACGCATTTTGAAAATAGCCGATAAACTGGATTATTTGTTAGTTTGGGTTAGTTTAGGTTAAATTAGGTTAGGTTAGGTTTGGTTGGGTTAACCTAACAAATAATCCAGTTTATCGGCTATTTTCAAAATGTGTTTTCCGCTGTATTCCGTATAACCTAACAGTACCGAAAAGTATTATATAAAAAATAAATAGATCAATGTTAAGTTATTAAATAGTAGAAAAGTGGGTACTGTTCGGTTATACGGAATACAGCGGAAAACGCATTTTGAAAATAGCCGATAAACTGGATTATTTGTTAGTTTGGGTTAGTTTAGGTTAAATTAGGTTAGGTTAGGTTTGGTTGGGTTAACCTAACAAATAATCCAGTTTATCGGCTATTTTCAAAATGTGTTTTCCGCTGTATTCCGTATAACCTAACAGTACCGAAAAGTGTAAATACAACACATTATAAACTAGATACAAGGAAGTACACCGAATGAGCTAAGCAGACCCTATTTTAAGAATTTATAAAAGAATGCCCACCTATACTCATCCTCACGGGTGGAATATGTCAATATCCGAAGTGATTTGGTTGAACAGATTTATTGCCCTCCCAATTGGCGTTACCATTATAATACAATATATCACACATTATCCGATTATAAAAAATAAACTTAAAAAAAAAATATATGAATACTTAACATAAAATCTTTTTCATTTATATAGGATCGATCCTTAATACTTTGGACGCGGAAGACGCACACGGCGCGTAATGACCAGGCGGCCGATCGATGTAATTAACGTGCATTTTAAAGGGGGCAATTAAAATCTCATTATCTCTTCAGCAGCGAAAGCGTTAATATGGTCAAAATACCGAAGATCGATTCTATATAACCAACGCGTGCTACAAAATTATCTTAGTTTTTAATGATTTTAGATAGGTAACATATTAATATAATATAAACTATGTGAAAAATGTATCGCTCGAAAACTGAGTATATGTACGGGGATTGTTTAATAACCACTCTTTGTAGCCCTCGATCGATAATATTGTAATCGTAATACATAATGCAGAATTAACGTTTATATCGTATTTTAGGGGCACCAAAATTCACAGAATCTCGATACACATTATTCTTGGTCACATACACTTTCCGTCGTCAACTAACGCGAATTGAATTATTATATTATTCATACAGCGATGTCTGTAGCCTCACAAGATATTAATGACGATATACTATTTCGGAAATATTGCAAAAATCGATACAAATAATACAATAACGAATGCATTCACCTTTTACCATTAACACATTGGTTTCGGTTATATTAGTTTGTCTGATAGGGGCGGGGCACCATTTATTTTACCATGTAATTTGTTACAAATACCATGAGGGTATTTTGAAGTATATTTATGCCCCTTTTATTAATTTTAAGCAATCCAAAAAATATAACAATGTTGGGGTAGGTATACTATTAGGTACCAACCAAACAATTAAAGTCGATATATATTTATTTAAAACTCATAACTAATGTTGTTATATATATATTTATTATTTTCAAGCTACTTATGACGCCATTAACTGCATTTCTCGCAATAATGTCTACAATCAACATGTTCAGCTTTAAAGATAGAAATAAATTTACCGACGTAAGTAACTTCATTAAAATTATTAACTTTTTCAGATGTTGTAGGCAATAATTGAATCGTCTTTAAATATACTCTTGTCTTTTTCTTTCCTTTCATAAATAAAGTGCATGCAATTAGAGTTGGGTTTCGGGAATTCTCGGAAAATTTTCGAAATTTTCCATCCCGAATCTCGAGAATCTTTTCTCGGGATTCGGGATTTCTTTATTATCAAATATTAATTGAAAAAAACAATTTTCTATATAAAACAAGTGGACAGAAAACATAAAACGTTCAAAGATTGATCGGGGAATTTAACACAATTAAGACAACATCCAACATTTGCAACATCCGGGAACTTTGGGTCTCAAAAGCGTACGTGATTGTCAGACGCAGCGATTGACAGACTGTGTTTTTTGAAATTCCATTTTAATAAAGTAATGTTTTTAATTATTTTTGTTTTCTTACTTCTATTTTGTTTGTCTTCTTACATAAATAGAAACAAATCATATTTTTTTGAAAAGTGTACACTGATTATAGGATTTTTTTTAGGTTTTTTGAAATTTCCCGATATCTCGAGAATTCCCGAGAATTCTTTTCTGGAAATCTCGAATCTCGAGATTGAGATTTTCTCGGGAAATACCCAACTCTACATGCAATGGTTTCTACATTGAAGTCTCAAAAAAGGTCGTTGTTCTATGTATTTGTTGAAAATATGGTTTCTTGAATTAAAAAGTTTGATTAGCCATTGAAATTTATAATAATTTTGTGTTACACGATGTTAAAATATATAAAGCAATCCGATGTCTACTATTATACCCGTACGAATATATACAAAAACGCTAGTAGGAAAGAAAAAAATCCCAAAACCACCAATACGATTCACAAATGGCAGAAAAAGATTACAGCCGAATAATATTATTATCGATCAGCAATTTTCCAAAGTTTTTTTCCAAAAAATTTGCATGAATTAAAAAAAAAACAATTCTACGTTAATGGACTTATTAAAATTGACAGGAATTTTTGGCTATAACGCTATAACCTCTAGAATGATTATAAGATAATATTATTATTTAACATAAATGATTGTTTTCAAAACGAGTTCATAGCCAGAGATTACTGTCAATAATTGAAATATCGTATCTTTCGTTTCAATAAAATTCCGTTAATTTCGGCAATGTCGAGGTGAAATATGAAAAATCTATTCGGAGTAAAAGCTGTAGTATTAATTACACTAATATTAATTTCATTTTTTTCCAGTCTCCCTATGCGACAACAGCTCAAACACTTTGGGCAATTTCTGATGCTTATTACTTGATGCTTCTTGTATCCGTCGGAGAAGCTCTCACCCTAGTAACTAAAACGACAAGTGCTATTGTCAGTAAAATGATGGCTGATCCCAACTTAGGTAAACGTCATCTTGTTGTTTCAACAATCATAGTATTATATAGTATCAAGCAGTGGTGAAGGGTGCCTGTTGAAGGCAGATAGGCTGTGGTAGATAACTGAACAAATGTCGTTATATCGTGCGACGATCTCTAAAGAATTCCTTGCTCATTTACTTACATATTAAGGCATGCAAAATTACCTTTAAAATGCGTTACCGGTTAATCGGTAAAAATATAAACCGGTTAACCGAAAACCAGTAATGCATGATTTAGTGAATATACAACATAATTATACGCAACATACAGTGCTATGCCATGGTAGCCATATCAATTTTATTTCGTTGTAGAATAATGAAGTTAGCTTTGAATGAGGGTGCGTGTAAAAAATAAATGGCAACAAGAAATAAAAGAACAGTTGTTACGTGTTAGGTATTAGTTACATGCAATAAGTCAATAATTACCAAACATTAGTAGCTATCCGTTCTATCTATGGGTTAATAATTAACCCGTGAGTACTTAGTGGTTTTCAAACTTTTACGTTTCACTAAACAGTTTAGCACATCATGGAATCAAACTAGACAACTAACTACACTTAGGTTTTTCCCATTCCACTTGGTTTGTATCGTTGTATCTACCGTCAAAACCTTAGTTTTAGTATTCGAAAATGGCATCATGATTTGCTGAGCTTTCAATACTCACAAAAGGACATTAAACCTTGACTAACATCCAATAATAATTACTAAATTAATAAGAGATGAGCAGTATGCTACATTTAATGTTTATCTTCGTACACCCACTAAAGTGACAAAAGGATACGAATCCTGAACGTGCGATAGCGCTGTTAATTGAATTGCCTAAAATTATTAAAATATTCAAAGATGCTGAACACTTAATGACATTTGATATCACTGGAGTATATTAATATCACAAATAATAATTACAACATTTGATTATCAATTCAAAAGCATTTTTCTTTTGTTTTAATTAGTCAATATCTACTATTAGGTATATTACATATTTACAGGGCCAAGTAGGTACAAAAATTATTATACTTATATTATTAACACAAATCTCATAATACGATACCTTATATTATATTTTTGTTTCAGACGATCGACACCGCACATATTTATCGAACTTTTCGAGCATATTGAGTAGTGGAAACGTTTGCATTACGGCACATAATATGTTCCCTTTAGATTTTTCATTTATGTATGCATTCTTTGGAGCTTTGACTTCTTTTACGACGATTCTGCTGCAAATGTCACAAGACAACTTATAAACTGAACCAGAGAAGTCATTAGACCTTTTGAATCCGTGTTTTCAAGTACTTTTGATAATATTATTTAAAAAATGTTTACATAAAAATTGTACGTATTACATTTCGCCGCAGCACAGTTTGCAGTGAACTGTCTTACGGGAAATATATAGACGCATATTAAAGACCGTTCAACCTCGCTGGGTCGTATAGAACTGACATAAAATTCATGTCTAAATAAAACACGGTTCTTGTCGGTTTACACTTTACAGGAAGCCAGCAACAAACAAATTAGAAAAATAGCCAATATACTGGATTATTTGTGAGGTTAGATTAGGTTTTCATTCTTGAATTCATGAATTTTGCCAAAATCAGCTATGAAAATTGAATTAATGTTCATATTGAATCTAGTAAAATTGGAGACCGTAATAATAGTATACGGTCATCTCTTTCCGATAGAAAGCTTAAGGCGAACTGTGCCACGGTAAAATGTTTTACGTACTACTTACATGTAACCACCGGAAAGAGATGGTCATATTTATAAGCTTTGAGATAAAAAAAAATAACGCATTATTCATGGAGCATTGCAAACAGCAATTTTATTAGATTCAACAGGAAAACTTCCTAATTTGATATTGATTTTAATATACCTAATATAAATTCTACAATATACGACTGTTTACATTTTACGAGATCTATCCCAGAAGCAAATAAGTATGACTTAAATTTTGCTTTATTGAAAATTAACCTAACCTATATTATCTTGATTATACTTAGTAGGTAAGTAGATACTTTAATTATTGTATAATACATTCATTAAGAAGAAACTTTATGTACATATATATTTTAAATAAATAAAAATATTTATAAAATTTCTCTATGTATCTTGTTATTTAACATAAATAAAGATTATTTTTCTGCACGTCTTTATTTCACACAGTAAGCTTAAGTACCTACATACTATACGCTTTATAAGCTTAATATGTGAGTGAAATTCGTGAATTTTATTACTACAAAAATATTTACCTTCGTGCAGAATATAACGATAATAATATACTTCATACTAACAACATCATATTATTTAAATGTAACAGTACTCTTCAAAACATTTTATAAATTAACGCACACTATGTGGACGAGTTAACCCTAATGATAATGCTGTATACAAAATAAACTTCACTACAATGTATTATTAAGGATCGATTATCGGTTAGGTGAAGTTAAGTAATTATTTTTCTGCCTAGAGATACAGTAAGTCGATAATTTATTAGTCCTTGGCTAACATTGAGATCGCACATATTATTTTAGCTTGAATTTAAAATTAGGTACTGTCGATTTTTCATATATTTTTTTTCTATTTTTAACACGTTAAGTCGTCCATATAATTATAAAAAAGTGAGCGTTATAAAAGCAGGATTATGACAAAATTTAATTTCATTCATAGTGTCTGGCATAACTCCATACATTTATTATCATTATCCAGGGTCAATCCACTGCTGGATGAAGGTCTACCCAAGCTCCCTCCACTCCTCTCGGTCCCTAGTTCTTCGCTGTCACATAATCCACCGAACTTTATGAAATCGTCTATCCAGCGAGTTTTACGGCATCCCTGTGGGTAGTGCCCCTTGGGTACCGCTGTATGTTATAGATAGGTATAGGAGTAGGTAGCAGTGAATAATTTGGATGAGATCGTCTCGCCTTGTCAGACACCCTTACTAATAGAAAACCTCCAAGAGGCTTATGGAGTTTTTGGTTCCTGCACTACTGTATATGTTATTCAGGGGTTTATATAGCGCTTAGAGATTACTTGGTTGTACAAGAGTACAAGACGTCGATAATTGAGGATTTTTTCTGTAGGATCAAATTCATTTTCGTAATCAATAAAACCCAAGTAGAGTGATAGTCTATAATTTATATATATATTTTAATTAATCTATTAGTTTGATTATTTATATAGTACCATACGTGACAGGTAAAAATAACTCGTCTGTGTATAAGTAAATAGTCCATAGAAGAATTACTCTGCAAACAAATCCTACTGCGGTTTACAGAGATACTTTATATCAAGACTTCTCTCAATTAAAACAAAAATAACGACCACATTGACTTATAGATCCGTATTCTGAGCTTTACTAAAAAAGGCGAAAGGAAGCTGGCCATCTTTGAAAGAAAGATACTGAGAAGAGTATTTGGAACCGTATGTAAGGAAGGTACAACCTCGAAGTGGACGCAAACGTGCGGAAACTCTGTTTGGCAGACTATGTCTCAACAATAGACGGCATCAAGTCAATAAAGAAGCTCTTCCTAAACAGAGCAGACGGAATCAAAGGAGTCAGGGGACGCAGATTGTGGTGAAAAGAAGAGTTTGCTACTAAAGAGAGATTGTGTACCTACTTATTTTGTTGTAAAACTGTCTGTTCCAAATTGAAAATATCCGTTAGGATAGAATCACTCTTGTGTGTAGTTCTAACTAAAATAAGTACGACCATTTAAAAAATATAAATAAATATTTTGAAGTATTCGTTGTTTCTAATAACATTTTAATTCCATCAACCAGTGAAAAAAATATTAATTATATTATTTACACGGTTTTAATCTCACCATTTACTTAATTTGAAAATAAAAACATAGCAATCGATGAACTTTTTAATTAAAAAATAAATAATTACGCTGATGAACCTATAACTAACTATTATAATACAGCTAAATTATCAATGGAAAGCTAGACAATAACAAGGGAAATATTTTTTTTTCATTTACCATCAGTTACGCAGTGAAATATGGTGTTAAAATATCTTCTACGAGTATTCGGTATTCTCACTTACAAAGTTAACGTAGATTTAATTCACACAGAAGAAAATAAATATTTAAAACTTTATAGAGCAATTTTAGTAATTATGTCATGTGTCAGTCTTGTGACAACATACAAGCAATTTTCCAAAGGCCTATACGTTTATTTAACGCCAAGTATTACATATTTGACGCTTTTAACGATTCGCACTGTTTCCTTTAATACGTCTATTCTTCTAAATATGACTATAAATATTAAGCAAAATATTCAAATTTTATCCAATACGCGTGCAGTCGAAAATACATTAAAACTCTCTTTATGCGAAAGGTGTTTAATTAACGTATTCGAATACAGTTTTATAATTATAGCAACGATCAGCGTCATTTATAATATTATATATTACAAACTACTTTTACGACACTGTCACACACTGTTAATATCATTTCATAATGCTTTGCTGATAATACAGTTTTTTAAAAGAGCTACTAAAATAATTTTTCAATTGAAAAATCTCAATGACAATTTTTTTTCAAATTCTGATCCAAGTGAACATTTTTTGAGTAATATTTTCATGGTTTTTAAAACGAAATACTCAATACCAACTACAATTAACGACTCATTGGAGAGTATTATTCAAGTCCACGAGAAAATATATCATAATATTAATATTATTAATTATATATATTGTAATCAGGTGAGGCTCTTAATACATTGACTTATTAATGAATGTTGGTAGCATGTGAAGATTAAAAGGACACTCTAACCATGAAGAGCCTGTTCATATAAATCTGTATTTGTTTATACAAACTTATTTTTTTCGTAAATTATAGACATACAAAAAGTAAAGAGTTTTAAAATGAACGTCACGTAATTGCAACAATGATCATGACGACTTTTTAGCAGTGATGAGCAGCACATACGCCAAATTAGGATGATTTTCTGGTATTTAATTAGGTCCTCATGAAAAGAAAGAATGATCACTATTTTACAGTGTTGTTAATTTGCTAATACCGCTGCAACATTTGGTTAAATACAGATTTATATACTTATATACTTAATATAAGTATTCGTATCATTATAACATGGCTGCGGACGCCTTAGCGGCGATGTGGCTTTAAACACAGTCCTTTAATTTTTTCAATGTATGTAGGTATGTGACTTAATTTTTTTTGTATATATAATTGTCATTTTAGTTATTGTTCACATCCTGTTCGACGTTCTTGGCGACAGTTTCAACCATAAATATGGTGATCTACAGACCTGGACGCTACAAAGAAATTGCAATAGTAAGTTGGTATGTTCGCTAAAGAGTCTAAATAAATCATAACGCCCAAGAACCACTAGTGCGATTGGTGGCAAGCACTTATGTTCGTTGGTCGCAACGACTCAAAGTCGAGTAAGTATCTCACAGTGATTTTAGCCACAGAACAATTAGTGTTCACTGCTAAAATTAAATTCCTAGCCAATTTTTATAGGAGAAAATGCACACGAAAAAGTGAGCCAATGGGCGGTGAGTACGAGCGAAATTCAGTGTAAACGGCTAGCTGTGGGCGTTTCGATGAATACATAAATAATATACGTAATGTAGTCCGCACCGTGTGGTAATAATCGATGACTATGGTTAATAGACGGTCAGTTGTTTACGTATAAAAAAAATATTGCTTTGATGTCCGGCTAAGGCAGTCCAATACAGGTCTCGGCAACGGCTACACGCACATATTCAAGTCATACAAAGTTGTTCTATATTGTAACTCATTATAATTAATTAACATTTATTAACACAAATAATCAACCCAAATAAGATACTATCAACCATATACACGTGTCACTGGCAGCACATCAAACCGATTGCACACTTTTAACATCTCTAAATGGTATATTTCGTGTGCGGAACATTACTGTCTACAATATTCCATGAACAGCACGTATTTTTTTGATCTCAATGCTGTACGGAGAAATGTAATACGTTGGTAAAATTTACATATAACCAGTGTATTTATGTATTATTAAATCATAATTCCAACGTTTTATTCATTTAATTGTCATTAGATAAATTGAATTAAAATATAATGTATGTTTATGTAATTTCAGAATGTTCCAGGTGTGTTGTCGGTTGTTTTGTGGGTTTCATTTGACATATTACTTTTCACGCTTTTATTTGTCGTCGGAGAGTACATTCAACGTGTCACCAAAATATCAAAAATAATCGTTAGCAAATTGATAATCAGTAAAAAAGTTGGTAAGTTTTCCATTATTAATATTTGTCACGTAGTGTACGTAATACTTGGTGTCTACCTAACCTAACCTGATGATAGAGGTAAACCATTATATCTTGAGACCAGCGGCGTGCAGTTGTAGTGGTATTGTTTGTTAGCAGTGAAACAAGCATTGTAGGTAGCAAACAAAACCAATACATGTAGGTATACGTGGTACTTATATTTATTTTACCTCACGAAGGCGCGTTCTCTATTAATTATTAGCGAATGACTTTATGTATTGGAATCATTAGCGTTCATTACATTTTTTTCATTTTCACCTTCACTTATTTCCATAATTATGACATTTGATTCCGCGGGTCCAAAAACCAAAACCCAATATCAAACAATTTGGAAATGAGACAATTTTTATTTTTACATGAGTAATATTATATTTTAGATAAATAAAAAAAGACATACGAAGAGAGATATAAATTATGTAAAATTAAATTTCAATATTGTGTGCTAACCTTCTTAAAGATTATTCTAAATTAGAAATACTACCATACAAGGCATTAACTAAGTGTTAAAAGCTGATGATTTTAAGTTATTACTCTACTAACAGTTGCAACGGATTAAATCTCAAAATACACTGATTATCGTAAATATGTAAATTACTATCGATACGCAATTCGAAAAACCAAAAAAGCACTTGTTTAATATATTTTTGTATTGTTTGCGGCCGGTTTGTCTAGGTGGATTTGTCCGGCCCCTATAGTATATGGTCCGGCCGGTATTGACGGGACCTCGCGAAAACTAAATGTTATATGGAAACAAGTGGAGGTAAAAATGAAAAAAAAATGACCGCTAAAGACTTCAACATACGGGCGCATTTGGTTTGGCGGCAATGTCTGCGCGGTAATGTCCGGGCGGGTATAGAATAAAGCTGCTTTCAGGGTTTTCTTTGAATTTGTTTTTCTACCTAGTGAATGTTTTTTTTTTACGAAAAAGAAAGAGTATACTTACACTGATTTTCTTTCAGATGGACATAATCGATTGCAATTATTGAGATTTTCAAAACACATAAACAACCGGAAAACAGGCATTGTTGCCATGAATATGTTTAATTTGGATTTCTCGTTTTGTTATGCATTTGTGGGAGCTCTCACATATTATGCAATTATAATGTTACAAATGTTACAACAAAATATATAAAACATTCAATGACACAACCGACCCGAGTGGAAGCGCATCATATAAGAATGTTCGTCAAGCGCTCATATTGTTAATATAAATTTTGTAAGAATCGAAAGATTCAAAACAGAAATTACACAATAAATAATATCGAAATATAAATATTATGGTTTTATTACAGAAAAGTTTTTCATATAACCTAAATTCCACTTCAATTATTATGTATACTTGTCCATACCAAACTATGCTAGTTTAGGTATACTATGGGCGATGCGACAAAAATAGTGTACACCTTTTCAGTCATAGGTACTTATTTAGTTTTCGTTGAATTAAGGGCGGACGTGCTCAGCGTGAGTCAAAATGGAGCTTTTTTTCTATTTTCAAAGCATGATCCTGGACATACCTTAAACGTTGTAGATATACAATTTTGAAGCCTTATTAGCCTTTATATTTATTTTAAACATTTGATGACTGCATAAAGTATTTTTATTACATAAAAAAGTATTCTTTTAAACCTCTCGCTCTAATGTTTTAGAATATAGTCATATTTCAGTACATAACTGTGCAATGGTGTTAAGATTTTTTACATTTATTAATTTTTAAACGCATTTATAAAACCATTAGTATAATTTATGACGAGATAATTTTTGTAAAATATTTACGATAAAAAATTATATTGATAATCTCTGTGATCCCAAATTTGGCAAGAATTAGGCATTTTATTATTCAAAACATGGGCAAGATTAACACATTTGAAGATAGTTCTAAAGATACTTATTATAAGCTATGTCTTTGACCATTCAAGTGTGATAAACATCCTACGAATAATGATTGATTTATAATAATTATTGACCTAAGAATAAGGTAGTGTTTTTTTGAAATACACCCTTTCTTTTGGCATTCCCCAGTGGTTAAGCTACAACATACGACCGTAGCCATAAATTGACAAACTATAATTGAAGTAGGTCATTTATCGTTTGTAAATTTATGGCTACGGCGGTATGTTGTAGCTTAGCCACTGGGAAATGCCAATAGAAATGGCGTATTTTAAAGAAAATACTACCTTATTCGTAGGTCAATAATTATTAAAAAGCAATCATTATTCGTAGGATGTTTATCACACTTGAATGGTCAAAGACATAGCTTATAATAAGTATCTTTAGAATCATCTTCAAATGTATCTTGCCGATTTTTTGAATAATAAAATGCCTAATTCTTGTCAAATTTGGGATCACAGAGATTATCAATATAATTTTTTTTCGTAAAGTTTTTACTAAAATTATCTCGTCATAAATTATAGTCAAGGGCGTGTCATCAATATGTGAATACTAATTAATTGGTGAATTCAAGACAGATTTATAAAATTCCATCATCGATCTACATATATATAATCTGACTCAGACAATTTAATTGTGTATATAATCCATTAGATACAACGTATTATGACAGTCGATGATTTATTTTCTTTTTACGTGAATACAGCTCCCAATTAAAATAAAACAATAATTAATGAATTTTAATATCAAAATAACACATCACTGTATTTCATTCGAAACGTGTTAAAGTGAATTTCTTATGGGTACCTACAGATAACGTTTATATTCACATTTTTACGTAGTCAAATGCAGTCTTGTCGAGAGTGTAAGTAAACGATTCGAGTAGTGATGCACGATTTTATTCTACGATTTTTTGGTTTCATAACATACAAAAAGTCTGATGGCTTCATTAATAAAAATACAAACGAATTATTAAAATTATACAGAGCAAGGCCTGAACGAAAACGATGCATAAGTGCGAGTGAGAAAGTATTCGGCACCCTTATAATCTCTGGGACACGCGCTAGAGTAAGATAAAAGGTTTACAGATGTGTGAGATGATTTGCTATGGTGTCGCCGTCAAATCTTAGTTTGTTGTTAAGTGTCGATAATCTGCGAGCGCGTGTTGCTAAAATTGATATTTTTTGTGTTAAACGTAAAGTCAGTAGTAATTATTTTTAGTTAATTAAGTAGAAAAGGTGGTTCTGTGTGTTGTATTAAAATGTGGTAGCCGTACTGATAAGCAAGAAGATGGTATTACGTTTCATAGGTAAGTTGATACAATATGTTCATGACAATTTATTTGTATATTATTATATATTTTAATATCAAGTGACCTAGTGTCTCTTTAAAATAACTTAAATTATGGATATCTTCACCTAATGGTTGCATTTTGACCGCTTAAAAATACTATATAACGTAAAAAATATAAAATTATATTTTAATTCTGAGAGTCTAGTGCGATCATTTTGTTCGAACACTAGCGAAATGGTTTATGGTCTCAAACATTTGTATACGAATGCGTTCGCTCGCCCACAAACCAAACGCACGGCACGCAGCTTCATTTAGCGATGCAATAATATGAATATAAAAGTATTAACACGAAGTATGACAGTGACATATTTATTGATTTATATTTTACGGACACTGGCCGTCGCATTGACTTTAATACAAAACGGGCGAAAAAAATCAAAGCTATGTATGAAACTATTGAAAAACTTTCATTTGATAAGAGTTGAATTAATGCTGAAGAAAAGTACTGATATTAAGAAGTTAATTCATATATCTTTAGAATTAATTGCGACTATTTCAGTAGTATATTTGGTAGGATACTACCAAAAATTAAACCATTTCTCCACCTACTTCTGTCGTATACAAACATATTACATATTATTCAACTTACGTCAAGAACTTTGATAATAATTAGCCAAATTCACAAATTTAATATAAAGCTAAGTGAATTTTACTGGGTGTCGGAATTCGGTCGTTCTCACTGGAGTCTGAATATACTTTTGAACGAAAAAATCACCAAAGAGTCAAAAAAACTAATACTTCAACAAATGCAGAATATTATAGAAAGTTGATAAGCATTCACAAAAAATATCCAACAACGTTGACATCATGAATTCTATATATCGCATACAGGTTTGATAATATTGCCAATTAATTAATGATAAGATAATCGCGTACAAATCGGAAATATCGCTTCTGAAAACTACAGTACTTACTTACCTAGAATATTGACCTGTGATTCCCAAACTTTTTTTTTGTATAGCAGCAAAGGAGCATTTCGTAAAATTTCGCAGAACCCCTATCAAAAGGGAAAATTACACAATTGAATAATACAATACCTAAGTACTGGTATATAAAATAATTAACCAGTATGCATATGGCACAACAGGCAAAAAAAAATGTCTCCAATGCGGAATCTACTCCAAAAAGTTATAAGTCGCATTTCTTCGTATTCATTTATGTAAGTATTGCCTACATTTCGGATACATGAAATCAATTAACATATTCCGAATTGTCCAAAACTAACACGATTAACAAAAGTAATTAAAACAATAAGTAGGTACATCAGTGCTTTGCTGTACCTAAAACGTCAGCATACAAAACTTTGATAGAAACGAAATGAGTAGTGCGTAGTAGGCGGTGACCTTCAATAATGACAACCAATACCTCATTTTTAATTCTTTCATTCATTGTTACTACAAAAATGTCCTTCCCAATAAAACCCTTATTACTTCAATAATCGCTACAGCGTAATATCTACGTATTATACACATTTTAAATAGATAAATATTTTCAACATAGCCCAAGAGATGCAGGTTCGATCCTGCCGGGTGTCTTACTTTTTTCAAAAAGATTTTTTCTATTGGTTATATGGTTCTCACAAGTGTTTTTCAAAATTATGTATGTTCAATAATTAGAATAGTACATTCTTAAATCTTATGAATTAATCGTTGAATAAAAGAAATAGTTAATTACATCATATAAATTTGATATGTAAGTACTATCAATTTATCGTAGATTTATTAATTATCGAATTGCGAGGTAGATGCAGGGATCAAACCCCGTGAACTGAGGAGAGTGAAGATTTGTGTCAATCAATATAATAATATGTATCTAGATCATGGGTGGCCAACCCGCGGCCCACTGGGTGTAAACTTGTGGCCCGTGGAGCAGTGATAAAATAAAAATAATATCAAATGCCCCCGCTAGTTGTGCTAATTTCGCAAATTGAGATTCGATATTGGCTCAAGATTTTAATATTGCAACGCCATTATCCGTAGTCGTGAATTTATTACCGGGAAATTTACAAATGGAATATTGTGAAATATGTTGCGATAAATAGTTAAAGGAGAAATTCCATCAGGTTGGTTTGGAAGAGTTTTACAAAACATATTTGGGCAAGGAGAAATATCCTGCAGTTTACAAACATGCTCTAATGATGACTTAGTTATTTGGAAACACTTACACGTGTGAACAACTTTTTAGTCGGATGAAGCATATCAAATCCCGAGTGAGAACACGAATCACTGATGTGCATTTGGAAAACTGTTTGCGAGTAGGAGCAACCTCACTCATTGATATTAATGCACTTAGTTCTGCCACACAACATCAAACTCCTCACTAAAATTTATTATTTTTATATTATTTTGTTTTATTTTATTAATATATAATATATATATTTCTTTTTTTTTGTAAGTATAATAAAAAACAATCAGTTGTGCGGCCCGGTAGGAAATCTCATTTTTAGAATCTGGCCCGGCTGCTGAAAAGGTTGGCCACCCATGATCTAGATGCATGGTTAATATTATGCATGTATGCAATGTTGACCCAGTGAATTGAATTGCTTCGGAAATTGGTCTGAAAACGTAAAATAGGGTGTATAGGTAGGTACCTTTAAAATCATATGATCATATCGGCTCTCAAAATTCAAAACCCAGTAAGAAATTATAAAATTTAAAAAAATAAAGAAAGACGTTTAAAGTTTATTAGACGTTTAAAAATACAATAAAACGCATTTTTGAAAAATGTGCCTTACTATGTTTTAAATTCAGATAGCTGATGTGGTGTAGTATAAATAGTCATTAATAGTTTTTCATAGTAGGCACTTGTTCTATTATATATTATAATTATTCTATTATATATATATATATATATATATTCTATGTTATATTATATTGTTATATTATTTAATAAAATGTTATTTTATTGTAATGAATTTATTGTTCAGATTAATTTATTTTACCCATTTTTAGTTACTTTTGACACCACTATCCACAATTTTGGCGTTAACCACTACAATTAATTTTATTTACTACTATTTGACAGTTGGACATGGCGTGGACCTTGTGAGTATCTATATGTATCTATATATTTTAAAAAAAATGACAGTTTTAGACTATATTTTCTCTCAACAAAAGTAGAAAAACAAGAATCTAAGCTTCAAAAGAATGACTAATTATTCCTAAACAAATTACTCTAATATTAATTATTTGAATAGTATTGAAATAAAGTAAAAGCAAAGTGTAATAAATTAAATTTATTTTAGCAACGCCCTGACGTCGCAGCTGCAACTATAATGAGCTATTTTCGATTTCGTCCATACGGCCATTTTATTTATTATTGGAGAACTTTTGAACGTTGTCACAAGAACTACGAGTATAATCATCACCAAATTGATTATCAACCAAGACATAGGTACTTATGTATATTTATATTCTGTAAGATATTGTGTAAATTACTTCATATATATTATTTTAAATCTTGTAGCAATATAATACAATAATTATGTACCAATAAAATTGATATTGCATTTAAATGGGATGATCAATTAATATTGTGTGTTATTTGTCGACAGATGCGGAAAGCCGACTGACTTTGAAGGGATTTCTAAAACATATTACACGCATAAAGCTGAAATAAGAGCATTTGCTATATTTAATTTAGATTTTTCTTTTTGTTACGCATTTGCAGGAGTACCTACTTACACGAAATACAATAATATTATTGCAACTATCACAAAGAAATGTATAGAATAATTTGTATATTGGCATAAAACGTTCGTATTAATCTCAGTTTTAATACGAACAATGCCACCTATCGGCACACAAAATGTTAATTATCAATTAAATAGTAAATATTACTCCGAAAAAACAACATATTATTATGTCATAGCAGAAATAATAAAACAAAAATAATTTAATTTAATATTCTCTTTATTTCGAACATTACATACAATTAGGTTAATTAAATTTCCTTCACTACTATATAATATTATATAGGTAGAACCTGCGGCTTTGTACACCATTTAGAACGACTTTTGCATGTATTGAATTTTTTTATTTTTTTAGTTAAGTTAATTAGTAGATAATTATAATATAACTACTTTGATATAATATAGTAGTTAGATTTATATAAAACAGTGGACATTTTGAAATAAGTAAATACATCTAATTAATATTTCCAGAATGCGGTCTAATTTGATTATATCGGCACTGGGACAACTGGATGCCAGGACAAGTGGGCGTCGTACTGTCGAATGAAATAAATATACGTTCGTTACGATTCGAGACAGAACGTAAGGACGAGGAATTTTAATAAGTTTCTATCTAATAATTAGTAGTTTTAATTCATTTTTATAATGCCTGACGCTTTATACAAAAATAAAAGAACTCTCTTCTTGTTTGAACTTAAACATATGCACAATTAAATCATTATTTCCGTGTAAATATTTAAATTCTCACCGAGTATGAAATAATAATATATTATATACATTTTAAAAGTACCTATAATTCACAAACATCTGTTTATTTTGGAATTTCAATTGATTGCGTAGCGCCCAATTGTCTCGCCCTAGACCCGTTACATCATACTGAGGCATTAAAACAAGAAAAGCTTCCTCACGCCACATATTATAGCCAGTAATTAATATATTGCGTAGTTGTGGAATACATTATAATATAACTTATGCATATTTTGTTAACAATTTCAACCAACCTTAAATATTTATATATCAAATTAGGTGAGATAGAACAGCTCACACTCTATTACTCTATACTATTTTGGCATTCGAACGAATGTTAGAACCGCCCTCGCATTTTAATAAAATATATTGTCAGTGCGTTGGGACGTAATACAGCAAGTGTTTGAAAGATATTTTAGTTGGTAATTTAAAAGGATCTTAATAATTAATTATATAGGTTAATGTCATATAATAAGTGTGATAACTGTTAGGTATCCACCATTATAAGTTGTCTGCTGAGTGAGGGCGCCACATGCTAACATTTGACATATCATTCAATACTTTTTATACTGTGGTAAGCTTAGTTCTAAATTTGAACACCGGACGATTTGTGATGGTAATGTATGTACCTAATATATAATATATATAGTAAGTTGGTGAAAAATTATTGGATTAGATTGATATAATGCTAATCGATATGTAATATCTTAACAATAATGTAATTGATGGAAACAGTGTTTTAAATTGTCGCATTAACGAAAGACAAACAATTTTCAATGATGGTTGCTAAGTTAGGAAAGTAAACATTTTTACTAAAAAAACATCAACTAATATTGATTCCCGTACCTACATAATCAGTTTAATTGGACATACAATAGAGCAGGGGCCGTCACCGTGTCCAACTATTATGACCATAAGTATAGAAGGAGTATTTTTAACGCTCCGTCTTCAAATAGAGCAATCTACACAGGAAATAATAGTCGCTCTGGTGACCATACGAAATTAAACAATATGACACAATAATATCTTACATAATTTGCGATCCCGATTTTTCGAACAATCTAACGAGAGTCTAACCACTCTAATCCCACTCCTATTTCATTCACTGCCATTACTTCTTAAAGATGCACTTAACTAAGATCAATACAGTTGGCGATACATCAGTGAAACGGCAAATAATTTTCAACTATAGGCGCGGCGAAATTTTGGACTCGCTCACTACTCGCTGGCATTCTGAGAGAGAACGTCAAGCTGGGCACACGTCAATTTGTTTCGTGATGGCGACGGGCGTATTAATTCTTTAATCGTGTAAAGATGACTAAAATGTTACCCATTTACTTTAAAAAGAAAACATGTCAATGAATATATTGTTATTGTTACTTACCAATGACATTAATATGGACGAATCATCTGGAAAAAAAATGACACTCACTTTATTGTCGGGTCTGCCGAATGGCATAATCTGTTCTAGCGCCATTACAATAAAGGTGATATTGCTATAAATTCCTGATGCTTTTTGTTGGGTCTGCCGATTGGTTCGGCTCGAACGGATTCGCTCAAATGAACATTGACATTAGAAACACTGCTCGAACGCCATTGCAATAAAGGTCATATTGCTATAAATGCGATGCGAGATATCGCATAATGGAAATTGCGTGACGTCGAGGTAGACATGCGAATGCGCGAATTTACTTGCTAACTACTGTATTGAGTGCGTCGTCCATTAATAATGTCATTGTTACTTACTAATAGAACATACGTTAAAGTGCCCACCACCACCCGTCATAAATGCACAGCCGTGGATATGCACGGCCGCTTTCTATGACGCTTTAATAAACAGAACATTAAATGGATGCATGTTGGATTTATATGACAAATTATATTCCGTTTGGCATGCGTCATTTGCACCCACGACCCGCAATCCGCGCATCGCCTAGTCACAATCTTTTTAGACCGTGCCTCAACTGAGGTATAGCCTTATGGTACACAAACTCCAGTTTATTGTCCTAAACGACCTAAACCTAACCTAAAGTTTCAAATTGTAATGGAATGTTTGTTGTGCCAATGCGTAAATTTGATCGTATTCTGCGTGCCTTTTTGTGTAATATTTTTTTTGTGCCAATGCGTAAATTTGATAGTATTCTGCGTGCCTTTTTGTGTAATATTTTTTTTAGGACGCACTCCCTTCTTGTTTCTCTTGCTTTCGCGTTCAATGCAGAAATACGAATTTTTCCAAGACTATTATTATCACGAATTCGGAACTGTTTTACATTTTTTTGGCTACTCATTTAACTTAAATTAAATAGAAACACGGACAGTCAAATGATTTTTGATTGAAATGATTATGTAACATGCGGTATAAATACATACACTGAATTAACTTTTAACAGAACTGCTCACAAAAAATATATATTTTCGCACTGGGGGGATACCCTAATTTCAAGTAAGACAGGAACAATGGCAGTTTTGTTATTCTTAAAATTTATATCAAATGAATACACATGGCAACGATATAAAAAAAAAATGTTCTAGCTAACACATTTCTTTGGTAACTATTATATGATGTGTGAGTATGGTATTTTGTATACTTGTAATAATTATTTTAGTATGTATACCTATCTATTATAATTAAATAATAATATGTTCCTCAGAAATAAAACATTATAAAGGAATCACACGGAATAAGTAATTACAATCATATTAACATGATACTATAAATGTGAATAATGACAAATTTAATTGAGTCTAAAAAAAGTTTGTGTTTCGATCGCTCACTAATCATGAAATGCCGGCGCTCCATTGGCACGCAAGTTAGACGATTTACAGTCTACTACTTTTTTTTCGCGTGGAGCACCCCAGATCTGCGGACTTTTTAATCAGCAGACCAGGCTCGTTGGATTTCAAACATGTTTGATATTTTACTTTCCGAGTTGCTAGACTTCGTCCGTCGGTCACTACGTTAATTCGATTTGACATTAATACGCAATCCATTCGGATCGAAAAAATTTGTAATTGTTTTAAATATTGTTATTGATTGATTTGTTAATTTACACATTAGAAAATGAGAGATTTATCAATTATTTATTTATTTGTATTTATGAAATTCATAAAAGAAAACGTAAAACTTGTGTTGTTTTCATTGCTGTATTATTTTATGTAAGTCTACATATAAATAACACAAAACTGTAAGATTATCGGAAGACATTACGATAATCGCAACTTTTGACTTTTGACAGCTCGACTTTTTTATTCGTTCGTTGATCAGTAGCAGAGCATAGACAAATCGGACGATTTATTGCCATGGCATATTACAACTGTCAACTTCAGTGTTTCCCTCTCCACTTAACACTTGCAAACGACAAGCCCTGGCGGAATGATTTTTTTTCACTGAAAATTGTGTGGGCGATTTATAGGTTAGCGTAAATATTTGCCTACCTATAATACCTTATTCTTAGGTCAATAATTATTATAAAGCAATCATTATTCATAAGATGTTTATCACACTTGAATGGTCAAAGACATAGCTTATAATAAGTATCTTTAGAATCATCTTCAAATGTGTTAATCTTGCCGATTTTTTGAATAATAAAATGCCTAATTCTTGTCAAATTTGGGATCACAGAGATTATCAATATAATTTTTTATCGTGAATATTTTACAAAAATTATCTCGTAATAAATTATACTAATGGTTTTATAAATGCGTTTAAAAATTAATAAATGTAAAAAATTTTAACACCACTGCACAGTTATGTACCGAAATATGACTATATTCTAAAACATTAGAGCGAGAGGTTTAAAAGAATACTATTTTATGTAACAAAAATACTTTATGCAGTCATCAAATGTTTAAAATAACTATAAAGGATAATAAGGGTTCAAAATTATATAAATAGATTATCTACAACGTTTAAGGAGTGTCCAGGATCATGGTTTGAAAATACAATAAAAACTCAATTTTGACCTACGACGAGCACGTGGGCCGTTAAGACAAATTTAATCGAACTTTAAGAACTTTGCAGTTTAATATAAATATTGAGCATTAAGGACAAAAATAAATTTTGTGGCTTGATTTCTTTTTGTTCTCACCCCGTCTTATCTGTTATGAGTCTGGTGTCACTCGACTTTACAAATTGCTTCATCGATACATAAGCCTGTCTTATTCCTTTATCGACTTATACAATACTGTAACATGCGTTAGAAAAGGACCGACCCGACGTATATAATTGAGACACACTATATAGGACAATTTTATTTAAAATACTATATTTATTTCACCTGTCATTTCATAAATAGGTATGAATTCTGGTCACGGTGCCGGCCTCTGCAATAGAGGATACATTATAAGAAAGTGTAGATTCTTAAATATATATCGTATATTTTTGATTTTACTATCAATTTCAGGCTGTGTCTTCAATATTTATACACTATTAGTTACAATTAGCAAATGGTTAACTCGAAGTATGGTTATCGCTTATGTATTAGTATATTTTGTACGCTCTATAAACGAATCGTTTACTATGATAATGAATTTGAAATTTAATTCGAAAAAATGCTTCAATTTGTTGCAAAAAAATCGTTATATACGTGTTAAATTAATGTTTAAAAGATATTTTTTATTGAGTATCTTCATATTACTTTGGAAACGCTTGCTACATTTATTTTAATCTATCTATTATTATATCATAACAGAATAAATCATTGTATCACACTGTTCTTGACGTACACAAACATTTTATTTATCATTCAATTCACTACGAGAGCACTTATAACGGTATGCCAGTTTCAGCAGTTGAATATAAAACTAAGTGAACATTACTGGAGTCCTCAATTCGACAGTTCGTTATGGAGTATAAATTTTCTGCTAAAAGAAAGAGATATTGTAATTCCAAGAAATGAGATGGCTGACATGTTTAATGAATTGATTAAAATTCACGAAAGGATATCAAGCAATCTGGACTCTTTGAATTCAATATACTGCATACAGGTAACTAAAAAATGACTTGATTAGGTAATTTGCTTTCTAACTTTGTAGCTACTAAAAATGTCATCAACCTTTAGGCAGAGATTACCGGTTTATTAAATTTTAAATGCGTAATTACAGTTAAAATATTCCATAAGTTGAATTAAATACAAATAAATCGATGCACATTATTTACAGCATTTAGGACTAAGACGGCTCTCACATCTAAACTCGCTTCGTCTGCCGCACAGCCATAAATCAAACGTTCCAAGAACGTGGATCCAGTGTTGCTCATGAAGACAGCGCACATATTCATAGCGATAGTATCACATAACCTTCGAAACGTATAGATATATAAATGCGGCGATCGGCGAGCCGGCATAGGAATGTCCAATTCGTAGGTGTTCGTATGCGTCCTGGCATCTTCGACTCATAGCCCGAGAAGCAAACTGTCGATTGTAACAGTAGATTTTTTTAAACTAAAAAGTTAGATTTGCTTGAAAACCAACATGCTGATATTTTGTACCTTATAATATGTTTCATACTTTTATCTTATAGGTAAATAAAATAAATGCTCCGTTAATTTCAGGTATTACTTATTTTATTAACACACTATATTCTTCTTCAATCTTTGTTTTTCTAAAAACAATGTAGGTATATAACTATTACATACTTTTTTAAAATGCTAGTTTTTAGACACTTTTTGAATTTTACGAAAATCTAACATTTTTTTCTGCCATCTAGCTTATCTTCTTAACTTATCTGCCATATTTTTGTAAATAACAGTCGTCAACACTGACCGAGATACACATTATACGATTAAACTTTGATGTAATCCCCAGTATTAGTTATTAGATAATTAGGTGGTGGGTGGTTATGAGCAACATTTACAAGAGTGTTAATTTTATCATCCATCGTTTTGATAATTGCTGGACATTTTTTGGCCAAGTATGATGAACACTGCCATGTGAATTTCTTAGAGGTTTTCGCATAATTTACGAGACGAAACGTGAACCCATTGTGCATCAGAAGCTTTCCCTTTTTTCCTGACGGTATGAATAACGCTGAAAGAACATAAACGTAATTAACACCAGATTAGTTTTTCTCAAAGCGAAAATGTCGCCCATATTAGTGAGGAGATTATCAGCTTCTTATACTAACAATATTTAGAATTTCAACAAGATGTATCGATGTTTATTTAGTTAATAATAATAAAGGTCGCGACAGATATGCGAAAATATCACCGTTCTTGACATATTTTCCTACGTAGAGTTCTAGCATAGAGCGCCGACTACACTCTCGCCGACACTACCCTAGTGAGGCTGATCGCGAGAGTGTAGTGGACGCACTCGCCCCCCCCCCCCCCCTCGCTTACAAAATAGTATCAGGGAAAGTCTCGCCGAATGAATCAGCGATGGTGTGGTTCTGGCATAAGATTAGTCGGCAATATTAGAATCAATTGGTCCATGTGTTCGGGATACCTCCCCTAAGTTTTCGGGATGTCAATTGAAAATATTTTCTTCCCCTACACGGGGGTTAATTCCTGCGGACTCTCCGTTTGTCCAATTGGCGATCTAAGAAAATCAAGATACTGGATAATATTGCTATAATAGTGATAGTGATAAAAAGCAATGTGAAGTCATTGAAAATAAAAAAAATATATTAGTAGGTAAGTATAATATTATTAATGTTACACGGAAAATATTGAGTATACATAGATAGTATGTATGAAATATATTTGTGTAGGTATAGGGATTTTAGTTGGATGTATAATATATAACTACTATAATTTTATATGTATTTCAGTTACTTTTGACACCGCTTTCATCAGTTTTGGCAATTACTTCAACCATATCTTATATTAACCATATCGTACATGAAAAACGCAATGTATTCGTGAGTACCTACATATGTATATATTTTTATGTGAGAGATGGCAAAAAATGTAACAAATGGGAAAATATTTTTCATACAAGCCCTGCAGATAAAGAGCATTTTTTGCATACAAAAGCATTTTTTTTAAATTATTCAACACGCGCATTCAATATTGATCTATTTGAAGGTTGCAACACACACTATTGCACGTCTATAATGTGTGTTTAATTTCCATTGTGGTATAGCTTATCTGAATTCTATTTATTATTCTGTAATATGTATAAGTGATAATTCGTTCAAATTTTAAAATTGACTCGAAATTTATATATTATTATAATGTATTATTTTACCTTAAGGGCCCGCTGAAGAGCCCGCCGTTCAAATATAATTTAGTATAAAAAGGACCTCGGCGTCGTAACTACGTCAATTTAAATCGATCTTTTCGCAAAAATCACTAATCATCGGAGATTTTATTTCAAGAAATATTATTATTATTACTGATAATTTCTGCCGCGCGGAGAATTATTATTATTTTATGAACACCTGCGACATGAAGCCGATCAGAAAACAGGGCTGTCAAAATAATATTAAGCATTCATATTTTTTAAATGTTAATTTCATCATGGTTTTTAATCAAACCTGTGCAAGTACGTACTGATAACTTGGGTGGATTTTGTAGCAAACATACTATTGATATATATACGGGTATATTATTATTATAACCCAATTCAAATTGAACATAGGTTGATACTCAAATACTATTATAGTATGTTTATGATTTCGAGAAAATAATACGATGGTATAATTAATCCATATCAGTTATTTGAAAACATTACATTCGCACTTTGCACAAAATTACAAACACATTCGAAGTTTGCCGCACACGTACAGACCACGTGATATTTGTTTACGCAAAATCGTCGCTTTTCAAAATGGCGAATTTGATTACCAGATTTTACTGCGATGAATCAGTATGTTCCTTTTTGTCTTTTTTTATTCGTAGGTTTGTTTACTATGTACACCGAGAAATTTCCATTTATAAACTCGGAAACGATTTTTACAGAAGAGTTTTGGAATATAATGCAACCAAAACTGGAAAAAATTCTATCATGGGTGTTGACTTCCTGAATTAGCTAACCCCAGGTCCATGCCACTACGTGAACCACAGTGGATATTAAGCCATTTCCACACTGGCAACAAGTTGCTGGCAACCTCATTAAATTTTACGATACTTACCATAATTGCTTAAGAAATTTTACAATAATTATCGTAAAATCTAACGAGGTTGCCAGCAAATTAACTTGTTGCCAGTGTGGACCCGGCATTAGATGCACAAAACTTAAATAATATATATTATAAATAAAAATTTAAAATTATAAATATATATTATGATTTATGTCTTCGACAGCCCTGATGAAATAAATGTGAAATATGAGTCGGATCAGTCACAGAGCAAATTTATTAACACAAACAACTTTGACACGACCTTTTTATATTAACTAGTAGACCAGATATTATGGACCACATGTTAAAAAATCATATTTTCAATTCTCAAGGCCATTTCTGTAGAACGTCCTCTTAATGTTCATTTATTTCCGTTCAATATGTTATGCTAAAATTATTAATTTTGATTTCAGGGAACAGTTGATATATCTAAAACAATTCTGTGGTCTGTTTTCGATTTAATATTTTTGTTCGTATTGTTCATCGTTGGAGAGACATTGGCCATCGTCATAAGGACGACGAAAACAATCGTTAGTAAACTTGGTAATCAATAAAGATGTGGGTAAGTAAAATAATATTGACGACAAAAATATTCTAGACCGGGTGAGATATTATAAAGCTGTTCGGCAAGAGAAAGTGCCAGATTTCATAATAAAAAATATCGCAACTGGCCATCATGGTCAAGTAAAGAAAACAAACCTCAGTGGAAAAAATGATAGTTTTTTTTAACTCTTTCGGAGAAAACTCTGTGGTAAATAAAGAAAATTGTTTCAATATACTTTCATTCAATATTCAACATACTGTGACAATGCACATCTACTTTTAAAATTTACTTTAACTACATAAAAACATTTGACTGCTGAGTTTTTCATTTTTTGTGATGGATGAAAGGATACTTTTGAAGTAAATCTGTCAACGAATTCAGATAAAAAGGTCATGTAAATGAAATTGACAAAATACTGAAACTGGTGAATCATAGACCAAACATGAAAAAATCTTTTTTATACGGGTACATTTAATGTTTCTAAAACAATGTTTCTCCGGATAGGTGGTAGGTACTGCATTTTGTCGGAATTAAAATAAATTTGAAACTCCGAAGACACTAAAATAAATAAATATTGCGTTATTAGTATCTAAATATTAAGACAGATTGTGATTTTTTAATTTGATTTTTACAGATGCAGTGAGTAATATGTCTCTGAAGAAATTTCTAAGGCACATAAAAACCCGCAAACTAAAAATTTTGGCGGCGAATTTATTCAGCTTGGATTTTGCATTTTGTTTCGCCTTTGTAAGCGTTTTAACCTCAAATACAATAATACTGTTGCAACTTGATATAATGTATGATTAATTCGCATGAATTGTAGAACTACTATGTATTTATCTTCATATTATATATGTATGTAACCTACTTCAGTTAAATACTTACATATTAGATAACTGAGAACATTATCCAGTAGATACAAATCACAATATATATGAATAATGTATATAAGGCAGATAGACTCACGTTATTTTAGACAAGCACACAGGGAACTGAAATATCTAAGGGGTATGGAGTAACAGGTAACGAATCTCGAGTGTAGAATAATATATGATAAACTGAAACACGTATCAAGAATACATCATTCGAAGCTTGTCCTTCGTTCTGACATCTGCTCTCGGTGTATATTCAATATTAATGTATTTGAAGATTGCAACACACAATATTGCACGTATATACTGTGTTTCATTTTCGTAGGACACTCACCCATTCAAAACCTTGTTTACAAAGTGTAGTGTATTGAGGATAGGGTATAGCCAATCTGAATCAAATTTATTACGAGCACAGGATGCACTATTTATCTCTCGCTGGCGCAATGCTTTCTGAATTAGTGGAATTAGACTTAGTTAAAATATTCCATAAGTTACATTGGAAATATATAAAATTATAGATGCCACTGTTTAGTCGCCAATTTAAATACACGCAAGTTCATCGATTTTATTGTTAAGTGTTGGCATTAATTAAAACCTTACTATCGATTATTTACCACTGAGAGTTGGGACATATATTACACAATTAAACTTTTATGTAATTTCCATCGTTAGTTATAACATAATTAGGTGGTGCGTGGTTGTGAGCAACATTTACGACAGTGTCAATTTTATCATCCATCGTTTTGATAATTGCTGGACATCTTTTAGCGAAATACGACGAACACTGCCATGTGCATCTGTTTGAGGTTTTGGCATAATGCAAGAGACGGAATGTGAAACCGTTGTACATCAATAGCTTTCCTTTTTTCCCTGACGGTATGAACAAAGCTGAAAGAATATAAACTGAAATTAAAACCAGATTAGTTTTCCTCGACGCAAATTGATACAATGAGAATTTTATAGCAACCTAAATAACCTTCCTACATTTATTATGCTGAGCTTTATAAATATATACTTATGGATCATAATATTTTAGAACTGGTAATTTTTATAAATACTGTAAGTCCGGGTAGGTATAGGAAAATCTGTCTCAAAATTCAACGTTTGTTATAGTTATAGAATAATTCATCTATAGTTATAGAATAGAATTATAAATATTCATCAATAGTTATAGAATAATTGGAAATATTTGCCACACATGTTTTCTTTTTAGAAATATTATGGTAATTCATCGCAACAATTCTATAAATAGGTATATTTGAGGGATTTTGTTGGTTTTCTTCAATATATTTGAGGTTTGGAAGCCTTAATCTTAAACACTACATTTAATATATAATATATAGTAGATAGTAAGTTAGAAATGAAAAAATAACATTAAATTTATTTTCAAACAATATAAACGTGTATACATACATGCTTTCTTAATATCGAAAATACCGGTATTTTGGATTTTTGAAACCGGTTTTTAGGTATCGATAAATAATTAAATACCGGTTTTTAAATACTGGCCGCTATTATGCCGGCAGGGCTTTGGGCAAAATTGTATTAGCGCCCCAGAACCAAACCGTTTATTAACTAGTAAAATTAAAATTGTGATTTTTTTAATAATAATGTTCTTGCCTTTTATTCATAAATAGTACTTATTATTATATAAACAACTATCATTGTTAACGTTTCATATTGCCATTAGAGCAAATTTACGTAATAATTATTTTGAATACTTGATGATGTACTCCCGTCTGGAACAGCTCCAGGTAATTAGGTATAAGTACTGAGAAAAAATCTCAAAGCGATTCAAACGTTTGTACTTAGAAATGTGCTCACATCTTCTAGAATCTAGATCCGTAACCACTGATGTCTTGGCCGTCTGACAGTTTTCTCTGCGGCTTGGCTCCATCCATTTTAACATTCAGTGGCAAGTAGGACCTGTGTCAGTAAAAACTCCGTCGATTTTGTCGTTTTTTGTAGGAAATTCTTCCTCGTCCTCTCCGGCCTTCTACTTAGATTGTCACATGTCTCGTAAGAGAAATTCACTGATAATGGAAACGTTGGCTCGATAGGCCATCCACGAGACTTTCAGCATCCGCCTCCAGTAACACATTTAAAAATCGACTAGCCTTTGCCTTATTTACTTTACTAGACGATTTTCTTTTCGAAATCGGTTGCAGTTTCAACGTAACATTTTTCCCATGCGTCATAAAATCATACATTATTAATTAACAACCCAGAGTATAGCTTTTTGCTGTTAATAGTGCGAAGTTAGTTGAATATAGAATATATATATAGAAAATATATAGAAATACTCGGTGACATTTCAAGTAGGTATAGTCGACTGGACCGAGAATTGATGCGTATTTGACGGTTAGAAAATAAAGGAAATCATGTACTTAAGGAGAAGTACGTGGAGTGTTTTATAGAGATGTACAATGAGAATCAAACGATTATGAAAAATATGCATTAAATAAAAATGTCCTTTTACAATATACCTACATAATGAGATCTCTCTTCTTGATCGTGCACTCATGGCTGAGGATCGTAACCACATTTAAATTTCGCCATCCTTTGAGCGACCAAGACTTTCCACCCTTCTCGATCTTCCGCTTCTCTCAGGGCAGAATGGATGGTGCCCCCAGTCAGCTCTTTCACTTGGTCACTCCATCGCGCAGACGCTCTTCCTCTGCTTCGCTTCCCTGGAGGCTATCCAAAACTACCAGTCTCTCCAGGTTGTCCGGTCGGCGCCTGACAATATGTCCAAAAAACTGCAGAATTCTTCTCAGACATATCGTCGAGAGCCGTTCCTTTATCATCAGTCTCTGGATGATTGACTGGTTCGTCCTGTGCTCCGTCCAAGAAATGCGAAGCATTCGGCGCCAACACCACATCTCAAAGGCATCAATTGCCTTCCGTTGTCTTGCCTTATGAGATAAAGGCGCGCAAATGAGTATGTCTGTAGGAAAACTGTGAAAGAACACTAATGATTTGAATTATAGGGACATATTAAAATAAAACAATATAAAAGACTTACTGGCCAATTGTTGTTTATTGAAGACATATATAGTTTATATAAATAGATAATACACGCTTCGGTTATTTGATTATATGTTTTATTAGTGTTTATAATAAATGTATAACTCATGCGGTACCTACCACTAAGATATAATTGATAAATAAAGACACAGAAATTTTTATCAAGTACCTATTCGCTACTGGAACACACATTAGCGACATTACATAACTAAATTTTTATGTAATCTCCACTGTTAGTTATTAAATACTTAGGCGGTGGGTGATTGTGAGCGTCGTTTACACTGTTTATTTTATCATCCATTGTTTTGATAACTGCTGGACATTTTTTAGCCAAGTATGAGGAACACAGCCAAGTTACTTTGTTCGAGATTTTCGCATAATTTACAAACCGGAATGTGAACCCATTGTACATCAGAAGCTTCCCCTTTTTGCCTGACGGTATGAACAAAGCTGAAAGAATATAAATGGAATTAATACCCGATTAGTTGACATCAATGCATAATAATATAATGACAAAATAAAAATATACGTACATCAGACGCATGGGTAGATTTAAACCTTCTAATTTAAAAAATGCTTTTTTAATGATAATCGTTTTCACAAAATTACCTATTGCATTATCATAATATTTAGGAGTGGGAACCTACCTTTGGGATTATAAGCAGCGGCGGCTCGTGGATAAGATATTTGGGAGTGCTACGGTTGATTAAAAATAAAAAAATTGTTTATTTGGATTATATTTTACTATTAACATCAAAATTAAATATAAATTATTAATTAATTTAATAATTAAAATAAAGAACATTGCATAAATAATTTTTAACAATGTTAATAAATCATTATAGCTATATTTATTTCCTCGCTGTGGCGGGCGTGCTCACGTGTGATGCACAAACGGCGAAAGTATATTCGTCTATGGGCGAAATACTGAAATCGGACTGTCTGACCCGCAGTTCTGATTAAGCTTTCAGCTGCGATCCCCGCGCCCCCCTTCGTCAACTCGAGCAAATTCTATCGGAAACGGTACTGTGCAAAATCAACTAGAAGTAAATTTAATATTTAAGAAGGTCACTAACACTAACATAATATTTGTTATCCGATAGAATTTGCTTGGTATGGATATGTGCAGTCTAGCTCCCTCATTGGCTGAATTCAAAATTGTTATTAATATAACAACGTGGCCCAAAACAAAGCGCTTGAATATACACGTTATTCGGACATTTTCTTGTTTATTTTCAACTACCTACGTTAATTTTTATTATTACCAGTAATATCTTTATCCACATATTTCTTTGAATCGACAGAGTAAGGAAATTATTATTACATAATGCAATAGATTTTTAAAGAATTTTCACACAAAAGCGAAAGTAGATTAGCAACACCGAAGTCACACTTGTACTGTGTTTTTGGCTGCCACCCGTTTCGTCGAGTGCTTTAGTGTGTGTGTTTAAGGTTTAAAAAATAACCTGTAATCAAACATTATTTGGCTTGGTTTACGCAGGATTTCACTATTTTTCATTTTTAATTATTATTAAAAACACTATCACTATCTGCCTATTGTAGTCTTAGTTGAAATGAAAACAAATACTTATGACTGGAAAATTTTAGTGTGCACTATTTATGTCGGATTTTAACAGCCTCATTCAGCCAAAATTCATCACATTTATACAATATTACACAAGTTTGTTATTTTTTTTTATTTTAAATAAAAATTAAAAGCTTAAAATATACCTGTAATTATTATTACTAAGAAAATATTATTTGAAATGATATTACCTTATACTTTTTATTACATATTATTTAAAATTCCAAGTCCATAGTATCGATTATACAATTTAGCAAAATAATTGAGGATATCTGAAAATATCTATTTGTAGAGACATTTGACTGATTGTTTTGGTTAAAGCGCTCCTGCAAAATATTGAATATGTGACTTCCAGACTTTCAGCTCTAAGGTTTATTGTAAAGCTTTATGTTTTATGATTTGATTTCACTAAGATTTACATTTGAACCAAAAAAAAATTTTTTTAAATAAAATTTTATTGTACCTATTTAATCTTTTAATATAAACTATTATTTTTGAGCCGTTCTGCACCAAACTTTCTTATAAATATGCGCTGAGTCTACCTACCGCGGTGTATGATAATATTATTGGACATTGTATGTATCGGTGCGCGGGCGATCTTATTACACGCTCAAATATAATTGACATTTTCATATAATATACATAAATTTATTTATATTATAATATTACATTTTCTCAATTTGCTTGGGGGTGCTGCAGTTCCGCAGTGCATATGGACGAGCAGCCACTGATTATAAGCCAATTATGTGCGGCTTTTCAAATAAATCAAAATTTTGTATCTTGTGAAGTTAGTTATTACATAGCAATTAGATGTTTACAATACAATTTATATTTTGAATTGCATCTTTTAGAAGATTCTATAACGCGCCCTATTAAGGGTTCCCCACTCTTGTTCTAGATTATTGTAGATATTCTACAACAGTGGTGGCGAATCTATGGCACGCGAGATATTTTTGCATGGCACGCGAATTTTGAAGAGAAAAAATACCCATAATAATGACAGATCGTATTGAATAAAATATAGCAGGCAAATATTCTTCAGGAATATGCATTACCCACGTTTAATTGCGAATTTATAATTTTTAATTTTTGCTGCGAATTTATCATTTTGATCGATTTACAATGTTTGAGACCACTGTAGCGAGAGAATGCCTCATCTGACCGCAGCAATTCTGGTGTCGATTTGTGCTTAAAGAACAAAACTAATAGGGAACAGGAACATTTTTTTCCTAGTGTTTAAACAATTCTCAGAAGTATGTACATTTATGTTCAATAAAGAATGTTACAATTTTAAATCTTGTGAATTATTCGTTGAATAAAAAAATGTTTATTACACATAAATCCCTTTTTACAATGACAACATGTTTCAGATTTAACTATCTAAGTACTCAGGATACATAATTGATGGAATTTTAATTTAAATTCTAGTAATTTCAATTGAAAATACAGTAAACATATTAAGTATATCTTATTGCTTGTTTTAAAATTTCGTCACTAGATGGTTCTAGTAGCACTTTATTTTGGCTTAGAATTGATTTTATATACCTAGAACAGTTATAGGTATTGCCATCTCCCGTCAAGTCGGGAGTGAGAAGATGCTTCCTCTTCTCGCTCAGTATGGTGGTGTTTGACATCGTCTGTCATTTGGACTTGGAAGTGAGCAATAATACACCGGAATGGTTGAAAACGGCGATTTTTATTTGGAGAATACTTGGGGCTACATTTTATATAATTTCAATAACTTTTGTGGAAATCAAAATATACGTGTTTATAATTTGACTGTCAAAATGCTTCTCCCCTTCTGCGCATGGGCGCCAAGATCATATGCTTTTCGAACCCTCCGCCGCAATAATTTAGCGCTGCGCGCGGTCCACAAAATGTAATTAATGTTGCCAGTAACTTTTATTTTTGACTTTTTTGAATTTACAGCATTGGCGGTTTTATTATTATTTATTTTCGCAATCAACCCTTACTATGTGTCGGCTTCCATTCGGGGAGGAACAGTATGATAACATTGATAACTAATACTAAAGCGATGTCAGTATTTCGATAATAGCAATCGGTGTTCGCCGTGGATGGAAATGGCGAAGGATCGACACGACTGATACAGATTATGACAGATATTATATTATAGTTCACAAAAAACAGGTAGAATAAACTAAGTATTTTAAACTTTCGAATTGTATTACCCAGATTCTAGTAAAAGATGAATCCACTGGCATTCTTATATTTTGATGTATTGTCCATTCTTGGTCATAATATAGTTGGGTACTGGATGGTTGTGTTCAATATTAACAATGGACTCGATTATATCGTTACTATAAGTTCTTATAATGGCCGGACACCTTTTGGCCCAATACGACGAACACTGCCACTTGCAAATGTGGCTGGTTTTCGGAGAATTTCGGCAAAATGTGAATCCTTCGTACAGCAGAAGCTTCCCACTCTTTCGCGAAGGTATGAAAACCGCTGAAAGAAAAAATACATACATAAAAAATACTGTGAACAATTATTATTACGACTCACTATTATTTTTTTATGTCGAGACAGTGCGAGTGATGCCGTAGACACACAGCATTGCTGGATAAACAAATAATGCTTTTGGTCATTCTAATCGGATGCAATTGGAATCAAGTAAGACCTGTGTCGATTCACGACAACTGCAATGCCGTGTATCTGCGCTCTCAACTTTTCCGTTCCACGCATTGATTTTAATGTGTCGTCGAAATTACTCCTGGACGAAGCAAGCGGAAAGACCAACGTATGCTCCGCGGTTTCTTCTACGACATATCCGTAGATTTTGGGATTATCTAAATATTCCTACCCCTTTATATTTATCCTTGTTATCTATCCGAATCTCTGCATAGGTCTAGCTAGGTGTAAGTTTGTCGTTCGGCATCATTGACTTAAAATACGGCCTATGTCAGTGGCGAAAACTCAATATCATGCGATTATTTACCCTTACCTACCCTTACAAGGTTCGTGGTTTCATTACTATACCACAGTTTTCAATATTTTTTACAAGACGGCGTAGTGGTATATGTCTTCAACCACAATGTTATTATATTTAAACAGACGCCATCTATATTGAAAAATTCCAGTACGCTATGGTAATGCAGGACTCTTTCTTTGAAGTTTGCTGTTTGTTTTGAGTACTTATACTTTTTTTTTCAACTGCAATTTTCAAAAAAAAAACTTGGTTTTTTAAATTTACACGGCTTTAATAACATAGAGCGAAAACAATCTAAAAAGTTACAAAACTCACTAAACTGCCTTGTAAGGGTTAAGAAATATTAAATATGTATTACTACGGAAGTCAATACCACCCGACCGAGGCATACTTGTTATCCCCACGGTGAAGTTATGCGACTTGCAATACGCCGATGACGCTGTTAAACACGCGCGTTAACATGATTTTACCCCCTACTTCATTTATCGTTTGTAAATTTTTGGCTACGGCCGTATGTTGTAGCTTAGCCACTAGGAAATGCCAATAGAAATAGCGTATTTAAAAAAAAATACTACCTTATTCTTAGGTCAATAATTATTATAAAGCAAACATTATTCGTAGGATGTTTATCACACTTGAATGGTCAAAGACATAGCTTATAATTAGTATATTTAGAATTATCTTCAAATGTGTTAATCGTGCCCATTTTTAAATAATAAAATGCATAATTTTTGTCAAATTTGGAATCACAAAGATTATAAAATATATTTTTTTATCGTAAATATGTCACTATATAATGTTAACATTAATTTTACTAATGGTTTTGTAAATGCGTTTAAAAATTAATAAATCTAAAAAATATTAACACCACTGCACATGGATGTACCGAAATATGACTATATTCTAAAACATTAGAGCGAGAGGTTTAAAAGAATACTATTTTATGTAATAAAAATACGTAATGCAGTCATCAAAATGTTTAAATGAAATATAAAGGATAATAAGGCTTTAAAATTATATAAATAGATTATCTGCAACGTTTAAGGAATGTCCAGGACCATGCTTTGAAAATAGCATAAATCTCCATTTTGATCGACGCGGCGCACGTCCCGCCTTATCCTAATGGACGTGATAATAGTTTTGACAAGGTTGACTGTATTAATTTAGGCCATAAAACCAAGGGACACAAAGCGCACCGACTGTGATAAAATATTAAATGAGCATTATGCTTACGTGACAAACTGTTAGACTATGTTATACCACGCCAATTTCCTTTAAGTGTGTGTTACCTGTTTATACCGTTCAGAATGATCAGGTGTGTCTACTTAATTTACTTTAGACTCTAAATTATTATGAAATCAATAGCTATAACTTACTTGTCTTTTTCCTTTGGCTAATGGTTTTTATGTATATAACTATGTAATCTAAATTGGAGGTGAAGTGAAGGAAAAGTAGGATGGTTAGACAAAAGCATTAGTTTGATAGTAATGAAACTTTATTCAATAAGTGAATTGGTGTTTCCAGTATACTTTATTTACGTTAAATTATAATAATACACCCACCCACAAAATATTACATACATTAAAGTAACTGTAATATTACACTTAAGCCCGATCGCACATACAAACTCATCTCGATGGAAAACGTAAAATTTGTTGTCATTTACAAAACACAATAAGTATGTACTTACTTACCTGATAGCGTCGGTGCGACATTTTTGGTAGAAAAAACAACTGCTCATCGCATTTAACCGATTTCACTCGATATGAATGCGGGTAGAATAGAAAAATGTTGCGTACACATTGTGTACATGCTGATTTTTCATTCGTTTCGACTAGTCTAACCGCGTCACGTAACTTAGAAAAATGTTGCGTACACATTGTGTACATGCTGATTTTTCATTCGTTTCGACTAGTCTAACCGCGTCACGTAACTGCTGCGGCATGTTCTCACCGAGTACGATTTTATATGTGCGAGCGGGTAAAATGTACCTAATATATTAAATAAAATAAAACATGTTATCATTTAATTATGATCCCTGGTCGGTCCTGGGGTGGGTCCTGTAGTCCTTACAATGGACTACAGAAAGTTGTGGAATATTTTTTTTATGTTGTCACTCATGATTATGATAATGTGAATCTTTGATTATATTTTCGCCAATAGTATAAACGGACGCCTTACATCCACATTTGTTTTTATGGTTACAGACCCATCTTTTCTTTATGCCTATTATAGAGTGTAAATAAAAAGCAAATTTTCCATACTGTATGACAGTCGCACCTCTTCGTGTAGTCAGGAACATCGCTATAAAAATACAATATTTTATTAAGTTAATTCGATTGGTTCATGACGTAAGGTTTGTACCTTCAGATATGTTTTACTTACGTATTTAATAAATACCAAAATGAGATCATGGCAAACTTACTTGACAAATATGAACTTCAGTGTGTGGCCTCGGTGCCAGCGTTCGGCGCAGCGTTGAGCGTTGTGCGAAACTCAAACGTATAACCGTATAAATGTATCTATAACCAAAAAAAGACATTGCCTACGAACATTTTCACACACGGTTATACGTTTGAGATGCGCAAAACGCTCAACGCTGCGCCGAACGCTGCCACCCAGGACGTACACTTAGTCTTTCTCTCTATTGCTTATAGTAAATTGACAATATTTTTTGAAGTCGGTAAATTAAAGTAAATTATATTTTTATTCGAAATAAAACACTTCGTTAAGAAATCATAGAACTTATTATTTCTGAAAAGTACATTTATAAAGCACATTAATTACAATTTGATAATGCCATCTCGTATTGACATCATAACAGATCAATACGTTTAAAAATCGATAATTAATTGGATTGCGTATATAATAATAGTTTTATTATATATATGTATATATAAGGATTGTAACTCACTCTATGCCCTGATGGCCTGATTGTCGAGATCGGCAGCATTCCCACTGCTAATTGAATTACATATGAATCGAAAACGAAGAAAATCACATTTTGACGTATTAATATTTGAAAACGAAGAAGCATCGCATTGCTTATATTGACTAAATACGAAACTTTCACTAAATTTACTGCCAAGTTGGGGAAATAGAGAATATTTTTGCCCTTTGGGACGATGTTTCTTCTTACACTCTGGAGACAAGATTAGTAGAACAAGTATATTATATTAGTATATTAATACTATAAACCTGTTTCTATAGCTGTTCAACAGGTTCACACGATCTTTTCATAGAATGCAAGAAATGGCTAATTTTGTTTAATGTCTATATCTAATCTAAACTGAAGGAAAAAGGGACGAGAAGGTGATGATTATAAACCTGATTGTGGGATGAATAGACAAAAACAACCGTTTTTAAGTGATGCACATTAATTAACTTTACTTTAAATAATACAGAATAATATACAAAATACTATAAGTACCTATACATACTTACACAAAAATAAAAAAAAATATTGTATATAAACGTAATGATTTAGATAAAACTAGCGTATGTACCCAGCTTCGCTCTGTGTTTTCTGTTGGCGATTGTGTATTTGTACTGTTCTATTATATATCACAATCATTTTTAAATCATAAATATATTTTTTAAGTTATTTACTTAATGATATTCAAAATAAAGATTATATTATTTGTTTTCGTCTGGTGCATTTGCTTGATTACATTAGGCATATTCTTTTTCCCAAATATATATATATATATATTTGAAATTATATCCCTCTGCCAGGACGTTTTTAAATTAACCGCTGATTACATTCCGCCATAAACTTGATCGTGGAAGAAGCATAATATATATAATTATCAGGGACACACAAGTCAATACGACTAAGAATGGGAGAGTTCTCTTTTACACAACGTATAAGTCGAAAAAAATACGTGGCCAAATATTGATATCTTCTAGCATTTAAACTACAGTATGTAAGCATACCTAAGAGAGAGCAAGGTAGATAAAGCCACGGATAGTATCCGTATAACCTCAAATAAAGGAGTCTCAAAAATTTCTTATGAAATCGCTCCACCATAAGGTCATATTTCAACTGATGCGGGGCCCAAACAATCGACCCACTCTCAAGCCAGCTTCTAACTAAAGAATTTTTAATACAGTAACATCAGAAAAGATCCGGGCAGTACGTAAGACGAAGCCCAACATTTGTAGCGCCCTTTTACAAATGATAACTAAATAACAGCTTACTGTCAAACGTTATGCCAAGATCCCTTACAGATGGTATTCGCGTAAGAACTCTGCCATGCATCGAATATTGGAAAAATGATACTCGCGAGGCTCTGGTAAACGATACAATATTGCATTTTTCAATATTGAAGTTCAGTTTGTTACGCCTGCCCCAATCTAATATATTATCTATATCAAGTTGGATTTGACGACAATCGTCCAAGGTGACAACGTCCATGAAGAGTTTTAAGTCATCAGCGAACATCAAAAACAGCATTTTTAATGACCATAGCTATGTCATTTATGAAAATCGTAAACAGCAATTGATGGACACCAGAAAATGCATTGAAGCTATGAGCAAATAGTATGGAATGAATGGGACAAAAACAGATTCACGATAAATGGGTACATACTACTAGGTAACTTTCCTTAGATACAGTAATCTATATTTATAATATTTTAGTAGGATGACATTTTTTTGAGTCAATTATGATTGTGGTCGTGGGATGTTCTAATTATTCTTTCGCCGAAGGTATAAACAAACGCTTTACACCCATATTTCCTTTTACTCGAGCATATGAATCTTGATTTTAGCCCTGCTTTCGAGTGGAAATGGAATAAAAATTTATCAAACTTTATCATAATTCCACCCCTTGTTGATTTCACAAAAATTCCTAAAAAAAAAATATCACATCATTATTAAATCAACTCGATCGGTGTAGGTTTTAAAGAATACCTATTGATATGCTTTAGGAATTATTCTTGTTACTAAAATACTACTTAGGTATTATTAAAAGATATGCATGGAGAATGAAATGTTTATTATGGTGAAAATTATACAATTAGCGTACAATTTAATCAGGACCTTCATCCAAAGTATTGTATCCAATATTTAATTCAGACCTAGAAATAGAAACATTTACGAACCGGAGCGCTCAATAATTTTATAAAAGTAAGTGTTAGGGGTCAAAACATTTTTTTCACGATAATTTATGGGATTGCTTAAACTGGAGCTGAGCTTTGGTACTCGTATCTTTCGAGGTCTGAATAAATTACGAAATTAGACTGCTACTTCTTGGGTCTAATGGCCAAAGCATAACCAATAGGCAAAACCCAATTGTGGGTGCATATAGGAATCACTCCGTGGAGTGTCTCGGTATAAAAATTCAGAATGCAAACGGTGAGGCGCGGTAGCGGACGAGGTAAAAACGAAAGTCTGTGGCTCTAGATTGGTGTGAATTTTATAAACTACGTAGCGAGTTACATGCAATAAACACAAGCTTTAAAGCAATCGCGGACACCCCATATGAATATTATAGGGATTGCACTCCACAGCTTAAGGTTTTCACCGGTATAGCACCCACTGTCATTTATTGTAATTTCGACGCATTGATGTTGAGTTAAGTTGACATGGTGTTGCTATTCAAAACAGGATATAATTATAAAACATCAAAAATGGTCGACGAGAAAAGAAAATTCGGAATTTGCGTATTACTTCAACTTAATTTTATCTCTATTTCTCTTTTAGATCGATCCCACATGGCTGATGATCGTGGCCACGTTGAAATGCAATCATCTTCTGGGCGACTAACTCTCTCAACTTCTCACGGTCTTCTGCGTCTCTCAGGGCAGTGAAGACTATCCCCAGTAATCTCATTCACATGATCGCTCCAGCAGCGCACTGACGCTCTTCTTCTGCATTGATTTCCTGGATTCTACCATGCTACGAAAAACCTCCAGTCTATCCAGGTTATCTGGTCCGTGCAATCATCATTTAAAACTATAACTATGCTGTAACAAATTTTATATTTTTTTTAATTAAAATAATTTGTTGGATAAAACTAATTGAAATTTAAGATAAGTACAAAACACTAACTAAAGAAACTATACCGGCCGTGGTTGTTATTATATAGTGTGGAATATAAACACTACATACCTACAATGTTTTCAAAGAAATACTTGACAGCTAATAAACACCATTAAAGTGCATCACACATTACTTTTAAAATCACGTATTATTTATCCAAAATATTTTATCGATGATTACCCGGTTCTATGCCTTCAGCGAGTTATCTCGCTGTACGAAGCCGTGATCGACAGGCCGCACATAGAATTTTCGTGAGTTATCTCGCCCAACTTTATACTCAAATTACTAGCCAGTAGCCAATGTCGATTGATTTGCATAATCTAAACAATTAACAACACATTGACAATGATAATACCTACCTCAGTTTTATTTAATTATTATGAATGTGCACACGTACATGGCATATAATGACGACGCGTCCAAGGCAATAAAAAACGAAATTTCTATTATGCGAATTTAATTTATAAAAATAATAATTATTAAACATTCAAATTTAAAGTTGTAGTTGACTTCTTACTTTTTGAAGTTCATAATATTCGTTTGTATATCTTAACTGGAAATGTACACACTTTAATAGGCCATTGAATTCGCATTGTTAATACAATGCGACCCTGATCTCACATAAATAATTTACACGAAATGATGGCCATTTCGAGCAAAATTGTATTTTAAGTTTATAAATAATAATAAATAGTTATCACACAGAAAGGACAAATGGTTTACGAGTATTCTTTAGAATCAATCATGATTGTGGTCATTCGACGCTTTTATTATATCACTGTTGATAGTAAATAGGTGAGCTTTACAACGAAATTGTTTCTTCCTGTGACACCTCCATCTCGTTTTGTTGCCACACTTACAGTGGTAATGAAAATAATGTTTACCATATCTCACAACTGTTGCTCCTCGTTTGGTCTGGTAAAAAAACCCTGCAACAAAAACAAATTTATGAGTAGTCATTTATTGATCGAAAAATAAATGTATTGTACCAAAAACCGATCACTGGTAAAAGGTTACATGTTAGTTGTTCGCATGCAGTTCATCGTGGGACACTTACTTATTCGTGCGCCGCAGTACGTGAAACATGAGTTCGTATAACATTTTATCAAATGACGAGTTCTTCGTTGAACATTTCACCGTGGAATACATTTGTACGTATCTTACAAAATGCGGCGATAGTTCGCAAATAGTACTGTTCCGATTAGATTAACCCTAACCTATCCTAACATAGTAAAGACATCTTATCAAATTCGCTACATGTTGTAGCATACGTACCTACAAATATACTCCACGGTGAAATGTTCAACGAATAACTCGTCATTTGATTAAATCTTACACGAACTCATGTTTCACGTACTGCGGCGCACGAATAAGTGTCCTGCGGTGAACTGTTTACGTACAAATTTCCGGATACGCTGATGAAAGAGTCAAAAAAAGCAGTTCGTTTACTAATGCGAGAAGTAAAGCCGGTGACCAGTCTGTTTGCAATGAGTCAGGGGAGTGAAAAGAGGAGAAGAAAAAAATGCGGCAAAAATATTGGGTGCAATTTTTGGGTGATTGAAACGGGACATAGCTTTCATACCTGATACAAGTAACCTTCGGTCATCGCGACTTCGGTAGTGCAAATTCGTTATATGCCGATCGATGTTTAGTATACAATATGTCCCGCAAATATTTTGACATGTGCCACGTGTCGGGATTCATCATAACGAGTGGAATCACGCGCGTACGATCAGATTATTTGACAGTTATCGATGATTTTACATACTAAGTGTAAACAGGTCAAACGAGGTATAGGTAAATCATTCTACAGTGGCTCCATCAGCGTTTTGCTGCAATGCCTGATAACAATACCATTAAAACTGCAAGTCGCTTTTTCCGTACCCATGGTACCACTGTAGAACGGGGTCTAGGACGATTTGGCACCAGACAACTGGACGCCACGGAATTCGAAAATAAATAGACGTTAGGTACTTATAGGTACTTTCAAAAAAAATATTCAATATTATTATTTATATTTCAATGATTATATTATGATTTAATAGTTGGTGAGAATGTAAATATGCAGACGTAAACAATGATTTAATCGTGCATATGTTTAAGTTCCAACGAAAAAAAAGTTTTTTATTTTATATAAGCCTTAGGCATGGTAATTCTCAATCCGCGATGAAGAATACATTATGTTAAGAGTAAAATGAATTCAAACTACTAGGTAGTAGATAGAAAATGATTAAAAACCTCGTCTACATGTGTCTACGACAGTGCGGCGTCCAATTGTCCGGAGGCCAGTCGTCCCATTCCCGTATAATGATTTACCTATAAATTATGTGAATTAAGTTATATTGGTTTTGTTTTATGTACAACTTTTTTTCATAACAATTTTGTTTAGTTTATTAATAAAGTGTTTTCATATTTTAAATTGTTTTATTGTTCAAATCTCCGTTGATCACGAAATTTCGCTTATCGCAAAAGTGTCCAAAACGTATCACCCAACGTGCATGCTGCATTTATAAGTAACCTTCTACGGTTTTCCTATTGAAATCGCTAAAACAAATTCCAGTTTGACGCGAGTGATATTATCCTATTCCAAGAACCCAAATTTCAAAAACTCCTGAATGACTCCCACTGAAATTCTGGGTTTGTAAAAAAAATAGTTTACCTTTCCATTCTAATGTATTTGGTGACTGTGATGTTCTGATCTGAGTGTAGGTACATATTATTAGAAGAAACAGCACCAACGATTTTTTGGACCATTTTGTGAACTTTTGTGAAATTTTAAAATACTTTTTTTTACTTAATCAAATTTTCAAGGAAATTGTATACAAAGTGTTTTTACTTTTATACGCCCGGAAGATTCAGAGAGCATTTTCCGTGTACCGTACTCGTACCAATATGAAATGTAGGAAAAAAATGTTTCCAGGCCTCCGAGCATTATTTTTTGTTGTTCACAAAATGGTCCAAAAATCGTTGGTGCTGTTTCTGGTTTCGTTGGTGCTGGTAATGGATCGACATTGTAGCAGTAGCCTAACAAAAATGAAGCTCTCGCTGGAGAGCGGTTAGGCAGGTACATCTCTATTGAAGTCAAAACCTGGACGTTAAGGGAATAGACAATAATAAGTCTGGAGGCTTTAGAAATGTGGCTATATCATCGTAGAATGAGAATTACCTAGGCTGATCACATTACCAATTAAGAAGTTTTAACTTAAGCCAATAAAATAAACCTAAATAATTTATTGGCATCATAATGGGTAGAAAGTTCGCATTTTTCAGTCATATTTTCCGTAACAATAACTATAATTTACTCCAGGATCACAGTTTAGGGAGATGTAGAGTGCAGCAGAGGCGTAATCAGAAAAAGACGATGTTAGCTACACAACCTCCGTAAGTGGCTCAGTATATAAGGCGTTGGTGATCTGATATGACTGACCTAGAATAGGAATGTATATTATATATCTACTGTTATTCTGTCGCCAACTTTCGATAGAAGACGAAACGGGAAGAAGAAAAAGAATAAAATAACAAGAAGAAAATGATTTAAACATTATTTATTGAGAGAAAACTTACATGAAAATTAGTAAATGAGACACTCAATATTAAATAAAAAAAATAAGTTAATAGACATAATATTTTGATAATTTAATTAGACAACTCGACAATAGTTTTTTTTACTTATACCTAGTTTAATGCTATTAAAATGTTTTGAGATTTTATTGACTAAGTATATTGCCTAAACCGGAACTCAAAATAGATAAAAAACCAATTTATATAATTTAGTCAGTGTAATTAGCATTAAAAGTAATGTAGTGTTGTTACTGTGTAAATAAAACTTTGTGCCCACTAACGCCGTCTGTGGTTGCGTTTTTTATGTATATATTTCAGATTTATATCCCGCGTCATACTGCGCCGACTGCTTCGACATTTTCTGCGGCCGAAGGGTTGACAGGCGAGTGGGGATCTAACGTTAAACAACACCACTATTCACAATTCAACGACAACAAAAGATAATTAATTATTGCATGAATGCACGTAGAAGAGCAATATGCTTTCTCTATGCATTCGTGTTTTCAGTAAAAATCAGGCGTTCGAAGTTGTTTGACTTTGGCGGTTTGTGTTTCAAAGGCTATTGCATTTTCATAGACGCACCAGTGTCAGGTGTAGGCAACTAAATATAGTCATTTTACATACGCAACCAAAAATTTTAGTATTATGCACAAGTTTTTTTTAATATTCTATATTCGCCAGGAAATAACAATAATTACACTGAAGACGCGATATGTCGTGTGTTCCATTATTATAATATAAATATGTGATAAATATAAATTCCATAGACAATTTCACATATTGTCACTCAAGATATTAACTCTGAGAAAATACTAAATAGCAGTGGCGAAGACTCCGTTCTGGGGCGGGGCTAAGAAATGGAATGCGCGCGATTTGGCTCGAGCCTGCGTTGCACGTTCTCCAACTACGTGTGACTCATTGAGCCGTCCACATGCACTCATTGCGTGACGTCTGTCACGCGACAAGCGCAAGCGAAAGCGAGACTCTCGAGAACGCGGCATTCAAAAATAAATTAAGTCACCTAGCTTGTAAAGTGCCGAGAATACATATTGCAAGTTATCGCGAAATACAAAATCTCATAGAATCCGAGTATTAATCATAATTAAGTTGTCGAATTTTTTTCTTGCACCCGCGTTTGTTTTTTTTTGCCGATTCAAAAATGAATTAAGTCACCTAGCGTGTTCACTGCCAAATGGAACGCGCTATATGGACGATCTACATTTTTGGTACTCGAGCGTAAAGCGCGGTATGACACGCGCCATTTGGACGTGGTCTTATACGCATTTGCTGATTTTTAATTAATTTCGGTTAGCTGCGTCACCTCAATGTCCCGGTGTGGTCTCACCTTTGCGCGGGAAAAAGAGTTGCAACATTGCTGGCTTTTTTTATATATGACCATGTATCAGTCGAGACGATATTGTATGTGGGACGGGGCTAATAATTTTTCGTACTGCTCATACTATATAGCAGATGTAGGGCGCACTTTCCTAAAGTAAACGATTTAAAGACTATTTAAAAGAATGTGATTCTGCGGAATAGGTAAGAAAGTATCTACAACGTATAAAATATTATGGTAAATAAATAAAAATATGCTTTAGCTCAAATTTATTTTAATGACAATGTCGAGTCGCTTTCAATATTTTTCCATCAATCGTATGCATCCACGCTTTACATTTTGTCTTTTGGTGAGTGGTGCATCGCCATCTTTGTTTCACAGCATGTTTTGAGTTAGTGTCCATACAAAAAGTATACTCGCCGTGCTGTATAAGACGCATGCCTCTACGCGATTTGATGAAAACGGCTGGAAAACAATAAAATAAATATGTAATTGTGTCCCATAAACAAATGAATGGCATAGCTGTGTTACGAAAGTCAATAAAATATAACCCCCCTCGTCCGATAATGTTTACAACTTCATTCAGAACCTCTGATAATTATTAAGACTATTCATAACATTTATTCATATCGTTCACAACTTGTCATTCAAGGAAAGATCAATGGTAAGCGTAGCAGAGGACGGCGCCGCATTTCGTGGCTTAATAACCTCCGTGATTGGTACGAGTGCAGCTCGACTGAACTGTTCCGGGTAGCAGACGACAAAGCTAAGATCGCCTTGATGGTGGACGATCTCCGCTAGGGGATGGCACTATAAGAAGATAACATTTAATAATAAATGTAAAAGTATCGCTGAATAACCTGAATCCACTGATAGTTCAGCAGGTTTATGGTGTAAGGGCTAAGACGCATGGCGCTATAACTTGCAGCGTCACTAGGTCGGTATTTGTGTAGGTAGACAACGCAATGCACATCTGACAAAATCAAACCGAGCTAGTACGCGCGTCAATGCAGTAACTTTTGTCAGAAATAGGCTATAATTTTAATACATTTGTATTACAAATCACCATATTATAAAAGAATGACAACACCAGTCTCTGGTTTCTAAAACACGCATAATGCCGGGTCCACACTGGCAACATGTCGCCGGCAACCTCGTTAAATTTTACGATAATTATCAAACTTATCGTAAAATTTAACGCGGTTGCCGGCGACATGTTGCCAGTGTGGACCCGGCATAAGATGGCAGGCTGTAGAAACACAACAACATCAGTCGACTACTTACATAAAATCACATTGTCAAGAAATAGTTATCGTTAGAAAGGCATCAGTAGAACTTCAATTCATGCCAGCACATAGTCCCTCATGAAGGGTAACAATAGGCAAGTCACAACGGCATCCTTAATGGTTTAGATTTCTATGCACTCACACAAAGCACAAGGATTAATTATTGTTTTTTATGCGTAATATACGCACACCGACGTTCGCAGCGTGTGAGGTTTAGGTCTACGATGTATTTGCAAGGGGATTAGGCGCCTGGGAGTTGTGTCATTGATTCTGTCACCAGATAGGAAATTCCTCACCCCAGGTGCATGTCGTTCATAATTTCATTGAATAAGCTCCTCTCCTGTCTTTATCGTATCGGAGTCCTAGTAGGTACAGTAATAGAATTTAAAAAGATACATTTTATTGTACACGTACGGTATAAGATTGTAAAAGATCTTTGACAAAATGTTATATCAAATATTTTTAGAGCATTATTTTATAAAACACGTGAGGAAATATTAATTGCACTGCTGAAAATGGTTTTGAAAAAATAAATTTTAAAAAAATGGACAACGAATGTAACCATATATTAATTATGTTGGATTGTAGTAATATATAATATCAATTTGCAATCTGATTAGGTAGCAATTATTATATAGGTAGCATTTATAATATTTTATAAAAGATTTATTTTATAATAATAAATATACATAATAAAAGATATATAATATATAATTATATAATCATAAAGTAAATACCGACCTATGACAGGGATATGCCGATTTTTCTTTCGTATAAAAAGCTCATATTTCTGCACGTTGAATACAAAGTTAAAATATTACGTATTATTAAATAAAACATTATTATTATCTTTCGCTGTTTATGCCCATTGAGTGATTATTGAATATTCTCACGTCTTTAATGGCTCAGTTCCAGGAAGAATTTGTATTGTAGGAATAATATGACTGTTTTAGGAAACAATAAATGACACCCACCAATGATTTAATTAAACTATATTTAATCAAAATAATATAAAACTAACAAATAAAATTGGAATTACATGATTAACAGAAATATTATCAGTATATAACTCGGGTATTTGATGATTATTTGGATAGGACGGTTAGGTATATATTTTATATATATATATGGTATAAAGAGGATTTAAAATCAATTGAATTAATGGAACCTGGGTAAATTAAAAACTGCTCGATATCAGAAAATACCTTTTTATTATGCCAATGTTCATGCTTTAATACAAAGCTCTAGGTACACTTCGTTGAATTATCTGAACTGTGCTGCTGGACCACTGTTATTATTAAATTTGTAGGTACCTACTTTTTTTCCTATATATGTAATTGTATAATCTAATACTTGAATGTTTTCCTATATGACGGAAATTTATATTCTATAATGATTTTTTTGTTGTAATTTGATTTTTTTGATACTTAATGAACTAATAATTTTATTAAATTCTAATAGGTATAGGCAGATAATTACAAGGAGCGCTTGTCTTGCAAATGTCTGCTCTATCGATTTTTCCAACCAAATAGATGGTTATATATAAATTGTAGGTATTACATTTCGCCGTGACCCCGAAAGAGATGGCTGTATAGCAATTACAATTACAATACATTACAATTACAATACAATTTGATACTTTCAAGCACCTAATTTTGAATAATTCAGAATTTTATAAAAACATATATAGGATAATTTGATTGTACCTATTTTCAATTTACTTACCTACATATTTTCTTCTGTTATTCCGATGATTTTTATTCATGTATTTTTAAGTATTATATTTAGACATGTTTCTCATACAGCATTTTATAGGATACGGCGGACTGCATACGTACAATTTTCTGGACATGACATAGATACTGTGTTTTTCATCTTTCGTCGTTAAAAATATGCTTTCTATTAATTATTACCTATCGCAATTATTATAATTATTCTGTAAAGTATTACAATTATTATTACCGTTAAAAAAATATTGATTTTGTACGTTTCGAACACGATTGTTCCAGTGGCTTACTTCCGTTTTAAATTGTTGTTCATTTTTTATCTATCAATGACTTGTGGTCATTATGGTCGGTGGATTTAACCACTTTATTATTAATCGTATGTAGAACTGATTTGCAGCCTGTGGTCATGCGAGCACTGCACCTCCATCGTTTTTTTATATTAAACTGAGAATTAGTGTCTAAGCAGAATGTGTGTTGGCCATACTGTAGGAGGACGCCACCCTTGCCAGAGTCAACGAAAGAGGCTGCAAATAATAAAAAACATGTTAAAAAAACATAGAAAATATTTCCAGTCAAGTGTGTAGCACACAAAGCGAAAGAGCGGTTTCGGGTCCGGACCTTACCTACCCAAGAACGAACAAATTATTTAGGTGAATAGAATGTTACTGTTTTTTCAAGATCAGGATCTCATGACTGACGATTTTGACTCGGATGATTTGGTTTTTAAACAGCTGTCTCAAAAGGTCTCCCCACTTCACTCGGAATTTTACAGCACGCATAGTCTCGGTAGCTAGATCCGTGACAGTCATGCATTGGGTGCAATCACGACGGGCATTCAAGCTTTACTTTACTATTCTGACGCACATGTCTAAAAGACAAGACACCTCGGACGAGACAAACGGACACTAACAATCCAAATGGCCTTCCATCACGGAGTTCTGGGTTCGATTCCCAGTGAGGTCAAAATATATTTACATAATCTAATATGTAAATTCCTCAAGCCTGGGTGTTTTACCACTATTATTGGGCTTCACGGCCTGTTGTCATGTTTAATAAAGAAACAAAAAAAAATCAATAAGGTACGCGCATTCGATAACCATATGTCGCAATACTTCGCATGTGAGCACCTGCATTTCTGGCTACATGTCACGTGTCCATCGCCATATTCAAAGTATGGAGTGTATGGAGTATGGACCTGTAAAAGTGCGGGGGGTCCACGGTTATAATTAGTAGTAGGCGGGGTTAATGCGGAAGTCAGTTGCAACCACTAGATTTTGTTAAAACCGCTCCCATGACATGAAGAATATAAAGAAAACGAAAACATTTGATAAAATATGTAAAACTACTTAAATAATATATAAAACAACGTCAACCTCACTAAAGAACAACTAACACAACCTCAGTAAAACCTCACGCAACTGCAATACATCGATTTGGTTGAGCACAGCTATTACCATCCTAAATGTACATACCGTGCCATGTGCACTTACTCATCTAATAAATCATCAAACAATTAAACGGAGAGTATATTATCAGAGCGTTGGAGCCTAGGGGTGGCAGGTTATATGAAAGTATGGTGAAGCCGGCTAGTATTGCGAAAAAGTATGGTGGGGCGGGCTGGTAATCAATTTGTGGCAAAATTTGAATGTTAACATTATATTATATGGGTACATTATAATGACCAAAGTAAATCCTCTGTGATGCCCTGAATTTTTTTTATCGCGTCGCTATTTTTCGTAAGTTATCGGCTATTGTTGGCCTGCTTCATTCAGCTGTATGAGAAAGCCGATTCCTTGCCCCTCTTTTAATTTAATACCTCTATGGTTGGAGCGGACACTTTTTTGAGTTGCTCCGCTCCGGGACCTAATACTTGCTCCGGGTCTGCTACGCTGCGGGTAAAAAGTTTTAATATGTATACAAATGTTGAAAAAATAAAAAATAAATAGTTTTAAAATAATTGTCATTTTTATTATTAATTCTATTAAACAAAATCTATTAAACAAACCGTCTCTCATTATTTGCCTCTTCTTTAAAAAGAGTGAGATTATTTGTCACTCTGCAGTGTTGTCATATTTCAAATAATTCCAGTGTTGCAAAGTGTCAAAATATACTATTTTCATTGGATTTTAGGACGAAAGCTTAATAATAAAAAAAACATCCGGAGTAGTGGAGCACTACAAAGTTTCAGTGCTCCGGCTCCGCTTCTGCTACGGGTAAAATCCCATTGCTCCAGTGCTCCGTGCTCCTGGTTCGAGCTCCGCTCCAACGCTCTGTATATTATGCATAATATAATAATTATCATATAAAATTAATTAGGTTTTGGAAGATATGCATTATTCTTTTGTTTCGTTTTATAACTGTCAAATAAATACCAATAAGTCTGCGATTGTAATAAAAACAAGTTCATAAAATCATGAGATTGAGTTAGGATTAGGTCGTAATGAAACAACAAGTTCGTCTAATCTTTTGCCACTTTATTCTTGTAAATAAATAGTATTCTCTTAGTGAGAGTGAACATTGAAAATTTTTACTATTTTATTATTAATTGTATGCATGTTAGCTTTGCATTTTTTACTGGAATGCGATGTGCATTTCCATCGTTTTTTTAATCCGTCCGTGTCGATCCCAAACGTATAGTCCCCATACGTTATAATAATGGTACCTCTCTGGGAACGGCCGTAAATTGCTGAAAAAACAAAAAAAAATGCTATAATAGACTGCATGTAACATGATATTTGAAGAGATGGATAAAATAGGGGCTGAATTACTAGCGGGGCATTTCTATATAAGTCTATAAGAATGGTTCTAAAAGTTTCGATTCCATTGCGTGTCAAAAACAAGTTAACCGAAAAAGTTTTACCGGAATTTTAATACTTTGCCACAACTGACTTTTTCAGCTCCCAACGTAATTCGCTAAAAAGTCGGAAAATGACTTACTTTTAACGAGTTTTACACACAGAACAGATTAATAAATATAATTCAGATGAGATATACCCTAATACACCAAATTTTCAAGCAGGGTTTAGTGGGTTTAGAAAACACACAGTATATACGTGCATTAGCGTGTGTTGCAACCTTCAAATACACAAATATTGAATGAGCGTCAGTGCGTGAACCGAGAACAGTTATCAGAACGAAGGACATGCTTATAATAACGTATTTTTGGCATGTGTTTATCCCATAATTATTCTTCTACACTCGATATGGGTTGCCTGTTACTCCACACCCGTTAGGTATTTTAGTTCCCATTAATTCTGTGTTCCCTGGTTTTAAAATTATAACTCTTTTCTAGTGTAATGATGATAAAAATAGTTATATAGTAAAACAAACTAAATAAATTTTTCCATTAATTTATATCATAAGTACTATATTCTTTCGTTAGGCGGGCGGTTCAGGCACAGGAGAACGACAAATCATTGCGGCCGGAAGTGTCGAAGACGGTTTTTAATGTACTTATACACATTGGAAAATATGAGTCTATCATCAGTAATAAGTACTTAAAAACACTACTAAATCAGTTGTTTATAATACCTCTTCTTCTGTGGGTGCCGTCTTCAAGGTTGACAACCAATTAATACATATACATCTTCCTATTCTGGGTCAATCGTATCAGATGATCAACGGCTTAGACATTAAGCCACGTGTGGTGATAGCGTTTTTGCATTGTGAGCTAGTAAATAATGTGGCCGTAATGGAAATGGGACAATTGGGCGCCGTACTGTCGAATGGAATAAATAGACGTTCGTTACGATTTTATACAGAAAGTAGACGAGGAATTTTAATCAGTTTCTATCTTCTACTTAGTAGTTTTAATTCATGTGGGTCTTAACATAATGTTTTTTTATTGCGAATTAAGAATTATCATGCCTAATGCTTTATATAAGGATAAAAGAACTCTCTTCTAGTTGGAACATAAACATATGCACGATTGAATCATTATTTATGTGTGCGTATTTAAATTCTCATCAAGTATTAAATAATAATATAATAACTTAAATATAAATAATCATATTAAATATATATTTTTAAAGTACTAATAATTCACGAACGTCTATTTATTTTCGAATTACATTCGATTGCGTGGCGTTTACTTGTCCCGGCGCTGAATCGTCCTAGACACGCCGTAATATATAGCCTTTTTGCGCGTGGCAAAGGGTTCTCCTGGATTATTCTGTAGACCAGTTCGGGTATGATATTAAAGCCGTCTACCCTAGACGTCTCGAATCTCTTATATCTCTTTGAGTGGCGTTTGTATTCATATATCCCATAATCACATTACTTCATCTGGAGACAGCGGGCTCTACTGTCTATCACATTGCTGTCATTTGGCCTCGTGGGCTGTTGTAGTATTAAAAAATAAGTATATGTATATATAACCTGTTCCTACGTTCTACGTTATAACTACGTTCCAAATATTGCAAGGAATAAAGAAATAAAAAAAAAACAATATTGCTAGTGATTGATATATTTAAATTTATTAAGAAAATAACAAAAATTGTCCCGTTATATTGTAATAATATATTAAGTGGATTTTTTAATTCCATGTCCGTTCCTAAGAATATCGTAATAATATAGACCTCCACAGATTGGATGTTTGTTTTAACAGTTTTTTTTTTACAAGGCATGGGCAAGCTATTATGTCCGTACTCTTGACTAGTGACTACAAAAACAATATTATGTGTGTTTTGCCAGACTCAGAATTCAAATCCTGTACCCACGACATTATAAACCGATACGTAAGCCGCTAGGCCACCGTGGGGATATCTACATATTATCATAATAAAATAAATACCAATTATTTCTTCAACATGGAATACATTATAACTTCTGAATGTTATAAGGAAAGCACCCGGACAGACCTGTATGAACATGCTTGAAGTTGCCAAGAATCAAATAAGTCTGTACAGGAACAGCCAGGAAGACTAAATTATCATTAAATGGTTAATGTCTCAGAACTTCTATGTTGATAAAGAGGGTGCGTGGTTGTGGTTATCAGATACTTTCACAATTTCACTATCAACTGTGTACAAATATGCATTGCATCCTTTGCTACTATGCGTAGAACACCGCCACCTCAGTTTTCCCGTGCCCCATTTATGTTGAGAATACGTATATTCGCCATACTTAATAAGCTTCCTATTACCTCTTCTTTGGCGTACGTAAGTAGCTGAAAAAATAAATAAAAAATGAAAAACTGTTCACGACGTTCATATACGACTGATTAAACAGGAGGACACAGAGACTGTCCTTTAATCAGTCGTTCATCATATTCGCGTCATGACTGACTCAGGGCGTCATGGTTAAAAGGTATCTATATTTTAATCCTGCGGAAGTAGGTAGTTCATAAGTCAGAGCGTTCTTTGTGAACGCGTTTGAGGAGTTTTTTTTATTGTTTCCGAAAAGAATGATATTATAATTCATCAGAACGAGACATGACATGTAATTAACTGACGGGAAAATTTACGATTGTATTTAAATAACTCCTTTCCCATAACTAATTGAAATATCGATGGGAAATAATTATATATTATATTTAAGTATCTATGTCTAGTTTCTACAATTGCTTCATTTTATATACCCGTCTGAATGATGTCGTATGATGTTAAAAAATCTTTTGTGGTGTTAACTGTCAATTCATGGTGGAATTATTAATTTAAATAATACGCATTTTTAGTCAACTAGTTGAAATTGTCCCTCTGAAGCGGACGAAACTGGTCCATTTATATGTTGATAAATGTGGAATTAGTGTGATAAAATTGCGTTTTATTTCAATTAATAATGATTTTAAAAATAGAATTGAGAAGATTTCGTTTCATTAAAATATCTACTTAATATTATGTCCATTTCGATTTAAATTTTCAATCGATTTGAATCTTTGAAATTCCATTATATTAAAATTAATGTATACTGTTTAACGACTTAGAGAAAAAAACTTCAAATCTCATTGCCCTAAATTGGCCTAAATGCATCTTTCAACAAGTTGTAATATGTACTAAATAAATATAGAATTTACATAATTTTATACAAAAAATTCTATTATGTACATTGATATGTATTTTTAAAAAAAGCCCCACTGTGTGCATATTAATAGTTTGAATAAATAACGGTCCTATCTTAAAATGAGAATGATGAAATAAAACAAATATTACATTTCTAAAGACATTTATTAAATGTTATATTAAGCATAAGTATTATGATAAAAATTAGTTGGTAAATATTCACGAATATTTCACTTACGACATACGACACTACTATGATTAAATTATACAAAGAATATAAAAGATACATATAAGTCTATTTTAATCTCAACAAATCACAGATACATAGACGAATAATTAAAAATAATTTAATAAAAATTATTTATCACTAATATTAGTATTCTGCAATAAATTGCTGAAACCGTTTACTTGGCACACAAAATATGAATTTTGGTATACATCCAAACACAATATTATATTATAGGTACTAAAAATTAGCTAGGTACATAATATTATGTATTCTACATTACATATTTTTCTTACGCCATCTTGAAAAAATGCTTCCCGATGGTAGTTTTTGGCAAGTGGTATATTTCATTAAAAATTAACTTAATAATATAATAATAATTAAAAACATCACAAAATGACAAATAATTTTTTTTCAATGATTGTTATATGACATATTCTGTTATTTAGTGGTTATGGAGTTTTGATATCTTGGTGATTTCTTCATCAACGGTGAAGAGATATGCTCTGCAGCGCTTTTGGGCACGATTCGAGCATGTCCATCTTTTCTTGGTGTTGTACTGAGAATGGAACGAGTATGTATAGTCTTCATACTTTACCATTTTTCCACCCTTTTTAGATCGTACGTATACCACTGAAATGATAAACACAATGATGTTAGAATCTGTAAAGAAGCGTTCGATACGTATACGCATATAGTGAACTCAAGTATTAAGTATTCTACTGGGTTTATATGCACATATTATATCGCTTTAAGGGGGGACATGCTCGTCGAAGGTTAAAATTGAGTTTTTATTGTATTTTCAAACCATGATCCTGGACACTCCTTAAACGTTGTAGATAATCTATTTATATAATTTTGAAGCCTTATTATCCTTTATAGTTATTTTAAACATTTTATGACTGCATAAAGTATTTTTGTTACATAAAATAGTATTCTTTTAAACCTCTCGCTCTAATGTTTTAGAATATAGTCATATTTCGGTACATAACTGTGCAGTGGTGTTAAGATTTTTTACTTTTATTAATTTTTAAACGCATTTATAAAACCATTAGCATAATTTATTACGAGATAATTTTTGTAAAATATTCACGATAACAAATTATATTGATAATCTCTGTGATCCCAAATTTGACAAGAATTAGGCATTTTATTATTCAAAAAATCGGCAAGATTAACACATTTGAAGATGATTCTAAAGGTATTTATTATAAGCTATGTCCATGACCATTCAAGTGTGATAAACATCTTATGAATAATGATTGCTTTATAATAATTATTGACCTAAGAATAAGGTAGTGTTTTTTTGAAATACGCTATTTCTTTTGTCATTCCCCAGTAGTTAAGCTACAACATACGGCCGTAGCCATAAATTGACAAACTATAATTAAAGTAGGGAGTAAAATGATATTAACGCGCGTGTTTGAACATGTACCGTTTAAAAAAAAATAAAAAAAAAATCGGTTAGGTACATGTTCAAACACGCGCGTCAATATCATTTTACTCCCTACTTCAATTATAGTTTGTCAATTTATGGCTACGGCCGTATGTTGTAGCTTAACCACTGGGGAATGACAAAAGAAATGGCGTATTTCAAAAAAACACTACCTTATTCTTAGGTCAATAATTATTATAAAGAAATCATTATTCATAAGATGTTTATCACACTTGAATGGTCAAGGACATAGCCTATAATAAATACCTTTAGAATCATCTTCAAATGTGTTAATCTTGCCGATTTTTTGAATAATAAAATGCCTAATTCTTGTCAAATTTGGGATCACAGAGATTATCAATATAATTTTTTATCGTGAATATTTTACAAAAATTATCTCGTAATAAATTATGCTAATGGTTTTATAAATGCGTTTAAAAATTAATAAAAGTAAAAAATCTTAACACCACTGCACAGTTATGTACCGAAATATGACTATATTCTAAAACATTAGAGCGAGAGGTTTAAAAGAATACTATTTTATGTAACAAAAATACTTTATGCAGTCATCAAATGTTTAAAATAACTATAAAGGATAATAAGGCTTCAAAATTATATAAATAGATTATCTACAACGTTTAAGGAGTGTCCAGGATCATGGTTTGAAAATACAATAAAAACTCAATTTTGACCTTCGACGAGCATGTCCCCCCTTAAGTAATGAACCAATTTACAAACATAATTAAGGATAATTTTTTTGTATGTCTACGATGGGTGGAAAATGGCAGTTTTTAAACATCTGACATGCAGAGCTACTGAAAATGGCACATATAAAACTTGTCAATGCTGCAAGCTAAAATAATCTTATTTTTACAGAAAATTTGTGTTAATCTTTTATCTGTCGCCCGTACACGTTGATGGTTTACTTAGCCCCACGGGATATATCTGCTGGTACTTCGTTCAATTAGTTAATTTAGTCATAACATACATATTTGCGTGGAAGCCTAAAGCCAAGAAGCTCGTCCGGCGGGTCCACAACAACTAGAAGGGAGTTCCTCACACTCGATGCTAGGCAGTCACGTCGTTGGGCATCCTTTGATTCACTCCATGTCAGAAATAGCGCCTCTCCTGCAATCCAGAAAGGATTCCTCGAGCGAAGACGCTTCTTTGGAGACGTTATGTCACCATAGGTCGGGGGTTTCGTGTTGTTTAAAAGTTATTTGTTATGGCGTTTCTATGTGAGATGAGTCTTTCATATGCTCAAATCACATGGCACTGCAATTTGACGCAGAGTGATTTTGAATAATAATAACTAATATTTTTAGTTAAAGATACGGTGATATTTTTACAAAGCACATGTAAATGAATTTGTAATTTGTTTTGTTACTCGTATTCAGGAAATTCCGGTAAAAATAGTAATGTATAGTTTTTAAAATCGTGGAGGGTCTCAAAATCAGTCAGTGTAACCACGTACATAAGTGCTTATATTTCCTTTCCTCTGCTTCATTGTTCCAGCCATTCTGGACAATGGTATTGAAACCATATTAAAAAAAACTAAAGTAATAAGTATTTTATTACTTTTCTTCAAAATTATAATCAGTTAAGTATCTTTCAACATATAAATAAATATCAAATATTATTTTAACTATAGAAAAATTTGGGTTTTTTAGATAATTCAGTTTTAAATATTATGCAACCACCGTAGTAAAAAAAATGAGAAATAATGCAAACATTAAAAGCGGCGGTTTGAATTTGAATCACATCCAGAACCATAAATCCCTAAGGCCACGTCCAGTGTAGGCGTGTTCGGCGAAGCGTTGAGCGGCGCGCGCAGCTCAAACGTATAACCTTATAAACGTATAACCAAAAAAAGACATTGTCTGCGAACATTTTCACACAAGGTTGTACGTTTGAGTTGCGCGCGCCGCTCAACGCTCCGCCGAACGCGCCTACCCTAGACGGGGCCCAAGATACGTGTCTATCATTAAGAGGCCAATATCGGATACTTATATTATAATACGTCATATAGCAGGTAGTAAATCTACGGAAAGGCTGAACGAGAACATTTAAAATACGGCCACTATACGTATATCTTAGTCGGGCTAATTATTAGTAACTCTGGATGTTGTTTATTGTTAACTTAATCCAGATGGTTCTGCATTGCGGAGACTAATGACTGTGGATATTGGATACTTTAATTATTTCTTTCTAAAAACTGCTTTATACATGTATTCTCACTACAGCTGACAGGTTGGTGACTTCTTTCAGACACGTTTAAAGCATCATGGAAGACGGCCGTGCATATTCACGGCTGTACATATATGACGGGTGGTGGTGGGAACTTGGTACTATTGGTAGCTTGGTGACTATTGTAGATACGATAAAAAATATTCTCATTCCAGATTACATTAGATATTTTCCGCCGTTTATGAGAAACACTGAACTCCCCATTTACACGGTAGATACATTCCACGCGATACCGTGTTAAAAAAACGTGTAAAAAGTACCTATACACTAAAATACTTAAAAAAATCAAAGGTAATAAAAAATATTCACTATGTTCTAACACATTATGGCTAAATTGGTCTCCAACATGCATTCAGAGTTAATGGCTCTGCACCGTGTTATTTCGAAATCGTGTAAAATAAACCGTGTAAAAGGGGAGTTCAGTGTATAGTTATCTCGACTGCATTTATGATAATGGTGGAAATTGGGCGTGTTTGGCGAACTGTAAATTGATGAGTGTCGTTCGGGTGAGTATCTGAGGTAGCGGATCAATATTGACAATAGAAAACGGAATGCCGCCGTTGTCTTGGGTTATTAGATGCCACATGGGTATTGGGTGAGGTAGACCTTGGGGTTGTTGGAGGATAGCTACCGTTTCTTTAATAACGATGGAAAAAACTTGTATAGCAATTGTAAGTAAGTTAATTTTTTATTGTTTGATCATATTATTATAATTATGCACACTGAAAACAAATATGTACCTTAAGACCATACATTAGTTTATATTAATATCTAAATTTCATAGTTAATAAGTAAACTCAAGTATGTTATGTCTTTCGTCCAATCACATTCCCGCCCACCTGTAGAGGTTTTACCAAGCTGTCATACGGTTGTATATGCCCATACTGGCCCATAGACAACCGAGAAATGGATACCTCAGATGCAGGACATTATTAATTCGTTTCTGAGCATTGCAAATATTGTACTGAGAGTATTGTAAAACGTTATAATGTAAGATGTGTATGATATATATTCAAAATTAGTAATATGTGATAGTGCGATGAAATATAAACACTACGAAACGACAAAGCGAGTGTTTCCTTAATGTACCGATAACTTATTGTCACACACACACTCGCAAGAAGCAGCCTTCTGCCAAACAATATAATATATGCTGTATTTCTTGCCCACAACAAACGTCAGATACAGCATATATACACCAAAGGAAATCAAGTCATGTAGTTTTTCGTCTTTTTGCGTCTGACAATATATTCTCAATGGTTACGTGAAGATTGAACGTATTCCGTTCACCGTGAGTTGTCGTACAGGAAGTAAATGGCGGTATAGCGATGACATCAAAAAATGATGCGTTATTCGAGGAGCCACCATAAAGTAAGTTGTAGATTACAAAACCATTTAAATGCTTCTCTTGTTCACAGACATGTTTCAAATTTATTAGATTTAATAAGAACGTTAATTTAATATTGAAATTGACATTATTTGATAGATACGAATTGATACTTACGAGCACCTACTTGATAAACTACTATTGAAACATTCAGAAATATGTATACAATATGTTAATTGAGTCAGCATTTAATTGGTAGAATTCCATTTTATAAATGATACATAATATAAATTAGGTATATTAAATTCTACAGGATATTTTTTTTAAGTCGATAGCTATTTTGGTTGTAACACCATTATAAAACATAATAATAAAATTTAAATATTTTGTATATATTATAATACTTTCTTTTAACATTACAACAGGCCACGAAGCCCAATGGAAGCAGTGCAGTTAGTAATCAGTATGTATAAGCAAAACAAACCCAGACCAGTATATTGTGACCTCATCGGGAATCGAACCCGCGCCCCTGTGTGAAAGGCTAACCCCTTACGCACTGGACTACGAGGGCCGTCAAAACTCCTATAATAAACAGAGCGTTGGAGCGGACCCTTTTTTGAGTTGCTCCGTTCCGGGACCTAATACTTGCTCCGGCTCCGCTCCAGGGTCTGCTCCGCTCCGGGTAAAAGTTGTAATAAGTAGTTTTAAAATAATCGTCATTTTCATTATTAATTCTATTAATCAAATCGACAGCAAATCGTCTCTCATTATTTGCTTCTTACGTAAAAAAAATGAGGTTATTTATCACTCGGCAGTCTTGCCATATTTCAAATAATTCCAGTCTTGCAAAGTGTCAAAATATACTATTTTCATTGGTTTTTAGGACGTAAATTTACTAATAAAAAAAACATCCGGAGCAGTGGAGCACTACAATTTTTCAGTGCTCCGGCTCCGATCCTGCTCCGGGTAATATCCCATCGATCCTGTGCTCCGTGCTCCTGCTCCAATTATTAATATACAATATGGTTGTCTTTCTAATATACTTACCTACATATTTTCTTTGTTCTGAAGATATGAAAATGATCTCAAAGCTGTACTGCCATCTATTTCCGACAACAGTTCAAGATATTGCGGTACGGTGAACTCAATACGTACAATTTTCCGGACATGATTCCCAACAGTATTACGATGATTAAAACTAACATTCATTATTTGCCTAATTTTTCACTGGGAAATATTGGCTTCTATTGTTGAGGATGATGATTCGTGGCAATGCACGGTTGGTTCCTGTACAATAACGTCATCTTTTGTCTTCAGTTTTGAATGACACTTCATAGAGCGATTTCGCCTACATCTCCAAGTCGTCACGCCATTTATATTCCTGAAGTGGACGTATTCAAAACCCAAGTAGATCACAAGTCGGTTGCCCCTCAGTGTGCGTGAATACGCCAGTCCACCGTCTAAAAATATTAATGGTATATTACTTTGAGTATAATTCTATACAAAATAAGTATTTTTGAAATACGTGATTTATGTTGAAATTAAGTCGTGGGTCCCATGTTAGAATCCCGAGTCTGGCAAATACACATATTGTTTTCCAAAGTGTGTTTGGAGTCAATAGTATGGACCTAATAGGTTGGCGGAAACTTGTACGTATGCAGTTCGCCGTATCACACTTCACCGTGAAATGTTGTATCGGAAATATATGGCGGTATATTAAAGACCGTCCAACCTCTTTGGATCGTATAGTACCGACATAAAATTCATGCAATCATAAAACACGGTTCTTGTCGGTTTACACTTTACACCAGCAGCAAACAAATTTTGAAAATAGCCGATATACTGGATTATTTCTTAGGTTAGGTTTTCATGAATTTTCCCAAAATCAGCTATGAAAATCGAATTAATGTTCATATTGACCCTAATAAAATTGGAGACCGTATAGTATAGGGTCATCTTGTTCCGATAAGAAAGCTGACGGCGAACTATGCCACGGTGAAATGTGTTAAGTACAATTTACATGTAACCATAGGTTGGGCAAGTAGCTAACATACATATCTCATAAAAAAAATTATATGATCTTTGTATCGGAAACTGTCAAAAAAAGGGGGGGGGGGGCGTCGTAAAATAGTACTCATAGTACATTAATTACTAAATCTATTGTTGTGGCGCTAAAATCATTTAAAATATTTATGGACGTATTTATAGAAATTTAATTGAAATAAACTTTTGTGAATGTACATAAGCGTTGTAGAAATAATAAAATGCAGCTCTTTTGACAAATTTTCGATGACTTTATTGATAAAATATTGAATTATGAATTACGTAGGTAGGTACTTATTTAATATGTGACAATACAAAACTACCCTTTTTTGCTACAACTTTTGTCCACACTGGCATCAATATTAAGAAGGTTCGATTTTTCGTAAGTTAGTGGCGGGAACATCATCGATTATAGCAGGGTTTCCCAAACTTTTTCTGCAATGGAACACTTCGCAAACCCGGAAATTTTAACGGAACACAGTTTACTTTTTAGGATATTTGATAGAGCAGCTAACCGTTCTGCCAATTTTGGCAAGTGTCCTTAAACTGACAAGACTAAACTTGTCAGCCTGTCAGTTAAAAACAATATACCCCATCTTTTTCATGCGCACGGTGTGAGAAAAGATGGTCATCCGTCTGTACCTAGATCATGGCCCCACACATCCCGAAGCGGGCCCCCAGGCTAGGATCTTTGGCGGGTCCCCTATTTATCGCAAAGGTTAAAGGCAACTACAGTTGCATATTCTAAATGGTGTTCGAGGTAAAATTAAGGGTATTTTTTAGCGATTTTTTGTATTTTTAACACACACACTTGTTGATATGCACAATTATGCACATGTCGAATATCGACAATAATCAAAAATTGTAAGTATAGCAGAACCACATATTAATAAATGTTAGTACCTATGCTTGAAGTGAAACAGCGCCAGGCGCTCTTGGTGTTCCGCGGAACATAGTTTGGGAAACCCTGGATTATAGTATATACATATCAAGTAACAAGTATTATCAAATTGTGTAAGAAACATACGCATTGCCTCAAACATTACATGGTTCATCCTTCATTGAATGTTTTTACAGGCTGTATAATGGATCTGGAAATTACATATTTTCAATAAAATTAACGAAGTATTGCGAATTCTGTCACTTCTTTGGAGTGTCACGAGGGCTTGGATCCGCTAGGAACATGGTAATAGGTGTATCAGTGTTCAAAAGCACTTCAACTTTCAAGTCAATGACAATGATAATTCAACACTTTGATTATTTGCTCATCAACAGTCACGTACGCTTTGCAACCCTTCTTATGGTGCGTAGAGCATGCCCATATTTTTTTGTAATTGTGGTGGGAGTGGAAAGAATATGTATAATTATCATATTTGATCATCTGCCTACCCTTTTTCGACCGTATGTAAACAGCTGAAAAGACAAACCAATCTTATATTAGACACTCAGACTTAAATATATATTAAGTAGTAAGAAGAATATACTGATTCACTCACATTTAGGGATTGCAATACCGGTATCCCAGTATTTTTCGATACCGAAATACGGGTTATAAAAATCAGATAATACCGAAAGTGGAAACACTACGACGTATTAACATTAAAGACTTAAAAGGACTATATTTTTTTGTCGGGTTACGCGATGTCTGGTTTACGTCCGTGGCTATTCATCGTCCTTGGTAGCCAGTAATAACACGACCTATTAAAATGATTAAAGAGATTTTACATATGTATATATATATTAGATACTTTTCATTCGGTATTGCAATCCGTAAGTGGCGATAAGAGTACGTGGCAGCGTTTGTGCCAAAAGGTACTGAGATGTACTAATTTCCGATAAGCAGGGTTTGGAGCTGCAATCTGTATAAGAGTTGTTGAAATGCGGTCGCCAAAGGCTACATCTTTGACTCTACCTTGTTTTCTCATAAGTAAGATTTGGCAAGACTTAGCCGGGCTCAGTATACAATAACAGGTATTATGCAATATATTTGTGCTGTTATGCACATATCAAAAGCACCAAACAAATCTATCTGCATGAACACAGCATCCCTAATTAATGTGGGCATGATATCTGAAAACTCAACTTTTCTAAAAAGTTATACATTTGTACACTTATCCCAAAAATATAAGTTTTTAATTTTAATCGATATAATAACATCCTCCTCTGGTTAATTATGGTTGAAAATTTACTGTTTTTAGCATCAAAATTAGAACAAACAAAACTTTGTTTCAAACCCATTACTGTTGAGGTTCATCACATTATTTTACAAGGACAAGGAGAAACAGGAGAGAATACCAACATAATCAATCACTCACCGAGCGAATTAAAATATATATTCCAATTCAAGAATATACGTCATACATATTTTCAACGCAGTATTTTGAAGCTCATCGATATTGGATCGTTTGACATCGTCACCACAATACTACACATTCATGAAAAATTGACTGTACAACATAGTAGAGTAATAATTAAAATAAAAAATAATATTTAATACGAAAAAGACGATTCTGTTTATTATTCGTATTAAACAATGTGGAATAAGCATTAGGTACATATTGTGTTTTATTCTCATTAATACAATGTACTTCCACCAAAAATTTACTGTTCACAGAATAAAAAATACATAGCAGTGAACAGAGCTGTCTTTGAGGGAAGTTTTGCGTACAGTCTATGGCATAACATTTGTCGATAATGATGTACGGTACCATGTGTGAAATCACATGAATTGTATCGATTTGACAAGATCCGTGGGCTGAGAAAAACGCGAAACTGCTAGTTGGTCATGTAGATAATATTAAATAATCTTAACAGGTGGCTTGACTGTTGCTGTTCGATCAGTGCAAGGGCCGCATTTGGTGCTGGAGTCAAGAACAATCACGTTGAAATTAAGCGCCATAAGAGTGACAATGTATATTATATACTTTCACAATTTTTCCATCGATAGTGTGCAGTTTGGCTTTGCAACCTTTAGAATTATGGGTAGAGCACTGCCATCTTTTTTTAAAGCCGCTCTGAGCTTGGAAACAATATGTATAATTATTATACAATATCATATTCGTACCCCTTGTTGACTGTACGTAGTTAACTAAAAAGTGAAATAATAATAATGTTAGTTAGTAATATAATTTAAAGTATAAATCTATCTTAGGGTATCTTATTTCTGTGGTACTAGGGGAACTCCCAAAATATAAAATTCACGCCTTTTTTTTTAATAAGCTAAGTACCTACATGATCCCGATAGAAATAATAATTTTTGATACATACTATTATGTTACGACATTAGGTTAGGTACCTTCCTCTAAGCCAGCAGAGTGCTACGAAGCGGGATTTTATTTGGAGGCTGGGCGAGTTAAAAAAAAGCACAAAGCTACATTATGGTAATAAATTAATTTGAAAGGAACATTATATTTAAAATAAAATAATCTAAACTATCAAAACATAGTATGGAGAGACAGATGGACAGGATCGTTCTCCCCGCCCTAGCAAACCACGAAAAGTTAAATTTATTGCTCGAAATGCCAGTAAGAATCTCTTGATTGGACAAATAATGTCGATACGGAAGACCGTGTATAGCTTAGTCGGAGACGTCATCTTTTTTAGAAAAAACAAAACGGGTCCACCGAAATCTGAATCTGAACGAAGATTTTATTAACGGTGTCCCTCGAAAAACATTAAATTTAAATATAAAATTATTCCAATCATGATAACACATTGGTATAGGTACAAGTCTTAGCGATCAAGTTCTCGTTCGTTGCAGACAGATAGATTTATAGATAAATCAAGAAAATAATATAGATATACTGTAATAGAGAATAGTAAAGGTATAATAAGGAAAGTAATTAAAACATATTAAGGTACTGTTATTTTTGAACATTTTTTTTTCTAAAAATTATCAATACTATTACGAATCAAATGTTGTATAGTATAGGTACATATCAATATTACAAACAAATTAGAATATTTAAACATTTTCAATTTTTTTAAACATTTTTTTATATGTTGAAAGAAATTCCATACCAACTGATAAACTATCGACCGTTTTACTGATCGTTTACTGATCTAAATTTATTAGTCATACATAAAGATTTGAATGAACTTAGAAGAATACGTAAAAAATCTTGGATATCACAAATTCAAAATTATTTATATTTCAATTATGTATAATCATGCCTAAATATTTTTGTTGTTCACAGTCAAAATTATTTGAATAACATACTAATTTATTATCTACAATCTACATAAATGCCACCTTGTTGATATTTTAATACTTTCACGTCGATTTATACACTCACGAAATGTCTTGAATTTGAATCGAGCGAATTTTATAGTTTTAATTTTAATTTATTTCCGGATATACTTACATCATTTTGAAAATCGTGTTTCCTATCCGACACCATACTTTGTTACATATTTATATATTATCGTCTATCTATCACAAACTCTATAGATATAATAGACCTTATCTCTGTATCGTCTTTTTAGATTTATTCTGTAGGGTATTTCGTGATTATAAAATAAATTACCGTTTTCGCTCTTATTCCGAGCATTTTTTGGCCTCTCACAGAGTGGAAGTTAAATTTTAAAAAAAGCAGTTGTTGGTCATTTGATTAACCTATCATGCTTTTCATGCTTCGTTGATTAAATTAAATGTATATTTTTGACTGAAATAATGTAAATGGCCAAAAAATAAAACTGTTCTCGCTAAATTGAGAAATTTAATTTGCGAAAAATTAATGTCAAACTAAGAAATCATTTTTTTAGAATTTATTTATAGGTATTGGTATTACCCGAAAATATTTAAAAGATATTGTCGTTAAGTACATATCGTAAGCATCATTAGTTTTGTTCAACCCAGTACGAATCCACTGCTGGAAAAAGCCACTGCAAGCTGATTCTATTTCTCTCGGTAGGTACTAGGTATGAATCCAATGCTATATTAAAAAAACAGCGTTTGCCGGCTAGCGACACAGCTCTCCGTTGTCAACTGACTCCGTTAGCAAATAATTAATTAGATAAATTTGAATGAAGATGCTCACTTACAACCTTCACTATATTATTGTCGATAGTATGCAGATTAGCCTTACAACCTTTATTATTATGGGTAGAACATATTCATCTTTTTTTAAAGCCGAATGATGTTTGATAACAAAAAGTGTAATTGTCATACAAAATAAGGTTGGCACCCTTTTTTGATTTTACGTACTGTGCTGAAAATCAAACAATTATAAAATTAGTCATTGATTTATAGGTTGTATAAAATGAATTATTTAGTTATTATCTGTGCATTAGTCGCGATGACTGCATACTATGTGATTATTCAAAGCATATTTTAAGAAATATAATTTTAAATAACCTACTTAGACATTTCAGTGGTTACAAAAATACCAACAGAGCTATCCGTCTCTAGGTATTGAATTTACGATTCTCATGCATAGCATAGCATGCATGCAGGGAATCCAATCCCGAGCCAAAATTTTGATCCCGGGATTTCGGGATTACAATCTGACAATCCCGGGATCCCCGGACTGGTCCCGGGATTGGCATTGTTTTCCATAGTTGATATAAACATTTTATGTATGCAAATAACATTAATAAAATCGGTCAAAAATAAATGTAGTATAATTTATACTATTTAATATATTTATTGTTAATATTGTGTACGTTCAATCTTGGAAATAGATAGGTGGAGGAAATAATATTGTAATGTAAATAATAATGTGAAAGTAAAGCAGTTTTATTTATTTATCAAAAAAATTTACAAATAAAAATACAATTTCAATTAAAATAAAAAATAACATATTGTGTTTAAAAAAATTAAAGATTTAAGTAAGTAATTAAAACATTATTCCGGGCATATTGCCCGAAGTAATCTCCAGAATAGCATTTTCTGGTAGTGCGCAATGGTTTACTTTCTATAAAAAGAAGACAGCTTAGGAGTAAATGGGTGAAACGTCTAAATAAATGTTTCTTCAATAATTTATTCTATTTCTCAAATTCACTTCACGGATGTTACTTGCATCGCATATAATATGTGGAATTTTTAATTTATGTTGAACTATTTACAAATCTAAATGATTTTCATTTATACAATTTCGTAAAATCAATATTGTGTTTAGTGTTTACATAATACATTATATGAGATTGCTGTTTCTGATAGTAAAGACTTAATGAATGGGTTAGTGAGATTTAAAATATTAAAGCAAATCATGGTGCATGGCCTTTCCGCTTCATAAATCTAATTAGTCAGCCAAATATGAAATTGCTGTAAAACGTATGAGATCGTGGTGGAATTACTTTGTTAAAAGTGCGAAGCATTGTTTTTCCAATCTTTCTCATTTTTATTAATTTATGTGAAAAAATAAAATGAATTGGCAACTTACACATGGGTAATAAATCAAACTTCATTCAAACTCAGTTTATTTCTAATGTCCTGTTTGTTATTAAAAGTATTTTTTCTGTTATATTTTCGTTTTTATTTTATTTACCATAAAAATTGATAATAAATCAATCCCGAAAATTTCGGGATTATGTTTATCAATCCCGGGCTTTATAGGTATCGAAAATAGTACGGGATCCCGGGATTGGAATCCCTAGACATACTGTATACACATCTATCGAATCTTCTACTTATACATGCAAAAAAGGCTTGGTATGATGATAAACCATTGTTCTGTTGAAATTAGATACTACCATCACATGCCTGCACGTAGATCCGAGGACGTCCGTCGATGTACTCGCGTACGCTACTGTAGACTGCAATGCAGTTGAATTCCACTTGATATGTTGCTGGTGAGTAATTTGCAAGTGTGTGGCTCGATGATCTGCTGGATCCTAGTTATGCCGTTTCTGTTGGGCTGCCGAGAGCTGACATATGCATGTGGTTCGTTACTATAATATCACTTAAGAAATCTTGCTAGTTTTTGCGGGTGTAAATCCATGTAGGCGAGCTCGGAGTAAATAATAAAAAAAAAACACCCCGCGTTCTGGCTAAATTTAATGTAGTTAAACTTGTTAAATAATAACTTGAATAAAAACAACGTTTTTAAAAAGTTGCTTTTTGATATTGGCAATCAATTTAGATAGTTTGAATATCTGTCAGCGAAAACAGCCACAGAAACGTATATAGTATGCAAATGACATAAAATGCTACGTTCACATGTTTTTAAAAATCTTTATAAGTGTGTATCGGAATAATGTATTTAAAATTGGAATACGATGCTTGATGGGTGTGGTTACACCTGAAGTATCTTGGAAAAAACAAAGCGTTTATTGTTTTTGTAATGTACTTAGGTAAATTGTTCATTCTATTATATTATTTAATATTTTTCCAGTGAAGTAAAAAAAGCCGGGTTACGGTTTCAGATAACTCAAATAATAATAAACACCCTCTCATTTTAGTATATTCAAGTTCGTGGAATTCATCTATGTTCCACGAATATTATTCTGTAACTATCGGTAGCCCAATTAAACTCACAATTTTACATGAAGAGATAATTCGCTTATCCAAAGATTATTATCAAAGGTTAGATCCACCAGTATCAGTTGTCCACTGAGTGAGACATTTACATTACTAACATTTTGCATATTATCATTTAATACTTTTTATACTGTATTGAGCTTATGATGTTTGTTAAATGTTTTATGTAAATGTTAAGATGTTTTTTTAAAATGAATATAAAAAATATTAAAACTATGAATATTCGATTTAATATAGAAAACTTAATAAAACAAATTTTAATAATAAATATGACCATAAAATAATATGTAATAATGATATGGGATCCTTTAACAAATTCACATTTTATAACATTTTTTTTAATTCTACTTAAGGGGGGACATGCTCGTCGAAGGTCAAAATTGAGTTTTTATTGTATTTTCAAACCATGATCCTGGACACTCCTTAAACGTTGTAGATAATCTATATATATAATTTTAAAGCCTTATTATCCTTTATAGTTATTTTAAACATTTGATGACTGCATAAAGTATTTTTGTTACATAAAATAGTATTCTTTTAAACCTCTCGCTCTAATGTTTTAGAATATAGTCATATTTCAGTACATAACTGTGCAGTGGTGTTAAGATTTTTTACATTTATTAATTTTTAAACGCATTTATAAAACCATTAGCATAATTTATTACGAGATAATTTTTGTAAAATATTCACGATAAAAAATTATTTTGATAATCTCTGTGATCCCAAATTTTACAAGAATTAGGCATTTTATTATTCAAAAAATCGGCAAGATTAACACATTTGAAGATAATTCTAAAGATACTTATTATAAGCTATGTCTTTGACCATTCAAGTGTGATAAACATCTTATGAATAATGATTGCTTTATAATAATTATTGACCTAAGAATAAGGTAGTGTTTTTTTGAAATACGCCATTTCTTTTGTCATTCCCCAGTGATTAAGCTACAACATACGGCCGTAGCCATAAATTGACAAACTATAATTGAAGTAGGGAGTAAAATGATATTGACGCGCGTGTTTGAACATGTACCGTTTAAAAAAAAATAAAAAAAAATTCGGTTAGGTACATGTTCAAACACGCGCGTTAACATAATTTTACTTCCTACTTTAATTATAGTTTGTCATTTTATGGCTACGGCCGTATGTTGTAGCTTAACCACTGGGGAATGACAAAAGAAATGGCGTATTTCAAAAAAACACTACCTTGTTCTTAGGTCAATAATTATTATAAAGCAATCATTATTCATAAGATGTTTATCACACTTGAATGGTCAAAGACATAGCTTATAATAAATATCTTTAGAATCATCTTCAAATGTGTTAATCTTGCCGATTTTTTGAATAATAAAATGCCTAATTCTTGTCAAATTTGGGATCACAGAGATTAGCAATATAATTTTTTATCGTGAATATTTTACAAAAATTATCTCGTAATAAATTATGCTAATGGTTTTATAAATGCGTTTAAAAATTAATAAATGTAAAAAATCTTAACACCACTGCACAGTTATGTACCGAAATATGACTATATTCTAAAATATTAGAGCGAGAGGTTTAAAAGAATACTATTTTATGTAACAAAAATACTTCATGCAGTCATCAAATGTTTAAAATAACTATAAAGGATAATAAGGCTTCAAAATTCTATAAATAGATCATCTACAACGTTTAAGGAGTGTCCAGGATCATGGTTTGAAAATACAATAAAAACTCAATTTTGACCTTCGACGAGCATGTCCCCCCTTAAGTAAGTTTATCTTTGACTATATATAATAGTAGGTAATAAGTAAATAAAAAATATTTTTCTTTTATGTTTTCAGATAGGTACATATTATTTATTAATTAATACAGTTTAAATTGTAAATTATCTTAAATGTCTCAAATTGCAGGCTTCGTATTTTTCCGCTAAGTGCATGGTAGGTAGAGGATTCGCATTAAAGCATTAAACTGTAGTTTATTAAAATTTCTCTAAAGCAGAGAAAAGATTTTCAATAATTAATATTATAATATTCAATAATTAGTATTTTATACCTAATTTATCGATTTGTCTAAAAGATAAATTTGTGTATCTATAACTTGATATCCTTTTGATTTATGTAGAATCTAGTTTCGGTGTAGTCGCAATATTGAAGTTGTGTTAAAGTCTATAAAACACTTCAAAATTTACATTATTAATAAATTGTTACAAATTACTTCGTATTTTGCCGATAGGATAGTAGGCAGAGCATTTACCTTGACTTAATAATTATTTTGATAGTGGGATAATAAATAATTACAATATTATTTTAAAGAGTTGCATTTATTATTATGTACACAATTCACTGTAAACTCTTGGTGGAGGGAACATACACCATTCATTATACAATATAATCAAACATACCACATTATCGTAAGCCTGTGTCACACATAACTACAAACTCGTCCCGACTGCAACACATCGAATTCATTAATGTGATTTTGTTGCCTTTCACCAAAACACATTTTACTTAATGTACTGCCGCACAAAACATCGGTGTCATTTTTTTGGTAGAAAAACATCTGCTTGTCGCATGTAACTTAGCGAATGAGTAACATGAGTAACGTGATGAACAGAGTTAAATGTAGCTTAAGCGTATGATGTTTTTCATTAGTTTCAACTAGCGCGTAAATCAATGTCCCGACATGGTCCCACTTGTGTGCGCTGAAGAGAATTGCAACATTGCCGGCAGTTTTGCTTTATACCCAAGTCGCAGTAGAGACGGTATTTTATGTGCGACCGGGCTGGTTTAACAGTTTTGACACCGATACACCACATATACAATCAAAGGGGCGTCGCGCTAGACCAGGGAGCACAAAATTAATGGGAACTAACCTACTCTACCAGTGTGGTATAACAGAGTATGGATATGCTAAAGTTTCACCTGTACCATAATAATATGCATTACAGTTTGTCACGTAAACATAACGTGTATTGAATATTTGAGAATAGTCGGTGCACTCTGTGTCTTATAGTCTTTATAGTATAACGTAATAAAACGAACCTTACTTCAAAACTGCTACCACACCCAGTGGGGTAAATCAGTTCTAATTTATTTTATGGTCCCTAAACCAGACAGAGCGTTTTAACAATAATATTATTAATCTAGCCTAATTCCTAATAAATCGCATTTGGGTATAATCATGGTAGTCCAAGTCCAGTATAATTCGGCAACGGTTTCGGGTAGTGTGCGTGGTTATGTTCACTCGATGCTTTAATTATATTGTTGTGTATGGTTTGTATAAAGGCTTTACAACCTTTCGCATGATGTGTGGAACAGACCCATCTTTTTTTAAATCCACTCACACTTTTATAATAAAATTTATGATTTTCATACAATATTAGATCTGCCCCCCTCTGGGAACGGACGAAGGTCGCTGAAAAGTCAATAAAAATAATGAGTATAAACATAACAACCATAAACTCTTACTAACTAATATACCAAATAAAAATGTCAATCGATCTCTTTAATAGTTTATTACAATCACATCCTGTAACAAAAAATAATTATTAATGAAGATGGCAGTGATTACACAAAATTATATTAGTTGTGTTGTCAGTGTGTGTTAGAATGGTTTATAGACCCTTTGATGTTGTTACAGGGATTTTCTTATGCTTTGAATAATAATATATATCTACCCAATTTGTGAAAAATACGAATATTTTAAGATTTTCGTATAATTTAATAATAATTATTAAATTGTTAATTAAATTATTAAATTAAAAAATTAATTGTTTGATTTATTTGAACTATTTCGGGAACCCATTTTAAATATTCGAATCGAAAGCGTTATCTGCTTCAAATCAAATCGTCGCTGAGTTAAAACTTTCAATTTTACTTTTATTAATGGATATTTTCTGACGAAATTTTGATAAAATATTCTACAGATCGATATGATCGACAAAGAAAAGAAATATCCAAATATTATTTATCAGGTTCCTTGTGATTTTTGTTTGTTTTACAAATTGAAAATGTCGGTAAAAGGGATACGATCTGCGTTACAAGAAGAGATTAATGAATTAGCCCAATAGTACTTACTACATTCCCAAAAATACTTATTAAATACTACAATACAAAAGTTACAATAACAGACTTTTGCGCCGATTGCCCGAGTGACAATTGGTTCCACGGTCTACGATTGTCGTACGTTTTCATTGTCGACTGAGTCGTGCGCGAAAAGTTATTCTGTTTTAGCACCTACTCCAGGGATCGATCCGAAATAATATTTCACGAAACGGGGACAGACGATCGGCGTGAGAGTCTGACAATGTAATTTGAGTTTTAGAAAAGTGTGTGCAATCTCAATAAGACTATTTTGAAAGGGATTAGATACCGAAATGAATAATTATATCTTAAAGGGTCAAAGATCGGACACTTTATTATTGGAATAGTATATTAGAAAAATATTACATACAAAGGTTTAGTAGGTAAAAAATATATTTTTAAAAAAAACAGCTCGATATTATATATTGTGAACGTATATTTCGTAATTTACATTATTAATTCTATGACACGACATAGTTACTTCATATATTTTGACGAGTACCTAATGTGGTTACTTAGAGCTGTAATTACGTATTAATATATTACCGTCAATGATATACAAATTAGCTTTGCAACCCCTGCTATTGTGAGAATAACATATTCTTACTCTTTAATAAAATTTATATTTACACCGAAACATAATATAAACTAGATTATAAAAATATTATATTATTTGTTCTAAATATCTTCATATTGATACGATACAAATAAGAAAGTTAATTGTTTCTAGACAAATTGAAATCTTTCTTAATTTAATTAAGTCAAGAAGATATTGAATGCTAAAAATATAAATATGTCATCGCCATAGTTGAGGTTTTATTTTTGCGAACTGGATCATTTGTTAGCGCTTGTGATTTCGACATTTTTTTCGATTCTCGAGATTCAAGAACTTTCAAACTCAACAATATAGTTTGATGGTCGAGAATTTGAGACTGGTTTATTGATTTCTCGAGGCCTTGAGAATTATTTATTGAAGGTTGAAATTTTTGTGTTTTTTTTTTAAATCCGTCCAGATTCGAGAGTTCAAAGATTTTATTTAGGTATTCTATAATACATAATTCTAATAATTACGCCGAGAATTAAGAGTTTCGTTTATAGGTATTGTCCCCAGGAAATTAATAACGAATTCAACAAATTCCGATCAACTTCCAGATACTGTTTTTCTTCTTCTTTTTATTGGCAACGCTGTTTCCGAATCTCTTTTTTTATATATTCCTGGTGAGAAATTTTCATTGATGATTTTTCGAAAACTGAGCATCTCGAAATTTCTGAAAAACATTCTCAAGACACGAGAATCAACGTACTCGTACTATCTCGAGAATTCTCAAGATAATCTTGATTACAAGCTCTAATCATTCAGTGTTGACTTAATGATTCCATTACATAACATTTACAATAATTATACATACGATAATATATAATCATACATAAGATAATAAAAGCAATTCAATATTTACACGAAACAATACACATTAGACTACAAAAAAAAGAAGAAAAAGAAACATAGCTGATTAGTCTATCTATATTATAAGACTCTATATTATCAAACAATGTTAATGAATACATACACATTTATATGTATGTATTCATTTACACTTATTTTATTACATTATGAAATATATATTTTTTAATATTATTAATGACCATGTCCTTTGCCTTTTCATACAAAGTGGTTGTTGGTAATTTTTAACAATCACAAACACCCAGGCTTTGAAAAAATCACATAAATATTTTGTGTCCTTACCGGGATCGAACCCAGAGCTCCCGGATGGAAGGCCAGTGCCTTATGCACTGGAGAGCCGCTAATATAAAAAAATATATATAATATATTGACTCTGTCTACATTTTATGGGGTTATATAATGGTTATGGACATTTGATATTTGAATTATATCTCCTTCAACCGTAAACAATTTAGCTCTGCAACCTCTGTTATAATGAGTAGAACATCTCCATTTTCTTTTTAAACCCTGCTCTGTGTGAGGGGTAAATGTATAATCTCCATACTTGATTAATTCTCCATCCTTTCGAGACTTCATGAAAATTACTAGAAACAGAATATAATAATAATAATGTAACCTTTTAATAAAACAATCAAAATAACTAAATTAACTTTCCTTAAATGTTGAGTTTGGGTATGTTATTGTGATATATTATACCTATATTGTAAATATGTCAAAATCTCACATCAAGTAGTGACAAGATTACTCGTTTGACAACATAGTGAAAGTGAATATGTCATAAAAAATTAAGCTATACATTGTGGACGGACAGAGGCAACTAGTCCAGGTGTTGTGATGGAATCCGTATACATAATTAGAGAGACGCACTTCCTTTTATAATTCATCTACTTATAGAGAAGATAGTATAATATACGAAAAATATTTTGTTTTTACAGGAATTACACTTCTTAAGAGCGTACTTCAGTGAAACGGAAAATAATTTTCAGCAGTAGGTGCGACGAAATTTCTCCCTCGTCGCCTGGACTCGCCAATCGGAGACCGACGGTAGAAGTGTGCGCACGTCGATTTGTTTTGTCATGGCGTCGAATGAAAATATTCTTAAATCGTGTAAAGATGACTAAAAAACTTTACGTATGTACTTAAAAAAGAAAACATGTCAATGAATATACAATTATTATTAGTAATATAACAATAAACATAACATTAAATGGACGCATGTTGGATTTTTATGACAAATTATATTTCGTTCGGCACACGTCATTTGCATAAACCGCGCATCTCCTAGCCACGATCTTTTTAGACCATGCCTCAACTGAAGTATAGCCTTAAATAAATGAGTATCAGTTCGTTTCGATTTGTGACTGCATTACTGTTTTTTTTTATATTGAAAAGTATTAATTAGTTATTCTATTTCCTTGAGAAGGACATTTGTAGCTCATACATACATAGTGCATATCAGTGGCGAAGGGTGGAGGTAGGCTCCGCCATAAATAGTGCACATTACATTTTGTTAGTCATGCGTTTGTCAAGTATTTGTTTTTATTGAACTAAGACTAAAATTTACAAATGGTGTGGTTAGTTCTTAAAAATCAATTAAACCCTGCCTAAATTAAATCATAATAGTTTTGGTATATTTTGGGCGATAGGTACGACAAAATTGTGTACAATTTTTCATTCATACTAAGTATCTGTTTTCGTTGGCTTAAGAATACATTATTTACAGATATTGTTGGTTCATTTTTTAAATTCATTAAGCCCTGCCTAACCAAACTATAATAGATTAAAACTATTTTTCTATCTATAAAATATCGAAAGTTATGTATGATTTAATGGCATATTTTAGATATTATACAGAGAGACGAGTATTTTTTGACTATTATCTATTATGACTTGGTCTTCTCAGGGTTTAATTGAATTTTACTAACTAACTAATATCATCTGTAAGTTGTAGCCTTATTTCAATGATAAGACATACGTATGACTGTCAAAGTTTGGTATGAATTATTTATCGCAGATCTTAACAGCCTACCTCCACCCTTCACCACTGGTGCATATCTCCTATTAATCTATTTTATTGTGCACATTCTCTTCATGATCTACCCTACCTCCACTTCTTATAATAAATCCATTACAAATAATTTTATTTTTACTTTAAATTGTACCTATTCTGCTCATCTTGACTTAGCTACTCAGCAATGTATTGTGGTCGGACACTTTTTCACTATTTTTTTTTACTTACCACGCCTAACACTAACATATTTTCAACTAGACTTAATATCACTCATGACGATCGAAGTAAATCGTTGAATCTGCTAGTCTGTTGGTCTGTTGTGTAATTTAAGTGTTAAAAGTTAAAAATATGACATCTAGACAGGAGGACTTTATACATGACTAGGTCAAGTGCTATGGATGTTTAATTCTAAAATAATTAATACATATTATAATTTTAATTGAATACGTTCGACTGGAATATATTATTCTTCTTTGTCGAAACCACATGACTGACAGTAGTCGTCAGGCGGATGATGTGGATGACTTGCATTTAGCGGCGCGCAAGGAACGTCACGTCAGTGGAAAATTTGTGGCATTCTTGAATGTCTACCACATTATTATTATAACATAACATGTTCATTGATTTAAACAAAAAAATATTCGACGACAGAAATAAAAAAATAATTAATATTTAAAAAATATATATTTAATATTCAATCTTTCACATTTTACTCACACGGTTCAGCACCAGGCATGACATATGAAAGCACAGAAGTAGTTCCAAATCATGGAAACATAATAAATAATATATAAATTGTAATGGATTTAAGTTTTGTACTATTCCATTTGAGTCGTTTTTTGCGAAACTGGATTTTGGGACCCGGGATCCTTAAGTAATTTGTTATATAAGTTAGGCCTAACTGTATTTGTTGTCAGTGTGTATTCGCCTTTTGATGAGTGCATAATACATTGTGCCTGAAGATGCCGAAAGGCGAAACTCGGGACGCAAAAAACGACTCAAATGGAATAGTACAAAACTTAAAACCATTAGAATTTAAATTCAAATTCCATAAAGTACCTTCGGTCGATAGTATTAATGCAGTAATACATAGGTGAAATGCTTATTCACTAATTTATTTTTTGGATATATGGTATGTATTCAAAAAAAAATTAAATACAACTCACCAATATCAAACTGCAACCACTCAGAAATGTAATTTAAAATAACACGATTTTCAAAATAAATCACATATTAATGAAATCGAACTATGATTACCAATATATAAACTAATGATGTCATATCTACCGGAAGAAGTATGATGGTATAAGATTAGATTAACGTAGGTAGGTACTATCTATTTAAGTTTATGATTAAACAATATCACATTTACTTTCTTTTAGAAATGGTATGGGAGTGTACATTTAACATTTTAATTATATCCCCATCGACAGTATACAGACTGGCTAGACAACCTTTGTTTTTATGAGTAGAACAACGCCATCTTTTTTTCAATCCACTATTAGAATGAAAAGAATATGTATAACCCCCAACCTTAACTAGATCCATACCCTTTTGCGACTGGACGAAAATTCCTGAAAAATCAATCAATGCAATATTAATAATTGATTAAAATGATATTAATTAGATACCCTACTCATCATAAATTATAATAATTTGATATCAGTTGGTTTTAATATCTGCACACTAAAATTTGACTCGATACAAACATATTGGTAACAAGACATTAACCGCCCTGGAGGCCAATCCCCGAATGAAGCACTGCAAAACACGTCACCGAACCGCTTCAACTGAAGCACGTACAATTTTTAGTTTTACAGGAGATATTGTGTGTAGAGAGCTTCGAATGGAATGGATAAGCGAAATATAAGTGCGAGTGAGAAATCATTCAGCATGCTTATACCTCATGTCCATGCGTTAGAGTAAGATAGAAAGTAAACATGTCATGACGGAACTCTTGTCAATTTCATGGAAATTAAATAACATTTTTACCCATTTTGGTAATGACTTCATATTTAATCAGTACTTACCGGTAACGTTGCAATATTAAACCATTCATTGTTGAAGTACGTAGCCAATTAATCTTTAAACAAGCTAGTTACGTCTCCAATATAACAATATTACAACACGGAATTTCCGTTGTATTTTGCAAACAAACATGTGTGTTTCTGTATTACAAAATCACAATAAATATTAAAACACAAAATAATACTTTCAGCGGTAAAAGATAGAAAAAAATAGATTAACAGCCTTCTTCAATACTACGTACGAATTTCTTACGTTTAATAATATGTCAAACGGAGAGTTGCTAGCGCCTCTACCGCCAAAGCACGTGTACTTCAATTCCATATTGCAGTCGACACCACCGGTTGAGTTTTAATATACTTCGTTAAAGTAGGCTTGCGCTTCCGTTGCGCAACCGGTCATAGTGCTTCATTCGGGAATTGGTATCCTGGTCAATAACCTGCTCTTAAAAAAACCGGATTAACCTCACTTACGAAAATGAAATCTCAAAACTGTGTGTAGTCAGTGACGTTCGTTTGCCGATAGGTTACACAATGGCCGATCGCGAAGCAAAACCAAAGTTAGACAAACAAGTCGTGCCGAGCGGTTTCCTTCCGCATGCGTCAACTAGAATGTGTTTCATTAATTAATATAATAATATTGCATCAACGCTGTGTGACGGTACGGTAGGGCGAATACTTTACCTACCAGAGCTACAAAATGAATTTGAGACAATTTTTTAATTACATTTTAAAGTAGTTCAATTAATAAATACGTACCTATCCAACAACATTTTGTATTTAAAGTCAAAGATAAACCAACAATTAAAGAAACCTAATAAAATGTGAAAGGAAAAAAAACTTTTAAAAAGTTTTCTTCAAGGCCTTGTCCACATGGCAGGTGTCTGGCCGCAATTGAATGTGGACACCTCAATGACGTCACCTGTACCTCGACCGCACGCGACAGTCATCGAGGCGCGAGTGTTTGTGTACGGCTCTATGAGGTCACGTATACCTGGAATGCCTAATGATGGACAAGGCCTAACCTACAGAAACGACTTTTGAATAATGTATATATTTTTTTATATATACGATACTTATCTCATTATCTGTATGTCAGGATAGTAAGACGTGCTAGTAACATTTAAGAGATTATGAGTTATTGTTATTGAAACACGGTATTTGGAAACGCCGTCATGGTTACTCAAACAAATTTCGTATTAAATGTTACAAAAAAAGTTCAATTCAATTATACTCACGGCAAGACATATTATAATATGCCCCGGACTAAGAGATGTGGTAGATAGGTATATCTTAATGCCTGAAAAAAAAAGTTACTCAAACCTCTACATCTCAAAAATACGCATGGTGGAAAGACAAGGATGGGGTATTATGGTAAAAACAGAAAGCACACTGATGCTATCAACGCAATAATGTGTGTACAAATTAAGCCACGCTGACCGATGTCACTATTTAGAGTTTAAACTTTGTAAATTGGAAATTGTTCAGTGACTAAACTCTTGTCTTCATTATTATTATGGTGACAGGGATCAGGTTATTTCTTTTTAGGAAGGCAGTGATATTATATTATACGATACGCCATTAATAAAAAAAATACTACGTTATATGTATAATTGGAAACTTATATTTTAATTTATTCATACATATTCACACACGGACATTCAAATGAGTCGAGTCTACAGTTTTAGTCCCGATACACTTTACGTAGTGTATGGCAATGCTCGTTGCCTACTTTGATTATTTTATTATCGACAGTATGCAAGTATGCTTTGCAACATCTAGAACTATGTGTCGAACATATCCATCGTTTTTTAATTCCAAACTTTGCTTTAAAGCAATACGTGTAGCCTTCGAGTTTAATTAGTTCTGTACCCTTTTGCGAACGGACAAAAATAGCTGAAAAAACAAAGATAGTTACGTTAGTGATGAAAAAGTTCAAAATTAAATAACTTTATCATATGTATCGTCACTGTACAGGCCAAGTGTTGCAACCGTCATGTCATATTATATCAAATTGTTCAGGAAGTGAAAAAAACTGTGGGCATTGGATTTACTTATTATTTTATATAATATTTATTTATTATTTTATATATACTTATTATTTTATTACGAATTGAGTGGCTTACTCTATACCTACCCTGTGGCTTACGTTGAAAAGCGTTATAGCATTTGGCTAGAATATTTTTTTCAAGTTAAAAATGGCTTAATACATAGTTTTGAATTATTTTGATATGAAATATTTTTTTGGGATTTACGATAGTTGGCCAATTCGTGTAAGAGTATGCAATATGTCCATTACCATCACAATGTCACTTTGGTGAAAAGTGAGGGTTACGGCAATTGGCCTGTACAGTGATGATATAATAATATAATATGTGGCGACATCTGTTGGAAAACCAATTACACATAGGTATATAATCGTCATGACCGGGACATGATCATTCATCAAAATTGGCGGCAATGTTGCAAATCTCTTCCACGCACACAGGCGGGATCACACCGGGACAGCGCTAACTGAAACGAATGACTGACCACGAAAAGCAGCGCATACTGCGATGCGATAAGCAGGTGTTTATTTCTACCAAAAGTGTCGCACCGTCACTATGACATGTGGGAGCATATTAAGTTTCATGTGTTGTATGAATGACAATAAAATCATATCGACAAATTCAACGTGTTGCAGTTAAGACGAGTTTGTGCGTGCAACCGTGCTAACACACAATGTTTACAATGCTACAATGTTTTTAACAAATTGTTAAACAGACAATCGTTAATAATTATTACTTTATAAATTGATAAAATTAAGTAAAAATACATTATTGCATAATATATACTTGTTTGTACTCACTGTGGGAATCATTTACGCTATTCTATGAAAATGATTATAATAAAACACAACATCCACAAAAAACCCACGACAAATTTAATAGATAAGTAATTACATAGTACAATAATAAAAAAGTAGAACAATGGCAAATACTTAATTAAATTAATATATAAATAATATATTTTTTCACATATTTCACACTTTTTTATAATAAATAATTGGAGTCGAGCAGTGGTCGCACATTGAAAATTGAAGAACTGAATTATAGTCAAAAATCAAAACTGGACGCAATGTTGCAACTCTCTTCCATTCGCACAGGCGAAAAATATCCTAAGTCAGCCATATTTACGAGACGTACATTTGAATTATGTTTCATCTACAGTATTTCACTGATGCAATTTACTAAACGTAACGTTTACTTTTTTATAAAAGATATTTCACTACAAAAAAACAATAAGCACTAACAAAAAAGTAACGCCGAACTTGGGCTAAAAAATTTTACGGTTTCGTTGGTTGGACTTCTTGTCCGGTAGGCCACCCGAAGTTTTCATACTATGCGCAGAATAATATAGCCGATGTACAAAGGAAGGTATTAGTAGGCTTTGTCGTGAAAGTATTACCCGTTTCATATTATGATGAAGTAGAGTGTAGACAGTCGTCCGATTTCAAGAACAAACACCATTAAAATGTATATGTTTGTAGAAGATTCGATATACTTGTATACAGTATATCTATATATAATATGTGAATCTTAAATTAAATACCTACTAAGAGATGGACGGCTCTGTTGCTTAGACAGCATGTAATTATATCTCTGTTGATCGTTTTTATCTTTATTGAAATTTATATTTTTAATACTTTGGACGCGGAAGACGCACACGGTGCGTAATGACCAGGCGGCCGATCGATGTAATTAACGTGCATTTTAAAGGGGGCAATTAAAATCTCATTATCTATTCAGCAGCGAAAGCGTTAATAAGGTAGGCTTTAACTTTAAATAATCGTCTAGTATGGAGTCTCCACCACTGTTTATACCTACCTATTGATTTGTCTATTTTCTATTTCACATTTAAGGCCTGGTAACGAGGGCTTAGTGCTGATCATAAGTAATCACTACTCGCACTAATACCGCTACGTGTGAACAGGCCGAAATTGTAATAAGCATTAGTATTCGGCCTGTTACCATGTGCCGGTATTAGTGCAAGTAGCGAGTACTAATGATTAGTCCCAAGAATGTGTAATGAAGCCCTAAGGCATAGTACGTTAAATATAATATAAGACAATTTCATAAGTGAGTTTTATGTATGTTTAGAAATTGGATGGGAGTGTACATTTGATACTTTAATTATCTTATCGTCGATTGTAAACAAAACGGCTTTGCAGCCTCTAGGGTTATGTGTAGAACACATCCATCGTTTCTTCAATCCTCTTTTAGAATGACAGCAGAATGTATAATTTTTATACTTTATTAGATCTGCACCTCTTTGTGAGCGGACGAATACAGCTGAAAAATCAATTGTATACATTATTGGATGGATATAATAATGTAAACACATTTCCAAAACATAGTACTTAATATACAAGCCAAAAGTCATTCCTTTTGGGATCAATATACCTACTCATTGTCCGACAACAATAAATACCAGAAAGTCGCTGTAATCGCATGTAGAAGACTTCTGGTACCTATCATGGCGGCAACGCATGTTAGAGGCGTGTCAAATAATGTATCGGCTCTCCTTTTAGATACTACTCCTTTTCTTCTTTGCAATAAACCAAAATTTTACTAATAATAATTCCAACATCACTCCTGATCGTTTTAAGCATGTTTTATCATAAAAAGCTTCAAATTACGTAAATTGACAGACCCGTACATTACGGAAGAATAAATTGAAAAGGTAAATTTGGGGGCATTCCTCATTTGAAAACGGAAGTGTGAGTAGTTGCACTGGAGGAGACAAGCCGGTATTTAGATATGTATTAATACCGGAATACTAGTTTAAAAAAATACCGGTATTGTAATTCCTAGCGTCGAATAAATACATTAACATAAAACATTTACCAACAAGTATCCTACATAATTGTATAAAAATAAGTTTTTTTGAACATAGTTTTTATTTTCGTTATTTTATTTATAATTGAACAAAAACTGTGACATACCTACATGTAAAATGGTTATATTTAATATAAAAGTAATTTTACACGATGTCAGATTCACAACTTGTTAGAAATTGGATGGCAATGTACATTTGATAGTTTATATATCATCGTCGACTGTGCGCAGAGTAAAGTGTACGTCCTGAATCGCAGCGTTCGGCGCAGCGTTGAGCGTTTTGCGCAACTCTAACGTATAACCGTGTGTGAAAATGATCGTTGACAATGTCTTTTTTTGGTTACACATTTATACAGTTACACGTTTGAGTTGCGCACAACGCTCAACGCTCAACGCTGCGCCGAACGCGGGCACTGAGGCCCCACACTAGTGTAGGTACCTAACACTAACTTATACCTTTTGTTATTATGCGTAGAGCATACCCATCGTTTCTCCGCTCCCTTTTTATATTGAACACAGAATGTATAATTGTCAAACTGTATTAGATCATGACCTTTTTTCGAACGGACATAAAGAGCTGTAAATAAATTTTGTCTTATATTAGATGAGAGCATAGGAATACATCCGTGTCCGGAAACTTGTACATAATATACAGTTTGTCATACTTCACCGTGAAATTTTGTACCTATCGGAAATATATCGCCGTATATTAAAGACCGTCCAACCTCTTTGGGTCGTATATTACTGACATAAGATTCATGTCTAAATAAAACACGGTTCTTGTTGGTTTGCACTTTACAGGAATACAGCAGCAAACAAATTATGAAAATAGCCGATACATTGAATTATTTTTAGGCTAGGTTAGGTTAAGTTTTCATTCATTCATTCATGAATTTTGCCAAAATCAGCTATGAATATTGAATTATTGAATCTAATAAAATTGGAGACCGCATAGTATACGGTCATTTCTTTCCGATAAGAAAGCTCACGGTGAACTGTTCCACGGTGAAATGTTTTACGTACAATTTACATGTTACCTCATCAACACATTTTCAAAATCGGTGAGCGTTGGTAGTGATGAGCTGTAAGCCCAACTACAACCGCAGTGTTTAACGCAACAAGGCTGTGTGCAAACGTTATATTTATAAAACAGACTACCTACATGAAGTGCATAGCGTATGTCAAACACATATTATGGATGTGGAGGGTGGTGGAATTTCTTCATTTAAATAGACTGTGCAAAAATAGCAAAAATGAAACAGAATGTCAAAGAATCCTTGTAAAATGTATATTGTACCGGTACTTATTATTTCACATATTGACTTACATAACATTTAAAAAATAATTGTATTGGCAGTCAGCTTCAAGTATTTCTGCAAACGGGTGGATGGCAATGTTCATTTACTATCTTAATTATTTGATCATCCATTGTGTGCAGAACAGCTCTGCAGCCTTTATGGTTATGCGTGGAACATACCCATCGTTTTTTCGATTCAGTTTTAGATTGAAAACAAAATGTAAAATTGTCCAACTTTATTAGATCTGCACCCCTTTGCGAGCGGACGTACACAGCTGAAAAATCAATTTTACAATAATTACAAGATAAAAAGAACTTTTTATATACAACGTTTTTAAATTTTCTGTTGAATCATATAAACGTGACTTGACTAGCTTAAACGATCAAAAAAATGTACTTGATAGAAATAATACTGAAATGTCATTTTGACATATTCTATATTTCATATTGATTTCCATAGTAACGCACGTATATATTAATAATTTAGTTGCCAGGACCCCAGACCAATAGCAACCAATAATAGTGGATTGGATTACGGATTTCTTCCGAAATAACTTTTCATACAAAACAGAATTAACTGAAAATGAATTCAATTCTACTTAAATATGGCTAAACGTATTAAAAAATGCATTGGCATCGTGTTCTGATATATATACTAAAAGTTTCTAATGTCTAGCTAGTCGGGAAGATAGTTAAAAATCGATTGCAAGATTTGTACTGGATAAACAACCATCGGACAAATAAGAATACGACCTAATAAAATCGTTGTAAAAAGTGGCAGATGATTGGCAGGCGTTTCTAATATTATAATTACAAATATTATCGTAGAATGTACGTTAAAGTAAATGAAACTCATGTGCAATTTCATATAATACCCATGTAGTGATCTATCCTTTTTGAGGTTGGGAGCTACTTTTTATTTACTTATTTAAAAAAGACACGTTGAGCACATAACAAATTATTAAATCAAGACCTTCACAACATGACATTTGGAATAAAAAGTACAAATAATTCAACTTGAGAAAAAACAAGGTAGAGAAAAAAAACAAAGCAAAAAAATAATTTTATAGAAAAGAAATAATAAAAAACAACAATAATTAAAAAAAAAAAGAATTTTAAAAACAGAATGCATAATGCATCGCTAAAAATGTCTACATCTCTAGGGAGTGAATTGACCAGCCGCACAGCCCTCGCTATTGGTGCCTGGTGAGCCTGACATGAGGAAACAGCTTATAAGATTTTTCGTTGTTGCTTTTTTATTTCTTCAAAGTTAAAAAGCGAAATATTGTTAACTATCTGCAAAAATAAAATTTTTTTTTTACTTTCGTATTTTTTAACATGCAAGGAAAAATTAAAACAATCTTCATACTTACAGTTTTTCAAGAATTCAAATATGTTTTATTGATATCTATAATAAGTGAAATAGTTGACACCACAGAAAAGAAATTGGTAATCTCCAAATAATTGGGTTTATAATTACTTGTTACAAGCTTACTGTTTTCGAGCTTAAATATTGGGACCATACCTAAATAAGATTTCATATAAATAAAAAGGATTTCAAGTTATACACATTTATGTTATTAACGCTAAAAAATTGAAAACTTAATAACCTAAATTTTAATAATAAATATAACCATAAAAATAATGTAATAATAACGTAACCTATCTACCAAATATGTGATAAATTCACATTTTTTTACAATTGTAAGTTTATCATTGATTTAAAAAAAAAAATCTTTTTAATGTTTTCACATAAGTACATATTTATTATAAATTATCAAAAAAACATCAAATTGCAAGCTTCGTATTTTTCCGCTAGGTTCTCTGTTGGAATATGTACCTTTTGTATGATAAACAATCTTATAGTACATAATTAGGGTGGCCAAAATAAAAACACCATGTCGAACATGTTTGAAAATGTATATTGTATTGGTATATTATTTTACATAAATATGCATGGATACCTACGTCATAAAATATAAAAATAATTTTACACGCTGTCAGATGAACGTCTTTCTTTGAATGGGTGGATGGCAATGTACATTTGTTATTTTAATTATGTGATCATCGATTGTATGCAGAACAGCTCTGCAGCCTTTGTGGCCGAAAACGGAATGTATGGTTCTCATACAATATTAGAAATGCACCCCTTAGCGAGCGGACGTACACAACTGAAAAATCAATTTTACATAATATTAAAATAAACACATTTACCAAGGAAGATGGAAGAACGTAAATATTAACAGAAAATATACTTTTATATAAATAAAACTCGTTTACAGCTACATTTAACTAGATATAAATACACAATGGCGTAAAAATTACATGATTATGAAAAAACATGTTTTAATTTTATTTATTTGACACGGGATTTATTTTTGCGACGGAGCACATACTTTGATAAACACGTAAAAAAGGTTTACATTATCTGCACTATGTAAGCATGTCTTTCAATAAATTTATATTATAGGTGTCCAGATAACGCGTGTCTCGCCGCGATACGCCGCGAGTGCATGTGGACGGCTCAATAAAGTGACCTGTACCCCGACCGCGCGCGAGTGCGTGTGGACGGCTCAATGAGGTCACAATTACCTGGAATACGCGCGAGTCAAATCGCGCGTCTGGACAAGGCCCAAGTGTCAAAAATAAAACAATTTCGAACAATATTTAAAACTGTATATTGTGTTTATTATTCTACATAGATGTATACATACATACATATAAATATATTTTAAGACGCGGTCAGATTCACATATTTTTAGAAATTGGATGGCAATGTACATTTGCTTTTTTCATTATTTGATCATCGACTGTGTGCAGAACAGCTTTACACCCTTTATGGTTATGCGTAGAACATACCCATCGTTTTTTGAATCCATTTTTAGATTTTAAGCAGTATGTGTAATTCATATACTTTATTAAATCTGCACCTCTTTTCGAGCGGACGTAAACAACTGAAAAATCAGTAATTGTATTAGAATAAGGTCATAAATTAAATACCTGCATTTACAAAATCTGGCAGAAGATGGGCAGGTTTTAGATGAGAATCAGATCAACTAGATAAAACAGGTAACCATTGTATTATTTCAATACAGGAATAATGATAGCCATTCTATATATTTAAACCCAATGCTTACGGGCCGCACAAAATTGTGTTTTTGCTAATTACTTTTCAAATGCAAATTAACACGTTTATTACAAAATTAATTAAAAGGGCCCGTAAGCATTGAGTTAAGTATGACATAAATGACGCAATTCAAAAATTGCGCTCAATGCACGCAACGAGTAAATATTGAAAATGTATTCAATGTTTAATCGCCCATTAAAATGATAATAAAGGACGTGAAAAGCATTTGTCAGTTGGGTATTATCAAAAAGATTCATTTTATAATTAACTCCTGTTGATAATAATGATGATGTTTTAAAAATTCAAACATTTATAATTTCTGTTATTTTTTAAATACTAAGTAAATAAATAAATACTAATACGTTTTGAAAAGCTTAGTATGAATTGTGTAACAAAATATTGATAAACCTGCTCGTATGTGTGACGATCTTATTAATTTCTTAACTTTAAAACTTTTTGATGGTTTTATTACTATTAATTAGGTATATTTAAAAAAAATGTAAAGTATTGAAAATATTACAAAACAATGAAAGACAGTGATTTATAATTATAAAAAGGTTTTATTTTTTCATTACAAAATAAGCACAACTGAGTAACTATACCTAAAGTGTTTTTCTTTAATGGTGGGAATTAATCGTATATCCCGTTAGTCAAAATTCCCACCATCAAAAAATATTTGAACATTTCGAAATAAAAATAAAATAAGCACAAAGAAGGAATAATATATAAAAGGACTTATTAGATATAACATTGTAAGCAAAAAGTCACTTACCGAAACGAATGTTTGTGTCTGGTTCATGATGAGAGCATAATATATAAATAATAATATGGTGGGAATAAGTCGCACATCGCGTCAGTCAAAATTTACATCAACAAAAAATATTCAAACATTTTACAAAATAGTTTTCACATAAAGTTAATAATACCAAACAAAAGTAACGTATTAATTAATTTTTTTTAATATAAGAAACCTTAGTTTTGGTCACTAGTCACATAGAAATAGGAAGAAATTCACAAAGCAAAATAATATTTCATCAAGGAAAATAATCTACAGTTGTTGCTAATGTCACTAAGGTCGGCTATTTATAGTCACGACATATTTCAGATCTGTCATATAAAAGAAATAACTGTAGAAATTGTAAAGTTAACGGTAAAAATGACGTTATAATATTTGTCAAGACTATGTATAGCAATTACCTTTCATCAAATTGATCATTTCCCTTTGAATGAGATTGTTCATGGATTGTCTTATAAAAATTATGGTATTATATCCGGTAATTTAAATGTACACTACTGTTAAGTAATATACCTAGTCATGTGAAAATATTCTTTTCATTATTTTAACCGCAAAGAAGGCCAAATATACTTTGAGTGCTACAATAAACTATTGACAAGTGAGAACTATTCCTTTCCTTAGTGATAATCTACCATTTGACAGTGTTGTAGATCATTTGTAAAAACCATCCATTTCCGATGTGACTTTCATACTTTTCAATGTTGTCGTCACTTGTAAAACCAGTATATTTTAATTGTGCGACTATATATCTACATCATAGATGTATATCTACATATTCTAATGGCCAATGGAAATCGTTTATAAATAATATTGAATTTTGGTTTTTGTAATTAGGCACATATGGCGAGTTAATTATTAGTAAACAGATGGCGTAAAAACATGTTTAATTTTTGTTTTAATTTTATTTATCTGTCGGTGGAGTTTTTTTTATAAATCTGTACATACTTCAATAGACATGTAAAAAAAAGGTTTGCCATTCTTGCACCAGGTGCATATGAAATGTGTTTGAAATTATATTATAAAGTTGGTACCTACCTAATTATTATGTCAAAAATTAAAAAAAATGACAAACTATAGACCATCATAAATCGTCAGATGTTTAGAAACAAGCTCATCACAGTATAAAAGGTATTGAATGATATTATGTCAAATGCTGGCATGTAGCTCCCTCACTCAGCTGACAACTTATACTGGTGGATATATACTTACTGTTTTATATATACCTATAGGCAATATTTAGATAACATATTATTATAAACATAATTTTACACGCAGATTTACGTATTTTTGGAAATTGGATGGCAATGAACATTTCGTACTGTAATTATTTGATCATCGACTGTGTGCAGAACAGCTTTACACCCTTTAGTGCCATGCGTATAACATATCCAACGGTTTTTCAATCCATATTTAGCTTGAAAACAGAAGGTGAATTTGTCAAACTCTATTAGATCTGCACCTCTTTTCGAGCGGACGTAAACAGCTGAAAAACAATAATTATACATTGGATTAGTTAAAATTGATTAGTGCCTACATATGATAGTAACACATTTATAAAGACGGGCAGAAGATGGGCAGGCCGTTTGTACCTATTGTCGAATAATATTCTAATATTAACTAATGAAACTAATTGCCCGCTGCATTTAACTGAATAGAAATACGTATCGTGGACATTATAATTTAGCAAATAATATTGATTTATAGTTTTTTTTAATTAGACGCATATGGCAGGAGAGCTAACTATAAAACATTGCGTAAAAACATGTATTAATTATTTTAGTTTTTTTTTATGTTGAGCACATACTTCGACAGGCATAAAAAAGAAACTTCGCGCTATTCCTGCACTAAGGCTTTGTCTAGATGGCGCAATTTGACTTGCGCGCATTCCAGGTACACGTGACTCATTGAGTTGTCCGCATCCACACACCACGTGTTTAAAATTATATTATAAAGTACACAATAAAAGTGTCAAAATTTAAAAAAAATGCCAAACAATATTTGAAAATTTATATTCTATAGGTACCTACGAATTATTTTACACATAGAAAATATATAATACACACAATATATATAATTTTAACACGCAGTCAGATTCACGTATTTTTTTAGAAATTAGATGGCAATGAACATCTGGTATTTTAATTATTTGATCATAGACTGTACATACATAAAATATATAATATACATAATATAGATAATTTTAACAAGCAGCCAGATTCATGTTTTTTTAGAAATTGGATGGGAATGAACATTTCTTATTTTAATTATTTGATCATCGACTGTGTGCAGAGCAGCTTTACATCCTTTATAGTTATGCGTAGAACATACCCATCGTTTTTTCAATCCATTGTTTAATTTTAAACAGTATGTATAATTCTTATAATTAATTAGATCTGCACCCTTTTGCGAGCGGACGTACACAGCTGAAAAATCAATTGTACATTATACTTATTAGACGAACTAAAATTAAATACATTTATTTACAAAAACGGGCAGAAGATGGGCAGGCATTAATATTATCAAATGATGAACTATAAATATGTTACTAATAAAATTACATACTTACATAATAAAGGTGTGAAACGTATATTGTATTGGTACTTACTTAATACATTACAAATAAGCATACATATATAAAAATAATTTTACACGTAGGTACTCAAAATTAGGGATTGCAATAATTTATTTATTTATTTATTTGAAAAAGACACGTTGAGTACATAACAAATTATTAATTCAGGATGTTCACAACATGACATTTAGAATAAAAATTACAAGTAATCAGTTAGAGAAAAAACAAGGTGGAGAAAAAAAAGAATGCAAAAATAGTTTTATTCAAAAGAAATAAAATAAAAGAAAGAACAATAATTCAAAAAATACAAATTAAACAATAAAATAGAATTTAAAAAAAAGAATATGTAATGGATCGCCAAAAACATCTACATCTCTAGGGAGTGCATTGACCAGCCGCACAGCCCTCGCTATTGGTGCCTGGTGAGCCTGGCATGAGGAAACAGCTTTCTCCCAAAATAGGTCATGGCTGCGACCACGCATGTAATTGACGGGTGCGTAAAAAATCAAATTTTCTAGAATATCGGGATTGAAAATGATACCACGTGAGAGCAGGGAAAAATGCTTTAAGAGCAGAAGTGACCTACGAGCTTCAAGAGAATGAAAGGCGAGTATGCCTTGAATAAAGTTAGCCGGAAAAGACTCGTTTGAGAAGGTGTCAAAAGGAAAATAATTATAAACTTTAAAATTGAGATGACGAAGAAATTTTTTCTGAACACGCTCTAAAACAAGCTTATAGGAAACCTCATAAGTACTCCATATGATGGAGCCATACTCAAGAATACTCCGTACTAACGACACATAGAGTGTACGTAAAACAGTTGGATTCTTGAATGACTTGACTTGTCTCATGACGAATCCTAGAAGCTTGCTCGCACGCAATGCCGTAGAAGTTGATGTGCGAGCGAAATGATAAAGTGAGTCAAACAATATGCCAAGATATTTAATTTCTGATTGACGCTTCAGTAATCTATTTGACATATTATAGTTGAATATAATTGGAGATCTTGAGTTCGAAAAGCTAATACACACACATTTATCAGTATTAAATTCAAATTAATTTTTTTTCGCCCAAATTTCAATCGAATTGACATTATTTTGTAATATGTGACAATCTAATTCACTGTGAATCGAAGCATATAATTTTAAATCGTCTGCAAAGAGTAAAAACTGGATTCCATTTTTAACATTGACAATGGCATTAATGAATATAAGAAACATAATTGGGCCAAGATTTGATCCTTGGGGAACACCTGAATAACTTTGAAAGACGTCAGATCTACACCTTGCATACTCCACATATTGACAGCGATGCGAAAAGTAAGATTTGAAAAAGTTGATAAAATTTATAGATCCACCTACTGCACTTAATTTGTTATCATGATCTCATGATCTCTTATCATCATCATATCATGATCTACCCGATCAAAAGCCTTTGACATATCTGTATAAATTGCGTCCACTTGACAATTTACGTTCAGCGAATGAGATATGTACTCAGTATACGTCATAAGGTTTGTAAGTGTTGACAGAGCTGATCGAAATCCATGCTGAGCGTCAGTCAGTTGACCGTATACATGTTAAATATACCTATGCAAAACAGACTCAAATAATTTAGCTGATGCAGATAGAACAGCCACCCGGCGAAAATTTATTATTTCAGAGCGCGAGCCTTTCTTGTGCACCGGACGAATACGGGTTAGGTTCCAACAATCTGGGAAGACAGAAGTACTTAGGCTGAGATTAAATGAATATATTAGGGGGTCAGTTAACAACTTATGACAGTCCTTTAAAATCCAAGGGGGGATACCATCAGGACCTACTGAGGATTTTGGATATAGTCGAGAGAAAGCATACACCATGTCAGTTTCATCCAGAAGACCAATATCTAGTACTGGCCAGGAAGATGAAATACTATCCGGGTGAGGTGTGGGCAATATCGAAGGAGCTTTAGAATAGACAGACATAAAATATAGAGCGAAACCGTTAGCAATGGACTGGGAGCCACTCAAAACATTCCCTTCCAGAGACATAGATGATAATTGTGCAGAAGAGTCGCGCGTACTTCTAACGTAATTCCAAAATGATTTAGGATCTGACGTTAACTTCCCCCCGATACCATCAATGTATGACTTATGCGCAGCACCGATGGAACGATGCACACTCCTGCGCAGATTAGAAAATAGAATATAATCGCTGAGACACGTCGTTTTCTTCCATTTTTTGTGATGCAAGTGCTTTAGTCGTATGTTTTTAATTAAATCAAAATTAAACCATCTTGGATAGCTGCGCGAAGAGTCCGATGATTTTTTTTATAAAGAATGACTTGTCAAATACATTATAATATTATACACTGGTAAAATACCTTCACTGCAGCATTGACGTCACTAATCGAATATAATGAACACATCGATGCCGGTATTCGTCAAAAAGACATTTTTTCACTAAATGCCAGCAAGTTTACCACAGATGAAATATAAATGCCGTAAAATCTAGAGCATTTTAGTTCTTTTTCCCAAAAAAATCATCCAAAACTACAGTCAGTGCTATTTCACCAAAAAAAAAAATGTTTTTTGGTTTAATTTTTTTAGGACTGTTTTTTTAACCAGTATATCGGTATTTATAAACACCGATATTATAATCCCTAGTCAGGATTTACGTTTTTCTTGAAATTGGGTGGCAATGAACATTTTTTATTTTAATTATTTGATCATCGATTGTGTGCAGAACAGCTTTACACTTTTTATGATTATGCGTAGAACATACCCAACGTTTTTTCATTCCATATTCAGAATGAAAACAGAACGTAAATTCGTCAAACTTTATTAGATCTGCACCTCTTATCGAGCGGACGTAAACAGCTGAAAAATCAATAATTATACATTGGATTAGAAGGATATAAATTGAACACATTTTATAAAAACAAGCGGAAGATGGGCAGGCCGTTAATATTGTCGAATGATATTGTACTTTTAACTTAATGAAACTAATCGCCCTCTGCATTTAACTCATAAAAATACGTATCGTGGACATCATAATTTACAAATAATATTAAATTAGTTTTTTTTAATTATACGGATATGGCAGATGAAAAAACAGTAAAAAATGCGTAAAACATGTATTAGGTATTTTAGTTTTATTTCATATATCGGCACGCAAGTTTTTTTTATATTGAGCACATACTTTTGACAGGCATGTAAAAGAAGCTTCGCGCTATATCTGCAACTAAGGCTTTTTTGTCTAGATGGCGCAATTTGACTAGCGCACATTTTAGGTACATGTGACCTCATTGAGTTGTCCGCATCCACTCGCGTCGAATCCTGACAAGCTCTAAGTAACATGACGTGTTTAATATTATATTATAAAGTACATACTTAGTTAAAGTGTCAAAAATAAAAATAAATATGCCAAACAATATTTGAAAATGTATATTATATAGGTACCTACGAATTATTTTACACATAGACATGAAATATAAAAAAATATATATAATATACCTACATAATACTTATAAGCCAACGTACGTTCTTGCTCGATCGAGCATGTTGACTTGGAAGCATGCTCGTCGTTGCGGCCACACAGTCCAGCAACTCGACACAAGACGCGGTGAGGCCACCGTCGCACCGCCTGACCGCCATGACTTCGACCACGAGTGAGAGAGAGGCCGCACGAGCCTTGCCGGTGCGTCCTCACTCCCTCACTCAAATTACATCGAGCAAGAATTACGGACCTTCAATCTTTTTCGGACATCGCAATTTGTTCGATGTCGAACAAAAAACCATCGAGCAAGAACGTGCGTGTGTACTTAGATAATTTTAACACGCAGTCAGATTCACGTATTTTTAGAAATTGGATGGCAATGAACATCTGTTATTTTAATTATTTGATCATAGACTGTGTGTAGAACAGCTTTACAGCCTTTATTGTTGTGTATAGAACATACCCATCGTTTTTTCAATCCATTTTTAAATTTTAAACAGTATGTATAATTGTCATAATTAATTAGATCTGCACCCTTTCGCGAGCGGACGTACACAGCTGAAAAATTAATTGTACAATTATACTTATTAGACGAACTAATATTAAATACATTTATTTACAAAAACGGGCAGAAGATGGGCAGGCATTAATATTATCAAATGATGAACTATAACTATGTTACTAATAATATTGAACTACTTAATAAAGGTGTCAAAAATAAAACAATACGTCGAGCAATATTTGAAAACGTATATTGTATTGGTACCTACTTAATACTTTACAAATAAGCATACAAACATATAAAAATAATTTTACACGTACTCATAAGCAACATCTTCTTGGCTACGTGTTAAAACTGTGAATTAACATGCTCCGCCCATTTTAAGCGCACCTCTATTATAAACTAACAAGCTCCTCCCATTTAGTATACAACAGCGCCTAGAAGGATTTACGTATTTCTTGAAATTGGGTGGCAATGTTTATTTGATACTTTAACTATTTCATCGCCGACTGTGTGCAGAGCAGCTCTGCACCCTTTGCTACGCGCATGCGTAGAACATACCCATCGTTTCTTCGGTCCATGTTTAGATTGAAAACAGAACGTAAATTTGTCAAACTTTATTAGATCTGCACCTTTTTGCGAGCGGACGTAAACAGCTGAAAAAACATTATTATTAGCACATACGCCACATACATATAAATACATTTACAAAGATCCCTGGACATTGGCAGTGACAAGCTTTGAATTCGCATTGAGCCATACGTGTTTGACGCAGCGACGCTGTGTGGGTAATTGTTACATGCAAACCCAATGACATTAATATGGACGAATCATCTGGAAGAAAACATGAGACTCACTTTTTTGTCGGGTCTGCCGAATGGTATAAACTGTTCTAACGCCATTTACAATAAAGGTGATATTGCTATAAATTCCCGATGCTTTTTGTCGGTCTGCCTAATGGTTCGGTTCGAACGGGTTCGCTCAAATGAACATTGACACTAGAAACACTGTTCTAACGCCATTACAATAAAGGTGATATTGCTATAAATTCCCGATGCGTGATATCGCATAATGGAAATTGCGTGACGTCTACCTATATATGTGCGAATGTCGCTATGCACGAATTTCCTTGCTAGCTACTGTACTGAGTGCGTTGTCCATTAATAATGTCATTGTGCAAACCACATAACAATTTAAAAATATACTTACTTAATCTGGTGGTACAGACTATTCAGGTCTATACTCGACTGCATAACCGTCCTCCGGTAATCTCTATCCCAAGCTCTCTCTCAAGTCAGTCTCTCTGCGTCCTTCTTGATGTTATCCACCCAGTTTCTCTGGGGGTGGCCCAGGGACCGATTACCTACAGGAGTTCCTTCATAAGCTTCATGAACAGATCTAGATCCATTGCATCTAATAAGGTGACCGGTCCACATGAGTCTTTGCGCCCTCAAGAAATTGACCCTATTGGGTTGTTAATTTTCGAAGAGCTCAGCGTTCGTACTGTTATGTCCCTCAGGTGAGTAGTTAAAGGAAACAGGTGGCTTGGACTGGCAGGTACCTGGTGTGGCTTGATAGTGTTAACCTTCCTTATGTCTACTTACCAAAGATTGGACACTCTGTGGAACTCCTGATATAATACTCACAGTTGCTTACGTTTAAAGACCGTCGTCTGTGAAGGTAACGTCAGGTGTTTTACCTTCGAGGATGTAATTAACGTTGAAAGGTGATGTGTGACCGAAAAAATTAGAACATCTTTAATAAAGTAGGAAAATGCTGTTGTTTATTTCGACGTAAAATATAAATACAAAATTGAATTAAAGTAATTGCGTACAGTACCTACAACTGACTTATAGATAATGGAGACGGAGTACAGGGTGTTTGGTTTTTTTATAGTCTCTTATCTTCATTGGCTTCTTGCTTTACAGTTCAAAGGTTGGATAATATCTATATATTGTGGAGTGTGACTATGTGTTATTTTACACGTACTTGTACCGCTATCACAATCAGTTCTTTGACTGGGGCAATGTTCGGAAATATCCAAATATTATACCGCGATAGGGTGTGCTTACATGTGCTCCCTTGCAAGTATAACGATATCTTAATTGGTTTGTTGACATCCTAAAAATGAAGCTCTTGACACTATCGGATGTTTTACTTTATCAAATAAAGATTGTTCACCCCCAAACATATAGTACAAAGTTTAAAGAGATGGAAGTGATTGTAAGGGAATGCTTACATGTGTTTTATAATGTTATTTTAATTAGTTCATTGATTCCAAATATGAACCCAAAAGGTTGAGAGGATCTACGACGTCATATCTTGACAATGGTAAGTAAGTATGTATTAATTTATATCACGATGTTGTTTTTTAAAAGTTCTGATTTAACTTGCAAAGCTTAGTAGGTAAATAGTAGGTACTTATTGTACAATATCTCCTTGTAAAGTTGATGGTTACAACTAGAGATTTCAATCCCGGGATCCCGGGATCTCGAGCTATTTTCGATACCTATGAATCCCAGGATTGATAAACATAATCCCGGGATTTCGGGATTGATTTTTTTATCAATTTTTATGGAAAATAAAATAAAAGCGAAAATATAACAGAAAAAATACTTTTAATAAAAAATAACTACATTAGAAATAAACTGAGTTTGAATGAAGTTTGATTTATACCCATGTGTAGGTTGCCGATTCATTTTATTTTTTCACGTAAATTATTAAAAATGGAAAGATTGGAAAAAAAACAATGCTTCGCACTTTTAACAAAGTAATTCCACCATGATATCATACGTTTTACGGCAGTTTGAAATTTGTCTGACTAATTAGATTTATGAAGCGGAAAGGCCATAAGTAGGTACGCCATGATTATTTGCTTTAATATTTTAAATCTCGCTAATCCATTCATCAAGTCTTTACTATCAGAAACAGAAATCTCCTATTAAATTCACATTATTATTTAAATTACAATATTATTTACTCCGTTAAACTTGTGTATTTCCAAGATTCAACGTATAAAATATTAACAATAAATGTCTTAAATTGTATAAATTATACTAGATTTATTTTTGACCGATTTTATCAATGTTATTTGTAAATATAAAAATTTTATATTAACAATGGAAAAATGCCAATTCCGGGACCAGTCCCGGGATTGTCAAATTGTAATCCCAAAATCCCGGGATCAGAATTTTGGCTCGGGATTGGATTCCCTAGTTACAACCATATAACAGTACGAATGTGCCACGTTAGGTGTTGTTTACCTGGTTCAAATATTCTTTGGATTTAGAATAATGTAATAATCATTCACCATAGACCGAGGTTTCGAAACTGGCTACGCCATAAACACAAGGGGTACCGAGTGTTCTAAAAGATTACCAATAATAAATGTGCGAATCATATGTGATTGTGGTTGGAGGTTTGGTCTGCGCCCGACAATTTTTGATGTTGGCAGATGTTGTAACATTTTTATTTAGTCTCAAATTTAATAAAATGTCAATCATTGCTTATGTATATAAACTTGTAGGTATATTATGTGAGTCTCCCCTATGTAGGTACTCTACAATTGATCGTAGTGGAAATCTTTTATATTATGTACATGCGCCGTTTATAATATTATTATGACATGATATGACAGAAGTCACTTTTGTATATTGTACCTATTAGTTGTCCTCCGCCCAGATCCCATATCCCCCATCGTTTTATGCGCAAGACGACTAAGTGCACTAATACAACGTATATGAAGAATTAAATTTTATTAGTGAAGTTTTCAGATTGATGGTGTTACAAAAAAGTAAGTTTTGTGAATAATACTGTATAAAAACTCCATGCTTGGATAACGGACAACTGCCAAATTATAATATAATATACCTACTCTCACTACAATACCGTAAATTTATAAAATATATGCTAGGTATCTAATAGTTTTTGGTAACTTTATAATTACAATCGTGTAAAACGTTGTTTTGATTTTTTTCCTTTATTCGCCATTTTATTTATGGAACGTCCACACGTGGTTTTTTTTAAATTGACCATAATTATACTTTAATGCACACGTAAAAAAGGTACGCCATTTCAACACTAGTACCTAATAATAGGTGTCAAAAATAAAACAGCCGTAAAATATTTTAAATTGTATATTATACAGCTATACAGGTACTCTCTATTTTACACGCGGGATAAAAATAGTTTTGCACGCAACGAATTTGCGTATATTTAAAATTTTAATGTTTATGTACATTTGATACTTTAAATATTATATTATTGATCGTGTGCAGTGAAGCTCTACATCCCCTATGGTTATGCGTAGAACATATCCATCGTCTCTTCAATCCTTTTTTATAATGACAACAGAATGTATAATTCTCAAATTTTATTAGATCTGCACCTCTTTGCGACCGGACGAACACGGCAGCTGAAAAGTAAATTTGACACTCATTATTAAGTTGGTTAGGTGGAGTTAAATCAAGCGGCCGGTTCGGGGCGTATACGCTGCTTTGTCAATATCATTGCTTTGCATTGGTTAAATCATAACAGCGGGTTGTCCGCCGAGCCGGGCAGACTATAATTCGTCCACCGACGTGCTGCGATTTGGCCTATTACGTGTGGATTTATTCGTATTTTCTAATAAAAATAATCAGACCAAGCGGATTAGACGTGCGGTTATTACTGTGACTTGAGGTAAATTTCGGTAAATTGAGGTTTTGGAAGAATTAATCATATAAGTAGACAATTTATTTGGGATAAGAGATCAAGCTAATTTATAAATGAGAGAAAAGAACCAATGACTGGAAGCTAAATTTGGAATTGAAAGCTTTTTCTTCTTCTTAAAAGTGACAATGCTACAATTATTTAAGTCTCAGCGAGAAAAGAGTTAACCGTTTGTTAGTTCAATAACGAATGGTCATATAAAACGATATGACCGCTTGATACAAGTCAACAAAGATGCAACCTGGTCGCAGCGGATGCACCGGGCGGGCGAGTCGCTTGATATAACTACTGCCTTAAACAAACCTTGACAGAATAGATTCTTGCGTGTCAAGCTTTTTCAAATTTATGAGCGCGATACTGAGTCATCTGGATGAACTAAGTCGCCTTGGCAATAAACAACACACAGAGTTAATTAATTAACTGGACTAAATTACACAAGCAAAACTCGCAGACCTAACGAAATTCAACGATCCTCGTGAGCAATCGTCAACATTAAATAGCAAACTCATGGAACGATTCAGCTACCATCTAGACCGTGTTGACGCTTGATTTGATTGATTCATATTATACGCTCAGTTGTGATAACAATTTATTATAAGTAAACAAAAAAAATATCTTTATAATTGAGTCAGCATTTATTTGGTAGAATCCAAGGGCAATTGAATATTAAGTATATTTTCCTTTAAAACGAGATACAAACAAGAGTTAGATCTTGATGGAAGTAACAAATGCCTAAATAACAGTTTATTTCTTAGACTATAGATACATCGTTTATTTAATATTTCTCAATACTGTGTCACGGGTACTTTGTCATAATTTAGGAAGAGATGCAGTTTTATTTGTTTATGCACTGGTCAATATTGATTAAAGACTTTATGTTTGGATTGGAAATTATTATTAAAACTTTGCTGATATGATAACGTTATCTTTTTCTTCAAACTATGAAGGGTGAAAGTAACTGCAATTATTCCGTTATATTAATATTCTTGCAATTCTTTATTTTGTTGTTAAGCAGAGATATACTTGCGAGTGTCCCGATTCAAAGTTACAAATATTATAACGAGTTAAATATTATCTCCCTAACTCTGTCGATTATAGGAGTTTTGATGGGGGACTTAGGCATTTATAAAGTTAATTGGTATTAATAGATATTGTGAACTTACTCTGAATCGTCTCAGAATCCTCGTTATGAGAAGTGTTTGTACACTGGAGTACGTGGTTTGCTCGTTTCTCCTAATTATAATTTAGCCATTTATTGAACCTAAAATATTATTAAATTCACTGGAAATGTAACGACATATTGGTAAGACAATATTGATAAATTACTAAGGACTGATTCAATAAAAAACACATTTTTATAACAAAAGCTTAAGTCAATTTATTTAATATTATTTCATAATAATTACAAGATAAAAAGAACTTTTTATATACAACGATTTTAAATTTTCTATTCAATTATTATGATCAATATGCTAAAACTTGTACATGATATGAAGTAAATAAAAAACAAACAAGCAAACAAATATAGAATACTGAAACGTCATTTTGATTTCCATAGTAACGCACGTATATATTAATAATTTAGTTGCTAAGACCACCCACTTAGCAACTAATAATAGTGGATTGGATTACGGATTTCTTCCGAAATAACTTTTCATACAAAACAGAATTAACTGAAAATGAATTCAATTCTACTTAAAGATGGCTAAATGTATTAAAAGAATGCATTGGCATCGTGTTCTGATATATTCTAACAGTTTCAAATGTCTAGCTAGTCGGGAAGTTAGTAAAAAATCGATTGCAAGATTTGTACTGGATAAATAACCAACGGAGAAATAAGAATACGAGCTAATAAAAACGTTGTAAAAATAATAAATAACATGTGATTAAAATACTTTATACAATCAGGGAATCAGGTCATTTTCTTATAAACTTATTAGCAACTCTGATCATAATTTGAGGCATTCTTGAAAGAGTAGAATGTAGAAAATTAAAATTATATTTATAATATTATACATAATTATGTAGGTACAGTGTACAGGTGCAGTGAGTGTGGAACCCGACTTTCGTGAAACGTAGTTATGTGAAAAATTCTGGTAGTTATTTTTTATTGGTTACTTTCATGTATTGGTCGTATCTATAAACAAAATGATAGATCAGCTCACACGATTTGAAAATGATAAAGAGCTTCACACACTCTGCACACGGTGGTTCTGAACAATTAATTACATTACTTATATAATGATATTTAATATTATCTGTCACTAATGCAAGATTCCTATTGACTGTCCCAAATATATTAGAACAATTAATATTAAATTAAATCCAATAAAAAATATTGTAACATTCTTTAAGATTCTTTATTGAACATACATAATATGAAAACACCTCAGAATAGCTACTAGAAAAAATCTTCATAAAAAACGACGCCCAAACGGGACTCGAACCCGCATCCACTGGATTTGCACGAATATAATTTGCCAATTTAACAACGCGTGTCATATTCAATTACGACGAAATTAACTAGTAGTGTATGCGTTTAACAAATTACGGTAATTTTGGTAATTGACTTTTGTGATTTTAAAAATATATACGTATCTATGTATCCAATTATTTCGTAGAATTCTTGGTTTATTCAGCTTGTTTGCATGTTTCACGAATATGGGGAATACTATATTTATTCCATAGAATTTATCTGCGTCGTTAATAAATTAACGAGTATATTATTATGAATTCATCTGGAATTTACATGGTAGAGCTTCATAACGATGTCTTTGAAACAAAATTATTAATCCTACGATATCTCAGTTATTTATGTCGACAGCTGCTGTATTCAGTTATGAACCCTATCGCCGGAACTGTCAACTATAATATTTAAACTTGCTATAGACCAAATCAGCTTGTCTGGTTCACAGTGGAAAAAAGGTTAAAGCTTTTTAGGACATAAATGATTATGTATAGATGACACTTTAGTTATTACGCCATAAGTAGTATACAAATTGGCTTTGCAACCTTTGGAGTGGTGAGTAGAACATACCCATCGCTTTTTAATTCCCACCATAGTTTTAAAACGAAATGTACAACTGTCATACATGATCAAGTCTGCGCCCCTTTGAGACAATACGTACATTGCTGAAAAACAAATATAATTCATATTAGAAATAGATAATTTGAACCATTCTGAAATATGATGAAAGGTACAGACAGTGATACTAACTTTACGTATTCTGTTCTGGCCAGCGCTCGAAATGGAAAAGTTTACGAACCGGAGCGCTCGACAAATTTTCAGAAGATATTTACATAGTCATCAAATCGTATGTGTATTTTATAAAAATGAGTGTGTCAGATTTTCTATTCTATGGCCTATCTAGCTCAGACGGTCAAAATATTTTTTCCGCGAGACGGAGCGATAATTTTACAAATTTCACGAGCCGGAACGGCGCTCCGGTGCGTTCCGTTCCATTTCGAGCCCTGGTTCTGGCGTAGAATCAGTGGAGGGTGGTGATTTCCAAAATTGTTTTCATTGGGGGTGTAGTGATGCACTAAAAACTTATTTAAAAAGATATATTCTGCGTTGTTTCAACTTAGCGAAACTAAATTTTATTATTAATGTCTGGAACTGTCTGTAGAAGTTAGGAAACATGCAAAAAAAACTGCACTAACTTGTGCTTTGATACATTTTTTTGCATTATCATATTTGGTTGATGTGCATAACAGTGTACCCATTCTACAAAGTATGCATGAGGAAATATTTCTTTTATTTCGGATCGCACACATTTTTCGCTCATCACAGATGCACCGCAGCATTGCAGTAGCAATTGGCGATTAATTTATTTGGAGAAATATTTAAATATGCTAATTCCTCCAAAATTGCTGCTGATAAAATCGTTGGATCAGTGTGATTGTAATGTTAATTATTTCTAAAAGCGTTCATAAACATCTACTTTTCTTTTATAACGAATTATCAATACCACTTGCATTACCATTGACACATCTGTCGTCTCATCGGTTTGTATTGCCAAACATTCAGACTCGGAGATTTGGTTCTTTACCTCATTCCGATAGACTTCAAAAATCGAATCTAAAATATAATTTTGTATTGTTTTTGATATTCCCTTCAAATTAGTATATTCTTGCAAATGAGTCTGCATTACATTGTTTAGGCTTAGCAATAAATCAATTAGTCCACGGAATACACTTCGATTTAATGTATCTCCACTTTCATCGTGACCATGGAAAGTTAATTCAAATGCGCGACGACTTTACACACTCAATTAACTTTGACAAAATATAACTATTGTTAGCAGCATTTTATTATACAAGTACGATACGCAAAATTCAATTGTTATCGTATATCAACCTAACCCAGAATCGATAAATTTACTATATTGTCTAGAATTTTGAATAAACAATTTATTGTTAAAATAAATTACGATACAGTAAAAAAAACTTAAAAAACATCGCTTTTTTTATGTTTTAGTTTCATCTGTCAATGGATATAATATCACAAAAAATCGTGTTTTTGTGATGTAAGTATACGCAACTAATAACTTTATTGAAATTTAATGCATAGGGTAGTACTTGACCAAGAAACAGATAGAGTGATGGACATGTAAAAGGAACGGATGGTAGGTATATATATAATACATGTTCCCACAGTATATGACAGATTACTTAATAGGTACCTACATTGAATGTAAAAAGAAATGGTCTAAAAAAGATTATTTATTTATTTTATATTTACATAATATAAAATTTCAATATTTTTTCTGGATTGGATGAGAATGAACATTTGATACTTTTATTATTTCACTGTCGATAGTATGTAAGTGAGCTCTGCAACCTTTTGAATTATGGGTAGAGCAAACCCATCTTTTTTTGGGACCAGTTTCAGCTTTAAAACAAAATGTATAATCCCTATACATAATTAGGTCTGTCCCGCCGCGTGACGACTCTACGTAAAATGCTAAAAACAAATATAAGTGAGACATTTGACGTACGTATGAATAATAGTTTCATTAATCCCAGTGCACATTGACATTCGGCTCGACACCTACATAATAGCAACTTAGAAATTCCAACAAAGTTGCATTTACTCCCGCTAACACAGGCGGAACTTAATGCATGGCAATCTGATATATCTAAAATTAATACAAAATAATAAAAGTTTTTATAATGTGAGAAAAGCTCCAATAGCTCTCATACATATTCAATATAAATTCGGTTAACATTGTTAACAAAAAATCATTAGAATTAAAAGATTTATTATGATATATTGAGAAATTAAAAAGAATTAGAAAAGACGATTTATTGATTATTATTCTTAATTTTTTTCTCTCTTCCAGGTCGTTCCCTTATGGCTGCATCATTTATCTGCGTGACTAAGACTCTAAGGGCCGTATGCATAAGATTCCCAAATTCTTTATAAGCTATTTCATCGATTTTCCATCATATAGCGTATAGCACTGTTTATGACGTAAGCAATCTGACGTCACACGCCATTCAAAATGGCTGCTTCATCTGTCACTTTCAAATGTCATTTTAATAATGCATTCATTACAACAAACGTTTGCTTGAGACCCTCGTTCATTTTGTAGACTCTGTAAAACATTTGCGAACTTTAAAAACAGTTCTTAGTCGTGCTGTTTACAAAATACGTATAATTTTGATCCCTAGTCTATAATCTAGATAGTAGGTAACTGATACAATGCCTCGTACCTATTTCACTTACAAAGCGCAATATTTCTCATGGAGAGATAAGATGGATTTACGTAAGATTACGATAAAATATCTCCGCTAAACGACCGCAAAAATAGGTACCTACTGCTGAATCTGGCATTAAAATATGCAATTGGAAGCATTCTTCAAAATATTATGGTACCTACCTACCTAGTTAATTATTGTAAGATACCTGTAATATACAAGGCACAACTCTCAAATACACTGGATACATCATTAGTGTCATACGGTGATTGGTATAAATGATAATATTATACAGAGATCATTACATATTAGTATCTAAATGCATTTGCATTTCTGTCATTTATTCTTATTCTGTTTTGACATCTCATAATTGAAGTGAAGTTAGTCATAATAATATGTATGTATTCAGTATTGCCACCAAATGGAAATGTTTACTGGCAATACTTTATCCTTTCGTACAGTAGAATTATAAAATAAATGTGATAAAATAACTGATAAATTATTTAAAGTTCATAATAATTATTCATTTATTTTATTTTGTTAACTGTCAATTCATGGTGGAACTCCATTGTATTGGCGTTTTATTAAATAAAAACAACAATTATTCATTTATAATTATTAAATTTATATGGTACCGTTCGCACACTTTCAGACACATTTACAATTTCAAAATTTTGAATTATTGATCAGGGAATGAAATTTTATAAGATCGCCATTATACGGACACCATGACACATGATGACGTCACATTCGTGACGTCACTAAACAACGAATTACGTTTGTACTCATGCATACAAACGTGCAGTATATAGCCTATAAGGTTTTTGGGAATCTCATGCATACGACCCTTAGCCGTCACAGTCATCTAATTCTTTCATGGCAGATTGACGGCTGTACCCTGTAAGCTCCTTCACTTGGTCACTCCAGTGCGCTGATACTCTTATTCTACCTTGCCTTACCTGGAGGCTACATAAAGCTCTCTAAAGTATCCGATACACGGCGCAACAGTATGTCCGGATAAGTGCGACTTTGGCATAATATCAGCCATCCGACAGCCACCCCCCCCTTATCTTGAGTCTCGAGCTGACTGATTGGTTCGTCCTGTGCTCTGTCTTAATTAAAATATATTTTTTACGCAAATGTGGCGAGGGTTACATATTATGCGAGAGATAAGATTTTTTTCCGACCATGTCCGATCCTAATAGGATCATAATGAGCCTCCACGGAGTGGGGGTTTGTGTTAACAGATTTTTGTTTTTTTACGAGAAATGGATGTCAGCCACTTGCTCAACCTATTAGGTCCATACCCTGACTCATACACAAATTGAAAAACAATTTGTGTACTTGCCAGACCTAGGAGTCGAACCTGGAACCCACGGCGTTATAGGCCAACGCTTAAGCCGCGCGGCCACCGTGGGTAGTCAGTTAAATTCCAAAATGATTACGAGATAAATTATTGCCTTTTTACTCGGGCACGCGTATATTATAGGTACACTGCGCGTTAGCCCGGTTACACATACAGCGTAGTATCGACTATAACACGTCGAATTTGTCGACATGATTTCGTTGTCGTTCACAAAACACAATATATAATATAATGTCATGCTGCACATAACGTCGGTGCGACATTTTTGATGAAAAAACATTTGCTTGTCGAATGTAAGAAAATTTCACTCGATAAGTGCCGCAGTTAGAAATGTTGAAAAATGTGCTTTATAAAAAAAGCGGAGGAGAAGGTCGCTGATAATTGAAAAAACGTCGAGCCGGCACTATTTTATTAAGTACATTACCATTGCATATTACATGAATATTATAAAACAAGGTCATGGAAACCCGTGCTGAGTATAAGAGGTTGGCGGGATCATTACTAAATATAATAAGAGTTTATTTCAACGGGAGGGTCTATGATTATGGGTATTAGATGCTTTGACTATGATATTGTCAATAGTGTATAAGACTGCTTTGCACCCTTTGTAACTTTGTGAGGAACATACCCATCTTTGTTTGATTCCCGATATAGAATTGCAAGAAAACGTATAGTTTTCATACAATATGAGATTTGAACCTCTCTGAGAACGGACGAAAGTCGCTGAAAATATAAAATAATATTAGAATTTAAAAAAAATCACTGTCGAATTTGGTTAGTTCATTTTTTAAAGTCCGATTTCCAGGTATCTGCAAATGGTAATATTTTTTTTACAGTTTTGTTAATACTTCATAATAAATACCATCACAATTCTGTCACGAAGATGACCCATTCAAATTAAACGTTTGGTCTCCACAATATGCAAGGCTAATTAATTAGAAAGTTAACAATTATGTGAGTTTTTGTTACCAATTGAAGGCGTCTTCATGACGAAACCGGTCTTGAAATAAATAATATAAGTATTGTAAAAATTAAACAAAAAATGAAATGTGAAAATAGTGTTGTCATGATAATCGTTGAAATAAAGATATATTCAATATTAAAATACATAATCTAAGTACTGTTAAACACATCTAAGTACTGTTAAACACAATACTGTTAAACACATTTAAATTGTATTAGGGCCGCCATAATTGGCCCAATTATTAATTAAAAGGTCGCGTTTAAGTGTCAAAATGTGCTTTATTCGGTATAAAAAATACATTCAAATAATAATATAATAATTCATGATTACATAATACAAAGGTTTGAAAAAACATACAAATAAAATGTAAAATTGTAAACAAAGTATTTTTAAGTGTCAAAAGAGGTGGAAAATGTCAAAACAATTACCTACCTAATCAGCAATTGGCGGTGTCGTTTTTATACATACATTACATAAAATCAAAATAATATTAAACTACAATCAACATAAATCATATTACTTAGGTACATATTAAGCTTAACAGGAAAGTGCCCAACCCAGTGTCAATTAAAATTAAAAACATTTTTTTTCTACAGTACCGAATTTATGCTAGATTTTCTTTAAAAATTGTTTATGAGATAAAAAAAAAACTATAAAAGTACAACCTCTAGTAGAATGTTTCAGATGTTTCATAATTGAAGACGATCATAAATAAAATAAAATATGATTAGATAATTTTATTCTTATTGATATATTGATTCCACGTCCTTATTACGTATTGTTATGGATTGAACTTTTTTTGTAAGAGTTTAAAAAAAAATTAAAAGCCCGCAGAGAAAATTATTGGTTGCTTGTCAATTCGCTATATTCGATTACCAAAGCATAAAATTCGATACCTCTACTTAAAAATAATAGTATTACACGTATTAATTTAATTTAACAACGTCAACAGAATCGTCCAACTAGAAATATTATTATTTTTGGAATAATCCATTCCAATAACAGTGATTTAACCGTATAACCTTGACCCACATTTTATTCTTCATTTTAGTGCATAACATAATTCAACAAACATTTTCCTAATAACTGAATACTGGTTTACGTGCTTAAACACTAAAATAATTAAAAATAGCTATTCTCATTCTGAAGATGTGTTTATTTTGTCACGAATCAGCTGTGAACATCAATAACAACTCAATAATTATTGTATAATTAGTATTTTTTCTTCCAAGCAAAATCAAATACTATGGTGAGACAATAATGTGAGTCAAAATTACACTGATTAGTAAAAATTACCTACACGAAATACAATGTTTCATCGATTTTTAAGACGCATGTTATCCCTTTTTTTGAGTATCGAAAATTGGAATACGTGTAACAATTATGCATGATGTCTTATAAATTGGTAATCGATTTCCAAAAATTTTAAGTCGTCCAACAAACGCATCAATGTAGGTAGTTGACATGATAAAACGTAATATTAAGTAACTGCATTGAAAAAAAAACGATATTTTTTGATTTATTATCATTCATATTTAAAATAAGGATGCGTCTTATAATCGATGTTGTCTTATAATTGATGAAAAACAGTATTTAAAATTAGAAGTGCCTAAACTTATTTTTTTGTTGTTTTTTCATTGCTAATTTTATCTAAAGCCGGTTTCGGGTGATTGTGGCACGGCTTCAGTTTAACAATTCGCTCGTTGAGGGTGTGCAGATTCGCTTTGCAGGATTTGTGAGTGGAGCAACACCAGTACTGCATCAGTGGCTGACTTTTCAGGAAGACCTTGAATCTGTACGTGAATCCGTCGTACAGCAATATCCTGGTATTCTTGTGAGACCTCACGTAGACAGCTGGAAAAATATATTGCAGTGATTAATATCAAATTCCACCCATGTATCGAGAAAATACCACATGACATTAAAATTGATACATTCACACAAACGGCATCTCGTTCCGCATAGTTCATTGGCCAAGAAAATAATGTGTATATAATTGGATGTTTTGTTGATAATATTATTGATTTGTTCTCCTTTATATAAATTAAACAGGTTAATTGTAAACCTAAAAAAGGAACAAAGATCTAAAATCTAAGAAAAAAAATGGACATAGTAGAGATGTGTGTATGAAGTAGGTACTCGGTCCTAATTATATTTATTATTATTCTAAGCCCGGTGGCACATCTAAACTTGTCTCGACTGCAAAATGTAGATGTGATTTTGTTGGTATTCAAAAAATACATGTAACTTAATGTACCTCCCGCACACGGCTCGAATACGACATTTTAGTTTGAAAAAAAAACAGCTAACATCGTATGCAACAAATTTCACTCGATATGGGGCGCGCAGGTATAATAGAAAAATGAATAAGATTTTTACAAGTTATTATATAACCACAAAACAAATTAGGTGACCTGTGTATAAGAATTTCATAACTGTAGAAAAAAATTAAATTTAATAAAATACAAATAAAATGAACTAATCATGTGTTTTATTAAATAATTAGTATGTATTTAATAAAAATTCTATGAATCAAAAGTATTTGTTTAATTGTTTTCCGTATTGATATAATGATATTATAATAATAGGGCATGTTTTGTTTGTCAGTATGAACGAAAATGGATTGAATAACACCATGTTATCATTTTTCTTTTTGATCGAGTGCAACCTTATTATAATATTATTATGAGTGAATCCACATTGCAGGAAGAATTCCCGCAAATCACTAAGGTGATATAAAAGCCTTGCCATGGATCAAGGCTCCGGTAGTGTCTATAGTGAAACTGTGATTTAGTATTAATAATTGCGGCCTGTCGTAGTGTTTCTGTGCATCCCCGAATGTTATCATTAACACACTACCGTCTTATGGGATCTTACGGATAAGTTATTATTTTTAGATACTAATATTATCTTTGTTTGATTTCAGCCTTTTTCGCCACTGCACGAAATGGAGGTCGCCAGCTGATATGGAAGAATTACATATTCTGGCGTCACATGATAACACCGAACGACAAAATCCGATGGAAGTGCTCCTCGTACAAAGCGACAAAGTGTTCTGCATTTGTGGTCACCATATTTGATACGGTCTTTTCATACAGGATGTTGCACAACCATAACCCTCCGACAAATCGAATAAAATCTTCGACAATAGTTCAGCCTTTGATTATGTGTGGATTTCCAGTTGCATAGATAACTGGGTGGTACCTACCCCTTTTTAGACCACCCCATTGTATAGTACCTCAAATATGAAATTTCTTATCTCAAAAACATTCTTATTAGGTACATGGAAAACTAAAATTAATATAACTACTATTTGAGATTCGCAGTTATTTGTTATAATATTATTATGATTCTGCTGTCATCGTGTACCTAATCTTCTAGCTTTTTTTGAGGATTCGGTTTCGTTGCAGATACCATAATGAAGAGATACAATTTACTATAGCGTGTATGCATATGATCAAGTATGCTACCCTATGCCCGGTCGCATAAATAAAACTCTTTTCGACTGCAACATATCGAATTTGTCGCCGCGATTTTGTTGTCATGGTGCATACATCATCTTAAGCTGAAAATAACAGTTCCTGGCGTATGTAAGAATTTTTCTTGAGACTGGCTGCATGCGCAGATGCTGCACTTCGCGGTCTGTCACTCGACACGGCCCTGGAGTTGGCGTGCGTCAACGCAGGTTTTACATGATTCCAAATGCATCCGATTAGAATCTCCAATAAGATTTTCTTTATCCACGTAACAACTACATCGACGCACGCCAGCTGCAATTTCGTGTGTCTACGCCGTTAAATAGTTCATCAACGTTATGTATTACAAGTCATGTGGCGGCTAGTTGATAGTGACACACAAAATAGAAACAATACAATATTTTTTTTCGTTTCCAATATTGGTAATGTAACTGTGTCTATGAATATTATAATAATTAAAAAAATGTGAAAAAAACCATTTGTATAGGTAAACTCAGATTTTATGTAATAAAATTAGAAATTTTGCGCACGTTTAAATGTCTTTTTCAAGCGCAATTGTCTTCATAAATATGTACTTAATTGAAATATTACAAAAAAATACATTATAAATTTTTTAAGGTGTGTTATTATGGAAGGTTTAACATAATATGTAAAGTTTTATTATACTATATTGATTTTTACAAGAAGATGACATGCTGCAATTCTCTGCATTTCAGTGGACCTTACTTCCCAAGTAAATAATTTGTGAAATAAACTGACACTATTTAATTTAAAAGATCGCTATTATATCGAATCATATTACAGTTAATTACACCACTTCGGTTATAATATAAAATGATTGTGAACAATAAAAGAGTTGCGAAATATTATCGATGTTTTATTTTTTCATTCACAAAGTAACAATGTTTCAATACAATTTCAAAAAATAAAACAAAAACAATGTGCAATTGAAGACGAACAAATTTTGGAAACGTTTCGAACGAATACTTAATAATATGTAACCGAACGAAACTTAAAAATATTAATACAAAAAAAAGTTGATTTTATTTTCTAATTTTCACACACACCAAACAAAATTTCCTTCCCCAAAAAATAAATAAATTAAACAAAACATTCTAAGATAAACAGTAATTAAACAGAACGTTCTCAAACAATAAAATGAGCAAAATAATATAGACAAAATTAAATAACTAATACTTATGAACTAAATTCTAACAGTCAAGTTGAAATTGTCAGTTAGTACTAAATACAAAATAATTTGAAATAAATTGAATAAAAATATCATTTTTGATGGAATGGATAATACAGTATTTAGAAAAATTCAATAACATATGGACCAAAGAGTTGAAGTGAGATGAAATTCTGTTTTATTTCGGTTAGGACAAGAAACAATAACTAAATTTAATGCATTACTTTATTTAGTTTTGTTGCCTCGACTGAAAAAGTTGCAATTTCCGATTCACCCACATAACCTTTAGGGTCCATATATATTATGCAATAAAGAAATAATTGAATACATGACCTATACACTAAAATAATTGGACTATACTAATTAATAACCAATCGAAAACGCAAAAATAATAAAATAGTATATTGAAATAAAAACATATTATGACGAACCTACTTAACATAAAAAATCATCCATTACTGATTCCAACGAATATCAATATTGACAAAAAAAAATGATCATATGTAAGTAAACATAATAGTTATGTTATGATAATATAACAGTAGCGCACGACTCAGGCTGCATATAATAGGAGCAACCCCGAAAAGATATAATGTATTTATTGTACTACATTATAATATATTGTTACTAAATTATATTGCTTCTGATGATCCTATAGGTATTATCAATACTATATACGAAAATATTTTAAGCATACTACCTCATAAGCCAAGATAAATTTAGATAGAAAACTGTACCTATGTAATTAATATACTTATAGCAAATTGTAGGTTTAATGTTTTTTTAACAGCATCCCAACAAACAAAAGACACCACACGCCACTGTTATATTATAATGACAGAGGTTTAACATTATATAACTTAAAGTAGTTTAAAAATAATTAATTTAAATATAATAATGATTACGTGAAATTGAGTCTATTATAATTAAACAACTTCATATAATATATGTTATCATATCAGATAATAAGTAGCATTGTTTCACAGGTTACAGGGAATTTGTTAGTCGAGTTTAAAATAGATAAATGATTAAAAAAACATTGAAGTGAGACTAACTATATATTATAAAATTTGAGAAGGTACTCGTAGATTCAGATATCATTGAAAATACATACTTTTGATAAAGCTCAGAAGCTAAATATTAAACAAAATCGTAAAAAAAATGTTGAACCTAGTGGGACTCGAATTCACCAACGGGAGAAGTGAAAGACCTGAGTTGAAATCCGAGTCAATCCAACTTTTTGTCTAAGACTTTTTCTAATATGTATATATCTGATGTTTAAAAAAAAAAGTTTAAATAATAAATCATTTATGTAATAATTATTCGTAGCACAAGAATGTCAATAATAAAACTTGATTAACACCAGACACCACCTGCAATTAAGTTAATAACTTTGTTTACCTTGACTAAGTACAAATCTGGTAACCTTTCATTTGGCGGAATTTGAAATAAGTACCTCAGATAACTTAGTTCGAATTTACAGTTTAAAGTATAACAGTTCCGAACCGAAAAATGAAATAAGAGTTCGAGTCCCACAAGATCCGACTTCTATTTATAGGATTTATTGTATTACGTGTATTATTGTATTACTTGGGGTTTTAAAATCTATGTATTTAGATAAATCATATTTTTTTTGGAAATTTTATTGGGTTCATGTTATGCATCATGATAAGTGCCCAGGATCAGGAAAAGATCGCACTTCGAAGATGCATAACATAAGAGAGTTGAAAACAATAAAGATGCAGACTTCACTGTTTACGATTGTCAGGGATGGTCTGAGTTAAAAGGATGTGGCTGTGATACCTCAAAGATAGGAGAGAAACCAGACGAAGAACATGGATTTATCTTTATTAACACTTATTATTAAAACATTTGCTACCTAAATGATATTTATTGTTTTCATAACAAAAATGAGTTCAACAATCATCGTTTAACATTCAAAGTTAATATGGCACGACCATTTTTTTATTGATCGTTTTCTTTATTTTGTATGCTGTTTAAAAAAGATTCAAGATAACATTGTTTACAATATAATATGCAATGTTTACAACAGTTTTATATAAAATTAATACTTACAACAATAAAGTTATGCAACAATTGAAATAATTTTATTTTACTAAGTCACCCGTTTAATCAGTGACGCAACACAGTTATACGACATGCACAATACTGCCCTTGCAAAACGAATAGTCTTAACGCACATCTTTTTTCATAATTTAACAATATAAACTAGTAACCAAAATATTTATTATAAGCAATGCATTCACAATTTTATTTTTTAAGAACATATTTACATTACTAAATAATGAGAATGTCCTTTAAATCGTGCGAAATCGATCCTAATCATCATTAATTTATGTGAATTAAGTTTAGTAATACATAATTATATTTTGTTTTAAAGCTGAGCGTAGTACCCACTAATGACAGAATATTATTAAAACTGCAACATTAACTGATAACTTTCATTATCACCAATACGTATCCAAAACATTTAAAAATAAACCTCCCGTAGGAAGATTTTTTAATAATTCATTGTTTGAATGTATTCATATTTATCTAGAAAATAAAAATGTTTATAACTTGATTATTTTTTAATTTATATCGAATTAATAAATATGACTACGCCTACGATGGCCGAGCGGCTACGAGTCAGGCTTATAACGTCATGGGTTGAGCAAGTTACTACCACCCATTTCTCATAAAACAAAAAAAAAACTTTTAAGAAAACACTTCGTGAGGCGGCCCAGATTCACATAGAATTGTAGAAATAATTAAAAAAAAAAAAAAAAAAAAAAATGACAGAAGTGATCATGAAATGACGCTTCATGTGACTGGGACTCCGTACTCTTGTACATTCATAAAGACTTAGATAAAGTGGGCGACCCTTGTTCACCATACAGCGATGCTACACAGGTGATTACATATCGCAGGTCTCATACGCATTGAGGCGCGAAACGTGTCGATGGACTGAGAAAAATTACGCTACAGGTGAAGTAAATAATGGCTCAAATAGACTCTATGACGATCGGTCATATAAATGCCGAAAAACCTGTTTCTTATGTTGGCGTCCTGTGTCACAGGGTGTCACAGAGTGTAAATACGATGTCATAGCTGTCATACAATATGTATAATATGTCGGAATGGCATAGATATGATCATAGACACTAAATCGCTCTAGCATAGGTATATGTGCCCGATCGTCATATAGTTTATTTGAACCTTAAGGCATGGCAAAAAATTATATCCATTTACCTGGCATGGAGTTAGGACTATATATTTTAAGAGAGCAATTTTGCACATCAACTGTAATGTCACTGATTTAAATTTACTTACACCCTTGTACAATCAATATTCTTTCGGTAATTTCGGATATCGCTTTTTACAAATGTGAGAATCGTTGATGAATATAATCGTGTCTCCTTTCGTATGCAGCCTTCCTTTGCAGTTTTTATCTCTAGAGCAGACCCAGTACACCTTCTCTTTCATTAGTTTGTAATATCTGTATTTATAAAACTGGTACTCCAACATTCGTCCACCGTGTGTAGAAGTCGTATACACGGGCATGTCTGAAATAAATACAACGATGTATTAATAATAAATAATTTCATTTTGATGTGTACAATAGAACAAATATTTTGTTTTAAACGAATCAACTACTACCCAATACTAATTAGTCGGCTACCAAAGAGAGAGAAAATAAATAATTTTTCAAAAAATAATACGACGCTTAGTATGATTTGTGCCCATGCACTCTAATATGTGGATCACAGGTGTGTCGACTACAATATAAATATATTATAAATTGTTGATTGCAAAATATAAATTACAATATATGTTCGGCGGGTCTCGTTATTGAGGGACGAGACCGCTGTGATTGGGGATGACCAGGAGGTGTAGATGGAGAGTCGTCAGGAGGAGAGATTAGAAATCGAGATTTGGTGGTTGCTCCGATGGATAGAGGAGCGAGTTTTATTTGCAACGTAAACAATCGGTACAAGATTATGTTACAAGAGCGTTATGTTACAATACTTATATATATTCCGAGGTCTGAGTCTCGGTGGAACAGAATGCGTTGCGGAGCGACTGATACGAAGCTTACTGATTAAGATTGATACTAATAGGTATTTAGACTGACTAACTCATCAACTATAACGCGCTAATTATATGCACGAATATTCGGTAAATTGCGAATCATTGCTGACGAAGATTGCAATTGAGAAACCTGCTGCCCTCCGCATTATTGCACTTCGAACGTTTCGATGCCATCGAAGAATGCCATCGAAGAATGCTGACTGTAGATGCGACGATCGGGCGGTAGTTTAATGAAATGACTTGCTAATTCTTACACTACCGACATAATGCTGACAAGGCCCGAAGTCATTGACCGCTACATACTAAAAAAATATCTCAATTCCTGTTAATTATTAGGAATTAAACGTTAGCATATATAATTAACGTGCCTCATGTAAAATAACCGAAAAAGATTGCATGGTAAAATTAGTAGATACCTAATCCTATCATTATTTTTTAACACTGCCAAGGAAAAATTATTGTATTGTGTAATATAATAATTAATGAAGTCATTCAAATGACTAGAATGTCTTCTAAAACTATCCACTTAATGCTTTACAAACTGTTCTCCGTTATGTAACTCATTTAGTGCTAACACCGCGACTGGCCCGTTTGGAGTCGCTGGCCATTAGATATAATTAACGTGTTATTTAAATGTGGTAATTAAAAGGTAATTAAAACGTTAGCGGTGATTATGGGTAACGACATCGGTAGGTATATTATGATATGCACAAATAATATAAGTTTTTAATGCGCAGTGTTAATGGCAGTAACACTATTTTCATTTGTTTAGTTCGCATGTCATCGACCTTATGATAATGTTTTAAAATTAGTACTGCGCAGAAACCTCGTGGATATTTCAAGCGTACTTTGTGTAAAATGTAAGTATGTTAAAATGTAAAAGGTATAAGTAGGCTTACCATAATTATGAAACTCTAAGCCGGGACAGGAACGGGGTATGGGGTAAAGAAACAAATTTTACCACCAAAAATTGTTTTATTACCTATTAAAAGTACGTACAAAAGAAGAATGCAGAAGGGGAATGGCACAACTGGGCGCCAGGACGATTGAGCGCCGCACTGTTAAATGAAATAAACAGATTTTCGTTACGATTTTATATAGAAAGTAGACGAGGAATTTAAATCAGTCTCTATCTAGTACTTAGTAGTTTTAATTCATTTTCCTCTTAACATAATGTTTTTTATTGCGGATTGAGAATTATCATGCCTGAGGCTTTATTTAAAAAAAATAAAAGGACGCTCTTCTCGTTGGAACTTAAACATATTATGCACAATCAAATCATTACTGATGTGTGCATATTTAAATTCTCACCAAGTATTAAATTAAATAATAATATAATAATTTAAATATTAACTATATATACTTATTTTAAAAGTATGTCCCTACAATTCACGAGCGTGTATTTATTTTAGAATTTCATTCGATTGCGTGGCGCCCAGTTAGTTGTCCCGGCGCCGAATCGTCCTAGACCCTGCAGAAGGTCAGCTGCAGCAGACATTTTAATTATTTTATTTATTTATTGTAGCAGTACCTACTACCAGTCGTACTTCTCACTGGAATGCACTTTTTTCGCACTCTTCCCGGCCGTCTCATCACATATAGACTACTGCGGGCTACGGCCAATCATGCTAATCTATTATTGACAATCATTCATACGCGGAACAACTGCCGGGACAAAATGCCAAACCGGCCGGGACGCCGGGACCAATGTGTGAAACCGGGACGTATGGTAAGCCTAGGTATAAGATAAGTGATAATTTTAATAAAACAATGCAAAATATTTTATATTTGTTTTATTCAGAAAAAAAATAACAATAATCTGCTTTAATTAATATATAGGTATTCCTTAGTTGAGACCTGCATAGGGTTCTCTCCTTTTTAATCGAGATAAAATTTCTTAATAACATTAGGTACTTAATCTAACTATAATTACAAAATTTGATTATTCAAAAATGTATCCTAAACACATGCCTACACCAATAAAACGTATCTTCTCATCTTTTCAATTAATTTTATACCAAAATTCGAGGTATGTTATAATTTGGACTTAATCTAAATAAAATAATTAGGCATAACAAAACACATGATTTATTTAGTATAAACAGAATACTAAGTAGATGAAAATTGTTGTAAATATTGTATAAGCATTCGTAATAATCTATCATAATAATATTATAACATGCTGTATAAAAAACAAAAAAAGTCTTACAGGTCAACTGAAAGATTTGTAAATTGCTGATTTATCTAGGTATTAATTAGCAGTCATAGCGTTACTCACAATATTGTTCTAATGCCAAGTACACACCTGCGAGCATTACCCGCGCCGAGCAAGTGACTCGGCAGAATTCCCGACGAACACACGGACCAAATTCGTTCGTGGCAATTCATTTCACTGTCGGTTTTTTAATGAACACAAAGGGAATTAACACGGCGCGACCTGTAATGCGCCTTTCTGCCGCAGATCGCAGGTATGTACGCACATTTAGTATAAAGTCATTATATAATATAAAATATGCAACATAAGTAGGTACCCGATAAAAATACCTATAGGACTCGTCATCTCAATACTACACGTAAGTAGCTTAAATTGTGGTGTTTTCAGAATATAACTGAATTTGACATTATTTACAATGCATCAGAAATCAGATTCACTAACCTACATAACGTCAATGGGAAAGAAATGTATATATTTTAATAAAACTTCATCCATAAGTCTACATTGACATCGGATAACAACAGTACTATTTTGAGGTAGGTATCTGGTTATTGCTTAGGTACTTCAAATTTACAATATAGTAACTGAATTTTGTTATACTTATGTGGTTAATTTATAATCACTGCAATCAGTTAAAATTAAATTTTCCAACAATGCCACAATTGAAGTACTAGTTATGGTAGGTATTGAGGTGACAAAGTACTTTATATATTATCATCTATCTATAAGCTATGTATTTTTCGTTCTTTCTTGAAACAAATAATAAAAAATAATATTGTCCTATTATAATTATTAACTACATTAACATTGTATAATCAACACGACAAAATAATTCTGTAATTAAATATATTTCTCAGTAGAAATATATTATTTAACTATTTTCTTAATTGCCACAAATATGATAGTTTTGTTGAACATTGTAAAAAGGCATTTTTCAAAGTGGCGGATGAAATACATGTATAATATAATATTATCTATTTAATATACATAATTTTGAAAAACACTTCTGAGAAAATAATATATTATCTATAACCAATAGAAAAAATCTTTTTGAAAAAAGTAAGACACCCGGCAATAATCGAACCTGCATCTCTTGGGTTTACACCCCGTCCGCGCATTGTCCACTATGCTAGTAGGTGACATAATAATTACGACAAACTTTAACTCAACATGCAGTCGCAGTTTGCATTACATCATATCAGAACTAGAGGGTGTACAAGGCAGTAGCGTAGTGACATCATTTTTTATGTTATTTTTTTTTTCAATTGAATAAGATTCATGGATGGGAAAGGAGAATAAAATTGGGACAAAACCAGGAATATTTATTTATACGAAGTTAATACATTATTAACATAGTTTAAGAGGATATTGCTGAATATATTGACATAATATAGGTAGGTATACGAACGTTAATTAGGTTGTGTCGTAAAATTAACAAAAACGCTATTTCATAACCAATATAATATAGTTTTACAACGTAACCCATCTCTCCGATTAATAATTAGATAATTATTTAATTCTACATACTAACCGTAGTAACAAAATTATTGGTATGGGTTATATTTCTAAGATGTCTAATATATTATATTGTGTGGTATCCTTAGGGCTACCGCCCACGGCGACGGCTGGCTGTAGTGACGCGACGTATAAGCCATAAACGGCCGGTCGGTGGGTTACGTATATCGCAACGTCTGTAGGTTATTTTAACCAGCCGACTTATCGTGTCGTGTCGCTACGGCCAGCCGTCGCCGTCGGCCCTTATACGTTTCGTTCATCGACGTCATACGACGTCCACAAAATATATCAGAGCAATATTTATTTTTCCGACTTGCGTGAATATAATTTTATCGAAATTATAGTAGTGTTGTACTTAATATTTTATATATTTGGGGGCATTCGGACAAACCGTGACAATTCATGTATTTTGTATAGGTAAATGGGGCCTCCAATGCGGTGGTTTCTAATGGGGGTTTTGTGAGATTTTTTAAAATCTTGTGAAAAACTACAACTTTTTTCCACTACTTTTTTCTACAATTTTTAAAAACCACCTTTTTAAAAATAAATTATTATTGTTGTCGGTTCCATGTGACTTATTAGTACAACAGTTACGTATTTATGAAAATTTAACTTCTATAACAAAATATAGTTATATTAACATATAATTATTACATAATAATATATAGAAAGTGTTCATTTGTAAATAGTTTGACAATATAATGACATTCTTTGTCATTTTTACCCCTGACGAACATAATAATTATTGTTGTCAATCAGGGACACCTCCAACCAAAAAAGTCTGAGAGTCATTGCTCTGTTAAGATAAGTAAGTATACAATATATTCTGCATAATTTCACATTATATAGCACAAAATTTCGATCATAAAGTGGGTATAGTAACAGTAGATTGGTAAAATAATTAAAAGGACCGGTCTTAGGGCAATTTTACCAATTTAACCCATTCTTTGGGGTAGGTACCTACTTGTAACCTAACCGTTTGATGTACGGTGCATGCTCGATAATGTATGTTGTGTATGAAATGTACGACTTTGGGCGTCGCAATAAAAAAAAACATAAAAACAATGTATCTTTTTAATTTCAATGAGATATTTGAAGAAGAACACATAAAACATTTAAAACACGGATTCCTTGTGCGTTAGAATCGTAGAATTTTCGATAAAAACAATACCTACACATTTCTAATAAGCTACATTCAAAACAATTTTTGAAAAATACATCCAAAATAAGGTCAATCCTCAACGTCATCATGGTAGATGCTGTATTTTGCTGAATAATTTTTTTAAATATAAAATTAAAAAAAAAAATCCTTTGATCCTGATTAGGCATGTAGTTTTGTTATATCATCTAAATGTCCGGAAATATTACATTATGTGTAGTCAGTTATAAACAGTGAAGATTTAAAAATAGTTTTTTTCAACTAAACTATTCACTAAAAATAATATTCGTATCTCAAAACCAGGGGCCTCACGCCATTGCCGAAGGATAGAGGTAAGCTGTGGAGAATCGACATACATAGAGCACGCTACACTTTGTCAGTCATACTTATTTGTTTTCATTAAACTAAGAATATAAATTGCACGAAGATCCGAAAAAAAAAATACGTACCATTTCAGTCATACTTACTTATTTGTGTTCATTGACATATGAATGAAACGACGACTAAAATAACAGATGGTTTTTTAAACTCGATTAAACCCTGCCTAACCAAATCATAATAGATAAAAAATATTCGTGTATCAAATATCTATTATGGTTTGCTTTAGGCAGGGTTTAATTACATTTTAAAAACTAGTACCTAACTACCTCCACCCTTCACCACTGCTACGCATACAACGGGCCTTGCAACACCTAGAACCGGCCCTGATAATAAATAAAGTATTTAAATAAACTCAATCTAAAGGTTTCCTCTCTCCTTTCGGCATTCGTTGTTTGCAAACATGATTATCGTTGATGAAGATAATTGTGTCGTTTCTCGTGTGAAGCTTCCCTCTGCAATTCTTATCTCTCGAGCACACCCAATAGGCCTTGTCCTTCACAACCTTGTAAAATCTGTACGAGTAATACTGATACTCGAGCATTCTTCCGCCATGTTTTGAGGTCCTATACACAGGTAAGCCTGTAATAAAAATAAAATACGATTAATAAAAATTCGTGAACCATTAAAAGAAACCGATTATCTTAAAAAAATAATATTATGTTCTTCTATCCCGCGAATTCATCATTTTGGAATGATCCATCTAACACATGGGTGGCCAACCTTTTCAGCATCCGGACCGGATTCTAAAAATGAGATTTCCTACCAGGCCGCACGACCGATTTTTTTATTATACAAAACAAAAAAGATATATATATATATTATATACCTATTAATAAAATAAAACAAAAATGAGAATCAAATATATTTATTAGATTAGACTTTTTAAATAGGTAATAAAAAATAAACAAAATAATATAAAAATAATAAATATTAGTGAGAAGTTTGATTTTGTGTGGCAGATCAATATCGATATCGATTAGATTCTAACAGCTTATTCAATACTTACCACCAGTTGCGCAGACTCCCATACTAGGCAACTATTTAAAGCTTACCTTAATAATAAAAAAAATATTGCATTCTATTAGGAGCAAACTAACAGAGGCACCATTGATATTGTAATAGTTGTCACAATATACTCGTATCTACCAGAAAGATTCTACCTAGTACCTACCAATTTATAGATGTGTTAAGTCGTCTATTACATTCGTTCAACGGTAGAAAAGAAACGTGTGAAAAGCAAAGTCGTTCAAAATACGTACCTACGTAAATGTATCATATCATACCCAATCAGCTAATTGCACTAAAGTTTGAAGGTTTTGTTTGCTTTAAACAAATAATTAAAAATTACATAATTTAAAAAGGTTTTCATACGCCGTTTAAATCGGCACTGGCACAGCTGGACGCCAGGACAAGGGGGCGCCGCACTGTCAAATGAAATAATGTTCATTAATGAATGAAATAAATAAACGTAGGCAGTAGACGTGGAAGTTTAATAAGTTTCAATCTACTACTTTATTACTATATACTGTTTTAATTGATTTTGCTCTTAACATAATGTTTTTTTTTATTGCAGATTGAGAATTATTTTGCATGACGCTTTATATAAAAAAAGAACCCTCGTCTCGTTGGAACTTAAAGATATGCACAAATAATTTGCATATTTAAATTCTCGACAATTATTAAATATTGTAATAATATATACTTAAGTGTGAAATATATATTTTAAAAGTACCTATAATTCACGAACGCCTATTTATTTTTGAATTCCATTCGATCGCGTAACTCAAATGCGGTGCCAAATCGTGCTAGACCCGTTAAATCATAATTTATTTTAGATTTTTTATTTAATTTAAGATTTACATTTTTATGTTCATTGTTCAATTAATTTTTAAAAATAAATTTAAATTATCTATATTTTTAATTCTTTGACATTATTCTACGTTGGCATTTGTGTATTTATTCATCAGTTGTAATATCACATTATCATTATTTTTTAAGTTCCGTAAGTATGATTGACAAATACCTACCTACCTATGTAGTATCCGTGCGTATGCAATATGACCCCGATAGTTTAGCCACTTCCAAAAGTCACTCTTCGCTACTGCCTACAACCATTTCAGCGATATATTTTCGAAATTTATTTCTCCATATCCTTAACATGATTTTTTACCATCATTATTATCATAAATCCACCAGATGTACAAACATAATTTATTTTTGACAGCGAAGTTAAATTGAAAAATCCGACCTCTTACTTCTGATGTACAGATATAATGTAAGTATCCAGATATTTTTTCTATTATTACTTATGAAAATATGCATTGGCAACGAAATAAAAGAAATACCTACACAATGTGTAAGTAATAAAACATATCCTTCACTGAGTGAGAAAAGTCTTTATTTTATCAATTTATGACAATTAATGATTACCCACAACATTTACAATAACACTTATTAGGAATAATAAAATATTGACTAGTCTGTTACTATTTAGGTACAAGGTACATTTCACACAAGCGAGTAGGTGCACTAAAACATATTTAATATTGTTCTATCATTTTACTATTACATGGTAGAATATACGTAAGAATAAAATGAATAAATATTAATTAACTATCTAAAAATAGCATGAAAATGCTTAAGAAATATTGTAATATATTATAAGTAAATATAAGTACTACAAATGATAATACAGTTTATATTTCATTTTCTTATACAATTGGCAACAAATGTCCCCACAAATTGAATTATACAAATATTATTATTAATTAACTACTAATATGCTAATAATAAGACTTGTACTATTGACTAGGTGAGTTAATGTGCATGTACGTGTGCATGGATTAATTGCCAACAATGGCGTGTAAATTAAACTATCGAGACAAAAATGCTGATGTTACGCCAGTCTCATTTTTTAAGTGTCAGCGAATGCCTACATGTTTTTCGTATAGTTTCCGCCTGAGTCGCGACGATAGTTCTACTGCGCATGCGCACATGCCGCGCAAGTTACATTTAACGCGTGAAAATTCAAAAGCCGCAAATATTTTTTGATTCACGCATGCAGTGTTGACATTTGAATTTTATTTTGATGATCATGACAACACGTACTGCCAGCAGTAAATTCATGCATGTGTAAATGGCTTATTACATATTATATAATATATACAATACGTTATTATTCTTCAATTAATACAATTTGCAATTAGGTAGTTCCACATTATTACCCAAAGTTAAGTATATCATTTTATAATTTAATTATACATATTGACAGACACAGTTTAAAAAAAACTTATTCATTCATAGATATATCAAGAAATTACATGTAGGTACATATGTACCTATCTATACCTAATACACATTATAAAATGTTAAAAATAACGTAAGAATTTATAACAAGCACGTATAAATAAGACGCAATTCTACTTTTAAATGAATTGAATTGTATTTATATGTAATATGAAGTTTTTGCTAGGATAGTACGTCTTTACTAATTATATGATACAGCTTGGAGTATTAATAATAGGGATTTGTTGTAGTTCAACACTTCATAGCAATCCTTGCACTATTTATTTAAGTGGAATAGGTTGCCAGAGAAAGAATAATACTCCATATATTGGCGCATTGAAAATTTATACCTATAAATGTCAACGACGATGGTTATTCACAAAAAAAAATTTCTTGTTTAGGTATCATATTATGCAATATCTGTAATTTAAATAAGTTATTGAATTGACTGTTTGAGTGCATATGACGTGCTTTTGACAGTTGTTTATTTCAAATTCACAATTTACATAATAAGACTATAGAGAATGTTGTTATTAACGTAATTTGGTACGATAGTAGGACTATTCCAACATATTATCATCTAACTCGAAAATCAATAAAACAAAGTGGTAATATGCTGTATCGTACTCCGACAATTAATTATCCCGGGATATGAATGATCAAGCGTGATGTTTTAACTAACTGCTTTAGAGCGAGATACGTACAGAGATGCGACGATTTTGAAAGTTTATAATAACATTACGAAACCAGCGCCACCGCGCAGCGAGCCAACCCCGAGTTAGTGTATTACACGCTTACTAGCTGTAAAATGTCATTGATAAGGTACGCGAAATATTTTCAACAAATTGAAAAGGAAATGTAAACTTATACAATGTAGAATGTAGCTTTCCCTTTATTTTTTTGAAAGAATCGATTCCGATTGCTTTTCAGAGCCCTTTTCAACAGCTGCACTGTGACAATGGTCATTGTTGATCTTCACAATGACATCATCAACAGTGTGAGCCACTGCCCTGCAGTTCTTGCTGTGATGGGAAGAACACACCCATCTCGTTTTACCGTTTTTCATAACGTTCTGTAGACTGAATCTAAAACCACCAATCATTAGCATCGGTTTTCCCTGCTTTGACAAAATGTATTGTGCTGAAAAAAATATACGAACTATTAGTAGGTGCCTACAACTTCTACTATTGTACTACTCCATTTCTCGTAAAAACAACAATCAGCAATTTAACCAACATTCTGTGGAAACCTTTATGATATTCTTATGGTGATATATATAATATTATATCATACATACACTTATATTATGTATAAAATTATTAAGTATTATTGAAAATATACATGATTAGTATTATAGATAATGTCACGCGATACATAAATATATAGGCAACATTCCATTACTAATAATTGTGTTAACTGTCATGCATCAAAATGCATTGTATTAATAATTTTAATAAGACACATTTTTTTGTACTGAATTCACTTTTTTTATTAAATAAAAAACACTGTTGATGGTGTCATTGTGTAAGTAGATCAACAATGATCATTGTCACAGTCCAGCTGTTGAAAAAGGCTCTAAAAACAAGCGGAATCTATTATTAAATAAAAAAGTGGATTTAGTACAAAAAAATCTGTTTTATTAAAATTATTAATAAAGACAAAACTTGCAAATAGCTGATGTGACCGTGTTGGGACAATTTATTTTAACGTAGACATGGAGACGTATCAACTGACGACATCGTTGGTTCGAATACCAATTGAGTAACATATTTTATTATACGGTAAGCAAACATCGGACGCAGTAAACTTAGCAAAGGTAACAAATCAGCAATTTTCTTTCAGCATCGGGTCTTTATATGGTGCGGGATAGATCAATTTGTATCTAACAGATTTACTAACAATATGACTAATAAAATAAAACAAATTCACTTCATTAACCTAAGTTTATTGAGAAAAACAGAAGAATACAATGTTTTAATATGTATTGTAAAATTATAACACAGTTTATAGTAGGTATAACTTTTAAAACTTCATACAATAAAAATATCGATTATAATATAATACTAGTCGATGTTTTATTCAATGTTTTTAAACGTGGACAGAAATTGTACATATCGATCTATAAATGAAAAAAAATGTAAACAATTTTTTAATGTATGAATTCAATATGTCCGAAAGTTTGAATCCGTTACAAAATTTTTACCCGGAATGAAAATGCATTCGGTTCAAGCTACATAGAGCATGATGCAGAACCATACTTAGGCGTGTAAGTCTCTAAGATACGCTCCTATCTTTAAGAGGTCAATATAGGCAACTTAGATTGCGTCGCCTAAAGTTTTAATATATAATAATACGTTATATTTATAGTCGGTAACAAATCTACGGAAAAAGCGGTGGCCCAGAAAAAAACCATTTAAAATATAGACAATACTTGCCTATCTAAGTCGTTCTCTGGATGGTGTTTAAAGACAAGTTAAGACAGATGGTTTTGCACCATGTTCATAACCCTCATAAAATCACAATCTATGAAAATAATTTGCAAACATATAAATTATTACTTACTTTTTTTTCACAAATTAAGTTAGTACGAAATCAAAATTGACCGAGCGTCCTTGAAAGAAAAATGCAGACGCAAAGAATAGTGAAATCATGAACAATAATGAAATTTGGTTCTGTAAGCAGATTGGCTTTAGAATAGCCAATTAGATATTTCCATGACGAGTATGTTACGAGGGTGCACTAACTCTTGGGTGTGTATGGTCACCTTTTAACGATACAATTGTGTCATCAATCGTATGAACTTTTGCACAACACTTCCGCCGACTGAGCGAGCAAACCCACAGAGCTTTTCCACCTCCGGTTGTAGCTTTGTACGTGTAGGTGTATCCATCTATCAACAGCATTCTGTTACCGTACTTTGAGGTAATGAATTCGGCTGAAATAGTATATAAATCAAATTAAAATACTTCATCGGTTAGAAAAACAGTATAAAATAGTATAAAGAGGAAACGAAAAAAAATTAAAGTAGATAGGTAGGTAGGAAGTACGCCGAATTAGGTATGTAAGACCTTATTTTAAGAAATTATAAAATATCGTGCACCTATAACAATCTTCGTATAGGTGGAATACATCAATATACGAAGCGATTTGGTTGAATACACTTATTCTCCTCCCAATTAATTGCCATCACCAATGGCACATTGTGAAAACAAACAACCAACCAATGCTATTGATTTTTAAAATAGTTATGAAGGACGCACATGAAGCTACTACTAAAAATGATATAGTTCACATGTACGTAATAATACTTAAGTGGCCAAATATATATTATGTATCTCCTAATAATTAGACTACACTATGCTTACAACCTAAATAATATTGGAACCAAGAAGGCAGAAAATCAACACATGTGAGGCCAATTATCTCACAATACTTACACTGAAATGAGTACATTAAGAAAATGTTCCAAAATATATGGATAGATTCCTAAAGATAGGTTCAAGAAAGTACTTATTACCTTTCCCATACTCGATGTCCATTAGAATATTATTGTACCTTTAGTGCTACATTTCAATGACTCCGAGTAGAACTACGACATTGATTTAATTGCCCGATTTCAATGAGAACGCCGAGGAGCTCAAACGTGCCCTGATATTGGAGTGGTCCGAAGAGATAGGTAAAATTAATTATATATATAAAAAAAACCAAGTGAAACCATTACTCATTGAATCAATAGTTAAATATTAGAAGTAAAACCAAGATTCAAATACAATTAAATTAAAAACAATGATAAATCCACCGCAAATAAATCGTCGTTGAATAATTGTATTGAGGCTTTTTAAAAATAATTCTGAATGTATAAACTGTAATAATTGTGACTGAAATAATAATTTTACATATAATATATACCAGGGGGGGGGCAAACTGCGGCCCGCGGGCCGCATGTGGCCCGCCTGGTATTTTTTTGTGGCCCGCCATCATTAATTGTACTTCTGATTACGAAAAACGTTTTTATATATATTTTTTTTAATATTGACAATAGATTAAAATTTGAAGAATTTGTTGTTTCGTAAATGCATTATCTCAGTACGTCTTCCTTGCGTCTCATCTCACACTATGTGACCACTAATTTCTACGTTGAACATCGTGACACATTTAAATACTTTTAACTCCGCGTTGCAAGGAAAAAAAATATATGCCCATGATATTATGGTAAAAAGTTTGAATGGATTTCAATTAAAACTCAAGTTATTCCTTCGACAAATATCGAATAACAACGTGGACCACTTTCCAACTTTGAAGTTGCTGAATATACCAGAATATAAATTTGAAGAATATGGTAAAATTATTAAAGCTCTGAATGACGATTTTTCACAAAGATTTGGTGACTTCCGAAAAATTGAGACAAGTTTAGCAATAGTACGCGATCCATTTTCAATAGATATTGATAGTGTACCGACAGAGCTACAACTTGAGATTATTGATCTGCAGTGTGACACTGATTTAAGAGAATTGCATCGTCGTGAAGAAATCTCCAAATTTTACAATGCCCTTAATTCAGACAAATTCGACCAACTTAAAGATTATGCAAGAAAAATGTTCGTTATATTTGGATCAACCTATATATGTGAACAAACATTTTCGATCATGAACCTCAATAAAAAATCTTTACGATCAAAAAAATATCTCCGATGCCCTATTACAAGCAGTTTTGAGAATATTAACTACAAAATTAACGCCTGAATTTAAAAAAATGTTAAAAAATGTAGGTACAACAGTTTCATTCTTCCCATTAATTTTTTTGTAATGTTTATTTTTCGTGATAATAGTGTATATCTAAAAATGGTATTTTACTTGCGGCCCGCCGCTCATTTTGAATTCTTGAATTTGGCCCTCCATCCAAAAAGTTTGCCCCCCCCCCCTGATATATACGATGGTTTCATAATTTTGATTTGATTGATTCTTACGATAAATGTGTTTGAGATTTAGGTACTTAGTAGAATTCAATTTTACAATAGATTATACTAAATTCTTAAAATTCGTTTATAATCTTTTTGTGTTGTAACTAGGTATATGATCTCGATAATGGTGTAATAATAATAATAATATGTTAATATATTTATTTTTAAAACTTTTATGAAACACCGTTTAGTTGACACTGTTGACAGTGTTGGTAGGTACCAGATTTTCCCAAACATTTAATCGTATTTTTTTTTACAAATTTGGATAATATGATGGGTGTAGAATTTGAGAAAAAAAATATTAAAACAAAGGGATACTTTTTAACATTAGTTTATTTTACAGAGTAGGTTACCTAGGCACATACTTATATATCCCAAAAATATTCAATTTAATCAAAAGAAAGTGAAATAATGTATAGGTATAGATTATAAAAACATGATTATTGTAATATGCATAACATACAGTTGTACAATATATTTTTTCAAAAATTTTCATAGATAATTAAAAATACACAATTTATTAGATACCTACTCTATAAAGAATGTGTGTAGTGTAACTTGTAGTGTTAAATCCATAGATATAGGTAGTTAAAAAAATGAATCTAACTGTAATGTAACATAATAGCGTCTGAACACGTGCATGGATTTAATTGCACCCATAGTGTGTATTTTAAACTATCGCAATAATAACTGTTTACACGTAAAAGTGCTGACTGTCTCTCCAATCTCATTCGTCAAGCGTAAGCGATGTTGTCATCGTATTGGTGCTATTTGATAGATTCAGAGAGGTTCGTCCATGACATGGTCGTAGATAATCGGTAGACGTCAAATATTCTATATAATATTCTGTATAATAGGTACCTATTTATTGATATCAGTGGCGAAGGGTAGACGTAGGCTATTAAGATCTGACATAAATAGTGCACACTAAACTTTGTCAGTCAAGCGTATTTGTTTTCACGTTTTCATTGAACCAAGACTACAGTGTATAATATAATTATAGTGTTTGTTAGTTTTTTTTATTCAATTGACACCTGCCTAATCCAATACATAGTCTATAATAAATAGTCAACAAATATTCGTTAATCTATAAAATATCTAAAATTACGCCATTAAACTATACATCATTCCAGATATTTTACAGATGGGAGAATATTTTTTATTGATTATTCTTTGGTATAGGCAGGGCTTATTCAATTAAAAAACGAATCATCTGTAATATTATGTATTCTTTATTAAACAAAAACAAATAAGTAGGTACGACTAAAAAAGTGTACACTATTTTTGTCGGATCGCCCATAGCATACTGAAACTATTATGGTTTGGATTAGGCAGGGTTTAATCGAATTTTAAAAACTAATCAACACCATCTTATTTTTTTTCTTAGTTCAATGTAAACAAATAATTAGTATAACTGAACAAGTTTAGTATGCACTACTTACGTCGAATATCAACAGCCTACCTCCACCCCTCGCCAGTGATTGATATACATGTAAATATGTCAGATACATTGCGTCTATAAATATGCATTCAACGTAAAGCGTATGTTGCCACTGCCAACGTGAGCAACATCATTAGAGGTGAATTGAGGATGTATAAAAATATTACTTTGGCAAACATTCTATATAACGCCCATCTTCCGTTACCATATATTTAGATCTGTTATGGTTATGATCGCTGTTTTTCACAATGATTGTGTCATTTAGGGTGTGGAGAAACGCAGTACATTTCTGTCGTAGACTAGATGAGCATGACCATTTAATTTTCCCGTCCTTTATGCGATTTTTATAAGGATATGCATAACCATCAATCATTATCATCTGCTTTCCAGATCTTGACAGAACGAATTTCGCTGGAACGTAAAAAAAACTAATTAGCTAAGAATATTGTGAAATAGTTTGTAATACAAAACACATCAGGTTGGAACACACATAATTTGTAAACACTTCTGAGAAATATAAAAGCACTAGAAAAAATATACACCCGGCACTGCTCACTTCCGTTTGAGATTTTGACGCGTGAGGTCGCGATTTGTCTCGCTTCGCTCGCAAATCGATCTAAAACTGAACTTCTTGTGCGGTAGATTGCCCCATTGCTGTACAAGTGCCTTTTTCAAGGCGTAACTACAGCTGTGGCAGCGTGATCCCAAATCGCATAATCAAACAATATTATTATAATTACGAATATTATACATAATAATCATCTATAAAACATTCATAACATTTCATCTCTGCTTCCAGTGCACTGTTTACCCACATCTCAAAGTCTGCTGACCCTTGAGCAAACAATAGAAATCCTGCAAGTCGTAACAGGTAGTTGGCCGGACAAACCGACAGCTGCGCGCGCGTTGACACATTCGAGACCGGGCTACGCTTTGTACGTGAGCTCGAGTTATCGCGCGTCAACTTATTCTATCCCGGACAACACTTCTTCTTAGTACTGGTTTTTTTTTTTTTTTTTTTTTTTTTCTAGATGCCTTTATGGATACCTCGCATTTACTATCGAGGTTTCTTAAGGACTTTGGCACGCAAACTACTCTACTTGATGCTAGTCAAATGAAAATTGTGCCGGCTGAGAGAATATGCCTTATTGAAACTGTTCTTCTACCCGCATCGGGTATTGCTAATTTGAATTCGGCCAGGGCCTATGATACCGCCTTGCAAAAACCCTGGAAAATTCTTAGTAGCGCAAGGCGGAGGTGATTCTGATGAATATTTTGTCGTATTCATTGGGAACTGAGGACTGCGATTTGTAGTCGAGTTTTTTCCCGTGGTAAAAGAAATGTCGCATTGGACTAATGTTCTAAGTATATACTTATCCTATCTTATATGATTGCAGTCACTGGATCTGAAAGGCATGAATCATCTTTACATGTCACCATTTATTATTTTTATTCTTTTTATTACATCAATACAGAAATTAAAAAGGGCATCTCTTCCGGCCTCGTTTGCCATGGTCCCCGGAAGGTCTCGAATGTCCGCATCTGCCATCTGTAATAAAAAGTTCAGGTTGTGCCGCTCCTTGCTAAAGATTTGACAATCTAGGAGTAAATGTAAGACGTCCTGGTCGCTTCCGTCGTCGCATGGACACTTTCCATCAGATGTTATTTTAAACCGGTGCAGGTATGCTCGCATGACTCCGTGACCTGTAAGAATCTGAGTCATCTCAAAACACAGTCCCTTATGCACCCTGACGTCTCGTGCTGCTAAAATTGAAGGTAAAAACTTTCGGGTCAACTCCCCTGTCGATGAGTTTATGTATCGTGAGTTCCATTCGTTTTTCACCATGTCTGAAATTGTAATTTTCGCGTAGCTCAGAGGAAATTTGTCATAAGCTACCGCGGTCTTGGGTTCAGAGGCACCATGCCGAGCCAATTTGTCAGCTCTTTCATTTCTTTGACTTGCCCCTGAATTTCTCCAGGGACACCTTGACATGAAAAATTTCTCTAACCTTGTTTGACATAAACTGCATGTCGGAGCCAGGGGGCATTTGCACCAGGAAAAGGGGATTTCTGGTGGTGGTCGGATTTTTAGATCTCATTAAAAAGACTGATATTACCTCAAAGCCTTTCGCTCTGAGGTCCTCCGAGATTTCTCTCGGTTCTATGTTGGGAAGTCCCTTTATAACTACCTTGCATGTTCTATCCTCTGCAAGGGTGAATGTATGAAAAACGGCTCCAGAATCTCGTAGACCGTTAACAAGAAGTTTGTGCGCAACTACTGATTCCGTTTGCACGGAGTAGTTTGGTCCTCTAATTTGGATGGAGCATTTATTTTCACCCAGGAATGTATTGAGACGGTCTATTACCGTCTTATGGTTTTCTCCCATTACTGAGAGAATGACAGGAGGGACTCGGGTTTTGCGAACCTTGGGAGGATTTGCAGAAGAAGAAGTTTTGGTGGGGCAGTTGGGAGTATTTCCTCTGGGTTAAGTGCCATAAATTTGTTCGCTGTTGGCACAAATGTTGGGGAAATCGAGAGCGGCCGTTTTGGGGCCTTCGCAGTGACTCTCTGCCACTTAAAAGGAAATTTGGGAATCTGAAGTTCCGGAAATTCCGTCTCCATATCCTGGGAAAGGTTATTGAGGGTGACCTCAATAGCGGTGTCCTCAGTGGGGGCTAGAGGCCTTGACGAAAAAGTAGGGTTTATGACTCTATCATGGGGTTTTATAAGAGGGGGTATTTGGAGGGGTTTTCGCACTGAAGATGCTTGAAAGAAAGGTGAAGAAAGTGCTTTTTTCATATTTCATGTTGTGAACGTCTTAAACTTATAATTTGTAATGTCCACAATATGTAAAATAAATAAAAATTTAAATTTAAAAATAAATTTTTTAATCAATATGTGCTACAAACGCTCACGTGTATGACGCAGAAAGATTACAATAGAAACAAATGGATACGGAACCAGACATGCTGATTTTACCTGTATATAAAATAGATAAATTGGTTACAACAATATATTACATAAGTTCTGGAATAGGTTCATTGGATTATATAGCGTCCATCTTCTGTTTGCGTGTAAGTCATCTTAGGATGGGAGTGAACGTTGTTAATTCTTACAGCAACGTCATTTATTGTAATAACGCTAGCATAACATTTTTTTCTTAGGGATGACGAGCAGACCCAGCGCTTCTTTCCACCGGCAGTACTCGACTGGTAAGTCAATGGATACCCATCCATCATGATCATCTGTTTACCGTACTTGGATAAACCGAATTGCACTAAAAAGAATAGCATATTAATTAACTATTTCTTTAATTCAACGAATCATTCACAAGATTTAAGAATGCACCATTCTAATTATTGAACATTATTGAATAAAATGAGGTTATTCGCTTGTGAAGGAACAATAAAAAATCTTTTTGAAAAAATTAAGCCACCCGGCAGGAATTGAACCTGCATATCTTGGGTTTCGCACCCTGCACAATGACCACTATGCAACGAGGTGACATACTAATTGCAATTTTAACTATTGGCACATAATATTTGCTCATCAGCGCTCTTCCAAATTGAGCTACTAAGGCTAATTGTTTTTCAAAATTATGTATGGTCAATAATTAGAATGCTACATTCTTAAATCTTGTGAATTATTCGTTGAATTAAAGAAACAGTTAATTAAAATTATTAGCAAGTTCAAGTTACAACACAAAAATATTGGAGAGATCCGTGACGTCGGTTAGTAATTAAAGTAGTAGGTACCTACTTTGATTTAGAATACAAAAGCCGATCGTCTTAGTAGCTCAATTTGGAAGAGCGCTGATGAGAAAATATTAAGTGCCAATAGTTTTTTTTAATTTGTCGCAATTAGTATGTCACCTCGTAGCATAGTGGTCTATGTGCAGGGCGCGAAACCCAGGAGATGCAGGTTCAATTCCTGCCGGGTGTATTATTTCTTATGTTTTAAAGTTGCAACCAATCAAGGTTCGTTCACCTGAGGTCATGTCAAGTGACGAAGTGTGGGTGAGTGGAAACAGAAGATATGCAGTTTGAGACAGATTATAGATTTTTTTTAGAAACATACAATTTTCATTTGATTAAAATAAGCGTGTTATTTTTAAACCGACATACCCAACATCTAATATCAAAAATAAAAGGCAGTTTTATCATATAAAAATGACATTTATTGACTTATAGAAATTAATAAAATAAATTATTAACTTGAATCTTTTACATTACTTCAAAGGATATTGAGATTTTCGAAAAGTTTTTGAGTACGTTCATTTGATTAAATAGCGTCCATCTTGCGACTGTATGTATGTGTTCTTTTTATGGGAGTGAACGTTGTTAACACGTACAATAACATCATCTATTCTAATGATACTAGCGCGACAGTTTTTGCGGGTTGACGAGCAGAGCCAACGGGTCGTCTTTCCGCTGGTAGAAATCGATTTATAAGAGAATGGGTACCCATCTTTCATGATCATTCGTTTACCATATTTGGACAAACCAAATTGCACTGAAAATAATAGCATATTATTAAAAAAATTAATGATAATCTATTAAGTGTCATATAATGGCATAAGGTATATTTTATTGATGAGGTTTATATAACTACTCTAGTCATGAAACAAATCGTGGGTCGGGATGTGTAGTCAGGTAAGTCATAAAACAGCAAAAATGAGATATGAATGCCACTATACTAAAAAAAAAAATCTTTCGTTGTGTGTAGTCAGGTAAGCCGTACGTCTCACCATTGGCGAGATGCAGTTTCAGTAAAAATATATTTTTTATTTTACGGGGTGTGTACACAGTTAAGTCACATGAGTAGTCAGATAAGTCAACATTTTGTGTGATTTACCTTACCACTCATAGGCTTACATTCAAACGTCATACCTATTCAGTGTTGATTTTGGTGAATCTAACGTATTTTTTATGATATTTAGAGAAATTTTGAAAAAAAAATAACAACAGAACCTAAGTAAAATAGTCATATTATAATAAATTATGACTTATAAGTATGTGTATTATTTGTAAATAATAAAAAAATATACCAAATTTATCGAATTTGATTTATTTAAATCTAAAAACACGTACACAATATCCAAACAAATAATCTTGCTTCTAGGTTCAACCACATACTCTAATAACTTGTATGTTGACGATTCATTGATAAAAGAAAACCAATTAAGTTTTAATGAAACAAAATAGTTAGAATACTTCTAGGACATATAAATGAAAGCCAATTACATGTACTTTTATTTGTTACCCATAAAAAAACATAACTATAATTAGGGGAATGTGGGGAATTTTTTGAACTTTGTTTTTGCTATATATCAAAATGTCAATTTGTGACTTATCTGACTTCACATCCCGACCCACGAAATATCTTTTCAAGTTTCAATAATAATGATACACAATCAATAATATACAGTTTGAGACAGATTACAGAACCTCTTTTTAGAAACGTACGGTTTTTTTGATTAACACAATCGTGTTATTTTTAAATCGACATACTTAAAATCAAAGAACACAAATAAAATGCAGTTTTATCATATAGAAAATGGCATTTATTGACTTATAGAAATTAGTAAGGTATCAACATGGAACTTTCACATTGTATCAAAGGACATGTAGTAGGTTGCACTAAGGACATTGAGATTTTCGAAAAACAACGATAATCCAATTTGTATTTCATTTGAATTATTGGAATATTTTATGACAATTTAAAATATTGTAAAATTTAATATAAGTACCTAACTTATTTAATCTCAATCCATGTTAAAATTACCACTAAATTCTACTGTCCTTGCACTCTTAAGTAAATTATATTCTATTTTTGTTTATATACAATATTGTAATACGTGTACAAATAATTAAGAATATTTTTATTTTCAGAACATTGTAAAACATTTTTCTTTATACAAATTGTCATAGTTTTTAAATGGCATAAAAGAAACAATAAATTCTTACTACAAAAAGAACAACTATTTAAGGCATGGAGTGCTGTGTTAAGGTGGAAAATGAAGAATTTGGGGTATCTTTGCAAGATCAACCTAGATAATCTGTCGACGATGTAGGAAAAACGTATACATGACATTATAATAACTTGTCTTTTCCCATCTTAGAAATTAATAACATAAAATATATTTATAACACAAAAGAGTTTTGTTGTAAATATGAGCGTATTCAAATTTAGAATAAAGTCCTATTTTCGTTACATCTGTGTAGATTTTACACACAAAGCGGCTATCGACGGCTAAAGTGATAAAAATATTATCACTTTATCATATTTATGTATTGAGGCGGTTAATTGTTACAATAAGTTACCCGTCTAAACTGTCAATATATTTATGAGATTTTCTCAAAGTCTAAGTGTCACTTCTATTACTAACAACATTACTGCCTTATGGCCTGTTGAAAGGATATTATAAATTAAAAGGAATTAAGTAAAAAAAAATACAAATTGTTTGGAACGAATAACCTTGACTACCTACGTTCATTGCATTATATAGCGTCCATCTTTCGACTGCGTGTAAGTCATCTTAGGATGGGAGTGAACGTTGTTAATTCTTACAGCAACGTCATCAATTGTAATAACGCTAGCGTAACATTTTCTTCGGGATGACGAGCAAACCCAGCGCTTCTTTCCACTGACAGTACTCGACCGGTAAGATAATGAATATCCTTCCAACATGATCATCTGTTTACCGTACTTGGATAAACCGAATTGCACTAAAAAGAATAACATATTTAAAAAAAAAATATTAACCATAATAATAACAGTGTCATCTAACGGCATAAGGTATATTTTATTGATGAGACTATTGAGAGAACTACTACTCTGTTATGAAACAGATTATTATGTTTTCAAGTTTCAATCAATTCAAGTTTCGGTCAGTGGAGGTCATGTCAAGTATCGAAGTGTGGGTGAGTGGAGACAATTTTTTTAGAAGCATACAATTTTCTTTTCATTAAAATAAGCGTGTAATCTTTAAACCGACATACCTAAAATCTAAGATCATAAATAAAAGGCAGTTTTATCATATAAAAATGACATTTATTGACTTATGGAAATTAATAAAATAAAACATTGATTTGAATCTTTCACATTGCATCAACGGATATTGAGATTTACGAAAATTTTATAGTAAGTACGTTCATTTGATTACATAGCGTCTATCTTGCGAGTGTATGTATGTGTTCTTTTTATGTGAATGAACGTTGTTAACACGTACAATAACATCATCTATTGTAAAGATATTAGCGTGACAGTTTTTGTGGGTTGACGAGCAGACCCAGCGCGTCTTTCCGCTGGTAGACATCGATTTATAAGAGAATGAGTACCCATCCATCATGATCATTCGTTTACCATATTTGGACAAACCGAATTGCACTGAAAATAATAGCATATTATTAAAAGATTATAATGATTATATCTATATAAAGTGTCATATAACGGCATAAGGTATATTTTATCGATGAGGTTTGTATAACTACTCTGTCATGAAACAAATCAAGTTTCAATCAATCATTCAATCACATTTTTAAATGCATTGAAGTCACTCTATATCGAAGTGTTAGGCCTTGTCCACATGGCGAGTTTTGACTCACTTATTAGTGATGTAGGTACATGATTATCATCACAGGTACCTATAAATGGCCGAGTTCTTATTTACACTGACTATTTACGTACCAGTCAAAAATATACGTAAGAAGCTACCTACTGATGTAAATACAAAACAAAGTTCTGTTACAACTTCAAAAAAGGATTATAAAAGAGTGAGGGGATCTTTAGTTCCCTAGATGGTCGTTATGTGTCAACGAAAATATCAATTATATAATAATAAGTGGGTTTGAGTAGAATGCCATTTCTTCGAGTGACAATATCGTACACCAAACTAAAGAATAAGGATGTTGGAATGGGGGTCACGGTGGTGACGAAGTGTGGGTGAGTGGAAACAGAAGATAATATTGTGCAGCTTGGACAGATAATAGAATTATTTTTGATTAAAATAATCGTGTTATTTTTAAACCGACATACCTAACATCTAATATCAAAAATAAAAGGCAGTTTTATCATATAAAAATGACATTTATTCACTTATAGAAATTAGTAAAATAAAATATTGACTTGAATCTTTTACATTGCTTCAAAGAATATTGAGATATTTGAAAAGTTTTTGAGTACGTTCATTTCATTAAATAGCGTCCATCTTGCGACTGTATGTATGTGTTCTTGGTATGGGAGTGAACTTCGTTAACGCGTACAATAACATCATCTATTGTAATGATACTAGCGTGGCAGTGTTTTCTGTGGGTTGACGAGCATATCCAACGCGTCTTTCCGCTGGCAGAAGTCGACTGGTAAGAGAATGGATACCCATCCATCATGATCATTCGTTTACCATATTTCGACAAACCGAATTGCACTGAAAATAATAGCATATTAAAAAAAATATTAATCACATATTATTAAGTGTCATATAACGGCTTGACACATGGCTTGAATAAGGGACAATCATTGGACAAATCTAGTCATCCAGTGGTACTCAAGAAGTATAAAACGTCCGCAAGGTAGACCTAGAGGCAGCTGGATCGATTAAATGATAAAGTTCTGCAGAAGTACCGTAAGTAGAAACCGAGAGAAGTGGAATCAGCTTGGAGAGGCCTTCATCCAGGAGTGGATATATTCAGGCTGATAATGATGATTATAGCGACATAAGGTATATTGTATAAAATACGCTGTAATGAAACAAATATGTTTTCATGTTTCAATCAATCATACAATCAAATTTTTAAATGCAGTGACGTCACTCTACATCGGAGTGTTACGCCTTGTCCACATGGCGCGTTTGTCGCGCACATTCCAGGTATATGTGACCTCATTGAGCCGTCCACATGTAATCGTAAAACGCCACTGCTCGCGCGCGGTCGATGTACAGTTGACCTCAATGAGCTGTCCACATGCGTGTCCGGAAACTTGTACGTATGCAGTTCGCCGTATCACACTTCACCGTAAATTGTTGTATCGGAAATATATGGCCGTATATTAAAGACTGCCCAACCTCACTTGGTTTAGTTATTTTAGTTATCCAACTTATTAGTGACGTACATAATTAACATCAAAGGTATCATATTTATCAAATTTATTTATTTTACATATATGAACATAACAAGTTATAAATTCAAAGCGTACACAACATGACATAAAATAAGTGTTAATAATTTTTAAAAATAAAAATACAGAGAAGTGTGAGTTAATAATACAATAGGTAATAAAATAAGAAATAAAGTAAGAAAATAAATAAAGTAAATAACAAAAATAACAAAATTAAAGTAGATGAAAGCACACAGAGTGAACTTTGATAGACCCTTTCTTAAAAACTTATAAAATAACGTCCACCTAAATTCACCCTCACGTAAGTGGAATATATAAATATCCGAAGCGATTTCATTAAACATGGTTATTGCCCTCCCAATTAGCATTACTACTAATGGCAGGTTAGTTCTGCTCCGTGGGAGAATAAACAACGGATGTCCTCGATTCCTAAAGTAATTATCAGAGACACACAAAAGCCAACACCATCAAGAATGGCAGAGTTCACATTTACGCCGCGTATAAGTCTGAAAAAATATGTAGCTAAATAAAGATTCCTTCTAAATTTTAAGCTACATTATGTAAGCATCCCTAAGAGAAAATCAGTCGGATAGAGCCACGGCTAATATTCGTACAGCCGAAAGTAAAGGAGTCTTAAAAATTTATTTTGGACTCACTCCACAATAAGGCCGTACTTTAACTGATGCGGGGCCCAAACGATAGACCCACTCTCAAGTCTGCTTCTAACTAAGGAGTTGTAGAGAATTTTTAGTACCGTAACATCCGAATCCGTAACATGAATAGCCGAGTTCTTATTTACACTACCTATGTACCTACCAGTCGAAAAAAATACGTAAGTAGATACCTACTGATGAAATTACTAAACAAAGATCTGTTATAACTTCAAAAAAGGATTTGAAAAGAATGGGGGGATCTTTAGTTCCCTAGATGGTCGTTATGTGTCAACGAAAATATGCGTAAAATATAAACATCAATTATATGATAATTGATAATAAGTGGGTTTGAGTAAAATGCCATTTCTTCGAATGACAATATCGCATATCGAACTAGAGAATAAGGATGTTGCAATTGTTGCTGTTTCAGTCAGTGGAGGTTATGGTGAATGACGAAGTGTGGGTGAGTGGAAGAAGAAGATAATACATATACAGTTTGAGACAGATTATAGAACCTCTTTGTAGAAAAGTACAGTTTTCTTCTGATTAAAAATCATGTTATTTTTGAATCGGCATACTTAAAATCGAAAAACATAAATAGAATGCAGTTTTATCATATAGAAAACGGCATTTATTGACTTATATAAATTAGTAAAATATCAACATTGAGCTTTCACATTGCATCAAAGGACATGTTGTCATGCACTCAGGACAATAAGATTTTCGAAAAACAACGATGATCCGATTTTTATTTTATTTGAATTATTGGAATATTTTATGACAATTTAAAATATTGTAAAATTTAATATAACTGGTATAATTTCAACCCATGTTAAAATTACCAGTAAATTCTACTGTCCCTTGCAATTCTTAATATTAATACTATCGACCGAAGGTACCTGATGGAATGTGAATGAATTCTTACTAAAGAAGAACAACTATTTTTTTACATTAAAGCATGGAGTGCTGTGTGAAGGTCGAAAATGAAGAATTTGGGGTATCTCTGCAAGATTAACCTAAATAATCTGTCAACGTTGTAGGAAAAACGTATAAATGACATTATGATAACTTGTCTTCTCCCATCTGAGAAATTAAAATCACATAAAATATATTAATACCGTTTAGAATTAGAATTTAGTTGTAAATATCATCGTGTTCAAATTGAGAATAAAGCCATATTTTAGTTACATCAGTGTAGCTTTTCTATACACAAGTCGGCTATCTACGGCTAAAGAGATACATATTATCACTTTATCATATGTATCGAGGCGGTTAATTGGTACAATAAGTTAGCCGTCTAAACTGTCAAAACTTTCTATCTCGCTCTAAAAGTTAACAGAGAAGGACAGTTAAAACATAGCACTGTTTGACAGTTTAGACGGATAACTTATTGAACAAAATTTAACTTTAAGTATCGTAAGTAAGTTTAACTTGAAATATCGTATCTAAAATAAAAAAGGAATTAAGTAAAAAAAAAAATACAAATTGGATGAAACGAATTACATAAGTTTTTGAGTACGTTCATAGGGGTATATAGCGTCCATCTGGCAACTGTGTGTATGTGATCTTGTTATGGGAGTGAAAGTTGTTAACTCGTACAGCAACATCATCTATTGTATTGACAGTAGCGTGGCAGTTGTGGGTTGACGCGCAGACCCAGCGCTTCTTTCCACTGACAGTACTCGACTGGTAAGAGAATAGATACCCATCCATCATGATAATCCGTTTACCGTACTTGGATAAACCGAATTGCACTAAAAAGAATAACATATTTAAAAAAATTATTAACCATAATAATAACAGTGTCATCTAACGGCATAAGGTATATTCTATTGATGAGACTATTGAGAGAACTACTACTCTGTTATGAAACAAATTATTATGTTTTCAGGTTTCAATCAATTCAAGTTTCGGTCAGTGGAGGTCATGTTAAATGAAGAAGTGTGGGTGAGTGGAAACAGAAGATATACATTTTGAGACAAATTATAGATTTTTTTTTTAGAAACATACAATTTTCTTTTGATTAAAATAAGCGTGTTATTTTTAAACCGACATACCTAAAATCTAAGATCATAAATAAAAGGCAGTTTTATCATATATGTAATTACGTTTATTGACATTGACTTGACTTTTACATTGCATCCAGGGACAGGAATAATGCACTTCGGACATTTAGATTTTCAAAAATCATACATTATGCCTTATGGCTTGTTGAAAAGAATATATTATGAAGTAAAAGGAATAAGGTAAATAAAAAAAAATTAAGTACATAAGTTTTTGAGTAGGTACCAGTGTTGCCATCTTTTTCAATGCTGATTATAGTACAAAGGCTTAAAAATTATAGTATTTCTGATAAATGTATAGTACAGGAACATTTTTAGTCTTGAATCATTTAAAATTATAATATTTTGGTATATTGGTATATTTGGCGTAAAATTATAGTATTTTACATTTTTCGCGGAATCAAAATTATAGTATTGTACTATAATTATAGTACGGTTGGCATCACTGGTAGGTACGTTCATTTGATTAGATAGCGTCCATCTGCCGACAGTATGTATGTGATTTTGTTATGGGAGTGAACATTGTTAACTCGTACAGCGACATCATCGATTGTAATGACACTAGCGCGGCAGTGTTTACTGTGGGTTAACGAGCAGACCCAACGCGTTTTTCCGCTGGTAGATGAATGGTAAGAAAACGGATACCCATCCACCATGATCATTCGATTACCAAATTTGGACAAACCGAATTGCACTGAAAAGAAAAGCATATTTTGAACATTAATAATCCTATAATAACATTGTCATAATAGTGTAAGGGCCATTTTATTGATGGGATTTATGTAACTACTCTGTAATGCAAAAAAACTTTTATATTTACATAAAACAATTCAAATGCAGAACCGTCACTCGTGTGTGGGATGATAGATCGATGGGCTGCATTTTCCTTTGGTTTTACAAAACACACCCTTACACAGTGTAACCAACATAATAAATACTATATCCCCAATAAGTGAGTGAAGCGATGAAGAATTCATTTTGTTTGGAAGTAGTGATGCTTAGCTAGAACAGTTAACTTGATTTTTAATTTTTAATTTCGCGGGATTTAAAAATTGGGACAAGGTTCGATTGAAAATAAACAAATGCATTTAGGTTTAGATTGAACAATGAACCGAAAACCTTTTTTCATGAATAGACCGCAAACAATTTGGTCGATAAAATAAACTATAATACAAGATAATGAAAGAATGTAGTAATAAAATTAAATATACAAATGTCAAAAAGTTCATTAAAGCGCCAATCTGAGGCGAAAGATATTGGCATAATTTTTGACTATTGTCATCTTCTCACTCACATAAATACGAGGGTGGGTCAATAATTCCTTAGAAAAAAGCATTAAAACAGTTTTTATTTTTGTATTTTTTTTTTATTTCTCAACATATTCTTCTTGGAGCTCAATACACTTGGTTAGACGTTTCTCAATATTTTTGAAACCGTCAGAAAAATAAGTTTTCGGAAGGTCCTCAAAATAAGCATTTGTCCGATTGATGACTTCTTCATTTGAAAAAAAACGTTGTCCACTTAGCCATTTTTTTAAGTTTGGGAAAAGGAAAAAGTCACTGGGGGCTAAATCTGGCGAATACGGTGGGTGGTCGACCAATTCGAACTTCAATTCTTCAATTTTAGCCATTGATCGTAAACATGTGTGAACACGGGCATTGTCCTGATGAAAGAGGATTTTTTTCCTGTTTAAATGAGGCCGTTTTTCTTCAATTTTGTTTTTTAGCTGGTCCAATAAAGATGCATAATAATCCCCTGTTATTGTTTATCCTTTTTCCAAATAGTCAACGAAAATAATTCCACGTGCATCCCAAAATACAGTAGCTATAACCTTACCAGCTGATTTTACGGTTTTCGCCTTCTTTGGACATGGTTCGCCTTTCGCAATCCACTGCTTTGACTGTTCTTTCGTCTCGGGAGTATAGTGGTGTATCCATGTTTCATCTACAGTCACAAAGCGACGAAAAAATTCATCCGGATTGCGTTGCATGAGCGACAACAGGGCTTTAGAGGCCACCACCCTATTGCGTTTATTGTCGACTGTGAGCAAACGCGGCACCCATCTTGCAGAAATTTTTTTCATGCCCAATTTGTCATGTAAAATAGAAATGATGCTACCTTTTGAGATCCCTGTAACCTCAATTATCTCACTCAACTTTAATCTTCGGTCACTTAACACCATATCGTGGATTTTATTGATCATTTCTGGTGTAGTCACCTCTACAGGACGTCCTGAGCGTGGTTCATCCTTTGTTGATGTACGACCACGTTTAAATTCATTTAACCAGTTATAAATAGTTGCAAGTGAAGGAGCAGATATGCCGTGAACTAAATCCAACTCATTTTTTATTTCCTTTGCTGTTAACCCTTTTATATTAAAATGTTTAATAACAGCTCTAAACTCAATTTTCTCCATTTTCCATTTTTCCATTTTCCACAAGCAAATTTTTTTTTAAATGTACGAGAAACACACAACAACCCGACCAATCTGATTGAAACTTCGCAGCATACTGAATCGGTAGTGCCGCTGCATGAAAACAAACCGCTTACAGTACTAGTCGCGCCACCTGTCGGCTTTTCTAAGGACTTATTGACCCACCCTCGTAACTTCTACAGCTTTACGTGCAAGTAAGCTTCAAGGATTCATCATGCGACAAGCCAAGCCGTTCAAGAATCCAAATGCCATACGTACACTCTACGTCCAAAAAATATTTATTCGATGTCTTTATTTTAAGACGTACCTACAATTATTTTCCTTTCAATAATTCGTCAAAGGATTACTTTTCGACTGCCTTTCTACAAGGCATGCTCACTTTTCACTCTCTTGAATCTCGTCGGTCACTTCTGCTCTTGATACATTTTTGCCTGCTATCATGAGGGATGGTTTCCAATCCTGGCGTACTAAAGAATTTAGATGTATATGCGCCTGTCAATTACCAACATGGTCGCAGCCATGACCTATTCTGGGTCAGAACTGTTTCCTTGAGTCAAGCCTATCAGCCACCATTAGCGAGAGGTGCAAGACTAGTCAATGCGCTCCCTAAAGACATGGACATTTTTAATGATGTGCTGTATTTTGGTTTTTAAACGTTATTTTATTGTATAAAATTGTTAGTTTTTCATTTTTACTTCTAATCTTTTGTCAGGGTAATATTAATTTGTTAAAGTGTAAAGCTCAAGGACCAATAATTTCCGTTTCGGTCAGTACCTAGAGGTCATGATGAGTGACAAAGTGCACGTGAGTGGAGGAAGTGGATATACGGTTTTATTTAATTAAATGAACATAACGGTTTATTAAAAAAAAAAAACGAAAACATGTAGTACTTATCCCACTTATACACAGTATAATAATATGATAAAGACACGGTTTCATCGGCTTCAATGATACATCGTCAACTGATGCAAAACATACAATATGACAGATATTTATACTATTAGGTATTTATAATATTATTTTGTATCAATTGACGATGTCAGTAAGTGGAATAAGTACTGGAATAAAAAAATAACATTGTAGTGTTATTATAAAACTGACATACATAAAAGCTAAGATTTTAAAATAAAAGGCAGTTATATCATTTAAAAATTGTATTTATTGAATAATAGAAATTAAAATTAGGTATGTAACATTGAACGCAGAAACTATCAACATTTTATCAAATGATGTATTATTGCAGCAATGCACTTTCGACATGAAAATTTTAAAATCCTTTAATTTATTTGAATTAACGATATGATATAGGTACGCAATATAAATTTTGGGTGACACTGGGGTGATTTAACCACATTAATTAACATATAGAAATTGGTTGCAACAAATCACACAAGTTCTTGAATACGCTCATTGGATTTTATAGCGTCCATCTTCCGACCGTGTGTAAGTAATCTTATGGTGGGAGTGAACGTTGTTCACTTTTACAACTATGTCATCTATTGTGCTGAGGCTGGCGTGGCATTTTTTACTCTGGGCCGACGAGCAGACCCAGCGGGTCTTTCCTATGACAGAAGTTGCCTGGTATGAGAATGGATACCCATCTACCATGAGCATTCTTTTACCATACTTAGATAAACCGAATTGTACTGAAATAAGAAGCATATTTGAAAATTATTAATCATATTACAATAACATGTGTATTTATTTTGACATTGGCGAATGCACACAGCGCCTATGCAAGATGCTAAAAGGCAAAACCCGGGTCGCAAAAAATTACTCAAATGGAATAATATAAAACTTGAATTAATTAGAATTTAAATTCAAATTTCATCAAGTACCCTCGCTCGAAACTCGATACTATTAATCAGACAAACTTTATGATGATACATAATAGGCTCAATGATACGTAATTTTCAAAACTATTTCGATATAAAATAGTACCTATAATCTTTCAAAATAGTGAGAAAATAAATTTAGGTACAATACAATATTATGTACTGATATTTTTATATTTATTTATTTACCCTTGTAGATCACTGTACTGAGGGATAAATACGCTCGCAGCGTGAGGGCAGTTCTAAAAAAAGTCTGTGTTTTCTATGTCCAGATGTTACCGATAAGATCTCGACGTAGAGAAAACGCATTCGAACCGCTGCGTTGCCGCATACGCCGTTTGCATTCAGACAGACGGTATTTTTCGATATTTGCCTACATGAAGCCTACACGTGTGCTCGCAGCCTTATGTGTACGAGTAAATGGCTGAAACGTCCAACCAAATGTTTCTTTATTATTGTTTACTCTATTTTTCACAATTTACACATTTTACATCATTTCACGGATGTAAGCTGAATCTTACATATTATGTGGAATTTTTAATTTATGTTAAAACTATTTACAAATCTGAACGATTTTCATTTATAAAATTTCGAAGAATCAATATTGTGTTTAGTGTTCACATAATATATTATATGAGAATGCTGTTTCTGAAAGTGAAGACTTAATGCATGGGTTAGCGAGATTTAAAATAGTAAAGTAAATCGTGGTTTATGGCCTTTCCGCTTCATAAATCTGATTAGTCAGCCAAATATGAAACTGTCGTAAAAAGTATGAGATCATGGTGGAATCACTTTGTTAAAAGTAAGAAGCATTGTTTTATTCAAATCTTTTCATTTTTATTAATTTGTGTGAAAAAATAAAATGAATTGGCAACACATGGGTAATAAATCAAACTTCATTCCAACTCAGTTTATTTCTAATGTACCTAGATTTTCCATAAAAATTGATAAAAAAGCAATCCCGAAAGTTTCGGCATTACGTTTCCTAATCCCGGGATTCATAGGTATCGAAAACAGTCCGGGAGCCCGAGATTGGAATCCCTAGTCGCGATAATGGCCAAGGTGGTTGTTCTTCAAATGCTGCATCCAATAGTAGTAATTCAATGCAAGGATCAAATCCAGATGAACGCATTGTGAATGCCAAGGATATATTATTTAATTTAAGGCGCCGGATACATAGAATCGGGCGTGCGGGGCGCTCGCGCATTTTGAATCTGAATCACCGAAAATACAATGTGATAAAATATGGCAGAGCACACTGGTTTTGACTAAGCACTATGCCCGCCCGCCCCATGATTCACGCGTTGTGTGGCTACTCAGCGGGACGAATTAACGAAAATACTACGTTGTCAAATATGTCAAAGCCCATTTAACACGGCAAGCAAAAAGGGCGCGCGCTGTTTTATTTTATCCGCTTCTGGACGCGTTGTCGATAGACGGGCGAGTAGGCATTATTTTATAACAGTGAACTCATTGTTTAGTTGCTGGGTGTCCGATATTTCGCTGGTGGAATTATGTCATCGTGAATATGAATTACAAGCCGCCGAGAAATAAAATAATATTTTTATTGCTTTGTTATGAGAGACGCTGATAATAATAATTATTTTGTGCTTCTCGTGACCCTTATTACATAGGTGAAGGGTAATGCGCGGGTGGGAGGGGGCCTACTTCGTAGTGAGCGACCCGAGCGCCGCTTCTGGTGGGATTCGTCACTTATACTTACGAGAAATAAAATAAATAAACAAATATAAAATATTATCATATGTATTGGATGTATCAATCGGAATTACATTTACACTGAAAGAATAAAACAACGAGAATTTTATTAATCCTTTTATTAAAATAAAATATAATAATTTGATATCCAATGATAATTTCCTTATATGTTATAATATAAGACTTTAAAAGTTATATTTGTAAGTTATTTTTTTCACAAAAATCATATATCTTTATAAACATAACATTATTTTCATTTAACCATAATGAATTATACTTCGTGATTCATTAAATTAAAAAAAAAAACGAATACATTGATTTTATAAAAATACTCTTAACTCCCAACTAAAGTAAGATTCTTACTTATTATCTGTTTATCAATTTTCAAACTGTTCGTCGGTCGCGGTGATGTTATTATATTCCAGCAATTTTCGCTCTACATTAGGTAGATTATGCAAGATGGAACTCAGTGTCAGCGCTAGTGTGATAGCTAACAATCAGAAAAGGAACATAGGCGAAATTTATGTTTATTTTCTTTCTAAACTCACAATTTGATGCATATTAATCGTTATATGTGCCGCATACTAAGCTAAGTGAGAGAAAAATAAGTCTAAATAATATTATAGCGTATACGTATTAATTATAACTGTTACAGCAAAATAAAAATAATAAACATGACAGATACAATGTAGTGTAGTGACATTTTATATTTATATTGTTATAACCTCGGTGCGCGGCGCATTTGACGATGAATTCAGAACAGTTATCGCTTACTTTTCTCGTTAAAGATGGCGGATGGTTAAAGTCACCAGAGAGAAATTTGTGACTTTTGAAGCTTTCCGTGAACAAATATAATTGATCCTATTGATAAAACGATTGCGCATCACCGAAATCAGTGATGGGCCGGAATGAATATTAAAGCTAAACTATTAAAAAATAGTTTTAAAAAATACAGCAGTGTAGTAAATACCCAACACCCATAATTAAAAAATAACGAGTAAACAATCAACTAATTTTATCTCTTCCATCTATTCAGTTCGCAAGAAATCAAGGAAGACATTCGCACTATATACCAGTAGCAAACACTCTGTGGTAAACGACTGACAACTAAAACTTGACGTGCGGTGATTTTTAGAACTAATAGTTAGACACTAGAAATACTCACATCGCGACACGCTACGGTTACATGTCAAGTTATAATAATGGTTTTTACTTATACATAAAACTCAGCAATATCAATAAATTTTAGAAGTCTTCACCACTGAGATATACCGATCATGTTTCTTGAGTACCTACTCGTTTCATTGTCATAATGGAGATATAAAATATTCTGCAAGTCAACAAAACCGTTTCAGAGGAATACCTAATGGAAATGCTCTCCTGCAACGTGTACCACTTGATGTCCTACTGTGTGAGCAAGAGCTTTGCACCCATTTTTTGAACATCTCCACCACGTTTTGCCAGTTCTTGACATGCCATTTATTCTATAAGAATATCCATGGAATTTCATAGTGTTGCTTGTTACTGGATATATCATCAAGTATCTCGGATCTAAAATCATTTAACATTTTATAAGTTACAAAAAATATTTACAAATACGCAATTCATTTACCACTACAATTATACAATCTATTCTTCTTCGACGGGATCTCATGATTGAAAATCGTGACACGTAAGATTTCGCAGTCTAACAGCTTTCTCTGCGGCTACAAGAAAGCCCACGACATATAATCTATCCAACTGGAGGAAGCTCCGCTTCGTCTTCTCCAACCTTTCACCTCACCATTTTTTCCAGATTATCATCCTCTCAGACTTATATAATCAAATAAATAGAATCCAGCCACATAACAGTTTGATAAAATATAAATCTGGTAAGTGTCGCCATGGACTAAGGTTTTGAAGCCGGGTAAAATATATTACTCTATGACGGTCAGGAAAGAAATACAAAATGAGTGTCCTCGAATAGTATCAATAATAAATGCGCGCATTGTTCGTGTGATAAATTTTAATGCATATTATGATACAGACATGCATATTGAAAATAACAATATACTTATACTTGAACATATTTCTCAATACTCGTGTCACTTTCCATTATTTTTAGATATTCTGGTGAATATTTTCTTGCTTTGAGCACAAATATTTCCCAAATACAACGGTCATGAGATTTATTTAGTCCTATGAATACACGATAATTATTAATGATACATTCAACAAGTACACGAGCCATGAGATTCCGTTTTCACAAAATGAATCTATTTGGTCATATTGAAGGGAGCCACACTCGACTTATTAGAAATATTAATTATATTTTTTTTTCAAAATATTTTATAAACTCCTGTACATCCACAAACTTTTTAATAGTATCTATATTTCATATTTAAAAAAAATGCATTAGCCACAACCACAACATGCAAGAAGTTATGTTGGACGTACAACCCGAAGGCATAGTAAACAGTATAGCCTTGTATTTACAGGGTGATAAAATGTCCCTCTACATGACCCGCAACATAAAGTCTACGTGACACGACGTGTCACACGCAACATAGTGCGGCATTTCTACGTGACGCGGGACATGTTGCATGTTTTCGCTTCGCGAGCGTGCCGCACGGCCTCGCGTCAGATGTTGGCCAATGTAGTCGCTCAACATAGCAGCAGTGTGGGAATAAAATTTATAATTTATAAAATGGAGCAACATGTCATGGGACATGGCGCTTGTACACACCAGGACTTAATATGTACGCTATTGTGGACAGGATATTTAATATGTACGCAGTACTGACCAACACAACCTCCTCGGGCGACATTTCTGTGACAAGTCCTGGTGTGTACAAGCACCATGTCCCATGACATGTTGCTGCATTTCCCCCTTAGTGAATACGAGGTTTTATACACAATAATTAAGGATCAGAAATAGAGAAATGACGACTTGAATGTTGAATCGGTTACATACGGAGTAGGGAATCCAATCCCGAGCCAAAATTCTGATCCCGGGATTTCGGGATTACAATTTGACAATCCCGGGATCCCGGGACTGGTCCCGGGATTGGGATTTTTTTCCATTGTTAATATAAAATTTTTATATTTACAAATAACATTGATAAAATCGGTCAAAAATAAATCTAGTATAATTTATACTATTTAAGACATTTATTGTTAATATTGTATACGTTAAATCTTGGAAATACACAAGTTTAATGGAGTAAATAATATTATAATATAAATAATAATGTGAATTTAATATGAGATTGCTATTTCTGATAGTAAAGACATAATGAATAGATCAGCGAGATTTAAAATAGTAAAGCAAATAATCATGGCGTACTTATGGCCTTTCCGCTTCATAAATCTAATTAGTCAGCCAAATATGAAACTGCCGTAAAACGTATGATATCATGGTGGAATTACTTTGTTAAAAGTGCGAAGCATTGTTTTTTTTACCAATCTTTCTCATTTTTAATAATCTATGTGAAAAAATAAAATGAATCGGCAACCTACACATCAAACTTCATTCAAACTCAGTTTATTTCCAATGTAGTTATTTTGTATTAAAAGTATTTTTTCTGTTATATTTTCCATAAAAATTGATAAAAAAATCAATCCCGAAATCCCGGGATTATGTTTATCAATCCCGGGATTCATAGGTATCGAAAATAGCTCGGGATCCCGGGATTGGATTCCCTAATACGGAGGTAATCTGACTCAAATTATTGAATCAATAATGACGCAGTCTCCATTGCGCAATTAATTGCGTCTTTCACTATTGCAACGATATACTTAATATATTTAAATCTTAATGCTGGTGTATATTTTTAATTAAAATAGGAATATCGTCGTATGTGTTGACGTTTGCTTTGCAGCCCTTGTTGCAGTGACTAGAGCATCTCCATAACACTTTGCCCTTTGTTGCCGGGCTTCTCGGAGAAAATGTGTAGCCATCGACTCTCAGCAGACGCCTACCTCTATGTGATATTACATAGTCGACTGTAACAAAAATAAATAATACGTTTAGTTTAATAATGTTCCCCCCAAAAAGCCTTTACCCAAGGAAAAGGAATCAGGATACTTGTATTGAAATGGACCTGAGGTCATATAGTAATATTCTGTTTCCTTTGTCGACTTACCGGAGACTAGATTTCTATGCTGCTCGTGATAAGTATGCAAAGGTATCTTGAAGGTAATTCGTCTGTATTTATTACTTTCAGGGATAAGTATACAATAGATAGTGCTCTTTCACGAAAGTTAAAGTGCATTAGAGTTTATTCAATGAAATGTAAGTACAGAGCAGACACATAAGCCTTACAAAGTATAATAGATAATAGACGAATGGCGCGAGCATGTGGCCGTTATTTACATGGTTTTGTGATGGAACACTACGACAGTGTGTTGGTCTACTGATATTATATATTAGCCATTATCAATGTTAAAAGTTTGGTAGATATTGTATCAGCTTTGATAGGTATAACGTATTCTGCAACTTGCAACATATATGAATATGAATATCTACAAAACTGGGTGTACAGCATAATTCTAATTGAATATTGCTCTGATTAAATTGAAATTTTTAAACACTTCCGTATTAAAAGAAAATAAAAAGAAGTAGCACGCCATAAATCCATTTAAACATTCAATCGAATCGAATGTCATAAATAATTTTAATGTGAGAATCTAATTAATATTACTTACTCGGAATATACGGAAATATGTTTTTATTTTCGGAAGAGTCCCTACAATCAAAAGCCATCGCACGACACTGGCGTGTAGACACAAACTACGTTTAATGAAACAAAATATTTTACAGAAATAATATTTTATTTTAATACTATTCACAAAAATGTAAGTACAGTTCTGAATTTATTTAAAAAAAAAATTAACACTATGCACACATAACAATCTAAGTATGCCATTATAGTGGGGTTGCTGCCAAAAGTTGGTAAGTCGATAATTTATGTAATTACTAATTAGATTTAATAATGGATTATTTGTCTAAATGTAAACATGTATACTAGAAAATAAATCTAGGTCATAAAGCACAAAGAAATCAACACTGTGCTTGATTTTGGAGGGTAGGTATGTCAAACATTCAAAATGCAATTACTCCGTAACATGATTTCGAGACTCACCAACGTTTGGAAATATCCCCACGATTTTATTGTTGTCCAAAATACAATAAAATGACAAATTACCAAGTCATGTTTTTCATTTGAAACACCCATGTGAGTTTCCAAGTAGAACATAACTAATTAAAGTAAACATTTAAGCACTGCATAATGCAATAATTATGTACAATGCGTTGTATCTTTAAACAAAAGGTTTATTCGTACTTATATATAATTATGTAATATGGTGGCATTATGCGCTATGTAATAGGAATTCTGGGGCATAGCACTTAGTGGATAAATTAAAACAAAAATGATATTTTTTGTGAACAAAAATCAAATAAGCATAGTCTTACAAATCATTGGCTAGTTTTGGACACATAAAATTTTTATCGAGTGTCGATTATATGCGCAAACATTAATACATCACACGAGATTTTAAAATAATAACTGCAAAAATGACACTTGCACCGTCGTCACGCCTTCGTTGGACTTGTGCAGTGTTTATTTCGATAATTAGTCATGTCATTAATCATCAATAATCATTTACGATAGTCCAATTAGCATTTACCTACAATACAAACCTCTACTCAGTGGAGGCCCATATATGATCCTATTAGGATCGGACTTGGTCAGAAAAAAAAATTGCAAGCATATCTGGGCAATCATTTTTACCAACTAATGTTAATATATATTATATACAAATAGGTACATCATAGAAAATGATTCACATCGTCGTTCAAATTATGTACTTAAACCTCGTAACTTCAAATTTTACGTTTTTGAGTTTTACTCATTTTGGTATTGGTGTTTTGATGTGGTATTTATTTATTGAGATATTGACAAAAATCACGAACTTGTATTTCAAAATCTATTGTTGTAAGTTTTAATACTCGTATCTCAGACAAACTTCCTGTAAAATAGAAAAAATCTAAGGCACAGTCGAGAAGTATTTTTTAGAACAGATTTAAAAGTTAGCAAACCGAATATTAAATTAAAAAAAACTATGGAAACAGATGTTTATGACTACAGTGAGTCTCAGGGAATGGTGTATTCTAAATTGGGTGAAACAAAGTCGTCCTAGTGACATTTCACAAAACCAATTTCTAAGAAATATTATCATTGATGCTACGAAACAGGCCATGATAGATTTAAAAAAACATTAAATAAGATGAACATAAGGCTATTCGTACCTCGCAAAGATCAGCGCTACTACGCGCACAAGCCAGGAAATTTGAACGATCCTGATGAATACAAACACGTTCTGCAAAAAAATCGAGCCAGGGTCAAAAAAAACTAATAAAATTAAAGCTACTACCATAAAATATGCGTATACAGTGCACTGTAAATATGCAAGCAATTCAGCTGGTTCCATAATCAAAAGCTGGTGCTCTTTATTTTAAACAAAATCTCGCCACTCATTATTTTACTATTTATATTTTGGGTAGCGGGATTATATTATTATAATATAATATCTATTTTAGACCATATACGATCCTCATCGGCCACTCGGCCACCATGGGTGGTATATAATAGGGCATTCACAAATTGAATGTGATGGGGTGCATGCCACCATTGGACGACGTAAAAGAAATTGAGAGCTTTTCACACCATGTAATTATGTATCATTAATTAAGGGATCTCGCACGGGTAACGCCAGTCCATGTAAGGTGAAATATGTTGACCATACTTTTATTAATGATTAATCAGATATTGAATATTACTAATCTTTAAGACCCGGCAAGAAACTTGGTGATCCATGTATAACTAACATTAGAACCTTAACATATTCAGCAGAAGATATCGGAATTCAGTTCAAACTGGATTTCGATGGTGAATGAAGTGATTTACTTTGACGAGCAATACCAGCTGATGGAACTGTTAAGAAACTCTACAACTCTCCAATTATTATTAATAAAAAGAAATACCATGACCTCTAATAAAAATATAAAAGATTGGGTTAAATGAATAATTTTTAACTCATTTAACTTATAAGTTTTTAAATTTTGAATTACTATTTTTTCCATATCCTTTTTTAAAGATTATTAAATAAAGAAAATGTCCAAAATGTATTTTCATTTAAATAGCACTATATGACTATATGAATATTTATTTATTATAAACAATGAAACTTCGTAATTCAATAAAAAATCTTACATTGAATTAACAAAAAATCGCAACTCATTTCTAAGCAAAAGGCTGCCAAATTTATAAGCCAGAATTCAAATCCAAAATGAACAAAATGCCACACTAATAAACCATTTTTTAAAACAACTGTTCTTCAAAAAAAAAAGAATGGGTAAAGAATGAGTTTTTTTCATCATATTGAAAACTTTAACATTTTGACTTACGAGGTTTACTTATCTTACCATCGATGTGTCTTTCAGGTGGATGATTATGCACATTCCATAAGTAATCAACCACACCCCTAACAGTTGTCACGTACGCTTTACAGCCCTTGCGGTGTTTAGTCGAACAGCGCCATCTTGACTTTCCATAACGCCTTTTTAATGCTAAATAAAACGTGAATCCATCCACCGACAGCAGCACTTTTCCTCGTCTTGATCTCACAAATCGAGCTAAATAAAACAATCAGAGTATTTAGAATACGAAACAAATAAGCCACAGGACTCGAAACCGCATCGATCAGATTCCGGCCAATGTCCTTTAAGAGCATACTTCAGTGAAATTTCGGACTCGCTGCCAATCGGAGAGCGATAGTCGAGCTGTGAACACGTGAATTTGTTTTGTGATGGCGTTGGAAAAATTAATTCTTAAATTGTGTAAAGATGACTATAAAACGTTACCCATTCACTTGAAAAAGAAAACATGTCAACGAATATATTATTATTATTCCTATTAGAACAATAAACATAACATTAATTGGACGCATGTTGAATTTTTATGACAAATCATGTTTTGTTCTGCACGCGTCGTTTGCACAATCTTCGCGTCGCGTAGTCACGATCGTTTTAGACCGTGCCCCAGCTGAAGTATTGCCTTAATACTTCGTACGCATAGTTATTGATTAAATTAGTCGTAATTAAGTATGACGCAGGTGGCTCAATTATTGAGTGCCGCCGGGTTTCAAAATATTATTTCTAATAGGTATGTTTCTGGTGTGTTAAATAAAATAAAATTAAGTAAATTATCATATTCGTTCCCAAGCGGGACACATGAACATGGACGTTATACAGACTTTCTTTTTTACGAGGAATGGTATTAATTCCCCAGCCTAAAGGTTGCGATATCTCGAGAAATCTACCTTATAATAAAAGTACTTACCACTTCTTGACGATTTTTTTTATTAGAAAATTTTAGAAATTCCATTCAGAATCAAAGTCGACATCTTTTTCTACGCTTTATGCGAATAGTTTTTTTTTTTTTTTAAATAACGACGTCGTGGATGCTGGTACAAATCTCGCGTGTAGCAATACATCACATTTTGTATTTCATCCAGAAGGACGCAAAAGTTGGGCGACCATTTCTTTAATAAATCTGCCGATAATCTACACTTCATGGAAATCCATATGCGGCGATTAGGAGTGAAAAGGGTAATAGCTATCCATTCATTATGTCCATACGTTTCATTCTTCCCATATTTGTATTAGTTTTCCTCAGATAGTCGAACAAACATCGTCGTCTGGATCCGGATTAATGTAATTATGAAAATTATGATTTACTGACTGTCTCTCGTGGTTATGCAGCTTTGACGATAGATATTTAGTAACGGGTGTATTTTTTATTATTGATATGGTACGTCACCGTTTTTTCGATAACTTTTTCGATCTGCCGCCTATTCTTTAACAACGGGTGTTTTTTTTTTGTTGCTTGGATAGAACTTACGAAAGGGTTAACTGTCAAACCGAACTGTGACACTTCCGTTCATTTTTAAATTTTAACTTTGATAATCAGAAGTCGATTCGTGCAACTTAAAGACGACGTGATTTACATCTTACATTTGAGCAAGCCATCCGTAGAACTATGGATAGATGTCGTACTACGAGTACATACTCTTTGAAATATAAATGATGCAATAACACAAAGATGTCGCAGAAATGTGCGTGCTAAAGAGAATATCGCCGCTGTAAATGAAAGTGTGGAAGAAATCCAAGATTCTTCGCCGGTCGCAGCAATTTTGCGAAAAGTTCTTAGCTTACACCCATCTTACACCCGCATAAGATTCAGCTGGTGCAAGAATTAAAGCCACGAGACTTGTCTCTAGACTCTAGAGCAATTGGAAATAATTAATATTCTTTAACACGTGTTTAGTTTATTCCATGTCTCCACAGTCAAGAATTAAAACCTGTTACAACCTCTTGAAAGCAACCAATTTTTCGTTAATTTTGTGTTCACTCTGAGAACTATTATTCTGCTGACGTGCCATTTTAATATTACATATTAATAGTGTAATCTATTTCAATAAGTTTGCACTTATAGGTATTTCAGGTAATCTAAAATGGAAAATAATACTTAAAACCCAAGGGACTGTCCATATTTTATATTTACATATTTGTAATTTAACGACACTTATAACAAATATAAACTGAGGTCTCATTAGTCCAAACAATGTATATAACATATATTATATAAAAGTAGATAGATATATATATAGTTACGGTCACAAACAATATCACAATATTAACATATAATTTTAAATCAATACTAGCAGATCGGAACAACTCCCAACGGGAACAGATGTGGTGTGGTGGGATCGCATTGCATTTTAAGTCAAGCTTTATAACTAGCAGTACAATTGTGCTGTTATAGACAGCCTTGTAGAAGCACCTACCTACTTATTTGTTTGGCCCATTATAAACTCAGGGCTTCCAAGGAAAATTTGACTATGACAGTGGTGATTGTCTAATTTCACGATAGTATCATCAACGTAGATTGCCTTGGCTTTGCATCCTTTGGTGCTGTGGGTGGAACACTTCCATCGGAATTTCCCAGATTCTGGTTTATCCTGGGAGTAAAAGCGAAATCCATCGATCATCAGTAATCGCTTCCCTTTTCGCGAGAGTACATAAGAAACTAAAAAAAAATAACAAGATTATCAATCGATAATAAGATGTATATTTTTTATTGATAATGTGAATTTAATTTTAAAATAAAACTCAGAACCATTTATATTAAGGAAGAGTTTGACCGAGAGGAGTTTGAACTCACTTCTTTCAGTATCTGAATCTGAGTAAGTGCTCTTATAAAAATACAGTCTGTAAGGAATCTTGGCATTACGTTTGATAGTAAACTGTCATTTAGTGGCCACATGGCTATCATTAAATGAAGCCTCCCCCTCAATAATGATCTATGTTACATTTGGATCACTGGTCATTGGTTACATCACATAAAACTATTTTGTTGAGAAGAAATTAGTTATAATTAAAAAGCCTATCCTGAATTCCTTATTCACTTATTTTTATTCCTCTTCAATTTGCCATGTGAATTTTTCTCTGTGAAGTCTTTTTGCATTCGCATGGTTAACAAAAACTCTCGCCTCATCCTTCATTTTGAAAGATGCATAGATCATTATTGTAGAGATGCCAACATTACGGATCAAAAACAATTAGTGACTTAATGTTGCTATATCAAAATAATAAATGTGCCAAAACAGAGGTAATGTGATGTATATCATTGTTGCATATTTAGTTTAAAACTGCTAAAATGCAATATAGAATATCATTGAGGGGAGGCTGCTTCAAATGTGTAAAACGACCTTACAGATAATATTGGGTTTCATCTTACGTACTTCCCGGCTCTTTTCGGATGTTATGGTATCCTTTATAAGTCCTTAGTTAGAAGCCGGCTGGAGAATGGGTCAATTGTTTGGGCCCCGCATCAGTTAAAATACCGAGTTCAAAATATATTTTTGAAACTTTTACTGGAGATTGTATGGAATATGGATACTGTCCGTGGCTTTCTTTTAAGTATGCTTAGGAACATACTGTAGTTTAACACTAGAAGATATCTATATTTGGCCACGTATTTTTCCGACTTATACACGGTGTAAATGACAACACTGCCATTTTTGGTAGTAGAATTAATCTGAATTTAAATTTGAATGATTTATAAATGACGTCAGCAGTCATCCATTTTTTTTTGTGACGTCCTTACACTTGTGAATAATTATTTATTAAATTATTAGTTTATTTTTATTTGATTAAAGACTGACATTCTTAATGTTTATATTCAATATTGAATAATAAAAAAAAATGTTGGAAAACTTATTGAAAAATACATCATTTACAAAAGCCTCAGACTAGGGAACATGATGGGATTCGAACTCACATCTCTAATTTCCAGGTGAGTGGTCTATCTTTTAAGTTAATGATCTGTCTACGATTAATGCTGATTATCTATATAATCACCTCGTTTATTTGAGGTATCTATATCTAATTCCGCCTAACGAAAGGCGATTAGCTTTGTAATCAGTTAAAGTAAATGAAATTGTTCACGTAATTATGACAGACGTCCGGTGCTAGCAAATTGAATAAAAAAGGAAAACTTATTTATTATGTATAACATTTATAATAGGTCATTAAACGTAGAATAAATTAGACAGTGTTTAACATGACAGTAAGGTATTGAAAGTGTTCATTTATAATATATACCTACCTAGTTTGGTTGAAAACGTAACAAGTCGAAATACTTTAATTCAATACCACGTTACTATAGGTTCGGTACCACCCACTTTGGAAACAAATATGAGTTAAAACTCTCGTTGTAAAAGTATTATGGTGTGGGAGAAATAAAACACGAACAGTGTTAAATAATAATAAATTTTATTTTAGCTTTAAAATGTTTTTCACCATTAGCAAATAGTTTTATTCGAGATACCTACTGATTAATCTTTCACGCATGACAATACTCTATATGTTAGTACTTTAAATTATTTTTTATTCAAATATGTACATATATTTTTTTCGTTCAAACAACAAGACCCGGGCCGCATGATAATATTTTTTTTAAATTTACATGAGCCGCTTGCAGCCGACAGTTGCCGACCCTAGATTTATTGATATACCTAAGACAAGGGATTCTCAAACTTTTTTTACCCTTGGGCACATTTTAAAATATCGGTAGGGCGGTGACTATTTTTTCAAAACAAATTTATAGTTAAAACATAAAATAAACGTTGTTTATATTCTGTAAACTGAATACACCTCATGGTTGCCAAATATACAATGTAAACGTAAACGTTATATAACAATTATAATATCAATCTCAAAGTCACTGTGATATTTTGCATTACATTGCATTGGCCAGTGCCTCATAATTTAGTGATGGTGATGGAAACAAAAGAAAGCAGACGAATTATTATGGAATAGAATGCGGTTCCGATCCGATCTATCGGCGTGGCAATCGCAATCACAACGGCAAACGAAGAGAAGAGAAGTCAAAAATGAGAGGTCAAAGTTAAAATAGCTGTCTCGCTCCTCCCATCCAGTGCTCTACCAATGTTGCCAGACATAAGCATGTCGACTTATGCAGACAATTGAGTTCGTATTACACATTTATTAAATAAATATTTATGAAACTCGTCAAAATAAAATTGAAATTTTAAAAAAATCTGTCGCGGTCGAATAGTGGCCGGACGCACACAAATCAGTCAGCGGGCGCCATGGCGGGCACGGGGTTGGGAATCCCTGACTTATATAATATTCCATTTGGTAATAATACTATGATTTATGGCTTGAGGAAGACTCTGGTAGATATACACTGTTATTGGAAGGCATTTATTTAAGTTAATTCAACGCAGGTCTGGGATGGTCGTGAAAACCGTTTTGCGATACAACGACGTCATCAACAGTACTTACAGTAGCTCTACATTCTTTAGATGAGTGAGATGAGCACCGCCATCTTGATTTTCCTTGCAACCCGGTTCTTTGCAAGAAAAATGTATATCCATATAATAATAGCAATCGCATTCCCCTCCTTGAAATAATGTATTTGACTGCAATGTAAAAAACACAAATTTAAGTATATAATTAACAATTTAAAATATTTGGCGTAAATTTATAAAATTTATATCGTGTCTTGGTCATACAGTCATACATTGATCAAGTGTGAGTACCACAAATAACGTTTGCGTGTCTATACTATTCTAATCATTGTCATTGCTGTGATCAGTAATGAGATGCTAAAGAGGGAGGAAAATAGAAAGTGATATGGAATGTGAGAAAGTAAACATAAAATTTTCCCAATAAATAGTCCCAACCCATCTAATTAGGTAGGTACCTACAACATTGATGTAGGGGAGCGTGGGGTAATGGGAGCCGATGGGTAATGGGAGCGACCGCAAAACAGGTACCATCTAACACTAAAATGACTCAAAAATAACCAAAACATCTTCGTCAATCGTCGGCTAAGCCCGTCGATCGCTGTCGGCTGCTTAGCGGCACGTGCACGTGCGTGGCGAGTGGAAGTGTGTTTTGGGCTAGGTGCTTATATAAATTTACAACATATAAACATCAACGTAAGTACTTAAAATTTTAATTATTTTATCATATTTTGTGTCCATTGTATAGCCAGATACATGTATTTTTGTTTAGTAGTTTCAGAATCAAGGTTTAAAATGGTTTGGTTACGTTATTTATCAATCTTCAAAGTGGTTGACATTCGGGTAATTGGAGCCTAGGTGGCTCCCATTACCCCTATAGAAATTTCACACCTCTTTTACTAGTAGACCAGATTTTAATTGTTCCAGATGCCCAGAAATAGAAAGTTGACGACTTTCAAGGCTGGTTGGACGGTGACTTCGTTGGAAAATGCCCTCCGAAACCAGAAATATTATATTTGTGTTTTTTGCTTTGTTCCATAACATGACGCGTTGATTCTTTTGATATTTTTAGTAATAGAGCATATTTTTGTTGAATTACATTAGTAAATATTTAACATTTTATTGTACCTATGTCTGTTATAACGTGTATAAGTGTTTGTAAGCATATTAAAATATGAAGCTCCATTACATATTTGGTAAATTTTTGGCTCTCATTACTCTACATGTGGGGTAATTGGAGCCAAATGTGTTTTTTGGGAAAACGTTTTTTGTGTACCTTAGTTATAGAATTTTTGAGTGGAAATTGCAATAATATTATTACTAGGGATTCCAATCCCGGGATCCCGAGCTATTTTCGATACCTATGAATCCCGGGATTGATAAACATAATCCCGGGATTTCGGGATTGATTTTTTTATCAATTTTTATGGAACATAAAATAAAAGCGAAAAAATAACAGAAAAAATACTTTTAATAAAAAATAACTACATTAGAAATAAACAGAGTTTGAATGAAGTTTGATTTATACCCATGTGTAAGTTGCCGATTCATTTTATTTTTTCACATAAATTATTAAAAATGAGAAAGATTGGAAAAAAACAATGCTTCGCACTTTTAACAAAGTAATTCCACCATGATCTCATACGTTTTACGGCAATTTCATATTTGGCTGGCTAATTAAATTTATGAAGCGGAAAGGCCATAAGTAGGTACGCCATGATTATTTGCTTTACTATTTTAAATTTCGCTAATCCATTCATTAAGTCTTAACTATCAGAAACAGCAATCTCGTATTAAATTCACATTATTATTTATACATATATATATAATATTATTTATTCCATTAAACTTAAGTATTTGCAAGATTGAACGTAGATATACAATATTAACAATAAATGTCGTAAATATTATAAATTATACTAGATTTATTTTTGACGGATTTTATCAATGTTATGTGTAAATATAACATTTTTGTATTAACAATGGAAAAAATGCCAATCCCGGGACCAGTCCCGGGATCCCGGGATTGTCAAATTGTAATCCCGAAATCCCGGGATCAGAATTTTGGCTGGAGATTGGATTCCCTAATTATTACTATGTAACCAAAGGACTCATTTCAAACATAAACAGTTAGAACATTTTGTTACTTTTTTTCAACAATTTCCTTAGTAGGCTTCAATTCCCCCTTGCTCCCCTACTATAACGATAGGCTTTTTTGACACCTACATAATTTATGAAATTTCAGCACCTTTAGGTGATATCAGTGGCGGACTTAGGGACGTGAAGGCCAGACGCATTGATTGATTGTGAGGCGCCGTTAAAAAGTATTAATTAAATTTTACAAATAAATCATTGCATTCAAACGATTTATCAATTTGAAAGAGGCTCCCTTTTAAATCTAATGAATCGATTGCGTCATTTGCGTTACAGAAATTCGCCACTGGGTTATATACCTCTACCTATGGTACCTATATTTACAACTTGAAGATGCCAAAAGTCCAAACCAGGATCACCGAAAACAATATTTATAAAAGTGTGTAAATCAGAAGAAATACGTTATTTATTACAAGATAATAAGTAATTCCTGATTTTTTTTAAATTCCCGTATGTCGGTATATAAATGATCTGTTTTATTTAAGTACGTCTATGTAACCTGATTAGTGCAAAGAAGCAGGTAGTTGTCTGATCAAATGTTTTTTACATTCGTACCTATTTGATAAACCTGGTAAAATAAAACAGTAGGTACATTTTACTTTAAACTGTGTTTATTTAAACAATAATATGTAATACACTATCTTGTTATAATAATAATTATATGTTTTAAAAGTGTTTACAAATTGGCATTAGTTCGGGCATGTCAACATTTTTTAAAGAAAAACTGTCAGAATGATATTTCATGTTGATTAATGATAACCATAGACAAACTGTATTTCTCTTCAACGATTTTGGTAGGAAAACATTATAAGCATTGATTTTTTATACGCAAAATTATGATTATAATGTAGGTATTATATAAAAAAGGAGATACATCACTGAAAATATTATTGTTCTTTGAAATTTTATAATCACTGTCGATTTCAATCATCAGTTAGTGACTCAACTCGACAGGTGTAACCTCGTCACAATGACATGGCACACAGTAGTATGTTAATTTATTATAACTAGAGTATGAAATTCTTATATTAATGGTTATGTATATTATTTATGGAAACCAAAGTGTCGTGTACTGTGCAGGCGCTGGCTTTGCACGACCTGTGCGTCAGGCACCTCCATCGTACTTTGCCAGAAATACTTTTTGCATGAACTCTGTAACGGTAACCAAAAACATCGATTACAGGTTTTCCCCTTGTAGATGAAGTCCATATAACTGAAAGACAAATGAAAACAAACGTGTTTTTAGGTAACTATATCATTTCAATAATGATTCATTAATTAATTCATTTCATTAAAATAATCATCTTATACGAGGTATAAATGAGAACTCTGCCATTCTGGGCAGTGTTGACCTGTGCGTCCCTGATAATTATCTTAGAAATAGAGACCATCGGTTGTTTATTCTCCCAAGGTGCAGAACCAACCTGCCACTGGTAATGCCAATTGGGAGGGCGATAACTATGTTCAACGAAATTGCTTCGGGTGTTGATATATTCCGCCTACGTGAGAATGAGTTTAGGTGTTTAAATTCTTAAAATAGGGTCTGCTTAACTCATCCGGTGTACTTCCTTGTACCTATCGAATTTATCTACTGGTCTATCTCTTTTTTTATGTAATACTGTTATATTTATATATCTTTGTTTCTAAATGTCATGTTGTGAACGTCTTAAACTTATAATCTGTAATGTCCACAATATGTTAAATAAATTGAAATTGAAATTGAATCATCATCATAAATCTGGACAAGTTTCGTACGCCCAGAGGGACATTTTCAACCGAAAATATGCCTCTGAGTACCTACTTTAAAAAATTGTTTTCTTATAAAAGTTATGTAATTTATAAATTTATAATACTTTAAACATATTTAAAGATTATCTTTTACTTATTATAGGACAGAGATTCAGTGTTTACTTAGTGGTAATTTAGAATAAATTTATCAAATGTGCTGTAATTTTTTATTCATTGTATTTTCAAATGTTTCTCTGACAAATCTCGAACGCAATCATAATAGTAATGACGCTGTCACAACATCAGGATTGGAAGGGCAAGGGCCACATTTGAAAAAAAAAAAATAAACATCTCTTCTGCAATTAAAACATAGCTTTGGGCACTAGATGGAGGGCGATCAGCTGCACATCATATGGGTATGGCACACATACTGGTCTACGGAGTCGACGCCTGGACATTAAAGTAATGGACAATAAGAAGACTGAAGGATTTCGAAATGTGAGTGTATCGGCGTACCACGAAAATACCGTGGGCCGTTGACAATACTAATGACAAGGTTTTAAGACTATTTTAATAGTTGCGATAAGTGTAATTTACTTCAATTCATAATGTAGGAAAGGCAGAGGGACGCATAAGCAGTGGCGCACCCAGGATTTATTGTTGGGGGGGGGGGGCGAAGGAGGAGAATGGAAATTAGTCCCATAGGCTCTTTTTCTTCTTCATATAAATATTTTTACATAATTTCACAATACACGGCGATATATTTGTACAGTTTCTCCTAGTTTTTATTAAATTGGAGGTATAGTGACGGTAACCGTTGAGCGTGTCATCAGCGACTGACGGATTGGAAGTGAACAGCGACCATGCTGGACATGTGTACCTAGTATGCTTAAACATTACTTAAATAATATTGGCTGTGCTACCCGCTTGGTCTAGAGCAGTGTTTCCCAAAGTGTGGTACGCATACCCCCTGGGGTACGGAAAGAGTTTGGTGGGGGTACGCGCTGCACCAGGTTATGGCTACGCCTGGTGCAACAAGCATTAATACAACATCCATGCTAGAAGGTTTATCGCATGCAGAAGAAGAGCAATTGTTGGAATTATTAGCTTCAGACGGATTCTTGCAAAATAAATATAAGGAGTGTACTTAAACATCATTTAGGTTGCAAATGCAACATGTGTATCTAGTTTTAACAGAGAAATTCCTGAAATACATTGCCTTTTTCAACTTCATATCTATGTGAAGTTGCTTTTTCAGTATTTGTAGACATTAAGTCAAAAAAAGAAACAGCCTTTGGGTGTAGAACCGCATCTCAGATTAAAATTAATAACCAGGGAACCAAATTATGATGATCTGTCGTTTCTAAATAAATAATTTCAACCTTCTCATGGTTTATAATGAATGTTATTTTTTAAAATATAACTTTTATTTATATTTTATTATGAATGAATTTTATTTTTCGTTTATTATTATTTTATTTATGCACTACAAAAGAAATATATTTTGATTGTTATTAAAGTACTTATATGCATTTTTCTTTGACGAGGAGTACTCAGTGTTACGTAAATTATAGAAGGGGTACACAGATGTCGAAAGTTTGGGGAACACTGGTCTAGAGAGCTACAATATTTATGCCGAATTCCACCGAAAAAAAAAATTCTTTTGATTTTCACCACCACCGTAGTGGGTGTAGTCGTTCTTTTCGCCGAATGTTTATCGCAGATTTTTGGTTTTTAAATATTGAGGTTTCAACATATTAATTGAAAATGGACAAAAAAAGTATTATTGCTTTTAAATTATACACAACCTACTCAATACAACAGCCTAATATCTCGTTTATCGGTATTTTCTCTATTGCACTCGGTGTACCTACACCATGGCCCCCACATCCTGAAACGGGCCCTCAGGGTAGGGCAGTGGTCGGCAAACTGCGGCTCTTTGGCCCCTTGAGTGCGGCTCTGCCACAGATGCTCTCTGCCATATTTGACATGGCTACAAAGAAGAAGCAAAGAAAATGGAAGAGGATAACCGTAAATGTAATGTTGAATAGACCGAGACTTCGCGTTTATGTACCTGTATTTATGTGTCGGGAAAAATTGGCGCATTCAAATTTAGAGAGATACTACAACTAAAAACTCGTAATTTTGCGCTAAATATTCTGTCGATGATGCAAGGATGAAAGCAGCTGAGGAGAAGAGTCAAGGAAAATAATGTTCTGTATTTGATTAGGTACTGAATAAAATCGTTCAACAATGTTAATATTGCAAGTTTTGTGGTTAGTAAAAAGATTTCCAAGAGAGGAAATCAAGAATAAATTGAGAAATCGATTTATTGATGAGAACCTGGAATTGTGCTTAAAATTAAATCAACAACATACGAACCTGACTTACGCAAACTTTCCAAGGAGATGCAAGGCCATTATTCACATTGAGTTTATCAGTCATTGTCATGATTCAATTTTATGGATACCTGACTTCCAATTTAATTTTTATTAATAAATAAGATCATTATTACGTATGATATTCAGTTTTATTCAGTGTACCTACCTATAATTTAATAAGGACTTAAAACTTTAACTAAAGTTTATTAAGTAAATTAGCAATGTACCTACTTACTACCTACGCATATAATTTCAGTTTAAGAAATTTGGCTCTCAAAAGAAATCTCAATCGTTGTACTGTTGATATTTGGCTCTATTGACTGATGAGTTTGCCGACCACTGGGCTAGGGTGTTTGACGGGCCCCCTATCCACCGCTTAGATTAAAGACAGTGTGAAACACTACATTAACGTTTTTCAAATTGAGTTTTAGTTCAAATTGAGGGTACTTATACAGTTAATTATTGGCGATTTTCAATACATCTACTTTAATAATGGCGCTGTCGAGTATCGACACACAATAATCTGAAAATATATTGGACAATTATATAAGTTAAAATGTTCATAGCCATGAAGTGTAATAGCGCCCCAGGCGACTTTTTTTACTATTAAAGATAATTTATGATGTGTGTTTATCTCACTTATCTGGTCAACCTGACACGCCGGCCCCCCAGGCTAGAACCCTGTCAACCCTCCCCAGCCATCACCTATACCACTCCAGAATTCGGGTGGACACCGAGAATTTCATTAGGGAACGGGTTTCTAAAAAAACCTGACATCAGTGTTTCGAAATTTTTGTGTTAGAAATTAAAATCTAAGAAATTTTACTAAAAAGGGTGCTGGAGAATTACAAATCATTTTTTGCCGTGTTGTTTGTCTAAGCCCAAGGTATAGTTTATTGGCTTTCGATTTCAATGTGTAAAATCATTCTGATGATTTTCATATTTTGGGGGGGGCCAAGGCCCCCTGCCCCCCCCCCTGGGTGCGCCACTGCGCATAAGTATAAGTAGAAAGACATTTCAATGTTCGAGGCGTTGGGGATCTGATACGGTTACATGTAAATTGTACGTAAAACATTTCACCATGGCACAGTTCGCCGTGAGCTTTCTTATCGGAAACAGATGACCGTATACTATACAGTCTCCAATTTTATTAGATTCAACATGAACATTAATTAAATTTTCATAGCTGATTTTGGCAAAATTTATGAATTCAAGAATGAAAACCTAACCTAACCTAAAAAATAATCCAGTATGTTGGTTATTTTCAAAATTTATTTGCTGCTAGCTTCCTGTAAAGTGTAAACTGATTAGAACCATGTTTTATTTAGACATGAATTTTATGTGAGTACTATACTACCTAAATAAATTGGACGACCTTTAATATACGGCCATATATTTCCGATACAATATTTCACGGTGAAGTGTGTTACGGCGAAATGCATACGTACAAGTTTCCGGACACGTCTGATACAACGTGCACAGGATAGGTGTACTCAGCGGGTTAGTCGCTAACTTACGATAGATGACGGCAATAAAAATGAAGTACGTACGGTAAAAGGGGAATGATGGCTGATCCCATGTTAATGGTTATGATTATTGTTCATTGAAATTAATTTATCGTCAATTGTATAAGCGCTTGCTTTGCAGCGTCGGTGTGTGGTACAGACCCATCTGATTTTTCCAGAAGTTCGCTGCGCATGAAAGGAGAATACGTTCCCATGCACCATCATGCCGCGCTTCCCTTTTTTTGACGTAACCCATGTCACTGAAATGAAATGAAACGAAATTGAAATTATTACAAACAAAATGATTTATATAATTGAAGCCGATACCATAGTTTATTACTAATAAAAAAAATACTTCTTACGTGGATTTTTTAGACTGTGATGAAACAGCGTGAAACAGAAAGGTTTTAAGAGGTATAAAGCTTCTTTCCGTAATACTATAAAACAGTATCCTGGGAAATTGACATACTCGCTGTTATTATTTTGGGAATTGGTAATAATCATTTAAACTCATGCTTACTGTTACAGTGCTCGTATGTAATTTAATTCAGATGTTTTAAATTAGTTATTAAATAATATGGATATTCAACTTTGTAGGTACCTAATAATAATTTGTTAAAATACTGTTTTTTTTATAATAGTCAACTTTATTTAAATCAGTTTTTGTAGAAAAATGAATGAAATAATATTACAATAACGATGCAATATGATTATACACACGATTTTTATCGAATTATTCATTTTAGAAACTACAATGATTGATAGTAGGTATATAAGATGGTTTATTGTAAAATAGAAACTCCTACGGTTTATCAACAATAAAACAGAATACTACAAACGATACACGAAAAATAGATCGACAAGATAAGATGACTCGCTCGACCCAATGAGTAGATGAACTTGCCGAAGGATTAGTTCATTTTAAGTGTGTATAGCATTTTACAACTAGATATGCATTACGCACACTTAACACAAGAAGCGGATCTCAATAGTATGAGGTGTCCCAAAATAGAGGACCTGTATGATCAAAAGGGTCAGAGCTAATCAAACTAAGCCAGTGTTGCCATATTTTCAAAGTGGAATTATAGTACAGAGCCTCCAAAATTATAGTATTTCGGGAAAAAATATAGTACGCGTTTTCATCAGCTGTTGAAAATGTATAGGTTTTTTCTTTCTTAGGAAAAAAAATAACAGAGAATTTGAGAAACTCCAAAACCCCTTTTTATTTAGGAACCTACCTCTTCCGACCAAAAATGCTTACCGATGAATTCAAGAAATTTCATTTTAAACCAAAGTCAAGTCAAGGATTTTTTTTTACGTTTTTCGAGCAATTTTTTTTCCAAGTTCTCAAAATCTTTTTATATTGCGAAATTATAGTACTTTGTACCAATTTATCGAACGGAAAATATCGAAATTTTAGTACTTTTTATATGTTTTTTCCTATATTCAAATTATAGTATTTTGGGCGTACTATACCTGTTTTATATCTTACATAGTACGCAGACGAAAATTATAGTACAAATATTATAATTATAGTACGGTTGGCAACACTGAACTAAGCCGAAACAGAGATATGGTGAGTGGAGATTACGAAGTCAGTATTGCCAAGTCAAAATTTTAAATTTCAGTAGATTTTGAAAAAAAATCAGTAGATTCCATAAAATATCAATAGATTTTGGAAAAAATGATTAATGAGATCTTTTTTCAGATAAATTCCGTTTTTACACGAAGCGCAATTAACGTCTCCTTTTTTTAGACAAAAATTACTATCGGCAAAGTCAAGTAATTCCGTTTTTACACCTTAAGTAATTAACATATCCTTTTATTTAGACAAATCCATATCGACAAAGTCAAATAATTCCATTTTTACAGCACCAAAGATAATTGACGTATCCTTTTGTCTTTTTTTAGACAAAAAAAATCCTGTCGAAAAAATCAAAAATATCAGTAGATTTCTTGAATTTCGAAAAAAAATCAATAATTCAGTATATTGGCAAAAAATATCAGTAGACATGGCAACACTGTACGAAGTGAACATAGGGTTAAATCCTATTCCATCTGCATAACGCTTGCGACTTCCAGGCAAGTGAGCAGCGCCATCTGTGGGTCTCATTTCGAAGTAATAGCCGCTACAAGTACGCATTTAACTGGTACTTAATTAACTTACTATGGTTCGGCTAATTAACTCATACTACTTCCTCCATGTACAAATATGAAGTAAAATACATAATTACCTAGTAAAAATCAAAATATTTGTTATTATGAATGTAGGTAATTAAGCGATATATAATATCTTGGGACCTAGTGATTATGGTCATCGCTCACTGATACGACATGTTCATCGAAAGTATATGCAAATGCATAGCAGGATTTGCTATGACGGTTAGAACACACCCATCTAATTTTCCCTGTTTTTCTTTGAGCTTGAAAGGAATACGTATATCCCGATATTACTATTCTTTTTCTCACATGTTCCGTAATAATATGTTGAACTGAAAAAAACAAAACAAATAATATATTTTAATATTTTCGTAAAACATACAAATTGCAATCAAACATACCCGATGATAGTAGTAATGGGGTCAAGACACGTCAAGGTGAATCAGGTAGTACTTGATTCCAAATGTAGCATATTGGGATCAATGCATTCAATTGTAATGTTTTTACTTGATTCCAATTGTATACATTTGGAATTAAGTAAAACTTGCGTTTCGGCTTGTCTTTGGCCTAAGGCCGATATTAGACTTGTATTAATTAAAACCACTTATTATTTAACGAGTGACACACTTTATGTTTTGTTGTCAAACCGTCAGCATTTCTTCAATCATAAGTAGATCAGCGGGTCTATTCTATACTTATCGACCGCTAAAGTGATAAAGTGATAAATACGATGGCTAACTAGGGTAGGTTTGTATCAAAGTATTAGCACGTATTGTAACAATTACAATAAGTTGGTTGTAATTGTTGCAATAAGTGCTATATTTTAACAGAACTTCTCTTGGCTGTGATAAAATTTAAGGCGAGATAGACAGTTTTAACTATTTAGACGGCTAACTTATTGTAACAATTATAGGCCGGAAGAGATGCACTTTTTAATTTCTGTAATGATGTAATAAAAAGAATCAAAATAATAAATGGTGACATGTTATGATGATTCATGCCTTTCAGATCCAGTGACTGCAGTCATATAAGATAGGATAAGTAGGTATATGCTCAGAATATCAGTCATATGCGACATTTCTTTTACCACGGGAAAAACTCGGCTACAAATTGCAGTCCTCAGTTCCCAATGAATACGACAAAATATTCATCAGAATCACCACCGCCTTGCGCTACAAAGAATTTTCCAGGGTTTTTGCAAGGCGGCTTCATAGGCCCTGGCCGAATTCAAATTAGCAATACCCGATGCGGATAGAAGAATAGTTTTCAATAAGGCATATTCTCCGGCACAATTTTCATTTGACTATCATCAAGTAGAGTAGTTTTCGTGCCAAAGTCCTTAAAGAAACCTCGATAGTAAATGCGAGGTTCCATAAAGGCATTTAGAAAAAAAAACCTCAATACAAATATGTAATAAATACACTTTAGCGGTCGATAGTCGCCTTATGTATAGGATAGACCCGCAGTAGGGTCTGTTATGATTTGTTAATTGCGACAATATCTCTTGTAATATATGTACTGTATTTGTATAAATTGGAAGGACAATGCATGAATCCTCACTCACTCATCGAGTCTGTCACGAGACGCACTACTATTGTCACGAGTCTTTCACTCAACCGACATTCCATTCAAATCAAGTCTCTCAGTTCTTTAATATAATCAATCTCTTGATCACATCGATCTCACCCGTAAATCATTACCAGCGATTATAATCTCATGCTGTAATATTTATTAAAGTATTATTGTAGTTATTGTATCAATGTATCAATGTATCATTGTATCGATCAATAAACTCTCCTCCAAACATCCACGCAACAACGACCTTCTATCTCCTCCACATCATCTACCGCCAAAGACTATCAAAGATATTTGACAAATATCTTTAATGAAGTATACCAGAGTTGGCGAAACTTTTTACGTACGCGTGCCAAAATTTCCCGAATATTATTTTTTACTGTCTGACGTGCCGAGCAGTTTTTCAAGTAGTTCGAGCAGGAAAAAAATAGTTGTAAGAATTCTGTTAAAAAATTATAAGAAATTGAGTTCTTGAGTATAATACTTCCATGGTTTGGTTCTTTGCACACAAATTGTAGCCAAAATTGCTCGGATCTGATGGGGCATCCTCTCTGCGATGCGGCTTCCCTCGCCGCCTGATGACGTCAGTACTATAATAAAACCTTAGGATCGATATATGCAATATAAACTAATTATAATGCTTATTCTTGAAGAGTATCTGCCAGTTATTTTTTATACAATGCGATCTGTCATTTATGCATAAATTTCGTCGTTTCCGTTTGCGCATCGGTTGATAGATATTATTGGTAAAAATATTATTAAAACCGAAGAAAACACGCATTTTAATATTATGTAATATAAGTATATTTAGGTATTTGTAAAACTTTTTTGAAAAAGAAAATATTATTTAAATTATATCTATTTTTCTCATCAACATAAAACATTCGCTTGCCATACAAAATCATCTCGCGTGCCACTGGTGGCACGCGTGCCATATGTTCGCCATCCCTGAATTATACAATATTATACCTACTTGATAACATATTTTATACAAATATGTACCGACCTTAGACTTATAGATACATCGTACCGACCTATTTTATCAGTTATCATACTGAGGATAAGAAAATTTCCACGAAACAAAGTCTCACACGGCGGTGCTTTAGGTACATAAAGGTCTGAGGCCCCCATACATTTTTCCAGTGCAATATACCGCCATTGGGTATTACAATACAAACAGGAATAATAAGATCAGGATTTTGAATGCTACCGTTATTTTTTTAAACTAGGATGTCGGCACTCTTCAACGAATCGATTGCATCACGAAACACCACCACTGCTCTCAAAATTTGTAATACACATTCGTATTCGTTCGTTCGTTTGCCGCCCCTTTGTAATGTGCCGCCTCCAAGCAACGCATAACCTGCCTACCTCAACGAGACGTCACTGTACACGTGATGTTTTCGTGAAAACTTTGTTTAATTTAGGTATTTGAAAAACTTAACTGTTTTTAAATCATTTTTGGAAAAAAAGGGTTAATAACAATAAAATGTAGATTATTTTTATAATTTACTGTGCGTTTATAACCACATGTATATCAGTTATCTAATATTTTTTGTACGTACTGTGATCCATCATGTGTTTGGCACTTTAAAAGATGTTCCATTCGTAAACTTTTAAAATCGCATTAATCACACCTAAAATAGTTTCTAGTACTTACAAAAATGAGAGAAAAATAAAATTAACATCATATATGTAATTACCTATAGTATATTATATACATAGTATTATGATCACTCTTTATTTAGAAATAATTTACATTTGCTCTACATAATTGTCAATTTTTAAACTATTAAAAATTGGTTTGTAAATATTTTTGATTACATATTATGATGCATTTACAGGGGTTTTTTTCACAATGATCCCTATGCATGAGTCCTAAAACGGAATTACTATATTATAAATGGAAAAACCATATATATATATTGTGTCAGTGCACATTTTTGCATGTTTGTAGATAATAGATTTTCAATTATTTAAATATATTTATATATGAAGGTAAATTTTTGATGTTTTCCAAAAACTCGATAAGTTCACACAGCAACAATCTAACAATGCGTGCATTTTGTATATCATAATTAATCTATAACTTATGAATCCTCTCAGAAGTGTACGATATTTACAAAAACGGATAAATTAAAAAGATATACCTACACTGATATGTCATACTTTGTTTTGGTTTACTATAATGCAATTAAATGTTCATCGGCTGATAGAAATATTTGGAAATAGCCGATGCCTGGACTGCGCAGTTATATGAATCACCATGATAGTGGTCGAATGATACTGTGTTGTTCTTTTGCCTCTTTCAAAATAAGGTAGCAACATACTGGGTATCATAAATATTTTATTGGCGTGTCTGTCGTTTCTTATTTGTCATCATCTGGTGACCTAATTACTTACGTGTATCTATAGCGATAGTGTTTTTTGTATGTCCTTTTAATTTCTCTCTCGACTTTATAGGAATCTTAGTCACTTTTATGTCCGCCTGTAATTAGGACCATAACATATTATATTACTTTGTATCATTCTTATGACCCATTTGCACATGTGGATTTACTGCTGGCAGTACGTATTGTCGCGACCACAAAATAAAGGAATACATGGAAAGCATGAATGGTTCAAAAAAGTTTAGCGAGTTCTGAATTTTTACGCGATATTTGCAACATGCGCGACATAAGCGCGGTAGAACGATAGTGGCAACTATTGACGAAAAATATATGAACTACACCGCTTGGTTTGCGAGCACACGTGTAAGCAACTAACGAAAAAGACCGTCTGTCCGAACGCAAACAGCATTTTTGTGTGTAATCTGTCGCCAACATTTTGCTCGCTATAACGGCAGAAAATCTATGCACGTATTCTAGTGCTGTCATTTACTAGAAATATTGAAATGTGGACATAATATCGGTTTTTGGAAAGACACATTAATTCATGTATTTGAACAAGCCAATATTTTTTTTAAAATACCCAATAATTATTTTACAGACAGTGGGCATGTATAGTAACTGAATTTCAGCCAATTTCGAATATACAATATTCGTGGGATAACCCATCGTAAAAATCATTATTTACAAAGAAAGGTTAATTAATATAGGCTGCCTTGTAGCATTTTTCCTTCTCTTTGTGTTTTTTGGTTCTCATATGTGTCTTCACAGCACTTAAACCTTCGTATTTTACAGTGAATATTGACTGACACCAATTGCATCGTCCACTGTATTGGTCTTCCTTGGTAAGCCAACCGTTATACTTCTCATCTTCGGTCCAGTTGTCCTTGTAAACAGACAATCTTTTCATTTTTATCGGGGGTAGATATGCAGGGTCTCCGTAAGGGGTGAAGCCACCTGTGTGCGAATAAAAAACCGCATGGGTTAGAAATATTTGACAATTCAAAAAGTGGCCACCGAACCTAGGCCGGCTCTCACACCAAAACTAGAACTGAGATCCAATGTTGCTTGTGAAGATCGCGCACACCTACCTAGCGACAGTCGCGCGTAGCCTTCGAAACGTATAAATATTTGAATGCGTTTTTCGGCGAGCCGGTATAGGAATGATCAATTCGTAGGTGTTTATATGCGACCTCGACTCTTCGACTCGGAGCCCGAGAAGGATGCAACTTGTCGATTGCAACAGCACATGTTCTTTTCAAACGAAACAGTTGCATATGCCCAATCTGCGGAGCTCCATTTGGCAACGTGTGTTTTGGGAATAACGATGACGTCACATCGACGTATTCGACACGTTTTAGGCGAGACGAGTTTTGATGTGAGACCCGGCTAACGGTTATAATAATATGTTACATGGTCCGAAATGACTTTATAGTCTTTATACTATAGGTATGGTATAGATAGGTGAAGCAAATTTATCAATAATAATAGGTAAAATGGTGATTAATGAATTTTCGCAATTAAGTTAAGAGCATACTTCAGTGAAACGGCAAATAATTTTCAACTATAGGTGCGACGAAATTTTGGACTCGCTGCCAATCGGAGAGCGAAAGTCGAGCTGTGAACATGTCAATTTATTTTGTGATGGCCACGGGGGAATTAATTCTTAAATCGTGTAAAGATGACTAAAAAACGTTACCCATTTACTTGAAAAAGAAAACATGTCAATGAATATATTAATATTATTACTAATAGAACAATACACATAACATTAAATGGACGCATGTTGAATTTTTATGACAATTATGTTCAGTTCTGCACGCGTCGTTTGCACAATCTTCGCGTCGCGTAGTCACGATCGTTTTAGACCGTGTCCCAGCTGAAGTATAGCCTTAACTTCTTCTCCTTTCACCCTGTCACGGCCCAGCGTTGGGGGCATAGGGCAAGCACAAGTTCCACGCCACTTCCCTCGATCCATTGCCAGCTCTTGCGCCTCCCACCATTCCAGGCGTGCAGCGTGTAGATCGCTTTTGTAGCACCGCTGCAGGGTGAGTGAGGGCCGGCCATGAACCGACACGGAATCCTTGAGGTTGTGCTATAAGGCTACGAAGTGTACGAAATAATGTTTAAATCAGGAATATTGAATTCTAAAAATACTGACATAATTTTGCTTGTGAGTCTCTTCTTTCCAGTTCAAATGCATTTATAGTACCTACAATATGAGCCAAAAGAAGGTTTAATTTAATATGTTATTAAACTTTAGATAAAATAAAAAAAAACAGCAGATTTTGTATCAACATTTTATTAAGGTTTGATCGATTCTCTGAGGTGCAATTTCAGCCAAAAGTTTGGTTTCTGTCTTTTTTTGTTACTAAGGCATTGACATTGATGACATTGTCGATGACAATAATATTGGCAAGATTCGATTTCTATATTATCATAATGAATATAAACATCTATGTATATTATCGCAGTTCAATTCCTTATTTGGTCAATTTAACTGAACATGTTCGAAACACATTAATTTACTACAATACATAACTGCCACCAAGAAGTCAGAATCGCTGCACTGGAAATCAATATTGGCCAGCATTTTATCCTCATTCATCGTTCGATCTGTTCACAGCCTTACAGCGATTAGCAATCTTTTGGCTGGGCGAAATTCTATTGTTGACTTTACTGGGCATTCTCTGGTTATTTTACCAAGTAAGTAGTTATATAACTGTGCAATATATTATATATAAAAATACTCGTACAATAAATTAAACGTAGTTTGTAATTATAGTTTTATTACGTTATTAATTAACTAAAAAATAACTGTAAATATTGTTTAGATTATTTAAATATTAAAAATAAAATCCTAAAGAAATTACATACTATTTGATCGTCCCTCGTAGTCCAGTGCGTAAGAAATTATTATCAGTAATATAAGTAAATAACTCGGGGTTTGAGAAAATCACATAAATGTGTTTTGACTTCACCGGGATCGAACCCGGAGCCCGAGGATGAGAAGGCAATACCTTACGCACTGGAGAAGGAGGGCGAAAGGATAGGAAACTCGTTATTTACTGTTTATTTATTTAAGAAAAAACACTGTGGACATAACAAATCAAAATTCAGAACGTTCTTGATTTACATTAGTTACTGTTGGTAGGATGATCATGAACGTTATATAACTTGATAATCGTTTCGCCTATTGTGTGCACAATGGCCTTGCATTTATTGGCGCCATGTCTCTTCGAACATGCCCATCGACATTTTCCTGAAGAATGCTTATTATTTAACGTAAACCTGTATCCGTCGACCAAAAGTCCAGTTCTTCCATTCGACGTTACGATGAATTCAGCTGAAACGTAGTTCATGCTATATTTATTTAATACCAATGCAAAAACAAAATTACTAGAAAACATAAATAAGTGGGAGTGAAACATGTCAACATTCTCGTAAAAGCGCTCAATGGAGGCTCAGTGCGTTCAATTCGCAGACAGAGAATGAGTGTGTGTGTGCAAAACATACCTTTGGCTGACAGAGAGATGTGTCAGTGTGTGTGTATTGTGCTGCGTTACAGTCAGATAAATCAAGATATATCAATAATGTAATTCAATTAACTGTATTAAGAGCGTAATGCAGAACCATATTGAGATGAGTAAATAGAAAAGATAAACAATTTGTACCAACACGACGCACGTTCTTCTCACCACATCTAAGTCGTCGATTTTGACATCATAAGTTAGACGGCTATCAATTGGTTCTGCATTACGCTTTTAGTATATTAATATATCATCGTGAGTTAATTTAAATATAATAAATCTGATGACGAATAATGTTAGTGGTTACCATTTATTACTCTTTTAAGATAAGTGATTTCACATGTCACTTACGTAAGTTCGAAATGAACATTCTACGCTAGATTTGTGGATAGGTTACATGTGTGATGGAGAAGTGTAGAGGATTCGGTGCAATGACGAACTGTAGTATGCATACAAGGTTACATCACTTTTCTTACATACAAAAACTCTGACTAATTGGTGAACAGGTAAATCCATCTTGCTGAATTCTTAGCTCACTTAGGTATAATAAATGATCTTAAATGTACGCACTTATAACAGTCAAGGACGAAGGCTCATTGAAAATTTAAAAAGTTAAAATAATCAATTGATACAGAATGTTTATAGCTCAGCCAAATATCAAAATGATTTTTGTGTATCCAAAAATGGATCCGACGCTACCATGTAATATTATCTACGTACCCATTATGAAGCCATCGTTCGAAATGGACTGTAGCGCTATTTAAGAGGGAGCTTACAGGTGGGGTTCAAGGATAGTGATATTAAAGTAGCAACTTTTCACATATTTTTATTGAAAAAAATATAAAACAAATAAGTACGCACTCAACTAAATCGATCACAGACAAAATATAACAATAATTAAATAATTTTATTACAAATATTAATTAGTGCATGTGTGTAAAGAAATTATTATTTATGTTTAAAAAACTAACGCTTTTAAATTGGTATAAATGATGTATATATATATACGTACATATATATCATAATATTTCAAACACAACATTAATACAGTTCCCATTAACTTCCGACTTACCTATCATTTTGTAGAGAAGGAAAAAATGTAGAATCATAATATTCAATAGCTATCTCAAAAACAGTGAAAATCAAGTTATCTAGTTGTAGTATTGAGGTGACGATATATATATATATATAACTTTTTTTATTGAATTTTGAGTTAAGAGATATGATAGAATAGCACTGCTGATCTGCAAATCCTAGATAGTACATACGTACTTATACGTAGTTCATGCGATTTCATATTCAATTAGGAGAATTCTTTACAAACCATAGTAAGACATAATATTCTATATATTTATAATATAAGATTATTATTAGGTACTATGTATTCCTTTTATCATTGCGTGGATGGGTATGAATATTTTTCAATCTGGTTAAAGAATATCCTATAGTATGTGCGAGAGCATTACAGTTTTTACTTGACTGAGATGAGCATTTCCATCGAGCCTTCCCATTGAAGTTTCTGGTCTTCAGATTGAACCGAAAACCATCCACAGTTAGTATGTGCTTGCCATTATTTCCGTCGAGGAATTCCACTAAAACATAATACACAGCTTCGTTAATAAAAAAATTGCATTCAATAAATATATAACATAATATAATAATATTATCTAAGTACCTTGCAACGATGTTAAATCTTCTTCCGGTGTTCCTGTCAAAGCCTCTAAGCAAACTAGAGTTTGCCGTATGTGCCATTTTTGTATGCAAGGAATAATGAATGCCCATTCAGAGTTTGTCTGATTCTTGTTTACCTCTATTTTATGTTTAGGCTCAATCTGAATAGAAGAAACATAATTTTCTTCAACATTCTTTTAATTTTTTAATATTAAATATAATATGGTACCTCCATATATATTTGAATCACGAATTAAAATTAAAATTACAAGATAAAAAGAACTTTTTATATACCACGTTTTTAAATTTTCTGTTGAATCAAACTTGACAATTCTATGTATTGATAAATACTTTTTTTGTACTTGATAGAAATACTGAATAAATATAGAATACTGAAATGTCATTTTGACATTTCATATTGATTTCCATAGTAACGTACGTATAGAGTATATTGCTAGAACCCCCTTAGCAACCAATAATAGTGTTTTACTTTTTACGATTTTTTTCTGAAATAACTTTCCATACAAAACAGAATTAACTGAAAATGAATCCAATTCTGCTTAAAGATGGCTAAAAATATAATAAAAAATGCATTGTCAACGTGTTCTGATATATTCTAAAAGTTTCAAATGTCTAGCTAGTCGGGAAGTTAGTTAAAAATCTTCAATCGTCCAATACAAATCTTGGACAAACAAGAAAAAATTTGTACTGGACAAACAAAAATACGAGCTAATAAAAACGTGGTAATATAGTATGTAGGTACTTAGTTACTTATTCTTGTAGTAAAATTTCGACGCTATTTTTCATGAATGTATCATAAGTTTATATAATAGTAACAAATATTACCAGGTGGCAGTACCATCTGTCAATATTCTCTTACGTCTTCACCCTGTGTCACCCTCTCTCATACATGTATGTGTATGTTCTGTCTTACTGTCTTTTTTCTGTTGTTTGAAAATTTATTTGTGAGCTGTTGCATCAGTCTGGCGGAGTCTCCTGGCTCTGGCCTGGCCTGGCTCATTTGTCAAGCGGCAACGCTTAGCTGATGGTTCTCCCTCATCCATTTTTTTTTATTGATTGTGTATGTTGCCTAGGGTTTCAGTAGATTACAGCGCCATATACATATTATAATAACCCTTAAATCTCTTGCACGACACACTAATTTATCGAAGATCGAATTTAATCACTCGATATGCTATTACCGCACTATCTGCCAAACTATTATGAGGGTATCGTTTGTTTTCTTTCACAGCCCGATTAAAATATACGTGTACGTTTAATACGACGTCTCCCTGCCCAGTTTTCTCTTACATATTTTCATATGTTTTCTCTCATGCGTTACAGATAATTAAAAAAATTAAAAAAAAGACAGATATAAATAAGGTAATAGTGCGGTCCAATGGCAGTTAAGTAGTAGTAGTGAAACAAAAATGTAGTAGTGGAAATGAAACCAACATAGTAACAAATCACATAAATATATAGTAATCTCACCGAGAATCAAACCCGGAGCCCTGTATAAGAATCAACTAACTTATGAATTGAATATACAAGAAACGCTACCACTGCTGTGAAAAAAAAACAAATATAATTCGCCACACACGATCAACTACATTCATACAAGATAACACGAGTGAGATAGGAATATTTGATTGCAGACATCAACTAATCATCCCCTACACCTGCTTCCATCCAATGATATAATACAGCCACAATATTTAATGAACAGTTCACGTATTTACAGTTTTTAGCACACCGACCACAACGCTTTCGATAAGTAGGTATATAATAATATGTAAATATGATGAACCTTGTTACGGAGATGGACACGTGCAGTAAAATAAATTTGATCTAAGTATAATATTTTGGGAATCCTCGAAATTCTACGTTTAAGGAAGGCATTGGCTTCTCACAGGGTTCCGGATTGATTCTCGGCGACTTTGCGATATGTACTGTAACTCCGAGGAAGGTGGATGACGAGGATTTGAAGAGTTTGCGTACCTACTATGGAGATTGGAGTCATCGTTTTTGTGGTTTGTGTGAGAGAGATACATACGTGAATTGATATCGTATTACATGTCAACATAAAGTACATAGGTATATTAAGAACACGGTAATTAGGTTGATATGATAAGTGGTCTGCGCAGACTCGTTTATTTGTTTGAAATACACGTGGGTGGTCAGTTCTGATTATTATGCTCAAAATTAATTTCTAAGAAGCGTTCGATTGTCTTGAGATATCCTATGTCAAAGGGAGGTTGATTAACATTGGGAACGGCTTACACTGCACTTTTAATTTCATTCTCTATCACGTTATTGTGGTTACAAAGGCACTAAGAGTATGTTCATAGGGAACGAATAATTCGTCGTCTTAACTATTTGGGATATCGTTATTAATACATGTGATTAGGATGCGAATTTAGCGCGGGTTTTTACGTGACACGCCTCCCGCGCGGGGCGACGCGTATCTCCTGCCATCAGTTGTGACTTTCCAACTCGGTGGCGAATTTTTAACTGATTTTTATTTAAAAATATGTAAATGTCCTAAGGGTGAGGGTACTTACAAGCGGAATGTGCAGACGGGGTAGTCTTCGGACATGTACATCGGAAAGGTAACGGTATATTTTTGTCGTCTGTACCCTGCAGGGAATGGCTTTGGTTTCGCGGACAATAGTTTTGCAGGCAGGTATGTTTTGTTCCAAACTTCGAGGGTGCATCTACTTATTTTTGCGAAACATTTAAAATATTTCTTTGTGGGCAGGGCTTGAAAATTTGCGGGGTTGAATGCTGCGATTTTAAATTAGATTTTTGATATTGAATTAATAGATATTGATGAAATAAAAGTCCATTCTTGTTTCATCAATTTATTTTAAAAGTTGACACTCACATTTTATTAGTATTACCTACAAACAATATTTTTTTTGTACTTTACGTTTTTACCGGATACACCCGATACACCCGGGATGTAGCCCTCAACTTATCAAGAAAGCCGGCTATGGGCGTGTGGTTGGGTCGAGTGACAAATCATTGAACAATAACACAGCCACTCAGTAAGTAGGTGGTATTATACCTACTAATCACCCAATAATAAATCACCATCGGGTATTGTATTAAATCTGTAACTGAGAGCAGTGATACCCAACCGCGGTTTTGCTAGCGGTGACTCGGAGATTTCGCAAATATAGGTTAGGTTAGGTCACAAAAATGTCGCAAATTTAATACAATATCCTTATTGTTCAATGATCTGTCACTACGCCCAACGACACGTCCATAGATGGCTTTCTTGAGAAGTTGAGGGCTACATCCCGGGTGTATCAGGGTGTATCAGGTAAAAACGTAAACTACCATTTTTTTATAATGGTATACTTATGTCGATTACAAACATAATTATAGGTAACTTATAAGGTATGTAATAAGTCCTTAATATAATAAAAAGTATAAAGTAATAAAAATGAACATATTATCGTAATAATAATAAAAAAAGACCAGACTAATCAATATGGATGCTTAGATACAGAATTAAACCCAAAGAGTTGAACAAATACTCAATATACGCACCACGCGTCACCTTAGGGTTGAAATGTACATTATCTTTTTCTTTGTGTATCAACAAAAATCTATATAGGTATAGTAAATGACATGTAACTAGTGCAGATTTGTATCACATTGGTTGTACTATATGTCTATATATTCTGTATAATACACTATACTTATCAGATTTATTCAACAGATCATCAAATACGTCATATTATAACGTGTATGCAGAAAAGGGTTATTAACTAGCTTATACTTATATAATAATAAAAGAGTCGATAGATAAATCAGTAAACAATTAAAATAAGCACAATAAAAATATGTAGAGAAAAAACATAATGAATGTAAACTTAGAAGTTAATTATCAATTAACAAAATGTTAACGCTATACCTATGTCTTAAGAATAATAAAATGTAAAGATTCTGTGCCAAATATAGAAAAAATAAAAGCCGTGAATATATTATTGGCAGGTAAAATGCACACGTAAAACTAACAAACAGCTATATAAAATATGTAGGTATAGACCAACTTCTATATCAAGTCTTTCACGTCACGGTGCTGCATGCGTTCACTGTTATGTCACGTGATCTTTGCGTGATGACTTGTCGTTGCAGATACTCTATCTCTGGCACTATTGAGAGTAATCAAAAGCTGTCTTTTCTGCTTTTCCTCCTCATAATACTTCTACAAACGAAACAATGGTCTTCGTTTGCAAAGGTTTAGGCATTTTAATGTTAATAAAACTTCACGCGATATCGAACAGACAGTGAATTACTGACACAGAAGACTCGATATAAAAGTCGCACTATACCTAGATTAAAAAAATATATACTTATAAAGGAAATTGAAGACAGCGTGTACGTGAGTTTTAAAATATTTTCAGATTTAAAAAAAACCTATTACAAATCAATGCACATTTACGATTATTCAAATTATGTCAACTTGACGGAATAAACAAAATGTAAATAAGTATTTTGGCTTCGATCCCTTCTATCAGGCTTACTGATCTGAGCCAGCAAAACTCCTTTTGTATTGTGGAGTGACTCAGCATGTCAAAACAGTGAAAATATTTATATATAAAAAAAACCACGTACTAAATGGCAGTCCAATCAACATATTATTATAAAAGAAGAGGAACCATTTGAAACTAAATATAAAACAATATTAATAAAAAATGTGAGGTATACTAGTACCAATAATATATAAAACTAAATTAATTAAACAAGTGGGACAACATACAATCGGCTATTGGCACATGGCGCAAATGTGCACAACATCCTCAGCTCCATCTTCTTCCCCAGCGCATGAATAGTGTGCCCACTTTTTGCAACCACAGCACCTGACCCAACTCTCATTTGACTCGGAATACAAATATTTGCAGTAAAGACACGGTACGTCTTCCTGCTCATCGTCGTCTGAAGAGGTGTAGTTATGTAATTGCAATCTGGCGCGGGTTGCTGCTTTCCTCTTCTCGTTTTGTTGCAGACTCCTTTTGAAATTTTTCTCTTCGACTCGTAGCTGCTGCTCCAGCCGTAAATTCGCTTCTCCCATTTTCACTTTGTCTTCTACCTTTTTGATAATTGCTTTCAACGTAGTAGCTTGCGACTGGGATTTGGTGGCGGTCTCTAATTTTCGTACCATAAGATTTTTATTTTGGATTAGTTTAGAAATTGAACTTGTTGTAGGGCCAATCGGTGATTTAAGGGGAATATTTTGCTGAACATCTTTTGAGGTAGATGCTACGGCACTTGCAGTTGGTTCGATATCCATAGAAGTAGATGCTTGATTTTCTACTGGTGTAACCAATTGCTTTTTTTCTTGAAAATCTTGTACACATCCAATAGCTGAAATGCGTGTACTTTTTGGTTCTTTGAAAGAGGACGGTGGTTTTAGATCAGGTGAAAGTACTGGATTGAATTGTTTCACTAAAGAAGTTTTTTGGTGATCATCTTTAGAAGTAGATGCTTTTCCATGAACAATTGTTGTTACAATTGGTGCTTTTTTTTGGACAAATTTAGTATTCAACGTTTTATCTCCAACTGGCGAAGCTACTTGACTTTTTTCTTCGATATCCTTCGACGCAGATGGTTTTACGCGCATTAAAGGCGAAAGAAATATTAATTTGTGATGGAGTTGCTTTGAAGTAGATGTTGGTCCTCTACTGAGTGAAACCAATGAACTTTGTTTGATATCTTTAAAGGTAGCTGCTATACTCACAATGGGTGATATTATTGATTCATTTTTTGGATAATCTTTCGAAGCAGGTGGTGTTACACTTCCGAAAAGTAGAGTTTTCTGTTCAATATTACTGGGACTTTGACTTACCGATGGTGTATTGAGTTTTTTAACAGATTCTGTGGCAATATGTCCAAGAAGCGGATATTTTTCTTGGGTATATTGAGAAGTTGGTGTGAGATTTTCAGAAGGAGCAGCTCCGGTACTTTTTTGTTGAATGACTTTAGCAATTGATTTGTCATTTCTAGTGAGTATCACTACTGGAACATTTTGTTTAATGTTGTGGGACGTTGATGGTAAGCTTCCACTTGGTACAACTCTTTGGATTTTTTGTGGAATGGCTTTGGATGTTGGTGCAATATTCTTGAGTAATGACATCTGAGTATGTTTATCTTGACCGTCTTGGGAAATCGATGATATTCCGGAAGGAGATAATACTCTGTGCTCAAGAATTTGAATTTTTGGTTTTTTCTGTCCACTAGTTTGAGGAGTTGGTGAAGTGGAAAATAATTTTGAAACTGTTTGTTTATCAGTTTCAGATGTAGGTATTAAGGTTCCAAGGGGCAAGATATTTTTATGCATACAACGACTTTCTAAAAATTGTGTTTTTCTTCCAATTGTTAAGGCTGCGGAAGCGTTTGGTTCAACAGCTTTCGCATGACACGTTGGAGCTACAATTTTACTAGTTGATGCGTGTGATGCAGTCTGTTGAACATTCTGGACAAACGATAATAGTGATTTGTCTATGGGGACTGTTGATATAACGCTTTTAGTGCGTAAAACTGGTGCTGTTGAAACTTTTTCCTGATCGCCTTTGAAAGTTTTTGGTATGTTTCTACGAGTAGGTTTATTTCCACGACGTAAAATTTTCGTAACTTTTTCTTGAATCGGTGGAGGTAATATCTTCTCAACTGGTAATGTACGCCAGATTTTTTGTTGGACATCTTGAGTAGCCGGTCTTACAATTTTACGACGTATGGCTGGCGTGGCCCTTTTTGTCGTTGCAATGGAACGTACAAATTTGCGGTACCTGCTTGGAACAGAGGTCTTTATCAGCTTGTTGGAAGACAAATCAACACCTGGAAGAGATACAAAATTAACTTTATGAGTGATATTGATTGATTACCAACATAGCTTATTCCCACAGTTGTATACCACCAATATACGCGCATAAATAGATTTTTATTTTAAATATATTTTTTATGTAAGTAGATGGATTTATACGAAAACAATATTGATCAAGAAATGCTAATACAATTTATTACCACACTATGACAATTACACCTTTTCAAGTCACAAAGTAGAATAAATTTGAATGTTATCAAAAGTTTATATTATTTTATGTTAAATTATTATAAAATGCTTACAATATCAATATTAATAACCTCACAAATAATTCTGGATTGAGACAAAGATAAGATCGCGCAATAAGGGAATATATATATAAGTAATATATTATTAGAAATAAAACAAAAATGAAAAATTCAATTCAGTTTATTGTTTGTTTTTTTAGTTTTTCGTGTTTTAAACATTAAAACGTAGTTCTTTCTTATAATAGATTTTCATTTTGAACATCTTATAATTATTTAATATCCTTAATAAAAGTTTTACAAAAAAATAAGCTTATAAAAAATACATAAAAGAGGTATAACACAAAACAAACACAACCATTGTAAATCTAGTGGTAATATTATGAGACAAGAAACAGTTAACTTAAAGTAGGTATAAGCAATATACAGTTAGGTACATACTAATCTTTCACGTCGCAATGTCGAAAAAATTGTATGATGAAAAATATGTACATGATTTTTTTATTCAAGGCGAATAATACAATAATCATTGAATTTGAAATAGCACATCAAATTAATTAAATTAATAGAATGTCATGTAATTAATAACTGTACCGGTAAGTATTATCAATCGATAAAGATCATCGACAACAATACTGTGAATGTGGGTCTTATTAGGTAAGTACACACTTTCAACTAGGATTTTTTTCTAATACTCATATAACATGTTTTGTAAGATTTAGAAATTGCTCAGCCAGAGCAGCTTAGCCGGCTCGCACATCAAAACTCGTCTCGTCTGCAATGTGTCGAATACGTCGATGTGACGTCATCGTTATTCACAAAACAAACTTTGCCAAATGGAGTTCCGCAGATTGGTTGAATACGACTTTTTAGTTTAAAAAAAATCTAGTACTGCTATCAACAAATCGCATGCGTCTCGGGCAGCGAGTCGAAGACGCCAGAACGCATACGTACATCTAAGAATTGGTCATTCCTATACCGGCTCGCCGGTCGCCACATTATACACATACGGTTCGAGAGGTTACGCGCGCTGTCGCTAGGTGTCTATGTGTGCAATCTTCATATGCAACATCGGAGTGAGGTTCCTAGAAAGTTTGATTTATGGCTGTGCAGCAGACGAAGCTAGTTTAGATGTGAGAGCCGGCTTATAAGCATCGCCGCTGGATCGTCCAGGATAGAAAAAGTTTTTGGAGGAGTACAAGAGCCGCCAATGGTCGTAGTGCCACCAATGATGCTGGTGTTTTTGAAGTTATAGAAAAATGTGTAGGATAAGAAACTATTACTTAATGGTGTTCAACTATAATATTATGATATTAAATGAAATAAATAAAAATATATACGTATCTAAATATATTTAAAAATATTTAAATTGTGCAAAACATATTTTTTTTTAATTTAAAAAGTCTCCGGTTCGCATATAGTTTGGCTGTAGTTAATTACAATTGTCACAAGTGTTTTCAACCCCTCTGTATTAAGTAATACAAAACACAAAATAAATCAAAGCTATTAGATATTTTAATATGGCACATGATGAAACCCGCTTATATTATGGACTAAATTATTATAATAAATGTTAGTTTAAAAAAATAGTTAAAAATAATATTAAATTGAAATAATATAATATAATACTTTTAATACGATTTTCTATCAATAAATAGGTACTTAAATTTAAAAATTATTAAATTACGATATACGACAAAGTATTCTCGACTTGTACTGTCGGAATCTAGAGGGCAATTTTACAAAACCAACCATAGCTGTGTACAAAGCTGCCCGGAAAGAGCATTTTGTGAAATTGACGAACGATATAATATTATCATAAGTCTACGTCAGTTAGCACATACAAATCGTCTTGACTGCAACACATCAAATTTGTTAAAGTGATTTTGTTGGCACTCAATTCTTAAAGTATCGCCACACAAACATATTTTGGTTGAAAAAAGCAGCTGGTGAGGTTTGTGTCACTGCCGCGTCACTATCACGGCTATATACCCGGAAAAGAGTTGCAACATTGTTGGCAGTCTTAATTTATGATCATGTTGCAGTCGAGAAGATTTTGTATCTGTAACCGGGCACCAATACTTCGTTTTCTCTCTCTGTCTGTAGAAATCTGTACATAAGAGCCAGAGTGCCTTGCACAACATTTCCGAAAATGAGTAAATACAGATTTATTTTTTGATACTATTTCTTGTTTCTAATGGATTTAAATTCAAATTCCATCAAATACCTTCGGTCGATAGTGTTAATATTATTGTTTGTTAGTTTGAAATTATGTTAATCTAAGTATTTGGACAGTGTTTGGACTCTGTGCCTTGTGAATGATCTCTAATGCTTGCGCAGGAGTCGATGCAACTTTGTGAGATTTTCTGAGTAATGGTGTTAAGTGATAGTGGCATGGCGTTATAAAGTTCAGAAGGGCCAACGCGGACTATCCATAACAATGAAACCCAACTTGTGCGCTATGAATAGTATGGATTCTGTGCGTGGCGGTGGCTTTTTGAAATACACACTCAAGCGTCATTCGCGCTGAGCGCTTTCAATAATAATTGTTTCATGCGCCAACAAATGTTGTTTGTATGTGTGACCCACCTAAGGCTGGGCACACACAATTTTATATCTCCTATATTAGTAATATATCATATTTATATAAGTGAAATGATGCATACAGTTTACCATCAAAAATTAGTATAACAATTTAGTGATCTCTTATAGGTCTTCTCGAATACAGCCCTGTTTCACTAATAAAGTAAACTGGAGGTGGATGATTGTGAGGTCCCTTTGTCCTAACAATTGCATTGTCTGCCGTGTACGCGGTTGCCAAGCAACGTCTAAAACAATTTGTACAGCGCCATCTTGTCGTAGAAGTTCCCTCCATGTGTGTTGAATAAAAATATCTCTTATAGACAAGCATTGTTCTTCCATTGGTGTTCACCACAAAATGAGCTGTAAATAAGAATACAAACAATTAGTTGGGTAAGTATTCGTAACTGTGGACGGTAAGTAAAACATTGATAGAAACAAGCAGTGACCTTGTGCCTTTATTTATCAATATTAGACAATATATGCATCAAGTTACATAATATTATATATCATACATATCATATATATCATGGTAGAGAAAAAAAATAATTATACAGCCAAATCTCATAATTTAATTCAAAAAGTTAATTTAGAATTTAAAAATATTTAATATACCTGCCTATATATTTTTTTACCCGTATCACTCAATGGTATCAACATTTTATTTTATTTTATCTGAAAATTTAATAATTAACGGTTTCGCATTACATCACCTTCAGACGTTATGACTGTGGTATGTTTACACGTATGACCCGACTAAAACTTAAAAATATTTGTATGCAGAGAGGTTAAGTGTGACCAACTTGAGAAAGAAAGCTCGAAATAGAGATCCTGGAGGACGTTGTTGCAGTTAATAAGTGAGTAAGTGATGTACCTATACATTTACCAAGATATCAGCTCAGAACACACTCGACTAATTCAAAGTCAAATATATTTATTTTACACGAAGTACACATTAAAAATTATAAATTCAAGACATGCAATAAAAAATTAAGGAAAATAAGTAACAGTCAGTATTATCATACAATACATATACATACAAATCATAAAATATAGGTACATGAATAAAATATGAGGAGTACCTATGTTATTATACCAATAATCTTGTTTTGCTAATCGACCCAATTTTGGGTCACGATCAATATGTTAAGAACCGCTGATCTAACCGTAGGTGACACCAAGCGATTTTCTTGACCAAAGTTATTGGTCTCCTAATTACCAGACAGGTCAGCTGTGCCACTTGGCAGATCGAACAAATTATTGCTAATTTATATGATAGTATTCAGGTACACACAGGTTATAGGTCACTGCGTAGTGGAATTCGGAAAAGTTGAAGTGAAATTACGAAAAACAATAAGTAGTATAAATAATAGGTATTTATTTCTACACAAAAATGTCAGACAAACACGAAAATATCGTGATCAGCACAAGAAAAATCAGAATTTCATAACTTAATACCGTTTTATTTATATTTACATCAGGTGGACGTACAAAACACAATTTTCAATTTAATTATCTACCTAAAAATTAACAAAGTTGACTACGTATCCTACCTATATATGAATACATAATAATATACAAGTTGATTTATAATATTTACAAAGTAAAATAAATACAGTAGACAGATAGAAATGCGTGTTGTACTTATATTGATTTAAACATTGGTTTTTATGACTATTGTACAATTCGTATCGGGTGTATTGTGTTGTCTTACCCCGGTCACACATAGAAACTCGTTATGACTACAACACGACATGTAACTTTAACATTTTCGTAGAAAAACATCTATTTGTCGCGTTTAACAAATTTCACTCGAGATGGGGTGAAGGTAATATAGCAAAATGTCGCATTAGCGCGTATGCAGAAGATGCTTTTTTGTTCGATTCGGTTAGCCGGGTGACGTCACTGTCCCGGCAAGGTTTCGCATGTGCGCACGGAAGAGAGTTGGAAAATTTCGCCTGATTTTGATTTATGGTAATATTCCAGACGAGACAATTTTCAATGTGCAATCGGACGTAACACGTAGCACAATTAATATACTTTGAGGGAATTAACAATATAAAAAATACATATTTTAAAAACTATAAAAACTAGGACTGTATGACTTTTTATATTAATGGCAAATAATAACGTCGACATCATCGTATTTTAGAATTTTATGCGACGGGTTCTATTCATGTAAAATTAAGTAACCATACTTATTATCTTTTATCCAATGGTATATTGCTAAATAAAATAGAAACGGATCGCTGTTTTTTAAATGTTATTTAACCCACTGATAAATTTCGGATTTAACCGATCTAAAAAGAATATAATATACCACAATATTTTCTATATTGGGGTGATTCAAAATTAATATTATAAGAGAACTTCTAATGAGCGCGCTTCGGCTCTACTACTGCTCTCGTACGTTCGACTTATTTTTTTAGAAAAATCAAGTAGTAAATAGTATAATATACGTATTTATTTTATCAAGATGACGAGATCAACAGCCTTCAATTGCTATTAAAATCATAATACAAAAATGTCTCAAAATGTAAAAAAATCGATGGTTTTTATATTAGTTAGGTTAGGTTAGGTTAGTTTAATACTGAAAAATACGGTTAAACTCAAAGATATTGAAACATCTTCCAGATGGTTGTCTTGTTTGATGTCGACATGAAAATCTCTGAAGACAATAAATTTTAGTTAGACGTAGGTGAGTAATATTTTTTATGCAAAAACTACAGAGGTTAGTTTCTCATTAGTTTGAGATTTTTTTATTAAATTAGTAATCTTGTGGTATTTTTTGTCACCATTTACATACGTTTAGGTTTCGTCTATGTACAAGAAGGTTTTATTGAACTTGAGTTACTCGTTTTATTGATTTAACTGTTTAAATTTCTAACACAATTTTTGAGAAAAAAAAAATTAAAATTTACATTATTATATTTTTACGAGTTTGAAATTACGAATTAAAGTATTAATTTAATTTAATGAATATTACGCGTGGTTTTCTACAATAGTATCAGACTGATATTGAAGACTTTCGTTAAAAGCAACTCAGCAATGTGAAATTGTCCCATATGACACATATTATGTATAACGGAGTCTATGCTTTATTTTATATTAATGCTTATGACTAGCTTGGCATATCATATACTTGGACGACTGATGATTGTGGTCATTCTTCAGAGTTAAGACAGTGTCTCCTGAAGTATAGGCCATGGCAAGGCACCCTCGGTTGTGGTGTGACGAGCATCTCCATCTCGTCGATTTGGTTGACTTTGAATGCGTGGTAAAGGTGAAATCGCCAACCATAAGCATTTGTTTACCATGGCGTGACAGTACGAATTTGACTGAAATAATAAAAAAGCAATAGTAAGTAAGATATGGGGCTATCCAAGAAAAATGTGTAAGCATAGTAACTGTCTCTGACGACGTACGTTTCCACAGTGTGAAAATTCGAAAAATCATTAAATATTATATAATTACCTACCTAAAAAATTCCGTAAAGCACTAGAAATTACGCAAAAGCCACTAAATTTACTTTAATGTTTGATGGCTTGAATAGATCCAAGTCCCATTGGAACAGAAATAAAATTTATTAGAACAACAAAAAACAAAATGCTAAGCTAACGAACAAGATCAAAATAGTAACCCCCCAGGTGAAGGCTATTGTCTCAATAAGCCATTCATTGCTTTATTATAATTATTATGATATTATTAGGTTTAAAATAAATTAATTCAATACATGGTTTCGCTTAAATTCGCTATTGTCAGTAAGTAATAAGTAAAATATATTATTTGGAAATTAAACAGACTTGTGATTTATTTAAGTATGTTTATTTTAATAATACAAGGCACTGTAATATAATATGGTCCACATCAAACTATACAGTAATACATAACAAATAGTGATATTATATTAAAATTGTCAAATAATATCGGAAAAAATGATTATCCATAACACACCCTAAAAGAAATCTTATAACTACAAACTTAATAACCACACAAATATTCTTAGTTTTAGACAATTTAACTGTGGTATTTGTGGAAAAAATGATGTTAACCATTTATCTATTGTTAGATATGTAATAGTTTGGATTGAAATTTTAGGTATTTTCAAATCATTATAAATTTAACAAAGACTATAGAAATTATATACTTTAATCTTATTGTGTTTTAAAAAGTATTTATAAGAAAAATTTATTTAATATATGAATTAAATATGATTATAACCTATTTTATATATTATATTCAAAATGTAGTACCTACTTACATAGCTATGACTATGTACAGGCCGTGGCACTGAATTGCGAAAAACGATGGTGGTGTCAGTTATTGGCTTTGAATGAATATTATATATTATTATTTCGTTCAAATTATTACCATTTATCTCAATAGGCAACAATCGTAATTTTTGACAAACAGTATTGCATTCGAAGTGTGAGCAATACACTACGACCATAGTCTAAGAACTCTAGACAACGGTCGAAGTTTACAGATTTGTGTCATGACCTAAGATTATCGCATCTCTACTAAAAATGAATAATAGGCTCGAGCCATTAATGCATTACGACTATACCGGTATGCGAGTATAATACTTATAATATTAGAGCCAGGTTGAGGATATTATTCTCAACATGGCTCTAACTTAAATCAAACATTAGCCCACAACTACATCGTCGTTTTTTCAGATTTACAGATTATTTGGATGGTTCGTAGAACTCATTATACTATAAGACATGTTTCGATTAAACGACAATCCTCGACGACACAGCCACAGTCGCATATTTTCAACGCAACGGCGATAAATGTATGAACGTCTCGTATAGTAAAGTACAACAAAATAGAGCACACCGTATAGAAACCACAAGTAGCTGTGGTTAGTCGCAAAATGATGAAATGTGATAACAACTTCATTGAATACAATATTGAACACACCATTAGAACTGCATGTAACTTAATTATTTGAATGTTGTGATTAATACACATTACTTGTTTTATAATTCATTACGGTTGTATATTGGTACGGTTGTTGTTTCGGCATCTTCGGGCACTGTGGGGCATGTATACACACCATTGGTAGAGGTACATAAGAAATTAATACAATAAATGAAGGAAAAAGCCGTGTTACCTAATAAGTAAAAGTTAAAGTTTAAAAAACAAATTTAAGATATTTAAAGTGTTAAAAACAAACCTAAAAACGTTAAAAAAACCAGTAGTAGGTACAATAGATAATCGCTATCTAATAATTAAATATACCTACCTGATAGTGTCGAATAGTGCCTGTTGAAGGTAGGTATGATGTGGTAAACAACAAAAACAAATCCTAGGACAACCATATTTACAGTAACTTGAACTTTTTTTTTCATCTTCAGTATTTTACTGAACAAAAAAATGTATTTTACGTTTTTATAACAGGTTTTATTATACGAAAAAGACACATCACGCTCTAAAATAGATATTTTTAAAAAAGTACTGCTAAACCGCGAGACTGCTTGAATTACATATCTGTAAGCACCGGAAATCCTGTTAGGCTTAAATACCTACAGCCCTAGGTGGCGTGATAATATAACCCTGGTTTTGACAGTTTGTGTGTGTTTTTTTTTTACAACACGTGTATAATCATATTACGTATGAGTTGTTTGCGTGAAATGTACGAAACAAGTTAAAGCCTTTGTTGAATTGTGTTGGGCGACGTTGGTGTAATAGATGCTTACGTATAGCTACGTGTCCGTCTAGTTACGCAATCCGGTAGTCAATTTATAATACATACCTACAGATGTCGTTGGCAAATTATATGATTGTTGTAGAATATAAAATAATGAAGCTATTATTTAATTAAATTCGTTAATATGCAAATAAAAAATATTTTTTTAAGAATGTTGTCTTTAAATAATTGTCTGGTATGGAGTGTTCGTCACTATCACCAAGTGTAGGTACTTCCTTCAAACAGGTACCCTTGACCACTGGTAAACTCATATGCTCCATTTAGGTGAAATCATCGACTTTTACTTTAGCATGATTATGGTCGTTATTAACAAAGACTATATTTTCTCCCACGGTGTGAACTCTTGCCCTGCAGCCTTTGGCGTTGTTCGTCGAGCAGAGCCATAAGACTTTCCCCGCTGATATCTTCGTCTTTTTGTAAAACCGATAGCCTTCGATAGAAATTAGAATGTTTCCACGTCTTGAAGTAACATACTCAACATAAGTTACACAATCTAAAAAAACAAAATAAAAAAATGTTTTAAAAAATCTGTTTAATTTTGTTGTTTTTGTCAGCCGTTTATGTGGTCACCACCTAACTATGAAAATAAAACATTTAATACATTTTTAAATTAAACTAGGTAGTATTTATTTAAAACATTAAAACACAATATTTTTGAGATCATTTATCATTGAGTACACTTATACATAATTTTTCGATAAACACATACAAAATAATCCCACCGGTGATTTCTGCTACCGGCATAGTAGGTACAACTGAAGGAACAGCCGACGGAGTTGAGGGTATACTCCTCCTGAATGCAAGTTATACCACCTAGAGATTAATTGCGCATTAAGTACTTGGCAACAGCCATTATTTATTGCGAAAAACGTTCCAAATTTTAAGTTAAAATCCCAAGATTTAAAAAAAAATTGGTGAGCCATATCCTCTTGTTGTATCAACAGATTTTTGTTTTTACGAGAAATTAATGGTAACCGCTTGCTCCACCTGTTATGTCCAAACTTTGGGTCTAAACACAAATCGAAAAACAACATTTGTTCCAGACCCGGGATTCGAGCCCGATATTATAAACTAGCAGGTTACCGCTCGGCCATCGTGAGCATAGGAAACTTTAGCGTGCCCAAATAATGATTGCATAGGTAATTCAATCTGAAAAGAAAAGCGTCGGCTGAAATTCCACTTAGTGCATAGGTATATTGTTATTTTATTGTTATATATTATATTTCTGATGTGTTACGAATACACATAATATACGCAGAGACACATATAATATGTAAGGTATTATATGATGAATCAACAGAATTAAATATTTTAAGTTATAAATTACTGTTTTATTATTTATTATTACCTCGGTGGTGAACAATTAGGCATTTTCCTAATATAACAGAATCTTTAGTCAAATCATAATAATCCATCCACATTACACTCTAGAAGTACGCAATTATACCGCCAATAAATCATTAATTTGTAATATGAAGTTTATGTCATGGTAAGCATTTATATATACAGATAATACCTACAGAGGGAGAAGGAATAAATTATGTACCTATATATTCAATTACCAAATAATAAAACAACTCGTAGATAGTGAAATATTATTTATTAAATATTATATTTTTAAGCAATGGAGAATAATATAATACTAAAAGTAAATAACAATTTAGTAACATAGTAAAAGCTAGCTAGAACGATAAATAAAGATGGATGATATTAAAACATTTTAGATTAGTAAGAGGTCAGTGGGCTTATTGCTCATAAATTAATCACAATTGTAGTATTCATACATAACTTCAAAAAGAGATATTACAGAAAAAACTACGTGTCGGGACTGTTGGGAGTCGGGTTATGTGAATGAAAGTACAATCGGTTAAATCTGATTACTACACGCGATGATTATTGGGCGACTGACGATATTCGTGACCAAAATTTTTAAAATTAATGAAATAATATGAATATCATAATGAAAACTAGCTAAAAAGAAAAAAGAAACTAGAAAAACTATATCTGTTGGGGAGTCAGGTTGTGTGATCAGAGGATTGAATGAAAGTACGAGAGATTAAATCCGACTACACGCGATGATTGTTGGGAGACAAACGACATTCGTGCCCTCTTCTGTACAATTGACGGTGACGAATGCGTTGTCGTATGATACAGCGCTGCCATGTCTACTGAAATTTCAGTAGATATACTGAAATTTTGGTCAGGAAAAGAGGAAATTATGATATTTGTGATGAATAAAAGTCACTTTTTACATGATTTTTTAAAAGACACTTCTGTGATTATGTCAATATGCACGCTTTCACCAAACACAATCGTTGAATTCCATACATTTTTGTCAATCTACTGATATTTTGAAGAAAAAATCAAAAAATCTACTGAATTTTGAAAATTTTAGTTGGCAACACTATGAACCCTTTAGTTGGTATCTACACAAAGGGAACGTCATTCACTGCGACATAGTTTTTAAATAAATTATCAACATTTAAAATAATTTTTGATGCGACCTTGCAATTCATGACGTCCATACATACGTAAAATATTAAATACAGTTTCATTGCGTTGTGTGAATATGAACATTATTGACATATACAATACGGTTTTCATATGTTTGAAGTTTAGCCCTGCATCCTTTGGCGTTGTGCGTAGAGCAACACCATATTGAGATGCCATTTTTATTCGTGTAGCTATTGAAAAACCTATATCCGCCGACTCTCATGAGCAGTTTTCCCTTTTGAGACATTTCCATAGTGACTAAAAAAATAGAAATTTACACGTGATTAATTATTTTAACATTCCGCATATTTAATAATATCAATTTTTAATATCAATCGTCAATTTGTACAGGACGAGACACGGTGATACAACAAGCGCGATATTAACAATGCCACAATAGCAACTATAGACAGTAAGTACATGAAGCCTAGCTTATTTACACACTGAACAAATCGCAAGTTAAGGGGCGACATGCTCGTCGTAGGTCAAAATTGAGTTTTTATTGTATTTTCAAACCATGATCCTGGACACTCCTTAAACGTTGTAGATAATCTATTTATATAATTTTGAAGCCTTATTATCCCTCATATTTATTTTAAACATTTGATGACTGCATAAAGTATTTTTGTTACATAAAATAGTATTCTTTAAAATCTCTCGCTCTAATGTTTTAGAATATAGTCATATTTCGGTACATAACTGTGCAGTGGTGTTAAGATTTTTTACGTTTATTAATTTTTAAACGCATTTATACAACCATTAGTATAATTTATGACGAGATAATTTTTGTAAAATATTCACGATAAAAAATTATATTGATAATCTCTGTGATCCCAAATTTGACAAGAATTAGGCATTTTATTATTCAAAAATCGGCAAGATTTAACACATTTGATGATAATTCTAAAGATACTCATTATAAGCTATGTTTTTGACCATTCAAGTGTGATAAACATCATACGAATAATGATTGCTTTATAATAATTATTGACCTAAGAATAAGGTAGTGTTTTTTTGAAATACGCCATTTCTTTTGGCATTCCCCAGTGGTTAAGCTACAACATACGGCCGTAGCCATAAATTGACAAACTATAATTAAAGTAGGAAGTAAAATTATGTTAACGCGCGTGTTTGAACATGTACCTAACCGATTTTTTTTAATTTTATTTTTTTACGGTACATGTTCAAACACGCGCCTCAATATCATTTTACTCCCTATTTCAATTATAGTTTGTCAAATTATGGCTACGGCCGTATGTTGTAGCTTAACCACTGGGAAATGACAAAAGAAATGGCGTATTTCAAAAAAACACTACCTTATTCATAGGTCAATAATTATTATAAAGCAATCATTATTCCATAAGATGTTTATCACACTTGAATGGTCAAAGACATAGCTTATAATAAGTATCTTTAGAATCATCTTCAAATGTGTTAATCTTGCCGATTTTTTGAATAATAAAATGCCCAATTCTTGTTAAATTTGGGATCACAGAGATTATCAATATAATTTTTTATCGTGAATATTTTACAAAAATTATTTCGTCATAAATTATACTAATGGTTTTATAAATGCGTTTAAAAATTAATAAATGTAAAAAATCTTAACACCACTGCACAGTTATGTACCAAAATAAGACTATATTCTAAAACATTAGAGCGAGAGGTTTAAAAGAATACTATTTTATGTAACAAAAATACTTTATGCAGTCATCAAATGTTTAAAATAACTATAAAGGATAATAAGGCTTCAAAATTATATAAATAGATTATCTACAACGTATAAGGAGTGTCCAGGATCATGGTTTGAAAATACAATAAAAACTCAATTTTGACCTACGACGAGCATGTGGGCCGTTAAGTGAATCCACTACGGCGGTTACATCTGGAACCTTTGAGTAAAAAATAATTCAACTTGTAACAGCATTTTATATCGGTTGAAATAGATATATTATGTAAGAATATCTTCGTAAAACTTTATTTTTATTATTTCGATATAGGGATATAGTAAAAATATCATATATTTGAATGTTGAACATAATATGTTGAAGAATGCCTAGTTACACAATCATAGGCTTTTCGCACATTAAAAATTGTCTCCGCTGTGATATGGTCATAAATCAGCATTGGGTCCAATGTTGCAATCATGCGCACAGGCGGGGTCATTCTGGGACAGTGACGTCACGCGGCTAGCCGAAACAAATGAAAAAACAGCTTCTGCACATGCGCCGACGCGAAATTTTGCTATTATACCTGTGTCACGTCATGTCGAGTGAATTTTGTTTCACGCGTCAAGCAATGTTTTTTCAACCAAAAAATGTCCCACCGACGCGACGGCTACGTATAAATTACATCGACAAATTCGACGCGGTGCAGTCGAGACGAATCTCTATCGGTCTTACGTTTCATGTAGACCACCTATAATACCCAACAACTAATGGTAAATAAAGTACTGCTGGTCACTATAGACTAAAATTTTTGGGGAGGGGAGTCTTAGATTTTTTGAGGGACGTGGTATGAAACGCACAAGAATCTTCATATTTACTATGGAAATAAGAAAAATAAAAAAAAAACAATATTTTTCGAATATTTTTTTTTATTAAGACGAATAATACACAAAATTTTAGAATGGAATATTACTCCATGAATACAATTCATATGGAATAACCTCAGATATAAATATTTTTAACTTAAATACTTGCAATAGTAAATGTGTGTAATTCATAGCCGGCTCGCACATCAAAACACGTCTCGTCTGCAACGTGTCGAATACGTCGATGTGACATCAACGTTATTCACAAAACACGTTGCACGCTCCGCAGATTTGTCGAATGCGAATTTTTGGTTTTAAAAAAAAATCTAGTGCTGCTATCAACAAATCGCATGCATCTCGGGCTGCGAGTCGAAGATGCCAGAACGCATAAACACACCTACGAATTACTATACCGGCTCGCCGGTCGCCGCATCCAAATATCTATACGGCTTGAGAGGTTACGTGCGACTGTCACTAGGTAGATGTGCGCGGTCTTCATATGGAACATTAGATCGACGTTCATAACAGGTTTGATTTATGGCTATGCGGCAGACGAGGTGACTTTCGATGTGAGAGCCGGCATATGAGGAAATATCATGATTGTGAGGTGACCTTTATTATAGTAGATTTTTTCTCTTGATTAAGTGGCACATGGTCGAAAAATTGTGTTCACCATACTTCGGTACATGACGTGGTGCTAGCGTGGTGAGCTAATCCTGAGAATGTTTTTATTTTTATTCGCGATAACTGTTGTAACAAACATTTGCGTTTCATCCAACACTTTCATAAAGCATCCTCGGCATACTTGGATTCTGTTACCATCAACTTTGAAATAAAACATATTGTTCGAGTTTCTTTTCTTCCGTTTATCAGAATCATTTAATTTCCTTGAACGAGCAACGTCTAGAGTTACAATAAGACTTCCCACATAAGCCACTCTTCTTGAGTAGTCTCCAAGTCCCCAATATTCTTGGAATATTATGGTCCTGTCGGTTTCTGAGATCCTATCTTTACACTTCATGCGACAAGACGATAGCGGCTTCATATCCCGTTTTCTTACAAGTTTACCTTTCTGAGTTAAATATGACTGCCCGGTATTTCTTTTAAGTTTTCGTTCTCGGATTGTCGTCGAACTTTCATGTACCATGATTTGAGATTCCATTCCTTGTCCACATAGATAGTAATCTGGATCTAAAACATAATGTGTGATATTATATTTATTTAAAAAAATTGTGGACATAACAAATGAAAATTCGATACCTTCACAACGTGAGATTTAAATTTAAAAAACTAGCTCTAAGAATATTCATAATAAACGCTGATTATTATTAAAAGCATTTGCTAAGCTTTTCCGCCGAGCCGACGGACTCTTCGGCACTTTCAATAAGCATTAAAAGAGTTATATGAAAATACATCATTATATAATAGATAGCAAATATTAAAGTAGAAAAGAAACATAAATACAGATAAACAACAAAATAAAATTTCAAAAATAAAATAAACATCACATCACTGAAAATGTCGATTTGCAAACGACTTTTTTTAACTTTAAACGAATGTATTTGCACAATCCTCAGCCATTTAACCCTAAATCAGTATAATGCGATTCTACCACATAAACGCCAGGTCAATTAATAAGTAATTATTTTTATTTTATACAAAATAAAAAAAATCGTTATAATAAATGGAATTATTTGGAAAATTAAAATCCGATTGTTATTTTTTTTATCGTACGGGGCTCAAAATCAATCTGTCCGTCGGGCGGGCGCCTGCGTCACTGAGCGTGCCAACGTGTATGATCATGATCATTTGAAATTTTCAAAAACGTGCTATTTATCTTCCTGAGTCGAGCTTTGCATCCTTTTGAATGATGCGTTGAACAAATCCACGTCTCCTTGCCAGATGGCGTTGTGACAGATTTGTAAAACGTATATGCACCAAAACGCATAAGTCGTTTTCCTTTTCTCGATGTTTCATACGTGACTGCAAAAAAGGTGAAACATATTTATTAATCTGTTTTATTCAATATAACGTCGTAACCGGGTCGTATACATATAACCTTAACTTTCCACACACTTACTTATTTTGATGCGGACTATATATATATATTGTTCTTAGTAGGTATGTACTACCTAGTAGTATGGATGGAGGTAGAGTTGGATATTTCCCGAGAAAATCTCAATCTCGAGATTCGGGATTTCCAGAAAAGAATTCTCGAGAATTTCCGAGATATCGGGAAATTTAAAAAAAAAAACCTGTAAAAATCCTAAAACCAGTGTACTTAAGGGGGGACATGCTCGTCGAAGGTCAAAATTGAGTTTTTATTGTATATTCAAACCATGATCCTGGACACTCCTTAAACGTTGTAGATGATCTATTTATATACTTTTGAAGCCTTATTATCCTTTATAGTTATTTTAAACATTTGATGACTGCATGAAGTATTTTTGTTACATAAAATAGTATTCTTTTAAACCTCTCGCTCTAATGTTTTAGAATATAGTCATATTTCGGTACATAACTGTGCAGTGGTGTTAAGATTTTTTACATTTATTAATTTTTAAACGCATTTATAAAACCATTAGCATAATTTATTACGAGATGATTTTTGTAAAATGTTCACGATAAAAAATTATATTGATAATCTCTGTGATCCCAAATTTGACAAGAATTAGGCATTTTATTATTCAAAAAATCGGCAAGATTAACACATTTCAAGATGATTCTAAAGATATTTATTATAAGCTATGTCTTTGACCATTCAAGTGTGATAAACATCTTATGAATAATGATTGCTTTATAATAATTATTGACCTAAGAATAAGGTAGTGTTTTTTTGAAATACGCCATTTCTTTTGTCATTCCCCAGTGGTTAAGCTACAACATACGGCCGTAGCCATAAATTGACAAACTATAATTGAAGTAAAGAGTAAAATGATATTGAGGCGCGTGTTTGAACATGTACCGTAAAAAAATAAAATTAAAAAAAATCGGTTAGGTACATGTTCAAACACGCGCGTTAACATAATTTTACTTCCTACTTTAATTATAGTTTGTCAATTTATGGCTACGGCCGTATGTTGTAGCTTAACCACTGGGAAATGCCAAAAGAAATGGCGTATTTCAAAAAAACACTACCTTATTCTTAGGTCAATAATTATTAAAAAGCAATCATTATTCATAAGATTTTTATCACACTTGAATGGTCAAAGACATAGCTTATAATAAATATCTTTAGAATTATCTTCAAATGTGTTAATCTTGCCGATTTTTTGAATAATAAAATGCCTAATTCTTGTCAAATTTGGGATCACAGAGATTATCAAAATAATTTTTTATCGTGAATATTTTACAAAAATTATCTCGTAATAAATTATACTAATGGTTTTATAAATACGTTTAAAAATTAATAAATGTAAAAAATCTTAACACCACTGCACAGTTCTGTACCGAAATATGAATATATTCTAAAACATTAGAGCGAGAGGTTTAAAAGAATACTATTTTATGTAACAAAAATACTTCATGCAGTCATCAAATGTTTAAAATAACTATAAAGGATAATAAGGCTTCAAAATTATATAAATAGATTATCTACAACGTTTAAGGAGTGTCCAGGATCATGGTTTGAAAATACAATAAAAACTCAATTTTGACCTTCGACGAGCATGTCCCCCCTTAAAACAGACAAATTCCAAAAAGATATGTTTTTTTTCATTTATGTAAGAAGACAAACAAATAGAAGTAGGAAAACAAAAATAATTCAAAACATTACTTATTAAAATAGAAATTCAAAAAACACAGACTGTATTGAAGCGTCTGACAATCGCGCATGCTTTTGAGACACAAAATTCCCTGATGTTGAAAAATTGCGCTCACTTTGCAGGATTGCTTTGATCCGAGATTTCCCAAAATCTTAAAAATTTCAATTCTCGAGATTCGGGATGGAAAATCTCGAGAAAATTTCTCGAGAATTCCCGTCGGGAAATTTCCGAAACCCAACTCTAGATGGAGGGAGGTATGTAGTATGAATTATTATATACATTTTTTTCTTATTAATTGAAAGAATATCGGCGGATTGGGATTTATGTGCATTTGACCCAGTACAATTATTTGAATATTCAAGGATTTCGTATAAATAATAACATGGCACTGTCTAAATTATACATATTATAAAAATAAAAATCGATCGTGAAAATGTCATAATATTTATAAAACGGGGATACGATAAAGATTCCAAATAATGAAACAACATTATAGAGTAGTTAAGTAGTATTTTATTAAAATTACATATTGACAACTGACACTTTCAATATATACTTATACCTACACATGTTATTGTGGGTTGTATAACAAACCCTAATAATACATTTTGTACTTATTAGGCTATGCTATAACGCCAACAATATGACCCACTATCATTTTAAATGAATTCTTATATACATTTATTCGTCGATGAGCTATTTAACCTTCCGTGTGGCAAAATTAACAATAGATTAGATATTGTAGTAATAGATCTGTATTGATTACCACATAATAATATTGAAGGCATTACGGTCTTGTTAAAATGACGTCATGTTAAATCGAAGGTGTATATGCTTAATTAATTATAATAATATGTTAATTTTGGTATCTGTGTAGGTCCCTAGTGTAATTAATATAAATTATCTTCTTCTTCCACGGCGCTACATCCCGGGGTGGGATTTGGCCTCCTCCACAACCGCTCTCCACTCACTCCGGTCTCTCGCCACACTTCTCCAGTTACCGGGTCTTCCTATATGAAGCCAGTCCACTTCTACGGCGTCAGCCCATCTCCTTCTTGGACGGCCTCTGGGTCTCTTCCGTTGGGGTAGCTACTTCGTCATGATCCTTGGCGCTCTAACTTCAGGCATTCTCTCCACATGTCCCGCCCATCGTAGTATTTGTGACTTACAGTATCTTATGATTGTTTGCTGTTCAATCAGCTCTTCCAACTCGTGGTTAATTTTTATTCTGTAGTTCAATTTCCAACGTGGGTCCAAAGATTTTGCGGAATATTTTGCGCTGGAAGACAGCTAATTTGTTTTCCTCGTTTTAAGTTAAGCACCAAGTCTCACAGCCATAAGTGACCACTGGCCTTATAATTGTTTTATGAATTAGAAGTTTACTTCTTCGGCCCCCACCCCACCAGTCGCTTGCAGGCATGCCAGCATTTATTCCCGGAGATAGGCGGATTTTTATCTCCTCTGCTGTCTTATTTTGGGTATTTAGGCTGGATCCGAGATACGTGAACTTGTCCACCCCTTCATATCTTCATCGGTACCTGATCGCGTGTGCTGACCATATACTTAGTTTTTGTCTGGGTTATTTGCAGCCCAGCGTTTTCTGCTTTTATTTTCATAGTGCCACCATGGTCGATCATCCTCTGTTTGGATCTGCTTGTAATTACTATGTCGTCAGCATAAGCGCACATCTGCGTTGTACTGTTGTCTAACCATCCTCATATGTAGGTTATAAATTTTACCAGAAAATATAAAAAAAATATTTTGCAAAAATCATGACATCGGAGGATTAAATAGGTCATGACGATATGAGTCGCTTAGAATCATAACTCACATATTGCAATTTTGTCGTTTTTTAGTTAAATATGCCAAGTGATTCTAAATGAATTAATCTATATACCGAAAAATAGTTGAGTATTAAAAGTTAATTTAAACCATGTGAAAATCGTTGACAAAGTTCATTGTTGGTGTAATATGTCGTATATTTCAAAGGATAGAGTTTTGTCACCAACGCCTTCCTAACCTATCGGGGAGCTCTATTTCTCATAGTATGCTGTATGTCTGCAACGTTAGGAGTATTAGGTATATATATTTAAAAAAAAAAAAAGTTATTCGACTCTCTCACTCATTAATATTCTAGGGAGTTCAATACTGTTCTTCTTATTACAAAAAATAGTGCTCTGTTGGTTTTTAGCGATTATCTCAAAACTTGATTTTTGGAATATGTGAGTTATGATTCTAAGCGACTCATATATACATTATGTTATGGCCATAGTCTTACTACTCTAACGCCACCCCACGTGATCTCTGCTTTTAAACGTCAAATAGCTACAGTACATATTGTCATCGTATAAATATTTCCCCACGCTGGAAATACTATACGTACATACAATGCTTTTTAACAAAATTAACCTTTTTTTTTCCTCCAGATAAATGACGCGCATTCGCTTGTAGTTTTGATAAATATATAAGAGAGTTGTCCAAGAATTGAAGACTTTTGTTCATTTTTTCGTCGCGGATATTATTTTTCAAAAGATTGTAGCACTGGCGTGTAGCGTAGACTTCCCTCTCCAGAACGAGTGATGAGCCCGCTTGGTAGCTGCTGCAGTGTGACCTTTACGTCTGTTTGAGATGGACGCTCCGCTGTCGAATCCCGCCGCCTGCGTTCAATCATTCGGTTTCTCAGCCAGGAGGGAGTCCACCCTGTTGAAATCTGTCGTCATCTCATAAACTATGGTAATGTGATGGATCAGCGGAATATTAGTATACTGAGTTTTCGAGTGGTAGAACAATGTGATCATGATGAGGAGGGTAGAGGATGGTGGTCCTCAATTGGTGACGATTTGTTGAAGAAAATCAATGATAAAGTTCATGAAGATCGCCGTCTGACAGTCCGTGAGCTCGCAATTTTAATCCCAGACGTCAGTAAGTCTACAATACAAACGATTTTTTCAAATGAAATTGGGTTATCCAAAGGTGTGCTCGTTGGGTGCCGTTCGTGCCCAAAATGCTCACAAACAAAAACGTGTGAAAAGCGCTTAGATTTTTTTAACCTTTTGGACTCATTCAAATGGGAAGTCCTCGGCCATCCTGCTCATAACTCCGACCTAGCGCCGAGTTATTTCCATCTTTTTCTTCACCTGAAGCAACATTTGGCCGGAAAACGCTTCGAGACCGACGAGGATGAGGTGAAAACATTTTTGAGGACGGCGGCGGCGGCGGCGGAGTTCTACCACAAGTCAATCAAGAACCCGTGCCACGGTTTACCAAGGGCATCGATCGCAGCGGGGTCGACGTCGAAAAATAGTGGGGATATGTACCTAAAATTTCGTATGCTTTTTTTTATAAAAATAAAATTTTCCTGATTTTTAAAATAATAAAGGTCTTTAATTCTTGGACAACCCTCGTAGGTAGGTAATCTAATGGTTTTAATTTTATTAAAAATCATTTTGTTTTGCAAACTTATAATACTATGAGAACTGTTCTTTATCTATTATCAATTAATAATGATATTATTTATAATCTTCGATTTTATAAACATACTTATATGTATATATTATAGTACGAGTATGTAATTTTCATAATATATTTTATTTCAAACCTAGTAAGGGTAAACACATAATTAATTAAGTACGTAGTTATTCAGTATCCGTTTCATTGTAAGTATTAATATTATTTTGACGCCCACAATGGCTGAGTGGCTTAAGCGTCGGTTTATAATGTCATGGTTCCCAAGGACGGATACGGGGTCTGATACACACATTTTTTTTATCAATTTGTGTCTGGAGTCAGAGTATGGACCTAATAGGTTGAGCAAGTGGCTAACATCCATTTCTAATAAAAAAACAAAAAAATATTAATATATATCACCACTCTGTGGATGCCCATATGATCTTATTGGGATCGGACATAGTAAAAAAAAAGTACATATTTTATTATTTTATGTCATATTTATTTATTTTATTTAATAAACTATAGGTTGAACATCATTGTTAAATAACAATTATAATCTTCATATTGTGATATTTTAACCGAAATAACTATATTTTATAACAAGTCTATTAGTGGGATATAATATAATGTAGTACCTATACTGTTTTGTAAAATCAAATTCTACATAGTATATAAATAAGTAGTAAAAAATATCTAAATTCATAAAATTAGGAATTTCAATCATTCTGAGATTTCTCTTCATTATTAAAAGTTATTTGGTTTTCAAAGGTGCTGATAATCTAATAAATAATAAAATGATAATCTTTAAACAATTTTTTTAACATAACCTTCAATACCTATACACGAAAAGTTGACACGTATACTCTTTTACTTTTAGAGGATCTGTTAACTGATTATTTTACATTAATAATACCCATACCATCATCAGATGACTTTCTAGATAATTTGCTAAAAAAATGATGTCTAATTTTTCAAGGCACGTTTGCCTCAGGAGAACCATGAGACATTAATGGATCAACAAGGGGCTGTCGAACTCGTTGATCCTTGTCGGGATTGGGAGAAACAGGCCCCAAATCATCAGATACATCATCAGTATTCGGATTCAATAGGTCATTCTTCAGTTTCATTCTTCTATTTTGAAACCAAGATTTAACCTGATTTTGTCCTAGATTAAGAGACTCTGATAATTCTAAGCTGCGTGGAAACGGCAACAGGTTATTCATTTGGAATTCTTTTTCCAATTCTCCTAGCTGGGCTTTGGTGAAGCAAAACCTTTTCTTTTTTTTAGTTGAACTTTCCGATGCGGAGTTTTCATCAGCATGTCCCGGAGACAAAGAGCCAGAGCTAGATGCAGCAGAAGAGCATAAACTGTTATCCGTCATGTCACTGGCGTTTGGACTAATTTGGTCTTTCTTTAGTTTCTTTCTTCTGTTCTTGAACCAAACGGATATCTGAGAGCGATTTAATTTGATGGTGTCTGCGAGTTGGATGCTGCGTGGATAGGATACAAAAGGACTCTTTTGAAATTCTTTTTCCAACACGGCGACCTGTCGGTTTGTATAGAAGGTTCTTACGCGTTTTATCGAGTAAGCCATGTCGCCGGAGTCAAAGTTTTCTTCAGATTCGACTGCAGACTGTGTTGCCCTTCGACTTTCTGGAAACAACGATACTCATTTAGTAAAACCATTACATAACACTGATTATAATATTTAGTGATGTCAAATAAGACCATACAAATAGTTTTTGAACACTTTCTTAGTACTATCGACTAAGCACTAAGCACCAACTCCGCAATATTGTCTACTCTACAACGATTTGTCATTGCTAAATTATAAATTGTGATTCGACAATGACAACAAAGTGGCTTTAACATATTGACAATTATTAAATACCTTTTAGACCAAATACCATAACTACTTACTTCTATAGAGATAAATTCTCTGACATAAACCTTTCTATATCGGTAGGTATTATCTTTGATTATCTCCTTATGATCATTCCCTTTCGTCATCAACTTGAGGTTCGTAGCTTTATCTTTCCAAATGATATGGAACATACACTTGTACACCCACATTATCGAGGAACGCGTGTCAATGGACGTCCACGCCTTCACCCCATATTGAAGAACAGGCAATAAGTCATATTATCATTGTCATTCTGATTTTAAGCTTTATGGCATTTAGACTATGGTCACATAGGTGCATAATACTATTGAAGCATGTTAAAGCCATCTTGGCCTTTTGATTCGACATTTTATTTCTATATCGGTCCAGTTACCTATTATTCATACATTTTGTATTGGGTGTATTAATGTTTATTCACTTATTACTCCCAGTCAGCATTAACTATGTCATCTTAGCGTTGGAGAACTTTCAGGCTGTCTGCGAGGGGGAATGGGACAACTGGGCGCCAGGACAATTGGGCGCCGCACTGTCGAATGAAATAAATATACTTACATTACGATTTTATACAGAAAGTAGACGAGGAATTTTAGTAAGTTTCTATAGTAGTTTTAATTCATTTTGCTCTTAACATAATTGCGGATTCAAAATTATCATGCTAGAGAATTTTTATAAATTTAAATAACTCTTTTCTCGTCCGAACTTAAACATATGCACAATTAAATTATTATTAACGTGTGCATATTTAAATTATCACCAAGTATTAAATAAAACTTAATATAATAATTTAAATAAATATAATAATTTAAATAAATATAATAATATTAAATAAATATTTTAAAAGTACATCTAATTCACGAACGTCTATTTATTTTCCGATTTCATTCGATTGCGTGGCGCCCAGTTGACCCGGAGCCGAATCGTCCTAGGCCCCTCCGAGGAGTATAGTAGCATTCACTATAAATATTACCTTTCCATTTAAGATTACTTCATCACAAAAATTATCATATAAATCATTCTTATCGTCGATACTTCAAGGGAAAATACAAAATAATAGAAACATGTATATAATTTGAATTCCGAAGATGGATGATCAATTGAAATGTACGAGTAACATTTTTAGTCGATACACAGAGATACTGCCTACGATGAAACCTGGCTTACTTCGAGACAAATGATCATGAAGAAAAGAATCTAATATTATTATGTAGTGTACAAATAAAGAAAAAAAAATATAATGTAGTGTGAGTAGAAAGATATCATAATCAGAATAATAAATAAAATAAAATAAAAAAACGATTTAATTGCATGACTTTTTAAACTTAAAAAAATATAGTAACTAGGTACCTAATACGTATTAAATATAGACAATCAGAAAAAATAGTTATGTTTATGTAAATATTTTTTAATTTTTTATGAAATATCATAATATAATATAACATGTACCTAAGATTTGGAGAATAGTTTAAATCAGCTATGTGTATGGTCATCGTGTATAAAAACAATGGTGTTTTCACAGACGTGAAGCCGGGCTCCGCATCCCTTTGAATGATGTGTGGAACAAACCCAAACCTCTTTGCCATTCTTGCGTTTAAGCTTCATAAAAAATGTTCTTTCACCTACGCGAATAAGATGTTTTCCTTTTTGAGATATCTCCATCGTAACTGTAAAAAATATATCAAAATATAGTTAACAAAGATTATGGTTACCTACGATAGAAATTCCGACAACTCAGAAGTAGGTAGTTTACATTAATTTACATTAGTTTTAACAATTCCTTTGAGATATCAATTAATTACTTAGGTTACTTATAAATTTAACATAATATAACAATAATAAAAAACAGGTGCGTATTATTTTATATGGAACGATATACATACATAGAATTTTGAAACGAAGAATTTGATCATTAAAGTGGCGGGTGTTATCTTTACATACCTTTTAATGAAAAAAATGTTCGGGACCATTCGCTTAACCGTGAAATTATATCACTAGAATCTTAGATCAACAAATGCACGTTGAAAAAAAACAATACATATGTGAATTTTCCAGACCTAAACCCACGGCCTTAGTGGTGGCACTATTTCAGTACTGTTAACACAAGTGGTATAGGTATATAAATAAGTATGGGATTCAATGGTGAGTCAATTCGTTTTCTTAACTAGATAGCTGAAGCAAATGCCAGTTTGTCATATTTTGCAGTAACTATGCAACAAATAAACAATTTTATTTAATGAACATTTTAAATGTTCAATGAAAGTTAGTGGCAGGGGCGAACTCAATTTTTTATGCAAAATTATCGGCATTTTTTTAAAAATACATATTATATTTAGAATGTCATTGACAGTTACCGTAAGACGAAACCTAGTTCAGTGAAACTCAATTTACATTAAATACCTCTTTATCCAACCAACCTCTAATATTATAAGTACATATTATGCAGTGGCGAAGGGTGGAGGTAGGCTGTTAAGATTCGCTATAAATAGTGCACACTAAAAATTTTTAATCATATTTATTTGTTTTTATTGAACTAAGACTACAATTTACAGATGGTGTTAGTTGGTTTTTAAAAATCAATTAAACCATGCCTAAACGAATCCATAATAGTTTTGGTCTAATTTGGGCAATGCGACAAAATTGTACACACTTTTTCATTCATAGATATTTGTTTTTGTTGGATTAAAAATACATATTACACATATTGTTGGTTAATTTTTTTAATTCATTAAGCCCTGGCTAAACCAAACTATAATAAATAAAAAATATTATTCTATTTATAGAATATTCAAAGTTATGTATGATTTAATTGCATCATTTTAGATATTTTATAGATAGACATGTATTTTTTGACTATTATCTATTATGGCTTGGTTTCTCAGGGTTTAATTGAATTTTAAAAACTAACCAACACTATCTGTAAATTGCAGTCTTATTTCAATGAAAACAAATATGTATGTCTGAAAAAGTTTAATGTGCACTGTTTATGGCGGATCTTAACAGCCTACCTCCACCCTTCGCCACTGATATTATGTTTGTTATTTCTGACACATAAATTGTAGTTTATTATCTGCTTAGGAACATTGAAGATCATAATATAGTGGTTTTAAGAAATTTGGAAACGAAATTTAGAAAATAATTTAGATTTATGAACTTGTTGTAATACAGAAGCTACCTATATTATTATCTTATATAATATATACATATATTATATAGAGGAAAAGAAGCATAATATTCGGAATACCATTTATATTTTAGAGTGCAGAAGATAGGATAAAGGAGATTGAATAAATAAAACTATGCAAAAACTTAGATACACTTAAAGTTTATTATGAAATGCATGCGGAAATTTAAAAAAAAAAACAACAGTATTTATGAATAAGAAAAATGTGTTTTTCCAAAAATGCTTATACTTCGGAATACTATATTCACTTTTAAAAGTATGGAATTATTATTTGTATTAACGCCACACAGGAGGCACTGAGTCTTCCCTCAATTCATATGTCACCTGTGACTATAAACTGGTTTCCTTCCTATTTTCTTTGAAGTTAAAGTAAAAGGATCCACATCTTTTTCAGATGCGAGTCGGAACAATGTACTGCGTGGTACTTTGTAGTATTTGGCTGCCTTTAAATATCCCATCTTTTTATTACGAACAGCAATAATAGCTTCAACCATGTTTTCCGGATCCCATTTCTTTCTTTTCTTGTAAAAAAATTGTGATGACATCTCTGTAAAATGAAATACGACTAATTAAAAAAAGGAATTTTCCCAATTTTGCATCATCTTCTGTATTCCGAATTAGCAACACATGTCATGATCATGTTCACATCACATGTCAACGTGATACTAAATGCAAAAATAGAAGCCAAACTATACAAATATAACGCTTTTTAATGTGCTTTCATAGTATGTAGAATGAAAACATTACAATATAAGGCGATAAGACCAGATTACAAACTTACCGAAAAAGTTTCGACTGGAGCAACTTCTCAAAACACGTCAGCATTCATCCAAAAACACAGGAAAACTGATATATCGACCGAATTCAGGGCTTACAGTCATGGCGTGCGATACTCTATAAATATTGCCGGTAGATCTCGCTGTCCTAGGAAGAGATACGGAGGTATTCCGAATTGCCAACAGTATTCCGTATATGCTTCGTTTCCTCTACTTAATATCACATTAGCTAAAAATTGCATGGCAATATTTACCGACGAATATTTAAAAACCGACGAAGATAAAATAAGATGACCGCCAATTAAAATTTTTCCTGTACCTACTTACTTACTTAAGGTTTAATTTTCAGTTTTGACATATTTTGTCGTAGTTTGGAAAATTTTCATTAAAAGTCGATATAATACCAATGTGGCAGCCAAAATTCAAATTGTATACAAATATTAGCGGATTTAATCGATATTTAGTTTAGACATGAAATATCTATTGATAGATATGGGTTTACGTAGGGTGTTGATTTATACTTTTCCATTTATTAAAAACACGGATTCAGGGACATCAAGTAGTACGTAAGTATATTTCGCTTAATAAGTAACAATTAATTATTAGCAACATTATTTTGTAAACGCACGCTTTGGCGCGAAAAGGTGGCAAATTAAATTTAGAGGCGACGATCAAGGCTCGGGGTAGGTTACCGACTGAGCACCTACTCTCAATCCTTCGTCCGCCCAGAAAACAGATAACGGTAACTTTCTTTTTGTTTGTTTCACTGTGCATCCTGGTCTAGCCTTTACTCATTTATCATCATTAGACATCATTATTATCATTATATTCCCAACTCTGTCGATTGGAGGATTTTTGATGGAGGATTTAGGCATTATGGTATTTGGTATCACTATCTACTTACTACACAATTTATAGCACCGTGACCAAGCACTTTCTTTTCAATTACCAATTACCACAACAAAGGAATATTTAATTAACAAAATAGCTAAGAATAAAACATACATTTATATTTGGAATATATTATAACCACTTAACTTCAAAACAACAAATTTGCAATGGTTTAAATGCCTATACAGTCAATATAACCAGCCGCAAAACGTGATCAATATGTACCAGAAAAAACCAGACGACTGTTGTCAGCAGAATGTTATTTTAATGTCTGGATTCGTTTCTGAATAAAACACTTAAAGATACGTAATAAAACGACCGAAATAAACGGGAAAGAGAGAAGAAAATTGGAAAATTAGAAATACATACTTGATACGGCGAAATGTAATACCTGTATGGTTTTCAATACCGGTATTTCAAAATGAATCAAAACCGAACAACCGGTTTTAAATATCCAAAATTACTTTTTCGTACATGAATTATTTAATGTTATTGCTTAATTGCGATCTAAAGAATTGACTATTCCTATTGAATTGAGTGTAGAAGCGCTGTGGTGTAAGATGAATATAATTTGAATGCAGGCGCTACTCTGCACTTTTCATTTGATGGATCAAAATACACATTAATCGATTAAATAAAAAAAAATGTAAACAAAAGAGGCGGACTAACATTTCTAAACGTCTTAAAATATTTGCATATCGCAAAAAACAAACGAACTTGTATGTACTTTCAGAAATATTTAATCCGATCACAAAATTAAATTATATGCACATATTTGTAAAAATCAGCAGATCTATCATATTGTAATACATACATATTTTTAAAAATCACAGAATTTATTAATAGGTACCAACATAGATGCTTTTGACATAACATAATATCAATGTTTTAAAGAGATTTTTATTTATTGATACACTGTTTTTTTCTATATTATGCTTTAACGAATACCGGTTTTCAAAGAGAAATACCGGTATTAATATTTTCATTCGGTATTGCAATCCCTAAATACGTACAATATAGATACATGTGACATCTTGCAAAAAATTGGATACATCTATAACCGAGAACGATCGAAAGACGGAGTGTGATGATCATGTTCATTCAGCATGAGCAGGATTGTGTCTCCATGGATGTGTAGACGTGCCTTGCATCCTTTATTGTGGTGAGTGGAACATACCCATATTTCTTTACCATTCGAACTGGATTTCTGCTTATAAAAAGTATTATCCCCGACTCGAACAAGACATTTCCCTCTTTGCGATGTTTCGTATGTTACTGTAAAAAATACAACTTAAGTAGGTAAGTGTATACAAAAGGAACATATTATGTATTATTATATTGTAATTCATAAATTCCTAATACAGAGAGAACTGTTCTCTTATACTAGAATCATTCTACATGATTGGTGATTCGCATATGTATTGATTTTGATTGCTACAATGCCGGTTACAATGTTAGCAAACAATAACCAACCAACTGTGAATGGCTTTTTTCCGTACCCATGGTGCTACCGTAGAATGATATACCTATAGGTACATAGACAGTAAATCTGCCGCCAAAAGGAAAAGGCAGCTTTTCAACAAAAATCACAAATTGAGTTAGTGTACGGATAATGCTCTCTACCTGAAGTTCTGAATCATTTGACATAAAGTTAAAAGTAGTATAAAATTTATTTCAGTATAAAAATCGACATATTGTTTTTCACTTTTTCGCCAAAATGGTGGTTATTGTAAATAAGAAAACAGTATACTTAAATAAAATTACTTCCCAATATTTCATCTGAACATGAAAATATATAATTATCTCGTGTATAAGTAAGTCCCTACTATATTTATGATATATGTGTCAGTGATAAATAACGAAGTGAGAATAGGTACAGTCAAAATATGGAAATTATACTCGAACTGAACCATTTATACAAAATTGTTCATAAAATAATAATACAATAGTAAAAAAGATCAAGTTTTTGAGACCTTGCGAAAAAAAAAATTTTTGGTACTTATTTTTTTTCACTTTGGTATGATATCATCCCTCAAACTACATTTAGATCATAGTTTTGTTTGTTAAAAAAGATTATTATATTATATACGTCATAAAAATTGTGTCCGGAATCTTTCGTACACCCACAGACATCAGTGCAAACAAGAATACAAACTATAAGCAATTTCGTGCCATAGACTGACTATGGTGGCCTTACTTACCACTTGACTGTACTTTATGTCCTATATTCATTACATGAGAGAAATATTTACTATACATACATGTACCCTGTACATATGTGGGTTTATGAAAATTACATGTTTGCGAAGTGACTTGATTACTGTGAATGAAAAACAATGTACCTATTTAACAATATTATTTTATTTTCTTGTCATGGCAATGGTCATTTTTAATATAAACAATTGTACTCTCACATACATGGAGCCGTGCCCTACATCCTTTCGGATGGTGCGTAGAGCAAACCCATATTTCTTTGCCTCCTATCATTGATTCTTTCTTATAAAATGTGTTCTCCCCGATGCGTATTTGAGAATTGCCCTTTTTTGATAGTTCAAATGTTGCTAAAAACAAAAACATGATTAAGTATTAATATTAATTCCAACCCACCATCACTCGATTTCCACAATAAATCGGCTCAAGAACCAAACAAAGTTTCAACATTCATTAAATCAGTATATTCAGTGTGTTGACAGTTCATTCTGATCGTTATTATCATTTAACATCAAGGTTAGTAATGGTTCAAATACATTATCATCACGTTATGTGTTGTCACAGTAAGCTGCCGCTGCGGGAAAAGAGTGTGTCGTTTTTCTTGGTGTTTAAAATCTTATCAGACGGATACTCCCATCCCATAGCACATTTTGAACCTTTAAACAAACATTGCCAGTTGGCAAAATCTGCCGAAATCGCCAGAACAACAATGAGGTCACCTAACGCGTACCGCGCTATATCGGTAACCGCATGACTCGATCAACTTTTTTTATTATTTTTTACATGCCCACACATTTTCGACTCATGTCAAAATCGCGTGTTGTTTGTTTATAGTGGTTTTCTCCGGGATTTTCTATTATCTATGGTATGCAGGTTGGGTTATGTTTATTATCTACGGATGCAATATCGCAAGTAATTTTAACGTAGGTACGCACATGTGAAAATTGTTAAAATCAATTGAAATTAGCATGAATAATTGATAATAATTCAAAATACTAATAGGTGCATTTACATGCACTCTACATCATTGAATTTATGGAGATAGTGATCGTTCAAAATATGCTGCGGAATGACGAAGCCATAGACTAAATTTGTCGCCATACCAGCATGTGACAGTACGTGACGTGATAATAATGTAATTGCAGCATAACAGTCTCTGTCACAAAATGCTCAAAATTGCAACCCTGTTTTCAGACAGAGTCTTAATTGTATCACCTATTTTTGCTACTACAATTATATACCTTGGCAGAATGCACTAAGTTTTATTCAATTGGGTCTGTACAGTATGGTTTGAATATAATGTATGTACTAGGTATATAGTCATATTATATTGTGTAAAACACCTACTTAGTGAGGATATATTTAGTATCTATTTATGCTGGTGAATATTGATACCAACACAATAATCCACTGATATGGCTTGTAAACCGATACATTATTGTGATTGAAATTTCATTCTAAATTATATTCGATGTAGTTATTTCAGAATTATTGAAAAATATCATAATTAAATACAAACTCAATTAATACAGATAATATTGACATTTATTTAATTATTTTCCACAACAAATAATTATATATAAGCACAACAAAGAAACCACCGTAATTTGAAACTCTCTAACTATTTTTAACAAAATGTGGTTTTGTAATTTATTTTAAGACAATTATAAATAACCTTTTGAAAGAAACATATTGTATTTCCATTTATTATTTTTATTTATTAAAAACACTTAAATCAAACTCCCACTTTTTGAATAAATTATATTAGGTATAGGTAAGTTAAAATTCTCAATTTTTTTAGTTCGTTAAAATAATTATTATACAGCAATAAGTTATTATAAAATAATACTGGTAAATAGGTTCATAGATGCATTCCATAAAATTCTTTGATAATCACGTCAATGTCGTTTAGCTGTTACGTACATATTATTCTAAATTGTTATTCTAGACCAGGGGTCGGCAGTTTGTCAAGTAAGAAGAGCCAAATTGTCAAGGAAACAGGATAACAAAGGTACCAGAGAGCCGCATAATATTATGTAATAAACATACTATGTATATGGATATGGATTTTTAGGGGTGAAAAGTTCAAGATTTGTTATTTAAAAAAATATAGAAGAGCGTAAATGCATCGCTTATGATAACTTTAACATATCTGGCAAATAACTACTTATTTTTAATTGAATACATGATTATAAATTTTCATCCGTTATTCTACAAAATGTCCTTCAAAATGTCCTGTGATATTAAAGACAACTCGATATTAATCGTGATAAATTAATAGACGGTTTGTATAAAAAATAGCTGCATTACTTTTATCAGTTGACAAGTTTACCGTTATCAAATTAAATATTATGTAACAACATAATGTTAATAATAAAATACTAATGAATTACTAAATAAATACTACATAATGTAAATAATAAAATAATAAATACTATATACCAGACATGTCCAATAGATTTTGTCGTGAATTGAGTTGTGAAATTGTAAAAAGCGTGCACATTCAGTCGTAATATAACATTCATTCAAGTTTTGAAAAGGAATCATAACATTTCTAAGCTTATTTTCTTAACCAGTTTACATTAACCTCGTTTTAAAATTAACCACGAGGAAGCTCGCGTGACCTCGTCGTATCATTTGATTCATTTTTATCACTCACGGCCTACAGTAGGAATTAGAGAAAGATAAGATGTGAGTCCTCGCGCTTTAAACTAAGGGTTTTTGCGCAATATAAAAAGCAGTTTGACAAGGAGTGGCTAACTAAAAGAAGACAAAAACTTGTTATTGTCACGTCGAATGGCAAATTGAGTAGGTACTTATTTCTTTCTCCGCGCTTTAAACTGAGACGTAGTTTCATCTTACGTCACGCAGTAGACTCTTTGCAAGGCATGAGACTTGTTTGATGGCAATCGCTAAGTGACTATAATTCCGTGTGTATTATAGTAAATTAGTTATACCTAGGAGTGATACATAGATATAAAAAAACAGACTCAGGCAACTTGAAATTGGTCATGCCTGCTTTATACCGATTGATTAAGTTTATTAATACACATAGGAAAAAAATAAACAAATCATGGATGAAAGACTTCAGTGTCTATGATCATTGTTCATGCCGGCTATAATGTTACCGACTATGTGAAGTCGCGCCTTGCACCCCTTTGTGTGATGTGTCGAACAAACCCAAATTTCTTTACCAACTTTACTGGTTTGCTGCTTCGAAAACGTGAATTGTCCTAAACGTAACCGTGGATGGCCTCTTTGTGATTCTTCAACAAATATAGCTGAAAATATAGTGAAATTAAGTGAGTGGACGTATATTATAACAATTGAAAACACTAGTACAACATTACTTAGTAAAAAACATTACGTACAAACAATGGAACTAAATAAAATGTTTGAAATTAATAAAAAATGGCTAATGAGAAAGGTCATTATTATTACCACTACTTCATCCTGTCACGCCCCAGCATTTGGGGCATAAGGCAAGCACAAGTTCGCGACGTATCCATCGCCAATTCACGAGCCCCCCGCAATAGCAGGCCTGTAACGTATAGATCGCACAAGGATACGGAGTGTTGCATTCTCTGGCGGCATCCAGAGCACATGTCGCAGTCACGTGAAGCGTCTCTTCGTGATTATTTCTATCACCTAGGGCTGCCGTGTTCTCTCACGAATTGGAGTGTTTATAACGCGGTCGTACCAATGTACCCCAAAGATTCAACGGAGACATCGATTCGCAATGCGCAAAGGCTTAAATATACCTATCAATGAAATATAAAAGAAATAAATAATGTTAACAATCCATTATTGGTAAGCCGAATGTATCAGCTATGGGCACCAAAAGTCAGGTTTTTGGATGGTGTATTAATTAAAAATACGTAGGTACTATTTTGTTTGTTATCTGTAAATATTAGGAATAAAATCACAGTTGTAGAGGGTACTTGTCATCAACAACCAAAACTTGACTTTCCCTAATAGCCCTTAATTCAATCTGAGATATTGCATACAAAACTATAATTTTATTTATACGATACGCCTGCAGCGTCTTTATTACGCTGAGTTAGTAGCTATTACCTTGGTTACTCGATTCAAGTTGCCTAGACTCTAGAGCAGTGCTTCTCAAACTTTTTCATACCACAGCCCCCTAAATCAGAAAAAATAAATCTAATGCTCTTCTCACCAAAAATGTATAAAATTTATTACAGCTACACCATACAAAAACAATTTAATGAGATTGTTGTGATTGCATATTTTTACATAATAAATCAATATCCGGTAAAATGTTTGAAATGCTAGTTCGCAGGGATTGGTCCAAAGTCTCCGTTGAAAGACACGACCTGTGTTTATTTTTTATTACCAGTAATAAATGATGAAAATGCTGTTTCGCCTATGTAGGCTTGTTGTCGCAAAAGAAATTATGATTAACAATGCTGCTTTTGCGATTGGCAGATATTCTTGCTGTCACCTTATTCAAAATTCTGCAATACGTATTTCATTAAATTCGACTTCAAGGGAATTATCTGATCTAATATCAAACAATTCTTTTTGCGATGCCCACGTAATATGATCATATTTTAAGGATTTATAAAACGGTGTTCTTATGCAATTGTACTTTTGGTATTCATTTAAGTTTGGGAAATATATGTTGAAGAATCGTTGTGATTCGACAATGTGATCAAGTATAACACTTTTAATTGAAGTCGAGAGTGATATTTCATTGGTGGTAAGACACTCTCAGTCAAGCATGAAAATATGTCAGTGCATCTTTCATTAATGACCACGAAGAAAGTTTTTTATTCAGAATTAAAATGTTGATATCTTTTCTCTGTGAAGAGAAAGATACAATTAATTTACTAATCCGCCAAATATGAAGTAAAACACATCCATGTTTAACACTTAAGTCGGAAGAACGATCTGATTTTTTGTCACGAAGAAAAAGGCGAAGTTCATTACTAAGTTCTACAATTCTTATCCATATCGGATTAAGTATTGTGATCGTGTAAAAATTCGACCTCGAGAGTTGTATCAGGTATAGTTATGATTTTTATTTTATCAAATACTGAAATATTTTGCGGGTCCCCGGCAGGAGCTCTACGGCCCCTTGGGGGTCCGCGCCCCACAGTTTGAGAATTACTGCTCTAGAGTAACCAAGGTGATAAAAAATCGTTAACGATAAATTACACTCGCGGTGGGTACATGGACGAAAACGCTGATACCACACAGCAGGATATGCGACGTTGTGCTTGCAGTATACACAAAGGCCGGGGAGTAATAGGGTATAACTAATTGAATAAAACTTCAAAATATTAACAAATGTTTTTATTATTATCAGTGTCCCAGCTTTCGATGATGTAATATTATCTTGTTTAATAGGGAGAGCAATATTCCTAGCGATATCTAACGACAGAATACGAAGTATATAATTTTTATTTTAAAGTGTCTTAATAAATCAATGCGGAGAGAATATTAAAACATTATTCGACAATAATAAATCTGTAGCGAGATGGCAAAACATGATAGGTATGCCTTATGTATACCTGCAGACTCGTATCAGTGAGATCTAAAAGATATCAACATATGGTATGTCTAGGTCTTATAGGCTGGGAGAAATGAGCTGTTTCAATAATATGTGATATGTTCAGTTTGAATTTCTTTCGAAGTTTAAAATTGCTCTCTGGAACAATTTAGAAAAACGAACATATCGTGTTTTACATCTTACTACAGAAAAACAATGTACCACCAAAATTCGTCTGTTGAAAGACGGCATATTTTACAACTTTTTTTAAATACATTTTTTTAATTTTCTAAGATTAGCAATGATTAATGAAGACACTTGCCTTAAGGGTTTGATTGGGATATGATTTTTATTGTAAACATACCTATTAAATACTTAAGCACAGTGGTTGTGATCGTTTCTTTTATAGACGATGCAGCCATCAAGAACGTGAAGACGAGCTCTGCATCCTTTATGGTGATGCGTGGAACATACCCAATATTCTTTTATCCCAGTAATCGATTGCTTATAAAATGTGTTTTGGCCGATTCGAATATGTGTTTTTCCAGTTCTTGATACCTCGAATGTCACTGTAAAAAATGCCAGCTAATTAATGTATTTCATTCAATTTAACGCAGTTACGGGTCTCATTAGTGGCAACTAATCATCTACGTCGCCAAAGAAACGTTCACCAAAGATCAGGCGAAACATGGCTACATTGACGGAATATAGGTAAATTTTAAACTACATATGTGCTGCAATACCGTCTTCATCAAAGAAGCGTATTCAATTGCAGGATATGAGCTGTTTCAAACCGAGAGCAAGTTGATGCCAAGGGGCTGGTTAACTTCGGGCATGAGGAACTCTATTCTATTCGTTGATCTGCAGTTATGAACTTCATGGCTTTAGGATTCCATGCAAATATATCGTGCGTCTGAAACAAATCCGGTGTAGACATTTCAGATGTGCTTATTCGATGCATAAATAGGTCTTGAAAAAGTCCTGACGTTGCGAGTGCGGTGAGATTCAGGCCACGGAGCACATCGTGAAATCATGCGGCATGTAGGTATGTCTTCCCCGGAGAAGTTTCAGCCATACACCAGGCCAAACCAGAGGCTGTTGCGTGGATTGACTCCTTGCTGTTACCACTGTATGAAATGCTGCAATGGAACACGAGAAGTAGCGAGAGCTTGTGCATGCCCTATTGACCAACGCTGAAGCATGGTAGCGTAAACAATAACCAAATAAATCAAAACCCCAATATAATAAGAAATAATTATATTATAATTCAGTCATCATTTCTCTATGATGCTATAATTATGTGCTAGTGATATCTAGCAAGAAAATATGAGGCATGCGTTTTAATACAATTTTATGAAAAAGTACATATTTTTTACCTGTCGTTATTAATCAATGCGTATGTACGTAAATGTGCGGGCACTACCAAACAAGCGATCGTGGTCATTTTGGTTTTTATTTCCACTGTATCATCGCATATTCTTGTGTACCTAATGTTCTTTTGTATGGAGCAAAAAAAATGTACGATTTAGACTACATACCCAAACTAAATTCTATTTTGATAACAATGTTTGTAGGGGTAGACTTACGCCGAGTTCGTATCCAGGTCCGGAAAGGGCATTAGACATGCATCGTTCGCAAACGACTGACTTGAAATGATCCATACAGCGACATCCCAAACACAAATCGTTCATTCCCCATTCGCATCTATTGTGATCGTAATTTTGTCGAAACGAGCTTTAAATTAGATAGCATTTTTCGTATTACGTTCAGGTAAAAGTAAGTCATCACTGAAATATGCGCTGTTACAAATCAATGAAAATATATATAAAGCTACGTTTAGCATTATAGCATAACATTTAGCCATATTAATTTACGAATTAAAAAAAATAATGAGAAATCTTCTCGGTATACGTAAAATTTTATTTTTAAATAAAATTTAAGAATTACATACATACATGAGCCCAAGAAGGCTTATTATAAATAAAACTTGACATAAATTATTATCGATGAAATGCATAAATTATTTTATTTCAGGTACACAATTTATTTAACAAAATATTACCGGTGCTGTAACTATAGATCCACCAGTATAAATTAATTGTCCTCTAAGTGAGGGCGCCACAGGGTAACATCGGACATCATTCAATATTTTTAATAGTGTGATGAGCTTAGTTCTAAATTTGAAAACCGGACGATTTATGATAGTATATCTATAGTGTAGTTGACTAGTGAGTATAAACAAAATAATTTATTTTTAAAACCCGATATCTTTGGTACAACCATGGTTATTATAATATAGTTGGACAGCTCCCACAAATTTAAATTTAATGACGATAAATTGTGAAATCACTCACTGTTTATTACGTGTGAAATAGATAGGTACTTATATTATAAGAAATTGTAACGAAATTATTTGAATACTAATGATTATGTATATTTTTTAAAAGAACTACTGCATCATCGATGGTGTGTAATCGTGCATGGCATCCTTTGTTATTGTGTGTAGAGCACACCCATCTCTTTTTCCCTTTGATTGTACTTTGATTGAAGAATCGATAACTGCCATAGCGAATCAGGAGTTTTCCTTTCTTGGATTTCTCGTACGTCACTTAAAATATAAATACACCTTTATTATGATCAAGACTGGTTTTAAACTGATAGGAAAATACTTTCTTACAGATTTATATTAAAATCTTATTTATCGAATACATGAGAGTTATAAATACAATATTCTAAGAAAATTCTTCGTTCATAAATAATCTATACATAGATAGATAAAATAAGACGATAAAAAAACGCTAAAAATAGTTAATTAAATTATTAGTAAGTGCAAGTACGTAAGTAAGCAGGTTCGAATCCTGCTGGGTGTCGTATTTATCTCAATTGGTTATAAGTATTATATTTTTCAGAAGTGTTTTCAAATTACGTATGATGAACTTTTTGTTTGTTGGACCGATAAGGACAATATTCGTAAGAAGGTTTTTCTAAACTGTTTTCCGTCGAAATATTTGTTTGAAAAGCGTATGTAAATGTGAATGCAACAGCTCAATACTTAGCTAGATTTCAAGCGGGAAAGGGCGTTCATGTAGGTACTTATTGTACGATTGCTACGCGTCTAGGCGCTGTTTTCTACCAAATGGGAGGAGCCTGTTAGTTTATAATGGAAGTGCGGTAAAAATGGGCGGTGCTTGTTAGTTCACAGTTTTAACACGTAGCCAAAAAGATGTTGTCGTGCTATACATGACCCAACCCTAGAAATATAATTAGTCGGGAAAGCGAGGCCTGTCTCTCAGACCCCACACGGTTTTATTTAAAAGAAAATGTAGGGAAAAAATCCGCTACAAAAGCTCAATTAATTGATAAAATATGATAATGCCAATGGAATTAAACACTATAATATAGATACAAATTGATATAACTAATATTTATAATTTAAAAGTCATTTCCCTCAGCAACTAGTTAAAAATTGTAACAAATAATAACCATATTATGGGTTTTGTAAGGTAATATTAAAAAAAAATGATTTAAAAATGTATGTAGGTACATATTTCATATTGTAATGATTGTATGGAGATGAATAAAACTCAATAATAAAAAGAAAATATTTTATTAATAATTATAAACCATAGATTATACCAAATAAATCATTAACTAATAATCTACATACTTGTGACAATAAAATACACTAGTTGAGCCAGCTGGCGGTCGCCAGTCTGTTTCGCTAGGTCTTGCAGACGGCTTGGCGGTGTTGGATTTTAATATAATTGTGAAGTATGCATAGATGGCGCCATATTTTTCCCTTCGGGATGGGCTACCAATGTCATTTTAATTTTAATACAATATATGTGTAAGTATGTGCAGTTAAATATGATAAATAATTATACATCTCAATCATTCGAATATAAAGCAATATATTATGTGATTATCATAAATAGCGATCGTGATATTAATCTCCTTCGGGTCCCGTTGAGATAATAGAAGAAGGTTAGCAGTGTAAAAAATGAATTTAAACATTATTTTGTTTCATTGTCTATAAAAAATAAATGCTTGCAGCCTTAGAATAATATTTAAACAATCAAAATTTGAATTAAAAATTAACCTTAAACAATATAGTTTCCCGGTGCGGGACATTCATATCGAGACAAATGTTGATAAATAATGAAGAAATACATATTATTTCTGATAAGAATAGGAATTTATAAGACCTAAAGATGTGGAATCAGCTTAAAGAGGCCTTCATCCAGCAGTGGATTGATACAGGTTGATGACGATAATGACGATATAAATGGGTAGGTATATAAAATCACAAATTTTAAAAAATATAGCAGTTTATATTACCAAGAAGAGTAGAATAATTAGGTTGGGATAACCTTCATCCAGCAGTGGATTAATCTTGGTTGATGATGATAATGACGATATTATGAATGGGTAAATATAATATCAGCAATTTTGATAGATATAGCAATTCATATGACCGACAGAAATTCAAACAACTTAGAGAGGCCTTCATCCACCGGTGGATTGATTCAGGCTCATAATGATAATGGAAATATAAATAGATATAATATCACCGATTTTGATAAATACAGCTATTCAAATGACAGAAAGGAGTAGAATCAGGCATGGGAGGCCTTTATCCAGCAGTAGATGGGTTCAGGTCAATGATGATAAGGACGATAGAAATAGGTATAATATAGTAGTAGAATCAGGTTGCGGAACCCTTCATCCAGCAGTGGATTGATACTGGTTGATGATGATGACGATACGAATATGTAGATAAATGTAATATCACCGATTTTGATAAATACAGAAATTCATATCACAGAAAGGAGTAGAATCAGGCTAGGGAGGTCTTTATTAAGTGGATTAGTTCAGGTCGATGATAATGATGATGACGATATGAATATATTGATAAATATAATATCACCGATTTTGATAAATTCATCAATTCATATGACAGAAAGGAGTAGAATCAGGCTAGGGAGGTCTTTATTTAGCAGTGGATTGGTTTAGGTCGTTGATGATGATAATGATAATGACGATATGAATATGTAGATAAATATAATATCACCGATTTTGATAAATACAGAAATTCATGACAGAAAGGAGTAGAATCAGGCTAGGGAGGTATTTATTAAGCAGTGGATTAATCCTGGTTGATGATGATGATGACATGAATATGCAAATAAATACAATATCACCGATTTTTATAAATACAGGGATTCATATGACAGAACGGAGTAAAATCAGGCTAGGAAGGTCTTTATTAAGCAGTGTATTGGTTCAGGTCGATGTGATGATGATGATGATGATGACGATATGAATATGTAGATAAATATAATATCACCGATTTTGATAAATACAGAAATTCATATGACAAAAAAGAGTAGAATCAGTCTATGGAGGTCTTTATTAAGCAGTGGATTGATCCTGGTGGATGATGATGATGATGACAATATGAATATGTAGATAAATATAATATCACCGATTTTGATAAATACGGCAATTCATATGACAGAAAGGAGTAGATTCGGGCTAGGCAGGCCATTATCCAGCAGTGGATTGGTTCAAGTCGATGATGATAAGATGGATAGAAATATGTATAATACCACACATTCGTTAAACCAATAGTAGTAGAATCAGGTTGCGGAACTCTTCATCCAGCAGTGGATTGATCCTAGTTGATGATGATGATGATTATGATGACGATATGAATATGTAGATAAATAACATTAGAAATTCAATACTGTCAAGAATACAATCAACGTAGAGAGGCCTTCATCCAGCAGTGGATTTATTGAGGCTCGTGATAATAATGGCATTATATATAGATAGGTAGATAATAATATTATATCACTGATTTTGATAAATATAACAATTCATGTGTAAGTAAGGAGTAGAATAAGGCTGAGGAGGCCTTCATCCAGCAGTGGATAGGTCAAGATTGATGATGATAGGGACGATAAAAATAGGTAGATATTATGCAATATGACACATTTTGATAACTATAACAATTCGTATTAATTTCTGTCGTTGTTTGCAATGGCAACTTTGTTAATTTAATATGACTATATTATGTATGATCTATGGAAATTAGTAGCTTAGGTAATTATTCAGTAAAAAAAAAGAGTGCGTAACAGCCACAAAGAAGTATTTAAAAAAATCAAATTTGGAATATCATGTTATCTATGAAATGGCGGACAGTGGCGGGCCTGCTGTTGAAAAATAATTTACGTAGTGAATTGTACCAAGATTATTGTTTTCTCACTGGAAAAAAGTGTGCCAATGCCTACATTACGATATTTGAATAAAAATAATCGATTCCGTTTATCAATTAAAGGATTAGAAGGTCTTAAGCGACGAACATGTAATTTTGTTAGGCGTCAACAGTAAATATGGCGATCGTATACGGTATGTAAGAAAATATCGGATATAAACGTCACGTACCTACCTGTAAAATCATGGAAAATTTCTGAAATGTGTTCAATTCAATCGGTAGATGATCGGCAGCGCACATTTCGAAGTGAAGATGTAAAAATAACAATATAATGTCGCTTAAATGAGCTGTTGGTGCGTTTTCCAAAATCTCTTAGGATAATAATATATAGGAGATAATCTGTAAATCGGTATACGAGAATATGTATATTATGCTACTCGGGTGAAACTATGTGATATATGTATGTTAATACTTAACAAGCTTTCCATCTCTGGTATAAAAATATCTAGGACATGGATGATTATGGATATTTCTAAGAGATGTTATAGTAGTTCCGTTGGTAGAAATCGTTGCAGTGCAGCCCTTGTTGCTATGTGATGAACACTTCCACCTCTTGGATGAGCCAGGACTCTGAGTATTAAATGTGAAACCATCTACCCTCAGCCATGGCTTACCACGCTGCGACTTAATAAATTCGACTAAAAACGAAACAATAATTTAGATAATTAATTTGGTGAATTTTCTCCATGCATTTGGCAATGTTATATAATTTGCGCCCTACTTATAATATTTTCTAATAATAAAATAATTTTAAACAATGTGTGGTAGACCTACCTACATATAATTGGTTCCCAACATAAATTTCCCAACTGCATAACATATAATAACATATTTTTCTTATATTTCTGAATTAACCGTATTGTGTTACGGATGTATTCTGTGTGCAAAACGGTAATTTTGTAATAAGTAATGTACCCTTAGACTATAGATACATCTAGACGCAACCCGTTGCATTGCTAAATGAAGCCGCGTGCCTTGCGTTTGGTTTGTGAGCGAGCGAACGCATTCGTCTAAAAATGTTCGAGACCATAGACCATTTCGCTAGTGCTCGCCCAAAGTGCTCGCACTAGACGCTCAGAATTGAAATATAATTTTCTATTTTTTTACGTTATATAGTATTTTTAAGCGGTCAAAATGCAACCATTAGATAAAGATATCTATAATTTAAGTTATTTTAAAGAAACACTAGGTCACTGATATTAAAATATATAATAAAATACAAATAAATTATCACGAACATGTATCAACTTACTTATGAAACGTAATACCATCTTCTTGCTTATCAGTACGGCTACCACATTTTAAGACAACACACAGAACCATCTTTTCTACTTAATCAACCAAAAATATTTACCACTGACTTTATGTTTAACACAAAAAATATCAATTTTAGCAACACGAGCTCGCAAGTTGTCAACGCTATGTGAAGCGTTTCGCCCCGATTTAATGGCGATACTTTTGGAAACTGGCTTGTAGCTAGTAGACCTTTTATCTTACTCTAGCACGTGTCGTAGAGATTGTAAGGGTGCCGAATACTTTCTCACTCGCACTCATGCATCGTTTTTGTTCAGGCCTTGAATGTACCCGTTTTTCATCCGAAGTTCGTGCTCGTTGTATCTCGGGCGAGTTTGTACTGCGGTGCGCTATCTCTAACGTCACAATACAATGACAGCTCGAGCAGTTATCTAATCAACACACCCGAGGGAACTGCCGTTAAAGGTGTTAGTTATTTCATAATAAACGCATAGAATACAGCATAGCATTTTAACATCATTTTACATGATTGAGTCAGGTGTTATGTTGCAATAGACGTGTAGCAGCGCAGATCCACAATTTTAAACATTTTACGATATTTAACATTTACTTACAATTATTCATAATATTAAATCACTTGGTATTGACATCATATTTAAAAAAATGTTTATGTCAAGTGTTTTGCTTACATGGTAAGCTTTTATAGTACATCTATAGCTTACTAAACTTAGTTTATTAAGTTTCCTATGATGTCATGAAGAGATTTGTGACTAATTCATAGTTTTAATATTTTTTATATTTATTTTAAAAAAACATCGATTTTTATAAAAATATAAATGTATATAACTTGAAATCCTTTTCTATTTATATCGTCGTTCAATTCAACTTACAAGTTGGTCAATTGAACAATTGTCATTCATTTTCAACGACGTGAGAAAGCGATATTAGGTATAATTTGAAATAAGCAGGAATAATTCGATACCAATAAGATTTTAAATGAGTTTTTTTTATAACAAGAATTCTTAATTACATTCTATGATATCTCGTTTCTATATTGCCTGCAGTCGGGATGTTGAATCAATTTTCTTGCACAATTCGTCTGCATTTATCCCGATGTTCACAGTTACATATTTCACTTTGGGTGGGTGGATTTTTCTTTACTGGTAATCCCTTTTTTTCTACTTCCTCCACGGTTTTCCCTTGGCATTTCACCAGTCCTGTGAAATCGAGTTAACACACCTTTCAAGCGTGACTCATTGATTTGCAAAATAAATTTAAATGCCGTTTTGCAAACCGTTATGAAGGAATTGCTCGATTCAATGCGGACTTTATATTTGACTGATTTATTTCTCTTATATTCTGTGTTAAGTGCCCTCCGCCGGACTGGGCTCACAATTTCACAATGGTTCAAAATAAACACGTCCTGTCGAATTTTATTTCCTATTTCATTGAATTGTCTATTCAATGATTCGACATCCGCCATCTTCAGTGTCCGGCATCGATAGGTTTTCGTAGGATGATTACAAGTCAAAGGATTTGTCGGAGACTCCGAAAAAGGTGCTGAAAAAAAGTCGATGTTAATTTTATCATGAAATACGTACCATATTTTATTAATAGCTTGAATTACTCCCTTAGTAAAAATGATAGTTCTGAATCTTACTTTGCTATAGTAGATATATTTTTGAGATACATGATCACACACTCAATAGATTAATCTGCGGCAGATATACGGACCGCTGAGTGAGAAAGAATTGTGGAAAATTATTATGAGTTGCATGGCATGTACCTACCACGGTTCGAAACTGTTAACTTTCGTAAAATTCTTGAGGTGCTGCACTTATTACGATGGCGGTGCGATGTGCTAACCACTAGACATTTTCAACGCACAGTTATTCCCTCTTACCTCCATGTGACCTCATCATTACCCTATCACATTTTATTACTTCACCACCGGTATCCATGGTATATCCTGACAGTACCCACCAGCCGTTGTGACACTTTGCAGCGGCCCATGGCCGGCGGACGCCAGAGATAATACGGTGCGTACCAAAAATGAACGTCATCGTCGTTCGGGAAATAGTAAGAAGGCCAGTCGGGAAGACCACTAATACACTGAAAGAATTGATGAGAAACCGTGCATGACCCCTTCTCAGCGTCGAATACTAGATTGAACTAGTTAGAGAGGAAGGCGCCGTAGGACGAAATACTTAGCATCATCGAAGAAAAAGAAAGAAGAATCGTTATAAAAAATAATTTTACATTTAAATACAAATCCAAACCAAGAGTTATTTTCACAGGATAAAGAAAAAATAAAATATTTTCTTGATTAATTCCATATTATATTATTATACTTATATAAATATATTTATGTTGAATAATGAATGTTATACATGATTTTCAATATACATATTACATGGATGGCTAATGGATAAACGTCTGTAGAATCGTTAATTTGTTAATTTTCTCTTTGGTATCATCATGTAAAAAATGTGCCTTACATTCATACAGTGCTTATATGCTTTGGTATAAATAGTTACATGTAAATTATACGTAGGTATTATATGTCGCCGTATCCACAGTTCACCATCAGCTCGTACAAAAAAGAGATGGCCGTATAGCATTGAGATTTTATAAAATAACGCATTGCAGACAGTAATGTCCAAATTGTATTAGATTCGATAAGAACATTAATTTGTTAATTACGATTTGATACTTACAAGAACCTACCAGAATTTTATATAAATTATATTTACGACATAATTGTATTCACTTCAAGTGTTTTATTTAGACATGAATTTTATCTCAATACTATACGGCCATGTATTTCCGATACAACAGGTCACGGTGAACTGTGATATGGCCAACTTCATACGAACAAATTTTAAATATCAAATCCTATGCGGAATATACAATCAAGAATGTAATTAAATTTTCACAAGACTACCGTCACTGCACTGAAAATATTGTGGAGACGGATGGTTATGAGTGTTGTGCAAATATCTAAGGACGGTTCCCTGGGTGGACGCTGATGCTGAGCACCCCTTGCTATGGTGCGATGAGCATCTCCATCTCATGTTGATTCCATTCTGGTTATGACTGGTAAATGTGTAACCATCAGCTGATAGCATTGTGTTTCCGCGCTTCGACTTTATGAATTCAACTGAAAATGTCAAAACTATAGAATTAACCCGTATTACATTTTTTTTTTAAAAACATTGTGACTATTAATACTATCGAATGCCAGTGGCGAAGGGTGGGGGTAGACTGTTAAGATCCGCACTAAATAGTGCACACTCTGCAACTTTGTCAGTCATACGTATTTGGTTTCAATGAACTAAGACTACAAATTGCATAATAGTGTCGCGTAGTTTTTAGAATTCAATCGAATCCTGCTTAACCTAGTCATAATAAATAGTCAAAAGATACTAGTCTATCTATGAAATATCGAAAATTATGCAATTAAATCATACATAGCTTTGGATATTTTATATATAGAATAATATTTTTTATCTGTATTCGTAGTCCAACGAAAACAAATAATATGTATCAATGAAAAAGTGTGTACAATTTAATCGTATCGCCCAAAGTATACCAAAACTATTATGGTTTAGTTTAAGCAGGGTTCAATTGATTTTTAAAAACTAACCATCACCATCTGTAAATAATTGTAGTCTTAGTTCAATAAAAACAAATACGTAGGACGAACAAAGTTTAATATGCACTATTTATGGCGGATCTTAACAGCCTACCTCCACCCTTCGCTACTGTCGAATGCAGGTATGTACTTGGTGGAATTTAATTTTTAAAATCCGGGTCGCGAACAGTTGACGTTCTCTAAAAGCCCACTACTCTATACAATCTGAAAATTAACAAACGAAACTATAATATTTGTCTTGATTTATATATATATATCTGTATGTATCACATAAGCTGTCTCTCGCTGACGTACGTAAATTTGCATGAGTTCGCGTCTTTGTTGCGCGATCACATAAATAAAACACCCAAGTGGCATCTCTTTCATGCGAGCTGCACTTAATCGCTTAGTCACGTATATGCACTTTGCGCACACATTTACTCACGTAATATATACCGGAATTATTAAAATAGATACCTACCAATCCATATTGGTATTCAAATCGACGTGTTCTTTTCACATGCAATGTAGTGTTATGTGGGGGTATACATATGGGGAGAATAACGAATAGCCATTTTAAAGGTAAAACATGTATATTTATTAAGTAAATAAGACAATTGAAAAGATTTTTTAATTTTCTGAGAAACTGTGCGTACCTACATTAAAAGATCTTAAAAAATAGATAAAGGCGTAAATACCAAAATGTTCACAATTAATATGGTTCATATATGAACTTACTTGTATTTACTTTTGCGGGAAAATACACCCGCGTACTCCTTGAGAAAGTTTTTCGTACCACCAGAGGAGGGGCTAGTGCAACACTATTTTGAAAATGGTAGTATACCTTTTATAAATTTTTGATGACATTCTACCTACATAATAATAGAACTACATTTCACGACAATATTTATGTTAAGAATAGACACCAAGCAACTGCAATTTTAATGCAGTCGCAGTTGGCATAGTTTACTGAATTTATTTAGTATCTGAATCTTTTTTTTTATTCTAATCGTTAGTGACCTAATTAATTAAATTAATGGATTATTTATTTTCCATAATAAGTCGAACCAAACCAAAAAAATAATTATTTTGTTTCAATTTTGGTTACTTAGTACTGAAATAATATTTCCATATTGCCTTCTTTGCTATAATCATCAACTCACTATGGGTTACACATGAATATATTATCATGGTAGATTGAACAAGTAATTCAAATTTAATTAACTCAATTGAACAGTTATATCTTGCATATGACGATTTTTAATTCATCTGAAAAAACATCCGTTCGGTATAGAATTAGATATTTGTATGCTTAAAATAAATTAAATTAGCTTGAAAATATTTATAAGAACTCATTGTTTTATAAAAGGAATGTAAATATCTTTTATTGTGTTAACTGCCAATACATGGTTGAACTGCATTGTATTATTGATTAATTTAATAATGACATTTGTTTGAAATTGTCCCTTTGAGGCGGACGAAGCCGGTCCAAATTTATTAAATAATAAAAGTGGAATATGTATCCACTAAAATTTTTGCGTTTTATTAAATTAATCAATAATGGAATGTACATACGCAAACAAATGTCCCTTTGAGGCGGACGAAACCGGTCCAAATTTATTAAATCCTAAAAGTGGAAAATGTATTTACTAAAAATTTTGCGTTTTATTAAATTAACTAATAATGTAATGTAAATAAGCAAAAGTTTTTGTCTCATCTTCTTCTGATTGGAAAACCATTTCAACGATTCGGACAATTCAATTTTCTTGGCTCCGAGAATAAGTAGTTGAATAATCGAGAATTTAGCTGTCCCGCGCGAGATAATCTATTTTTACATCTATCTAAGCCTAAGTTATCACATTAAATTAAGTTCAACTGAAATTTCTGAAACTGTTACGTAAACCAGTGGTTATGAACACTAAATTATCACTGGTTCTTGCTAAAAGAAAAATGATTTTTTTGACGGTACCCAGTGAATAAATTCGTTTTTGGCTTTTTACAGTTCTTGTCGCGTCAATTTGTAAGAACATGTGAAAATCCTTGCCGTGATCGACGTGAATATAAGCATAGATCATGATTGCATTTTAGTATGTATCTGACAGAACAGGCCGAATCTCACCGCTATTTAAATAATATAAGTATTTACAAAAATGTATTTAAAAAAAAAATATTCGAGCTAATGCAGACTTCTCAGATCTTTATAAACGTCCCATCCGCAGTGCAATGATACATGGGTTTTGGGTGGCCATTGTGCGATGAAACAAAGACCAAATTTCCTTCCTCTGTCTTAGCAACGGCACTACACCGCTGTCTGTAGTATGAAGAACATCTCCAAGTTTTTTTATCACCAATAGTACTACTGATGTGCTTGGAAAATGTATAACCATCGACCATCAAAAGTTCTCGCCCATTTGTGATCTTGACAAATTGCACTAGAAAAACAACATTTGTTTTAATACACCTAAGTTATCAATATAGATAGTATCAACAAAAAAATGTAATGTTAGAACGATATCTCACTGTATATAATATGTAAAGAAAATTACCTGACAGGTTATTTATTCTAAGATTTGTGTGTTTAAAATAGTTCTAAAAATAAAACAAGTAGTCTTTTCAAGAGATTCAGTGTTTATTTGGTAGTAATTCATGACAGATTTATAATATCACTTGGAATCACAACACGTATTTCGTTTACACCACAAGGTTTATTAAAATGTATAAGTACCTTCCATTTTAGTTTTTGTTTGACTTAATATACTTACTTAAGTACCTTCCATTTTAGTTTACGTTTGACTTAACATAATATAATTATTCTCAATTATATGATGATGGAAAGAGATTAATTAGAAAAAAGGGAGAGCTGATAAAATTTCTAAGTTACGCGATCTGGTTCAGCGTGTAGGTGTTCTTCCTCTCATAACGTTTACGATGCCAATCATCTCAGACAGATAGTTGAGAATCTCTGTTGTTCGGAAATATTTGATGATACTGAGCAAACGCCTCCACATCAAAGACATCGACCATCTTTCCATTTACTGATTTTATGGCAGTGTCTCCACTGCATAAAACACATGGATAACGCGATGCTTATATCGTTACATATATTGTCAATTCCCGACATTACACTCTTGGCCTCTTATTTCTCCCTCGCGTATCCTATCATTGTCAATTCAAGATTCCAAATAGACAACACCATCAACAATTTTGGCTCAGTGTCCTCCAAGTGTTTGCACCGGCCGCTCAAGAATCTTTGTTGATTCCGTCCAATAACCGGAGTTTGGGCCTGCCAGTCGACCTGTGAACCGTTCGGTCTGTTATCCAAAATGCCTCTCAGCGGTTGGGCACTGTCTTCATTCTTGCTACATGGCCCGCCGATTTAATATAAGTTAATTAAATAGGATTCTAATAAGGTTGTGGATTGCGAAGATACATTGGAAGCTGTTGTCGAGAGAGCTCCAGGTTATATCGTATACTCAATTCTTCTCCTTCTAGTATGGGCTCATATATCTTAAGCAGCATTGTTCTCCCGAATACATCGGGCGCACGCTCATTGGCTTTAGTGCGAGTCAAACACTCTGATCAACATATTGTAGGTACATCAGACAACAATCAATCACATCAGATAGATACAGGCCTCGAAATGAACCGGAACGCACCGGAGGTCAGTTCCGGTTCATTCAATCCCAAAGATTATCACTCTACCTCGTGGAAAATTAAGTTAACCATTTGAGCTAGGATAGCATATTATAACAAAAATCTAACAAACGTATTTTTATAAATTATAAAGTACCTACTCCGGTAGGAAGTAGGAGCGCTCCGGTTCGTAAAATATTCCATTTCAAGCCCTGGATAGACAACATACATATAATAAATTAACTAAATAATAATGATGTTAAAAATTACATTTGAATGACATAAGAGGATTTTTTGTCAGTTGTATATCTACATATGTATTAGATTATTAGGTATAATGAATATGAAATAGTTTAACTCCAAGCGAAACACTGACGTATTAAGTGAGAAGACGGTTATTGTGTAAAATCTTCGACTCGCTACATTATACAACTCATGTGTTTTAGATTCATATCGATTAACTCATAGTCTTATTAAAAGGTTTAAAGTAATAGAAGGAATATATAATTGCCAAATTATACAGTATTCTCAATTGATCAGATGGTACGGCGGCGTATCGCTAGGAGTTGTTGTGGTTGATGTAAAAATAAAATATTCTCTATTCCCGACTCGCTACAATATCGTAAAGGTGCAAATAAATGGATACACTATAACTACATCTAGATAGATCCATAAGATATGGAATGGCGAATCCCGGGTCGCTTAATACTTTTTCTTTAGAATTGTGCTTAGTTCTCATCGATACTTCTATATCTCGATATCTCACATAAATCTGTACGAAGTGGATTGTCTTAGTATTAAATAAAGTAATTCAATATTTTTGTTAGTGCCCACGATAACCAGCATAGAGGGATTGCTATTTATCAAGATGTAGTCAAACAAAATGCGTTTTTTTGTTTGGTTTAGTGCAAGAAAACAATGGACTGGGATAATGCTTCACATTTACAATATTATCTCTCGTCAAAAAAGCCATATAACCCACTCCTTGTATTGCATTTCATATGCGGGACTCATGAGCGAAAACGGTAATTTCCGTTTTGTTTTTATTTAATCATACAATATATTATGCCACGTTGTGTTACGTATATGAATGATTCCATTAACCAATGAATTTTTTCATTGGCTCTGCACAATGGATAAAAAAACAAAGTAGTAAAGTTACTTGTCTTTCGATCACTGAAAACGAAACTAAAGTATTTTTAAAAAGTATTTTATTATGTGGAATATTCTAAAATATTACAAATAATAAGAATTATAAAAAAAATTAATAAAACGATGACATTCATGACATTAGTAGACGTTACATTACCTGGCGAATACGGCAATTATTTGAACTTTTCTATGTTTAGCAGTTACATTGCAAAATTAACCTTTAAAATGTTTACTATTCACATAACTACAAAAGATAATCTGTTGTGTGGATATCAACAATAGCGAAGTCTGCCTTAGGACCGAGGTCGAAATTTCTGGGAGGATGACAATGGTCATTCCTGATGGACAATATAGAGTCGCCGTGGGTAAAAGCCCCGGCGTTGCATCTCTTGCTGGCATGGGTCGAACAAACCCATCGAATAGAGCCGGCCGTGTTCTTTGTCTTCTTGCTAAATGTATAACCGTCTACAAATAGAAGAGGGTTCCGGACAACTCCGCTGGTCCTTTGTATGAAACAAGCTAAAAAAAAAATAAACATACTGATTATTATAACATTACAAGGACTTCGAACACTAGTTAGAGATATTTTTAGATTCATCAATGCATTGTTAGATGTCTTATTTTGATACTATTTTTTTATGTTGTAAAATTGTGCGTTTTTTCGATATGTGTTTATATAACCCGAAACGAGTATTGTGTATGGATAAATTTTCATTTTAGTTTTTCATCACAGTAGACTCTATTAGAGTCGTGTGTAGAGTTGGGTTTCGGGAATTTCCCGACGAGAATTCTCAAGAAATTTTCGAGATTTTCCATCCCGAATCTCGAGAATTGAAATTTTCAACATTTCGGGAAATCCCGGATCTCGAGAATCTTTTCTCGGGATACGGGATTTCTTTATTATCAAATAATAATTGACAAAACAATTTTCTATATGAAAAAAGTGGACAAAAAACAGAAAACGTAAAAAGACTGATCGGGGGCAATAACACAATTAAGCCAACGTCGACTCAAAATGAGCGCAATTTTTGCAACATCAGGGAATTTTGTGTCTCAAAAGCGTACGCGATTGACAGTTTGTGTTTTTTGAAATCCTATTTTAAGGAGTAATGTTTTGAATTATTTTTGTTATCCTACTTCTATTTTGCTTGTCTTCTTACATGAATAAAAAAAATCGTATTTTTTTTGGATTTTGTCTGTTTTTACACTGATTTTAGGATTTTTACAGGTTTTTTTTAAATTTTTCGATATCTCGAGAATTCTCGAGAATTCTTTTTTGGAAATCCCGAATCTCGAGATTGAGATTTTCTCGGGAAATACCCAACTCTAGTCGTGTGTGTGTCAATGCTTACGGGCCCTTTTAATTAATTTTGTAATTAACGTGTTAATTTGCATTTGAAAAGTAATTAGCAAAAACACAATTTTGTGCGGTCCGTAAGCTATGGGTTAAAAGTTCTCTTGATCTTGATGGGAAAATTAATAAATGTACTGAACTAGAATTACATATTTTCAAATGACTGAAATTAAAGGGGTTGTAATAAATATAAGTAGTTATATCATATTTTAACACATCTTTATTCGCTTACAAAAGATATAAGTACATCTAAATACATATTATTTTATGAATGTATAAACGATAAATTAGTTTAGTACAATGCTCCAATGACGAATAGCTGACAAATATTATTTGTAAAAAAACCTTTTAATGGTAATTTACATACTTTTTACTTAGCTCTATCAAAGCATCATAACTCAAAATGTAACGATTAAAAATTTCGGAATTGCAATCCCTAGACTCCTTCCGTTTTCTACAACCTATTTATGTGAAGCGCGATTTTCTTTTTATGTTGCAACGAAGCCAAAGTGCAGGAACATGCTCGATGCCACACCAGATGTTAGAATGCAACTTAAAGTTTGCTTTATTTATTCATATTTTTATGCTTATATTATTATATCTATTATAGTTTTATATTTTAAAATAATTGCTAAAAAAATAATATGTTTTAATAACATTCTTTTTCTAATTTTTACTAGTAGGAATTACCGAACCTAAAAAATAAAGTAAGTATTCCGTTAAAATTTCCTGGTTTGCGAAGTGTCTCATTACAGAATAAGTCTTGAAAATGGGACCTTACTCGATGTTATGGCGAATTAAATTTTGATATAGTATCCTCCAACGTCATATAGTCTTGGAGGCAGGTGGTTGTGGACTTCCTTCATGCTCACCAGCGACTCGTTCAGCGTGAACGCAATGACGCGGCATGGCTCCATTTTACTGGACGATGAACAAACCCATCTGGTCCTCCCCTCGGCGTTCATCGACGATTTGAAAAATGTATACGCGTCAACCATCAGGAGGGGGTTGCCGTTTGGCTTTGTCCTAATGTATGAAACTAAAAACAGAAATTTACTGTTGTAGGCAACATAAATCAGCTCGGGGGTACTTCACTCTTACATATTTTCAGACATAGACTTCGATTCGCATAAATATTACATATGCGAATTGGTCATTCCATTATTAAGTCACACACAATCAAGTAGGTAAGTACCTAATATTCATATGGTTTTGAAACTGAAGATTATTTTTGTTAATTTTAGTAATTAATGTAGAAATCTACTTTAAAGTATAATTAACAAAAATAAATTTGTTTCACAATTTTGTAAAACTTAAAACTTAAACTGGGCCATCTAGTACAAGAACGTGATGTGTCATGGACATTGTTCTAATTATCTCGTCGTCTGGAACTATCATTATTGTACTTTAAATGTTTTTTTTTTAATGACTGCATGTTTTGACAATTAATATATAATTTTATTGTACCAAAGAAAAAACCACATTGTATATTATCAAGTCACAAAATTTTATAATTGTTTTACATTAAACATCTTGAAAATTTTTTTTTTTTTTTCATTTAAATTCATCGCATTTTTTATGCGATGCCGTGTATCTGTATAGGGCTAGTTTAATTAAAAACCTGCACTCTTAAATACCGATCTAAAAACATCATAACTTTCAATTATTGTATCATCATTCATTTTGAAATTTTGCATACTTTCATCATACATAGTAACTATAAGGTGGCTGATATATAATTTTTTTCAGAAGTTTCTCTATGGGAATAATGACTTACTTGTCAATAAAGGACCTTATCTTCTCACGTTCTTCTTCCCCCTTTTGTCTGCTTCTGTTAACCCGTTTGGGCAATCCCGCATTTTTTTAATTAAATGGTCAATCTTTCCCCTTGAGACGCCATGCACATGGGAAAATATAGTTTTGCAAACTTTTATATTATTAATTCCTAGGTGATAAACTACCGAAATTTCTCTGTTTTTGTGTCTGTTTCTTTTTCCTCTATCTTTCCTCTCCACCCTTTTGTTCAATAAAACGATTCTACCACTCAAAATTTCATGTTTTGCCTGTTTTGACTCTGCCATGTATTTAATAAAAATTTTCTCCTGGTCATTTGGTCTAAACTTAAAACAGCACTGCATTCTACAGCACTGTTCCATCGGCGTGAAACATTTTGCAGGTATTGATTTGCCTTTCCGGTTCACGTATGCCAAACCGAATTCTTTTTTTTTAATTTCTTCTTCGCGTCTTCTCATCCCCTTGGTTCCCTTCCTATTAGACTCTGATGATGTATGTAAATTTGTGATTTCTTCATTTGGGAGGAATATTTGCTCAATTGGTTCATCATATGCTTGGGTGTTTTCTTTAAAATCTAAAATAAATAAGAATATTATTTTAATCATAATAATATGGCAAATAATAAACACTGTCAGAGTACAAACCAAACCGCCCCGCACCACACTAGGTATTAATCAAGCATATCACAACGCCATACGTTTGTGTGAAGCATCAGCAGTTCTTTTACGCATCAGAATCTCTCATGAAGAGCTCCCAAGATTAAGGACGGTCGCCATACACTTAAGTGTGCTTTGACTGAGTTTACAGAGACTTAACAATTGAAAATACCATTCACCGTGATGTGCACCTCCATCCATCACCGATCAAATGATACCATCGTTCGGGACCTGTGCTATACCTCATAACAACGACATTCAGGTTAACGTAGGATGAATCATAGTTTAGTATTTCCTGAATACCTTGATAGACTACTTGTCGAATAACATAGTGTCATTGGAGGTATTCCAGATAGCATATCTTCACACTTTGCCGGATGGCAGCTAAGCCTTGGCAAGTAATACCACGATGAATTTCCGCAGTCAAAAATAAATAAATAAAAATAACAGATTTGACAAAAAGTGTACAGAACAATATAAGAAAGATGGAGAAATATTATTACAGATTTTTAATTCAATTATTTTTATTAAATACTATATACACACGAAAGAATAGAATGAATGCACATCATTTTGAAAAACATCAGAAATATACACATTCAATTGTGTAACATGAATCACCTCAGATTACTCGCGAGGATACTCAAGACTAGGGAATCCAATCCCGAGCCAAAATTTGGATCCCGGGATTTCGGGATTACAATTTGACAATCCCGGGATCCCAGGACTGGTCTCGGGATTGGCATTTTTTCCATAGTTGATATATTTTTTTTATATATACAAATAACATTGATAAAATCGGTCAAAAATAAATCTAGTAATATTAAATTACTATTTAAGACATTTTATTGTTAATATTGTGTAGGTACGTTCGATCTTGGAAATACATAGGTTTAATGGAGGAAATAATATTGTACTACATATAAATAATAATGTGGAAGTAAAACAATTTTATTTATTTACTGAAAATACAGTTTCAAATAAAAAGAACAGCTTAGGTGTAAATGGCTGTAACGTCTAAGTAAATGTTTCTTGATTTATTTATTCTATTTATTAAATTCACTTTCCTGGTGTTAACCTGGATCGTACATATTATGTGGAATGATTAATTTATGTTAAACTATTTTCATTTATAAAATTTCGTAAAATAATTGTGTTTAGTGTTTACATATATTATATGAGATTGCTGTTTCTGATAGTAAAGACTTAACGAATGGGTTAGGGAGATTTAAAATAGTAAAGTAAATAATGGTGTATGGCCTAACATGGGTAAATCCCGGGATTTATAGGTATCGAAAATAGTTCGGGATCCCGGGATTGGAATCCCTACTCAGGACGACACGTCGGCCGGCAAACGAAAACTGTGTGCTACAATATCAATGCTACAATATCACTCGATGATGACTATTCGAAGAATGTAGGTATTGTCAATTTAAAGTTGAGTGATATATACTTTTAAAAATCAGATAAACTGGATGGGACTATGAACTCAGCGAGAGTTTTAACTCAAGGACCAAAAATTGCAAGCCAGTTCAATTTATTAGATATCGTAGTATTTGACGGTCAAAGCAAAACACGGACGAAATACAAAACACGTCGAGTGTCATCAAATAATAATAACATTGAATGCACGTTCGTTTCAGTTACTTTAACTTTTAAACTTTAATGCACGTTATGATACAGACGAAACTATTGAAAATAACATAATCTTTAACACGAGTTTATGTCTATCCCATATTTATTTATAATCGAAAATTAAACCATAGTTATTTTTGTTTTCCCTGGTTTCAATAAATCGTATTTATCAGATTATTGTAATTACACATGAAAGACGTCATCGCCAATCCAGTTAAAACATTATAATTTGGGATTAGTTTGGTATGTGACCAGTAAAACACGTGCAAATATTTTAAATATCCGTATATTTGAGTTATATTATATAAGATGTTAATTGATGAACGTACATTTTGCAGTTACATGTAAAGTATACGTAAAACATTTCACCGTAGCACAGTTCGCCGTGAGCTTTCTATCGGAAAGAGATGACCGTACACTATATGGTCTCTAATTTTATTAGATTCAATATTACGTTAATTAAATTTTCATAGCCGATTTTGGCAAAATTCATGAATTTAAGAATGACAACCTAACCTAACCTAACTTACCTTAGCCTAACCCAACAAATAATCCAGTATATTGGCTACTTTCAAAATTTGTTTGCCGCTGACTTCCTGTAAACCGATAAGAACCGTGTCTTATTTAGAGATGAATTTTATCTCAGTACTATACGACCCAGAGAGGTTGGACAGTCTTTAATATACGACCATATACCTATTTCCGATAACATTTCACGGTGAAGTGTGATACGGCGAACTACATACGTACAAATACCAGACACGGCGCTTTGCAACGCAGGACAATTTTGTTTGATTGTGCAATGTGCGTGCACTCCGTTAGTACCTGATATCAAAAAATGAATTCCAAAGCCAATACATTATTTCTATATTAAATGACATTTAAATTTTAATGTAGTGTCCCTCAGGTGTGATGTGATATTCAGAAGGTGGATGGCTGTGGATATTTTTCATGGAGACCACGTTATCGTCGCGCGTATACACAGTCGCACGACACTTCTTGCGTGAGCCGTGAGTAGAACAAATCCAGCGAATTTTGTCACCAACCATATTCCTGTTGTAAAATGTGAAACCATCGACCATCAGTAGTGGTTTCTTGCCATGGCCTTTAGATATGTATTTAACTAAAATGAAGAAAAACAAAGAGATTGAGTAGGTACTATAATAAAGGGAGGATATTCCATCCATAGCATAGTTATTAGGAATTCTTCCAAAGAAGGACACTAGGCTCGGTAACACAATGATTAAAAGTACTTACCCGAAAAATGACATTCTCTAACAATCATAATATTCCACTCAAGTTGTTTTCTATTATATTTCAGGCATTTCTAAGCTATGTATTTTCAATAAAAATAATTATACATTTTTAAAGTTCATTTAGTCTTGGATAAAATACTAAAATACATTTGAATAACCCTATGTTTATTTATAAAATTACTTTTCCAATCGGTATTCACCACAAAATGGTTTTATGAAACATGTTTAGCTCACATGGCGAGTTTATCAAACGGATGTAATTACCGACATAATTTAAGTTTGTGTTTATTTAAAATTTAAAATATTGTCAATAATGTGTGGTAGGGTTATAATTATAACAGAAGCTGTGAAACATGGGCATATGTAATTGGTAATATTCCAAGATATCTTATAATATATAAAGCGTGTACAGACCCTACAAACTTATCTGAAGAATGGAATGCGGGAGCCACTGTCGAAAACTACCCAATCAAGACTCGTAACTGGATAAAATCTGGCATTCGAATGGAATTTTCAAAACGTAGTTCATAGTTCCATTTTTGCCCATTCCATAGATAAGTTTGTATGTCTGTAAGGGGTATTTTCTAGTATAGGTACGTAACCATTCCAAATTTAAAACGTATTATTCTGATATGCACTTAATTTTATTTAAGATTTGAAAAAACAAACGTCTCATATACCGTCGCTTGCATACAATATATATATACGTTTATATGACAGTTTATTCTTTCTCAGAAAAAAGGTCATTTTTAAAACGTATTTTTAATTACTGATTGCTACGAATTTAAAAATCTATCGGAACAATTTGGGTGTGTTGAAAGTTTTAATTAAAAAGCTCGCATACAGAACGTGAAATCATAAGTCATCAACATTGCCTTGTAATAAAATACAAAAGACATATATAATATTGCTAACAAGCCTTAAGGAATAATATTATAATATCATACTACCAACGATTTATCATACGACAAAAATATGTCAGGCCAGGGGCTTTATATTAGAACTTGCGAGTTGTAGTCATGTAGTATGACGTCATATGATCCCCATACACAAATAGGTGTTTCAGCATAATAATATCTATGGTGAGCAGTGTGTGTAGGGCGGCTTGCCTCGAGCGTGTATTGGCTTACGTCACAATTACGTCATGTCGTCGGGTGACTTTATACCACCAGTTATAACATAGGCCTGCAGAGGTCTGTTACCATTTAAATTTGTTACTTTTCCGATATACATACCTAGTTGTACATGAAACATAAATGCGTGTGCGGGTGGGAGAAGTGAGAGAGAAAAAATGAAGAAGTCTTTATAACATCAGGCACATTATTTATTGACAAGATAACTATATTCAATCAAACATAATAGTGAATGAACGGTAATAGAAAAATAGTAGTTCTTGACGTGTGATTTGATACTTTGGTGGTGTATGGTTGTGATTATTTGTTTCCATTAAACTCGTAGTTAATAGAGACCGACCAGTTGAATTCTTTACCCACTAATCCACCTTTTAACCTAGAAGGGCGTGTATAATAAACAAATGTCCTTTTAAAATATTATACCTACCAGTATCGAAGGGTGGAGGTAGGATGTTAAGATCCACCATAAATAGTGCACATTAAACTTTGTTAGTCATACGTATTTGTTATTATTGAAATAAGACTACAATTTACAGACGGTGTTGGTTAGTTTTTAAAAATCAATTAAACCCTGCATCAACCAAACCATAATAGTTATTGTATACTTTGGGCGATACGACAAAATTGAGCACACTTTTTCATTCATACTTATTTGTTTACGTTGGATTTATAATATCCAAACACTCTATTTTTCGCTATTTTTTCAAATATTGTTTTAATAATTTCATCGACCATAATAAAAATTACACATAATGTTGGTTCATTACAATTCATTAAGCCCTGCCTAAACCAAACTATAATAGATAAAAAATAGTATTATATCTATAAAATACCCAAAGTTATGTATGATTTAATTGCATAATTTTAGATATTTTATAGACAGACGAGTATTTTTAACTACATATGATATATTATGACTTGGTTTTCGCAGGGTTTATTGAATTTTTAAAACTAACCTACATCATAATATGTAAATTGTAGTCATATTTTAACGTGGATCTTAACAGCTTTCATCCACCCTTCGCTGATACGTAGATATTAGTGGATGAATGCTGTCTTCTAGATTCTAGAATAATACTGGATTAAATACCATCCACGACATAACATATACGAGATAATTCAAACTTAAATAACAACTAACGTGCATTAATTGACTAACTTAAAGTTTTACATATAGTCCATCCTCCATCATGTGATACTTTGGTGGTGAATGGTTGTGAACATTTTTGAATGAAACTAAATTGTTGTCTTCGGTATATGCACGTGCATTGCATGATCTGCTGTTATGCGTAGAACACTTCCATCTGACCTTCGGTCCTTCGGCGTAAGGCGCACGCCTACAGAATGTGAAATTGTCAATCATCAACAACGGTTTAGCACCATGCTTTGTAACGATGTATTTAACTAAAGAAAAAATAATATTATAAAACATAAGAATGAGTTCGTTCAATGTTAGTTTAGGAATAACATTATGATTGTATAATATGTTGTATTATTATTTTAAAACTGGCAGTCATTTCCTTTCAGGAAAATTCCAAATATATTTAAAGATATAATAAATGTAAACACGTAGGTATCAGAAATGATAGAAAATAAACACATATTTTTTCTTATTATCGTCACATACATAAAAACATAGTAGGTATATAGCTCATATTGTGGTGTGATACTTTGGTGGTGTGTGGCTGTGAATGTTTTCCATTAAACTCGTATTTAATAAACCCAATTATTACCCTCTAATCTACATATTCCTTTAGAAGGGCATGTACGATAAATATTCCTTTTTGAAACATTATATTCCTGGATAATCTTATCTTCTAGAAAATATACTGCATGATTAAAAAATACCATTTGGGAAATAATAATAATATATACCGCAGTGGACTCCAATGGATACCGAAGACTCCATACTAGGCGATTATTTAAAGCCTACAAGGGGTGTACTACCATAAAGGGGTAGTAAAATAAAACAAAATAAACGAAAACGTCTTCACATCATCAAAATAATATAATATTATAAAATAACAAAATAGGAAATTCAATAATACATAAAGGAACCTAATTGAAAGATAAAGTATTTTTTGTGATGTGTATTTATTGTGTGTGGTTGTCTTTTTATTGAACACAGAATTAATGGGAACTGAAATACCGAACGGGTGTGGAGTAACAAGCAACCGATCTCGAATGTGGAAAAACACGGGAAGAACTTGAACACGTGTCAAGAATACGTCAAGCTTGTCCTTCGTTCTGACAACTGCTCTCTTAAAAAATAATGGGTTAGTAAAATAACATAGGTACTTGGGAATGATAGTACCTACCTAATTTGTGTATGGAGATGGAATAAATGTGAGAAAATAAACGAATATATCATAATATCTGGTATATTATATTTATTAACAAAATGAGTAGTCACAATTGCATAAAACGGAACGTACCCTATCTAGCTGAAAGATAAAAGAGTAGCCCGTATGTGATGTGATAATTAGCCGAGTATGGTTATGAACATATATAATTAAACCATATCCATCATTCTAGAAGGGCATGTATTACGTAAATGTTTTTTTAGTGGTTGAATATTTCCTTATTAATGACACACGACAAGATATCATTCGTTGTAATATAAGTAGATGGTAGAATGACATACAGCATAATATGTAGCTAAATTTATATAATAACAATAACAAATGTATATTAAACGTCGGCTGACTTAAATTTTTACATATAGTCCATCTTGTGTGACATGATACTTAGGTGGCGAATGGTTATGAATATTTTTCAATGAAACCAAATCATCTCCTTGCGTGTGCGCGCTAGCGTTGCAAGACCTGCCATTGTGAGTAGAACACTTCCACCTGATCTTCGGCCCTTCAGAATGAGGATTTTGTTTACAGAACGTGAAATTGTCTATCATCAGCAACGGATTACCACCACGCTTTGTATAAATGTATTTAACTAAAAACAAAATAAGAATTGTATTACTAAGTGAACGTCAATTGAAAATAGTTCGTAAAATATATATGAATTGTATAATTTTAATTTGATTATAATTGAATAGTATATGAATTATTCACATACCGTAAATCAGATTGTAGGTATACCTACACTAAGAATATTTTTGTCATATCCAAAATAGGAGTATTTCACGTAAGTATATTTACCTAGTTTTTTTACAAATACACAATGAATCCACACTCAATGAGATGGAAGGATAATAATAAAGGTAGCACTACAGTTAAATAATTTTAAATTGTTGACAAAGTGTACTAAGGTAGCGGAGGATTAATAATAGTATAAAATAAGAGATTTTTTTAATACAAGTTTATTTGTGTTTTGTTGACATTAAACCAGGGTTATAAAGTGGAATATACAGCTCTCTAAGGGGCATTGGAGCCTGGAGATTGGGCCCCCTATGTTGTAACTCGTGACATGAAGTCACCCGGCGACATTGGCAGTCAGTCACACGGCTTCTGAATTGTTATTCTATTATATTGTTGTCATGGCTACACTTTGTCCAAAATAATTAATAATTAGATAATTTCAAAAAAAAAATCAATGGCGTTTAATCGCATATTAAAAATATAGATTGTTTTTAAAAAAAAAAAGGAAATGTTATCTTTTAAACTCATCGCTCAATTTTATGTCGTCAGTGAATTTTTGAAATTTCATCGCAATATGACATTACCATTAGCGTGTATTCATGAGTAGTAATATCGCATTACCTTCTTATTTCCCGTGACAAGTGGGTTCTTTTTCTCTGATTTCCACAGCCTACATCTTTCCCAATGTCACCCTTGGCCACCGAAATACTGTATGCACCTTAGCTCAAATAATAAAAAAAGTTTATTCAGTTATTTCGTGTGATACTTTAGCTTTAGTGGTAAATGGTTGTGAACATTTTTAAATGAAACTAAACGTTCATCTTCCGTATGTGCACTTGCGTTGCATGATCTATTGCTGTGCGTGAAACACGTCCACGTGATTCTTGGAAATTCGGAGTAAGGAGCTCGCTTGCAGAACATGAAATCGTCGATCATCAACAATATCTTCGCACCATGGCTTGTAGAGATGAACTTAACTGAAGAAAGAGAAATATATTACTTTAACACGAAAGGGTAGCAGAAGTTCAACAGCACTGTGGAATATTATTATGATATTAACAATGTTTCATATAAAAAAAACGTGTTTGGTCGGATTCGACCGTAAATGAAATATGTACCTATTATCAATTACCTACCCTCGAATCGAAATCATAACAAATTGTCTGCCATTCACCGTGAAGTACCATAAACAAATGTGTGACAGCACCTGCTTGAAGATCGTCCATTTTAGACAAGGGGTGGTAAAATAAAACAAAATAAACAAATACGTTTTCATATCATCAATATAATATAAAAATATAAAATAACAAAATATGAAATTCAATAATACATAAAGGAAACTAATTGAAAGATAAAGTAACTATTTTATGATGTGTACCTATTGATTGTGTGTGGTTGTGTTTTTATTGAACACAGAATTAATGGGAATTGAAATACCTTACGGGTGTGGAGTAACAGGCAACCGATCTCGAGTGTGGAAGAATATGGGAAGAACTTAAACACGTGTCAAGAATACATCATTCTAAGCTTGTCTAACAACTGCTCTCGGTTTGTACACAGACACTTATTCACTCTTGGTGTATTAAAAGGTTGCAACACACACTATTGGATGTCTATAATGTGTTTCGTTTTCGTAGGACACTCCTGCTTCAAAATGTAGCGTATTTGGGCATACTTAACGCATTTGAATTATATTTATTAATCTGTTATGTGGCTGTGACTGAGGCCAAAATTAAACCACTAAAATTATAATCCCCTATCCAACATACTATTATCACAATAAAAGAATATGATACATGTTTCAATATCATCCATGACAAATTATAATATAATATAAGTAATAGAAACATTATTTAAATGATGTGTAAAACGTAATTAAGACAGAAGGTGAACCTCGATCTAATAAGTGATAAGACAACAGAGTAGCGAAAATAAATATTACCTAATAGATATGAGTGAATTTTGAAATTAAATGTTATTCGTTATATGCCTCGTTCTGGCTGCGGTAAAATGTACTTTGGTACTACTTGGGAATGATAGTACCGAATTTGTGTATGGAGATGGAATAAATGTGAGAAAATAAACGAATATATCATAATATCAGGTACCTATATTATATTTATTAACAAAATTAGTAGTCACAATTGTATAAAACGGAACGTACCCTATCAAGCTGAAAGATAAAAGAGTAGCCCGTACGTGATGTGATAATTAGCCGAGTATGGTTGTGAACATAATATAATTAAACCATATCCATCATTCTAGAAGGGCATGTAGGTATAACGTAAATACTTTTTTTAGTTATGTGCCTATAAGTGGTAAAATACTTCCTTATATAATGACACACGACAAGATATCATTCGTTGTAATATAAGTATATGGTAGAATGACATACAGCATAATATGTAGCTAAATTTATATAATAACAAATGACGTATATTAAAAATGTCGGCTGACTTAAATTTTTACATATAGTCCATCTTGTGTGACATGATACTTAGGTGGCGAATGGTTGTGAATATTTTTCAATGAAACCAAAGCATCTCCTTGCGTGTGCGCACTAGCGTTGCAAGACCTGCCACTGTGGGTAGAACACCTCCACCTGATCTTCGGCCCTTCAGAATGAGGATTTTGTTTACAGAACGTGAAATTGTCTATCATCAGCAACGGATTACCAGCACGCTTTGTATAAATGTATTTAACTAAAAACAAAACAAGAATTGTATTACTAAGTAAACGTCAATTGAAAATAGTTTGTAAAATATAATTATGAATTGTATATGTTATGAATATCATCGAATAGTATATGAATTATTGACATACCGTAAATCAAATTATATACCGACACTATGAATATGAAACACCCACGATGGCCCACGGCTTAATAAGCGTTGGCCTATAGCGTCGTGGATACCAGGTTCGAATCCTGGGTCTGGAAAGTACACATATTGTTTTTCAATTTGTGTATGAGTCAGAGTATGGACCTAATAGGTTGAGCAAGTGGCTGACATTCATTTCTCGTAAAAACAAAATCTGTTAATACAAACCTCCACTCTGTGGAGGCCCTATGATCCTATTAGGATCGGACATGGTCGGAAAAAAAAGAATTTGTTTGTCCTGTCCTAAAAAGGAGTTTTTCACGTAAGTGTATACCTACCTAGTTTTTTAACAAATACACAATGAATCCACACTCAATGAGATGGAAGGATAACAATAAAGGTAGCACTATAATTAAAAAAAAATGTTGACAAAGTGTACTAAGGGAGTGGAGGGTTAATGCAATAAAAAAAGAGATTTTTTTTATACAAGTTTATTTGTGTTTTGTTGACATTATTACTTTATATTAAACCAGTGTCATAAAGTGGAAGATACCGCCGTCTAAGGGGCATTGGAGCGATCCAAGAGTACAGAAGTAGCTTCTGAAGCAATTGGGGGCGTTCAATATAAACAAGGGGCGGTGGAAGCAAAAAGAAATCAGAAAAATAAATGGAAAACATGGTTCACTTGTAATATACATACAGTTAAATTCGTAGTGATTACCGTATTTTCCAAATAAACATTCACAATGTATTAATACATATCACAAAGAATATAGACTAATAATTACAAGATACGAGGGTGGGTCAATAATTCCTTAGAAAAAAGCATTAAAACAGTTTTTATTTTTGTATTTTTTTTTTATTTCTCAACATAATCTCCTTGGAGCTCAATACACTTGGTTTGACGTTTCTCAATTTTTTTTAAACCGTCAGAAAAATAATTTTTCGGAAGGTCCTCAAAATAAGCATTTGTCCGATCGATGACTTCTTCATTTGAAAAAAAACGTTGTCCACTTAGCCATTTTTTTAAGTTTGGGAAAAGGAAAAAGTCACTGGGGGCTAAATCTGGCGAATACGGTGGGTGGTCGACCAATTCGAACTTCAATTCTTCAATTTTAGCCATTGATCGTAAACATGTGTGAACACGGGCATTGTCCTGATGAAAGAGGATTTTTTTCCTGTTTAAATGAGGCCGTTTTTCTTCAATTTTGTTTTTTAGCTGGTCCAATAAATATGCATAATAATCCCCTGTTATTGTTTTTCCTTTTTCCAAATAGTCAACGAAAATAATTCCACGTGCATCCCAAAATACAGTAGCCATAACCTTACCAGCTGATTTTACGGTTTTCGCCTTCTTTGGACATGGTTCGCCTTTCGCAATCCACTGCTTTGACTGTTCTTTCGTCTCGGGAGTATAGTGGTGTATCCATGTTTCATCTACAGTCACAAAGCGACAAAAAAATTCATCCGGATTGCGTTGCATGAGCGACAACAGGGGTTTAGAGGCCACCACCCTATTGCGTTTATTGTCGACTGTGAGCAAACGCGGCACCCATCTTGCAGAAATTTTTTTCATGCCCATTTTGTCATGTAAAATAGAAATGACGCTACCTTTTGAGATCCCTGTAACCTCAATTATCTCACTCAACTTTAATCTTCGGTCACTTAACACCATATCGTGGATTTTATTGATCATTTCTGGTGTAGTCACCTCTACAGGACGTCCTGAGCGTGGTTCATCCTTTGTTGATGTACGACCACGTTTAAATTCATTTAACCAGTTATAAATAGTTGTAAGTGAAGGAGCAGATGTGCCGTGAACTAAATCCAACTCATTTTTTATTTCCTTTGCTGTTAACCCTTTTATATTAAAATGTTTAATAACAGCTCTAAACTCAATTTTCTCTATTTTTGTAAACAAGCAAATTTTTTTTGTCAATTTTTTTTTAAATGTACGAGAAACACACAACAACCCGACCAATCTGATTGAAACTTCGCAGCATACTGAATCGATAGTGCATGAAAACAAACCGCTTACAGTACTAGTCGCGCCACCTGTCGGCTTTTCTAAGGACTTATTGACCCACCCTCGTAAAAAGAACTTTTTATATACAACGTTTTTAAATTTTCTGTTGAATCATATAAACTTGACTTGACTAGCTTAAAAGATCAAAAAAAAAATGTACTTGATACAAATAATACTGTCATTTTGACATTCATATTGATATTAACGCACGTATATATTAATAATTTAGTTGCTAGGACCCCAGACCCCTAGCGACCAATAATAGTGGATTGGATTACGGATTTCTTCCGAAATAACTTTTCATACAATACAGAATTAACTGAAAATGAATTCAATTCTACTTAAAGACGGCTAAAAGTATTTAAAAAATGCATTGCCATCGTGTTCTGATATATTCTAAAAGTTTCAAATGTCTAGCTAGTCGGGAAGTTAGTTAAAAATCGATTGCAAGATTTTCACCGGATAAACAACCACCGGACAAATAAGAATACAACCTAATAAAAACGTTGTAAAATTAAATAATACGTTATCTGGGAAAACCCGATTAAATTGGAGAGCATTTGGAAGAGCTAATTTTTTTTTTGAAATATCAGGGGGTGCTCTTGGATGAATTTTGCACAGGGGCACAATATTTTTAGCTACGTTACTGGATAGATGGTTATATATATTTTTTTATTGCAGAATAAAGGCCTACCTATCTCCTACCACTCTTCTCAATCCCTTGTTATTCAGTACTACGTAAATTTACCAAAATTGGTGAGGTCATCAATCTAGCGGATTTTAGAGCCTTGGTAGCACTGTATGAGTGCATTTATGCAACGATTACCCACTCGCCATTTCATGGGCTTGACAACGTTATATTTAAATTTAAAAGTGAAAGCTAAATCAATTGAACATGTCCTTGATTATATTCGTGTGTAGACTCCGCTGGGTGAAATGTGAAATTTTTGTGGTGGATGATTATGAATATTTTTAACCGATATCAAATTTTCTTCGTAGGTATAGGCCACAGCATGACATTTCTTACTGTGGTGGGTAGAACAGAACCATCGGATCTTGCCATTGGGTGTCTTCGAACAAATACTGAGCGTGTAATTGTCAATCATCAAAAGTCTTCCGCCTTGACCAGATTTCATAAATTGAACTGGAAAAAATATTACAAAAAAAATTGTGTAAATATTTTCAAAGAGTCTAAATATATATATAAATAAGTAAAAAGAAACAATCTACAGGCGCGGTTACAGATAAGGAGTGATTTTTCAAAGGGACCTATTTCCATTTTGAAAAAAATTCAATAATTGCAAAAAACGGTGTGGTACTATACACGTATACAGAACGTAGACGAGGAATTTTAGTCAGTTTCTATCTACTACTTAGTGGTTTTAATTCATTTTACTCTTAACATAATGAATTACCACGCCTAAGGCTTTATATAAAAATAAAAAACTCTTTTTTTATTTATATTTTTTTTAAACCTATAAGTACATATATAACGTCTATTTGTTTTCGAATTGCGTGGCGTCCAGTTGTCCCGGCGCCAAATCGTCCTAGACCCCACTCAACGCTAGCCCAGTCGCAACACTAACACGTCTCGACTACAACGCCTCGAATTTGTCGATGTGATTTTGTTAGCTTTCACAAAACACAGGTAACTTAATGTACCGACGCACATAACGTGAATACGACATTTTTGATTGAAAAAAATTTGCATGCAACAAATTTCACTTGACACGGGCGGCATCACGAACACAGAAAATGTTTCAGCGGCGCATGCGCAGATGTTGCTCTTCGCTGTCGGCCATTTCTTATGGCTCATGATACACAGACCTAGGTACTGTGGTTTTGTGGTGGCGGAAAAGAGTCGCGACATTACTAGATGTTTCGATTTATATTGTAGTTGTGACGACTTCTTATGTGCGACCGGACCCACGGAATCATGGGACGCACGTTGGATGCCCCGAGTAGACACAAAGAATACATGTTTGTGTTTGCAAAGTATTTGAACCTGTGCAGGGACCCAATGGGTTAGCTGAGGCGCCATTTATGCTTAGCTTAGGAGAGAATAGGAATAGGGTGATTTTCTTTTTTTAAATAAAATATTGTATTTTAATTGAAATAAAACTAGGTCAATTATTATAATACATATGTAATCAGAATAAAAAAGTGAATCACAGATAAAATACATATAAATTATTGACAGGTAATGATTATATCATTATTTATTTTAAAATATCTCTAGAGAATATAAGTAAGATACAGTCTACAGTCGGATATTTATTATGTAGTAGGTATGCTTTTAAGCATAAATGAGCTTTATTTATGTAAACTCCGATCTCAAAATAACCCGTTATAAAATTATTCACCTGTCATTCGCCGCATATCTATATCGTATTATTATGCAATGAGTGTGACTAGATCTACATTGGAAAAACGAAGCGGTCATACAATGTAAGCGTTAATGAATATATTAGATGCTTAAATAGTATATTTTTCATAATTTGAAAACCACTTAATCTAAATATATTAATGGTAACTTAAAACATTAAACGATAATAAAATTTTAATTCTTTATCCAGCTAAAAGAGTGAAATGAATATTTTAGAGTTTCTACGAATAAATAAAAATATTAACAATACATAATAATAACACATTAATTAAAAACTTTTCAAAAACAGTTGCTTCTCATTAAAAAAACCCATTACTCTATTCAAAGTTTAACTTTTAAATTTTATCGGCTGTCCCTTTTACATATTACATAGCCCTTCTTCAACCTCGCCTTACAAGTATTAACAATAATAAAAATACATAAACTTAAACATTACATATTGGTACTGATAAAGACCTCAAAAGATGAACGTAATATATTTCGTTGAATAGTCGATCCACTGCTGGATGAAGGACTCCCCTAGCGCCTTCCACCCTTATCAATGCCTTGTTCTTCACTTGCACATACCCACACATACCGAATTTGATAAGTTCTTCGATCCAGCGGTGTTTTAGGCTGCCAAGTGGTCGTTTAATACCCGGTGGGTACCACTGTATGACTATGTTTGTGCAGCGGTTGCCCACTTGCTATTTCATAAACTTTTATTACATCGCCTGTCGTTTTGTCGACCTTCTTATCCATTTGTTTATTTTGTGGTCTTTCCCTGTCATTCCAACGTGACCTTTCTATGACACATTTTCCAAGTTGTATACAACATCATAAATTACTATAAAATAAATACGAAACATGTTCAAAATGTCTTTTATTAAATTCGTGTGTAGATTCCGTTGGGTGAAATATGAAATTTTTGTGGGAGATGATTATGAATATTTTTTACTGATATCAATTTTTCTTCGGAAGTATAGGCCACAGCGAGACATTTTTTGCTGTGGTGAGCAGAACAGAACCATCGGATTTTGCCATTGGGGTTTTTCAAACCATTGCTGAACGTGTATATATATTGAACTGAAAAAAATAATAAAATAATTAAGTAATTAATTTAAAAAGTGTACATATTAAACTACGCTATTTTTAATACCATGTATGCATTATGACTTCAGACTCGTTCTAGATTAATATACATACAGCCATCAAAATTAATCATCATCGTCATCGTCATCGTCATCGTCATCGTCATCGTCATCGTCATCGTCATCGTCATCGTCATCGTCATCGTCATCGTCGTCGTCGTCATCGTCATCGCAATCGCCATCGTTATCGTCATAATAAGCCACTTTCAATGCACTACTGTATGGAGACATCTCCACCACTCCCGCTATTTAGTCTTTCGTTGCCATCTAGTTCCGCTGAACGTTTTAAGCTACAAAATCGCTTTCGCTCATGGTTCCCCTATAGTTTTGTCTATATCTTATGGATATCGTTTAAGGATAAGATTTTTCTAGCGATGTGCCTACTCACCCCACGTGATGGTATTCACACTTCATAATATTATGTCCAACACTGTGGTTAGTCTCACTACCAATTTATTTATTTTTCTATTTGCTCGTTATCATTCATCTCTATATATCGCGATGTATTTCTCTTAATTAAAAAAAAATACAACGAATATCTAACTAAAAGAAAGCCTTATTTTAGATTTTATTAAACTAAAAAAAAAACCATTAAGAAAATCCATCTGGCTTTGCAGGTAACACCATAAAATTGAAGGACTAAACGTTTTTTAATAAGTATACAATTTTAAGTAAACGGAAGTAGTGTTTTTGCAGAAAAGTTTGGCTGTCAAACATTAACTGAGCGTTGTATTCAACTGACATTTTAAAACATCAGCGACTGATACATTGCAGCAGTTAATTTATTTTATAAATTTTGGTGCCATCTCATAAAAAATCAATAAAACTTTCAAACAACCCTAGTAGACACATAAAACCACGAAGTGTTGGAACATTTCATAAAGATAAAGTATAGCAAAATAAAACTCCCATAGAGCAAGTTAATAAAAACATTCTTTATAATTTATAAGTATCCATATACAATTATTGTTTGTATTATTACTTTTAGAATTAGTGGAAAGTCATCATATAACACTAAATACCCATATCCAATAAAGTATGCATTATGCCGGGGCCACACCGGCAGCAAGTCAAGCGACAACTCGTTAAATTTTACGATAATTATCATAATTGCTTAAGAAATTTTACGATAATTATCATGCTTATCGTAAAATTTAACGAGTTGTCGCGCGACTTGTTTTCGGTGTGGCCGCACTTTTATGTATTAGTATTAAAATTTAAATTCTTATTTCATATAAGAATGACTATTGTATAACTGTCCTCAGTCTATTTGTATAACTGAATTTCATGATCGTTACATATCCAATCTGGGTTTAGTTCAGTTTTGTCAATCAAAACAAAATTTAGGAATCGCCTGAATCCACACAGACCTCGAATCACTTTCAGTGTGATCCACGACTTGAAAAAATCATAAATACCTAGCAGGAATAAAAGAGTTTGAATTTTACGTTCACAAATAAAATTGAATTTACGGCTTACGTATTTTTCTAATTGCTGAAATAATTATAGTTGAATTTTTTGAACTGATTCATTTATTATAAAAATATTTCAGCGTTTACACAAAAACATAAATTGTATCTCAACGAAATTATAGTAATAGACTATTTAAGTCATATTTGTACACTCGCAGTACCTACAATTATATTATCAGGTTCGTTTTCTTAAAAAAAATATATAAATTAAGTGTTGTTTTAATACTACAACAGGCCACGGGGCCCAATGACAGTGGGCGCTTAATCTGCAAACCGGGGTTTTTTTTTTTAATTATTTTTTTTGGGTAAATGGTCCAGGAAGGAGAAAAAAACATGATAATTGACTATAGAGAGGAATTTTAACAATTCCAAAAACACACTTGGAACTTTTTTTTACAAATAAGCTGCACTATGAATTAATATACTATTTTAACTTTCCTTATATATATAAAGAGCGGAATTGTTCATTTACAATATTGGAAAAATTTGGCACCTGCAGTTGGCTCTTTTGTGTAAGGACCGAAAACGCATTTATTTATAGGTTTAGGAATTTGAATTTTGTGTGAGAATAGAAATCATGTTTTTAACACAATGCCATAAAAATCTCATTTTTGGTCAAAATTGAATTTTTGCAGATTTGCAGATTAAACAGTCAAATAGTATATTAGTACAATTGACAATCGAGATCGAACCCGGAGTTCTCGGACAATGAAAGCGGTTAATCTTGAATTAATATATTATTTTGTAGTAGGTAAGTGAGCTGATGTAACATAATGGTGAATGAAATCTAAATTTTTATATAGAAACCGTCGACTGTGACATGGTAGTTAGGGGGTGGATGGTTGTGAATATTCTTCACCGACACCATTGCGCCTCCGTCTGTGTAAACGACAGCGGAACATTTCTTGCAATAGTGAGTAGCACAGTACCATCGAATTTTACCGTCTGGCTTTGTCCTGTGAACTGCGAACGTATAGCTGCCAATCATGAGCAATGACTTTCCACCCAGTTTCGTCTTGATGAATATGACTGAAAAGCGTAATATAGCATTATTTTCATTATTATAATATACACCACAACAAGACATAGGTACACCCACGCTTGAGAAAATCACATAAAAATATATTGTGACCCCAACAATGTTTACTGATAAGCTAAGCAAAATTAATTGATTTGCCTTACCGCAGGGCAGCACGCCTTTTGACCATCCACATTAGACACTAACACTTGGTAATTTTTACTAGTAACTAAAATAAGATGCATTAAAATTCATATATTTTACATATATGTATACAGGAGTGTTGTGTTGAGTTAAATATGAATCAGTGTTCAAATTCTTGTTTTCTAAATTTTCATTTTTTTTTTGCAATACTTACGATCGTATAAATAATCGGCATATACCTACATGCAAATGTAGTCGATACTTAATAACAAAAAAGGCCATATCTATGACGATGACGTACCTACTTATTATTGTTACCGATATTATTTCCAACTGCTCTTACATGAAATTTATTGTATTCATTTATCTCGCTCGGTGTCGCTCTAACTTTATCAAATTTTCTGTCAAAACAGTCGAACTTTACGCTTATGTGGTATGTTTATAAAAACATAATTTATAGGCACTAAAATATCAGTTAAAATATTTATATTATATTTTATTGAATAAATTAACAAAGATTTTAAAGTGTAAGTAAAAAATATTTACAGTGTCCCAAAACAATACTTAGTAAATACCAGTAGCGAGGGTGTTAAGACTCGTCATTCATAGTGCACACTAAACTTTGTCACTCATACTTATTTCTTTTCATTGAACTAAGAACACAATATGCAGATAGATGGTGCTGGTTAGTTTTTAATATTCAACTAAACCCTGCCTAAACCAAACCATGATAGTTTAGGCATGCTATCCGTCAAAAATGCGCACATTTTTTCAGACATAACCATGTTGTATTCAGTCGTATGTAAAAAATAAGCCGCTCACATTCTAGTCTGTCAGAATCATCTCGTCTAAATATCATTCGTTCAGAAGAAAGTGTCGGAAAATGAACTCTGCTTACTTTTATTTCCAAACTTTTTTATAACCATCATGTTTTTATTTTATCGCCAGATGTTAATGTTTTTCGTCAGATATCTATAAATTTGATTGGAAAAATGTACCTCTGTTCAGATTTGCATAGAATGGTATTATATCAATGTGCACCTCAGACATTTTTGTGAGATTTTAGTTTAGAGAGTATAATATCATCTTGTAAACTAATGTTATATAGTTTTTTCCACAACAACAAAAACACCTCTATCTCTGCCTAAGTGTAGGCGAGAGAATGAAACCTTGTCCAACACCTTTTTGGAATTTTAAAATTTCACTGGTGTCATCCATACGAAGTGTTTTATTTTTCAAACAGATGGTGTGTAACTTCCATCTGGAGTAACCTGATAAGTCAAGGCTGGATGATTGTGCACATTTTTGACTGATACCAAATTGTCTCTTTCAGTGTAAACTGCGGCGTGACATTTCTTCGTGTTGTGCGTGGAGCAGTGCCAACGGACGATTTTACCATCCACGTTATTCAGATGGACGGAGAATGTGAAGGAACCTATCATAAGAAGGACTCCACCATCAGATGTCTTGACGTATTTTGCTACAGAAAAGAATAAAACACATTGTTTTAGAGTAGTGAGAGATCAACAGAAATAATCTTACAATAACATTGAAATAAATTCCATGACATTTACTTATCGTCCTCTGAAGGAGTACTTACCTAACCTTTTGGAAAAAAAAATACCATAAATAAAAAGACAATTAATTTTTACTCATGAAATGTATTCATACTGAGAGCATTCAACATAAAACATTTTTTGAATATATTAACAAAATAATATATAAGTAGTACTAAAATGAGGCCAGCGGCTAGACAATCAACAGTCCTCGTTCGAAATCCGAAAATCCAATACAATAAAAAAAAAACTGTGGAAGTCGGTTATGGGGAAGCCAGCGGCAAACACATTTTAAAAATAGCCGATATACTGGATTATTTGTTAGGTTGGGTTAGTTCAGGTTAGGTTTGGTTTTCATTCTTGAATTCATGAATTTTGCCATAATACAATTAGCGCGGTTCCCGCCTAGCTTCCCCATAACCGACTTGTACCAAAAAAACACACTAATATTCTAGAATCTAAAACAATAAAATCGCATTCATTTTTTTTTATTTCTAATAACAAATGAGTACAGTGGAACCCCGATCTACCGTTCTCACATAAATCGTTTTCCCGCACGGATCGTTCATTTTTGAAAGTCCCGCCAAACACCCATACGAACAATGTTAAATTATCCCGCATTAACCGTTCCCCGATTCATCGTTTTCCTCGATCTATCGTCTAAATATTATGGTCCCGTCACAAATATTATCCTGATTCACCGTTTTTGTTGAATATTTTTCATTTCGCTTTCGTAGAATTGTTTATGATACATATCATGGCTTGCCTTGCATTTCGTATCACGAATTTTTATAAGTCGCAACTAAAATGCCCCCTCATGAAGAAAACTAGAACTCTAGCTGAGAAACTGAAAATAATTCAAGACGTCGAAAAAAATCCAGGAGAATAACGGGTTTTAAAAATAAAAAATAATGTTTTTATATATCCCGCAATAATTGTTTCCCGCATTTATCGTTTTTTCTTTAGGGTTCCTTGAAAACCGTAGAATCGGGGTTTCACTGTATCTCCTACTGTAAAATGCAATTCGTTGTAATATAAGTACGTATGGGGGATGGTCCAAATTAACTTTTCAAACCAAATATTTTACGTTTGGTGCATTCTTTTATAACAGTATTGTGGCAGTTACTGTCTTTTTTTGTGTTTGTTTTGGGAAATGTTCTTTGTAAAGCTGGCGAATATTACCCTAATACTAACACAAAAACAAAAAAGCTTTTTTGGCCGACTCATTTAATGCACATTTGGCACGCATGAGCGAGGCAGACCTGACTGTAATCGCGTTCTCATACAAGCAGCGCGGCTTCCGAGGATCGCTATTGAGTTTTAAAAACCGATGCCTACATTAAATTAGAGGTTTAGGTGAAGCGACTATATTCAGGCCGTGGCACTGAATGGCGAATTACAATGGTAGTGCAAGATATTAGTATCGAAGTGTGCAGGTAGGTTGTTAAGATCCGACATAAATAGTGCACACTACACTTTGTCTGCCAAACGTATTATTTTCATTGAACTAAGAATACAATTTGCAGATGATACTGATTTGTTTTTAAAATTCCATTAAACCCTACCTAAACCAAACCAACAGAGTTAAGGTATACTATTATGGGCTATCCAACAATAATAGTGCAAACTTTTTCAGTCATACTTATTTGTTTTCGTTGAATTAAGAATACATTATTACAGTTAGTTTTTTTTAATTCATGGTAACAGAAGATGGGCGTTACATAGAATGTTTGCCAACGGAATTTTTTGTACATCTCCAATAATTCACCTCTACTGACGTTGCTGAAGTATGACTGAGCATATTTTGTGTGCACAATTTATGTTGAATCTTAACAGCCTACCTCCATCTCTCGACAAGGCCAGATATTGATAATATTTGAATATAATACGATAGCATGTTGCCAATGCATAAATTTTTCAATTGATTATCTCATTAAAATTTATTAATGTATTACCACCAAACAACAATATTCTCATTTTCTACTAACAGAATGACCAATAAGTAGCACTACCATCGAAGTTTACAGTTTCGTGATACGGTCTAGCTGTAGTGGGCCTTTGGGTCTGAATTATGATATTACTTTTTAACATACGTTCCATCCGATGTAATGTGGTATACCGGAGGAGGATGATTGTGAATATTTTTCAACGCGACCAATACTTCATCCAGAGTATGCGCGTTTGCATTACATTTTTTCCCACTATGTGTAGAACAAATCCAACGAATTTTTCCACTTGCCTGTCTCACTTGAATGCAGAATGTATACCCATCAATCATTAGACGATCATTTCGGCCTTTTATTTTGATGTAGCTAACTAGAAAAAATATAAAATAATAACATTTTAGTGTGGAGATTCTTTTACGATACTCTTTTTATGTCCCACTAACCAACTAAAATACCTTCGAAGGAAAGGGAGAGAGGCTTTACGTACTTCCTACGTACTCCCTGTCGCGTGGTATGCTGTCAGGTATATGGAATCGTCTGTTGTTTGTGTACCTACTTCGGATGATGATAAAAACACGAATGGTGGAGTGAACAACGGGATTTGCAGAATATAGATTACTGTGGTTACATTATGAATGTGTAGTGTTATTTAAATATACGGCCCCATCGCGAAACGGACCAACCACGATAAATACACCATGTTAAGTACAGGTTTCGTATCCGCATAAGTTCTGTGTTCTGTTGAATTTTTAAAATAAAAGCGTTGACGTGCTCCTCTGTCGAATGCAAAAATGCACTCGTCTAAAAATAGACACACAGTATCTTACTGCTGCCAATCAGCAACGAGTCGGATTATGTGACATATCCGCGCCGTCTTAACACACTGCGAATGCGAAACAAATTTTTAATATTATTATTACGAATTCGGAATTACTTACATTTACCTTGAAAATTGCTGTCTTGTAGTCAACGATGCTTATATTTCTGAGTCTGCCCGACAATGATTCCGGTATCTTAAGGTTTCTTTGGAAATCGATCATTAGGGATGACGCCTTTAGGCAGTGTTAATACTCATACGTATATATTTTAGTTTATTTACTATTTAGGTATAGGTATTATCTTTCCACCAATGATTTGACAGTAAAGTTAACACTATCAAAGTGACGAATATATTATATTAATTATTATTACCACTCGATAGTGAACTAGGCAAATTATATGGAAATTTAAAGATTTGGATAATAACTATTTTGGAGTTACAAAATGATAATATTATTTCTACGGAATATTTTAAGTAGATAACTATTTTGGTTGTAACACCATTATCAAGGTTACAAAAATAAACATGTATACGTAGATGGCAACCGAGGTATGTTACATGTGCCACCCTCTTTACAGGCCTGACCTCAATGTGGTGCCGGACATCTGATTTTTGTTTACTGACAACTATTTTTCTATAATCTAAGCTGACAATCATAAAAACGGTTGTTTGAAGTCCGTATGTTTTAGTTATGGTGTATACTTAGTAAACATTAAGGGTCGTCAGCATTATCCACCAGTTGCATTGTGATGTCACTTTGGCGTTACGTAATATTATTGTATCATTATAAATATAATCGTTAATAATTGATACATATTATTTCATTTAGTTATAAGTTATCATAGTAACTTGGAACATTCATAGAAGAAACACATATTTTTATTGTCCGTTGAAATATGACCTTTTGGAGGTGCCGGAGGTAGTAAAAAATAACGTTCATGGCCCGCCCCGTCCATATGTGTATAGCAGAACTTATCGGGCTGCAAAAAAAATAAATATTATTTTTTTGAAAGCTGATGGGCATTTTGTAGATAATATTATATTCCTTACACATTACAAATTAGAGGTTTAAGGTAAGTACACTGGTTAAGTTAATTTGGGTCGCCCGCCATAAACTCAAGCGCATTTTTCTTTATAACTATATTGCAAAATAAAGCGTAAATGTAAAAGTTAATAATATATTCTCAAAATATGAATCCAATTTATTAAACCAATGTTGTTGTTAATTTTAATATGTAAAAAAAACAATAAAATGTTTCAAAATGTGTATTTTGGTGTGATATTATACAATATTAAAAAAATCCAACGTGTAAATAGATTATACGAGGGTGGGTCAATAAGTCCTTAGAAAAGCCGACAGGTGGCGCGACTAGTACTGTAAGCGGTTTGTTTTCATGCAGCGGCACTACCGATTCAGTATGCTGCGAAGTTTCAATCAGATTGGTCGGGTTGTTGTGTTTCTCGTACATTTAAAAAAAAATTGCTTGTTTACAAAAATGGAGAAAATTGAGTTTAGAGCTGTTATTAAACATTTTAATATAAAAGGGTTAACAGCAAAGGAAATAAAAAATGAGTTGGATTTAGTTCACGGCATATCTGCTCCTTCACTTGCAACTATTTATAACTGGTTAAATGAATTTAAACGTGGTCGTACATCAACAAAGGATGAACCACGCTCAGGACGTCCTGTAGAGGTGACTACACCAGAAATGATCAATAAAATCCACGATATGGTGTTAAGTGACCGAAGATTAAAGTTGAGTGAGATAATTGAGGTTACAGGGATCTCAAAAGGTAGCGTCATTTCTATTTTACATGACAAATTGGGCATGAAAAAAATTTCTGCAAGATGGGTGCCGCGTTTGCTCACAGTCGACAATAAACGCAATAGGGTGGTGGCCTCTAAAGCCCTGTTGTCGCTCATGCAACGCAATCCGGATGAATTTTTTCGTCGCTTTGTGACTGTAGATGAAATATGGATACACCACTATACTCTCGAGACGAAAGAACAGTCAAAGCAGTGGATTGCGAAAGGCGAACCATGTCCAAAGAAGGCGAAAACCGTAAAATCAGCTGGTAAGGTTATGGCTACTGTATTTTGGGATGCACGTGGAATTATTTTCGTTGACTATTTGGAAAAAGGAAAAACAATAACAGGGGATTATTATGCATCTTTATTGGACCAGCTAAAAAACAAAATTGAAGAAAAACGGCCTCATTTAAACAGGAAAAAAATCCTCTTTCATCAGGACAATGCCCGTGTTCACACATGTTTACGATCAATGGCTAAAATTGAAGAATTGAAGTTCGAATTGGTCGACCACCCACCGTATTCGCCAGATTTAGCCCCCAGTGACTTTTTCCTTTTCCCAAACTTAAAAAAATGGCTAAGTGGACAACGTTTTTTTTCAAATGAAGAAGTCATCGATCGGACAAATGCTTATTTTGAGGACCTTCCGAAAACTTATTTTTCTGACGGTTTAAAAAAATTGAGAAACGTCTAACCAAGTGTATTGAGCTCCAAGGAGATTATGTTGAGAAATAAAAAAAAATACAAAAATAAAAACTGTTTTAATGCTTTTTTCTAAGGAATTATTGACCCACCCTCGTATCATAACATTCTGCCTAACAATTTATTATGTACATTGAACCCTTGTATATTTAATAAACTTGGGGGTTTGCTGGAAGTTTCTTAATATCGATTTCGGTGTTGGTACAAAAATGTACTTAAGTAACTGAAAATATTTGGAGAAAAAATAATATTTTTATTTTATAACCATGGCACATAAGAAAATGTGAAAGAATGTAAGATTATTCAAATTTTTACATATATTCCATCCGCCGTAAGGTGATATTTTGGAGGTGGATGATTGTGGATATTTTTCATTGAAACCACGCTTTCTCCACGAGTATGTACCGCTGCAATACATTTCTTGCCGCTATGAGTAGAGCAGGTCCAGCGAATTCGACCCTTTGAAATGTTTGAATGGACGCAAAAGGTGTAGCCGTCGATCATTAGAAGTCTTTTACCGAATGGTGTTTTGATGTACTCCACTAGAAAATAAATAATGTTAATGCAAGACATCAAGACTTAAATAACTATGTAAATGAGAAATAATGTACCCACTAAATATATATTATTATAAACGGTGTTTTTTTTTTTAACTCGATAGAACTTTTTATAAAAAATTCGATATCATAGAATTAACATTTAAAAACCATTTCTGCCATATGGCCACCGAGGCTGTTTTTGGCGAAGTTAATTCTGGACATCCAATTTTGGGCCACTTTTTCGAGCACTGCTGGCACGAATAAGATGAACTATGTTGGCTTCCAAAGCGTCAATTGTTGCCGGTTTTCCAGCAGAAACGAGTGACTTCACGTAGCTCCATAGGAAATAACCCAAAGGTTTCAAATCGCACGACCTTTTACTGCAATTGACAGGTTCATTTGTCGAAATCAACTTATTCCAAATTGTCATTGCAATAAGACGTTGGTTGCGATCGTCATATGGCACGTAGCGCCATCCTATTGACACCACATCTCGTCCGTCCGGGTAAATGTTATCGATATTTTCAAAATTCTGCTCATGTCCGATATCGATCTCCATTGACCGTAAAGCGAGATCCGGCTTAATTTTTGAAGAAAAAATGTCGATTGATGCAGCAGATAGGTCTGACATATGAATACGGACTGTTCGAGGAATTGCGATCAGTGGCGACGGCTATGTTGCTTTTAGCAAGGAGAGATTTGACTTGTGACTTACAGAATAACACCAATTACACATCAAATTATTATGTGAGATTCTTAAAATTATCTCTCTCAAGTATAGAACTGTGCTAAAGCACGTGTTTTTCATTATTTTCTTTTTCGCATGTCTATATTATTTGTCTACATTGAATGTACTAAATATAGATTTGATGACCCTTTCGTGATTCCTCATGAATCGCATTGACAATATCTACAAAATTTATAATCTCGAAAATTCCTAAAATAAAACACTCGAGGAAAGAGATTCCTATTTACTCAAGAACTCACAATAAATAATTGCAAGATAGTAGTTTTGAGCCCAAGACGCATACTCAACCTATCAAGGGAGACTTTTGTATCTTACCTATGTTTTTAATACTTATAAAACCGTAGATAGCCAAGTCAACACCATAGCTATTACAATTTACTGCCGACTTCTGTTTTTGAACGACTATCATGATATTTCATGAAAGGAAGTTTACAATAGAGTATCATACAATGAATATTTTTATAGTATCGTTGAAAAATAGGTACTTTAAAAAAATATATATATATTTGTACTAAAATGTGTAAAGTCTAATTCGTATCGCTACATTTATTATGTCAAATAGATCTACAGGTTTGAACTAAGTCAGGGACCCCAGGTTCTGAAAAATAGGTTAAGTAAATAAATTACTTTTTTCACAGATTGCTACAGTTTAAAAATGATTGATGGGTTATAGTTTACTTCCTGAGGTAGGTCCTTCGGTCGAAGAACTAACTTGTATGGAATTCGGAAAAATCAAAGAGCATTGAAATTCAAATATGTTTATAATAACTATTTGTATGGAGAATACAATCAAGAATAACATAAAGTATGTTGTATAATATAATTAATTATACGATCAAAACAAATAAAACAAAAAATAAAGTGCATGAAATAAAAATAAGGTCCGTTTTCCCCGAACATATTAAAATAATAATACAAGTTTGTTATACTTATTTGAATTTCGTATTAAGAATTAAGAAAAATAACATACATAGATAGTTATATTAAATCATATAAAGGTCTTAATAAAAAAAAAAAAAAAGAATGTCTAATGGTACGTTTACATTTGACACTAATATCGTCATATTTATGTATGACACCATATTCACTTAAGTGTAAACAGTAAGTATATTTGTATCTGCCACTTATTTTGCGTGTGTCGACTCTCACCTACCACTTATTCAATCTACTTATATACGCAAATGTAAACACCGCGTATTCGACAAGTTCGAACTTGGAGCGATATATCACCGAAGTTGGACCACCGTCTACTTTTATGTCAAGTACCTGACACAATATTCGTAGTTTGACAGGTACCTAGTGAATTGCATATGTTTATTTCTAAAACAACGGACAATCAATAATCATAGGTAAACCATGAATGTATGCCCAACGTTTACGTTAATAAATGTACTGTAGCGATCTGTCAAAAATCATAGACAATGAGAAATAAATCGGATGTGCCGTGTTCTATGGATTTTGTTCGAAAATAAAATATCGCATGTTCTCGGCACATACGATTAATTCTGATGCACTCTGTGAAGAAAAAATGCGCTTCAAATGGTATTACCTAATTCATTTTGGCCCACACCTGCACTCGTATTAGGTACGATAATATTATATTGAATATGCAATGACGATCAAGTGCTAGATATCGCAATGTTACTGTTAATCGTTCTTCTACGCATTTCTGAATTGTGTGTCTTGTTTTTTGGCAAAAGGTCCAATCTTGCAAACTAAAGTTCACAAATTGAGTTGGATCTTCGATTTTAAACTCTGACATTAAACGGAAGGCACCTAGTTCTTCTCGTCGCTGAATCCATTCCCGCACCCATCTAGACCATTTTTTCCTCCTTTTTGTTGCCAAAAGACTTAAAATAATAACACTCGCTGCTTTCTTTTTTAACATTCCCATATTGACAACTGACATAACGTTTTTGAGAAGTATACAAAATAAGTGTCCGAATAAATTACAATATCATATGTAAACACCGCATATATTTATTCCAATGTTGCCATTGAATAAAGTGTCGAGACTTTATTTCAACGAGAAGTATACCAGAATTTTATGTCAGATCCATGCAGGTGTAAACAGTAAATGAAATTTTATGTCCGACACATAAAATAAGTATAACGGTATAAGTGTCAGATGTAAACGTACCATAATACTCGCTCTGGAAAAACTTCCGGGTAAAGCGAATAGTGATCCAAACCAGCACTTTCGTCATCGGATTCATTACAAAAATAGCATCCAAAGTCTACACGAAACTCGCGGACTCAACTGGCTTTATTGAATACGGTCTTTAATGGCGAATTTAGATATATCATTGTATTCTTGTCGTACATAGATTAAACACACGCATGTCATTTATAGAACAAAGTAGGTAAAGTACTTAGACTATACTGCCCTTCTTAGGAAGAAGGCAGTAACTCGCAAAATTTGTGAAATTGAGTTATGAATGCCATCCGTTGGGTAATTTTGAAAGCTATATATTCTGTTCACTTTCTATTATCACTAAAATACCGTTAAAATCCTCAGTGAAAAATAGACATCTTCTAAAATAATACATTTTTTTTAGCAAAAAGGCAGTAATTACACATATTCATTGCAGTTACTGCTTGTTTATTATTAATTTGTTTGTATTTTAACTTTCTACTAAAGATCTACCATCGTAGTTGGCAGCCGGTCGAATTTGAAACTAAAATTGTCTATCGAGGATAAACTTGTTACAAATGCCATTTAATTTTACAACATGTTTCTCAAATTATGGATTGCATAATATTTGTACAGAAATCTACTACCAATAAAAAAATATAAATTACCATTTTTTTGTTAGTTATGGCAGCGATTTCCAAACTGGGGGGCGCGCCTCCCTAGGGAGGCGCGGACTGTTGCAAAGGGAGGCGCGATAAGTTTAACACAACAATGTAGCCACAGGTTTGCAGTTTGCAAGAATAATTCACAATTCGTTCATAAAACGGCAGCTAGTTATAAACTACATAAAAAAAGTCATGTAAAAGTTAGTTGATGGCAAACCTATATGAAGATATGGAGACTAATTTTGTTATACCTCATTTCTATACTATTGTGCATGGCCCCTACAAGAGGGTGGGCTGACAGGGCTCCAGCCTGGGGGCTCGGCGTTGCGGATCGACCAGTTAAGTGAGATAAACACACCACAAATTCGTTCACATGTAGAATTTTATTTTATAATTATTTGTAGTGTATTTCCTGACTAATAAAAATGGCTAGGTATGTGGAAACAAAAACCTTTGTTCAATTTTGGTTGAATCGAACTGAAGAATAATATAATACTTTGTCAAGAAAAGAAATGCAAGTAGGTACTGCTACCGTTCGTAACATCATAATATTTATGAGAAACATTTTCAAAGAAATAAAATTCTGCATTAGATGCAATGAAATCCATATTATTATATCGAGCCCGTTTAGTAGAAGCATTGTGTGTAAAAATGTATTTAATGAAATAAAAGGGGGTGGGAGGCGCCAAGATTAGATTTTTTAAAAAGGGAGGCGTAGTAACGTAAAGTTTGGAAACCACTGAGTTATGGTAATATTCTCAATGTCATACTAGCGCCCTCGCTGAAATGCCAATTTATGATGGTAGATCTATAATAAAAATTACAATCGTTTTTTATTAGTTCACAGTACTAAAGTTTGAGAAAAAACACATTATGTCATTTCCATAAAATTAGGTACACTTAAATAATAAAAAATGGTTATTTACTGATATGTCGCACCACAATAAATCCAGATTTGGAGAGTATTGTAATGACATTAAAAATCGAATGACGAATGAAAGGTTTCAGAATTTTCTTTCTTCCGTCGATGTTTTGGTTTATATTGACCAAAGTCACCCTTCGTCTAAATTCTAGATTTATATTTTGAGATCATACGTTATTACTATTTCATTAGGCGAATCTTTTTAATATATTGGTATAACGTATAATATAATGTATGTTTTTCCTATTATGTTAAACATAACATAATATACAGACACAATAACTGGCGACATGTTAGGTCTTCTATGCCGATAGTAAAGCCAAAAACAGATTGTAAGGTCACGTGAGCTCATGTGCTAGGAGGTTCAATAATAACAACTGACAATCTATAAAAACATTGTGAAACTAACGAAGGTCGATAATGGAAATCGGCTTTAAGCCAAAAATAGATTATCACGGGAGTTCAAGTAAGCTTTTACGTGGCGTTTAAATTTATATCAGAACCAAACTGAAGTCAGTTAGCGTGTATCACGTCATACCGCTAACCCTACGCGCGATAAAACTATATATTTCCTATAAATTTCCACTTGTTCGAGCTGACGCGTAAGCCGCTCGGCCACCGTGTTTGTAGATAAACGAATATTTTTTCACTTTTATGAACTCTGGCTTGGATTAGGTAGGGTTTATTTGAATTTTAAAACTAACAAACACTATATACACATTGTAGTTTTAGTTTAAAGAAAGCAAGACATGGTTTAGTGTGCACTATTTATGTCGAATCTTAACAGCCCTAGTTTCACAACTAGCTACTGATAGATGATCGCCTGGAAATAAACTTTTCGCCAAGTAGCGAGGGAGGATATTGGAAGGGACCTACTCAGGACAGGTAGGATTCCGACAATGGCAAAAATATTTTTGTAAGTTAACAGTGCTTATTATTGAAAGTTTTGATGCTTTTAGTATATGAACACCAACCCACATGACGTTATATCAATCTGTTTCTGGTAATCGTGATAATCGAATTCGCGATATAATACCATATGAAAACCATGTGCATGTGAAACTTTTCGAATATCAATAATTCAGTGAAGTTATTAATGGTTTAAAAGCTTAAATTTTGATATACATTCCGCCCGATGTAACGTGATATCTCGGGGGCGGATGATAATGAATATTCTTCAATGCGACCAATTTTTCATCCAAAGTATGCGCGCATGCGTAGCATTTTCTGTTGTTGTGTGTAGAACAAATCCAACGTACTCTACCACTTGCGGTTTTTGCTTGCATACAAAATGTGTATGCATCAACCATCAGAAGCTGTTTTTTACCTTTCGTCTTGATGTAGTTCACTAGAAAGTATACAAAACAATATTTTAATGAGAAGATTCGTAATATTATCGATTAGTTACGCAGTAGACCAGTGAAACAACCACAGCACTCACTAGCCACAAAATGTGGCTAATACAGATAATTGTGGTACAATATAGATAATTACAAGATAAAAAGAACTTTTTATATACCACGTTTTTCAATTTTCTGTTGAATCATATAAACTTGAAAATTCTATGTATTAATAAATACTTTTTTTGTACTTGATAGAAATACTGAATAAATATAGAATACTGAAATGACATTTCATATTGATTTCCATAATAACGCACGTATATATTAGGAATTTAGTTGCTAGGACCCCCTTAGCAACCAACAATAATAAATTTCCATACAAAACAGAATTAACTGAAAATGGTTTCAATTCTGCTTAAAGATGGCTAAAAGTATTAAAAGAATGCATTGTCGTAGTGTTCTGATATATTCTAAAAGATTCAAATGTCTAGCTAGTCGGGAAGTTCGCTAAACATCTTCAATTGTCCAATACAAATCTTGAACAAACAAGAAAAAAATTGTACTGGACAAACAAGAATACGAGCTAATAAAAACGTGGTAAAAATACAATAATATGTTGGCGGTATACGCGCTGTCAACGCAGTGGTTTTTTCTTGACCATTTTTTGCGGCCAGTTTGTTATAATAGGGAAAAATGAAAGAGTAGTCAAATTAAAAAATATATATAATACCTACTTGTTATAAATAGTTACCTACTACACGATAATACCTACTCGATATCAACATATAAACATCGCGAAAAAGCGTGTAAAATTCAGATTGGAATGTAAATAATTCAAATTAGAAATGAACGTTTAAATTTTAATATAAGTTCCGTTTGATGTAACATGATATTTCGGAGGCGGATGATTGTGAATATTTTTCAATGAGATCAAATGTTCGTTCCGAGTATGTGCGTTTGCGTTGCACTTTCTATTGTTGTGTGTCGAACAAATCCAACGAATTCTGCCATTTTCTTTCTTGAATTGAATGCAGAATGTATATGCATCGATCATAAGAAGGTTCCTTCCACCACTGGTCTTGATATGTTGAACTACAAAAAATATTTATAAAAAAATGTTTAAATTAGGAAATACTTAACGTTAACTCTATACTTATAACTTTGTTCGTCTGCATCTATAATTATTGCAACAAACACAATATGTATAACATTACCGTGAGCTTCGATAGTTTTATACATAAAATAACACAACGTCGAAAAGGCACCCAGCGTAACTTATATAATAAATGAATGAAAAATCAATAAAGTAGGTATTAATTAATTAAGTGAATTAGGATTAACTGTACTGTTGTCAGTGTGTACCTTTTGGTGAATGCACATAGTGCCTGAAGATGCCGAAAGGCGAAACCCGGGTCGAAAAAAAACGACTCAAATGGAATAGTACTAAACATAAATCTATTAGAATTTAAATTCAAATTCTATCAAGTATCCTAGGTCGATGGTGTTATATTATAAAAAGTTATCTTTTATCGTTTTCATTTCCGGATGAAATTTCTCTTTCGCTATTTTGACATTGTCTCAATCACCGTTACTTTTTATTGAAAATACACAATTTTCATTCTTAAATCTTTTGTATTAACATTCATTGATAGATTGATTCGACGACCAATATTCGAGTCCAATACCCGGGTGTACCGCCAATTTCCATTTGATTTTTAGCAAACTAATACTCCTGCCCAATTATTACAATCTTTTAACCTTTCACGTTATTCCCAGCATACCCTACCCCTTACTACGCTATGCTACTTGGTTTCTGAGTCTATCTTTTGCAAGCATATCATAATATGATTACAAAGAATACACACTGGTGACTTTACGTCTTAATGGAAAGTCCTTTTGATGACTTTATTCAGGCTGCTAAGAGCACTCCAGCCCAGATTTAGCCTGCAAATAATGCAAATACATATATATCTATACACACTTGGTGACGTAGATCACCAAAGCAATAATTAAAATGACTTTTGTTTATATGTTTATTTTTAAACCTGCTTCACAATTATTTACTTCAACAACACAATACTCATAATATACATTCAGGAAGTTTCCTTTAAATAACGCTATAAATTATTTGGGTGAGATTATACCACCTTATCTGACGCATTTACGTAGTAATTATTACATAAATAATGGTAAATCTGCGCAATAGTTTATCAAGTTTCTGTGTATATTATTAGGTACCCTTAATCTGAGAAGCGTCAGCATATTGCTTGCAATGACACTTTTAATAATAATCGTCCACATTTATTTAACATCGTACTTAAAATGTGGACTAAGTTATTTACTAATTAATATTGATCTGAAAAAATCTCACTGACATGCTTTAACTTACCACTAGTTCTCGACTGAAATTGTCTACTTTTTAGCAGGTTCAACGTGACTTCATTTTTGCTCTACAAACCGGGATGCGCCTGGGGCAGCTGCCTCACGCGCCCAGCCCTTGCAACGCGGAAATTTGTACGTAAACAGTTCATCGCAGGACACTTATTCGTGCGCCGCAGTACGTGAAACAAATACAAATGTATTCCACGATGAAATGTTCAACGAAGAACTCATCATTTGATAAAATGTTATACGAACTCATGTTTCACGTACTGTAGCGCACGAATAAGTGTCCCACGATGAACTGCATACGTACAACTTACATGTAACCCTTGCAACGCCACTGTGTGCCTTGCGAACGCCAATAATGAAGTGTGCTAGTAGAAGATCACAGTTTTACATAAGTTCCGTCTGCTGTAACGTGATATCTCCGAGGCGGATGATTGTGGATATTCTTCATCGCGACCAAATTTTCTTCCAGAGTGTAAGCATTTGCGTAACATCTTTTACCGCTATGCGTAGAACAAATCCAGCGAACTCTCCCGTTAGCATTTGTTGCTTTCATGCAAAATGTATAAGAATCGATCATTAGAAGATTTTTTCCGCCAATAGTCTTGATATATTGAACTAAAAAAATATAAAAGAAACAATAAATGAAAAGACACTAAATATTAGCCGTATACAAAATAGTTTGTTTGTCATACAGTTACCTTCAGTGGCGGCGCTACGGCATTTCTCAAAACAGTTTTAGTAATATGTAAATTGTACATATGCAGTTCGCCGTGCCACAGTTCACCGTGAGCTGTTCTATGGGAAACAGGTGGCTTCATAACATTAAGATCAATATTTACAAGATAAAAAGAACTTTTTATACAAAACGTTTTTAAATTTTCTGTTGAATCATATAAACTTGACCTGACTAACTTAAACGATCAAAAAAAATTGTACTTGATATGAATAATACTGAAATGTCATTTTGATATTTCATATTGATTTCCATAGTAACACACGTATATATTAATAATTTAGTTGCTAGGACCCCAGACCCCTAGCAACCAATAATAGTGTTTTACTTTTTACGGATTTCTTCTGAAATAACTTTTTATACAAAACAGAATTAAATGGCTAAAAGTATTAATAGAATGCATTGGCATCGTGTTCTGATTTATTCTAAAAGTTTAAAATGTCTAGCTAGTCGGGAAAATAGTTAAAAATCGATTGCAAGATTTGTACTGGATAAACAACCACCGGACAAACAAGAATACGACCTAATAAAAACCTTGTAAAATATGACGCGTTGTTCGTAGATCATTTCACAATGAATTAAGTTGTATGTACGTAGATATGCTACAAAACCATTTAGAAGCGACGCATGTTTGCAGACAGTAATGATCCAAACATTAATATGATTGGTGCCAATGCGTAGAACTTACGAACCCCGACATGCTAATCTACAAACAATTACATATTAACATAACAATTCTATATAATATATACAATATGAATGTATTTATAATTTACTTACCTACCTATAATATTCTTACATCTTCCCGTAGTATTCTGGTAGTTTTTATAACGTATTTTTTAAGTCTTTTGATTGATTTGATCTCGATGCTAGACGGTCATGTATGTCCTATATACTAACCTGCAAAGTAAAAACTGACATAATCTCTAATAATACAAGTTGACATAATTTTTAAATAGACAGTGTATATTTAGACATTATGTCAAAACAACCCAATAATTTTGCAGAATTTAAGAGAAAATGTAATTTAAAACTCATTCTCGTTCTCATTTCAGTAAAATCAACAACAGTATATTTTTACTTAGCAGGGCAGCATAACAGCTCACGGTGAACTGTAATACGACGATCTGAATATAAAAAAAAATCGAAGACGACAGTTTTAATCAATTTTATATTGTTAGACGCAATAATTTTGAATACCACCACACCACATGTTTTTACAATACCTATACACATTGTAAAAAAATACGTACTGCTCTTTAGTGTATTAAATAATTTATATTGTAATAATAACTTATTTCTTTTATTCATCGAATAATTCACAAGATTTGTGAATGTAACTATCTTTATATTGGAAATATATACACAATTTGATAACAGCTATTAAAAAATTTCTTTTTGAAAAAAATACGACACCTGACGGAACTTGAACCTGTAACCACTGGATTTGCGCTAACGTGCTTTATTAATTAAGCTACGGACATCCTATAAATTAGGGCACTAAATTGATACCTTTATTGAAAAACAAGAAACCATGCATTTAAAATGCAATGTAGTGCGAACATCTTATACGTACAAAATACAACGATAAGTAGGACGATAAATGAGACAATTAAGACAACTGGCAACCATTGAGAGATTTTCGAACTCACAAAACTGCGATGAGCGGGCGATATTGAATGAATGTTCCATGATAAAACACAAAGAGCCTATCCACATGGCGCGTTTTTACGCGCGAGTGACAAATCGCGCGTTCTCCAGGTACATGTGACCCAATTCAGCTGTCCACAAGCGCTCGCGCGTGACGACTCTCGCGCAACAGTCGCCTGCAAACACCAGACTCTGGACAATCGCCTATTACTACTCCAAAATAAATTACGTCACCTAGGTTGTAAAGTGCGAAGAATAGGTATTGGAAGTAATCGCAAAATAGAAAATTCCATAGAAACCGACTAACACAATTGAGTTGTTGTGCTTTTTACGACACTCGCGTTTGTTTTTTATGCCGATTCAAAAATGAATTACGTCACCTAATCGTTTCAAACGCGCAAACTACGCCGTATCTGGACGGAAGACATTTCTGGTTCTCAAGCGCAAATCGCAATGGGAATGGAGCCATGTGGACAGGCTCTAAGTGCTCGTCCGTAGTGGTACGGCGGGCGCGGCGCGGCGGCGTCTTGCGAAACTCAAACGTATAACCGTGTGTGAAATGTTCGTAGACAGTGTCTTTTTCGGGGCATAATACACACGGTCATTGGTTGAAATCGACATTCATCACTCTACCAAAAAGGCGAATGCAAAGGAGTATAGCGAGTTCAGCAGCCCTATGTTCTAACTAGTGATATGAAGTCACCCGACGACATGACGTAATTGCGACGTCAGCCAATACACGCTCGAGGCAAGCCGTCTAACGCACACTGCTCACCATAGATATTATTATGCTGAAACACATATTTGTGTATGGGGATAATGGATAACGCCACTATTTTAGTAACGTTATTTTCTCGAATGCTATTATCACTCCGGTAGTACGTCACAATGATGTCATGTGACGTCATGTCGACCGGGCGACTACAACTCGCAAGTTCTAATATAAGGCCCCAGAACAATAAGTTTAATGAGCCACATATTAAAAGTGTTATTAATAGGATTTTCGCAAGACGCCGCGCCCGCCAAACCACTGCGGCCGAGCACTGAAAATTAGGTAGGCACCCCAGCGGAAGTGACAATATAGGATCGCGGTATATTGTTGCGGTGTTGTGAGACAAGATTGGCTATTCACAGAAGCCAGTGGATGACTCTCGTGAAATCCCGCCCTGAGATTTAATCCTTGCTATATTAATTGTGATACTTACATTCTTCATAGAAATCATTTAAAAATTTAATTATTAACTCAACTTAAAAAAAAACTTAAAGAAAACACACAGATAAAAAGTTGAACAATATGTATTATACATATAATAGGTGAAATTATACAATATTCAAATTCCAAAGTATACATCAATTTTAACATAACCTATTTATTACCTATCAATTGAAAAGTTAGCAAGTTTCATGAACAATCCTGAATATAATATTGATCCTCTAGAATTAAGAATAAAAAGATAACTATTAGGTACAGTGGTGTGAAGTGGCCGACATTAAAGCTTCTAACGGTATATTTATTATCGAAGGTTGCACTGCACAACCTTGTCAATAATTTCAGTACATACCTACCTAATAAGTTTCACTTCCTAGTCTTCCATGTATTCTAAATAATGACCAAAACTCGTGAATAGAGCAAACCTGCATGTTGGCATTGCAATGTATTATTGGATTAAGAGCATATGAGGCTCGTATATACATGGACTTTTTAATTTTCCGACTTGTATCGTTTCTCGAGATGCGGAAATGCTCAAATTCAAAAATATTTTGTTGTCGAAAATTTGTAATTGGATTAGTAATTTTAACTCAAGAGTTTTCCATTTTTTCAAACGTTTTTGTTTGAATTTACCGTTTATTTATTTTCCTTATTTCGTATTCTGACTAAAAATCCTGGCGTCGTATTTTTCAAATAATTTTTGCAGTAGTTATGTGTCTGATCTGTGTTCAAAATTAAAATTATGTAAGTTCAATAAATAATTTTAATAAACCATTTCTTTTATTCAACGAATAATTCACAAGATTTTTGAGTGTAACTTTACATATCCCATCGAGCATAACTTATCAATACATAAATATGACAAACTACCTCGATAGCCGCCTTTTGTATGAATAGCTCCACAGAGAATGAAAAGAGATTTAAATTTTTATATATTTTCCATCAGACGAAACATAATACTTGGGCGGTGTATGGTTATGAATATTTTTTATTGATACCAAATTCTCTCCAATGGTGTGCGCGGACGCGTAGCATGTCTTGCCGCCGTGTGTAGAGCACCGCCAAAGCATTTTCCCTTTTCTTTGTTTCAGTTTCATACAAAACGTATAGTCGTCGATCATCAAAAGCCTTTTATCACCGCTAGTGTTGATGTATTTTAGTATAAGAAATAAAACATTGACTTATTAGAAAGAGGAATAGTTGAATGGCAGATAATCACGACCATACTATAGGGTTATTGTGACAAAATCGAACCTGGGGATGAGAATCTTTAGCGTTGCCAACATGTCGACGGTGTCTGGATAATTGGAAAATTGGGCAGCAAGTGTCCAACAGAAACCTATTGTAAACAAAGAAATCGCCCAGATAGCGTCGCCAAATCATCCTAGACTCATCAAATCTCGGATATAAATAATAAACTTTAAGTTTTAATTGCATACTTTATTAACAAAAAAAAGGTTTTTCCATGGTTTTTCATAAACTGTAAATTCCCATTTGCAGAGATTTTGCCAATGAATTAAATTTGAGAAATGTACGCACTTGAACGTAGCGTAGTATCAGAAAAGATATTAACAATCAAATTCTGATATGCATTCCATCGGTTGTTACGTGAAATCTTGGAGGTGGATGATTGTGAATATTTTTCAACGCGATCAAATTTTCTTCGCGAGTATGCGCGTTTGCTTTACATTTTTTGCCTCCATGCGTAGAGCAAAGCCAACGAACTGTGCCCCTTGGGTTTTTCGTTTGAATGCAGAATGTGAACTGATCAATCATCAGAAGTCTTTTTTTGTTTGATGTCTTGATGTATTTTACTGAAAAAATAATTAAAAACAATGTTATAGATATAGGAAGGTTCGTTATATTATTAACTCTTTATTTCAGTCATAGGGTATTTAGCAAGTCATTGATATTTACATTAAAAGGCACAAAAAATATATTGTGACGTTGTTTACCAATCAACTGCAGATACAGTTTTGCAACATACGAGTATAATTATAAAATAAGTGAGATTTACTTTAAAAACTTTATTCAAGTAAAATTTATATAGGTACATATTTATATAATTCTATATACAGCTCGAATGTTCTGTTAGTATGATGAATAGTATAAGTTGAAAACTGCAAATTTTGGTACTACCTATACGCCACGCGGGCCTCAATTGCTGTCCCCCGGTACGTGAATTATATTCAAAACTATAATTTTACCGATAACATTTTTGAGTCATGGATATGTAGGTGTTTAATAGAAACAACAATAAATGTTTTTTTTTATTATTTACTTTGGAATGCACAATATATTTTCTGAAACCTTCCACAGCCAGTTATCGAAATTATTGAAACGAAGAGTGAAGAGAGTGAAGGAATGATATACACTGAGAGCCAGTGTTGCCATGTCTACTGATCAGGGTCGAGTCCAGACAGGCTGTCAAAAATAGTGGACACTTTTCAGTCATACTTATTCAATTGTTTTCGTTGAATGAAGAATACACATTACAGATTGTATTGGTCAGTATTTTTTTAAATTCATTAGGCCCAACCTAAACTAAACCATAATAGATTAAAATAATATATATTCTATAAATCACAACACAATTAAATTTGTCGTAGTTTAGTCTAATTTACTGCAAAGTATGGAATGCAATAGATAGTATATAAACAATGTGTAATACGGTGGAGTGACGATTAGGTACAGTGGTGTGAAGTGGCCGACATTAAAGCTTCTAACGGTATATTTATTATCGAAGGTTGCACTGCACAACCTTGCCAATTTCTGTACATACCTAATAAGTTTAACTTCCTTGTCTTTTATGTATTCTAAATAAAGACGAAAACGAGTAAATAGATCAAACCTAAGAGCATATTAGGTATATGTATAGACGTTTTAATTTTCCGACATGTATCGTTTCGAGATGCGGGAATGCTCAAATTCAAAAATACTTTTTTGTCGAAAATTTGTAAGTAATTGGATTAGTAATTTTCTTGAGATCTCGAATTTCTCGAGACATATTTCCTTACGGTCAATCTTTTTCAGCAATTCTTTGCACCCACAATTTCTATTATCGAGGGCTTTAAGACATTCGTTATAAGTCGAGAGTTTTCCATTTTTTCATGCGTTTTTGTTTAAATTTACCGTTTAATTATTAAAATTATTTCGTATTCTGACTAAAAATCCTGGCGTCGAATTTTTTTCATACAGTTTTTTTAGTAGGTATGTGTCTGATGTGTGTTCAAAGTTCAAATTATGCAAGTTCAATAAATAATATTAATACATAAACCATTTCTTTTATTCAACGAATAAATTCACAAGATTTTTGAGAGTGAAACATTCCATATCCCGTCGAGCATCGTAATTTTTTCATAAATATGTTTTTTTTCTAGTGGGTAATTATATATCGGAGGTGTTTTCAAGTTATGTATGTTCAAATAATATTACATTGGCAAACCTTGTGAATTATTCGTTGAATAATAAAAATGTTAGTTTTCTCCCTGGTTACAATTTAACGAATTCTCGAAATTCTCATTGATAATTGATCTATTTAATACATACATAATGATAATTGATTACTCGAGAAATCTCGATCGCACACTCTACATATTATGAATACATGGTGAACTGAGCAAAAATTTCTTTATCAATAACCAGTAAAAAGCATTATAAAAGGCCGACGTAGTTTGAAAGTAAATTGGTAGTTTCCTTTAGTAAACCTTTTTATTTGTTATACAGGTAAATAAGTAAAAAAAGACAACATTTTAAGCAATCATATTTCTATATTATTTGTAATATCATGGATGCATTACACAGTAGCCACCTACATATTGATTAATACATCAGTGGGCCTATAATCCACACACAAGGCGGCCATCGACGGCTAAAGTGATAAATATTATAAATTTATCATATTTATATATTGAGTCGGTTAAATGTTACAATAAGTTAACCGTCTAAGCCGGGGAAGACGATCTTGTGGCCTTTTAGGGTCTAAGTGCGGCCTTTTCAGTGAATCCAAATTTTACAAAATAAATCCTTTTTTTTTTTAACTTTATATTTTACAAGAACTTTAAAAAAAAATGTAGCGAAATTGGACTGAGTTTGACTAATTTAGAAGTGTGTGTACCTACATACGGTCCACCGTCTATGACCGGAAAATATGAAGGATTTATTGCAGTTTCGTAACATGCCGTCGAACATGAAGTCGAACGATGAGATATTCGGTAGGGATTTGCAAAGTGCGTTGTCTATCGCAGGGACAGGTGTTAGCCGAAATTTTGTCTCTGAGAGAACAGATAGTTGAATTTTATGAAGAACAGAATCTGTGATGTGAGTTATTGAAAGTAAATTTTAATATGAATAATGCACTTTTGTGCACATGTTAGATCGAATGAATATTTTCTTGCAAGGTAAAACTAAGTCTATATTATATTATATGCGGAAAAAAATCCAGGCATTTCGTAAAAAGCTATCTTTTTAAAAACACTTCTTCAAAAAGCAATTTTGGATGAACATTTCCCCAGTTAGTGAAAATCATTGATGAGCAGAATAATTATGTATTCGATGCATTTGAAGATTACGCAGCTGTTATTAACGTATTAATTGTAGAATACAATGAAAGGTTTACCGATTTCGAGACTCATGAAATCGCACTGAAATTAGCATTTTAGCCTCACCTAGTTGATGTCATCAAGGCACATAAAGAGCCACAGATGGAATTGATTGGGCTATATTATATATTTTCTAATATCTTCAAGTCATTGTTTGATGCTAAAAAAAATATGGAAAAATGCCGTAGAGTACCAAAGCCTTTGGCTTATTTCGAGATTTTATTTTCTTAAAATATCCTTTGGAACCTATCCACCGCGTAAATTGAGGGATGACTGTACATGCATTTTTATGATTGTTTCTTAACCGCGGCCTTATTTGATTTATTAATGAATGCGGCCTTCCGACAGGAAAATGTTCGTCACCGCCGGTGTAAACTATCAAACTTCGATCTCGATCTAAAAGTTAAACAGCCAAGAGATGGGCTGTTAAAACATTGCATTTTTTGATAGTTAAGACTGTAGACGGTTAACTTACTGTAACAATTAACTGCCTCAATATATAAATATGATAATCTACATTTTGTATGAGTAGTTCTACAGAGAATGAAGAAATTTAAATTTTTATATATTTTCCATCAGACGAAACATAATACTTGGGCGGTGTATGGTTATGAATATTTTTTATTGATACCAAATTCTCTCCAATGGTGTGCGCGGACGCGTAGCATTTCTTGCCGCTGTGTGTAGAGCACTGCCAAAGCATTTTCCCTTTTCTTTGTTTCAATTTCATACAAAACGTATAGTCGTCGATCATCAAAAGCCTTTTATCACCGCGAGTACTGATGTATTTTACTATAAACAATATAAAACAATGACTATTAGCAAGAGGAATAGCCGATGGCAGATAATCACGACTATACTATAGTGTTATTGTGACAAAATCGAACCTGGGAATGAGAATCTTTAGCGTTGCTAACTTGTCGACGGTATCTGGATAATTGGGCGGCGAGTGTCCAACAGAAACCCAATCTGAACACAAAGTAATCGTCCAGATAGCGTCGCCAAATCATCCTAGACTCACCAAAGCTCGATTGGATATAAATAATAAACTTTAATTATTAATTGCATACAAAATAAGTTTTTCATAAATTGTAAATTCCCATTTGCACAAATTTTGCCGATGAATTAAATTGGAGAAATGTTCGCACTTGAACGTAGCGTAGTATCAGAAAAGATATTAACAATCAAATTCTGATATGCATTCCATCCGTTGTTACGTGAAATTTTGGAGGTGGATGATTGTGAATATTTTTCAACGCGATCAAATTTTCTTCGCGAGTATGCGCAGTTGCTTTACATTTTTTACCTCCATGCGTAGAGCAAAGCCAACGAACCGTACCGTTTGCATTTTTCGTTCGAATGCAGAATGTGAACTGATCAATCATCAGAAGTCTTTTTTTGTTTGAAGTCTTGATGTATTTTACTGAAAAAATAATTAAAAACAATGTTATCAGTATAGGAAGGTTCGCTATATTATTAACTCTTTGTTTCAGTAATAGGGTATTTAGTAAGTGATTGATATTTACATTAAAAGACAAAAAAATATATTGTGACATTATTTTAAACACGCGCGTTAACATGATCTTACTCCCTACTTCATTTATCGTTCGTCAATTTATGTGCTACGGCCGTATGTTGTAGCTTAACCACTGGGGAATGCCCGATAGAAATGGCGTATTTCAAAAAAATACTCCCTTATTCTTAGGTCAATAATTATTATAAAGCAAACATTATTCGTAGAATGCACACCACAGCATATGGATATATTGAAATATGACTATATTCTAAAACATTAGAGCGAGAGGTTTAAAAGAATACTATTTTATGTAATAAAAATACTTTATGCAGTCATTAACTGTTTAAAATAAATATAAAGGATAATAAGGCTTCAAAATTATATAAATAGATTGTCTACAACGTTTAAGGAATGTCCAGGGTTATGCTCTGAAAATAGCATAAAATCTCCATTTTGACGTACGCTGAGCATGTGGACCGTTAAGTCGAGAGTTTTCCATTTTTTCAAGCATTTTTGTTTAAATTTTCCGTTAAATTATTTAACTTATTTTGTATTCCGACTAAAAATCCTGGTCTAGTATTTTTTTTCATACAGTTTTTGTAGTAGGCATGTGTCTGATGTGTGTTCAAAGTTCAAATTATGGAAGTTCAATAAAGAATATTAATACATAAACCATTTCTTCTATTCAACGAATAAATTCACAAAATTTTTGAGAGTGAAACATTCCATATCCCGTCGAGCATCGTAATTTTTTCATAAATATGTTTTTTTCTAGTGGGTGTTTATATATCTGAGGTGGTTTCAAGTTATGTATGTTCAAATAATATTACATTGGCAAACCTTGTCAATTATTCGTTGAATAAAAAAAATTGTTTATCAAACAATACTTACTTGAGTTTTATCCAAAGTATGATAACGATATAAAAATGAGCCGGATTTTTTATGTTAACCTGAATGTGTCCCGAAGATAATACTCGTAATATAACGTATTGTCTTTCTGTTTGTTTCAAGTTAAATTTATCAATTAATTTTCTCCCTGTTAACAATATCACGAATTCTCGAAATTCTCATTGATAATTGATCCATTTAATAGATACATCTATGATAATTGATTACTCGAGAAATCTCGATCGCACACTCTAGATATTATGAATACATAGTGAACTGGGCAAACATTTCTTTATCAATAACCAGTAAAAAGCATCATAAAAGGCCGACGTAGTTTGAAACTAAATTGGTAGTTTCTTTTAGTAAACCTTTTTATTTGTTATACAGGTAAATAAGTAGAAAAAGACAACATTTTAAGCAATCATATTTCTATATTATTTGTAATATCATGGATGCATTACACAGTAGCTACATACATATTGATTAATACATCAGTGGGCCTATAATCCACACACAAGGCGGCCATCGACGGCTAAAGTGATAAATATTATTAATTTATCATATTTATGTATTGAGTCGGTTAATTGATACAATAAGTTAACCGTCTAAGCCGGGGAAGACGATCTTGTGGCCTTTTAGGGTCTAAGTGCAGTCTTTTCAGTGAATCCAAATTTTACAAAATAAATCCTTTTACTTTTATATGACTTTATATTTTACAAGAACTTTAAAGAAAAATGTAGAGAAATTGGACTGAGTTTGGCTAATTTAGTGAGTGTGTGTGTACAGTTTCGTAACATGCCGTCGAACATGAAGTCGAACGATGAGATATTCAGTATGGATTTGCCATATCATTTTAAAGTGTGTTGTCTATCGCAGGGACAGGTGTTAGCCGAAATTTTGTCTCTGCGAGAACAGACAGTTGAATATTATGATGAACAGAATCTGCGATGTGAGTTATTGAAAGAAAATTTCCATATAAATGTTGCACTGTTGTGTGATATAATGTTAAATCGAATAAATATTTCCTTGCAAGGTAAAACTAAGTCTATACTATATTATATTATATGCGGAAAAAAAATCTAGGCATTTCGTGAAAAGCTATCTTTTTTAAAACACTTTTTCAAAAAGCAATTTCGGATGAACATTTCCCCTAGTTAATGAAAATCATTGATGAGCAGAATAATTATATATTCGAGTAATTTGAAAAATTCCGACCATGTCCGATCCTGATAGGATCATATGGGCCTCCACAGAGTGGAGGTTTGTATTGACAGATTTTGTTTTTTACAAGAAATGGATGTCAGCCACTTGCTCAACCTATTAGGTCCATACCCTGACACACACAAATTGAAAAACAATATGTGTACTTGCCAGACCCAGGATTCGAACCTGCGAATTTGAAAAATACGCAGCTGTTATTGACGTATTAATTGTAGAATAGGTACGATGAAAGGTTTACCGATTTCGACTCATGAAATCGCACTGAAATTAGCATTTTAGCCTTACCTATTTGATGTCATCAAGGCACATAAAAAGCTACAGATAGAATTGATTGGACTATAGTATATATTTTCTAATATCTTCAAGTCATTGTTTGATGCTAAAAAAATATGGAAAATGCCGTAGAGTACCAAAGCCTTTTTCGAGATTTTTTTTTCTTAAAAAATCCTTTGGAACCTATCTACCGCGTAAATTGAGGGATGACTGTACATGCATTTTTATGTTAGTTTCTTAACCGCGACCTTATTTGATTTATAAATGAATGCGGCCTTCCGACAGGAAAAGGTTTGTCACCCCCCGGTGTAAACTATCAAACCTGTCTACCTCGATCTCAAAGTTAACACAGCCAAGAGAAGGGCTGTTAAAATATAACATTTTTTACAGTTTAGACTGTAGACGGTTAACTTACCGTAACAATACATGAATATGATAAACTACCATCGATAGCCGCCACATTGTATATGAATAGATCTACAGAGAATGAAGAGATTTAAATTTTTATATACTTTCCATCAGACGAAACATCAAACTGGGGCGGTGTATGGTTATGAATATTTTTTATTGATACCAAATTCTCTTCAATGGTATGCGCGGTCGCGTAGCATTTCTTGCTGTTGTGTGTAGAACAAATCCAAAGCATTTTTCCTTTGCTTTGTTTCAATTTCATACAAAACGTATAGTCGTTGATCATCAAAAGCCTTTTATCACCGCGAGTATTGATGTATTTTACTATAAACAATATAAAACAATGACTATTAGCAAGAGCAATAGCTGATGGCAGATAATCACGACTACACTATAGTGTTATTGTGACAAAATCGAGCCTGGAAATGAGAATCTTTAGCGTTACTAACTTGTCGATGGTGTCTGGATAATTGGAAAATTGAGCAGCAAGTGTCCAACAGATACCTATTGTAAACAAAGAAATCGTCCAGATAGCGTCGCCAAATCATCCTAGACTCACCAAATCTCGGATATAAATAATAAACTTTAAGTTTTAATTGCATACTTTATTAACAAAAAATAAGTTTTTCATAAACTCTAAATTCACATTTGCAGAGATTTTGCCAATGAATTAAATTTGAGAAATGTACGCACTTGAACGTAGCGTAGTATCAGAAAAGATATTAACAATTAAATTCTGATATGCATTCCATCCGTTGTTACATGAAATTTTGGAGGTGGATGATTGTGAATATTTTTCAACGAGATCAAATTTTCTTCGCGAGTATGCGCGTTTGCTTTACATTTTTTGCCTCCATGCGTAGAGCAAAGCCAACGAACTGTGCCCCTTGGATTTTTCGTTTGAATGCAGAATGTGAACTGATCAATCATCAGAAGTCTTTTTTTGTTTGATGTCTTGATGTATGTTACTGAAAAAATAATTAAAAACAATGTTATCAGTATAGGAAGGTTCGTTATATTATTAACTCTTTCTTTCAGTCATAGGGTATTTGGTAAGTTATTGATATTTACATTAAAAGACACAAAAAATATATTATGACATTGTTTACCAATCAACTGCAGATACAGTTTTGCAACATACAAGTATAGTTATATAATACGTGAGATTCACTTTAAAAACTTTATTAGAGTAAAGTTTGTATAGGTACATATTTAAATAATTCTATATACAGCTCGAATGTTCTGTTAGTATGATCAATAGTATAAGTTGAAAACTGCAAATTTGGGTACTACCTATACGGCCCGCGGGTCTCAAATTGCTGTCCCCCTGTACGTGAATTATATTAAAAACTATAATTTTACCAATAACGTTTTTGAGTCATATGGATATTTAGGTGTTTAATAGAAACAACGATAAATGTTTTTTTTATTATTTACTTTGGAATGCACAATATATTTTCTGAAACTTTCCACAGCTAGTTATCGAAATTATTTAAACGTAGAGCGAAGAAAGTGAAGGAATGATATACATTGAGAGCCAGTGTTGCCATGTCTACTGATCAAGGTGGAGACAAAATACACATTACAGATTGTATCGGTCAGTTTTTTTTAATTCATCAGGCCCAACCTAAACTAAACCAATTATGGTTTTATCTATAAGTAATATATTAAGATTTAAAAAAATATATATTCTAGAAGTCACTGCCCAATTAAATTTGTCATAGTTTAGTCTAATTTACTGTAAAGTATGGAATGCAATAGATAGTATATAAAATAAACAATGTGTAATACGGTGGAGTACCGATTAGGGTACAGTGGTGTAAAGTGGCCGACATTAAAGTTTCTAACGGTATTTTTTTCTCTTTTATAGTGTTTAACTGTCAATTCATGGTGGAACTGCATTGTATTATTTGATTAATTATTTGTAATTAAATAAAACACAAATTTTTAGTACTTATTCCACATTTTATTTAAATTTTTGTACCGGTTTCATCCTAAATGCAAAAAGTCTTCATTTGGGCTGCGGGTTAGTCATGCCTGATTACGATGGTTACTTAATGTAATAATTAACTATCTCAATACATAAAAATGATAAAGTACCGTCGATAGCCGCCTTGTATATGAATAGCTCTACAGAGAATGAAGAGATTTAAATTTTTATATACTTTCCATCAGACGAAACATAAAAAGTGGGTGGTGTATGGTTATGAATGTTTTTTATTGATACCAAATGCTCTCCAATGGTGTGCGCGGACGCGTAGCATTTCTTGCCGCTGTGTGTAGAACAAATCCAAAGCATTTTCCCTTTGCTTTGTTTCAATTTCATACAAAACGTATAGTCGTCGATCATCAAAAGCCTTTTATCACCGCGAGTATTGATGTATTTTACTATAAAAAATATAAAACATTGACTTATTAGCAAGAGGAATAGCTGATGGCAGATAATCACGACTATACTACTTATAGTGTTATTGTGACAAAATCGAACCTGGGGATGAGAATCTTTAGCGGCGCCAACTTGTCGACGGTGTCTGGATAATTGGAAAATTGGGCAGCAAGTGTCTAACAGAAACCCATTGTAAACAAATAAACGTCCAGATAGGGTCGAGGTCCTAGACTCACCAAAGCTCGATTGGATATAAAAATAATAAACTTTTAAGTTTTAATTGCATTCTTCATTGACAAATATAAGTTTTCATAATTTGTCAATTTAGTTCAAATAAATGTATTTTTAATACTACGTGAAGATGAGTTTAGTTAAGTGGACTAGGTTAAATTTCATAAATTCTTGAACAGCGTCTACTTGGCTTATTCCGCAAATAATTGTTGTATTGTATTTTCTATATGTATATGTTACACCGAATGTGCGAAATTGACTATTACATGAAATGGGCTAAATTTTGGCTAATTCATGTAATAGTCAAGCCTGTTGCCTTATTCATGAATAAGGTAAATTTTCTGCCGAGTACATGAAGTCGCCAGGGCATGGAATTCTTAAACTGTCAACATGACAGCAGAAAAAGTAAATATAATACGGATGATTTTATTAGTTATAATTGGACATAATATAATATTATTAGGTTAGGTTGGCTTAGGTTAGGTTAGGTTAGGTTAGGTTAGATTAGGTTTTGAAATTCTGAATTATTCAACTGAATGTCCATTTTGAGGTTAGTCAACAATACAATCGACCATTGCATGTACGATACCCAAGCACGAATCAAATCGCGAAAATACCTTTAAATAAAATTCATCCGTTATCATATTATAGTTCTAGTTTTTTTGCGCATAGTAAATGGACATGAACGTCATTTTAGTTATTGATTGGTATATTTTTATATTATAATCAATGACATTTGACACAAATTTGGTTAGTTGCAAAAAATACCACCGGAGCGCGACCACCTATTTCGACCATAGACAATATACGTATATTTTGACCAATCGACGAGCATTTCACACATTTAGTTTAGTTGCAAAAAATACCACCGTAGCGCTAGTATCTAATTTGTCCAAGACATGAAATAGGCAGAAAAATTACTGCCAATTTCACGCACTCTCCAGATATTTTGTCTAATTCATGAATAAGACAACGGGCTTGCATTTTTCATGATTTAGGCAAAATTTTGCCCATTTCATGTAATATTCAATTTCGCACATTCGGCGTAACATATATACTCTTTGTATACAGTGTATCATGTATCTAATACTGATTCTATTTCTTTGTATTTTTCATATAATGTGGTTGTTGTGGACGTCTTGAATTTGTAATTTGTAAAGTTCTAAATAAATCCATTTTAACTTTAATTTAAATTAGGGATGCTAAAAGATTTCTGAGAGTTATTTATATGTGTACCCAGATATCCACCCTACATGACAAAGGCTTAATATACATTCTCGTTCTGATTCCCAGGTTAAAGTCGTATCTATATGTTGCATGGTTTTAACACACTCCTAGCGAACCAAGTTTTGTTTTTATAGAAGATTTTCATATATATTTAAATCTAGCCGGAAAATTTATTACACCCCTGCCTATATTGCTATGCAACGAGCCCGAAACGTCGAAGGAGAGGGACACACGTTGGAAACCCAAAAATCTACTGCGATAAAAAAAACAACAGTGAAAGCCTGAAACACTATATTTGCATTGCATATTTTCAGCAATTTTGTCGTATTGTACCTACGTGATATGAAGTTACCGCTAGACGTCATTTTCAGACTTTGTCATCTAGTTGATGATATTCTGCCCCCTTCATTATTAAATACTGTTTAATTTCAAGTAACATAATATGTCTGAATCTTCAAAAACTTAGCCCGAGTAAGCCACTTCCCAACCATAGCAGGAGCTCCATCAGTCGTTACCGATACTAGTTGATGAATAGGAAATCGAGTACGATTAATATACGAGTTAAATATGTCTTCTCCTCTGATTCGTTCCTTCAGTGGTAGAACTGTTAATAATTCTTCTGAAGCAGACATATCTTCAAAAAGCAAACAAAAAAACGCATAGTTGTGCAATATCCGTGTAATCTACAGACTCGTCAAATTGCATGGATAGGATTTTACATTATTAATGTTTTCCTGTAGAATTCTTTCCAAGTATTTCTTGATAATGATAATATGTCATGGATTGGAGACATTATTTCAGTTTTATTTTTAAAATTTTTAAATACTGCCTCCCCGGTTTTAATAAAACCCTCTTTCCATATTTCACAATCTTCGAAGTGTTACTTATGTTTCATTAAAACATCTGCTACTACCAAAGAAGTCACGGTAGCTGACGGTAGGTGGTGAGAAAAGACTGTTGACCAGACAATTGTGATTTCAATTGTCTCATATTATTTTTTCGCAACTCAGTAGGTACCAGGCGGGTAATAATGTCCACCATAGTTTCCATGAACGGTTCAAAAATATTTTTCAATGTTGCCTCTTGTCGGAATTGGTACACTCGCAGTACAAATAATAAATTTTTTATTTGTCATAGTGAAAAAAATCCTCTTCCCATTCATTACGATAGTGATATATATGTCTTTGGTTTTTTGGCAAACTTGTTGGAATGACTGGTTCCTCTCCCCCTGGTATAGGGGGAGAGGAAGTTCTTGGGGGAGGCTAAGGCCCGCCCTGGGTTTAGCAAAGTATGATGTTGATACATAATTCAGGTTAAAAAAATGTGTAGGTATAACTTTAAATTTATTTAAAAACCATTGACTAGCATGCTTCGTGTTATGCCGCTAGTAGACTGGCCAATTACCTTAAGGCTGTTTGAAAAGAAAAATTTTGTTAATCAATTAAAAAAATAAATAAAAACAACCCTTTTCATGTACTTATAGGTATATTTTGTTGAATCGCCATTGCACTAGCCAGTATATACTTAGGTAGTTATTAATACATCAGAGAATGAAACAGTATAAAGACATTTCATATACCTACTATGGTTTTCTTCGTCGGGGCTTTATAACAGAAAAGTGTGAATCGCATTTTTATGTGTTGTTTATTCAGTACACATAATGTTGGCCCGGTCGCACATAAAAAATTGTCTCGACTGGGATATAGTAATAAATCAACGCCACCGGCAATGTTGCAACTGTATTCTGCGCGCACAAGCGAGACCATGCCGGGACACTGACGTCACGCGGCTATCCGAAACGAATGAACGCAGCTTTTGCTTATGCGCCGATGCGAAATTTTGATATTCTACCTGCGCCCCATGTCAGGTGATATTTGTTACACGCGACTAGCAATTGTTTTTGTCTACCAAAAATGTCGCACCGACGCTATGTGCGGTAGTAGGATGGCCAGATTCTTCTGGCAATGCAGGCGTTTTATTTTTAGTGTTGGTACCGTTTCAAGGTGATTTCGTTGTGGCCGCAATGCTCTGTCTTTCATCTACATTAAGTTACATTTTTTTCAAAATGACAAAAAAATCACTCCGACAAATTCGACGTGTTGCAGTCGAGGCGAGTTTAAATGTGCGTACGGGTTTAAGCATCATAATACAAAAATAAGCAATACAATGTAGAGAGAACAGCATTCAATTTGTTATTTACGTTCCGTCAGCTGAAACGTGTTATTGTGGAGCGGGGTGGTTGTGAGTATGCTTAAAAGTCAACAATTTTTCTCCTTGGGTGTGTGCAGTCGCCGAACATTTGGTCTTTATGTATGAAGAACAGATCCAACGAATCACACCAGTGGTTTGTTTTGCTCGCTTCCAGAATGTAAAACCATCGACCATCAGAATATTTTTACCAGTATGTGAATTGATGTATCTTACTAAAAACATATAAAACGTTGGTTTTGTTAGTTAGTGAATCTGTAGTACAACGGTTTGTAAATAAGATACCTACTCACTCATACATGAATATTATCATTAGATACATAATAATGCATGGTGATATAGTGCTCAGTCGCTAACTATTTAAATCCTAATTAACCCCAGCAACTTACCTAACTATTTTTTTTTTAAATAACATTTCCACCCCTCACATGCACTATCTCGTACAGCATTGATAACAATAATGAATAGTCGATAAAATCGAAGTGACTAAATACAGAAGATCGAATTTGACTGACTAACATTTTACGCATAGTTTATTCGGGTCTAAAATGTTATATTTTTCAATTGTGTAAAGTCTTGTAATTATAAATTATTGTAAGTAATATAATATTGATGATAACAGTTTGAAGAAGTACAGTTGCCCGGTCCGTGTTATACAAAATCGCCACTAAACTATTGATAAAAATCAGTGAGTGATTAAATTAAAAACATTTTTATGACGAGTTTTTATTTTGACAAAATATACTCGTTTAATTGTTAAAATTCATAGTTGTGTAAACGCTAACATTAAACCAAAACGGCCGTTATCTACAAAGTGTCATACGTACCTATATGACGAATTTTCGCCGCTAACAATAACAATGTATGTTGTTAAGGTAGCTTAGTTCTGAAAATTTTTAGTTAATATTATTTAAGCCTAGTTCAAACCCGCATACATCTTCCAATAATCAAATAAACATTTTAAAAAATATGTTTAAAAACATTTGTCATGTTTTGTATTAAACCGCGGATGTAAAAAGTGTGCAAATGCACCGAGAAACAGGTGACCATATTTATGGGATTTTTACTGTTTCATCGGAAGTAGCGACGCGTGGTGTCGTCAAAATGTGTTTTCATCAAAGCACTTCCATTTGTACGATAATATGTTTTTGTGTCATGTGTACAATTCCATGGAAAGGAAGAGGAAAATGAGATTTGATTAAAATATTACAAAATTCAATACAATATTTTTTAATTTGTCACATTATTTTATTTAAATTTGTACCGAATAATTAATAACACTGCACAATAAAGAATTGGCGACGTCAGATAAATACTATGCATTGAAACGCACAATTCCTTTACCATATAGATGCGTAGCGTAGGCCACTCGGGTTTTTTTTACTGTTTTCACACGATCACTCCACGGATAAATAAAATAGTCTTAACCCACCTTACTCGCGCACCGGCTTTGTTACACATGACGTTTATACGATATCTTTTTCTGAGATAACTACAGTAGGTACGATTTTTTTGTATGACCTAAGGTTTTCTAGTAGGTATCAATCGTAGATAGGTATATATACGAAAATTCACCCACACTTGTCAATATCAATGATTTAAAAATAGTAAAATTCGATAAAAAAGTTTGTTAAAAAAACAATATAATGACCGTCTACCACGTCTTCGTGAGTTAATTGTTATAGAAGATCGGTGCCTGCAGCTGAGTAGCGCAATGCCCCGCAAGTCTGTGGAATACGGGTGTATGGCTTGATAAAATTCACATATAACAAAGCACAATTTATGTGCAGCAGCAATTTAGTCGTCAATTTATCTTTAAAAAAAACACCTGCTTTAATTTTTTACTTATATATTTTCGAATGCATTATTAATATGATCAATGCAGGAAGGTACTTCTAAACACAAGAAAGAATAAAAAGACAATTAAATTTTTACATATTTTCCGTCCGACAAAAAATATTTCGGAGGTGCATGATAGTGAACATTTTTTACCACCACTAAAATGTCTCCCATGGTGTGCACAGTCGCGTAGCAATTCTTACTGTTATGCGTAGAACATTTCCAAACCACTTTACCTTTGGCTTGTTTTGATTTCATACAGAATGTATAGCCGTCTACCATTAAAAGACTTTTATCACCACGCGTATTGATGTATTTAACTAGAAAAATACAAAACTTTGACTTAGTAGAGATAAAAACAGTATACAATTATATTAACGTGATCATGGGAGGGCATACTAGATAATTTATTATCTATGGAACACAGAACGTGTTGTGTAATTTGCATAAACACTGGCTGTGGCGTGCCGACTAAGTACTTTTTCATGGGGAAAGAATGAAAAAAAAGTTTCTAAAAGATAAAGTTTAAAAATAACTTAAAATAATTAATTGAAGTAGTAGGTACCTACTTTGATTTAATAAACAAAAACCGATTGCCAATAGTAGCTTGATTTGGAAGAGCGCTAATGAGCAGGTATTAAAAGGCCAATAGTTAAAAATTGTCGTAATTAGTATGTCAACTCGTAACATAGTGGATAATACACGGACGGGGCGTAACCCAAGAGATGCAGGTTCGATTCCTACCGGGTGTCTTACTTTTATCAAAACGATTTTTTCTATTTGTTATAATATATTTTCTCAGTGTTTTTCAAAATTATGTATGTTTAAAAATTACAATTGAGTTCTTGAGATTCTATCTTCCGCCGTGTTTTAGCCGAAAGTATATCTTTTATTCTTTGAATATTTATGTTCATTGTTTTCAAAAAAATCAAAGGGATCGTGCGAGTATTTTGACTATGCTTCTTTCATAATAATAATATAATATCCCTTATCACAAAATTGTTTTCCATTTTTAGCGATAATGTTTGAGGCAAAATAAAAACCAACTGTTATATTTGAATGGCTGCCGATTAATGTCAATAGGTTTCTTGATTGAATACTTTGTTTTTAATTGCCCGATCAATAAATACTTTTTGTTTGTCCTTGCTTTTCTCAAAGAGTGATGAGAGTATGGAAATATTATACATAAAAGAATTGAATTTGTAAGTCGTTCACGTGCCAGCTAAATTTCCGTACGTACCATAGCGCCAACCCTGATCTATAGTATAAAAGTGATATTAATTAAAAATCAAAAGATAAGGTAATTTCCTTAATTCGTACACTTAATGTTGTGACATGGGCGGGTCACATGGTACCTATACCTTTGTTCCTGCTCAAAAAAATCTAAATATTATACAAAAGGTGTGTAATATAAGCTGTTAAATTTCAGTTGAATATCACTTTTAATATCTACCTGATATCCCACACTTAATAATGAAATATTTTTGTTGAGAGAAAATATTGTTAAAACTTTAAACAAAGTATGCAAAAGTTAAAAAATATGTAAGTAGGTACCTATTACAACTTACACCTGCGTGTCATACATTGTGAAAATGTTTTCATTCTATATAATATAGGTACATTCCTTAAAGAAACTAAGAAAAAAGAATAATACAAATAAAATAAGAGAGAGACCATTTATTAATAAAGTTAGCATTCACTTCATGGCCTTAGGTTTTACAATAATATGTAGTTTAGTAATTAAAAATGATGATACTGTCACATCATTATACAGACAAACATAATATTCTGTAATAAATATTATTAATCCATATTTTTATATATTGCCACATGTATTCACCGCATATAAAAACTATTTAAATTCTAATGGGTTTAAGTTGTCTACTATTCCATTTGAATCCTTGAGTTCACTTTGCAACCCAGGTTTCGCCTTACGGTAACTTCAGGCACTATGCGCTCTCACCAATGACAAATGCTCACTGACAACGAATAAGTACAGTTATGTATATAAGCAATAATTATACATCGACAGAAACGGAATAGTACAAAACCTAAATCCATTATAATTTCAATTAAAAGGACCCTCGGTCGGTAGTGTTAATATTAAAAACTATTTAATACGACAGGTGTTTTGTCTAGTTTCAACCAAAAAGTTTAATAAGATAGAAATGAGAGAGCCAATTGCCAGTCTAGACTTTGATGGGATTTTTTATCTATGACATAATAATGGGAAAGCCCTGAATATTTTCGACTATTCTGTTTACGTGACAAATTTTTGAAACTATTGACAATAACAAGGTCTTACAAATAAATTTTTAAAAAATCTGACATGTGGATAACATTCAAATTCGTATATAAGTTCCGTCCGACAAAACATGATATCTCGGAGGTGGATGGTTATGAATATTTTTTAATGCAACCAGATCATCTTTCAGTGTTTGTGCGCTGGCGTAACATTTCTTGTTATTGTGTGAAGAACAAACCCAACGCCTTCTGCCATCGCTAACCGTTTTTTTAATGCAGAATGTGTAGGCATCGACCATTAAAAGACTTTTGCGGCCTCTCGTCTTGATGTATTTAACTATAGCATAAAAAGAAAACATTAATGTAGTTAAAAAAATCTTCAATAATATCACCAGGTTCACGGTTGTTATGTATTCAGACAAAAAACAATCATTAACGCGTGAGAAATGTCCAATTTCATATTAATAAAAAAATAGTTAACTGAGCATGAACTGTCTTACCAGAAAGAGATGGGCGTAAAGCATTAAGATCATTAAATACGCGTAGTTCGTAATGTATTGCGAATTAATAATGTTACAATTTCATAAGATTAAAATACGATATTAATTTTAGATACTTTTGTATCAAAATATATGATAATAACACAGTAACTATTATGAGATATTTGATATCATCATCATCAGCCTGAATCTATCCACTGCTGGATGAAGGACTCTTCAAGCTGCTTCCACTTCTCTCGGTCCTGTGCACTGCGTTGCCACGTACTTCAACAGAACTTTATCATTTCGCCTTAGCGACCTCTAGGTCTACCTTGCGGACGATTAGTACTTCTTGGATACCACTGGGTGACTAGATTTGTCCAACGATTGTCTCTTCTTCGAGCTATGTGTCTTACCAGAAAGAGATGGCCGTAAAGCATGAAGATCATTAAATACGCGTAGTTCGTAAAGTGTTGCAGATAGTATCTAATGTTACAATTTTATTAGCCTATGTATTCGAATAAGGGGGCCTTTGTATTATGTTTATAAACGCCCCAGAGCTAATTAGTGAACGCATAATTTCGCATGTTAAATTAGAACACAATACTGGCTGCGACAATAAAAACAAGTGTACCGGCGGCTTGAGAATGTAGCGGCCGACAGAAAAATGTACCGGGCGTTCATAAACATAATACAAAGGCCCCCTTTATTAATACGAGAGCGACACCGGTGACCCGTCTGAAATGGGCCTTAATGTTGTGACATGTGCGGGTCACAATGTACCTATACCTTTGTTCCTACTCAAAAAAATCTAAATATTATACAAGACGCGTGTAATATAAGCTGTAAAATTTCAGTTGAATATCACTTTTAATATCTACCTGATATCCCACCCTTAATAATGATATATTTTTGTTGAGAGAAAATATTGTTAAAACTTTAAGTCAAAAATATATAAGTAGGTACCTATTACAACTAACACCTGCGTGCCATACATTGTGAAACTGTTTTCATTCTATATAATATAGGTACATTCCTTAAAGAAACTAAGAAAAAAGAATAATACAAATAAAATAAGAGAGATCATTTTTATTAATAAAGTAAGCATTCACTTCATGGACTTAGGTTTTACAATAATGTATAGTTTAGTAATTAAAAATGATGATACTGTCACATCATTATACAGACAAACAAAATATTCGATAATAAATATTATTAATCAATATTTGAATATATTGCCACATGTATTCATCGCATATAAAAACTATTTAAATTCTAATGGATTTAAGTTGTGTACTGTTACTGTTCCATTAGAGTCGTACTTTGCAACCCAGGTTTCGCCTTACGGTAACTTCAGGCAATATGCGCTCTCACCAATGACAAATGCTCACTGACAACGAATAGGTACAGTTATGTATATAAGCAATAATTATATATCGAAAGCAATACCGACAGAAACGGAATAGTACAAAACTTAAATCCATTATAATTTCAATTAAAAGGACCCTCGGTCGGTAGTATTAATATTAAAAACTATTTAATACGACGGGTGTTTTGTCTAGTTTCAACCAAAGAGATTAATAAGATAGAAATAAGAGAGCCAATTGCCAGTCTAGACTTTGATGGGATTTTTTATCTATGACATAATAATGGGAAAGCCCTGAATATTTTAGACTATTCTGTTTACGTGACAAATTTTTGAAACTATTGACAATAACAAAGTCTTACAAATAAATTTAAAAAAATCTGAGATGTGGATAACATTCAAATTCGTATATAAGTTCCGTCAGACGAAACATGATATCTCGGAGGTGGATGGTTATGAATATTTTTTAACGACACCAGATCTTCTTCCAGTGTGTGTGCGCTGGCGGAACATTTCTTGCTATTGTGTGTAGAACAAACCCAACGGCATCTGCCATCGCTACCCGTTTTTTGAATGCAGAATGTGTAGGCATCGACCATTAAAAGACTTTTGCGGCCTGCCGTCTTGATGTATTTAACTATAATATAAAAAGAAAACGTCGTTGTAGTTTAAAAAAATCTTCAATAATATCACCAGGTTCACGGTTGTTATGTATTCAGACAAACAACAGGGAAACAATCATTAACGCATGAATGTGAGAAATGTCCAATGAGCATGAAATGTCTTATTAGAAAGAGATGGACATAACGCATTAAGATCAAAAAATACACGTAGTTCGTAAAGTGTTGCAGATAGTACCGTTACAATTTTATTAGATTAAAAAAGAACATTAATTTCATATAAATTTGTATCAAAATGTATGATAATAACGTAGAGATATTTGATAGGTACGAATTGATACTTACGAGAACATACCAGAATTTTATATATACTTATATATATATATTTATAACTTTCTTACATTACCTATTTAGTTATTTACTTCAGTCGTTCCCTTGTATTCCGGTCGTTTTTCATTAATACAATAATTTGATCTCAATACTATACGGCCAATTATTTACGATACCTACAACATCTCTCGGTGAATTGTGAAACGGCTATATTCTCAAAAATCATACCTAATTTTATGATATTCCGAATATTTTACTTAAGGCTATACCTCAGTTGAGGCACGGTCTAAAAAGATCGTGGCTAGGCGATGCGCGGATTGCGGGTCGCGGGTGCAAATAACGCATGTCAAACGAAATATAATTTGTCATATAAATCCAACATGTGTCCATTTAATGTTCTGTTTATTGTTCTATCAGTAACAATAATAATATATTCATTGGCATGTTTTCTTTTTCAAGTAAATGGGTAACGTTTTTAGTCATCTTTACACGATTTAAGAATTAATACGCCCGTCGCCATCACGAAACAAATTGACGTTTTTCCAGCTCGACGTTCTATCTCCGAATGGCAGCGAGTCCAAAATTTCGTCGCGCCTATAGTTGAAAATTATTTGCCGTTTCACTGATGTATCACCTTAATATTGTGAGTAATAACATTTTAAAGCGCATACTGAATGTGGTAATAGTAATGTCCCTACACTCAATACTACGGGTTTTTATAAATACTCCCAAATTATTGTCAACATTAATTTGTAAACCTACTTGCTCCTTTAGTTAGTAATAAGATTTTTACGATATTTGATTTTATTGTATTAATAAATTATATAAACGAAAATTAATTACTGTATTCATTGTCAGTGCCTGAATATACCTAATAGCGAAACACGGGTCGCAAAAGACGTCTCAAATGGGATAGTACAAAATTTAAATCAATTACAATTTAAATACATAATATACATATAACCGTGAATCTGAACAGATTTAACACGCAATTGTAGTGATTCAAATGGAATCTGTGTTCGTTGAGATCAAACTGGTCATGGAGTTAAAAATTTTGTTGTAGAAAAATATTGAATTATTTGTTACTTATAAGACCATTGAAGTAATAAAATAGAAAAAAAAACATATTGAATATTATGTTCCGACATAATAAATTGGTTGGGCCAATTATGACGGCCCTAATACAATATAAATGCCAAATCCTTGCCAAGCTAATCCTACTGTTAACAGTCAGTCATTCTTCAATCGTGTGCTTGTAAAATATTACGACGTCATTACGTCCACTGGTTTTGACCGTCAATTGCCGCGCACAGGGTAACTCAATAATCAATTGCAACAGTGACAGTGCTAGTTAGTGAGAACCAGACCACGGAGCCAGCCTTATCATTATTAAAGGTCAGTGCCTGGCATCCTCGGTATGTATAACCCTCCCCCCTCTCCCCCACCACGCCTCTAGCATCCGAATCATTCCGTCATATTACAGACCAGATTAAACATTTAAGCGCAGCCATAAATATAGTATATGAATAATAATAACACAACTCAAATTAAACATAAAAAATTGGTACCTACTTATCCCGTATAAAGTGAGTGGATATGTGTAGTTTTACATATTTTTTCTTGTGAATACCAGGCAATAACTATTTTATATAAAAATATCATTGCCCACTAAGTAAACTCCGAATCTTTTGAAATATTAAAATTTATTCAATCAGAAAGCATACATTTTTTTATGTAGAAGTGGGGCATACTACGGGGGCACATTAACATCGTGTCCGGAAATTTGTACGTATCTATGCAGTTCGCCGTATCACACTTCACCGTGAAATGTTGTATATGGTCGTATATTAAAGACCAACCAACCTCTTTGGGTCGTATAGTACTGTGACAAAATGCATGTCTAAATAAAACACGGTTCTTGCTGGTTTACGGGAAGCCAGCGGCAAAACAGATTTTGAAAATAGCCGATATACTGGATTATTTGTTAGCTTCTTCTTCTTCTGATTTCACTCTGTCACGACCCAGTATTGGGACATAGGACATGTGTTAGGTTAGATTTGGTAAGGTTAGGTTTTCATTCTTGAATTCATGAATTTGCCAAAATCGATTATGAAAATTGGCGCGGATTAAATTAGAAATACAAAATACGAACAACTCGTAGTTTTTCATCTCGGTACTATAGCATACGGCCATCTCTTTCCGATAAGAAAGCTCACCTTTCACATTAAGATGCGGTTTTGACCGTACGGCGAAAACTCGAACGGCGATATTCTTTTAGTGGCGTGAACAAGAGCATGGCCCTTTTCACATTACACGGCGACGGTTAAAAACCGAAACTGCGCCGTATAGCAGCCGTCCGTTTCCATTGTATTCACAGCGCCCGGACGGCCACCGATGACTCAGTGGTGTACGTGACCTAATGCACTCTATTAGACAGTTTACAATCGTACGGTCAGCACAACGATCAACTACAAACTGAGCTTGTAATGGAAAAAAAAACCGTGCATAAACCGTATAGTGTGAAAAGAGCGTGACTGTGCTACGGTGAAATGTAATACGTACAATTTCCATGTAACCATAAAAGAGAACAATAAACACGAGATGTGGACAAAAGTTTCAAATCCTTATGTAAGTTCCATCAGAGACAAGATATCTCGGAGGCGGGTGGTTATGAATATTTTTTAACGACACCAGTTCTTCTCCCAGAGTGTGCGCACTTGCGCGACATTTCTTGCTATTGTGTGTAGAGCAGATCCAACGGAATCCACCGTTTCCAGACTTTATATGAAAGCAGAATGTGAACTCATCGATCATTAGTAGAGTTTTGCGGCCTTTCGTCTTGATGTATTTGGCTATAATATAAAAATAAATCAATCTTTTAGTTTAAAAAAATATTCGTGACAAGATTTCGAAAAAATATTGACAATAATTTATTTTTTAAAACGGCGGGAGGAGTCGGGATTAACAAAATCCAGCAAATAGGTACTTCTGCTTCTTATAGCTTCACGCCTCCCACAATGAACACCTGACTTTACGCAGCAGTTACGGGTGTTCACCAACGAGTTATTGCAACCCGTTGCTGGTTATGATAGATGGTTATCGAATACATAATGGTCATAATTGCATAAGTGACTTAAACCCCCACCCCTCCAGCCGCCGCCCTTGTATACTGAAGCTTATGTAGGTACATAGGTAATCCACGGCAACAGTTTAAAGAGCGGCATTTCGACTTTATAGAATACAACGTTGACTTCACTCGCTGAAAGCCGACTCCACCATGCCCATGTGGATTCCAACCACTGGAAAGATTACCAACGTCAGCAGCCTTGGCACCTACTCGCGCTACTTCTCAACGCTCAATATAGTTATTCAATATGACTGCATAAAGATTTTGACTAATTTAAAGATGTTTGCAATCCAGCTCCCACCGAGGGAAATTGGCTGAAAATTTAAAAACGCTTGAAGAAAAATGCGGACAGCTTGGTTATAATAATTATTAATGACAAACATATGGATAATCAAGCCTGGGCATAGCACGACACAGCGAATATAACTATAAGCATACTATATGACAGCATATTATATGAAGCATGATGACATCGGATCATATATATTAAAAAAGGCAGTATGCAAGCGTAATATAATAATATGTATTTAAAAATATTTTGCGGGTACCTATATAGCAGTGGCGTGCGGTCCAAATATACTAGGATGTAGCGCATGCCTTAATTGTTTCGATATATTCATATGATAACATACCTAGGTATCCATAAAGCCAATAAATAAATTAAATCACACACGAGCTGCCCAGTAAGTACTGGCTCCGTATGATAGGAAATATGCAGTGGTGTGAAACTTGGTATTTAGTAGTATCTTTTTCATACTTTCCCAAAAGTACCCTATTATTTTAGGAGTGTTATTAACGTTTAATTTTAATAAGAATTGATGACAACAAGGTTACATTAATTTACTTTTAAAATCGACCATTTAGTTATTTAGTAGAAATACTCTTAAATAGTAATGATTCATAAAGAGCGCCGATTTTTCGGCAAAATGAAGCCGTGTTTCTTGCGTCTAACGCACAGTGTCAATTATATAATAGTTATCAATTTAACTATTAAACGTTATACCATCGTGTATATAACTTATACAGATATACACTATATAACTTTATATTTAACTCAAAAACAATAAATTTCAGCAACACGAGCTCGCAGTTTGAAATAATGAATCCAGTCAAATCCATATTTACCGGCTACGCTTTCAAAAAATAGTTAATTCAGCCGTAAAAAATATATTTTACTCTAACGCATAGAGCGGAGATATAAGCGTGCCGAATGCTTTCTCACTCGCACGTATGGTTCATTTTTGTTCAGGCCTTATAAAAATACGTATTTGAAAATTGGAGTATCTTGTAGAGAATAGTGTGAATTCAAAATAGGTATATATTTTTGATGCATACCCGACCTCAAAGGACCCAATCGCAACTGCTATATACAATGATGATAATAATATAGTATCTATAAATACAAATGCAACTTACGTAAAGAAAAAAGACAGTTCGTTTTTATATGTATATATATTTCATAGATAATTAATTATTTATAATGAAGACACAGAAAAAAAATATGGAAAAATTGTTTCGAAAGACACTGCTTTACAGATGGAACAATGTTACTGATGATGTACTACTCATACAGACTTATTTATGCATAGGGATTTTTTGAACGTACCAATAAGTCACAAAGAAAATTAACTTAAATCGAAACGTAGGGATCTAATGCAATGAAATAACACTATGATATACAGAAAAGTGGCTTGGGGAAGGGTCCATTTTGTGTATATCCATAATATTTTTTTATTGATTTTTAAAGCAGCGGTAGGGGGGGGGGTGAAAAATTTACAGATGTCACTGATTTTAACATTTACTCCGCCTACTACTTATAGCTTCTCGTCGTTTCTACCGCGGAATAGGTACCGCATTTTCCAGATACATTCTTCATCCATGGGCACTCCGCGAATTGATGCTAGGGATAAACACCTGACCTGCCAGTATATCAAAGTGTGTTCACTTACGAGTTATTTCGAGCTGTCTCATTCGCAAGTTGTCACGGAATGCGCGTGGCATAAGGGACATAATTATTATAATTGTTAGTGTCCGTTTGAGTCGTCCGCGCTCTCTTGTATTTTAGATATGACGACGGAATATTAAAGCAAACATTGAAGTTGCACCAATTTATGAGTGCCACTGGTCTTCTAGCGGTCACAGGTCTTGTGTATCGTAGATTGCCGAGATTAGTGGGGTCAATCCATTCATAGGCTGTTTGATAGCCAAATCATCCGGGTCACTATCCTCAGTCATGAGGTCTTGACAAAAAATATGAAGAATATTCCATCTACATAAATAATTTATATTTTTTCAGTTGGGGGGAGGGTCAGAGCCACAGAACAGATAATATTTTTTTCTGAGTTCCCTGGTCAGAGCCCTAAACCCCCGTCTTCCTCTTGTGTGCGCTTCTGAATAATAATAAACCCTTTTTGTACCATGAGATTTCAGATTCTCGGAATTTTCATTACAAACGACATATAGGTAATGTGATCTTTTATTTAAATCTGAGATTTCAATTTAACTTTGAATCGACTGACATTATAATGATAATTTGCAGTTCGGTCTCAAACCACCAATAGTCTTTTTAACACACAACTTTAGAGACAACGGAAGATGTTCTGCTAGTACCGACAGATAGGTACTAAAGATACGTTATAATAAAGAAATTGGGTTAAATCTTAAAGTAGATTCCCTTAGCTGATACGTGGTATTTTGGTGGCGGATGGTAGTGATCATTTTTTACAGAAGATAAACTATTATCCTGTCTCGTGTAAGCCACGGCATGACATTTCTTCGTGCGATGTGTGGAGCAATACCATCGGATTCGGCCATCCGACGTTATGTAGTGGACACAGAACGTATAACCATCGATCATTAGGAGTTGTTTCCCATCATGTTTTGAATTGATGAATTTGACTAGAAAAAGTAAAACATGTTGTATTTAAATAGTTTTTCTGCAGTCGTCATAAGATTGGCATGTTATTATTGTTAATAATTGCAATGTGTTTTCAAAAATGTATGTTTATTCGCCAAATCGTCAGGGTACAGTGATACAACTGTGTTACAAATACTCGAGTTGGTGAGCCGACATGTCAGACCACGGTGATGGATATGAACACAGGTAGGTATTTTAGTGGTTGGGGGATGTGTTCCGGATGGAGCACGGAAGTGCGAAACTAGGCATAAATTCCGCCGCCATGCATGGACGTATCGATGGACCGAGGGAAATGACACGATGTTGTGGTTTTCCTATGCTCCAATGCAGAAGAGTGATGGAGTCAAAGTTGTAAGTATATAAGAGTAAAAGGAAAATGCAGAAATTTGAAAGTGATTCAAGTCACACTCTGTCCAACGTTTTCAAATGATTGTTTCTAATAGGTTTCTTTTTCTTTCAAAATTGTATATAAGTACATATTATACAATATGTATTAAAGGTTAAGGGGGAGGCTTCTAGCTACCAGAGGCACCTATCGGAAAAATACGAAGCTTGCAATTTGAGACATTTTTTTGATAATTTACAATTTCAACTGTATTAATTAACAAATATGTATCAGAAAACATTAAAAAGAAAAATATTTTTTATTTTAAGTCAAAGATAAACTTACAATTGAAAAAAAATGTGAATTTGTTACATATTTACGTACACAGTTACGTTATTATTAGATTATATTTTATGCTCATATTTATTATTAAATTTTAGTTTATTAAGTTTTCAATTTTTTCTCATACAGATTTTTGACTAATTCATACTTTTAATATTTTTTATACCTGTTGATTTAAAAAAACATCGATTTTCAGGTATAGTGCGAAAACATCTTCTTGGCTACGTGTTAAAACTGTGAACTAACATGCTCCGCCCATTTTTAACCGCACTTCCATAAACTAACAAGCTCTTCCCATTTAGTAAACAACAGCGCCTAGAAACGTAGCCAAGAAGATGGTTTCGCACAGTAAGTATATAATGTGTATAACTAAGTTAATGTATAAACTAAGTAAGTATATAATGTGTATAGCACACCCACGGTGGTCGCGCGGCTTAAGCGTTGGACTATAACGCCGTGGGTCGCAGGTTCGAATCCTAGGTCTGGCAAGTACACATATTGTTTTTCAATTTGTGTGTGAGTCAGGGTATGGACCTAATAGGTTGAGCAAGTGGCTGACATCTATTTCTCGTAAAAACAAAATCTGTTAACACAAACCTCTACTCTGTGGATACGTAGGATCGGACATGGTCGAAAAAAAAAAACTTGAACTCCTTTTCATTTATATCAAATTGAGCTTAAATATTGGGACCATACTAAATAAGATTTCATATATATTTCATATTTCCAGCATTGGATTGAGCGTGACTGAAATGCTAAAGATGTTATATTAAATGTTGTATTAAAAGGTAAATGCATACGGGAAGACTAATATATATTCAAAATCTTTTGAGTATATATATTAATATATTATAAATTTGTCGCAATTAGATAAGATGCCTATAGAATTGTGGTCAATGTGCGTGGGCGCGAATCCCAAGAGACGCAGGTTCGATTCTGCTGTGTCGTATTTTTTTCAAAAAAGATTTTTTCTATTGGTTATGGTTAGAGGTATATTGTCTCAGAAATGTTTTCAAATTATGTATGTTCAAAAATACTTATGTTAAAGCAACCTCCACTGTGGAAGACCATCTGACCCTCTTAAGATCAAACACGCCGTATTTGTTTATTATAACTATAATATAAACCAAACAAATGTAGACTTTAAAGCAAACCCGGTGAAATATTTGAGCGTTATAAGAAATTTTAGGAATGAAAAAAGTGGTAAGTATATTTAACGTCATGTGCCAGATTTTTCTTTTTGCTGCAAGCTATTAAATTCAAAATGATTACCATATTAGTTTCACAGCATATAATGTTTGAAAAAAGTTTGGCTGTCGTATCTGTACATTCTATTATACATATAATATTACTATACTATACTATTGTGCCTCCGTTACATAGTTCATTTTATTTTAATTATCTTCTGTATTTAAAATTTTACTGATCAATTCTTTTTATTGTGTTTAAAATCTTTAGGCTGCGATTTTTATAATAATGTTGTGCCATTTTTTGTTTGGGCTAGGACACGCGGTGCTACAAATTGCCTGGCAGATGTGCATCGCATTGTCTATGCACATCTAATTAACTTAGTATCCGCGTCAATGCGGCTCGACCGCGGCATCTTGCAGCGCCCTGCATCTTTGTCCTCATTGTATGCGTGGACAAGCATCGTTGTTCCTGATGTCAATAAAAAATAAACACAATATTTAATTAGCCATAGTACTTTTTATTCAATAATTACATATTTGTATATAATTCAAGACACAAGAAAACACGTAATAACAGTCAACTCCCAAAGCATAAACAATAAAAAAATCATGGATTTATTCATTTAGTATAAATCTTATAATTTATAATTAATTGTTTTCTTTCTTGGCTTAGTACAGTTCTACATGCATTAAAAATAATATCATTGAACAATAAACTAACAGGAGACAGCAATTGGACTCTAATGTTGACAAAGCAAAAGTTAAATAAAAATACTGTTATACCTTTCTATCGGCCCATTCCATATAGGGACTTGGGTCCATATGCAGAATGGTCGTCGTTAAATTGACTTAACATAAATGCATCGCCACCAAATAGTGGCAGACAAGAAGTCACGCATATCGTACTTAGAACTAAGACTGAGATGATTAAGAAGAAGACTAAGATTAGTCTTAGAAATAAAATGAGGCTGAATTTCTGAAATTCAAAGACATTACAAAATGCAACACTATAGTTGCCCTATTTAAATGCACGATGCACCTGGTAATTCTGACAGCATATTTTGATGACTTCACAGACTAAAATAAATGGCCAGACACCTGGCCCATAAGTCTTGTTTTCATTGGTAGACTTAGCGGGTACACTAGCGCACTAGCATGTTTACTATCCAAACTGCTCTACTCTACGAAATGTTAATATGAATTATATTAAACTTTACAGGTGAATTTCTAAGTCGATAACTATTTCGGTTGTAATATTAATCAGCATTATCAAGACCAATGAGTTGGTGGAATACACGTTTACATGCATATTAAAGTCGAGTCAAGTCATCCAAAGTCTAATGATTTAGCTTTCTCACTCGGTCAAGTATAATTTTCATCACTCGTGTCGCTTATTTTTAAAACGCGCGATAGTAAAATAAAGCGTGAAATCGAAAGGGGGAAGGCGAGTTGCAGAATTAATAATCCACCGTAAAATCTTATTCTAGGTATTCTATCACGATTTAGTACCCTACTCACTACTGTATCAATTACGTTTTCACTGGTTGAGTTTTAAGGATGGTTAGAAGGTACTTGCTAAAGTAAACTACCGCTATCTCTACAAATGAAAACAAGGATTTAGCAGATTTAGCTTAAGTAATAAAGACCCGGTCTAGCTTTCAATAATATAAGTTCGGTGCTCTGGAAGTGGATAGCTGATTATATTCTTATGTGGATCCCGTCAGCTGTCACGTGATACCGAGGAGGTGGATGAGTGTGCTTGTTTTTAAACGATATCAGGTTTTCATCACGACTGTAAGCTACGGCGCGACACTTCCTGTCGTGGTGTGTCGAGCAAAACCATCGTATTCTTCCATCCGGCCTTTTCAAATGGACGCAGAATGTATAGCTGTCGATCATCAAGAGACGTTTCGCTCCTTTTTGCGTCGTGATATATTTCACTTAAAAAAAATAAGACCAGTATTAAAAATTCATATTCTTCTTCAGGTTTTCAAATTGTGAGATGTCCACTGTAGGTCAGATCATGGCTATTAAAAAAATATTAAATAAAATAGAAAAATACTTGGCTTCACTAGTCAATATATCAGGGCACCTAGTACATAATAATATGTAAAGCAGGATAACATATATGGCGACTTTGCACTAGACGTACGACGTTCATGTACAACTGATTAAAACTGCAAGAGTTAAAGCCTACCAGTTGATCAGTCATTGTTCATAACCAATTTTATTCTGCCGGCCAGTAAGTGTCTTCACTATTTAGCACTATGGTCGGCAGAAGAACCCCGTAGAGTGAAAGGGGTAATTGCAATTTGAATTGTCGCCGTGAAGAGGATCGGAGTTTTTTTGATGTCCTTTAGTTTTGACCCGTACCGTAGAAGAAGACGGATGTGCCTTAGTTTGAGGTCCCCCGGCCTTCGGAAGCTGAGAGCCATCGAGCCAGACCTATTAATTTTTATTCAATTTATTTTTTTAATGGTCCACCGAACTCTCGTAGAAGCTTTATGTTACTTTCTGCTTCGTTATAATTTGATACATTTACTATGCTCACCGTTCGTACCTCGTGTTAACTTGTATCTAAATTCGTTCGTTCGGAGTCTCTTTGATAGTGGTTTATGTATACACTATTATGTCTGAAAATACTTGATCGTCTTAACTAATCGTGTTTTGATTTCTTTGATTGCTCACATGTTTATATTTCTCTGTCCTTCAGACTGAGTGGCACCCTGATTGATTTAATCCTTACTTTTTCATTGATCTTTCTCTTGTTTCGATTACCACCAGCCACCAGTAGTGCGATAATCAATTTTAGTAACTTCGTTGGTACGTAAATTTCATATTTTAACTAGACGATGCCAGTCCCGCATAACCTTAATTGTGATGACGGATGTTGTATTGAAACGAATAATTCCACACCCTATTAAATCCACGCTCCTTTCATCCTTCTATCCATCCACATCTCTCCTAAACATAACATCATGCACCATCTTCTACTCAAACACGTCATGACTGACTCATGACGTAATTGCCGAAAAGCTACGTTTCTATAGTCAGAGTCTGTCTGTGAAACAGTCACCAGTTTGTATGCGAATGTAACACACAGTTTCATAATGTCATACTCATAAGCAACTTTTCGTGATTCATGACTTGAGTGTTTCTTTGGGACATTTCATGATGTATGAAGATTAAAAAACAGACGGGTTAAAATGCTATTTCTACGTTCATATTCACAACTGACTCAAATAACAAATGACTCAAATGAACTAACCCGTTAGAACAGATTAAACGAAAGTATCTGAGTCACCATTGAGTGACATTGATTGATTGGAGTACTCCATTAAACTTGAATGATATATCTACAAATTAGTAATGTGGTATCAATAGGCTTACCATACATCCGGACGAATTGATACTTCCGTTCAGACTTATAAAGATAATTTATTTTATCACACTTTTCCTTGGGTATCATTAATATGAACTGATACTTATCGTAATAAATTCATAAATCCCTAATCAAAAAGCCTGTAATCGACAGAGTAAGGAAGAAACGTAGATATTATATCTAAATCGCTGGAAATAATATATTATGTAACTTTTAAACGAAATAATCGTGGAATGCTAGACCGGGATGTATGACATCAAAACAAAGAATTCCACGAATTTTGAAATAATGGGAAATGTGTAGTTACTTCTATTGGTTCCATGCCAAAACAGAACAGCCAGGAGAAAAATAAAACATTAATTTTTGTGGAATCTATTTATTAATTAAATAATTATATAATATAACTTATGTTTATAAACGAAATACATATATGTATATAAATATTTAATATTTTAAAATTTATCAATTTTTCAGTGAACCCGAAAACCGTTATTTTGAAAATAATGCATTTTTTATATACCTCTATGGGTCCGACTATGATTCATTCAAATTGCATCTCATATACCCACTCTGGGGTGTTACTACTAGGGATTGCAATACTGGTATTTCAAAACAGGTAGGTATTCAATTATTTATCGATACCGAAATACCGGTTTCAAAAATCCAAAATACCGGTATTCTCGGTATTAAGAAAGCATACAAGTTTATGTTTTTAGAGAAAGAATTTAATGTTATTTTTTCATTACTTACAAAAATATTGTATACGATTAGTGCTGCCTATGCTGTTCAACTTAGCCATCGAATCCGCTATCAGAAAGTCTCAAGTGAATAGGAGCAGCACTATATTAAGCAGACCGAGCCAACTGGTTGGCTACGCAGACGACATGATGGGCAGATCCATACAGATTGTGAAGAAAGAATTTGACCACCTCCAAAGAGCCGTACTAGAGATTGGCTTAAGAGTAAATGAAAACAAAACTAAAGTCATGGTACAAAGCCGACAAAATCAGAGTAGGCTGGGCCAAAGTTCCAGTTTGAGGTTGTCAACCGGTTCACATACCTGGGTTCCAATATTACAAAAGAGAACGAGGAACTGGAAGAAATAAAAGCCCGTATAAACGCTGCAAATAAATCGTACTTCTCATTGCTGCCCATATTCAAATCCAGAAATGTCCACAGTAAAACTAAGACCCGATTCTATAAAACCGCCATACGCACAGTCGTTGCATACGGGTGCGAGTCATGGACGCTAAATGTGAAAGCAGCTGAAATGGTAGATTGCGTTGAGAGAAAGATCCTGAGGCGGATATACGGACCCATGAATGATGGTGGGGAGTGGAGAATTAGGTACAACACGGAACTATACCGCTTATACCAAGATTCAAAACTCTCCACCTTCATAAAACTCCAGAGGCTAAACTGGGCAGGCCATGTCCAGCGCATGCCTGAGTCACGGATACCGAAGAAGATCCTCGAAGGAAACCCAGGGGGGGAAAGGCCAGTGGGAAAGCCACGCACATGATGGGGTGACAACATTACAAAAGATGCCAACCAGCTGCTAAAAATCATGAACTGGAAAAGACGTGCGGAGTACCGTTCCGGCTGGAAGACGGCGGTGGAGGACGCCAGGGCTCGACTTGAGCTGTAGCGCCATCGAAGAAGAAGAAGAAGTGCTGCTTAAAAACGAAGATATATTGACTAAAACCAACAAAACTGAAATAATAATATAACAAAATTCCTCAAATATACCTACTTAAATACATATATAAAAGTCGCGATGCATCAATATATTTCGAAAAAGAAAACATTCGTGGCAAATATTTCTAAGTATTTATAACTATTGATCCAACGTTGATAAAACATCAAATAAACCTTTCATTTGAGAGAAATTTTCATGTACCTGGACTTATATTATTTGTAAAAATTCTAGCAGTTCTAAAATATTATGATCTAAGTAGACATATTTATAAAGGTCAACATAATAAATGTAGGTATGTACTTTAGGTTGCTATAAAATAGATTTTAATTGCTATACTTATTAATTGACACTTATTTTTCTCTATGTTTTGAAGAATACCGGTATTTAATATGAAATATTGAAATACCGCTATTTTTTTTTTAATTATTAATAACCATGTCCTTGCTTTTTCGTACAAGGTGGTTGTTAGTAATTTTGAACAATCACAAACACCCAGGCTTTGATAAAAACACATAAATATTGTGACTGGGAATCGAACTTAGAAATGTCGGGAGGAAGACAAGCGCCTTAGGCACTGCACCACGAGAGCCGCCTGAAATACCGGTATTGAAATATTTATTCGGTATTGCAATCACTAGTTACTACTATCACTAAGTTAGCGCGGCCGGCTTTGTAATTAAATTGAGGTAATCAGTTACTAACGCGATTTATATGGGGTGCAAGGCGGTTCATGTTAGGAAAATTCAAATTAGATACGTTTTTATGAATATAATAGAAATATATAAGTACACATACTTAATATGATCATCAAATTGTAGAGTAAAATTATATAAATCAGTTATATGTTTGGATATTTTTATATGGGATGAAAACTGATTCTCTAACCCATTTTTCAGTTATATGCCACTTGAACTCGTCTAATCTTCTGTCCCTCAAATTTTTATGTATGTCCCATCAGTTGAAATAAAATACTTCGTTGGCGGATGAGTGTGATTGTTGTCCAATGCTATCAGTCGGTCTTCGTGTGCGAGAGCGTTGGCTTTGCTCTTCTTTGTTAGACGGTTTGAACAGCGCCATCTGATTCTATCACCAGAGATTTTTTTATGGGCGCAGAATGTGTAATCATCCACCATCAACAGAAATGGCCCATCATTTTTTTTCCTGATGTATTTAACTTGAAAATAAAACCAAATAATAATTACACAGTGTTACACTAATTAACATCAGGATATGTATTTTATAGCACTCATGAGCTACCCTAGTAGTACAATAAGTAATTAGGCCCAAACTGGGCCGATCCAGTCCAATTGGACGTTGCTAACTAGGAAGCATCGATCTCTAAAAATCATAAAGAATAAAACATAAAGAAACGGGTTTAATGTATGTGATTGTAGTAAGAATTACTAAAATCAATGCCAATAAACCCAAATATTATATGCGGACGAAATTGACATCGTAGACCGAAACGAAAATGCTGTCAAACAAGTATTTGTGAACCAAGGTCAAGGGGAAAACGACAACACACTAAGTGCAAGAACGTAGTGGTCGTGCGGAGGCGGCGCGGCGGCGTCTTGCGAAACTCAAACGTATAACCGTGTGTAAAATGTTCGTAGACAGTGTCTTTTTTGGGACATAATACACACGTTTATACATTTGAGTTTCGCAAGACGCCGCCGCGCCGCGCCCGCCAAATTACTACGGCCGAGCACTAAGGTACACTATTAACGTGGAGATAACTAAATAATACATAGTTGTATCGGGAGGGCCGGCCAGACTTTCTGATACTTTTAGCTTTTAGGTGTACACAACGGCGCTTTTGAGAGAGCCAATAATTTCATGTATCTAACGTCCTTCACTAGAAGGTGACTAGACTAACACTGAGAATAGCCTATAAAACGAATTTATTAGCTGGGCCACAAAAATAGCACTTCGGTCAAATGAAGGCGACGTGTTCCAAGGCAGGCGGCATTTTTTTTTTACAAAACACTAATAAGATCAGTTGTCATGTATGGCTCGGAAACCTAGTGCACGATCAAACACGTGGAAAGAATATTGGGCTCATTTAAGCGAACCAAGAAGCGTGGTATCTAGGGACACATAAATGACACACGGGCACACAATTGGCGTTGAGGTGGAGATACAATTACGAGATGTAGATAAAAAAAATACAATCTAAATCCTAGTCGGCCTCGTAGAAGATAGAGGGATAGTGTCGAATCGGATTTAAAAACATTAGGTGTCGGAAACTAGATAGAAGTGGCTTTAGAGGCAGATGCCGGGGAGACCAAGACCCACATAGGGTTGTTGCGCCAAAAAGAAGAAGATTTAATTATAAACATTGTGCAGTGTAATCATAAAAGTACTGGAGATATCCAAACAAATTATTATTCAAGAATATTGATGTGCTTCTAATAGATATTCACGAGCTCTTGCTTTTTAAGGACCATGCCAGGTGTAGTAAACAACAGTATCTTTCGGCGAAGAAAGAATAATTTTAGTATGTCGTGTTCTATAATTTTATCACAATATCTAGTTATTTATATTTTAATTATAATTTATATTATTAAATATGTTAGGTTATTGTATTTCACGCCAGATGTGAACAGATAATTAATTAAAAAAACTAAATATGTTTATAAACATATTTATTAGGTAAATAAGATTTATTTACAATTATTACCCAAGTCTATAAAAAAATAATAACATGAAAAAAATAAATATTTAAATAAACTATTTTAATATAAACACTGCATTCTCTAAGTTATCGTGCCATCCCCTAGCGGAGGTCGGCAACCATCAGGGCGATTTTAAACAATACATAAGTATAAATAAATGTACTTATAATACATTGGTGGAATAATGTTAGATAATATGGAGTTTATGACTCGAAGGCTTTATACGTCATATTATATTTTTTGAAACTTTCACGGTGGTCAGTTATCCTAATAAATGCATGGGTTATTACCGCGTGTTCCTCTCGTTGCAGAGGCCATTGTCAAGTAATAATTATTGGAGTGTACTGTAAGGCATAAAGCCCACTAAAGCGGGCGAGCGGGGTGCTCGCGCACATTCAATGTGAATCATCGAAAATACAACGTAATCAAAGATGGCAGCGCACATTCGTTTTGACGGAGCATTGTGCCCGCCCGCCCCATGATTCACCAGTAAATTGGCTTCTCAGCGGGACGAATTAACGAAAACACAACGTAGCCCATTCATTGAACACGGCAAGCAAAAGGAGCGCGCGCTGTTTATTTTATCCGCTTCTGGACGCGTCGTCGATAGACGGGCGCCTCGGCATAATTTAATAACAGTGAACTCATTGTTTAGTTGCTGGGTGTCAGATATTTCGCTGGTAGAATTACGTCATCGTGAATATAAATTACAAGCCGCCGAGAAATTTAATAATATTGTTATTGCTTTGTTATGAGAGACGCTGATAATAATAATTATTTTGTGCTTCTTGTGCCCCTTATTACAATGGTGAAGGGTAATGCGCGGGTGGGAGGAGTGTCATTTCGGTTGTATTTACGCTTCACGGGCCTACTTCGCGGTGATCGCACCGATCCGACGCCTTTAGTGGGCTTTATGCCTTAGGTGTATGAATGTGAACGCAGCTGTAAGTAGTTTGTCGAAAAGGGATCCGTTTAGATGAGCTGAGTTTCGACACAATGAGAGCGGCGTTCGCAATCACGCGTAACAGTTTTCTTCAATACTCTTTGAGAATCGTTTCTAAAATGAGACTGAAACACGTCGAGGACAGAAGGAGAAACAATACACGGTGACAACCCAGAACATTTTATACACATTGTTAGATAATTTGATAAGTATATTTTTTAAATTAACAATTATCTATAGTGGAACAATAAAATTTAACCTTGTGCGCATTGAGATTTCTTCTAGTGCGCACGAATTGATGAATATTTACAATGGATACGTTCAAAACACATTATAAAACATATTAGCGATAAAAATAACAATAAAAATATGTGCCTAATAATAAGATGAAAGTGTTCATTTTTGAATATTTTATTATAATTGCAAAACTATCTTTAAATTTAAAAACATTAGAAACACTTTCAAATAATTAATGTAAATTTTATGCTTGGCATTATGTAGCCAGATGCCTCAACAGTTTTAGTACTACACCTCAACTTTCCTTGACATTAAATTTTTATGTATAGTCCCTCGTTTGAAATATAATACTTGGAATGAGGATGATTGTGGGTTGTCTTCGTCTTCACAATGTTATCTTCAAGTGTATGGACATAAGCGTTGCATTTTCTGTGGCTGTGTGTGGAGCAATGCCACCGTATTCTGCCGTCAGGTAATGTTTTATTTACGCAAAACGTATAATCGTCAATCAACAAAAGACGCGGTGCGCCTAATTTTTTCCTGATGAATTTAACTTGAAACAAAGAGAAAGACAATACGTTATATAATTATCTTCGGGACACATTCAGGATAACACAAAAAATCCGGCTCATTTTTATAACGTTATCATACTTTGGATAAAACTCAAGTAAGTATTGTTTGTTAAACCATTTTTTTTATTCAACGAATAATTCACAAGATTTTAGAATGTAACATTATATATATTCAACATACATAACTTGAAAACACCTCAGATATATAGATATACCTACTAGAAAAAAATACGACCCCCGACAGAATTTGAAACTGTAAAACCACTGGTATCGCAATGCGTAATAAAAGCATTTATTCCGCGTTACAGCGTAGATTACCAGTAAACGTTAATTATTATAACTATATAACCAACATTTTTAGGGTTATGAGACACATGACAATAAGATTAAATTCTTAAGTGCATTTCAGGAAGAAGTAGGTATAACATGAAAAAAAATGTATTCCTAATGGAATTTAATTAAGATTTTAAAACATAGTGTACTAGAGGTGAAGAAAGTCTGTTGGAGAGAGGGCACGCTTCGGCAGTCATGTCTACGAAACCAAAGTAAATTATAATATCAACAACAGTCTTATTACACATTTGACATATTATTATACGAAATCGATTAAATATCAAACACATTGACTTAAAATTGAGTGACAGCTTTATAGAAAAAAAGTATCCACGATAAACTACAAAGTGTTCACTCGTGGATTACGAGTTTGAATCCCGTGTCAGTAAATTTCACATTATATAGTTTTTCAATGTGTACTTGGATTCAAAGCATTGACCTGGTAAGTTGAGTAAACGGTTAAAATCTATGTTTTGTGGGAAAAAATGAATTCTCTGGGGAATGAATGGGATTGTACATCTTATAAATTAAAATAAAAACAAGATGTAGGTACCTTTGACAAGATGTATTTTTTTATTATTTACATTTGGAAGTATTTCTGCAAACAAGATCCAATCAACACGTGTAACATGTTGAGAAAATTCAACATTTGAGGGATTATTGATTTAAAAAATATGATTTGTGATTATTTAATTGAAACATCTGATGGGATACTTTAATAAAATCAAATAATCACACATCATTTTAAATCAATCCTAGCTCAAATATTAAATTTTCTCAACATGTTACACGTGTGGGTTGGATCTTGTTTGCAGAAATACGTCAATTTATGATAGGTATACTTATCATCAATGTATCATATATAGTGCTAATCTTTGGTTAGTACTAGATTATTCGATAAAATGTGAATAAACATGTAACTTGGCCATTACAATGGCGTACTGCTTCGATAATTACCGCTAGATTGTATCATCGATTTTTACACAAAATCTTATAAAGAATTAAATAATCTGCTACTATTCCCAGTGGCAGTTTTACATGAAGCAAATGACGCGATCGTGTACAGGCCAAATCTTTAAAAGGGGCTCCCAAACCTGTCAACGTCTCGGACCTCATTGCACGTAAAACCGCCACTGATATCAGTACATTCAACAGAATGGACTTATTTAATACTCGACTCAAATAATATACATAAATACTAATTTATTTGTACTATGTGTCAGTGGCGAAGGCTGGAGGTAGGCTGTTAATATCCGATATAAATAGTGCACACTAAACCTTGTCATACATATCTGGTTTTATTGAACTAAGAATACAATTCGCAGATTGTGCTGGTTAATTAGTTTGTAAACCAAACTACAATTGTTTAGGTATGCAATGGGCAGTCCGCCAAAAAAAATGCACACTTAAAAGTCACGCTTATAAGTTTTCGTTGAATTAAGAATACATACCTATAACAGATAGTGTTGGCTAGTTTTTTTTTTAATTCATTAAACCCTGCCTAACCAAACCATAATCGATAAAAATATTCTTCTATCTATAAAATATCTAAAATGATGTATGGTTTAATGACATAATTTTTAATATATTATAGATAAACGAATATTTTTTGACTATTATCCACTATGGCTTGGGTTAGGCAGGGTTTAATTGTATTTTAAAAACTAACAAACACTATCCACGCATTGTAGTCTTAGTTCAATGAAAATAAACATGTTTGACTGACAAAGTTTCGTGTGTAGTATCTATGTCGGATTTAACAGCCTACCTCCACCCTTCGCCACTGTTATGTGTGGTACTTGGATATAATGTTAAATGCTCACAATTATTGACAATTATTTTTTTAAAGTAAAAGCAAAATAATCGTTTTGTAAACTTTTATATGCAAAGCACCGACACGTTTTAATTCTGTTTTCTTTTATTGCACCCGTTTTTGTGATACGGTATAAAACATGTCTGGCACAGCGCTCTTTCACATTTTTGGCAACTCAAACTACTACGTTTTGTATGTTTTACCGTACTGCAGTAGGCACATCGGCGACTCGTGCTTTTCTCCATTATGTGACGTTTCACTTTAGCATCTAGAAAACAACAAATAAACAATCATATAAACAATAGTCTCTATGTTATGTGCTTAACATTGGAAATAAAGCTAGCAATATAATATATTACGTATTCAAATGTTATTTCGTTCTCTTGCGTTATCTATGGCGCAGAAAAAGAAAGAATATTAGCATTAGGAAGTGACTCTGCTAACGGTTCATAGGGACCATCCACGTAACATTTTCATGCGAAAAATACATTTCTGATTTTTTTTTATTAATTTGTCATTTAATTAAACAATCGTTTCTTTATATACCTACTAAATACGTCATTGGGTTAATTCTTATAATTGCTTTTCACAATGGCCCAATGACAATTTCAGGCAAATTTTAGTAGTCGCATCATGCTCACCATTGTGAAGGGGCGACATACGCGTTTACCAGCAAATGTTTGCCATCTCCCGACACAGTGACGGTGTTTCAACACGCATCAAAGGGCATCAACATTTTCTTAATATGCCATTGTGAAGGCCAGTACTATAATTTGATAAGATAAAAGAATTGTTATAGTTGCACAGTAGTGAAATAAATAATCAAATCAATATAGAGAAATAAATAATTGTGTATACAATGCAGGAGCTAAGACTCCATACTAGACGATTATTTAAAATCTACAATCTTAAAAACAAATTAAGTGCCTATTAACGTATTTAAATAATAACTTCATTATTTTATATCCAAAAAAAATATATAATAATTCTCCAACAATATCTGTCTGTATGTATTTATTATAAATTGACTGCCGGCTTGTTTGATTACAAATACATGTAACTATCGCCACAAACACGTATGCAGCGCAGCTATTGCAACATCGTCACAAACACAATCCAAAACAAGCTGATTTGGTGGGTACATTTCCCGCAAACGCATAGGTGTGTACGATTTCACACGTAGGTATTTGTGAAAAAAATATATAGACGCAATGTAAAAATTAGTGTCATACTATCACGTGACCTGGGGATGTAGTTATTTAAGCCTAACGGGCGCTCCGGTCCATACAACGATGTAAATTTTGTAAGTTAATTTCGGCGCGCTAACCGAAACAGTGTCGCGGTCTAAGACCCCGACTGCCGTGATAGCACAATTTTCTAGCCGGGTTCGAACGCGGTCTATATTTCATGTAATATGCATTGTAAAAAGGTTTTTGTAAAATACCGAATATGAAAAAAACAAAATTAAGTAGGTAGATACTGTAAATAATATGACGGTCGTATGACTTTTTAGTTATTTACCACAGCCTACATAGATTCAATAGACAACTTCGCCGCCGATAAATATTATTTTACGAATGCCTTTATTTCAACAATAATTATGTGGTAGGTATGTTTGTAAAACAGTGTGAAAGTTTTAAATAATGACAGGACTAGTGTCATCACGTTTTTGTTATCATAATTAGGAAATGAAAAGGGATTTAAAATGAACATAAGAACATGCATAATTACAATAATTTTATTCAAATCAGGTACGTACATTAGGTACACGTTTAGAAAATTTATCAACCAACAGGTGAAAATGGTAAAACTTAATGTAACTGTATCTTTTTATGACACCCAGTTTTGTGAAATGGCAAAAAGCATTGTAGGCATAAACCTTTTTTGCACTTTTGGCAAGATAAAGTAGTGCGTTTGACTTCTTTTTTTCGACTGCAATAAGCGCAGCGACGGCTTGTTCCCTTTATTGGATAGTGATTAATATCTGCAAATGAAAAATAATTGCATAAATCAAAGGCTTTCAAAGTGTGCACAACAATTCAATGACAATCATTCGAAAATTGTAATAGGTACTTACAGGACTTTTTAATTCAAACCCAGGTTGCACAATTAGGTACAACAATAGATTCGTTTGATTCAGTGACCGTTTTCTTTAAAACTCATTTAGTGCTAACACCGCGACTGGCGCGTTTGGAGTACTTGGCTATTATATATAATTAACGTGTTATTTAAATGTGATAATTAAAAGTTCAGCAGTGATTGTGTTTAAAGTGATCTTCCCATATCGTTGACATTATGTACAGCATCTAAATTGGGTATGATTTTACATCCCTCCATCTGTCTACCGAATGACACATTTAACTGGCCCAACTCGTCGGTCTTTTCAAATACATAGATTCCTACATATAACGATAGATGCTGCCTTTATTTTAATATGTATTATCACAATGAAAAGAGGCCGCAAACGATATATCTACTTATATGATAGTGTCAGCTGTAATACAAAAACTAAAAATTACTAAAAATGTAAAACCAAAAAATTAGGGTAGCTGTGTCTAGCTTAATTCCAATATTTGAGAAACTGTGTGATGACCAGGTTCGCTCATTCAGCTAATTGATATATTTTCCGAGTGACATGGAAAGATATTTAGGTACCTAAAAATTAAATTAGGATGTTTGAAAACCATTGATTATTTATATCAGGCTTTAACAGTGGTGCTAAACCGCAAAAATTCTCTTTTACGACACAACAAATTTACTATTTGTGTAAGATTTTTTCTTATTTTTCCATACATCTGGTAAATTGTGATATAAACGTATTTTATTAGTTTCCAAAAAATGTTGTAAATATATATTGGAAAAAGTCAACTTTTTCTACAATATGTCTATATTTAACGTAAAATAAATATGTAAAATATACAAAATAATGTAAAATTAGGTACACTCACGATGCAAAGATCACAGATACACTTTAAAGATGTTCACTGTCAAACCTACATGAAAAGATAGTGTATTAATAAAAATAAAACACAATATATTTATAATATATTCTTACTCCGTATAATTTATAACCATATAACAGTTTCATCGCGTCAATAGGAAGATACAAAAAATTGTACATTCTTTAATACTTTAATTAATACCTACTACCAGTGACACAAAAGCAAAAAGTAAGTACAATAATAATAGTAAATGTAAACATACTGTATTTATTACCAGTAATATTAGATATTTTGGGCAGGAAAAAAAATAGTGGTGAGGCGCTAAGGCATATAAAATCAATATCATGTATAGACATTTCGCGTGGCGCAGATGGCACATGGGTTCAACACATCTGGCTTAGGGAGACCGCGCACATATTTTTTTTAAATAGGGCTGAACTGTTTAGAATAATAATAAATTGATATGTACATCGACCCTTAGTGTAGGGGGATGGCATGCGCATACACGAACAGCTGTAGATACCTTAAGCCGCATTTAGACCAAGCGAGCGAATGTTTGCTCTTCCTAAACTTCCAGCGAAATTCCTATCCTCGCTCAACAAAAAGCGTTTAAGTCAAGAGAATTTCATTGGAGTGGGGGAAGAACAAACATTTGCTCGCTTGGTCTAAATGCGGCTTTTCGTACGGACAGCATTTCTCTCACTGTATGCAACTTGATCGTAATATCATATTTATTAAACAAATATTTTTACCCATAAACCGGAGCTGTACTCATTATCACTAAGGTAGCTTTCATGTATGCCGGTTGCACACTCGCAAAATGATACATCGATATATAATATAATATATGAATTACGAAATTTTCACGTATATTCCTTCAGCTGTAATGTGATATCTCGTTGGTTGATGATTGTGTATGTTTTTCAGTGATACCAATTTTTCTTCAAACACGTAGGCATATGCGTTGCATTTTTTGTTGTTGTGTGTCGAGCAATGCCATCGAACTCGACCATCGGGCAATCTTCTGTTGACGCCAAACGTATAATTTCCCACCATCAATAGCCGTGGACCACCAAGTTTCCGAGTGATGTATTGAACTTGAAAAGTAAATTGATAATATTATTTTAAGTTTCGGTGACACACTTAGAATTAGTACTACAAACCATTAATAATATACACAAACGATTATATTAAAAAACTAACGTGATTATTGACAACATACCACCAAAAACGTTGTGTCAAGTCACACTTCCTACGACCCAACTCCTGTGATTTCTCGAGATATAAGTTATAAGTAATCAATTAATGGAACAGAACATTTACGGCCATTTTATACGTAACTAAATACAAAGTACATCACCATTTTCCATCAAGCGGTTTCTTCAGTGGAGCGTTGGAAATGTTGGAACTGTACAGAAGTTTTGCATAGTAGGTACACTGATGAGGTAAATATTATCGTGCGATAAAATTTGCAGCATGTGAAACGGGGAAAAGCGGTCACAAACCTTGTCGGTTTTGGTCGCCAAGCATCAGCTAGGTCTCGGTCTAGTCAAATGCGCCATATATGTGAAAGAGCCCGAACAAACATGCGATAATATTCGGTGCTTATTAAACTGGAGTGATTCGGTATACATATATGTTAATTAAACGTTAACCTTTTCACTGCCTGCCAAATTATACTTCTAAGCTAGGTATTTTTGGAATAAAATAAATCAAATGAGAATTATAAAATGCGCATAGAATGTTGACAAAATGTGAAACCTTATAATTGACACGTTTCTGTATTTTTTCATAAATAAATAATAAAAATTTATTTTAAAATATACATGAACTAGTACTAACACTACTATGCCATCGAAAAGATCTCGCGAGTTAATTCGCTTATAGCCTGACGGTAGGTACATACAAACTGTGGTGCTTGGATGCTGCTTTACTAATTTTTCAGACATTATGAGCCAGCATATCAAATTATTACGAAATAATGTTGTTTATCAAAACTAATGATATTTATTTTTTAAATATTCGTACAACAAAACAAAGACAAAACTGATGGTGATTCATTCGCTTATAATATTCTTTTGCATTTTCAAATCGCCCAGAAGGCCAATTCTTGAATAAAGCAGTATTGCCGGTTGCACAACCTAAGCGCAAACCTACTACAACGAAGTATATTAAATGTCAACCGGTGGTGTCGGGTACAGTATGCAATTTAGTATACACGCTTTGCCGGTAGAGGCGCTAGTAACTATCCGTTTGACTTTGACATATTATTAAACGTCAAAAATTTGTACGTAGTGAGCAGGTTGTTATTCTATTTTTTCTATTACCGCTGAAAGTATTATTTTGAATTTAAATTCTCACTTAAATATTTATTGTGATTTTGTAATACAGAAACACACATGTTTGTTTGCAAAATACAACGGTAATTCCGTGTTGTAATATTGTTATATTGTAGACGTAACTAGCCTGTTTAAAGATTAATTGGCTACGTACTTCAACAATGAATGATTTAATCATGCAACGTTAACAGTAAGTACTGATTAAATATGAAGTCATTACCAAAATGGATAAAAATGTTATTTAATTTCTATGACATTCACAAACGATCCGTTTTGGCATGTTTACTTTCTATCTTACTCTAACGCATGGACATGAGGTAAAAGTATGCTGAATGCTTTCTCACTCGCACGTATTGATGTCGTTCGAAGCTCTACACACTCAATATCTCCTATAAAACTACAAATTTTACATGCTTCAGTTAAGCGGTGTTTTTTACTGCTTCGTTCGTGAATTGCCCTTCTGATGGTTTCATTAATTTTTTTCGTACAAATTACCTTACGCGGATTTCTTAACGTGGTGATATTCTAAAGAACCAAGAAATAATATATTGATTTAGTTACCTTATTAAATGTGTAAACGGGCCACGTGCCACGACGCACCGAAGCGCATACAATCTGATATTGTTACAATCTAAGACCATTACGAAGTTTCATAGTTTTTTTTTTTAATATAATATATTGGTAAAAAATAAAACAACGTGCATAATAAAATATTCGAGCCTTTATTATAATTTTGTTAATTTTATGCAACCGACAAAAAACAACAACACGACTGTTGTTATACACAAACAATATGATAAATTGCTAAGTAATTATTGTATTGAAAGTTAATTAATGTAAAATGAAAATCGGACGTAGGTTGAAACGTCAAAGGTGAAAGTTTTAAAAACCACTTTGATGACCCAAAAAAATCTAGAGGGGTATAGGTTCTGTTTATATTTTTATGTACTGTCCCTCGGGCGAAATATAATACTTAGGTGGCGGGTGATTGTGAACATTTTTGAAGGACGTGACTATTTCATCACAAGTGTACACTACTGCGTGGCATTTCTTACTGTGGTGGGACGAGCAGTACCAACGGGACCTTCCTTCCGGGCTAGTCCTCTGGAGGGAAAACGTGTAGTCGTCTATCATCAAGAGAGGTTTTCCTCCAAATTTTGAGCACACGTATCTGACTTCAGAAAAAATAACACAGTCAAAAATTAATCCTTGAATGTATATAACAAAATCTCTGCTTATGGAATTAATAGGTCCACACTACTACAAAATATTTGACGTTATACAATTTTAAATGACAGTTGTACTTTGTTTGCATCAGGGCTGACTAAATATGATTAATTACAGTTTGCAAATTTCGTATTCAAATGTAAATTGATCATATTACAATAATTAAATAATTTAATTTTAAAACAACGTATTATCATTACCTGTGTAACGAGACTCGAGTGATTTAATATAAACAAATTAATAGTAGTTTGAATGCGTTGACTGTCAATTCTGATAGATATAGAACACAATCGAAACATAGTAGGTACTTCTCCGACATATATAATTATATAGTCAAAATATATTTGATTGATTTCCTTTTCCTATTTGGCCCCAACTGGCATCTCCATATATTACCTACATATAAAGTTTCTTTGTTCAAAATACCTTTCCTGCCGATTCCAAATTTGAATTTTCACGACAGATCAAGATACAGTTTGCATGTTTTGGATTCGATTTTAATTTGATGTTCTTTTGTTTGACTTAGCCGTCAATTATTTTCATTTTTATAGTTGTATGCCTAGATACAGTTATTTTAATATTGAAGAATGTAATTATTTATTTTTAATCCTGCAAGACGCAGCAGAAGAGACTCTTCGCGTGGCTGAGACTTGTGTTCCGGATGCCACCAGAGTGCGACGCTCCGTACCCTTGTCGCACAACCTCAAGAGTTTCTTCGCCATGGCTGGCCCTCCCTCACTCTGCATCGGTGTTACAAAAGCGATCTACGTGTTGCATGGCGAGAGACATGAGATTTGGCAATGGAACGAGGGAAATGGCGTAACCTTGCAGTTGCCCTATGTCCCAATCCTGGGACGTGACATACTGATGTTTGTTTTAACGAGAAATATTCCCAAACACACTTTGAAAAACACGCATATGTGAATTTTGGGGACCCTGGATTCAAGATTATAAGCCGACACGTTACCGTTCGGCTATCGCGGGTGTTTAATTCAATCTAAATGAGAGTTACGTGAATTAGTAATCGCAAGCGATAAAATTTAATTTACTATTAACGAAAATGAAGCTTTTAATTAATATTACAAATACATAATCAGTTTTCATGTTTTCAATATCTTACGTATGTTTCGTATCGGTTGAGAATGTCTTGCTCAGTGGACGAAACCGCTCCTGATTTTTTTTATTAAATTACCTACGTATAATGCGTACTGTACAAGTAAAAAGATGCTGATCAACCGCTGATTGACGCAAAACAATCGTTTCAGATTTTTTATTTTCAGTAAAGAAAGAATATAAAACTTATTTTCATTGAAAAAAAACACAAAATAAGTATTATATCTTTTATTATAATGAATTGTATTTATTTTTACAAAAACGTATTATACAATGAGAAGTGCTACCAGATTTTTATTTTGTTAGTAACAATCAATTCTATTGGCTACATTTTCAGAACATATTCAACCAATGAAAAGTATGTATTACAGATTTTTTTAGTAGGCATAACAGACCAATGTGATTCATATTTCAGTCGAGCAGAGTCCACAGAGCGAGCACCACGTCATTTTAAATCAAATTTACAACAAAATACCTGGTCATCAAAGATTTTATTTTAAAAATATAATAATAATTATTGTCGCTAGAGCAATTCTTTGCAATGATTTATTAGGTGCCGTGAACGCTCTCGCCAGCCGGCGGAATGAAAACAATGCGAAAATAATAAAAGTATATGGGGTGCCTATACCAATGACATTAATATGGACGAAGCATCTAGAAAATAAAATGACACTCACTTTGTGTCGGGTCTGCCGGATGGCGAAATTCATATTTTAATATCGGTATCCTACGCTCAAATGAACATTCTGCTTGCAAGCGGTCTGGCGACACCGCTGGGTCTGCCCATACGAAATTTCTGACTGTCAGGTTTCGACTCCACCGTTATTATTACGTTACAAAATGCCAATGTGCCTAGTTAAAAATTGTAAAAAAATCTACTAAACACTCCAAGAAAGATGGGATATCAATTTGCATGTGTGAGTATTATTTATTATTTATAAAATGCCATTTTAAGATATTGATGAATGTTTATTCAATGCAATTGAATGACAGGAACCATTGGACAGTCAGTTGCCTGTGATTCGCTGGGTTCACTTGCGTCTAATCTCCGAGAAGTCGTAAGTAACCGAGAATCTGTTTCTAACGCAATGAGTCATGACACTAATACGCCATTACAATAAAGGTTATATTACTATAAATTCTCGAAGCTTGTATCGCATAATGGAAACGGATACGTCAATGGTCACGTGACATCTACCTATACATCTGTGAATGACTTTCATGCACAATTTCTCGTGCGCGCCGGGTATGAAGTGAGTCGTCCATTTAATATGTCATTGGCCTATACGATAATATTTATTATTAGGCGTTATAAATTATTTCGTGCATTGGCTTTACTCAACCAACAAAATACAATAATAGTACCTACCTATTGTTTCATATTATATTGTATTGTTATATTATATTGTATTATATTGTACATATATTATAAAAGTAATTGCGTTACTAGTTTGTAAAAGTGTCATAAGTGTAATATTGTACGTTTTTTTAAATATGCATTAGAATTAAACAATACTTACCTATTTTTTTAAAATAATTATGTAGGTATTACACATTAAAAATAATTACTATTCATTAATAATGTTTTTTGGATAGGACATGAAATAAAAATGTAGGTAGATAATGTGTTTCAAAATCCTTCGTATGTTTAGTTCTCGTACAATTTCAGGTTAAAAAGTTATTAATCCATTTCTAAGTTTCTAAACTACTAAACTAAACTCTAAGTTTAAAAACGTCACAATATCCACCATATTGGTTGCAATACTTCCCACCAAAAAGCTGATTAACATATTGAATTTAGTAACATTTAAGTATATTAAAAGATATTATTTTTTGGTCACGCCATACTCACTAAGCTGAAGCGAGTTTGTTTGTTTTAAATTTAATTTATTGACCATTACTTTTGACCCAAGTATCGGCGGCGACGTTTTAATATTACTAGTAGACCAGCTATTTCGGACCACATATAAAAATATCATATTTTCAATTCTCAAGGGCATTTCTGTAGAGCGTCCCCTATATAAGTTCAATAATATTATTGACTGTCTATTTAAGGCAGAGGCGCATGACCAGTAGCCTCAGAGGGTTGGTCCGCCCATCAAATTAAATATGCGAAAAAAATAATCCAAGCATATCCTCATAAATATCCTGACTAGATTAAACATCGCAAACTGCGACCAATTGCTAATTAGAATAATGTAATATTAATATTAAGTATAGTTTATTGTGCTGGACCATAATATATCATTAATATATTAACACACGCAGGATATTTCCTTGGTAGTGGTAAAAAGTAGATAATTATGGGTATAATTATATTATACCCATAATAGTAGGATTTTACGCAATATTTTGTTGTGTTAGTTTACATATATGTAGATATATTTGGATGGGCTTTCCAACTAGTTAAAAATAATAATATATCTTGACTCAGGAGTAGGGATCCCGAGCTATTTTCGATACCTATGAATCCCGGGATTGATAAACATAATCCCGGGATTTCGGGATTGATTTTTTTATCAATTTTTATGGAAAATAAAATAAAACAGAAAAAATACTTTTAATAAAAAATAACTACATTAGAAATAAACTGAGTTTGAATGAAATTTGATTTATACCCATGTGTAGGTTGCCGATTCATTTTATTTTTTCACATGAATTATTAAAAATGAGAAAGATTGGGAAAAAACAATGCTTCGCACTTTTAAAAAAGTAATTCTACCATGATATCATACGTTTTACGGCAGTTTCATATTTGGCTGACTAATTAGATTTATGATGCGGAAAGGCCAAGTACGCCATGATTATTTGCTTTACTATTTGAAATCTCGCTAATCCATTCATTATGTCTTTACTATCAGAAACAGCAATCTCATATTAAGTTCACATTATTATTTATATTACAATATTATTTACTCCATTAAACTTGTGTATTTCCAAGATTGAACGTATACAATATTAACAATAAATGTCTTAAATAGTATAAATTATACTAGATTTATTTTTGACCGATTTTATCAATGTTACTTGTAAATATAAAAATTTTATATTAACAACGGAGAAAAATGCCAATCCCGGGACCAGCCCGGGATTGTCAAATTGTAATCCCGAAATCCCGGGATCAGAATTTTGGCTCGGGATTGGATTCCCTACTCAGGAGTGACTTGACTTAACATTATTCGCGATTGTAATATGGCATCTTACTAGGCGTCAAAGGTCTCGGCTATTGAGCTTTGAGAATCGATATCTCCGCCGAATTTTAGGGGTACATTGGTAAGAATGTGTTACAAACACTCATGTTCATGAGCAGACACAGAAGCCATGTGTTTCGGATGCCGCCAGAGTGGCAAAGCCTCAAGGATTCCCTCCCTCACTCTGCAGCGGTGCTACAAAAGTGATCTACGCGCTGCAGGTCTAGCATGGTGGGAGGTGGGAAGTGCGAGAATTGAGGATAGACCGAGGGAAGTGGCGCGAATTTGTGCTTGCCCTATGCCCCAATGCTGGGGCGTGAAAGAATATGTGCACTACTGATGAAAAGGTTGTACATCACCGACATAACAGCAATGTAAATATAATTATATTTTTAAAACTTCTTTAGAAAGATGTTATATTATATTTTAATATATTTCCCGTCCGGCGCAATATGGTATTTTGGTGGTATATGGTTATGGATATTTTTCAACGTCAATAACTTTCCCTCATGGGTAAAAGCGCCAGCTCGGCATCCTCTGCTGTTATGGGTCGAACAATACCATGTGATTCCTTTGTCCGGGTTTAGTCTTTTGACACAAAATGTAAAGTTTTCTATCATCAACAGGGGTTTCTTACTACGCGCTGTGTAGATGTACATAACTGAAATATATATAATAGAACGATTATTAATTATTATTTCAACCCTTTATCTATTGAATGATATTTTATATAAAACTATTTTTTTAAATAAAATATACCTACATGTTACAGACTTCCATCACACATGCAAAAGGACAAAAATATCAATACCAACTTTAATTTAGGTGCCACACAGTGAAATTTTATTAACTATTTAGTAGTAAGAAACTATATAGGTGTAGAGTACAGACAATAGGATTTTTTTTTAAATAACAGAAAAAAACTTTTACATTAATGTACGGCAAAAGTACAAAAGCTTCCAAAGTCAAACTAGAAATGGTTCATTTCTTCGAATATCAAAATTATTTCGATAAACTAGGATTGCAAGTAAAACAGTATTATGGGTGTAAAAAAGTTAACAAATCTGTCTAGGTAGGTATGTATTAAATAGTATTATGTTCGACTTTGTTTATGATTGACGAAGTAGGTTATGTAGACTTGTAGAGGAATGTGTGTTTTTTTGGATACGTAAAAACGTGGTAATCCAAAAACCATAGAGGGTTTCTAGTTCCTTTTTAAAAATAAATCAAAACCTTCCCCACTCAAACGACCAATCTAGTATTTTCAAAAAAATACGTTAGGATTTTAAATTTACAGTACAAGTAAAGAAGTACTACAATTTTATTATATTCGAATTTTTGCAAAACAATTCAAGATCGGGGTTATAAAAATTATAATTCCAGTGCCGGTTACAGTTATAATAAAAATATGCGGATTTGAAGGTTACACTCAGGCTTCGTCATCAGCTCTGCAGTGACTTAACCATACATGGAAAATAATTATAAATATACGTGTGATGTGCCAGGTATTTTACAGGGTATTAATTTATTGTCCACGAAAAAGATGAAAATGAGTCTTTAAAAAAAAACATCATTTCGTATGTATCGAATATATTCGTTTAATACATCATACATTCTTCTCATATGATAATCTCTAACATCTATCCAAGAATGATCACACAGACAATTGGAAAAGCCTCTTGGATTAAATATACCTACTTAATATATTTTCAATAAATAATTAATAATTCTTAAACCTTGTTTTCGTCTTAAATAAAATAATAATAGAAAACAGAATATGTACTACAAGCAAGAGATAGGTAATATATAATTGGTGGTAACCGGACAACACAAAACATGAATAAACAGAACAGACGAAACAGAATAGGTATGAAGAAACAGAATATGAAGAAACAGAACAGTGACAAAACAGAACAGCCAGTGGAAAAATAAAACATTCATTTATGTCGTATCTATTTATGAATTAAATACTTATAAAACTTACGTACTTAAATAAAAAAATAAATATATTTACTTATATAGTCACTGCATGTTGGCTATTCGCCGAAAAAAACTAGATTTATCTGCTTGATTTTGATAATCGTGCACAACTTCACAGAATTATTAAACTCATTATTTCGTTGTACCTAGCCACCTAAGTGTTTTGAACATATTATATTGATGAAGACGAGATATACCTAGCTTGCCGGCAACACCGAGTATAATTGAGGCTTTCCAGCGATTAGAAATTATATAATTTGTTTTTTACGGCGTTTACAGCACCAGTGTTATTAAAAAACTATACAACATTATTAAGATACGACAATTTCAATATAAAATGTTATATTTTTCCCGAAATGTCATAGTTCTGTTAATCGGTGTTCCGTTTTCTCACCGTTCTATTTCTTCGTGTTCTGTTTATTCACTGAACCATAATTAGTATGTGATTAATTTTGCTATGATTCCGTGATTATTGTTTGTATTATTTGTATTTAACTTATAGTTATGTGCGGTAAAGTTTATTAGTTTAAGTACTGTAACTATGGGAATATCTGTAATAAACTAATAAAGGACATGCCGTTATATTAAATTTTAACAAAAGCTTCATCAGATGTGATATGGTATATGGTAGTTCCGAGGACTATGGTTGTGGACATTTTTAAGTGATATCAAGGTTTCATCATGGGTATAGGCCACAGCGCCACATTTCCTGCCACAGTGTGATGAACAAGCCCACCTTATTTTACCATCTAGACGGGTCTTATGGATACAAAACGTATAGTTGTCAATCAAAAGGAGTTTTCCACCACGACGAGATGGAATGTATTGCACTGGAAAACAACAGAAAATAGTTCATTTAGATCGGATTAATTTCAATAATTAATTAACAGCGAAAACAGCGGTAATTTTCGTTGCCGATTTCGGCAAAATTGAAAATAATGATAACCTAACCTAACCTATCGAATAATCCAATATATCGGCTATTTTAAAAAATTGTTTGCCGCTGACTTCCACTAAACAGACAAGAACCAAAAAAACTTTTACATAATATAATGTACTTACAGCAAAATTACGAAAGTTTCTAATGTGAAACTAGAAATGGTATATTTCTTCAAATATAAAAATTATGTCAATATACTAGGATGCAGGTAAATCAGTATTTTGCGTGATGTAAAAAGGTACAAAACTTCAAAATCTGTTTTACTAGATAGAAATATATTAAATGTTATGTTCGATTTTGTTCATGATTGACGAAGTAAATTGTGGAGCGCAATGTGCGTTTTTTAGAATACGTAAAATCGAGTGGATCCTAAAAACATTGTGTTCCAGTTCTTTTCTTAAAAAAATCAAACCTTTTCCCACTCAACCAACCGTTAGATTTAAAAAAAAAGTATTAATCATGAAATAGTAATTCCAGTGCCGGTTGCAGTTCTCATATTACGGTTTTGAGGGTTACACTCATCATCAACTCTGCAGTGACCGAACCATACATGTGAAATAGTCATACCTATACGTGTTACGTGCCAGGTATTTAAGATATACACGTTTAAGGAATGAAAACAATAAAAAAACGCGATGTTTTAATTTTCTACAAGATATTAATTTATTGTTTAGGTAAACGATTGAAAGGAGTCTTTAAAAAATCTATCATTTCGCAGTTATCGAATATTTATTTGTTTATTTCTTTTTCGACCATGTCCGATCCTTATACGATCATAAGCTTACACAGGTGGAGGTTTTTATAAACAGATTTTGTTTTAGGAGAAATTGATGTCAGCCACTTGCTCAACCTATTAGGTCCATACCCTGACTCTAACAAAAATTGAAAAACAATGTGTATTTGCCGGACCCAGGATTCGAACCTGGGACCCACGACGCTATAGGCCGACGCTTAAGCCGCGCGGCCATCGTGGGGTCGATTCACTTAATCCATCATGCATTCTTCTCACATATTAATCTCTATCATCTATCCAAGAATAATCACACAGATAATTGGAAAAGCCTCGTGGATTAATTGAAAACATTTTCAATAAATAATTAACTGTTCTTAAATTCTGTTTTAGTCTTAAATAAAAATACTATGAGCAAGAGATAGGATAAGATTATATAATTGATATGTTATTTATTTCTCTATGATTCCGTGATTAGAGAAAGACTTTTGTATTTAACTTATAGTTATGTGAGATAAAGGTTTCTCGCATAAGTATTATAAATATGAGAATATCAGTAAATAAACTAATAAAGGTTATGGCGTTAGTAGTCCCGAGGACTATGGTTGTGGACATTTTTAAGTGATATCAATGTGTCTTCGTGGGTATAGGCCACAGCGCCACATTTCTTGCCACAGTGTGATGAACAAACCCACCTTCGTTTACCATCTAGACGGGGACGCTTGTGTCTACTAAATGTATAGTTGTCAACCATAAGGAGTTTCCCACCATGACTAGATGGAATGTAGTGCACTGGAAACCAACAGAAAATAGTTTATTTAGATCGTATTAATTTCAGTAATTAATTAACATTGAAAATAGATATAGAAAAAATCATAGTGATAAATTCGAACACAATCATACCATATCGATATGAGTGATTTAACCATTGAAATATCGACCAAGTGACTTCTTTGCGAATGTAGATGAATATATATTATTATTTGATGGAATTTTAAATTCTATCATCAGATCGCTTTTTGATGGTGAAGGTGTAGCAATGAAAAGACTGATTGGAGCGAAGCGAGGAGAGAGTTTATTTGACCGAATGATGAAATACAAACAAAATACAAGTGCGACGTTAACAGTGACAGACACTATGCGGTGAGATATGCTTAATCGGAGATGTTACGTTCGAGTGTGTCTCTTGTTGAGATCGGCTCAGTCCGAGCCACAATGATAGAGTGTACTTCTACTGAGACACTGAGATATTACAGTCGAGTGTCTGTTTCCATCAATCATCCTTCGCTATTTATTGAAATGAATATTCAAAAAACGCTTTAAGTCATTGTTGATGTAGGACACCATTGGGTAACCTGCTGCCATCGAAGTATGTCACACCTGTAGAATGTGCTGACCGCAGGTGAGGTGATGTGCTATACTTGTGGAACTCGCTGAGCAGCGCGTTGTCGTAATCGCGCTGACATGGCCTGGGGTTGTTGACCGCCACATGCTCCATTAATAAGCATTACGAAATTTTATACATAGGTAGGTACCTAAATGTCTTTAAACAAAGCTTATTTTTTTATTAAAAAATACACAACATTTAATAATGAAACATATTTATTGAAAATAAATAACGTCATACATATACAAATGAAATATTAGTTAATAATTAATTTTACCCGAAAATCTATTATTAAGTACTGGTGCTTACAGAATGTCGACATTAAATTTGTTCTGTATTCCAGGAAAAAGTAATTGGTAACACTAACAATAAAAGGTACATAGATGCATCATCGCGATATTTCAGGTTATAATAGCATAGCAGCCATCACATGGATAGTTTTACATTCATATGTTATTAGTTATTATGAACACAAACAGATTGTTCGTGTTATCATTGTATCATATGTGTTCTTTAAATATATACATATATTATAATGCAATGATTGTTTCCAGAACGAGGAAGTATATTCCTTCTATACATTCTGCTTTAGCATCCGGAATTTGGTGGTGTTGAAATATAATAGAAATATTTGCGGTAATGGCGTTTACCGCAATTAACGCGGAAAGTAGGTCGACAACACACATTTTAAATACAATTTTTCAAAACACTAACCTTACCAAACGTCATACAATATAAAGATGTTGAATAAAAGGAAGGTATTCATTGTTTATTACATTACATTATTACAATATGTACGATTATGATCAAAGAATATGAATGTTAAATGTAAATCAATTCTCATAGATATCGCGTATATATTTAATTTAAAATTAGGGATAGCAATACCAATTGTAAAAATCTTTTATAATATTTACATGGTATAGCACTAATTAACACCTTATTATCATAACTGCGTAAATCCACGAACCAAATTGTTGACAAATAGGAAACTTGTGTGTGCTTCAATTAATATAAAAAAAGTTGAAATGAATGAATGCAGAGATGTAGAAGCAACCCTCAAAAAATATTTAGTGTTTAAAAAACACTTATATAGGTTTTGAAACATTGTGAATTTGAGTTGAGAAGTTTTAACAGTGAGTCATACCGATTTACTTTGTTTTGTACTGCATTGTATTGTTGTTTAATTTAATAAAACGCAATTTTTTTGTAGTACTTATTACACTTTTAATCAATTAATTAGGACCGGTTTCGTCCGCCTCAGAGGGACATTTTCAACTACGCGTTACTTTCAGAGCAGGTACGAAAGTGAGTACATACCTATCGGGTAGATTTTGAAAGAGAAGACCATTTGGCATCGAAATTAAAAAATGGTCGATAGATCGGTTTTGAAAATACTGTTGTATTTTATTGAATTTTAGAACAGTGTAAACTGAATTTTTAAAACGAAAATTGTCCATACCCCGCAATTGTATCCACAATCAATACCAAAGGGTCGAAATGTCAGTTAAAAATATACTTCATAGTACCTACGAAAGTAAGTATTTATTTACATTAGATTGAAATGTATTCTTTATTTAAAAATTTTGTATGTCTGAATCATTGATATACTACTAGATGAGGAGTTCCCATACAAGTGTCATTTTAAAAATGTACCACAAAAGTAGATATTAGTGTCTGCAACCCAAAGCTTGCAAGCTACCAAAAATTCATGTCTGAGCGGACAGAGAAAGTCGTCACGCGCTGACTATTAGTTAGAGTAAGATGCAAGCTAGATCGGGCTTACTCATAATTATTGCCAGGTCGATTTCGAGACAAATATTAAGTGAGCTTATATCGGGTTAAGTCCGCTGATATTAAAACAGTAAGTTTTAACACTGGCCAAGTCGCTGAAAATCGGGCGTCATTTTAAGAAGCATATGATTCATCCAGTAGTATATCAATGGTCTGAATTGAGTATAAATAATATCATATTATCATGTACTACAATTAATTTTTGGCAAAAACCCAACGAAGTTCTACGTCCCCTGGTCTACCAACGTTTCACTCGATTAGGTAATTAAATATTAGATGGCGGCGCATGATTATGGATATTTTTAAATGACACCAAATGTTTTTCAAATGTAAAAGCCACCGCTAGACACTTCCTGCTACCATGTGTTGAACAACACCAACGAACTTTTCCAGATTGGTTTTTCCTATGAATACAAAATGTGTAGTTGTCTATCATTAGGAGCTGTTTACCGCCGCGCTTTGCTGATATGTACTTCACTGAAAAATATTAGAATACTTACATTAATACCAATTTGTTTTACATTGAAAAAAAGAAAAAAAAAATTAAGATTTCGGCAATTACCAGCATAACACTGACGTATTTAAAATAAAACAAAATAGTGAAATGTTGTTCTTTTCCTCTTCTTTTGCGGAACTACCTACTAGATTGAGGTTTGGTCTTCTCAAAAAGCACCCTTCACCGACTCCTATTTGTCGCAAGTTCTATGCAGTTTCCATGCCTTGCACCGGAGATCCTCGACACCGTCAATCATCCTTATTCTATGTCCCCTTCTAGGGTGCTTCCGCTAAGGTATCCACGCATTCAGAATCTCAATGTAACTTAACTCATCAATCGCAGTATCTTCTAAAAGCCTCTTTTCCAATAATTCCTCGCAATATTTTTTTTAAAGACTGCTCTTCTCTTCTGGGTTCACAAGGTTTCATTTTCGTTACTTGTATTGTATTTTCGACCACAGCAGTTTCTTGCAAGTAGCACACGAGTATGTTTACCATAATTAGGCGGATTTTCAAATCTTCTGTCGCCTTGTTCTGTTTATTCAGCTTAGATCCCAAATCTCAAGTATGTAAATAGTTAATAATTTGGCATTTCTTCTGGTAATACACTGGAAAATTACATATTCACGTATTTAAAAAATATTTTGTGTAACATAACATTGCTGAGAACTGTCTCAAGGAGTATCGTAACGTCGCTCCGGCACCACCTCTAAAACAGCTCTAGCTTGTTGTACCTAAGTGCGAATTATTAGTTTTTGAAGATTTTTATTCCACTCCACTTCCATTCTGAAAACACTCTTGAGAAAATATAGCCAATATAAAAAAAAATCGAAAGAAGAATTAGAATACAAAAATCGATCGCCTACCGTAACTCAATTTGGAGAGCACTAATGAGCAGGTATTAATAAATGCCAATAGTTAGAGTCTGTCGCAATTAAGCATGGCAGTCGTAGCATGGCGGTAATACACAGGGCGCGATACTCAAGAGACGCAGGTTCGATTCCTGCCGGGTGTCTTACTTTTTTTGAAAGATATTTTTGGCTATATTTTCTCATGTGTTTTCAGAATTATGTATAAATATATAACCCGAAATTGATGAGACCAACGTGCATTGATATACTACTGGATGAATCATATGCTTTTTAAAATGACGCCCGATTTTCAGCGACTCGGCCTTTGTTAAAACTTACTGAGTAAGTCCGATCTAGCTTGCATATTACTCTAACTAATAGTCAGCGCATGACGACTTGCTCTGTCTGTTTTGCGTTGCAGGCACCCTTAGGTTCACTATTCCAAGAACGCAAATTTAGTTTTACAGCCAGGGCAATACGGGAATCCATGTTAACGGTCTTAACGCATTATACCTACAAGGAAATATTATAAGACGATATTCGTAATATCTTTTGTGGTACATTTTTTAAATGACACTTGTATGGGAACTGCTCATCTAGTAGTATATCAATGCCAACGTGTTTTAAAAGATCTGTATTTACGAACAATCCTAACTAGAGAACACGGTAACATGTTTCCGTTATTTTTTTGATCCAAAATAACAAGAATATCACTCTGGGAAATACCGTATACAAAGCGGTAATAATTGGTAACACAGTAATAAGCGAATAACTAATTTGGTACACATGTCATGTGAACCGCATCTCTTTGGTTCGCAGAGAACGGTCGACTTCGCGTGGACTCGGCGGAGCTTTGTGTACCTTTAGGTCTTCTTGACACGCGTTAAAAAAAGTTACGCTTAACAGTTCATATCCCGAGATATATTATTAACTGTCGGAATACGACATAGGTATATTTATAGTCAAGTGAGATGGTAAAATATCCCTGCTAGACGATTGATAAGTATAATCAGGTGTCACGTTACAATATAATTTATTATCAAACGTGGAAATATTGAAGTAGGTAGGTAGCAGTGGCGAATGGTGGAAGTAGGTTGTTAGGATCCGATATAAATAGTGCACGCTAAACTATGTCAGTCATACTTATTTAATTTTGTTGTACTAAGAATACAATTTGCAGATGGTGCTAGTTAGTTTTTTAAATTCAATTATATCATACCTAAACCAAAACAAAATAGTTTAGGTATGCTATGGGCGATACAACAAAAATAGTGCACACTTTTTCAGTGATACTAGTTTGTTTTCGTTAAATTAGAATACATATTGCAGATGGTGTTGGTTAGTTTTATAAAATTCACTAAGCCCTGCTACCCGAACCGTAATCAATAAAAATATTCTTCTATCTATAAAATATTTAAAATTATGTATGGTTTAATAGTATATTTTTGAATATTTTATAGATAAACGAATATTTTTTTGACTATTATCTAGTATGGCTGGGATTAGACAGGGTTTAATTGAATTTTTCAAACTAACAATCACTGTCTACACATTACAGTCATCGTTCAATGAAAACAAATATGTTTGACTGACTACGTTTAGTGTGCACTATTTATATCGAATCTAAACAGCCTACTTCCACCTTTCGCCAGTAGTAGGTAGTTGATTTGAATGAGATCAAAATAAAAAGCCAACCATGGGCAGTTAATGCATTTTTATTATAAAAAATAATTGGTAATTATTTATAATAAAATTCTATTATACATAATATCAATAGTTCATTTGAAGCAATAACAAAAATAATTACAAGATAAAAAGAACTTTTTATATACAACGTTTTTAAATTTTCTGTTGAATCATATACACTTGACTTAACTACGAGTAGCTTAAACGATCAAAAAAAATTGGAATTGATAGAAATAATACTGAAAATAAATGTCATTTTGACATTTCATATTGATTTTTATAGTAACTCACGTTTATATTATAATTTAGTTTTTAGGACCACCCCCTAGCAACCAATAATAGTGGATTGGATTACGGATTTCTTCCGAAATAACTTAAGAATAGAATTAACTGAAAATGAATTCAATTCTACTTAAAGATGGCTAAAAGTATTAAAAGAATGCATTGGCATCGTGTTCTTATATTATATTCTAAAAGTTTAAAATGTCTAGCTAGTCGGGAAGTTAGTTAAAAATCGATTGCAAGATTTGTACTGGATAAACAACCACCGGACAAATAAGAATACGACCTAATAAAAACGCTGTAAAATAAAACAACTACTTACTCTTTTTTCCGCGCTCGGTTAAGCCTTTTTGTGGTGCATATTGAATTCGTGGAAGTTCAGATTTTTTTATCTTGGCATAAAATCCTTCCGGGGTGATGCGGTACTTAGGCTGAGGATGGTTGTGAGTTTGTTTTAAGAATATGATACTTTCATTGAGGGTGTATGCCAAGCCGTTGCACTTTGTTGTACTATGTGTTGTGCAGCACCAGCGATATCTGCCATCGCGATATTTCGTCTGGACGCCAAACGTGTAACCATCAATCATCAAAAGGCGCCTGTTACCACCTCGCAGCGTGTTGATGTACTTAGCTAAAATTAAAATGATGTTTTAGAAAAAAAGATCCATGTTCTAAAAAATCTTAGTGGATCTGTTATGCCTATTCAAGACCGAGATACATCTGGCCGTTAAGGCAATACTTCAGTTGCGGCATGGTCTAAAAAATCGTGGCTAGGCGATGCGCGGATTGTGCAAATGAGGCGTGCCGAACGAAATATAATTTGTCATAAAAATCCAACATGCGTCCATTTAATGTTATGTTTATTGTTATATTACTAATAATAATAGTATGTTCATTGACTTGTTTTCTTTTTTAAGTACATACTTACGTAAAGTTTTTTAGTCATCTTTATACGATTTAAGAATATTTTCATCCGACGTCATGACAAAACAAATCGACGTACGGACACCTCGCTGTCTGTCTCCGATTGGAGACTAGTGAGAAATTTCGTCGCACCTACTGTTGAAAATTATTTGCCGTTTCACTGAAGTACGCTCTTAACAAATTATACGAATGTCTGCCAATATAATAAATAATAAAAATGTTCCATCGCAAATATCCATGCATAATCATTTGTTTGAAACTAACGCATGTCAACACCTTAACAAATAATATCGCTATCAAAATAAATGTAGATTGTACAGCCATCATACAAATTTACACGCGTTAAAACAACATTCCGATGAAACACTAAAACCATAACCAAAAACATAAACTTCCAAACAGTTCCTCACTGGCCATGGCAACTTCGCCGCCAGACTCCACGACTTTGGCTTAATAGTAGGCGGGCTGGGTTGCACCTACCTGCGGGCATGACCACCAAGACGTTGAACATGTCCTCGGGGGTTGCCCGCCTATACAACCCGAACGAACGGAGCTGTTTTCCAGGGTCCGTCCTCACACGGTCTAAATTGGCCACACGGATCTGATAGCAAACGGGGCCAACTTTGCGGCTTCGAGAAATTTGCAGCGTCGTATGGGGAGCGGGACAGTCCCGACTCCTCTGCAGACTCTTTTATTTCAACTAGTGACGCTCAATATGCTCTCAACGTCAGCGGACGGAAGAGCCAGTACAAAAAATATTTTTTTTCTTTCTTAACTTCCTTCTTTAAGTACGACGGCCATGGGTGCAGCATCGGCCCGTGCGGCTCCGTCTCAAGACGGAATGAGCACTTAAAATCACTTCTTTCAGATACGTTCATTGCATCATGGCGGGCGGCCGTGGATAACCACGACTGAACATACATGACGGGTGGTGGTGGGAACCTAGATAGTACTTATACACTATTCATTTTGTTCAGAAATTAGACCAGTCTTAGTCTATACCAAGGGTTAGAATACTTGATACTTGTGCATAGAGAAATATGAAAATTTTACGTAGGTACCTGCTATCGCGGGAACAATGAACTTTCAACACCATTTATGGCTTGGATAGTTTTTTGTCCTAGATGAGTGTTCGCAAATAGATACTGTAATTACATTATTATCTTTCGAGGCCTTGCATAATTTATCCACACACTGTAAGTATGCCATAGAGTCTGCAAGGTAAAATTAACGGATAGTATCATTAGATAGATAGGCAAGGAAATAAAAAAAAAACCAACAAATCATTGTTTATAAGTAGGAATTTTAATATGTAATGTGATATTATCTTGCAAAATAACATCGTAACAAAATATATATAAAGTGTGTCTCCTTACTAGGTCAGGAGCTATCCATCAAAAAGTTAAATATAATCATGGTTTTGAAAGAAAGTTATTTTTGTTAATTCTACTTTAATTGAGTCATTTACGTTGATAGCTGTTTCGGGCTATAAGCTCATCATCGTAACGGTCAATTCAATTAATTGATTAAACATAATCATCAACGGTAGTTGCTTTAAACTACTTCATTTTCGAGAAAATCAGAAAAATACAAAACCAATAATCGCAATAGTACTAGAAATAAATATAGACTGTTAGTGGGATTTGAAATCACATACTTCACTATCCGGTCGAGCGCTATGATCATATGAGTTACTGATCCATTTATGAGTAATGCGAATTAATCATACCAACTACGATAACCCAGGTTTTATACGTTACCAAGGGGTATTTTCAAGTGAGAAAAATAAAAATTCAATTTCATATGTAGTGTTTTAATTAGTCTTCCAAGATATTAAATTCTTACATAAACCCCATCAGGTGACACATGGTATTTTGGCCGCGGATGATGGTGATCTTGTTTAATTGATAATATATTATTGTTCAATGTGTAAGCTAAGCCGCGACAGTTTGTAGGAGTGTGGGTTGTGCAAGCCCAACGTACTCTACCATCAGGGCATATCTTCTGAACACCAAATGTATACCCGTCTACCATCAGTAAACGTTTGTCACCTCCTCGTCTTGTGTAGATGTACTTAGCTAAAAAAAGAAAACTGGTTATATAAGATTACACGATTTATTAACCTTTCTTTTATTGTTCTAATAAATACTGTATTGTCATGTGAGGTCACATAGCGTTACCGTACTAGTTTCAATATACGACAGTATTTTAAATAAAAATAATATACCTTCATTAAAATTACAAAACTGGTATTTGCAATTATTTTATCAATAATTAAATAAATATCTAAGATATGAAGTAGATAAAATGCTTAACTCAAATATTAAAAAAATGGAACCTATGCAAACCTGATATGGCATCACAGAACAGGAATCGTTATAAGCATTTCTGAAGAAAAAAATTAATAACCCAAAGATATTAATTAGAACACAACAATGTGATCGAAATGCTTTAAAATTTGTTAATCGTAGGTGGTTGGGCCGATTGTGATGGCGGCCGTCATCCTTATTCCCCGCCTGCTCAAATTCCCTTATTTATTATTGTCACAAGACCAGACGACGAGCAATTACGGGTCATGAGTAGACCGTGACTGAGATGTACAGTCAGTAACTTCAAGACAGCCGACTCGCGTAGACTTGTTAAAGTTAGCACTCTCTATCTGATACGATACGAACGAGGCAAAGTGACTTAAAACACATAACAAAACACGAGATGAAGAAAACTCTCTCTGGTCACTTAATGCATAAAAATTCTTCATTTTTGTGTTTCACTATTAAAATAATTTAATAGTAGAATATGAAAAATACGTGATAAATTTGATGGAATCATAGATTATATAGATTTTTTTCATCTCATGTACAAATAGTGTCATGTGGCATACGAGGTATTGTTTTCTCATTAGCGATATGTTAAGTTGAGTTAGCTCGAGACAACTGGTGCGTAAGCCTGTTACCGCTAAACCATAGTTTATTGATTGACTCGATTACACATACTGATTCAGAAGATTTTCGTGGGCCACGGCCAGGCCAGCTTGATATAGTGTGATCATCAAGATCATAAAGGGTCAGTGTCTGGCATCCTGTTAACGGTAGAGTATCGCGGTGAACTAGGTGCTGAGACCGAACCGCAATCCGGCGGTTATGATGATGATCGGGTGACGAGCTCAGAAGTCTGTGCTCGAGAGATGGATGTCGAATGATGAGTGTCGTGCGACTGGACTCGGGTGGAGTAGTGAGTCGAATGATGTACTCGAGATGACAAGTTGTGGATCGTCCTCGCTATTTATGCAGACGAAATCAATATATTATAAAAGACAATGTCGCAATTCAATAAACCATAATAGATACTGTTGATCTAGATTATGATTGAGGAAATGCTGACAATCGCTTCCCCCACTCTGGTTTTGTTTCGACAACAAAACATAAATATTAAAGTGTGTCACACTTGTAATAATTCTCAGTGGTATGATGTCCATGGTGTTTAATCGAAATTTTAAACCTTACAAATAGCTTACAATTTTTCATAGATAGCAACAGTTACATCATCGAATTGTTTTATAGGCATAAATTTGTATGTAGTGAAATGATAATTATATCTAACTAGTCTAATAACTAATTAGTCACCTGTACCGGCTCCTTTAATCTTCAGCCAATCATTATGACCATATTCAGAGATAAAATGTAATAATACCTTTAATACGAAATAAAAACAGATCGGTAGACAAATATAAATTTATTTCCATAAAATACAGACTACCTTACAGGTTACGATATAGTTATTCACAATAAAATTAAGAAGAATCATTATAGCTAATTCCTATAGGTCAATTTAAATAAGTATAAGCTAATTATTAAATAATATGCCATTTATTTAGTTACATAGTAACTTTCTAAAAAAATATTCGTTATATAATAAGCAAAATATACGTAGAACATTGTTCAAAAATACGCAAAGTCAAAACGGCGATTAATTATTAAATTGTGATAGGTGTAATTCTAAAGACGGTTCATACGTATCATATAAAAACAATAGTAATAGTTTCGATTAAGATAGTGTCTACACTACCTACGATAAATATATACCTAATGAGATAAATATTAAAAAAATATATATTAAGGCTACAGTCCATTGAGTCTGGGAATTGCAATACCGGTATTTCAAAACCGGTATTCAGTTATTAATCCATACCAAAATACCGGTTTCAAAAATAAAGAATACCAGTAATTTCGGTATCAAGAAAGCATACACGTTTATGTTTTTCGAAAATATTTTAATGTTATTTTTTCATTACTTACTATATTGCAGCCAAAAGACAAATATATTGACTGAAACCAACAAATTTTAAATAACATTAAAACAAAATCCCTCAAATTGTCACGATAAATTTACATATTTCGAAGAAGAAAATATTCGTGGCGAATATTTCCAATTATTCTATAACTATTGATCAAACGTTTATAGTACAGCCAGCAAACGCTGAATTTTGAGAGGGATTTTCCTGGACCCGGACTTATAGTATTTGTAAAAATTAGCAGTTCTAAAATATTATGATCTATACATATTGATAAAAATCAACAATATAAAATATGTAGGTATATATTTTAGGTTGCTATAAAATAGTGTTTTAAAGAAATCTAATGGTTATAATTATTAATAGGTACTTCTTTTTTTCCATAATATCTATGTTTTGACGAATACCGGTATTCAATAAGAAATACCAAAATACTGGTATTGATATATTCATTCGCTATTGCAATCCCTAATTGAGTCTTCAAAGCTAAAACTAAATAATACAAAAAAATGTGCGATTTGTTTAAAAAAATTAATACTGTGCCAATTGACACTTTGTGTATATGATAACACTGCAATATCCATTTGATTGATTATTTATAATGCCAGTATTGTATAAACCATGAATGATTTCTAAGAGTAAAATGTCTTAAGGGGACTCAAAGAAAAAATGTTGCGAATCACTGGCTTAACTTAAAATTTATAGACAAAGATTGAATGCTTTTCATAAAACACATCAGCCGAATTAATAAAAATATACTATTATGTATATCATACTTATTACAAGGCAGCCATTTTGTTTGCCATGTCGGCTATCTCGTCTTATAGACTTCAGTTTTAGAGCTTTTTTGAATTCAGTATCCACTAAAAGATATAATTTGACAGCTTAGTTATACATACTACTTACTAAAATAATTTTAATTTTATTAGGACACTTCGGGAAAAATGACCGTCATTTTGTTGGGGGATAAATTTGGAATGGCTCCCCTTCCAATAAATACGTTGACAATGATTATAGAGATGATCTATGAAGTTTGGACAAACATGCAAATTCGACTGAGGAACGTTGCTCACACCGTTAATAATTATGAGGGCCTAAGATTGAGATCAGTTATATATTTACCATAATATGAATAACATATAGCTTCAAGGTTCTGATATGCAAAATCAATGTACGATGCAATCAATGACATTACAAAGCTATCGTCAATTAGTATACTATATTGTATAAAAACGAAATAATTCTACGTAATCCACGGAAACAACGACGACTGCTTTAGCCAAACACAACAAAAAATAATCTTCACCGAATACCCTCAGGAAACAAAATTCATTTTACATGTACACCGTACGTATGTAGTTCCCCTTAGCACAATTCACCGTGAGATGTTGTACCGGAAACAGATGGTCGAATAGCATTGAGATAAGAAAAATAACGCGTTGCTCGTGGAGCATATCACCGAGAAGATACTAAGTTACATGCTAATTTACTTTGGAATCATTCGAAATTCTATATAGTATACAATATGATTGTATTTTTAATTTACTTATCTATCTATTTTCTTCTGTATTCTCCTTGTATTCCGATGGTTTTTATTTCGATCGATAAATCGACGTATTTTAAGTGTTTTATTTAAACATGAATTTGATCTCCATTTTATCGATCTATACGGCCATCAGTATCCGATACGACAGCTGACGGTGAACTGGATAATTTTCCGAAAAGGGTAAAGACCCATGGAGTCATTGATTCGATGGAGGGAGGAAGGCGCGTTGGAAATGTTTGGAGTGAAGGACTGTCTGGAAACTGTTGGCGCCTGAGAGGAACGGAAGGAAGGAATAATGTATATTTATTGCCTATATATGTGCCTGCTCTGTTTATCGATCTCCGAAAGGACTTTAACATAAACTCCGTCAGATGTTACATGATATCTTGGCGCTGGATGGTTGTGGTTGAGTTTCGATGACACTATTATATCGTTCAACGTGTAAGCCATGCTGCGGCAATTGGTGGATCTATACGTCGAACACATCCAACGGGTTCTACCATCGTAGCATTTTAGGTGGATGCTAAATGTGTGACCTTCTATCATCAGAAGACGCTTGTCACCCCGACGTTTGGTGTTGATGAACTTCGCTAAAAACAAAACGGATATTTGGTTATACATTTTTGAAAATTGGCATATTATATGATACGTCATCCTTCAATACAGAATAACAACACCTAACAATCCTAACATTTTGCTGAATAGATCATAGATGTTTGACGAAATCTGTAAAAATCACCCTTAGCGCAACACATGTAGATATATAAAATTCATGTTTAACTACATATTAATGTATTGTTACAATAAACACAATATGGCAATGCAAGAATTATTAAATGTAGGTAGTCATTTTTTTAACCATTTCTGTATTTGCTTCTTGACGGGCTAAAGAAGACTCAGTTAGTTACGTTTAAAAGGGCCATCTATTCGTATTCTTCACATGTCATATTACTTTGCAATGTTCGTTAGAATATATCGAAATGAAGTGAAAAAATTAACATAGGACATAATATAATATTTAACTAGCCCGATAAATCTGGGAATGGTTGTAGATAATAAAAAAAAATAAACTACTAGTATTCATATTCAGTATACTATTCAATTTCATTTTTAATTAAACTTTTTAGAAGATTTATTTTCGGTTCAAACACTACTAACACCATTATCAAGACAACATTACAAACTACATTACACTGTTTTTTCCTTCTTACAAAAGAATACGTGAGCTTATTTTGTATTCACTTCAGTAGGTATCTAGATATACAAATATTACGTGGCCAGACTGACTCTAGACTTAGTGTTTCCCAACCTTTTTACGCCTGCGAACCGGTAAAAACAAGAGATGTATTTCGGGGACCGCTAACGCAAAAAACTATTATTTTATATAGTATTTAATTTATTGGTTTTATACATAACACATAGGCATCATCATCAACAGTTTGATTGCGAATAATAAAAAAATATCATGAAAATTTTATTATTACTTAATTGAAATAATCAGAAACCGTAAATAAAACAATACCTACATAAAACCGAAAAATTGTTTTATATAGTTAATTGGAACGGATAAAATAAACAAGTACTTATTAGTATTATATGTAAGGTCAACGTGAAAGCAGCACCATTTTCACATACATAATTATTATTAGTAATAATTAGGCTTAGGATTCTTAGGTATTTACACATTTTTTTTGAGTGGCCCCACAACAAAATATCAAAAATATCTATCTGTTTTAGACAATTTTGAAACATTTAAGCCATATTTGTTAGCACCTATTTTTAAATATTTTTGGATAATTACATATTTTTAAATATTTTAGGTTTAAGCACATATTTTCACATAAACACAAAATTAATAAACACAATAACACTTGTAAACAAAATTAAAATGTTAAAATCATCTACAAAGTCACTAGTGGAGCAAATTAATATTTTAAACAATACTGCTGCTAAAATAAGAAAATGTTCTTGGAACCAATTGGAATAAAAATAAGTACAAAATTAAATAGTGTTTTAAATAAAAATACTGGACTTCAAACGCTGCAGAATATTAAAGCTGTATTGGAAAATCCATCAGATGCTTTAGATGTTTCAATTTTTTCTACTTCAGAAATAGTTTCCTTTACATACGCAATATGAACATCTGTAGAAGTGGAAACAAGTTTTTCCATATATAAAAATTTGCTAGGATCAAATCGTCAAAGATTCACTTTAGAAAATTTGAAGCATTATTTTATTATTTAAGTATTGTAATGAAGCGTTTTCTGTTTGTGAATAAATATTAAATTAAACTGTAGAAATATATATTATGATATATTGTAAGACTTACTTAAATTTTTAGCACCTATTTTTGTTTTTTAGCACATCATGAAATTTTAATAACATATTTTCCAATTATATCTAGGTACATATTTCAGGTATTTATTATTCACTTTTTAGCACCTAAAAATTCTAAGCCTAGTAATAATAGTACATTAAATATATAACGTTGGGCCTGGTCATGGAATATCGACTGTCCGAAAATTTGTACGAATGCAATTGACTGATTTACAGTTAACCGTGAGCTGTTGTATCGTATATAGATGGCCGTATAGTATTGAGATAAAATTCATTTTCAAATAAAATAATTGAAAATTACGTCATAAAAACTATCGAAATACAAGGGAAATACAGACGAAAATAGTTATGTAAGTAAATTAGAAATACAATAATATCGTATAATATATTTATATTTTTTTAATCATTTAAAAGTATGTTAGCACTTGCGGTGAAGGTAATTATTAAGTCGCATATCAAGGGCTTAGTGTCAAACAACACTATCTACAAAAGTGCAACTTTACAGGAGAGCCAAAAATCGTTATTTTAGATTCTTGTAACTCAACAAGGGAAATGTTTATTTAAAACCTAATGTTAATATTTTATAATTTACTAGCTGAAGTACCCGGCTTCGCACGGGGTCGCTTCGTGGTTATATTTATCTTAGATATTTGAAAAATAATAAGAGGTAATTATTTCTTTAATATTAGAATATCTGTGTAATACAATATGGCAATATGAAAATAATTATAATAGGAGTAAAGGTCAAACATAAGAACACTAAATTAAAATCGAATCCAAAATATGAAAACGTTACTAATGTTATAAATATGTAGTAAAAAAAAAATCAAAATTGGATCGAACAAACAAACAAACTTTGTATGTTATATAATAATAATTTAGAAACCGCACACAACTGACAAAAGTTTCATCGCAATCGGATGAATGGTATAGAAACGCATACGAATAGTAGAAGAAGATGATTTGCTAATTCAGAAACCTTCGTGGGCATGCGCATGACAACTCACCAAAGTTTCATTGCAATCGGATTAATGGTATAGGAACGCATACGAATAGAAGAAGAAGAAGATGGTTGTACTAATTCAAAAACCTTCGCGGGCTTGCGCACAACAACTGGTCAAAATTTCATCACAATCGGATGAATGGCATAAGAACGCATACAAATAGAAGAAGAAAAAGATGATTGTAGTAATTCAGAAACCTTTGCGGGCAAGGGCACAACAACTCACCAAAGTTTCATTGCAATCGGATGAATAGTATAGGAACGCATACGAATAGAAGATAGAATAGAAGAAGAAGATGGTTGTACCAATTCAGAAACCTTCGCGGGTGTTGGCACAATTACTGACGAAAAATTTGTTGCAATCGGATGAATGGAATAGAAACGCATACGAATAGAAGAATATAGAATAGAAGAAGAAGAAGAAGAAGATAGTTGTACTAATTCAAAAACCATTGCGGGTGTTACCACAACAACTGACGAAGGTTTCATCGCAATCGGATAAATGGTATAGGGACCATACGAATAAAAGAAGATAGAATGAAGAAGAAGAAGAAGATGGTTGTACTAATTCAGAAACCTTCGCGGGTGTAGGCACAATTACTAACGAAAATTTTATTGCAATCGGATGAATGGAATAGGAACGCATACGAATAGAAGAATATAGAATAGAAGAAGAAGAAGAAGAAGATGGTTGTACTAATTAAAAAACCATTGCGGGTGTTACCACAACAACTGATGAAGGTTTCATTGCAATCGGATGAATGGTATAGGGACCATACGAATAAAAGAAGATATAATGAAGAAGAAGAAGAAGATAGTTGTACTAATTCAGAAACCTTTGCGGGTGTTGGCACAATTACTGACGAAAATTTTATTGCAATCGGATGAATGGAATAGGAACGCATACGAATAGAAGAATATAGAATAGAAGAAGAAGATGGTTGTACTAATTCAAAAACCATTGCGGGTGTTACCACAACAACTGATGAAGGTTTCATCGCAATCGGATGAATGGTATAGGGACCATACGAATAAAAGAAGATAGAATGAAGAAGAAGAAGAAGATGATGATTTTTCTAATTCAGAAACCTTCATGGGTGTGCATACAACCACTTGCCAAAATTTCATTGCAATCGGATGAATGGTATAGGAACCATACGAATAAAAGAAGATAGAATGAAGAAGAAGAAGATGATGATTTTTCTAATTCAGAAACCTTTATGGGTGTGCATACAACCACTTACTAAAATTTCATTGCAATCGGATGAATGGTATAGGAACCATACGAATAAAAGAAAATATAATGAAGAAGAAGAAGAAGATGATAATTTTTCTAATTCAGAAACCTTTATGGGTATGCATACAACCACTTACCAAAATTTCATTGCAATCGGATGAATGGTATAGGAACGCATACGGGACAGACACACAGACAGACAGACATACAGACAGACAGACATTCATTTTTATATATTAGTATAGCCTATACTCTTCCTGCAAGTGCAAGCAATAAGTTTACAAAGTTTTATCGCAATCGGATGAACGGTATGGCTGCGCATTAAATACGAACAAACAAACACACAAATATTAATTTTTATATATTAGATTGTGTATTGTACATTTATCTTGCTTATGATGATGTTAAAATTTATAGGGATAGTTTTAAAAAAATATGAAAACAAGGGTAACTTATGTAGTTAGCGTTAAACTTTACTGACGATTTAATAAGAAATTAGAAAAGATTGACATAACGTTGTTTGACTATCATGTAGCCGTAAATGTAAAATAACGTTATCTCAAAAAAAAAAAACACTATTTTGTAGATAACGTTGTCTGACTTTAAGCACTCGATATATTAAATAACATCTAATAATATTGGCAGCGATATTATTAGAAATTTGATAACAATCAATATCAAATTGATGTTCTTACCTATATCTAATAAAATAACAACATTACTGTCTGAAAAAAGCGTTTTTTATAATCACTATTTCACTCTTCTCACGGCTAACTTTGTTATTATTGCTAACCCTACGCATAAATGATATTTTAACAAAAACCATCATTAACATGACATAGCCATCTTTCGCGATCAGAAGTAGTGCGAATTTTAAAATAATGATTCTCTGTAAATTAATAAAATATTTAAAAAAAAAAAAAAAAAAAAAAAAACATTGGAAGGCCGCTAAATATCTTCCACAGTGTGTATACTGGCATGACCTGTAGAACAGACCAAATAGTTAACACAACAACGCATTTCCGTTATTTTTCTTGATCCGAAATAACACGGATATCACTCAGATCACCTCTGTATAAAAAAGGTGGCTATGTAAATTGCAAGACACTTGACATCCTCAGCGCATAACTTAGCTTAACTCTGGCGATTGAACTTTGACTTAAATCTGGAATTATGTATGCACTCGAGCTCGGTTAGTTTTAATGTTGTATTATATAAGACATTTATAATATATATTAATTTGTATACTTAGTATACATTGTACAAAGGCACGGTGCCTTTATAATTTGTTGAACATATTTCGCGTAATCAATGATATTTGAGAGGCAGCGGCGTGTAATACACCTATTCTGGCTTGACGCACTGCGCGGTATTGAGTGTCACAATTTTCAAAATCGCTGCATCTAAGCAGGCAGCACGTTAAAATCTCACACTTGACAGTTCATATCCCGGGATAATTACTTTCGGAATATTATATAGCATATTTATAACTTTTTTATTGACTTTGGAGTTCATTGATAAAATATTAGAATAGCAATGCTGGCCAGACGCAAGATGACTGGCGAGAGTCAGAGTCTTGGAGATCCCACGTGTTGTCCATATGCTACAGCTAGGGTTGCCAACTTTTTCTGTAACGATTCCGGGACAAATAGCTCTAAACTGAACAACATCATCATTATCAGTCAGCCATTACCTAGTTTTCTGAGGAATCTTTTTATGTATGAAAAAATTAAAATACGTTTTTTTTAACTATTATAGAAACTTAATTATATGTATAACATAATAATAATAATTAAAAATAAAAATTTAAAATCTTATAATAATAAATGTAACGTTATATTTTTATGAGTTTTTCCAGTAATATTTTTTCTCACTTTTTGCTGCAATCACCAATTCTTTCGCAAGTGTGTCCGTATTTAAAAAGTTCGCAAATTCTGCAGACGATTCACTATTAAGTCGTATTTGCAATTCCGCCTTCACTAAGTCGATATTCATGTTATTCATGGCCACAAGTCCACAAACTGTGTATAAATAGTAGTGGGGGAGGGAACGTACGTTGGAAGAACGTTCAACGGATTTACACGATGTTAATTTTGGAATAGTTTTCCCTAAACTTCCGGGACAATTTAGCATTCATCGGGTATCGGGGACAGCGATTCCAATTCCGGGACAATCCCGGCCAATGCGGGATGGTTGGCAACCCTAGCTCCAGCTGGGAACCAGATATTGACTAAGATAATAATATGAATAAGGACCTAAAATGCACCCTCATGTAAAACGATAAAATGCTTTCAAATGTTTTGTAAAGCACATTTGTGACAAAAATCAACTTTATTGTTTAATTTAATAAAATGCATTTTTTTTGTAGTACTTATTCCACTTTTAATCAATAAATTAGGACCGGCTTCGTCCGCCTCAGAGGGACATTTTCACCTGAATACAATTTTTTTAAAACAATATTTATCAAACAAAATCCAAAGCGACAGAAATAATATAACAATAGGTACATAAATTATCCATCTAATACCTAATACCTTCCCATAACAAATTAAAATTAATGAGGTTGGACATTAATATTTTATACTACATCAGGGGCACTTAACAAATTATTTTAAAATATTAACAAAACACAAAATATGAAACAATCAACACATAAAATAACAGTTGAAAATGTCCCTCTGAGGCGGACGAAACCGGTCCTAATTTATTGATTAAAAGTGGAATAAGTACTACAAAAAAAATCGTTTTCTTAAATTAAGCAACAATACAATGCAGTTCCACCATGAAAAAAAAAACTTACTTCAACCCAAACACATATTTAACTACACGCCATAGGGCTAAGACAAACACAGACAGCAAGACCATTCCAATTTTAAACATTTATTCAGATTGGATATCATTGGAATCAAGTAATAGCTGCGTTGACGAAACGGCGTCTGCGCTACCGTGACCCTTATGAAAACAAAACTGCTTATTCACAAAATAAATTAATATTTAATGTGAAACCCATCATCGCTCACATAATACTTCGGCGGCGGATGTAAATGGGTATTATTAAGAAAGACGACATCTTCTCCAGAAGTACGAACTATGGCGCGGCATCCCTTGCTGTTGTGTGTAGAACATTTCCACCTTATTCGACCATCTTTTTTTCTCCACGAAACGCAAAATGTGTAATCATCCACCATTAGCAGTGGGTTATCGCCAAGTTTTGTCTTAATGTATTTCACTGAAAAAAAAAGAAAAGCGATTGAAGTACCTACTGTAGGATTTTGTACAACATAGGCAGGCTAAGTACATATACATTTCTTGTTATTCTTTATGAGGTCCAATGACAAAAACGTAGTACTATAATGTGAAGCAATCATATAAATACCCAAGCTTTAAAAAATTACAAAGTGATGTTACCGGGAATCGAACCCGTAACGCCGGATAAGAATCCAGTATCTTACGCTTTGGGTTACTTGGATAGTAATGCTTGGGTGTGATTGGCACTAATTCCACTATTTATAAATACATAATTCTTTAGAGAAACAAACTTTAAATTATAAGAAATACTAGTGTAGTTTAGTAGGTTTCCCTGTTACATATATTTGTTTTGTCTCAAACAGACTTGACCTCACCCCGTTCCGTTGATAATAATTATAAATAATTACAATCAAATTTTATTTATGTACACAGTTCTATCTTGTTGTAACTTACCACAAGTAACAAAACTTCATTCAAATTAATCAATTATTATTCAACTAGAAAAAATCTAACACGTGGCAACGCCACCTATCAATATTATTCGATGTGGCGATATACTGTACTGCACTGTAAGCATATGTCAAACTATTATGAGTGTACCTTATCGTTAATTTTCTATCACGACCCCATTAAAATAAACGATTCTTTAATTCGTGTCGGTTTATTTTTCAAATTTCTCACCTTATCCGTTTTCATACGTCTTCTCGGTGTCTATCTCTCTCCTACACATTTACATTTGTTTTCTTTCATGCGTTACAAATAGACAGTTAGTTAAATCAAGACAAAAAATATATATTGTATTATTTTGGTAGAAATAAAGAAAATTATGTACGAAAAACACATACACATCGTCATTTCGAAAGATTTCGTATGCCTATATGTTTTTGATAATGCACAGTCACCGGAACCATATTTTTAAAATGTGAATATGACGACACAGTAAATTTTTCAGGTAAGTAATCCAGTCCTGACTAGTAATATGAAATTTTATTTTACGGTAACAATGGGATTATTTTTTTATCAATGAAAATTCTTATTATTTGTGTTTTTTGTGAAACTATTTTATTCACTGTATAAATTCAAGCAAGTTTCGGTGGGTACACAAGGGACGGTTGTTGGAAAGGTTTCTAATTAAAACCGCATAGTTGTTCTGAATAATATAGTATTTAATAAAGGAATGCTAGTTTTTGTAGTATACTTAACTATAAATAAAATTCATAATACAAAAATAAATGAATGTACATATACTCAGTTGGTGTCTACAGAGAAAACCTTAAATCCAATAGTAATAGAAGTCTAACATGTCAACAAGAGCTTCGGTAATATTATAGAAGTCAAGTTAAAAACATTTTTATTTTCTAGACAAAAACAAAGTGATAAAAAATGATTAATTAAAAAGATACGCAAAAACTATGACTGATTCAAATATCTCTCATAGACCTTTGAGAGAATTAATCAAACTAAATTTTAATTGTGTCAATAATGATAACAATGAGTAATGGTAAACTGAAGTCGTTCAACGAATGCAAATGCATACATAACATTTTTTTCTCATTTAAGTTTTTAATGCGTATTAATGATTAATTGCTTACATATAAATTGAACCTACATATTACAATTCGCCGTATCACAATTCACCATGAGTTGTTGTACAGGAAAGAGGCGGCCAGATAGCAATGAGATAAAAAGGCGTTCTTCGTGGAGCTTTGCATACAGTAAGTAATGTTTCAATTTTATTAGATTCTATAAGAACATTACTTTTATATAGTTTGGTATCAAATATCTAATAATAACGTTTTTATACGTGCGACTTGATACTTAGAGGAACTAACACAATTTTATATAAATTATATGATATATAGTGTCTTAATTAAATCGACTAATATGTATAAGGAAAAAAGGCGACTTTCTTTCAACATAAAGTTCATTTTTTGTGGTTGAATAACTAAAAATCTGACTTTTGCCGCCCCCTAAATCTTAACGCACGGGTGTTTCACGTCCCAGGTTGGCGCACCCCTGGTATTGCCAGCTCTATTAATATTCACGCTTTACAAATCATGTTACATAATTTATATTTTTATATACAGTCCATCGGGTGTTATATGATATCTGGTAGGAGGATGATAATGTGTGTTTTTGGCTGACAATAGACGGTCATTGAGCGTATAGGCCGCAGCGTTGCATTTTTTATTGTGATGTGTCGAACAAATCCAACGATTTTTCCCATCTGCGAGTACTTTGTTTAGATAAAATGTGTAGCCATCGACCATGAGGAGACGTTTTCCGCAATGCTTCGTATTTATGTATTTAACTTGAATTAACAGAAAATAAATTGGCTAAGTAATCTAACTTTAAATAATACAGCATAACCATATGACATTTACATAAAATAGTAATAATTATGCATAAATTGGAAATACCACAGTACCTAAAGATACATATTATTTATTTTTTTAAATGAAAAAAATATGACCCTTACAGGGGACATATAATTAATGGGAACTGAAATACCTAACGGGTGTGGAGTAACAGGCAACCGATTTCGAATGTGTAAGAATATGGGAAGAGCTTAAACACGTGTCAAGAATACGCCATTCTAAGCTTGTCCTTTGTTCTGACAACTGCTCTCGGTTACTACACTGACGCTCATTCAATATTGGAATGTTAAAAGGTTGCAACACACACTATTGGACGTCAATGTGTGTTTCATTTTCGTAGGACACTGCACATTCAAAACCCTGCGTCAAAATATTGTGTATTAGGGTAAAGCCTACAGGAATTTTATTTATTAATCTGTTCTGTGGTCCCTTACCAATTCATCCACCTGTGCCCTACTTAATTACGACAAAAATAAACTAATAGCATCCAGCCGCTTAACAAATTAGAAGGGGCGCAGGTGGTTAAACTGGCTAAACATACGTTGAATGAAGAGTGTTACATTTTCAAATCTTATGAATTATTCATTGAAAAAAACATAATTTATTAAATCATTAGCAAGTGCAAGAATATTAAGGCTTTGAAATGTCGATACAACTGCGATGGAGGGCTCACGATAGACGACAGGACAACAAAGATCCTGACCAGGTGAGTACACAACGGAAGCAACCTGGAGGCAGCTACACCATGAAATAGGGCGAAAGATCTATGTGGAAGAGGAACAACAAAACGAAAAATCTTGAAAATGAATTCAAGAAGATTAGCCAGGGACGACATCTTGTAAAGGATGCCAAAGTCCTCGTTAGAATGGGAATGGGACAACTGGACGCCAGGACAATTGGACGCCGCACTGTCGTAGACACCGTAAACAGAACGTATACGATGAATTTTAATCAGTTTCTATCTACTAGTTAGTAGTTTTAATTCACTTTACTTTTATTTTTTTTATTATTGCGGATTGAGAATTACCATGCCTAAGGCTTGATATAAAAATAAAAAAAACTCTTTTTTCGTTGGAACTTAACATAATATGCACGATTAAATCATTATTTACGTGTGCATATTTAAATTCTCACGAAACTATTAAATCATAATATAATAATTTAAATATAAATAATAATATTAAATATTTTTTTTAAGAGTACGTTTAAGTACCTAACGTCCACACCATGGGCAAAAGATTTGATGTCCTCATGGGAAGAAGCGAATCGCAGCTCTGCGATGAATGTCATGTTTTAGAGGACATTGTACATTATAGCACTGCAGTGCCCCAAATATGAAATTCACAGAGTACAGCTGCGAATTGCAGATATCTATGAGAATGTCGACGAATTGAAGGGTGTCCTGGCGGTGGGTAAGACGGAAGAGCTAGGCAAAATTGTAAAGTTATTTAACAGAATAGGAGTGAGGACCTGATCGACGGATTCCCTTCTAGAAGAGAAGAGGCGATATGACAGCGAGTCGCAGTCAAAGCCTCGGTAAAATCACAAAAAAAAAAAAACTACCTAACGTCTATTTAGTTTCAAATTGCGTGTTGTTCAGTTGTCTCGGCGCCAAATCGTCCTCGACCCGCTAGAATACAGCATCGAGAGAGATGTATGATGCGACGATATAGAATTTAAATTTTTATGTACAATCCGTCGGTTGTAATATGATATTTTGGAGCTAGATGATTATGAATGTTCTTCGCTGTTAGTACATTATCTTCAAGCGTGTAGACTACGGCTTTACATTTTTTAACGTGATGCGTCGAACAATACCAACGGTTTCTTCCATCTGGTAGCGCTTTATGTAGATAAAATGTGTACCCATCTACCATCAGTAGACGTTTTCCGCCGGATGTTGTATTGATATATTTAACTTGAAACAAAAGAAAATACATTAGAATGCGTTGGATGTGAGGTCGAACCCAATTCTACCCAAAATTAAATTTATACCTACGTCAAATGTCTTTAGTCCCAAAAGTTTTAAATTTGTCAATACATAATTTTATTATTTGTGTTTTAATGAAACTATGCAGTGTTAGATAATATCTAACATGTTCTTTAACACAAATGAATCCAAAAATTAAAATGGACGATGTTTTATTAATGAAGCCTGTTTAATTCAGTAGGTAGCTAACCGTTCCTCCTGTATTTACTTTATAAATTTATATTTCATAGCATAGTATATGTAGTCCAGATATATACCTACCAGCGAGTTTTACCTGGAAATAATTATTTATATAATGCTCGTATATATTGATATTATTTTGTTTATATTAATAATATGTGTCATGAAATGTAGTTTTAGAATAAATGTTTTATCCCAAAGCCGACTATATTCAGACCGGGGCACTAAATAGCAATTTACAATGGTAGTGCTAGTTATTGAATATCTTCGATTGAATATTTCGTTCAAATTGATTCACAACAATCATCAATTTCAACAAGCAGCTTACCATATTGCATTCGCAGAATAAGCAACGATCGAAATTTGCAGCTTCGTCCCTGGCCTGAATATAATTGGCCTTGGGTTTATCCGTAACTATTCCACCATAATAGGAAGTATTGCATATCCATAACACTAGTTTCAAGTAATTGCTAATGCCGCCATCTTGGGAAAAGGCGGCTGAGTTTAAATGTTTTGTGTAGTATAGTACCTATAGTATGTACCTATATGTAGAAATAGGTACATACTATACTATACTACTAATAAAATGTATCATGTGCCTGGCTCATGTAGGTACCTACATGAGCCAGGCACATGATACACAATTAATTATTATTAAAAGGTGTCTCATAATTACATTTAAGATCTGTTTTACCCCAAAGAGGTAACCGCTGCATATACGATACATAAAAAATATTCTTGTTAAAATGCGTATTTTTCTAATTCTCTTACTCTTTTATTTGAAATATTTTTAGATATTTTTAGCTGGTAATGAAATAAAGCTGAAAAACTAAAAATCGTCCGCCATTTTACAATATGGCAGCCGTAACACACCGTGTACGAGTGTTGATTTTTGGTATGTTGTTACTGGGCACCGGCACTATAGATAGTCTCCCCTTAAGGGAATTATTTCCAGGTAAGGGGTTATTTTAATTGAATATGACAGGACTAGTATCATTTATCATGGACATCTTATCTTCATTTGTCATATTGTGAACGTTTTGAACTTATAATTTGTAATATTCATAAAATAAATAAATTAATATTAAAGTACATGTTTCCAGGATATTGTGATATAATAAAATCGAAGAAAATGTTTCAAGGATAAAATGTATTTCTTTTTAATATAGGTAAAGGTCTGTGAATCAAACAACGCGTAGATATTCAATGCAATATAATTTTTATTTAATAATCAAGGTCAGATAAGCACGAATGAATCTGAAAGACAATTTTAAAGGAAACAAAGCCGTTTGTAATGAAAACAAAATTGTGCAAAAGAAAACTAAAAATAAAAGGTCTTGACCGTTTAAACCAGGGCAGGAAAAGCCGTTCATATCAGCCTGTTACCTGTTGTTACGCCACCCATTATAATGGCCTCCATCGCAAATGTTGACGATCTTTGAGCCAGTCCACAAGGCGCGTTTTGGCGCGCGAGTGATAAGTCGCGCGTTCTCCAGGTACATATTGTGATATTATAGAGCTGTGCACAAGCGCTCGCGCCGTGACGGTCTCTGCGCGGAAATCGCAGGTAGTCGCCAGAATCTCGGCCTCGCGCGAATTTCGCGCGAGTCGATGTACTATGCCGTCAATTGTTGCGCACAGCAACAACACGATCGCCAAGTGCGTGGATGTAATTTGTCGGCTAGTTTTAACATAGACATTATTTTTTCAAAATGGAGAGTGAATACTTCGATACAGAATTATTTATTGATTAAATGGGAAAAAGGAAGGCTATATGGGACATGGAATCTACTGACTATTCTAATAGAAATATAAAACGCACAAGCTGGGAAGAGCTCGTAGATATATTTTGTAATCCTGGTGATTCGGAAGGACAAAAAAGGTGAAAAACTTAATTTAGAAAATATGTAGGTACTCTACTAACAATTAATTTAACTTTCAGTACCTAGAGCTGTATTTTAAATAAATGTTGTACTTACTTATTATTACTATTAAAATAATATTTTGTTCAATAAATTGGTGAAAGTGTATTTTTAACTTATTATTTGAGTACTCGGTCGATAAATATCCAAGATTTTAGGACCGAATGCCCTAAATTATTTACAGTGACCCTTTTCAAAAAAAAAAAAAAAATGGTGACCGATGCATTAAATCATCTTGTCTTGACAGGGAAAATGTCCCTCATTAACAAAAAGATCGGCAAAATTGTCTCTTGTGATTTGGGATCTCGTACTAGATCACAGTTTATCAGTTTTAATCTTGGTTGTGATGTATGGGTGGTGATGGTTGCGATTGTTTTAATCTTGGTATGATGTTGAATCTGGGCGCAACGCATTTTTGGTACTCGCGAAGACACGCGCCTTGTGGACAGGCTCTTTGATGCTTGTAGAATGGTGAGCGCCACGTGAACACAAACATTTTCCGGACTTATGGCCATTGTGAAGAGCCAGCATTATAAAAATGTGGTAACTCGTAAACAGGCTCAAAATCGAAGGCCAGTTTAGCGGTGGCACACTTATAACCGTGCTACGTGTGGTACCCGAAATAATTTTGTTGACACAAGGATTTGGAAATAAAAACCGTTGTTTGTATATATAAATATAGTGATGAGCCAAATTCAAATACCAAAAACGCATTGATTTTTTTAAAACAAAACATGCATTATATTGTGGATTTCATAACCACCGAGATACGAAGCATTGGAATGAGTAAACATCGCACGATTATGGTAGTCGTTTTAAGTGTATTTAAATGAGCAAACATCACATGTATATGTCATTGTGTTTAGAGATGAAAAAATTGCGAGAATTTAAATGAGCGTACATCGCATTGATACAAGGAGTTTCTTTGGTAGTTATCTATCTTATTATATTGTGAGTGTCTATAATATACGAGTGTACAAATACCACGGTAACTAATATTACAAATATTTATGAGATTTTTGGCACACAGGCATAAAAAGGTTCGCCACCACTGGCCTAGTTGAACAGCAACTGAGCGCTGGAACAGGATGGAAATGTCTGTAAACAAGACAAAGTTATCAAAAAATACTGGTAATCAGAACAAAGCCCGCCCTGGGATACAGTGCCGAGAAAAAAAAGACTATTGCAATAAAATTACATTAATTTAACATTTTAAGTATAGTCCATCTGAGGTGACATGATAACTGGCAGGTGGATGGTTATGAATGTTATTCGCTGCTAATACATGATCATCGCGAATGTAGACGACGGCGTTACATTTTCTATTGTGATGCGTCGAACAATACCAACGTTTTCTTCCTTTTGCGAGTGTTTTATTTAAATAAAATGTGTAGCTATCTACCATCAGGAGAGGATTTCCACCATATTTTGTGTTGATATATTTAACTTGAAACAAAGAGAAATAATTTGGCTTAGCATACAATTAATATAAATCGCAACGAACAAAGGTTTTTAACAAGTTTTTTGTTTTTGTTTCGGAAAATCATTTTGATTTCACTTGTTCTTCTCCGAAGGTACCTACATATTTTTTAATCAAATCAATTTTGAAAAGCGCCGAATGCTTGTTACATCACGATATACACCAGCATAAGTAGAGAGATGTATCGGATAGTGGAGGGAACAGAATTAAGCAAAACACAGTACGTACAAACGCCGTACACAACCCTCAGCTACTAGGGTTTGCAATACCAAGATCCCACTCGGTTTACAGGTTCTAAAATCCCGGATTAATAATGTCGGAATTCCGGGGGTTCCGGTTTAGTATTAACGTGATTTTTGAGAAAAAGATATGCTTTATACTTAAAGAAGTGTAATAAAAAAAAGGTTAAATACTAATATTAAAAGAATATTGAAATCTCAGAAAAACACTACTTAGGTTCCACGGGATTACCAACTAGATCAGAAAAAAAATGCACAAATAAAAATATTTTCTACTAAATTAAGTAGTTGTGAATTTTCTTAGATGTTCTGTGTTGGTTCATTAATATTATTTATATTATGTCGTACCAGACACTAGAAAAATCTACCGAAATACTGATCCCGTAATCTGCGGATTAAAAAATAATGAATGGGATTGTAATCCTTAATAACCACTTTATGACAATATAAGAACATAAAGTCACTTGTCAAGTTTAAAGTTTGATGTACAATCCAGTATTTGTGACATGGTATCTTGGGGCATTGTGATTATGGATATTCTTCAAGGAGACGATGTGGTCTTCAAGCGTGTAGGCAACTGCTCGGCATTTCTTCGAGTTGTGCGTCGAACAATACCAGCGGCCTTTTCCATCAGCGAGTTTTTTATTCAGATAAAATGTGAAGTCATCTATCATTAGAAGAGGCTTACCACCTGATTTGGTGCTGATGTATTTCACTTAAAAAGAAAGAAACGATGGCTTGGTAAATATATTTTTAATCGTGCAAAATTACTAGTATATAATATAATACTTAATCAATACCACAGTGCTAACATTTCCAATGTGCTAAACATTCCTTAAATTCATATGTTTGAATAAATCCTAGATACAAGTATTATTTTGTATATTTTACATAATTTTCAAATGACTAAACATGCTTTAAATCAGGGCTGCAAATGGAACCGCAGCCGAATCCTGGAACCTGCTACATTATTGTGGAACCAAAACCCTCGATTCCCAAGAATGAGAGAGTGGACGGAACCCCTTAAACATATGAGGTTCCGGATGTCACATTGAAGAGTTTATTCAAAAGTGACCTCCCACTGTGCGACCATGTAATAGAATCGGCATAAAAAAACAAACGCGAGTGCAAGAAAAAAGCCTGGCATGTAAATAATTATTGTTATTCAGTGTGTTACATTTAAAAAAAAAATCCGCAATGATATAGGTACGTTGTAAAAAAATAGTCGCGCGACGAATGGTAAATTATTATAGATCGATCAAATAAAATGCAACGAAACGAAATGAGGTTGGAAATTTCTCAAATCATACTACGGTGTTAAGGTTACGGTGTTAAGGGTTAAGAAAGAATATCAAGGGAAATTATTTTTTTTTGGACCTATTGGACATGGAAAATAAGGCACACAATCGCTCGCCAAAACTGAAAAAGCTGTAGGATAAATAATGTAAGTAGATAATCATCAAACATTGTTTTTTTATTTTCATAAATTCAAAACAATATTTTATAAAGAATACAATCAAATTTATGAGAAAAGTTCAATAACTGAGTTATATTTTGTAAACAAAGATCTCACGATTATTATGTGATGTAATTTCACAATATCGTACGCCTATGAGCAACGTACTGTACTAACACCAAATTAACCACGTGATCAAATCATGCTATTGACCGCATTTAAATAGACGTACCGCAAATGACGCAGATCAGGTGTTTAGCGACAGACTAAGACGAGGGACAGAGCGGAAAATAAACGCATCATTCCGGCAAGACATTTAGTGAATGTTCGGTAGAGTGCAGTATATATAACAGGGTGCGAGCAGAAAGTGGTAAACACAGACACCCCATCCTACTAACTCCATCTCACCTATTATATTCTATAATAGGTATATATTTATAATATGAAGCACCGAGGCCAAAAGTACTTTGATTCTCGTCATACGTAGTACCTACTCACGATTGTATACTTATTAACTAATAGCTCATGACCCAGTGGATCTGAAGGAAGAAAAAAGGGATAATACCTACGGGTTATAAATAGCAAAACCAGCAACGCTTTAGAAAGAAAAGTACCAGTTCCTTCCTAAATAATGAAGTATCGGTCAAAAAGTATCAATTACCTTTTTGACATCCCTAGTTATACCTACTTACAGTAGTTTCTCCTTCGAATTACGGAGTCAATTTTCAAGGACTCCCATTTTTCCCAAAAATTAAAAAATAAAATATAAATAAAAAATCGCACCTTTTTATCAAAATTAATAAATAATGACAGTGATAACACATAATAATGTTTAAGAGGTTATGTTATATGGGCCTGTTTGGCATTTGTGAGATATACGCACTTTTTTAAGATTTTAGTATAAGTACTTGATTTAATATTTATATGATTGGTTTGAACTGTTTCGAGGCCCCCTTTTAAATCTTCTGACGAATCGACTGTTATTTGCGTCAAAGAAAATAGCCTCAGTTCTTCTAACCGACAGACTTGCCGGAGTGATGCGCGTGTCTTCCGCCAATTATACAACAAATTGTTGCTTTCGCAGTGATGTCTCCCATTTTGGCGAGACTTGTAGCTAAAGTATGAGTAGTTCCGACGTATCGAACCCACAAGTAATCACCGTGTGCGGCGTCTCTAACATGTAGCTTTACATGATTTTGATATGTACACCGGCAGCTGTCACGTGATATTTTGAAGCTAAGTGGTTGTGGACATTATTCATTGACAGTAGGTTGTCGTGGAGAGTGTAGACAACGGCGCGACATTTAGAGGATTGTTTTGACGAACAATACCACTGAGTTCTCCCTTCTGCAAGAACATTCTTTTGACAAAATGTATAGCCGTCCACCATCAGAAGTGGTTTCGTTGCACGATTTACCCTGACGAATTTCGCTAGAAAAAAATGATAAAAAAATTCTTTAAAGATTATGTACGATTTGAATCACTACAACATAATTATTATTAAATTACAATTTTATACTCGCTATGAAGTCATCCAAAGCCCGCTATAGTCAGGCTAATATATGAAAGTACAAACATCGACGGTAGAACTAGTCATTGCTCATAGTTCGAATGCAATATGGTGAACTGTCCGTATAAAATGATAATAGTTGCATATTAAAATAAATTATAATAATGTGAACGAAATACAGATTACCGTATTATTTTCCAAGATTGCCAATAACTTACACAACCGTCGTCATTCGCGATTCAGTGACACAGCCTGAATATAGGAAGCCTTGGAGATCACCGAAAATCTCGTAACAAATGCACGTCTAGCATCACTCCAGTGGTTTTAGTCATTTTGCATGCATTAATTTCTAGAATTAGAGTGTGGACTGTCTGGGCACGAGGAATTCAGGTAGGAAAATTTCTGGATTTCTCAGGAAAGGAAAAAGATAAGGTAGTTGTGGTAACCACACGCTGCTACTGTTTGCATGGGATGACCACACACGCCGCGTAGCATGCGTCAGTCGGAAGCCAAAATCTATGACATTTACATCACATACATCTAGCTGTTGGGGGATTGTCATATGCATATAATTACTTACCACATCTCACAACTTCTATCACACATTTCCAATGCATATTCCTCATGTCGACAAACTCTAGAGAGAGTGCTAGTTATTGATTATCTTCAAAAATAATGCAATAACCTATTCACAATAAATGAAGATTTTCGATTGCATAATTCGTTCAAACTAATACCATTTATTTCAATACACAACAATCACCATTCTCCACAAGCAGTTTACCATATTGCATTCGAAGTATGAGTAATAACGAGTACTTACTACCATCGAAGTTTACTGTTCCATGTCACGGCCTGACTATAGTAGGCTTTGTAATAGACGCACATACTTACGCAAATTATTCCGGACCTCGTAATCCAATGCGTAAGGTGCTGGCTTATCATCGGGATAGAATAATAAATAAAAAAACATCTAAGTAGGTATATGACTATTTAAACTTTTATTTCATACAATTTCTTCAAAAAACAGTGTTTTACAATAATTATTGGTATTGAATAATCTTCTATTACAAAATGCATTTAATGAAAATTCTAATATTGCGTATTTTTAGTTTTTCGAGTTGAGATCGCGTTGTTAATATAATTAGATACTATAATATCACCGTTAAGGATGACTATTACAACACCATATTATTGAAAATCCCTCTCATATATCTTAGCCCTGTCGCAAATTGAATATCGACCGTCTGGGATATCATTTATATCAAAATTGGGCGAAATTTTGCGCATAGGCGAAACGTATGAAAACGTCACTTCTGCACATATACCAGTGCGACATTTTGGAATTATACCTGCGCCCCACGTCGAGTGAAATGTTTTGCTTACGACAACAGCTGTTTTTTTTTTTTTAATTAAAATGTCGCATTCTAAAAGTATGCATGCCGACAAAATAACATCGACATATACGACGTGTTACAGTCGGACTAGTTTAGACGTGCGACACGGCTTAGTTAGTCGGTCGTCGTTGGCCGATACGTGAAGCACTGGCTTCTCGTATGACAGCTCCCGGTAACGTCATAGTAAATACATTTACGTCATTTTCCTAAAGCCATTTCTGTGATTGTCTCAGTGCTACTCAAAAATCACAGTAATTGGAACTAATGGTCTAGTTGTAGGGTTAAACGGAAGGATATAAAAAGACAAATAATATTATAATACAAAGTCTTTAATCAATCAATCATGGGATTACAAAATAATGTTGGAAAAGATCAGTAAAGATATGAGAAAAAAATTAGCGCTCTAAAAGACCTTTAACTTAAAAAGAGAAGTTGGCACCATTTTAATTGTCAATTAGAATACCCATTCAAATAAAATACATGATTAATAATTAATATTATTGTATCTGGACGACTGCTAATTTTTATTTTTATTGTATTTTTTTTTTAAATTGTATTTTTCTTTTCTTTCATTGCCTGTCTTATCTACGTATATACTTTTTTATGTTTTTCTGTTTTTTCTTCTCTGTTTTCTTCTCTTTTAATATTTTTGATCCTGTTGTTTGACCTAAATAAATTAAAAAAATAACAAAAACTGGCAAATGTCATGAAAAATTATATCAGCGAAGTAACACGATCTGTTTACGGTCCATCCAACAAATTTAATATTTAGAGTATTTTTATTAAGGGGGGACATGCTCGTCGAAGGTCAAAATTGAGTTTTTATTGTATTTTCAAACCATGATCCTGGACACTCCTTAAACGTTGTAGATAATATATTTATATAATTTTGAAGCTTTATTATCCTTTATAGTTATTTTAAACATTTGATGACTGCATGAAGTATTTTTGTTACATAAAATAGTATTCTTTTAAACCTCTCGCTCTAATGTTTTAGAATATAGTCATATTTCGGTACATAACTGTGCAGTGGTGTTAAGATTTTTTACATTTATTAATTTTTAAACGCATTTATAAAACCATTAGTATAATTTATTATGAGATAATTTTTGTAAAATATTCACGATAAAAAAATATTTTGATAATCTCTGTGATCCCAAATTTGACAAGAATTAGGCATTTTATTATTCAAAAAATCGGCAAGATTAACAAATTTGAAGATAATTCTAAAGATATTTATTATAAGCTATGTCTTTGACCATTCAAGTGTGATAAAAATCTTATGAATAATGATTGCTTTATAATAATTATTGACCTAAGAATAAGGTAGTGTTTTTTTGAAATACGCCATTTCTTTTGTCATTCCCTAGTGGTTAAGCTACAACATATGGCCGTAGCCATAAATTGACAAACTATAATTAAAGTAGGGAGTAAAATTATGTTAACGCGCGTGTTTGAACATGTACCTAACCGATTTTTTTTTTATTTTTTTTTAAACGGTACATGTTCAAACACGCGCGTTAATATCATTTTACTCTTTACTTCAATTATAGTTTGTCAATTTATGGCTACGGCCGTATGTTGTAGCTTAATTACTGGGGAATGACAAAAGAAATGGCGTATTTAAAAAAAACACTACCTTATTCTTAGGTGAATAATTATTATAAAGCAATCATTATTCATAAGATGTTTATCACACTTGAATGGTCAAAGACATAGCTTATAATAAATATCTTTAGAATCATCTTCAAATGTGTTAATCTTGCCGATTTTTTGAATAATAAAATGCCTAATTCTTGTCAAATTTGGGATCACAGAGATTATCAATATAATTTTTTATCGTGAATATTTTACAAAAATTATCTCGTAATAAATTATGCTAATGGTTTTATAAATGCGTTTAAAAATTAATAAATGTAAAAAATCTTAACACCACTGCACAGTTATGTACCGAAATATGACTATATTCTAAAACATTAGAGCGAGAGGTTTAAAAGAATACTATTTTATGTAACAAAAATACTTCATGCAGTCATCAAATGTTTAAAATAACTATAAAGGATAATAAAGCTTCAAAAGTATATAAATATATCATCTACAACGTTTAAGGAGTGTCCAGGATCATGGTTTGAATATACAATAAAAACTCAATTTTGACCTTCGACGAGCATGTCCCCCCTTAAAGCAAAATATTTCTTCGCTTATATTGTCTGTAGGGCTATTTTGACATATCACTTAACTCCAAAATCAATATTAAAAAAAACTGATAAATATGATATGTTGTAATCAAGCAGTTAATTATCCCGGGAAGTTAACTGTCGGGCGTGATATTTTTTAAAAAGGCCGCCCATGACGCGTTAACTGCGAGCAGTCAAATGTCGTTGAGTAACACAGTTAATAATACGTCTTACTTGATTCTAATCGGATGTATTTGGAATCAAGAGATAAATTAACAATTTATTATAGATAACCGCCTTTTCTATGGAAGTGCTCCGAGTGATATCCGAGTTATTTTGGGACAATAAAAATAACCGAAACGTGTTATCGTGTTAACTATTTAGAATAACCTTGCAGAGAATGAAAATAAATGGTTGAGTATGACCGTATTGTTTTAGTTACAGCATCGAGAATATAATACCTTCTTATATATTTAATGTGTACTGATAATTTTCATGTAGGTACCTCAAATTTTATCAGTGGGTAAAATATATTGAAATTGCAGTTTTCGTATTTTGCCGCAAAAGACGTTACGCCAAACATTGAAGTGTAAAAACATACGACTCGCTTTAAAATAAAATTAATTACAAACCCGTCAATAGATAATACCTAAATGCACTAATAAAAGGTTTTCTTCTAACAGCAGGTATACCTAACAGAAAAAATAAAGCCTCTCAATATTGTAGATCTATTTTTGAACTTCGGTGAAATTGTTTAAAAAATATAGTTTTTGACGTATGGGTATAAAGTTGTAAAACCCCGATTTGTAAAATATGATGGTATATGATGGTTTATTAATGGAACTGACATTTACGATAAAGTACTAAATTTAAATGGTTTCAAAAATAAAAACTTTTGTTAAAACTACGATACTTGAATTATTTCTCTTAATGTAGGTTAGGTTAGGTAGAAACCTTTTTTTTTCTTATAACCATTAACATTATCTTTGACAACATTTATCATAGCTTCGCACAATAATATAGACAATTAAATAATCACATATTATACGAGTATAATATGTACAAGAAGAATGTTTTCATTTTAGATTCATGAAATTAACTTTTCCAATTTATGATGAAAATATTTTTTAAACAATTTACAAATTTTGAATGGCATTTTAAAATTTAGTTCTAACATAAATTCCATCAGATGCGATTTGGTACTTCGGAGCTGGATGACTGTGAATATTATTCAAATATAGTATGCTGTGTTGGCGGGTATATACCACGGCGCGACATTTCGTGGACCGTTTCGTCGAACAATACCACTGGGTCTTCCCTTGGGCTAGCTGGTTTTGCTGATGAAACGTGTAGCCTTCGACCATCAGAAGAGGTTTTTCACTATTCCTTGTGAGGATGAATTTAGCTGAAAAAACAAACCAGTTAGCAAAGAGATAAGTAACAATTTGTTTTAAATATTCCATAACAATCAATTTAGACAATTATTTACAAATACTAACATGCCACGGAACACTGAGAGACTAAAAAGATTCTAAGAGAAAAACGATGACTGCTATCCATGTGGTGCGGTGGTCTCAGTGGGACTCCAATCTGCATCCATCGTATGTTACATAATTCTCAAATCTTGTGAATTTAAAAATTGCAGTACCGAATGAAAATACTACCTAATACCGGTATTCGTGAAATATATGGAAAATCTCTTTAACATATTAATATTTTATAGCACGTGCCATTGCTGGTACCCAAGTGTGTTGAATGGAAATGGAAGTTAACCAGACATCGCGTAACCCGACAAAAATACAGTCATGTTTAACCTTTTACGCCAATTAATACATTTTGTTTCCACTTTCAATACGCGAATATATCGGTATTATCTGATTTTTAAAACCGGTATTTCGGTATCGAAAAATACTGGGATACCGGTATTGCAATACCTATGTGAATTATTCGTTGAATAAAAAAAAGTTTCTTTACATTTCTGTTTGAAATAAATAACAAACAGTAAATATATTCCAATGTCTATTGTCAATAATTAGTCCAATCCAATGTAATAAAATTTTATATGATATATTGGGTTTGTAATATAGATATTGAAAAATAGGTATATTTTTTTTAAATAACCTATAAATTAGTGTTTATCATTTCTTTCATTATCTTGGATTATAATATTACAATACTAAATTCTTAAAGAATGCATTGCGCTTGTTGTAGAAGTAGATCCAGCGTCGGTAGGTACGAGTAGGTGTACACGTTGAAATGTTATAGGAATCTACTTACAAATCAAACAAAATTATATTTTAAGGAACATATTATATTTATACATTAGTTTGCAAGGAATGATTCCAGTACATTTGAGAATGATAGTATAAATAATGAATGTCTAAAAAATACAGAAGATAAAACTAATATTAGTTAATAATAATTTTAAATTTTGATGTATAGTCCATCGGCAGAGACGTGATATCTTGGTGATGGATGATTGTGAACATTCTTCAATGTGGTTACGAAGCCGTCAAAAGTATGGACCAAAGCGCGACACTTTTTATTACAATGCGTTGAACAATACCACTGAACTGTTCCTTTTGAAAGGATAGATTTCTGGAAAAATGTATAGCCATCTATCATCAGGAGAGGTTTTCCACCTTTTTTTGTATGGATGTATTTAACTTGAAAAAAAACTACCACACAAAGTGATTATTATTTTTTTAATTTACCGACACGAGAGTTTTTGTTAACTCTGCGGATGCAAAAAGACTTCACAGAGAAAAATTGACATGGAAAATTGGAAGAAGAATAAAAATAAGTGATTAAGGAATTCAGGAGAGGCCTTTTATTTATAAATATTTTCTTCTCAACAAAAAAGTTTTACTTGATTATCTCAAAATACCCAAATGTAACATAGATCATTATTGAGGGGGAGGCTTTAAATATAAAATACACAAAAACTAACATTTTATAAATTGTGAGTTTATCTTCGATTTTAAATAATAAATATTTTTTTAGATGTTTTTATATAACCTGTATATTGATTAAATAAAACACTTTAAAATGTAATTTGTCTCAGGTAACAGATCTCAGTAACAGAAATATTTTTATTACTATGGTCGTACTTTAAATTTTGATATGTAGTCCGTCACCAGTGGCATAATATTTCGGGGCTGGATGATTGTGAATATTTTTCAAGGTGACTATATGTTCTTCGAATGTATGAGCCAAGGCATGGCATTTCTTATGATGATGCGTCGAACAATACCATTGAGCTTTTCCCTGGGGTAGGACCTTTTTTTGATAAAAAGTGAAGCCTTCTACCATTAGCAATGGTTTTGAACCGCGCTTTGTATATATGTATTTAACTGTAAAATAATTTATAGAGTTATAGAGGAGTTACGTTAGTACAGTGGTAATTTATTGAAATTATCAACCTGTAGCCTTCAGGGCAATTTTTGAAAAATTCTAAAATTTCAGGGCCATTCCAACCCAATTACGTAATTTTTCTTCATCCGAAGTAAGACGCATATTGCTCGGGTCAATTCTGTATAGGTACATAGCGGTTATCTAAATTAGAAGTTAACACTGAACACCCGGTGCGCATGCGCCATATCACTGGCATTTTTTTATATTATGTTACTTTGGTGTTTCTTTTACTTAAAACTTGAATTAGGTACATATGTATACACTATTTTTATATCGGTTAGTTTTATTTTTGTAATAGGTATATATGACGTTTATAATATACTTATAGGTATTACTTTTTATATTTTACATTGTACAAAGATACGTCGCCCTTATAAGTTTTTTTCGACATACTTCTCGTAATCAAAGACACTTCACAACTAGCAGGCATGTAATGTGCCAATTCTGGCTTGACGCGTTGCGCGGTAACGCAATATTCAAAATCGCTGCATCAAGATATAATTGTCATACTATATCTCGCTGGAATTATGTATGCGCTATATCACAAAAGTTACATTAGTTACTTACTATTTGTGATCCACTCAGCGTTACCAACCGCACTAGAACTTTATCAACGCGCCTCACTTTCCGTACACAAATGCAATAAACAATACTTACGAACTTCACCCTATCCGACAAAGTATCAGGCCATAGGACAAACATTCGATTAAATTAAAAAATTAAATTCGATTAATATAAAATTCGAACATATTAATTATATCTAATGGCCAACTACTCCAAACGCGCCAGTCGCGGTGTTAGCACTAGATGAGTTATGTCGATGAAAATGTTTAAAAAAGATTGTCCTCGTTAACTGTCCCATAAAGGCGCTAAATGAATAATTAAATTAAAATAAAAAGGATTTAGAAATAATTCAATTTTTAATTTTTTTGATGCTAGAGGTATAAAAAAGGTACAATTATTATAATATATATTATAATAATATAATAAACTAGGAAAAATTTTCACATCACCAGATTTCTGCCTAAAACAGGACTAACATGTCACTGCTTTGTATAAAAAGATTTTATGTTTTTATGTTATGTTTATAAAATGGTATCATTATGTCATAGATAGCAACGCATTTAATTTGAATTTGCAATAAACACATTAATAGACATAAAGCAAAATAAATATATTTTTTGCCATACTGATAAGATGTGATAAGATAGTGGATCGTTTGAGAACAGTAGGTACATTATATTTTACCTACAACATCTTGAAAACAATAATTAGGCGTGTTGAATTTACAGTCGCATGATTATATTACTTTGTAGTTTATTTACTCAACTTGATTACCTACAACATAAGTTGCTAATAATTATCATCATCAGTTCCTCAATTCATAGCAATACCCACTATAGTCAGGCCGTGGCACGAAACTGTAAGCTTCGATGGCAGTGGTAATCATTTCTCATACTTCGAATGCAATATGGTAAAATGATAATTGTTGGATATTAAAATAAATTGTAATAATGTGAACAAAAATATGCAATCGGAAATCTCATCTATTGCGAACATTTTACGCTAGTATTGCCATTGCGGACTATGGATGGCCGCGTGCATTTTAGTTTACCTGGTCCTTTGAGAACTATGCGCAAGCTGAATGTAGAACTGTTCTAACTTACATTTGAAATTTTTGAGGCGAGAGTTTTTTGAAACAACTTACTGAAATTATTTATTACCTTTATGGATAAATAGATGCATCATATTTCAGTAGGGTTATTGATGAAAAAAATGGTGCATACACTTGTCCATATAAATAATAAATAACTGAAGTAGGCTGTTTCAAAAAACTATTCTGCAAAATATTTCAAATGTGAGTTTGAATAGTTCTGCATTCAGCTGACTTCCGTTTTGGTGTGTGCGAAAGATAGTTTGGTTAATTTCCCCCAAGCCACAATTGATTCTAGGGCTTCGCCGATGGCATAATCTTCGCCCCGCTATCAGTTTCAACCAGTAGCAGCGCATCATCAGCGTCAGGCCCCGTCCAGGGTGGACGCGTTCGGCGGAGCATTGAGCGGCGTGCGCAACTTAAACGTATAACCGTGTGTGAAAATGTTCGTAGACAATGTTTTTTTTGGTTATACGTTTATACGGTTATACATTTGAGTTGCGCACGCCGCTCAACGCTCCGCTTAACGCGCCCACCCTGGACGGGGCCTAAGAATTACGAAAATTGCATTCGAAGATAGCCAATAACTAGCACCACCGTCTTAATTCGCAATTCATCATTGTCGAAACGCCGCCCAGTTAACACATATATAGTGTTGTCTCACTAAGTTTTTGTTTTGTTTTATTATTTCTTTGAAACAAAATGGCTGAAATAACTGAATTAACCAATATTATAGTCAAACAAAGTGTCCTAAACTTATGAAAAAAGTGGAGAGTATTGAGGAATTCCTAAAAATAAATTCATTTAAATTAAATAATGCAACTCCCAGTGACTCGAATACAGTGTGTACTTCGCCAGTAATTAAGTCCGTCGTAATTAGTGACAATACGGTAAAACCAATTACCACGGCAAGTTCAAAATCGACGATTGAAACGCGCGCGCAAACGAAGCGCCGAGCATCGACCAAACAACAAATCGATGCAAATTCAAAAAATGCCGCGTTACAACGATCGCGTCCTGGAAAGGAAAATTATCCTGCACTCGGGGTTATCCCAGCAGTCGCCCCAGAAGAGGATTCCTCATCGTCACCCGAAGCCTCACAACCGAAACCACCAGCTGAAGGTTTACCTACGCCTGGGATTGTTGATGGATGGGCCACCGTTGCACGGAAGCGGCGTGTTGCGGTTCGGGGAAACCTCGCTGGACGAGCGAAAACTGTTGTGAAGCAGTATCACATCTGCCCGCTTCACAGAGATACAACAACGGCTGATGTTTTAACCTATTTAAATAAGTTGTGTACCGCTGATTTCACAGTCGTGAAAATTAAATCAAGGGGGGACTACGCAGCCTTCAAGGTAGGTATCCCTTCTGATGTCACGGACACTGTTTTGAGGGCGGATAACTGGCCACGCCACTCATTCATAAAAGAATGGGTGTCGAGAGTAGAAACTCCACGGTTGCCGGTTAGCTGACTTCGGAACAGTCACCGTTCAGATAAACTGTTATTTTACTATCAGAATGTTTGCGGCTTGAAGACAAAATCTGTGGAATTTTTGAACGGCGTATTAGCTGACGACTATGACGTCATAGCGTTAACTGAAACGTGGTTTAGTGACAGTGTTTTCAGTCGTGAATATTTTGGTGGTGATTATGCTGTCTTTAGAAGGGATCGAGACTCCGGAACAGGCCTCAGGCAGGGAGGAGGCTGCCTCCTGGGAGTTAGAAATATGGAAGGGTTGCAGGCCGAACGTTTTCGTATTTTGGAGACTTCTAACGAGGACATTTGGGTTAAACTAACCTGTAACGGAGAAACTGTCTACGTTTGTGTCGTGTATTTTCCTCCAGCAAGTGAAGTGGAGGCGTATAAACTTTTTGTTGAAAAAATGTTATCTAGTATCGTCGTATTTGGGGATAAGAGGGTTATTGTGATGGGAGATTTTAACCTAAACTCAGCGCGCAGCGGTGAAAGGGTCAAGAATGAACTGGAATTTCTGTGTGGTGTTTTTGGACTTTCCCAGTACAATGATATTCTTAACTCTAAAGGTGGACTTCTGGATAGGATTTTCAGTAACGCTATTTTATCAATTTCGCGATGTACATTACCTTTGATACGAGAGGATGTGTACCACCCTACATTGGTTTTTTTACACGTATTTCATGCGATTCGCCCGCTGCGAACAGAAATTCCCTCACACGAAGCTAATTGGTGTGGGGGATGGAAGTTTGATGGTGGAAATTTCAAGCTGCTTTACTCTGAGTGAAGTAGATTGGAGTGAGTTGCGTGAGATTTTTGATGTGAATGAGGCGGTACAATACTTTTATAATGTTGTATATAATGTGTTTAATAAATGTTTTTCAAGGAATTCACTATGTCGAGGTGGAAGACGATATCCGAAGTGGTTTTCTCGGGAGATTATTAGAGACATTAGAGTCAAACACTACTATCATACAGCCTGGAAGGCTAAGCATGGTCAGCATGACTATGAAATGTTTGGCCTTTATCGTATGAGAGTGAGACAAGCTGTTCGGCTGGCCTATCGAACATATATGGAATCGGTAAAGGATTGCATTCGCGAAAATCCTAAATCGTTTTGGGATTATATAAAATCATTAAGAAAGGATGGTGGATTTGCCAATTCGATGACTTGGAATGGCGAAGAGGTGACTGGACATAGAATGGCAGAAGCATTTGCTGGTCATTTCAGGTCCGTCTACGCAAGTAGTACTCCGAATCTGGATGTCGCCTCAACGTCAAGAAAACGATCGTGCGGTGCCCAATCCGTTGACATCTTCCCAATTGATGAAGGTGACGTGTTTAGATTTATTAAAAAACTTAAGAATACTCGCTCTTTGGGACCGGATAACGTCCCTACATTTTTTTTAAAGGGGTGTGTTGATTTTGTCAAAGGCTCACTTGCATATATATATAATCTTACAATGGAGACAGGTATCTTTCCGGAAATATGGAACATGTCGAAGGTGACTCCAATTTATAAGAGTGGTACAGAGTCGTCAGTAGAAAACTACAGGCCGGTAGCTGTTCTCTCTGCACCAGCAAAAGTTCTGGAGATGATCATGCACAGCATGATTTCTCCAAAAATTGAGTCATTTATAATGAATGAACAGCATGGATTTAGAGCAGGCCGATCAACGGAAACCAACCTGATGGTATTCACTGATTATGTGTCGTCAGTACTAGATAGAGGCAGCCAGGTTGACTGTTCGTACAATGATTTCTCGAAGACCTTTGACAGAGTCGATCACGATATTCTAATGGAAAAACTCCAACTTATTGGATTGTCGGATCGATTTTTGAAGCTATTCGGGAGTTATTTTAGGAACCGTCAACAATACGTTTCGTACGGCCTTTATCAGTCACAGACCTTTTACACATTTTCTGGTGTCCCCCAGGGCTCAAACTTAGGGCCATTGCTGTTCACGATTTTCATAAATGACATAGCATTGGTTATTAAAAATGATATGTTTTTGTTGTTTGCTGACGACTTGAAGCTCTTCATGGAAGTTGTCACCTTGGACGATTGTCGTCAACTCCAACTTGATATAGATAATATATTAGATTGGGGCAGGCGTAACAAACTGGACTTCAATATTGATAAATGCAATGTTTTATCGTTTACTAAAGCCTCACGAGTATTGTTTTTCCAGTACTCGATGCATGGCAGAGTTCTCTCGCGAATATCATCTGTAAGAGATCTTGGAATTACGTTTGACGGTAAACTGACGTTTAGTGGTCATACAGATACCATTTGTAAAAAGGCGCTAAAGATGTTGGGCTTTGTCTTGCGTACTTCCCGGGTCTTTTCGGATGTTACGGTACTAAAAATTCTCTATAACTCATTAGTTAGAAGCAGACTTGAGAGTGGGTCTGTCGTTTGGGCCCCGCATCAGTTGAAGTACGGCCTTATGGTGGAGAGTCCAAAAGAAATTTTTAAGACTCCTTTACTTTCGGCTGTATGGATATTATCCGTGGCTCTATCCGACTGATTTTCTCTTAGGGATGCTTACATACTTACTGTAGCTTAAAATTTAGAAGGGATCTTTATTTAGCTACATATTTTTTCAGACTTATACGCGGCGTAAATGTGAACTCTGCCATTCTTGGTGGTGTTGGCTTACGTGTCTCTGATAATTACCTTAGGAATCAAGGGCATCCGTTGTTTGTTCTCCCACGGTGCAGAACTAACCTGCCATTAGTAATGCCAATTGGAAGGGCAATAACCATGTTTAATGAAATCGCTTCGGATATTGATATATTCCACTTACGTGAGGGTGAATTTAGGTGGACGTTGTTTTTTAAATTCTTAAAATAGGGTCTGCTTAACTCATCCGGTGTACTTCCTTGTACCTATATACTTAATATTTTTTGTATTACACATTTATACTGTACATAAAACTGTTTTAATAATATTTCTTTGTTTCTAAATGTCATGTTGTGAACGTCTTAAACTTATAATTTGTAATGTCCACAATATGTAAAATAAATAAATAAAATTAAAATTGAAAATTGAATTCAGTGACACGGCCTGAACATAGTCAGCCTTGGAGGTCACCGAACAGCTCGTAACAAATGGACGTTTAGCATCACTCCAGTGGCTATAGCCGCTTGGCATGCATTTATTTCTAGTGATGAAAATTATGTTTGTATATTTAAATAAATTGGTAATACATAGTTTTAACGAAATATGCAATCGAAAATTATCATTTATTGCAAACAGATTTACCGCATTGCATTCGAAGATAATCAATAACTAGCACTACCATCATAATTTGCAATTTCGTGCCGCGCCCTGAATACAGTCGCCCTATATTTATAAATACTGACTAGTCTCCTAACCCTCGGTCCACGGACCGGTACCGGTCCGTGGATCAAATGTTACCGGGCCGCCCACGGAACATTAAATTATTTCCATTTTATTTATTGTATTTCTCTCGGGTTCGTGCGACTTTCCATGAACCAGGCGAATCTAGCATGTCTCTGCGAGAAAAGATCACAACACACTTCGGGTGTCATTGTCTCCTATTACCCCCAGATGGAACCGTCTCGTTGCAAAGAAACAAGCTAAGGGTTCTCATTGATTTAGCGTTCTAGTGAGTTAAAATGTTAAATCACTTTATATTCATTTTTTGGTGTAACTGTATTTTATTTTGAATGTTTAAATACAATTAAATTATAATTATTAAATCAAAACAATCTAAAATATAAACAATCAACGTCCCCCACTCAGCAGGCCGCGGTAAATCAAACGTTGACCGGTCCGCGGCGATAAAAAGGTTGGGGATCACTGGTCTAGGGTTTTAAAAATATGCTACAGCCTGATAGATAGTCCTGCCGGTGTGGTATGGTACTTCGGAGGCGGATGGTTGTGAAAATTCTTTAGTAAGGTAAGGTGTTCTTTAAACGTATGAGCAACGGCATGACATTTCTTCGAGTGGTGTGTCGAGCAGTACCACAGCGTTTTCCCATTGGATCGAGCATGTTTTTGGAAAAATGTGTAACTGTCGATCATCAAGAGGCGCTTTCCACCACCGTGCATTGTGAAGATATATTTTACTAAAAAAAAGAAATAAATGAACATTAAACATATAACTGCAACTATTCGTTGTGGAAATATATATGCGAGGAAGAATATCACACACTGAACAGGTACCGAGGGAATAATCCAAGAGTGTTGTCAAGGCAAACTGAAAGACAGTTACCTGGGACAAAGCGAAGTTGTGACCAAAGGAAGACAGGAAGAAGAAAAGGACCGAAGACACATTAAAATCAAAACGTTTTAGTGACATAATATTACTTCTGGATAATCATATTTCTCCAGTAATCTTACGTGTAGCTGACATACATATCAAGAGTATGACGTACTAAAACTTCTTTCTCTGCGTGTGTAAAATGTTGCAACTGTAACATTACTGAAAAATACTGGAATGCTAAGGTTAATTTTGTTATCTACACTATATTTCCAAAACTAATTAAAATATAACAGGTAGGTACCTGAACTAAAATAAATGGTAGTTAATTGAATGATATTGTTCAATGGATCCAGCGTAAATTGCTCTTAAGGCCATGCATTAGTTGAGGCACGGTCTAAAAAGATCGTTGCTAGGCGATGCGCGGATTGCGGGTGGCGGGTGAAAATGACGCCTGTCAAACGAAATAATATTTGTCATATAAATCCAACATACGTCCATTTTATGTTCTGTTTATTGTTCTATTAGTAACAATAATAATATATTCATTGACATGTTTTCTTTTTAAAGTAAATGGGTAACGTTTTTAGAATTAATTGACCCGTCGCCATCACGCAGCAAAGTGACGTGTTCCTGGGTCAACATTCTCTCACTGAATGGCAGCGAGTCCAAAATTTCGTCGCGCGTACAGTTGAAAATTATTTGGCGTTTCACTGATGCGTCACCTTAATAGCATAAAATAAAATATAATATATGCATTGACCTTGATAAAAAAAAACAAAATGCTTGTTGGTTCAATTTTTTTATTGTAAGTCACTGGCCACCATTTCAACGTGTTCGGAAATGTGTACGTATGCAGTTGGCCGTATAGTGTTGATATCAAAATTATTTATAAAGAAAAGAATAATAAATACGTAATACAAACCACCGGAATACAATTGAAAATAGGTTGCTATGAAAATTAGAAACACAATCATAATATCGTATATTATAAAATAAATATTTAAGCATATAAAATTCTGATAGATGCTCGCAAATATCAAGTCGTAGATACCTATCAAATATCTTATAATAATAGTTATATAATAAGACAGCGTTATTATCAGATGTCTGATACCAATCAATGCTTGAATTGATTATAATAAAATTGGAACATTACTGTCTGCAATGCTCCACGAACATCGCGTACAATTAGTATTTACACGAAACCTAAGGATTGCAATACCGAATGAAAATAGCAATACTGGTATTAGTAAAATAATTGAAAAAATAATGCATGTAAAAAACTTTTAAAAATACTAATATTGTATAGCATGTGTCGCTGGTCACCAAGGACGATCTAGGGCCACGGAAGTATACCAGACATCGCGTAACCCGATAAAAATATTACAGTCCTGTTAAGTCTTTTACGTTAATTAATGAATTTTGTTTCCACTTTCAATACCGAATTTATCGGCATTGTCTGAGTTTTAAAACCGGTATTTCAGTATCGAACACTACCGGGATACCAGTTTTTAAATACCGGTATTGCAATCCTCAATGAAACCCCATTTCAATTAATCGATGTTCCCAGAAAGATGTACCAAAAACCTAGGCTTACTTTTCTCTAACATATAATCCATCAAGTGTGATAGAATATTTACAACACGGATGATTGTGGTCGTTTTTCGTTAACAATAGTTCGTTCCCTATTGTACAAGCCATGGCGTGGCAACGTTTGTTGTGATGAGTCGAGCAATGCCAACGAGTCTTCCCATTAGAGTTTACTTTGTGGACACTAAGTGTGTAACCGTTTATCATCAACATACAATATTTACCGGTCTTCGTTTTGATGAATTTCACTATAAAAATAAAACATAATTTCATTATAATCAAAGCTTTCTCTTATGTATTTCTCAATTTACAACTTCATTGTGAACGTACCTTAATCATTCATACGACAATCAATGGAATCGAGATAATATATAACGGCAGACATGTCTAACTTCAAGTAGGCTGTGTACACACTATCCAGTATCAAACACCGGAGGACAATCATTTTCGTTACTTTTGGGCATCCATCACACTCAGTGTCAAACTATTATACCACCGTACAAAGAGCTTACTGCGTGACGGTAAAGGGAAACTACGCTTCAGTTAAAAGCGCGGGGATGTAGATCTTCTCATTCTCTCACCCATGCAGTACAAATCAAGTGATTAGTGAGTTTTGAAAAGAATTTTCGGGTAGGCTGGCTGAGGAAATAAAATTAGGAATAATCAATGCTTCCAATTTTGCTTGAATCTCACTAAAAAAAAAACAAAAGAAAAATTATACACCTACATATTCCGCTTTACCTATCTGGTGTAAATTAATTGTTTCTAATTGTATACCATTATAAACGTATCTAAAAATAACCTATGTGACAGTGATATTTAGGTGATATTAAAGCTCATAACTACATCTAGAATTCAATTAAATTGTAGAGTCCACTATTTAATAAAAAATACTAAGCTCAGCCAAGCTTTTCTGTATCGACAATATGTATTTTTTAATACACATATGAAAAAATTTTGCTAATATAATTAATAGTAAAAGATTAACATAAATCATATTTATTAACAGGACATACCTCTAAAAATCGTGTTATAATCCAGATTTATTTTACAAACGAAATAATAAAGACGACATGCGGATTCTAACTTGACCTTAAAGTTTAACAGTCGCATACACTACCGATACGCCATCTCCGCACACCACATTGCTGAAAAAAATCTTGTTCACATTAAAAAAAAAAAAACAAACAAACAAATAAAAAAACGTTAAACGGCACGATTTAAACAAATACGTTTTAATTGATATCGAATTAAACGAATAATGTGTTTGTTTAATTAGTTGATAATGCATTAACACAAAACATGGTATTTCGTGGAAAAGATACTAAAAAAAATGTTTATAAAAAAATAATTGTCCTGTTGATTTCAATTGTATCATGGTAGCATAACCTAGAAATAAAGCTTCTTTTTAATATAAATTTTACAAAAAAAACTGTAATAACCAACCACATTTACGGATTAAAAGTAATATTATTTATTTTGACTGTTTACAAAAATATATAAGTACAAAGAATGTGTTACAATAACTTGCTTTATAGTTTCTGTGATTTAATAAATAAAACCGTTAGATTATTATTTTATATAAATTATTTTCACCATATTCATTAAAATGGTATCTATCTATTTCTCCATCAATCTCAAGTCGATTGGTGACCTTTTCATAATATTTCAGTCGACTATAAGTTTTTCTAGTTAGTTTTATGAACTCGTATCGTGACACGTCTCCCTGCAGCTCCTATAAAGCCAGACCATCAAGCAATCATTTGAGAACCACATTCGGATATAATAGCATAGATACCATAATTCGTACAGCTGTGAATTTATCCTTTAATAATGCTACAACTTTTGGCTTCTTCATTTTTTGTTTCACAGATTTTTGCTTTTACGAGAAATGGATGTTAGCCACTTGCTCAACCTGTTAGGTCCATACTATGGGTACAACTCACACATTGATAAACATGTGAATTTTTGCTATACCCAGAATTCAGACGCGTAACTGCTCGGCATCATGGATATTTTATAAATAATGTTATCACCATGCTATTTCCGAGCCTTTTCCAATCAGAGTTGATCTGATATTTCTTGTATGTCTTATATGAAAAATCACAGATATTAACGTGTTCCACTTTCGGTTTGCTGTATTTTTGTTACACGAAAACGTCACAAAATTACCCCACAGTATCTAAAGATCCATTATAAATTAACCAAATCAGCGCATCTATTCTATACACAAGACTGCTATCATCCGCTAGCGGCAGCTAACGAGAGTAGTTTTTGATATTTTTGTATTGAAGTATTATAATTTTTACAATAAGTTAGTTGTAATTGTCACAATAAGTACTGTGTTTTAACAGTACCTCTCTTGGCTGTGCTAACTTTTAGAGCGAGATAGACAGTTTTGACTATTTAGACGGCTAACTTATTGTAACAATTTTAAAACCACAATAGAAAGATATTATAAACTACCGTCGATAATCGCCGATAGCGGCTGATAACAGTATTGTGTATAGAATAGCAGGTAGTTTATAAGTGAACGACGATAACAGTAAATACACTACAAATCGGCGTTATTTTTCCTTTGGGTTAAAAGCACCAACACTTGTGCAAATGAAATCTTTATACTCGATGTCGGTATATTGATAAAGTTATCAAGTGAAGTTTTGTAGGACTTCTCCCCTACCGCCCAAAAATATCTCCAACCGCTGTATAATTTCAGATTTTCTGCGAGTAGGTAATATCCTCAAACTTTGACATATACTCCGTCTTCTCTGACGTGATAATTCGATGGCAGATGATTGTGAATGTTTTTCAGTGATAGTAGATTGTCGTCAAGAGTGAATGCAGTAGCGTAACAATGTTTCTTCCTCGACGAACAGTGCCAGCGAATTTTCCCCACAGGATTAGTATCCTGAGTATAAAAGGTGTACTTGTCTATCATCAGAAGATGATTCCGGCTGCGATTTGTTTTGATGAATCTAGCTGAAAAAGAGAGAAAATCGTTTAACTATAGTAATGTTTGGATATAACATTAAACATATTAAAAAATAAACATTGTATATCATAACTAACAGGCATATAAAGGATCTTCTTCTTCCAACGATTTACTACACCATAACTTAAGGTGGTGCTCCAATCGCTGATCCAGCAATACAACAGCATATTTAATGCTTGTTATTATTGTAGCCATTGGAAACCCATGTATATTTTTAGCGAAGAAACTTTTCATTTGAAATTTACATTGTTTCCAATGAATGGGAAGGCAACTGTGTATTTTATCGAATTATTGATGCAAGCGACCATGTACCTATACGTGTTTATCAGAGAATACATCTCGATTCAAATTTTGTCTGGTCAGCCAGATATAAACGTATCCAGAATATTCGTGTATTTTTCGTGGAAAACTTTATTTTGCTCGATTTAAGAGATTCAGTATAGAAGTACTTGGGATTTTCTTCTTCCTTTCAACTTTCACCACACAATATTGACAATACTAATTATAACATTAAAAAAAATCAAACGTAAATATGAATACTCACACTTGATAAAACTCACCATGTGAGCGAAACACGTGTCCTAAAATAATCTTTATAATATGCCATAAATACCTCATTTTATAAGCCGTAATTGTTACCTTCACCTGGGAAACACTTTATACACATAATGTATAAAGCTTTAGTTTAATTTTCTTCCATCCATTGTTTTGATTCTACACTGAATATACCTACGCACGATTTTAAGAATATTACATTCTTAATTATTGAACACACATTATTTAAACTCATAAACATGCGTATTAGAAAAAATCCGAGAAAAAAAATGGGTTTCGAACTCACACCTTTCATTATCCGGGAGAGTGCTCTTAGCTATTGAGCTATCGATATGTTAATATTATAACACGCCCACTGGGATGGTTATTGAACGGTACCATCAGCAGGTAATTGATTGTTCCTAAAAGCTGTCCACCGTAGTGACAGTTAAATCCTGAATCTAATGAAGTAAGTATTACTTATACGACACGTAAAATGGCGATGAGCCGGATTATTATATTTGTGGTATATAAGGAAATTTCTTAAACATAATGTAATAATAAAATATACTTAACGTTAGATTACTTTTTTTTTATTATTTATTATAAATTATATTAAAAATAATATACATGGATAGATATTATCAATTCAAAAAAAATACTCTTTTATACCTTGAACTTTGTATACGGTAAATATACGGTCAAATCAACATAACAAAATAATTTAAGCCATTCTAAACAAGCATACTATTAGCTTTTTTGGAAATCTGTGTAGGTATATATAAGTATTTGTGATAAAAAATACTTTGTGTAATATTATTAAAAAAACACTACGTAAAAAGAAGATGTGTCAAGAATAAATGATAACAGGGAATGTGTCAACAAAATTTTTTATAACATTCGTGTGCTCATTTAAAAAAATCTGAGCAATTGAAAACAGTAGAACATTTACAAGTTTTTTCAAAAATGATTACTAGCTCTGCGATACTGAATTAAATGAATATGTAATTAACTACATGCTATTACATAATATCAATTGAGTTGCAACATAAATAATGTTTGGTGATATAGATTAGTGTGTTTCATATAAAGTTTTCATTAATTGGAGATTACAGTCAGGTAAATGAGTTATATCAGTTGATTTTAATTTTTACATGTTGCTAAATAATTCAGCTATAATAAAATGAACAAAAAAAGTGTAATAAACTATAATATATTATATAAATCTGCATCGAATCGTCATTTTCATATGTGGTCCAACAATCCAGAACGTTTCCTAGCATCTTTCAAGATATATCCCTATCTCCCCCTATTTTAGGCCAGTGTTCTACAGGTTTCGACGCAGGCCGCTTTAGCATCTTTGTTGACACCGTCCAAATACCGCAATCTGGGCCTGCCAATCGTCTTCCAACCATCCGGTCTGGTATCCAAGATTACCGTCGACAGTTGAGCACTGTCCATTCTTGCTACAAGGCCCGCCCATTGGAGTATAGAAAAATTAACGAACGCGGAGATTCATTCTTCACGAAAGTGGTTGAATAAATTCGAGTTATGCCGAATACGCCATTTTCTCCTTCCATTGTGACCTTCCTCTGGACCCGTGACGTAACGTTAACGGATTTAAGGTATAAAAATTCAGTTCTGACAAATCTTATTTCTATTTGTAAAACTTTAAACAGAATGTTAGTTCACATAATTTATTTCCATGTTCATTGATTCGTCTCTCTTTTTATTGATTATAAAGAATTATCCGTTACATTTTTATACGCCTTCCATCAGGTGTGATATAATAGTTTGGATGCAGATGAGAGTGAATATTATTGACGAATATGACGATATTGTCACGCGTATAGGCGAGTGCTCGACATTTTTGCGAAGACTGCATTGAACACCGCCACCGTATTTTGCCAGTATTGTCCTGGTTCGTCCGAGTAAATGTATATTTATCAATCATCAATAAGGAATGTTGACTGCGACGTGATGGTATGAACTCAACTGAAACCAAAATATTTTTTTAAGAATGCGCACAAAGAAAAAAAGATAGGTAAGTCTAAAATCACCAGTAACTAATTAGGAAAGTGACACCACCTGAAATTATCATCATTTAGGGAAATCTTCTCCAGAACCCTAAAGAGGCCGGAATCATTATCGGGCGTTATAAAAACATGATCAGGGTTGATTACGAGACCGACCGATTTTCTAGCACTTAAGTACATTTTATAGTCAACCCCATGTAATTGCTAGCCTTTTTCATATAAATTAATCTTAGTATTATTTTATATTTAAAAATCTAGCATCAGTACCTATAAGTTATAATTAATTGTAAACATTCCGCAAGCGGCAATTCTGTAAGTTATTATTCATAGTAAAGCATCGTCATAAAAAATCGTTAAGTCTTGGATAAAATAATTAGTATCATTTATAATAATCAGCTATCAGCATAGTTTATAAGTTATAAGTATTAATACTTATCCTCCTTAATATATCGATAATTAATAGACGCAAATATCAGGCGCCCTTCTCGGACGTTATTTTTTTTTAAATCAATACTGCACAAGCTCAGAGTTTTGGTGCTCGCATACACGCGGCAAACAGACATTCGACCTTGGCGAGAGAAGTTTTTGTGAAGCGATGCAGAGCCCTTCAGAAGTTCAATCTGCATGATAGTGTCACCACCGCCATTTTCACATTTTTATATAATTAGCAATGTAACAACTATATTCTCATCTTCTTCTAATTCTTCTAAATAATGATTCTAATTACGATCTATCGCAAGAAGGAAATGGCTCGGTGAAATCCCAATTACTTTTAACATATAACTAAGTCTTTGTATTCAGACAACAAGCTCTACGGAATGATGTCTAAAAATGTTATATTAAGAATCGCCTATAACTTCTGAAGAAATAATAAAGAAAGCCAAAAAATATGGCACTGTATAGAAAAGTGAGTAAATATAAGGTTGAAACCGGTCGGACACTCGAGGCTTTTGAAACGGATGGGGTAAAACCGACTTCAATAACTACGTTCCGGCGGCCATTTTATGCGATATCTCAACCGATTTGGACGTTTGAGGCAATGGTATTAAATACCAATGGTTGGAGGTGTCGATCGAGCGAGAGTGAGGAGTTTTGACATTTCTTTCGCTTCTACCCCCCCCCCCCCCCCCCCGTTGGCTCACTTCGTTAGTGAACCACAGAAACTATTTATGAGTGTGTCTGTTAAACGATACAAAAAAAACAATCTGGAAACTATATATTTTAATGTTATTACTAAAATAATGTTTATAAAATACAAAATATTATATATAGCAAAATAACAGTGTATTAATGTTTGGTATTAACATACGGTTATACCTACATAGACCATAGCATATTACTACGGAATAATTTTTAGGGATATGGCTCCGATGACAAATCTTAACACATCGGATTACTGAGAATAAACTGTTTTAAAAAACACAGTGGAGTGCTGCGATAAATGAACTCGACAAAAGCTGTTGGATAGGTAATTTGACTGATAACACTTCTATTTCGTGGAGTTTGTGAGTTTGTATCAGAGCTGGAAATAGAACAAGAACCAAAAATTAAAGTACCTACCACATAATTATTTCGGAACCGGGACCGGAACCCTTGATTACGAATCTTATTAACCCCAAACTGGAACCGGATAATAAGTGTATTATAATATGTTTGATTATCATTTTCTTATTTCCCGATAGAAGCAATGGAGCCAAATATCCAAATAAAATAAAATTAAATAAAATAATGAAAATGTTGGTGTCCAAATTATGGTCCACCGGGTACCTAAGTATACCTTGAAAATAAAACATTAATGGTATTTATAAAAAAAACCTCTACGAGTGGAATGTATTGTGCCAAAACTATAGCATTATTATTATCTTGCCTATAGTACCTAACCAACATACCTAATTAATAACGATTCGATGATTCGCGCACGAAACATTTCACCCGCGGTGGGTACATTGGAATAAAGGCGCTGACGTGTATGCAATCTTTTAAATTATTGTCATTATGTTATCGGGGGAGGGAGGAGAGAGGGATGAACTGTGAATATTATTGTGAGATTACACAACATAATTAATTTGTTATGTCAGGAATAAAAAGTCAAGTGTCAAATGTAATTTGATCAGATGGGAGCTAAATATAAAATACTGCAATTATTTTGTCACTTCATACTCAGTGAATAAATTGATTTTACTATTTTTATTGCCTTAACGGCCCACATGCTCAGCGTACGTCAAAATGGAGCTTTTATGCTATTTTCAAAACATGATCCTGGACATTCCTTAAACGTTGTAGATAATCTATTTATTATTAATCTATTACTTTAAATTATCTTTAAATGTGTAAATCTTGCCCATTTTTAGAATAATAAAATGCCTAATTCTTGTCAAATTCGGGATCACAGAGATTATCAATAAAAAAATGTGTTGTAAATATTTCACTATAATAATGTCGACATACATTTTACTAATGGATAAATGCTTTTAAAAATAATAAATATAAAAAATCTTAACACCACTTCACGTGGACGTACAGAAATATGACTATATTTTAAAACATTAGAGCGAGAGGTTTAAAAGAATACTATTTTATGTAATAAAAATACTTTACGCAGTCATCAAATGTTTAAAATAAATATAAAGGATAATAAGGCTTCAAAATTATATAAATAGATTATCTACAACGTTTAAGGAATGTCCAGGATAATGCTTTGAAAATAGCATAAAAGCTCCATTTGACGTATAATTTGACGCTGAGCATGTCTCCCCTTAACACATTTATTAAGTTTTTCGGTAGGAATTGATAGCAAATAACGCAATAAATGCGTAACTCCCCATCAATAATCATTTAATCGACAGTTATGTAGAAAAGAACTCGTACGTAATAATATTTGTAATTTTAAATGAGACAATCGAGGAATGCTAGACCGGGATGCACAACAATACAAAGAATTCCACGAATCACGTGACAATGAAGATAAAGTACCGTTGCTTGAGTCTGCGAAGCTGGAAAGATTGAGGGTAGGTAGTTGAGAAGTAGCAATTGAAACCGCCTAACCTAACTATTTAGTTCATCGCTTCTCTTTAACTGTGTTTTGATCTTGTGTTAAAAGAATAATATTTCTAGCCAATCTTAATATATTTCCCGTTAACAGAGACATAATATTTAGGGGCAGCGTGGTTGTGGACGTTATTCAGGCTGATAAGGGTTTCTCCAGCAGTGAATGCAAAAGCCCGACACTTTTTACTGCTGTGAGTCGAACAAAACCATCTTATTTTTCCCTGGGATCCTTCCTTCAACTTCTGTTGTTGCATGGAGAAAGTGTATTCGTCTATCATAAGCAGTCTTCTGCTACGAGCCGATTCGATTAATTTTACTGAAAATAAAGCAATTATACATCAGATTAAAGAGCATAAATAACATTTTCCTTTCACTAATTACGATTTTAATCATGATTTACTATATCAGAAAAAGACGTGTCTAAAGCTCCGACTAGAAGCTCCACAAGCTTACATGCGCAAACAGGTTTGTATCGGGAAACCCGTGTGTATGGACGGGAAAACTGTAGCTCGCGCAAACCGAAAAGCTGTGTTCCGTATTTTTTGCACAAACTATACCGCACCGGCAAGTCGTAGTCAGGGCATTATAGATACTAACACAGTTTAAAAAACGCTATAAAAGAGCTATCCCATACATTTGGAATGATTATAAAGTATACCTAAGCCATTTCCTCAAACCTCATTTCCTCTCTATATGTATCTGAACACATATAATATAAACATAGGTACAGTTCGGTTTTTTTTTAAACGGTACATGTTCAAACACGCGCGTCAATATCATTTTACTCCCTACTTCAATTATAGTTTGTCAATTTATGGCTACGGCCGTATGTTGTAGCTTAACCACTGGGGAATGACAAAAGCAATGGCGTATTTCAAAAAAACACTACCTTATTCTTAGGTCAATAATTATTATAAAGCAATCATTATTCCTAAGATGTTTATCACACTTGAATGGTCAAAGACATAGCTTATAACAAGTATCTTTAGAATCATCTTCAAATGTGTTAATCTTGCCGATTTTTCGAATAATACAATGCCTAATTCTTGTCAAATTTGGGTTCACAGAGATTATCAATATAATTTTTTATCGTAAATATTTTACTAAAATTATCTCGTCATAAATTATACTAATGATTTTATAAATGCGTTTAAAAATTAATAAATGTAAAAAATCTTAACACCACTGCACATTCATGTACCGAAATATGACTATATTCTAAAACATTAGAGCGAGAGGTTTAAAAGAATACTATTATATGTAACAAAAATACTTTATGCAGACATCAAATGTTTAAAATAAATATAAAGGATAATAAGGCTTCAAAATTATACGAGTATAAATAGATTATCTACAACGTTTAAGGAGTGTCAATTTTGAAACTCAATTTTTGACCTACGACGAGCATGTCCCCCCTTAAGTAGAAACGATGGTTCTATGTGTTATATTAAAATGTGGTAGCCGTACTGATAAGCAAGAAGGTGATAATACGTTTCATAGGTAGTTAATCCTTTCTATGCCGCAATTAGTTAATTGATAGTAATTAACATAAGAATTGGTGTAATTAGGGCGTCCAAAGACGCGTTTGGCACTTAACCGGTTAATACATGTTCGTTATAATTTATTTGTATATTATTATATATTTTAATATCAGTGACCTAGTCTTTCTTTAAAATAACTTTATTTTAAATTTTTATTTTATTTATATCTTTACCTAATGGTTGCATTTTGACGGCTTAAAAATACTATATAACGTAAAAAAATAGAAAATTATATTTTAATTCTGAGCGTCTAGTGCGAGCACTTTGGGCGAACACTAGCGAAATGGTCTATGGTCTCAAACATTTGTGTGCGAATGCGTTCGCTCGCCCACTAACCAAACGCACGGCACGCAGCTTCATTTAGCAATGCCAACGGGTGGCGTGGCGTCTAGATGTATCTATAGTCTAACTAAGGTCCAAATAATTTCCTGAAGGAGGCCAAGACCCATATGCTGATGTAGTACCTAGCTACGATAATATTAATATACTACTCCATCGTGGGCATATTGAGAATAACAATGTTAAACCTATTGCGTCTACAATCATCAAAAAAATCTTCTTAAACACCTCAACGCCCGGTAGCAACATTATTTGACTATATTTACTTAAACATGAATTTACATTTTTCGCTGAATAGATAAGGTTGCGTGTTCACGCCCGCACATCAAAACTCGTCACGTCTGCAATGTGTCGAATACGTCGATGTGTCGTCATCGTTATTCACAAAACACACGTTGCCAAATGGAGCTCTGCAGATTGGTCGAATGCGACTTTTTAATTTGAAAAAAAATCTAGTACCTACTGACATCAACAAATCGTATGCGTTTCGGTCTGCGAGTCGAAGACGCCAGAACGCATACACATACGAATTGGTTATTACTATACTGGCTCGCCGATCGCCGCATCCAAATACCATATATACGTTTCGAGAGGTTATGTGCGACTGCCGTGTGCGCAGTCTTTATATGCAACACCGGATCTACGTTCATAGAAGGTTTGATTTAAGACTGTGCGGCAGACGAGGCGAGTTTAGATGTGAGAACCGGCTAAAAGGTTCCTCCGTTCAGGTAGCTGTCTTGCGGCCAGGCGATAAGCAACGCGTCTATTGGTAAATTTTTGAATTTTGTCCTGAAAACGCTGGAATTAAGCTTAGCCTGTTTAAGTCAAATAATTATTAGATACTAACATTTATATAGACCAGCTGTTCATATCGATCATGCAGGTAGGAATAGGAGATAAAAATAAAAGTATTTTTTCTGTGTTATGGGTTTCTCAATTTATTCATAAATTGCAACCTAACATAATAAATAACAAATACTTTTTAACGAAATTGTACAAACATTTTTGTTCGTAGTATATTAAATTTCTTTTAGAACATTGAAACGTATAAAAATTAGGCTAAAAAGGTCTCACTCTTAACTTTTTTTGTACAGTGGTTGGTAGGTGTTCTATTTTATCCTCTAGTTATATACCACTTGCGTGAGATGAGTTCATGTGGACGCTGTTTTATAAATAAAAAAGGTCTCTTCAGCTCACTCTATGTACTTCTGAGTACTCACATATGATTTTCTATATTATACATATTAAATATATTAATCACACTGCTTTCATTACGTAACTTATGTTTCATTAAAAATATAAATTTTATTAAATATATTTCGCTTTGCTTTATTTGGCACGGACGATGGAGAAGAAGAATGTATTCGATGAACAAGGGTTCGAGAGACATTAATACCTTAATACGGTAACTAGATATGCGATAGGTACTATTCTAACAGTCATGCAGTTTGGCATGAAATTAATATGGACGAACAACGACTAGATGTAACGTGGTGTAGCAACTCTGCCATTTTGGTGCTCCTCTCCAATGTCCATATTTATCTCAAATTCGTCGTTTACCGGCCTAACTATGTGTGATACTTGGCACCACAGACCTTCACGAGTCTACCTTCATTATCAACCAAAACCTTGGGAGGGTAGTGATTGTGCTGATTCTTCATTTCGACAATATTCTTTCCCATGGTGAAAACAACGGCGAGGCATTTGCATTTACCACTGGACGATGAGCATGTCCATCGGATCTTTCCAGTGTTCGCTTGAAATTGCCAACAGAAGGTGAAATCATTTACCATCAGACGTGGTTTTTTTTCGCCCTTAGAAGGAATAAATACCACTGAAATGGCGAAAAAATATGTTAAAATTATTTTGAAAATATCAGGATGATGGTAGTATATTAAAACAGACGAAATTAACGGTTTCAATGCTCACTTATTTTCAAATGTAATTGACATAAACCTTTAGCAATAGTAGACATATAATTTGTTAAAAATACCTACTTCACTTTTGTAACAATTATCTAATTAATATACTTGCTTCATAATTCGTAATTTAAGGGTCTTGTTTACTTCTGTTGTGATTGCACTGTCAAGAAACTTTCAAAATTTACCAATGGAGTAAATTTTAATAATTCACATTTTAAAGCATCACGTACCAACTAATTTTGTTTTTATTGTATAAGAGTGCGGAATAAAATTACGCCAGGATGGCAAATAAAATACGATTTTTCAATAAATCTACAAGAAATATGACTTTTATTTCTATGTAATACAGGGAAAATATAATAATATTAAACTCAATTCTATAATGTTCACACAAAACTGTATGACACAAACTAACAAAACGTTATATCGTAGCACATATTTATAGTACAAACATACACACAATGAATGAAAACAAACGAAATACCGACATACATAGATCAAGTCGATTAGGATATGTCAATTTGCGTGTACCTACACCATGGCCCCCACATCCTGAAGCGGGCTCTTATGCTAGGATCTCTTGCCCCTACCCATCTATCACCAAATGGTGTTAGAGATAAAATTAGGGTAGTCAGTGTACTTTCTAGCGATTTTATTTTTGTATTTTTAATACAATTACTTGAATATTTAACACACAATAATCAAAAATTGCATCGCACAACCACAAATTTTTTAATGTCAGTATGCTTGAAGTAAAATAGCGTCACAGGCGACTTTTTATAACTATTAGAACAAATTTGTTATGTGTTTTTATATAACTTGGCTGGCCCAGGCAAGGCCCAAGGGTAGTCCTTTCAGCCCGCTTTTGTGGGGGCCATGACCAACATACATACTACATTACACGCGGTAAAGTAGTCGCAAAACCAGTACGACGTGTAACCCTCGGTTCACACGTTGCGAATTATGTTTTATATGTAAATTGTATTTACGTATTAAATTTCGCCTTACCACAATTCACATTACTTCCATCTTACCCGAAAGAGATGGCCATATAGCATTGAGATAAAAAAAAATACTGGTTGTTCGTGGAGTTTCGCAGACAATTTTATTAAATTCAATACGAACATTAATTTAGTAATATTGATTGATTGATTGATGATTCGACCTTGATACGACTACCTACCAGGATTTTACATAAATTATAATAGGATATGATTGTATTTCTAATTAACTTATCAACATATTTTCTTCTGTTTTTCAACCTCTTTGATGTTTCCCTTATATACCTGTTTTATTTAGGCATGCATTTGATCTCAATACTATAAGGGCATCTATTTCCGACACAATACCTCACGGTGAAATGTTATACGGCTAACTACATACATTCAAACTTCGTAGTATTTTTTTCAGTGAGTTCACTATCGTCCCGCAGCTTCCTTTGGGCTTTGTGTCGTAAGACTCGTTAGGCTTGGAAACTATCAGTTACGTAGGTACAGAATATAATATAGGTAGTAACTATATAAGTATATTCAGGTCATAATGCCTGAAGATGCCAAAAGGCGACACGTGTGCGTTAAAATCGGTATAAAGGTATATTATATATTATATGGAATAGGTAGTAGGTACACATTCATAAATTTTAATTAGAATATTTCACACAATGAAACATGCGCAAGCTTTAAGAATGTATCATTCTTTAGTTTTTAGGTAGGTAGGTACATATTACATAAAAAATATTATATAAGAAATTTACTAATTGAGAACTCATAACCATTGAAACCCGGAAGGTGTGCTTTACCGTTCGATATTGTCTAATCTTTTATTACTTTGGAGGAAGGTGGTTATGGGCATTATTGAATTTTAAAACAATGTTGTCGACCGTGAAGACAACGGCTCGACATCTCCTGTAGCCCCCACTCGAAGAACAGAGCCATCGCATCTTCCCGTTGGGATCTGAACTTTTCAGAAAAAATGTAAAGTTGTCCAACAAGAGATGGGGTTTTCCGCCAAGCGCAGGTGCGATTATCTGTGCTGAAAGGAAACATATTATTATTTATTTGATGAGATTAACAATAGCAATGGGTAGGTGTTTAAAATCCTCAAGATTTTTCAGATTTTCCCCCGTTTTCAGGTGCTGTACCGACCTCAGTCAGAGCGAGTGTATGTCCGGCTATATGAAGCCGTTTTCTTAGCGTATTACACACAGTAAAACCTAATTTTTTTTTTTTAATTCACCTAAGGAAAGTTATACCATTATCTTGCTGGCCAGTACGACAACCACGTTTAAACACAACACAGTTAACAATCATTTCAACCTTATTACGAGGGTGGGTCAATAATTCCTTAGAAAAAAGCATTAAAACAGTTTTTATTTTTGTATTTTTTTTTATTTCTCAACATAATCTCCTTGGAGCTCAATACACTTGGTTAGACGTTTCTCAATTTTTTTTAAACCGTCAGAAAAATAAGTTTTCGGAAGGTCCTCAAAATAAGCATTTGTCCGATCGATGACTTCTTCATTTGAAAAAAAAACGTTGTCCACTTAGCCATTTTTTTAAGTTTGGGAAAAGGAAAAAGTCACTGGGGGCTAAATCTGGCGAATACGGTGGGTGGTCGACCAATTCGAACTTTAATTCTTCAATTTTAGCCATTGATCGTAAACATGTGTGAACACGAGCATTGTCCTGATGAAAGAGGATTTTTTTCCTGTTTAAATGAGGCCGTTTTTCTTCAATTTTGTTTTTTAGCTGGTCCAATAAAGATGCATAATAATCCCCTGTTATTGTTTTTCCTTTTTCCAAATAGTCAACGAAAATAATTTCACGTGCATCCCAAAATACAGTAGCCATAACCTTACCAGCTGATTTTACGGTTTTCGCCTTCTTTGGACATGGTTTGCCTTCGCAATCCACTGCTTTGACTGTTCTTTCGTCTCGGGAGTATAGTGGTGTATCCATGTTTTATCTACAGTCACAAAGCGACGAAAAAATTCATCCGGATTGCGTTGCATGAGCGACAACAGGGCTTTAGAGGCCACCACCCTATTGCGTTTATTGTCGACTGTGAGCAAACGCGGCACCCATCTTGCAGAAATATTTTTCATGCCCAATTTGTCATGTGAAATAGAAATGACGCTACCTTTTGAGATCCCTGTAACCTCAATTATCTCACTCAACTTTAATTTTTGGTCACTTAACACCATATCGTGGATTTTATTGATCATTTCTGGTGTAGTCACCTCTACAGGACGTCCTGAGCGTGGTTCATCCTTTGTTGATGTACGACCACGTTTAAATTCATTTAACCAGTTATAAATAGTTGCAAGTCAAGGAGCAGATATGCCGTGAACTAAATCCAACTCATTTTTTATTTCCTTTGATGTTAACCCTTTTATATTAAAATGTTTAATAACAACTCTAAACTCAATTTTCTCCATTTTCCATTTTTCCATTTTCCACAAGCAATTTTTTTTTTTAAATGTACGAGAAACACACAACAACCCGACCAATCTGATTGAAACTTCGCAGCATACTGAATCGGTAGTGCCGCTGCATGAAAATAAACCGCTTGCAGTACTAGTCGCGCCACCTGTCGGCTTTTCTAAGGACTTATTGACCCACCCTCGTAACTAAAAATATTGAGCACTAACTTCATATTTTTTACACTAATAAAACTATATGTATATTTCAGCAATACGTACAGTAAAAGCTCTCCATCATTCATATATCATCTAACACATAGTGCTGAGATTTATACCCATGCAAAATGCTTCTTCTCTCGCACTTCTGGTTTTTATGATTAGTTTTTTTTCATGCCTTGGTACCTACCTCAGAGTAATGATATATTGAGAACGCCTATTTATTGCTCAGCAAAATGAAGCCGTATTTCTTGCGTATAACGCATAGCACGCAGAACCTCGATTTTATTATTATCAACTTAACTGTGAAACGTTATACCATCGTGTTGCTTCTCAGTATGGCTACCAAATTTAAACACAACATAGTTAACAATATGTTCTACTAAAATAACTAAAAATAATTACCACTAACTTTATATTTAACACAAAAACAATACATTTCAGCAACACGTGCTCGCTTTTTTTAAATGAATGAAAAGTCGAATTCATTTTTACCGGCGACGTTTAGAAAAAATTTTTAATTCAGCCATAGTAACCGAAATTCCTGTCGAAGTAACACGTTCTTAAACGTAGGTTTTGATCTCCTCAGCGCACATTGGATGTGTAAAACAATATAATATTAATAACGTTGTGATTTTGTCTGTCACAATAAATCAGTTTGCATCCTGTCACAACCCCCCTCCCTTCTCGTGTGCATCCTGAAGATGTTTTTATTGTCATGTTCAATACCTTTGTTAAGACACTGAAGCACTGCATTAAATTATCTTTTTTTTCTGCTCGTTTTCATAATTTGAAATGCTAGTTTTAGGTTTTTATATTATTTAACGAAAAATTGTATTCATTCTTTATATTGAACATACATAATTTGAAAACATATCATGCACCAGAAAAAATCTTTTTGTAGAAAAAATACGACACCCGACGGCACTTGAACCTGTATCCGCTGGATTCGCGCCAGTGTGCTTTTCCAGTTCAGCTACGTGCATTCTACTTAATCCAGCGGATACAGTTTCAAGTCCCGTCGGGTGTCGTATTTTTTTTCTACAAAAAGATTTTTTCTAGTGTGTAAATGCATGAGATGTTTTCAAATCATGTAGGTATTTTTAATTTTCGCTTGATTATAATATTGTTTAAATTACTATTATTATGTTTGATTTATTTTCATGTTGCCATTTATATCTTTGATATGTAGGTACATTCGCCATTTATAAATAAATAAATATTTCATAGAAATAATAAATAATTTTAGTTATTTTAATTAATTTGAAATTGTATTTATCAGTTACAGACAGATTTGGTCTTTCGATATAATTTCATTAATAAATAAACAAGTTTACTATATTTTGTATATATTTTTTTTCTTGTGAGCGTGTTGAACATTTTAATTTATAATGTTTGCTCATGTAATAAAAAAAATACTAAATTTTTCCGGGACATCGCGTTAATCGTTAATACATTGTTGGCGAGTGACGCGATGATTTAGACACGGCACTTTTAGGCACGGAGATTTTTATGAGTGTCCCATCTGTACCAAGGAACACCCTTTGAGGAGGATGATTGTGTTCATTCTTCGTTTCGACGACTTTTCCTCCGATGGTGAAAACCACGGCGAGACATTTGCATTTTGCACTGGATGACGAGCAGGTCCACCTTACTTTTCCTGTGTTAGATTGATATTGCCAGCAGAACGTGAAATTGTTCATCACCAGTCGTGGTTTCTTTCCACTTTTCCCACAAATAAACACCGCTGAAATAATTAACAAAAAAAAACAATGTTAAAAGATTTTATTACTCCAAAACAACCTAACTACTAACAAAACTAACCATTCAATTATTAGGTAAGTACTTAAATTTAAAAGCACTCTTTACAAGATACTTACGCATCGGAAACCTGGAGATGAACGAGCCCTGAACATCTTTGAAAGAAAAATTCTCCGCCGTATATATGGACCGATCAGGGACGGCACCAATTGGAGGAAAAGATATAATGCTGAGCTCTACGGGCTGTACGAAGATTGCAGCGAAGGTTCAATCAATTAAGATTGGGAGACTGCAATGGCTAGGTCATACGCACCGTATGAATGACAATGAACCGACAAAGAGACTGATGTCCAGCAATCCAATAGGACGTAGAAGAAGAGGCAGGCCAAAGATTCGCTGGTTGGATGGAGCTGCCAGTGACTGCCCTATTCTGGGGGTACCGAATTGGAAAGCGGCCACACTGGATAGGGACAGGTGGAGGGAGCTGTTGGAGGAGGCCAGGACCCACACCGGGTTGTCGCGCCCCTGATGATGATGACTTAAAATTTAAAATATTGCGAATTCGGTATCAAAACATTAAAAAAAAAAAAAAAATGGTAACCGACTTCGGGGGTTGGGTGGCGTAGTCCATGATGCATGAGCAGTCGAAGTATTTGACAGGATAGAACGAACTGTTGACTCGGACTGTTACGCCACAAGTAATTAGGTAATATGTGCTATCTACATGGAAGATCACAAATTAAAAAAAAAAACTATTTAATCAATATCGTTTTCGAGCTGTTAAAACCTCAGATATGAGAATTTTGTCAAAATGTTTTATTTTTAGGTACATATTATATACTTAATATATATTCTAACTTAATTTTATATTAACCGCACAATTTAGTAAAATTCTCAACAGCCGGTTACTCATTAGCGAGCAGTAACTGTGAACGTTGCAGATAAAGTAACTACTGTTCGGCTCTATATATTGACATCTACGTCATGGCGCTGTTTTCGATTTAAGTATTACTCGCGGGCGGTATGGTAGCGGTTTTAGTTCCAGAAACGGCCGCAGTGACGTGTTACGTTTCGATATAGAAGTCGAAGTCTAGTATGGACGCCAAATAATTAGTTCCCGAGCCTGCCGCGAGCAGCTCAGGGCGCACTCGCAGCAGTCGCTCGTGGACAATGAATGTACTCGCTGATATCATCGCGATCAGTGAAAATATTCCTTCAGAAACTTATATTTACTCTCCTTGTAGTACGTACTCGAATATGAATTTTAGTTGATTTGGTTTGATGTGTTTTTTCAGAAAATAAGTATATATTATAACCATGACAGAATATGTTCTTTTAATCCATCGATGATTGCTTGACAGACTTCTGGGACGATATTGCAGAATGGCCTGTTTAGATATGCAAAAAGATACTGCAAACTTGTGAAAGAATCCCCAGTAGCCAAATATCGTTACAGCTAATAAATATATCTTGCACTGATACTGCTTCTCGAAATCTGGTGTTTCTTCTCTCAATCTTAAATCAAATCAAATTATTTATATACCTACTCAAAATCTATTTAACTCATTCGTTAAAAAATATTGTATTGACGACTGATGTGTTGATTTTTCAAAATGGTAAGTCAAGAAGAACTGCTTCTTCTTTCATTCACGCCGTGACTCCACCAACGTCGTCGACGACGTTTGTCTTTATCGAGTAGATAGTCTATAAAAATATAGGTACGATGCACTAGCTATCAATTCGTCCGACATGTTTCATCTCCGAAAGACTACTGTGGATACGGCGGCTCGCCATCGGTTACACGCAGATCATTACACCATAGAGTTGGTTAAGCATCAATTACATTGAGCTTCTTTACGTGCTGTTTGTTGGCGAATTTATAATCTGCCTGTAAAATCGCCCAGTGTAATCATCGAACAAGCTAACATGTTCGATGATTACACTGGGCGACTTTACAGGCAGATCATAAATTCTCCAACAAACAGCTCGTAAAGAAGCTCAATGTAATTGACGCTTTACAGTATCTGGAACGATTACAGTTACGACTCGCTAATGAGTGCCCGGCTTTATTTACCACCAAAAATAAAATGTAATTAATTTAAAAAAAATCCGACTTAATATTTTCTCATTGTGTTGTGTTAACACCATAATAGTCCAATTTACGTAGTAATCAATCGCATCGGAGCTATCAAAAACCCTCTATGATAACTAGTCTGTATTCTTTAAACTGGCGTACACGTCACACGGAAAGCATTGTACAATCGCGTTCAACTGTTCATGCTTTCAATGAGAGGGAACGAGATGGATGGTGAAGTCGGGGGGAAACCGGCACGCCAGCTTATAGAAGACTCTAGTCCTTTACCTACAACCTACTTATTTATATAAATCAAGTTATTCAGACACTTGAAATATACCTTAATGTATGTGCTTATATACATAGTAACGTGCACTAAATTGAGAGTCGCCGAAACCGTCTTCTGACGGTTTTATAACAAAGAGTTGAATGCTAGTTAGACAAATATTAATTACAGCCGGGAACTGTAACTAAAGGCACTCGGACCTTTGGTTAGGTTAAGTACTGAATTGGTGGGATGGGTTTTGAGAATATTCAGTAATAATTAATCAAAATATTTTTTTGAGTTTATTATCATTGGTTAGTTTGTCTACATAATATGTAATTATTACAAATAAAGGTAATAAATAATATAACATAAAAACATTCAGTGTAATTTATAAAATGTGCGTGTCACTTCTTATGAGTACCTATCTAACTATATCTTCGGTACATTATCGCATTTTTGTCGACTATAATCTTTTCAGAAACAAACTCTTTTCATGAATAAATTATGTATTCTGAATTACTTCTAAGTCGACGCCGGATCTGTTGAAAACAGCAGGTATAGTGTAATAATTTAAACATGTATAACATTAAAAGCATGTTTTAAACAATTTTCACATTTGACCGGATATTTTGTCCGTTATATCCGAAGTCCATTATATCGTGGTTCTACTGTATTAAAAAAGGTGCGGCAGGTGGAAAATGTTCTGGAAAAAAAGCTCAGGTATATATAACAATGACAATCTGTACGAATGACTAAATTTTTATGTGAATTCCTGAAGCTAATACGTGGTATTTAGGCGGTGGGTGAGTGTGCACGTTGTTCATTGAAACGACGCGGTCATCCAAGGTGTAGGCAACCGCCCTGCAGTTTTTTTGGCGACTAGAGCACTGCCACCGAATCCTTCCTGGTGAAACTATCCTATGCGTGCACATTGTAAATCCATCAATCATCAGTTGACGCTTCTGGCTTATGCCTGTGTAAATGAATTGTACTGAAAATGATAAAAGATTCATATGTCAAATATTTAATGAAAATATAACAAGTGGCGCGTTTAGAGATGTAGGTACGATTTTAGTTTTCCAGACAAATCCACGCGTTTGAACGATTTATAATTTATACAAATATGATTTAGTCACATTCAATCAAATTTATTCGCGTAAACCGACTTCTTCAGAAAAACAATCACGTCCCCTGAATTTACTATTAAAGATGTAAGTAGGTATATAATATTCGCAATATCTGCCTTAATTATATGTCTCTTAGCAACACATGATCTGCCTACTGCCACATGACGTCTGTTCTGTGAAATCTAAATCGATATTATTAAAAAAAAAATCACGAATAGGTACGTCTCTTTTTTTAGAATTAGGTATCATTTAATAATTCAGTGACCTTTTTAAATGCCCTTTTAAGATTTTTAACGAATCAGTTATGTCATTCGTTCTCCACACCATCAGTACAGTTTGTCATTGTTCTCTCATGGTTTGATGAAGATACCTAGTTCATTGTAATATAAATGCTTCGTCTAGGCTTGTTACATCAATAAAAATACAATATAAACAACCACCTCTTGTATTGCAGTATATACTCTACTTATAAGTACAAATCGAGGGCTTAGTGTCAAACAACACTATCTACAAAAGTGCAACTTTACAGGAGAGCCAAAATTCGTTATTTTGGATTCTTGTAACTCAACAAGGGAAATGTTTATTTAAATCATAATGTTAATATTTTATAATTTATTGTGTATTGTACATTTATCTTGCTTATGATGATGTTTAAATTTATAGGGATAGTTTAAAAAAAAATATGAAAACAAGGGTAACTTATGTAGTTAGCGTTAAACTTTACTGACGATTTAATAAGAAATTAGAAAAGATTGACATAACGTTGTTTGACTATCATGTAGCCGTAAATGTAAAATAACGTTATCTCAAAAAAAAAAAAAAACACTATTTTGTAGATAACGTTGTCTGACTTTAAGTACTCGAAATTATGTAGATACAAGCACAGGTAATCGCAAAATAGCACGCTGCGTATTTCGTTTGGAAATAAGGGATAAGAAAGAACCATATTATAATAAAGGAAAAAGTGCTATCGTATTTATCAAAGATTTTATTACAAATCATTCGAGAACCGTTACATATTCATTTATTTATCTAATATTTTAAAATATATTACTTGTAGACATTACAAATTATGTATCCTTAAAAAACCTATCATAATATGCTAAATAAGATGTGTTACCTAACTTATAATGAAAGGAATATTTTGTTTTCATTACCTAATAAATTAATATTTCGATATATTTTGGGAAAGTAAGTATAAAAACAAAAACAATTTTCGACTTTTATTATCATCACTGACATACATTTGAATCAGTATTTCTTCATATTATACATAATACGCATTACATTGATTACATTATATTACGTATGATAATTATAGTGTACTATCAACTATAAGCGGTGTATACAGTAGTTATCAATCTCATCTAGGTATCAATAATTAGATCTAAATTATACTTATAAGGCAATTCAATCACTTTAATGTCTTTTCACGAAGAATTTACTGCTTACCTTACACCTTTCAAGTTACCTATCTAAATGTGCTAATAGCAATCGAGTATTGGTGCCCACGATGGCCGAGCGGCTTACCCGTCCGTTTATAATGTCGTGGTTCTCAGGTTCGAATTCTGGCTCTGACAAATACACATATTGTTTTTCAATTTGCGTTTGGAGTCATAGTATAGACCTAATAGATTGAGCAAGTGGCTAATATCCATTTCTCGTAAACACAAAAGGCTGCTTGCTAACTCGTCGGACGCGGACGACACGGCTGCCGTGTCCCCGTTAAATGGCCATTAGATGCAATTAGTATGTTATTTAAATGTGGTAATGAAAAATTAAACAAAATGTACTCAGTGATTGTGTTAATACAAACATCCACTCTGTGGACGCCCATAGGATCCTGTATCCTGAAAATATGATCCTGGAAATTGTACGTATGCAGTTCGTCGTCTCACAGTTCACCGTGAAGAGTTGTATCGGAAACAGATGGCCGTATAGCATTCAGATCAAATCAATGTCAAAATAAAACACTTTAAAATACGTAATAAACCCCACCAGAATACAATTGAAATACAGGAGAAAGTGGGTAGAAATTATAAATATAATCATATCGTATACAATATGTACAGTAACACTGAATGATTCATATGTAGGTGAGCAGAGTAGGTGTTCGAGAAACGATCCACGAACAACTCACCATTTTTTATCTCAATGCTACACCGTCATTTTGTTTCCAGTATGACTGTACACGGTAAACTAGATATTATGTACAATTTACATGTAACCGTAAAATTTAACTGAAAATAATCTCAGTGTTCTGTGAGTATTTTTTTTCAATATCAACCTTAAAAGATCCTCTGTCCCATAACAGCAGCGTACAACGACCTTTCGTCACCTGAATGCAGAACTATTCTAACTTACATTTGAAATTTTTGAGGAGAGAGTTTTTTGAAACAACTTACTGAAATTATTTATTATCTTTATGGATAGATGGATGCATCATATTTTAGTAGGATTATTGATGAAAAAAATGGTGCATACACTTGTCCATATAAATAATAAATAACTGAAGTAGGCTGTTTCAAAAAACTCTTCTGCAAAATATTTCAAATGTGAGTTAGAATAGTTCTGCATTCAGCTGACGCTTTGATAAAATATGCTATAGGACCTGAGCCACCATAAAACATTTCAATATAAAAACATAATTCTACAGTTTAATAAAATGTCCCGATGGTGTTACATGGTATTTAGGCGGCGGATGAGTGTGTACGTTGTTCATGGAGACGACGAGGTCATCCAAAGTGTAAGCCGCCGCCCTGCAGAGCTTTTGGCCACTGGAACACTGCCACCGAATCCTTCCCGATGAATCTTTTCTCTGTGTACACAAAGTGAATCCGTCAATCATCAACAGACGTCTGTTCCGATTGTTTGTGAGGATAAACTGTACTGAAAATGATAAAAATCATCCATCAAACATCTGATGAAAGGCTTGGGATAATGCAATTTTCATTTTTTTTTATATTAAGATCTAAGAACTATCTGCTTCATTATATGAGACGACCCATGCCTCCAATTACAACGCGTATACCGTACCGTGCATTGGCTTTGATTTTACGCACAGTGATTTCGGCTCGAGCAATCTAGTGGACAAGAGGGCCGACTATTTAAAAAGATTGCGCAACTTCGATTACCGGTTGGATATACAATAAATTATAATGGCGGCCTACTTTTGAATATCTTTGTTCGGGAGATCAATTTTAAAGTTCGAAAGATATTCAAACAATGAACAAATCACATATTGACACAGCTTATTTCTCCCAACCTATAAGACCTAGACATACCATGTTTTGATATCTTGTAGATCTCACTGAGACGAGTCTGTAGGTATACATAACTCAATTCAATTATTAACATTTGTAACTCTATTATCAGCGTCACCATCATATTATATAACGGGCATATCTTAATATCTTTTGTTTTGACTCGTTTTAAAGTACACACATTTAGTTTAGGTATATAAGTAAGGCTAGAGGAAAACAAGGCAAGTCAAATTAAAACTACAAAAAATTGAATGGAAGAAAAAGAAAAATAAATTAAATTATTGATTTAATAAAAGAGAATCAAATACCTAAATGTTAGCCGGTTAGATTTCACGAAATATAACATAATATTCATTTAATAAAGTCAGTATGTGAGTAATATAGAAAAAAACAACAGTTATAATAAATTACTGGTAAGTATGAAAACCGTTGTGTTTTGGTTAATCATATACTTTAAAACAGGGCATATGTAAAACATTGCATTTAAATACTGTTTCTATATTGTTAAACAAGTATATCATTATTAATATTGTCAGGCATACCAATATGTAAAATGTATTTTTGAATCAGTTAAGGGGGGACATGCTCCGCGCAGTGGCGAAGGCTCCATAGTAGGCGATTATTTAAAGCCTACCAATAGATCTTCAAGTAACTGATTTAATTTAATCACAGAGATTATCAATATAATTGTTTATCGTAAATATTTCACTATAATAATGTCGACATAAATTATACTAATGATTTTATAAATGCGTTTAAATATTAATAAATGTAAAAAATCTTAACACCACTGCACATGGATGTACTGAAATATGACTATATTCTAAAACATTAGAGCGAGAGGTTTAAAAGAATACTATGTTATGTAATAAAAATAATTTATGCAGTCATCAAATCTTTAAAATAAATGCAAAGGATTTCAAAATTACAAGACTTCAAAATTATATAAATAGATTATCTATAACGTTTACGGAATGTCCAGGATCATGCTTTGAAAATACCATAAAAGTTCCATTTTAACCTACGCGGAACACGTGGGCCGTTAACGATATTCTATAATCGACAGTAAAATTAACACAGGCAAAATGATATAAAAATTACTCCATAAATCGCATTGTGTCTTATTTTTAACAATCTGTGGATAAATATAATACTGACATTGTTTATATTATATGCCTCATTTGTTTTATAGAATAATAAATCAACAGAAAATGAACATGCGAGGCTGGAAAGGTGCCTTCGTAGAGACAATCAATTTAGTGACAAATTAAATTAAAATAAAAGATAACATTATTTTTAAAAAGGAAGCATGTTGGTGAATGCTAAAATCGGAATTACATTGGTAATAATATGGTACAAAATATCACCAGGCACTGACGCCATAGTGAAGTGGAAATCAAGGTGACAAATTAAATCCAGGTTATTCAATATTTAACATAGTTTCCTGACGACGTGACATGGTATTTCGGCGGTGGATGACAATGCAGGTTCTTCATTGAGACGACTTCATCATTCAATGTGTAAGCATTCGCATGGCAGTTCTGAACACTGGAACACTGCCAGCGAATCTTTCCAGAACGATTCTTCAGATGGATACCAAATGTAAATCCGTCTATCATTAAGAGACGTTTAGTACCGTTGCGAGTGCAGATATATTGAACTGAAAGCGATAAGAATGACACATGTCAAAATAAAATATAATCAAAACAGCCTGTTAGTAAGGACAGCTGTTTATTTGAGCCAAATCTCAAGGAACAGAAACCAAACCAAGTAACAAACATTAATTTAGATCGCTTAATTGGAACAGTGAATTTAAAATCTCAATACGAGGGTTGTCCAAGAATTAAAGACCTTTATTCATTTTTGGCGACGCGGAAGTTATTTCTTAAAAGATGACAGCGCCGGCGTGTAGTGTAGACTTCCATATCCAGAACGAGTGGTGAGCCGGCTCGATAGCTGCTTCAGTATGACCTTTGCGTCCGTTTGAGATGGGCGCTCCGCTGTCGAATTCCGCCGCCTGCGAGGTGCATTCGATCATTTGGTTTTTCAACCAGGAGGGAGTCCACCCTGTTGAAATCCATCGTCGTCTCAGATCCAATTATGGTAATGTCATGAACCAGAGGAATGTCAGGTAGTGTTTTACTGAGTTTTCGAGTGGTAGAACGATTTTTCATGATGAGGAGGGGAGAGGAAGGTGGTCCTCAATTGGTAACGTTTTGTTGAAGAAAATCAATGATAAAGTTCGTGAAGATCGTTGTTTGACAGTCCGTGAACTCGCAATATTGACCACAGACGTCAGTAAGGAAGAGGTGAAAACATTTTCGAGGACGGCAGCGGCGGAGTTCTAAGACAAGGGAATCAAGGACCTAGTGCCACGGCTCACCAAATGCATCGATCGCAACGGGGACGACCTCGAAAAATAGTGGAGATAATATGTACCTAAAATTTCGTATGTTTTTTTCTGATAAAAATAAAATATACCTGATTTTTTAAATAATGAAGGTCTTTAATTCTCGAACAACCCTCGTATATGTTATGCCACACATAATCTCAAGAAAAAAATATATACGATGTACAACAGCGCTTCAATCAGATATCAGTAATATCACATAATGGTTACGATTAAAATTGAGACTGTGATGATGCGATTATAATTGAAGTCGTAATTAATATTAAATTCTACAGGTTTTCTGTAGAATTTAATGTTAATTATATTTTCATTTCTTGTAAAATGGAATTCTACCAAGTAAATGCTAACTCAATTAATAATTGAAGTCATTAAATCGAAATACCAATTGATTATAATGAATAATGATGGTCCACCTATGCATGTGACTAACCAGGAGGCAAAAAATATATCCGGGTACAGCATTAAAAAAATATGAAGGAAGGCAATGGAGAGACCCGTATATCGTCACTGTTCTGGCAGAAAACACTAATTCGATAAAATTACATATTGAGTTAGTACCAAAATGTTCCTTATTTCAAGCTTTACCGTCTGGCTTCTTAATAAATAAACAGTCTTTATTTTAAAGTCATCCTTTTTACGATTATTTTTTCCATTATATTATATATTACCATTATTTCAAACATTTTAACAACTTTAAAGTCAAATTACTCAAAACTAGTATTCTCCAGTTAGTGTGTTCTGCCAGAACAAAGACGATATTATCTGATTTTCTGCGAATTTACAAAATCAAGACATATTCTTGATACATTTTTGCAAGCTTAAATTATATGTATGTACCTACATTTTATATTATTTTAGAATTTATTATTCTCCTGGTTATTGTAATAAGTAAATCTTTTTTTAAAGGAAAATGTTCATTGTTTAAATACATTCTGCTTAGGAGCGAAAATTGTCATTATTTTACGACATACAAAATTTTCCATTTTTTGTAGATTTAAAATAATTTGAACCCATCCATTGTATTAATACACGTTCATATTATTATTATCAACTGATAAAAACAAAAGAAAAATATAGGCGAATATATTTATTTATAAGAAAAATAATACATGGATTGTTAAGGGTGAGTCTTGACAGTAACATTTATAGCAACACTGCATTTTAATACATTTTACTGATAACTTTCATTTAAAAATAATTATTACATTCAAATATATATTTTTAGTTAAAAAATAAACTTAGTTTAAAAAAAAATATGTAAAATGTGTATTTACAGTATAATAGAAAGTGACATAAATATTTCTGTAAAAATCATAGGTTTAACGTATTTCATTTTAATTTACAAAGGATCATTTTTTATAAAAAAAAAGTTTAAATTAAAAAAAATCGGTGTGTGTATTTATGTACGCGCGTTAGAAGTTATACTTCTTTGGCGTAACAAAACAAAAAACTCATCTTTGCCATACAGCGGTTATAATCGATTCAGAAGTGCCCATGATGAATAAATAAAAAATCAAATTTTATTGGCGTGTCATTATGATTATATCCATTTCGGTCAAGAGTATTTTATCGATATAGGTACCGTCAGCGATAATAATGTATGCGAATAAATAATATTATTGCAGACTTTGGAAGAAAAAATCTCAAAACGTGTGTTTTAAAAATTTAGCAAACCGCTATTTCAACAATCTTTTAAACAGATTACTGTACAAAATGATTTTCATTAACAATAATAATTTATTACAAGTCAAAAGTAAAATATAGCCAATTTAATGGTTTGACTGAAACGTGATATTGGCTTTTGTGATGAAACATAATAATTATTATTGTCTTCAATTATGATAAACCGCTAATAAATAAATTGACATGGAATATACGACAAATATTATCCTAAACTGTAAAAATATGTATTTTGTGTATGAAGTGTCTAAATATTGTAAATTTACAACATACGATTGTTTGAATTATTTACCAACATTCACAAAATTTATTTATTGATATATAATTTTACTCATAAATAATACTTACATAAATACAGACTCAAATCTTAATAAATAATCATAATAAAAGTTGCAACATTATTTGGAACACCCGAACGTCGCCGCGCAAAATAAATTATGTTGCATCGCCGGGCAAAACTTCCGTACCACGCCAAATTATTGCGTTACATTTGCGCGCGTCACACGCCAAAAATACACTCTGGTCTGTTTTCCCAAACGTGCCTAAAGAAGTATAACTTCAAAAAAAAATTTAAAATACCTTTCAAAAATATGTACCGGTAGTCCCAGAAGTACCCGACCTGACGTATAGATAGCAGTTGTTGTTTGAAAATAATGACCATGATAGAAAGTACCAACGTTATAAAGCCTAAGTTTAAAGTTTGACGACGCTACGTTGTTCAGTAATTATTTGTCAGCCATCAACAGTGAACGCTCTCAGTGAATTTGTAAATATGGAAAAAAATTGGTCATAGTTATGTGATACAATACTTTCATTTGAAAGGCATCAGTCCAACTTATATCAAAGCAGTGCTAGATTCTACTCTGGGGGTGTCTGCTCCTTTGTTTACAACAGTAATATATTGGGTGGCCGAGTTTAAATGAGCTCGGACGAGCTGCCAAGACGAACATCGCAGTGGTCGCCCGAATGAGGTGACCACGCCAGAAATGGTGACGAAAATCCACAAAATGGTATTGGATGAATGTCGACTGAAATTGCACGAGCTTAAACATGGTAGGCATTTCAAAAAATGCTGTACATCACATGTTGATTGAAATTTTGGACATGAGAAAGCTGTGCTCAATGTGGGTGCCGCGATTACTCACAATGGAACAAAAATAGCATCGTGAGGATGTTCGATCCGTCCAATCGGGTGTTTGGCAAAGTTTCACAGCAATAAAGCAGAGTTTTTGCGTTTATTCATAAACATGGATGAAACATGGGTCCATCACTTCACATCTGAGACGAAAGAACAGTCAAAACAATCGAAAATGGAGAATCGGCTCCAAAGAAGGCGAAGACAGTTCCATCTGCAGGCAAGGTCATGGCGTCATTTTTTGGGATGCGCGTGGGGTAATTTTCATTGATTATCTTCAGAAAGGAAAATCAATCAACGGCGTGTATTATGCAAACTTATTGCAGCGTTTGAGTGATTAAATCAAGAAAAAACAACCGCATTTGGCGAAAAAGAAAGTTTCGTTTCATCAGGACAATTCATCAGTTATCGCGATGGCCAAATTCAATGAATTAAAGTTCGAATTGCTTCCTCACGCACCCTATTCGCCAGATTTAGCTCCCTCGGATTATTTTCTGTTTCCAAACTTGAAAAAATGGCTCGGTGGTAAAAGATTTGCCAACAATGAAGAGGTGGAGTCTGCGGTTGATGGCTATTTTGAAGAGCTCGACGATTTTCACTATAAACAGGGTATCGAAGCTATTGAACATCACTGGGGAAAGTGTATCGACCTAAAAGGAGGCTACGTAGAGAAATAAAAATATTTGTCCCCAAATTTTTTGTGTTTTCTTTGTTAGGTGGGGACTGCTGGGACTACCCTCGTATATCAAATTATATTTTAGTAGGTACTAGAAGAATTCATAAAACATTATGTAGGTACGTACTAATAAAAATCAAACTTCCAAAAACGCACACTTTACAGTTTTTTTTCGAACTTTTAATAAATGTTTTTAGATACTTAAAAGATAAGATAAAGAAAAGAAAATTTAAAATAAAAATCATCGACGTTCGTAGATGCTAAATCTGTTTTCAAGTAATCGAAATATGTATGTCTCTATGTGTAGGTACCTACATAAATTCAATAGAAAATACCTGAGACCGATGCCACAGCGACATGGAATTCAAGGTTCGGTACATGTTCAAACACGCGCGTTAACATGATCTTACTCCCTACTTCAGTTATCGTTTGTCAATTTATGGCTACGACCTTATGTTGTAGCTTAATATAGTTTCCTGAAGGCGTGACATAGTATTTTGGCGGTGGATGGTTATGCAGATTCTTCTTTGAGACGAGTTCATCATTCAAGGTGTAAGCATTCGCATGACAGTTCTTGTGGCAGCTGGTACACTGCCAGCGAATCTTCCCAACACGATTCTTATTGTGAATACAAAACGTAAACCCATCAATCATTAAGAAACGCTTGGTCCCGTTACAGGTGGTTATATATTGTACTGAAACCGATAAGAATAAAGCATTTTAAAATAAAATATAAACAATACAGACGATTGCGTTTAATTGGGCCACCGGTTAATTGGGACAGCCGCTTACTTGGGCTAAATCTCAAGGAATTAAAACCAAACCAAGTAACTAATAGTAATTTACATCGCTCAATATTGGGACAACATTACGCTTACGGGACAGTACGATCACAATACATAATATCAAGATAAATAAAGTACAAACAATTTAGGATGATGTAACGTCAGCATTTAAATTATATGTTGCGTTATTTTAATCAGATATCACATAATGGTGAAGATAAATAATAACAAGATATAAAATAACTTTTTATATACCACGTTTTTAAATTTTCTGTTGAATCATATAAACTTGACAATTCTTTGTATTAATAAATACTTTTTTTTGTACTTGATAGAAATACTGAATAAATATTATAGAACACTGAAATGACATTTTGACATTTCATATTGATTTCCATAGTAACACACGTATATATTAATAATTTAGTTGCTAGGACCCCTTAGCAACCAATAATAGTGAGTAGTAAATATTACTCTTAACGATTTTTTTCCGAAACATACAAAACAGAATTAACTGAAAATGAATTCAATTCTGCTTAAAGACGGCCAAAAGTATTAAAAGAATGCATTGTCGTCGTATTCTGATATATTCTAAGAGTTTCAAATGTCTAGTCGGGAAGTTAGTTAAAAATCTTGGACAAACAAGAAAAAAATTGTACTGTACACACAAGAAAAAATCTGTACCGGACAAACAAGAATACGAGCTAATAAAAACGTGGTAAAATGAAGACTGAGAATGCATTTGTTAAAGTCATTAAATTGAAACATCAAAAATTTAACTATGGTGATGATCCACCTGTACTACATGTAACTAACTAACCAGAATAATGCATGTCAAAGTAGATTATCTTCAATATTTGATTTTTAAAAAAGGAAAATTAGAACTATCCACAATATGATATTTATAAATAACTACAACAAATGCGTTTTATGGTTTTATTTATTAACTGTCAGTCGGTAATATAACACTGAGTCAATGCACAATACAAACCGCGAGAAACTGTAAATTATAAACCATCCAAATACCAATTTGTGTTTCCTTCAACGCTGCCCATCACATGTCACACACACCACGCAACCGTTGGGGGTAAGATTCTAACGTCGAACCTCCCCCCGATAAGTGGTGGCCCAACCCACCCCAAGTACATTTAGCATGATCAAAAATAATTGAGAAAAAGAAAACAAAACAGACGACTGTAATTATTTATTTATAAATGAAATACTTCTTGTATACAGTGTTTGTTTAACTAGAGATTTAAACACATTATTAAGTAGACTATCCTTCATGTAACCTTGACATTGTACAAAGTGAAAGGATTTGTGTGTATACGCAACCGTATAAATGTATTAGTAAAAGCCGGGCACTCGATTGGTTTATTCACGTTTTCATTCAAAAACACCTATTCTAAATGGCAAGGTTACGTGACAGAGAGTCTAGAGAGTGGCGCATACACCGTTGTCTTATTTGATGTACAACCTATAATTTATTATAAATAATTTTCCGTTGGTTTCTTCAATTGGGTACTTATATCATTCATAAGGCCGATATTTAGCTGTTCAAATGTCATTTCGAATTTTAGTATAGCATCCTGATGTTGTGATATAATATTTTGGCGGGGGGTGACAATGTTCATTGACTATCGACACGACAGTCTCGCCCACTGTGTAGGCGGCGGCTCTGCACTTTAGCTTACTACGATGACTAGTGCACTGCCAGCGATTTTTGCCTGCCAGATTTCTTTTGTGAATGGAAAATGTGTATCCGTTTATCATTAACAGAGTGGTGCCACTATGCGTGTAGACAAACTGCACTGAAATAAATTTTGAAAAGATTACGCCAAATATTAAAACGCAGATATTAATTAATTTGGCGTATACGCAATGACATTTATTGCGTATACGTGATACAATTCCATTATAACAGTTTTAAGTAATCTATTTTATACCTACAGAACAATAATAAATAACTAATTTTCAAACGTTATAATATAACTTATAACTGTATCTACGCTTCCAACTCATAAATTATGACAGAAGGAGTGTATTGTCAAATTGTACATTCTTTCTTTCGCACAACAGTGGCGTATTCGAGTTAATTATTATTAAATACTTTTATGGAATGATATGAACTGTATATAAACAGCAAATATCTAAAATTAAAGAAAACATAATTTTGGAATTGCAAAGGTATTTGCTTTAAGTTGTTGCATATATTAATTAAATTAAAACACAATATAGATATATTCCTTATTCCATTTAATTGAATAAGAATAATTTCGTCTCACTAACAGGACATTCTCAGCTGATAAAAAAAAACAAATTCTTACAGCTAGTTATATGCTAACAAAGGCATAGAAAATAATTATTATTATCTACCAATAAAGGACAAAATGAATTCAATGTAATGTTTCGAGAGAATTCTTTTTTCAGAAATATGAATTAAATTTACGCAGTTTAATACATACCTTTACTGTACCTTAATTTAATTGCCTCTACAATCTATGAAGAGGTGGAGTATAAATGCTTCATAACATTGCACTCCGCCTCTAGGATGAAAATGATGTAATATATTCTGATTTTTTTACATATATTATCTGTCTATTTATTTATTACTACATATACTAATACAAGTAAATAGCAGTTGATCTAATTTTATGCGAGGTAATCAGGCAAAGAGGCGTATCAGTATAGTAAAGAGTGAAAAAAAAGTGCAAAGTTATAAAACGTATACTCTATCTTAACATATTTTTATTTTACGGGAAATGGATGTCAGCCACTTGTTAGGTATATACTCTGGGTCATTGAAAAATATTGAAACAGCACGTGATTTTCTCAGACCCGGTATTCGAACCCGAGACACACGACATTATAAGACACGTTAAAATGTCTTTCCATTTAGTTTCAGTAGCTATATATACCCAAACCCTCCCCCCCTAGTATGCGGGCAACTGTATGTGTGCCCCTGTTAACTATCTAATCGTGAGCATCAGTTTGTTCTCACAAGGAAAATTTCATTTGACTTTATATTATAAGGTTATAATTAATGTCAATATTGTGTGTCGGCAGTATAAAAGTAGATATGTAATGTGGAAAAGGGGTGGTTATAAAATTACCAACCCTTTTACTTACTAAATTATAGTGTTTTAACTATTTCTATAAATTATAACATTAAATAAGTTAATACATATATAAATGAGTACATAATCATATCTGATAAAAAAGTTCACCGTGTGAACGAAACAAGTTTCCTAAAACAATGTATATATCTGGCGAATACCATGTAACATAGTGACATAGATATTATGCACAAATGCGTTTGCTTCTAGGTGCAGGGAGTAGGTGGGGCATTGTATGTACATTTTTTTTCGACCATGTCCGATCCTAATAGCATCATATGGGCCTCCACAGAGTAGAGGTTTGTATTAACAGATATTTTGTTTTTTTTTTACGAGAAATGGATGTCAGCCACTTGCTCAACCTATTAGGTCCATACCCTGACTCACACATAAACTGAAAAATAATATGTGTACTTGCCAGACCCAGGATTCGAACCCGAGACCCCCGGCGTGATAGTCCCAACGCTTAAGCCGCGCGGCTACCGCGGGTGTAGTATACATATTATATTGTTGTTATTGCCTATAATATGGTTTGTATAACTTATATATAGCGTATCTCTAGCTAAATTAAAATTTAACATAGTTCCCTGAAGACGTGACATGGTAGTTCGGCGGTGGATGACTATGCACATTCTTCATTGAGACGACCTCGTCATTCATGGTGTGAGCATTCGCAATGCAGTTTTTTTGACCGGTAGAGCACCTCCATCTCATCTTTCCCCTCATGGACTTCTGCCGGAAACTAAATGTGAATCCGTCTATCATCAAAAGACGCTTGGTGCCATTTCGAGTGTGTATATATTGTACTGAAAAATGTAAAAAATAATGTACGTCAACGACAGTAACATGATACAATCTAACATAAATCTTACCTGGCTTAACATATCACAAAACGGACGATCGTTTAATATTAGAATCAAAGAAAATTTAGCTTGCGCAAAAAAAAAAGAGATGAGCCTTTTGACATTTTGTTGACAATATTCACAATGATTATTGTTTAATGAGTAATATAATTTCGTGTCCTAACTGTTATTATATCCGATATAATGATCGGGATACTAATTTATAACCTAAACATAACAACATAGATTGTATATTTATCTTTATTTTTTTATTTATATTTTTTCTGTAAGAATTGATATCTACTGTTAAAAAATATATCTCAAATACCCTCCTGTTACCGTTAGGGGGTTCAATCAACATCAACCGGAGGAGAGTATTTTGCGGAGGTATATTATAAAAATATTTTTTTGAAAAAAGTAAGCCACCCCGGCAGGGAATTTAACCCTGCATCTACTGGGTTTACCTACGCCCCGTCCGTGCATTACCTCCATGCTACAAGGTGAAGTACTAATTGCGACAAATTTTAACTATTCGCCTTTTTAATACCCACTCATCAGCATTCTTCTAAATCAAGCTACTTTGGCAATCGATTTTTGTTTATTAATAAAAAAAATATTGGAGAAATCCACGACGTCGGTTAGTAATTGAAGTAATAGGTATCTACTATGATTTAATAAACAAAAACCGATTGCCAAAGTAACTTGATTTAGAAGAACGCTGATGAGTGGGTATTAAAAAGGCCAATAGTTAAAATTTGTCGCAATTAGTACGTCACCTTGTAGCATAGATGTAATGCACGGATAGGGCGTAAACCCAGGAGATGCAAGGATCGATTCCGTGCCGGGGTGGCTTACTTTTTTCAAAAAAAGATTTTTTCTATTGGTTCTGGTTATAATATATTTTCTCAGAAAGTGTTTTTCAAAATGATGTATGTTCAATAATTAGAATGGTACATTCTTAAACCTTGTGAATTATTCGTTGAATAAAAGAAATAGTTAATTATATATTTATTATATCACTCTTCATAGAGACTTGAACATAAAAACCATCTACAACCACGTCTTGAAAATTTCTAAAAAAATCTACAGCTCCATGACAGCAGACTTCCCAAACCAGTCGATCAAAAATCTTAACAATTACAATCCAGCCATTTTTGAGACCACGGGCAATATTGCTCTTAACAGAGTCTTTAGTACATACGTACCTATATTATGTTTTTATATTATGTTCTTACAATAGGTGACAAAAGAGAGGTCATTTAGTTCCCTCTCCTTCAGCATAGATAATCAATTCGAAGGAGAACCCGTATGTTTTCCTGTTATTTTTTTTTCCTTCCCTCAGACCTACGACGAAGGGCCATGAGTTCTCCGTTAATAGGTATACAAACGCGACTACTACAGATGTGAGATGACTAGAATAAAAGGCCATTCGGCCTTGGTGCCTCATATTATACCTATATATAATATAATAGATAGTCTTTACTTGTTGACAATGTCCCTTAGAAGCGGACGAAACCAGTCCGGAAATATATTTAAAAAGTGAAATTAGTATAATATAATATTGTATTTTATTTAATATACAGTGAATTTCCACCGTTCATTGACAGTAATGTTAACACTATAATAAAATACAATGGTTCGATGGTGTCAATAGACTCACCTGGAGGACACTACTGCAGTAACGGGGAGAATATATACGAAAAAATAAGTAAATAACATTATGTGGTATAAGTGTTTTATTTGACGATAATAATCATACATTAATTTTACAATGGTGCAGGTGTAGTCTTATTACCATAGTTATTGTTTGGGCAGTTACCATGTGTACTTTCTTGTATTCGTAGTAACAACACAAATTCAAAAACTTAAAAACAAAAAGTTAAAATAATAACCGTGAAAGTAACACCCAGAAATTAGGCATTAATTATTATCGAATATTTAACTTATATCGTGTCTTTATTATTAGAACGTGTCTTAGAATAAAAAAATTTTAAACACACAAATGACACGATCGATTATTTTTTGTAATACAATGTCATTTTCCATATTGCAATGCGACCAATCGCTAGCGGCATCTTTGTATTCAAAGGTTATATGCACTGGATAGACCAGAGAACAGGAGCTTTAAACTATTGGTATGGTTTGGAAGGTTCTACTCGCATCATATCCTCATATATCTTCCAGTACTCGTGACATGGTATTTTGGCGGGGGATGAGAATGCACATTGCTTAACGACACAATTTGGTCGTTATATGTTTTGACAAATGCTTTGCAGGACTTTCGTCCACCATTACTAGTACATTGCCAACGACATATTCCTGTTGGAGACGTGCTGTGGACGCATAGTGTAAACCCGTCGACCATCAACAGTCGTTTGTCATTGCAGCCCGAGTAAATAAACTTTGCTGAAAACAGAAATTTTACCAATAAATTATTTTTTTTCACAGTTAATTATTCTTGATGAAACCGTATGGCATTAGAAACCATAAACACTTCAAAGAACGCAGTGGTTTAGTATATAGAAAATTAATACTACATGACAATATTATATACTTAGTGTACGGTCTGAGTGGACAGCGTTCGGCGCAATTCAAACCGTCTTTGTTCTGGCAGAACACACTAACTGGAGAATACTAGTTTTGAGTAATTTGACTTTGAAGTTGTTAAAATGTTTGAAACAATAGTCTAGCATGTGAGTTTATTAAATAATCGTAAAAAGGATGACTTTAAAATAAAGACTGTTTATTTATTAAGAAGGTTTCCAGACGGTAAAGTTTGAAATAAGGAACATTTTGGTACTAAATCAATATGTCATTTTTTCGAATTAGTCTCTTCTGCCAGAACAGTGACGAAACGTATAACCGTATAAATGTATAACAAAAAAAAATAGGTTTTTTACTATTCCATTTGAATCATTTTTTTGTGACCCGGCCTTTCCGCATCTTCTTGCAGCATGCACACTTACCAATGGCAAAAGTACACTGGCACAAAATACAGTTAGGGGAAGGATATACAAAATGGCTTGTATTTAGTGAAAAAAAAAATATCAAAAAATGTAATGTATTATAAAAATATAGCATGACTGTAAAGTAACACTATTTTTAATATATTGGCATATTTTTAATAACAAAATATTACATACCTAAGTGATTGTAAAAGAAATGTGTAGCTAAAAACCATTTTACCCCACCGGGTGTACAAAATGGCATACCATATAAAAAAAGTATAATTTCAAATAAAAATGACATGTTTTACGAAGAAAAAACTTCGCAGAAAAATATTTTTCCTTTTTAACCTAAACCAGCACAATCATCAATATATTTTCATTTAACATAACTTCTTCGATTATTGAAAAAAAAACTGCCCACTTGTGACTTATTAAATGCCTGCGCTCTAGCAGTTAATGTAGGTTCGGGCTTACGTAGACAATTAATATCTGCATGTCGTTGTCGAAATCCTCATCAAATCAATCTTTGCAGGGAATTATTTTTAGAATAAAAATTGTTGTCAAACCTTTACGGCCAGCTGATATGCTAAGAGTTGCAATTATTTACGAGTAAGCTCAAAAAACCTCGTTTACAATAATTTTGATATATGATCCACAAGTTGACGTTCAAAAGTAGGATGAAATCTTCCAAGAATTCTCTCTCCGGTTTTTATTATTTTATTAGTATTTAAAACATGGCTTCTTAAAATTGTTTGAGGCATTTTAAATAATTTGGCTGCTCGCAAGTCGCAACCATCCCATTTCTCCGTTCTTCATAGCTAATACTGCCTGATTCATTTTTGTTGTATCCCATCTGTCTCTGAGTTTTACGTACGTAATTTCGGGGCATAATCTTTCTTTTACAATACGCGTACATGACCATGTCCATGATGATCAGAAAAATTTTATACGAGTGATTTTTTTGAATATGTAATTAATTGTGATGTTATGTAAGTCGAGTGTGCTCCATCCACTTTTTCTTGGTGTGTATGTAATTCACCGACACGCCGAGCTACTTTTTTGTTTACAGAAAATAGTCACGTGAACTTATATTTGTTAAAATAAATAGTATTCTAGTATAGACGTACTATTTTCCGTGCATGTATCGAAACCCATAACAGTTCCACGTTTTCGTAGTACAGTAGTAATTTATTAGGTCAATAAGTAGGTAGATAATATATTTGGATGAGAAAAAACAAATACATTTGATAAACTATTTTTTTATTCAACATATACCTAAATCACAATATTTGAGAATGTAACATTCTTTATTGAATATAAAAAATGTATTTGAATCCATATATAGTGTTTTATTGGCAATTTTTTCTACGAGGTAGAATAGTCAGCATTTTTTTTTCATAGTGGTCAAATTACACGACCAGTCCTTTCAATTCGCAGAAGCTTTGCTTTGTAGATAACGGCCGGTTAATTTAACCTTTTACGTGTAATGGTTGTTAATAATACATCAAATTAGATTCGTAGGAACTAGTTTAAAATATAATTTCGGTTTTATTAATACATTATGGATACCTTATGATTGTTTTCTAAATATAGAACAATACTGGTATGTTAACGCTACACACAAATAAATAATATGCAAATCATTGTGTACTGTATATCGCATATTATTTAATACGAGTAGCTAATGTGCTATGAAGCAATGTTGTCAACCGTAGGTACTATATTTTTTAACCATATACGATCCGAAGAAGATCATTATGAGACTCCACAAAGTAGAGATTATATTAGCAGATGTTTGTTTATGCGAGAAATGGATGTTAGCCACTTGCTCATCCTATTAGGTCCGAACACACATTTAAATACAACACGTGAATTTGCCACATCTATGATTCAAACCCAGAACCCATGTCATTATAAGCCGATGCAGTAATCGCTATGCCACCGTAGGCGTTACTATAATTTTGAATCTACGAAAAAATTTAAATGTTCCTGAACTATGTGAAGACATGGCCATGTTAGCCACCGACTACTATAACTTTTTTTTTCACAACAGGCATTGATAAAATCACATAAATATATTGTGAACTCACCAGAAATTGGACCCGGAGCCCCCAGATGAGAAACCGGTGCCTTTAGGGATTGCAATACCGAACGAAAATATCAATACCGCTTTTTCGATATTTCACACCGGTAGGTATTAGTTAAAACGTAAACAATCTGAAGTAATATAGCTATTAAAATCTCTTTAAAACATTATTTTACAGCAAAAACCTACCCACCTAGATTTATTATGTTACATTGGTCATAATATTGTAGAACTGGTGATTTTTTCAAATAATAAGAATATAATGATAATTTTAACTAAAGCCCCAAAAAGGCTAGTTCATTAAATGCAAATAAGTGCGACTGCAGGAAAAGCTTCTTCAATTCAATACTTATACAGAATACTTGAAAATTGTCAAGGATGTTTTCTATTTCGAAATAATATTATGTTAATTTATCGCGACAATTTAATAAATAGGTATATTTGATTGATTTCGTTTTATTATTATTTCACTTCTGTTGGATTCAGTCAATATATTTGCAATTTAGCAGCACATAACTTAGACTCTTAGACACTCAATTTAATAGGCAATGCAGTAGGTACAAAGTAATGAAGAAATAACATTAAATTCATCTTCAAAAACGTGTGGTTTCTTAATACCGAAAATTCCTGTATTTTGGATTATTATCCTGTATTAGGTTTCTAAATAACGGTATTGCAATCCCTAGTTGCCTTACGCACTGGACTACTATGGTTGCAACAAAACTACTTTATAACGCTGATCGTCGTGGGAGGCGGAGAACAAAACTGGTCGTGTAATTTCAGTTAATAACAACAAATTAATTATTAAAGTCTAAAATAACTTCCTGAGGAAGTGATGTGGCATTTGGGCGGGGGGTGGGTGTGAACGTTGTTCATTGAGGTGATGGTGTCATTTTGGGTGTAAGCAGCGGCTTTACATTGCTTCTGGCGACTTGAACAGTGCCATCGAATTCTTCCTGAAGGATATCTTCTTTGGGTACTCAACGTGAAACCGTCAATCATCAAAAAACGTTTGGCACCATTACCGATGTTAACATACCGGACTGAAAACAAATTATCAAAACTATATTAGTTATTATTATTGAAAAACCTACAGAAGATGAAAAATTACTGCGGCAATATTTAAATTAAACTAAATCAACTGGCTTGTATAGTCCTGAGATCCCTACAACTTTACTGTCGATAGATTAGACTAGGGAATCCAATCCCGAGCCAAAACTCTGATCCCGGGATTACAATTTGACAAACCCGGGATTGGCATTTTTTTCCATTGTTAATATAAAATTTTTATATTTACAAATAACATTGATAAAATCGGTCAAAAATAAATCTAGTATAATTTATACTATTTAAGACATTTATTGTTAATATTGTATACGTTCAATCTTGGAAATACATAAGTATAATGGAGTAAATAATATTGTAATATAAATAATAATGTTAATTAGTAGAGATGGCTGTTTCTGATAGTAGAGACTTAATGAATGGGTTAGCGAGATTCAACATAGTAAAGCAAATCATGGTGTACTTATGGCCTTTCCGCTTCATAAATCTAATTAGTCACCCAAATATGAAACTGCCGTAAAACGTATGAGATCATGGTGGAATTACTTTGTTAATAGTGCGAAGCATTGTTTTTTCCAATCTTTCTAATTTTTATTAATTTATGTGAAAAAATAAAATGAATCGGCAACTTACACATGGGTACAAATCAAACTTCATTCAAATTCAGTTTATTTCTAACGTGGTTATTTGTTATTAAAAGTATTTTTTCTGGTATATTTTCGTTTTTATTTTATTTTCCATAAAAATTGATAAAAAAATCAATCCCGAAAGTTTCGGGGTTATGTTTATCAATCCCGGGATTCATAGATATCGAAAATAGCTCATGATCCCGAGTCCCTAGATTAGACTGATTAGAGTATTTACTTGAATTGCAATCCCCCGCGTTGCATGGGGCTTGGGTATTCCTCGAATCCATTAAATTTGAATTCACGTACATCCTCATGTCGATCGTGTCATTTTAATTTTCTATTTTTAATAATACAACTTATCAAAACAAATACGTTTTAAAATAATCATTTCGAGATAGTCAAGATTCGTAACTATGTATTACAAAATCCATGTAAATTTCTAGTCAGCTAAAATGATTAAAAAAACAAAATTTTATGGTTGAGCTTTTTAAGTCGACTGTAATTATTTTGAGGCAAGATGAGGACGTCGGATCTAGGGGTGGGGGCGATGGAACAGAATGCCAGACACTGTGTAGTACCATCTACGTGTTTTATTTATTAATTTTTAAATCATATATTATAACTGACAAAGCAGTCTCATTGTGAATACGAAAAAATATAAAATAAAAATTGTATCGCTAATTTAAATAGTCAGAAACTGATCAGTAAATAAACTGTTAATACTTTTTTTATATACCTAGTTCGAAATCTGCTGATAGATCTTTATCTTTGCTAGAGTTGAACAACCGTGGCTCCAATCTTATGTCAGAGATGTAGCGCCACATCTATTCAGTTTCTATGTTTCAGTGACACCCGAAAAAGTCATCTCACATGAATAGGTAGTCGAAAATTCGGACATTAATTTAATGGGTTCGGAACCTAGAGATGGTTATTCTTCTTCTTTTTAAAATGGGTGGCAGTTATTTTTGGACCGGAAAAAAATCTACGGATCGGTGGTTGGGAAATACTGGTCTAAAGATCTGATATTGGCGTTTTTTTTAAATATAATTGGAATCTGAAAATATATCATGGCCCCCACAAGAGGGGGGGCTGACGGGACTCTAGCTTGGGGGCCCGGGCTTAAGGAGGGCCCGGCGTGGCGGATTGACCAGCCAAGTGAGATAAACACACATAAAATTGCACTAATAGTAAAAAAATCACTTCAAGCATGCTAACATTAAAAAATATATAATTGTGCGATGATATTTTTGATTATTGACAACTCCATAATTATTCAAGTGGGTGTATTAAAAAATCTATAAAAAATACCCATAATTTTACCTCGAAAACCATTTAGAATACGCTACTGTATATAGTCTCCACAGCATTTATCTTTAGCGATAGGTAGGGGGCCCCGCCAAAGATCCTAGCCTGTGGGCTCGCTTCAGTATGTGGGGGCCATGAAATATATACTAAACATTTAGCTTAGAAATGTATTTCCTCATGACTGGAGGATTTCAGTGAGAAGTTCGATAGTTTTGATAGAAAACAAGACGAATTCGGAGTGGCGAGCGATGCAATAGTCTTTATGTAAATAAAGACCACAATAATATCAGTAACGATAATCCGAAAAACTCTGTGCACGTTAAACGATAAATACTTGTGAAAATGTGGAAAATCCTCAGGTGTCAAATTTACCGTGACAGCACTGTTTCTCTCGTTTAGTATCCGGTATTTCTACAACTTCGAGCGAGGAAAACCGCAAGGAACTATTCGGTTACCGTGTCTGGTAATTTATACGAAAACACTTTCACGGCGGAAATCATCAAAGCATTCAAGTTTAGGGCAATTATTATTCCTACAAATTAGATGTTTCACGTTACCTATTGTTAGACACAAGAAACAGTCGCTAATAAGTTAGATTTTAATATATTCTCCTGTTGACGTGACATGGTATTTTGGTGGCGGATGACTATGCACGTTGTTCATGGAGACGATCGCATCGAACTTCGTCCAGGCAGACGCTCTGCAATTCTGTTGGCGGCTAGAACACTGCCAGCGAATCTTCCCAGATGCATACTTCTGATGCGTACACATTGTGAATCCATTGATCATCAAAAGACGATTCGTTCCATTACGAGTGTAGATGTACTGAACTGGAAATCGATGTGCAAACATTAATTAAAAATATATCTATGCATGTGTTTGCCATTTTTGCATGCAAATATTTTATATAATATGTTGTGCTACCAAAGTAAGCTGTTGACGAAAAATTACGTAAGAATGATTTACACTATTTAGAAAAATTAAGTCAAAATAAAATAAAGCACGCACACTGCCAATTGCGCTATTCCGGACACAGTGATACTTTTTATCTATGTATAAAATAAAACTATCATTTAGCTAAAACACTAGTTTGTGTAAGTTTTAACAAACGGCAATATTACAATACAAAACTTTTTAAAAATTAAATATGTGTTATGAATAAATTAAACTTACATCATGGATTCAGGTATTTTCGTAAAGTATTTGAGAACAAAAGAAAAAAACTTCACTTCTGTCGCGTGTGCGCCACACATACTATTTTTAAATACATATTGTGTAGATATATCGATACGAAATTGCGTAAATCATCACCAGGTAAGGCAAGATATCTTGCTAAATGACACATATGATAGGTATATTGTCACTTAACCTCACAAATACACAATCTTGCTCTATCGGTCAGTAAAAGTTTTTTCTTCAATTTATTAAAACATAGTACTGTAACAATTAAATCAATCTTTTTATAATGCAAGCCTGAGATATTTTTCATAAAAAATTTAAAAAAATAATACCATGTCAATTTTATTTTTTTATTGAAAATATAATATAATAGCATAACATAACATAAGTCATAATAATGTATTTGTCAACGATTAAGTCAACATATTATAATATTGTACGTCCCTCGTACGCCCCCGAGCAGCGGTGGCGAACCTATGGCACGCATGGTAATTTTGTTGGCACGCTAAGCAATCTTAGATGAAATATTGTATATAATAAATTTGCATTTTTTATAAGCCAATATTGGCTATTCTTCAACACTCTTGTAGTACCTATTGCGCTTGAGCCGGCTGGACGGTCGTCATTGTAATAATGCGGTTCCTAATTTATAATCTACCCCTAATATTAAGCACTGGCACGCCATTCATTATTACGAATATTTTGGCACTTAAGCATAAAAAGGTTCACCATCGCTTCCCTAGACGTTCCAATTTCGTTGGTTGTTTAGGCCAAATTATTTAGTATATACTTATTACTTATAAGGACACTTTTATATAGAAATATACATATGAAAACATACAAACCTACTAAGTACATAATACAATGTAAGTTATCAATAATTGGATGTCCGAAAGCAGTCTGACGTTGAATTAAAGGTTGTTGATAACAGTGAAAATATATTGATATAAATTTTCACCGCATACGTCAGCGAATACAGAAATATACCTATACAACAATCCAATAGAGTTGAAAGAAAAGTTATTGCTAAAATTAATTGAGTTCTCCAATTTTTTGTCTATGCTTGAGGTATCCAATAAGAGACCGATTCATTTGGACGAGGGCGGGTGGCGAGACGTTCTAGAAGAAGCCAGGACACGATCAGGATCGATAGATGTCTGGTGAATTTTAACGTAATTTCCTGACGAAGTGAGGTGGTATTTTGGAGGCGGGTGACAATGTATGTTCTTCATTGAGATGACCTCGTCATTCATCGTATAAGCGGTTGCCTTGCACCTATTTTTGTCACCAGAACATTGCCAGCGGACCTTTCCAGAACTATGTTTCTGATGGACGCAGAGCGTGAATCCATCTATCATCAGGAGACACTTGCCTTTTACCGTGTAGATGTACTGGACTGAAAATCAATAAGGTGGAAATGGTAAAATTAATATTGTTGAAGATTATTACGTAATATAACAGCAGGTTGGAAACCTGTGCTATATATTTTTTGTCTATTGGGAATTATAAATATTGTAGGTATGCTCTCGTGATAAAAGTACTAAACAGAGAACAATGATTGCACACACACCATCTGTGACTGTCAATAAAACCATCAAAACCTTCTTGGCTGCTTTCGAGAAACGTCTCCAACACCCCTCTCCCTCTTTATATCGTAAGCTCAATATTAGGCAAGTTCTACGCGAGCATGTAAAACCTTCGCGCCACTACCGACTACGACATGATACAGAACTGCTGATTTTAATTAAATTAGCCCATTTAGACGAACGTTTTACCAGTCGCGGAAAGCGGCGGTCGGAACGCCTCGGGAGGCGATAGAGATTATCCCGCTGAACCGGTTACATCATGCCATTAGTCAGTGTTTGTATTTTGCGCTCAGATTATCCGCGGTAGATGGTAACCCGCGACGTTTTACCTGCATGTTTAGAACGTCACGTATACGGTAGCTTTAAGGATTATGTATCTTGATACACAGTCAAACCACCTAAACTAGCCTCATGCATTCGCACTTTGGTGCAAGGTTGCATCACCAATCCCGTGCGGCTATGCTCGGGACAAAATGAGGGCTTAAATTCTTTAATCTGGCACACGTAAGGGCTATGTTAGCCGGCCGCGTATGACGTGGCTGCATATACATAACGGGAGCGGAAGTGGGAGTTTTACACACCAGTCCAACCACCTCAGCTCTCTCTCAGTCTCCTCTCCCAATTTCAGTTTTCTTTTCCAGATTATAAAAGAGTACATTCTTAGATAGTTATGTGTCTTAAACTACTATTTTCACATACGGGCACGTTTCCACAACACACTCAAATTAAAGATGACAATGGTTCATTTCCGTCTAATAAGATACTTATCCCTTATCCTAAAAACATAACGTAAAGAAAAGGGTTATCTTATAGGGTGGAAATAATAATATACAAAATATGACATATTAAATGTGGTTTTATTCTTTTAACTCATTCAATCTCAAGTTAAACAACATTGTCCATGTAAAGTCATGCAATAAAAAGATAGTTTACATAAATATTCTTCGCCAGTAAGTAATAAACTTGTTCACTGTGTTTCAATGTTCAACAAAGTTTGTTACAATTAGTTTAGACCTACATTTTTGGTGACCCTGACATACGACAGACGACACTACTGCTCCGAGACATGTGGTGGCATTCTTCAAATAAAAAGTAGCAACACGAAGTCCGTGAACTATCTTCATCTCCATCTATTCTTTGACATTACGTGAACTGTGTCAGAATTATAAATTATTTAGTCTTAATAATGATATAAATTAAATGTAAACCTTTATTAGTAGGTATCACGAAATAAGCACAGTTTACCCCATTATGAGTACCCGGAGTACCTATTCTTGTTCTGCAGGCTATTGTATGTAGGGAATCCAATCCCGGGATCCAGAATCCCGACATTTTTGATACCAATGAATCCCGGGATTAGGAACCATAGGATGCCGTAGCTTAATTGGAAAAGCACACTGGCGCGAATCCAGCGGTTACAGATTCAAGTCTCGTCGGGTTTCTGTCTGTTGTATGTTCAATATCAAATAGGTATAATGTTACTTTCTCAAGTCTTGTTAACTATTTGTTGAATAAAATAAATAGGTTATTAAAATCTATATAATTTAGCAAATGTTGAAAAATATTCAGCAATTCGGTAGAATATATTATGCAGGTAAAAAAATATTGGCTACTTAGATGGAAATGTCAAAGCTCACTGTATGCTTGGGGAACATAATAAAAGACAGGTGGCGAGCAGTGTCGGCCGGTGGTCTTCAGAATAGTATTCTCTGGTAGTGCGCAATGGTTTACTTTCATTAAAAAGAAGATCTTTTTTCACCCTGTCACGACCCAGCATTGGGGCATAGGGCAAGCACAAGTTCGCGCCACTTCCCTCGGTCCATCGCCAACTCTTGCGCCTCCCGCCATGTCAGACCTGCAGCACGTAGGTCGCTTTAGTGGCACCGCTGCAGGGTGAGGGAGGGCCGGCCATGGCGACGGAACCCTTGATGCTATGCCATAAGGGTACGAAGTGTCACACTCTTTGGCGGCATTCGGAAGTGTCCTAGCCACGTAAGATCGTAAAGCGTCTTTTCATGATTACCTCAATCACCGAAGGCTGCCGTGTTCTCTTACCGACTTTTCAGAAGGTAAATTAAATATGTCTTTGTTTATTTATACTATTTCTCAAAAAAGCAGCACTGAACAGCCAGAATGATTTAATATCAATAAAGAAATATAAATGTCACAGTTTATGGCTTTACGCTGCGAGCGAACAATGCTTCAGCCAAATAAATAACCGCTGATGTGTTTTTTTATTATTTTGAATGTATTTGAGTGGTTTAGAAATAAACGCGGCAGTTTGTATTTTAGTAAAATATTGGCGATTCATTTAATATATTAACTGTAAAATTGTTAAAAATTAACTCGCCAACATTGTTATAAAACAGAAACTGGCGTTTTTGTTTCTAGAGTCCTTCGTTTCGTGCGCCTATCTAAAAATTCTACACAAAACGCCATTACAGGAACATTCATCCACCGTTTAAGTAGTATACAATGACCTCATTGTAATCCTGTGCCAACTAAAAATCTATTTGGATCGCAATCGCTTTGCGCTCATGAGCGGAGTATTGTTCATAATACTGCTTTTTCTTATTCTTTATTTGGAAGCAATTGAGCTCTTCTCTGAATGGAAGGCTATTCTGCTTTACAATGGTTTACAAAAGTATACATGTTCTACTTCGCGAAGTGAGTGATACACGTATGAATAACAATGAAAAGTTGAGCGACGTCTTCAAAAATGCAGGCAGTGCGTAGCCGCCGCTGGTGGGGAGACCTGATGGAGTAAACCAAGAAAGTCAGGGTTTTTAAGAAACGATTGGTGTATTTTAATTATAATTTAACGTAACTTCCTGATGAAGTGATATAGTATTTTGGAGGTGGGTGACAATGTACATTCTTCATCGAAATGATCGCGTCATTTAACGTGTAAGCGGTTGCCTTACACTTTTTTTTAACACTAGAACACTGCCAGCGAATCTTTCCAGATTCAGTTTCCCGGTGGACGTAGAGTGTGAATCCATCTATCATTAGGAAACGCTTGCCGTTTGGCGTGTTGATGTACTGGACTGAAAATTAACATATATTTTAGAAATTATAATATATGTTAAAAAATGTAAAATTAATATTGTTGACGATTATTACATACTATGAGGGAGGTATGGATTGCAATATCGGTTGGTAGAAATCTTTTTCTTGTTTTTTTTCGCAAATTATATTCAGCGTGACAGGTAGGTACCTAATTACTGCAATTTTTTCAACGGTTACCAAAAGGTTAATATTAACTTGCGTTAACACTTCTGCCTACTTTCAGATCAATTATGAATGGAGGAGAATGTTCTAGTAAAAATCAATATTACTATAAGAATAATTCGTATTATAATTATTATACATGAACTCATTTAGTGCTGACACCGCGGCTGGCGCGTTTAAAGTAGTTGGCCATTAGATATAATTAACATGATATTTAAATGTGGTAATTAATAATTAATTAACTGGCCAGCAGTGAATGTATTAACCTATGTTATATGCCAAATTTTAAGGATACCCATAGATAGGTACTACATCTATCGGATAGATCGCCTCTGGTGTGCATGAATGGCTAGACTAGACTAGGGATTGAAATACGGAATGAATATATCAATACCGGTATTTCGGTATTTCTTATTTATAATTTAATACCATTAAAATATATCATAGTAAAAAAAAGTAGTTACCCACCCATCAATAAAAATAGTAGTTTATAGCAACCTAAAGTACCTACCTACATTGATTATGTTGACCTTTATGAATATGTATAGATCATAATCATTTAGAACTGCTAATTTTTCCTGGTACAGGAAAATTTCTCTCAAATTCAACGTTTATTGGATGCAATACCAACGTTGGATCAATAGTTATAGAATAATAATTGGAAATATTTTCCACGAATGTTTCCTTTTTCGAAATATGTCAATTCATCGCGACAATTCTATAAGTAATAAAAGGGATTTTGTTTTATTGTTATTTAACTTTTGTTGGATTCAGTCAATATAATTTGCGTTTTGGCAGCATTACTCTTATACACTAAATTGAATATACAATATAGCAGTAAGTAATGAAAAAATTACATTGAATTCATTCCTTAATACCGAAAAAACCGGTATTTTGGATTTTTGAAATCGGTATTTCGGTATCGTTAAATAATTGACTACCGGTTTTCAAATACCGGTATTGTAATTCCTGGGATAGATATTTGAAATGTGCAACAAAAATAATTATTTTATGATTTTGTATATTCTTTTATTTGCATATAATCTTGCACCCCGCAATATCATTTTCGCTTGTGCTTTATAATTAATACAGAAGTTACATTAATATAAAGATTTTATTTAATACATAAATAAAATACTGCTTACATACAAACTTAATCTTATCCCAAACATAAAGCGTATGTATTTAAGGCTATACACTAATCGTAACCGGAATTTACCATCGACCGAACGAACGGTCGTAAAATACACGATACAATAATTATTGTAATACTATTATATTATGTAATGTTACTGAAATCTTAATTTTGGAAAATGCGCGTATGCAGTTAAATCTAGTGTCTTTCGAAACTACAAACAGCCTAAATATTCTGACAAAAAGGCTAGAACATTACACCATACTTGCTGGAAATCAACATACTGGTCATTTGTATTATTTATTCTCATTCGTTTCCTTGCGACTCATGGTTGTGACTATCTTGCAATTAAACAATCTCCTGTGCGACCAAGAGTCTGTACCTGCTCTGCTTCTCTAATAGCAGAGTGAAGGCTTTCGACAGTAATCTCATTAACTTGGTCACTTCAGCGCTAATACTCTCCCTCGCTTCGTCTTCCCAAAACCAACAGTCTCTCCAGGTTATCCAGTCCGCGTCGACTAGTCCTAGTGTGTATCTTATATCTTACCAAGAAAATAAATGTAGCATACGACATTAAAGTGATCACAAAATATCATACCTACAATAATATTTAGTTGTAATATGACTAATTTAGTAGTTGCGAAAACGATAAATTCTTCTGGAATCCCTTCAGTCGTGAAACAATGTCAATAGGTAATTTATTATGACTATTTTTTTTAATTTCCGGTTAATTAACATTTTTTTTGATTGTGTGACAATCAAAGACTTTTCACTCAACTAGCTTATTTATTTATCGTGCACGTGTTTATGAATAACAGTTACATTCAGTTGGTAGAGAATACGGTTGCGTTTGTGAGCGTCGTTAATATATCGATTACGTATTAATTTTTGCTAGGTAAGTATATATTTCTTTGTCCGTCTTCAATAGTATTTACTGTGCAGTAAGTAATATTATGTACGTTGTTACTACTTATTTAAAATGTAGCAATCGATGATTAATATTGTTGCTTGTGAATGAAATAATTTGAAATCTTCATTGATTAAATTTTAACATAGCTCCCGGATGTAGTAACGTGGTATTTTCGCGCTGTGTGACAATGCACGTTATTCATTGAGACGATTATATCATTGACAGTGGAGGCAGTCGCTTTGCATTTTCTTTGACCATTGTGGGATGAACACTGCCATCGAACTCTGCCTGATGGTAATTTTCTATGGGTGCACATTGTGAATCCGTCGATCATCAAAAGTCGCTTTCCATTTGGTAAGTAGATATATTGCACTGAAAATTGACAAGACATTATTCATTTCATCTGACATCTGACTTATATTTACGTATGTTAAACATATAAATTATAAATTATGAAAAAAAAAACCAATTTATATACCTACCCACTGATACGTCACTTCGGAAACATGCCTTAGACCCTTAGAGAGTATGGGAGAGGAACGAGCGATGGTACCTCTTTGTCAGTAGTGCGAACACGTCATGTTGAATGGTTTGTCTAACTAAAAATGGGTGTTTTTCAAATCTGTTCTGTGGTGTTTTTAATTAACACCGGTTTCGATGCCATATTGTTGATACAAAACTCTATGTTGTACATACATAGCCGTTTACCAGAGTAAGTTTACGGTTGAGTAAAGCGTGCTTTATTTAACGAATTTCATAATACCAAAATCTTTCTTTGCGTTTATCCTAAAACTATGTTATTGTAGATACCTAGGCCCCTGTGATACTAAGCCCCGTTTTTTAAGGGAAAAGTAAAAAAGAATACGTGGTACTACAACTTTTCAGTGGACACACAAAATAAATTCATTTATAAAATCGGGTGCGATTTTAATTAAAATGCGTAGGCAAGTACAATCAATATACAGAGCTAAGTAACAATATACAGGTGAAAGAAAATAATTAATAGGAGAATTGGTTTCAACTGAAATGAAAAGGTTGTGATTTTAAATTAACCCATTTCATTTTTTTGTAAATCTGTCTGGGTCTGGTAAATTCCCATGTCGTTTCTCAATACTTATGTAATAGGTTGAGCAAATGGCTAACATCCATTTCTCGTGAAATCAAAGATCTGTTAATACAACCTGCAATCTGTGGAGGTCAATATGAAATTAGGATCGGACAAAGTAAAAAAAAATGTAATTACAAAAATTGTATACAGTGCAGTTGGCAATGGCGAAGAGTGGATGTGGGCTGTTAAGATCGGACATAAGCAGTGCACACTAAACATTGAAAGTCAAACGTATTAGTTTTATTGAACTAATAATACAAATTGCAAATAGTTTTCAAAATTCTAGTAAATTCTGCCTAGACCAAACCAGATCCGACAAAAATATTGGACACTGTCAGTCCTATTTATTTGTTTTCATTGTACTAAGAACAGACATTTCAGATTGGGTCGGCTATTTTTAAAAATTTCATTAAACTATGGGTAACCCCATGGTAGATAAAAATATTATTATATGTATAAAATATCTAAAATTATGTACGATTTAATGGCATAGTTTTAGATTTTTTTATAGATATAAGATTTTCTTAATTTAATATCTATTATGGTTTGCTTTAGGCAAGGGCTGCAACGTGTATTCTTATTTCAATGAAAACAAACAAGTATGTGTGACAAAGTTTAGTGTGCACTATATACTATGTCGGATCTCAATAGCCTACATCCACCTTTCGCCACCAGCAGTGAATATATAAAAAAATATATTTAATAAATAAAAACACTGACGATCTTTGAGATTTAATTTTATTAGATGAATAAAAACAAAGATAAGAAAATACATAACAATTTGAAAACTAAAACGACCGTTTGGTTTTCTCATAAAAATGCAGCCACTCTTTCACGCAAATATAACGTTAATCCGTATAAACAGGTAATATTGTCTGGCAATGTGATGCCTATGACCAGGAGAGAGAGGTGTTAATGAATAAATTGGGAAAATGCAGGTTATACCCTCCTTTCGCGATTAATTCGTTCCTGGCAAAACCAAATATTTCAGTTATGAAAATTGTACATGAATTTCTCCAAAAATGTAACGTAAATGTCCAAAATGTCTAGTGTGTAGTGCAAAAAAATGTAATTCTGTATTATTAATAATGTAACTATTTATGACTGTAGATAAAAAAGTGTATGTATACTTTTGTAAACCATTGTAAAGCAGAATAGCCTTCCATTCAGAGAAGAGCTCAATTGCTTCCAAATAAAGAAAGAAAGAAAAAGGATGAACACTGAAAAACTGAAAAAAGTTTGACAACCTCCTAGCATTGTTTATTTATATTATGATATTATCATGAATTTGTTTTAAAGATTACTTGAGTTGAAACAGCAGTTTTTTTGACATTATGATTCGACACGAATGGTCGTTTTTATGATGTTGTCAGCATGTGCGTGGTCTTTTAGGCGTACTAAGATGAAGGTGTTGTAAATAATCTATTAGTTTTAACATATCTCCTTGAAGGTGTCACGTGGTAATGGGAAGGGTCATGATTATGCTCATGTGTCATTGAGATAACTTCATCGTTGAATGTATGAACGGTCGCTTTACATTTTCGAAGACCAGCGTGAGTAGAGCATTGCCAACGAACCTTCCCTGAAGCGCACTTTCGGTGGACACACATCGTGAATCCACCCATCATCAAAATACGGGTTCCGTGACGTGTTAGGATATATTTCACTGAAAATTGATAATATAAAACATCAATACCACGTTAAACATTATTAATGAATATTTGACTACAATAGCATTAATTTTCGATGGAAATCATACAGCCAGTTTAACATTTTTTATGCGCATGCGTGGTTTCAAAACAGTTTATAAAATACATACCAAAGGTCTTATAAATATTGAAAATGACAATATAAACCGTTAACTTCAACAAATAATCAGACACATGTAAAAAAAAAACGGACGTATCTCCCACTCTAACTGGGGTACCTACCGTGTTTATTGGATAAAAATACATTTTTAAATAATCGCAGGGATGCTGAAATTATAAATGCATATTATATTTATTACTATTGATATATCCCACTCGTGTAAGTAAGAGTTTAAGTGGACATTATTTTAGAAAATCTTAAAATAGGATTTGCTTAGCTCTGTAATAATTTATAATAATTATATAAATTTAATAATAATTTAATATAATTAATAATAAATATAACAAATTTAATAATTTAATATAATAAATTTATTAATAATTTTGAAAAAAGTTCTGAGAAAACATATACTTAACCAATAGAAAAAATCTTTTTTGAAAAAAAATACGGCACCCAGCAGGTCGAACCTGCGAATCTCTGGTTTCCGCCCACGCATATTGACCACAATGCTATAGGTATCCTATCTAATTTCATCAAACTTTCAACTAATGGCTCTTACAATACTCTCTGAGGCGCTTTCCAAATTGAGTTACTGTTGGCAATCGGCTTTTGTATTTTAAATCAAAGTAGGTATTTAGTACTATTACATTCCCAAATGGTCCCCATTTAGGGATGTCTCTGTGAATCTGGAGAGGCCCAAATAGGTACCAAACCGACAAATAGTAAGGGTTGATCACGAAAATAAATAATAATAAAGCCGGCAATGCTATAAATTGCGGCCGTTTAAAAATATCTGCAACGTCGCCATTGTTGCCGTTTCTACAGCGCTTTCCGTTGAAAGCGAAACATAAAATGGCGGGTAGAACGCGGTCGACTGCCAGACAGTAAACATTGTTAACTCGCGCTACGTATAAAAGAATATTATATGAAAGAAATTATAAAAATGTAACCATTAGTATATATTAACGTAAATAAAACTCGTCGTTTCTGATCACAATTACGGTGTATTATGTGTCGACCTCCAAGTCCCGAATCCAGACGAAAAAACATACAAAGAAACAAAGTGACAGCATCTTTCCACTTTCGAAAATGAAGGGAAATGACAGTACAAAGAAGTGTTTTCAAAATCATGTATATTCAATAAAAAGAATGTTGCATTCTTAAACCTGATGAATTATTCGTTGAATAAAAAAATAGTTAATTACTTTATAATGTTTTGTATTTACATATTGTTTTCCTAATACTGATTAAATCTTTGTTTTTTTAATACTATGTTAATTCAATCGTTTTTCATTCCAAATTGTGAACACGTTTTAAATTTGTAATTTCTATCAGTAAAATAATTTTGCTAGATTTTAATGTGTAATCCATCCGACGTGACGTGGTATTTGGGAGCCGGGTGACAATGTACGTTATTCAATGAGACGATGTTATCTTCGTAAGTGCACGCGGATGCCTTGCATTTTCGTTTACCACCACTAGTGCATTGCCATCTCATCTTTCCGGATTGGTAAGTCTCGTGAACGCACATTGTGTATCCATCTACCATTAAAAAACGTTTTGCGTTTTGTGTGTAGATATATCGTACTGGAAATAAATTACAAAAATTATAATGAATCAAAGTGCTGAGAATTCAATTAATACACCGCTGACCAAGATGAGTAAATCGACTTCAAATTTATATACCTACACCTACTTACATAATTATTTCCAACATTCTGTAAATGCAGTCAAGCCAAAATTTTCAATTTATATATTTCTTATCGGTCGTTCCCTCGTGGCTGAGGATTGTGACTAGGGAATCCAATCCCGACCCAAAATTTTGATCCCGGGATTACTGGACTGGTCCCGGGATTGGCGTTTTTTTCGATAGTTAATATATTTTTTTATTTATACAAATAGCATTGATAAAATCGGTCAAAAATGTCTCGTATAATTCTATTTAAGACATTTGTGTCGCTAGATTTCAAAATCAGCCAAGTCCACAATAGATGAATAGGAGAAAAACAGTTTTTTGTTTTCTCAAATACACAGTCACAAGGGTGAAAGTTTATATTATTTCGAGTATAGAATATCTAAAATTAATAAAATCCACATTTTGATAATGCAGAAATGTTAGAAAGGAGTAGTTATTCAGCAATTCACAAAAAATTTAAAAAAATACATAAAGGGGGACTTGGCTTATTTTGAAATGTAGCGACACATTTAATGATAATATTGTGCACGTTCAATCTTTCGATACGAATACGTTCAATAGAGAAAATAATATTGGAATATAGATAAAACAGTTCTTTTTTATTTATTTAAGAAAAGATAACATTCATAAAATTCGGCGAGAAACAAGTGCGTTCCTGCACGTCCGTGGCACTGGCGGATAAACGCCGTTCGCATGCCAGAACATCAATTGGTTTATTATTTTCTGATGTTCTTACGATTATGTATGACAACAAAAAATTGTTATTCATTATCCGTGAGCAACCGGCGATTCCCCCTGTGACATGTGCAGGTACATACACTTTACTAAAATAACTTTGTACACATACTAATTGATTGTGTTTGATTAAAAAACGGGATTATGTTTACTAATCCCGGGATTCATAAGTATCGAAAATTGTCCAGGATCCTGGGATTGGATTCCTTAATTGTAACCATCATGAAACGCAGTCATCTTCTGAGCGACTAAATACATTACCAACACGACACGCGAACTCATATGCCAACACTATCAGAACATTCAATAATATAAACTGATAGGTAACCAACAAAAACATTGTATTAATACCGGTCGTTTGCAGCTTCCCTACCAAACCACTAAAGAAATACGTGATAGCACGTGAATGTGTAAATTTGCAGAAAATAAAAATATAACATTCTAACTTACGCCAGGTTGTGGTGTGGTATGCGTGAGTTAACCTTAGTGTGGTTCTGATGATACATTTTGGCAGATTTTGCCAACTGACTTAAGCTCTATATGTGCTGCGGAATGGGAGCATTTGTCTGATAACATTTAGATGCCAAGTAAAACAACATTGCAGTTTTTTGCCCGTGGTGTGAGCTTACCGTGAGCTCACGTACGCTTACGCGACTCGATCGTAGTGTGTTTCTAGCATAAAACTATCCACCCCTCACAGTCTTTCACTTCTCTGAGGGCAAAGTGAAGCCAATCCCGAGTAAACTCTTTCACTTGGTCGCTCCAGCACTCTTACGAACGGTTTTCCTCTGCCACACCATCCCTGGAGAATACCCAAAACCACAAGTCTTTCCAGACTTAAATTATTTACGGTTGCTATAAAAATAATAGCTACACTATTCCTTTTACACATCTACACCATATCTATAAGATATACTCCAAAAACATATAAATAAAACACTTGTTTTCACATAACGCAGTGATATCTTTGAATCTTGTTTCATGTATAGTTATCAATGTAGTGATAGCACCTGTCCTGATTAAGATGTCCCCCTGATTAGCGATGGGTAAAACAACATCCGTTTTAACCGAGTACCTACAGTCGTAATTCTTCAACATTCCGCATCGAGTTAAATATGGGGTTTTTTTTTTTTTTTTTAAGTAAAAGGCAATATATTTGAATATTTAAGTTTATTGATTTCATAACATATTATAGTTATCGTTATAGTAGTTATTATAGTATCAGAAAAATGCCCTCCCTGGTTTCTCTAGAATGATACAATTAATTAATAAAAAGTTTTCCGTTAGAGTTAGACACACAACTTGTGGCTGTGACAGAAAACATATACATAGGTACTATCATGGACGTAGACCCCACGTGTTCAATGCTCGCGTCACAGCAACACGTACGTACCTAGCTAGCGAATACTCTTTATCACGCGTTATAGAATCGCAATGATGGGGATGACACTAAATCGCAGATATTCGTTGCACTGACGCTTATGTGCGAAAGTCCCATACATATTATACAGTATAAAAAAATATTATATATTGTGCGACAACCACAGATGGTTGTGGTTTTGTGGCCTAAGGGCTAAAACACTGCGCTGTAATTCGCAGAAAATTGACGCGAACTATGGTGATTCTTTCTCGATTCCAATTATATACATTTGCAGTCAAGTTATAAGACCTGCGTCGATTTGTAGCGCCGTTAATCATTTATACTTTTACATATCTCCCCGAAGGCAAAACACTGTATTTTGGAGGTGGATGACAATGCACGTTCTTCATCGTGACAATGATATCATTCATCGTCCAAGCCGAGGCTCTGCAACTCCTTTGCCCACTAGAACATTGCCATCGAATCTTTCCCGAAGCATGCTTCTTATGAACGCACATCGTGTATCCATTTATCATCAAGAGATATTTTCCGTTTCCGGTGTGTATAAAGTTTACTGAAAATTAATAAGAAAGTAATTAATTTAGGTAAGTACTTGTTTAATTCATAATCAAAATAATATTACAATGTAACCCCGATTTTGAGTCTTCGTATAGTATCTGCCGTCCAGTTTCATTTTAATACTATTAATTCCCGGTTTTACGTTTTTACTTCCCGCAATTTACATCTGAAATATTCATAATTCAATTATAATTACAAAGTCTTTGAACCCATCCAATTCAATACAATATGACAATCATTGAAATGAATTCCAGACATATGTGTGCGTTCTATGTATAGGCAAATTCCAAGACCAAGGTTACACGCCATTGTATACGTTTGTTGTTTTGTGTTGTGTAAATGATGTTACTGACTCCATACTGTTCTTGACAAAAATAACTTTTTTGTTAGTGATACTACCGATTTGAAACCTTCAATAATAGATTCCTTGTGAATGATTTCCAAACATAAATGTTTAAAAAACAAAGCTGTTGTCGCTGTACTTTTCTTAATAATGGAAGTTACAACGAACTTCCACTTGTGATACAAATATATTGTAATATAATATTAATTAGTAGGTATACCTAACGTCAACCAAGAATTGATTTTTAACATATTGTCTAAAGGGAGTTTAATAATTACATTAGCTAGGAAGGGATAGGCAGGAAAGAATAAAATATTCAATAAAACACTAAGTAAATAAGAATTCATATTTATTAGTAAAATCAAATAAATTATAAATTAATACTCAGTATGTATTACACGACGTTTCATATTTTGCCTATAACGTACCTACGCACCTAACTTATAGAGTTTTCCTCAAATGGGTATCATTTTTTTATTTACAATTTGTAATATCGCTAATAATTGTGAGTTTTTTTTTTTAAATATTAACAAACTACAACCCTTGAATTTCGCACTACAAAATATTTAGCAAATAATGTCAGTATCTCGCATTGGTATATTATCAAATATTAATTACTAAGACAGACGACAACGTTCGTTACGTCAAAGCGGTGATTACGAAATGTATTCAATTAGAATTATTGTATGTAATTAGAATGGTCTTGTTTTATTCCAATTGAATACAATTAGAATCGGGGAAGACCTGTTTTGACACAACGGCGTCTGCGTTGTCGTGTGTCTTAGCCCTAACGTGAAGTCAAAAAAAAAATTCAGTCGAACTTGGTTATTACGAGGAAGATGGGACCGGTTGAATTTGCTCGTTATAAACATTACTCGTTATATAACATTTTTCGGGCCACGTTCTATTTAAGCATAGAACATGAAAAATCTGAAAACCATCATAAAAATTCCCGAAACAAGCATGGCATTCATAAACTACAAAAGAAGTTGTTTATTGTAATGAAGTGCTGAGCCCCCGGCGCTGGTAGGTAGGTACCTCTGACTTCACAAAGCTTGGATTTGTTACATGCAATTTCAACCATATGCGTGGATACTTTTTCAATGTGTTCAGCGAAAACACCAATTAGGTACTTAGACACTTAACTAGTGTCATAAACATAATCCGATCCCGGCGGCATCGGTGTAGTTAACTGCCCGGTCGGATTTTATTGCTTAGGGTCGAAAATGTTGTTTTTAAACGATCCACACATTAACAGTTTTGCTCGGTATACCCAAGAAGTAACTCGTTATAGAAGTGAATACACGTATGGAGAAAATCATAAACTAAAATGTCAAGGAATGTTTCCTCATTAGGTACATCCGATAACTCGCTATTTCCGTGATCATAATAACCGAGTTCGACTGTAGTACATTCTGACTTATTCGGTAGAGATCTAAGTTTATAATACATGTGGAAATATGTTATCAAAAAATTAGGATACTTTCTGTCAATGAAAATGTCAATACGAATCTATGCATAAAAGTAGGTACAATAAATTTACCTACAACGTTTAAACGCGTCAATCCTTCGTCCAATTGAAGTATATAATAAATGACGTATTATTAACTCGATGGGTTTAGTTACACAATATGCTCTCTCTACAGTCTACACTGTCCGTCACGTCTTTACATACGTTATTCGGGCGTATACTATGGCTTAACAAAAGATAAGCGCCTCAAATGTTGTACAGAGTGTTACAGAAGCAACTTCCTAACACATTGTTTGCCGTAATTTAATTCATATGTTGGCCAAGCTTTGATGCACAGAGACCTTCTCGCTCCCCGTCAGATGTCGTAAACTTTTTAAAATTTGGCAAATTATCCATCATTGATATCAGATCGCAATAGTTGACTGGCCCACATGTGGGTCAGACCAACTTGAGAAGCTCTTACTTTTCAACCGAGATATAGGGACACTCCCAGATTATGTGTGGGATTATATTATTATGCCAAACTGACATGGCTATACGGCCGAGCTACGGTGGTCAGTAAAGAACTGGGAAGTCTAGCTACAGTCTGGTTATATACTCGTACTCTTGCGCCAATTAATAATAGGAAAGAAAAAGAAGGTTTGCCTGTCATTGCTTGACGCTGTCCATCAGGTCCGTGAGCGTATCATCCGCCATTAGATGCGCGATCATCCTACAAGCATACCGGGCTTATTGGCGGAAATCCCATTTGGAAGTCTAGCTACAGAGTAACTTCCGGCTTCTTATGTGTACCGCAGGAGACATAGTGGTGAGGGGATATTGTGAGAAATGTATTGACAGATTTGTGAGACTAGATCTTTGTTATATTTGGACACAAGACAAATCCGGTTATACCTACCTACCTACCGAAAAATGCATTTTTTTCAATTGAGGCTTTTCGAATACCATTAGCTTAATTAGGCCTTGTCCAGATGGCGCGACTTAACTCGCGTATAAAAACTCGCGCGAATTCCAGGTACATGTGGCCTCATTGAGCCGTCCACATGCACTCGCGGCGTAACGTCTGTCGGGCGACAACCGCGAGCGATCGCCGGGCTTCTTATTGTCTTATCACAATTTTGTATGATATTGGAGTTAGGTGTTACGTTGGATTATATAGTAGACATGAAGCGATCTCTTTATCATCCTCTTTGACTTTATACTACGGAAGTCGATACTATCTGACCGAGGCATGCCTGTTACCCTCACGGTGAAGCTATGCGACCTGGAATACGCCGATGACGCTGTCTTATCCGACAACTCAATCGAGGGCATTCAAGAGACAATCGACAGGTTGCATGACAACTCATCTCGCGTTGGTTTGAAAATCAACGCGAATAAAACCAACGTTTTGTGTAATAGCAGCTGTTCTGGTCCAGATTTCCCTATGATTAGCGACGGGCAAAACATCGAGAGCGTCGACAGCTTCAAATACCTGGGGGTACACATCACGGGAGATGGCATTTTGCAGAGAGAGCTCGCTATCCGAATGGGAATGGCTAGAGCAACATTCAACACGATGCGGAGAGTCTGGGACTCACGATTGTACTCGGTCAAAACCAAATGCCGCCTATTAGAAGCTTGCATTCCGACGGTGCTGTTTTACGGTAGCGAATCATGGCATCTTACGAAGGCTCAGAGAAGCCGTATACTGAGCTTCGAAAACAGGTGTTTGCGACGGATACTGGGTGTGCGGTATGACTTTAGGAGCAACGAGGAGATAAGGGAACGCACCAAGCAGCCTCTTATTACGCTGAGAGTGAAGAGGCGACGTTGGACCTGGCTCGGCCACGTACTGCGGATGCCAGAAGAGAAACTCAACCTGGCTTGCCTGTTCTTTAACCCGACCGGATTCCGGCGTCCTGGAAGGCCGCTAAATACTATCTATAGAGTGTATACGGCGGAGCGAAGCAAGAAGACCTGCGAGGGACAGGGATTCTTGGAGGCGCCGCGTGGTGTCCATATACTCCGACTAAGGGGCGGACATGGAAGAAGTAAGTAGTAAGAAGCGACGCAGTCAGCTGGATGAGAAAAACATTTTCAATAAAATTCAATTGGCTGAAATAATTATAACTAGTCATTTAGTTTGCGAAACCTTTCCTAGCATTGAAGCAGCGTTAAATTATTATTTTAATGTGATTACAATATTCCATGTGACAGTGTCGTCAAAATCGGCGATGGGCGACTCTAACATAATCCCCCGAGGGTGTTATGTGGTATATTGGTGGCGGGTGTGTATGTACGTTCTTGATGGAGACGATTTCATCATTCCATGTGCAAGCTGTGGCCTTGCATCCTTTTTGACCCCCTGAACACTGCCATCTTATCTTTCCCGAAGTGTACTTTTTGTGGGTGCTCAATGTGAATCCGTCTATCATCATGAGGAGATTGTTGTTCCCCTTATCGGACGGAATATACTTGACTGGAAAACAATACATATATGTGAGCTCACGTAAAATTTATATACCTACAGCGGACTACTAACATTTTAACTCAAAAAAACAAGTTGTAAGAGCATACATAATTTGAAAACACGTCAAATAAATACTACTAGAAAAAATCTCGTTCTTTTAATACAATACCCGATGAGACTCGGAACTACTGGATTCGCACCAATATGCTTTACCAATAATTAAGGTACGGACATCCTATTTAATTACAACAAAATGAACTAGTAGTTTTCACATGAAATTCTTAAGAAACTGCATTAATTTTAAAAGTTGACGTGATCTGGGAGTCATTTAGTAATTAGTAGACTTAATAATTGATAGGTACCTTGATTTAATAAACGATAGCCAAAATAAACGCAAGTTGATAAACGTTTCATGTAAAAACAAGGTATTGGCTAATGTCGTCGTAATTAGGACGCCCGTAGGTTATTTGGTAAATCATATTGGCGCGATTTCAATGGTTACTACATGCTTAAGTCCCATCTGGTGTCGTGTTTTCGTTAAATAAAAAAGTTCTTGTGGATACATATAATATAGGTATGTGAGGTGTTTTCAAAATATGTATATTCTATATACAGAATGTTGCATTCTGAAATGTGGTGAATAATTCGTTGAATAAAAGAAATAGTTTATTCGATAGAGTTGTAGGTACCTACATGGAGACAAACGAAGTTTTTAAATTGTAATTAAGTTCGATTCAAAGAATATAATAGTTGATTAAATTTAATACATCCCGTTTGGATTGTTTTTATACGCGTTAAAATAACTTTATTATTTGTATTCAAGAGAGTTGTACGAGATATTAGACAACGGTTCGTAGCTAAATGGTAAAATGTTTTCCTTTCGTTATTTGGGAAAGTAGATCGATGGGATATTTATTTACATTCAGGTATATATTAATTTCAGATCGATAGAACCAATAACAAAAAAAGATATGCGAGTTGCGTTACCGATTAACCATAGAGTCTAGCGACGTAAACTGAGCGACCCGCATGCCTCTTCCTCCCCATTACACTTCCCACATCTGAACTCGTCTCTTCTGTAACACGTCGAATATATCGGTGTGATTTTGTTGGTATTTACAAAAGACATGTAACTTAATGTATCTCAAGCATACAGCTCGAATACGACATTTTATTTCGAAAAAAATCACCTGGTGTCGCAAGCAAAAACTTTTACTGAACATAAGGGCGCAGGTATAATAGCAAAATGGTCGCATCGGCACATATGCAGAAGCTACTTTTTCATTCGTTTCGGCTAGCCGTATGACGTCACTGTCCCGACACGTCTTCCTAGTATATATTTGCTTTTTACAAGCCGGATACACGTAGAAAGGATGAAAACAACTGTATTGTATGTATGTAAGCCATAATTTACTACAATACCTGAGGGGATATCCGTTGCGCAGATGCAGAACATATAAGCTTTGCTAAAGAGACAAAGCCTTAATTTGAAAACTCTAAGGTTTGAACAGTATTGTTTGGAATTGTGATACGCTAAGACAGTGGTCGGCAAACCGCGGCTGGCGAGCCACATGTGGCTCTTTGGCCCCTTGGGTGTGGCTCGGCCACAAATGACCACGTATGGGCTAAAAGAGTGAAAGATAGAACAGTCAAAATGTCTTCGAATATAACCAAATATAAGCAAGTCGAAGATCTTAAATTGGTTTCAGCTTTATCAATAGCAGTTAACGAATCTTGTGACATAAATGATACAGCACAAGTTTCACGTTTTGTACGATTTATTTCTTCTACCTACAGGTCCTAAAGAAGAACTTGTAGGATTATTGCCACTCAAATTTCAAACACGTAGAGAGGATATTGCAAATGTTCTAATTGAGTGTGTGGAAAAACATCATATTCTACTCGATAAAATTGTGTCAATTTCAACAGACGAGGCGGGGCGGGGCGTTAAGTATGACCGGCGTAAGAAAGGGGGTTGTAGCTATTTTGAAAGAAAAAAAAATCACGAGATACTTGCTTACCATTGCATCATTCGTCAAGAAGAGCTTTGTGCGCAGACATTTTCAAAGTTATGGAATTGGTGATTAAGATTATCAACTCTATTACAGATAAAGCTTATCGATAAAGAATTATGGAGCTCTAAATTTGAACATCTCTGTGATTATATGGACTTATTGGAGAAAAACCAATGTGAACATGTTTCACAGCACAAGTTTGGTAGTCTGCTTTGAAAGACCTGGAGAAGGAAGACATGATGATTTTTAATACCTAGAATAGTATTCCTAAGTCATGCCATTTCCCTTTCCGGTTCTACATATTTATGCGAACAATCTTTTTCAAGCATGAACCTTATCAATTGAGAAGTCATTGATGAGAACCTGAAATCGTGCCTAAAATTAAAAAAAAAAACAGCATTTGTATGCTTGTAGGTTTGTACCTGACTTATCCAAACTTTTCAAGGAGATTCAAGGCCATTATTTGTCAGTCATTGTCATGATTTAATTTTATGGATACCTTACTTAAAATTTAATTTTTATCAATAAATAAGATCATTATTAAGAATGATAGCACGTCAACAGTGTAACTACCTATATAGTAAGATTAAGAAATTTGGCTCTCAAAAGAAATCTTAATCGTGGTTCTGTTGATATTTGGTTCTTTTGACTATTGAGTTGGCCGACCACTGCGCTAAGACCAACCTTTTCCGTTCTAACAGCGTGGACGCTCCGTAACGTAGCGTCCCGCCTCAGTAACGTGGAACTTCGGAGCAGGATGATTGTGTATGTTCTTCATGGAGACTATATTATCTTGAAACGTATAGGCGACGGCCTTGCAGTTATTCTGGCGACTGGAACATCGCCACCGAATCTTTCCTGAAGGATATTCTTTTTGGGTGCTCATTTTGTATCCGTGTATCATCAGAAAACGGCGGTTGCTTTTGCCAGCGAATATATACTGTACTGCAAAATAATACAAACACGTAAGCTGTCTGTCTTTATAATATAACATCAAAATTCATATGACGAATAATTCTAATAGTAAATATAATATCACAAAGTATTAGATTTGAACCATTTGAATGTTAGCAATGCCCTAAATATTGTCTTTAAGCCGAAAGATATAGAATTGATAGAGTAGAGATCTCGAAAGTCAGGCATCGGAATATATTCAAAGATATACTTAAATATTGTTAACATTGCTCAAATAAGCATCTACCCACTATTACCTATTAAGAGAAGCATCCCTTAAACCTTAATTAAACGATTAATGTCCGGGACCAGCTCCTGCCTGTCAAGCAACATACTCAGAGTTGACTGTAAATTTAGTTAAATAGCATAAAGTTTCCAAACAATCTTTGTGTAAAAAATGTTTGTTTATATAATTCTAGATGTAAGTAAATTATATTTTAAGATTAATCTGTCTACAAAAATTGTAGGTTAAGTATTATAATAGCAATTTGACCAACCGCAACTAATAATAATATTAACTTGTATTTTATAAATAAAGTCAAAATTTGCTGTGAGTGTGTAGTGTACCGTGTACCTGAATGTTCTGCCAGTGACCCATTTCCGAGAAGCACGCAGAACGCTAGCCAGCTGGACATCGGGTAAAAAGTCATGCTGTCAGGCTCCGCAATGGAGTCAACAATACAATTGATAAACGAACCTTCCCATTTTAATTCTCAATATTATTTATAATACGCTGTATCGTGCAACATTACCTCACCCATCAATAACCACATCGTCTACTTACTTCTTGAGACTGAACCACCCGAATCCTGTCTGCTGACCAGAAGCTACTGCACCACGGGGTCTAGGACGATTTGGCACCGCGAACTGGCCTCCGCCGATTGGCCTCCGGTAATTGGCCGCCGGTACAATCGGACGCCGGCCCAATTGGACGCCGACCCAATTCGACGCCGACCCAACTGGCCTCCGGGAGATTGGACGCCGCACAGTTGAATTAAATGCGCAAAGGAATAGACGTACGTTACGATTTGTTGGAGTAAATAAGCAAGTCAGTTTAATATGCTTCTATCTTCTCAGTAGGTGTACCTTATACATTTCGCGCTTGACACATTTTTAATATAGATTGAGAAAAATTATTATGCCTGATGTTTATTAAAAGAAAATAATTCTTCCCTCGCTAAAACTTAAAGATGTGCATAATCAATTAATTTATTGTCTATACATGGGTACTTATTTATATTTACAACAAATATTAAAAATAATGTTAGATGTTAGAATGAAAATTACATTATATTTCAGCGTTTTATCGATTTAATATTATAATAAAGCTTAAACATGTATATTATTATGCATAAATGCGTATTTTAAGATAGTATGAAATTACAAACAAAATATTAAGTAAGTTATCTGCTAAGTATAAATGCTTTAGTAGTTTGATTTGGTTTGATTTGAAATATAAAAAAAATGTAAAATACAAACATCAATAATTGCGCAATCGTGAATTGTGCAATTTTTGTAAGATGCACAAAATCCATTCGTTCTACAAAATGGTCTCTCCTGAAAAAAATTGCGCAATCAGAAAAACCCATTTTCCGAAAAAATGGGATTTGTCTCTCTTACAAAAATTGCGCTCACGATTGCGCAATTATTGATGTTTGTATTTTACATTTTTTATATTTCCACAAAAAATGGGTTTTTGTCTCTCTTGCAAAAATTGCGCAATTATTGATGTTTGTATTTTTTCATTTTTCGGGATTTCGGCCATTCGGGATTTCAGCATTCGGGATTTCGGCCTTCGGGATTTCATCCGGCATCCAGTACCTAAGTAGTTTATCAATCAAACTACTGAAACATTTATACTTAGCAGATAACTTACTTAATATTTTGTTTGTAATTTCATACTATCTTAAAATACGCATTTATGCATAATAATATACATATTTAAGCTTTATTATAATATTAAGTCGATAAAACGTTGAAATATAATGTAATTTTCATTCTAACATCTAACATTATTTTAAATATTTGTTGTAAATATAAATAAGTACCCATGTATAGACAATAAATTAATTGATTATGCACATCTTTAAGTTTTAGCGAGGGAAGAATTATTTTCTTTTAATAAACAGCATCAGGCATAATAATTTTTCTCAATCTATATTAAAAATGTGTCAAGCGCGAAATGTATAAGGTACACCTACTGAGAAGATAGAAGCATATTAAACTGACTTGCTTATTTACTCCAACAAATCGTAACGTACGTCTATTTCTTTGCGCATTTAATTCAACTGTGCGGCGTCCAATCTCCCGGAGGCCAGTTGGGTCGGCGTCGAATTGGGTCGGCGTCCAATTGGGCCGGCGTCCGATTGTACCGGCGGCCAATTACCGGAGGCCAATCGGCGGAGGCCAGTTCGCGGTGCCAAATCGTCCCATTCCCTGCACCACGTGCTTCTTCAGTTGATGACGACCACTACGTTTTTTAAATCATGGCTAAACACACCAAAAGCTGCGACGTCTGATCCTCGCACTAATCAATCAAAATCGTCGAATTCTTGCAACTTGTTGCGCTATAAAATATTGCTTCATCTACCATTCTCACAGATATTTCGCCAACAAATTATCACTTGTTTCAGCAGTTTTCTTCTTACAGTGGCTTTCAAAACGGAACTGTTGTCGAAAGCGTATTTCGAGATTGTATTAACTCTGAAACTATACCACTCCATTTTCATGGTATTTGTTTCAATTTTTGTTTGATTATTCATTAGCTGAGAAAAATGTATTTGAATGTCAATTATACACAATTATTTCCCTAGCGACCTAATAATTATTTTAAAATCGAAATGACTGTAAAAACCGATAATATAGAAAACTCAGGTGCAGTCAACATAACTAAGAAATGAAAATCAATTGTCTGTATCCCAGAATTGTAATTAATAAAAATAAAGATACAATTTGTTACTTTAATTATTAATTAATATTGTAAAAAGAAAATGACTACATACACACAGAGAATGCGTATATTTTACATAATACGAAACATACCCAATTGAAAAACCCTTGAAAAATCTTGAACTAATTGGGATTCGGACACATTTTTCGCTTTCCGGGTGAGTACTTTAGCTACTAACTAATCGATCGAAATTCCAATAAATACAGATTGAACGCGATTTTTTGCAATTAAAATCAAGATTAAAATTTGAATTATATAATATGGCGTCAGGAATGAAATTTTTTTTGATGCATTATGCTTATATTAACTAATTTTGGACAACATTAGAGATTCAGATATTATATCTTCGGTAACTACTCGGTATTAATAAGGAGAACATAATATATAGATATACCATAATAACCGGCAGGCAACATTCATTATAAAATATTATGACATTTAGAGGTTTCCTTACTGTTCCATTTCAGATATTTTGAAGGAGCATATAAATCCCAGAAAATAATTGGAATCAATCAATAATAAAAGTATTATTTTATTCAGTAAATAACATTCAAGATTTAAGAACGTAGCATACGTTATTGAACATACATAATTTGGAAACATATTTGCCGGAATGACATGTATGCAGGTTAGAGTCTCCCGTTCGGTAATAATATTTTGGGTATATAATATTCAATAATAGACATGTTTATAAGGTGATGCAAATTATGTATATATTATTACATGAAATTAGGAGGACTGAGGAAAGAGATGCTGGTAATTACTAGGCCTATGGCATAATTAAGCTATCTCGTGGAATTTTGAATTGCTACCTGCAATATATTCTCTATATTATATATATTCTAACAATGTCTTCGCTGTCTCCTAGCATATCTAAACTCGCATCGTCTGCAATATGTCGAATACGTCGATGTGAGGTCATCGTTATTCACAAAACACACGTTGCCAAATGGAGCTCCGCACATTGGTGGAATGCGACTTTTTAATTTGAAAAAAAAAACATCTAGTGTTGCCAGCAACAAGTCGCACGCGTCTCGGGCTGCGAGTCGAAGCCGCAAGTGTTGCAGTTACACATTTACGCACACGATACGAATTAGGCATTTCGTTTAGACGTCGAAGTTCGCCGGTCGCTAGGCGCCTATGTGCGCAGTCTTCATATGCAACATTGGTGCGACGTTCCTAGAAGATTTTATGTATGGCTGTGTGGCAGACAAGGCGAGTTTAGATGAGCGAGCCGGCTTAGGCGGCTACCATCCATCAAGACGTCACACAGGCCACCGGCTGTACATACGTGACGATGTCAAGCACGATTTCAAGCAAAACACCCGATAAGCAATACTAGCTTATTGAGTACATAAGGAATGTATTTTAGGTAGCCGTTCAATTTCTTCATTGAAAACCCACGGACTATTATTTTATTAAATATGCCCAATACTACTGCTTGTAATAACACTGCACTCATACAACGAATTGCTTTATCTCACATAAGTATATATTATAATACTGTTTATCAAAAATATTAATATTAGCCACGGTTTCACATTTTTGAACAGTTGTAAAAAGTATTTTAGCAATGTTTTAATATATGGTTTGGATTATTTATTTATAGAGAACAGAATGCTATGTCAATTAAATTCGCATATAGCTCCCTGAGGACGTGACATGGAATTTCGGAGGTGGGTGATTATGAATATTCTTCATGGAGACGATAATATCATTTAGTGTGTGAGCCACGGCCTTGCAGTTCTTATAACCAATGGAGCATCGCCATCGAACCTTGCCCGATGGATATTTTCTATGGGAGCTCATTGTGAATCCATCTATCATCAGGAGACGATTGGTGCAGTTAGGGGTGTAAATATACTGCACTGAAATTAATAATAAATAAGTCAACTATTTGACAAGCATAAGTATATAAAAATCAGAGTTAGCTTCGGACAACAAAACAGATTACCTATTCATATTCTTGGAACATCGTCTAATTCATCCTGGTCTTGAAAAAACCAAACGCTTCATATGCCGCACGCAGATACAATCACTAACCACACTCTGCGGACAGCGTTTCCCATACTGTGTGTGTGTGATAGAGTTCGCACACACGATTCAAATGGTCAAAGTATTTCAATGATTGAGAAGGGCATTACCTCTATATGTATGATAATTAAATGATATATTTGTTTAGATAAATATTTCTTAAAATGATGAATATCAAATAAGAATAAGTTTTAATAAACTATTTTTTTTATTCAACGAATAAGACACAAGGTTTCAGAATGTAACATTCTATTTACTGAATATACATAATTTAAAAACATCTCATGCATATACACACCAGAAAAAATACGACACCTGGCGGGACTTGAACCTGTATCTGCTGGATTCGCGGATACATGTTCAAGTCCCGTCAGGTGTCGTATTTTTTTTTTCTACAAAAACAATTTTTTTCTAGTGTGTACCTATATGCATGAGATGTTTTCAAATTATGTATATAAGAATAAGTTCAATAAACCAATATTGGCATACAAGATACAATTGAATAAAAGTAGGGTTACCATAATTATTATTATTATTAAAGAAAAATGAAGTATGATCTAAATCAGACATCAATTGATTGATTTTGTCCATTAGCATTACATCTACGCAAAGCATCAGTAAATATATAGGTACCCTTTCTTTACGACATTTAGAGTCTGATTATTGAAAACAATGAAAACCAGACACCAATTTCAAAATAAATCATAATATTTGAAAGAAAAAACAAAAAAATTGTTTTATGGCTCAAATAATCTATTTCTTGCGTGTGGGTCGGAAAATATGTAAATACCGTAGCATTATAAACCGGAATAAAATGATAACCGGCTGGGACCCAACGTCGAACCGGGATAAGACCGATAAACTCGTCTATAATTATACTGACTACATAATTCACAATACTTCAAAAAAACTGAACACCCACTGCATACAACTGAAGATTTGTTTTTCGTGAAAATATGTGTTATGTTATGCGTTCATCAATCGTTTGCAGAATGTCTGCCTACTGAACAATAATTTTATTTTGACCCTCGATCCTGACTAAAAAAGGGGGAGAAAAAAAGTCTGGTACGTTGATAAAAAGGTAGATTTTTTCTGCTAGCTGTACCTAGCTAATTTATTACTTTGTCTTTTGACTACATATGATTAGTAATACTAATTTCGCAACAGACAAACAATGCGAAACTAACTTTAATAATATTTAATTGTGACGTCATAAATTCGATTAAATCTTAATATACTCTCCACTATTGGTGACATGGTATCTTGGCGGCGGATGATTGTGGGCATTCGTCCGCGATACCAACTTATCTTTACGAGTGCAGATCGTGGCGTAACACTTCTTCTTTCTGGAGGAGCAGGCCCAACGCTTTTTATAATCCGAGCAAGTGTAGTAGAAGTAATATGTGTAGTTGTCAGCCATGAGTAGTGGTTTCTCGCCGCGTTTATTGAAGATAAATTGCACTAAAAAAAATAACTAGTCGGGTAAAAAATCCACTTGTACGCATACACACGACAAATCTGTGACTCGATACATTCTACCACTCTGCACTGCTTTTGAATTCATATAGGTTGAATTATTCCATCTTGAGAATTATTCGTTGAATAAAAATAGTTAATTGATAATTAAATTTAAACAAAAAAGGACCAATGGTCTGCTGATTAAGTTGTTATCGCACAAACTTTCCTACAGGTCTGTGTTCACACATAAAACGGCCAGGATTTTTCAAAGTTCTATAACCCCTAATAAAGTTTGAAAAGTCGAGTAGGAACCATATTGATTTATTTTTACGTCAATAATTTAATGTGTTAAAAAGAAAATTATTCATTATGGGAAAACCAAGGTTGGAAATATCTACACTTTTTTAAATAACATGAAAAAATATTTTAACAGTAAAAATGTTTATATTCTGAATTAGATACCCACTTACAACTTACAAATTTTTCTATTTATATTTATATTCAATAAATAAAAACAAAATTAATTAAATTATATGTTTGTCTTGATTTATCCGTCCATCACACACACACACACATTCACTCACTCACTCGCTTACTCAGTCAGTCACTCATTCGGTCAGTCACTCATTCGGTCAGTCACTCACTCGGCCAGTCACTTAGTCGCTTACCCACTCACTTAGTCAGTCAGTCAGTCACTTACTCAGTCACTCATTTGGTTACTCAGTCACTCTTTGTCATGATTCATCTGTCTGTAACGCAGTGCAACACAGCACAGAATACAACACACATACGCACTCTCTCCCTGCTACATACACACACTCACTCACTCACTCACTCAGTCAGTAAGTCACATAGTCAGTAACGCAGTGCAACACAGCACAGAACAGAACACACAACACACGCACATACAATTTTTCCCTGCTGCCAAAGGTGTGAACTGCACAGCACAACGCAACACACACACGCACACACGCACACATCCACTCACTCACTGTGTCGGTCACTCACTCAGTCAGTCACTCACTCACTTACTCAGTCAGACAGTCATTCACTTACACATTCATTCACTCCGTCGGTCACTCACTCACTCACTTGGTCATACCGTCAGTCAGTTGCTCGTTGTCTTGATTTATATGTCATTGAAGTTAATCCCTCCAAACCAAAACCCGCCACGCACCACACCCGGTCTTAATCGGGCGTATCACGTGACCCTACATTGGCGATGTGAAGCATCTAGTTAAGTTTTAGACCGGGAATGCCCTAGGAGGAGATACCCAGGACTAAGGTTGCTACGCTCAGAGTGAGCTCTGACTGAGTTTAAAGTTACTTTCTAATGCAAAGTGCCGGGGAGAGAAGAGCACAGGGAAATTATCAAAATAAAAATGATTCTAGTGTATATAAAACAAAATAATGAAGCTAATCATACGGACAGCAAAAATTATGTGAAGAGATCTTCACGCCCGCAGTAAGACGCCGCAAATTTTTTAAATGCAAGATAATTGGCCTTAGTAGCAACCAAGTCGGACGGCCCGATGGGCCCAACAGCTGGTTGGACCGACCTGAGCATCTCCTCCCGTTCGGAGCACATTCTAAGACATTCCCAGAGGATGTGGTTGGCATCCTGAATCTCCCCTCCGCATGGACATGTCGGACGGCTTACAAGTCCAAGCTCAAAGAGCTTGCCAGCGAACCCACCGTGTCCAGTCACAAATTGACTGGTGTGATGGTCAGGAGTCAGATATTTGGTTATCTCCAATCGCCATTTAATATTTGGAAAAAACATATATGTGTGCCGGCCCTTGGTTGATTCATCCCACCGTCGCTGCCAGGTCTTCCACGCCGCGTCAAGCGTCATGAGACGTATTGTCCGCTTCAACGAGGTTACTTTTTCAGCAACAAGCCGAGGAGGCGGGGCTAGGTGAAAGTCACCAACAACGGCCTCCTCGCCTTTGAAGAGCATCGTTGACGCGCCGCTGACCTGTATGTGCAGATCTAGTGGGAGAATGCCGGCCAGGACCGGGAGCGCGGCCGTAGAAGTTGTTCGGTAGGCCTTGGTTATGGAAAGCAGCGCGCTGCGCTGTCCGCTTAAAAGAGTGCTTCTAAGTTTGACACTTTTCGGGATACGCAAGCACCACGCACTAGCAGCGTAGGCGGCAATCCCCATATAAATGGCGCCATAGGCAATCTTAAGCGCCCTTACTTTTAAGCCCCATCCATCACCAGCCATACGGCCCACCCTCTGGAAGGCCCTCCCAGCCTTATAGACTTGGGTAAAGGCATGATGATGGAAATTTAACATAGTGTCCATTTGGACGCCCAGGTAGGTGACGATCTTTGACACTTTCACTCTCGTGTCACCGAAGCGGACTGTGGGTGGCCGCTTACAGTTTAGTCGTCCCGGTCCTTTCAGGACAATGGCTTCTGTCTTGGAAGGTGCGAAAGATAGTCTGCTTACTTTACCCCACGCCTCAATTGACTTTAAGGCTTCGCCGACGGCACTCTCAATCTTCGCCCTGCTGTCGGCCTCCACCAACAGCAGCGCATCGTCAGCGTAGGCGATGACAGTGCAATCGGTTGGAAGCGGGATCCTAAGGAGATCGTCGAAGAGCACGTTCCAGAGAAGGGGCCCGAGGACAGAGCCCTGGGGGCAGCCCATGCTGGTGCGCCTCTCTATTGTGGTAGAACCAACACGAAACTCGATCGATCTATTCGTGAAATAACTCTGAATCGACGCGAACAAATTTCCTGGTAGTCTCTTGAGCCGAAGCTTTTGAAGTATAAGAGGCCAGGATGCACTATCAAACGCACCTGCAATGTCCAGGAAAACTCCTAGGACGTATTTACGGCGAGAATTTTCAGCGATGGCAATCACGTTTCTTATGGCGTCTGTCGTTGATTTGCCTCTTCTGAAACCAAATTGCTTTTCAGAAAGCGGCGCATGCTCTTCCAGGTGGGCTTCAATCCTGTAGCACAGAAGTTTCTCCAGCACCTTACCGAGAGCCGGCAAGAGTGTTAGAGGACGGTAGGCTTTGGGGCTTGACGGTTCTCGACCGCCGGCTTTGGGGATTACCTTCAGTAAGCCCCGCTTCCAGCAGTCGGGGAACGTGCCGCTCTTGATGCAGTCACTGAAAAGTTTGGTAATTTCTGGCGCGGCGATGGCCCATGTGCGTTTGACAAGTATATTGTCAATGCAATCCGGGCCTGGGGCCTTGCCAACAATCAACGTTCTAATGATGCGATTGATCTCCTGTTCAGAGGGCAACGATGAATGGTCCGTGTCGATAGGAAGAGAAGCCTCAAAGCGGACCATACTCATGATGGCATCGTGCCTCGAGCAGGACCGCAGCCGTTTCAGACTCGGTACTGGTGTATCCGCCACCCGGTTTCTCGATACCGCACAAGAGGCTCGTCGGTCTGAGACCAAGCTTTAATGCACGGTATGGAGGACCCCAAGGGTCCGAACCCCCCTCGATGGTGACGAAGTTCCTCCAGTAGTCCTTCTTGGCTTGAGTAATTGCTTTCTTATAGTCGTATCGGGCGGACTTAGCCATGGATGCAAGAAGATCAATAGAGGCAGGTGGTTGCTTGAGTCGGCGCGCACGTTGATGGACCTTGCGTGCTTTCAAATGGACCTTGCGTGCTTATATGTCAGTAAGGCAGTGTTTTTTCGCCATAAAAAATATTTTACAGAATGTAGTAAGATCTACATCACAATGTTGAATAATTCGGGTTGGCAGCCGATTCAATCAATTATCAGTGAACATAAATGGCCGGTTGACATGTTCGATTTAACGCGGAAGAAACCAAATGTTAAGAAGGCAGACAGTGGTGATAAAATTTGTCGCTTACTGCCGGACAAACGCAGTCATCAAGTGAAACCCAAGGGTGTAAACGATTGCACGAACTTATTAAGTTCGGCGGAATGCTATGAACTACATTACTACAACAATAAATTGAAAAAAAACTTACATTATCATCCTAAGAGCGAAGCTACACCGGCGCTGCGTCGTGAGACCGCTGTATTCTGACTGCGAGCGGAAGTGAGAACGCACCGCTGTTGCGTACTCACTCCCACTCGCAGTCGGAATACAGCGGTCTCGCGACACAGCGCGTACGCAGAGCCTGTGTAGTTTCGCTCTTAGGCTCTTCGCACATTACTATGGCTAGGTGTTACCACAAATCGCAGGAAGTAGCCGTCTAGATGTACACTGCATGGCGCGGATCGATGTACTTGCGACAATATGCTCAATATACCCATCGTGATGTGCGACTAGCCCATGTTTTACAATCGTTATAATTAATACAAGAAAACAATTTTATATTTCATAAATACTTTATTACAATTATTTACAAAATTACCTACAATAAAACACTTTACAATGCTTGCTGATTTCCGTAAGTACGAGTGAATTTAAGTATTCCTGTTGACAATTTTTTTAACGTATTGCCAATCCTGTTTGACAAACATATGTCTGACAGGAAAAAAAGCCAGATTTTATGAAAAATAGTGGTAGCAATCATTTATCGAAGGTTTTGTGACCACATCACTGCTCGGTTTGATGTAAATAAAAAATAAGTAAGTTAAGGGGGAGAGGCACGCCAGCAGAGAACCTAGCGGAAAAATTCGAAGCTTGCAATTTTAGATTTTTTTTTTGATAATTTACAATTTCAACTGTATTAATTAATAAATATGTATTATCTGAAAACATTAAAAAGATTTTTTTTTTAATTTAAAGATAAACTTACAATTGTAAAAAAATGTAATAAAATTTGAATTCGTTGCAGGGCCACATCTTATTATTACATTAATTTTATGGTCATATTTATTATCAAAATTTAGTTTAGTTATTAAATTTAGTTTTCAATTTTTCGTCGTTTAGATTTAACTAAGCACACAACACTGCATTATTCTAATGTGGTTTACGCTTCCAACCGAAAAAAATCAATTAGCAACTAACTATACTTAGACCAAATTTTAGCCGTGTAGCTTCTAAGCGAATATATATATTGGAGGTTATACTTACAGCCTTTTTTCTAGTAATGGTTATTAGCCATTTGCCCAACCCACTTTCACGGCCGCGGAATCGAACCCGACTATACACACTAAACATACACAATGGTTCTAACTCTAACACTTGAATTTCATCCAGAATTTTGTCCTTAAGCTGATGTTTCATGATAGCGAAATACTAACAACGCATAGTACGCGTAGTCATTTTATTAAGTACCGCCTACTATGAATAGCGTCCTTGGATAACACTGCTAAGCCGTAAACACAATGCACGTCAGCCTACATAACAACATAAGACTATCACTTAACTCGGAAATCAATAAAAATAGGGATACACATGATAGTATGTCGTATTCCAATAGTTAATATCAAAAGTTATCCAAAAGTTATCCCGGGATATGAGGTGTCAGGCGTAACGTAATATACCAGTATGGCGATTTTGAAAATTTATACAAACATTGGACTCCAGTGTCACCGCGTACCGCCGTCAATCCAAAGTTGACGTATTATATGCCTACTAGCTGCGAAATGTCATTGATTACGCGAAATATTATCAACAAATTTAAATCCACCTGTGTATAATGTATATTATAAACGCCATATAAAACATAACCGATATATTATTTATAGCGCATATATATTATATTTAAATTCTTTTTTTTTAGGTTAAACATAATTTCAAAATGGTCAGTAATAGTCGGCTATTGAGTGCTAACTTGCAATTTAACCGCCTATCGGTACCGAATTGACCCTAGTGATATCCGTGATATTGAATCTTATATCATCAAGAAAAATAACGGAATTGTGTTGACTAGTTAGAAAGCCATGCAGAACGTCTGTTGCAGACAAAGAAATACAATGTATACACAAATACACCATTCAGATCCTGAGCAGATATCCTGAATTAGTGATGTGGTATTTTGGCGGTGAATGATTGTGATTGATCTCCATCGAGACAATTCGGTTGTCGACCGATGTGAAGACGTGTGCTCGACATTTCTTACTGCTATGAGCTGAGCAGCACCAGCGGGTTCTCCCTGAAACCGATGATGTTTTGTGCGTGCAGAAACTGTAGTTGTTCACCATAAGAATTGGAAGTTTACCACGAGCCGCCTTAAAAAACCGAGCTGAAATTGACAACTATATATTAATAATACTTACATATTATAAACGGAAACATAGATGTCATATTTTTTTTGTTTTTTTTTTATTATTATTACAACTAATATATAACGCAAACACAATGAGAAGTGGGTTGCCTTCTGGGTGACGCTGTATCAAGGTTTGATTCTCGACTATGAAAAAATATAGGATAAACTTAAACACGTGTTAAGCAATACGTTATTGCCAATAATTACGTGTGAATAATATGTAAATATTAAAATTTGTCACGAAAACAAAACGCGCATTAAAATATTAGTACTATTTTAAAACATTCAGGCATTATTTGTATGTTTTTGCGTTTAATCGTCTGATTAAAATTATCTGGCTTTTCCATTGCTGTCTTACTAATCTGTTATGTGCTGAATATACAAAAGTTGTGTGAACTTCTAGCTTTTCTATAACAGCCACAGCCAGTACTAGACCGCATGCTGAATGGAGTAGAGTATGCATTATATGACGGACAAAGATTGTTTGTGATTCGTCTACTTGAGACGATTATATATACACAAGTTATAATTCAAGCCCCGGAAGTGGTCATGGCTCCCACTTATCACCCTTGTGGCCTGACCAAAATGGTCTGATTTTCCCATTACTATCATAATAATCTGTTTTTTACTAAATATACAAAAGTTGGGTGAACTTACATATATTTTTATTCTATAACTATGTACTCGACCGGATGCTGAGTAGAGTTCAGTATGCATAATTTGAGGGACGCAGATTTTTTGTGATTCATTTACCCGAGACGATTATATATCCACAAAAAATCATGATGACGAAAGCGGTCGTAGCTCTCACTTATCACCTCTTCAACTTGATATTTCAAGGGCACCGCGTATGCGCATACACCTTGTACCTACACTATGAAAGACGCAGTTTATTTTGACACGAAATGACATGGTGCCAGCCCCGGAAGTGGTCGTGACTCCCACTCCTTATTTAAGAGGAACTGCGCGCGCGTAGCAGTTTCGAATACATAATGTGAGGTTGGCTTTTGTAGTGTTTATGTTTCCCATAATTCTTCTTCTTCTTTTTGGGGACCTCATGACTGAAGAACGTGGTCTAGATGATGTAGCCATCGGGCAGTAGGCTTCTCCGCTTTTCGGTTCCACCACTACATATCTGCATTTAGCGGCATACAGATCCCGTGTCAGTGATAAACCCACGGCATTCTTGATTTGCTCAGGTCATCCGAAGTGAGCTTTTCCTTGTCTTCTTCAAGATTTGAGTTGATAATTTATTGCGAGAGTATACGTGTTGTAATCCAATCTTCGTAGTATTGTAGGGAGATTGAGATAGGTGCAAATCAGTCAGACGATCCTTAACTTCTTCAAGAACCTTTTTTTGATACGTTTTATAACCTCTACCTGGTAACATCCAATAATCTGCGGTTAGGAGCAAAATGGAACATTGAAAATAACTAAGGCAGGACAGGACATATAGGTACCTACTTATGGTATTTTTTGTAAAAAAGCAACTTGATATGTATTTCATTACTGGTTTAATTATTTACAAAATCGTATATACTACTATAAAATAGTTTTCATTATAAATGTTTTACAAAAAATTTTCGGCAATTTCGGTTAATTTAAAATTACGACAGTAATAATCTTTATTAGTGTAGTACGTAAGTAATATCAACGCGTTACTGTGATACATAATACTATCCCCTCAAATTGAAATCACGCTTGTTGGCTCTCTGCCTAATATGGTGGAAGTCGCAGAGGGTGGTGGGTGGTAGGAATATTAAAAGTTTAGTGTGTTACATTGTAAATATTGGTACGCACATCTAATATAACAAATTTAATGTTTGCTTTGTGTTGGACATATTCCCTCCAAGGACCAGACCAAGGTAACAATAATTCATACCAAATAAAATTTACAGAAAAAAACATTGTTATTATAATACGCAATTCAGATCTTCAGCAGAAATCCTGTGTTAGTGATATGATAGTTCGGTGGTGGGTGATTGTGATTTATATCCATCGAAACGATTTGTTTGTCACTCGACGTGAAAACATAAGCACGACATTTCCTACTGCTACGGGTGGAGCAAGTCCAGCGGATCTTCCCCGAAACTGCGGACGTTGAGTGTGTGCAATAAGTGTAGTCATTCACTAAAAGAACTGGATGTTTACCACGAGATGACTTGAAAAACTGTGCTGTAATTCAGAATATTGTAATTATTAGTACGTGTTCCTCATTATAAATTGACTGCATATTTTGTATCCTATGGATTCACGCTCTCAAGTACCAACATTTATACTGGCAAACAATAAAGCTTTTAAAATTCTTAACTTCCTGTGATAGGTAAGTTTGTTTTTGACATCGCTTATCTTGTACGTTTTGAGACTTATTGTAAAAAAACATTTGGGTTGTTAGGGTGTGTTCTTCCTCCTTCCTCAACCTAATAGAACATCTGGGCATTGCATCTGTCCATTTTAAATTCATTTAAATACCCGTTCGGTATAACAATTGGATTTTGGTATGCCTTAAATAAATGAAATTCGGTAAATGTGCCGCAGATGCCGTCATGAGATTTTATAACTTTCTTTTTAGACCAAACCAAACCTAACCTAACCAACCCCAACCTAATATAATCTTAGTTTGTTATAATGATGAATCAAAATGTATGTACTTGAGTCAGATATGTTTGTCTCCTTATTCCATTTCGTTTTATCATTTTCCCCAACACCGCCTTAGGCATAACTGTCATCTAGGGATTGCAATCCCGGGCAAATACGGAATACTTTCTCAATTCTGGAATTGATAGAAATAAAAATAGGTATATTTATTATTTGTACCAAATTAGTAGTTAAAAAGTACTGTCACCATCATGATAATTTGACCTTAACATAGTTAGTGTTGGTTAATTCCTATAAATTTCAAACCTCGGGGAGATTTAGAAGACAAAATCACTAGGAGATGACGCCTAATAGCTTGCAACTACTGCTAATAACTTTGTCTCAGCTATCTGGCGGGACCCTTTTGGAAATCAGACTCCGCTTATAAAAAATAGAGCAGGGAAGAAGTTTTAAGATAAAACAATCTCTTTTCGGAAAATCATAAAACAATCCTTGATTAATTTTTGACAACAATTATTATTTAAAAACGAATACTGAAATTATGGAAATACTTACATTTCGAGATTTCGGAATCAAACATCGGCCGGAAACCCAAAATTCCAAACCTTATGATCACCTTCACCTACATTTGGATGACTGTGGCCTTTTATTATATTATGTGCATTCAAGAGGTAATCGAAAGGCTGTGTAACAATTTATGTGTTGTAACAATTACAATTAGTTCCATATTACCCCTTGATCAGCGACGAACAGAACATCAAGAGTCTCACCAAACGGCTGGACAGTAACCAATCAATGTATATACCTAGTCTGATACTCTGATACTAGATTAAAACCAAATTCTACCTGAACAGAACTTTTCTATTTTGACGAACCAGCTTGATGGTAGAAAATCGTGGCACTTTACGAAGACATACTGAGTTGTTTTACATATATAATTTTAAAAACACTTCTGAGAAAATATATGTATTTATAATCAATAGAAAAAATCTTTTTGAAAACGTTAAGACACCCTGCAGGAATCGACCCTGCATCTCTCGGGTATCGCGCCCACGCACCTATATAGACCAATATGCTAAAAGAGTAATTGCGACAAATTTTAACTAATGGCTTTTAATACTCCCTGAAGCGTTTTTCAATTTGAGCTACTATTGGCGATCGGCTTTTGTATTTTAAATCAAAGTAGCTATTAATTTAATTATTATTATTAATTAATGTTATGCATATAAAACAGGTCATACTGCCTCATATCATATCTCATTGCAATTTTACAGTTTTCTCAAGAGAGTCACAGATTGGTCTGTCCTTTCTTTAAGGGGGATCCTTATACCAGCAGAGGCACCTAGCGGAAAAATACGAAACTTGCAATTTGAGATATTTAATTTACATTTCCAACTGTATTAATTAATAAATATGTATCTGAAAACATTAATAAGTCAAATATTTATTTTTTAAGTCAATGATAAAGTTACAATTGTGAAAAAATGTAAATATGTTATGGTCATATTTATTATTAAAATTTGGTCTATTAAGTTTTCTATGGAGCTGCAATATTGGGACCATACCTAAAATAAAATTTGATAAAAAAGGATTTCAAGTTATAATAAATACACATTTATATTTTTATAAAAATCGATGTTTCTTAAAATAAATATAAAAAATATTAAAACTATGAATTAGTCAAAAATCCCTATGTCAGAAGATAGAAAACTCAATAAACTAAATTTTAATAATAAATACGACCATTTAAATATGTAATAATAACGTAACTGTGAACATAAATAATATGTAACAAATTTACATTTTTTTTACAATAATTGTAAGTTTATGTTTTCAGGTACATATTTATAATACAGTTGAAATTGAAAATTATCAAAAAGATGTCTCAAATTGCAAGTATTGTATTTTTCCGCTAGGTACCTCTGCTGGTATAAGGATCCCCCTTAAACCAACCAAATTCCGACGTCCTAAAACACCACTATGAGCCCAATGCACAATTCGTACTTACCAATTTTTCCTTAAGGAACTGAAAACCATGTGGTAACTATAGATTAAAGAGTTATGAACACGTAGCCTTCTGTATCCATACTATAACGAACTGTCATTTTGAGAGTAAATTTTACGGAAAAAAACTAGGCCACTGACAGAATGATGTCAAAATAAAATCGCGTGTCTATATAACAATACATACACACAAATTCATTTAAAAATTCGTGTCCGTGGAATATTATTTGTTAGTATTACTAATTGTACTTTAGCCCAAAGAAATATGAAGATTGATATTTGAAGATCGATAAATGATTTCGTTCGGCGTTTGACATTAGTGTTACCATGTTAAAAAAATATCTTACGAGGCCTGAGAAATCACGTATAATGACAGATAACGGATACATAAAAGTATTATAATTAGACATTAATTGTGTATTTATAGTTATTGCATTGATAAAGTGCAGTTGTCATATTATTATCATCGTTCAACAATTACAAAATAATTTACCTAAATTATGGAAAAGAGAAATTTTATATATGGTGTTATTTTCAATAGAAAAACAGAACGAAGCTATTTAAGATCTGGGGCAACTCGATCATAACTGTCATAGTTATGATGTTCTGCATAGTGTTTTGTGCTAAGGAAATTTTGATTATGACAGACGGTTGCGCATTGGGCTCTATGTCTACAGAATGTATAAAGCGGAGCTATGAGTTGATGGTATGACTAGGGATTTCATATCGATAGAAAGAGTATATAATCAGTGGTTAACTTTCAAAACTGGACATGTCCATATATGCCGAAAATGAGTTATTATCGGAATATCATTCTATAACCTCATACAACTTTGTTGACTTTCAAAAATAGCCACAAAACACCAATTTCATATTGAAGAGGTTTCAAAAAGTAGGTTGACATTTAAATAGGGACACGTCCAACGTTGTTGACATTCGAAATGAGACATGTCACTTTCAGCTAACTCAGGCTTCAGGCGGGACTGTATTGAGTCACGTGACCAAGTATGTTGTCATAAAATCTGACAGTTTGGTTTTTGTCGCGTGCGCATTTTCGCTCTGTGTTTTTATTTGAAAAGTTCATTTATCTCTGAGGACTGAATAGTGGACATGTCCAGTTTTGAAAAATAACCATTGACATGGTATCGGTATCATAAAAAAGTATAAGGCCTCTGCAACGAGAATGAAATGTCAAAGAAAAAAGATTCGGTACACGGTTAAACACCAATTACACTCAACGATCCAGGTACCAATACATCGTCTCGGTGACTGTTTTCATTGGTCCATAACATACCAACATTGTATTGTTCGTACTATAAATTCCAAGCAAACCGAAAAGTCATACTTTTAATAACACCGCAAACTAATGAATATTATATTTCGATAAGTCACGCTGATTCAATTATCATATAATCTTTGTTTCGTAATTGTCTGTTAAAATAATGACTAAAGTCACGTGACTATTATCATAAAAGAACAAAACGACCTGACACCGTCAATAGAGCGCAATCTCAAGTTAATATATCACCCTTATCGTCAAGTTGAATCGCGCTAAAAATTAAACATTTATATTTCGCCCACACCACGAAGAAAATATTCAAAATTACATTCCTCGATCGTGTCAGACGATAGGTGGAAATCGTCGAGTCTGTTCGTGTAATTTGGATATAATGCAGCCGTCATATTTAGCCTTGAAACCACCAGGAAAGATGACAAATGTGATAATATAAGCAAATGCCTTACACCCGCGGTTATGGTGTCATGAACAATATTATCTGACTTTTCCATTGGCTACCATCCTTTGCCGAGAGAAGCTGAAGTTATCGACCATTAATTAGAACGGTCGTGTTAGTTTTGCAATGCGAAACGATGATGAACCGCGAAAAAATAAAATAATATATGTGTGCGGTACTGATACTATGTCAGGGGAGATTGTTTTCACTTAAATTGAAACCACGGATTCGGGGAAAATTGAAGATTTTTTTTCTTTTTGCACAAGCTGTATAGAACAAAAACTCTTGTAGAAACAACAAAAACAAAAGTGAAAGTTTATTCATTTTTTTTAGGATGTCACAGGTAGATACTTAAATTGTTGTCGTTAGGTATGAAACACTATTTATTTTCATTGACACTGAGTTTAAGGACATTTAGGTTACGAATTATTAGTCGCGTGTCAAGGTTTTTTAAACGCGCCTAGAAGGTGGTTTCGGACGACTGATTATTATTTTTTATTTTCTAACGCGGGCTAGAATAACTGAATTTTAACCATTTAGCCGAAATTCGTATAACTATTGATTATAAATGGTAAGAATGGCCTAATAAATATTTTTCTCCTTAACGCTGTCTTTTGCTATATTTTTGATAGGGGATTTTGTAACATTTATAACGTTGATCGGAATCAGTACCTACTTATTATCACCAAAATAATAATAGATACTAAATGATAAAAAAACAATCATTTACATTAATTAAAATAGTGAGTGATTTTTTTAGATACATTACATTTACGAATATTTTTAATACTACCGACTGAGGGTACTTGATGGAATTTGAATTTAAATTCTAATGGATTTAAGTTTTGTACTATTACATTGAGTCGTTTTTTGCGACCCGGGTTTCGCTTTTCGGCACTGGGTGCACTCACCAAAAGGTAAATACTCACTGACAACGAATACAGTTAATTCTAACTTATATTATAATAAATTAATACAATAAAGTAGGTAAAATTATTTTTCAATTTTAAGTTTTTTAATTTTAATTTTAATTAAAAATTAGAATTTCAGCCGTTGGCAGCCCAAAGTTTGTAAAAGGATAGATACATCAACATTTGCGAACCATTTATTAAATGAAAAACATACATTTTACATTGAAATGGGTACAAAATTACTTCCCAGTTATACGAGTGATTATAAATTATTCTATTAGATATTATTTTAGAGAGATCACGTATACATTATGTATAACTGAGTATTATTACCTATGCATATTACTTATCTACTCAAAACCAGTTTTTCGGTTCATCAAACTCAGCGTACGGTATCCAAAATAATGCATAAAACCGGAATTTTGAAATAAAAACAAAAATTAAGGACTGTTCTCTAAAATAAAGGTCGAATGGTCACCGTAGTCACAGGACAACACCACGGATTCTGTCATCGTGACCAGTGCAGAGATGCAGCAGGGTTGACATGGCTAGAAAAGTAACCTTGTGGTTTGCCCTACGCACTGAGGCTGGACCACGACATGGTGAAATCAATTAGATACAAAAATATTATAAGTAGGTATGTTTACAATACCCTGCGTACAATACAAATAATATATTATTGAAAATATATAAAGAAGTCCTATAATAAAAGTTAAATCGATTTCATATGCGATTAATTTTTACGAATTTAAAAATAAATTTTAAATTAAAATTAAAGGGATGCTAATTCAGAACAAAACAAACAAATATATTTGACAAAAATTTTTATTACGATTTTCTGAAACAAAAATAACCACTTAGTCATAGGTAAACGAAAAAAAAAATCATACAAAGCATCAATAAAAATGCATTTGGAATAGATATATCAAAATAAATATACTACAATGTACCTAAACTGGTTAAAAATAAATAATTAAATAATTTCATACATAAACATAATACTTTTGGCTATCGTACTTCTAACAGTGGTAACACGATTTTTCATTAATTTTTATATGGAGTAATAAATAATCTACACCTATATTAAATAACCAACCTAAAATTAATATTTTCTAAAATGATACACGAGATTGCAAGTGAAAGATCGATTTCAAAACACTTCACCAGTGTATGAGAATCTTAACAGGCGCTTTGTGAGGATTGGTTTTTAACAATTCTCTTACCGATGATTACATAATTTACCATACCCATTAAATGCGCATAAACAAAGCAGCAAGTGAGCTCGATCCTGCCGCGGGATTTGAACCCACGGCCGGCCAACCAGAAGCCAAGCGTGCCAACAACGCGACAGATATGGGTGTATTTTGAATTGGTGGAAATTAAAAAAAAATAATGATATAAAATTTATATTGTAGGAACATAATATAATGTAATGGGTTCGTTCATATCATAGGTAATAAATAGGATATAAAAAAATCTGAATTGGTATGAAAATACTTAAAATTACTACAAAAGATGGACTAGCAATTTTGGTAATATAAACATTTAGCACGGTCGCACATACAAAATCGTCTCGACTGAAATATGATCATAAATCTAAACGGCCGGTAATCTTGCAACTCTCATTCACGCACACTCGGCGGGACCATGCCGAAACAATGACACCATGAGGTTAGCCGAAATGAATTAAAAACAGCATGTGTACTTGCGACGATGCAACATTTTGCTATTCTAACTGAGACCTATGTCGAGTAAAATTTGTGCTATGTGTGGCAGTTCATTAAGTAGTGTATGTTTTGTGAATGACAACAAAATCACATTGACAAAATCGACGTGTTGCAGTAGTCGTGGCAAGTTTCTATGTGCGACCGGGCTTATACCTACTTTTTAAATATGATTCTTCTCTATTCTATATTTTTCATCTAGTAAATCCATTGTACTTTTACCGTCCTTTGGGTCATTAAGTCAACCATTGACACATTCTACAAGGACCGCATTTTAAGCCCAGAAAGCGTTGGTGTATGCAACCAAAGTTCGCTCAAATACGGCTGCGTTATGCGAATGTGTAGTACGCAAAATATAGTCGTATAAAGCAGGCCTCAACTATTGAGTGATTTAAATTACTATATTCTTATATATTTTCCATCTGCCGTGCAATAATACTTTGGTGGTGCGTGGTTGTGCGGGTTGTTGGTAGAAACGACTGTATTTTCACACGTGTACGCGATCGCTCGGCATTTTTTATTTCTCCCGTGTGAAGCGCAACGCCATCTTATCAGTCCACGTGGCGTCAAACGGTGTTTGTAAAATGTGTAATCGTCAATCATTAAGAGAGGTTTCCCACCGCGATCAGATAAGATGAATCTCACTGAAAATACAATATTATGATGTAAAGAAGACGTTTAGCCACAGTCTGTCTTCAGATGCACCGTGTATGTATGAGAATTGAGACTTTCACACGCCATATGCCAGTACTAAATCGGTATATATTATATCTGTAACACTCAGGTAAAACTGCGTTGAAAACGAGTTTTTGAACAATTTTTGTCGCTCTATCTTTGGGTAAAAGTACGTGTCATTAACAAATTTTATGACATCAAAAATCACAGTAAAACATAAAAGACAAAAACTACTTTAACCACAAAAATATAGCTGTACCTACATACCTACTTTGAATAAGTTAGTTTATCTAAATAAAAGTTAAGGGTCTCGTTATCGTGATGTTATGACATTGAGACATCAGAGGTTTCTATAATTACATTTAGTTTAATTTTGGTGGTATACAGAACATAGTGGGTTTTTTTCTTAAGTATACGGCCACGATGGCCGAGCGGCTTACGCGTCGGTTTATAATGTCATGGGTCCCAGGTTCGAATTCTGGGTCTTGGCAAATACACATATTGTTTTTCAATTTGTGTATGGACCTAAAAGGTTTTAACAGCTTAAAGGTGATAATTAAATATATGTATACAATTCCACATTGAGTATAAATTTGCTAATAATGGTTTTACCTATGTATTGCTTGAATGTTTTTAAATTATAAAATCAATACTATCTACTGGGGGATAAATTGATGGAATTTGAATTTAAATTCAAATTGATTTGGGTTTGTACACTTCACCAGCAATCACTTCATTATTAATTAATGATGATTTCACGATCTTCTTGTATTGTATTAATTTGGTAGAAGTATAAACGAGAATTGGCTTATTCTATGTTATTGTGCACATGTCATTCATGGTGAATGTGCATATTAACCTGACGATGACGATGTGAAGTTGATGTAATCGACACACGTAGTTTTACCCAAATACAGATTTACCACATTTAAAAAAAATGTGCGATAGAAAACATTGCATGTGAAAACGTTGTTTATCCAATTAAGCTCAGAATAGTTAAAAGCTTCAATCTTGGTCTATATATAAGTGGTATATATTATAACTCGGGATGGTTGATCGCCGCAGTAATTATCGCAATATAAAGTTTGCATGGAGATTCCCCAAGCACATGATAATCATTATGAATGGGACAAGCATTTTGGTGATCTTAAGAAACTATTGTTGACCGATAACATCAGCAATAATTTAACTATGAAATTAAGTAAGAAATGTACAGGATACTATGTATGTTACGAGTATATGTGTATCAGTGGCGTGCGGTTCGCAGATGCTATAGACCAGTGTTTCCCAACACGGGGCGTACGTCCTACCGGGGGGCAGTTTGAATGTTTTGGGGGCAATATGCAAATCATTAATATTGGTACATTTTTTGTTTTTCGAAAATATTTTTTTTATATTGCAACCATGACTTTCCGAGAAAATTACTGTAACATAATATTTAGTTGGTTGCGGCGCTTTAACGCTGTAAATGATTTGTTACTAAAAAAAAGAGATCGGTTCGATATCACAAACTGTGGAGATTTAAGATTAAAATTGACCAAATTAGTACCTCACATAAAAACTCTTTGCAGCTCACATCAACCACAAGGATCGCAGTAATTTTCTTCCGAGTTGTACCTACATCTAATATAATATACATATATTACTTACGAAAGTTAAATTATTGCCCATGTGCATGTTTTATTTGAAGCAATTCATTTTTTTTTCAGAATTTGTTAGTTCACTATGAAATTTTGATATAGGGGGGGGGGGGCATGGAGATTTTTGAAGCGTTGAAGTGGGGCATGACACAAATAAGGTTGGGAAACACTGCTATAGACGAAGAGCATCCAAACAAATATTCAATAAATTATTAAGTAATAATATTATTATGTACGTATTGTGCAATTATACGGAATATTTTACTTACTTGTAGTTATTCTATAATCTACAGTTTATTGATTGTATTTCTTTTCAGGATCCTTACAAGCAAAACTCTGTGAATGTTTTCATTTAGGATTATCATTCGACTGGTCCGTTTGTATGAGATATACCGTGGTAATTTAGTATTAGATGTTATACTAATTTAACCCTTGTAGGTACATTTGAGACATTATAGAAAATATAAGTATCTGCTGCATGAATAAAGCGAAGGCCTAATTAATTACGATTCATAGAACATAGGTTTAAATACAAATTAGAGGTACAGTTTAAATTATTTGGAAATTAGAAAAAACGTACGCTTAAGTATAATCCGACTTTTAACCACAGTTAGGTAGGATGCAAAAAAAATATCGATAATTAAAAATATAAAAAAACACACATGCTCTTTATTTTCTGTAATCTTACCAACTAGACAATTAACACATTGTTAGTAATGAAAAACACAAAACAATTGTGATCATGTAAGACATAAAATTGAATTGAATATATATGTTATGCAAAAATAACTTAATGTAAACTTATAGATAGTAGACGTATCGAATCAAAATATACCCGGTAGGTATATTATGTATGAAAACATAAAAACAAAAAAAAAACACAATTCTGAAGGGGCGTCGAAAAAATGATAGTGAAACTTGGCGTGCCCACACGAGCTTGCAAAACAATTGTACGGTAATCGTTCGAGGCAGGCATAAATCAAATCTTAATGCGGTACAATTTAGTTATTTTAATTAAAGATCCAACACACCATACTAAAAAAAAGATTGAGAGAATCATTTTGATAGACACACAGATACTGATATAGGTAACTGAAAAAAAGTCCCAGGGCAGCCATATTTAGAGTACCTACTTGAATTTGATTTTTTTCATCTCCCGTACTTTACTGAACAAAAAATATTATATTTTACTTTTTTATAATGGATTAAACAAGAAAAAAATACAACAGGTACTAAAATAGATACATATTAAAGAAAAGTAATGTAAGTAGGTAGTAAGTAACCCAACCGCGTTGGAACTCAAGCTAGAAAATTGTGCTATTACGGTAATCGAGCGTTTAAACCGCGAGTTTAGTATCGGGTCAGGCGGGCCGAAATGTATGTAACAAAAATTACACCTCAGTAAGTGTAGGCTTAAATACGTACAACCTCAGGTCACGTGATGATATGATAGTGGTTTCGACATTGTAGGTATGTGTTGTTTGCAACCCCGATGTATGCGGAGTATGCGTGATATGAACCGAATTAAAAGTCTTTGATTAATTGTATTGATGACGATGGTGTAATAGCTGTTTACGTATCCGTATAGCCAAGCAAGTCAGCAGTAAATTTATAATACATACCTACAGACAAATGTCGTTGATAAATTATATCATTTTTGTAGAATATAAAATAATGAAGTTATTATTTAAATACATTAATAGTCAATCAATGTTTGTCATAGTGTTAGTCATGTCAATGTTTTATATTTAAATGACATATAGATAGATATGTCCTCAGCTCGATGCACACAACAGTTACAGCTGTACATATAATGCCTTTTCTACAATAAGACGTATAGAATATTTATATACCACAGTGGCGAAAAGATACTTTTTGAAGGATGTAGGCAGGCGGTGGGAATCAGATAACATAATGCACATTAACATAATAAATAAGCTTAACCTCTAGTACAATTTGCTGATCTGCTTCGATACTTTTCGGGTAAATTGCACATCACATTATATATAATAACATGATAGATGTACGTTTGGCGTCACATATCAGCTGTAGGTAGATAGATGGTAACGATGACTATTAAATCATATTATGTACGCATAAATATTTATGTTGGGCTGCTATTAATACAATGTAATATAAATACCTACGATAACAATACACTTAAGTTTCATTTTTAAAGGCATTTTAGGCTAGGTACGGTTTACAAGTAAATATCTGCCTGGTAACGAGTCTTCGATATTATTATTATTAATATTATTAATATAAGAACTAGAGATTACAATACCGAATGAAAATATCAATACTAACCGGTTTTTCGGTATGTATTATTAAATACCCGTATTCGTCAATACATAAAAAGTAGGTACTTGTCAGTAAATATAGCTATTAAAATCTCTTTAAAACATTAATTTATAGCAAAAACCCACCTAGGTATCTACATGTATTATGGTGACATTTAAAAATATGTACCTCTTGATCATAATATTGTAGAACTGGTGATTTTTACAAATAATTTGAATATATTCATTATTTTCAACTAAAGCCCTCAAAAAGGCTAGTTCAGTAAGTGAAAATAAGTGCGGTTGTAGGAAAAGCTTCTACAATTCAACGCTTGTACAGTCATCAATAATTTTATTATAAAATAATTGAACATTTGTCATGGATGTTTTCTACTTCGAAATGATATTATGTTAATTTATCGCGACAATTTTATCAATAGATATATTTAATGGATTTTCTTTTATTATTATTTCAGCTCTCTTGGATTCAGTCAATATATCGATGGCTTAGAGCTTAGAGTTAAAATATTGTATCGCCATGAATCATAATAATATTGAGAAAACTGCAATTGAAAGTTTGCAAACCTTGCAAAATCAGATTTTGTGATATAAAAATAGGTATATATCTATGAAATGGTAGGTTTAGAAGATGCAATATTTTAACACATAAAAATATAGGCTATATTTGGTACATTTCATTACTTAACTCATTTTCGACCAAAACTGGAGATACAATAGTTTAGACCTAAGCCATCGATATTTGCATTTTAGCAACACACAACGTATACACTCAATTTAATAGGAGAGTAAAGTAATGAAGAAATAACATTCAATTCATTTTCAAAAAGGGTAAACTGAGTGGTTTGTTTATAGCGAAAAATTCCGGTATTTTGGATTTTTAAAACCGGTACATCTGTATTGATAAATACCGGTATTACAATTCCTAATAAGACTATTAATATCTCGAAGGAAGTAAAACATCTGCTTCTGTAATCATTTACCACAGTATATTATGTGCTCTACTTAAAACGTAACCCCAGAATTTTCATATTGCTACCCTCCATGATATGAAAGAAATCTTTATTAGTGATTGTGCTGAGACATTTTCAATAAATCGTTTGCATATGTATGCGCTACGGCAGTACACTTGTATGCAGATTGTTTAATACACCTCCAACTAGTTTTTCCATCACGACATGTACGACTGATTGCGAATCTGTGCTCACCGACTGCCAGAACTGCATTACCACTTCGCGATTTGCTAAAAACAGGAACATCTGAAAATGAAAGTCATAGAGAATTATCAATATAAAGTACTTGAATAAATAAAAACGATTGAAAAATATAAAAACAGAAACTTCTATATATAAAATAAATATTGGAATAAGAAAATACTTATTTTAAAAATAATTGCATCAAAGAAACATGCTAGAGAAAAAAATATGTAATACAAGTATTTTCTTAAATACACAAAGCCTCATACCGAACGACAACACGAAGAGAAATTTCAACGTCTTTTAGTAAATAAGTTTTAGGCGGGAACTTTATTCTGTATCATTCAATGTGAATGTCTCTTAAGTAAATGACTTAGATCGAATATAATAAATTATGTGATAACTATAAATCCATCAGTATAAGTTGTCCGCTGAGTGAGGTGCCACTTGCTATATTTGACATATAATTCAATACTTTTTATACTATGATGAGCTTAATTCTAAAATTGTCCATCCAGCAGTCGAAATGGAGAATTTTACGAACCGGAGCGCTAGATACCTTTCCAAAAATATTGCATGCGTTTAATACCTACGAAAAGTCTTTAAACTTCTGACATGCATACCCTCTAAAGATTTGCAAGTAAAATTTATCATATCATATTTCAAAATTTATAGTAACCTAATTATTATTTTTTCTAAGCAGTGTATGGTCTGTCAAGCCTCACAGGATGTCACTGCTTTATATTAGTACGGTCACCGCCATCTTTAGATTAATAAAGCCTAATCATAACTTTTGGCACAAGCAACGAATGGTCCACTTCCATACTATTTATTAATAATGACAAGCAATGACAGGTCATCCATAGAGAACGGGAGGGGCGAAAAGGTAGGACCAGTCGTGAAATGTATCGGCTTTCCTCTTCAGTCGGCAATGGTACGGTATATTATTTACGAATGCAAGAGCGACTATATACAGGCTGTGACACTGAATTGCTATGGTGGTAGTGCTACGAGTAGTTATGTACCTGTTCGCAATAAATTAAGTTTTACGATTGCATATTATTTCGTTACAATTATTTCAATATGCAACAATCATCATTTTCTACAAACATTTTACCATATTGCATTCGAAGTATGAGCACTAGCACAACGATCAAAATACCGAGTGTCATGTCACGACCTAACTATTTATAATACATACTACGGTCGAATATTCGTATACCGGAACGTAGATGTAAGTTTTCCGACAATGCGGAGGATTTCACTGAACTGGATCTGCAATACAGTCCACCTCCGTCAATTTTGAGCGCTATGCGGTACCAATATTCACAAAATTCTAATGTGAGAGTATGTAAAGCCAGTACTACATTCATAACTGCCATAGCAAATTAATATTCAATAATGACGTAAGACATTCATTGTTTAGTACATCCGTCAATATCTTTTAGCTACGACAAAATACATACGTTAATAATTAATATTTCCATTCATATTAATTGTACACAACTGTATTTGGCAATATCGCAAATGATGACTAATATTATATCATATTATTTAGTTTGTCCATCGACTTATTTTAGATTGTTTTCATTTTTAATTTTAAATTAGTGTATTCTTACTTATCTTTCCTTTCTCGATAGGTTCGCATTCTTTGAGCAGCGTTCTAATTTATATAGTTACCAAATCATCTCTTACCAATTAACTCTACAACGAGTCTGAAAAATCTATGAAAAGTGAAGGAACAACATTCGATGACGGCCAAAAAACAAAATAAGATAACATAAAAGAATTAGACAATTTTTAGTAAAACATGATTATTGGAGTGTTGATACTTACTTATTAATAAAATGTTCTCCCATTTCTACGTTGACATGTCATCGCCTCCATAAGTTGTACCGGTCGCATATTAAAAATCGTTTCGACTGCAACACGTCGAACTTGTCGATGTGATTTTGTTGTCATTAACAAAACACCTGTAGCATCAGTGGGACATTTTTGATCGGTACATGTACAGAATCTCTTTTTTCATTCGTTTCAGCTAGCCGCGTGACGTCATTGTCCCGGCATGGCCTCGCATGTGCATCATTGCGCTCGGTTTATATTTATGAAAGTATCTTAGTGAAGACGATTTTCAATGTGCGACCGGGCTTATGTCCATTTATAGGGTGCAACTAACTTAATTAGTTTGACTAGTCTCAAAAAAAAAACATATTTCACAATTAACGATAAAAATATTAAGTATGTTTAGTAAATAAAGTTATATTGTGTATATTAAATGTTAAGTATAACTGCGATATTCTATAGAAATTCATTGGAATTCTATAGAAAATTATTAATTAAAAAAATAAAGATTTTAGTTATAAAGTTGTTAATATTTTTACTGAAAACAAAAACGATTCAGATGTATGTATAAGCATATAATATTTATTTATGAAAATAAGCAGGTGAGAGGTTTTAATAAATAAATAATAATAAATGAAAGACCTTTTCATTTTATCGTGTAAATTTATTTTATATTCAACAATACGATAACCACCTACTATTCTATTTTACATATAATAAATCAACGATAAAAATATTTGGCATTTTTAGCAACGAAATTTAATTTTGTTATGCTCGTAATATGACATAAAATATGATAACATTGCTGTGTTAATTATTAATACATGCTTGTTTTACGGCGGAATCCCAGTACTGATGTACTTGACAAATATAGCTATAATTTTATTATGCACTATAATTGTTGGTTTGGGAGATATTTGTGCTCAAGTCATGAAAGTATTCGCCGTCCAATGACTTGTATATTTACAGACAACCAACAGGAAAAGAGCCAACATTTCACCCGCTCCCATGAGTATAGACCAAGTATTCATAAATGACAAATATAGCAGTCGAAGGATTTCGCCTATAGTGGAAAACAGTTTCAAGATATATACTTAAATTATTTTTCTTTTCAAAATTACATTTTCCTTTAATGGTCTTGAACTTTTTTTTATCATTAATATTTTGTTCATCAAGATATTTTTCTGGTCGGTAATAATTTTTTGACACTACTGAATAAAACACGCGTTGAAAATAATTTTCTTAACAATACGACTTTATTCTTTCTACGATACGAAAAACGAAACATAAATACTTACATGGATTACTTGTTACTTCCTATTTTTATTGCTAGCAAAAACTATAATATGCATTGTATAATAAATAGTCAGGTTAAGCAACATTATTTTGTAAATAAATTTACTTTCTCCGTATAATTCTTTGGTTTGTCTATATTCTATAACATTGACAGAGAAATAATTAAATAAACCTAAAAATTAGTATAACTACAACTGCTTATTAGAATACATACTTACTAAAAAATAATACACGTAGATTTGAACTAAGATCACATAGCTGCATATAAAAAACAATAAAGAATTCATCAAACATTGATACTTAAAATAAAACTAATATTAAAATAATACATTTCTGCTTAAATATTTAAGCATCGATACCAATATATATTTTTTTAATTATTATATTATCAAAAACATAAAAATATGTATAGGAGACGAATACGTTCCCTTTATTGTTATAGAATATTAAACATACTTATCCAAAATAAATAATGCTTTTGTTTTGAAGCTTTTACTAGTTTATAGTAAGGCGTGAATCTCACAGGAAGCGGCGGGACGACGGTGTGGGCGTCAATTTATCACTACGACCACGCAACCAAAAGACAAAATATTTGCGAAGGGCGTATCGCGTATTTCTTTATTACTGGTCATATCGATCTAAATCGCCAATCGATTATGCGTGGTCGGTTCTCAGATATAAGTATAAAAATAATACGCTGTCTATTTACTTTTCGAGATAACGAAAAAAAATTATTTTAAAACGGTACGGGAGTGTCTGAATTTGGTGTGCTTTGAATAATGCTTCTTACAACTCTAGCGAATTCCACAACTAGCCACGCCGTATCCTGCGAGCTTTCTCTTGATGATTTAATAAAATAAATAATTATAAATTAACTTTGGTTTAATTCATTCTTTGATTTACAATATGAAAAAAAAACTTATAAAATACAGTATACACAATCGATTGCACCTAATAAGATATATGGCATCAAATAAAGTATTGGCCTAATACATTTTTTTCTCTACATAACCTTTTACTATACAAATATCTTACTTGTTTAAAAACTAATATCATGACTAGTTAATAATAATAAAATAAATAATGATATCATTTTAATTATGTATAAGTGACAAAAAATAATAAAATGCAGTCGTTTTCTATCGGCAATAACCTCTTGTAGAAACTGTGGATGCATTATGTTACTAATTGAACTGCAAAGTGCAGTTCAAAGGCAGGACGCTTCGGTGGAATGATTTGCCACTACGTATTATTTTTAAATATGAGCTACATTCCAAATTGTGTCTCGGTCTCCATAGGTTTCTGCCTTCACGTCCTCCAGCGGTCCCTCCAAATCAGCAGCACTTTGGCATTCGTCCTCAGCTTAATTCCCCAGAGAATTCTCGGTCACCCAAGTATATTCTTAGGGATTCAGTCATGGCTGACTATATTCAGGCTGTGGCACTGAATTGCGAATCACGTTGGAAGGTGGTGCTAGTTATTGATTATCTTCGAAAGCAATGCGGTAACATGTTTCCAATAAATGAAGATTTTCGATAGTATATTTCGTTAAAAGTATTACCATTTATTTCAATATGCAACTATCATAATTTTCTACAAATAGTTTACCATATTGCATTCGAAGTATAAGCAATAAATATCACTAGCATCAAAGCTTAATATTTCATATCACGGCCCAACTATATTGAGCTTCGGTCTTGGTAATCATCCATACATTCAAGTTTATTACCATTACAAAGGAGATAAATTAAAAAGAAAAAACTACGAGCATACAATCGTGAAATCACATATTCTTTAGTTAAAAAAAACACCAACAAAACATCGTCTTTAAACTTATTAACTCAGTTACTATAGTGGCAATCTGGTTTGATATCTTTATTAAATAGGTAGAGTTAATTCAGCAGTGTATGTTTAGGTATATATATCCGGTTAAAAGGGCGCCTTCATCCTTGCAAAGTGGGTTCGTTCGTTGAAGGATAAATGATTATGATGGTTCCTAAGCTTCACGAACCGACCGTCCATCGTCCAGGCGTTGGCGCGACATCCGCTTCCGTGACCAGACGAGCAGCGCCATCGGATGCGGCGGTGGCCGGCCGCATCAGTCCGGAAATAGTGCATGCCGAATGTATATCCGTTTACTTTCATTAGACGCGATTTCCGGTCGAACGACGGCACGATCTCGACTACGGCAAAATGGAAACAAAAAGAATGAAATATCTGCTCGAAAGTATATACCATATTGTTAGATAAAATTCAACAGATGGTTTTTATTACCTCATATATTCCAAAACATTTTATAATAAAACGTAAATAGAGCAGATCTAATGAAAAGGTCATGTAAACTCGTAAAGCCGAGCTATTTTAGAGAAAATAAATGAAACTAGGTTTTCTGTACAGTTTTTCTTAATAAGTCCGCTCTACATGAATTACATTTTGCTTTGATTGCTGGATACGTCCTTCCGAGTAAAACCAGCGTAATTTATTTGAATACAGCAAATTGCTAATGTTGCAACTATTTTCGCGCGCACATGCTAGACCATACTGGGAGTGTCGCAGCGACTATTTGTTTCAATCATTTCATTATATTCACAGAATAACTATATTTAATACGTGATACTGGAACATATCACACCGGTATCACAATACAAACTAAGTGTCATCGTATATGCTCGTTTATGAACAATGAAAAGTTTCCTAACAAGCTGAAATGGACAGGACACAGCTCAAAGAAGAGACCATAACTGTATGGTAAGGTCACGCATAGGACCGATATGGGGAAGGAATCAGCATAGAGAGGACTTTATTCAATAGTGGATTGATACCAGCTATTGATATGCATACTTATTTTTTTGTTCATGTATATTATGGGATGGTACGAGTACTAAGTATAGGTACATATTATAATGACGGGTTGATAATAAATTAGATTGCTTTGCTAAGTATGTATGTACTGTATATACAGCAATTAATTGTTTTATTAGTATAATTAACTTAAATATTCGAGAACACATTTCAATAAAAATAATTATGTACTAGATCTAATGCTTAGTCACCCCATCCGAGTATTGCCGTTCACCAAGAAAATAATACGTGCATTTTTTTCTCTCTCTCACACACACACACAAATATTTTTTTAAAACAAAAAGTGCTGAAGCAAAGAAATAATGTAATCATTATAAAATATGTTGGAAAAATAAAAAAAACATGTCCATTTTTATATTCACAACACATTTACAAGATTTACAGTATTTCATTTAAAGGAATCCTACGTAATGTAAACAAATATAGATAAAATATTTTTAAAAAGAAAGAGTTAAACATATAAATCATCTGTAATTATTTGAAATAATAAATAAACAAGTGTGTGTAGGTACCGAAATTAAGTATTATTTTTCAGGAAAATTTAATTCATACGTTAAACTATTACCTGCCAACTTATTGTAATCAATCATTTTTTTATAAACACAGTTCAACATATTTAAAAAATAATATATATAAATTTTATTCGAATGTCAATATTAAATCACGTTAAATTTGTGAACACAAAAAAATAAACAATCCCCCATTTATAAATAAACTAAACATATTAAGTAATTAATACACACATCAAAAAATGCGTTTCAAATACTTTCACCTTAACAATAAATACATATAATAGGTAAGTAAATAAAAATTTGGTTTTGGTCGAATATAATAAACATCAGAATAAAATAACTTCATAATACATTTGTAATATATTAGGTATATTAAAATTGCAGGCATATCTACTATACTTTATATTATGTATAGTGTATACCTATGAGTAGGTACTTAATATTATTAAATTTAAACATATTATGTAGAAAGTGCAAGTGTAACATACCAACCTATGCATAGGTACATATATATATATATTTTTTTTATATAATTTAAGAACAAAATTAAGGCTGTATTAAACGCAGCCAAAATACGTGTAGTAACAATTCTCTTACGTTCCCAGAGCTTCAGAGAATTATTTATGGTCGTCTTTCTTACTAAATAAACGCGATAGGCAACATCAATAAAACATTGAAGTCATTTTAGATACATCTGCCAGCTGTGGCAGTAACTAACATTATAATATTATGTGATGTGTACGAACACCATTTTTCTACACGTCGCCTCGAATACATTACCTTGTATTTGCTAAAAACCGATAGTATAGTGGATCGGCGCACGGAAGGAACGTCGTCCTAATGCTCGGTTCAGGCGATGCACGCAGGTGTAAGGGCATAACAATTGACAAACAGCTGCCCTATCAACTTATTATAAAATGAAACTTGTTTGTTAAACAATGCTCCATAACATAGGTACGAACAAAAAACTTCATAAAAAATACCTTCATAAACAACATTCGGAAACAGCTTTCAACGCCGATCACCTTTTCACACAAAATAGTGTTCTGCATTACAAAAGCACGAACCTGTATTATAAATATGTCTATTATGAAATATTACAAAATATTTATTTAACACCAGTTCAATAAATTAATCGAGTTCTCCACCCGACGCCATTTAACGTAGCGAAAATGAATCTTGCAAATACGGTGGCATGTTTTTTTTTTAAATTGACAGTACCAACCAAATTGATAATCCAAAGAAATACAATATAATAATATAATATTATATATTACGAAGAACAAGTAAAATGAAAAAAAAAAACATATATAAATTCAATAATAAACAAGTGTCCACACATTATAAATTGAGTATAGGTTTTGTATCATAGTCTTTTGATCAGTGTGTATTATCAGTTATAACCAGCTGCCATTATAATGTATGGGCCATCATGTCCACTTACGGCATGAGATTTTAATAGATTAGCTCACTGACAGCAACAAGCGGACCGCGGGCCACATGCGACCTAGCAAGATTTAAAGAACAAATGAAGACTTAAGTTTCTGAGAAAACAATCGGTGTGGTTATCATGCAAAAATATAAATGCTGCTCCCCAAGGAATATTTAATTTGGTCCAAGTGAAAAAAACGTTACTCATCACTAGTTTAGCTGTAATGCTAACCGCAAACATGTTCCACCGAGCGCAGCGCTCGCCAGTTGGCGCGGTATGCCTGCGCGGGGCATATAAGGAAGACGCGACTATCAGACGGCTTAATGGGCGGACAGCTAAATGGTCGAGATTTGAATATTATTTAAATGATTAGTGCTGACATTAAGGATAAAGGTTTTTTGTTTCGTACTAATAATGAAGCTCTGACAACGACAAAGAAAACGAATATATCTGTACAATATTTACAATAGCCTAAATTCAGTTGGCTTCAGAACATTCTGGTGAATTTGGTGTTTTTGACATACTGCCCGTTGTTGTTGTAATAATACTGCGGTGGTTCGTGGTTGTGAATGTTTTTATAAGCCACCACGTGACCGAATCTGGTGGCCACGGCCGAGAAGCACTTGGTGGTGTTGTATGACGAGCATCGCCACCAAATTTTCTGGTTTGAAGACACCGTCTTCTTCCAGAAAGTGTAGTTGCCGACTTTTAGAAGCCATCGTCCAGCTCTTGACGGGATAAACGTCACTGAAAACAGATTAATTAGTTAGTACCATTGGCAATAAAATTACTGGCTGTTTATATTAAATTTGTATTTATATTCTTTGGGAATGTCCATAAATGTTTACGTAAAGTGAAGAGTTGTTCAAATCGGTTTAATCAGCTGTTGCGCTCCATCGATCTTCCGATCTGATCATAACAAACTCCAATTCTTTTCGTGACATGATACTGCATGACATTTCTACCATTCTCGACACATAATTATTGCGTCCCATGCATGATATGCGCGATGACCAGGTGGGTTGTGATAAGTTGGGTATTTTAATTATCAAGGAAATATAAGTATTTAATTTGAAAAGAGCCGATGGGGAGGGAACGCACAAGGGTCCTCGATGTGACAAAGTACTCCAAACAATTAAAATAAAATTGGAGCGGACATATCACTTGAGAAGAGCATTAATGAACAAATTTATGTTTCCAATGGTGAATAACGTTGAAGAATCTAATTAATATTACCAATAATGTGATAAAATCGCTGAATCGTCAAACATTCCACATTTACCAATTAACACAACTTGCTATAGTTTTTGCACATGAATAATATGTCGTTGGATTGGATACAACATTGAGTTCAGACGCAATTTGTTATAGCATATGAAAAATACAGTGGTAGGTAGCTTTAGGTTTTTTATTGATACAGAAGCAATGAAGAAGAAAATTCATTCGTAGGACATATAACTAATAATGTTATAAATATTTTAAACAGTGCAAGATCAAGCTAAAACATCAATTAATTATTATTACTAGGGGTGAAATTAAATTCATTTCGAAATATTCTCGCATACGTTATCGATGAGCAGTATTCCAAGTTATCTGCTTGGCACTTCTTCACGTATAACTGATACATTTCAGAAATTTTCTTTGACCGTTTTCCTTTCCTTCTATTTATAGAATATCGTGACGTCTCGCTGCCGGTTTTGAAGAAACTGTCTATATGATTTTTAGCGTAAGCAACTACTTCAGGTTTAGTTTTATTACTGGGAGGTCGTTTTCCTCTTCTGTCAGATCCTTCGTACGTCCCATAACTCCCCTTATGTTTAAAAGCATTTTTAATAACCCCAGACGATACTCCGAGAGTTCTTTTATAAAAATTTTCACACACCCGAAGTTTTGTGTCATTTTTTTCAAAGTAATACTGCTTCGCATCAATTCTCGGCATTTTATTACTCGGCCCCACAGTGCGAGTTTTGGGCGCCAAAGAAATAACTCCTGTCAGTATAAAATCTTTTTGAAGTTTATAATCTTGCAGTGCCCAGTATTTTCCGCAAATAGCTAACCTGTCTTCTTCAGTAAAATTTTCGGAACACTTAAACCGACAAAAATTACAATCGATAACCTTTGGGGACTTGTATTTGAGGATTTTATTTTGAGACAAACTTCGATTTCTTCGTGGTTTTACTATGTTAACTTTGTATTCAGTTGTATCATTCTTCTCCCGCCTATTTTCTGTAGATTCTTCTGCACATTCGTTGGAAGGGTGTGCTATAATTTCTCTTTGATCGTTTGATGGCATTCCTAGACTGCCGACATTTACATTAGGACCAGAAAGAAATAAGGGTGGTTTGATGTCATAGAAGAAGGATTCTCTCGATGAAATCTCTTCTTTCAGATGTAATAATGCAATCGATTCTTCACTATCGCTGCCGTCTGTCAAAATGAAAACATTACATTTTTGTTAACAAAAAATACAATTTGCATACCTACATTTTGTTTCGGTAATAATTATTTTACCGTAGACTAAAATCTAATTAATCCAATGGTGCTCGAAATCGAGTGAGTATGTACCGGACAATGTCGTCAAATCAATGTACCTTTGATTATATTCATAAAAATTACTAAAAATGAAATGACACAAAATAAGCTGCGCGACTCTAATGCCGGGTCCACACTGGCAAAATGTCGCCGGCAACCTCGTTAAATTTTACGATAAGTATGATAATTATCGTAAAATTTAACGAGGTTGTCGCGCGACTTGTTGCCGATGTGGACCCGGCATAATAATCAAGAGTCTTGAAATTAATGTTACAACAATATCGGCAAATGAAAATTGTATTATATTATATATAATATAAATATTAGTTAGAATTTTCTTTTTTACTTTTTTCATGGATAGTGGTTGTTAGCCTTTTCCCAACCATTATACTGAATTAAACACAACATGCATCAGTCTATCTATCAACTACGTCACCGTGGGTTCAAATAGATTATACCTACAGATCCTGTATCAAATAGAGATAGATCAAATACTGTGTAATTAATAATTAGCCGCCAAACCCGACGGACAGAATCGTTTACCATGCAAGGGCATTATTGAAATCGAGTGAATTTTCCGATTCGACAGCGGCTACCAATTTGATCATTCAGATAACTAAAAATAAGTGCCACTAAATAAAGCGACCGAAGATTATTAAACCTCCCATGTCAACAGGAGAAATAGTTACACACGATTTATACCTAATGGACAAAGTGGGTATACTACATAAATGTTGTCACAACAGTATTTTTTACTTCATTAATAAAACTCTCGTATCAACCTAGTATGTACAATAAAATATACTATTATAAGTAAGTAAATAAATAAATGTTATAAGTAAATTCAAGAACATTTGGGTTTATTTTATTTATTTCAAAATAAAAAAACAGATATTACCGTATTTGGTATCCATAATAAAAACAAATACCGTATATAAAAAATATAAATATACAATAATGTGCTAAGATCATTTCAAAACAAAAATACAGTTTTAACCTTAGGAGTGCAATCTTATGGATATAAACTTAAAAATAGAAAAAAATAAAACGGAAAGGACAGTTAAAAGCAAAGAATACATTGTATACCTACTCTTGTCATAATTGACATAAAAATATATATAACAATCTGAACATAACAATTCTGATATGCTAAAAACTCCTCAGACCCTTGATTTTTTGGTTGCATATTTTAGGGGTCGTCCGTAGAGAATATCATGACATAATGGGAGGAGCAAATCGTCTAATATATTTTGGAGATTTGTGACGAAGACGATAAATGTGACGTAACAAAACAAATTTAATTTTAATTTTCTTGAGAATAAAATATTCCGAAATGACGTTATATTGAAATCGATCAGTTATTTTTTAACAAATGCGGGGGTAAAAAATGTGACAGAGGGAGGCAAAATATTCGGAGATGAAATGTGATAATGGGGGGATCGAAAAATACCCGAAATCGTGTGACGTCATTTATGGACGACCTTTATTCTTAAATAATCTTATTTGTATAGTTATTGTTAAAATAAACATTTTTAAAATATAACAAAAATTTATAAATACGCAATATCCGTGAATAAAAATAGTACACTATTTTTTGTAAGAATATACAGTAAACAATTGAATGAATACGGTAATGCAACGGTATTTAAATGTGAATTCATGATGGAGAAGAATTTAAATAAAACACAATATGTAGGACTGTAGGTAGTCATTATGACCGGATTCGTCCGCTTCAATGGGACAACTAATACAAAATATACAATCATATAATATATTAAAATAATAAAGGGTATTTCCCGATAGATGTTCATATTTAACCATTCCAAATTCCAACTCATTATTATTTATATATCACTTAATGCATACAAGATTTTTAAAAAATGAATGTTGCTCCTTATGTCACCTCCATACTATCCACTCATTGTATGCAAAATTTAAAAAAAAATGCTACTGCTTTATTCGCTAGGTTAATTGTGTAAGGTGTAAGAAAGTGTCATTTTTGAAAAGTATTTTTATTTATCACAAATTCAAAAAAAAAAGTTACCTTGAGAATTTTCCTTAGAGTGGGCAAGCTAACCGTTAAATTATTTACAAATTATTCCACCCTTACGTAATAATAAAACCAAAATTTGAAATTTCCACTATACTTACCAATTTGATTTTTCATTACCAAATAGTAAATCTCACACATCACATTTTATCGCACAAAGAGTAGTTCTGGGAAGCTAGTAAATTTTATAAAATTATATGGAATAAGTACTACCTACATATTGTGTTTTATTTTTTTTATAACTACTTAAATAGAATTTAAAACAGTGAGATAATCACAATCTACGCTCCAAGACAGCCGGAGCATATATGGACATCCAAATTACGGAGCTATCTTATATGAGGATTGGTTGTTAACCATTCGCTCAAAACTTCGGTAAAATTTCTTTAAATTTATTTTTACCCACTTCGAATCGATTCAAATCTGAAACTCGCAACTCAAGAGCATACTGCTCAACGGTGGGTGATTATTATTATAATACGCAAATATGTACGTATAAATAGTAATAATTTTTTTTCGGTTAGTCAAAAAAAACTTATTTATCTACATACTAATATTACATTTTATAAGCTCACTAATGAAATCGCGTCAATTCCAATATAATGTATGTTAAGGAGGAATGCTTTCTAAAATTATTTAATTAGGTACTTATATCTGTATACCTTACCTATTAATTAAAATAACACATTTTGTACGAAAAAAACTGTCGGTGCATTTATTTTCAAATAATATAAAAATAATTCGTAAATCAATCAATGATTTTTTTTAAATGATAACGACAACTTTAATAACGAAATCTAATACAGTGGTTTCCAAAGTTTTTTTGGTTCACGGTACCCTACATCGAAGACGACACGTTTTAAATGTGTTTTCAAACGGTATAGGAGGATTTACTAGCGTGATAAATGAATGATATGGTCGATAATAATTAGCGCATTTCCTAGTGAATATTATTATGTACACTAATATGGACTCTGATACTGTCGAATCCTTTACCCGATACTCGTTTTTCCATACGAGGCTATGGATATTAGGCAATATAGTTATACCATTACCCACATAAAGCTTTAATAAATCTGCTAGTATTTGATGATTTTTTTCTAATCGTTACCTTACTTTGAAAAGGTTCTAATTGCACTTACCATGTTTTGAGCTATGAACGTTGGAAATTTGGAATGGTCATATTTTCAATATAAAAAGACAGTAGATAGAACTTCAACATACTGCTAATTCCCATATTTGACAATAGATGACTCTGAAATGAGCGTATAAGATAGAATATGGCTAATGGAACCTTTTCACACTAAAAAGTCATTTTAGGCCAAAATGTCAGTTAGAAACTTTTTGGTAACGTTTTTGGTAAAAAAGGTAACGTAATGTTAAAACCAGTGGAGGACCAAGACTCGGCAAGGATTCGGTATACTAATCTAATACGGCCAGACCATACAACGCAAGAAACGCAAAGCGCACCGAGTAATATTGCCAATATAGAATGCGCGTTTTGTCAACGTGACAAATTTGAATGGATGTTATGATACAGACGTAACTATTCAAAACACGTGTTTAAATTTATCTCTTAGATATTACTACACTCGAGATTTTAAGCTTTGTTACAACCCCACACAGAAGGAAACCCACTTCCCAATATTTTTGGACATATATAACTTTGAACCTCTACGTCAAATTCTAATGTTATTAAATTTTTTTAGAGTTATCCACGTTTGCAAAAATCGCTTCAAGATATATTTATATTCTCGCCAACTTCGGTAACAATAATTCATTCCTTGTCCTCGATAACGGATGTTTTGATTTCGTTTTATTTCTAGAAACTTTTACTAACTTGTATTAAATCAATAAATTAATAAACGATAAAATATTGGAATATTCTGCGGCGCCCGTGTAAACCACTCACTTTGGTAACCTCTGATTTAATACAAAAATATATAATACATATTGAGTTAAGAACCGGTAAAACAATAATATTAAAAAATAAACATTGTTAGAAGAAACAGTATTAAAATGGATGCACGTGATAAATTCTGTAATTATTACTTGGATATACAACAATTGCGTAGGTAGGTACCTACCTCTAGGTCTACCTTGCATACGTAGTTCTACCAACATAGGTTAAAATCTGTATTTCAATATGTTCATCATATTACTTTTCCCCCCGCGTATAGCGTGCCATAACTACGAGCCCGTCAAAGCTATAACTACGAACGGTCGAGGGTACAACTGAGTTTATTGTCAATGCATGGATTCACAATATTGATTAAGCGAGGTAATTAATAGTCGAACGTTAATCACAATGATTTGCTTCGTCAGTTATTTAACATTATGGAGAACAAATAAATACTATTTGCTGTCATATGGAGCGATATCGAGAAGTGTGTATCCCAGTAGAAGTGGCCCTCAGGCAAACCACGTAGAAGGTAGATTAGCCGTATAGAAGAAGACTAAAAACTGAAGAAGATTGATGTAACAAAAATTACGATTCACTGAAGTAATACCGATATACAACTATGACACGAATTACTCGTAACAACAGAACAATCAAATAAACCTAGACAGTCATATAAATAAAATAAAATATATTACTTAACTACCTACATATTATGGACTACTATTTTTTAAAACTGAGAAATAATTGCAAAAGGTGTTGGATACCATGAATTTCCAAAAAGTATAAAACAGTTACGAATTGTGGAGGTAGGCTGTTAAGACCCGCCATAAATAGCGCACTCTAAACTTTGTCAGTCATACGTATTTGTTTTTATTGAAATAAGACTACAGTTTACAGATGGTGTTGGTTAGTTTTTAAAAATCAATTAAACCCTGCGACAACCAAGCCATAATACAAAATAGTCAAAAAACACTCGTCTATCTATAAAATATCAAAAAGTATGCAATTAAATCATACATAACTATGGATATTTTATAGATAGAATAATATGTTTTATCTATTATAGTGTGGTGTAGGTAGGGCTTAATGAATTTAATAAAAAATAACCAACCATATATGTAATATGTATTCTTAATCCAACGAAACTAAATAAGTATGTATCAAAAGTGTGGACAATTTTGTCGTATCGCCCAAAATATATCAAAACTTGTATGATTTGGTTTGGGCAAGGCTTAATTGATTTTTAAAAAACTAACCAACAACATCTGTAAATCGTAGTCTTATTTCAATAAAAACAAATACGTATGACTAAAAAAGTCTAATATGCACTATTTATGGCGGATCCTAACAGCGTCCCTCCACCCTTCGCTGCTGCTATAAAACAACATAAGGTATTTTTCAATACAGCCATAGGTGTGGCGAATTATAAAATGATATTCGCCATGGCAGATAAAAATTTAGTATTAAGATTGCTTACTTAATATTGAAAACGAAAAAAGAGGAAATGCAAAGAAAATGTGAAAATTGTATACGCACAATATGTAAATGCAAGCATACCAGTGTGTTGCCAGACACGACTCTTCGAATTCGGGTATCGGGAAAGAGAATAGACTGGAGTAGTGGCGAAGGGTGCCTGTTGAATGTATGTAGGCTGTGGTAGATAATTGATTGTAACAAGTAAATCATTGGAAAAAATATGCTAGAAAATTCTGTTAATGGAATTTTACTTATGGGGCCTAGTCCTACTATACTTTCTCTGGTACCGAATGGAATAATTACTAGTTATCAGGTGTACATCTCAATCCCAAATAAAGCTTTCTTGCGGTGGTGGTATGCGAGGTTCGTGGTTATGAAAAGTTTTGCTGTAGATAATAATTCCTTCCTTCACATGGGCGACAGCTGAACATCCCTTGCTGGAGCGAGAAGAGCAGTACCATCTCGTTTTGCCGCACAGCGTTTTAACAGCACTGGAGAATGTGAAGCCTTCGATGAATAGAAGAGGTTTTCCACTGCGAGTCGAAAGGTATTTCGCTAAAATTTAAAGATTCAAGGTTAGAAATATTAATAATAATACCATAACTTAAATATAAAATAGGCGGAGTAAGATTTAGCATTAAGTTTACAGTTTTTCCGAGTCTGTATTGGTTCAGTATCACGTTACTGGCTGATAGACCAAATTAAACTGACATTATAGTGCTACATAAATGCACAAACTGACATACTAAACAGTTCTCAATTAAAATGTGGTGTGCTCCGTGCTTGAATTAGATTTTGAAAGGCAATCGACACATGTGAGGAGGTACTACTAATTGTCCATTAAAGCAAAAAACCAAATGATTCCCGAAAGCAAAACTAAATTTGAAAGTAGGTATTTGATATGTTTATCAAGACGAGAAGAAAATAAGTAGATGGTACAAAAATGTTGAATCATCTTCCAAATTAAACAGTATGTGGTGTACTTATAAAAATCAATGAAGCTTGTTTTAGTTTGATGTAGATGAAATTTTTTAATTAAAAAATATGGGGTATTTCCTTAATTGAAAGTTTGTATGGAAATTAGTATAGTAGTGCCAGAGGTCCCTTTTTTGCCTTATGCAATACATTTAGGCTACCTCTCTATCCAAGGACGCTTGCTTTAATATCTTTGGATAGGAGACTTTTTTCGATAAAGCTGAATTGTCGAATCTATCTGAATTTTAATGAATCAAATTATCAGCTGTTCTACTAGGATACTATGGGTTAGCAACACATTAATCACTACATTCATTGATTGAAACTAATAATGCAGAAATTATATGATTTATACAATTTGTGTGAGCAGTAATTATAGTGTATCATGAGATATGTTGGGTTACAGGAGATGATTGATAGTGGTCGTCGAGCGATGTTTTTAGTTGCCATACAGCTAAATATTACTCGTCAAAAAATAACCGTTTTATTGAAAAATAAACACTAAAAATTAAGCTAGTCGTATGTAAATTGCCAACAGTCCATATAATATAAATGATAAAATATCACTCAAACTGTAAATCGACTTTATAGTAAGTACCTAATTAACTTTTCCCCTTTCCATCAACAGTTGTGTGCCAAACATCAATATTATTTATGTTTTTAACTGGTGAGTGGATCTTGTCTTAGTCAAAATTCTATATTTCCTCCTGCAATAAATAGGAAAATTGGTTAACCTCGTAATTAAAAACTCTATCCGAAATAGCAATCATTAGTTAGTGTTATGTTTACTACTACGATTTTTCAAATTTTATATCAGTTGATAGTCGATTTTTATGACATTAAAACGGTCTAGTATTTTGTATTATTATATACCTAATGGGGTTGGTTCGTAAATAAAACATCTTGAACGAGATAGAAACGGGTACTATTACAATATAGATTTAAATGTTGATAACTGAATGATATTATTGAGACTGTAATAATCACATAGAAGCATTGTGATTTAAAACACATTTAAATAGTTTATATGTTTATTTTAAAAAAAACACACACACAATTTTAAACTTACGATATAAAATAATATTCATAATAAATGTACTAAGCCCAACAGACAAAAAACTTGAAAAAGTAGATGCCTACATAATACAAGAACACAATATATAGCAATTTTAATAAATCGAATAAAAACAAAACTTTTTATTAAAAAAAAATCTTATATACTAGTTAATACATTATAAAAAAATATTCTATAAATGTTAATAATCGATAAAAAATTTAACAAAATTGTCCGAAATATATTAAAATGGTCCATTATTTTCATTTTATAAATTTATTTAGTTACATAGAATTTTAGTAAAAATATATTTAATATCTTTGATAATTTTTGTCACAGCAATTTCAACGTTTGGCTTAGGAACACAACGTACAGACTGGTAAATGTTCTGCCATCGAATGCCTAATCATATTAAAATACTCACCTAAAGTTTAAAAATCAAGCAATATGTATTTATATTATTAGTAAGCACAAAGCACAAAGCACAATATTATTTTTCACTGTTACAATTTGGTGGGTGGGTACTTTTTTAATTTTATCTATATTGTAATACCCTTATAACAATAGTGTAAAACATTTTCAAAAATAAAGTAACATCTTAAAATAATACTGTGTCACACAATACTATATTAATAGGTAACTTTGAAAAGTAGTATGTATTTAATTTATGTACTTACACAATACAACCCGAGTATAATTTAAATATTACCAGCACACGAAATTGTATTGTACATATGCGACATAATTGCAAAACATGAGTTGTGTAGTATGCTAGTAGTAAAAAAAATATAATTAAATACTATATCCATAATTCCATACCACGTATACACAAGGCGGCTATCGACGACTACCGACGGTAGTTTATCATAGTCATGTAATAAGGCGGTTAATTGTTACAATAAGTTAACCGTTAAACTGTCAAAAAGTACTATGTTATAACAGCCCCCAGAAATGAAAATTCCTAAGTTTTTTTTGACATCCATAATACGAGGGTGGGTCAATAATTCCTTAGAAAAAAGCATTAAAACAGTTTTTATTTTTGTATTTTTTTTTTATTTCTCAACATAATCTCCTTGGAGCTCAATACACTTGGTTAGACGTTTCTCAATTTTTTTTAAACCGTCAGAAAAATAAGTTTTCGGAAGGTCCTCAAAATAAGCATTTGTCCGATCGATGACTTCTTCATTTGAAAAAAAACGTTGTCCACTTAGCCATTTTTTTAAGTTTGGGAAAAGGAAAAAGTCACTGGGGGCTAAATCTGGCGAATACGGTGGGTGGTCAACCAATTCGAACTTCAATTCTTCAATTTTAGCCATTGATCGTAAACATGTGTGAACACGGGCATTGTCCTGATGAAAGAGGATTTTTTTCTTGTTTAAATGAGGCCGTTTTTCTTCAGTTTCGTTTTTTAGCTGGTCCAATAAAAATGCATAATAATCCCCTGTTATTGTTTTTCCTTTTTCCAAATAGTCAACGAAAATAATTCCACGTGCATCCCAAAATACAGTAGCCATAACCTTACCAGCTGATTTTACGGTTTTCGCCTTCTTTGGACATGGTTCGCCTTTCGCAATCCACTGCTTTGACTGTTCTTTCGTCTCGGGAGTATAGTGGTGTATCCATGTTTCATCTACAGTCACAAAGCGACGAAAAAATTCATCCGGATTGCGTTGCATGAGCGACAACAGGGCTTTAGAGGCCACCACCCTATTGCGTTTATTGTCGACTGTGAGCAAACGCGGCACCCATCTTGCAGAAATTTTTTTCATGCCCAATTTGTCATGTAAAATAGAAATGACGCTAACTTTTGAGATCCCTGTAACCTCAATTATCTCACTCAACTTTAATCTTCGGTCACTTAACACCATATCGTGGATTTTATTGATCATTTCTGGTGTAGTCACCTGTACAGGACGTCCTGAGCGTGGTTCATCCTTTGTTGATGTACGACCACGTTTAAATTCATTTAACCAGTTATAAATAGTTGCAAGTGAAGGAGCAGATATGCCGTGAACTAAATCCAACTCATTTTTAATTTCCTTTGCTGTTAACCCTTTTATATTAAAATGTTTAATAACAGCTCTAAACTCAATTTTCTCCATTTTTGTAAACAAGCAAATTTTTTTTTTAAATGTACGAAAATAAAAAACAACAACCCGACCAATCTGATTGAAACTTCGCAGCATACTGAATCGGTAGTGCCGCTGCATGAAAACAAACCGCTTACAGTACTAGTCGCGCCACCTGTCAGCTTTTCTAAGGACTTATTGACCCACCCTCGTATTATGTATTGGTGAACTATAAGGTTGCCTAATTTGTCGACTAATACTAATGCACGTGTACATTTTTGTAGGAATGTACGACATCGTCCTTCGTGTGCACGACTGCTCTGCATCCTTTACCAGCATGACTGGAGCAAGCCCATCTGCATCCACCGATCATGGACGTCTTATGGAGATAGTACGTGTATCCTTTCAGCTCTAGAAGTGTACTACCCGTCCTTGACAAGACGTACTTGGCGGTAACTGCAAAATAAAAATGAGCATTATTTCTTTGATGATTTTAAAAGTGCGCGACTTGGTAGGTACGTAATAAGGACGTATCACATACTTAAAAGGCACCGAACAGATTATTAAATAGAATTCCGATGGCTACATTACATTTTGACGCAGGATTATTAATGTGTGAGTGTTCTACGAAAATTAACCACACATTATAAACGTGCAATAGTGTTTGTTATACACCAATATTGGATAAGCATAAAACGAGAGCAGTTGTCAGAACGAATCCGTACGCGTGTTCTTGACGCGTGTTTAAGTTAATCCCATATTCTTCCACACACGAAATCGGTTGCCTGTTTCTCCACACCCGTTAGGTATTTCAGTTCCCATTATTTCTGAGTTCCTTGTCAAAAGGATTTTTAAAAAATGCTTGTCAGCGTCATCTCTCAGTGGCGGGCTGGGGAAAATACCGAAAGCCTTATTAGAACCTAACTGCTTAAATCATAATGTGTATTCAATTAACAATTCATCGGCATTCGACATAATGGACAAATATAGTTCAAATATACCATTGTTTTTCCAGTATTGTTTCATGCTTACGTCTCGTTCAAGACCATGGACAAGACGGGATTAGAGAAGAAATAATTCCATGAAAATTAAACATGCTTGGAACATTAATAACTGTCATGAAATGTTTAATTATTTCAATTTCTAATTATTATCTATTACTTAAGTATGTTCAAGTTTTGTGAAAAAAAAGTTTTTTTTTATTTCAAGAATGTTTAATCATCTAATAACGTTAACAAAATGTTTTTTTTTTAATTCCTATAATGCAGATGTTCTAAACCTTTTTCTTCTCACGACTTGATGATGACTTTCACCACTACAGCACACATGAACTTGTTGGGCATCGTTACAAAAATAAACTTATGCCAATACATACAAAATTACTAAAACACGTAAATGTGTATAAAAGTATATTATCTGTCATTAATGGAAGAACTAAAACTTACTAGTTTATATGTAATTTATTAATATAATGGCGAATGGTTGACAACGCCATCAATGATCGTTATTTTGACAATTTTTTTCAACTTAGTCTTAAGTATTCAAAGTCATATAAGTATTTAATTGTACACTCTTCCAAAAAAATATAGAAGGAATTTACTAAAGAATTTATACATAACTATTACAGAACTGACCAACTATCTTGTGTGCGTTCGGTAAAATACTAAAATTTACCTCTGTAGTATATTTTAGTCTACAGTGCCAATATATAGCACACCAATAATACTCGCACTATTAGAGCATTTTACTGCATATAATCATATGCCGCGTTACACAGTTTTAGTGAATTTGGGAATGGTCAAATATTCCGCGACACACAGAAACTACCGGTAACACACCAGTGTATCGCGAGACAATGGTTGAGAATGTCTGCTATTACGGTATCCCTCACGTAACTTTGCAATTGTACACAGTGACAAGATTTGTGTGTATACGCACTCCGTATCAATGCATTAGTAAATGCCAGGCGCCTGATTGGCTGATTTTATCAAATAATTCAAAAAAATCTATTCCAAATTACAAGGTTACGTGGAGGGTAGTATACATGCTGTTGACCAAAAACAAAATTCACTTGTCAATATAACACATAGGTACCTCTATATGCAGATATTCTTATTGATAACAAATAAAATAGCAGTATGATTTCAGTACCTAATATTCACTTGTCACAATGATTCTTATGTAGTTTTGTATTTTGTTATTAGGTATTAATTTTTTCAGTCGAATTTCGCTTCTGACGTCACTTGATATTCAGAAAAGGGATAAATTCCTGTTGCCCTGAAGCCAATTTGAAGGTCGTGCCTCATTGCGTCTTCGGACAAATATAAAGCGTCTTTCATTAATTGAGCAAACAAGCTTTCTGACATAGATACGGTTTTCTCCAAATTTAATCCTTGGCGCCAAACATGTAAGACAGTTGACCAATGTCTTTTTATCGCATTGAAATAAGCAACATCCAGCGGTTGCAGCACAGGAACACAACTTGGTAAAATGCAAAGAAATTTAATATTGTTTTCAGAACATAACCTAAGTGTCTTAATGCTTATATGAGAACTAAAGTAATCTCCAATTATGATTTTAGTTCCTTGTTTATTTACTAATAAAGGGAGAATATGATGTTCAAACCAATCGTCAAAAACACCGTGGTCCACCCATCCACTTTTTGATACATTCATTTGCGTTCCAATTGGACCGTAGATAATCCATTCTTCTTTTATTGCAGTTCCTTTGTATACTAAATACGGTGGTAAATGTTCGCCTGCGGCGTTGCCACAAAGTATAGCCGTGAAACGAGATTGCTTCGACTGCGGGACGATTTCAGGATACCGACACGACTTCCGGAAAACGAAATCTTTTTTGACAGGATCATCGTTAAAACCGACTTCGATAAAATTATAAATATTCTCCGGAGAAGTCTGACCAAGACCTTCTAAATTAAAATGATCGAAATAGGAAGTAATCAAACTCGAGCTTAGTGGAGTTTTATGAATTCCTTTGTTAGACAGTAACGTATTGCGCAAATCAACATGGCGTTCTAGGAATAGTAGTCCCCAATCTCTTCCAGGCATATTATCTTTAAATATGTTCACAGTCCTTCCACTACTGTTGAGATAATTTTGAATAATGGATTTAAAATCTTGCATTGTTGCCGGTATACCAATATCACTCAATGACGCTGAGTGTTTGACAAATAGATTTTCTTCATCCTCAGAAAACACTGAAGGCCTGCCGATCTTTTTCAGGTGCATTCCTTCTCTCTTATTTTTGAGGGTTGTTAAAGGTATATTAAATTCCTTCGCCGCCTTACGTTGGGTAAGGATTCCTGTCGATACACATTTTAAGGCTGTTTCCAGTATTTCCGGGGTGTAGTTGGTCTTCGTCCCATACTTTCTTCTTCCCTTTCTTCGTCTTTCATCGCTTCCTGATATACCTACCAAAAATAGGATAAATAACATCAGTTTATAATGAATTAATAAGTTGGTATAATCCCATCAGGTATGCAATGAACCATTCATAGAATCTTTATAGAATGTAAAGTAAGTCTCACACCATAGCATTTAACTCGTAACATTCTTTGTTCTTATTGTTCAATGAATACCTACTTATCAAATTATTGTAATCACGAACAGAAAATCGAATACCTACTCAATGCAATTCTGAAGATAACTAATACAGAACAATTTAAAAAGGTTGTTGATTTCTTACGCTATTCAACCAATACATATTATATCCTACTATTCAACCAATACTAGGTATAGGTATATTATACAAAAATGGAAAATTTAAAAATGAATTAAACATACCAAATAAATCATAATCCAAATTATTACGCATAAATTTAATAATAAATGGGACATGTCATACATGGGTATTTGCGTTTCTATAGTCCCGTTTTTATATTACTACATTCAATTTCCGATTTTACGTTTTGATTTCCCGTATTTTACGTAAAAAATACATACCTACATATCGACTGCTTAATCTGCAAAGGCTAACACCATTTGGGAAAATTGTTCAGGAAGGAGAAAAACGTAATAATTTAACTATGGAGCGGAATTTAACAATTCCAAAAATACGCTAGGAATTATTTTTTTTTTTTTACAAATAAGCTACACTACGAATTAATACACTATTTTAACTTTCCTTTTACATATAAAGAAAATTTATATAAAGAGCGGAGTTGTTCCATTCACGATATTGGAAATTTGCATTTATTTATAGGTTTAGCAGTAAGCATAGAAAACATGCTCCATGTCTATAACAAAATGTCAAAATCTCATTTTTGGTCAAAAGTGCAGTCGGCTGGTTTACAGTTTAAGCAATCGATATAAAAAAAAGAAACTCATACAAAACTATTCAAAACATATTCTTTTGGTTTCCATAAAAAGTGTCAATTTTTCGACATATCTCTCTTTCCATTTAAAATACAAATATATTTGACGGACCCGAAAGAAAAAAATGAGGAAGAACACACAGTAACACCTCAAAAATCTATTAGTCACTATACTTATTTCTACCAAGTATAGGTATTTAAATTAAATATTATTAAAACTCAAAAAGTAAGTGTCTACAAAATTACCAAAGCATCCTTACCAGCATATGAAGACCATGTAGAAATGTAGGTATTCAACTAAACAAGTAAAAAAAAAATGTTTAACATTTATCAGTAATATTTTTTTGGAGTAACTGAGCATGAGTGAATGAACGATAAAGTAAATTAATAAAGCATTGGAGCCACTGGAAATCCAACACTCAAGGGGTTCTCAAGATTTGGAATCAAATGTTCCCGTTCAGATTCTAAAATAATTATGTGGTTCTCAGGGTTTATTTCTTTTTTCATTTCCGGCCCTGGTGTATAATAATAATATGTAGTGTACTTTTAGGTTTTTAGAGGAAATAATTAATCACATTTCAAATAATAATACATTTATTTGTGATAATACATATATTGAAGAATTAATGAATAACAATCAATTTGCTACATTAAAACAACATTCCTTAGAAATATTAAAAATGGCATTATGAGTAACTAGAACAAACTTATGAATGCTTCACGAGATCAAAGCAGTTAAGAAGCTTTCTATCGAAATTAATGCTTAAATAAAATATAATAAATCATGACATTTCTCAATCGTACAAATATGCATAATGCAACATAATAATGCAAAAAAGTACACGAAATTAGGTAACTGTATATTTAAATCCCTTATGTTAAACTATCATTAATGGGCAACATTTCAAATGAGAAATGGATTATATCAATGCCGATGTTAAATTATAAATCGTCAGTTTTAAAATACAATTAATCAATATAAATTCTAATTTATTTATGTTTTGTACTGTTTCAATTCAGTCATTTTTAAGACCCGGGTTTTGCCTTTCGGCATCTTCGGGAGCTATACTCACTCACCAATGATAAATGCACACCGACCGTAGTTCCGAAAGCCGAAAGGCGAACCCCGAATCGTAAAAAACTACACAAATGGAATGGCATAAAACTCAAATCAATTAGAATTCAAATTCCATCATGTACCGTCAATATATGGTATTAATTAATCAATATGTTGAAATACACAACCACAATTGAACACATATGTTGGTTTGAAAACAAAGTTGACAGCTTTTTCGGATTATAAGTCCATGTTTAGAACGATCCAATTATAACTAAGGTAGGTAAATATGTAAACAGCTATTGCTAAGTTAAGGTTTGGTCAACGATTTGTTTATTTGAAATATTATAAACGCCGGCATAAGCGTGAGCCAATAACGTTATTGCCATTTTATTTACTTAAACGTCAAGTATGTATGCGTCCCATCTAAACATATAATATATTATGTAAATAGGGATCCGTTAACGTTTAGCGGCGTCGCCGTGTGGCGCTTCTAACAAACGCCAGTGTATAATGGAAGTAGTATTGAAAAAGTTTTACATTGATAGCTCTATGTTAGAATTAACAAACACTTTGTTTCCAAACCAATTTATTGGAATTCTACCAGATAAATGACAGTTTAATTAATGTAGTTTTATGGATCGTTTGCAGGTGTATTTTATCTGTTAAAAATCCATAAAAACTAATAAATATTTTAGTATTCTTTCACAACACATATCCAGAACAAACACTTAATAATTTATCCTATTAAATTTCTTCGAAATAAAAATGCATGCGAAGAAGTTACATCACAGACAATATTATGTTACGATGCTAGTTCGGTATCTCCATAAATTCAGTACCTAAGCATCGGAAAAAATATAAATGTAATAACTAGAATTCATATAAGTATTTAAAACATGCATATATTTTCAATTTTGTATCACAACAGTAAGGTATACCATACATCAATAAAATTAGGACTCGTAGAACTGTCATTTATTTTACAAAAGTAATAATACAAAATAAATAATGCATGAGGGTGGCACATTGTAGATGTGGGGAGAAACTTCGCGGGATTTTTAAACACAAATACAAATAGATGATTAGACGAAACTGTATGCAACGAAATCGAAATGGTATATAATTCTGCACTATCATTCTATTATATTATTATTAGAACACGGATCGGCAAACTGTAGCTTACTACTTGATACGCGCACGCGGCTCTTTAGAAATATTCAATTTGAAAATATCAGTAACCTATTTCCAAATCTTGTCATACCAACGTTCATTATATCAGGATTCTTTTCTATTAATGTTTCTGAATTTCATTAATATCAGTCCCAGTTTTTGCTACAAATAATGTTAAACAATTAAATTGCTGTCTGTTTGATATTGAGACTTACATTCTTCAAATGCAGAAAGAGTAGTTATGGAGCTCAAAATGTTTACGTCTTGATAATGTATATAAAAATCTGGATCTGATTTTACAATTTTTTATAAAAGATTTACAAAACACATATAGAACGATTTTCAACACGTGGGTGTCTTCGTCTTTTACAATTTACATTGCTAATCATTGCCAGTCTCTAGAGGCTGTCACGTCACTTCACGACTGTAAATATGAATCTTGGAAAAATGTCGCTGTGCAACTTATATTATGTATTTGGCTTTTCCGTGTCTAAAGTTTTCCGACCCCTAAAGCCGCTAACAGAACCAATTAAAAATAATGCTAATTACACATAATATGAATGGATTAAAATATATAAACATTTAAAAAAAAATTATATGTTGAATTGAAATTGTCCTCTATTATTAATTAATACCGGAGGCTCAACTTTACGCAAGGAAATCGAGGAAATCGTCTCGCAAGATTCTTCTTTCTGCTCAGGCCACACCCAGAAATTTTTCCCGCTGGACGCCATGTAGTTGAGAACGATCGAATCGTTCTCCGCGTCGTACTCCGACACCTCTGCATAGTAATTGCGGCTGACTCTTGACTTACCAGCCACCATCAGGCTCACGTATACGAAGGATCCTACCTCAATTCCTTCCTTAAGATTATTGACTGCATTTGATTTTGGCAACGAAACGAGAGGTTCGTCTTCCGAGCTTCTATCCATTTCTTCTACATGCGCATTAATTTTGTCAAAAGGAGTTTGTTCGGTATCATTTTGTTTCTTTAGATTAGGAGACGCTGCTGGCGATTTATCAAGTAAATGACTGACTAGTGGCGAATCTTCTACTATGACTTCTGAAGATTTTTTTGGCTTTTTCTTTTGGTTCTTTCGTAATGGCTTCCGTGGTTTGACTTTAATTTTGCATTCGGGACTCAAATCACTGACAGGAAGACTATCTTCTTCGGGTTTCACTTCACTCCAATTGTTTTCTTCTCTGTTAAGATCTAAAAGCTGACGTTGGACATGACACGCAATCACTGCGACGATTTTCTTTCTTTTATTTCTATTTTGTTTTCTTTTTTTCTGTACTTTTTTAGGGATGAGTTTGGATTTTATAGAATTGCCGATCGAATTCGAGAGATCATTCAAATCTTTCGTTGGAGATGTGGTGTGGTCTTTACCTGGAATCAAGACAAAGAATATGCGCTTAGTATGTGTCCAAACGAATAAACAAGAACAAATATGTTGGGTTAGAGTAATAAAACATACCTACTATTTCACGGGAAGTAAATTACGATGCTGCTGGAATTGCTTTATCATATAAGTATATAATATATAAATATCAATGGCGTTCGGTGAGTTTGCTGGTGGGCATGCTGTTGGAAAAATCCATATTTACACTTTATTTATTACACAATATCATCAATGATATTCAATTACATTACATGGGAGACAAATAATTCAAATGAACTTTTGTCACACATGCAACATAACGCCAACAAAATGTATAATACATATGGCACGAAGTGCAATTAGAAAAATTACCATCTGATTCCACAGTTAAATACATATTATTACATTACCATACTATGTTATCGAGTATTTCTGAGAATGCTACGCACCCCAAAGCATCTACGGACCACACGCCATTGATGTATACATAATATTATAACCAATACATCTCATGGGTGTGATATCGAAATTAAGTAAGTACATAATGACAATTAAAAGTTATTTGCGCTTCAAGTTTAGGAAGGCTGGGCATTGAAATAAAAAATCACTAGCATTAGGTTATAAAACGCAATATATATTGTAATTTAAACACTTAGTACATATATCTGAGACAAAAATAAAGATTGATTACATAGTAATGAAATTCAACCCCATCACATTTTTTTCTATTTTTCATGCGACAATATATATTTTGTATAATTAACAAGCGGTACTTAATGATAAACTAAAATCTATATAATAATCAAAAACTGTACTTCACTACATGACATTTGTTCAACATTGCGTAAAGTATTTAATTTGGCACTTGAATGTAAAATTTTGACTTAATATTGTAGGTAAAAACGTATACATTACAAAATAATAGATAGACCCTGTTATTGTATCAACGACACGTTAATATTACTTATAAACTATTCTATTACATTAATAATACCAACGGCAAATATTGATTAAGACACATTTTTTTTAACATGAGGTAGGTGCTTAGATGCTAAAAATACATTGAAACTAAAAATATTCATTAATGCGGGAAATCAACCGTAGCGACCAATTGGTGCAAGTTTGTTACTGGCGATATCTTAAAAAAACCTTTTTGCTACCAGATGAGCTGTTCGAACTAGTTACCTAACACGACAACAGGTTTCCGTTATTCTTCTTGATCCAAAATAACGATATCACTCAGGGAAATTCCGTATACAAGGCGGTTATCTACAATAATTATTGATAACACACGGCAGTAAATGAATTAATCGATTAGTAAATATAACTCTTTGTTGTTCATTCTCCTTCAGGTCTTACATCATCTCCGCTTGCCAATTTGAGTTACTTACACTAAATCTGACAAAAATAAAAAATAATAATAAAAGTGAAAAGAATCTTAACGATTTTTATAATCATAAAAAAAGACAAAGACAATAATTTAAGGATACTATAAAATATAAGACACATTATAATAACTAAAATAGAAAACAAATACACGTATACGTCATTTACGCTAAAAAATTCTGGTGGGTTCTGAATTTTTACGTCCCAACGATTTAGCTTTCCATATACAGATAACAGAAAAACAACACCACACTCAGCAAAGAAATAATAGCTTCACCCAAATATTTGTATTGGTTATTTTTTTCATCTCAATAGATATTACATAATTAATAAATGGACCATTTTTTTTAATTAGTTAAACAATTTTAAGGCCACTGTCACAAAAATGGTTACCTACCATCGTTTCACACGCAACGAATAATATCAAACCATAATCGTTCGCCGACGGAGGCGGATTTCCAAGTTTAATAAGTAACAATTAGTATTAATATTCCCGACATATATTATATGGAAAATGGACGCGCGACAATATTCCCTGCGTGTGAAACGGGGTTAGTGACTATATATATATATATATATATATTAGAAATATTTACGATTCGATTGCTTTGGTGGATGGGTATGCGTAGTGTTTTTTTTTATTATGATACCATTTTTTGTGTTTACGCTAGCTCGGCACCCTTTGCTATAATCGGTGGAACAGAGCCACCTCTGCATCAGGCCGCCGGTAGTTTTCTTAACCATGTAGTATGTATATTCGTTGATATATATGAGTGGTTTTCCACTGCGAGAAGTTACGAACTCAGCTGAAATCAAAGTAGAAGTTTGTGTGATTATAAAAAAACTTAAACATCATGTTGCACCAATTGAAATGCGATCGGTTGTGTGATTAATTGAGGTAAATGGCATTACTAACATGATTGCGACCGACGTCCGGTGCTTGCCAAATTGTAATATTGACGTTCATGTACTTGTGAATAATGACAGGTTAATGTCTTTAATAGAGAATCTACGATTCTTACAACATGTATATATAGTCAGTATTGAATAAAAAATAGTAATAACAGTAATTAAATTAAATCCATATATGGCGGATAAGGTTATGACGTGATGTTCGTAAGTATTCCTACTTGCGAATACATCGAACTTTATAATTTCTATTCGAAATACTTAATATACGCAAGATTTTTTAAATCTAAAGCATTTTGTTAAAAATACATATTAATGTAAATCTTAGATAATTTGGTTACTACGTTTTTTTAATGTGGAATGGCCGAGATTTCTATTCTCGTGTCGAATGCAGCTAATGGAAAAAATTGAACCATGATATTTTGGCGAAATATATCGTCATATTTATTATCTTCGGAACATATTTATTATCTTGGAACATACATATTTATTATCTTAGGGAACAGGATCAAGTATTAACAATGCCATCACAATGTGTCTATTTTTAGTACCTATTTTGATTCGTTATACATGTCTCCCCATCAATTTACTTATTTTACACACAAACAACCCACAAATTGTTTATATTATGGTGTATGGTAAACATATGTTACAAGTATGATGCGATTCTTTGGATTGGGTACTGCTTGTTATTCCCCATAAATCTTAATTGAGTTAATTGACTAGAGGATTTAATTATTTTTGCCAATGTGCCACGTAAAGGGGAAGAGGACGATCGCCGATGGAATGGAATAGGCAGTGAAGGAATTCACAAGAAAACCTATAGTATCCTTCACGAGGCTTGAAGAGGATAGGGAATGTTGGGGAAAACTGATCCAGAATTTCACAACGACGAAGATGATGATTAAGTGTGAAATTATAACAAAAAATTAAGTCAGGTACTTACTTATACTTATTAAATGAAATTTTAAAATGTCCTACACGACATTTGCTGCACCATATGGGCAGAACCGAGCGGCAAGTAAATTATTAGTATTTAAAAATACCTAAATAATACACGTGAATATGCAAATAAATATATTTTTTATAATAGTGTAATACATATATATATATATTATAACCAATTGAAGCTTGACAGTCAAAATATGTAGCACTTTTTACATACATTTTTAAATATTGACAGTAAGTTATTTATGCACATTGACCAAGTATACGATTATATTGAAATTGTTTTCTAAATAAACAATGGATATAAAATAAACTGTTCTTAATACAGATCGAATATTTAACTTGTACTGGCCGAACAAATACGGGTTTTATAAGCAGTATGTATTATAGTATATACTTACTGACCAAGTAAACAGTAAATATTGATAAAATATTTTTTTTTTCTACCCGAAATTTATAACTTCATATACTCTCCACCTTCACAAAGGTGATATTTAGGCGGGTCGTGCGTATGATTGAACTGTCGATTCACAACTTTGTCACCCACTGTCACGGCGGTTGCTCGACATTTTTTCGAACTGTATGACGAACACCTCCATCTGAGTCCTCTGAATGAAGGTCGCAATTTACAGAATGTGAAGCCATCTACCATCAACGAGGTTCGGTTCCTCCCGATGTTTAAAAAAATCGCCTTACCAAAATAGCCTGCCAAAATAAATGTGTATAGATTATATATACTTAAAATACAGTGATACAAGTTAATAATCAGTTATTTCTATCGTGTGTAAAGGTGCATTTACACGTTGCGAATGAATCATTCAAAGTGAATTCATCACGTACCTCTTAGGCCCGTTTCAGACGGGACACCAGTGTCGCCCTCGATATAATATAGGAGGCCTTTGTATTATGTTTATGAACGCCTCAGAGCTAATGAGTCAACGCGTGTCTGGTACACTTTTCCGTCGGCCGCTACATTCTCAAGCCGCCGATACACTTGTTTTTATTACCGCAGCTAGTTTTATGTTCTAATTTATACCGTGAAATTCTGCGTTGACTCATTAGCTAGGGGGCGTTCATAAACATTATACAAAAGCCCCTTTATTCGAATACAAAGGCCTCCTATATTATATCGAGCGCGACACCTGTGTCCCGTCTGAAACGGGCCTTATTCTTTGATTACACATACGTTGAATCGAAAGTCAAATATAAACCAACTTCTATATCAAGTCTTCTACGTCACAGCGCCACATGCGCTAACACTATTACGTCACGAGGTTTTTTGGGCGCTGATACTATTAAGCCAAGTGCTCTTTGCATGTATGACTCGTCATAGCAGATATTCTATCTCTGGCACTATTTAGATTAAGAAGAATAACTTTCTTTTCTGTTTCTTCTTCTCACAATACTTCTACATTCGAAATAATGCCCTTTGTCCGCTTCCGCAAATGTTTAGGCATTTAATGGTAATAAAACTCCACTTGACATCGAACACAGTGAATTACGGGCGTAGGGGAAGAGTTTTAGTACAAAAAACGACCGTGGCGATAGTGAAGGCTTGATATAAAAGTAGCATTGTATTAATTTTGTTCCAAAATGGCGTCATTAAAGAAAAATAATTGTTTTAGGTCGCGTAAGTACAGCTTAAGAATAATAGGTGTCAAGAATTTAATATTTGTTTTACTTAACAATGACGTTAATCAAATTTAAATGCTCTCTAATTCAATAGTGTATATTTTTTATGTCTCGTAGGCGCGTCCCCACCACGCGAAAAACCTTATACAGACAAATTGTAGATTTATTATCTCGATTGAAATTTACTAACGTTCGCGGCTATGTGAAATAATTTTTTTAACATGTATATGTTATTCAAGATACCTCGTCGTTGGACAGATGTTATGTTTCATGATGCTGTGTATCGTGCAATTAACTTATTTGATGGCACCATAAAGGTTGATTTATTTTGTATTAACTATATAATGTTTGTGGACGTGTTAAATAGTATTAAAGTTTATAATTGTATATTATATTATCATGTTTCTTTAATATTTACAAATACACATGCTGTCTTTTCTACTTTCTTGTTATATTAGTTGTTATTTGTAATTATATTGATATTTTTATAATTTTGTATTTATTATGTATTATGGCGCATTGGCCAATCGCTGTAATGCTGTGATACCTACTCTTTTTCTTAAATTAATAAAATAAAAATATATTAAATTTCCCAATTGGGAAAAAAATGACGACACTGCAAAACTGCCTTAATATTATAATATGGAACCCTCGGATATATTTTATTTAGAAAAGAGAAAATAAGCAATTCATTTTGTATCATATTTAATTTTATTAAGTTACATTACAGAGCCGACACAAATCCAGAATTTGTACACAAATGTGTTACTGAAATGATTTTCACAATTAGGTTTAGACCAAATGTGTAGTAAATTTATGAAAAATAATTACTCAGGACTTCACTTCAAAACAGGATGATTGTGTTCACCGATAAATTTTATGATTTTGTCATCCATAACGTGGATGCGCACCCGGCAATGTATTTTCAGACTCTGCTCGCATTTCCAGAATATTTTTTTCCCGTTATCTTTGTCTTTCAGAAATATATGGCCTTGAAAGACTAACTTCTTCCTCTTTTTCTCGCTGAGTACATACTCGAGAGGAGAGTGACCTACAATATTATTATGGACACTGTATTATTACACTACTACGACTACCACAGTATCAAATATTTTTTCGAATGTCGCTACATAGCCATTTCCCCTAAATGTGAGACTATGCATAATATGTATAGTGCTAGTGCCCAGTAACACTGTAATAATATACCAAAAATCGACTCTCGTGTATGCTATGCTACGGCCGCCATCTTGGAAAATAGCAGACGATTTTAAGTTATTCGGCTATATCTCGTTATCGGCTTAGAATATCGAAAAATATTTCAAATAAAAGTTGAAGAAAATAAGAAATCACATTTTAATAACAATAATTTTATCTTATCTGCAACGGTTGTCGAGATGTAGGATAAGAATAAATTTAAAAATAAGATAAACACTTTTTTAATTTAATTCGCATTTCAAGCAATATTAAAAAAAAACAGCTGAATATTTTATATTTACCGCTATTTTCCAAGATGGCAGTAGTATTGCGAAATGGAAAATAGTTATATAATACATATTATGCAAAGCATCCTCTTTAGGTCTATTACTTACGGGTAAAACATTTATTGTAAAATTCTACATTTCACGAGACAATATTTTACAACAAATACAAGAACTAGATAGGTACAACGCATTTTAAATGTTTTTTTAACAAATATGTGTATTGTCATCCACAATGAATCGTTTATTTTTTTAAACTTATTATAGTAAAATATAGTCAGTCTAGTATATGTACTATATGCGTGGATGCTGCCGCTTTATTACTACGTATTATTGCGTTATAAAATTTACGTATGTTTATCTCTACAAATATAAATAAAACAATCCAATGGGATATACAATAAATTTATAATTCCCAAAATGTGGGGAAATATTTATTACATGACAACACTGTAGGTACATGTTATTATAGCTGGTCATTAAAGGGTGGTAGTATTGATTGTCTGTCCATCTCACAACACGTCGCAACAGTTTACCATATTGCATTCGAAGAATAAGCATCAACTAGCACTTCAATCGAAATTCATAGCTACGCGCCCCGGCCTGATAACCCCTTAATACAGCACTATGAAGTCGCAGTCACAATATGCTGGTTGTAAAATAGATAGAATTGTTTTTTCAGACGCATAAAATAAGTATTATATTATGTTCCCATAGTCCAATTTTATGCGGACGCGTTTTAACGCCATTCAAATTAATTACGTATCCACCTTTTGACGATACCTAGATTGAAGATTATGTAGCAATCATACCACTCCGCATTTAAACAAAGCAATAAAGCGATAATGATGTCAGCATTTCCTCAATCATAACTAGATCAGTAGGGTTTGTTATGATTTGTTAATTTCGACAATATCGCCTGTAATATATGTACTGCATTTGTATAAATCGGAATGATAATCCATGAATCCTCACTCTCATCGAGTTCGTCACGAGTCCTTCACTCGATACAGTCAACCGTCATTCCACTCGAATGAAGCCTCTCAGTTCATTAATATAATCAATCTCTTGATCACATCAATCTCACAGGATATCCATACCCGCGATTATAATCTCACTTTGACATCTTTATTTTTGCATTTATTGTATTCTTTTAACGGTCAATAAATTCTTTCTTCGAATCCTACAAGTAACAACGACTTAATGTCATCCACCTTCATCACTACACTCGAAATAAATGACAAACTCCAAGTAAAACGGAATATTGATAATTAGTAAATAAATTTTAATACTAGACTCAGACTCCTACATCAGACTTGGGTGGTTCACTTCAAAATGAAATGATTATGCTCACTAATAAATTTCGAAATTTGTCCATTCACAACGTGGACTCGAGCCCGGCACTGTAATTTCCTGTTCTGCTCGCATTTCCAAAGTATTTTGTTTCCTGTTTCTCTCTCTCTCAAAAATATATAACCTTCATAAACTAACATTTTCTTCTTCTTTCCGCTGAGTATATATTCGAGAGGAGATAATTTCATTCCTGGAAACAATACTTTTTTTAAATTATTATATCAGTAATTATTTTTCGTATAGGTATCCCCTTATTACAAAATAATTCTATCATATGAACACGTGAGTAACTCCCGAATTGTGGATCCACTGTACAAGCTTACAACGCTTGTCAGAACTGAATGCGGTGTTTTGATATGATGCATAAGTGTGACTTGAAAGAATCCCCACATTGCGAGTGTGGTGAGATTAAGACGACGGAGCACACCGTGGAGTCATGCATCATGTATGCCTTTCCCGGAGTTTCAGCCACAGAGCAGGCCAAGCCGGAAGCTATTGTGTGGATTACCGGTTTCAATGTGTCCTGTTATATGGCTAGTTCTGTGATTTTGTTTCCTAATGACTTTTTCGTTTCGAACAAAATGTTTTACTTGGAAATAGACAAGTCTTAGTAATACCATATCTAAGTACATACTAATATTGTTATGGCAGAACCATACTAAGTGGCGTAAAAAAGGATTAGGTAGGTACTTGGGTCACTAATTTTCATACAAAATCAGAAATAAGAAGCAAACTTAGAACTAGAAAAATGCCACTTACGTCAAATTGGAACTTGCTTCGGCGATTTTTATATGCGAACTGCAGAAGACTCCATCTGGAAGAAGATTCAACATCTTTGCCCCATATATTTATTTTCTTCTCATCTTAATCACATGTCACATGCCCACTTTCAAAAGGTTTCAAAACATTAGTCAAACTCAGCCACGAAGAATTGATTCGCAATAATTCCATGACGAAATCACCACTAACAAGTTCTGTTATTGGAAGAACGTGGTATGGGGCCCCCATGTATGGAGCACCTGACTGTGAATACGGTAAATAGGCGAAAATTCCCTTGGCACGGATGTAAGCACTTGAGGCAGTCTAACACGACGTGAGCTGCATTTCATATGCTGTGTGTATGGGACGATCGCTCACGCTGCGTTTGCTATCTCAAACATAATATTATGCAAGTGTCTGCACTCTGCAGCTTGTCAGTGCACCCGAACGCCGACATCTCTCCGCGCACATACCAACGGCACTTAAAACACCATCTCTGTAGTGCGAGTGGGATACCCTGGCTGCAACTGTGACCTATATGGCTAGGGACGTCAAAAAATATCGATAATTTTTTCTTCCGATATGACGACCCTACATATGGTAGTAATTGGTGTGAATCCTACACAACCAGTCGCCTGCTATTATATCAGCTTCAAGTCGTTTACGCTAGCTCTAAGCCAGCTCTCACATCTAAACTCGCCTCATCCGCATCGTGTGAAATACGTCGATGTGACGTCATCGTTATTCATAAAACACACGTTGCCAAATGGAGTCCCCAGATTGGTTGAATGCGACTTTTTAGTTTGAAAAAAACATCTAGTGTTATCAACAAATCGCATGCTTCTCGGGCAGCGAGTCGAAGACGCCAGAACGCTTATGAGCACCTACGAATTGGCCATTCTTATACCGGCTCACCGATCGCCGCATAAAAATATCTGTACATTTCGAGAGGTTACGTGCGACTGTCGCTACACACCGGATCGACGTTTCTAGCAGGTTTAATTTGTTGCTATGCGGCAGTCGAAACGAGTTTAGATGTGAGAGCCGGCTAAAGGTCAGTAAAAACAACTATGATTTAGTTCATCTATTTTTATTGAAACAGGTACGTGTACTAAAATTCAGTGCCCTGTTATAATAATAATTCAAAGTGTAAATTTATTCTATAATTAATTAAATAAATAATGTAAATATTCGTAAAAAGGGCGTTTGCAAAAGGAAAAGGAAGATACTATTACTTCAGTTCATAATGCAGGGAAAACTAGAAGACACCATTGGTGTGGTGTAATTAGATAAAAATTCTTTTAACTACGCTATATCGGTACGGTAATCAAGGTCAGTTATCTTATACGACTGGCCCAGTATATGGAGATGTACTGCGATTTGGTCGTACAAACTTAAATAGAAGAAGGCAACAAAAGAAGAAGATAATTCGAATTGTTCCTTTCTATTATATGCATTATGAAAATTTTGTACATAAAACTGATTTTTCAATGACCACACTTATCTTCGTTTTCCTTTCGCAGACAGATTTAATATCGTGTATTCGCTACTGTATTTTCTGTACGTAAGCGTATTCTATCATAAGATACAAGTTGCTAGATTTTATATTAAAAAATAATATAATTGTTTTAAAATATATTATTAAAATAATTATTTTAATTTCATGTACTCCCCGTCGTCGGAGCGGACGTATTGAGGTGGTGGGTGCGTGTGATTGTATTCGCGTTTGATGACTCGGTCCCCGGAAGTTGTAGCAGTCGCCTTGCATGTCTGCGACCGGTACGAGGAACACCTCCATCTCAGACCTCTACTGGAAAGTTTTATCTTGAAGAATGTGTATTCGTCCACCATCAAAATCTGGCGATTCCCTGACGTTTTTATATAAATCGCTTTACGGTAGTGATCTGTTGCGAAATAGAAAAATGAATTCTAAATTAATAATAAATAATATTTTATATTTACGGGTGAGACGCAGAGGCAGAGGGGGAAATATGTGATTGACTATGAAAGACTAACAACTTAATGACAGGAATTATATATTTTAAATTACAAATGGACCATTTTTAATTAGTTTAATTTAATTCTAAAAAATAATGCTACTGTCAAAAATGACTTTCCCCTGTGTCACACATGGCAAAAGTTACCGCGCGAACAATGTTCGCCGACGTGTGCATGTGAAATGGTCGCACGATAATATTCGCTGCTTGTGAAACGGGGATTAACGATTCGATTTCTTTGGTGGGTTATACGCTGACTCGACTGGAATGTATAACGCTGTGTTTCGCGAGTAGTGATCACTTTGGTCACTCAACAAGTCCAAACCATGCCGTGGTAATCTGTCACAGGATGATCCACCGATCGCGCAACGGGGTAAATTAGTTGCGCAACTTCCTTGCATATGCGCAATTTCGACACATCATTTACGGATTTTTGTAATGCGCCTGCACACTATAGAAAACGAAATGTCATTGGGTAATCTCATTGTTGCAATTATGTACCTAACTATTTAGTTCAAATAATAAAATGACAATGTATTTTCACACGAGAGATAATTTACTACAATGATAATAATATCTTCACATATTTCTCACCCTAGGATGTCAATCAGGAGGGATATTTGTATAATTAAAATGATACTTACTGCTATTGTATGAAAATCCAGACAGAAAAATCAATAAATGGCAAACAGGGAGAGTGGAAACGTATCCGGGAGGCGACCAAAACCTGCTTTGCTTTGTAATTCCGATTGTGGATGAATGGATCCTTCGTATTCACTAAATATGAAAATACTACACAAGACTTGCTTCGTTTTCACCAAATATGACAGGTACCAAACATAAACCTTCCAGTGTATATAATTTAATAAATATTATTGTTAATGATGTGATATGGAGGACAGATAAAAAGAATGTAATGCGAGAAAGGTGATATAATTTTCAAGTTAGAATTAGAAGGGATGGATTTTTTATGGGAAAATCGTGGAAAAGTATTGCTTTCTTATTTGTGAATAATATACCGTCATTAGTCCGTCACACATTCTAATTAATTATTATAGTTTTATGTACGCCCCGTCGCCGGAGCGGACGTATTGAGGAGGAGGGTGCGTGTGCATGTATTCACGATTGATGACTCGGTCCCCGGAAGTTGTAGCAGTCGCCTTGCAAGTCTGTGACCGGTACGAGGAGCACCTCCATCTCAGGCCTCTACTGGAAAGACTTATCTTGAAGAATGTGTAATCGTCCACCATCAAAATCTGGCGATTCCCAGCTGTTTTTACATAAATCGCTTTCTGATAGTAGTCTGTTGCGAATAGAAAAATGAATTCTAAATTAATGATAAATAACAATTTTTATTTACGGGTAAGACCCACAGGCAGACCAATAAATATGTGGATTGACTGCTTTAAGACGATTAAAGTAGTATAAAAGAAAACGGAAAACTGTACAAGAAGAATACAGTGGATGAGAATCCAGCTCTAGGATATAGCGTCCGGAGAGAAAAAGAATAATAATTAATTGTAATTGATAAAAACTTAAATGAATTATTAATATTATCGACATAGCATTTTACTAGGAAAAATTCGATCTTTCAACTTTATAAATTATTAATATTAAATTCTACAAAAAAAAATGTCAATAGTTATAACGGTTCAAGATTACAAAAATAATCAATTTGTCTTTAAGTATTCTACAAACAGAAAAAAAATTCTTCTTTCATATCACTCTAAATGCGGAATCCCACGACTGGTGTACCTTCACACGTATCCTTTACCACTGGTTTTCGTGAGCATAAATATTTCTCAAATGCAATTTACTTGTAAGAATGCACAATTATTGATAGACTGAATTCAATTTACACTGACACCATGGGGTGTCAAAAGGACATAGGACATAAGTCATAGGACAAAAGGTATTCGCAGTTTATAATATGACGTATTATTTTTTTTTAAATAAGCATTATAACAAAAAAAATATAAAAAACTTCTGCGAGTTGCCCATGGTGCCATTTTAGAATGGTTCCAGTATACATTATTTTGTTAATTACGCCGATCGTAGGACACCGCCTAAACAACCGTTTCGAATATAATACCAAAATATATTATATACGCTTCTAGTTTTTTTTTACAGAATTTATTTTTACCAGGCATGGGTTACAATTTCGTAATGATAGAAAGTTATCTATAATATTAAATGACAATATAACCTGTGAATTCGGTTTGGATGACAACTATTTTTTATATTAAATTTATCCATTCATGTAATATAAATGTCGATAATACCTACTATATTTCACTAAAGTTGCCTACACAGGTGTGCAGAAAAAATACTGAAAGCATGAGTAAAACGAAATACTTATACTTACATAGTGGTAGTAATTTGTATTCATTTAATATTGTACAAATAATGATATGACTTAAGTAGTTACTTAAATCACCATATTTACATATTACATATTAAGTTCTTCAATTGTAACCAATAGAACAATCATAGCGCTGCTATTTATCAAAGTTTGGTTAGGTAAATATTAAGAAATTTTCGAAATAAAAAAACCATATTGAAAATAACATTTATTTATTATTTACATTTACATCATAATAAATAGGAAAGTATTTAAAAATAATCCAAACGCATATTATTAAAAAATATATATATAATTCATTCCAAAAAACACGATAAAAAGTAAATTAAAAAATTAAAACCTAAGTAAACTAGAGATGTAGTGTTACATTGTCAAATAAGATTAAATATATTAATTTTTTATATTAAATGTTTATTTCTCAATTACAATTATTGTATCTCAATAAAAATACATTAACATGCAAACCTAATTATATTTGGTATAGTGACCCCAAAAAACAACTACAAAAATATCTTAAATAAAAAATATTTAAAAAAGAATCCCAACATCCATTGTACTTATTCTTATAGTAACTTACTAAGTGTAAATTTGGATTGGTTTTAGTGTATTTCAAAAAAAAAAGTTAGGTGTGTAAATAATTACATATTATTATCGTAAAAAGATGTGCACAAATATCATGGTGTGTTAATAGAAAAGGGTGTAGGTAGTAGGTACACTAACATAAATTAACGGAACATATAAATAAAAATCGTGATTAATAATTAATTATCAGTGATTATTTCGAAAAAATAGAATCAATGCCAAAATATCGAAGTATCGGTCAAAAAAGTAGATACTGCAGCCCTATGTTCTAACTAGTGATATGAAGTCACCCGACGACATGACGTAATTGTGACGTCAGCCAATACACGCTCGAGGCAAGCCGTCTAACGCACACGGCTCACCATAGATATTATTATGCTGAAACACGTATTTGTGTATGGGGACAATGGATAACGCCACTATTTTAGTAGCGTTATTTTCTCGAATGCTATTATCACTCCGGTAGTACGTCACAATGATGTCATATGACGTCATGTCGACCGGGGACTACAACTCGCAAGTTCTAACATAAGGCCCCTGATCATACTTCCTCGATACATCGTCGCCGCCCACAATTATCCAGAACCAACGCGTCCCACTAAACACAACATACAACGGCATATTAGACGTGTATGAGATACCTACTATTTTTGAGTTAAATGTTATTTTGGAATATTTATAGCGGACGATCTTCAACCTTTTTTGTTGGCGGAACCCTTAGAAGAGCATTTTGAAAAATATTGGGGAACCCCTACCTGGATAATACATATTTAAACCGAGAACGGTAAATTACAAAAAATACGTGTAAATCAGTTTATTTCCTACACTTGGGATACACGAGTTTAATGAAAATTAATCAATACTTTGCTGTACGTAACTATAATTTTGGTGTACATTGTACAATATTAAACGATTTTAAAGAAACAAAATGAACAGTGTACAGTAGGTTTGACGTTCATTACTTAGCACTGATTTCTTTTTCAGCGTATTTCTTTTTAAGCCTACATCCATTGTTGCTACAAAATTTTCTCTCCTAATGCGCTGGCTAGACGGCAGTGACTTTCTAGTGCGGTTTGTACAAAAAATACGTTTACAGCGCTTTTCGGTTTGCGCGAGCTACAGTTTTCCCGTCCATGCACACGGGCTTCTCGATACAAGCCGGTTTGTGCAGGTAAATTGTGGTAAAGCATGAGCGTCTAGCCGGCACTTAAGAGAAATAAAAACTTTTGGTATGTTAATACGTCTTTGACACGATATCTCTAAAACTAAAAACACGAATTCTCGCGGAGCCTCGGTTGGGAATCACTGCTATGGCGAATAACACTCATACATAATCCTGGAGTTTAAAATCTTTAGCCAAACCAGCCTTATAATGATTATAGTTGTGATTATATTAATTTTCATAATTATTTTATAAATATAAATAGTTATTAAGTCATATTAAAATATAGACAAAAATAAATTAAACATATTTTTTGTTCTTCAATACATTACAATAGTATGCTCTTCATGTGATGATAGACTTTGTATCATTTCTTATATCTCCTCTGCATCTTATGAGGCGGATCATGGCAATGGTCGAATGCCAGCCTCTTGATGACCTCGCCGTCCGTGATGACTATGGCCTTACACTTCCGCCTCGAGTGAGAAGTGCACCTCCACCTGACCATGTTCTGACGCTTCATCAAGTGGTGGAAGGTGTAGGTGTACCCCTCAATCATCAGGTTCTTGCGGCCGTTGCTGATGATGACGTATCGGCCGTGCGTGCGGTCCACTGGAATGATACAAAGAACTGTGTCACCTTCCGTTCCACAAATCGAAAAAAACTTACACATCATAAACGATAAAATTAAATGACTAGAACTATTTATAACACTCAAAAACACACATCATAGAAAAATCGTAGAAAAATGTTGAATCAAGCTGGATTTGAACTCACATCATTCATTATCCGGATGGGGTCTTGCCAAACTCTACTTATCAAAAAGCATGGGAGAGGCAATTTTCTCGAATATCCATATCGAATCGAACATACAGATTACAACTCCTAACCCTTATTGTCAGACTACAGTACAACGTACTTTAATTTGGCGCAAACACTACCACGCGTTCATAGCATATCCAAAGTTACACTAGAAACTTACCTGCTTAAAATAAATATTTTGAATACAAATAAATTTTTCATTAAATCCAGCGAATACAAACCAATTCAACACTGATTTATGTATTTCTAATCAACCCCTTTTACCACGTTTTCATAAAAAAAGGCAATTAAATTTGTCCAGAAATTAAAAAATATCAACTGAACCAATAGAAATAGTATTTCATTTTGCTTCATTAAACGTAAGTAGGATTTGGCATTACATCGTATTGGAGAACTTGGCAGCATTCGCGGCAGTGGCTACTGCGATGTAGGAGTTCCGATAAGTAGAGTTGGAGATTTTAATGGATTTAACTTTTGTACAAATCCATTTGAGTCATTTTGTGCGACCCGGGTTTCGCCTTTCGGCATCTTCAAGCACTATGTGCACTCACCAAAATGTACATACATACGGACAACGAATACAATATTAATTTCAACTTGTCTAATAAATTAATACAATAAAGTTATTAAGTCAACAAATTATGAATAGTTGAAGTGTTTGTAAAAAACCCCTATCACTAATAATACAATCAGTAGGCGTATACATCGTCAAACCCTAATAATAGATCATTAAATAATAATCAATAAATACTACATTCAAGGTCTAAAATCGTCAATTCTAAGAATTAAATGAAGCTAATGAGATATACCTATCAGTCTTTAAAAAGTTATATTGGATAAATATTCTTACATGCTACATTTTTTTTATTATTTATAACAAATTCACAAATAAGCAAACAATTTAAAAATGAGACAATTTTTATTTTTACATAATATTATAATTTAGAAACACAAATAAAAAAACATACGAAGAAAGATATAAAAACTATAGTAATTATTTAGAATCAAATTTCAATATTGTGTGCTACCCTTCTTAAATATTCTAAATTAGAAATACTACCAGGCATTACCTCTTGCAGTCTTTAGTTTAATTGGATATATTTACACTTTGACGAAATTGGTCTTCTGAAACCTAGCCTTCTTCTTTCTATTTTAATTTCAACGTGATCCTGTTCTTGTTAAATTGTTCCAACAACTTATATACTGAAGGATGGACGCTTTTAATTGTTTGTTGGAACGAACGGTGCCACCCACGCCTCCACGGAATTATTAGTACGAGGAAGTTCGTTGATTACTCTCTCTCACATCTATAGCAAATCTCGCTGCTGCGCTGCACGGCGGCCTATTCTCTGTCGGCCACTGTAGATGTCTTCCCAATACTTATTTATGGCATCATCAAAGGTGGGCTGTGATCCACTAAATCTTCAAATACAGCAGGAACGTCACCCACATGTACAAAACAAAGTGAAAGCATCATTTTGGCACACGTTCGAAGATTTTCATTATCACAATATGCTGTTGTTAGATTCAACTTTTGAATTTTCGGCCAAAGGTTCTGCCCGAGATGAAATAGACATCCAAACAACCTTGTTCCCTGGAAGACAATTAAACAACCATTTTGGCTTGCTTTTTCGAAGTCCAACAAAACACTAGTGGGATTTAGCGTTGGCTTCAACTCCTTCAGTTTACGTAGTATTTTTATATAGCTGTCCTTACATTCATCAGGAACCAGGACATACATGAGTGGCACTGCATATGCATTGATCAGCGCATGTATCGTAAACAGTTATATGTATCGCAAAAAAGTAGTCGGCGCCACTTTAAATGTTCCGTCTATAAACCAATGTTCATACCAGTGGCGAAGGGTGGAGGCAGGTTGGTAAGATCAGCCATACACAGTACATATTAAACTTTGTCAATCGTACGTATTTTTTTTTCATTGCAATAAGACTACAATTTACAGATGGTGTTGGTTAGTTTTTAAAAATCAATTAAGCCCTGCGAAAACCAACTACTCGTCTATCTATAAAATATCTAAAACTATGCAATTTATATTCATACATAACTTTGGATATTTTCTAGATAAAATAACATTTTATCCATTATAGTTTGGTTTAGGCTGGGCTAAATGAATTTAAAAAATGAACCAACAATATGTGTAATATGTAATCTTAATATAATGAAAACAAATAATATGCATGAAAAGGTGTGTACAATTTTGTCGTACCGCCCAAAATATACCAAAACTATTATGGTTTGGTTTAGGCAGGGTTTAATGATTTTTAAAAACTAACTAACACCATTTGTAAATTGTAGTTATAGTTAATAAAAACAAATACGTATGACTAACAACGTTTAATGTGCCCAAAGAAGTCCCAAGGGATTCAGGACATTGGGATTCTTTTTAAATTATCAGCACCGGAATCCCAGAGCAAGACGTCTTCATGTCTTTATGTTTGCCTGAGAGAATTTGGAATTTGAATCTCAGCTAGCGAATTCACTGGAGCATATTATGAAACATCACATTTCTTTCGTTGTCGATGAATCATACGTTGTATATTCGGGAAGATTGCATGCTATCTCCAAAGAAACTCCTGCTGTAGCTTACTGGATGATATGGCGAGGTGTTTCGTCAGTTGTTATTGCTCTTTTCGAATTTCCTATATTATGATCTTGAATGCTTTGTTTTTTCTAGGATCTGGCGCGTGATTATGTACTGAGACAACAGCAACAACATCATCTCGGCTAATCTTCACACGACCTGAACAATTTTTTCTTGGACATCTCCAAGATGCTCCTCCATCAACTAGATCCCTAGCTCTGCGATAACGATATCCTCCATGCATAGTGTGAGTCTTATGCTTCTGTGATTCGATTTGTTCCATAACTAGACAGAAAAAATATTTAAAAAATATATTAATTATTAGAATTAGCTGTATTCGTTGACAGTGTGTACCTACCTACCTTTTGGTGAGTGCACACAGTGCCTGAAGATGCCGGAAGGCGAAACCCAGGTCGCAAAAATATCTCAAATGGAATAGTACGAAACTTAAATCCATCAACATTTAAATTCAAATTCCATCAAGTATTTATTACCTAATATAACAAAAAAAATATTTTATTATTTCATTGAATTTTACATACTTTTATAAACCGGAGCACAAATTATTCTAAACTGTCGTAGGTAGAGTTGGGGAACAAATAAAATAAATTTCATTCCATATTTGTATCTAAGTGGACTTTATGTTTCATCAGCATTTCTCGCGGGATTTCGTAGATATTCCAGGTATTCCATTAGGGAACTCAGGTATAAGCTATGTACCTGCATCCGATTAAACACTTACTATCGGCGTGTTAAAAGCTGATGATTTTAAGTTATTACTCTACTAACAGCTACAACGGATTAAATCTAAAATTACACTGATTACCTATCGTAAGTATGGAAATTTCTATCGATACGCAATTCGAAAAACCAAAAATGCACTTGTTTTATTTTTTTTGCAGGCGGTTTTTTCCAGGCGGATTTGTCCGCGCGGTATTGACGAGCACTGGTACGGGCGAATTTGGATTGGTGGCAATATCTAGGGCCTAGGTGGTAATGTCTGGGCGGCAATGTCCGGGCGGTTTTGTTAGGGTGCCATGTTTTATATCCATACCATCAAATCATAAAGTCTCGCATATAAATCATCATATAGATAGGATATAGCAATGGGCTATTAGGAAAATGCATATTAGTCTTACTTCGTTTAAAAGTTAACTAATAATAGTATTGTTAGTATTAAGTTACACCACATTTCGAGGAATAAAATTGAAACGCATTAAGGGCTAGCTCAGATACAACTACACAGCATTTTGCACGTGTTCGACGTAACAACGGTATGTGTGCGAACGTCCCATGCCAGCAGTATGGTTTATTATAATATGCAGTGTGCAACAATCACCGGTAGCTGCTGTTAGTTATTGTGTACGCGCATGGCATAGTTGAAAATATTTCTTTCGAGATAATTATTGGGTTTGAAAAATTATATTAAACATCATGAAAACATGACATGGCGATAGTATCTTACTGGCAAATTGATTGATGTTTCGTAAATTTAATACATATTAATAATAGTTTTTTTTTGTCAGAGTTTTACTGCACGTATTTATAACAATGATATAACAAAATGTATAGCACGATTAGGATAATAATAAAAAAGATGTTTCGGTATGTAGTTAATATTTTTATTCATGTTTCAATATTTTATACAAAATAGGAATAATTAATAAAAACTTACTCTATTTGTACGTCACCAACGGTAATTATCTTTTAAATAATGAATCGTTTTCAAAAAAAAAATACTAAAATAACAGATACCACAGATAGAAAGAAAGTCGCAAGATTAGTGTTCCAATGCAGGAGCTGTGTGAACATGACATACAGGAAACATTCGAAGTTACCGCATGACCCTAACTTCACGCAGATAATAAGGAGAAGCCAGACTAACCCCCACATCCGCGCTTTTCCCCGTGTCCAAAGCATCATCGCAATGAACACCAAACCTCCATTGCGAACTCTTGCTATTTATGGTACCTAACGTCTATTGGTCGTCATATTGTGATCATTTCGTAAAGAATGTGTGCTGTGATAAATAATATTGTAATACATTTCTAAGATTGTGAAGTATTTTATATATCTACTGCCCATAATATGTTAATACACATTACCATGGTTAGTATTTTCATGAACATACTACGTACGCTAAGTTAAAAATACAACGTTACAATACGTTAATAAAATCTTTGAAAGTATAGGTACTTAGTTCAGAAATAATTTTATAAAATAAGAAATTATCACGAAGGTAAATGCGTTTCGTTCTGTTTCTGTAACAGTATCTTTCCAAATTCTACAATGGAATTGATATTAATACCTAATTCTTATTAAACAACCAAATATAATATAAATGGGTAAGAGCTTGCCCAGATGACGCGCGTCTTTCCGCGATACGGCGCGAATGCATGTGGACAACTCAATGAGGTCACCTGTATCTCGACCGCGCGCGAGAGGTGACACGCTGCGAGTACATGAGGACGGCTCAATGAGGTCACGTGTACTTGGAATGCGCACGAGTTTTTACGCATGAGTCAAATCGCGCCATATGGACAATGCCTCTGAGGAAGTAATTTCGTGGTATTACAAAATATCTACTCTATAAAATAACTGTTAACATGCTTAATAATAATAGGACAGATGCTATATGCGGCTTTGGTATACCGCCGTGAGAGCAACTGAAGGATTAAAAAATGTAATAAACATGGTTAATCTATAGGTAGAGGTGAATTTCATATTTAAGACGGTCAATAACACCAACATAATATTTTCATCCGATAGAATTTGCTTTATATGGCTACCCATTTGCCGATATAAATAGTCAGTATTATCAGTTATTTTAATTAAATTTTATTGTATATAATCTTTTAGTGTAAACTATTATTTTTGAGCACAAAAAGCTACACAAAACCGTCTTATAAATTTGTACTGAGTCTACCTGTGTATTAGTGTTATATTTTAATATATGGCAAGATAATTTCGTGATAGTCACATTAATAATACGAAGAAAATAAGTAGGAATGTTATTTTTTTTAATTAAACAAGCGTTAACTTTCATATTATTAATTTGCACCGAATCATATTGTATGTATATTATAATAAAATTATTAATCTATGTTTGAACTTTATCACATGCAATCATTATATGGTAAGGACTAGTCCAATAAGAACACTCCACCCACTTCTTCCATCCTTTATCTTTCGTATCATGAGAATCTAATTCGCCAACATCTACTATTTGTTTAGGTGCTGCAGGCCTATTCTAACTGGTTAACAGGTTTCCATTATTTTTCGTGATTCAAAATAACACAGATATCACTCGGGACAATCCGCAATAATTAGTGACACACAGTATTGCGTCTTCTTTGATTCCAAATGCATCGAATTGGAGATTTTAATCGATGTATGTTGAATCAAGTATTATGTATTTAAAAATATGTTGCCAAACTACTGAACGACTTTGACAGCATGCAGTTAATTTTCAAAATCGCTGTATCTCAATTCGCAATATTATGTAATAATTACTATCGTACTCTATATCGCTCTAAAACAGTTAACACGGCCATGATCGGTCATGTCAAAAAAAAATATCACGCCAGACAGTTCATATCCCGGGATAACTAACTGTCGGAATACGATACAGCATAATATGTATCACTTTGTGTTCTACATCATGCACGGAAATTGCTGATTTTTAACATTTATGTTTCTTTTCAGCTGCCTTTGCAATAGCTATTTAATGTAATGGTTTCTCTTCTTGGTCGTGCACTCATGGCTGAGGATCGTGACCACATTTAAATTTCGCCATCCTTTGAGCGACGAAGACTTTCCATCATTCTCGATCTTCCGCTTCTCTCAGGGCAGAGTGGATGGTGTCCCCCCCAGTCAGCTTTTTCACTTGGTCGCTCCATCGCGCAGACGCTCTTCCTCTGCTTTGCCTTCCCTGGAGGCTACCCATAACTACCAGTCTCTCTAGGTTGCCCGGTCCGCGCCTGACAATATGTCCAAAAAACTGCAGAATTCTTCTCAGACATATCGTCGAGAGCCGTTCCTTTATCTTCTGTCTCTGGATGATTGACTGGTTCGTCCTGTGCTCCGTCCAAGAAATGCTAAGCATTCGGCGCCAACACCACATCTCAAAGGCATCAATTGCCTTCCGTTCTCTTGCCTTCAGGGTCCACGACTCGACTCTTGGTTTAATGGAGTAAAAATGAGTTTTTGTTGGTTTTCTTTCGGTCGACTTCCCATGCAGGTACCAACTCCTTCACGAAATTATTTGACTGATTTTAAGCCACTTGTTACGGATGCTACCTACATACGCACTAATGCGGCGGCCAAAGTCGTTGCGACCACCGACGTTCATCATTATAAAAACTGTTATTCAAAGTGCCATCAGATATTGCGGCTAGCCGCGTTACACCTGGGTATTGAATAGCACGATTTAATACTATCATCGATGGCCGCAACGACTATGATCATGTTCGTAGGCGCATCAGTGCTTATGCAGCGCAAGACTTGTGCCGTAACTTTATTTATTAGAGACCCGCCACAAATTTAATGTAACAAAACTGTATGTCTCCATACGCCTTTCTCTGTCGATTACTTTTACAAATTTAAAAGTATTATCTCTTATCTGTATACTTCAGGACCTAACTCATACTCCTACTGTAACTATTAATAAGTAACTGAACAGATTACGTTACTTGTCGCCCGATATTTTCAAAAGGTCTTTCCTTTTATTTATTAATTTGTTTTCTCTTTTTATGTAATCTTTCAGGGTACTCCATGGTACACTTGTCAATTTTGACGCAGCATAAATTGTCAATTGATCTTTCTGGACTAGTCTTATGGCACGTTCTAAATCCGAATCTGAGTAACGTTTTCTTTTTTTCATATCTATTACCGAGGCAGCAATATCTAAAATAAAGAAACTTTGCTAGAGTAGGTAGGTAATACCGTGAAAAAAATGAAAACGGTTAACATTTGGATATATATCTATATCATGGTCGCTAAGACAAAGGGGCGTTATCGAATTTTGTAAACGTGAGTAAGTTAATAATGCGGTTCAGAATATCATTTGAACGCCCCAAAAATATATCTGAGTTAATCCGTGACGAAATCAGAACATTTTTTTAGGTTAGTATATAGGTTTAGATTATTATATATTTACATATGTATATATTAGTCATAGATTTTATGTTAGTAATAGACTAATCTTTCTTTTATGTCGAAAATTGTCACAAACGTCCTTTTGGCCTTAAAACCTCTATATATTTTCTACACATACATTCATTATTCATCGACCATGTCCGCCCCTTAGTTGGAGCATAAAGACAACACCGGGTTGAAAAGTTCTCTTCTGATGTCCGCAGCACGTGGCGGAGCCAGGTCCAACGTCGCTTCTTCAATCTCAGCGTGATGAAAGGCTGCTTGATTCGCTCGCTTATCTCCTCGTTACTCCAAAAGTCATACCGGTACAAAAAAAACATCGGTAAAATTGCAAACCATTTAAAATCGTTAACAATAATATATCGTCAAATATTTTGATTATTGAAAAATAGATAACCTAAAATGTGTTACCGAAGTGAACAAACTTTAATTTTAAATATGCCTTCATATTTCGAGCTAATAAATTCAAATTTAAGGTTGGTGCATAAATTGTGTAAGTACAGACAATAGCAACTTACCAATTTATTTTAGCATGCCTCTCGCGCGATTTGTGAAGAGTGGTTCGTTATACTGTTTTGGCTCACCGTTCATCGCCTCGCGTCCATTTAAAAAAAACTAATAAGTATCGTTACACCGTTTTGAAAGGGTATCACGATAATACATCCCCATACCTTTTTTTAAATATTGAAACATACAGTACATAATATATTGTCGACTATTCTGCTAGCGATGGTAATCAGCTTTTCGGAACACACATTGTCACGGATGATTTAGTAATGAAACACAGACAGTGTGAAAAATTGTTCTTTATTAATTGAGATAATCTTGTTGTAAGATAAATAATAGATAAATAATTGCATAATTCTTCTCTTCATAATAAATAACAAAAACCGGCTTTCGTATACATTATTAGCGACATATTATATAAGAAATAAATTACTTTGCGTTCACATGTATAAATCAATCAATATTCTTAAATAATTTATTTTGCTAATATCTACATTTTGACCTAAAGAAAACAATATCATTCAGTAATCGAGAAAACTATTAAAAGTAGGTACTCGATTAAACTTCCAGTCAAAATGAATTTGTGGTGTTCCGGAGCATATATTGATTGACAATGACCTTATCGCCCGTTATGAAAAATACTATAGTAGTTAGAACCATGTATTTTACTTATCGTCACCAGTGCTGTTAAAACCATCGATGTGACAATTTTGTAAAAAATATTTTTATTATTATTTTCATTTATTACACCGCACAGCATAGTAAAACCCTTATTTCATTCTTCTAAGGACCACCAAAATTGTAATATATTATATAATTAATAAGTTGCATAATCGTCCGATTTAACACGTAACATCAGAATAGTATATCGGGACTATTTATTACAAACACCGATTAAAAAAAATGATAGTTCACCTACATTCATCTTTATACTTAGGATATAGTAGTTTTTGTCTGTCTCCTAAAATTTAAATTTATTCACATCGAAGGTTTTAACAGTTCGACGACGCGAACACTCAATACGCATTGCAGTCAAGACGAATTTGCGACCAAGCTAAAGCTCATTTTCGACAAAATCGACGTTAACACCACAGAAATAATATAAGGTAATTTATTTTAATTATAAATATCTATAGTAATTTATATGTTTCTATATATATCTAGCTGGTATAACTACTAGATATATATTGGAATGTAAAGATAAACATAGTTATTTTTTATCCTACACTAACAGTGTCGTAATGGAATGACTAGTTTTTTTCAGTTTATTTTCTCCTACACACATGTAGGTAGTTCATAAATATTTAAATAACATTGTATCCCTGTTAAAACTTACATAGCTATTATTATATTAAAATGGATTTTTATGAAAGTATAATATATTAAATTTTAAAATGAAGACCTTAAATCTAATGACTACAACACGTTACATACATGTATTTATTGCTATTTTATTATTAAATGCATGATCCAGTATATTACAGTCAAATACATTGTCTACTTGCATTGTAAACATAGGTATATGGTATATAAAGAGTTCTAGACGTCGCGTTTAGTGTTATAGTCGTCCAAATATGTCGGCCCGTTGTAATAGAGGGAAGGAGTCTGATATAATGTAGCGTCGGAATTTAAGGGGGGAGTCAAAGATAGCCAAAAATGTGTGATGTCCTTTGTGGACATTTAGCATCTGTGTGCACAGTCGCTGATGAAATGTCAACGACGGTTTTCTACCTTGTGAGAGTTCAAGGATATGCCCGGTGAAAATCACGGAAGAATACAAGAAAATATAAATTATCTTCTATAAAATAATATTTGAAATATGAGACATAATTTTGTATTGAAAGAAATTAACAAATAAATAACAATTGTAAATAATAGACGTTGGTTTGTTTTAAGTATTTTCAAAGAATAAGCTTTGTTCTTTGTAGGTATGTGAAGAACACGGTATTGATTGATATTGAATAAATATTGTCACTTTTAACTAAACCGTAAATGCACCTAATATACAATATTGTATAGTATCATCAGCCAAAGTTTAGTAATACACCACAAATAAAATTCAATAAATAGTAGACACTGGTATATTTTACCATGTTTGAACCTATTAAGCACAAGGCAAGAAAGTCCCATTTTTGCATTAACATCCAATAGCCTCATCTCTCCATACATGATCATAATTATAGCCTTGACACAGCGATTTTATATTAAAGGAAATGACATGCCGGAGTCGTTGAATTTTAATTGCAGGGATATATTCAAATTTTCCTTGTACCTGCTAACATATAATGTACTATATTTTTGGGTATAGTGTGCACTAGAGATTAAATTTCTCTCAATCATCACAGATTACAATATGTACGGTAGAAAAATTGTTGAGTTAGTATAATACAGTATAACTTCGTTTTTACGTGCCCGGTATTCACGTTTTCCCGGCAATTGCGTGTATTTTTTTCGGTCCCGATGTATTTCAGTACATTTAATACCCGCATTTACGTTTTTATTTCCCGCGATTTACGTCGGAAATATTCAAAATATGCGAGTTACGCGCGCTTCTGAAGAACTGTCTGATGAAGACGAGGTTGATATTCCAACAAAAGAAGAAGCAATGAGGTTCACCGAGGGTTTAAAAACCTACTTTACAAACTTTGCTGATATCCAAGATGACACTTTTAAATGTTTATATAGTAGAAAGAGAATTACATAACAAAAAAACAAAAATGCAACAAACTAGTATACATATGTACATGATTTTTTCAATAAAAATTTTAATTGAATGTTGTTTTTTAGTAAAACGTTATTTTTTTAGAAACATAAAATTTTAATGTTCTTTTTTTCAATACCCCCCTTTTACATTTTCCCTCCAATTAGGTTTTTTTCCAGTCCCTTAAAAAACGTAAAATAGGGGTTATACTGTAACTAATCAAAGAAAAAATATTATAAACAAGTAATTGGTAATTAAAATATTCTTCATTCAAACTAGATTTATGAATGAAACATTATTTTATTGAAAGTACCTACCTAAATAATTTATTCGAACCTCAGAAACACACTTAGTCAATCGAAACACCCAAAAATATGGACGACTGGGACACGAACAATTGTTATTCAAAATGACAGTGATGACACAAATAATAATATTAGTGGCTTATTTTTTATATACACGTAGGTACCTACGTATCTGTTTACGTGGTCGTGTTATACGCCGTTTTGATGTTAGTTGCAGGGATTTTATACTTAATTTGTAATTTAATAATTGTGTTACTATTTTTAACTGTTTCTAGACCCCTTTTAAATTTTCTAATGAATCAATTGTACCATCTTGAAAATCACCGCTGGTTATAGATGGTGTCACTGAGGGAGTCTGTTGGAATCCCGTTCAATTCATTTTTTTTTCTAGGATTATGTATGTTTCTGAGATTTTAAAAAAATAATAGAAAAAATACAGTTGTACCCACTACATAGATAGGTAAGTAATAAGTAGGTACTCAAGGTGTTCCATGAAATGTTATCGCGTAGGAACAAACAAACCTACAAACTTATCTAAAGAATGGATGAGGGAGCCGCTGTCGAAAACAACCCAATGAAGACTCGCAACTGGACAGAATCTGATATTCGAATGACATTTTCAAAATGGCGTCCATATGATAGTTCGTATTTCCATTTTTGACCCTTCTTTAGATAAGTTTATACGACTGCAGTTAAGTGTTGTATTAAACAATAACTAAATATTATTCACATTTTTGGAATGTTTATAAAAAATCATGAGATATATTGTATATAATGGATATTATAATAATATACATAGGAAGATATCGAGTTTGGAGCATTAGTGACGATGGCACATGGTGAAGAAAATACAACTTTGGACTGTAGGTATGCGATATGATCACATTTTAGGTGACTCTGTTAGACATGCGAGACGTTGGCAGATTCAGACTGTGGGTTCCCAAACTGAGTCTCTCGCATCCCCAGAGGGTCCGAAAACTTTTCCACACAAAAGTCCGTTGATAATCATGAAGATAAATTGCGGGAAAAAATTTACGTTTTATTTCTGGAAAAGCATGAATTGGGAATGACAAGAATTCTCCCAAATGTAGGCTAATTAGGTTAACGTTTTCACTCGTGATCTGAGTATTTATTAACTACAAAGAAAGGGGTAGTGTGTTCAATTTTTTTCACTCACAGTACAGAATGTGGTTGAAGTTTTGTATCAAAATTAAAAAAACGAGAGAAAAAAGATTGGGAACTCTAGAGTCTAGACTCTAGACTCTTGAGCGGAGTAAAGGTGTTTCCGGAAAACGACCATACCCCCTTATTGTCGATGACAGGTAATATATTCCTCATATAATAACATGATATTACCTACCTGCCTAATAAAAAACATGTAAATTTACGATAAAATAATAAATTAAGAATTATAGATTGAAAATAGGGAGTGTTATTTAAAAATATTGAAGCTGTGAAAATATTTGGAATAAGTTATTAATAACCTATATTATTTTAACACCCACGGTGGCCGCGCGGCTTAAGCGTTGGACTATCACGCCGTGGGTCCCAGGTTCGAATCCTGGTTCTGGCAAGTACACAAATTGTTTTTCAATTTGTGTGTGAGTCAGGGTATGGACCTAATAGGTTGAGCAAGTGGCTAACATCCATTTCTCGTAAAAAACAAAATCTGTTAATACAAACCTCTACTCTGTGGAGGCCCATATGATCCTATTAGGATCGGACATGGTCGGAAAATATTATTAATAACTTATTCGTATTCGGGTAGGTACTTATTTTTACCTAGATAGGAATAGCGTGCAGTTCATCGATGCTACAGATGAGGAGCATTCCCAAAGATATTCGATAAATAATAATATTTGCATTTACTGCGCAATTTTAGTCAAATAACGAATGGTACTATAATTTATACATTGCTTGCTTGATTGTTGTTGTGGACATTCCATAAGATAAATACTATACAAATATATTTATAATTCGCAGAGCTACCGCTCCGTAATAAATCACACCTAACTATTTCATTTGTTGCTCACCATGACATTATAACAAATAGAAGGTAATTTTTTTTTTAAAAAGCATCCCTACAAGCAAAAATCATCGCACGCTACTGCTAGATAGGTAGATGTTTAAACAGACAAATATCATAGTAATGTCGACAAAATAAGAGCATATTTTTACTACAAACATTTCCTAACACATTTGATATAAATAATTATCTAACTATAGAAAACCTATAATATTTACACATATATACACATAAAATATATTAACATTTCCTTACATATTTAATGATTATTACGTAATATGAAAATTATTATAGTTAGGTAGGTATATCACACATGTTTTTAAATATTTAAATCTCTAATTTAAATTTATTATTTCTATAATATGCAGTGCTGGCATTTAGAAACTAAAATACACCAACTTTATCAGGAATGTTTGTATTGTAAGGTGAGGTTTTTTTTTTTAAATATTTGTAACTAAGTATATTGCATAAATTTATATGAATTTGAGATCACCTGATTTTTTTTTAAATTTGATTTTAACTAAAAATAATTTAAGAGTGAAACATTATTTACGAAATAAAACATTATTGCAGCAAAATAATATTATTTATCATTATCACATTTACCAAAAACAATTCAATTCAGATTTAATTAAACAAGCTACTCTCGCCTGCGTCGCATAATTTACCTATTAAAATTGTTAGAAATTTACGTTAAAATTTTGGGTCTAGGACGATTTGGCACCGCGAACTGGCCTCCGGTAATTGGCCGCCGGTACAATCGGACGCCGGCCCAATTGGACGCCGACCCAATTGGCCTCCGGGATAGATTGAGAATAATTATTGTGCCTTATGATGTTTATTAAATGAAAATAATTCTTCCCTCGCTAAAACTTAAATTAATTATTGATGTTTGTATTTTTTTATTTTTCGGGATTTCATCCGGCACCCAGTACCTAAGTAGTTTATCAATCAAACTACTGAAACATTTATACTTAGCAGATAACTTACTTCATATTTTGTTTGTAATTTCATACTATCTTAAAATACGCAATTATGCATAATAATATACATGTTTAAGCTTTATTATAATATTAAGTCGATAAAACGCTGAAATATAATGTTATTTTCATTCTAACATCTAACATTATTTTTAATATTTGTTGTAAATATAAATAAGTTCCCATGTATAGACAATAAATTAATTGATTATGCACATCTTTAAGTTTTAGCGAGGGAAGAATTATTTTCATTTAATAAACATCATAAGGCACAATAATTATTCTCAATCTATATTAAAAATGTGTCAAGCGCGAAATGTATTAGGTACAACTACTGAGAAGATAGAAGCATATTAAACTGACTTGCTTATTTACTCCAACAAATCGTAACGTACGTCTATTCCTTTGCGCATTTAATTCAACTGTGCGGTGTCCAATCCTCCCGGAGGCCAATTGGGTCGGCGTCCAATTGGGCCGGCGTCCGATTGTACCGGCGGCCAATTACCGGAGGCCAATCGCCGGAGGCCAGTTCGCGGTGCCAAATCGTCCCATTCCCAAAATTTTTGAGTGATGAAAAAAATCATCTATAAATTCTGGGTGTAAGTAGACTCCTTTTTACCATATCCCCTCCTCAGTTGGAAGGTTGGAACATATAGAGTTATATATAAGCCTAAGAGCCGGGCCACACCGTGCGACTCTGGTCTCGAGACCAGTCGCGCGACTGTGGTCTCTCGGGCGACTTGCAGGCGACCTGAGGCAGCCAATAAATAATAATGAATGTTCACGCAAGTTATGCAAAAAATATGTTCTCTCCGCGGCGTGGCTGCCGCGAGCCCGCGACTGATCGCCCAGTGTGGCAGCGCTCAGTACATAGCTATATGTTTTCATACATCGCTACCGATCGCCCGACCAGAGAGACCGGGAGACCAGACCGAGCGCAAGAATGAGATTTTACTGATCGCCCGACTTTATTGCTTGCGCGACTACTGGGCGACCAGGTGTGGCATGGTCCATATTATAACTGCATACATCGGTCTGGTCTCGGCGACTGGTCTCAAGACCAGAGTCGACCGGTGTGGCCCGGCTCTAAGTGTACTACGTAAGTACTACTGTACGTAGTAAGTGGAATATTGAAACAGTATTTTTGTAAAATGAATATATTTCCAGCCCAAAACCGTTTTAAGTTTGTGTTATCACGCTGTTGGTTGGTCTTTGGTATCTCGGTCATAATGAAATGCAATGCAATGAATAATGTAAATATTTGGTAAATATCGATTTCTTTAAACATTAACATTCTTTTCAAGAAACATTTTTTTATTGAACGAATAATTCAAAAGATTTGAGAATGTCACATTATTTTATTGAACATACATAAATTGAAAACACCTCCGATGTATACCAACTAGAAAAAATCTTTTTGAAAAAAATACGACACCAAGCAGGAGTCAAACCAGCATCCACTGGATTCGCACCAATGTGCCTTACCAATTGAGCCATGTGCATCGTATGGTATTATGACGAAATTAAATAGTATTTTTTACATCTTGAACTGGTCAACAAATTCCGTTGATTTTTGGCAATCACCTTTTGTGATTTAAATTAATGTATCAATTATATTAAATTACTAACCAATGACGAGATTTCTAAAATTTGTAGTTATAACGTAGATACCTACTTGCACTTGCTAATAATTTAATAACCTATTTTTTTTTATTCAACGAATAATTTATGAGATTCGAGAATGCAACATTCTTTTATTGAACATACAAATTCTGAAAACATGTAGTAGGTATATATGTGTTTTCATGTTATGTATATTCTTTTTACGCATGTGTCCTTGCTCTGAGTGAAAATACAAAGGAAGTTGCGTAATTAGAACTTAGGCCCGTTTCAGACGCGACACTGGTGTCGGGCTCGATATAATATAGGAGGCCTTTGTATTCGAAGAAAGGGGCCTCTGTATTATGTTTATGAACTCCCCAGAGCTAATTAGTTAACGCGTGCCCGGTACACTTTTCCGTCGATCGCTAATTCTCAAGCCACCGATACACTTGTTTTTATTACCGCAGTCAGTTTTATGTTCTAATTTATAACGCGAAATTATGCGTTGATTCATTAGCTCTGGGGTGTTCCTAAACATAATACAAAGACTCCTTTATTCGAATACAAAGGCCTCCTATATTATATAGAGCACGACACCGGTGTCCCGTCTGAAACGGGCCTTAAGGCTAAAAGGCTGCACTAGGCCATTATTTCGCTGGCGATGTATATCTACGTATAAAAAGTATATTTTTTATGGAATGTAAATTTTTAATTATCACTAAATGCTAAATTTTCTTCTAAAATCTTATATGTTTAATACGACAATATGGATGAAGTCACTTTGACATTATATAATAAACAATGAATGAAGAGAGCCTGTTTAGAACGACAAAATGTAAAGAATAAAGAAGATGAAAGATATTTGTATTAATTAAGGACTATTTAGCGATTAATGAATATCTGTGTGGGATGTCTCTGGGCCGGCGGTGAATGCGAATGCTTGTCCTGGACGGCGAGTATATTGTCGCAGACGGTGTGGACGTAGGCTGTGCATGTCCTTCTCGTGCATCTCCATCGGACTTTGTCGTAGTCCGGGTGTGTTTTCTCCGCGTAGAACGTGTACCCTCGCAGTTTCAAATGGCGTCGTCCACGGTTCGAGATTATGTATTTGGCTGTAAAAAATATGCAAATATTAGAGCGACATTCCTTGCCATTACACTGTACAAAATTGCCGAAAGACTGTTAATAATCACTCAATGGTGTAAACTGACAATTCTTTGTTTTATTAATAAAATATAACATATTATTATATAATACTTTAGTTTAGAATGTCCTAGTAAAGCTCAACTTACACTGGCAGACTTTCAACCCGGTCGTCGCCCTCCCAATCATCTGCGGCGAAATGGGCAAGAATGCGCATGGAGGCAAGATCATCAAGACGCTGAACACGTCCTCTGGGACTGCCCACTGATGGAATCCGACTATCTGCAGGGTCCGTCCACACACGGGCCCAATTGGTCACGAAGACTTGACATCAATCAAAGCCAACTTTTAGGCATTCAGAATAACTCCTGAATCCTCTGTTTCGGCAGAGTTTCAGTACACAGGTACAGACGACATTTCATTTCACTAAAAATGACGGCAGAGCAGGTCAAAATATTTTTATTATATTTTCGTAACTCTTTATTTAAGCGCCAAATGTGCATGGTTGTTACATCACTGCATCTTCGTTTCGGGACAAGGAAGTGTGAACTAAAATCTTTTCATTCAGACACGTTTATAGCGTCATGGAAGGCGGCCGTGCACAAATCAGGGCTATTGTGCATGACGGGTGAAGATGGGGTAACTCAAAGCATTGCCCCCGACCGTTAAATGTCATTTTGGATCGTGCCCTGGACTCGTGGTGTAATTATAATAATTCCTATTTTTGTGCATGTTTCAATCAACGATCGATGATAGTTGGATCGACGGTTGCCAATTACTTACAGGCAGCCCCAAATTCGATCTTGGTGAGGAGGTCAAAATATACTTTGTGATTTTCTCAAAGCCTTGGTGTTTGTGATTGGTTCTCTTCTATTACTAAATACACCACTGTTTCACAAAACTGTTGTCATTGGGCCTCACGGCCTGTTGTAGTGTTAAAATGAAGAACTGTCAACGATCATTCATTGAGTAGTGAGCGTAAGATAGGAATTATTATTTGCTGGTCACGACTCCTGTGAACGATCCAAGGTGACGTTTTACGATCGTAGCGGTTGGCGCAAAGACGCCGTAGTCATGATAATAATATTGGTGAGTCTAGCAGATTACTTACATATTTAAAATAATAGTGATACAAAAATATACCAGTCAATTAATACAGCATATAATATATACCTTGTACTTACTACCAGTACAGTTTCACAGTAATATATTCAGTGTAAGCTGTAAAGGACGGAAGCGATGGCCATAGATATATATTATGTAGGCACTTACCGAAAAGTGCAGATATGTTTTTCCGCAGATCGCTGCTAGGAATTATGCAACCATGCTAATAATTATAATGAGATGTATCTCGGTCTAAACGCCCACGGTGGCCGCGCGGCTTAAGCGTTGGACTATAACGCCGTGGGTCCCAGGTTCGAATCCTGGGTCTGGCAAGTACACATATTGTTTTTCAATTTGTGTGTGTCAGGGTATGGACCTAATAGGTTGAGCAAATGGCTGACATCCATTTCTCGTAAAAAATAAAATTTGTCAATACGAAGTACACATATTGTTTTTCAATTTGTGTGTGTCAGGGTATGGACCTAATAGGTTGAGCAAGTGGCTGACATGCATTTCTCGTAAAAAATAAAAATTGTCAATACAAACCTCTACTCTGTGGAGGCCCATATGATCGTATTAGGATCGGACATGGTCGAAAGAAGAGTATCCCGGTCTACGCGACATAAAAGGCATACACTCTGTAGTCTATTGTTCGATGTAGAGGTGAATTTAATATTTAAGACGGTCAATAACACCAACATAATATTTGTTATCCGATAGAATTTGCTTTATATGGCTACCCATTGGCCGATATAAATAGTCAGTATTATCAGTTATTTTAATTAAATTTTATTGTATATAATCTTTTAGTTTAAACTATTATTTTAGGGCACCAAAAGCAACACAAAACCGTCTTATAAATTTGTACTGAGTACGTATTATGATAAGTCGTCCTACGATATTATATTTATATTACAATATAATTTTTTTCATCAATAATTGTCGATGCTGGATGTTACTAAACTTTAAAATAACGTAGGTATGTAAATATAAAATACATTCTTAAATATATAACACAACTTACAATACAATAATAGAAACGATGACTTTTGTTAAAATATAAAATCTATTTTTAAAAAGTCCTCGCGCTTTACCGTTCGTTGATGTCTTTTTTGAAATCAAATATTTCTACCTACGCGTAAATCCGGTAGCAAAGTGAATCTAAGAACAAAAATTAGTATCGTACAACTAAAACAACAAATCATTGGCGGCGATACATATATTTCCAGTAAATCTACTGACATAAAAAAATACCTACAGCTATAACAAAAAATAAAACTATTTTATTATTATTTTGAATAAATGTATTTTATAATATCAATACATTTGAAGGTAATAGATACGCTTAAAAATAAATAATTTATAATTTCCAATTCTTTTGACGTACTTACTCACTATCAATTTCGTTAAAAAAATAAGTGTGATTGATGTTCTTATGTCTATGGGGATTCTTTTTGTTTATTAGCTTAAAAACATTGTTTTGTTTCGTTCATAGTATCACCTATTACGATGTTGATAGAACAATACGTTGAATTAAATCATTATTTATTAAAGACTGAGGTGGGTACACAAGATTTAAAAATGCAATATTCTTTATGGAATATACATACTTAATAAATATCCAATCGATATGGGTTCGAATCGCATTCGGTCTGAAAAAATAAGTATACCAACGTATCAGTGGCTAAGGGTGGAGTTAGGCTGTTAAGATCCGACATAAATAGTGCACACTAAACCTTGTCAGTACATAAAACGTATTAGTTTTCATTGGACAAGACTACAATGTGTAGATTGTGTTTGTTAATTTTTAAAATTCAGTTAAACCCAGCCTAATCCAAGCCATAGTAGATAATAGGCAAAAATATTCGTTTATCTACAAACTATCTAAAATTATGCAATTACAGCATACATCATTTTAGATATTTTATTGATAGAAGAATATTTTATATCGATTATAGTTTGGTTTAGGCAGGGCTTGATGAATTTAAAGAAACTCACCAACACCATCTGTAATGTGTATTCTTAATTCAACGGGAACAAATAAGTATGACTGAAAAAGTGTGCACTATATTTGTCGGATCCCCCATAGCATACCTTAACTATTATGATTTGGTTTAGGCAGGGTTTAATGGAATTTAAAAAAAAATAACCATCACTATTTATATCTGCACCTTGTATTATGAGTTCAATCAAAACAAATAAGTATGGCTGATAAAGTTTAGTGTGCACTATTTATGTCGATTTTTAACAGTCTACCTCCACCCTTCGCCACTCCTATGTGCATATACAGAATAGGTAGACAGCAATCGCGGGGACGTTTGAGATCCGGAATGCTCGTTCTATATAAAAACCGCAATTTATTAGTTACATATTAAAATATTCCTTATTTTTACAGAATTTCTAAATATGCAGAAAGTATAGTAAAGTTGTATTATGAAAAATAATATTATTAAGGTACTTTGCATCATCAATCGGATTTTATATATCAATATTATGATAATAATCTGCATATTTCCACGGTTTTTTACTCACATAGTGTTAGCTTATGGATATTTTATATGAATACATATCTTGGAATGCTTGAATATCATCCATATCACATAATATAAACAGCATAATAAAATGGCTACTACTTCGTAGTAATTTATTGGTAATGGTAATGCTTGGAAGATATACGTTTTCAAGACAGCGAACAAAGCAATAGGTATATTAAGCACTATTTTAATGATTGTGTTTGTTTGACATCTTTACTATGGTATTGTCAATGGTCAATAGTGTAGATTTGCAGCCAGAATCTTTTTTGTTACATCTCCAGAAACATTTTCCGTCATGACACTCTCGCCGATTCGCATATCGATAACGGCCGATATCGATGACAAGCGTTCCCAGTTTAGAGGTTCCGAATATAGGTTCTGAAAATATATTGAATAATATAATATCTACCAATTGTTAATTTATTTCAATATTATAAACAATTAATATATTTGCTCCATGTGTATAACAATAATGTTGTTTCCTCCACTTATAGGTTATTAATGTGTTTTGATCCATTTACAGACAATTAATAATAGTTTTTCTGAATATCATCAGACAAAATAACATTCTGTACAATATTTACAATAGTTATGGCCTTAAAATGTTAGAATAAATAGCTGTTAAATGGTATAATTTGTATCAGTTGCCAATGTGTCATTGATGCGGACGAAGCCGGCTCTGAAGATTATTAGAATAAGCACTACATATTGTATTTTATTTTTAATTAATAGTTTGAATGACCTTATAGTCGTGTACGTGGCGCAATCTGGTGATAACGACCGAGCAGTTGGCGGTGTTATAGGAAGAGCATCACTACCAAATTTTCTGATTGAAAGACATTTTCTTCTCCCAGAAAGTGAAGTAGGTACTCGGCAATATTTTTCTTTGGCTCCGAATAGACTACGGTTCCCTAGGTCGCGACGCCGGTCAACCGGTGCACAAGCTTTCATATTTACATTTATTTATTTTGCGTATGTGAACGTTTAGAACAAAAAGTTTAAATATAACAGTGCAACTAACAATATATCCACAAAGAAATATGTAGGTACCTACCAGTAAAGTTCCTTGTTAAAAAATATAATCAAATATACAGTGAAAATTCTACATATTGTTGGACAGTAAACAAACCGACACTAGAATAGTGCAAAAGGTGATGGATATCCACGTGTATAATTTTATTTAAAAAATACATAAATTTAACCATAGAATAGGTATGTCAAAAAACAATTACATTATTTTACATCTTGCTTTCTCCTGAAGAATTTTTAAATCCAACATTTGACTTCGGACGTAGTAGGTACAGATAAATTATTAACTCATCAATCAATGACAAGCTTTTTGGCGACGATACAAGTATTTCAAAATAAATCCCGTGAAAGGCCCGTTCCAGACGGGACACCGGTGTCGCGGTCGATAATATAGGAGGCATTTGTATTGTTTATGAAAGCTCCAGAGCTAATGAGTCAACGTGTGTCTGATACACTTTCCGTCGGCTGCTACATTCTCATGCCGCTGATACACTTGTTTTTATTACCGCAGCCAGTTTTATGTTCTAATTTATAACGCGAAATTATGCGTTGACTCATTAGCTGTGGGGCGTCCATAAACATAATACAAATGCCCCTTTATTCGAATACAAAGGCCTCCTATATTATGTCGAGAGTGACACCGGTGTCCCGTCTGAAACGGGCCTTATGCACACATACTATATGTATTTCTACTACAATATTACAATAAAACAAAGTATTTAATGAATAATAATATATTGTATAATAATGACACATTTTAGAGGTCAATAATAATAATTACATATTGTGTTTAGTTATGATGATACATGGGCATAAGCTTAGGTAAATAAATATATATGAAAATATTAATTCCCACGTCTTTGCTGTAAACACTATCAATAATGTTAAAACTAATAATAATCTATGTAAAGGCCATCTACACGACAAGGTAAAACGCCGCGGGTCACCGTCAAAACGCGGCTAATCTGAGCACAAACACTGTGACTGATTACGCATGATGTAATGACAAGATATAACCAGTGAAGCGGGATAACCGGTCATTGTTGTCTCTCGAGGCGTTCCGATCGCCGCCTGTTTTCCGAAAGCCTCCTCCATGTGTATGTATGCCAATGGTTTTGTTTAATAGTTTCGTACTTGCTCGTGTACAACGGCCCTCAGTTAGCATAATCCTCGTTCAATGGTTATGTTCATTCGATTTTTTTATAATGGTATTAGCAATGGTCAGTAGCCCAGATCTGCAACCATTATCTTTTTTGTTGCATCTCCAGAAACATTTTCCACCCTGACCAATTCGCCGTCTGTTATATCGGTATGGCCCGATATCTATAACATCCGTTCCCAGTTTGGAGATTGCGAATATAGGAGCTGAAAATATAATGAATCAGTAATACAATATCGAAATTTAATTCATAAACCGATCCTCAATATATTGAATAAATGCGTAATTCCGTAGTTTGCTAATATTACAGTACAAGGATGGATCGATTGTTTGAGGACCAAATAGGTTTAAGTACTTACTGCATTTAGTGGAAAGGCTTCAGAAAAAAACTAAAAAGACTACTTTACTTGGTGGTAAGTATAGAATATTCAACATGTGGCATTATCTAACTAACATTCTCCTGGGCACGCTTACATATTATTATATTTCTTATTTATTAGAGGAGCTTTAGAGTTGGCTGCTTATTTTTTTCCGAATTATGCGTGGTATAAATGAGAGCTTTGTCAGTCTAAACTCTAGTATAGGACTAAAACATACGGCAATGCAGATCCACGCAGACGGCGGTGTGTCAACGTAGGTCTTACTTGATTCCAAATTCATCCAAATAGAATAGTGAATTGGATAAAAAAAAATGCATTTGTTTGACAAATCAAGAAAGATCTACGTTGACGCACCGCTATTACAAGTATTCATCGCTATGTTCAACTAATTTCAATTAAGTGAGGATGATCTTAGACGAATGTTGTTTTATAATTACTTAAAATATGCTATGTTTAATTTACTCGGTATACTGCGTATCAATATTGTCCTCACTAACTGTATTCATTAAGATAAACATATTTAAGCACGATCGTGGGTATACTGCGAAAAAGCATTAAGTCAAAAATACTAGTTCTGAGATAATCGAGTTTGAAAGTTTGGATGGTCTTAACTTATTTTATATATATTAAAGGTCGTGTAGTTATGGCTTTCAAATTACAGATCGTTTTATTGGCCACAAATTTCTTAATGTGTCACTAAAAAATAGCCGCAGGTTTGCTACTTTTTGGAAAAAATATGAACGTAGTACTTAACTTAGTGCATTTTCGGTGACAAATTAAAGTACAAAAAGAGAAAACACAGTACCTATATGGCGACTATGTCATATATTTTTTTTCATACAATTTTGCAATATTTACAATGGTTTCACATACATATTTTATCAAAAGTATAAAAATCAGAAAAAAAAAACATATTTGTTCAAAAGAAACTAACCTTCCTTTAATCATTGTTCTCATCCTCATCAGATCCTACGTTATCTCTATTAATTTCACTTATCAGAAGGAATACTTGCGTACCAATTTCGTAGTTCGTGTGGAATAATTTTTTTTTCGCATAATGTCATGAGATCTTTTTTTTTCGCATGTGAAATTGGAATCATACTATTATATAATTTGGTTATTTCACAAGGTTCGGTGATATCTTGCCGTTCACTCCCACGCACATGGCGGACGTCAATAACCGAAAAAGAATCGTCACTATAGTTGTATTTATATTGTAGTTTAAATGGATACTGTTTCTCATATCTTAGTAACTTTATTTTTAACCAGTTTACTTTGTTTCCATCCTCGTCAAATGTTTTATTTTTTATTGTATCAAGAGATAACTTCTTTAAATCTAAGAAGTCATCATACAGTAATTCCTTTACCACATAAGGTTCTTTATTATTGTTACGTCCTCTTTGTGAAAGAGCCAATTTGAAAACATTTAACCACTCACGGACACTAAAGATAATATATCATATGAATGTTTTTTTGGGTGCTCAATGGCACTATGCATTGCACCCACTTCCATGTAACTATGCCCACTCTCTAGGAACTTTTGATCAATAATTTTTGCATTGGTAATTTGAACCAACCGTAATAAAATAGCTGACATTTGGATATTCCTGTTTTGCCCCCCACACGTGTCAGAAAATATGGAAAGGTATTCCACGTGAGAAGGCAGCTGATGACAGATATACTCGAATAAACAAGTACCTATTTCGGAGCTTCCCCTTTTGCCATTTCGTTACCTTACTTTGAAAAGGTTCTAACTGCACTTGACCATGTTTTGAGCTATGAGCGTTTGAAATTTGGAATGGTCATATTTTCAATATAAAAAGACATGTAGATAGAACTCCGGCATACTGCTAATTCCCATATTTGACAATAGATAACTCTGAAATGAACGTATATGATAGAATATGGTTAATGGAACCTTTTCACATCAAAAAGTCATTTTAGGCCAAAATGTCAGTTAGAACCTTTTCAAAGTAAGGTAACGATTTGTTTCTGTCCATGCATAACAAAATGCATTGTTTGGTTGTTTATTCTCATAAATGGTAAAATTATACATATTTAATTTTCTTAAGTAATACAGAATCGAAACTTCTGAAATCGGTATCTGCAGGACGCTTTGCATATCCATCGTTATTGTCATGAATGTTGAATCCTGAGCTGCTTTTATTTTACTTTGGCAGACTCAGATTCAATCTTTCTTCGGATGTGTTCATCATAATTATACTTCAGTCCAAGTTTCTCTTCTTGGTTCGCCTTATGGAACACACTGCACACTAAACATTGGTCTTTTTTAGGCAAATAAAATGATAAATTAAAATGTGTGGCAAAAATACGTCGGTAAGTTAATTGCTTCACCGGTGTATACTGATTTTTATTGCACTCGTATTTGTAAAGCTCATACATTTTCATGATAGACAATTTGCTGTCAAGATACATCCGCTTGGAAGATTTTCGACAATAATGGCTTTCAACTTAAGGGAAGCTGTTGATATGAGCTTTTACTTTTTCAATGTCCTGCATACTGGTTTTATTATGTGGAGAATGTGTTTTTCTTGCATTGATATAATTACCATGATTTTTTTTATTTTTAAAAGCCATATTAACCGAACGGTTTGAAATGCTCAACGTTTTTAAAAAAAAACTGCAACACACTTTAATCATTTTTTCATTTTTCTGGAACGAATAATATTTAGAGTTGGAACGGATCTTTCCCCCTTCTTTTCGCAATCTACGAGATTTAGGATCTTCACTCAAAACATTTCGTAAAATGAAATCCTTTCTTCTCTCGTGAGATCCAATGGCCCAATACATTTTACACAAATTCAGACGCTCATTTTCTGAAAAATTAGCAGAACACTGAAAGCGGCATTTAGCACAATCGATTGATTTAGGGAGCTTTGCTTGTCTTAAAATATCATGCTTTCCCAAATATGGTAGGCAATCATCTCGTTTTTTTTTCTCCACATTTACCTTCCACGTACTTGGATTAGATTTACGCCAACGAGCATTTTCTTTTGGAGAACTTTCAATGGTATTATCTATTGTAGTATTACCCATATACTGAGGTTGGATAGACGGATCAATCATAGACATACCATGCTGTGGTTCGTCAGGTTGAGTATTGAAAGAATCAGACGGGCATGGAATGTAATCTTCATCAGAAATGTCATCGTCACTTAAGTCTACAAATGTTTCCATCATTGTAACAACCTGTATTTGGCTATCATCCAACAAGCTATCTTCCTTAATTGGCAAGTCCATTGAGGTGCTGGGTACATCTAGAACAGATTTTTTTATTGTTATAATTAGTTTATTTTTATTTCACAAAAAGATTTTACAAGACATTCAACAAAAACAAGTCATATCTTTACGATATCAAATATAAACACGTAACTTACTATTCAATATTGAGATTTCCTTCTTATTTTGGGTACCATTCAACTTGTTTTTTTGTGATAAATCCATAATTGTGTAGATTACACAGACGCGGCATTATGTAGATTTTGTAGGTAGTACTCGTATTAAGGCCATACATCAGTTGAGACACGGTCTAAAAAGATCATCGCTAGGCGATGCGCGGATTGCGGGTCGCGGGTGCAAATGAGGCATGTCAAACCAAATATAATTTGTCTTATAAATCCAACATGTGTCCATTTAATGTTCTGTTTATTGTTTTATCAGTAACAATAATAATATATTCATTGATATGTTTTCTTTTAAAAGTAAATGGGTAACGTTTTAAGTCATCTTTACACGATTTAAGAATTATTACGGCCGTCGCCATCACGAAGCAAAATGACGTGTTTCCAGCTCTACATTCTCTCTCCGAATGGGAGCGAGTGCAAAATTTCGTCGCGCCTATGGTTGAAAATTATTTGCCGTTTCACTAATGAATCACCTTAACAATAAATAATATAACATTTATGACAAACAATTGAAAGCAAAATTATGATGTATCTGACAAAATAACACGTAGATATTCAACAATCATATCATTATTACAGTATACTTGTATCCTAATATAAGTGTTGTTATAGTTAAACAAAAGATTTCAATGGTATTCAACAAAACAGTAAAAGCAATAAACATTTTTAAGTTATGTATCCACATAATATTAAAATAAGCATGTTACACAGTAAAATAAGAAAAAAATTTCATATTCATTCATTCATTCTTCATTTTTAATATTTTCACAGCCCGTGACATCATTTTTTGGCTGTGTTCGTTTAGAAATCAGTAACACACTTATCCTGTCAACGGTCAAAATACGAATGATGACCATTAAGTCAAAACAGCAAAATTTTGACTTAGTGCTTTTCCGCAGAATAACAACCTACACACAATTTCCTAGTAGTCTGAATCCCAGTGATAAGTGACGAAACAACCCCATGTGTGATTCTAAAGGTGTAAAATAAAGAGTCGTGGGGGTATACATAATTTGTATACCCCCATGTACATGTATAGACATTTTGGAATAAAAAATGATTAACTGCATATTTGCATGTGTTTCATTTTTTTCAACAATTTCTTTGAAGAAGATTATGAACTTCAAACTTTGTATAACTTCGTCTCTTTTTAAACCTGAATATCATGTTTGCCTTAGTTATTTTTTTTTTAATTTTCATGTTATATTAAATATACTATGTACTTACCAATCATTATAGTAGGTACGTACACCTATGTACAGTAATATTATATTGGAAAATAATATTAAAATGCGTAGATACATCGCACGGACAGTAGGTAAATAATTGAAATAAAAAATATGTTGGGTGGGTACAAAATTTCTTTAATTAATAATATAATACTTATTCTAGATAAATTATTAACGATCAAGACGGGTTTCGTCCGCTTCAATGTGACATTGTCATTCGAATATTTTTTTTATTGCTTTTATGTCGCCTGGAACAACTTTGCAAGTGGCAGAATATTCATATTTTAGGAGGTAATTGAAAAAAATAGTCAACTCAATATTGGTATGACTGATGTGGTTCGGGTAAAAACCGGATGTACCTACTTGTTGTTGAGATATAGTTGTTGTGCGAACTATAAAGTTAGTGGTCAATATGTTTAGTTAACTTATTAGAATAAATGGATAACTTTGTTATGTTTAAATGTGGTAGCCATACTGAGAAGCAAAATGATGGGTATAATGTTTCATAGTTAAGTTAATAATAATAAAATTGAGGTTCTTCTGTGCGTCATACGCAAATAAAACGGCTCCATATAGACGGATAATACCCTGTCTCTATAGTATTATTGCTCTGAGATTATGTTGATTATTTAAATATGAACGATCATTCTTTGCTCTACTGTAAAACAGCACTTGCAACATTGTCCTAGCTAACCCTTTAAGTAATATGAAAATATCAGATCTCGTTTTTAATTTAAATATAATTGTAAATGTACATACTAACTTAATACGAAGCACTTGTAATTTGGCAAAGGGTTATTTTTTTTTCTTGCATAGTCAAGGCAACAAGCCATTACCAAAATTCAAACAGTTCAAATTAGCACATTCCGTGAGGATATTCTGCACGATTCATTAATTAAAATGTCTTTTGTGTGAGTTTCCACACGTATGATTATTGCTCATGAAGACCGGATAATCGTCTACAGTGTGCACCAGCGCACGGCAGCCAGTCTGTTGCTTGTACGAGCATATCCAATGCATTTTTGCTCCAACCCTCCTTAAAAAGTAAAATTTGACATCGCCTATGAACATAAGCCTATTACCCCGCACCGTTGATGTAAATCGAACTGGAAGAAAAAAAGAAGGGAACATTATACTATTTAATTATATCTCTTTTTTGAAAACACAATACGACACCCAGCAAGATTCGAACCTGCGCCTCCCGGGATTCGCACCCATATGCAATGACCACTAAGCTATACGTATCTTATCTAATTACGACGTTAACTAATGTTTTTTACAATACTTGTAAAACGGTTTCTAAATTGTGTTGCTTATCGTCAATCGGTTTTTGTATTTTAAATTAACAACTTTGATATTAGATACGACACATATAGCTTAGTGGTCAGTGCACATGGGCGCGAATCCCGGGGGTTCCAATACTGCTGGGTGCTGTATTTTTTTTCTTTAATGGTTAATAATCTCAGAAGTGTTTTCAAATTATGTAGGTATGTAAAATATAATGTATTTTTAATTGAAGGCAAACACGCTTAACCACAGATTTAGCGTTCTCGTGGTGGAAATTCATGATAATTTTTTAAATGGGTTAGGTTTTACTTAGTATTCACCACATATAGATAAAAAGGTATTGCCACTACAAGTGTTTCGCTCAGAACCAGTGTTGCCAACTGTACTATATTTATAATATTTTTACTATAATTTTGGTGCGCGTACTATGTACGATATAAAACAGGTAGTACGCGCAAAATACTATAATTTTGAAAATCGGAAAAAATATGTAAAAAGTACAAAAATTTCGATAATTGGTGCAAAGTAGGTACTATAATTTCGCAATATAAGATTTGGAGAACTTGAAAAAAAAAATCTCAAAAAACGTAAGGAATACATTGACTGGTTTAAAATGAAATTTCTTGAATTCTTCGGTAAGCATTTTTGGTCGGAAGAGATACCTAAATAAAAAGTAGTATCGGAGTTCCTCAAATTTTGTTATTTTTTTTTTTCTGAGAAACAAAAAACCTAGAATTTTCAACAGATGACAACGCGTACTATATTTTTTCCCCAAATACTATAATTTTGGAGGCCCTGTACTATAATTATAACGCTACATAAACTCAAATATAAGTTTTGATAATCATACGTCTTGAAATAACACCTATAGGTGTGTGTTGAATACCAAGTGATAACCTATTTAATATAAAAAAAACCAAACATTTAATTACTGTCCAATGATAAACTATATAATGTCTACGTATCAGTGGCATGCGGTCCATAGATGCTGTGTATGCGGAGCTTCCCCACAGACACTCAATAGCATAGTATGAAATAATAATATGTATTTACTGCATAATCGTATGGTACCTATATATATTTTTGCAACTAAGTTATAAATGTTGATTGAGTTACGTTGTATGATATTGTGTTTTATTTAACGGGACCTACAAAATTCAGAGTGCTAATAATTTATGTGGTAAATAAGAAGATTTATATGGATTTTGCAATATAACATGCAAGCGAGCAAACCTCACCGCACGCCACTATACATACGTGGGATGTATCTCGTAACAGAAAAAATAACATTTTAATAATATGTATATTAATTTTATTTACTATGAGGTACTCTTATTTGATACCATCCCCTACTTTGGTATTTTATAAGACTCAGATTTATGGGTAGGTAATATCGAGCAAGTACTTAGTACACATTCGATGTCGATATCAAGTAGGTACTTACGGACGTAGTTCTTTCCCCTAAATATGAGAATAGGAAATTACTTGCAACTGAAAATTAAGTTTAACAATGGAATAAACATCTTCAAGTTTTTCTGTCTGCTTTCCATGATGCTGGCCATCATCACTCGGAAACAGTTTGGCATCTCGTATTCTTCTCCAATCTTGTGCATTTTAATTCATCGCGTGCGAACTTCAGTCTTGCCTTTTAACGGGGCGTTTTACGTGGGTGAAGTCGGCGAAGCGTTGAGTGGCACGCGCAACTCAAACGCATAACCGTGTGTGAAAATGTTCGTAAAGTATTTTTTTGGTTCTACGTTTATACGTTTGAGTTGCGCGCGCCGCTTATCGCTTCGCCGACGTCGCTCATGTAAGACATAGTGAATACATTAATTTCAGTACCTATCTCACATTTGAAGCAACTAGAAGCAAATCCGAGAATGTCTCTTCCATTTGTTGAGACGCAAAATGTGCCCGAGATGCGCATTTTTATGATACTTGATGTTGATGTTACACTGTTACTAATTAATAAACTGCACAATTAATAGTGTATATAATAAATGAAAATAAAACATATTTTTGTTTGTACATACATAATACTTATATTATTTGTAGTAACATTATTATTTTAATACAATATCTACATAACAATCTTACATCATTTAAAATAGTACGCATTATTGTGTTATTTGAATTTTATGAATGTATAAGTTTTTTTAGGTACCCAGTAAAATCACACTTAAACATCATTATAACAATTTAATATTATTTTTATCCATGGTAGGTACATACGTATGTGAGGAGCTGAGTTGTTCAATAATTGAAACATTAACTTGTATTCAAACTTACTGACAGTTACCAATCAATAATTAGACGTGGCGTGTGAATATATTGAATTTTGAACTCTTTGTATGATTGAAGACGAGTATATTATAACTTATTACTTTAATATCAACGACTTAACAACATAATATATTGGTGTAGTCAATTACGTTTCGATTAAAATTAATTCGTGCATTGGAGCAAACAAGATAAAATTCGCCTGCAGCACTGATGGATAATCATAATATACATATTAAAAAAAAACGTGCGAGTGGTCTAGGAATTGAAGTAAATAATTACTAAATAAATTTTTGCATCAAACTTGTGTTAAAATAAGTACTTATATTGTTGCAATAAATTTTATAACTGTAGGTACATAATATAATAATTATATGATACAGGTGCATTGAATCAGCAAACCTAATATTGGTTCGTTTTAATAATAAACGTGTTAAAATACATTTTTATAATTTGCAGCAATATAACTGATAATAAATATGAATATAAATGGACGAATACCTGTCATCATACCGTTCTAATTTAAATTAAAGATTAGGAAATACACGATTTTATTAGTGATACTATTTGGCCTACTTTTGACCCTGTGTTTGACAAGACTTATCTATGACATGACCAATATTATGTATTATGTGTTTGGTTCATCACACAGGTAGTGTCACATCTTTTTATGGTGGCTCGACATCTAATGTTCTTTATGTCTTAGTACACAATTCATAAGTGCAGGGGTGACATAATATGATATATGATGCATAACCCGAACTAACGAAAAATTCATTACCTTTAATAAACAGAATATTTATTTATTTATGTCCTAAAAATAAACTATTATTGTACCTTGATTAAACAAGTTTCAATACCACGCCCCTGTCAATAATAATAATTATTTTACTCTCGCAATTCTCTTATATTCGTCAGGAGGCGGTTTGTTAGTAGGTACTATAATAATATTATAACGATTTAATTTGAACTTTAAGGATTATTTATGTGTGGATTGGTGAATTTTATAACTCACGCTAAATCGTGCAAATAATAATATGAAGTATTGTGATCAACAAAATATATTTATTTATTCATGAGTAGCTGTAATGGCAGCTGTTTTCTGAGCGAATTTGCAATATGGCGCTTTCATAAGTGTTAAGTTTCGCTTTGCATAACATGGACCTAGAACATCTCCACATTATCTTGCCGTTGATGGATCTAGTAGAGGAATACGTGTGTTTCTGGTACAGGATCATCGTTTTTCCGAATCTAGAAGTTACATAGTCCGCTGAAAAAAAATATTATTATTAATATTATTAATAGAGTATTAGACTAGCAAGTACTTTTCAATAAAACAATCAACCATCTAATACTGTACATATCCTACTTAATATAATGCTACAATACACATGTATCGTGGAGTAGAGAAAGTGCCTTAATACCAAAATTAAAGTGAGTCTAAAACCCAGCGCAAACACTTCCATTCGTAGTTGAGTGTAATCTACGTGTTTGACGCATCAACGCAGCTTTGTACAAACAGTACGAGAAACCACCGGTCGTAGTCACAACTGGTTGGGTCTACGCTAGGCCTAAACGTGGTGACTACAGAACAAACGGCACACTTCAGAGTAACAAAATACACACACAAAAATCACCTCAACCCGCGGCTTCGCGACTTCAGAGTTCAGTCACACTTTCAGTGTTGTTGCTAGTCAACCCAATCTAACAACACGCAAACGCATTTTTTTCCAAATGACCCTGTCGATTTGATGTAGGTACCACCAGCAACCGTGTTCTATAACGAATGCCAAAAGTTGACATAGTCACTGTTTAAGTGTGTATTGTAAAGCTGCCGACCCCCCGCATGTCTATCTACCCTTCCATCGTAGCGATTGTATGAGCCATACGGTGGAGTGTGTGTTACTCGGAGAGCTTAAATCTGTTCACATGTTTTAAAATTTTAAACAGTAGCGTCCGTTCAACAGACAGTCTTTAGGTCGGTACTACTGCAGCTAACCTATCATACCTAAAAATAAATTATACGTGCACATAGTTTTATTGGTGCCATTTATGATACAGCTGATCGGTCATGATGATGAAATTATTAATAAACAAAAGATTTTTATTTTATATTTATACTGAAAGTTATTTCATCTTACTATTTCTAACTGTATAAAAAAAAACATCTGATCAAAAATACACTACCTCGTTTTATTACGTTTGCCAAGCGAGCAGGTGTGCTCGTTCCGGGTCATGAGTAGTTCGGCCATAAAAGTGACTACCCGCGCCTTACAAGTCATCCTCCTAGAGCACCGCCATGTTTTTTTGTCTCCTTTGTTTCCGGTTTCCGAAAATGAGAATCCCCGGTAGAACAGCATTGTTTTCCCACTCCGAGATTTGACATACATAACTAGAACATGTAACAACATAACATTTAATATTAATTGTAGGTATATTGTCAATGATGTTGAAGAAAACCATATTCTATAGAGATGTACCCTAAACATAATAATATGAAGTGCAAAAACTAGTATACCGATTAAGTTAGCTACAAGTCAATCTTGCAATTTTTCCAACAGGACTGCACTCAGTCATAAAAATGCCCAAGACTTGTTAAACTTCTTCTTTGTATAAATTATTCCTTTAGTCGTGTTCCAGTTTGAAAAGATTAAGTGTAGATAATGGAAATTTAAAAATAAAGGAAATTACTATTTCGATCTTAAGCGGCGATATGGGTCTCCACAGAGTGGAGGTTGTATTAACATATATGTTACGAGGAACAGTTGTTAGCTATTCGCCCAACCCATTATTTTTTTGATTTGTGAACGAATGTTCTGGTTTTAATTACGACTAGTTTGACTAGTTAGCTTCATTGGTCCAAAAAATCAGGTTAGTATCTGAGAAACTTTACGTTCTATCCGTATTTTATATACAATGAATTAGGTAGGTGCCTACATTTATGTTTTTTTGTAAAATAAAACAGTAAATAATACGTTAAACTGTATATTATATTTATAACAAACAAAACAAAACTGTTTAAAATAGTAATAAAAATAAATAACTTAAAAAATATTATCTATGCAAAAACTCAAGAGAAGTGCCGCCACCCGAAACGTTTGTAAACAAACATTCCAATTTATAAACTCTCTCTGCAGAGCTATTAATTTACTTAAAACGCGCGATGACGCCAATATCGCAATGTTAGTATTAATCGCCGCATCTCAAGATGTAATTGTCATTCTATATTTCACTCTAAGAAGAAGAACCGCGCTTGTACGAACCCGCGTTAAAAACCGTATGGAGGATAGTCTGACCGAAATACTAAGCATAGTTTTGCCGGTTCATTATTGTCAATTCACAAGTATGTTATTGTTATAAATGTCTTATTCGTTAATTTAAGGGGGATCCTACATGCCAATAGAGAACCTAGCGGAAAAATACGAAGCTTGCAATTTGAGATTTTTTAAATAATAACGTTAATAATACTATCGACCGAAGTACCCTACTTGATGGAATTTGAATTTAAATTTGAGTTAAAATTGAGTAAAACTCAAATGGAATAGTACAAAACTTAAATCCATCAGAATATAATTAGTATTATGTATTTATTTTAAATGCTGATGAATTAGCATCTGAAATATCAAATAGGTGTAGGTCTGGGACATTTTTGGTTGAAACCTGTTCGGGTATAATCAACCAAAATATTGTTTTACTGTTACAAATTTACTGTCAATAAAACTGATTAGGAAAGGAAACCCTAGCGCTCAATACTGCCCTGCTAAGTAAAAATTGTTTTTGGTTTTAGTGAAATGAGAACCCAAGTTTTAAACTGCATTGTATCTCATATTATGTTAAATTATCGGATTTTTTTGACGTAATCACAAAATATACACTATCTATTTGAGTACCTTGGTATCAAAGTGGGACATAAACCATTTACAAAATTTTACAGGAGACTGATAAACATGTGTGAAAAGTGACCGTTTTTCATATAACATACCAACTTTAAACTCAAAAATCTCTATGAAAACTATCGTTTTTGATACTTTTAGTGGATTTTTTGAAAAGAGCATCACTTGCACTACTATAATCAATTAAAACATGAATTTAGTGGGAGGTGGCGTATGTCCCACTTTGATACCAAGGTACTCATTTAGAGATTATGTCAAAACCATCCAATAATTTTACATAGGTACTTAATACGTATAAGAAAAATGGTAGTTTACTTCTGTTCTCGTTTCACTAATACCAAAAACACTGTCTTTTTACTTAGCATCGCAGAATACCAGGGCAACGAATGGCAAGAAAGATTCCAGCAGCAAAGGGAAGATATCCGTTATACAAAATATTGTCGAGGCACGTTTCCAGTCGAATTCGAATTTGGTACCAGATATTCGTATCACCGAAATGTGGACACAAAGACAAATAAAAGAGTTCATTGATATCGACCAGAAAAACACGACCATAATATTCTCTCAAATATAAAATTGTATAAAAATAAGTTGTGTTTTTTGTTGTCGATATCAACCTAATTTTTCTTGTGATGTGTCCTGAGTGACACAATAAACATTATTGGTCAGTGTGTATGGACATTATTTGCACGCACTACTTTGAACTCGGAAGTTGTGGTTATGGACGCTTTGCAATATTTCGATTCACGACTAGAGCACCTCCAGCGGATGTTGCCACTCTTCAAAGTTTTGTGATGAGAAAAAGAAAAATTATCAACTTTTATAAGATAATTTCCTTTCGTTGTTCTGAGGACGACAACTGGAACAAAGAAATTTTGTGGGTAGTTAAATTATCAATATGAGAGTGTTTTATCACTCATATGTATCAACATACATTTATAATGTACCAAATACTTATCTGCTTCAAATGCTCTGCAGCCTGCATCCAATCAAAATTGATTTCGGGTGTTCATTGGATGGTTTTTCGTCTCCATAACATTATTCTTAGTTCATTATTCATTCACACCACTTCCCCTACCCACATACCAAAACTTATGTTTGACTGACAAGGTTTAGTGTCCACTATTTATGTCAGATCATAACAATCTACCTCTACCCTTCGCCACTGCCACATACAGTGACTTAAGACACTTCCCACATAGTAATAATACATAGCATTAGAAGAATGGATTATTTCTAATTCATCTTCATTCATGTGCACTCCTCAGCAGGAAAAATTGGATACCACGGCGTCTCCAAGAATCCCTATCGTTCACCAGTGTTCACGTCATGTTAGGTACATCTCACAGCTCCACCATATACAACCTTTGCATATTAAGTATTTAGCGGCCTTTCAATACGCCGCAATGAAGATCAGACAGACCAGGTTAACACTAGTTTAAGACATCCGTAGCAAATGGCCGAGCCACTCTTAATGTGGAGGGTGGCTATTATAGGCCTCCTTATTCAAATTAAACTGTATTTATTTTACATCCATTCGCATTCGAGGCATTAACATAAGAAATACTTGTTGACAATATTTAAATAAAAATACAGTAATGTGTAAAAAAAAAATACATGAAAGGAAGCACACCGAGTGATCTTCTCATTATTCTTAATACTCAGTGGCATACAAACACCCAGAATCCACTGCAAGCAGTGCGTAATAATATGTGTACGGGGTTGCGTTCAGCCTTCGTATGGTGCCATGACTCGCTACCGTGATGCAACATCCTCAGAGCGGAAGGATCATAACGGGCACCATTTTGCTTTTAACCGTGCACATTAGAGGTGGGAAAACTCGTCGATTTTGAAGACTAAGTATACTTACTACCAGTATAAAAAAATACTTGGTATCTAAACTTGTTCCAAAATACTTACTAGTATTTGAAATATCAGCTTTAATAGAATCGTTAAAAATACGTCGGCTTTTTGAAATGTCCCATTTTCGAGACAGGTACAGCTGGAACTGTGGCGCTAGTCACTCATGTTTCAGTAGTTACCCATTTATACAATCACGCATATAATTTGAATTCAATTTATGTTTACAAATTACAATTATAACACTAAAAAATCGAGAAACTTGACGTGACGAAACCAGATAAACGCGTAGTCAGTTAGCGTTATCAGAACTCCGTTATTCCGGCTTGCGACTGACGTCAATTCGATGTAAATGTCTTACTCAACTAAAACTAAAATTAAAACCTGTCGCATACTAAACATACGCGAGTCGCGACGCCGAGGCAATGATTTCATACGTGGCAAGACTACGAACTAGCTAGCGGTCGGCGAGATCTCATACCATGCGTCGAACTCCTGGACTCGATAAAGTTTCATACTCAACTAAAACCAAAAACCAAAAACTCTTAAACCTAAAACCCTAAGGCGAACTCAAAAGTATCCTATAAAACGAACACGTGACCATTTCTGTCCTTCACTATGCCAACTTTACAACAGAGGAGAAAGGGAGAACAATGACAGTTGAGTATAATATCACGGCTAGACATACGTGTATCATGATATCTCGCTCGCGCGCATTTAATATCAATAGCGCTGAATAGCGAGTCACGGCGCAGATATTATCGAATGCGTTCGAATTCGAACATCTAATACGTTTCAAGTTTCTTGAAACAAGTTTATTGGGCAACAAATACTTAGTATGGGTAGTTTCATCCGAAACTTAAGTACACAAACTTGTGACAGTATTTCCAACTCACCTCTAGTGCACATGCCCCAGTCATTCAACATCGTCCTTAATATTATTATTCCAGCCATATCTCACTTATTTCTGTTTGCATTTCGTACCCGACAACTATTTTTAATTACCCTAAGTGTTTTTCAAAGATTTGTTCTTCAATATGTAAGGCAACAATTTAAAATTTAAATGAAAGGCATTAAGGTTGTTTGTTGAACATGTTTAATTTTTCGTTTACAAAATCAGATATAAATACTTTTTAGATAAAATATTATGAACTTAGGTACTATTACATGAAATACTGTATAGGTATTATGTATCTATTCTATTTACAGTGCGCAAAATAGTTTTATTCTTAAATTGATTTTTATATAGGTACCTAAAGAAATAATAGGTGAACATAAATTGAATATATAAAAATACACAAGAAACCTATTTCAATAAATAAATAGGAGAAAGCTGCACATATTTGATAATATTTATATGGGTACAAATTGTTTGACGTTAATAATACATAGTTAACAAAAAAAAAATATACATTCTACATGGAACACCGTGTTCTTTAATATCAAAACACACTACTTAATCTGACATGCTGTATTTGTGACATTCGTGTGGTCGGTCATTAAGACACACTAGCCGCAAAATGCAGTCGACGCAGACCGGAAAAGTCAGCCAGCGGTCGTGCATTTTGGCGGCATTGACTTCGTTCAGCGGCTTGTTTTATCTAAACTTAGCTGCGTGTGAAAGGACGGTTACGCTCCCACATAGGTACTATACATACTATCACGAAATCTATTATGGGAATGCAGTCTCGCTCTATCATTATTATAAACAAACATAATGGCTTATAAATCATCAAAAGCTGAAATAACTATACTTATTCTATATTCAATTTCTTTTTACATTTACTGCGAGACATGCTGTAAGGGTCAAATCATATTAAGACAATGTGGAAAGCCCACTCAAGCTGTACAAATATAGATATATACCTATATATATATAAATTCTTGTTAATTATTAAGAACCTTATGCTGGCATCTACAGTTTAGGAACGTGCTTTATGTAAAATAACAGATAAATTCCCCATTTTTGTTTTAGTTTATACCTAATCATCATCATGTTTTACCACTGCCAAGGAAAATGTTCTACAAATTATATAAAATCAGTATGTCTACAATGTCCCTCATTATTTAAATAACCACCACGATACGCACGTATAATTATTATTGATTAAAGTGCGCAATGCAAATGTCAGCAACGCTATTTTCATTAGTTTTGTTAATCTGTAATCGACTTCAAAATAATGTTTTTAAAATTCGAACTGCGCAGATGAGCAGATGACCCGTGCGCATTTCGGGCTTGATTTGTTGAAAAATGTATAATTTTTAATTAAGTAGGTACCTACCTACCTAAATAGGCTTAAGTTTTTTTTTTATCATAATAATTTTGAAATGAGAAATTGTCTTTCCGAGTGGCTTACCATATTGAAAAATAAAATAAAACTATCATTTGGTCAGTGCGTGTGTATCTTATTAACTCTCAATATCTCGAATTCAAAACTTGTGGTGATGGCAGCCCTGCAAAATTTTGATTTGCTAGAAGTACACCTCCAACGGATGTTGCCGTTCTTTAAGTTTTTATGAACACAGAATGTGTAATCGTCGAATCTTAAGTTGTCATTACCCCTTGAATTCCGTATGACAACCACTAGAACAAAATAAAACATTTTTGAATTAATAATAATCACTTAGGTTTTACGCTGTTGGACGTAGAAATAAATCTGTATGAAGCATGTATGAAGCCTTTATAACATAAAACTGAAGCTAATTACCAATCATGTTACTAACTCTAATGATTAAATTAGCTGCAAACCATTCCGCATTGTATTTTTTTGTAGCGAGCTTTACACTTAATTTATGTTCTGGGTATCAAGGGCTTCTTTTAATTGGCTCGAAATATCGTGGTCCACCACCTATATATTACAAATTACAACAATTGTAATAACAAAATGTACCACGTTAAAAAAGTTAATGCAAGAATTTCCACCACTCAAAATTCAGCATATACTGAGGGAACAAGCTGGGCGACCTGAGAATTACTAGCATCTTGGCAGAAATTCAAAAAGCGGCCTCCCTCTACAATCCTGAGTGAATCTTGGCCGCCTCACGAAGAAGCCTCAAAGCATATTTTTAGGAGAAACTGATATTAGCCACTTGCTCAACGTATTAGATCTAGGCCCAAACATACACTGAAAAACAACATGTTAATTTTTCCAGACTCGGGATTCGAACCAGAGACACTCGACTTTTAAAATGCTCGCACACATAACCACTATACCTTCCGTATCGCTGATAATGGAAGCTTATCTAATTGGCAATAATTAGACTTCATCTGATTCGGTTGAGCCGCACCATTTAATATGTCCTTAATGTACAAGTTATAAAAGAGATAATAACTAAATAACCAATTATTATGAAAATCTAGGCAATTCTTGAAGGAGATGGCAAAACTTAGTGTCAGTATAAGGGGGATCATATATGCCAACAGAGAACCTAGAGGAAAAATACGAAGCTTGCAATTTGAGAATTTGTTTTGATAATTTACAATAGTACCTACTTACTTATCTGAAAACATTAAAAAGATTTTTTTTTAAGTCAAAGATAAGCTTACAATTGTAAAAAAATGTGAATTTGTCACATATTTGGTACATAGGTTGCGTTATAATTACATTATTTTTATGGTTATATTTATTATTAAAGTTTAGTTTATTAAGTTTTCAAATTTTCGCCGTGTAGATTTTTGACTAATTCATAGTTTTAATATGTTTTATATATATTTTAAGGAACATCGATTTTTATAAAAAATATAAATGTGTATAACTCCAGAAGGAAAGTGGAAGGCCAAGCAGAGTGGAGAAATTCAAAAATTCCAGAGAATAAAAAAATTTAAAAAACTTCCATTTTATGCAAGATTAACCACTCAAATTGTAAGAAATATAATGTAAAACATAGTACCTACACCAGGGATGGCTAACCTTTGGCACGCGTCCCACCAGTGGCACGCGAGATGATTTTGCATGGCACGCGAATGTTTCATTTTGAAGAGCAAAGAAATTACTATTTTATATATATTTAAAAAATATTCTATTTATAAAAAAGTATTACAAGTAAATATATAATTAAGTAGGTACTTATATATATATATATATATATATACCTAATATTAAAAAATAATGGCGACGTAGTTATGCGTATTTTCTTCGGTTTTTCATATTATGTTTAGGCAGCAATCGATGCATAAACGGAAACGACGAAATTCATGCATATAATGACAAATCGCATTGTATAAAAAAATTGCAGAAGAATCATTTTCAAAAGTAATCATTACGTGTAGTGTAAATATACGATTGCATAGTCGGTCTTAAGATCGGGGAATTAAATATAAAAATATTTAATCAACAAACCTTACGAAATTAATTATCGGCAGTCATTCAAATATAATAACTAATAACTGCTTGTTATTTTACCTCAAACATAATCTCTAAAAATGGAAAACCGCTCAGTGACGGAGAATATATAAAGAAGAATGGTTTAAATGCTTCGACGATGAGTAATTTGAAAACAAAGAAAAAAAAATTCAAAGAATAAAAGATATGCCTTCGGCTAGAAATACAGTGAAAGATACAATATCAATAACTCAATTTTAATGTTTAAACCTTTTTAAGAGAACCAACCCAAGTTTTCCAGTTTTCGCCAACCCTGACCTACACAGTCTACACACATTTGCTAAAACATCAGTTGTCCTCTGAGATACGAGTAGTATCATGTCATAATTCTTAAATACCATTAGAAGGTAGAGTTTTAGAAAATCAAAAAAATGTAAATACTTACCATTAAGTATGTGAAATGAGTCTGGTATTAATGCAGACTGAAGAAATATTCATTTATGAGTACACCAATATACCTAATGACAAAAGACAACCATGGCAGGATATAGTTTTTTGCTTTTACTAAAATCATTGGTTACTTTAATTACAACACTTTACCTCTGGGGTCCGAAATGACAATAAAAAAGAACGAACATGATGATAACCAAAGAATACATAAAAATACCTGTGAAAGTATCAAGCAAAATACAAATCATTGAAGCCACAAAATTCATGTAATAAAATTCATGTATTAATCAATCTTGGTTTTTAAATTGGCCCATACAACTGTGATGAGCAAAACTGAACAATATTATATTGTCACTTGTGTGTGCCTTTGCGGGACATAACCCACTTCTGTGGGTCTATTCTATACTTATCGAACACTAAATTGATAAATAGTATCAAACTTAGGGTAGGTTTGTATCAAAATATTAGCACTTATTGTAACAATTACACGAAGCTGGTTTTTATTGTTGCAATAAGTGCGATATTTTAACAGCAGCAAGATAGGTGCTGTTAAAATATAGCACTTATTGCAACAATAAAAACCGGCTTCGTGTAATTGTTACAATAAGTGCTAATATTTTGATACAAACCTACCCTAAGTTTGATAATATTTTTCACTTTATCACTTTAGCGGTCGATAAGCATAGAATAGACCCACTGGAACACCTCCAGTAGAGTTTTCCTAATGATTTTCCATTTGATCTGTAAGTGAATCCATCAAGGAGAAGCATCCGTTTCCCTTTCTTTGACATAACAAACTCTGCATTACCTTAAAGGGATAAAAATGATATATTATATATAACCTGTTCAGTAGGCTAATTAATATAAAAACTCCAATTACTATCTACTTTATTGTATTACTATCAGTAATTAGATAATATAATGGCTTAATGATTATTATATAATTTATAATGTGCTGTTAAATAATTTAAATAGCATGACGTTTATAATAATTTAGTTCTAATAAAATTTGTCTAATTTAAGGGAGGACATGCTCAGCGTAGATCAAAATAGAGCTTTTATTGCATTTTAAAAGCATGATCCTGGACATTCCTTAAACGTTGCAGATAATCTATTTATATAATTTTGAAACCTTATTATCCTTTATATTTATTTTAAACATTGGATGACTACATAAAGTATTTTTATACATAAAATAGTATTCTTTTAAACCTCTCGCTCTAATGTTTTAGAATATAATCATATTTCAGTACATACATGTGCAGTGGTGTTAAGATTTTTTACGTTTATTAATTTTTAAACGCATTTATAAAACCATTAGTATAATTTATATGGACCGTTTAAAAAAAATCGGTTAGGTACTTGTTCAAAAACGCGCGTTAACATGATCTTACTCCCTACTTCAGTTTTAGTTTGTCAATTTATGGCTACGGCCGTATGTTGTAGCTTAACCACTAGGGAATGCCATGCCGAAATGGCGTATTCCAAAAAAAACACTACCTTATTCTTAGGTCAATAATGATTATAAAGCAATCATTATTCGTAGGATGTGAATCACACTTGAATGGTCAAAGACATAGCTTATAATTAGTATATTTAGAATTATCTTCAAATGTGTTAATCTTGCCCATTTTTTGAATAATAAATGCCTAATTCTTGTCAAATTTGGGATCACAGAGATTATCAATATAATTTTTTACCGTAAATATTTCACTATAATAATGTCGACATAAATTATACTAATGTTATACCTTGCTCAAAATTACAATGAGATTAGGTTAGGTTAGATATTTCTTGACAGAACTTGAAAAATCTTAAACAGCATACATATTAGGAATCAATAGAGCCAGCTAACTCACTCGGTCTTGAAGACAGCTTGGTGACCCAATGACAAGATGGTGGATTTTAATATAATTATAAATCTAATGCTTATAAAATTATATGCGTTGATTTCGCCGTAGTTTTCCACTTGTCATTAGAAATTATTCGCAAGAACACTTGGATCGGTGGTTTAATTGTTCAAGAGCAGTTACCCAGTAAGCAAAAAAATGTGATCGTATCCCACTCGGTTTAAGATAGTTTCCTAGGATTATTATAAGCTATAAAATAGAAAAATTCTTTTGTACGCTAAGTACAAGCTAAGACCATAATCATTGATTTCAAATAATTGAAAACAATTTATTAGGTAGAGATGTAGTAAAAGTAGTACTTTAGTTTAGGTACTTTAGTTTGTTTATACTGTACTTTTAAAGTACAGTATAAACAAAACAAAACCTCAAAGTAGTAAGTGTATCGACCAGATAAATAATATTTCAATTGTAGCACGAAACGTATAAAACACATTCAAAAAAATCTTCTCATCGGTAACACAGCCGTAAATCAAATGTCACAGGATTATTGCAACTATCGCCCGCACATATAGTTATGCAACAGTGACACGAGCAACCCCTCGTCAACAAAAATTCAAACCGGTAGGAGTAGGGGATATGGCGACTGGCGAGTTTGACGGTTGGGTTAGAAATTGGATTAGAAGAACAACTTGTAGCGTCTTCGCATATGTAACCGCAATACCAAGGACATGCGACATGCAGTCCGTGTCGAGTGAAATTTGTTGCTTGCAACACCAGTTTATTTTTTTTTAAATAAAATGACGAATTCAAGCAGTGTGCGGAGATAAATTAGGAACATGTGTTTTGTAAATACCAACAAAATCACATCGACATGGTGCAGCCGAGAGGAATTTAGATGTACGACCTGGCTAAAAAGCTGTGAGCCAAAAGCAAAATTTCAAAACTTTGTATTTGTATAACAAAAATATATTTTTTAAATTATGTAGGTATATCTAATTTTGACTTTATTGGAGTTCTGAAGTTTCCATCATGATCAAAATATGCATTTACCACTTACCTCATTTAAAAATTCTACTCCAGAATTACTTATTGTCACTTAGGTAGGACCATGTCCGGAAATTTGTACCTATGCAATTCGCCGTATCACACTTCACGGTGAAATGTCGTATCGGAAATATATGGTCATATATTAACGACCGTCCAACCTGTTTGGGTCATAATATAGTATCGAGATAAAATTCATGTCTAAATAAAACACGGTTCTTGTCGGTTTACAGGAAGCCAGCGGCAAACAAATTTAAAAAATAGCCGATATACTGTATTATTTGTTAGGTTAGGTTAGGTTAAGTTAGGTATTCATTCTTGAATTCATAAAACTGGAAAATTATTGTCTGCAATGATCAACGAACAACGCGTAATTTTTTCATCTCAGTGCTATAAAGACGACCGTACCGTATAATATACGGTCATCTCTTTGCGATTAGAAAGCTCACGGCGTGCTACGGTGAAATGTAATACGTACAATTCACATGTAACCAGGTAGAACACAGTAAAGAATAAAAATATGGTTAATTTAATGATTTTTGTATTTCATTACACTAGTTACACAGAACAACACAAAGGTTAAAAATCTAATAAATATAGCTACCTATGTGTCCACTGTTGTACATCTCAAATAATTGCTAAAAATACTTTCTTATTAGTGAGTACTTGAACATGTTATTTGTAGTATCTTAATTGTATTGAAATGTTATATGTACCTAATAAATATTAGCCCTAAATACTACTTAGAATCTATTATAACATTAAAGACTTACATTAACATGCAGACTAGAAATTGTATTTAGTTGACAGTAATTGAACGTTTATTTGAGGGATAAATAGAAATTATAAAAATACAATACACGTAAGTACTACAGAACACCTCAGAAACGTACCAATACGTAGTACAAAATATTGATATGGAATCGAAACCGGATCCGTTAGATTCCGACCAACTGTTTGTGACGGCGTTTCGAATTATGTAATGTATAAAGAATCCTACATTCTTAAATTCACGAATAAATAAAAATTAAAATCAATACATTGTGAATCGTTTCAAATTATGTAATGTATAAAGAATGCTACATTCTTAAATTCACTGAATAAATAAAAATTTAAATCAATACATTGCGAATTATAGGTACATAAGTAATATAAATATTTAATTATTTTACATTTATTAAAATATACTGTGTTATTTCAATATAAACAGATGGTTTTCATGTACCAAGTATCTCCAATGCGACGATCGCAATCCACCTTACGATCGCAGAATAGATTTTGGTTGATCGCACCATAGGTCAAATAGGAATTGAAGTATTAACTATTCGTTTTGTTATTTCCTTAATAAGCTGATGTGAAAGTCGTTCTCAAATTCACCACGAGGAAGCCAGCGTGACCTCCTCGTGTGATTGGATTTGTATTGCATCACTCACGGCCTGCCATCACGCAGTAAGAGACTAGTTTAACAATGAGTGCCCAAAAGAAGACCAAAACTCATAATTTCCACGATTAATAGGAAATTGAGTATTTCTTGTGACGTTGAAAGAAAGTGATATTGTTTAATTTGTTTATGCATTCATTTCTAATATAATATGATTTCATTGAGATTTTGAAGGGGAAGTATTAAACATTCCTATAATGTGAAGCCTGTGTGAATTCGTCATATCACTTGATATGTATTGCAGCACTTCCGCCGGAATGAGAGAAAGATAAAATTCATGAATCCTTGTGTGCTTCATGAATCCCCCGTGCTTTAAAAACTGAGGCATACTTCCATTACCGTCACACAGTAGGCTTTTTGCACAGTAGAAATATAGTCCGACACAAATTAAGTATTTCTTATGGCGGTAAAAGACAAGCATTGTTATTTAATTTGTAACACCTCGTGTCAGCCAAATTTTATATAATACGTTTGATCAATAAACTATTTCTTTTTATTCAACAAATAAGACACAAGATTTGAGAATGTAACATTATATATACCAGTGGCGAAGGGTGGAGGTAGGCTGTTAAGAGCCGCCATAAATAGTGCACATTAAACTTTTACAGACATACATATTTGTTTTCATTGAAATAAAGACTACAATTTACAGAAAGTGTTGATTAGTTTTTAAAATTAAATTAAACTCTGAGAAACCAAGCCATAATAGATAATAGTCAAAAAATACATGTCTATCTATAAAATATCTAAAATTAAGCAATTAAATCATACATAACTTTGAATATTTTATAGATAGAATAATATTTTTTATTTATTATAGTTTGGTTTAGGCAATGCTTTGAAATAAAAAAATGAACCAACAATATGTGTAATATGTATTTTTAATCCAACGAAAACAAATAACTATGAATGAAAAAGTGTGCACAATTTTGTCGTATCGCCCAAATTAGACCAAAACTATTATGTTTTCGTTTAGGCAGGGCTTAAGGGCGGACGTGCTCAGCGTGGGTCAAAATGGAGCTTTTTTCCATTTTCAAAGCATGATCCTGGACATACCTTAAACGTTGTAGATAATCTATTTATATAATTTTGAAGCCTTATTTATCCTTTTATATTTATTTTAAACATTTGATGACTTCATAAAGTATTTTTATTACATAAAATAGTATTCTGTTAAACCTCTCGCTCTAATGTTTTAGAATATAGTCATATTTCAGTACATAAATGTGCAGTGGTGTTAAGATTTTTTACATTTATTAATTTTTAAACGCATTTATAAAACCATCAGTATAATTTATATCGACATTATTATAGTGAAATATTTACGATAAAAAATTATAGTGACAATCTCTGTGATCCCAAATTTGACAAGAATTAGGCATTTGGCATTCCCCAGTGGTTAAGCTACAACATACGGCCGTAGCCATAAATTGACAAACTATAATTGAAGTAGGGAGTAAAATGATGTCAACGCGCGTGTTTGAACATGTACCTCACCGAATTTTTATTTTTATTTTTTTAAACGGTACATGTTTAAAAAGAAATGGCGTATTTCAAAAAAACACTACCTTATTCTTAGGTCAATAATTATTATAAAGCATTATTCGTAGGATGTTTATCACACTTGAATGGTCAAAGACATAGCTTATAATGAGTATCTTTAGAAGTATCTTCAAATGTGTTAATCTTGCCCATTTTTTGAATAATAAAATGCCTAATTCATGTCAAATTTGGGATCACAGAGATTATCACTATAATTTTTTATCGTAAATATTTCACTATAATAATGTCGATATAAATTATACTGATGGTTTTATAAATGCGTTTAAAAATTAATAAATGTAAAAAATCTTAACACCACTGCACATTTATGTACTGAAATATGACTATATTCTAAAACATTAGAGCGAGAGGTTTAACAGAATACTATTTTATGTAATAAAAATACTTTATGAAGTCATCAAATGTTTAAAATAAATATAAAAGGATAATAAGGCTTCAAAATTATATAAATAGATTATCTACAACGTTTAAGGTATGTCCAGGATCATGCTTTGAAAATAGAACAAAAGCTCCATTTTGACTTACGCTGAGCATGTCCCCCCTCAATTGATTTTTAAAAACTAACTAACACCATCTGTAAATTGTAGTCTTAGTTCAATAAAAACAAATATATATGACCAACAAAGTTTAGTGTGCACTATTTATAGCGAATCTTAACAGCCTACCTCCACCCTTCGCCACTGCTATACACAGAATATACATAATTTGAAAACATCTCATGCATATAAAAACTAGGTAAAATCATTTTGTAGAAAAAAATATGACACCCGACGGGTCTTGAACCCGTATATGCTGGATTCTCGCCAGTATGCTTTTCCAATTAAGCCACGGGCATCTTACTAAAGTACGACGATTTAAACTAGTAGTTGTTACATGAAATTTATCGAATAATTATCAATTTGGCCTAGTTATATGGTAAATTTTGAATGGTGAACCTTGGGGAAAAATAGGATATCTCCTTTGAGAATTAACTCTACAACGTGCAGGAAGTATTTAAAGAAATAGATGACAAAAAGAGACTGACAATACAATAATCAAGTACAATGAAAACGTGAATTTAGAATAATCAAAGAGTGCTCTCTGACTTATTGTCAAAATAGACAAGATATGATATTATATTTCTCTCAAATGACTTCTCACAGAAACTGATTAAAGAAAATTCACTTAAACTCTTTGTATCATTCTTCTTTTTCCATGTGGAGCATTATGTACACCTTTTGCCGGCGAAAAGAATCCTTGTCATTAACCCGTCTTCTTGTGTCTTCACAGATCATAAATTCGCCTTATACACATTGTGCCTGATATTCAGCAGCCTCCCAAAGACTCAGTCAGCTCGAAAAAAATGGAAACTGGAATGAGATTCTCTTGAGACATATGACATATTTTTGGCAAAATCATGCCCAATATCCACCACAAGCATCTCTTCTCGAAACTCAACATATATATACCTTCTTCTATCTAGGCATAATTTAATTTAGCGTAATCTTGATTTAGAGTTGTGGCTTCTAGTAAGACGCATGATGAATTGGGAAAATGTGTGTGCGTAGAATTGATGAAAACTATAATATCATTTCTGGTACGGGCCATGGCCCGGCAACGGTTCGCCGGGCTTCTACGAGAACAGAGCCACCGCAAGCTGGTAGCCGATCGGGTTTGCAGCGAGAATGTGTGACCTTCATAAAACAACATGAGATTTCCCTTCATTGATCGGACATACTGTGCAACTAAAAGAAAAGCAAAGGTATATATTACGAACAGAAATTTTATTGAAGTAAACAATACACCATAGAACAAGATGCAGAATCATACTTAGGCGCATGAGTCCTTAGATATGTGCCTATCTTTAATAGGCAACTTAGATTGCGTCTCGCACAGTATTGATACATAACAACACGGCATACAGCAGGTAGTAAATCTACAGAAAAGGGCAGTGGGCCAGAATGAAACCATTTAAAATACAGTCAAGACATGGCTAACTAAGTCAAACTAAATTAGCAATTCTGAGTGATGTTTATTGCCAAGTTAATCCAGATGGTTCTGCATCACGCACATAATAATATTATATCATAAATGCAATATTGCATGCTTATTCATAGTTATGTAAATAAGCTATCTTGTATGCCTCTTAACCTTCACATTTTTACATCACCATGTTCTATCATAAGAGGCTCTCCTCAGAGTAGAGGTTGTATTAACATTTTTTTCTTTTTATGTGAAATGGATGTTAGGCACTTGCTCAACATATTAAGTCCATAGTTTGGGTCCTGGGATTAGAAAAACAACATATTATTGTGAATCTGCCAGATGCGTGATTCTAACTCGGGACCCACGACATTATAAGCCAATACGTTACCATCGGAGGTTCGTTACCCTTGGCAGGGCGAAATCGGCCATTTAGTACCAGTTGTCAAAATAATCAAATATGTCCTACACAAACTTAAGTAAATATGGTACAGAATTTCCTCAAGTCCTTGAAGCGTGAAGTGTCGAAGAATATCTTTATTATTTTTCAATCAAAATTCAGATCCAATGTATTTTGTGTATAGATCCTGGATATCCATGACATATTTTCTTGAAATTTAGATTGAGGATCAAATGAAAGACAATATTTTATTTACTTTTATTCTATATTTGATAATTGAGAATTTTGACAGCTGCCTCTTGTTTTTTTCAATTCTGCCATTAAACTTGGCGGTGTTTGTTACTAAACATCCAATTTCAGTCACCTATGGTTTAGAGGCACTTAATGCCACTTATACATATAAGTATGATATAAAGCACGGTGCAAAAATAACACTTAGTAGAACCTAATAAACCTATAATGGTTACAATTTTCTATTTACGACTTAAACTCTTCTAGAAATACATGTCCATACCTCAATTTATTTCACCCTGTGTAATTCCTGGACACTAACTAGAAGATATCTTTCCACTATATCACTTTCAACTCATTTTTAAACCTACACCCTGTTTCCTTATTAACATCGATATCCATTATTTTCTAAGTGGTCGTTAGAACTGACACAAATACATACATCTCATATGGCAGCAAGTTGATGATAAAAAGACCAGAACAGATACCTCACAACTAAAACCACAAACATATGGTCACAAAAAAATGATGCGATCATTTTTATTACTCACCTTGGAACCTAGATAATTTGAATATCTGCTGTCACTATTTTTGTGAAGACCTAAAAGTCAGATACCTCCGTATTTGTGACAATCCATTCTCGCGAAGTGTGTCTATATACGGTACAGTATTAAGTTGGGAATCCATTACATACAAATCAAAACACAATGGAGTCACAATAATTATTTATTTTTCTAAAACTACCAATACAATACAAACCAATTAAAAAATACCCTCAAAATAGTTGGGTTTTTAAATAATCCTAAGTACTTACTTAATAAGCAAGCATAAACTGAAGTAAACCACAACACAATATTTTCATTTTCAATCAAACAATATAAGTAATAGCTATAACAGCGATGGCAAATATGAGGCACGCGTGCCTAACTTGGCTCGTTAAAATTTTTCGACGGCACGCCAAAAAAATTAATTCATTTTATTTTTTAATATTCAAAACATTTATAGCAAAAAAAATGTAAAAACAAAGCGAAATCATGTTGATGTAAATGTATATTGTGGCAACACTGGATAGTTGATGTTCTATATTTGAATATTGAATCATGTACATTCAAAGACTAGAAATAGGTTAACAAAGGAAGATTCAGCAGCATGTATTAATAATTTGCAATCAACGACATATCAGCCTGATATAGAAAATCTCGCAAATAACATGAAACAAAAAACTTCAATCAAAAATTAGTGTTATTAAATATTTTTATATTTCTTTATTTTCTATCATATAAAATGATAATCAATTTTTTATATATTCAATAAAAAATATTACCAATATACCCAATTGTTTTTTTTTAATATTCAATAAATATGATTTAGATCTTAGATTATATGTGTACAATTAAAAAGGAATGGCACGCGCCACTAATTTTAAAAAAAAATCGTCTTATTTTGGCACGCCGATCCTATTTCAAATCCTATTTGCCATCCGTGAGCTAGTAGATACTGCTCTCATAAAATTAATAGCCCTAACTCACGTTATTTGCGAAAATGGAGATAAGGTTGGAAAGTTTTCTATAGTTTTACAATACCTACTACTTACAAAAAATATTAATGTTAAAAACAATGATTTTGTAATTGTCAGTTTTCAATGTCCCTGTAAGTGGATGAAAACGGTTCTGATCATTATAATCAATATATCAATATTCCATTATTTAGCATTTACCTTAAAAGTATATTTGTCAAAAACACAACAGCAAAAAAAAAATATTTTACATTTAATATTTACCATGACATTTAAAGTAACCATGTGATTACATGAATTAATTAAGCACTAAAATGTAAGTAAGTATTAATAAAAAAAATATATAAGCTTGTATGTGTTTTTTAAATTAGGCAGTGACATCTGTCCACTGCACAGAAATCTTAAAATTATTTAAGCCTACTCAAAATCTAAACAAACACGCTGATGACTATTCAAAATCATACAGGTGAACGAGGCGATTAGCAATGTACTAACGCATGTCAAAAAAATAAAACTTTAATTTTGTAATATGTCAATTGTATGAAATGATAGTCTGATACAGTCCAACAGCGGTTTTATTTTTCTAGTGGAAACTTTTGGTTTGAGACTCGGCTAATTATCGTAATGTAATATAATAAATGAAAATAGCAAAGAACTAGGGACCGAGAAGAGCAGAGGGAGTTTGGGGAGACTTTTATTCAGCAATAAATCGACCCCGACTAATGATAATAATGGAGTATATTATAATATTAATTTAATGTAATAATTTTAATCAGAAAACTCCTGCTGTTTAAATATGCACATTTTTTTATTACACGTCTCGCTTATCTCCTCCCCTCTAACAAGCACCCCACTGTCACACTGCCATGAAGATAATTCAAATGTAACATGTTTCACTGTGTAACAATTAGAAACGCAGACTTGATAAATCGTAACGAACTAAGAAATGATTCTGACCTGTGACTCGAGTAGAATAAAGCAATCCAATAGAAATACATTAAGTCTGCTTGTGTCATATTATGGAAATTTGTTGCAGAAATGGACAATAATATTATTTTACCTCTTCTTCTTTCCCATACAGAGAAAGAATTATTTTTCCAACAGGTAGATCGACAGCTATAATCAAAGTGTTTTTTACTTATATTATTGAAACTTAATTTTAAAAAGCATACATTATTAATTAGAATAATTAAAATACACCAACTTTAAACAAATAGCACACATGACAAATGATTCCGGGCTACAAGGATAAAAATTTGGAAAAAATTAACCCTTTGTAAGTTCATGACATGGTCAAAAAGTGCATTTTGCCGTGTGCGAGTTGATAAAATTAATGCATTTTTACCCGGGTGTTTTTTTTTTGTCACAAAAATGTTTGTCTTTATGGTAGAGTACTTCATTGTCAGACGTATGCAGTCTGGCGAGACACAAGTTGCTCTTGGAGCAGACCCAATGGGATTTTGTTCCTGATTTTCTCAGGAATCTGTATGACCGATTTCCCAGCATCATTAAGCTTTTTCCTCTCTTCGATGGACAAGAGCGAAGATTAAAAACTGCAAAAAATTCAAAAAAAAACGTTAAGACATGTTCACACATACCGGACATCTGTCTCGAATTTTTTTTAATGACAATAATTTCTATATTGTCATACATAGTGTATAAATTCACTGGTGGAAATGTTTATATATTAAATACCTGTTATAATGAGAGGAAAGGAAAACATTGTTAATATTCCGACCCCCTCTATTCAATTGTAATTTGGAAATTTACCAACTGCCCCTATCTCAGATTATATAGAGTTAAATGTTAGTACTTTATCTTGACAGGGTTAAATATTAGTTCAAAGGGCGTGATAAACACAATATATTACAGAAAATTATCATCAATTATAATCAAAGTCATGAAATTTAAATACATAATATTAAACAAAAAAAATACAGATATTGGATATTATATGACAGATTTTATTTTACAAATACCTTACAATATTATTTATTATCAATCTGCTGCCATCTATGTATGACGTACTAAAGTTGAATTTAAAATTTTGTTCTGGTCATAAATATTTAAATTTAAAAAATCATAAAACAATAAAATCAATGTGGAGAATGTATGTTCTTAACTTTTTATACTAATACAATTTTTAGCTTTGCATTACCATCATCTCGAAGCAATGTAACACTGTTAAAAAAAGGTGTTTATTAGGTCCATATAATATGAATGAAATTTATGTGAAAAATTACTATTTAAAATTTTTAATCGTATGGTATTTCTCAAAACAAGTCTCCAAGATGTAGTCCTGATTTACATAGGCAGGTGTCGCAATAGAGTCTCGTTTCTCGCCAGAAGGAACCTTTTTATCCAAACATACACTAGTCTTTTTTTGTTCCAGAACGCAATACATGTAGTTTCTTCGTAAGGTGGTCTTCTTCGGTAAGACCAGCAATGCGCCCGTGGCTATCAGCACCTTGCCGAAATCCGCTTACCAATAATTTAACAATAAGGCACAATCCAAATAATATTTTATTCAAGAATTTTTTTCTACTTAGATAGAGTGTTGTTAAATTTTTTTGTTTAAATCAACTTATCAAATTATGCAGCGATGAGATGTCAACTTATTCACTTGATTTTTCTATGAAAATAATTACTTAATTTCAATAGAATTAGAGAAAAATAAATTCAAAATAACATTGATGAATACTTTTATTTTGACATCAACTTTAAACTTAAAAAATATTTAAGTAAATACATCTTACCATCATTTAAATTATCAACATTTTGTGTATCAATTATTTTGGCGGCTAATTTTCTTTCATCACTTTGATTATTGTCTTCCTTGCGAAATCTCAATGTTTGGATTTAGACATTGTAATACTGTTTACTTAAATTAATAAACAAGTTAATATTTTAATATTATTAAAGGTAATCAGCATGCTCCCATCAATGGGCTAGATTAGGGATGGCAAACCGTTTCACGTGCGCGTGCCAAAATTTCCGAAATATATTTTTTATCCGCCGTGTCAAGCAGTTTTTCATGGGAATAAAAATGAAGGAAAAAAAGTTTTTAAGAATTCTACTGAAAAAGTTTAAAAAATACAATTGATATCTTGAGATTTTATCTTTCACCATATTTCTAGCCGAAGACATCTTTTGTTATTTGAATAATTTTGTGAATATGTTTATTTTTAATTTCCTGATCAATAAATTCTTTTTGTCTGTCCGTGATTTTATCAAGGAGTGATCTATGGTTTGTCTCATCATACCGTTTACTGCTGAGGTTCTGCATACAACTATCCCAGAATACCAAATACATACTGCCTTATTACATTTAAATATCATGTTAATTATATCTAATGGCCAACCAATGCAAACGCGCCAGTCGCTTTGTCAGCACTTAATGAGTTAATCATGCCATACTCCTCAGTCCACCAACTTTGAAAGTCTCTGCTGCTTGATTCTAATATTATTTTTATTGGCTATGTTACTTGAATAGAATTTGTTAAAAAATGCATGCACCTTTCTTCACTGATACTTGCTATGGAGAACATCAGCTGGATCTAATCATTACTTATTGTAACCAATAACAATGATAAAAAATGATTATTAGCTACACTGCCATTGACATTAAAATTTAATGTTAAACTTAAAAATATAAAAGTCCAGATATACTATGCATAAAAAATTGATTTTGAAAATCATTCAAATTTCGTACATGTCATAGGTTCGCCAACCCTGGGCTAGATGAAGCGTGTACCTATGTATATTAGACACTTTAAAGCTAATAATACTAATTAAAACTATCTCTCCTATTTTACACTATGATATCTCACTCTTGCGCTGAAAAGATTTTATACAGTTCGCACACATGCACACAATAAATAAAATTGTTAGATGGAGATAGTTAATGGAATCTTTATTGGGGATGCATAAAAAATGACAATTCTATTTATCAAACTATGAGGACGTGGAATTTGAATAAGTTGACATCATATATCTAAAAAAATGTGTGAAATAATAATTCAGCTATTGACCAACAGTAGTTTTCAAACTTGTATGACAAAAAAATATTGGGAATAATTTGATATATCGAAATCTCTATTTCACTACACCGAATTGCAAAAAATATAATATATAAATTTTTGAAATTTTAATTAAACCTTTTAATCTCCAAATATTCAGATAAGAAATGTTGAAAAAATGTTTGAAAATAAGGTTAATAAATGCTGTTCATTCCAGTACATTATTCCTCCATTTTTTGGCATCCATTAATATGATATGGCTCAAAACACAAAACACACAAAGGGACACTGCATTGTTTGCACATATATGAAGTACGCTTACGGGTTTTCGAAGTACAACAGTATGTACAACGGGTACTTGATCCTTTTCCAATCCAATGATTAGATATAATGGTATTTGTTTTTTCGCTCACATCTTCTTTTTCTACTTCTTCTAACAAATTTTCCATTTCATCAAGTATAATTTCTTCTTCTTTTACTTTGCTTTCTTCTTCATTTTCTAAACTTTCTATTTCATCAAGTGTATTTTCGCATTTTATCACTAGAAAAAATATATTAAGTACTTACGATAAGTAGTTTTTTTTTTTTTTGACCACGTCCGATCCTAAGACCATATTGGCATCCAGAATAAAAATGAAAGAATAATAAATTTTAAACATTATTTATTTTTCACATCCATGGTTACAAAATATTGATCAATAATTTCATACTAATTTAACTTATGTGAAAGACCCATGACTTATCTTCTTTTTCATATTATGTATGATACAGTGTTTTGCAGCTTATAAACTGGGCTTATATACAACTTAAATATTATTTCTGTAGTCTATATAAAAATATAATTATATTTGGGACAGGTATTATTTTTTTTATATAATACAGAATTTCATTACATAAAAGATCAGAAAAAAGATCTTTATGGATGATATTGACTGTCAAAATATAATAAAAGCGAGAGAAAAGAGTTGGGTATTATTATTGTGACTTCAGGTTACGTTAGTCATACTTATAACTTTATCTCGAGGAACACAAAAAGTTGGAAAGTACCTTCTGGGTGTCGTAAGAAAGTTCGTTCCCGAGTATAGAGAAAAATGGGACAAAGATTGTGTTAAAGAATATGTTAGTTTCAATATAGCTATGTTCACCACTCACAATTATTGTAACAAGATTGCTCAAAGAATATTTTTATTTTAAGAGTTAATACTATTCCAATATTCATTAAACACTTATTTTGCCTATTTCATGAAAAATGCAAGCCCGTTGCCTTATTCATGAATTAGGCAAATTATCTGCCGAGTGCGTGAATTCGGCAGTAATTTTTCTGCCTAGTTCATGCATTGGGCAAAATAGATAGTGGCGGCTCCGGTGATGTTTTTTGCAACTAAACCAAATGTGTCAAATGCATTGCCTACTGAAGAAGGAAGCCGATACATTACACGACTGGTCCTACTTTTCGCCCCTCCCATTGTCTATGGATGACCTGTCATTGTCTATAGAGTGCTCATACTGACGCGTCTGTCGTATTCACTTGTCTGAGTATTCTTATTTTCAGATTTTTTTCAGATTATTTTAACGTATCTTTGAGACCTTGGAGTTCATCTGATTTAGTGGTTATGTGTTACAGTGTTATTAATAATTGGAAGTGACGATCAAAGTAAGTCAACTTCTTCTGTGTATAATAATATCATAATACACTAGGACATTTGTCAATGTAACTAATAACTTATTATTATACTATTCAGTCATTATAGAATACCAAACTCTGCTTGCAAGTACGTTATCAATAAATAGTATGGCAGTGGACCACTCGTTGCTTGTGCAAAAAGTTATGCTCAGGCTTTATTAATCTAAAGATGGAGGTGGTCAAATGTCATTGATTATTCGGCAGTATTTTTTCTCATTTTGCATTACACTGCTCATGCATTAAAATCCAACTGTCATTTCAGCTTGCTAGAAACTTCAGATATGAATCGACATATTATTATCAGTACAATTAAACTGTGTTATTAGAGTATTCGACACCAATAGACTTCCAGACCGACATGCCATCCTTAGAAAATAATATGAAACATCTTATATTTATTAATTTGACCATGATATAACAATGATAATGATAAGCTAGTTATTTTAATATTAAGAAAAAAAAACTTCTAATAAGTTGTCATAAGTAACTCTCGTTTAATGCATGCCAGTTTACTTTAAACCAATTACCAATTATATGTTATCCATATTATGATAATGCTATTGTCATACTTTTCAATTTTAATATGTCTCGCAGCTGTTGGGTGACAGGTTAAGTTGTGAGGTTAAGGTGCCTTTGCCTTGTCACATCCCACCAAAGGCACATCACGATCTCATATAAATTTATAATTGCCATCAGGTAAACTTTGGAAATCTACTAAGTCCACTTGTCCTCGTTGATTGAGATCAAAAACAGTGATAGGATGGACAACTACGCCTGCTTGCGAACTCATTTTTGTTTTCTCTCTGCACCTTTCACACTGCTGAATAAACAATTTGATAATTGATATTGGTATATTAGCATAGTGCTCTGAAACTTTTTTGTGAGTTTTTTTCTCACCCTTATGTCCACAAGCTATATGCATATCATTGATAATTGACAGCACATTTTTTCTGGTGGCCATAATTTTATTGTCTTTCATTTTTGTAACTTTTGTAATTCCTGCAAATTTCACTAATTTAAAAGACTTATTGATATAATAGTATTGTCTATCTTTATGAACATTAACATTTTCTAAAATGCGTATCACGTGTTTTTCATAGTCTTCAGTCCATAGATACTCGCTTTTGTAATTATCAATTTCTGTTTGAATGTCCATTTTGAGGTTAGCTAAAATAAAATTATAAAATTATTATTTCTCGTTGTGATTGACCACAAAATATTTATAAAAATCGGAGGTTTAGTCATATTTATTTAAAATATAATGCTTACCTTGATGGCTGATCCTAATAAAACAATCCGTATTAAAATTACTTTTGCTACTGTCATGTTGACAGTTTAAGAATTCCATACGCTGCCGAATTTACGCACTCGGCAGATAATTAGCCTAATTCATGAATAAGGCAACGGGCTTGCATTTTTCATGGATTAGGCAAAATTTTGCCGATTTCATGTAAGACGCAATTTCACACATTCGGTGGAACACATAATAATATAAGGTTGTGACAAAATAAAGTAATTAGTAAGCTTCAAGATTTTCACACTCTCCTATGGACAAATTTAATATAATATATCATTATTTTGGGTAGTTTAATTCTGATAAAATTAAAAATTTTACAAGTGCTCATCTTTTTATTCATTTTCATTTTTTTTTATAGCACAGTTTATAGGTCATTTTCTACACAGATCTATTTTTTGATACATCATGTAAATGCCACATCAAACAACAGATCCAGGAGCATATTAATTTAATACAACCATTTATGAATAATTGCCACAAGTATGGTCGTCTTCATGAAATACCATATGACCATCAATTGTATGCATTCGGGCAGGACAGGTGCTTGTTGTAGAGCAAACCCAAAATGACTTATTTTCGAAATTTCTGGTAAACCGATATGTCCGGCCCTTGTGAACCAACATCTTTTTTCCTTTTCTCGATGTAATACACGGCAATCTCTCTGGAAACCAGTAAAAATCCATTGAAACAATTAATAAGTACAAAAAATTTCCACAATATGTAGTTATAAAATACAAATAAAACATAGTAGTTATAATATACATAGTTATAAAAAAAAAACAAATTAGAAATAGGTATAAAATAAAAATTAATGGACCTTCATCTGAATGACAGTATCATTCAGAAACTTAAAGCTTGGTATACACCCAATAATAAATTAGCGCTTACAGTAACTTCCAAAGGCATCTACTTACATGAATGTAGGGGAGCGTGGGGTAATGGGAGCCGGCGGGTAATGGGAGCGACTGCAAAACAGGTACCATCTAACGCTAAAATGACTCGGAAATAACCAAAACATCTTCGTCAATCGTCGGCTAAGCCCATCGATCGCTGTCGGCTGTTTAGTGGAACGTGCACGCGCGTGGCGAGTGGAAATGTGTTTTGGGCTAGGTGCTTATATAAATTTACAATACATAAACATCAACGTAAGTACTTAAAATTTTACTTATTTTATCATATTTTGCGTCCATTGTATAGCCAGATACATGTATTTTTGTGTAGTAGTTTCAGAATCAAGGCTTAAAATGGTTTGGTTACGTTATTTATCAACCTTCAAAGTGGTTGACATTCGGGTAATTGGAGCCTAGGTGGCTCCCATTATCCCTATATAAATTTCACACCTCTTTTACTAGTAGACAAGATTTTAATTGTTCCAGATGCCCAGAAATAGAAAGCTGACGACTTTCAAGGCTGGTTGGACGGTGACTTCGTTGGAAAATGTCCTCCGAAACCAGAAAGATTATATTTGTGTTTTTTGCTTAGTTCCATAACATGACGTGTTGATTCTTTTGATATTTTTAGTACTAGAGCATATTTTTGTTGAATTTCATTAGTAAATATTTAACATTTTATTGTACCTAAGTATGTCTGTTATAATGTGTATATGTGTTTGTAAGCATATTAAAATATGAAGCTCCCATTACATATTTGGTAAATTTTTGGCTCTCATTACCCTACATGCGGGGTAATTGGAGCCAAATGTGTTTTTCGGGAAAACGTTTTTTTTGTACCTTAGTTATAGAATTTTTGAGTGGAAATTGCAGTAATATTATTACTATGTAACCAAAGGACTCATTTCAAGTCTTAATAATAAATAATTAGAACATTTTGTTACTTTTTTCCAACAATTTCCTTAGTAGGCTCCAATTCCCCCTTGCTCCCCTACTTATGGTAAATAGGTTAATTGTTCCTGATGTAAACGTGAGTAATCTCACAGTAGGCGGTGTGGCGAGATGTGGAATTTGCGAGAGGTTTACAAGGGATTGCACGGTGCACACCATCTAGTAATTAAGTATTGAATAATGTTCGCATCCCATTATTTCGCAAATCAATGACATAATATATTGTTTTCATTTCTATCTGCAAATCGACTGCAAAGAATTGATTAACGAAAATATCAGCTTAGTGAAAATACCAAAAAAGACAGGTGAGTGACTTTATTGGCGGTACCGATTAACCAAGCCTCTACCGGAGTAAACTGAGCAATCCGGGCGCCCCTTATTTTCTTTTGACCATGTCCAATCCTAATAGGATCATATGGGCCTCCACAGGATGCAGGATTGTATTAACAGATATTTGTTTTTATAAAGGAATACCTTAAGTAATATTCACCATATACGAAATATTAAATATTATATTACATTCTTAGCAGTAGTAACAGTTTCTGTACATTATATACATAGATTGTTTCTGGGTATGCTCTGTATCTACATCTATGAACCGCATGCCACTGATCTATACAACCCACCCCCTCTTACCTACAATATAGAATATAATATGAGATAGGCTGGCCTTAAACCACTAATAAATTTATTATTGTTTAAAGTGTGCCGCACCGAAATCTCACGCTTTTCCTCTGGACCATTGGTGTAGTTGGGTACCGTGTCAAAAATAAGTATTCATAATATCACAGACGCAAACCAAAATATTTGTAATAATAAAACTAAACTCGTATTCTAAGCATCATCCTTTCATGAAAACAATAAAAAATACATATATTACTTAAGTAATTAATTTAATAACAATAATTGGTTTTATAAAGAATTATATTGTTTGTGTAACAATGGAAGATATTACATATTTAGGTACATTAACAACAAATATGGTGGGGAAATTAAATAAAAAATTTACTTAATAGTGTATAAATAATTTCATTTTTATTGATACTTATTTTATACTTAGTACATACTTATTAAATTTATTTATTTATTTAAGTAAGTACATGAGCATAGAGGTAATTCGGTATACAAGAAATTTCACATAACTAAAAAGTTTTGAGTAAAGGGTCATCCATAATAGACATCAGACTTTACCCACCTGCCTAAATTTATGAATCCCCCCATTAGTTCAAAATTACCGATATCAGTATAGGTAATTACTCACTTCATGTTCTCGAGGAATATTTTATTCTCATATATTTTTTTTGGATATGTGACACATTTTCAACAACTTTATATAAGACCCTCCACAACTCAGGGCTCGATGTCATATTATATGGACAACCCTAAGTCAATATAAAACTATGTTAGAAAATGCATTCAAATAATTTTTTTTAACTTGGGAAGTCATATTATGATAGAGACCAACAACCATAACTTGAGATGCGATAGTTTGGAGAACCAACAGCTCTCGATACTCACACTGCACAAGCGTGCCTTAAGTTTTAGCTGTTGATCGTTATTAAGTTCCACCAATCGAGCGCCTCTGACTTTACTGACTGCATGTATGATTATCATTATGAAAGACTTTATATGTATCTATAGTGTGTATTTTTGCCGGACAGTTTTTTGCCTTGGAGCAAACCCAGTACAGCTTGGGTCCAGTTTGACTTAGATATCGATAAGTTCTACCGTTGACCAGCAGCATTTGCCTTCCTCGTTGTGATATCACATACTGAAGTCCATCTGAAATATATACATATATATTATATAAAATACTTTAATTTTATTAACCATATCTGAAGCAAAAAGACAACATATAATGAATAAGTTATTTACCAAAATATTAAACACATATAGTGGGAGAATGTTTATGAAATATGAGATTAGGAAAGGGAGATAATATTATCGAAAGGCAGAATGCAAAGATCTCAAATCCATATTGAAGATGAACTGTCTTCAATGAAGATAGAGCTCTTATATTATATTTTTATGAAAGTGAAGCTGAAAAAAAATTTACTAAGACTAAGGTAATGGTTAAAAATATTTTTGTAGCAAGATTCAATCTTGTGTCCTGCGATTTACTTTCCAGGGCATGCTGAGATAGAATGACCAATGTAAGTATCTGGGTCATACTCCTATAAACAGTTTTTATAAGTACAATGAACCACCATTATTTAGATGCATATTAATGTAAAATTGTAAATAGTATTCCTGCAGGCCTATTCTAACATATCACTTGATATCCAAGAAGAGCTAATTGTGATAAATACATCACATTTATCACTTTACGTATTCAGGCGGTTAAATATGTGAATAAGTTAACCGTCTGAACTGTCAAAAAGTGCTATCTTTTAACAGCCCCTCTCTTGGATGTGTTAACTTGTAGAGCAAGACAGAGTACGTCAATTTTACATATTCAGAATTGAGATGCAAGATGCGACTGTTTTGAAATATGATTACGTCATAGCTGCCGTCTTAATTTATAGTTCCCCGCGAGTTGTCAAATATCGAGTGGCTAGTAGCAGCTAGTAGTGACATAATATTTGTTTTACCGCAATTACATTTTGTGCTGCAACCGCAATGGCATGACTAATAAAAATGTAGGTTATGTTGATTATTGTCTGACGTGTAAATACAAAATTTTTGGGTTCGGGTGTATCCGTCAACATGAACATACCCGAATTTGACTGACATGTCTACCAACCTAAATGTTCATCGTATTACAAATTTACCAACTATTGGAGATAGCCGCCAATAACTGCTTTGTATATGGAATGCCTTCCATGTTAATTTGGACCAATAAAAATAACGGAAACGTGCTAAAGCGATAACTGTTAATAATATCAGACAATAATAATAACAGACCTGATGATATTAACCAAAGCAAAACGTCAAAAGACTGTCATTTACTATTTTTTATTAAATAAATTCAAAGCTACCAGTGTAATTTTCGATAATTATCAATTCGCCATCACTGAAAACATTCTGAAACCATTACAAGATGTGTTGTAATATGACAAGTTAGTAATATTCCCTTTATTATAGTTGTGCAATCTCTCTGACTGTAATACATTACAAACACTATAAAAGGTATATTTGAATGTATTGAAAATAACTTCTTCATAATGGCGCCCTATTAATTGATTTTTTCATTTTTAGAATAAAATATTTTTTTGTAAATGATTTTTGAAGCCCATTTATCATTTAATTTATAATTCAATACATTTTTGGTAAGCACTTAAGTACTCATATATAACAAATTATAATGATATTAGTTGTCCACCTATACTTAAGTACACACATTTTCTTTTTTTAATTTATGAATTACTGAAACTAGAATTTATGAAACCATACAAAATATTTTAAAAATAAATCAAAAAGCCATAAACATTACCCCAAGTGATATGATTCGAAACATAATATTGGGCAAACTTTACATCGGAATGAAGTCTCTCTTCATACTTGATTTTTAGGGCATTCGAGACCAAGTATTATTAACTTGTTGGATGCAGAGCATTTAATTACTATGTAATTACCGCATTTAAATAACATGCTAATTATATCGAATGGCCAATTAATTAGTGTACAACTGGTGTACCATCCTCGTGGAAAGGATTAAATGTAAAAAAAAAACAGCTTCATTAAAAATTTCACAGATGGCAGCAGTACAACAATTTGGTCAAGTTCAATTAAATAGCATTCAAGTGCCATCAATAGTTAGGTTAGGTTAAAATGTTTACAAATGTAAAATAAATACAAAATTTTAACCACTTTCCTTAGTATGGATCAATCTTCTTAAATGTACATATAAAAAACAATCTATAAACTTTGAGGTACAAACTTGTGCAAAAAAAAATGCATTCTGGCATGTGGATATGATGTGTTGAGTTTTAAACAAATGATTGTATACATGCATTCGTAAGGCGGAAATTTTTTATGAAAAATTTAATTATATGTTTATGTGAAGACATAATAATTTATTAGAACAAAATGAGTGAGAAGAATAACACAAAATCAAATATAAAAAAAAAAAAAAATATTAAATAAAAACAACTGCTTCGTAAAATGTCTCACAGATGTCATTAGTAGAGAGTAATTTGGCCAAAACCAAATAATTTTAATTTACATTTTCTGAAACCGGTGGTATTCAATTTATTAGAACAAAAGGAGTGAGAAGAATAACACAAATCAAATTAGGATATAAAAAATTAATTATTATTAAATAAAAACAACTGCTTCGTAAAATGTCTCACAGATGGCATCAGTAGATAGCAATTTGGTCAAAACCAAATAATTTTAATTTCCATTTCCTGAAACCTGTGGTATCCAAGTGTCAATAATAGTTAGGTAATTATTTTTAGATTGAAGAGTTCAGCATTATGAATACAAAATTTGAACAATTTTTCTTTGCATCATTCATATCAATATGCAAACAATCTACATACCTCAAATATTTTATTGCTAACCGCCAAATGATCATAATGAGATGGAAATTATGATGTACCTTTGTCCAGTTTTCGGCTTACAAGATTATGAATAAAAAACAGTTTGCATTCTTGGGCAATCCAATGCCCAAAAATTATATTAATTTTTCCATTTACTTACATAAGTAACATTTAGCAGAACGAATTAGACAGCCGAATTGATCTAGTCTTGGCAGAGCATTTTTCTTTATTCGCTGATAAGCTATTTCAGTATATTATTGATAATATCACCTTGAATGAATTTCAATGATTTTTCATTGGGTTCTCAATGCAAGTGACTCCATTTCAGAATATTCATATATCTGCCAATGAAAATATACTAATATAAATGTTAACAAACAGATTAGTATATTATTTTAAATCATTGAATGTGTTCTTCGAATTGAATGTGAATTGAATTGAAAGGGGGAGCGTTCTAGAAACACACTAATTACCTAGCTACATAAAGTGTGGTTATGACCTGAGTGACAGTATTCATGACTGAGGTAGTGTTGCCATTAAAATGAATTCAATTAATTTTCCATGCACTCTTTCAATATTATGCTCTAGAAATTATAAAGCCACATTACAATGGAATGTGTTCAAACTACAAAGAAAATCATAATAAGTAAATACCTACTAAATATTATTTCTAAAAATTGTATATAATAATATATTGTTAGGAAATACATACTTTTAATAAATAAAAAAACACAAATGTATTCAAGTATTTTTATTTCATTGTTTGAAAAAATATAGGTACAATTCTAGATGACTTTGAATTAAGTAATTGAAAGAAATATAACAATCAATATGCAAATACCAGGTTATTGTACAAATTATATAAAAGAAACAGGATACAACCATCTCACATTTCGAAATAACAATGTTTACCTAAGTACTTACTAAAATAATAAAAATTGCCTTTCGAAAAAATGTGAGAAAAATTCACTTACAAACTGTGAACTCATCATAAAAATTCAATACACTAAAGCATTTGAATAAGAAGTCGGGGCCAGATTTATGCTTGAAGGAGACTTTGGGCTTATAATATATTAGGTGCCCCAAAACATTATTTTAGCGCTATTGATAAAAAACAATGTATTATTTCACAAAAATCTATTATTTTAGATTCCATAATTATATTACATTGATGAATGATTATATTGATATTACACGTAGAAACATGAACATAACATAATTTGTAAAAGAAACCTAAGTACATAAAATAGTAATATCGTTGCGTCCAGAGCTTCATCTTTAAGTTTTCTTTTTTATTGTAATTAAAAAAATATATACAAAATGCCACAAGGCCTAATGACAGTACTGTAGTAATAGAGGTGAATTGTCCAGGCTTTGAGAAAATCACATAAATATATTGTGACCACACCGGGAATCAAATCCAGAGCCCCCGGAAGAAGGGCCAGCCCCTTATGCACTGAACTACCAGAGAGATTCTTGATTCCTAGCCGAGACCAAGATACATTTATAGATACACAAATTAACATAAGAATTTTTTAAACCATTTAAAATGATTTGATATATTTATATATCCACATTTTTTTTAAATCATGAATATAATACTACAGAGTACTATAATTAATCATGATTCATTATCAGCTTTTATTCAAGAACTTCTACATCAAAGCATTCTTAAATTAAATGATTTTTTTTTTTTTTTTAATTTATTTAGCAAGCCCCTAACCCCACTATTTTGGAGGGAATGTGCACCTTTATGGTAAATCCAGCCTCGTTAAAAAATTGTGTATTAAAATAAACCTCGGTAACATTTACGTTTTCCCAGGCATAGTGAATACAAGCAATGGCATTAAATTCCATTATCATATTGCAAAGAAAGACTTAAAACCCAAATGTTTATGAAATATGAACCCATTCGGGTAATTGCCAGTTATTTTGTGGAATAAATGAACAAGCGACTTAGCTGATGTAGATTAATATTATTAAAAGACTTACCGAACAAACTCTTCAAACTGAAGCCAGATAAACAGCATATCTATCAATGGACGATGGATGAATTTTGCACTATTATTCACAAAAAACACAATTCATTCATTCACAAGATTTACTATATTTTATTAAACGAGATTATAATTTAGTACTAAATTATGAGATAATTAGTTTATTTTTTTTTTATTTAACACTGAACATACACATGATTTAAGAATGTATTTTTCTTTTGATTGAAAATACACAATTGAAAAACTCAAAAATTCAAAAACATACCTACTAGAACAAAATTGGACGAAGGATTCAAGCCTAAATCTTTCACTGTTTGGGTGTCCATTATGCCATCGATCCACCAGTTAATCCTGTGAATAATGCTAGAATGGCAATTATTCACAAGAATCACATGGATCGATAGATAAATGGTTAAATGTACACACCCGGACAATAAAAGATGTGTTTGAATCCCAGTCAGTTTAATTTCTATCTAGGATTTATTATGTTATAAATTTTTCTGAGGTTTTAAAAAATGATGTATTTTGTAATAGTTTATTATTGGTACTAGATCAAATGACACAGCGGTTGCCTCCATATCTGTGTATCGCGGGATTAAATCTTGCAGTTGGACCAATTCCCGTGTAGTTTGTTCGATGTCTGCATTAAATACAGACCCTGTTAATTAAGAGAATGGCTATTCCCCATAAAAAATATATTGCTTGTAGTAGAGTCTACACCTGCCTATAGGACATAGGTGGGCACATATTATTTTAGACAATAAGTGTAAAATAGTTTTCTCGTTGTATACAAAAGGCATTTCCAACTTCAAGAAGACTGTGTTCTAGTATCCAGTAAGAAAACTGGCAGTGATCTACTACTTTCCCCCTTTCTTTACGTGAAACAAACTTATATTTTGGCTGAGCACACTGTGGCGTTACAAATTAAACAATTTCCCATCTGTCGTGAAAGTTTTGATTTTTTTTGGGCACTCACTGCACTCATCGTCAAACTATTCTACTGTACATTCTACTAAAGATCGACAATAATACCCCCTTTATACATGCATGGATTTACTGTTGACAGTACGTATTATCACGGCCATAACAAGAAAATGAAAGTGTAAACAAGTATTATCGTGCAAGTTGCAAGATTCCATGCATGGATCAAAAAAGTTCAGAAGCTTCCGAATTTTCAGACAATAATTGGTACTCACATGGTGGTGCGCATGCGCAGTAGAACGATAGTGGCAAACCAGCCGGAAGAAATATGACCTACACCGCAAAGAACATTTTTGACATTTACCGATTATCTACGAACCTGTGACATAGCACCATACAATGACAACATTGCGTCTCGCTTACGCTTGAAGAATAAGATTGGAGAGACAGTCAGCACTTTTACATGTAAACAGTTATTATCGCGATAGTTTAAAATACACACAATTGTGCAAGTAAATCGATGCACGTGTGCAAGCACTGCAATGTCGGGAACTATACCTAAGTTTAAAGCATGGGGATTCACACCTCTTTCTCTCACTCATGCGCAGTGGCGCACTCAGGATTTAATATTGGGGGGAACCCAAGGGAAGAATGTAAATTAGTCCCATATGCTCTTTTTCTTCTTCATATAATTATTTTTACATATTTTCACAATACACGGCGGTCTATTTGCACAGTTTCTCCTAGTTTTTGTTAAATTGGAGGCATAGTGGCGGTAACCGTTGAGCGTGTCATCAGCGACTGGTGGATTGGAAGTGACTAACAGCGACCATGCTGGACATGTGAGCCTGGTATGCTAAAACATTACTCAAAAAATATCGGCTGTGCTACCCGCTTAGTCTAGAGAGCTACAATATTTATGCCGAGTTCCAATGAAAAAAAATGTTCTTTTGATTTACACCACCACCGATTGTAGTGGGTATAGTCGTTCTTTTCGCCGAATGTTTATCGTCGATTTTTGGTTTTTTAATATTGAGGTTCCAAAATTTTAATTGAAAATGATCAAAAAAGAGTATTATTGGATTTAACTTATACACAAACCTACTCGAAAGAACACAGCCTAATTTCTCGTTTATAAGTCTTTTGTTTATTGCACTCGGTGTACCTACATCATGCCCCACACATCCTGAAACGGGCCCTCAGGCTAGGATATTCGCGCCCCCTACCTACCTCTAAGATTAAAGGCAGTGTGAAACACTACATTAACGTTTTTCAAATTGTGTTTTAGTTCAAATTAAGGGTACTTACTTATACAGTGAATTATTGGCGATTTTTAATACAGACACTTTAATAATGGAGCTGTCGAGTATCGACACATAATAATCAAAAAATATATTGCACAATTATATAATTTAAAATGTTCATGGACATGATGTATGTAGGCAACTTTTTTACTATGAAAGCTAATTTATGATGTGTGTTTATCTCACTTATCTGGTCAACCTGACACGCCAGCCCCTCGACAGCCTGGGCCCCCAGGCTAGAGCCCTGTCAGCCCTCCCCAGTCATGACCAACACCACTCTGGAATTCGGGTGAACACCGAGAATTTTTTTGACAATTCCATTAGGGATTGGGGTTTCTAAAAAAACCCGACATTAGTGTTTCGAAATTTTTGTGTTAGAAATTAAAATCAAACAGTATTTTCTAAAAAGGGTGCTGGAGAATTACAAATCGTTTTGTTGCAGTGTTTTTATTTGTCTAAACCCAAGGTACAGTTTATTGGCTTTCAATTTCAATGTTTAAAATCATTCTGATAATTTTCATGTTTGGGGGGTACCAGGGCCCCTTGGCACACCCCCTGGGTGCGCCACTGCTCCTGCGACAGTCGGTGAGTGATGCAATACAAATCAAATGATACAAGGTCTCGCGGGCTTCCTCATGGTTAATTTGAAAAGACTTACACGTAAACTGGTTAAGGAAATAAAAATTGGAATAGTCAAAACTTCTCCTTCAAAATCTCAATTAAATCAGATTATATTACACCAGAATGTACATGCTTATTATATTTTCATGACTTAATTCCTACGGTTCACAATGGCCGAGCGGCTTATGTGTTGGCTTATAATGTCGTGGGTCCCAGATTTCAATCCTGGGTCTGGCAAATACGTTGAGCAAGTGGCAAACATTCACTTCTTGTAAAAAACAACACAATTCTGTTACTGATACAAACCTCCACTCTGTGGGGCCCTATATAATCTTATTAGGATCGGACATGGTCAAAAAAAACAAATCCTATGGGGGTTATGGTGCGAACGACCAAAATCTATCCCGCTATCAATGCGTTCGACGTGCCTGGCATACAGAAATGCCAACTAAAGAAGGCAAGAATTGCTATAGTGTAGCTGATGCAACTTGGCATCAGAAAAACACAGACATCCATTCCCTATATCATCTTACTTCTTCTTCTTCAGCCATATCCGCTCCTAAGTTGGAGCATATGGACACCACGCGGCGCCTCCAAGAATCCCTGTCACTCGCCAGTCTTCTTGCTTCGTTCCAGGTCAAACCAGCATCCCGTAGCTCCGCCATATGACGCAGTCCTATTCGACAACTCAATCAAGGAGATCAAGGAGAGACAATCGACAGGTTGCACAACTCATCTCGCGTTGGTTTGAGAATCAACACGAAGAAAACCAACATTTTGTGTAATAGCACCTGTCCTAATCCAGATTTACCTCTGATTAGCGACGGACAAAACATTGAGAGCGTCGATAGCTTCAAGTACCTAGGGGTAAACACCACGGGAGATGGCATTTTGCAGAAAGAGCTCACTATCTGATTGGTAATGGCTGGAGCAACATTCAACTCGATGCGGAATGTCTGGGACTCACGATTGTACTCGGTCAAAACCAAATGCCGCCTATTCGACGCTTGCATTCTGTAGCGAATCATGGCACCTTACGAAGGCTCAGAGCAACCGTATACCGAGCTTCGAAAACAGATGTTCGTGACAGATAGTGGGTGTGCGGTGGTATGACTTTACGAGCAACATGGAGATAAGAGAATGCACCAAACAGCCTCTTATCACACTGAGAGCGAAGAGGCGACGTTGGACCTGGCTCGGCCACATGTTGCGGATGCCAGAAGAGAACCTCAACCTGGCTTGCCAGTTCTTCAAACCGACCGGATTCCGGAGTCCTGGAAGACCGCTAAATACTATCTATATCATCTTTATGGACAACAAAAAATTGTAAAACGACATAGCCCCACCCACTGCAGTCATATAAACCATACCTCATTTCTGTGGTCTTCCAACGAAATGTTACACTTGATAAGTATTATTTGCCAGACTTTTTGTTACTTAATAATTACGCCAAATTTATACACGCCTTCGGCCACCCTGAGATACATACTTAATACCGAGTTATACAACTGCTAAAATGCATTTAAAATATTGATAAACATCGTTGGCAACAATAATTATTAAGAATGCATAACCTCAAAAACAATCGCAACGAATACGTCAAAAAACTAAATACCCAAGCATCTGAAACATCTCAGTAAAGGAATTGAACACATTTTGTTATCTCAAAATTCATATGAACGACCAAAATGTACCTAAATAGATAAATGGGATCATAGAAAGAATAAGAAATTTCCGCGGTTTCAACAGTTTGCCTGTCGGCCAACAGACCTTACCTACGTCCATTTTAAAATATGAAAAAATAATAAAGTCTACTTCTCTGGAAATACTGAAATGATTTTGGTACGTTTAAAAACGATTAAATCCATCCACAATTGACTATAATAGTTTAATGCTTATTTTAGACCTGTGAGTGCACGTTTTTTGGTTATATTTTTTTTAATACAATTTGTATAAAGAAGATAATTTTAGTTAAACGTATGTATCATTATTTATTAAAAATTTAAATAATTATAACGTTTTATTATTAGCACGTCTTGTTTTATAAACATAGGACTACAAAACATAAAAATTGGCACACTTACCGCCGATTCACTGACAATATAATAATTTTCCCGTTCGATTACAACGGTCGAAATCGCGATTAGACATAACATGCGTGGCACAAAAATAATTTTAGAAAAATACTATCGTTGAACAGATTTACACAGAATCAATAACCGACAAATAGTAATGATTATTAAGCTGTTTTCGTAGTTTGACATTCGCGCTGACATAAGGACGCCATCACAATATAGCCGACATTTTTAAATATAGAATTGCCATTCCGAATATTTCTTATTGAGATAAATAAGCGTGCATTATCGAACACCATCGCAAGCCAAAAAAATATTACAATTATTTTACAATTAATAAATTTATTCAAAGAGATTCGACTAACACATTTCTTGTGGTTATAAAAATTAAGCCTACATTAAAAAAAACATTTTCGAAAAAAATATTTGCAATGATGAGCTAGCGGTTCATTTAATTAATTATGTTGTCTCCGTCAAAAACTCCATAGGTATCTACAGTTATATTGATAACTATGTAGGTAAGCTGATTGAAGACTCTTATTATTTATTGTTTTTGTAAAATAGGTATATTATTAATTATAAATTGCATAAGTCCTACACAACATTTTAATACACAATTAATATGAATATTATCAAAGAACCAGTAAAATGAAAATGGTATTTAAAAATAAATTGGACAACAGCTTTGTTTTACCTACCTACGCGTTGCATTTTTTTAATTATCTACCTTAATCGTTTAAAAGAGAAGAATAAAATATTAAAAACAAAATCGAAAATTGCAATATGTATATTTAAACTAGATGACCGCGCGGCCGCATGAAGGGTTGGCCTATAATGTCGAGGGTCCCAGGTTCGAATCCTGGGTCTGGCAAGTAGATTGTTTTTCAATGTGTGTATGAGTTAGAGTACCTATGGACCTAATAGGTTGAGCACTTAGATTATAGATACACGTTGAGCAAAGTTGCTGACATCCATTTCTCGTAAAAATAAATTTTGTTAACACAAACCTCCACTCTGTGTAGGCCCATAATAATATGATCTTATTAGGATCGGACATGGTATCAAAAAAAAAATACTTATCATGTACACGGGCTGACTTTAGAGTTAAATGGCTCCTAGGTTACTTACCTAATAAATGCTATTAGGGTGCCAAAAACCTTTTTAAAAAATCAAATTATAAATTTGCGTAAGTATGGACCTACGTAAAATACGTAAAATTTTAATGATTATGTATTTTCCTAACTTTTTTTTAAAACTAGATAGGTACCTGTTTGCACTACTTGTATACTAGTTGTATGTAGATAGGTACTGTTACACCCCCGAACAGCCCCCATTTGGGGATGTTTCCTCTAGGGCTCTAATGAGCCCTGAACCATTCTCAATCACCCTTACTATGGTTGATTGCGAGAATAAATATGTATATAAATAATAATACTTACATAATAAAACCGGCAATGATGTACTTTGTTTGCGCGCCAAAATTTAATAGGAACGGCAACACCGCATTCTTGTTTGCAACGATTTTCGCGCGCAATACAGTGCTGCCAACCATACTATAATAATTATTCTAGTATTATTAAATTTGTACTATAATTTTCGTTTGCGAACTATGTACGATATAAAAGAGGTATTAATACGGCCAAAATACTATAATTTTAAATATCGGAAAAAATCGGAAAAAGTACTAAAATTTCGGTATTTCCGTACTATAAATTGGTGCAAAGTAAAGTTCTACCGCGAATGGACGATAACATAACCGGCCGGTAGCATTCGGACAATCGTTGGTTTGCTCGCGCATGATCCAAATTATTACCGGCCGGTATGTTTGAGCGCGCATGGCGTGATGTAGATCGGAGGCAATGCGCTCGCACTGATGATATGCGTCCGCACCGAAAAATGGCGGACGCAATATAAGAAACGTCAAAATGGATTTTGTAGAGCTTATATTATATAATATATAGAGGTTTTGTATAGATTATCAAACTGTTTTAAAATGTGGGTGTATATATTATTAATTTATGAAGAAAGAAACTGAAAAAATGGGACTGGTACGCGCATGCAAAGCCAATAGGTACGCATCGATGAACTGTCAGGTCAAACGTGGATCTCATAACGGTTCGATGTATGCGTGTGCTCCATACGACCGCGTCACTTGTGCGTGCATGTATGAGTGCACTCTTGGCCGGCCATGACTTGTCATGCGCGGGCTCTCATTTAATAGCATTCACCCCGGCCGGTTCGAATCGGTGTAAAATTTTGTGTCTGAACACAGATTTTCAATTCGGCCGTTCGCTCGATCGTCCATGCGCGGGGTTGTATTGCAATACGATGGTTACAACTCCTCGATTGTTGACCGTACGATAGTAAATCGTTCATGCGCGGTAGGCCTTATAATTTAACAATACAAGAAAATTTGGAGAACCTGGAAAATAATGCTCTAAAACCGTTATTCGACCGCGTACTATATTTCGGTCGCAAAAAGATGGCAACACTGACGCAGTAGAATCTGGCAGAAGCATTTTGACATCCAAATCGTAAACATACACTCTCCAACAAGAAAATTTAGGCAAAAGCCGGAAGGCGCTGTTGTCGACTAAATGGGAGGAGCTTATTAGTTTATTTTGGAATTGCGGTTAAAAATGGGAGGAGCTTGTTAGTTCACAGTTTTAACACGTCGCCAAGAAGATGTTGTTCGAGTATACATACATTACGCGTCCCGAAAAAAATATATAAGAAATGTAGTATGTAATCATATACCTAGTAATATTTAAAAAAAAAAAAACCTCGCCGTTTTCGACCCCATTCCGCTGTTTAATTTGTTCATTTTTAAAGTCCCTACACAGACGATAATTACCATACTGAGCGAGGAGGAGAATGCACCACTCCTCGCTCGCCATTTTGGACGGAGATGACAGTACTTACCTACATTTTTGATAGCAATTTAGTAGGTACGTTTTATCTCTGTATTGCAAAACAAATTCTTAAAAATCAACCACTTGCAAAAGTATGAGGTGAGGCGTATGTAAATAATGACTAACAATAGGAACCTGTCTATTTTAAATCTCCAAAGAAAACCAAAGAAGACACATCCATACGAATGCTGACCTGTGCGGTCAATTTAAGTATAATATTATAATAGATGTCATGAGGGCGTAAAAACTTAGATCGGCCGTCACATTGTTAGATGCAAGGGATCTAGAGTCCGTATTCTTTATGCTGGCGTGCGGTTTCCCCCCACCCCTGCTTCAGCATCATAACACTGCATCCCTTCTCGTTCCCACCCATTGAAAACTTGCAACAGTCGACCGCGATGACACATTGCTTTCCGTCCGCGAGCGACGTGACATGAACGCCAGCATAAATAATATGGACTCGACAGCTTTCCATACAGTTTGAGGACAGGGACAAAGGAGGGACACAAAGAGTTACATGCAAGGCCTGAACAAAAACGATGCATGGGTGCGAGTGAGAAAGTATTCGGCACCCTTACAATCTCTGCGACACGCGCTAGAGTAAGATAAAAGGTCTACATATGTTTGAGCTTGTTTCCAAAAGTATCGCCATCAAATCGGGGCGAAACGTTTCACATAGCGTCGATAACTTGCGAGCTCGTGTTGCTAAAATTGATATTTTTTGTGTTAAACATAAAGTCAGTGGTAAATATTTTTAGTTAATTAAGTAGAAAAAATGGTTCTGTGTGTTGTCTTAAAATGTGGTAGCCGTACTGATAAGCAAGAAGATGGTATTACGTTTCATAGGTAAGTTGATACATGTTCGTGATAATTTATTTGTATTTTATTATATATTTCAATATCAGTGACCTAGTGTTTCTTTAAAATAACTTAAATTATGGATATCTTTATCTAATGGTTGCATTTTGACCGCTTAAAAATACTGTATAACGTAAAAAAATAGAAAATTATATTTTCAATCTGAGCGTCTAGTGCGAGCACTTTGGGCGAGCACTAGCGAAATGGTTTATGGTCTCGAACATTTGTAGACGAATGCGTTCGCTCGCCCACAAACCAAACGCAAGGCATGCGGCTTCATTTAGCAATGCAACGGGTGGCGTCTAGATGTATCTATAGTCTAAAGTTACATGCGACCAGCTGGAGTGAGAGAGACCTCGGGATTTAGGACCCTGGTTGACGGTTGTGCAGTCGGTCATGGACCTGTGCCAACTTAAGAAAGTAAACTATTGCCGCGGCGACCGTTGGTGCAAAGGCAGGGCGTTCGGCTGCTAACCGAAAGGCCGTTGGGTCGAACCCACCCGAACGCGTTATTTTTTGAAGTTATACTTTTAGCGCGTTTGGGAAAACAGATCAGAGTATATTTTTGGAGTGTGCCGCCGATGTAACGCATTTGGCGTGTGACGGAAGTTGCGCGCGCCGATGCAACACAATTTATTATTATGATTATTCATTTTTTAACAGATTTGAGGCAATATTTATGTACCGGTAGTCCTAGAAGTAGCCTACCTGACGTATAGATAGCAGTTGTTGTTTGAAAATAATGACCATGATAGAAATTACCAACCTTATAAAGCCTAAGTTTGAAGTTTGACGACGCTACGTTATTCAGTAATTATTTGTCAGCCTTCAACATTGAACGCGCTCAGTGAATTTGTAAACATGGAAAAAATTGGTCATAGTTATGTGATACAATACTTTCATTTGAAATGCTTCAGTCCAACCAATATCAAAGCGGCGCTTGATTCTACTCTGGGGGTGTCTGCTCCTTTGTTTACAATAGTAACATATTGGGTGGCTGAGTTTAAACGAGCTCGGTCGAGCTGCCAAGACGAACATCGCAGTGGTCGACCAAATGACGTGATCACGCCAGAAATGGTGACGAAAATCCACAAAATGGTATTGGATGAACGTCGACTGAAATTTCGCGAGCTAGCAGACATGGTAGGCATTTCAAAAAGTGCTGTACATCACATATTGACTGAAAATTTGGACATGAGAAAGCTGTGCGCAAGGTGGGTGCCGCGATTACTCACAATGGAACAAAAACAGCATCGTGAGGATGTTTCAATCGAGTGTTTGGCGAAGTTTCACAGCAATAAAGCAGAGTTTTTGCGTCTATTCATAACCATGGATGAAACATGGGTCCACCATTTCACACCTGAGATGAAAGAACAGTCAAAATAATCGACTGAAAGGGGAGAATCAGCTCCAAAGAAGGCGAAGACAGTTCCATCTGCAGGCAATGTCATGGCGTCAGTTTTTTGGGATGTGCGTGCGGTAATTTTCATTGATTATCGTCAGAAAGGAAAATCAACCAACGGCGTGTATTATGAAAACTTATTGCAGCGTTTGAGTGTTGAAATCAAGAAAAAACAAACGCATTTGGCAAAAAAGAAAGTTTTGTTTCATCAGGACAATTCATCAGTTCACACATCCGTTATTGCGATGGCCAAAATCAATTAATTAAAGTTCAAATTGCTTCCTCGCGCACTTAATTCACCAGATTTAACCCCCCGGATTATTTTCTGTTTCCAAACTACAATATTACAATATTACAATATTTAGACACTTCATACACAAAAACACATATTTTTACAGTTTATGTAGTGATAATATCTGTCGCATATACCATGTCAATTTATTTATTAGCGGTTTATAATAATTCAAGACAATAACAATTAAGTAAAAGCCAATATCACGTTTCAGTTTGTTAAACCATTAAATAGGTTATGTTCAAAGAGATTATGAGATGATTAAGAGGTTATGTTTTACTTTTGAGTTGTAATAAATTATTATTGTTAACGAAAATAGTTGTACAATCATCTGTTTAAGAAAGGTGTTCGAAATAGCGGTTTGCTAAATCTTTTAAACACAGGTTTAGAGATTTTTCTCTTCAAAGTAGGTACATTCTGCAATAATATTATTTATTCGCATAAGTACATAATATTATTGCTGACGGTACCAATATCGATAAAAAATACCCTTGAGACCGAAATGAATATAATCATAATAACACTCCAATAAAATTTGTTTTTTTATTAATTCATCATGGGCACTTCTGAATTGATTATAACCGCTGTATGGCAAAGATGAGTTTTTTTGTTTTGTTACGCCAAAAAAGTATAACTTCTAACGCGCGTGCATAAGTACACACACCGATTTTTTATCGTCAATTTTTAGTCTAGCAGGTCTTGGTAAATTATATCATTAACATATTAATAATAAAATGTCAAAATGTTATTTTGCATAATATATTATTACAATACGTATTCACTTACGTATATTTGTCTTACTTAGGTTAAAATAGTATTCACTTATTAAGGTATATTTATTTGATTAAAAATATAAATTAATAATTTAAGAAAAAAACATACAGTAGGTACACTCTCAGTAATCCGCCGCTCGATTATCCGACAACTACTATAATCCGCCGTTATTTTTACTAATTGAAAGTACAAAATCCCGCTCTATAAATCGCCGGTATTCGATTGTCAAATTCAATAGTCTTGTGGTATGATTGTCGTGCTTGGTGCCGGAATTATGCCCCGTGTCCATTTCGTCTGTATTATTGGCGTATGATGGAAGTATGGACCATGTAACGTAGTTTTAGTTACTTTTTGGTTATCTTTTTGTTTGTGTTGTAGGTTGGCGATGATGATAAGTAAAAAAATAATTCGTTGTTCGTCTCCTCGTGATTTTCCTCGTTTCTTGTTGGTCTTCTGGTCGTGTCTTGTTTGGTTAATTCATGTCTGTCAGTTTGGCGATCATCTTGTTCGCATTTTCAATGGCGTTTTTCAGCGCCGTTAGCGTGTCTTGAATCTGTTCTGGCTGCGGTCTCTCCTGCGTATTCATCCAGGCAGGCCTGAATGAATATCGGTCGTTGGCTTTATCTGCTTGGCGTTTATCCGCGTCAGTGTACGCGTACCTCGCGTGTTTTGGATGCCTCAGGTATAATTGGCCGGGTGAGGGCCTCCACAGTTGGCACATTTAGCTGGGTCGGTGGTGTTCGGCTTCGTGCATACTACTGTGAGGTGATCGCCTACACAGCGGACGCACATTGGTTTTGCATGGCAGCAGGAGGCGGCGTGGCCGAAGCCCTGGCAGCGATGGCACTGTCCGTCCTTCGTCCTCCTGCGTAGTGGCTCCACCTGGATTGATAGCCCGAATATGAAGGCTAGCAGGTATATGTTTTTTGCCTCGCTGGTCCTTACTACATCGACCAGGATCAGCGGTATCTGTGTCTTCTGGAGTCTTTGAGTCATTTGATACGCGCTTTTTATAGTGTATCCCAGTTCAACGAGCTCATCGCGAATTTCTTCAGCGGTCATCTCTTCTGGAATACCCCTAAGCACCACCTTGAAGGGTTTCTCCTGAAGGAGGTTGTACGAATGGAATTCGATCTTCTTGGCGTCTAGCAGCTATACTGCTAATCTGTATGACTCGATCTCTGTGATGGTCAGTATGATCCCTGTTTTGACGTTATTGGCGTCAGAGATACGGACTCCTGCCTCTTTCAGCATTGCCATGTGATCTCTGAAGGGTGTCTTGTCGTGCAGAACGATCGGTGGTATTTTTTATGTTTTTGTTGTGCGGTCCGAGTTGTTCTTGCCCGGAGTCTTCGAGGGCTCTTTTGCTTCTGAGTCGTTCCTGGGCGTAATCTTTCTTGCCGGTGCCAGCTCGTTGAGGAGTGGCATGTCTGGCTTTTTTGGTGTGATCGTGGCAGGTTTTTGGCTGCGTTTTTATCCTGTCGGTCTGATGCTTGGCGTTTTGTCGCCTTTTTTTCGGTCTTTCTTCTGTTTCGGTCCTCCATTTCCTCGCGGTAGAAGCGCTCGCTGATTTTCATAATCCGGGCTTCAAACAGCGTGGCTTCTACCTTCTCTGATAAGGTCTTGGCTGCAGATGTGAAATTGTGGATATCTTTACCTAATGGTTGCATTTTGACCGCTTAAAAATACTATATAACGTAAAAAATAGAAAATTATATTTTAATTCTGAGCGTCTAGTGCGAGCACTAGCGAAATGGTCTATGGTCTCAAACATTTGTGTTGCTAGATTTCAAAATTAGCCAATTCCATAATAGATGAATTAGAGAAAAACAGCTTTTTGTTTTCTCAAATACACAGTTACAAGGGTGAAAGTTTATATTATTTCAAGTATTGAATATTTAAAATGAATAAAATTCATATTTTGATAATGCAGAAATGTTAGAAATCAGTAGTTCTTCAGCAATTCATAAAAAACTGAAAAATACCTAAAGTGGACTTTTTGATTTGTGGTGATTTTGAAATGTTGCGATACATTTGTACACGAATGCGTTAGCTCGCCCACAAACCAAACGCACGGCACGCAGCTTCATTTAGCAATGCAATGGGTGGCGTCTAGATGTATCTATAGTCTCTAAGGGTTCGGATAAGTTTTGATACAATTGAGTTTTCATTACACACAAGTGGATTTCAGCGCTTGTTCTCTATTACCTTTCAAACGCTGTCAACCGCAAGCTGTCGACGAATTAAAGGTAAAAAGGATAAGTTTTGATAAAATTGAGTTTTCATATTTCGACGCTTGTTCCCTATTACCTTTCAAACGCTGTCAACCGCAGGCTGTCCATGAATGAAATGTAAAAGAGGATAAGTTTTGATAAAATTGAGTTTCCATATTTCGGCGCTTGTTCCCTATTACCTTTCAAACGCTGTCAACCGCAGGCTGTCCATGAATGAAAGGTAAAAGAGGATAAGTTTTGATGAAATTGAGTTTTCATATTTCGACGCTTGTTCCCTATTACCTTTCAAACGCTGTCAACCGCAGGCTGTTCATGAATGAAAGGTAAAAGAGGATAAGTTTTCATGTTTCGACGCTTATTCCCTATTACCTTTCAAACGCTGTCAACCGCAGGCTGTCCATGAATGAGTTAAGTTTATAAGTTTTGATAGAATTGAGTTATCATTCCACACAAGTATATTTCGCATATCCAAATTTTTTTTAATACTGTAATAAATATACATAAATAATTACATACTTCGCATGCTTGTACGTTGGTTCTGTTTCGACATCTCCACAATCATTACCTCTTCAAAACATTGTTTATATGCAAATATGAACCGATAGCAAGTGTTTACTTAAGTCAAATTGACATCTTACGCCAAACTAAAAATTACGAAATTTCCATAAACTAAACTTTATGTCGGTGTCATAAAGACGAAACGCCGCTTACGCCAAACTGTCCTTAATCAATCGGCATTAATGTCAGTCACACAGGCGTTAAAAGGTGTTCGCCTATATGAAACTAAAATTCCATATTGATTTGTAGATACGCCGAGTAATGTCTGGCAAACCGCTATACGTACGAGTTTCATCTTTGTACATATAATAGAACTGCGTTCTAGCAAGACAATGCAATATTTAACTCAAAACAGCCATTTTGTAATTTCGCCCTTATGATCCTAGAACCCCGATTTAATGTCAACGACACACATACTCTTGCGCAGCCCTTATGAATGAGAGCTTGGCGCATGGAACTCAGAAATAGTAAAAGTTCTATGGCTTGGCGTAATAAGGAAATTTGTTTAGAGTCAATAAATCGGCGAACTATATTTCTGTAGACGATAAGAATGCCAAAACTATATCCTCGCCACTGCCATTAGACACAGAGATCCATAATTTAAGCTATTAGTAAAAAAAACTTCATCACTTGATATTAAAATATATAAGTAATAATATACTTACAAATAAACTATCACACACATATTATGTGTAAACTTACCTACATATGTAAAGTAATATCTGCTTCTTACTTCTCAGTACGGCTATTATAATTTTTAGTTAGACCCCCTTTTCTGATTCTATTTTTGTGACCGAATTGCATAAGCGACACTAATTCTTAAATTGCGTCATATTTTTAAAAAGTATCAACACCACCACTTAGACACAATCTTCAGGACCTTATAAAAGTGCAAATTTTAAAAATCGAACCATTGGGTGATTTAGAATGATTTTTTTTCCAAAATTCTTAACTTTTGAACATTTTGTATTTTGTCGGTTATTCCCGATAGCCTTTCAAACGCCGTCGACGTATGAAAGGCTTAAAGGAATAAGCGACAGTTTTGATGAAATGGAGTTCTATGTAATGGATGTTCTTTTTCATGTGTAAATAAAACTAGCTTAACGGTGCATAAAAAACATACAAACTATTAAATTTCCATATGTACCTATGTGATAGTTTAATACCTATTAAATGTGTTTTAAAATAAACAGTTCGGTTGTTTCTACAACGTTTTTCTTAGCTTGTATTCTTATTTGTCCGGTGATGCTTTGTCCGGTAAAAATCTTGCAATCGATTTTTCACTAATTTCCCGACTAGCTAGACATTTGAAACTTTTAGAATATATCAGAACACGATGCCAATGCATTCTTTTAATACTTTTAGCCCTTTAAGTAGAATTCAATTCATTTTCAGTTAATTCTGTTTTGTATGAAAAGTTAATAAAAGTTATATAAATTCATTTTAAATCAAAAATGATGCTTTAGGTAAGTAAGTAGGTACCTAGGTACATACCTAATTCATTTTGCTATTGTCAAAATATATTTTCCTTCCAAGCGGACCAACTCATCACGCTGATAGTGAAGAGGCGACGTTGGACCTAGCTCGGCCACTGCGGACGCCTGAAGAGAAGTTCAACCTGACTGACCTGTTTCTTACAAGCCACCATATTCCAACGGAAGGGCACCAAATAACATCTACAGACCTACAAAGTTATCTAAAGAATGGATGGGGGTGCCGCCGTCGAATACTACCCAATCAAGACTCGCAGCTGGACACAATCTGACATTCGAATGACGTTTTCAAAATGGCGTCCATAGTGTAGTTCGTAGTTCAATTTTTGACCATTCTTTAGATAAGTTTGTAGGACTTTACGCTATGGCCCCCACATCCTTAACCGGGCCCCCAGGCTAGGATCTTTGGCGGGAGCCCCTTACCTATCACTAAGGACAAATACAGTGTGACGCTCCACATAGCGTTTTCCAAATGGTGTATACGGTAAAATTAATGTGTATATTAAGTGTTTTTTGCATATTTTAATACATCCATTTGAATCATAATCGCAGGCGACTTTTTTTTTTACTATGGAAGCAATTTTGTGATTTGTGTGTTTATCTCACTTATCTGATGGACTCGCCTCACCGGGCCCCTAGGCTAGGGCCCTGCCAGAGCCTCCCTTGTGGGGGCCATGCTGTACACGGTGTATACGGCGGAGCCACGGAATGCTGGAATGACGCAAGGAGACTGATGAGTGACAGGGATTCTTGGAAGCGCCGAGTGGTGTCCATAATATGTTTCAACTAAGTGGCGGACAAGACATTTATAACAAAATACATCGAATTTGTAAAAAAAAAAACTTCGCTATAACCTTTCTAGTAAAGCAACCAGCAGCCCGGTAAGTAGGTACTACTACCTATGAGAGAAAATATGGCGTTTTGTGGTAGTACCTAGGTATCTAGTGAAGAATATTAGATTAGAAAAACTATTTTTTCTCCCATGAATAATATTTGGGAGATTTACAAAAATTGCTTTATTTTTTAGTCTTTTCCAAATTATTTACTTGTATTAAAATAACAAAAAAATCAATAGACAAGTCTGAAAGGCATTAAAGAATCGCTTGTACTCAAAACATGACATCGACATTAGGTACTTCTTTTACCAAAAGTCCAGAAATATAATATTATTATTTATTTACAACATTGAAGTAAATAATGCTATTTCGGTTAACCTATAATATTCATGTACAATACATAATAATTACAAGATAAAAAGAACTTTTTATATACTTTCAACGTTTTCAAATTTTCTGTTAAATAATCATATAAACATGACTTGACTAGCTTGAAACGATCAAAAAAATTTGTACTTGATAGAAATGAGTCGTATAGTTCCTATATACGATAAGTGCTCTTTTGGTCAAAATTGAGATAATGATGACATTTTTTTCTACCGCCAGCGTTCCCCAATTTGGTTCAGTTGATTCGTTCCTAAAAACTATAAATTCATATGAAAAGAGAGTTTCAAAATCACGACGATGAATTCCTATCGGCGATAAATCCACGGTGCAGTTGGTTCCTAAGGCCGATAAATCCATGCGACCTTGTAGACAGCCAATTAGCATTTGCTAAAATCAACATGGCCGTTGTAGCAGTTCGCGTTATCAAAAGTGTCTCAAGTTTTTAGTAGAAATACAACGAAATAATGTTTGATCTTAGCTAGAATGTTGCTAAAGTGGAAGGAAATACATCAAGGAAACGATTCACCAATTAGGAATTATGGAAAAAGAACGTGGATCATCGGGAAAGGTACGAGTATTTAAAATAAGACTATTTTGCATTAAATGTTGGCAAATACTGGGTGAATGAGAATTTCTCTCGAATTAAACAATTGTTTTTATTTTAGTTATTTCCGTACTTTTTTGTAATTGTTCTACCTGCACAAAATAAAATCTGTGTGAATGTAAACTTCCCTCGTTTCAAATAATGGTTTTTTAATAAGATTTTTTTATAACATTTTTTTCTGTTAAAAATTACTCGGAATACGTTTATTTAAAAAAAAAATATTGTGATTACATTCTTGATAGTAAAAAAGTGTCAAAATTATACATAATAGGTACATTGTGTAAAAGTACATGTTGTTTTTTCATGGTATGCTTGATCCAGTGCAAGGGCCTAATGGGTTGGGCGAATGGCTAACAACCATTCCTCGAAAAAAAGGGTCTCTTAATATAACCTTCACTCTGTGGAGGTTCCTATGCTCTGCTTAGGAGCGAAGACGGTAATTACATTTGTGTATCTTTTTCTACTATCACTTACCTAAAAAATCTTTTTAAGTTATCTAACCATGTTATATTTTTTTGATTTTATTTTACTAATCATTTGTCTATTTGATAAAGAGAAGACAAAACTTATGTTCGATTCGTTCTAATGTATTAGGTTTTATGATAATAAATAAATTTAAAAAAAATACGATTTTTATTTTACTGAAGAAAATTCCCAGATCACCAATGAATGAAATCATTCTAACAAATTATTTTAGTATTTATTGAAATATTAATTGTTTTTTATTTACCCTATACATGTCAACCACTCATCGTTAGCGTTGAGAAACAAAGACCGATAAGTCACACCTACTGGGTTCTTAAATACGATAAATTTGACAGTTAGTTCCAAATGCCGATAAATCCATTACTGTTTTGTCAATTTCTCCTTTACTGCTATGAAAATGGTAAAAGAGGATAAGTTTTGATGAAATTGAGTTTTAATATTTCGACGCTTGTTCCCTATTACCTTTCAAACGCTGTCAACCGCAGGCTGTCCATGAATGAAAGGTAAAAGAGGATAAGTTTTAATAAAATTGAGTTGTCATATTTCGACGCTTGTTCCCTATTACCTTTCAAACGCTGTCAACCGCAGGCTGTCCATGAATGAAAGGTAAAAGAGGATAAGTTTTGATAAAATTGAGTTTTCATATTTCGACGCTTCTTTCCTATTACCTTTCAAACGCTGTCAACCGCAGGCTGTCCATGAATGAAAGGTAAAAGAGAATAAGTTTTGATAAAATTGAGTTTTCATATTTCGACGCTTGTTCCCTATTACCTTTCAAACGCTGTCAACCGCAGGCTGTCCATGAATGAAAGGTAAAAGAGGATAAGTTTTGATAAAATTGAGTTTTCATATTTCGACGCTTCTTTCCTATTACCTTTCAAACGCTGTCAACCGCAGGCTGTCCATGAATGAAAGGTAAAAGAGGATAAGTTTTGATGAAATTGAGTTTTCATATTTCGACGCTTGTTCCCTATTACCTTTCAAACGCTGTCAACCGCAGGCTGTCCATGAATGAAAGGTAAAAGAGGATAAGTTTTGATGAAATTGAGTTTTCATATTTCGACGCTTGTTCCCTATTACCTTTCAAACGCTGTCAACCGCAGGCTGTCCATGAATGAAAGGTAAAAGAGGATAAGTTTTGATAAAATTGAGTTTTCATATTTCGACGCTTATTCCCTATTACCTTTCAAACGCTGTCAACCGCAGGCTGTCCATGAATGAAAGGTAAAAGAGGATAAGTTTTGATAAAATTGAGTTTTCATATTTCGACGCTTGTTCCCTATTACCTTTCTAACGCTGTCAACCGCAGGCTGTCCATGAATGAAAGGTAAAAGAGGATAAGTTTTGGTGAAATTGAGTTTTCATATTTCGACGCTTGTTCCCTATTACCTTTCAAACGCTGTCAACCGCAGGCTGTCCATGAATGAAAGGTAAAAAATGATAAGTTTTAATAAAATTGAGTTTTCATATTTCGACGCTTGTTCCCTATTACCCTTCAAACGCTGTCAAACGCTGGCTGTCCATGAATGAAAGGTAAAAGAGGATAAGTTTTGATAAAATTGAGTTTTCATATTTCGATGCTTGTTCCCTATTACCTTTCAAACGCTGTCAACCGCAGGCTGTCCATGAATGAAAGGTAAAAGATGATAAGTTTTAATAAAATTGAGTTTTCATATTTCGACGCTTGTTCCCTATTACCCTTCAAACGCTGTCAAACGCTGGCTGTCCATGAATGAAAGGTAAAAGAGGATTAGTTTTGATTAAATTGAGTTTTCATATTTCGACGCTTGTTCCCTATTACCTTTCAAACGCTGTCAACCGCACGCTGTCCATGAATGAAAGGTAAAAGAGGATAAGTTTTAATAAAATTGAGTTTTCATATTTCGATGCTTATTCCCTATTACCTTTCAAACGCTGTCAACCACAGGCTGTCCATGAATGAAAGGTAATAGAGGATAAGTTTTGATAAAATTGAGTTTTCATATTTCGATGCTTGTTCCCTATTACCTTTCAAACGCTGTCAACCGCAGGCTGTCCATGAATGAAAGGTAAAAGATGATAAGTTTTAATAAAATTGAGTTTTCATATTTCGACGCTTGTTCCCTATTACCCTTCAAACGCTGTCAAACGCTGGCTGTCCATGAATGAAAGGTAAAAGAGGATTAGTTTTGATTAAATTGAGTTTTCATATTTCGACGCTTGTTCCCTATTACCTTTCAAACGCTGTCAACCGCACGCTGTCCATGAATGAAAGGTAAAAGAGGATAAGTTTTAATAAAATTGAGTTTTCATATTTCGATGCTTATTCCCTATTACCTTTCAAACGCTGTCAACCGCAGGCTGTCCATGAATGAAAGGTAAAAGAGGATAAGTTTTGATAAAATTGAGTTTTCATATTTCGATGCTTGTTCCCTATTACCTTTCAAACGCTGTCAACCGCAGGCTGTCCATGAATGAATGGTAAAAGAGGATAAGTTTTGATAAAATTGAGTTTTCATATTTCGACGCTTGTTTCCTATTACCTTTCAAACGCTGTCAACCGCAGGCTGTCCATGAATGAAAGGTAAAAGAGGATAAGTTTTGATAAAATTGAGTTTTCATATTTCGACGCTTATTCCCTATTACCTTTCAAACGCTGTCAACCGCAGGCTGTCCATGAATGAAAGGTAAAAGAGGATAACTTTTGATGAAATTCAGTTTTCATATTTCGACGCTTGTTCCCTATTACCTTTCAAACGCTGTCAACCGCAGGCTGTCCATGAATGAAAGGTAAAAGAGGATAACTTTTGATGAAATTGAGTTTTCATATTTCGACGCTTGTTCCCTATTACCTTTCAAACGCTGTCAACCGCAGGCAGTCCATGAATGAAAGGTAAAAGAGGATAAGTTTTGATAAAATTGAGTTTTAATATTTTGACGCTTGTTCCCTATTACCTTTCAAACGCTGTCAACCGCAGGCTGTCCATGAATGAAAGGTAAAAGAGGATAAGTTTTGATGAAATTGAGTTTTCATATTTCGACGCTTGTTCTCTATTACCTTTCAAACGCTGTCAACCGCAGGCTGTCCATGAATGAAAGGTAAAAGATGATAAGGTTTAATAAAATTGAGTTTTCATATTTTGACGCTTATTCCCTATTACCTTTCAAACGCTGTCAACCGCAGGCTGTCCATGAATGAAAGGTAAAAGAGGATAAGTTTTGATAAAATTGAGTTTTCATATTTTCACGCTTATTCCCTATTACCTTTCAAACTCTGTCAACCGCAGGCTGTCCATGAATGAAAGGTAAAAGAGGATAAGTTTTGATGAAATTGAGTTTTTATATTTCGACGCTCATTTCCTATTACCTTTCAAACGCTGTCAACCGCAGGCTGTCCATGAATGAAAGGTAAAAGAGGATAAGTTTTGATAAAATTGAGTTTTCATATTTCGACGCTTATTCCCTATTACCTTTCAAACGCTGTCAACCGCAGGCTGTCCATGAATGAAATGTAAAAGAGGATAAGTTTTGATAAAATTGAGTTATCATTCCACACAAGTATATTTCGCATATTTAAAAATTTTTTAATACTGTAATAAATATACATAAATAATTACTTACTTCGCATGCTTGTACGTTGGTTCTGTTTCGACATGTCCACAATCATTACCTCTTCAAAACATTGTTTATATGCAAATATGAACCGATAGCAAGTGTTTACTTAAGTCAAATTGACATCTTACGCCAAACTAAAAATTACGAAATTTCCATAAACTAAACTTTATGTCGGTGTCATAAAGACGAAACGCCGCTTACGCCGAACTGTCCTTAATCAATCGGCATTAATGTCAGTCACACAGGCGTAAAAAGGTGTTCGCCTATATGAAACTAAAATTCCATATTGATTTGTAGATACGCCGAGTAATGTCTGGCAAACCGCTATACGTACGAGTTTCATCTTTGTACATATAATAGAACTGCGTTCTAGCAAGACAATGCAATATTTAACTCAAAACAGCCATTTTGTAATTTCGCCCTTATGATCCTAGAACCCCGATTTAATGTCAACTACACACATACTCTTGCGCAGCCCTTATGAATGAGAGCTTGGCGCATGGAACTCAGAAATAGTAAAAGTTCTATGGCTTGGTGTAATAAGGAAATTTGTTTAGAGTCAATAAATCGGCGAACTATATTTCTGTAGACGATAAGAATGCCAAAACTATATCCGTCTTCTTTTCAGTGACGAAGGGTGGACGTAGGTTGTGCATATCGGGTATACATAGTGCATACTAAATTTTGTCAGTCAAACATAACATAAGTTTTCATTGAACTCTAAATTGCAATGTTTACTAAGTTTAACTAAGATTTTAAAATTCAATTAAATCCTACTAATCTAAGCGATATAATACTAAAAAAATATTCGACTATTAGCTGCTGTCTTTCTAATGATTTTTTAATTACCACCTTTAAAATGCACGTTAATTACATCGATCGGCCGCCTGGTCATTACGCGCCAGGTGCGTATTCAGCGTCCAAAGTATTAATAGGATGTATTCTTAATTCAACGAAAATAAATAAATACGACTGTAAACGAGTGCACCATTTTCTTCGGGTCGCGTATAGCACACCTGAACTATAATGGTTTGGAGAAGGCAGGGCTTAATTGAATTTTAAAAACTAACAGCACCATCTGCCTGTATTCTTAGTTCAATGAAAACAAATAATTATGACTGACAAAAAGTATAGTGCGCACTATTTATGTTGCATCTCAACAGCCTACCTCCACTCCTCGCCACTGCCATTAGACACAGAGATCCATAATTTAAGCTATTAGTGAAAAAAACCTCATCACTTGATATTAAAATATATAAGTAATATTAATAATATACTTACAAATAAACTATCACACACATATTATGTGTAAACTTACCTACATATGAAACGTAATATCTGCTTCTTACTTCTCAGTACGGCTTTTATAATTTTTAGTTAGACCTCTTTTTCTGGTTCTATTTTTGTGACCGAATTGCATAAGCGACACTAATTCTTAAATTGAGTCATATTTTTAAAAAGTATCAACACCACCACTTAGACACAATCTTCAGGACCTTATAAAAGTGCAAATTTTAAAAATCGAACCATTGGGTGATTTAGAATGATTTTTTTTCCAAAATTCTTAACTTTTGAACATTTTGTATTTTGTCGGTTATTCCCGATAGCCTTTCAAACGCCGTCGACGTATGAAAGGCTTAAAGGAATAAGCGACAGTTTTGATGAAATGGAGTTCTATGTAATGGATGTTCTTTTTCATGTGTAAATAAAACTAGCTTAACGGTGCATAAAAAACATACAAACTATTAAATTTCCATATGTACCTATGTGATAGTTTAATACCTATTAAATGTGTTTTAAAATAAACAGTTCGGTTGTTTTTACAACGTTTTTCTTAGCTTGTATTCTTATTTGTCCGGTGATGCTTTGTCCGGTACAAATCTTGCAATCGATTTTTAACTGATTTCCCGACGAGCTAGACATTTGAAACTTTTAGAATATATCAGAACACGATGCCAATGCATTCTTTTAATACTTTTAGCCCTTTAAGTAGAATTCAATTCATTTTCAGTTAATTCTGTTTCGTATGAAAAGTTATTTCGACACCATTATCGGTTGCTAGGGGTCTGGGGTCCTAGCAACTAAATTATTAATATATACGTGCCTTACTATTAAAATCATTATGACATATTGTCAAGTACTTACAATTTTTTTTTAAATCGTTTAAGCTAGTCAAGTCAAGTTGATATGGTTCAACAGAATTTAAAAACGTTGTATATAAAAAGTTCTTTTTTATCTTGTAATTATTTTTATATAGGTAATATTTTATCTTAACAAATCCAGTATTCTCAAAATATAAATTCATTTTAAATCAAAAATGATGCTTTAGGTAAGTAAGTAGGTACCTAGGTACATACCTAATTCGTTTTGCTATTGTCAAAATATATTTTCCTTCCAAGCGGACCAACTCATCACGCTGATAGTGAAGAGGCGACGTTGGACCTAGCTACTCGGGAGCTAGGACCGAGCTCGGCCACTGCGGACGCCTGAAGAGAAGTTCAACCTGACTGACCTGTTTCTTACAAGCCACCATATTCCAACGGAAGGGCACCAAATAACATCTACAGACCTACAAAGTTATCTAAAGAATGGATGGGGGAGCCGCCGTCGAAAACTACCCAATCAAGACTCGCAGCTGGACACAATCTGACATTCGAATGACGTATTCAAAATGGCGTCCATAGTGTAGTTCGTAGTTCAATTTTTGACCATTCTTTAGATAAGTTTGTAGGACTGTACGCTATGCCCCCCACATCCTTAACCGGGCCCCCAGGCTAGGATCTTTGGCGGGAGCCCCTTACCTATCACTAAGGACAAATACAGTGTGACGCTCCACATAGCGTTTTCCAAATGGTGTATACGGTAAAATTAATGTGTATATTTAGTGTTTTTTGCATATTTTAATACATCCATTTGTATTTGTAATTGTTCTACCTGCACAAAATAAAATCTGTGTGAATGTAAACTTCCCTCGTTTCAAATAATGGTTTTTTAATAAGATTTTTTTATTACATTTTTTTCTGTTAAAAATTACTCGGAATACGTTTATTTAAAAAAAAAATATTGTGATTACATTCTTGATAGTAAAAAAGTGTCAAAATTATACATAATAGGTACATTGTGTAAAAGTACATGTTGTTTTTTCATGGTATGCTTGATCCAGTGCAAGGGCCTTATGGGTTGGGCGAATGGCTAACAACCATTCCTCGAAAAAAAGGGTCTCTTAATATAACCTTCACTCTGTGGAGGTTCCTATGCTCTGCTTAGGAGCGAAGACGGTAATTACATTTGTGTATCTTTTTCTACTATCACTTACCTAAAAAATCTTTACTAATCATTTGTCTATTTGATAAAGAGAAGACAAAACTTATGTTCGATTCGTTCTAATGTATTAGGTTTTATGATAATAAATAAATTTAAAAAAAATACGATTTTTATTTTACTGACGAAAATTCCCAGATCACCAATGAATGAAATCATTCTAACAATTAATTTTTGTATTTATTGAAATAATAATTGTTTTTTATTTACCCTATACTTGTCAACCACTCATTGTTAGCGTTGAGAAACAAAGACCGATAAGTCACACCTACTGGGTTCCTAAATACGATAAATTTACAGTTAGTTCCAAATGCCGATAAATCCATCACTGTTTTGTCAATTTCTCCTTTGATGAAAATGGTAAAAGAGGATAAGTTTTGATGAAATTGAGTTTTCATACTTCGACGCTTGTTCCCTATTACCTTTCAAACGCTGTCAACCGCAGGCTGTCCATGAATGAAAGGTAAAAGAGGATAAGTTTTAATAAAATACAATATTTTTCAATTTGTGTATGAGTCAAAGTATGGACCTAATAGGTTGAGCAAGTGGCTGACATCCATTTCTCGTAAAAACAAAATCTGTTAATACAAAATTTCACTCTGTAGATGCCCAAATGATATTGTTTAAAGAAAAAAGAAAAAAGTTTTGTTAGAATCAGCTCATTCATCACATCATAAATTTAAACGTATTCCAACAGTGCTGGTTTTCTGTGAAGCAGATGATTTTATCACTTCATCAATAAGTATAATATGTGAAAATATTTAAAATATTCGTATCTCGAATCATAGCAAAATCTTTTGGACTTCAATTCAAGCCTGTCAACAAATCTGAAATTTGCGCACCTAAATTCGAAAATTCCTACCAATTCAAAGTTTATTGAATCTATACCTGGGACCTTTATTTTGCTGATTTCAATATTGGTTTCAAATATAAAACAAATATGAAAGCAACTAAATTTAACACAATAGTTTTTATCTTGTTTCATTAATTTAATGTGACTGGCAGCCCTGTAGGGATTGTGGCAAGACCTCACTTTGGACCCCTCGTCTTTGTTTATTTCCAAAGCGTGCCATGAATGAAAGGTAAAAGAGGATAAGTTTTGATGAAATTGAGTTTTCATATTTCGACGCTTGTTCCCTATTACCTTTCAAACGCTGTCAACCGCAGGCTGTCCATGAATGAAAAGTAAAAGAGGATAAGTTTTGATTAAATTGAGTTTTCATATTTTGACGCTTGTTACCTATTACCTTTCAAACGCTGTCAACCGCAGGCTGTCCATGGATGAAAGGTAAAAGAGGAGAAGTTTTGATGAAATTGAGTTTTCATATTTCGACGCTTGTTCCCTATTACCTTTCAAACGCTGTCAACCGCAGGCTGTCCATGAATGAAAGGTAAAAGAGGATAAGTTTTGATAAAATTGAGTTTTCATATTTTGAAGCTTGTTCCCTATTACCTTTCAAACGCTGTCAACCGCACGCTGTCCATGAATAAAAGGTAAAACAGGATAAGTTTTGATGAAATTGAGTTTTCATATTTCGACGCTTGTTCCCTATTACCTTTCAAACGCAGTCAACCACAAGCTTTCCATGAGTGAAAGGTAAAAGAGGATAAGTTTTGATAAAATTGAGTTTTCATATTTCGACGCTTGTTCCCTATTACCTTTCAAACGCTGTCAACCGCAGGCTGTCCATGGATGAAAGGTAAAAGAGGATAAGTTTTAATGAAATTGAGTTTTCATATTTCGACGCTTGTTCCCTATTACCTTTCAAACGCTGTCAACCGCAGGCTGTCCATAAATGAAAGGTAAAAGAGGATTGGTTTTAATAAAATTGAGTTTTCATATTTCGACGCTTATTCCCTATTACCTTTCAAACGCTGTCATCCGCAGGCTGTCCATGAATGAAAGGTAAAAGAGGATAAGTTTTCATAAAATTGAGTTTTCATATTTTGAAGCTTGTTCCCTATTACCTTTCAAACGCTGTCAACCTCAGGCTGTCCATGAATGAAAGGTAAAAGAGGATAAGTTTTGATGAAATTGAGTTTTCATATTTCGACGCTTGTTCTCTATTACCTTTCAAACGCAGTCAACCACAAGCTTTCCATGAGTGAAAGGTAAAAGAGGATAAGTTTTGATAAAATTGAGTTTTCATATTTCGACGCTTGTTCCCTATTACCTTTCAAACGCTGTCAACCGCAGGCTGTCCATGAATGAAAGGTAAAAGAGGATAAGTTTTGATGAAATTGAGTTTTCATATTTCGACGCTTGTTCCCTATTACCTTTTAAACGCAGTCAACCACAAGCTTTCCATGAGTGAAAGGTAAAAGAGGATAAGTTTTGATAAAATTGAGTTTTCATATTTCGACGCTTGTTCCCTATTACCTTTCAAACGCTGTCAACCGCAGGCTGTCCATGAATGAAAGGTAAAAGAGGATAAGTTTTGATAAAATTGAGTTTTCATATTTCGACGCTTGTTCCCTATTACCTTTCAAACGCTGTCAACCGCAGGCTGTCCATAAATGAAAGGTAAAAGAGGATAAGTTTTAATAAAATTGAGTTTTCATATTTCGACGCTTATTCCCTATTACCTTTCAAACGCTGTCAACCGCAGGCTGTCCATGAATGAAAGGTAAAAGAGGATAAGTTTTGATGAAATTGAGTTTTCATATTTCGACGCTTGTTCCCTATTAGCTTTCAAACGCAGTCAACCACAAGCTGTCCATGAATGAAAGGTAAAAGAGGATAAGTTTTGATAAAATTGAGTTTTCATATTTCGACGCTTGTTCCTTATTAGTTTTCAAACGCTGTCAACGGCAGGCTGTCCATGAATGAAAGGTAAAAGAGGATAAGTTTTGATGAAATTGAGTTTTCATATTTCGACGCTTGTTCCCTATTACCTTTCAAACGCAGTCAACCACAAGCTTTCCATGAGTGAAAGGTAAAAGAGGATAAGTTTTGATAAAATTGAGTTTTCATATTTCGACGCTTGTTCCCTATTACCTTTCAAACGCTGTCAACCGCAGGCTGTCCATGAATGAAAGGTAAAAGAGGATAAGTTTTGATGAAATTGAGTTTTCATATTTCGACGCTTGTTCCCTATTAGCTTTCAAACGCTGTCAACCGCAGGCTGTCCATGAATGAAAGGTAAAAGAGGATAAGTTTTGATAAAATTGAGTTTTCATATTTTGAAGCTTGTTCCCTATTACCTTTCAAACGCTGTCAACCGCAGGCTGTCCATGAATGAAAGGTAAAAGAGGATAAGTTTTAATAAAATTGAGTTTTCATATTTCGACGCTTATTCCCTATTACCTTTCAAACGCAGTCAACCGCAGGCTGTCCATGAATGAAAGGTAAAAGAGGATAAGTTTTGATAAAATTGAGTTTTCATATTTCGACGCTTGTTCCCTATTACCTTTCAAACGCTGTCAACGGCAGGCTGTCCATGAATGAAAAGTAAAAAAGGATAAGTTTTGATAAAATTGAGTTTTCATATTTCGACGCTTGTTCCCTATTACCTTTCAAACGCTGTCAACCGCAGGCTGTCCATGGATGAAAGGTAAAAGAGGATAAGTTTTGATGAAATTGAGTTTTCATATTTCGACGCTTGTTCCCTATTACCTTTCAAACGCTGTCAACCGCAGGCTGTCCATGAATGAAAGGTAAAAGAGAATAAGTTTTGATAAAATTGAGTTTTCATATTTCGACGCATGTTCCCTATTACCTTTCAAACGCTGTCAACCGCAGGCTGTCCATGAATGAAAGGTAAAAGAGAATAAGTTTTGATAAAATTGAGTTTTCATATTTCGACGCTTGTTCCCTATTACCTTTCAAACGCTGTCAACCGCAGGCTGTCCATGAATGAAAGGTAAAAGAGAATAAGTTTTGATAAAATTGAGTTTTCATATTTCGACGCTTGTTCCCTATTACCTTTCAAACGCTGTCAACCGCTGGCTGTCTATGAATGAAAGGTAAAAGAGGATAAGTTTTGATAAAATTGAGTTTTCATATTTTGAAGCTTGTTCCCTATTACCTTTCAAACGCAGTCAACCACAAGCTTTCCATGAGTGAAAGGTAAAAGAGGATAAGTTTTGATAAAATTGAGTTTTCATATTTTGAAGCTTGTTCCCTATTACCTTTCAAACGCAGTCAACCACAAGCTTTCCATGAGTGAAAGGTAAAAGAGGATAAGTTTTGATAAAATTGAGTTTTCATATTTCGACGCTTGTTCCCTATTACCTTTCAAACGCAGTCAACCACAAGCTTTCCATGAGTGAAAGGTAAAAGAGAATAAGTTTTGATAAAATTGAGTTTTCATATTTCGACGCTTGTTCCCTATTACCTTTCAAACGCTGTCAACAGCAGGCTGTCCATGAATGAAAGGTAAAAGAGGATAAGTTTTGATGAAATTGAGTTTTCATATTTCGACGCTTGTTCCCTATTAACTTTCAAACGCTGTCAACCGCAGGCTGTCCATAAATGAAAGGTTAAAGAGGATAAGTTTTAATAAAATTGAGTTTTCATATTTCGACGCTTATTCCCTATTACCTTTCAAACGCTGTCAACCGCAGGCTGTCTATGAATGAAAGGTAAAAGAGGATAAGTTTTGATAAAATTGAGTTTTCATATTTTAAAGCTTGTTCCCTATTACCTTTCAAACGCTGTCAACCGCAGGCTGTCCATGAATGAAAGGTAAAAGAGGATAAGTTTTGATGAAATTGAGTTTTCATATTTCGACGCTTGTTCACTTTTACCTTTCAAACGCAGTCAACCACAAGCTTTCCATGAGTGAAAGGTAAAAGAGGATAAGTTTTGATAAAATTGAGTTTTCATATTTCGACGCTTGTTCCCTATTACCTTTCAAACGCAGTCAACCACAAGCTTTCCATGAGTGAAAGGTAAAAGAGAATAAGTTTTGATAAAATTGAGTTTTCATATTTTGACGCTTGTTCCCTATTACCTTTCAAACGCTGTCAACCGCAGGCTGTCTATGGATGAAAGGTAAAAGAGGATAAGTTTTGATGAAATTGAGTTTTCATATTTTGACGCTTGTTCCCTATTACCTTTCAAACGCTGTCAACCGCAGGCTGTCCATGAATGAAAGGTAAAAGAGGATAAGTTTTGATAAAATTGAGTTTTCATATTTCGACGCTTGTTCCCTATTACCTTTCAAACGCTGTCAACCGCAGGCTGTCCATGGATGAAAGGTAAAAGAGGATAAGTTTTGATGAAATTGAGTTTTCATATTTCGACGCTTGTTCCCTATTACCTTTCAAAGGCTGTTACCGGAGGCTGTCCATGAATGAAAAGTAAAAGAGGATAAGTTTTGATAAAATTGAGTTTTCATATTTTGACGCTTGTTCCCTATTACCTTTCAAACGCTGTCAAACCACAGGCTGTCCATGAATGAAAGGTAAAAGAGGATAAGTTTTGATGAAATTGAGTTTTCATATTTTGACGCTTGTTCCCTATTACCTTTCAAACGCTGTCAACCGCAGGCTGTCAATGAATGAAAGGTAAAAGAGGATAAGTTTTGATGAAATTGAGTTTTCATATTTCGACGCTTGTTCCCTATTACCTTTCAAACGCTGTCAACCGCAGGCTGTCCATGAATGAAAGGTAAAAGAGGATAAGTTTTGATAAAATTGAGTTTTCATATTTTGAAGCTTGTTCCCTATTACCTTCCAAACGCTGTCAACCACAGGCTGTCCATGAATGAAAGGTAAAAGAGGATAAGTTTTGATGAAATTGAGTTTTCATATTTCGACACTTGTTCCCTTTTACCTTTCAAACGCAGTCAACCACAAGCTGTCCATGAGTGAAAGGTAAAAGAGGATAAGTTTTGATAAAATTAAGTTTTCATATTTCGACGCTTGATCCCTATTACCTTTCAAACGCTGTCAACCGCAGGCTGTCCATAAATGAAAGGTAAAAGAGGATAAGTTTTGATGAAATTGAGTTTTCATATTTCGACACTTATTCCCTATTACCTTTCAAACGCTGTCAACCGCAGGCTGTCCATGAATGAAAGGTAAAAGATGATTAGTTTTGATGAAATTGAGTTTTCATATTTCGACGCTTGTTCCCTATTACCTTTCAAACGCAGTCAACCACAAGCTGTCCATGAGTGAAAGGTAAAAGAGGATAAGTTTTGATAAAATTGAGTTTTCATATTTCGACGCTTATTCCCTATTACCTTTCAAACGCTGTCAACCGCAGGCTGTCCATGAATGAAAGGTAAAAGAGGATAAGTTTTGATAAAATTGAGTTTTCATATTTCGACGCTTGTTCCCTATTAACTTTCAAACGCTGTCAACCGCAGGCTGTCCATAAATGAAAGGTAAAAGAGGATAAGTTTTAATAAAATTGAGTTTTAATATTTCGACGCTTATTCCCTATTACCTTTCAAACGCTGTCAACCGCAGGCTGTCTATGAATGAAAGGTAAAAGAGGATAAGTTTTGATAAAATTGAGTTTTCATATTTTGAAGCTTGTTCTCTATTACCTTTCAAACGCTGTCAACCACAGGCTGTCCATGAATGAAAGGTAAAAGAGGATAAGTTTTGATGAAATTGAGTTTTTATATTTCGACGCTTGTTCCCTTTTACCTTTCAAACGCAGTCAACCACAAGCTGTCCACGAGTGAAAGGTAAAAGAGGATAAGTTTTGATAAAATTAAGTTTTCATATTTCGACGCTTGATCCCTATAACCTTTCAAACGCTGTCAACCGCAGGCGGTCCATAAATGAAAGGTAAAAGAGGATAAGTTTTGATGAAATTAAGTTTTCATATTTCGACGCTTGATCCCTATTACCTTTCAAACGCTGTCAACCGCAGGCTGTCCATAAATGAAAGGTAAAAGAGGATAAGTTTTGATGAAATTGAGTTTTCATATTTCGACACTTGTTCCCTTATACCTTTCAAACGCTGTCAACCGCAGGCTGTCCATGAATGAAAGGTAAAAGATGATAAGTTTTGATGAAATTGAGTTTTCATATTTCGACGCTTGTTCCCTATTACCTTTCAAACGCTGTCAACCGCAGGCTGTCCATGAATGAAAGGTAAAAGAGAATAAGTTTTGATAAAATTGAGTTTTCATATTTCGACGCTTGTTCCCTATAACCTTTCAAACGCTGTCAACCGCAGGCGGTCCATAAATGAAAGGTAAAAGAGGATAAGTTTTGATGAAATTAAGTTTTCATATTTCGACGCTTGATCCCTATTACCTTTCAAACGCTGTCAACCGCAGGCTGTCCATAAATGAAAGGTAAAAGAGGATAAGTTTTGATGAAATTGAGTTTTCATATTTCGACACTTGTTCCCTTATACCTTTCAAACGCTGTCAACCGCAGGCTGTCCATGAATGAAAGGTAAAAGATGATAAGTTTTGATGAAATTGAGTTTTCATATTTCGACGCTTGTTCCCTATTACCTTTCAAACGCTGTCAACCGCAGGCTGTCCATGAATGAAAGGTAAAAGAGAATAAGTTTTGATAAAATTGAGTTTTCATATTTCGACGCTTGTTCCCTATTAACTTTCAAACGCTGTCAACCGCAGGCTGTCCATAAATGAAAGGTAAAAGAGGATAAGTTTTGATGAAATTAAGTTTTCATATTTCGACGCTTGATCCCTATTACCTTTCAAACGCTGTCAACCGCAGGCTGTCCATAAATGAAAGGTAAAAGAGGATAAGTTTTGATGAAATTGAGTTTTCATATTTCGACACTTGTTCCCTTATACCTTTCAAACGCTGTCAACCGCAGGCTGTCCATGAATGAAAGGTAAAAGATGATAAGTTTTGATGAAATTGAGTTTTCATATTTCGACGCTTGTTCCCTATTACCTTTCAAACGCTGTCAACCGCAGGCTGTCCATGAATGAAAGGTAAAAGAGGATAAGTTTTGATGAAATTGAGTTTTCATATTTCGACGCTTGTTCCCTATTAACTTTCAAACGCTGTCAACCGCAGGCTGTCCATAAATGAAAGGTAAAAGAGGATAAGTTTTAATAAAATTGAGTTTTCATATTTCGTCGCTTATTCCCTATTACCTTTCAAACGCTGTCAACCGCAGGCTGTCTATGAATGAAAGGTAAAAGAGGATAAGTTTTGATAAAATTGAGTTTTCATATTTTGAAGCTTGTTCCCTATTACCTTTCAAACGCTGTCAACCGCAGGCTGTCCATGAATGAAAGGTAAAAGAGGATAAGTTTTGATGAAATTGAGTTTTCATATTTCGACGCTTGTTCCCTATTACCTTTCAAACGCAGTCAACCACAAGCTTTCCATGAGTGAAAGGTAAAAGAGGATAAGTTTTGATAAAATTGAGTTTTCATATTTCGACGCTTGTTCCCTATTACCTTTCAAACGCTGTCAACCGCAGGCTGTCTATGGATGAAAGGTAAAAGAGGATACGTTTTGATGAAATTGAGTTTTCATATTTTGACGCTTGTTCCCTATTACCTTTCAAACGCTGTCAACCGCAGGCTGTCCATGAATGAAAGGTAAAAGAGGATAAGTTTTGATAAAATTGAGTTTTCATATTTCGACGCTTGTTCCCTATTACCTTTCAAACGCTGTCAACCGCAGGCTGTCCATGGATGAAAGGTAAAAGAGGATAAGTTTTGATGAAATTGAGTTTTCATATTTCGACGCTTGTTCCCTATTACCTTTCAAACGCTGTTACCGGAGGCTGTCCATGAATGAAAAGTAAAAGAGGATAAGTTTTGATAAAATTGAGTTTTCATATTTTGACGCTTGTTCCCTATTACCTTTCAAACGCTGTCAAACCACAGGCTGTCCATGAATGAAAGGTAAAAGAGGATAAGTTTTGATGAAATTGAGTTTTCATATTTCGACGCTTGTTCCCTATTACCTTTCGAACGCTGTCAACCGCAGGCTGTCAATGAATGAAAGGTAAAATAGGATAAGTTTTGATGAAATTGAGTTTTCATATTTCGACGCTTGTTCCCTATTACCTTTCAAACGCTGTCAACCGCAGGCTATCCATGAATGAAAGGTAAAAGAGGATAAGTTTTGATAAAATTGAGTTTTCATATTTTGAAGCTTGTTCCCTATTACCTTTCAAACGCTGTCAACCACAGGCTGTCCATGAATGAAAGGTAAAAGAGGATAAGTTTTGATGAAATTGAGTTTTCATATTTCGACGCTTGTTCCCTTTTACCTTTCAAACGCAGTCAACCACAAGCTGTCCATGAGTGAAAGGTAAAAGATGATAAGTTTTGATGAAATTGAGTTTTCATATTTCGACGCTTGTTCCCTATTACCTTTCAAACGCAGTCAACCACAAGCTGTCCATGAGTGAAAGGTAAAAGAGGATAAGTTTTGATAAAATTGAGTTTTCATATTTCGACGCTTATTCCCTATTACCTTTCAAACGCTGTCAACCGCAGGCTGTCCATGAATGAAAGGTAAAAGAGGATAAGTTTTGATGAAATTGAGTTTTCATATTTCGACGCTTGTTCCCTATTACCTTTCAAACGCTGTCAACCGCAGGCTGTCCATGAATGAAAGGTAAAAGAGGATAAGTTTTAATGAAATTGAGTTTTCATATTTCGACGCTTGTTCCCTATTACCTTTCAAACGCTGTCAACCGCAGGCTGTCCATGAATGAAAGGTAAAAGAAGATAAGTTTTGATAAAATTAAGTTTTCATATTTCGACGCTTATTCCCTATTACCTTTCAAACGCTGTCAACCGCAGTCTGTCCATGAATGAAAGGTAAAAGAGGATAAGTTTTGATAAAATTGAGTTTTCATATTTCGATGCTTGTTCCCCATTACCTTTCAAACGCTGTCAACCGCAGGCTGTCCATGAATGAAAGGTAAAAGAGGATAAGTTTTGATAAAATTGAGTTTTCATATTTTTACGCTTATTCCCTATTACCTTTCAAACGCTGTCAACCGCAGGCTGTCCATGAATGAAAGATAAAAGAGGATAAGTTTTGATGAAATTGAGTTTTCATATTTTGACGCTTGTTCTCTATTACCTTTCAAACGATGTCAACCGCAGGCTGTCCATGAATGAAAGGTAAAAGAGGATAAGTTTTGATAAAATTGAGTTTCCATATTTCGACGCTTATTCCCCATTACCTTTCAAACGCTGTCAACCGCAGGCTGTCCATGAATGAAAGGTAAAAAAGGATAAGTTTTGATAAAATCGAGTTTTCATATTTCGACGCTTGTTCCCTATTACCTTTCAAACGCTGTCAACCGCCGGCTGTCCTAGAATGAAAGGTAAAAGAGGATAAGTTTTGATAAAATTGAGTTTTCATATTTCGACGCTTGTTCCCTATTACCTTTCAAACGCTGTCAACCGCAGGCTGTCCATGAATGAAAGGTAAAAGAGGATAAGTTTTGATAAAATTGAGTTTTCATATTTCGACGCTTATTCCCTATTACCTTTCAAACGCTGTCAACCGCAGGCTGTCCATGAATGAAAGGTAAAAGAGGATAAGTTTTGATAAAATTGAGTTTTTATATTTCGACGCTTATTCCCTATTACCTTTCAAACGCTGTCAACCGCAGGCTGTCCATGAATGAAACGTAAAAGTGGATAAGTTTTGATAAAATTGAGTTTTCATATTTCGACGCTTATTCCCTATTACCTCTCAAACGCTGTCAACCGCAGGCTGTCCATGAATGAAAGGTAAAAGAGGATAAGTTTTAATAAAATTGAGTTTTCATATTTCGACGCTTGTTCCCTATTACCTTTCAATCGCTGTCAACCGCAGGCTGTCCATGAATGAAAGGTAAAAGAGGATAAGTTTTGATAAAATTGAGTTTTTATATTTCGACGCTTATTCCCTATTACCTTTCAAACGCTGTCAACCGCAGGCTGTCCATGAATGAAAGGTAAAAGAGGATAAATTTTGATGAAATTGAGTTTTAATATTTCGACGCTTGTTCCCTATTACCTTTCAAACGCTGTCAACCGCAGGCTGTCCATGAATGAAAGGTAAAAGAGGATAAGTTTTGATAAAATTGAGTTTTCATATTTCGACGCTTCTTTCCTATTACCTTTCAAACGCTGTCAACCGCAGGCTGTCCATGAATGAAAGGTAAAAGAGGATAAGTTTTGATGAAATTGAGTTTTCATATTTCGACGCTTGTTCCCTATTACCTTTCAAACGCTGTCAACCGCAGGCTGTCCATGAATGAAAGGTAAAAGAGGATAAGTTTTGATGAAATTGAGTTTTCATATTTCGACGCTTGTTCCCTATTACCTTTCAAACGCTGTCAACCGCAGGCTGTCCATGAATGAAAGGTAAAAGAGGATAAGTTTTGATAAAATTGAGTTTTCATATTTCGACGCTTATTCCCTATTACCTTTCAAACGCTGTCAACCGCAGGCTGTCCATGAATGAAAGGTAAAAGAGGATAAGTTTTGATAAAATTGAGTTTTCATATTTCGACGCTTATTCCCTATTACCTTTCAAACGCTGTCAACCGCAGGCTGTCCATGAATGAAAGGTAAAAGAGGATAAGTTTTGATAAAATTGAGTTATCATTCCACACAAGTATATTTCGCATATCTAAAATTTTTTTAATACTGTAATAAATATACATAAATAATTACTTACTTCGCATGCTTGTACGTTGGTTCTGTTTCGACATCTCCACAATCATTACCTCTTCAAAACATTGTTTATATGCAAATATGAACCGATAGCAAGTGTTTACTTAAGTCAAATTGACATCTTACGCCAAACTAAAAATTACGAAATTTCCATAAACTAAACTTTATGTCGGTGTCATAAAGACGAAACGCCGCTTACGCCAAACTGTCCTTAATCAATCGGCATTAATGTCAGTCACACAGGCGTTAAAAGGTGTTCGCCTATATGAAACTAAAATTCCATATTGATTTGTAGATACGCCGAGTAATGTCTGGCAAACCGCTATACGTACGAGTTTCATCTTTGTACATATAATAGAACTGCGTTCTAGCAAGACAATGCAATATTTAACTCAAAACAGCCATTTTGTAATTTCGCCCTTATGATCCTAGAACCCCGATTTAATGTCAACGACACACATACTCTTGCGCAGCCCTTATGAATGAGAGCTTGGCGCATGGAACTCAGAAATAGTAAAAGTTCTATGGCTTGGCGTAATAAGGAAATTTGTTTAGAGTCAATAAATCGGCGAACTATATTTCTGTAGACGATAAGAATGCCAAAACTATATCCTTCTTCTTTTCAGTGACGAAGGGTGGACGTAGGTTGTGCCTATCGGGTATACATAGTGCATACTAAATTTTGTCAGTCAAACATAACATAAGTTTTCATTGTACTCTAAATTGCAATGTTTACTAAGTTTAACTAAGATTTTAAAATTCAATTAAATCCTACTGATCTAAGCGATATAATACTAAAAAAATATTCGACTATTAGCTGCTGTCTTTCTAATGATTTTTTAATTACCACCTTTAAAATGCACGTTAATTACATCGATCGGCCGCCTGGTCATTACGCGCCAGGTGCGTCTTCAGCGTCCAAAGTATTAATAGGATGTATTCTTAATTCAACGAAAATAAATAAATACGACTGTAAACGAGTGCACTATTTTTGTCGGGTCGCGCATAGCACACCTGAACTATAATGGTTTGGAGAAGGCAGGGCTTAATTGAATTTTAAAAACTAACAGCACCATCTGCCTGTATTCTTAGTTCAATGAAAACAAATAATTATGACTGACAAAAAGTATAGTGCGCACTATTTATGTTGTATCTCAACAGCCTACCTCCACTCCTCGCCACTGCCATTAGACACAGAGATCCATAATTTAAGCTATTAGTAAAAAAAACTTCATCACTTGATATTAAAATATATACGTAATAATATACTTACAAATAAACTATCACACACATATTATGTGTAAACTTACCTACATATGAAACGTAATATTTGCTTCATACTTCTCAGTACGGCTATTATAATTTTTAGTTAGACCCCTTTTTCTGGTTCTATTTTTGTGACCGAATTGCATAAGCGACACTAATTCTTAAATTGAGTCATATTTTTAAATAGTATCAACACCACCACTTAGACACAATCTTCAGGACCTTATAAAAGTGCAAATTTTTAAAATCGAACCATTGGGTGATTTAGAATGATTTTTTTTCCAAAATTCTTAACTTTTGAACATTTTGTATTTTGTCGGTTATTCCCGATAGCCTTTCAAACGCCGTCGACGTATGAAAGGCTTAAAGGAATAAGCGACAGTTTTGATGAAATGGAGTTCTATGTAATGGATGTTCTTTTTCATGTGTAAATAAAACTAGCTTAACGGTGCATAAAAAACATACAAACTATTAAATTTCCATATGTACCTATGTGATAGTTTAATACCTATTAAATGTGTTTTAAAATAAACAGTTCGGTTGTTTTTACAACGTTTTTCTTAGCTTGTATTCTTATTTGTCCGGTGATGCTTTGTCCGGTACAAATCTTGCAATCGATTTTTAACTGATTTCCCGACTAGCTAGACATTTGAAACTTTTAGAATATATCAGAACACGATGCCAATGCATTCTTTTAATACTTTTAGCCCTTTAAGTAGAATTCAATTCATTTTCAGTTAATTCTGTTTTGTATGAAAAGTTATTTCGACACCATTATCGGTTGCTAGGGGTCTGGGGTCCTAGCAACTAAATTATTAATATATACGTGCCTTACTATTGAAATCATTATGACATATTGTCAAGTACTTACAATTTTTTTTTAAATCGTTTAAGCTAGTCAAGTCAAGTTGATATGGTTCAACAGAATTTAAAAACGTTGTATATAAAAAGTTCTTTTTTATCTTGTAATTATTTTTATATAGGTAATATTTTATCTTAACAAATCCAGTATTCTCAAAATATAAATTCATTTTAAATCAAAAATGATGCTTTAGGTAAGTAAGTAGGTACCTAGGTACATACCTAATTCGTTTTGCTATTGTCAAAATATATTTTCCTTCCAAGCGGACCAACTCATCACGCTGATAGTGAAGAGGCGACGTTGGACCTAGCTCGGCCACTGCGGGCGCCTGAAGAGAAGTTCAACCTGACTGACCTGTTTCTTACAAGCCACCATATTCCAACGGAAGGGCACCAAATAACATCTACAGACCTACAAAGTTATCTAAAGAATGGATGGGGGAGCCGCCGTCGAAAACTACCCAATCAAGACTCGCAGCTGGACACAATCTGACATTCGAATGACGTTTTCAAAATGGCGTCCATAGTGTAGTTCGTAGTTCAATTTTTGACCATTCTTTAGATAAGTTTGTAGGACTGTACGCTATGGCCCCCACATCCTTAACCGGGCCCCCAGGCTAGGATCTTTGGCGGGAGCCCCTTACCTATCACTAAGGACAAATACAGTGTGACGCTCCACATGGCGTTTTCCAAATGGTGTATACGGTAAAATTAATGTGTATATTTAGTGTTTTTTGCATATTTTAATACATCCATTTGAATCATAATCGCAGGCGACTTTTTTTTTTACTATGGAAGCAATTTTGTGATTTGTGTGTTTATCTCACTTATCTTATGGACTCGCCTCACCGGGCCCCTAGGCTAGGGCCCTGCCAGAGCCTCCCTTGTGGGGGCCATGCTGTACACGGTGTATACGGCGGAGCCACGGAATGCTGGAATGACGCAAGGAGACTGATGAGTGACAGGGATTCTTGGAAGCGCCGAGTGGTGTCCATAATATGTTTCAACTAAGTGGCGGACAAGACATTTATAGCAAAATACATCGAATTTGTAAAAAAAAAAAACTTCGCTATAACCTTTCTAGTAAAGCAACCAGCAGCCCGGTAAGTAGGTACTACTACCTATGAGAGAAAATATTGCGTTTTGTGGTAGTACCTAGGTATCTAGTGAAGAATATTCGTTTAGAAAAACTATTTTTTCTCCCATGAATAATATTTGGGAGATTTACAAAAATTGCTTTATTTTTTAGTCTTTTCCAAATTATTTACTTGTATTAAAATAACAAAAAAATCAATAGACAAGTCTGAAAGGCATTAAAGAATCGCTTGTACTCAAAACATGACATATATAACATAACATCTCATAAGTATAATTACTGTTTTATATTATAAATTAAGCATTAATAATTGCTACAATAAATTTTATATAATATTGATATGCATTGTTTTTCTTTTTTCTTTGACCATGTCCGCTCCTTAGTTGGAGTGTATGAACACCACACAGTGCCTTCAAGAATCCCTTCTTCTCGCCAATCTTATATGTCTTCTTAGGTTACCTATGTTAGATACCCGCCATATAAACTCTATGGATAGTATTTAGCCGTCTTCCAGAACGCTGCAATCCAGTTGGCTTGAAGAACAGGCAATTTAGATTGAAATTCGAGCCTGGTTCAACGTTATTACTCTCAGTATGATAAGAGGCTGTTTGGTTTGCTCTCTTACCTTCTCGTTACTGCTAAAAAAGTGCACTCGCATACCCACTATCCGTAGTAATCGCAATTCTATACTTATTAACAAAACTCATGGTCTTTCATCGTGGGTCTGAGGGAAGAAAAAATAAATAATGGAAAAACAGTGGTTTCTCTATGGCCTGCACATTTTGAAGCGGGCCCCTAGGCCAGGAAGTTTGATGGGCCCCCTACCTATTTCTTTAAAAATTGTACGGGAGTATGGTAGTAGAAACCCAATAGAATATTTAAGTGGACTCTCTCACAACTACCAAATGTTGTAATCCTTGATATATATTTTAATTATTAATACCTATCAACATTTTTTTACTATTTTCTATTTTCGACATACTTTTCTTAATATTGATAAAATGTGAGGTTAATCCTTTAATACCTAAGTACCATAATATCTTTTGAAATTATTTATTAAATAGTTATGATTATCACTGTACATTATTATGTTAAATGCTATACATTTAATCTAAAACGAGCAACGATGAAAATCCAAAGTTTCACATTTTTAAGTATTTTCAGTAGGTCCCTATGCATTGTTGACTGAAATCATTTGTGAATATAAATTATGATAAGATTACATAGGTATTGATTATATTATGAAATTTTAGTTCTTAGTTGTACTGTTTTTTAAGAACCCATTCGCTGTGGATCTTTTAATTAATAATTAATTACCACATTTAAATAACATGCTAATTATATCTAATGGCCACCTGATGGGTAACGCACCAGTTGCGTTGGACGCAGCGAATGAAAATATATGTAAGCATATTTTTTACAATATTTTTAATTTTAAATATTTTGGCCAATTCAGTAAATAATCCAAGAAAAAGTACTTAATCAAAAATATAGTATTGAAAAATCTTACTACGCTTGCTGGGCGAAAGACGTGTGTTTAAACATTTAATATCTTTATGATTTAAACCCTACTCGTTCCAAGATTTTTAGTTATTGCTAGGTATATTTTTCCAATTCTGTATTTACAGTGGTACTTTCTTAAAACTGATTTATAGTATGTATTGATTTAAAAGGGATATGATGTCATAGATAGTTAATAAATAAAATTGACTTCCTTATTTGTGCAATAACTTGATTACTTATTAACTATATCATTGTGGTATTAAAATTGTATATTTGTAATTAGCTTCAAAGGAAAACAACCAATTGTTGTTATCCAATTAATTTATTTTAAATAATATTGTTAATGTAAAAATGAAGGTAGTCTAAATCTATACATGTATTTTCATTTATCTGCATTTACATTAAAGTTTGATTGTTACGTCAACTAAATTAAAAAATACATTAAAATTGCATCTAAGTTATTATATTATGTTCTTTTAGAACCAAACCGGCTTTGAAAACACAAACAAACAAAAAAATGTATAAGACAACTTCCATCATTCACTATGTGCATGCATATTATATCTCAACTTGTATTATGTACCTATTTTTCTATTATTACAATTATTTTGTGTCATACGCTTTTTCCTATAGTATGGTTCTGTTGTTAGTAATATTACATAGGACAGATAATATTATTTCTTTGATTCTGCAATAAACTTAAGTCGATAATTCTGAGATTTGAACTTTAGTTTTGTTTGATTCATTTGTTATTCAAGATTAATCTTTGTGCTTTATCTCTTTATAATAGTATTACTATCGATCGAGGGTACGTATCAAGGGAGTCGTTTTTGCGACCCTAGTTTCGCCTTTCGGTATCTTCAAGCACTATGCGCATTCACCAATGGTAAACACACACTGACAACGAATGCAGTCAAGGGAATGGGACGATTTGACACCGCGAACTGGCCTCCGCCGATTGGCCTCCGGTTATTGGCCGCCGGTACAATCAGACACCGACCCAATTGGCCTCCGGGACGATCGGACGCCGGTACAATCGGGCGCCGACCCAATTGGACACCGGCCCAACTGGCCGCCGGGAGATTGGACGCCGCACGGCTGAATTAAATGCGCAAAGGAAAAGACCTACGTAACGACTTGGTAGAGAAAGTAGACACGACACTTTAATGTGCTTCTATCTACTTAGTGGTTGTACCTTATACATTTTTCGCTTATGATTGATAATAATTATTACTTATGCTTTATGCTGTTTATAAAAAGAGAAGAATTCTTTCCTCGTCAGAACTTGAAGATGTGCATAATTAAGTAAGTTATTTATTGTGTATTCTATTCATATTAAAAATATATAATATATATTAATAATGAATTGGTTAGTGAAAATAATATCTTTCGGCGTTTTCTCGATTTCATGTTATTATAATTGAACTTTATATTTATTCATCATCCGTAAATAAGTATTTTGAAGTTTATGAAATTACAAACAATATAAGTAGGTAAAATACTTGAAAAGTACCTACATATTACATTATATATTATATTATTGTTTGAAATGTGTTGGTCAATCGATCTTTAATAATTAGGTACAATTTATATTAATCAAGGCGTTTACGTAATAAATAAAATAAGTCTATAATAATTGACAAACTATACCGTATTCAGTACCTACATGTATTCTGTACCTACATTATTATATATTATGTTGACAAAGCAAATTTGTATGTAGGCGCATATTATTATCAATAGACTATCGTTTGAAATAGGTGTTAGGTTTCTTCGGCTTAAAATTGCTTATTCCATTTTTATTACTAAACGTATTTTATAAAAAACGCGCTAACTCAAAAAAGTTGACGTTGAAAAAAGCGAAAAGTTGACTCAAAAAATTCAGCACGGTGCATAGGTAAATGAATATTTTTTCATAGTGTGGTATATTTTTTTACATTATTTTTAAAATAACTGGAGTAGAGTGTACTAGATATTAATTTAAGTCGAAATGTTCATATGTTAAAAATTTCACCTTTAATTTAAAATGTGTACACATATTTTTGTTGAAAGATAAATAGTATGGCTAACATCAATACATTATTATAAACATTATTATGGACTCTAAACCAAGAGATGTTACGGAGACTTGAAGCTTTCGAGATGTGGCTGTATAGATGCATCCTCAAAATTTCTTGAACTGACAGGGTGATAAATGTTGAAATTCTCAATCGAATGGGAAAGGACCAAGAAGTTCTACGTAGTATTAAAACCAGGAAACTACAGTACCTCGGCTACATTATGAGAGGACAAAAGTACAGTATTCCCCAACTTATTATTCAAGGAAAGATCAATGGTAAGCGTAGCAGAGGACGGCGCCGCATTTCGTGGCTTAAAAACCTCCGTGATTAGTACGAGTGCAGCTCCACTGAACTATTCCAGGTAGCAGACGACAAAGCTAATATTGCCTTGATGGTGTCCGACCTCCGCTAGGAGATGGTACAATAAGAAGAAGAAGATAAATATTTATTTCTGAAGAAAATCTCACAAATGGAAAATTCACTGTTGGAATATGAATACGTATAATATAACAAAAACAGTAAAACAAAATAGTAATAAGTAGCAGTGTAAACTTAATAATTATATATCCTCTTTGACAACAAAAGTCAATACCACCACCTGTCACCTGACCAAGGCTACTAAAAACCATCCACACATTATATATATGGTGGATACAGAATGGTGACATGACTTGGGAAGATAATAAGAAGATAAATAATCTAGGGAAAAAAATTATATTGACTGGTGAAACATTTCACCAAGCATGGATTTATATTTTATGAGTTGTATTGTTTTGTGTAACTACGTCGAAATATATAATATCTATTATATTAATCACTAGGAAGCCGATGTTTGTAATAGGGAATTATTTTTAATTTATCTGTGGAAATACCTGGGTACGTGGGAAAGCCCCAGATATTTAAAAATAATCTGATCTAACTACCTCATTAGCTCAATCAGGGGTTAAAAAATGATTGGCCTTTGTCATGAGAATTATACAACATATTTTAATAGCGTTAAAAATATTTTTAATAGGACAAGAATTTCGAAAAATGTCTAACTCATCGGCTAACAGTCTAAGAGCCGGCTGTCCAGTGAATTCGTCCAAAAATATCAGCCAAATATAATATAAAACATTGGAGTGATCCTGAAATCGATAATTCAATACCTACTTTGATTTAAAATACAAAAGCCGATTGCCAATAAGTAACGCAATTTAGAAAGTGCTTCAGAGACAATTATAAAAGCATTAGCTCACTTCGATACAAGTAGATAGGACTCGTATAGCTTAGTGGCCAGAGCACGCATCTGGGCGCGAATCCTGTTGGATGTCGTATTTTTTTAGTTAGGTTAAATAATACTGGGTAATTATTGAGTTTGGAAGAAAATAAATCATTAAATCGACATTGACTGATTATATTGCAGCACGTTTTTATAAATTAAATAATTAGTATAACACAAATTATGACTTAATAAGTAGAATTGAACAGTAAACATATTATTAAATATATCGATGACCCAATCACATGAACCTTTTTTAACTGCAACCGGTTTCGTCCACCCAGAGGCTAGTCTAGTCAGTACGATAAAAATTGCGTTTTATTAAATTAAATCAATAATAGGATTCATTTCCACCATGAATTTACAGTTAACATAATTAATAAAAGAAATATTATATTAAACAGAATTATACGAGTGAACACAGTTTGAAAACCCCTTTTTTGAGAAAAAAATAGGTTTAATAGTATTATTTCGATCAGGGTTGGCAAACCTTTTTACGTACGTGGGCCAAAATTTCCCTATTATAATTGTTCGACTGTCTGACATACCGAGATTCATGAGAAAAAAATGAAAAACAGTTTTTAAGAATGCTATTGAAAAAGTTTAAAGATTATAATTGAGTTCTTGAGATTCTATTTTCACTGTGTTTCTAGCCGAAGGCTAATCTTTTATTCGTTCAATAATTTTTTCCTTGTTTTCAAAATTTCAAGGAGATCGTAGAAGCATTTTAGCAACGTTTCTTTCATATTATTATATTCCCTATCACTAACTAAGCGGTTTTCCGTTTTTAGCGATTATATTTGAGGTAAAATAATAAGCAGCTGTTTATATTTGAATGACTGCCGATAAATTTCACCAAGTTGTCATCATTGTTGGATGAATATTTTTATTTTTAATCTGTCATTTTTGCCTGACTTTCGTTGATTGGTAAAAATAATATTAAAAACCGAAGAAAACATTGCTCTGTCGTCATCATTTTTTAATATTATATACTTACTTATAAGAACATTAATTTATTTGCAAAACTTTCTTGTATATTATTAAATTATTGTAGGTTTTTTTCTCTTTTAAAAATAAAACATTCGCGTGCCATGAAAAATCATCTCGCGTGACACTAGTGTCACAGGTTCGCCATCACTGATCTAGATTCATTCCGCTGTAGGGTTAATGCTTTTAACTTTTGCATTATCTACTTAGTATTAGTATTTTGAGATGTTTAAAAAATACCTAATGATTATTTACCTTTGTATACATAGACCATAATTTCGGAGTATATTTTCGGGGCAAATTTTCATAACAGCTAAATATGGTAAAATAAAAAAATGTATAATCCTCGTCATAGACATTTTCTTTGATCATTGTAAGTGGCAATATGATGCAAATCCTTACTGCTTATTTTAATAATAATCTAGTTTATATTCTAAATTTAATTAAACGTAAAATTTTTTTTTCTAACAGTGCTCTAATGAATTAAATTTACAGAAAAGATGATCGCATATACATTACAAGTTTTAGGTAGATAGGTAGGAAGGTACCTAATATTGTATTATTAGGTTCCTCCATTTATTCCTTTATTTTTATGGATAGTAATAAATATTTTGTGTAGTTTTCGTATGTTATTTTGTTATGAGGTTTTTTGAGATGAATATGTACGTATATTATGTTATTTAAATATCATAAGCAGGATTATAAAATACCCATACGATGTGTATTTATGAACTGCATTTTGTTTTTATATTATTAAAATGTATTGTCTAAAATAGGTTGTCATTGAAAATAAATGTATTATTATAATTGTCGTTTTATTTATCAATTTTGCTTAGCACTGCATAATATTGTGTTTTATTTTATTATTTAATATTGGTATTGTCTTTTCATCAAGGCTTCACTGTGAGTTAATACCGTTAAAGAAATTCATATGTAAGTATTATTATAAAAATATGACTTAGCAAATAGTGAATATTATTAATTACTATAAGGTTACTTTACATATTTATCCATCAACCTACTGAAATATTTACAGCAGATTATTTTCTTAAATTTTTAAAGATATTTTTATTTACCCTAAAACACACTTTAAAATGTATTGTTTTAATTTAAGAAAAGTCTGAAAGAATATTATTTACATTCAAACTGGCTCAATTTAACTAATAAACTAGAAACAGACAAAAAAATAAAAAACATACGACGAAATAAATAACAATAGCTTAAGTGTTTTATGGTTGTATTTTAAATCATATACATTTAATAAACTTTAAAAAAATATGTACCATATACGAATACATATATTTTGGTTACTTACTGTTTTTATTTGGTGTTTTTCCTCGCTTTCTGTAAAGTTGAGTTTCGCATAACATATACTTAATTATGCCCTTTATAGGGACACCTACAGATTCGTAAATATAAATAAAAATACGTAAATTTAATTGTGCACATCTTTAAAATTTTTCCATTATTTTTATAAACATCATATTATATATACTATACTTAAATAAAAATGACTAAAACTTCCAATAAAGTTACAAATTTGCTTTGTCAACATAATATCTAATGTAATATGTATATACCTTTCAAGTAGTTTACCTACTTATATTGTTTGTAATTTCATAATCTTCAAAATACTTATTTACGGGTTATATACACATATAAAGTTCAATTATAATGACATGAAATCGAGAAAACGCCGAAAGACAATATTTTAACTAACCAATTCATTATTAATATTTGTTGTTTTTAATATGAATAGGTAGGTATACACAAAAGTTACTTAATTATGCACATCTTCAATTTCTGGCGAGAAAAGAATTCTTTTCTTTTATAAACAGCATAAAGCATGAATAATAATTATTATCTATCATAATAAAAATATATTAAGCGCAAAATGTATTAGGTACAACCACTAAGTAGATAGAAGCATTTATTAAAGTGTCGTGTCTACTTTCTCTACGAAGTCGTTACGTAGGTCTTTTCCTTTGCGCATTTTATTCAGCGGTGCGGCGTCCAATCTCCCGGCGGCCAGTTGGGCCGGTGTCAAATTAGGCCGGCGCCCGATTGTACCGGCGTCCGATCGTCCCGGAGGCCAATTGGGTCGGTGTCCGATTGTACCGGCGGCCAATAACCGGAGGCCAATCGGCGGAGGCCAGTTCGCGGTGCCAAATCGTCCTAGACCCTGCAGTCAATTTTAACTTATATAACAAATTCATACAATAAAGTAGGTAAAAACTTTATCACCTACCTATTAAGTTAATGATCACAATAAAAAATATAACAATTAATAATAATAAAAAATTAACAAATAAATTATGATTAGTTGAAGTATTTGAAGTGAAGTGGAAAAAAGTAGCATGTAAGAATAATATCGAATATTTGTTTCACAAGATTGATATCATTGATATAGGTATCTCATTAGTAACCTCCGTTAAATTTCCAATACGTTGCTATGTTCCCAGAATTGACAATTTTACACCTCTTGAGTGTAGTAAGTATTTTTATTGATTACATTTACTTATGATCTATTATTATGTTTTGACGATTAATACTCATATCGAATGTATTATTAGTGAGAAGGTAGGGTTTTTTTTACAAACACTTCAACTATTCATAATTTGTTTGTTATATTTTTATTGTGAACTTAATGGTAGGTGATAAAGTTTCACCTAATTTATTGTATTACTTTATTATATAAGTTAGAATTATTAACTGTATTCATCGACAGTGTGTATTTACCTTTTGGTAAATGCACATAGTGCCCGAAGGTGCCGAAAGGCGAAACTCGGGTCGCAAAAAAAGACTCAAATGGAAAAGAACAAAACTACAATCCATTAAAATTTATCCGTTTAGTTTACTTACATTCAAATATATAGGTACTTATGTTGAATTTTTGAGAGGTTATTAAGAAAAGTAGTAAAATATTCGGTTAGGTAGAATATATTAAAAGGGTATTTACATTACAAGTTTTAGGTAGATAGGTAGGAATGTACCTAATATTGTATTATTAGGTTCCTCCATTTATTCCTTTATTTTTATGGAAAGTAATAAATATTTTGTGTAGTTTTCGTATGTTATTTTGTTAAGAGGTTTTTTGAGATGAATATGTACGTATATTATGTTATTTAAATATCATAAGTAGGATTATAAAATACCCATACGATGTGTATTTATGAACTGCATTTTGTTTTTATATTATTAAAATGTATTGTCTAAAATAGGTTGTCATTGAAAATAAATGTATTATTATAATTGTCGTTTTATTTATCAATTTTGCTTAGCACTGCATAATATTGTGTTTTATTTTATTTTATTATTTAATATAGGTACTGTCTTTTCATCAAGGCTTCACTGTGAGTTAATACCGTTAAAGAAATTCATATGTAAGTATTATTATAAAAATATGACTTAGCAAATAGTGAATATTATTAATTACTATAAGGTTACTTTACATATTTATCCATCAACCTACTGAAATATTTACAGCAGATTATTTTCCTAAATATTAAAAGATATTTTTATTTACCCTAAAACACACTTTAAAATGTATTGTTTTAATTTAAGAAAAGTCTGAAAGAATATAATTTTCATTCAAACTGGCTCAATTTAACTAATAAACTAGAAACAGGCAAAAAAATAAAAAACACACGACGAAATAAATAACAATAGCTTTAGTGTTTTATGGTTGTATTTTAAATCATATACATTTAATAAACTTAAGAAAATACCAAATACGAATACATATATTTTGGTTACTTACTGTTTTTATTTGGTGTTTTTCCTCGCTTTCTGTAAAGTTGAGTTTCGCATAACATATACTTAATTATCCCCTTTATAGGGACACCTACAGATTCGTAAATATAAATAAAAATACGTAAATTTAATTGTGCACATCTTTAAAAGACGAGGAAAGAATTCGATTATTTTTATAAACATCATATATATACTATATGTACTTAAATAAAAATGACCAAAACTTCCAATAAAGTTACAAATTCGCTTTGTCAACATAATATCTAATATAATATGTATATACCTTTCAAGTAGTTTACCTATTTATATTGTTTGTAATTTCATAATCTTCAAAATACTTATTTACGAGTGATATACACATATAAAGTTCAATTATAATAACATGAAATCGAGAAAACGCCGAAAGACAAAATTTTAACTAACCAATTCATTAATAATATTTGTTGTTTTTAATATGAATAGGTAGGTATACAGAAAAATTACTTAATTATGCACATCTTCAAGTTCTGGCGAGAAAAGAATTCTTTTCTTTTATAAACAGCATAAAGCATGAATAATAATTATTATCTATCATAATAAAAATATATTAAGCGCAAAATGTATTAGGTACAACCACTAAGTAGATAGAAGCATTTATTAAAGTGTCGTGTCTACTTTCTCTACGAAGTCGTTACGTAGGTCTTTTCCTTTGCGCATTTTATTCAGCGGTGCGGCGTCCAATCTCCCGGCGGCCAGTTGGGCCGGTGTCAAATTGGGCCGGCGCCCGATTGTACCGGCGTCCGATCGTCCCGGAGGCCAATTGGGTCGGTGTCCGATTGTATCGGCGGCCAATAACCGGAGGCCAATCGGCGGAGGCCAGTTCGCGGTGCCAAATCGTCCTAGACCCTCATGCAATACGTCCTGTATGAAGTTGAAAAATGAACTACCCAAGTTGAGTATACGTTTTATAACTTTGCACTTTTTACTACAGTAATACGCCTCTGCTTGATTACCTCGCATAAAATTAGATCAAATGATATTAAATTGTATTAATAAATCTAGTAATAAATAATATATGTAAAAAAAAATATTTTTAGAATATATTACATCATTTTTATCCTAGCGCCGGTGTGCAAAGTTATGAAGCATAATATACTCTACACTGCGATCAAGGTGATTGTTACAAATTTGCGTCACACATTTTTGACTAGTTCGCTAATGTTTCTGTTGAAATTTTCTATACATTGTTTAACTCACCAGCCCTTTCCGATATGATTAAAAAAATCGATTACATAACTGTGTAAAAACTATCAAATGAATTTACTTTGTCGAATGTTTAAATTAGTATTAAAATAAATGTGTCTAATGCAATGACATTAATATGGACGAAGCATCTGGGAAAAAAAATGACACTCACTTTTTTGTCAGGTCTGCCGAATGGCATAATCTGTTCTAACGCACTTACAATAAAGGTGATATTGCTATAAATTCCTGATGCTTTTTGTTGGGTCTGCTGAATGGTTCGGTTCGAAAGGGTTCGCTCAAATGAACATTGACACTAGAAACACTGTTCTAACACCATTCCAATAAAGGTCATATTGCTATAAATTCCCGATGCTTTTTGTTGGATCAGCCGAATGGTTCGGTTTGAAAGGGTTCGCTCAAATGAACATTGACACTAGAAGCACTCTTCTAACACCATTCCAATAAAGGTCATATTGCTATAAATTCCCGATGTTTTTGTTGGATCCGCCGAATGGTTCGGTTCGAAAGGGTTCGCTCAGATGAACATTGACACTAGAAGCACTCTTCTAACACCATTCCAATAAAGGTCATATTGCTATAAATTCCCGATGTTTTTGTTGGGTCCGCCGAATGGTTCGGTTCGAACGAGTTCGCTCAAATGAACATTGACACTAGAAACACTGTTCTAACGCCAATACAATAAAGGTCATATTGCTATAAATTCCCGATACGTGATATCGCATAATGGATATTGCGTGACGTCTACCTATACATGTGCGAATGTCGCTATGCGCGAATTTACTTGCTAGCCACTGTATTGAGTGCCATTAATAATGTCATTGGTCTAATGGGATCCTTAGTACAGTAAACCTCCGATAATGCGTGTGTGGTTTATCCATGCATGAATTTAATTTTTAAAAAAACACTCACTTTCATGTTTACGGGTCCTATAAGTAAAAAATGTATCACAATCATGTGTTGCGGCAACCCATCTGGTGTCAGCTGTTGACACTTTATTGGAATACATCGACCAATGGGAATTCGAATATAACGATATATTATCTCTTTGTAATTAAATTCGAACTGATATTAGAAAGATTCCTGCAAACAAACCAAAATCACAGATTTTCTTGATAAATAATGATAATTAAACATGTTAAAATAATTGTCTGCTTTAGAAATATATAATAATATGTAGTATTTTAAGCATAGTTCGGATTATCTGTGTTCTTTGTTTATTCGTGCCGTCTCTCCCCGCCATTAGGCTGAATAATGGGGAGTCTGCGGTACAACTGAAATGACAGTTATAAATTACTAAGTACATGGATTCTCGAGTTAAAGTCATGACATGGCTATCTGTCACCCATACTGCCGTATTCATATACATCTGAACTGCGTTTAACGTAGTAAGCCGTTTATCGGTCGATTAAGGAAACTATAAAAAATGCATACGTCACGAGATGCGCACAGAAATGCGCACCAAACTTAAAATGGCGGCGATCTGCGCGAGCTGTCAGTGTCACTTTAATACACAATGACTTCATCACAACAAACGTTTAGTAGGAGGCTTGAAACCTTCGTAGGTTTTATAAATTATTGCGAAAATGTGTGTGAAACAGAAAGGAGGAGACGCTTGCGACTGCAAAAAAGATACATCAGAGATATGGACAACCCATACTCAAGGTATAGTGCGGTGGAATTTCGAAACAAGTTTCGATTTTCGAAAGATGTCGTTCGAAACGCGATATTCCCGATGGTGAGAAGTGACCTGCAAAAAGTTACACAGAAAGGCTTACCCATTGCACCAGAAGTGCAACTTCTTCTTACCCTCAGATATTACGCTACTGGAAGCATTCAGGTAAGCCACATTGGAAAATACTACATACCTACCTACTTTTATTTTATGAAAGAGTTCATTCTCATAAACATGATAATAGAGTTAAATGATATAGTACCTACCTAATACGATTTTATGTAAAAGGTTGATTGGGATCATTAGATCTTTTTTTTGATAAAAACACATATTGACACAACAATTTCAGTACCTGCCTACGTGTTCAGTAAACGGTGCCTGTTTTAATTTATCATCATCACTAATTCAAAATAAAATTCTACTTTTCAGTCTATATATGGGGATATCGGAAGGGTTCACCAGTCCACCATTTCCAGAACAATCCAGCGAGTGTCGGCATCTCTGGCTCAGCATTTCAACAGATACATCAAATTTGACATATCTGATGAAAATTGCAGGCGGTTTGAGTCGATGGGGAATTTTCCCGGAGTCTCTGGCTGTATTGATTGTAGTCACATAAAAATTAAGAACCCTGGCGGTGAACACGGAGAAGTGTTTCGAAACCGCAAAAGAGTTTTCTCTCTTAATGTCCAGGTAATCTTAATATTTACTAAATACTGTAAAAATTATATCTACTTAATTGAAACTAACCGCAGAATACTTAAGACGTGATACTGTATTGTAATGTGGTATATCGTGTAAAATCAATAAATCACTGAACAGATTATTATATACCTAAGAGCGAAACCACGGGCGCTGTGTCGCGATACAACCAGCACAACCACAAACATATTTACAATCACAGCACACACCGTGCGAGCTACCACATGGCTCTTCGACACGAATACTAACACCTCTAACCTCCGCCCCATTAGTGTCTCCACCACCTGTTCGCCGATTGTTTCCGAGACCGCGATCGCAGAGGGGAAGTGTCCAAATTCGGCAATCAGTTATTCACACCCAGACAAGGCGGGATGGCGATTTGATGGTATGATTAATTTATATATTTATTTGAGTTCTCACTTTTATTTTAGACAGTTTTTATTGAGCAGTGAAATAATTAATGTAAACGAGTATGACAGGCAGTTGAATGCACAAAATGTAATTAGAAATGTTATTGTTTCAGGTGGGCGCTTCGGCCGTAGGAGAGGGGTGCATAAGAGCGCAGCATGCACGGGTACTGCAGCATATGGACGAAGAGCATGCGCTAGAGGTAACGAAACTTAATTAAAATTTCAATCCGTATCAATTTATATAGGTTTGTTTACTCAACCAATCAAATTTATATCTAGAGATCCTTTCAAACTTTCTTTAAACCCTTCAGACATGTTTCATAAAAGGGGTGTCTTCAAAATTTTCTTGTATTGAGTTATGAAATAATAAATCGAGCAATAAATATAATTGTATGATAGTCATTATGAGAGTACACTATGTTGGCATTCAAAGCTTATTTAATTCAAATAAGTTCAAATTATTGTTCACAGATAATGACGTGTATTATTTTATTTCAGAAGGAGGTAGCGAAGATAGAAGTTGAACGGGCGAGGATAGAAATTGAACGGGCGAGGATAGAAATTGAACGGGCGAGGATAGCACTTGAACGGGAGGTATGAATTAATTTTTTAAATTCAAATCGTTAAACCTTTCTTTAAACCAGCAGAGGCACCTAGCGGAAAATACGAAGCTTGCAATTTGAGACTTTTTTTTGATAATTTACAATTTCAACTGTTACTGTAAAAAAATGTTAGGAAATGTGAATTTACAAACAATGAAATGATGGAAGCAAGCAATAAATAGAATTGAATGAGTCATTATGAGATTTTCACAAATAATGACATGTATTATTTTATTTCAGAAGGAGGTAGCGAAGATGGAAGTTGAACGAGCGAAGATGGAAGTTGAACGGGCGAGGATAGCACTTGAACGGGAGGTATGAATTAATTTTTTAAATTCAAATCGTTAAACCTTTCTTTAAACCAGCAGAGGCACCTAGCGGAAAATACGAAGCTTGCAATTTGAGACTTTTTTTTGATAATTTACAATTTCAACTGTTACTGTAAAAAAAAATGTTAGGAAATGTGAATTTGTCACAAAACAATGAAATGATGGAAGCAAGCAATAAATAGAATTGAATGAGTCATTATGAGATTTTCACAAATAATGACATGTATTATTTTATTTCAGAAGGAGGTAGCGAAGATGGAAGTTGAACGGGCGAGGATAGCACTTGAACGGGAGGTATGAATTAATTTTTTAAATTCAAATCGTTAAACCTTTCTTTAAACCAGCAGAGGCACCTAGCGGAAAATACGAAGCTTGCAATTTGAGACTTTTTTTTTTTTTTTTTTTTGATAATTTACAATTTCAACTGTTACTGTAACGTCTTACATTTACTCCTAGATTGTCAAATCTTTAGCAAGGAGCGGCACAACCTGAACTTTTTATTACAGATGGCAGATGCGGACATTCGAGACCTTCCGGGGACCATGGCAAACGAGGCCGGAAGAGATGCCCTTTTTAATTTCTGTATTGATGTAATAAAAAGAATAAAAATAATAAATGGTGACATGTAAAGATGATTCATGCCTTTCAGATCCAGTGACTGCAATCATATAAGATAGGATAAGTATATACTTAGAACATTAGTCCAATGCGACATTTCTTTTACCACGGGAAAAAACTCGACTACAAATCGCAGTCCTCAGTTCCCAATGAATACGACAAAATATTCATCAGAATCACCTCCGCCTTGCGCTACTAAGAATTTTCCAGGGTTTTTGCAAGGCGGTATCATAGGCCCTGGCCGAATTCAAATCAGCAATACCCGATGCGGGTAGAAGAACAGTTTTCAATAAGGCATATTCTCTCAGCCGGCACAATTTTCATTTGACTAGCATCAAGTAGAGTAGTTTGCGTGCCAAAGTCCTTAAGAAACCTCGAAAGTAAATGCGAGGTATCCATAAAGGCATCTAGAAAAAAAAAAAAAAAAAAAAAAAAAAAAAAAACTGTTACTGTAAAAAAAATGTTAGGAAATGTGAATTTGTCACAAACAATGAAATGATGGAAGCAAGCAATAAATAGAATTGAATGAGTCATTATGAGGTTTTCACAAATAATGATGTATATTATTTTATTTCAGAATGAGATAACGAGGATGATGGTCGAATCACAGCGTAGACGCGACTGAACGAGGATAGCACTTGAACGGGAGGTATTAATTAATTTTTTAAATTCAAATCTTTCAAACTTTCTTTAAACCTGACATGCAGGCATATTTCATGGGGATGACCAGCAGAGGCACCTAGCGGAAAAATACGAAGCTTGCAATTTGAGACATTTTTTTGATAATTTACAATTTCAACTGTATTAATTAATAAATATGTATCTGAAAACATTAAAAAAAATATATTTTTTTAAGTCAAAGATAAACTTACAATTATTGTAAAAAAATTGTTAGAAAATGTGAATGTGTCACAAACAATGAAATGATGGAAGCAAGCAATAACTAGAATGAATGATAGTCATTATGAGAGTATTTGAGTTTTTCACAAATAATGATGTATATTATTTTATTTCAGAATGAGATAACGAGGATAATGGTCGAAGCACAGCGCACACGCAAGGTATGCAAGTTTGAAGACTGGCGAGCGACTGAGATTCTTGGAGGCGCCGCGTGCTGTCCATATGCTCCAACTAAGGGGCGGATATGGCCGAAGAAGAATATGTGCTTATTTCTTAATTAAGGAGTTTCATTATTTGTATGAAACCAGAGACAAAAACTAATGAGAAAATAAGATCCTTTTTTCTCGTTTAGTATTATAAAAGAAATCTTGCTGGTTTCTTGAATTAGTTTTTAGCAATTTGTCCAACCCATTGGTTTATGCTCTGGATCTAACTTTCCTCAATGATTTAGGTGGACATTGTTTTATATGTTTTTAAGATAGGGTCTATCAAATTAATTCACTGTGTGGTACAGTGTGCTTTTATTTTATTGTATTATTTACTCACATTACCATGCATTTATATTTAAAACTTTATGTCATGTCGTGGAACGCTTTGAATTTGAAAATGTCAAATGTTCAATCATTTAAAAAAAAATTTATTCATTATTTGTTATGTACTCAGTATGTTTATCTTTTAAATAAATAAATAATGTTTTACGAGATGGATGGGTTTGAATAATATAACATTACGCAGTTTCTTTTGGCACAATTTTATAAAAAAAACATTTAAAACAAAAACTTATAAGACACACAGTTGGACGGTAAGTTTGAAATTACATTGGCCTAGGTATTATTATAAAACACATTAAAGCAAAAGTTATAAGATACACAGTTGGGCGGTAACTTTTAAATTACATTGGCCTAGGTACAATTATAATAAACATTTAAAACAAAAACTTATAAGATACACAGTTGACTGTTAAATTACAGTTGCATACTTTTCATAAAAATCACTAATAAAAACTTGCAAGATACATTGTTGACGGTAAATATTCAATAACACTGGCACAATTTTATAACAAAAACTTATCTGAAGTGGCGGGCTATAAAAGCTCTACGAGCAGCAATTCCCTCGATTGAGTCAATTCCTGCATATGGAGGGCTTGGTTCCTCTGGCACAATTTCTTGATCTGCCAAGAATTCAGGGTCAATATTGTGCAGAACAGCACAGGCAATTATAATCGTAATTGTTGTCGACTGTTTAGTACTGATGCCTTTAGCCAAGCAGGCAAACCGCATCTTCCAGACCCCAAAAAGTCGTTCTACGGAATTTCTTGTGGTGATCTGTGCCTTGTTGTACCGTCTGTCAGCACTTGAAACAGGGTTTGCTAGCGGTGTGAACAAGTATGGTAAACAAGGGTAACCGGAGTCGCCTAGAAGGATACCAGATAAAAGTCCTTCTTGAAATCGCTGTTTCACTCTACTATTACCGAAAATGTAACTGTCGTGATAGCTACCCGGCCAACGAACAACGATGTCCAATATTTCAAGCCTGGGACCGCCGACAACCTAAAAAACATGGTCAGTTTAATAATTTTGAATGGTTAATCGACATGATGCTTTGGATGGCAGATCATATATTGGATATTTAGCGTACCATTAATAATTTAATATAATGGTCAGAAAATCATTATTTTGAAATGCATTGTGTATTAAGGTCTTATATATGTTAGAGCGAAGCCATACAGGTGCTCCTTCGTGAGACCGCTGTATTCCGACTGCGAGCGGAAGTGAGAATGCACCGCTGTTGCGTATTCACTCCCACTCGCAGTCGGAATACAGTGGTCTCGCGACACAGCGCCCGTGGTTTCGCTCTTAGGTATATAATAATCTGTTCAGTGATTTATTGATTTTACACGATATACCACATTACAATACAGTATCACGTCTTAAGTATTCTGCGGTTAGTTTCAATTAAGTAGATATAATTTTTACAGTATTTAGTAAATATTAAGATTACCTGGACATTAAGAGAGAAAACTCTTTTGCGGTTTCGAAACACTTCTCCGTGTTCACCGCCAGGGTTCTTAATTTTTATGTGACTACAATCAATACAGCCAGAGACTCCGGGAAAATTCCCCATCGACTCAAACCGCCTGCAATTTTCATCAGATATGTCAAATTTGATGTATCTGTTGAAATGCTGAGCCAGAGATGCCGACACTCGCTGGATTGTTCTGGAAATGGTGGACTGGTGAACCCTTCCGATATCCCCATATATAGACTGAAAAGTAGAATTTTATTTTGAATTAGTGATGATGATAAATTAAAACAGGCACCGTTTACTGAACACGTAGGCAGGTACTGAAATTGTTGTGTCAATATGTGTTTTTATCAAAAAAAAGATCTAATGATCCCAATCAACCTTTTACATAAAATCGTATTAGGTAGGTACTATATCATTTAACTCTATTATCATGTTTATGAGAATGAACTCTTTCATAAAATAAAAGTAGGTAGGTATGTAGTATTTTCCAATGTGGCTTACCTGAATGCTTCCAGTAGCGTAATATCTGAGGGTAAGAAGAAGTTGCACTTCTGGTGCAATGGGTAAGCCTTTCTGTGTAACTTTTTGCAGGTCACTTCTCACCATCGGGAATATCGCGTTTCGAACGACATCTTTCGAAAATCGAAACTTGTTTCGAAATTCCACCGCACTATACCTTGAGTATGGGTTGTCCATATCTCTGATGTATCTTTTTTGCAGTCGCAAGCGTCTCCTCCTTTCTGTTTCACACACATTTTCGCAATAATTTATAAAACCTACGAAGGTTTCAAGCCTCCTACTAAACGTTTGTTGTGATGAAGTCATTGTGTATTAAAGTGACACTGACAGCTCGCGCAGATCGCCGCCATTTTAAGTTTGGTGCGCATTTCTGTGCGCATCTCGTGACGTATGCATTTTTTATAGTTTCCTTAATCGACCGATAAACGGCTTACTACGTTAAACGCAGTTCAGATGTATATGAATACGGCAGTATGGGTGACAGATAGCCATGTCATGACTTTAACTCGAGAATCCATGTACTTAGTAATTTATAACTGTCATTTCAGTTGTACCGCAGACTCCCCATTATTCAGCCTAATGGCGGGGAGAGACGGCACGAATAAACAAAGAACACAGATAATCCGAACTATGCTTAAAATACTACATATTATTATATATTTCTAAAGCAGACAATTATTTTAACATGTTTAATTATCATTATTTATCAAGAAAATCTGTGATTTTGGTTTGTTTGCAGGAATCTTTCTAATATCAGTTCGAATTTAATTACAAAGAGATAATATATCGTTATATTCGAATTCCCATTGGTCGATGTATTCCAATAAAGTGTCAACAGCTGACACCAGATGGGTTGCCGCAACACATGATTGTGATACATTTTTTACTTATAGGACCCGTAAACATGAAAGTGAGTGTTTTTTTAAAAATTAAATTCATGCATGGATAAACCACACACGCATTATCGGAGGTTTACTGTACTAAGGATCCCATTAGACCAATGACATTATTAATGGCACTCAATACAGTGGCTAGCAAGTAAATTCGCGCATAGCGACATTCGCACATGTATAGGTAGACGTCACGCAATATCCATTATGCGATATCACGTATCGGGAATTTATAGCAATATGACCTTTATTGTATTGGCGTTAGAACAGTGTTTCTAGTGTCAATGTTCATTTGAGCGAACTCGTTCGAACCGAACCATTCGGCGGACCCAACAAAAACATCGGGAATTTATAGCAATATGACCTTTATTGGAATGGTGTTAGAAGAGTGCTTCTAGTGTCAATGTTCATCTGAGCGAACCCTTTCGAACCGAACCATTCGGCGGATCCAACAAAAACATCGGGAATTTATAGCAATATGACCTTTATTGGAATGGTGTTAGAAGAGTGCTTCTAGTGTCAATGTTCATTTGAGCGAACCCTTTCAAACCGAACCATTCGGCTGATCCAACAAAAAGCATCGGGAATTTATAGCAATATGACCTTTATTGGAATGGTGTTAGAACAGTGTTTCTAGTGTCAATGTTCATTTGAGCGAACCCTTTCGAACCGAACCATTCAGCAGACCCAACAAAAAGCATCAGGAATTTATAGCAATATCACCTTTATTGTAAGTGCGTTAGAACAGATTATGCCATTCGGCAGACCTGACAAAAAAGTGAGTGTCATTTTTTTTCCCAGATGCTTCGTCCATATTAATGTCATTGCATTAGACACATTTATTTTAATACTAATTTAAACATTCGACAAAGTAAATTCATTTGATAGTTTTTACACAGTTATGTAATCGATTTTTTTAATCATATCGGAAAGGGCTGGTGAGTTAAACAATGTATAGAAAATTTCAACAGAAACATTAGCGAACTAGTCAAAAATGTGTGACGCAAATTTGTAACAATCACCTTGATCGCAGTGTAGAGTATATTATGCTTCATAACTTTGCACACCGGCGCTAGGATAAAAATGATGTAATATATTCTAAAAATATTTTTTTTTACATATATTATTTATTACTAGATTTATTAATACAATTTAATATCATTTGATCTAATTTTATGCGAGGTAATCAAGCAGAGGCGTATTACTGTAGTAAAAAGTGCAAAGTTATAAAACGTATACTCAACTTGGGTAGTTCATTTTTCAACTTCATACAGGACGTATTGCATGAGGGTCTAGGACGATTTGGCACCGCGAACTGGCCTCCGCCGATTGGCCTCCGGTTATTGGCCGCCGATACAATCGGACACCGACCCAATTGGCCTCCGGGACGATCGGACGCCGGTACAATCGGGCGCCGGCCCAATTTGACACCGGCCCAACTGGCCGCCGGGAGATTGGACGCCGCACCGCTGAATAAAATGCGCAAAGGAAAAGACCTACGTAACGACTTCGTAGAGAAAGTAGACACGACACTTTAATAAATGCTTCTATCTACTTAGTGGTTGTACCTAATACATTTTGCGCTTAATATATTTTTATTATGATAGATAATAATTATTATTCATGCTTTATGCTGTTTATAAAAGAAAAGAATTCTTTTCTCGCCAGAACTTGAAGATGTGCATAATTAAGTAATTTTTCTGTATACCTACCTATTCATATTAAAAACAACAAATATTATTAATGAATTGGTTAGTTAAAATTTTGTCTTTCGGCGTTTTCTCGATTTCATGTTATTATAATTGAACTTTATATGTGTATATCACTCGTAAATAAGTATTTTGAAGATTATGAAATTACAAACAATATAAATAGGTAAACTACTTGAAAGGTATATACATATTATATTAGATATTATGTTGACAAAGCGAATTTGTAACTTTATTGGAAGTTTTGGTCATTTTTATTTAAGTACATATAGTATATATATGATGTTTATAAAAATAATCGAATTCTTTCCTCGTCTTTTAAAGATGTGCACAATTAAATTTACGTATTTTTATTTATATTTACGAATCTGTAGGTGTCCCTATAAAGGGGATAATTAAGTATATGTTATGCGAAACTCAACTTTACAGAAAGCGAGGAAAAACACCAAATAAAAACAGTAAGTAACCAAAATATATGTATTCGTATTTGGTATTTTCTTAAGTTTATTAAATGTATATGATTTAAAATACAACCATAAAACACTAAAGCTATTGTTATTTATTTCGTCGTGTGTTTTTTATTTTTTTGCCTGTTTCTAGTTTATTAGTTAAATTGAGCCAGTTTGAATGAAAATTATATTCTTTCAGACTTTTCTTAAATTAAAACAATACATTTTAAAGTGTGTTTTAGGGTAAATAAAAATATCTTTTAATATTTAGGAAAATAATCTGCTGTAAATATTTCAGTAGGTTGATGGATAAATATGTAAAGTAACCTTATAGTAATTAATAATATTCACTATTTGCTAAGTCATATTTTTATAATAATACTTACATATGAATTTCTTTAACGGTATTAACTCACAGTGAAGCCTTGATGAAAAGACAGTACCTATATTAAATAATAAAATAAAATAAAACACAATATTATGCAGTGCTAAGCAAAATTGATAAATAAAACGACAATTATAATAATACATTTATTTTCAATGACAACCTATTTTAGACAATACATTTTAATAATATAAAAACAAAATGCAGTTCATAAATACACATCGTATGGGTATTTTATAATCCTACTTATGATATTTAAATAACATAATATACGTACATATTCATCTCAAAAAACCTCTTAACAAAATAACATACGAAAACTACACAAAATATTTATTACTTTCCATAAAAATAAAGGAATAAATGGAGGAACCTAATAATACAATATTAGGTACATTCCTACCTATCTACCTAAAACTTGTAATGTAAATACCCTTTTAATATATTCTACCTAACCGAATATTTTACTACTTTTCTTAATAACCTCTCAAAAATTCAACATAAGTACCTATATATTTGAATGTAAGTAAACTAAACGGATAAATTTTAATGGATTGTAGTTTTGTTCTTTTCCATTTGAGTCTTTTTTTGCGACCCGAGTTTCGCCTTTCGGCACCTTCGGGCACTATGTGCATTTACCAAAAGGTAAATACACACTGTCGATGAATACAGTTAATAATTCTAACTTATATAATAAAGTAATACAATAAATTAGGTGAAACTTTATCACCTACCATTAAGTTCACAATAAAAATATAACAAACAAATTATGAATAGTTGAAGTGTTTGTAAAAAAAACCCTACCTTCTCACTAATAATACATTCGATATGAGTATTAATCGTCAAAACATAATAATAGATCATAAGTAAATGTAATCAATAAAAATACTTACTACACTCAAGAGGTGTAAAATTGTCAATTCTGGGAACATAGCAACGTATTGGAAATTTAACGGAGGTTACTAATGAGATACCTATATCAATGATATCAATCTTGTGAAACAAATATTCGATATTATTCTTACATGCTACTTTTTTCCACTTCACTTCAAATACTTCAACTAATCATAATTTATTTGTTAATTTTTTATTATTATTAATTGTTATATTTTTTATTGTGATCATTAACTTAATAGGTAGGTGATAAAGTTTTTACCTACTTTATTGTATGAATTTGTTATATAAGTTAAAATTGACTGCAGGGTCTAGGACGATTTGGCACCGCGAACTGGCCTCCGCCGATTGGCCTCCGGTTATTGGCCGCCGGTACAATCGGACACCGACCCAATTGGCCTCCGGGACGATCGGACGCCGGTACAATCGGGCGCCGGCCTAATTTGACACCGGCCCAACTGGCCGCCGGGAGATTGGACGCCGCACCGCTGAATAAAATGCGCAAAGGAAAAGACCTACGTAACGACTTCGTAGAGAAAGTAGACACGACACTTTAATAAATGCTTCTATCTACTTAGTGGTTGTACCTAATACATTTTGCGCTTAATATATTTTTATTATGATAGATAATAATTATTATTCATGCTTTATGCTGTTTATAAAAGAAAAGAATTCTTTTCTCGCCAGAAATTGAAGATGTGCATAATTAAGTAACTTTTGTGTATACCTACCTATTCATATTAAAAACAACAAATATTAATAATGAATTGGTTAGTTAAAATATTGTCTTTCGGCGTTTTCTCGATTTCATGTCATTATAATTGAACTTTATATGTGTATATAACCCGTAAATAAGTATTTTGAAGATTATGAAATTACAAACAATATAAGTAGGTAAACTACTTGAAAGGTATATACATATTACATTAGATATTATGTTGACAAAGCAAATTTGTAACTTTATTGGAAGTTTTAGTCATTTTTATTTAAGTATAGTATATATAATATGATGTTTATAAAAATAATGGAAAAATTTTAAAGATGTGCACAATTAAATTTACGTATTTTTATTTATATTTACGAATCTGTAGGTGTCCCTATAAAGGGCATAATTAAGTATATGTTATGCGAAACTCAACTTTACAGAAAGCGAGGAAAAACACCAAATAAAAACAGTAAGTAACCAAAATATATGTATTCGTATATGGTACATATTTTTTTAAAGTTTATTAAATGTATATGATTTAAAATACAACCATAAAACACTTAAGCTATTGTTATTTATTTCGTCGTGTGTTTTTTATTTTTTTGTCTGTTTCTAGTTTATTAGTTAAATTGAGCCAGTTTGAATGTAAATAATATTCTTTCAGACTTTTCTTAAATTAAAACAATACATTTTAAAGTGTGTTTTAGGGTAAATAAAAATATCTTTAAAAATTTAAGAAAATAATCTGCTGTAAATATTTCAGTAGGTTGATGGATAAATATGTAAAGTAACCTTATAGTAATTAATAATATTCACTATTTGCTAAGTCATATTTTTATAATAATACTTACATATGAATTTCTTTAACGGTATTAACTCACAGTGAAGCCTTGATGAAAAGACAATACCAATATTAAATAATAAAATAAAACACAATATTATGCAGTGCTAAGCAAAATTGATAAATAAAACGACAATTATAATAATACATTTATTTTCAATGACAACCTATTTTAGACAATACATTTTAATAATATAAAAACAAAATGCAGTTCATAAATACACATCGTATGGGTATTTTATAATCCTGCTTATGATATTTAAATAACATAATATACGTACATATTCATCTCAAAAAACCTCATAACAAAATAACATACGAAAACTACACAAAATATTTATTACTATCCATAAAAATAAAGGAATAAATGGAGGAACCTAATAATACAATATTAGGTACCTTCCTACCTATCTACCTAAAACTTGTAATGTATATGCGATCATCTTTTCTGTAAATTTAATTCATTAGAGCACTGTTAGAAAAAAAAATTTTACGTTTAATTAAATTTAGAATATAAACTAGATTATTATTAAAATAAGCAGTAAGGATTTGCATCATATTGCCACTTACAATGATCAAAGAAAATGTCTATGACGAGGATTATACATTTTTTTATTTTACCATATTTAGCTGTTATGAAAATTTGCCCCGAAAATATACTCCGAAATTATGGTCTATGTATACAAAGGTAAATAATCATTAGGTATTTTTTAAACATCTCAAAATACTAATACTAAGTAGATAATGCAAAAGTTAAAAGCATTAACCCTACAGCGGAATGAATCTAGATCAGTGATGGCGAACCTGTGACACTAGTGTCACGCGAGATGATTTTTCATGGCACGCGAATGTTTTATTTTTAAAAGAGAAAAAAACCTACAATAATTTAATAATATACAAGAAAGTTTTGCAAATAAATTAATGTTCTTATAAGTAAGTATATAATATTAAAAAATGATGACGACAGAGCAATGTTTTCTTCGGTTTTTAATATTATTTTTACCAATCAACGAAAGTCAGGCAAAAATGACAGATTAAAAATAAAAATATTCATCCAACAATGATGACAACTTGGTGAAATTTATCGGCAGTCATTCAAATATAAACAGCTGCTTATTATTTTACCTCAAATATAATCGCTAAAAACGGAAAACCGCTTAGTTAGTGATAGGGAATATAATAATATGAAAGAAACGTTGCTAAAATGCTTCTACGATCTCCTTGAAATTTTGAAAACAAGGAAAAAATTATTGAACGAATAAAAGATTAGCCTTCGGCTAGAAACACAGTGAAAATAGAATCTCAAGAACTCAATTATAATCTTTAAACTTTTTCAATAGCATTCTTAAAAACTGTTTTTCATTTTTTTCTCATGAATCTCGGTATGTCAGACAGTCGAACAATTATAATAGGGAAATTTTGGCCCACGTACGTAAAAAGGTTTGCCAACCCTGATCGAAATAATACTATTAAACCTATTTTTTTCTCAAAAAAGGGGTTTTCAAACTGTGTTCACTCGTATAATTCTGTTTAATATAATATTTCTTTTATTAATTATGTTAACTGTAAATTCATGGTGGAAATGAATCCTATTATTGATTTAATTTAATAAAACGCAATTTTTATCGTACTGACTAGACTAGCCTCTGGGTGGACGAAACCGGTTGCAGTTAAAAAAGGTTCATGTGATTGGGTCATCGATATATTTAATAATATGTTTACTGTTCAATTCTACTTATTAAGTCATAATTTGTGTTATACTAATTATTTAATTTATAAAAACGTGCTGCAATATAATCAGTCAATGTCGATTTAATGATTTATTTTCTTCCAAACTCAATAATTACCCAGTATTATTTAACCTAACTAAAAAAATACGACATCCAACAGGATTCGCGCCCAGATGCGTGCTCTGGCCACTAAGCTATACGAGTCCTATCTACTTGTATCGAAGTGAGCTAATGCTTTTATAATTGTCTCTGAAGCACTTTCTAAATTGCGTTACTTATTGGCAATCGGCTTTTGTATTTTAAATCAAAGTAGGTATTGAATTATCGATTTCAGGATCACTCCAATGTTTTATATTATATTTGGCTGATATTTTTGGACGAATTCACTGGACAGCCGGCTCTTAGACTGTTAGCCGATGAGTTAGACATTTTTCGAAATTCTTGTCCTATTAAAAATATTTTTAACGCTATTAAAATATGTTGTATAATTCTCATGACAAAGGCCAATCATTTTTTAACCCCTGATTGAGCTAATGAGGTAGTTAGATCAGATTATTTTTAAATATCTGGGGCTTTCCCACGTACCCAGGTATTTCCACAGATAAATTAAAAATAATTCCCTATTACAAACATCGGCTTCCTAGTGATTAATATAATAGATATTATATATTTCGACGTAGTTACACAAAACAATACAACTCATAAAATATAAATCCATGCTTGGTGAAATGTTTCACCAGTCAATATAATTTTTTTCCCTAGATTATTTATCTTCTTATTATCTTCCCAAGTCATGTCACCATTCTGTATCCACCATATATATAATGTGTGGATGGTTTTTAGTAGCCTTGGTCAGGTGACAGGTGGTGGTATTGACTTTTGTTGTCAAAGAGGATATATAATTATTAAGTTTACACTGCTACTTATTACTATTTTGTTTTACTGTTTTTGTTATATTATACGTATTCATATTCCAACAGTGAATTTTCCATTTGTGAGATTTTCTTCAGAAATAAATATTTATCTTCTTCTTCTTATTGTACCATCTCCTAGCGGAGGTCGGACACCATCAAGGCAATATTAGCTTTGTCGTCTGCTACCTGGAATAGTTCAGTGGAGCTGCACTCGTACTAATCACGGAGGTTTTTAAGCCACGAAATGCGGCGCCGTCCTCTGCTACGCTTACCATTGATCTTTCCTTGAATAATAAGTTGGGGAATACTGTACTTTTGTCCTCTCATAATGTAGCCGAGGTACTGTAGTTTCCTGGTTTTAATACTACGTAGAACTTCTTGGTCCTTTCCCATTCGATTGAGAATTTCAACATTTATCACCCTGTCAGTTCAAGAAATTTTGAGGATGCATCTATACAGCCACATCTCGAAAGCTTCAAGTCTCCGTAACATCTCTTGGTTTAGCGTCCATAATAATGTTTATAATAATGTATTGATGTTAGCCATACTATTTATCTTTCAACAAAAATATGTGTACACATTTTAAATTAAAGGTGAAATTTTTAACATATGAACATTTCGACTTAAATTAATATCTAGTACACTCTACTCCAGTTATTTTAAAAATAATGTAAAAAAATATACCACACTATGAAAAAATATTCATTTACCTATGCACCGTGCTGAATTTTTTGAGTCAACTTTTCGCTTTTTTCAACGTCAACTTTTTTGAGTTAGCGCGTTTTTTATAAAATACGTTTAGTAATAAAAATGGAATAAGCAATTTTAAGCCGAAGAAACCTAACACCTATTTCAAACGATAGTCTATTGATAATAATATGCGCCTACATACAAATTTGCTTTGTCAACATAATATATAATAATGTAGGTACAGAATACATGTAGGTACTGAATACGGTATAGTTTGTCAATTATTATAGACTTATTTTATTTATTACGTAAACGCCTTGATTAATATAAATTGTACCTAATTATTAAAGATCGATTGACCAACACATTTCAAACAATAATATAATATATAATGTAATATGTAGGTACTTTTCAAGTATTTTACCTACTTATATTGTTTGTAATTTCATAAACTTCAAAATACTTATTTACGGATGATGAATAAATATAAAGTTCAATTATAATAACATGAAATCGAGAAAACGCCGAAAGATATTATTTTCACTAACCAATTCATTATTAATATATATTATATATTTTTAATATGAATAGAATACACAATAAATAACTTACTTAATTATGCACATCTTCAAGTTCTGACGAGGAAAGAATTCTTCTCTTTTTATAAACAGCATAAAGCATAAGTAATAATTATTATCAATCATAAGCGAAAAATGTATAAGGTACAACCACTAAGTAGATAGAAGCACATTAAAGTGTCGTGTCTACTTTCTCTACCAAGTCGTTACGTAGGTCTTTTCCTTTGCGCATTTAATTCAGCCGTGCGGCGTCCAATCTCCCGGCGGCCAGTTGGGCCGGTGTCCAATTGGGTCGGCGCCCGATTGTACCGGCGTCCGATCGTCCCGGAGGCCAATTGGGTCGGTGTCTGATTGTACCGGCGGCCAATAACCGGAGGCCAATCGGCGGAGGCCAGTTCGCGGTGTCAAATCGTCCCATTCCCTTGACTGCATTCGTTGTCAGTGTGTGTTTACCATTGGTGAATGCGCATAGTGCTTGAAGATACCGAAAGGCGAAACTAGGGTCGCAAAAACGACTCCCTTGATACGTACCCTCGATCGATAGTAATACTATTATAAAGAGATAAAGCACAAAGATTAATCTTGAATAACAAATGAATCAAACAAAACTAAAGTTCAAATCTCAGAATTATCGACTTAAGTTTATTGCAGAATCAAAGAAATAATATTATCTGTCCTATGTAATATTACTAACAACAGAACCATACTATAGGAAAAAGCGTATGACACAAAATAATTGTAATAATAGAAAAATAGGTACATAATACAAGTTGAGATATAATATGCATGCACATAGTGAATGATGGAAGTTGTCTTATACATTTTTTTGTTTGTTTGTGTTTTCAAAGCCGGTTTGGTTCTAAAAGAACATAATATAATAACTTAGATGCAATTTTAATGTATTTTTTAATTTAGTTGACGTAACAATCAAACTTTAATGTAAATGCAGATAAATGAAAATACATGTATAGATTTAGACTACCTTCATTTTTACATTAACAATATTATTTAAAATAAATTAATTGGATAACAACAATTGGTTGTTTTCCTTTGAAGCTAATTACAAATATACAATTTTAATACCACAATGATATAGTTAATAAGTAATCAAGTTATTGCACAAATAAGGAAGTCAATTTTATTTATTAACTATCTATGACATCATATCCCTTTTAAATCAATACATACTATAAATCAGTTTTAAGAAAGTACCACTGTAAATACAGAATTGGAAAAATATACCTAGCAATAACTAAAAATCTTGGAACGAGTAGGGTTTAAATCATAAAGATATTAAATGTTTAAACACACGTCTTTCGCCCAGCAAGCGTAGTAAGATTTTTCAATACTATATTTTTGATTAAGTACTTTTTCTTGGATTATTTACTGAATTGGCCAAAATATTTAAAATTAAAAATATTGTAAAAAATATGCTTACATATATTTTCATTCGCTGCGTCCAACGCAACTGGTGCGTTACCCATCAGGTGGCCATTAGATATAATTAGCATGTTATTTAAATGTGGTAATTAATTATTAATTAAAAGATCCACAGCGAATGGGTTCTTAAAAAACAGTACAACTAAGAACTAAAATTTCATAATATAATCAATACCTATGTAATCTTATCATAATTTATATTCACAAATGATTTCAGTCAACAATGCATAGGGACCTACTGAAAATACTTAAAAATGTGAAACTTTGGATTTTCATCGTTGCTCGTTTTAGATTAAATGTATAGCATTTAACATAATAATGTACAGTGATAATCATAACTATTTAATAAATAATTTCAAAAGATATTATGGTACTTAGGTATTAAAGGATTAACCTCACATTTTATCAATATTAAGAAAAGTATGTCGAAAATAGAAAATAGTAAAAAAATGTTGATAGGTATTAATAATTAAAATATATATCAAGGATTACAACATTTGGTAGTTGTGAGAGAGTCCACTTAAATATTCTATTGGGTTTCTACTACCATACTCCCGTACAATTTTTAAAATACGGCTATCAGCATCTCTAATTTTTTTTAATTTCATTGGTGGTTGATGTCCAGCCACTAAATGCTCCATATATACATCTCCCATACCATCATACAAAGTAGGTATTGAATTATCGATTTCAGGATCACTCCAATGCTTTATATTATATTTTGCTGATATTTTTGGACGAATTCACTGGACAGCCGGCTCTTAGACTGTTAGCCGAAGAGTTAGACATTTTTCGAAATTCTTGTCATATTAAAAATATTTTTAACGCTATTATAATATTTTGTATAATTCTCATGACAAAGGCCAATCATTTTTTAACCCCTGATCGAGCTAATGAGGTAGTTAGATTATTTTTAAATATCTGGGGCTTTCCCACGTACCCAGGTATTTCCACAGATAAATTAAAAATAATTCCCTATTACAAACAACGGCTTCCTAGTGATTAATATATTTCGACGTAGTTACACAAAACAATACAACTCATAAAATATAAATCCATGCTTGGTGAAATGTTTCACCAGTCAATATAATTTTTTTTCCTAGATTATTTATTTTCTTATTATCTTCCCAAGTCATGTCACCATTCTGTATCCACCATATATATAATGTGTGGATGGTTTTTAGTAGCCTTGGTCAGGTGACAGGTGGTGGTATTGACTTTTGTTGTCAAAGAGGATATATAATTATTAAGTTTACACTGCTACTTATTGCTATTTTGTTTTACTGTTTTTGTTATATTATACGTATTCATATTCCAACAGTGAATTTTCCATTTGTGAGATTTTCTTCAGAAATAAATATTTATCTTCTTCTTCTTATTGTGCCATCCCCTAGCGGAGGTTAGACACCATCAAGGCAATATTAGTTTTGTCGTCTGCTACCTGGAATAGTTCAGTGGAGCTGCACTCGTACTAATCACGGAGGTTTTTAAGCCACGAAATGCGGCGCCGTCCTCTGCTACGCTTACCATTGATCTTTCCTTAAATGATAAGTTAGGGAATACTGTACTTTTGTCCTCTCATAATGTAGCCGAGGTACTGTAGTTTCTTGGTTTTAATACTACGTAGAACTTCTTGGTCCTTTCCCATTCGATTGAGAATTTCAACATTTGTCACCCTGTCAGTTCAAGAAATTTTGAGGATGCATCTATACAGCCACATCTCGAAAGCTTCAAGTCTCCGTAAAATCTCTTGGTTTAGCGTCCATAATAATGTTTATAATAATATATTAATGTAAGCCATACTATTTATCTTTCAACAAAAATATGTGTACACATTTTAAATTAAAGGTGAAATTTTTAACATATGAACATTTCGACTTAAATTAATATCTAGTACACTCTACTCCAGTTATTTTAAAAGTAATGTAAAAAAATATACCACACTATGAAAAAATATTCATTTACTGCTGAATTTTTTGAGTCAACTTTTCTTGAAATTTATCTAATGTGAGTTAGCGCGTTTTTTATAAAATACGTTTAGTAATAAAAATGGAATAAGCAATTTTAAGCCGAAGATACCTAACACCTATTTCAAACAATAGTCTATTGATAATAATATGCACCTACATACACATTCGCTTTGTCAACATAATATATAATAATGTAGGTACAGAATACATGTAGGTACTGAATACGGTATAGTTTGTTAATTATTATAGACTTATATTATTTATTACGTAAACGCCTTGATTAATATAAATTGTACCTAATTATTAAAGATCGATTGACCAACACATTTCAAACAATAATATAATATATAATGTAATATGTAGGTACCTTTCAAGTATTTTACCTACTTATATTGTTTGTAATTTCATAAACTTTAAAACACTTATTTACGGATGATGAATAAATATAAAGTTCAATTATAATAACATGAAATCGAGAAAACGCCGAAAGATATTATTTTCACTAACCAATTCATTATTAATATATATATATATATATATATATATATATATATATATATATATATTTAATATGAATAGGTAGGTATACACAATAAATTACTTACTTAATTATGCACATCTTCAAGTTCTGACGAGGAAAGAATTCTTCTCTTTTTATAAACAGCATAAAGCATAAGTAATAATTATTATCAATCATAAGCGAACAATGTATAAGGTACAACCACTAAGTAGATAGAAGCATATTAAAGTGTCGTGTCTACTTTCTCTACCAAGTCGTTACGTAGGTCTTTTCATTTGCGCATTTAATTCAGCCGTGCGGCGTCCAATCTCCCGGCGGCCAGTTGGGTCGGTGTCCAATTGGGTCGGCGCCCGATTGTACCGGCGTCCGATCGTCCCGGAGGCCAATTGGGTCGGTGTCCGATTGTACCGGCGGCCAATAACCGGAGGCCAATCGGCGGAGGCCAGTTCGCGGTGTCAAATCGTCCCATTCCCATTGCATGAATATAGAATAGGATAACAGTGTTGTAAAGACACTAACGTCAATTTGTTGTCAAATGTTATTTTTATTTTTTTGACACTACAATAGGCTACAATCACAGTGGTGTAGTTAATCATAGAATTAGTGAGACAATCACAAACACGAGGTTTGGGGAAAGAAAATCACATTGTGACCTCACCAGGAGTTAAATCCAGAAAGGCCAGCGCCAGTGTTACCAACCGTACTATAATTATAGTATTTGTACTATAATTTTGGTCCGCGTACTATGTACGATATAAAACAGGTATAGTACGCCCAAAATACTATAATTTGGAATATCAGAAAAAAATGTGTAAAAAGACACTTTTATTGACATAATGGTGCATGTATATATTGATTTAGAACAGTGGTCCTCAGAAAGTTTTCTGGTGGTCCGCGATTTTTTGGCGTCCAAATGCTTATGCTAAAATTTTAATAAAAACCTGTGCAACTGTAAATATTTGAGCATTGTGTTTTTGTCCTTAAATATATTAATGGTTTTACGTGACGAAATTAACTGCTATCATACGTTATTATATTTATATAATAATATGTTTTCCTTATACGTTAGCGGTGCATAAAACGTTTCTAATAATTTCAGTAATCCACAGCTGTCAAAAGGTTTAGAAACACTGATTTCGACCATTTTAAGGGACAAATAAACATTTTAAACATAGTATGGAAGTTTAAGTCAGAAATTTGAATACCTGAATTGAAAACTATTTCAGTCAAACAAATAATTTAGATGGACTAAAATACCTTGTTCAGCAAGAAAAGAAAAAATACCTACGCCAGAAGTGAAAAGGAATCTGACAAAATTACTGAAAAATATGTGTTTACAATAGACCTACAATGCGTTTTGGTATATCCAAAATCTAATGTGTCCAGCGCATATTTTAAAACAAAACTTGCCATTCATAATTTTACTCTCTGCAACCAAAAACGATTGATGGTCTTTGCAATGTTTTGATTGAAGTCGAAAGTGGGCTTACTGCAAAATAGCTTTCCAGTGTAATGTGTCAATAATTTACTCTTCCTCTTCTGCCTCTTTCTACGACGACGACGACGACGACTATAAAACCATTATTCTGTATAGTGATGGAGCAGGGAAAAAAACCAGGAAAAAATTTAGTACTCACCAATGCTTTATTAAATTAATATTGCAATGCCACGTAATATCACCAATGTACATTAAAAAAAGGAGAAGGACCACACTCAAATTAAGGTTGAACGATTCGCTCTGTAATTGAAATGAGGTTGAGAAATAAGAAAAACGTGTTCATGCTGATTATATAACTGCGTTTAAAGAAGCCAAGAAAAACCTAAGCCATACCATGTCACAATCTCCACCTATAGTAATAGGGAACGACTCTACCTACGCTATGGCCGGTCCCAAGCCCGGATAAAGGAGGAGGGTTCGTCGTAGGGTTAATCACCCAACACGGTAAAAAAAAAACCTGATTACGAACACCAAAACAACTGCCTTGGACCCCGGACTCCCCATAAACCAACGACCCAAGCAAAGAATTAAGGACAAACGATTATATTATATAGAATGTGGCACATGGAACGTACGCACTATGTTGCAGCCGGGCAAGATGGAGGAGGTTGCAATAGAATTGCATGAGTATAAAATGAGCGTGACTGCATTGCAGGAAATAAGATGGGAGGGCGCAGGTTTCATAAACAAGAGAAACTACACTTTGTATTACAGTGGATCTGCAGGTACGCAGGGTCGCTATGGAACTGGGTTCTTAATCAGCTCTGATATACGCAGGGCAGTAACTAGGATTTGAGCCAATTAGTGAGAGATTATGTAAACTCAGGGCTTTTTTTTCCATTTAACGCGGTGGAACGGCGTTCCGGCACCTTTTTTCACGGTTTTATTTCAAAATCAATTAAACGAAAAAATATTTGCGCTTAAGTAATTACAATAATAATTCGTTAAAATGATAAAATAAGGTACAGGTGGAAGCCATTTTGAATGTTGGCGTGTTAGTGTTAGTGAAGTAACCGTATAGTTTAAATAGCAAACATGCGTATGTAACTAGCTTCATACGTATGCTGCGTATTATGATTTTGACAGTTTGACGTTTATCGCATGGCAGCATCTGCGTATATTGTTATTTACGTTTGTTTAGTCAGTTTTTGTTACGATTACGTGTTGTGCAACTATTTTATATATTATTTAGTGCAACCCCAAGTTTAAATATGAAAAAAATTTCCTGTTACTTCTCAACCACCGGCAGCGGCGCCGATTCCGCAAATAAAAAGCTCAAAACAGAAACGATGACAGAAGATATGGAAATATCGGTACATGTAGATGTTCCTGAATCATCTCTAGCTGATCTCGGGGATCAAGGTCGAACTCAAAACGATTGGCCAGACTGCTGGTCATTAGATCAAAAAAACGATTTTTGCTCAAAAAACGAATGGTTGAACGTACACAAAATGAAACTTGGCTGCACAATTTGCAGAAACGTTGGAACTCTTGGAACTGAAACGACAATGGGAATGAAAATATCCAAAGAATGGGCCAATAATGAAATCACGTATTCTGGGAAAGAGAGGAAGCTACAATTGGGGTCACTTCGAAAAAAAATTTTCGATCACAGAGGATCTATTGCACACAAAGCAGCGTTAAAAATCATTTCTGAAGCCAAAAAAAAGCAGATTGAAAATACTTTTTTAAAATCGTTATCTCGCGAAAAAGTAATAACAGCAAACATTTTTCGAACTGCATATAAAGTAGCTAAGGAAAATCAATCATTCAATATGTTTGAAAGTGAAATTAATCTCCAAGAACTAAATGGGATCGAAATGGGTCATATTCTCCATTCCACTAACGCATGTGTTAACATTGTAAATCATATATGTGATGAAATGAGAAAAAATGTTTTCAAAGAAATTGTTCAATCGAAAAATATAATTTCTTTGATAATTGATGAGTCTACCACCATAAGCCAAAAAACCACCCTCATTGTGTATGTTCGATGCTGTGTCGAAAGTGTTGGAATGAATTCACCAATTAATTTGTTTTTGGATTTGATTGAACTTAAAGACGTAACGGCAAAAGGAATATTTGAATCATTACTCCAATCTCTTGATTTATATGGGATGACAGAAGAATATTTAAAAAAATATTTAGTTTCTAAAAATGGAGTGAAAAAATTGCTGACAGAAAAATTTCCTTCAATTATAGTTTGGCATTGTACTAATCACAGATTAGAATTATCAGTAAGTGATGTTGTAAAAAAAATTTCAGGGATCAATAGATTCAAATCATTTATTGATAAACTTTATGTTTTATACCACGCGTCGCCGAAAAATAATAGAGAGTTGCATTTATGTGCAGAATCACTAGGCGTTGAGGTACTGAAAATCGGAAGAGTTTTAAGTACCCGATGGGTGGCATCTAGTTTTCGTTCAGTTTCGGCTGTGTGGAATAATTATGAATCCCTTGTGCGTCATTTTGAAGAAGCGATGAATGACCCTACAAGAGATAAAAATGACAAGTGTACTTACAGTGGCTTAAAGAACAAAATAACATCAACAGCATTTTTATTGGATCTAGCATTGATGTGCGACGCTCTCCAAGAATTGTCGGAACTTAGTTTGGACCTACAAAATCGCAATGTGAACCTTTACATTGCAAATCGAAAAATAAATGAACTCGTTCAAGTTTTTGAAGAAAGAAAACAGAATTTTGGACCCTATTATAAATGTGCTGCAGCTGCTATAAGCAATCTGCATTTTCGTGGAGTTTTAATTCACGAAAAAGTTTCTAAAAATGATCCTCCTATTGATCCGAAAATATTTTATTCCATGTTGAAAACGTCAATTGAAAAAAGGCTGCTAGATAATAAAGATGTTGAGTTTGCACTTTGGGCTCGCGTACTTGACCAAAAATATTGGCCTGAAGACATTGATAATCGGTTGACATTTGGAGAGATGGAAATTAGAAACATTTCGATCAGGCTACAACTAGATGAACGAGAAATGATTCGTGGATTTCGCGAATACATTCTCGAAAAGACATATTCTGAAAAACTCTTGCGTTTGGTATATGCTCTGAATTCTATTCCCATTTCTTCAAGTGAATGTGAACGGGGGTTTTCGCAAATGAATCTTATTATTACCCCAACAAGAGCTTCGTTAAACACTAAAACAGTTTCGGCACTCTTGTTCATCAAACTCGTGGGACCACCCTTGACACTTTTCGATCCTTCAAAATATGTTGATAGGTGGTTACTTAAAGGAAGACATTCGGCCTTAGACTCTAACACTAAGAAAAGGAATCGAGATGATGTATCAGACGAGAATTGGAAAAAACTTTGGAAATCACTCTAAACTTTTATTCAAGTTCATAAATAAATACATTACATATGTATTTACAATTATATTTTAAAGTTAGTCTTATTTAGTCTTATTTGTACAATATATTTCAAATATAATGTATGTATTTTATTGTTTCTGTAGCTTTGTTTTGACTAAAATAAAAAATTATCGTAAAAATCAACCTTTTTTTGTTCGCTTCGTGGCATAGCTCCTTTAAATTTCATTTAAGTGACATTTGAATATAATTTTATTTAGTAAAAAGCTTGACATGAAGTGAGTTCCGGCACCTTTTTTTTTAAAAAAAAGCCCTGTGTAAACTTAAACTGAAAGGTACACTTTTCAATATTACGTTCATCAACGTTTATGCCCCAACTGATGATGCGACCGAGGAAATTAAGGATAGATTCTATGAAGATCTGTAGAGAGCCTGCGTAAAAGTCTCCCCACATGATACTCTAATTATCTTGGGAGACTTCAATGCAAAAATTGGAAAAGAGGAAGCATTTAAAGAAGTAGCTAGGCAGCACAATTTGCATGAAACGACAAGCGATAATGGTGAACGTCTATGCTTTTTAGCGGCTGCAAATAATTTCATAATTAGTAATAGGTACATGGTTTAAACATAAAAATATCCACAAAGGAACCTGGAAAATACCTGGAAGTAATACATGCAACCAAATAGATCACATTCTTATATCAAAAAGAAGAGCGACAACAGTGGAGGATGTGATCGTCTGCAGAGGAGCCAATTGCGATTCTGATCACTTCCTGATGAGAGCAAAATTAAAACAAAAAATCTCCTTAATACTGAAAAAATAAGGCCAGAGAAGAACTAAATGGAGAGCTGAAAAATTGAAAATGAAGAAATTTCGGATAAATACCAGGAATCTATAGAAACAAACTTAAAAATGACTTTAATAACCGATGATGTGAATGTGGACTGGGAAAATACAAAAAACTGTATTACGAGTATCACGAGTGCCACAGAAATTCTGGGGGAAAACAAAGCAAAAATAGATGCAGGATGGTTTGATGATGATTGCAGGCAAGCACTGTTTGAAAAAAATGAAGCAAAGAAGAAATGCCTACAAAGGGAAACGCGCCAAAATTACGAAACTTATAAAGACAAGAGAAAAACTGCAACAAAGCTCTGTCGAGAGAAAAAGCGATTGATGCTCAAGAGAATACTTCAAGACATGGAATGTCAAAGAAGAAACAATGATCCCAGAAAATTTTACAAGATTCTTCGAAATCTAACGAAATCCTATCAACCCAGATTAAATTCCTGTAAGGATAGTGAAGGTCAAATGCTGATCGAAAAGAAGGACATTATGGAAAGATGGAAAGATGAAAAGGTTATTTCACAACACTTTTAAATCAGGCTTATAGTAATGGTCATGAGGAAACGGAAGAAGTATTGTACCACACTGCTGAGGAATTTATTAATGAGCCTACTCTGCCTGAAGTAAGAAGAGCATTAAGAACGCTGAAAAACAATAAAGCACCTGGAACCGACAGGATAACAAAGACTACGATGGGTGGGATATGTGGAGAGAATGCCTGAAGTTAGAGCGCCAAGGATCATGACGAAGTGGCTACCCCAACGAAAGAGACCCAGAGGCCGTCCAAGAAGGAGATGGGCTGACGCCGTAGAAATGGACTGGCTTCATATAGGAAGATCCGGTAACTGGAGAAGTGTGGCGAGAGACCGGAGTGAGTGGAGAGCGGTTGTGGAGGAGGCCAAATCCCACCCCGGGATGTAGCACCGTGGAAGAAGAAGAAGATACCATGTCACATATTTATGCCATCATTTTAATAAAAAAAATATTGGTGTTAGATTTTACAAATCCATAGGTACGACCAGGAGGAAAACTAATGACTTATATTCGAGCACCGCAATATAATGGATCTAATAAATGGAAATATTAATTTCAAACTGCGTTTTAGTGAAGAATAGCAAGAGCTCCCTGTACGAATAAATTAAAGTACTATTATGCAACCAAAATTCTTTGCAGCCTTCCTCAACTATATCAAGAAAGGCATGAAATAAAATAAAATAACTAAGAATACCTTCAGTTCTTGAAAACAAGTATGGTGGCTGATTATTACTAATTTTATAATAATCTGTCATTTGAAGCTAACTCGAAAATTAAAATGAATTAAATATTATTTTGTTCATTTATGTGATGCTTATTACCCCTATTTATGCGATTTTATTGAATTTTCCAACATAATGTAGACAAGCAATAGATACTGTAAAACTTGGTGCTGTTTATTTTAATTCAAACATTGTAACTCCCAGTTCAAATCTCAAAAAAACAAAAGCAAACCATGTAACTCCTCTATATTCTATGTTAATAAATATTTTGTAAAAATTACCAGATTTACTCATTTATAACATTAAAACACTAAAAGTGTCCAAATTTCCTAAACCATTCCGTTTTATTTTAAAACAGTTTTTTCTTCCTTCTGTGAAGTTGGTTAATACGGAGCTGTTACAAGTTCCGCGCATTTAGTTGACGAAATGTCATTCCAATATAATTATTATCTTTTGAAGAAAATATCGTTGCATAAAAATATATTGCATTTTTCAAAAATATGCATACCAACCTAATTATTGTATTATAACTTATTTATTTTTTATTACGGATCATAAGTTAAAAACAGTAGGTAAGTATAATTATTATTTACTGCATTTTTGCTTATGAAACTAACATTGATCCATTCAAAATCATAAATAAAAAGACAAATTTTAAGTTTAATAATGATTTTTTTTAAATTTTGACACTTTTGTGAATACAAAATATTTATTTTTAAGTAATCTATTATAAACCGAAATATTTAGAGAGCATACACCGTTTTGGCTATTTTGCGAGATTCTTTTGAGTGGATCTTCCAAACGGATGCGGTTGTTTTTGTTCGGGATATTTTGACGGGGTACTTAGTAAAAATGGAAGAATGGGAATTTTTCGCGTAATTTAATCGTATCGCAAAATCAAATTTATAGCCTAATATAAGAGATAAAAAATTAAAAAATCATGTTAAAAGTTTAAAAAAATATATGTAATCGTATGCACCTAACAAAATAATTTTAAGGTAAATTTAATGGTTCAAGTATCAAGTCACTAAATTTAAAAAATAATATCTCTCAAGATATAATCTCGAAATCAATAAAAGTACGTGCACAAACGTAAGCCAATAATAGACACATTGATGACCTAATAAAAAGTTAAAAAAGTTTGTTGGGTGGTTCTACTTAACGTTCATCAAATATTTCATATCGAATAACTCACGCACTATATGAGAAAAAAATAAAAAAAGTATGCAGAATTGCGCATTAGCTATGCGACAAGAGATTTCACTAAAAAAAATATTTTTTAACCCACGCAGTCAGGTTTTGCATACAAACTTAAATATTAAATAGCGCGCTGAATACAGGTGAAAAGGCAAAAAAGAATCGTGCACTAACGTTCACTACCAACGCACTAGTGCTTACAATTTAAATTTTGAAAATAATCCAAGTTTAGTGACACAAGTATCCAGCATTTAGCTGGGTCACCCAAATTGAAATGCGAATAACCCCCTTAATGTGCGTGCACAAACGAAAAAAATGCGTGCACAAACGTGCACTAACGATGCACAAACGAATGCACTCAAAAAAAGTTGAAATTTCAACATTGGGTGACCCAACGTTTAGCTGGAACATCCAATTTGAAATTGGAATTTTTCGGTTATTATAGGTGCACAAACGAAAAAAAATCGTGCATAAACGTGCACTAACGATGCACAAACAAACGCACCCAAAAAAAATGGAGTTTTAACATTGGGTGATCCAGGTAAATGGACCTCCCTAATGATGTTCTGCAATTATTTATTGATGATAGTGTGCTACAAAGTCACCCCGATTTACAAAAAAATATGGCAGAATGATGTCAACTTGTCTATGGTCTTTTTACTCTATTGTATGAATGATGGCGTCGGTCTGTCATAGCGGTTATATGTCATTATTGAAGCAAACTTCTATATTTTGTTTCGCCTTGTCGTAATTAAACGTTGTTAGAAAACGATTTTTTAACGTCTGATAAAACGATTCTCTATGCGTTTTTCGGTAGCCGCCTTTTAATCAGTTATCCTATGCAACACGAAGAAAATATTATAGCATTAACGTGGTATTATTTGACAGTGAGTTTTACAAAACAAGAAATATCCGTCACATCTTACATTTTACTACGCTCGTGAATAGCTTACCGAATGGAAACGCATTTTTTACAATTAAATAACACTATGTCATTTTATTTTCACTTTATGTTTGGTGAGAGTGAAGTGTTTTTGTGAATCGAAAGTGTAACCTATAAACGTAGTGCTCCATATGACACAGTTTGGTGATCTTTTTAAAGTGAAAAGTGGTTACTATGCTACAAAGTTTTTTCATACTTTAACCTGACAAGATTGTGGTCCTGCAAAATCGGATGGGCTGTAAAACCGTGAGTAATCGTTAAGCATATCTAGGTACAAAGTGTAATCACATACAACTGGCAACAACATTGTTGAAATTATATTTTAAAACGTTGCCTTAAATATTTATCTGTTGTTGTTTATTGTTTTTTTTTTTTGTTATTTCACACCATTTTTATAGGTGAAGCTAATCATGCAGTATTTATTATGTACGGTAACCGGACAAAACAGAACATGACAAAACAGAACAGTGACAAAACAGAACATGACATAACAGAACATGACAAAACAGAACAGTGACAAAACAGAACAGCCAGGGGGAAAATGAAACATTATTTTTTGTGGAATCTATTTAGGTTAGGTTAGGTTAGGTCATTATTTCGTTGTACCTAGTCACCCAATCATTTTGAACATATTATATTGATTAAGATGAAATATCCTAAGCTTAGCAAAGTCCCGTTATTTGAGGCTTTCTAGCGATTAGGAATGCATAAATTAGGTATATAATTTGATTTATTATGGCGTATTGAAAATCTGTGCTATTAAAAATCTATCAACATAATAGAGATACTTAGGACAATTTCAATATTAAATTTATATTTTTCCTTAAAGGTCATAGTTATATTTATCGTTGCTCTGTTTTGTCACTGTTCTGTTTTGTCATGTTCTGTTTTGTCATTTTCTGTTTTGTCATGTTCTGTTTTGTCATGGAACCCAAATAAACAAATGTTCAGTAATGAATCGCCTAATATTATGTTAACATAGGCTGTAAAATAGTATGTCGAAACATTAATTTGATATACATGTTAGCAATGCTCCGATTTCATTAATATTATCAGTATTAAAACTTTCTGATACCATAAACAAAATAGCCAAAATCTGACATACTCACTTCTAGCATAAGTAAGTATAGGTTTTTACTATTTCTATTAAGGCTGATAAGTACTTAAATATACACAAGATTTAGAAGGAATATAAACAATTTAATGAAATCCATAACCTGAAACATCTCCAATACTTATATGATTACAGTCGAACTCGGTTATAACGATCACGGATATAACGAGATCTCGGATGTAATGAGGAAACATTGGTTGACATTTTAGTTTATGATTTTCTCCATACATTTATTCACTGTTATAACGACTTATCGGATATACCGAGCTAAAATATCGTCAAAAATTTTCTTAAAACTGTTAATGTGTCAATTGTTTAAAAACATTTCAATCCTAAGCAATAAAATCTGACCGGACAGGATGCCGCTGCGATCGCATTACGTTTATGACACTAGTTAAGTGTCTATGTACCTACCTAATTCGTGTTTTCACCGACAATATTGAAAAAGTATCCACGCATATGGTTGAAATAAGTAAAAAATCCAAGGTTTGTGAAGTCATTAGGTACAATAAACAATTTCTTTTGTAGTTTATGAATGCCATGCTTTTTTCGGAGATTTTTACGATGGTTTTCAGATTTTTTATTTTCGACTTTTTGTATTATGTGACCGCTCATTTAAAAATATCTAATCTCTGATATAACGAGTAACGGTTATAACGAGCAAATTCAGTCGGTCCCATCTTCCTCGTAATAACCAAGTTCGACTGTATTATATTACTTAAGTATGTATATTATACTTTTTAGACTTTAACGAGATTTCAACACTAACACGGGTTCTGATAATTAGGTTACTGACTTAAGTATCGTTCTTGCACTTATTTTCTAATACATAGGATAATCGAGTATGTTTCAAATTCTGTCAATAGATGGGTCCTTTTATATACGAGGGTTGTCCAAGAATTAGAGAAATTTATTATTTAAAAAATCAGGAAAATTTTATTTTCACAAAGAAAGCATACGACATCTACATAATATTTTTCGACGTTATTCCCGTTACGATCGATGCACTTGGTGAGAGGACATCCTTCCTCTCCCTATCTCATCATGAACACTCATTCTACTACTCGAAAATTCCACACCACTTCTTGATATTCCGCTGGTTCATCACATTACCATAAATGGATGTGAAACGACCATGGATTTCAACGGGGTAGACTCCCTTCTGGTTGACATGATTGAAAGGGCCTCGCAGGCAGCGAGATTAGACAGCGGAGCGTCCATCTCAAACGGTCGCAATGGTCACACTGAAGCAGCTACCGAGCCAGTTCACCGCTCGTTCTGGAGAGGGAGAAGTCCGCGCTACACGCCAGTGCTGCCATCTTTTGAGAAATAACGTCCGCGTCACCGAAAATGAATAAAGGTCTCTAATTCTTGGACAACCCTTGACTTATATAAGTTGTTAATCAGTTCTGCTTAATTTATTTTATAGAAGTCATTTGGATTGTTCAAATTTTAATTTTGCTCCAGATTGCTCCAGGATATGACATTATCTATCTTCGTTTTTATAAGTGTGTTGAAGTCGTTAGCAGTCAGAAACACACATAATTATGAATAGTGAATAAATTTGATGCTGAATGTTAAATGCTATGGTATGTAATTGATTTCAATAAAAGGCTACATTAATTACCACCTCTCTATTTTGTTTCATTTTGTTAATTCCTTATTTCCTTTTATTGTAGAGTTATTACTGAAGCTATTGGTGACTATTGCTACTTTAGTACTTCAGCTTAGTACTACTTACTAAGTATAGTAGAGGATTTTCTTTTAGTGTAAATCTTCTAGTATAAATATGTATTGAGAAAATAAAATACTTTTTGTATTGATATTAACCCATGAGAACAGTACTCGGAGGCCTGAGCCGCTGACATGTGTCGATGTCGCCTTCTGAAAATTTTGTCTGGGTTTAAACCCCCAATAGCTTGTATAAATAGTTATTAACCAAACAATTTTTTTGTTATTGAAAATACATAGTTTGGAATGTTTCAGAATAATACCAAAAAACGTATTGCTAAGCAGTATCCATTCGATTCGGGCCAATGTTAAAGCACATTGGCCCAAATCCGACGTATACATATTCTAGTTTCACTCGGTACCAATATATTTTCCAATAGGTATGTTTCTGAGATCTTCTACAATCTACGTTAAGTGTCAAAATAGTTATGTTGCCAGGATTTTTATAATTTTTTTTATGAGCGAGTGCTTCATCTGTTTCATAGAAAACTGCCACTGCATGAGAATGCTCTCATTGGACAAAAAAAATCATTACCCATTGAAAACTTTATAATATGTTAAAGTGAGTACTTAAGTAAATCATGATGTTTGACAAATTTCATGTAAGGTGTTAACCTAAGGGTCTTTAAGACCTCTTTATTTAAGTACCTTACCTTATTAAATGTCAAAATGATGTAAACAATAATAACAAAAAATTATGGCAACAAGTAAATGCAGAATGTTAAACAATATCATGTGCCCAACCCTAAGTAAGTAATTGGCTAAAATATAATATCGCTCACCCGTTTTGTACTTTGATCTTGGATAGTGCAGATGTGTCTATAAATAGAAACTCACATAATTTTGATGATTACGTGCATTTAATTCAAATTGAACTTTTAATTAAATATTGATTATGTCTTTCTTTACTCATCAGAAAAAAAATCTTTAGTGAATAATGATATTGTAAATTTATCCTATTATTGTAGATCCTTGGAGTAATTATAAAATTGATCAATTTTGTACAAGCTATTCAGGACATTACCAAACAGATGTTGCAATGAAAAGAAAACGGATTGTGTTGACAATACAACAAAAGTTGGAACTGCTCAGACTTCTTGACCGCGGCATATCGGTGAAATCGCTGGCCTCTACTTTTAATATCGGTGAACAGACCGTTCGTGATATCAAAAACAACAAACAAAGAATTATGAATTATAAATATCAAGCCGAAGCCAAACGGATCTCGAGGAAATATGTTGATCACCTTAATTTATCTTGATATTTAAACATAATCTGTTTTTTTTAAATGAGAAGAAACAGATTAAGTTCAGCCTATTTTCAGGAACATTCTATGGAGCCATAACTTGGAAAAATATATTTTTAATAAATGTAATAAGGCCGACTATGTACAGATTGTGGTACTGATTTGCGAATTACGATGGTATTGCCAGTTATTGATTATATTAGAATTCAATGCAGTAATATATTCTCAATAAATGAAGATTTGTGATTGCATATTTCGTTTAGATTAAATCTATTTCAATATGCAACATAATTTTCTACAAACAGTTTACCATGTTGCATTCAAAGTATGAGCAATAACTAACACTACAATCGAAGTTTACAGTTTTGTGTTAGTTTGAAAACCCCGTTAGAAACTAACCGTTAGTTTCTTCTAACAAATTTTAATTATATTAATATTGTTACATATTGACATAGGATTAAGTACTTAAGTATTTCTAGATACGCTATATATTATGGGTAACCGGACAAAACAGAACATGACAAAACAGAACAACCAGGGGAAAAAGGAAACATTAATTTTTATGGAATCTATTTAGGTTAGGTTAGGTCATTATTTCGTTGTACCTAGTCACCCAATCATTTTGAACATATTATATTGATTAAGATGAGATATCCTAAGCTTGCCGGAAACACCGAGTTAAGTCCCGTTTATTTGAGGCTTTCTAGCGATTAGGAATGCAGAAATTAGTTATATAATTTGATTTATTATGGTGTATTGAAAATCTGTGCTACTCGTATTAAAAATCTATCAACATAATACAGAATGTGAACATGTGAAAAAGATCAGATTCTTCATTATTACTTAACTTGGTTACTGCCATATACTTAATATACAATTATATCACTCACTATATTACATATTTATTGGTATTTGAGGCCTCTTTATTCCTTTTTACTGTGCCAACTGGTATTGTGTGAGATAATAATTTAAGTTTGTACTTATATAGGGTTACCATACGTCTTCTTTTACCTGAACATGTCCTCTTTTTTAGTCATTAAACTTTAGTTCAGCCGGGTTTGTAAAATATGTAAAGATATTCAGATTTTTAAATTGCTGTTGAGGTGTACTTGTGTGAATTGAAAGGTTATGTGAGCAGTTAGATTGCCAGGCTGGGACAGGACTCTGAAAAACTAAGAAACTAATGTTTGAATTTTAACGTCAAACAAGGAACTATATATCCCTGTAACTGGTGTTCAAACACAGATACAGGCTACATATTTCGTGAAATTTGTTTGTTAACTTTTTCACTGCCAGCCAATTTTTACTAGGCGGACACTTGTAGACCAGCTATTTTTGGAATAAAATAAATTCCTTAAAAAATATGAAATAGAAATATTTGTGAAAACTTACCAAATCAACACGTTTCTCGAGTTCATGGTGAATATTTTCACACTAAAATGATAAATATTGTTTAGAAAATATACACAAACAGTTTATTCAAAAGTTATGACGTTTACAAGAATGCACGAGTTAACTCGTCCATGGCCTGACGCGACATACATGTTTTGATGAGTTAACTCTGCTTTGGCAGTAATCAGGTCGCTGCCAGAGCCGAGTTATAAATATGAAAATTAAAAAAGTTAAAAGCAAAAAAATCAGTGGCTTTTATCTATGTTTGAACATATTTTGTCTTATAATATTATTTACTCCACAGTCCCTCAAGTGATAATATTCCAAGACCATTAAATTTAAAAGTGCCTTCTCGTTATCAAGTGATATGTTAGTCAAATTATAAAGCCATACTATTATTATGGTTGTTAGTACTTACTTAGTTATCTACATAGTTATTTATATGTATATGCAATAAAATTATTTAATCCTGAGTTTATAGTTGTAACTTATTTCCTAAATTCTTGCATTATATTTTATAATTTTATAAAGCTTCTTCAATAGATATAAACATCCTTACTGTTTGGCAACGGCACGTGAAACTCAAACATAATAATTATAACCGTGTGTGAAATGCCCAAAAAAAAGACATTGTCTACAAACATTTCACACACGGTTGTACGTTTGAGTTGCGCATGCCGCTGCTTCCCCGCCGCCCGCTCGACCTCTGTGTTTTGACACTTAGATATATTTAAGTATATTGAGTAAATTATTTTACTACTAAATGATTAGAGCCCACTATAGCCAGGCCCTGACATTAAACTTTACTGTAACCTTCGATCATAGTGCTACTTATTGCTCATACTTTCAATGCAATGTATGGTAAACTGAAAAATGATGCATATTGATATAAATAGTAGGAATAGTGTGAACCAAATATGTAATCGAAAATCTTCATTTATTGCGAACAGGTTATCCGCATTGCATTTGAAGATAATCAATAACTAACACTACCACCGTAATTTGTAGTTCAGTGCCACGGCCTGTATATAGTCGGCCATGCCAATGTGTTATTTAAATAAAGGTAAACTTATATTTTTTCTGTTTATTTTTATACTGAATTTTGGTCTATCATGTATTATTTTTTGTTAAACCACTTAAAAATTCTAATAAACCTCAATTTCTAAAGTCTTGTTAATCTGTTCTCATATTACTTATCATTTCAAGAATCTATTATTAGTCTATGTTACTGAAGATAATAACTATGTAAGTGTAATTATCTAGACCTACCGAATAGGATTGGACAAATGGTATGCAAAATAACTAGGTATCCTATCAAAATCGTTAATATGCTATAATGCATTTTTTGTCTACTTGAAGGGCTTCTAATTCATTGTCTCAGTAGGTATATCACTGATTACGGTTTTACTTAGGGGGAGGCGGGGCTAGTTGTTACAAAAAAAGAAAAAGTTAAATATCTGAAATCCGTTTATCTTAAGACACATCATATTAATTATTACTAATTCTACATACATTTAGCTATTACAATACTGTTTATTTGTATCCATACATACCTTACAAAAATTACAATAGCATTAAAAACAAAAAATGAAAAGTGTAACAATGTGCCCCAGCCGGGGGCAAGTTGTTACAGGGTAGGGGCACGTTGTTACCAACTAAAACAATAATTGAAAATGTATGTAAAAGTAAGTTTTTTGCTTGTGATTTTCTTTGCATTTATATTTAGTCACTAAAATCATAATTCTGACATATGAAATTAACTTTATCCCCACGAATACAGGAAATGTGAGCCCAATTTTTGCATGTTGTGCATTGGATCCACTCTTGCCCAGGTTTAAAGAAAATATAATTCTCCAAACAGAAGCATTCTTCATTCTCTGCGTCCGAAGAAGACAACACCACTTTCTTTTACAGTTTCTTAGTTCCTTGGGCCATAAAATACTTTGCTACATTTTATTATGTATGTTGCAAGCTCGTTTTCTTGATCGACAGAAAATATCTGGAGAGGTTTTGCGTAACCCCACTAACTTGGAAGTGGTCTAACGGTTTTCTTTATGTTCAATATAACATTGTAAGGTCATAAAGTTTACTTTGTATGCTTGGGCAGCTTTTTTTCTAAGAGATATTCTGTTTTCAATTATTTCTTTAGCCGCTCTGTTGTCGGTTTCCTGGAAAATTTTACCTCTATCGGTTTTGTTTTTTTTTTGTCCTCACCATTGTAAGATTGTAATCTGGAAGGATAAAAATAGATGGTTTAAGTACCTACCTATTGCAAATAAAGAAGATAACAAACAATTTGTAGTAAAGTGGTAGTGAGTGGAGTTAATTCATACAGTAACAACCTGCCCCCACCTCACTGTAACAACTAGCCCCTTTGACCCAAATAAAATTGAAATTGTTTTAATATTAACACGGGAATTATATTTACTTCGTTAAATATACAAAATACGAGCATAAATATATAGATTTTTAATAGCATACTTTAAAAAAACTTACCTTTTATAGTTTGGTAACAATCAAACTTCAAATTCGGCCAACAAAAGTTGCTTTAGACACGAAATTCACTCAAAATGGTTTTATTTCAACTGCATACAATTAATGCAGGCGACCTTTCGTCAGCGACTGCGGACAGGATGTTTACGTCTCCTATGTGACACCTACGCCACAGGACCTTATAACGGGAGATTTATCTAGGATGTAACAACATGCCCCCGTAACAACTAGCCCCGCCTCCCCCTACCATGTATATTTTATAATTGCCCCACGTGGACCATAAGATATCATCCTTTTATATTAAATACCTCCTATTTGGTGATTTTGACTAAAATGAGTTATTGATACCATTTGATGCGCATTTTTTTTTCTGCCATCTGTATTATATCACTTGTGGAAAGATCAAATAAAAGATAAAATCACCAAATAACATCGATATTAAGTTAATACTATGTGAGAGCATACAAAATCATGCACCGTAATTAATCCTATGTAAGCGTCAGCCGCAATAGGTCAGTATTAAAATAATCTTATGTGAACACAGCATGTTCACATATATTGTGATTCAACATATTCAGCACGGTACATACAGAATTAATCCTAAGTAATAAAAACATGAGAAAATCTACGATAAAAAATAATGATAATAATATGATTAGGATCTACAAAAAATGTTAAAATATATACATATATCTTATGACTATTTTTTAAACCAGTTTTTTTCGATTATCTCAGAATATGACTCAAAGCACATAGGAGGTATTTAATATACAGTGACGATATGTCCGGTCAGGTAGGGGTTCCTCGAGTTTTTAGAAATCGTTCCAAGGGTTCCGCCAAGCAAATAAGTTTTGGAATCACATGGACACAAATTATTAAAAATCAATGACATTATTAATGGACGACGCACTCAATACAGTAGCTAGCAAGTAAATTCGCGTGTATAGGTAGACGTTACGCAATTTCCATTATGCGATAACGTGCATCGGTAATTTATAGCAATATGACCTTTATTGTAATGGCGTTAGAGCAGTGTTTCTAATGTCAATGTTCATTTGAGCGAACCCGTTCGAACCGAACCATTCGGCAGAACCAACAAAAAGCATCAGGAATTTATAGCAATATCACCTTTATTGTAATGGCATTAGAACAATAAATAATAGACCCGACAATAAAGTGAGTGTCATTTTTTTTCGCAGATGATTCGTCCATATTAATGTCATTGTTCATACTACATTGTTTTTATATTACTATGACCGTGACTGTGACTGTACTTAATATCTTAGTGGTAATAAAAGGAGCCGAAATAATACTTAGGCAACATTATTAATCATAGAAATATGGGTGTCTATTTCCAAAAACTGATGTTTCCGTAAATGGAATAACTCTAACTATAAAAATCTAACATAAAAAAATACTGTAACCATCGGCTTTAAGATTATCTTCTAAAGACTGCAGACGGTCAAGCAAGATTTCAATGTAGGAGTCTGGTGTATTTAAAAAACAGAAGTTTCCACGTGGTCACTATATTTATATTTTAGCAGAGAATTTACAGTAGACATACACATACAAATACAATTTTATAATGTTATATCTTGATATAGAACATGCGTGGGCTTGAGATACGGCCTCGAAACCCGAAGAATAGGTTTTGTGTTGTTACATAACATATGTTCTAAATTCAATTACTCATATCAGTCAATTCTAGTTGACCGTGTCCGGAAACTTGTACGTATGCAGTTCGCTGTATCACACTTCACCGTGAAATGTTGTATCGGAAATATATGGCCATATATTAAAGACCGTCCAACCTCTTTGGGTCATATAGTACTGACATAAAATTTATGTCTAATTAAAACACGGTTTTTGTCGGTTTACGTTTACACTTTATAGGAAGCCAGCAGCAAACAAAAATTTTGAAAATCGTCGATATACTGGATTATTTGTTAGGTTAGGTTTTCATTCTTATCCGTATAGTATATGGTCATCTCTTTCCGATAGTTGAAGGTGAAATGTTTTATGTAAAATTTACATGTAACCCTAGTTGACACAATATGGACTGCTGAAAAAAACATTATAAAACGTATTCGGACAAACCACCACACTCTGATTGTTTTCTGAGTGAGCATCTGTTGATTGTTTTTCGAACCTTGCTTGTCCCAAAATTGCAAGAATTTTTAATTTTATAAAAATAACTGGGCATTTTAGGTCAGATTATCTTGATAATGAATCGGTTTACAAGGTTTACCGATGTGTTATTCCGAAGTACATTTTCCTTACGAAATAAGGATTTATTGACCAATTTATTAAAATTGGCAAATTATTCTAATTTTAAAATAGAATATGATAGATAGATCTAATGTTAAAAACTAGCAATACATTATGCTTGAAGCATAAAAACGTGCATTAACAGAAATATTTAATTGTGGATATATCGGTGCTTGGAAATAGACAACTCACACAATAAAGGCTTTTTACAGATGATCTTGCTATTCTTTGTAAACTCCCGAGTTAATATTTTCCGTACTAGGTACCTAAGTCTTTTCTTTGTTTTAGCGAAATTATCATACATTCGAACCCGAAGAGGCAACCCAAGTCTTGTAGTTGGCGGACATGCATACAGGGTGACGAAGCGACGCAGTAAAAGGCTTTACTGGTCATGCTGCTTCAGATCATGCAATGCACGCTGTGTCACATTAAATGGAACCCTAGTGTCCGAGACGGGACTTCATTATCATCCACCTGACTCCATTAGGATTATCCGACATAAACAAATAGAGAGCCTTATAGAAACAATCAGGACTTAGATAAGAATGTTGATTTATTTTATATTTGAGTTTGTACAATAAATAGCATATTATGTATCAGTGGAGGTAGGCTGTGGAGGAGATTCGACAATAATAGAGCACACTGAACCACGAATATAAATTATGGATAGTTTTGGTTAGTTTTTAAAATTCAATGCAATAGTGCATAGACCAAACAATAATAGCGATAAGCTGTAGAGATCTTACAAAAATAATGCACACTTTTAGGCCGTCCATACAAATAGGCCAAAATGAACTGCTTATTACCCTCTCACCTTACTCAGTTTCCGTTTATAACCATTTACTAACTAGTCGAGTGTTCATGGAACTGCATGCGAGACTGTATACAGAAATCGCGTCGTGTTCCTTTATGCTTCACTCAAATCATAGTGTTCGAGTCTGCTCGTATATTTGGATCAAAGTATTCTTTCTACCAAAATCAGAAGAATATTTTTCTCTATGGTCTCTTTTTAACATGTTTGATGTCTATGGACGCTTAAATGTCAAACAAAAACGATACACAATGTAATTTTTGCAATTTGCCGCGAGATACCTCTAGTAATAATACAATGCCAATATTGAAAATGAAAGATGTTAATCGCTACGTCATATTACATACTTATTATTTCTTATATTTTTATTGACATATATTACATTATGGCCAGATAATCCGAATGCCGAATAAACGTTATTGAATAAATATAATCATTACAATATATAGGAAATCTCTTGAGAAGTAGGTACATGATTACTATCGCGCAAGGTAGGTACCTAATCAAATAAAAGTAAATGCTGATCATGATAGTATACCATGTGTTATGCATAAATTGTTTCCAGCACAATCATATGAATTGAGTTATTAAAAAAATATATATATATATCAATTAGATTTTCATTCATCTGCGTCTGATATGTATTTACTAATGAAACTTTTGAATTCGAAAGCATTATCGCTTTTACGAAATTTACGGCATTGTAGATTAGTTTCATCTATGAAAGCAAAGTTTAGTATAAAGAAAGCAGTCATGATTGAATAAAATGAGGCACCAATTATAGGATCAATTGTAAAACCATTAGACAATATTCAAAATAATAAAACACGGAAGAAAACAAGTATGACAATTAACAACAAACGCGCGCTGTTAGTGCAAGCAGCTGTTAAATTTGGCAATCGGTTTGTTCAACTTATGGTAGAGGGGCATTCGGTGTCGGGTTCGGTCAGATGCGTATATACAAAATTTGGATGAACGCAAATCATACGTTTCGCACGCCATCTGGCGTAAAATCGCATTCGAAAATATTGCGTGGATGGCCTATTTGTCAGCCACACTTATTTGTTTTCATTGAACTAAGAATACAAATTGCAAATTATTTTCTTAATTCGATGAAACCCTGCCTAAATTAAACTAAGTATAACAAAAATAAAATATCCTTTCATTTATAAAATATCTAATAATATAGATATCTATAGAGAAAAATATTTTTTATCTTAGTACCTACTTAAGTAATATCTATTATGGTTTACTTGCTATTAACACAATGCTTACGCGCCCTTTTAATTAATTTTGTAATTAACGTGTTAATTTGCATTTGAAAAGTAATTAGCAAAAACACAATTTTGTGCGGCCCGTAAGCTATGGGTTAATTGAATTTTAAAAACTAACAAATACCATATACAATTTGAACGCATAGCTCAATGAAACTTAATAAGCATCTCTGAAAAAATTTAATGTGCTCCGTTTATGTCGGATCCCCACAGCATACCTCCTCCACCCATCGCCACTGTATGACGAAACTGTCAGTTAAGCTTTCATAGTCATTTCACTACGGTTCCAACTGATAAGATTATAAAAATAAACTTTCAAGAAAGTAGTGTTTATTTATATATTTCCACAGTTGTGACAATCATAATATATATGATTTCTTGGCATGGAACAGAAAGATTTTCTAGTAATGTTGAAATAATATTTTTATTTATCATTCATAGATGTCTCTGTCTCTCTGCCACCAAAGTTTTTGTGAATTGACCAGAAAGGTAAATTTTGATTGTGATTGCGTTTTGTAAATAATTTAATAAAGAATAAAGACAGTTGAGATTATATTTATGTTTTTATTTACTTATCCTTTCAATCTCTACTTATGTAAAATAATTCAGTATGTATAGAATAAATTGAATGTAAAATTTTGACACACTTCACATCACCAGTGTAATGGTGATATCATTTGAGATGAAATTAAGGTAAGTATTGAGAGGTTACAGAAAGGAAAGCACTATTATATACTTACATATTATAAGAATTTTTATTTATTCTCATACTGAGGTTTCAAGTAACAAAATAAAATTACACTTTCACGCTATTCGATGGTTTCTGTCGTCAAATCGTAGTCTAATGTAAAAAAGTAAAGTTTTTCCAATATTTGTATAATATTTTTTGTTGTAGACTTATATCTTTGTTTTCGGCAAGGTAATTCGCCAACTGTTCGCTGTTCGCATCCAAAAAAAGTGTTATATTTGAATCACTTATAACTTTTGACGAAATAAACTAAACAAAAATTATACCACTCTGTTGACAAAAAAGGTAAATATCAGGTTTTAACACGTCTCAAGATCAGGATCAGCGAGACTGGTGGGGGAAATCAGGTCTCGATAATTGCGTTCCGGCAGCCATTTTATATCAAATTTTTTTTTCCATTCATTCATTCAATAAACAAAAAGCATTTCTTTACTTAAATTCGCCCAGAACAGCCCTCGCTGATAAACATAGTTCTATGTCTATAAATTCTCCGCCCACTTCGTTAGTGAACTTACTTTCTGAAACTTATTTAAGACGTATAAAAATATATAGAGTATCCAATTTCACCTGTATTTAAATTACCTTATTTTGTCTTTAATTTTGTTTTTGTTAATCTTTATTGTAAGAATGTATCTTATTTTTACGTTTCATAGAATATAGATTAATATTATTTTAACATAAATATCAAATAAATATTGTGTATTAATTTTAGATGACTATATTGCCGTGCTTGTAAACTATCAGGATGACCCGACATGCATACTGCTCAACGAACTTAGTACCAAGTCTTTCAACTCTGATTCATCATCCGAATCCGCATCTGAAGACAGACCCAACTTTTTAGATAACAATGAAGTAGACAACCGGCCCTTGGAATTCATCCTCAGCATACGAGGGAATCCACAGCTGGTTTACAATGGACAGACGTATAACTTTGAGAAAATGACAAATCGGAAAAAAATCTGGCAATGTACTCAGGCGCAGAGATTTCGGTGTCGGGCAAGGCTCTCGACTATAGGCTCTCAAGTCCTCGTCACTCATGATGATCATTCACATCCAAAAACTATCGGAAGACACAAGTCCCAACCGGATGATTTATAAACATGATTAATTATTATCTTGTGTGAACTTTTTACTGACTAATCAAAATAATCGCTTTGTTAATATATACTAAATTATAGTTAAATCTTTGTATATCATTAAAATAAATAGATTACGAATAATAAGAAATTGTTTAGATTTCTGGATTGTTAAATATTGGCAGGGACTGACAGGGTTCTAGCCTGGGGGCCCGGGCTCAAGGAGGCCCCGGCGTGGCTGATTGACCAGATAAGTGAAATAAACACACTTCACAAATTTGCTCTAGTAGTAAAATAGTCACCTGTGACGCGGCGCTTTGAGAGGTTTAACATTTTAAGACATCTGGTTGTGTGACGCAATTTTTGATTATTGTTTGTCGATACTCGACAAACTTAAATGGATTTATTAAAAATACAAAAATCGTTAAAAATATACATAATTTTACTTCGAACACCATTTGAAAGACGCTACTGTAAATCATCACACTATCTTTAATCCTAGCAATAGGTAGAGGGGCCAGCCAAAGATCCTGACCTGGGGGCCATGGGTAGGGATAAGGCCTGAACAAAAACGAACGAAGAAAGTATTCGGCACGCTTATATCTCCGCAGTATGCGTTGGATTAAGATAGAATGGTACAGTTCGGTTATGAGGAATACAGCGGAAAACACATTTTGAAAATAGCCGATATACTGGATTATTTGTTAGTCTGGGTTAGTTTAGGTTAGGTTTGGTTGGGCGAGCACGTCTTGCTGAAAATTATTGTTTTTGTGTTAAATATAAAGTTAGTGTTAATTATTTTTAGTTAATTTAGTAGAAAATATGGTTAACTATGTTGTTTTTAAAATTGGTAGCCGTACTGAGAAGCAACATAATGGTATAACGTGTCATAGTTAAGTTAATAACAATAAAATTGAGGTTCTACTGTGCGTTATACGCAAGAAACACAGTTTCGTTTTGCCGAACAATACCCTCTCTTTATATTATTACTGTAAGGGTAGGGATTTAATGAGAATAATAAAAAAAATTGGATGATTCTTGTGATAATTCAATAATTCTGTGTGCAAATGGACAGAGACAAAAGAAGATTGAGTTTTGGACATTGTATTGGAACTTGATGTTTCTGTGTGAAATTTCCTAATTCAACATTGTTGATTGCCACACATAGTATTATGGTGCAGTATCTATTAACCGGTTAAGTGCCCAAAGCGTCTTTGGACGCCCTAATTACATCAATTCTTATGTTAATTACTATCAATTAACTAATTGCGGCATAGAAAGGATTAAAAGTAAATGGTAGAGAGGTTACATTTCTAATGACATGGTGTATTTTATATTTATTGATAATTAAATCAAGCAATATTATTTTTGTAGTTATTGTAAGTTATTGTAGATTTGACTACTGATAAACATACTGAGATTATTTGTATAAACACTTATTTATTTGTAATACTTTTTAATATTAAACATATCCATAAAACATATTTTTATTGTTACTTTATTAAATGTATGCTTAGTTACCTAATTCAAATAAAACTTATGCATGTTCATTAATATGATTTTTTTTAAACACAATTAAGTAATAAGTACTTAATTCATTTAAAATATGGGGTATTTTAAAAAGAAAAGAGAAAAATTGAAATATTTAACCATCAAGTGTTTTCATTACATATAAGATTCATAGATGTCACTAACCACCAAGTTACAGTTCTGCTATTGATAGTTCGGTTATGAGAATCGTTTCCAAAATACAACAGCATTCTACATAATTATTATAAAGTCTTAGGTTTTATTTAAAGGCATTGTTTTGATATTATGTAGAATTGATTGTCTTTTGTCCCTCATTTTAAGGCAGTAACCACAATTACATCACGTCATATTGTAATGATGTCCTCGTAAATATACATAAATTCTTTTTATGTTCTGTTCTGTTTTATATTGTGGCATAAGACAAAAGTGGCAATCCATGTCTTCTTTCTGTCCGGTAATGTCATGTTACCTTGTGACATGCGGTAACCGTGTTTCTTCCTTACGGAATAGCTAGTGACATTTTAACCTATCACTGCCAGCAAATTTTTACTAGGTGGACACTTGTAGGCCAGCTATTTTTGGAATAAAATAAATCCCTTAAAAAATATGAAATACAAATCAACATGTTTCTCGAGTTTTCACACTAAAATGATAAATATTGTTTAGAAAATATACACAAACAGGGTTGTCACAACTTTACTATTTTAATCACTTTACAGAGTTAACTCGTCCATGGTCTGACGCGACATATGTGTGTGCTTTGACGAGTTAATTCGGCTCTGGCAGTAATCAGGTTAAAATTAATATTGGAACAACGTGACGACATTCTGTCAAATGTATGACATTATACAACTCAAATATGAAATATTGTTTGCATATTTATTAATGTAAGTATGGGAGATAGGTGTAAATATAATAACATTGTTAAGACTTGCATCCATTTTCATAAAACAGAAAAGTTTACTTTCAATATATGCGGTGAACAACATTTTTGTGTGTAAAACTGATTAGTTTTAACATAAGTTTCTTTTTTCATCATATTGTATTTCTAAATTACCACACTATGCTTATTTTTATTAGTCAATAAGTAGATCCTTAAGTAATTGAAATTAATATAAGCATTTATTTATATCACTTAAAATCATCATGATTAAGTTTTTAAACATTTTTTTTTCATTTGATTTGGTCAGATTCTGGAATCTTATGTGAAATATCATATTATAGAATATTATGTATGTTACATTTTGACTAAAATAGACACCTAAATTAACGCTTTGCATTTTTAATGATATGGATTTCAAACCTTATAAGGAGAAATCAATAAAATTTATTAGTAAAAATTGTGTTCACTGTAATGGGAATATAGGTACCTATCAATACTTTAAATACATTTTTTCATTCAGTAGACTTTTAGAAATCCTTAAGTATCTACTGTTAAAATGAAGGTAGCTTGGATTCTGTATCACTGTTTTATAGCAGGTTAAGATCAATATATTGTTATAAGTGTATCAATAATGGTAATTTGTTCTTTCAGATGAAGACCAATATATTCAGGATGGATTGTATTTATCTTCAGAATATCAATCTGATTATTCGTCCCATTCTATGAAATTTACTAAACCAAAAAAGAGATTAAGAAATGAAGAAATGTGGGAAAAAAATATTAAAAGACGGATGCGTGTCTCCGGGCAAGAATACAAGACGAAAGGGGGTAAAATAATACCTCAAAAAGATCTTCTTGAACCATGTGGTAGTAAATGTAGGCTAAAATGTAGTCAGAATGTCAGTCATGAAAATCGTTTACAGATTTTTAATGAATTTTATCAATATGATAATTTGACAACGCAAAGGTTGTATATCGCTAGTCATATGGAAGAAATTAAACCAAAGTATCAGTATAAGAGATTAGGTAGTTGTAGAATTAGTAATAATCACGCATTTTTCTTCACGATTGAGGGGAATAAGAAAAGAGTTTGCAAAACGTTTTTCATGGCAACACTGAATGTTAGTAGCACTGCTATACAGACAGTTTCTAAAAAAACTACCGATGAAGGTCTTTTGGGTGATTTCCGAGGGAAGCATGGAAAGCAAAAGAGGAAAAATTAACTCATTCAATGCAGTCCACTTTGGGGCTTCCGAAGACGGCTGCCGAGTATACTATTAGAAAAATAATTTCGGTATGTTTCGAAATATTTCAAATAATTACCTATGTATATTCAATGTCCTTCAATTTAGTACTTATTCATTGAATACAAATAAATAGTTGAATTATAAATCATTTTCATTTCCTAGGAACGTCAACTACATAATGCTTTTTAAATAAAATTAAATGTATTAAAATTAATTTGATTAATTAAAAAAAATGTCGCAGTCAACTTATTAATGTAGTAATTATCATATAGATAAAAATATGTAAAAAAACTTTGATACTTCAAAGCGGTCATAAGTACTAATAATAAAAAAAGTGTCTTTATTGTCAATATTGATGAAACTTGCACTGCTTTTGATTCATACAGTTTAGCCGTCATCTTGATAGCTTATCGGCTTCCAATCAAAAAATATCTAATTTAATTTCGAATTAATATTCAGCACCATAAAATGTCTAAACTGAAAATCAATTAAGTAAATCACATGATAATTATTATAGAACATTGAAATTTTGCCACCATCTTGTTTTATCTGTCAATTACAATTATGTATGCAGAAAACCCGTGCGCATTCATGCTTAAATTTTTGGCTAATGATTTTACTTACTTAATTGGATCTTATATTTGCATTATCAGTCTCCTCAAATTTTCAAAATAGTTTGTGTTTGAAACAAACATGCATCAGTTGTAAGTACGTACCTAAGTAATTTCTTCCAACCGAAATAGCTTATTATTTTATTGAACAAAATATCATTCCATATTGTTTTCTATTATAATAGCTTTCCACCATGTCTTCAGTAAAAAAAAATAAATTATATTACTTACAAGTAAATGGCTATAAAGTATGATCTAAAAAAATAAATGTGTTATGAAAGCATTTTTGTGTTATTTTTATTTTATCTTTTATAACAAAATATGTACTTACTTAATATTATCGTGAATTTTATGTGTGGCCATCATATCGATACTTGTTATCGGTATTGTATCAGAAGAAAAGTTTACATAGTTGTGCGTGTCGATACCAAAATATTTATACAATGATCATAATATAATTTAAAAACACTTCTAAGAAATATATAACCACTAGAAAAAATCTTTTTGAAAAAAATATGACACCAAGCAGGATTCCAATCTGCACTGCCAATGTGCACTGACTACTATGATATACGTGTCTTATCTAATTGCGACAAAGTTAACTATGGATTTTTTAGTTGCATTAATTATTGGCAATCGGCAAAGTGGCAAAGGGTGGAGGTAGGCTGTTAAGATTCAACAAAAATAGTCCACACTAAACTTTGTTAGTCATACATATTTGTTTTCCTTATACTAATGCGTCAATTACATTGAGCTACTTTACGAGCTGTTTGTTGGCTAATTTAAAAGCGGGCGATTCAGCTACTGCGATTGTGATGATGACACACAAAACTTTCCATTCGCTGAGAAGCCACAAGCCAGCGACTATTTTGACAGAACGTAGTTCATTTTTTTACCAGGAGGTTGCTACTGCGCTCCACTGCGCAGACGCAGTAGGCCCACACGCCGGCGTGTAGCGTGTGAAGTTCACCGGCTTTCAACTTTTCTCGGTAAATTGTTTACAATCTGCTTGTTAGCTCGTTCAATGATGATGCTGGGTGACTTTACAGGCAGATTGTAAATTCGCCAACTAGCAGCTCGTAAAGTAGCTCATTGTAATTGACGCATTAGACTACAAATTGCAGATAGTGTTAAGTAGTTATTTTTTAAAATTCAATTAAACTAAAAGCTCTGCGTAAACCAAGCCATAATAGATAATAGTCAAAAAATATTTGTCTATCTATAAAATATCTAAAATTATGCCATTAAATCATACATACAGGGTATATTTGAATTTTAAAGACTAACCAGCACCATCTGCAATTTGTATTCTTAGTTCAGTGAAAACAGATAAGTATGACTGACAAAGTTTAGTATGAACTATTTATGTCATATCCTAACAGTCTACCTCCACCTTTCGCCACAGATATATTTGTGCCCATCATTTATTTATAACAGGGGGTAAGTGTATTATATTTTACCATAATTAGGTAATCCACTTGACATTTGTATTAATTTACATACTTAGTATTTTTAAAATATCTTGCTTAAAATAATAGCCTAACCTTCTCATAAATATAAAAATGTTATGAAAGTATATTTAAGTGTCCAGTAATTTTTTTGTCATTATTCAAAATATTTATTCTATAAAATTGCTACTAGCGACATCTCTGAACAGAATTTTTTATTTGTACACAAATACTTTTTTCCCAACTTCCATTGATCACCTACCATTTATAAACACGGTCCGTTTATTGCAGACGATTTTGAGAAAGAGATCCGGTTCAAAAAGAACTTACGCGGCAGACCGCAGCTGGTATACAGAGGGCAGCTGTTCAACCGGGAGGAAATAACCATCAACCGACAGTTTTGGAGGTGCAATCGTAGAAGAAAATACCACTGCAACGCTCGAATTTGTCAGATTGGCTCCAAGTTCACACTGATAAATGGAGATCACACTCATGGACCTGCAGTTTTTTATGCATCTGTACCAGAGTTTCATGGATGGCCAATGGAAAATTTTTAGATTAATAATTAAGAATCAGAGGTTGGGCACATTGAGGTGATTTGATATCACATTAACTATCGCGTCATGATAAAAATTCCGTATCTTTTTATATGTATTTGATTAACGAAGTACCGTAATGGCCAAATGACGGATGTAGTGTGGGGTTTAGTATACTGACATTTAATTTGCCTTATTAACCCAATTGCTGTGAGAATAATGTTGATAGACCAAAATGACTTGGAATATACTTTTATATTATAATCTATTACTAATCATTTTATACCCTTGTTTCATACTATTTTCTTATGATATACACATGACTTTTTGTTATGGTTATTGAGTTAAGTTGATCTGTAAATACACATTCTTTGACTTACCTACCTTAATATACCAGTGATGAAGATTGTCTTTTAGAGAGAGGTCAATGATTCATAACTGAAAAGAACAGTGTGTACACATTTGTCTCTCTTTGCAAGCCATTGCTGAGGCATTTACAATTTACTAAGGATTTGCAGATATTTTATTTATTCTAGTAGCAGCCGTTGTACCTGGTTTTCATACTTTTACACATAAATTACTAGGTCTTCGAACCGGTATTTTTTTATGTTTCGGTTCAGTTCCGGTTATCGTTCTGAAAAAAACGTGGTTTTTCCGGTTTTCTGTTCAGCTCCGAGCGATTAATTTTTAAATTTTTTTATTTGTATTAATTTATTTTCTACCATAATTTAGAACATTTTATGGTACTTGTATGATAGCCCGGCTCCGTGGTCCGAAACCAATGGTTATGCTGCTCCGCACGGCCGTAGCCCTAAATTTTGAAATCAATATATTATAAATTATGACAATTTTGTTGAGATCGCGATAACTGAAGTGGAGAGTAAGATCATGTTAACGCACGTGTTTGAACATGTACCTACCGAACCGAGAAAACCGAAATAATCCATAAATTTCATTGGTTTTATATAGATGTTATTAATTGCTTGTGCTTTGAATAATTTAAATACGCATAAATAAATCAATTTGCGTTATTTGTAGCAATAATTACATAATATTGGGTTGATAAATAAATGCTTGTAATTAAATGATTTCTTTATAAATCAAGGTAAACATCCACTATCAAGTCTGCTCCACTGATATACGTATTGTTGAATTTTTATGTAAAAAATTTTCTATTTTCTAAATATCTCTAATATGATTCTTTAGAAATAAACATTATGAAATCTAAGTACTAAGTACTTAAACATAAAAAACACTTTTTATAATATGAATACTATTTATTCAAGCAATGGAGCGGAGTAGTAATCTTAAAATTATTTTTGATTTATGATAAGTACTACAAACATTTTTTACTTAACAATTCTTAGTCTCTTTAAAGCAGTGATGCACAAACCGCTACCCATGAGGCGCATGTGGGCCAAAGTAACAAGTAAGTAATGAGAAAAAGGGCAAAGTCAAACGCTCAGTTAGTTTGCCTCGATGGGCGTTTATTGCAATAATTCGAGAGAAATACAGGGATAAATTACACAGAGGTATAATAAAGGTTATATAATGGCAATGGTATATCAAATATTCATTAACAAGTTAAAATTATATAAAAACTTATAAAAATTATACTACAGTTCACTAGTGGTAATATATGGCTCTGCTTGAGGTTATTGGGTCAGAGGGACCCAGTATAACAACCACTGGTTGAACCTTTAGGGTCTTACCTACCCAAAACCACTTCTTAACCCCCGAATATGCCACTCACCAAGGATAGTGAAGCCTTCAGGTGTTCTGTGAGATATTTTTTTGTATAAGAAAGCGCTATGTTGCTCAAGTGAGTAACAGATGGCAGTAGTGTTTTCGTATAACTTTCTATTAATTTAAAATGAGAGTTAAGAAGCCGTGGAAAGCTTTCTAGCCATGCGAGTGTGGTTGTATTGATTGTTAATTCAATCTGGGGCAAACAGAGACATATATCTTACAATTACCTAAAATAAATGCTAATGGCCTAAAATTACGCGAGAAGACTTAAAAATAATTGGTCAATTTATTCTATTATTGGGCGGTTTGCCGGGTGAGACGCGGATTGCAGTCTCTCACAAATCTCTTTAATATTAATAATTATTTATTATAGCTAAATTACACAGTAGGTACTATCTTGAAATAAACACAAAAAGAAAAAGTCGGGTTAATATAATTTAGTTCGAGACAAGGGTTGCGTCTCAGATAAATACGCCTCTATCCATAGACTATGATACATAGCCTCTATCGGGTTTTTGCAAATGGCACATTTGTAGATCGATAGCGCGAGTTTCAAATGAGGCGGATACACAGGAAGATGTACAATAAAAAGAAAAACGTAGAGACAGCCCGATACAAATTATTATAATATTACAGGCCTTATTACTAGATAACACTCAGGGGAGTCTTATTTTTAAACACACAAATAGTGATTTTTTTTTTTAGAATTATTAGTAACCATGTCCTTGCTTTTTCGTACAAGGTGGTTGTTAGTAATTTTGAACAATCACAAACACCCAGGCTTTGAGAAAAACACATAAATGTTTTTGTCATGGCCGGGAATCGAACCCAGAACTCTCGGGTGGAAGGCCAGCGCCTTACCCACTGCACCACGAGAGCCGCCCACAAATAGTGATTAATCATTACAGTAATATCGCGTTAGAATAACCTCATTACGGTATTCGATAAAGTTAAGGGAAAGATGTTGCCGTAATGTGGTTATTTTTAAAATAATCGTGGCATATCTACAGTGCAATGGCGGTGGCTTGGGTCGTTAATACAATATCGATTAAACGTGAAACATACAATGGAATGGGAGAAATAATTAAGATGGAAATATTACCGACAATTAAATAATTAAATGGAATTTGAAGTAGAAATCATTAAAAATAAATGCACAGGGTACTTGGGGTTTTGTAGGGCGGAGTTGCTTGCCTCGGGACCTTCGGGTGAAGGTGCTGTAGTGGACCAGGTCTGGTCTGGAGATCGTCGAGGGTGAAAAGAGACTTCCTTTACCCGCGCGAGCTTATTTAAAGACTGCACGGCATGTTGTGGAAGGGATGTTTGAATCGCTGCCTGTGGGGTCGCTACTCGCCGCTTTCGGCTTACGTAATATAGCAGTTAGCTATTGTTTAGGGGGGAATGGGACAACTGGACGCCAGGACAATTGGACGCCGCACTGTCGTAGACACGTTTACAGAACGTAGACTAGGAATTTTAATCAGTTTCTATCTACTACTTAGTAGTTTTAATTCATTTTACTCTTAACGTAATGTTTTTTTTTATTGCGGATTGAGAATTACCATGCCTAAGGCTTTATATAAAATAAAAAAGCCTTTTTTCGTTGGAACTTAAACATATGCACGATTAAATCATTATTTACGCGTGCATATTTAAATTCTCTCCAACTATTAAATCATAATATAATAATTTAAATGTAAATAATAATATCAAATATTTTTTAAAAGTACCTGTAAGTACCTAACATCTATTTAATTTTGAATTGCGTGGCGTCCATTTGTCCCGTCGCCATATCGTCCTAGACCCGTTTAGGGTGCTTCGGCCTTGAGGAGCCGATCCTTGTTGCGCCGAGCTTTCTAAACAACCGCTACGGCCACATCCCGTTAGTCCAGGGGTAAACATCCGTACCACGGCTGGGGGCGTGCGTTTTGATTTGGTAATAGTACTTTTATCATCAAATTCATTTTTTTACAAATGGGTCACTCTGTCCGCGATACAGGTGCAGTCTATTTTTAGATTATTGTTTTCAAAACACGCGTTTTAGTGTTAATCGATTAAAATATTAAAATGTATAGATATCTTGTCTAGTATAATATATCATTATTTTTCTACACTTTTACCCATTGCGGACCTTGAAAAATCAGAAAATGAATAAATCGGGCCTTCTTTCAAATAGGTTGTGCACCACTGGTTTAAAGTATTTAATATTATAAAATATTCCCTCGCTTCTGTATTAACCATGAAAGGCATGAGACTGAAAAGTCACTGTTTGGCAGAATTGCATCATTTATAGAATTTTTATTTTCTAATTACAGTGGAACCCATTGTACATGCCCGGAATTCACATTGTCCCGTGTTTCATTTAGTTGGTACATATTTTAATTCCCGGTTATACGTTTTTATTTCGCGCAATTTACATCTAAAATATTTAAAACTCGATTATAATCACACATTACAATAAAAACCTCATTTATTTGAACACATTCAATTCAATGCATGTCAATTTTTAAAATGAATTCCAAACAGATGTGTGCATTTTTGTATAATTGCGATTGCGTAAATTTTTGTTTTCACCCGTTCATTTAATGCCACAGTAAAGAAAAACATTTTAACTTCAAGGGAAAAGTCGAAAAGATGAAAGAACACGTTGACAATAATTGTCAGTCCCGTCATAAATCACGGGGTTTCACTATAATATACACAATGTATTTAAATAATTATATTCTGCGTTACATATTTTATATATTCAGATTATTTTAATAATATTATAAACCTTGTTCCTAATATGTGATTTCTATATAGTGGATGATACATACCTATTAATGATCTAGAAAACTATAAAATATCTCTTATTCTTTCACATAGATCTTTATGTCTACGTTCTGTCACCACAAATCCTCTCTCCATTTCATGTAGTACTTCTTTATCTGGTGCCCCTGCTTCCATCCTTTCAAACTAGATCAGCCCTCTGACGTGTCAGCCACAAAATAGTCATCACACTGCAGTAATATGTATTTTAATGCATAACACTGTAAGTTTTTTATTATAAAATTGTATGTTCGTATGTAAATATTTTTTTAAAATACATTTTACTTTAGGCTATGATATAATTAATAATGTTATGAATAGATAAAAAATTTTATACAATAAATAATGTTAAAAAAAATATTAAATTTAATAAAACTAAAATTATTACTATATAAGCTGTAATCATTTTATTGTCATCACGATGAGTAATAATATAGATTTTTTATCTCACGGTGGTGTGTCCTCGCCCCACCAATCAATTAAAAATTCCTCTCATTATTTGTCTCCTTGCTGCCACACATTATTTCCACCAAACCAGATCGAGTTCAGCAGCCCTCAGTTTGTTTAATCAGTGTAATGTACTCATTATATAACTGCATTTTTTCAGCAGTTATCCATTCGCTAAGCAACATCTTGGGCTCATTGCCATTTCAGCAGTTTTATGACATTGTAATGCCAGCTAATTATGACGTAGGTACTTAATCATCTTTGTAGACAGAGCATAATCACAAACAATTATTATTTTTTACTAATGGCTATACAAGACGTTCCTTAACATTTTTTTAAATGGGAAATTGATGTTAGCCACTTGCTCAACCTACTACGTCGATGCTCTGGGTTCAAACACACATTGAAAAACAATATTATGTATCTTTTTTTATCAAAGCCAGAATTTGGAACTGAGACTCACGACTTACCAAGCAGAAATATTACCACTCAGCCATTGTGGGTACCATAGTAGTTATTATAGATATATATATATTATTTTTGTCCTATCCTTATCAGATCATAGAGTGGAGAAGTTTGTATTAGCCGATTTTTATGAGAAATAGATGTATAAGATGTTGGCTATTTACTTAACCTATTAGGTCCATACTCTGACTCCAAACACAAATTGAATGTCTATTTTATTTGCCAGACACAGGATTCGAACCTGGGACCGACGACATAAGCCAACGCGTAAGTCGCTCAGCTATTGTGGGCATCAAATATACCAACGTACTATATATATTCCAACATAAATTGTCCTTTGTTTAAATTTGGAATTAAGTTTATCACAATAGTACTTACTGAATGAATGATATGCCGAATGGTAACATGCAGCGCTCTCACTCAGTGGACAACTTATACTGGTAAATAAAGTTATGAGGGTTATAGTGCACGTGGTGTTTTTTTAATTGGTAATATTCGACATCTATTTTTTTTATTCCAGGATTAACATTCTACGTTCGTACTCAGAAAGGCAATCTCCAGCTTGTGTTTGAGAAAAATGTTTATTATGAAATGGCAGCGTATGCTGACTCCAAAGTGTCATGGCGGTGCTCCTTCTTTTCACGGGGCAAGACCATGTGCCGTGTTAGGGTCACTACGCATTACGGGAAGATTGTGAAACAATCCGGTGAACATAACCACGAACCAAGCTATGATAGGAAATTTTGGGCGAGACCTAAGTATAGTTCTTACTCTCGAAATGTCAAACCTGATTATACTCTTGCAAAAATTATAGAGATCAAACGAGACGTTGATCATCGAAGTAATGAAAAACCTTGAATACATGACTGTTGCGATGATATCCTGCTGAATGGAGGTTAACGATTATACCAAACAAAAAGTGTTATTTTGCTAATTTTCAGCTGACAGCTCGCGAGCCTAGTACTACAAAGTTCTAAGTGTTTACTTTTGTCAAAACAAATCTAACAATGAAGTTGTTACTTTTGTTTTTCTAAAAATAAACTATACTATTATATATATAATGCTGCACTCATGAGCTGTCCAATCAATATGTTTTGTCGTAAGCCGAAATCAAGTAAATATAATATTTATAGTATCTACTCAATATCATTTACTTCCAATTCAATACAGTATGGCAATCATTGAAATAAATTGCAGATGCATGCATTTCTATATATAAAATTTTCAATACCCCAATAGGTACATTCTCCCTTTATTTAAGTACTGTGTTTTTGGCCGAACTCAGAACTCGAGGTTTCACTGTATTTTTATGAATCAAGGTAAATGCTAAATATCTACTCTTTACCATTGTTGCATACATAGTATGGTTTGTACTGAGAAAGTATTTTTAAAGAAAATAATATGTGTTCCAGTCATGTTGTTAATTATAAATGAGAATATTAAAATAACCTAAAAACATTTAAAAAATCTTATATATTTGCCGCACTGTTTCTCCCCTGTATGTTTTTAACCATCATTGTCTTAAATATGATTTCTTAAATTTAATTAGTTTGTATGTATACTTACTTCTTCTTGTTAGTCCATGTCCGCGTCTTAGAGGAAATTGACACCACGCGGCGCCAGTCTTCTCATGTGTTCATATGTCTTAGGTACCATAGATCGACTTTACCCTATATGATCTAATCACACAGGCCAAGTCAAGGGAATAGGGTGGATAAAAAAGCAATTCAAAGCCGGATTCATGCAACTTTGCCATTGCAGCGGTCGATTTGTTGGATGACACGTTCTGGTGAAAGATGAATCAGCTGTGCGACGCCAATCTAGGACTTTTTTCCTTCAACTTGTTTTTCAACTAATCCTATAACACCGCATAATAAGCACCTGTAATGGTCTTAACACATTACCATCATGTCACTTGCCGTCACGCTGAGATAGAGATACTGATTTACTATCTCTATCGTAATGTGACAGGACGTGACGTGATGGTAATGTGTTTGGGCTATTATTGCCTTGCCTTTTTTCAAGTAATCAATTATAATGATTCCTTAGAACAGTGATCATTGACTTCCTAGTCTATAAAATTTTCTATGTCTTCTTCGGCACACATTCGCCAGTCCTGGTTCATTGTTTTAAACTAATACTGTTTTATGATAGCACGCAACTGGTTTTTTTTCCATTACTGTGATAAATGCGGTTGTGTACGATTTTGATGGCTGATTGATTGATGAGATATGATTTTAATTTATAAATTGTGGCCCCCCGTATTATAGAAATTTTACAAACTTTTCAAACTACCCTAGCGTATGTAAACACGCTTAAGGGGGGACATGCTCAGCGTAGGTCAAAATGGAGCTTTTGTTCTATTTTCAAAGCCTGGGCATACCTTAAACGTTGTAGATAATCTATTTATATCATTTTGAAGCCTTATTGTCCTTTATATTTATTTTAAACATTTGATAACTGCATAAAGTATTTTTATTACATAAAATAGTATTCTTTTAAACCTCTCGCTCTAATGTTTTAGAATATAGTCATATTTCGGTACATAACTGTGGAGTGGTGTTAAGATTTTTTACATTTATTAATTTTTATACGCATTTATAAAACCATTAGGATAATTTATGACGAGATAATTTTAGTAAAATATTTACGATAAAAAATTATATTGATAATCTCTGTGATCCCAAATTTGACAAGAATTAGGCATTTTATTATTCAAAAAATGGGCGAGATTACGAGGCACATTTGAAGATAATTCTAAAGATACTCATTATAAGCTATGTCTTTGACCATTCAAGTGTGATAAACATCCTACGAATAATGATTGCTTTATGATAATTATTGACATAATAATAAGGTAGTGTTTTTTTGAAATACGCCATTTCTTTTGGCATTCCTCAGTGGTTAAGCTACAACATACGGCCGTAGCCATAAATTGACAAACTATAATTGAAGTAGGGAGTAAAATTATGTTAACGCGCGTGTTTGAACATGTACCGTTTAAAAAAAAAGATTTTTTTGAGAGGCATTAACCATTCCTATGTATATTTCCTTAACTTTCAAATTAACAAGGATGAAGCCTGTGTGACTTTGTCGTATCACTTGATTTGGTATTGCATCACTCACAGTCTGCCGCCTGAATGAGAGAAAGAGCGAATTCATGAATTCCCGTGCTTTAAACTGAGGCATAGTTTCCATTACTGTCATACAGTTAGTAGGTTCTTTGCACAGTATATATATAGTTTGACAGAAGTTAAGTATTTCTTGTGGCAGTAAAAGAAAAGCGTGTTTAATTTATAACACCTCAGTGTCAGACAAATGTAATAGGTTAGTTCAAGTTGAAGAATGACAATGGGAAAGTGTGGTACCCAGATCACTGCTAGTTTTGATACTGGATAGTAATCACCGCCCCCTTCAAGTTGGACATGCCTGCTTTATATAGCAGCTGACTGTAGAAGATTGCTTGAAAAATGGGGTTTTGTAGATGTGCACCATATTAACAGTAGAACTAATTCAGGTAACCTTAGAAATCCCACCAATTTCCATAGAAAGTTATCTTCTGTATGTGCATGTCGGCATCTTCTCATGTTGCTTATTACTTAATGATTTATTTCTCTTTGTAGCTTTCTTCGTGCCGTCCGGACGAGGGAGAAAATTGCTAATCGTGGGGTCTGAGGTGTACCGATTCAACACAAAAAGCAGAATTTGTGAACATTGGATTTGTAGGGAGAATAACTCACGATTTCCTGACTCCTGTAAGGCGAGGATTCAGACAGTAGACGGCTGCATAAAAAAATTCGTCGGACTCCACAACCATGGAAAATCTAAAACGCTTCGCAAGTTCAAAGCCATACCCAAAATTAACTGTGCTGATCCTGAATCCACATTCAAAATCTTGCCAAAGCTTTCCCCCAAATAAGAATATCTGACTACAGACTCTAGAGGCCATTAATAGATGGAAATCACATAATATTGTTTTATCATGTGGGGTATACCAAATTTATGATTTCTGTTTATGAAAATATATTTTTACCAAGTATATAAGCATATACGTAAACAGTAGTGTGGAAGAGTGTTCGGCGGAGGGATGTAGGCTATGGGTAACCGAAAAAGTTCTTTGATAGCTTAGTTACGGGACTTAAACTTGAATATTGTTTCATTATCGGTATTTTATAATTTACTGAATATATAGATAGATATTTTACATAAATTAGCTGTGGCCCACGTCACAGGTTCATTCACTCAACCGAATGGACCATACTCAACTCATAAACGCGGCACAAATACAATTATAGTAGAAAGACCAAATATCAATAAGATAAAATCCCCATCGGTAAATTGTTATTAATATATACATTTCATTTAAAATATGCAAATTCTCATAAATAAACGATTTATTTACTAGTCAAGTTAAACATTAAATATTAAATAATCATTTGCGACCATAAAATATAATGTAATAATAACGTAACTCTTGACATAAATATGTAACAAATTCACATTTTTTTACAATTTTATTGCAAGTTTATCTTTGACGTAAAAAAAAAATCTTTTTAATGTTCTCAGATACGTACATATTTATTAATTAAAACAGTTGAAATTGTAAATTATTAAAAAAATGTCTCAAATTGCAAGCTTCGTATTTTTCCGCTAGGTGCCCCACCTGATATGCTAGTATAACCATCGCCCTTAAGTATGTCACACGGTATAAAACCACCTGTGATTTCCGCCTATGGATAGCCTCCTAGTGACATATTTTTCAATCGTTAAATAGAAACAATGAAGATTTTAATTTTATATCTGGCCTGGAGTCAGGAGAGTAGAAGAATGTGTTACTGACGTAGAAATAAAAATAACTCATAATTTTATGTCTGCCCAATTTATTTCAAGAATCTTTTAATTCTTTATACCACTTATGAGCTATTATTACATTTTATTGATAATGACCAAATTATATTAGTCTTAAAAATTTTGTCTTACAGAAATTTACACACTTGTCTTATGATGTGCCTTATTAACATAAGTGAAGTAAGTATTCCTATTTGTAAAATTTCTTGGATTTTTTTATTTCTTTATTTGTAGATTTTAAGTTGAAACTTGTGCCATGAAAATATGTAATGTGAAGGTGCCTTATCATCTATTAGTATGTTATGGAATAGAGTGCAAAATAATATTACATTTTTTGAATAAATATTATTTTTTTAAGATTGTGATTGTTATATACATAACTATGTATAAATAACAAGAGATTGTCATTCAAGGTATTAGGTACCTTGCACACATAAGTTTAAAACAACCGCAACTTAATCTGAAAAGAGGAAAGCGTTTCATTCCACCAAATCTAAATATTTAACGGAACTGCCAAACCAGCTAATTATTATTAAACAATAATTAAGACAATGGCTCAGTGGCTCTTGTGCTTAAGATAAATAAGGAATTAGTGCAAAAATATTGGGTGCCGCCATCAATTACATAACAATTTTTAATTGTTCAAAGAATATTTATCTCTCTTGTATGACAAAGATATTAATTTTCTCGTCGGCCGTTGGCATTACCATGCCATGCAATTTGACAGGATGGCCAAGGTAACTACACCAGCTATAGCCGAGAATGGCACATATATGCTCGGTCACTTTGAATTTAAGTTTTTTTTTCAAATATGAGTGTTCTGTGTGTGTCAGTACATTCATTACATGTGTTTTAGGAATGTGACTAAATGGAAAAGATGGATTATGTTGCCAAATTACGGTTGCTTTCAGTTTGTATGTGTGAGGGGGCTTCTCTCAAACAGGGTTTATAATACATCTGTCAGATTTTATTATTTAACATTCACCAAAAAATACCAAAGACAATTTACGATATGGGTTGGTATATTGTACCTAAATATACCAGCGAAATATGAATAGAAACAAGTCTGACAGTGTGCCTCTTTTTCCCTCTCATTACCAAATTAGTTACTTAATTGTTCCTAAATATATTTCCTATTAGTGTAAGAATACTTTAAGATATTATATTTTAATGATATTTCTTTTTTAAATCGTGATTGCTGTCATGCAATTTTCTTTTATGTAAGTAGATTAGTCGCAGTGGCGAAGGTTGGTGGTAGACTGCTAAGGTCCGACATAAATAGTCCAAACTAAACTTTGTCAGTCAAACGTATTTGCTTTCATTGAATTAAGACTACACTGTTAGTTTTTAAAATTCAATTAAACCCTGCCTAATCCAAGCCATATTAAATAATGGTCAAAAAATATTTGTTTATAAAATATCTAAAATGATACCATTATACCATACATAATTTTAGATATTTTATAGATAGAAGAATATTTTTTATCGATTATGGTTTGGCGTAAGCATTGCTAAATATATTTAAAAAAAAAAAAAAAAACTAACCAAGACCAGCTATAATAAGTATTCTTAATTCAACGAAAACAAATACGTATGACTGAAAAACTGTGCGCTATTTTTGTTGCATCACTATGGTTACCTCATTATGGTTTTGATTTAGGCAGGGTTTGATTGAATTTTAAAAACTAACCAGCACCATTTGCAAATTGTATTTTTAGTTCAAGGAAAACAAATGAGTATAATTGACAAAGTTTAGTGTGTTCTATTTATGTCGAATGTTAACAGCCTACCTCTACCCCTCACCACTGTAAGTTCGCAAGAGGTCAAGTTTATATTTTTATTTTCCTTGCATGGTTATGGATCTTTCACGTGGAGATAATGTTATTTTGTAATAAACTGTCCAAAGGAATCCATGGTATACCCGGAAACCGTCATAGCAATAGAAAAACATGGAATTTGCCGTGTTATTAGTCGGAATTTCAAGGTATTTTTTTGTAGTACGTAGCTAATAAAATTATGGTTTGAAATTTGAAATGCTTTATTTCTATTACTAGTTTTGAATAATTTGACTTTGAAGTTGTTAAAATGTTTGAAATAGTCCATCGTGTGAGTTTATTAAGTAATCGTAAAAAGGATGACTTTCAAATAAAGACTGTTTATTAAGGGGGATGTTTTTGACACGGTAATATGAAAACACTTTATTAATACACTAACATTCATCATTTTCTTTTAACTCCATGCTTGAAAAGAGGGGGGTTTTTATATTAAACTTTTGCACTGGAACATGCTCTATTCATTTTCCTAGCGAATAGTATGGCTTACTTTTCGTTCATTCGTGCTTCTAACTTTATTATATGTGAGCGAGTGACTAAGTTCGCATATACGTGATTCCACTCATTATAAAGATTCCTGGTTCATGGCACATGTCAAAACAAGTGCAGGACAAAAATTGTATTATTAAAAATCGATCGAGATATAACGAGCGAGTGCACTTGCCGGTGTTGCGATAAATGGGTTTCCTGTATAAAAATAACTGATTTTTTATTGCAATTAAGCAATTATTACTTACCTAGTTATAGTTATTACTTACAAAGATCTCCCGTTGACTGCCAGTAACTATAAGATTGTGTTATTATGTGCCTGATATTAATTTGATGTTACATTGATTTTTGTATTGTTTTAAATATATTAAAATACGATACCTTATTGCAAGATGCCATTGTGATTGATTATATACTGACAGATTGTGAGAAATGCATTAGAGACATCTAGTGATAGAATTATGAGACAATTTAATACAATTTACTTTTTAAATAATTTTGACATAGAACTCGACTAGAGGAAAGAATATCAATTGCTATAATTTATGGTAAGGATTATAATCTACTTTTTTAGTAGTAGTGCAATTATTCCAGACAATTTTAATTGGAATCCATTTATAAATTAGAAACTACTTTAATATTATTTATAACGCTATCATTTTAATATATAAAAAAATATTGTCTTAATTGGCTAGCTTGATTAGGTATACATATAAAAATTTTCAAGTTAAAAACTTTCCTAGAAAATCAAAGTTCTTTTAAATAAATTATAGAATATGTTAATACTATGATTATAAAAGCAATGTTCGGTATAGCAAATACAACTTATTCTACCGCATTTCATTTAATTAAAAAACTTATTTTCTTATTGTTTTTATCTACTTAATTTAGGTTTTATTACATGTCTCAAAACTCCCATCACGTAGATGTAGCTAGTAACTGTTACATTCCCCCATAACACATTTCCTTCTGACAAAAAAACAAGTCATTCTAAAACTACATTTAAAAAAAAATATTTTATTTTCGTTAAGTTTTTTTACATTATGTTTTTCTCTATAACTTCACAAAAATCTGGTTCAAAAAAACAAAGTTCTGGTCCATTTAGATACAAAAAATCATTTTGCATTGAAAGGTCGATTTCGACAAAAATGGATATTCGACAAACCAATCTACAGCGACGGTATGTCAGTGAGAAATGTGTCAATGTAAGCCAGTATATTTTAAGATTAATCTCCTTTCAGACTTCTAAGGGTCTATTGATTTATCAATAAATGAGGCACTGGGGATTGAACGGATAAAAGACATACCAGTGACCAATTGAGTAGATCGACTTCAAAGTTAAATATGCAATTGTAAATATTATTACATAACTGTTTTTAATATTCTGTAAATGCGGTCTCATTTAAAATGGTCCTGGATTACTATTACACAAAAACATATTGATATTTCTTCAAGATTATTTATATTTATAGTGTTTGAACCATTGATATACTACTGGATGAATCATATGCTTCTTAAAATGACGCCCGATTTTCAGCGACTCGGCCAGTGTTAAAACGTACTGTTTTAATATCAGCGGACTTAACTCGATATAAGCTCACTTAATATTTGTTTCGAAAACGACCTGGCAATAATTATGAGTAAGCCCGATCTAGCTTGCATCTTAATCTAACTAATAGTCAGCGCATGACGACTTGCTCTGTCCGCTCAGACATGAATTTTTGGTAGCTTGCAAGCTTTGGGTTGCAGCACCCTTAGGGTCACCATCCAAGAACGCAAATTTAATTTTACAGCCAGGGCAATACGGGTGAAATTCAGGAATCCATGTTAATGGTCTTAACGCATTATACCTACAAGGAAATATTATAAGACGATATTCGTAATATCTTTTGTGGTACATTTTTAAAATAACACTTGTATGGTAACTCCTCATCTGAACATAAGCTGATAAATGTTCAAATTATATACAGTTGCAATGAAAATAGTAACTATTTTCAACGTCTATGGAATATACATACTCCGTTGTTGGAAATAAAATGTTTATTTCTTTTTAAACAAAGCCATTACGTGTATGAATCCTGTTTCATGCGTAACTAGGTAAGTATGTGAAAACTACTATTAATTCATTTCTTTAATTGTATGTTACTTGTACTCGTACCTCAAATATTCACTTTAAATATTATTGAAATTGTTGGTCCACTAATTTTAAGTTAGTTGTACCATTTACTGTTGTGCAATTTCTGTAAAAAAAATACACGTATTTTCAATTGAGAACCTCGATGGAAAAAGGGTCTAAAGAGAAATAAGGAGTTTTTATTATTCCTTATTTATCATATCACCGAAACTCATTTTGATCTAACGACTACAGATGTCGAGTAATTATATATATATATATATATATTAAAAAAAACAGCACCAAAATATTGTTTAAATGTGTTTTCTCAATATTATAGTTTAGTATTTACACTTGTCTTTTACCAAAAACCATTTTTGGCTACTTTCCAAAGAATCTTTAAAAATGTAATGCCAAATAACAATGTTGTCGCCAAAACATAACATTGGCGGCTCTCGTGATGCAGTGTGCAAGGCGCTGGCCTGCCATCACAGAGTTCTGGGTTCGATTCCCAGTGAAGTCAAAATATATTTACATAATCTAATATGTAAATTCCTCAAGCCTGGGAGTTTTACCACTATTATTAGGCTTCACGGCCTGTTGTGGTGTTTAATAAAGAAAAAAAAAATAACAATGAATATTAATGTTCAATAATCCAGATAGCTACCATTAGATATTATAAAGTGTTCAAAATACCCATCAAATGAAAATCCTTGAAAATGAAAGGTATTTTGAAAATTTCATGTGAAGATTTTTATTTAGCCATGTGACAAATTATTATTTCTTTTATGTTAAACCATGTTATTATTACTTTTTCATACAATTTTTGTTTGTATAACATGAGACACTATGTATTAATAACATAGTTTTGTTATGTTAAAAAACATTTCTTTTATTATTTTCGTTATCAATCAACAAACTGCAATATGTCATAAATATCCCAGCAATTTGGGAGTATTTGGATTTCTATCGATTCCGATGAGTTCAGAGAATCAATGTTAAATAGTCGCCGTAGATGTCAAGGGAGCCAAGCCACAAATTTGGCGAACATGAGTAAAGTACACAAAAGCATATTAAAATCATCAAATATGCAGTGGTCAATGGATTTACATGGAAAAAAAAATAATAAATAAAATATGATAACACCACAAAGTATATTATATGTTCAAAGTTTCACCGTTATATAACATATAAACAAAAAAAGTTCAATAAAAACATGTTACTTTTTTTGTCACACAACATCTTTGCGCGCCTGTTTCTCAGCATTATGATTTTGTGGACTGGCTCCCTTGACATCTATAGCGTTGAAATATGAACTAAAATTAAAATTGTTTTATTTTATATGATATCACTAAAATAGTTGAAATATTTCTCATGGCTCGAATACTGTGTTTAAAAAACATTAAAAAAAATAATAAAGATGTAAACATGTACCAAAGAATAAACTATTTAGGTAAACTCCATATATTATGTACAATGTTTACAAATTTTTGTCACTCCTAATTTGTAATTTGTGGGTTACGACATATTGACGTTTGTCAAAGGTTATGTCTCTTTTCTTTTCATACTTTATTTTCATGTTCCTGTCTGTCAATGTTTTCTATGATTAAATTCTCACATTTGTATAAATAACATTAATTGGGTGAACACAAGAAAAAGAGACCAATTATATTATATTCTTCAGTTGTATTGGTGAATTACCGTCAAATGTTGCGTTCATTAAATGTAAATTGTTAGACAATGATCTGTCATACACAAAATTCCATTCTTAATTCAAAATATTTCAGTTAGTTCTTTTTTGCATGAGTACACCCAATTTTCATTTTATTTAAACCTTCCTTAGATTATTTAAGCCTTTTAGAAATTTCACAGAATTAAAATAATAAATTATTTTAATATTTCAGTGATATTGATTTGGAGAAAATTTTCAATTTTAATATCATAATAGTAAATTCTTCAATTATAAGTAGGTGGTAGACTACTTTGTACTTAAAATTATATCGATATATTCAAATTTTCTTTACAGAAATTAATACACATGCAAATTACAGGCTGTATATAATATTTTATTATGTCATCTTGAATATACTGTGGTATGACCGAATATTCATGGGTTCTATTCTAACTAGGAGATATCTAGTGACTGATGTGAATATTTTTGTAGTTTTTAGTAGTCACAATTGGATATTACAATGAGTTTTTAAAGTTTAACATATTTTGCAAACACTACCTGATAAAATATGTAAGTAAGTACTTTCTATATAAACGTCTATTATGATTTTTTATAATTACATTGAACTGAAGCTAGTATCGTATCATGTTAGATGCACACTCATTCAATCATTTGTGTATTTTCTTACAGTTCACTACACGTGGTCTCAAAAGGGCAGACCATTGCTGAAGTACCGTGGCTTTCGGCACAGTCATCAGTCAACCACGTCGGGCAAAGCTAGATGGATATGCTCGACACATAGCACTAAAGGTTGTCGAGCTGTCATCTTCACAAGGGATGGTAGTATAGTCAGCGTCAGAAATGGTCATAACCACCCTTGTGCGATACCTAGATACAATCACTCGCTAGTCAGTGTATAAGCTTATATGTGAATTGTATCCCAATGTGATATCTAACTATTTATCTAGTCTTGATTTATAAATCTGTGTTTATCTCAAAGGTTGTAAGTGTAAGTTGAAAAGCCTTCATATCATACAGATTTTAACGATTGATTTTATTTATCTAAGTTAAGTTACCATTTCTGGACGAAGTCAGAATATTAAACTCTAAACTGTGGATGTATCTTGAAATTTTTTAGACACATTATTGTTATACTGTCGGTCCATACTTGTATACATAAAGACGTTGTTCGACACTTTGAATTAGACTCAATCACAAATTAGCGACATAAACACACTATGGTGGGTGCAAAACCGTCATCTATAGTCAGACCACTGTACTAAATTGTGTGATCCGATGATAGTGTTAATTATTGGTTAACTTTGAATCCAATATGGTAACTTATTGGCAGTAAATAAAGTTTTTCAATTATTTATTTCGTTCATATTAATTAATGAATTACTGTTTTTCCAATATAAAACAATAATCATTTTCTACAATGTACTGTTTGGCCTTGGGCAGGTCATGGACTAAGAATGGTAGATATTCAACACTTAAAGTTTCCTACGGGGCTGATTGGTGACCAACAAGAGGCTTGGTAAATTTTATGTCAGTCGATGCATGCATACAATAAATATTATTTTGGTTCGAAAAATCAGGATGTTTAATACTGCTGTCTTTTGTATTTGCTTAAATAATTGGTATTCAACACAAGTTTGCTTTGTTTGGAAAGAAGTGATCACTTAGTACTGACTAATTTAAATAAGTACTAAAGATCATTACACTCTTTTTAAAATACTTACATACCTACATTTGATCTGTTACAAGTTACAGCCTTTTCCTTGTATAAACACAGATTTTATCTACCACTCACTCAAAGAAAAAACGCATCTAAAGATCTGAACTTTTGTAATATTTATAAATCCATAAACCACTTTAATTAAGTATATAATTGACTTATCATTAAGTAGGTACCAAAATATAAATGCTACAATGTGTAAGTAGATTGGAGATAAGTAAAAATCAATCATTTTATAGTACATAATATTGTAATATATTATATTATGTATGTAATAGGTGATATATTTTCCTAGTCGTTTTTCGCTGCCTCAATATTATTATAATGTACCTAGTATTTATCTACTGGAATAGCATTGATATTTGTAAGAAATGGGAGAGCTATTGATGTGAATACTCCGCCTAACGGAAATATAGGAAGCTATATCATAGATAAACTTTCAATAAAAAAAAATGATATTAAATGTGAATTCGTTAAGGTGAATACTCTACATCGAGGCATCTGGCGGATAAATACGAAGTTTGGAATTTGAGACATTTTTTTGATAATTTACGTTACAATATTGTGACCATACCGAAATTATATTTGATATAAATACAATGGAATTCAAGTTATACACAATAATTTTTTTTTTATAAAAATCGATGTTTTTTTAAAATAAATATAAAAACAATAACTATGAATTACTTACTTAGTAAAAAAAATACTGTATATTAGAGAAAATTTTCAAAATACAGGTAAGTAAGTACCTACATGACCATAAAATAATATTTAATAATAATATGGGATCCTGAAATTACATTAAATTAAAAACTGTAAATAATAATAAAAAAATCATTTTAATGTTTTTATATACGTATTCATTCATTAAAACACTAAAATTTAAATTATTTAAAAAGTCTCAAATTGCAAGCTTCGTATTTTTTCCGCTTGGTGCCTCTGGTAGGTGGAGTATTCACCATAAAGAATCCCATCTTATTACATATTATATTATGGTCATAAATAAAAAATATATTTTTTATTGTTTTTTAGAAATGTATTTATTAATTAAAACAATTTTACAAAAAAAATGTCTCATTACAAGCTTAATATTTTTCCGTTGGGTGCCTCTGGTAGGCGGTGTATTCAACTTAATTTAATAAGTAGAGAAAGAAAATATGTGTGAGCGGGACAAACGTCGTACTGTTGTACACGTACATCTCAAATTCACTGTACTATAAGTATTTAAAAAAATATATATTACAGTGATTTTGAAAATCAGTAAGTACTGCTTCGCTTTTAAGATATCATGTAGTAATAATGTTGACCAGGTATGCGGTGGTAGGATTGATGAACTACAAGAGGTAATAGGTACATCGTAATCCGCCTGACGTACAAGCAATATTAACTTAATTGTGACGTAACGCTACCATCAATTTCATTATAATAGAATCCATTCAGTACAATATACCTCATGTTGGCAGCTCTTGCTAAAAGAATAGCACACCCACTATTTTTAATTTTATTTTTCGCTCATGCATACTGTCGATCATAGGAATTATCGTGTATTTTTCGTAGTGCTTCCCAATGAGTTAACCATTCGCCGCTATTCTTGCCAACCACAGCTAAATCACTGGGTTTTTATCGTGTTCATTGTATGCTCTTCCAAAATCATTATAGAATAGGCCTGCGCTTAGGGATGTCAAAATCTATACTTCGATTGGTGCGTTTATTTCTATACTATACCGATACGTTACATTCTATTTGTCAAAATTAAAATAGACGATCGCCAACCTCAGTGACAAACTGGCGGCCTCTACCGGGGAAGCGTGTGAAACTCAAAAGCGTCCGCGACTTTTGGACGCGGAAATAAATTTTCTCATACAAAATCGGATAATGCTTGAAGAGCTTAGATACCGCTTCGTTCAAAAATTGCCCTCCAGTGCATCGTGGGTAGTTTATCATATTTATGTATAAGTTAGCCGTCTAAACTGTCAAAATTGTGTATATCGCTCTAAAAGTTAACACAACCAAGGGAGGTGCTGTTAAAATATAGCACTTTTTGACAGTTCAGATGGTTGACATATTGTAACAATTAACCCCCTAATAAATAAAAATGATAAACTATCATCGATAGCCGCCGTATGTATAGAATATACCCACAGTTATTAAACTCTGCTTTAATAGCAAACGCAACTGCTAGAATATCTATCTCCCTTGGTTTTTTTTGTTACACATTATATTTTAATATCATTTGTATTTAGAATTAGTTATGATTAGTGTGTCTACTTATAAAAATACTCATTTTGTTAACTTGCTTCCTAATTTGAATGTACCTACAATTAACCATAATGTAGTATTTATTACCACCATGCTACGATGGTAACAGTAGGTTCTACATTTTTGTATTATTCAACAATCTCTCTTAGCAATAACTATACTTAGGTTTATTAGTATTTACTTTTTTTTTTTAAATGTATTTTTATTAAATTCACATATTTTTTATGACAGTTTGGAAAGTGTGATTTTTTTAGTTTTTATGCCTGTGATGTATATTTTAGAATACCATTACCAAAACATGTTAATTTGTGTACACATCTCATACATCCATCTTCATCGGGACTTCGGAAACATACCTCGTGGTGGATTAGTACTTGGACTGCCAAACTTGAACAGGATAAAACAAAAGAATGTAAAAATATAATGAGCATCTGAACGGGTTGAAAAAAGACTCTTGTCTAGGTGTCGTTTATATCAAGTCATGCTGAAAGGGTGTAGAAAACGTGACGCCACAAAACCAATAAAACAAGCTCATTTTTAGAATAAAATATTCCGTGAGAACATTATCTATTAAAATCGAATATTTTTAAAGATTTAAATAAATAATGGGGAGTCAATGATCTTAGTTACCCATATCCACCCGCCATGTACATAATATGCAGCCGTGATTTGTGCATGGCCGCCTTCCATGACGCTATAAACGTGTCAGAATGAAAAGATTTTAGTGCCACACTGCCTTGTGTCCTGAAAGGAGGCTGCACGGGACTGATGTAGCACGAGGGGTCAATCAAAAATACCGAGAATCGTGTGACGATCTATAGTAATTTACCTATTATTATCACCGTTTAACGTTTGGTCTTCCAAGTACCAGCCACCTGTATAATAAAATAAACGCTTGATAGAATATATTAATATAAAATGACTATGTATCTACCTTATATAACTTTTTATACAATTATATTTATAAATTATACCTAAAAATATCGATGCCTAAGATTATTATGAGTAAATAAATATACTTTGATATTATAACATGTATTGTATTATATATAATCGAATAAATAATATTAGTAATAGCCATATATTATAATAATATGCATATTATTAATATATTATGTTTTTTTGTATTTCTATATTACTAAGTAACTTGTATTAACAACTTTTAGGCCATTTTGCTGAATTTTTTACTTATTGTGAAGCCATTTATTTATTTATTTATTCGGTTTGGTGTGTAGCTTGTTATTATTTATTTTTTGATTGCATGATATTGCTTTTTTTGAATGACGAAATAAATTTTTCATAAAACATTGATGGTTGCATTTTAATCATAATTATTTAAGCATCTACCCAAATCATGCACACAAATAAAATATTATGGAGTCCATTTCGAAAAATTATCCATAATTATTTATTAATATTTTTTAAGGCGGCGTGAGGGGTGGGCTTAACAACATTTAGAAGGTGGCACTGACTTCCGCATTTACCCCGCGGTTCGTCGCATTTTCCGGTTACATAACTCCATACCCGGACACTCCTCACTTTAAATCTAGCGATTAAGGATTGCAATACCGGTATTTCAAAACCGGTATCCCAGTATTTTTCGATACCGAAATACCGGTTTTAATAATCAGAAAATACTGATATATTCGGTATTGATAGTGGAAACAAAAGGTATCAATTAACATAAAACGCTTAACAAAATTGTATTTTTTGTCAGGTTACGCGATGTTTGGTTTTCTTCCGTGGCCCATCATCGTCCTTGGTGACCAGCAGTGACACATGCTATAAAATATTAATGTTTTAAAGAGATTTTTTACATATATTATATTTGTTGGTAGATACTTCTGTTTTTTTCAATAATTATTTTACGAATACAGGTATTAAATAGGAAATACCATTGCAATCCCTACTAGCAATGAACACCTGGCCCGCAGCTATAACTGCGAGTGCTCACTTCCACAAGTGGTCATCGAATGCGCGTGACCTAACAATTATAGTAATTAAGATCGTTAGTGTCCATTTGCGATGTCCGCGCTGTCTCGTTTTTGACACATATCGCATCAGAATATTAAAGCAAACGTTGGATGTCCCTGATGATTGCACTAATTCATGGGTCCCACTGGCCTTCCACTGACACGGGCCTTGAGTGCCGTAGAATGCCGACAGGAGTGGGGACACCCTACGAGAAGGGAAATTATTATTACATTCACCTAAACAATTTTATTTTTCACACCCTCCCTCTGTGTGCGCGTCCAATAACTCAAATTCATTTTTTTATTTATTAAAAGTACACATTTCGAGTATGCAATCTAATTAATTTACAGGTGAGGTATCTTACAATAATATATACTTACCTAACCTACCTATATGTCATCAAAATACTTGGAATCTTTTTTGCTGTTTTCTGATACGTTTTAATGGAAGAGGGGCGTATAAAGATAAGCTAGTACATATAAATTGAGTAATAAATGAATGAAATGAAATGAAGAGTAATAATGTCCGTCTGCACCATAATGTGTTAAAATAATGTACATCCAAACAGGGTAGGTATTTGACAAGGTATTGTCTAAGGATTCCATCCAGGTTCTATTTCGAGCCTTGGTTTTAACACATTCTACAATTTGCGAACACAATACACCGGAGTTCGAATAGTATTCCGAATGCTATATTCAAAGCTTTCGATATGGATTTACTTACATATATTTCAAATTTTAATATGTACCCATTTGCTTTCTTGTTGCAGTTGCAGAAAGCGCTTTTTAAGTATGATTTTATGAAAATTATTATTTTTTGCTTGCTTCTCTTAATCCCGATAATCTGCTTCGTAGGAGGGGCTTTCTTCATGCTGTCTCAAACGGGGAAAACTTTATTAGTACTGGACGAGTTCACATTCTCGTACAAGAGGAACTCATTGCACAGGAACAAAGTTCTCTGGTACTGTTCGACACACTGCAACAAGGGATGCAGGGCGGCCGTCCATACAATTGGAAAACAAGTCGTATCCAGGAAAAATATCCACAACCACTTACCTCCCAAGAGATTAAGGCGGCAGCTTCTATTACCATAACATAATATTATTGTCTTTATATATGTTTATAAAAATAAATTTATTATTAATATCACATATCGATAATACTAAATCAAAAGGGCGTAAGTGACATTATGGCGTCGGTTTGTTATTTATTGGTATGGATTTTTTAGAACGTCAAAAGTGCATCGGCAAGGCTTACGAAGGAATTTACGAAGTTTTTGTCACTTAAGCCTTTTCGGTTTAGCAATTCCGATAATAGAAGAATTTAAAACTGGTGCTTTAAAACGTTTCCTTAAGTATTATAGACTTATAAGTAGGAACATTCCTTAAACATACGTATGTAGTATTGAAAGGATCGGTAATTTTCTCTAAGGGACAAAGTAAACCATATTGTATAACGTTGACGCCGAAGACTGACAGAAAAATAACCAGTGTACTTACAGTACTTCATTCATAATTTCCCATACAACATTACGAAAATATCCCAATAAGCACAAAATGACAGACATAGCTTCATATCGAGTATGCTAAGACAAAACGGCGTAAAGGACGTTATGCCAAAAAACGTTATGGGTTAAATTGTTAAATTGTAAAAGACTCGGCAAGAGTTTTAATATCTGATAAAATATAATAATATGTGTGCGAAACTAGCAAATTTATCATTTCACTTTGGTAATATCTTGTGAAGCTGTAAATTATCTGTTACGCCCTTTTGTCTCAACAAAAGTAAAGTTGTGAAGTTTTTACAGTAGGTACATTACGATTAACAGAAATTATTGGAGTTATGCACTTGGTGGAAAATGATTTTATATTCAAAGTTTGCTTCAAGTTTCAAAACTTGCCTTTATAGCAATACCTTCAACGTTGATATTTTTTTATATTAATATACCTAGTTAATTATGTATATACATAATAGAGATTTATAGATATTTAGTACTTCCACAATTAAATTGTAATAAACCATTTTTACATTCCAATTAAGTAAGCAATAGGTACCAGGTGTCACATTGACATACCTCATAATGATGGTATTTAGATGATTTTCACGTATTTATTTGGCCGACACACCATAATGGGAAGGGAGTCCGATAATGTAAGGATTTGTAACGAAGGGGATGGATGACGTGTTCTATAATATGTAATGTCACACTAACAAAATATAAACTCGAAAACATTATACTGAAATCGATAATCTTTCGCGATTTTTTCAATTGAGAGGTTGAAGAGAGTACCTACAAAATGTGACGTAATTTCTACAGTGGAGGGTAACATTTTTAAGACAGGGTCGTGTGTCACTATTTTGTTATAAATTACATCGCAATATATAATTAAAATACAATCTGTACATAGTTTCTCTATATATTTCTATATTAACAGTATTATCAATTATGTACATAATATACTTTTAGGCACTATTTTGAAAATTATTTCATATTAGTGCATTAATGAACCATGAGAAACAGTATACATATTATATACGTTATTAATTATTAGTCAATAAATTTTATTTTACACCTACGTACTTTTTGGCAAAAACTTTATTGTTATTAAAGTATCTACATATATGATTTTATATGTATTTTTTCTCTTTGAAAGGGGAACAACTGAGGCTTTGACATGTTTATGTACCTATGTATTAAAAAATATATATATATTATTTATATTATGTGCCTTTATTATATTATTGATTATAATAATATGTGAATTATTAGTGTAAGTACTGTTTAAAAAAAAAAACGAAAGTTTATACCGAAATATAAAAAATAGATATATTTATCAAGCATTGTTATCACATTGGCAGTATTAAATACAATATATTACAGTTGAAAGTGTCTAAATATATATGTACATATTAAAAATCACCAAAATAATATATTGCTAATTAGTTATGTTCTTTTTGTACCTACATAATAAATAATTATTATAAGTACATCAATAAAATTATTCTATTGAGTCATACAAAATATGAAGAAAAAAAAACTGATGTTCACTTAACTAAATAGTAGTAATTAAATAAGTGATAAAAATTTTAAATACTTAGTTATTAAAATATTTTTAAAAAAAATGTACTCGACTTTTTATAAGATTAAAAAAATCGTTGTGTTAGTAATGAATAATGGTTGTGGGCACGAAAGTGTTAAATTTTTATGAAGGTATAATAAAGCTAATATATTTTAAATAAAAATGTTTTTAATTTATTCTTCAAGCAACTTATGTAAGTAAGGTACCTATATCTCTTGTCTTTGTGGTATGATTTAATTATTAGTGCGAATCAATTAATGATTACTTATATTTATCTCAATACTTTGACATTGAAATTTTGTTCGATCGTTTTTTTATTTTTTTATTGTGCCCTTTCTTTTAAGATATTTCCCTGCTAAAATTAAATATATGGCGGTTGAAAATAAAAAAATCATTCAAATTTAATAGAAATACTAAATTTAAAAAAAAATCGGTGTGTGTACTTATGTACGCGCGTTAAAGTTATACTAATTTCTTTGGCGTATCAAAAAAAAAATAACAAAACAATTTGGTAAAAAAAATCTCAAAACCTCGGTTTGAAAAATTTAACAAACCGCTATTTCGACCATCTTTTCTTAAACAGATGACTGTACAACTATTTTCGTTAACAATAATAATTTATTACAAATCAAAAGTAAAACATAGCCTATTTAATGGTTTAACTGAAACGTGATATTGGCTTTTGTGATGAAACATAATAATTATTATTGTCTTCAATTATTATAAACCGCTAATAAATAAATTGACATGGGATATACGACAAATTTAATATTATCCAAAACCGTAAAAATATGTATATTTTTGTATGAAGTGTCTAAATATTGTAAATTTACAACATACCATTGTTTTAATTATTTACCAACTCAACATTGACAAAATTTATTTATTTATTGATATATGTATAATTTTACTCATAAATAGGTATATAGCCTCAAATCTCATACACAACCTTTACAATGAAAAATAAATATACACTCCAATATAAATAAAGTTTTATGAATATAAATTCACACTGTAGAATGTTAGTCTTAAGAAATTTGTTTATAAATATATATTTTTATTATGACACAATATTGGTTATGTTTACAACACGTGCTGTTTACTTGGTTGTAGGTATTGAACGACTATGCGCATGCGCATGTAAATGAATAATGAATACTTAATCATAATAAAAGTTGCAACATTCAGTCTTTACCCAACCGGCCCAAGCCACAGCTGAAAATTACAAACCTCCAGCATTTAGAACACCTGAACGTCGCCGCGCACAATAAATTATGTCGCATCGGCGGGCAAAACTTCCGTCCCATGCCAAATTAATGCGTTACATTTGCGCGCGCAACTTTGTCACACGCCAAAAATACACTAATCTGTTTTCCCAAACGCGCCTAAAGAAGTATAACTTAAAAAAAGTCTGGGATATACAACCTACATATAATAGGTTTTATTAAATTTAGAGGGATATGTATTGAATGCGTGACTTGTTTTCAGACGTCCCGTACATTTTGTCGCAGGGCGACGAATTTCGCCTGGTTTACAACAGTCACGAGTATCAGCGATTGCTTGCAGTGAACACTGACGATGCAGGTGGAATGGAGATTTGGTGCTGCACCAAGGAGGGAAGAGGCGGAGACTGCCCCGCAAGGCTTCAGCTCGTCGGAGGAGTCGTGGCTAAACTCATGGTCGAGCACGATCATCGTCTTTCTCAGTGCCCAACCTTTGTTTGAAGTTTGACGTATTATTCACTATGATGCCTAGTCTGGATCCAAGATGCATGAACAAATGGACATTGTATAAAAAACTGTTTCTATAGGAACATGTTTTGATACACATGTCCATGTATTTGTATTCTGCCGTGGATGGAAAACACTGTATACATGTAGTTACAGATGTTCTTTTGTTCTTGACGAAGGATTATATGGCTTATACCTATAAAATCCGCAATTAAATATTTCGTCGCTAATCTGTCAAAACCTGAGATGTGACAATTTTGTCAACATTTTTTTTCTCAATATTTTCTTTACACTGCATTATTTTTAGTAAAGCCCTGTAATGTTCTATAATATAAACTGCCAAAATTAACATGGAATTAATTATAGAAACCTCCGAATTGACGTATTTATTGAGCTATTAAAAAAACTCGATAACGGCAAGCCTTTTAGGTACTACATGTTATTTAGATAAATCAAGTCATCCACAGATTTACAAAAAGCAGTTTCTTGTCTCTACTGTAAAATTTAAATTTTGGCACATCGGAGGTTTTAACAGCTAGGTATACGACAATCTGGAGTTTGTAGTAAAACAATGTATATGTAGGTAAGTACTAATATTTTCGGTAATTCATTGTTGTTAAAACATACATAGTATTTTAAAAGGGTTATTTTTTTAATAATATATCGTGCCATTAATTGAATATTAAAAATTTGATGTTATATTATACTCCACCTTTCGAAATATGGATAGTTCTATTTTTTTTTTTTTAATTTTAAACAACTCATTTATAATATACACTTTCGAACTTTAGGTTCATCCATACAGGCAAGACATAAGAAGGGGGGAGGTTTTGATATATTTATTATGTGATGATTTGTGATAAAGAAGAAGTGAGGTTGTAGAAAGTGTAATGTCACAACACGAATAAATTATTCCGTAAGAGCATTGAAACCCGTTTACACGTGTATGGATTTACTGCTGACTACGTATTATCGCGGCCATAACAAGAAAATGCACGTGTAAACACGTATTATCGTGCAAGTTGCAAGAGTCCATGCGATAGTTGGAACTTATGCGATATCTGCGTCTGCCCAATAGAACGATAGTGGCGAACCTGCCAATAATTTTCATAAACTATTAAAAATAACACCCTACAACACGTCGCGAGACAGGTAACACTTTTGCGTGTAAACAGTTATTATCGCGATATCCATGGACGTTAACAGGCGCTATTGTTATGGAATCGATCGTTTTCAACGAATTTGTTTATTTTAACCAATGGGCTTCAAAATTGTAACGTAATTTAGGTAGGGGTTTAAAATATGTTGCAATTAAGCGTAACACTGCCGCAGTTATAAATAATAGGCATACATTTTATCAGTACGGGCAGGTAATTTTACAGAAATAAACAGGCTCCCTAGAGATAACCCTATATTATACTATTATTACTAATATTATTTTTTCGCTTGCAGTATGTATACAATAATATTTTTATGACTATCACTCTGGATGTATTTTTCAGTTAATTTTATATAGTTATCATAACATCTTATTTACACCATCTAATTTTACTCTAATTACCGTTTTTCAAAAAAATTGGATTCGTGGTCTTCCATGAAAATACCTGCGCGCCCCTACCTGCTATTTTGAATGCCGGGTTCAAACTCTCGCTGAGACTATCCGAGCCCTAAGGCTCCTTCATGTACCAAATAGTTTCAGGGAAAGCCTCGACGAGCGGCTTGCCGAATCGTCTCGACGAGAGTGTGATCCGGCATAATGTATTGATGCGGCGTCATCTTTAGATTAATAAAACCTGAGCATATCATTTTGCACAAGCAACGAGTGGTCCACTGTTCAGCTGTCAAAATCATATCCCAGATTGCTTGACATATTGATTCGCCCTTTCTCGTTTCAAATTGAATCATAAAAAATTCTCAAATCAAATATACCTATTAACTATCAGTGTTATTTATAAATAATATACATTCATGTTATTTATCAGCTGTCAAAGTCGGACTAGTCCTTCACACAAAAACCGGTGGTAATATCGATTTCCAGAAAATATGTAGCATTGATATATGCATTACATTTGTAGAAAGTGTGTTAATGCTAGTGTATTATTTATCATGTAACTCATTAATCCAAATCAAACCATTCCCTGTGTGAACGCAACAGACGCGTCAGTATGAGCACTATATAGAACAAAGACAGGCAATGACAGGTCATCCATAGACAACAATGGAAGGGCGGAAAAAGTAGGACCAGTCGTTGTGAATGTATCGGCTTTCTACATGAGTCGGCAATGATTGATGATAACTTATGTTTAATAGTAATTTATTCTTATATGTTTTAATTGAGGATTTGATTTCGCACTAAAACCCTACCAAGCCTACTAAAATCAGAGAAAGTGTTAATTGTTTAATCGACTCACTTTACAATGATATGTATTAAAAATGCACTGACAAATATATTTGTCTATCGTTTTATTATATTTTTTGTACAATAATTTCTCTGAAAATCATATTAAGGGTAAGACACACGGCACTGCAGTTAGAGTAATTCCAAATGCATCCGATTAGAATCTCCAGTTGAATAAAAAAATCCAATTTGAGATTCAAATAGGATATATTTGGAAACGAGTAAGACATGCGTCGACGCGCTGCAAATGCACTGCTGTATGTCTGAGCCTTAACGTGGAGATATAACTGATTTAAACATATTTATTTACCAATTTTATTATTGAAAAGGGGGCAATTAAATAACGTCGGTAGTTTGGGGCGTTTACCCGTTGGAGATGCCGGGTTCGATTCCCGACCGGTTGGCTTACTTTTTTCAAAAAAGTTTTTTCTATTGGTTGTGATATACTCTCTCAGTTAGTGTTTTTCTAAATAATATAATGTTAAATAACGTCGGCCTATGAATCTGTGAGTTGCGGGTTCGAATATTTCGCCTAGAAAATCATAAAATGTTATTTTTTAATAAGTAAATTTACTTAAACTCTTGGCGAGAATCCAATGGCTTGAGCGAACTTTCAATAATTATATTTCCTCGCAAAAAGATGGAGGGTATTTTACCATAACTTTATTATAAATATAATAAATTAATAACCACTACCATGACAATAATTGTTATACCATTTATTAAAATATTTTTTTAAATAAATAAATACTATTTTTACAATATTATGTGACTTTTATTTGAGAAACACACAAGCAATAAAATAGTTATAATGTTCTTTCAATAAGCATAATTTTAACGGGAGTAAAAATATCCAACATGTATAATAATATATACATACCTAAGTAATCTGTAGCTACCTAAATATTATTCTTGTATGTAGGAAGGTACTTGACTTTGGCTGTAGCCACAGGGGCAGAATATAGAATTTCTATTCAGTGTCTGTAACTTTGAGGGTTAATACTGTTTTCATAAAATTATGTCAGGTAGGTACTAGAGGTGAGTTGGAAATACTGTCACCAGTTTGTGTACTTAAGTTTCGGATGAAACTACCCATACTAAGTATTTGTTGCCCAATAAACTTGTTTCAAGAAACTTGAAACGTATTAGATGTTCGAATTCGAACGCATTCGATAATAATATCATCGCCGTGACTCGCTATTCCGTGATGCTGGTTGACTTTCAACGCTATTGATATTAAATGCGCGCGAGCGAGATATCATGATACACGTATGTCTAGCCGTGATATTATACTCAACTGCCATTGTTCTCCCTTTCTCCTCTGTTGTAAAGTTGGTATAGTGAAGGACAGAAATGGTCACGTCATGTTCGTTTTATAGTATACTTTTGAGTTCGCCTTAGGGTTTTAGTTTAAGAGTTTTGGTTTCAGTTGAGTATGAAACTTTATCGAGTACAGGAGTTCGACGCATGGTATGAGATCTCGCCGTCCGCTAGGTAGTTCGTAGTCTTGCTACGTATGAAATCATCGCCTCGGCGTCGCGACTCACGTATGTTTAGTATGCGACGGGTTTTAGTTTTAGTTTCAGTTGAGTAAGACATTTACATCGAGTTGACGTCAGTCGCAAGCCGAAATAGCGGAGTTCTGATAACTGAAAATGAATAACTGAACTGACTACGCGTTTATCTGGTTTTGTCACGTCTAGTTTCTCGATTTTTAGTGTTATAATTGGAACTTATAAACATAAACTGAATTCAAATTGTATGCGTGATTGTATAAATGGATAATAATTATATTATACTTAATAAACAATTATTGTAAAAATGGCTACTAAAAGGTTAAGTTTCGTGTGGAATCGTTCCAAAAAAATAGTTACAAATTATGCCATCTGTAATGTTTGTAAAATAAAAAATTCATACAAGTCAATGTCAAATTTGAAGAAACTTTTACAGCGCAAGCACCCAACTATTCATATTGAATTTTCCAGGCAAAATATAGCTCCACCTGTAAATGAAAATTCTTTACAGATAAATGAAACCAGTGCTTTTAATGCTTCAGTATTTTCTACTGAAACAGGAGTGACTAGTGCCATAGTTCCAGCTGTACCTGTCTCGAAAATGGGACTTTTCGAAAAGCGGATGTATTTTTAACGATTCTATTATAGCCGATATTTCAAATACTAATAAGTATTTTGGAACAAGTTTCAATACTAAGTATTTTTTAATACTGGTAGTAAGTATACTTAGTCTTCAAAATCGACCAGTTTTCCCACCTCTAGTAGGTACCATGAAATTTGATGAAACGATACCCTAGTTTCATCCGATCTGAGTTAACCCTAAATGATCTCTTATAAGTGATCTCTTGTAAGTCAACGTACACAACCTGGCTGTCATTTAGGAGTCCATACATTGATGTTGGCGATCTCTGTGTGGGTGCATTGTGGATGTTGCATTTGAGAGTGTAAACACAACAGCATTTTCAATTTCCGTAGGGGGATTCATCCGATTTGTTCACTGTCACGACGATTACATGTATTTTTCAAGTATGAAAACGAACCGATACATATAATAAAAATAAACTAAATCAGCCAAAAAAGGCATTGACGCCCAGTTAGTTTTACAACTTATCAATTATTTTAGATGCTTTAAAATTATTACGTACGTTTAGGCGATAAATAAATACATTTGGTTTGATGAAGGAAGATTTATATATTTTAGCGTAGATTAACGTCAAACATAACGTCAATACAAAAGATAACCCGATTTATAAAATAAAGCTTCATATAACTACTCAAATATAGTTACTAAGTTCCCATGGTTTAGATTTCAGAAACATTAAATCTGACGTCTCTTTCCATATTTGCTTCTAGCACAATTCAGTACGGCTCAATACAAGTTATCAAGATCTGGCAATCGGATGCTGGTGATGGCGGATTTTTCTTTTTATGCTCAGAGAACATCTCGCTGTGGGAAAGTTGACTGGCGTTGTTCATCTCACCATTCGAAAGGATGCCGAGCGAAAGTCGTCACAATCAACGAGATCATCTTGAAACACCATAACATTCACAACCATCCTGTACCTAACATAACATAACCAGTAGATTTAACCAAGGTACCAACCACCATTTGGTATACATTTCTTATTAAGTTGTCGCACGTATTTTCTTATTATTATTAAAGCTCCTTAAATAGATATTGTTCCTCAAATATGAAGTTAATTGTTTTAAGAGTTTTATTTTGTATTTTCATAAATCGCCATTAGTATTTGTCTTATTATTTGGATATATATCTTAAGGTGCATTTCAAGTAAAAAAAATATTGTAATGATTGTTATAAAAAATGATACAAACATGTGGGACAAAGTTAGCACTTAACTAACTTAGTAACTTAGTTGGTAACTTAGACCCATAATACAAATTACTTTTTATCATCATCAGCCTGAATCTATCCACTGCTGGATGAAGGCCTCTCCAAGTTGATTCTACTGCTCGGCTCTGTTCGTTGCGTTGCTTATTATTATTAATAATTATTTATAATAATTACTAATCTTAAAAAGATTTTAAAGTACCTACTCGAAACTTGTTTCATGTATTTTGTACACTACATACATTGAGGGGGGAAATATTACGAATCAATTCTTTTATGGATTATCAATACAAATTGTAAATATTGCTAATATACATACATAAAAAATACATACATCCAAACTCACAATTGACAAATTTAACGATACAGCAAATATGATAATTATACATATTAAAATGTAGGCAATAAGTTTTTTTTAGGTTCAAACATTGCTGGAATTAATAAACAATTATTTTGCTAAGTCTTGTCGACAAACAAATATAATATGTACATGATAACACCTAGGTTACATTTCTTTATATCGGTAGTTTTGTAGCATTTTTATACAATTTGATATTACTTATGTTGTGTTACGACCTTTAATTTAATACTTATAATAAAATACGTTAAAAATATTTCTCGGAAGGTATATAAATGAGAAATTAAAATATGGTTATTAAATCTTATTTTAATTTTTTATATTCGATACCTATACGTAATTCATACCTAACATTCCTTCTAAAATATTACTAACAAATTTCGTGTACGTTTTGTAATAACTGCCGTGGTCCACAAAATCACACTATTTAAGTAGTCCATAGTCCACCTCTCGTTAGGTGTATCATAGATAATGAAATAATTTTCCGAATACGTCGAACTTGGTTATTACGAGGAAGATGGGACCGACTGAATTTGCTCGTTATAAGCATTACTCGTTGTATTAGAGAATAGGTATTTTTAAATGAGCGGTTACATAACACGAAAAGTCGCAATTCAAACAAAAATATACAATTAGAATTTTTAATACTTCGATACAAAACTACACTCGATAGCTGCCGATGGCGGCCGATAGCAGTTTTGTGTATATGATAGATGCGCTGGGATGCATATTATTCGAGGGTGTACTGACAGAAAGCATTAACTCATTAAAACAAGTTCTCGCAAATTAATCGTTAATCGCAAAAAGGACTTTATTTTTTTTTCACGTAGATTTTTTTATGATTTAAAAACATTTTTTCTACATTATAAAGACTAACCTTTATGGCAAACACAATATACAACATGTTACAAGTCCTGTATGTTGTATACGCAGAACGCATTACGTCATTATCATGCTTTCTATCAGAATAAAAAAATAACAATATGATTTAATAATGTTTCTATTTTCTCACCATTATATCCTATGCCTTTGTGCGTTTTACCAGGACGTAGAGCGTAAAATTGTATACATTTTGGCATTTAAAACAGAAAAAACAGCAAAAACTGAAACAATGCGTTCGGTCAGTATACCCTCGATATTATGTTATATTCTTGGGGAAAAAACATCTGATTTGATATAAATAAAGTATCTACGCATTGGAGTCATATGTCTCGACTAGTTGTAATCACTAAAATTTGAATAGATGATTGCGGCAATTATATCTGACGATTCGATCATTAACCAACTCACAAGCGAGATTCACTCTGACATTTGAAACCTCTTTCCCTACACGTCAGTTTTCTGAGTCGTTGAGTTATTGACTGACAGCCTACCTTAACCTTTTCCTCTTCACCAGATGAGTCCAATACAAACTGGTGGAGTTTGTTATATCTTTACACACGGATGGAATGGTAATCCAATGACGGTTTCTACAAAACGGTGAATGAACAACTTGTATTAAAGTCGCTCTATGAAGTCGTCACGTCATAGAAAAATACACCCCGAAACCATGTAGCTTAATATTCCACAATAGTGTTTAATCGCCACCGAACCATGCTACAAATGATATGTATTTGCTAAGGCATTGAGAGATTTGAATGAAATTTGAAATAGGTGAAAATACACCATCATTTTATTTTTCTGATTGCAGAAAAGGTTAATGAACGACCAGCTAGGGACACGGAAAAATGTATCATCGTCGGGGAAATGCGGTACAATTTCCACCACACATCCGGCACCGTAAACATTTGGAGATGTGTCAAACATAAAGACGGGTGCCGGGCGTACATCCATACGTCGAGTGACAGCAATATCGTACGCATTAGAGAATTGCATGACCACATCTAAGGCAGTCAGCGTCTGGGCAGCGGGGTTTTGATTACAAAGGTATGATATATCATGTAATACATATTATTATTGTAATATGTGTCAGATAAACAAATTTTAAATTTAATTAATTATAATTAATTTATTTATTTAATTATGACAAAGTTATTAAACAGTAAAGTCATATATGTAGCTTGTGTCTGTGGCGAAGGGTGGAGGTAGGCTATTAATATCCGACATAAATAGTGCATACTAAACTTTATCAGTCAAATGTATTTGTTTTTATAGATTCTTAGTCTACAGTGTGTAGAATGTAGATAGTATTTGTTAGTTTTTAAAATACAATTAAACCCTGCCTCATCCAAGCCATATTAGATAATAGTAAAAAATATACTTACGTTTATCTTTAAAATACCTAAAATTATGCCATTAAACCATACATCCTTTTAGATATTTTGTAGATAGAAAAATATTTTTTATCGATTTTGGTTTGGTTTAGACAGGGCTTAATGAATTTCAAAAACCTAATCAACACTACCTGATATATGTATTCTTGATTCAACGAAAACAAATAGGTAAGTCAGATTGATAAAATGTGCACGATTTTTGTCGGATTTTTACCTATATCATCCCTAAACTATTATGGTTTGGTTTATACAGGGTTTAATTGAATTTTAAAAACTAACCAGCGCCACCTGCAAGTTGTATTCGTAGTTAAATGAAAATAAATAAGTATGAAAGTTTAGTGTGCACTATTTATATCGAATCTTAACAGCCTACATCCACCGCTCGCCACTGTAGTACGATATCTTTCCACCAAGAATTGACAATTAAAGAAAAAGAAAGTTAATATTATTTGAAACAATCAATATTTTCATGTATTCGTTTGAAATATTTTTTTATTTTTCCATTTTTAATTCATCAAATTGATGTGATATTTTTTTAAATATTAAACTATCAAGACTAACTGAACCAACCCTCACCATTATATAGAATTTTATCTAGATTAAATCTTATTCGGAATTTGTTTTGATTATCTTTAGATGTTCCTGTAGGTTATGGCCTATCTAGACAGGGTCAAAGATGTCTACAAGTGGGCAAAGAACGATTCGTGAGACACTCCGTTACCCCTTCAGGCATCACTCACTGGAGATGCAGCAAATACTACACAAATTGCAAAGCAAAGGCTTCCACATCAGGAGACACAATCATCAATACCAGAAATGCACATAACCATTACTGAAGTGGACACTGTCTTTAATATTTGTAATTGAAGCCTCCCCCTCAATAATGATCTACATCACATTGCCTCTGTTTTGGCATATTTTTTTTTGATCTAGCAACATTAAGTCACTTGTTTTTGATCCGTTATGTTGGCCTCCCTACAATAATGATCTATGCATCTGTCAAAATGGAGGATTACACGAGAGTTTTTGTTAGCCCTGCGGAAAATGGAAAGAGGAATACAAATAAGGAATTCAGGAGAGGTATTTTAATTATAAATAATTTCTTCTCAACAAAATAGTTTTATTTGATTATCTCAAAATGCCCAAATGTAACATAGATCGTTATTGAGGGGAGGCTTCAATTAGTGAATTTTGACAATACTAATGAGTAGTCACAAAAAATATCGAAAGAAAAAGTTTCGATATCGTATCGGTCGAAAAATATCGGTATTAAATGATACTTGTCCGCGAAGGATATATTTTTGGATACAAAAACGCAAAATCAGTAGGTATCGCCATCGAAAGAAAATATCGAAACTTTTTTGACGGTCCTAGTCACAAGTACCTATTAATACTTCAGCATTAATTACGATTGGTATATTTTTGATTGCAAAATTGTAATTAGATGGCATGGCCTAACGACTAGCCAATATTCATCTTATATACTACTGTTATTAAATTTGCCAATTGAAAAATGTCCGGAACGTGTGGTAGTACATTTTGGTACAATTTAAAAAATGTGGGTAAAAATAAAATTGTCTGTGTATATAATTGTTTAGATTTTCCAATTAGCAGGTTAATTTCCTTCAGAACTATATTCAAGAGCTTTTTTGATTTTTCCTAACCACCAAATGAAACATTTTCTTTTTAATCTCATCTGGGAGCTTTTATGCTGTCATGGTTACATTTTTATTATTAAGCATTGCATGCTCATATCATATACTTTATTACAATATACGAAGAAAACTGGTTACAATTATTAATAAGTAGGTAAGTCATTCCTGTAACGGATACTCTTTCTCAAAATTTCCAATCGAAATGAGATATTTAATTTACAATGAACCTTATAAGAATTTGGTTAACATTTTTATTCTTATCATTTCTAAACAAATCAGTAAGTAGATACGTAAAAAGTGAACGATGAAGAAATATATTGGTTTGAAATCTGCTAATATTAGTTACCGATTGTCCGATGCTGATTATGGCATCGACTGTTCGTAGAGGAGATTAGATTGAACACTGGTGTAGATGTTAAGCATCGCTGCCTCTATGACGTCGACGGGAATAAAATTGTAGATATTTCTACTAAATTTATAAAAATGATTAAGTAGCCCGGTCGCACATACAAAATCGTCTCGACTGGGACATAGTCATAAATAAAAACTGCCGGAAATATTAACATTCTTTTCCGCGCGCACTGGTTGGTCCATGCCGGAACTGTGACGTCACGCAGTTTTCCGAAATGAATGAAAAAGCAGCAACTGCACATGCGCCGAAGCAGCTGTTTTTTCTACCAATAATGTTACACTGATGCTACGTGCGGAAGTACATTAAGATACATTTGTTTAGTGAATGACAACAAAATCACATCGAAAAATTCGTCGTGTTGCAGTCGAAACGAATTTGTACGTGTGACAGAAACTAAGGTTTATAATTTTTTTTTATTTTTACTTATTTTTCATGTTTTTTTATAATTATCTGACAAATTCTTTAGATCATAATTAACTATGTTTTTTATCCTGATTTTTTTTTTTAAATAAATAATGATTCCAAATGTGACATTTGACTACATCAGTTTATTTTTTTCACATTTTGATTTTAACACTGCAACTATTCAGTATCATAAGTAAAAATCTATGTATCACATTGTTGTTACTATAAAATAAACAAACACACCACAGCCTTAAACAATGTGAGCACATTTACCCAAGAATACCACCTCATTACCAATCATTGATGTGACATTCAATAGTGTGATGTAGAGAACTACTGGTTTTCGACATATTTTGATGAAGGAAAATGATTGGGGGTGACTGACTTATCAGGTGTGATAATATAATTACCTATATTATACCAATCGTACAATAAGTAGCATTTGTGGACAGTGAAGAAGTGTAGATGACTTTTATTTATTACTATAATAATGTTGTGTAAGCCAAGTGGTAACTTTCGCTTTAACAGTAACACGGTTTGAAGAATGAGCTCACTGGGAGATTAAATTTTAATATCATAGACAGTGAATATTACAAATCATAGTAATTTGTATTACTAATAAAAAAGTTTAATCTGTTTGAAAGATTTACATATTCCTATTACAGAGAGGTGAGTATTTATATGAGTTTTGATTTTTCTTTCAAATTATAAATGAATAAAAAAGATTCTTCTAGTTCTTAGCCTCTTATCAACTATTGGCTTAGGATAATCCTCTTATACTTGGACACGGCATGAGGTACATACACAAATGTCAATATGAAAATCGATTTGTTAGCTGAATAGGTCAAAGACATGAACGAACATTTATTGTAATCTACGTACCTATAATTGTTTGCTAAAAGGGCGTTAGAGACGTTATGAAGAAAATTGGTTATTTATAGGGTTAGGTTATTTAAAATATCAACGTAAGCGTCCCAAAAGTGCATCAGCGATAGTTAACAAAGTTAGATAAATACTTTTAGCACGGTTGTATGTGGATAGCATTATGTTTTTCAAAGTGCTTTCCTGTAAAATAAAAAAAGTCACTACTTAAGTCATTTTGGGTAAGAAAGGCTGATTTTATTAAATTTAACAAAATATAATATATAATATACATATCTTTTTAATACTACAACAGGCGTAGATGCCCGATGACAATAGTGGAGTGATACTGTAGTCTAATTAGTAATAGAAGTGAAACAATCACAAACACACATTCTTTGAGAAAAACACATAAATATCTTCACCGGGCTCGAACCTGGAGCTCCCCGAAGACCAGCGACTTACGCACTGCACCACGAGAGCCGGCATACATTATATATGGCCATATTTAATTGGACATTTGAGCAGAATACTACAAAAATGCGCACGATGTACAATATACACCGTTATTGCAATGCAGATAAAGTTAATTTTTCAACCACGTGTTATTAAAGAATTAAGATTTCTATAGGCAGGCACGTTAAAGAGGACGCTATTATTTTTCAGATGCAGTGTTCTAAGTAATAAGTGAATGTTTACGATTAAAAACTGATGCTTAATTCTAAAATGAGTAATTCTATTATTGGTGATAGACTAAAGTCGTTACGTTTATATTATATTATTACAATGTTGGGGACGAGAATTAATCACGTTTATATTCTTCTTTCAGTTCCTACCTTCGGAATCTCGAGACATGGAAATAGGGTGATATTGAAGAACGGGTACCGTTTCCAGAAAGAAAGGATCACTCCAAGGGGACAGATTCTGTGGCGCTGTGTCAAGAGGCACCAGACGCATTGCAGAGCCAAAATTTACACGGAGAAAGAACTGATTGTCAAGTCCATGACCGTCCACAACCATTGTCCACAATTCAGCAACCCATAGCGAATATCAATAGTTTTATACTTTATTTTATTTTTTAGCAGGAGCAAACACGCAGGACCTAGTTCGTATGTAAAAGAATATTACATTAACTAGGTATTATTTTTTATTAAATCACAATGAACGTATGTTATTAACACCCAAACATAGATTAAATAATAATACAGATCGAGTGATGTCATGCATTGGGACAGAAAACAACACGTTGTCACATCGGTTTTATTACTTTTTTATTACGTTAGTGTTATCTTGCTGTCTACATTATTCGGAAATGTATACGCCCAGTTCATAATATTAGCCAATCACTGCTTAACTTACAGATCGATTCAATACGCAACAAATCTCAGGTCCAATCTAAGGGAATATAATATAATATTATATCCAATTTAACATAGAGTAAATATTGTTTGCGTTGTGTTTAATTTGCATTTAAATTGAGTTTGTTTTGACTGTGTCACGTTACTGGCTAACTCTAACTGAAGGTAACTGACAGAATCCTCTCACAAACTGGCATACTAAAGAATAACTTGATTAAAGTAGGCTACAATCCTTGCTTACACCCAAAAATATAAGACAAAAGTTTGTGATTGCAGAAGTATTTATTGGATATCATTGTTGTCCAGTGTCACCATTCCCTATATTCAAGAATTTGTCGGAATATTCAGTCAAAACTATTAAACACTTTGATTGTTAATAATTTCAGATGCTTAATTTTGGCGCTCCCTCTTACCTATTAACACAATCACTGCAGACCTTTTAATTACCACATTTAAATAACACGTCAATTATATCTAATGGTCAAGTACTCAAAACGCGCCAGTCGCGGCGTTAGCACTAAATGAGTTAAGTGAATTTCCCCATTAATTCTAAATTTGCTACCATGGACGACGTTAGTGTGTTGTCAAATTGAAATGAAAATCGTCAGTTTTCTGTCTTGGATTATATTAATTATTTTCAGTAATTTAAAATAATTTGAGTTTTTGTGACATACGTTCATTATAGTATATAAATGGCAGTTTTTTTAGTATTTCTTCGTAAATACGGAGTGGGAATACCTATTTACCATTTTATTTTAACACACACCTATGTATTTTGGGGGAGTTCAATTATTGTTCTTTTATCCATTTAATATAACTGTTTGTACTGAGAGAAATGTTAAATAATTCAAACAAATGACACATACGATTGGTCATAACTATTTAAAATTTCGCAAGACTTCACGTTTGAATACCTTTAACTTTTGGTAATCGCCTACAGTTATTATCCACCTGTCCGAACTGTGGTCTTTAATACTGGTCTCATTACTGTTTTATATTGACTATAGACGGACTTTCGTGTGTTTTTTTTTGTTGCTTAGACATTTATAGCACATGTTAGCGGTTATGATCCTTCTTTATAGTATGTATTATAACTACCTTCATTAGGTTGTAGGTTACGTTGTCATGTACGACAGAATACTATTCGTTGTAATCTTATTTCGAGGTAGTAGTGTGATGAAACACGAATCGGTTAATATATATTTTTTTTTTAATTTTTGCACACTTTTTAAATTATTCCAGGAAAATTACAGACATTTTACATGGTTATAAACAAACTTAAATTTTAGAGGACAGGCGGCCAAGAACTTTACATAATATCTCCAACGACTTCCAGAGAACACAAAATGCAATAGTTTTACATTTTAAATTATTGAATATTTTAGAGCGTGGTTAAACGAAACGACAACCAACTGAAATAACAGATTCGATCAGGTATAATAGCTCTCGCTAGACGAGGCCCATGAAGACCGGTATCGACTAATTAGATACCTCTGTATTGTTGTGTAGGTACTATCTGCAAATGGCGAAATATTTGAAATTTATAAAATTTAAACCGGCGTGTTTGGGTCAAGGATTTTCCCGACTATAATAATACATCGGCTGACAAGATTCACCGGCGCATTATCATGATGTGACAATACATATTAAATAGTACTTACGATATAAATACATGGTACATTTCCTTCTCAATATGTATGTACATACTTCCAAACGGTTGTGTATACTTACGATATATATCTAGTATACTATACATCGATTGCCAGATCGTTTTTCTTCATCGACGTTGGCGTATGCCTTATAATATACATAAGTTTTAATACTAATATTGATAAGATAAATATATAATAATAGATATCTTTTCAATTGATACAGCGTTTTGTTGGTGGTAATGGAATTATAGAAAAAAAATATTTTTCACTTGATACCAAGTGATGATAAATTTTATAAAAACAATGTTTTTTTCATTGTTTATAAGGCAGGTAAATCCATTCTTTCGATAGCAATATAATTATTATAATTATTCAATAAGTCATTAATGAATAGTCTTCCACACTTGGGGATTTTGAAAATATAGCAATATTAAAATATTCCATTACTTTTGATGACTGTTGTAAATATATTAATAAATTTAGTGGGATTTTACGAAATATCATAAATCTAAGTGCGAAAGTACATTATTAGATTATTGTTAGATTGGTTTATTTTTTAAATATAATATATTTTGACGTAATATCGCTCGCTGAACAGACTATACACATTTCTATATATATATATTATAAAAATTTCATTATACTTTGATCGATTTATGCATTGCGTATGTAATTTAAACAATAGTATTTACTAAAACTATAATATATAAATAAACTATTTAAATTAGTCATATTTATAAATTAGACTGCAATAAAGTTTCCAATATTTTTTGTGCAACGTAAATATATTTTATGTTCTACCAAGTTGAATTGAAATAATATATTATTATAAATTATACTGTTATTGGTGCTAAAAATGTATTTTTTATATGATCATTCTTTCATACATAGTTTTAAGAAATATATTTATCACTTAGTTTCCTGGTATATGAAAAAATATTTACATATTATTACCAATTCAAAACAATATTTAATGCCTTCTAATTATATAGGTACTAGGAAACATGTTTTATTGTGTTATAATTATTCTAAAGCGGCATACGCATTAAACGATGTTAAAATGTAAAATAATATACTATATAAATAATTTGTTAAAATTGTTCTTTTATTTATTTACTATTGTTTTATATTTTTCACACTTTTGTACCGTCTAAGTAGTAAGTAGGTAGTTAGTAATTATTATATTAAATCTATTTTAATGTTCGTTATTGATTTTTGTTAAATTTTAGAAAAAATCTTCTCCGCGATTCTTCTGGCGTACGGACTGATTACCGGAAAATACAAAAAATAATTTTTAAGTTTGATTAATTAAATAAATTCCCACTTCTCTTAGTACTAAACTGTCAACCTAATTATATCATCAAATTTATATATTATGTAGAATTGTCCACCAGCGGCGAAGGATGGAAGTAGGCTTTGAAAATCCGACACAAATAGTGCACACTAAACTTAGTCAGTCATACGTATTTATTTTGACTACAAATTGAAGATAATGTTGTAACGTTATGTATGATTAATTCAACTAAATAAAGGTGTGCACCATTTTTGTCTGATCGCCCGTAGCATACCTAAACTACTTTTTTTTAGTTTAAGCACGGTTTAATTGATTTTTAAAAACTAACCAGCACCAACTGCAAATTGTATTATAAGTTCAATGAAAACAGATAAGTATGAGTGACAAAGTTTAGTGTGCACTATTTATGTCGGATCTTAACAGCCTATCTCCAACCCTCGCCACTGGTATCCATACACTCAGATTATATTTATCAATGAATCTTTGTTATGTATGAAGCCAAGATGTATAATGTCGTTAATGTTAATTGAAACATATACAAATATAGATCCATCACTCACATATAAAAATCTTATTCTAAAGTACCTACAGTTTCGCTGAAGTCCATGTTATTAGTAATATTTTTTCATTTTTATTTTTATCAATATTACCTAAAGTTCTATATAGGTTATAGATTCGGCGTTTTTTTAACTGAGTAATCACGAAGATAATAAATTGTTAAAAATATTTGTTAACTTTAAGTTTAAATGAGTGTATATTAATGACACGGTTTCTAAGCTTGTAAAACATATGTTTAAATTAATATTATATTTTTTTTGTGATTTTACCGAGGCTTTGACAGCTGTCATATCGCCTCTTCTCTTCTAGAAGGGGATCCGTCGATCAGGTTCTCACTCCTATTCTGTTAAATAACAATTTTACCTAGCTCTTCCGTCTTACCCACCGCCAGAACACCCTTCAATTCGTCGACATTCTCATAGATATCCGCAATTCGCAGCTGTACTCTGTGAAGTTCATATTTAGGGCATTGTAGTGCTATAAATGTACAATGTCCTCTAAAACATGACATTCATCGCAGAGTTGAGATTCGCTTCTTCCCATGAGGACATCAAATCTTTTGTCCATTGTGTGCCCTGTTCTTAGCCTCAGTATTAATTTAAGCTCATCCCTCGTCAAAGGAGACTCTACAAACCAGGGCACCTCTCGTGGTGATGGTAGAATAGACTTACTCCATTTCCCCTTTTCTAATGATGCCCTATGGTGAAAATCTATCCACTTACTTTGGCCCATTTTCTTTATAGCCTCATTCCAGTCCAGGTTCTATTATATTTCTTTTATTTTTTCGACTTAGAGTTAAGTTCTTTAATTTTTAAAGCAAGTGTCATTCATGTCGCTGGTATCTAGATACTTCGATTGGTAGGTATTAGAAAAATAAGAAATACGTATAGTAAAAAAGTAAGTTGTTTTCGCAACGAAGTGACTAGGTTTAAAATGATAGCAATATGCGTGGATTATGGCGATATTATTATTATGTATCCTATTATAAGTGGGTATCTTGTCATTTATAGTTTTGATGTTTTATTTTAAGAATTTTGTTCCTTATAATCAAGTTAAGAATGGTTGTTTTAATGTGTTTTGGGCTATGGATTGTATGTTGGTATATAATATTATGTTTAATTGTTTGTTTTCAATGCTCTTGTACTACAATGGGAAAATATTTACAATAAAGGGAAAAAAGTTGCCAATCAAAAAATATATGTTGTTACTTTTTGTATTTTTTTGAAAAATAAATGGGGTGAATAAAATGGTATTATTTTTTTATAAATATATATTAAAAATACTCTTCATTTTAGTGTGGTGGGCGATTTTTATACGATTATTCCTGCTGTGTGTTATAAAATAAGTCACATGAAAGAATACAGGGTACTAATTTCAATTTACCTACAGCTGTTTGTTATCCATATTATATAGACCTTTAAAAGCTCTAGATGGGGTAGTGCCAGATTGTCCGTATCTGAAGTCGTTGGAGTGGGTTCGACTTTCGCGTGATGAATGGCTAATAATCATGACCTCCACCTAGTAGAGGCATATAAGCTCAGTTTATGAGTGAAAGTTGTAACTTACCGTTTTTACCTGAAACACTCTGGAGCGAAGCCGGAGCACCGAAAATGTGTAGTGCTCCAATGATCAGGATGTTTTTTTTATTATTAAATTTTCGTCCTAAAATCCAGTGAAAATATTGTATTTGACACTTTGCAACACTGGAATTATATGAAATACGGCAACACTGCCGAGTGATATATTTTTTCTCCAGATTTTTTGACACTTTCGAGACTCCACGTAAATAAGTTCGTAGATATTGCATTCTTTTTATTTTAATATTTATAAACAGATGAATTTATTTATTTATATAAATTTTATGTCATTTTATAACATGTCGTAGTATAAGTACACAAGGTTTGTTGATTCAGCCATGGAGTCAATAAAAGAAATATCAAATCTCCCCTACATAATATGCATATATTATACCTATTAAAACTTTTTACCCAGAGCGGAGCTGGACCGGAGCAACTCAAAAAAGTGTCCGCTCCAACCCTCTGGTTTTTCCCTTTCTTAATTTCATTCGCATATTTACATTAATAGTATATTTTTATTATGTCGACACTCGATTTTATTATTATAGTTTTTTGGGAAAGTATACTTATAGAAGGGATACTCATATTGATTTTTTTTTCATACGGATGAAAACCGATAAAATTTTATAACCATGAAGTTAAACAATAACTAGCACTACCGTAGGAAATTACATTTTTTTTTGCCGCGGCCTGACTATAATATACGGCCTTGGACAGAAACTTAGGTAAGTATATGTAACTAAATCATTCTACAGTGACACATGGGTACAGCAATAGCGATTTGCAATAGTGCGAATCGCCTTTAGAGCCACTGCGGAATGGTTTAGCTACTTTTATCGTGACAGAAAAAATGATAGGCTATATTTAGTAATAATATTTACATTTACTAGGTAAGAAAATCTAATTATTATATTTTTTTTATTTTCATTTTAGAAATACCAAAGTTTACTACCTAGTTTAATTAGACATAATTGTATTGTAATCTACAGCAAGTAGATATTATAATTCCAGTGGATTGATTATTATATATTACGTATTTTATATCTTAAAAACCTTCATATAAAGTATAATACAAAATATTATTTTTAATTAAATAGCTACCCGTCACTCTAATTAATCCACACACAGTAAATAGTCATGTAAAAAGTAATATTTAATAATGATTATCGACAACATTCAAGTATTTAATTATTCTATAAATGCAACTGAATTTCTTTTGAAACACTTCCTTTTAATAATATTAACATAACACTTTTTTCTCTATGTTGCAGTAGCTAGATTTCGTGACTCGAACAGGGGCGGAGTGGTAATTGAGATAGGCCCCTTCAGATATGTGAAGCATTCCTCCTACAAGAACGGACTCAGTCGATGGCAGTGCAACAAATCGTACAGCGGTTGCAAGGCCAAATTATATACGAACGGAAAAGCAATCACTAATTATTTTAATGTTCACAATCACTAGAATCTCAAAAAATATGTATCGTCGTGTTTATTCGATTGTAACTTTGGAGACGTCGAGAACTGGAATCGTACATAGGTGACAAAGATAATCATTTAATTTAGTAGACAGCACTGCAGTTGCTGCGCATCGACTCGGGTCTTACTTAATTCCAAATGCATCCGATTAAAATGTCCAGTTGGATGAAGAAATTAGATTCAAATATAACACATTTGGGAATCTAGTAAAACCTGCGTCGACGCGCTTCAACTGCAGCGCTGTGTGTCTGAGCTCTAAGTTTTCACCAGCAATCCAATTTTTTAAACGATCAGTATTTAACACTGCTGCTTAAAGTATGTGTGATATTGCCACACGAAAATTACTGGAAATTCGTCTCAAAAATTTCTTGGTTAGCAAATTTAATCTATTTTTTTTTAAATTTAAAACTTGTCTTTCGTGAACAACTTGGTAATTCATTTTATGTCACAGCTGATTATAAAAATCGGGACCCAGGCGAGAGCTATTCTATTTTTTTTCTAACTTCGGTTTCGTAACAGAAAGTTACAATCAAGAGAACACAAAAATAATGTACCTTTTTGGTGTGACTGTGACAAGGTTTAATTTTCGAGTATTGAGAAATGTGGGATAAACGCGTTCCAATAGTTACGTCTGTATTATAACATGCATTAAAGTTTGTTACATAAACGAATATTTGAGAACATTCGGACGGGCTTTGTATTTATTGCGTGGCTAACCGTAATGAAAAAAAAAATGAAGTAGTAGATGGAGATAAGCGTCCAATCCGTGGTCCATGGCGACTGGCTTTCCCATTTATATAATAAATTTCTTCTGTGGTAGGTATAATCAGAGTAAAAATGATTTGAATTGTGTTAAATGAAAACTGTTACTGATATAAAATAAATATTACTTCAAACATTTCAGTTCTCTACGTCTCGTATTAGTATTAAGGTTTATACAAAATCTAAAATATGCACGATTAAATTAGTCATAATTAAGCTTAGCAGAAACACGGTCAAATAGAAAATTACTATACGGATTAATTATGTCCGCCCAATAATTGACAAGGCGTTGCGCTTACCGCGGACACTCGAACTACCAGAAGGCTCTCCGCACATGAAGACGGCTAGACGTTGCCACGAATTGCAAAAACACGCAGGTTTGATATTCAATCAAGGGACGGCATTGACATGATATAGGGTTACACGGGGCATGAGGTGTGTTATATATACATCGGTTATAATAACCGACCACACATTGTGCCTACGTACCACGAAACGCGAAAAAAGAAAAATAAGTGAACTAAATATACCGTATTTTAATAACGTTTAAAACAACTTTCACCTAATTGAGCTCACGTAAGTGGAATATATCAAGTAATTTGATTGAATACAGATATTGCTCTCCCAATTTCCATTACCAATGGCAGGTTAGTTCTGCACCTTTGCAAAACAAACGGATTATCCCGACGTTTTAAGATTTCTAGTGTGCAAATTGTCCCTACATTGCGCATCAAACTCTGAATTTCCTGCAATTTTTGGAAATGCCTGGCCATCGTAATGAGCGGCGAGCTTAAGTGACAAAAATTTGTAGTGTAGATTGTTGTGGATTCAGAGATAAAAAAATATACACCGCAAATGTTATGAGCAAAAAAATTGCAAACATTATTTTTATCCCTGCATTCGCTCTAACTCAAATTTGAATAATGTTCTAGCACCATTTTTTTTGCTAGGTAAAATCAAATAATGAAGGTCGTGTGATATTATGTATGACTCCTCTTATTTTGTATTATTTATAGATAACAATAAAAAACGTTTTAAAATTACAATAAAATTAATAAATATGTATTAACTCATCTCATCAGTCAAACATGCATATTTATGTCATTGATCAACAGTATTATTTTTAATTTTAGAATTGATTTTTAAAACATTTTGTATACTATTTACAGACATATTTATTCATTGTTTGTGTGTTTCTCTTGTAATAAATGTTTGACCATGGTCAGTAGTCAAATTATATCTCTTAAAAATGTACTTATTAGTAGTAATGATTGTGCTGTAAATAACAAAATAATGTACGAGTATTTCATTCAAGTGTTTGTGGTTTTACGTACTTACTTAATTATTTTTAAAGGAGATCAAAATACACGTTAGTATGAACTTATCTTTCATTATGTATTTCCTAATATTTTTTTGCCTTTCAATATTGAATTTTATATAATATACCTTTATATATTTTTAATTATTATGTGATAACAATGTGGTGTTTATTTTAACAATGTACCTAAGTAGTCAAATTTTTATTGTTATTTAAGGCTTTTATTTTCAAAAACCGATAAGTTCATACAACTTTTTTGTATCAGTCATAACAGGCTGGTATTAACGTTGGTATCTACCATACATTTATTGTATTTTAAAATAAGCAATTTGCCCATTTTTATTAACTGATTATGTTTTTGCAATAAATCAAACGACATGTCGAATTGTATCATTAAAAAAAACCGGTTTAAAATTTCAAAAAAGTAATTAAAATTTAAAATATTTCTTTCTTAAGCTTTTGCCGGGTTTTAAAAGTTATATTAAATATTGTGTGAATTTTCATGTAAGTAGGTAGGTACTTAGTTTTCTTTTTTTACCATAAGTGTGACTTATCGGTTTTTGAAAATAGACTGCTCATTTCTCCTTTGAAGACCATAATAGTTAAAGAAATGATAACATAACTAGTATTATTATTTAATTTTTATTTCACTTAAATCAATACTGGAGTCGTCTGTTAGGAGCAGTTGAAAATGTTCTTAGGAAAGGAACCAGTATTGAATATTCTGTTAAAATAAATGAATTGTGAATAAAGTATAATAAAAATAAAATAATAAGAGTAAGTAATATTGTATTATTATTTATTTAGCTATTTTTATAATTTATATTTTAACCCTTTCACTGGAATGGCAGACTACTACCTTCAATAAGTTCCTTTTCGTGTTGTTTTTATTATAAATCTGTATAGTATTTTATGATACTTTCGTAGGTTAAAAATAGGGTAATATTCAATAAACGATATGTATATACCTACATAATTGCTTTCATTTGATATTATATTACTAACGATTTTTTTAAATGTGGCGTTGTTTATTAACTATGATAAACGTAATCTTTGCTATGGGTATGTAACTGAATCATGGAACAAATAGCGGGTAAAAAAACCCAGTTTCATTAAGATAAAGTTAATCCGACGAAAAGTGATATTATAGATTTCAAGTCGTAACTTACTGTTTAATACAATATCATAATATAATGTTCCGCCTTTATGTTTGAAAGATTTTACATCACATGTCTTAGTTATATATTGATATTGTAGCTCATTTCAAAACTCACATACCATATTATATTATGTTAAAGTTAAACTATATTTTATTATTGAATTCTCGGGAACTTGGGAAAACCTCAAACATAGAACTTACTAGGGAAAAAATGATGGGTAGGTATATAAAATTGAAAGTATTTAATGTAGTTTTTAATAGTAGAATAATAAAAATCATATTGAAAAATGTACTGATTAATCACGAACATTAAAACAAAAAAAAAGTACCTAGTCCAAGAACTTACATTTCATTTTTATGTTGATCAAACGCCAACAAAATTAGAGAAAATTAAACCCTGGCGGCTAAAATTTTTAAACATGGAACATGCTTTAGCGTGTTGGCTGCCGAATATCTTATTTTCTACCTACTGAATCTCTGAATGTTGGTTTTCCAAATTTGAAAGAAAATTTATTTGTGAAATTAACTGAATCAAAAGCATTGAAACAATTTTACTTTTCTACAGACGAACATTATGTTGCACTATAAGCGAACTAGTGAACAATAATAAAATATTAGGTTGCGCCGCCGGCGAGCACTGCAGCAACACTGCCGACCGATAAAATGAAAATAATATTAGGCTTGGCGCGAGCGGGAGGGAAAGCGTGGCAGGCGCGGGCGGGATTAGAGACCATAGCTTGCCGGCGCAGCGAGACTCCACTAAATTTTCGTAACGATTTTGGCTAGGAGATCATGAGTAAAACATGTTCCATGTTAAAAGTGGTAAACGCCTTCAGTTAAAAAAGCATTGTTTGTTATGTTTTATCTGTAATCTCTGGAAAATTTGACGAAAGACGTACGTAAATTCACATGCGCAGGCTGTAGATAGATTGCTCCATGTACTGATCGTATCGAAACAATGACAAAATTGTGAACGCCCTACATTATACGTATGCTCGAATAAAAGCGCCTTTTCGCGCTGTCGCTTATCGTTACATATTATGTAGACGCATTTATTTAGTTTTCGACTCGGAAGTTTTATGATCTGTTATAATAAATATTGTGAAAATTCATTCGTCATTACGGATAACAATTAATTATTTAATATTACCTTTAACATTCATTTGATATTACGTACGCAATTATAAAACACAATGATTACGCATAACAGTGATAGTACTAATATGAATTTTTCTAGTATTATGTGTGTTTATGGGGATTTTCGAAGTTATATAAATTATTTCAATAATACTTTGCAATGTAAGAATCTGTATATTAGTCCAAAGACGTTGAATAAAACTTTCTTGTATAAAGATGGATTCTATGTAAATAATTATAGATTCACTTCATTTAATACCAGCTTAGTCCTGCCTCGGATATACGTCAAATATAATATCTCAACCAACCCGGATCTGCGCACCTTCTTTGCGTATGGCTGTGACGCACGACGCTGTAAATTGGCGCGTTCACGCGAATGCTAAGACCTTGTCCAGTTGACGCGTGTGTCGCCGCGATACGCATCGATAAGAACTCGACGACTCAATGAGGTCACATGTAACTAGAATGCGCGCCAGTTTTTTCCTGCGAGTCAAATCGCGCCATCTGGACAATGCCTAAGAGTTTGTCCAGATACGCGGCTCTCGCCGCGAGTGTATGTGGACGGATCAATAAAGTAAGTCACCTGTACCTCGACCGCGTGCGGGACGTGATACGTCGCGAGTGCTTGTGGACGGCTCAATGAGGTCACATGTACCTGGAGTGTGGGCGAGTCAAATCGCGACATATAGACATGGCCTTAATCAGCTTAGTATGCTAGATATGAATTGTATTATCTATCCATCAACGCGGCAAGTTACAGTGCCGTGTGTCTTAGCCCTTCGTGATGTGTAGTAGTTATCTCTACATTAATTGGAATCCTTTTTGATATTTATTTTGATTCAATCAATAGTTTAATAAAAATTGATACTAATCCACAACATCTTCGATATTTCTAGTCGTTCATGATCTTTATTGACTTTCAATTGTATACTATTTTTTTGTGAGAAGATTTCATAATATGTTTATATTATTGTAAGAATAAACGTAGGAAAAACTCAGACTTTTTTTTATTTTCCCTAACCAATTCTTATTTCATATTAGTGGGTACCAGATATTGGTATGAATAAGGTGTATATTTGATAAATGAATTGATACATGTATTAAATATTTTTTATATTAGGTGACATATCCTTCATAACGTCTGAATCGATCGAGCAAAATCAATTAAGTATATTTTATCTTTACTTGACATACTTACTATACTACTATATTTAAAAAAATATCACGTTCGGGAAAACATAATTTATGATTTTGTATGCCCTTATTTTTAAGTAAAAATTTGACTTATGACACTAGCTACGAGATACAGTTATAATATATTATGGATTTTGTTGTTGTGAATTTGGATGTACCTTTAGGTAATCTGAATGTTAGTAGTTGTGAGTTACATGCAATACATGAAACCTTAAGACCGATTCACAAAAGGCAGAAAAAACATTGAAACCGAACCGAATTGATGCTGTGTTTTGTACGAATTAAAAAAGCAGCACTAAATTGAGCTACTACGTTTTTTTAAATACAATACCGTTCCATTTCAAGTAGATTAGACAATAAATTACTACTTACCTAAGTTTTTACTTCACTTTCGAATTTAGATCATACCTAATCATCAAAATTGTATGATGATTAATTAAGAAAATCATAAAATGTAAGTGCCGGGAGTAGGTATTCATAATGATCAATGATAAGTACATAAGAGATTATTATTAAATATTTGTTTCTAATAAACGTTATACATATTAAATACATGCCACGTATATGATTTATTCCTACAAATCAAGAGCATCTGCAAAACGTTGTTTGGTGAGAATGCTGTTCTGTATACTTAAATAATTTTCGGCCTAACGGTTTCTAAAACTTTTCCATCCTATAACATTCATTTCTCAGTAGGTAGTTATGAACATTCAGGTCATTTCTAAATTAAAACTATTAACATCTGAGATGCTTTTATTATGAGAATATGGAACATTGGAGATTTCGCATTGAAGTAAGTTTACGTACATATTTTTATAAACTATTTTTTAATTCCTAAATAATTACTTACCATGTTTTTTTTGTATTACTTCTCAAAACCATAGAATATTTGAGACATCTAAGCCGAAGGGTGTAGGTGACAATTTATATTGATTTACGTTACGGAAAAGCTTTTCCTGACAACATTTTTACCTAAAATCCAGCGTGTCTCAAGTCCGATTTTGTTGAAAATTAGTAAGTACAGATTTTGTACCTAAATTACCATATCTTTTGGTCGGCTCGCACATTAAAACTCGTCTTGTCTGCAACGTGTCGACTTGACGTCATCGTTATTCAGAAAACACACGTTGCCAAATGGAGCTCCGCAGATTGGTCGAATGCGACTTTTTAGTTTGAAAAAAAAAACATCTAGTGCTGCTATCAACAAATCTCATGCGTTTCGGGATGCGAGTCAATGACGCCGGAAAGTATACACACACCTACGAATTGGTCATTCCTATACCGGTTCGCCGGTCGCCACATCCAAATGTATATAAGCTTCGAGAGGTTACGCGCGACTGTCGCTAGGTAGATGTGCGCTGTCTTCACATGCAACACCGGAGCGACGTTCCTAGAAGGTTTGATTTATGGGTGTGCGGCAGACGAAGCGAGTTTAAGTGTGAGAGCCGGCTCAAAGTCAATTCAGCTTTTGAGTATATTCATAACTGAGGCTTGTAGTTTTCAAACCACAAGATTGTATGTTCGTTAGTATTGGGGGGTGGAAATCTTTTTGAACTTCAAATACACTAATTCTCTGGTACAGAGCTGAACAAACAAATGATTATTACAAGGCGTTAATATGAATAAAGAATATTAAAAACTAATTATGTGTAAGTAGGTGCGTTGATATTGATATTTGAGCAATTTCGTTCCGTTGTTTTATTGACCAATGTTTATATTATTTCAGGCTGGTTTTACATCCGCACACACTTTGGCACGGTTCAGCTGGTAGCACAGAACAACATATTCAACGAAATGGCCCACAACGTAACTACGAAGAGAGTGTCCTGGCGGTGTGCCAATTTCCGGAAACACAAAACCGCCTGCCCGATGAGAATATTTATCGTCGACGGCTACATATGGAGGGTCTTCGGCTTCCATAACCACGTTGATACATACGACCATGCACGGTACTCCAGATATACAACTAAAGTCGATCCCGATGGAAAATACAAATTAGCTAAACATATACAAATGGACTTGTAGTATGTACTAACGGTGATATTCACTTTAATTAATTAATGTATATATTTTGTCGCTCGTGATGGATGAGTGGTAACCTATCTGCTTATGAAATCATAAGTCTCGGGCTCGAATCCTGGGTCTGGAAAATTCACATGTTGTTTTTCAATATGCCTTTCCAGAGCATGGCCCTATTAGGTTGAGCAAGAGGCTTACATTCAGAAACCTTTGCGAGATGGTTTAGAAATCACATCGGATTGTATGTATATATAGTATGTTTGACATTATAGCCTAACTTTAATCTAGTATGTGCAAGATCCTCTGCATACCGACTGACTATTAATTTCAATCATCTACTTACACTTTTCTTAAAAACCGGTTATTCGGTTATCCGCTATTTTATATTGTATTAAAAATCAGTAGTAAAAAGAGTAGTTTTTCCTAAATATAATAAATGACATTCCGTGTTATTTTCCGTCCTTTTCTAGCTATGTATTGTTTTGGGAATACTCTTAACTATTATAAATTTTCAATACAAATTACTATACCCATATTAAATCCCGGTTAACTTGGTAAAAAAAACCAGATGCTCAGTTGTATACGGTCGGAAACGACCTGGATTCCTGCTATACCAAAAAAAAAAATAGATACCTACACATATAATGATATATGTATCATTATGGTGATCCCTACCCATTTTACACCCTTGATGACCTCAACGGTAGTGGGGTTGTAGAAAGACTATCAATTATTAGTCTTTCATAAACCCATGTTGACCATAATAACCATATTATATCAGATATTAAAAGATATCATAATATGAAAAATCATATTGATATCGTTTTCTGATTCGTTTTGTGAGCAATGGAGCCATAGAGGTGTTAAATAAAAAAGAGGGGCAAGGAATCGGCTTTCTCATACAACTGAATAAAGCAGGGCATCACGGAGGTTTTACTTTGGTCATTATAACGTACCCATATAATATAATTTTAACGTGGAAATTTTGCCGCAAATTGATTACCAGCCTGCCTCACTATAGTTTTTCACCATACTTGCCTGCTTCACCATACTTTCATATAACCTGCCACCCCTAGAATGGAGCACACTGATTTTATTGAAGCTATTTTTATTGGTTACTCGCAGAATGTCAATTAGTATTACCAAAAAAATGCAGATATAGTTATGTTTTACATTATATTTACTTGTAAGTTATTAGTATTTCTTCAAATAGTATTCTATTTTACACGATCAAAATTCAAAAGTCTCAAATCACAATGACTACCTGCAACACAAACCCGTGTTTTGCATCACTTTTGAGTTAGCGACACACTTTAAAACTAATTAGAATTTCGTGACTCACCAAAATTGTTAAATTAAAAAGTTTGTTTGAAATATTAACACATTTGCGTAGTATTATAAATTTGAAAAAAAAAATCTCGACACAGCATAGATTCTCTTAGTGCCGCGACGCACTGTTTAAGAAACACTGGTATAACCGATATTTTTGAAAACACCAAAGTTATTGGTACTCTTATGTTACTTTTAAATTATTATTTAATGCAAGGTATATCAACCTGTGATTTTTCTATTAATACATACCTAATACTATGCTGTTTTTTTACCTATTTTTAAATGCCTCGTGTGTTTCATACACATAATAAGTTGACATCTCATAAAATATTTATTAAGTATAAATTGTTTTAATGTGTAACAGCTGCATTTTTATTATTTTTTTCCGTGGTTCAATTCGCTAGTCAAGCCGAGTTGCTGCTATTATGACGTTGTCAACTTGTGTGTACACGTTTTCATCACTTGGTATGTTGGAAATTTAAAGAAAACCAACGGATATATTATTCAAACAGCGATATTGATAAGTACATTAAAAAAAACTGATTTTTTTAATATTCTATATTACATTTTCCTAGTCATAAGAACATTTCAGTTTCTGTAAATGCACATTTTTTTAAATAAAAAAAATACATATCTTTAATTGTTGTATTTTATAATAATTTATTGAATTCGAATGCTAATTTCTAGTCCACATATTGAAAACTATTTTGTTTTTTAAAATCACAAAAAAAAATCATTTACTTAAATCAGATTGAAAAAATATTTTTTTTGCTTAGTTTTACACCGACATAATAATTTTCGTAAAAACAGCTAGCCAAAAGGTTGTAAATAATATACTATTAAGTATATATTTTATATAAACTAAAATGTATTGTACAAATTAATATTTGTAAATAATATTGATCAAATTTATGTATTTATTTTTATAGGCGATATAATTATGTTATAATTAAGATTTATTTATGTGATATAGGTATGTGTAAAATCTTTATAAAACTATGTAGGTACTTACTTCCAAATAAGCATTACCTTTTTACTTTTATAGCAGAATTATTTGTCAGGTACTAACCAGTACTTGCAGTGTCTTTTTCTCAAATCATGTAAAATGTACCTACATATTTAATTATTATGGTATTTTGAAATTAATTTATTGATGTTACAAAACAATCGTACGCATATTTACACGTCATAATATTATATTACTATGTCATTGGTTATTGATTTTTTACAACTAATTTCAATAATTTTAATATGCTCCAAGTATTATCATCTAGGTAGGTAAGTACTTACGCAATATTGTCCTGAGAAAAATTTCATACAAGTCGTCAAAACCGTCGAAATAAATTGTATAATAAACTTAACAAAGCTGTATTTATTTCCCCTGTTACATTTTTTCAGTTAATTATTTTTGTTTATTAATTATATTAAAAAGCCTAGTTTTAAATTACGTAAGTTAAATACTATTAAATCGTTTGCCAGAGAATTCCCACAGTTTCGAGTTGCATACATGGTCATACTTACTATTGTATTTTTTATAATGAATAATAGCGACTTACGACTTTGCTAGTCAGCGAAAATGGCATACTAAAAGCAACAGAAGCGTAATATGTCCGAGAAAAGTTCAAATGATATAAATATATTATTGTGATAATGATTAATTCATTTCCTTGCGAAATATTCTTTTAATGCAAGATAGTTAGGATGAGTCAATGTTTGCCAATTAATAGTCATATTTCGCACAATAAAAGTTAAATAATATTATTATTATAAATTTAGTAGGTATATCCATTTGATCTTATTAAATTACAATATTTGTTATTAAAAGCGCGTAAATAATGATTCGATTGCGCATGCTTTTAAATTCAAATGAGGGAGCGTTCCTTTATTTTTATAAATAGCAACCTGATTAACTAATAATATATCAAACGTTTCTGTAAATCACTTAGTACTATAAGAGACTTCTGACTTAGACATAAATCGACATATTTGAGATGGAGGATCAGGTGTAATCATGAATTGTATCACATATACCTACCACGATTCCAAACTATCTATCTTTATAGAACTCATGACGCTGAACTCAACTCATGAAACTGTGAATATCAATCGTTATTGCTTAATGGCAATAAATAAACTTCGCATGCAATATTGCAAAATTTAAAGCAATAAATAAACTTCGAATGCAATATGGTGAATTGTTTGTAGAAGATGATGATTGTTGCAAATTGAAAAATATGGCAATGCTGTAATAAACATTAATGGAATATACAATCGAAAATCTTCATTTCCCGCGAATACTGTATTCGAAGTTACGCCATGACTACAACTACTATAGAGGAACTCGCCGTGTCGTGCCGTGGACTGACTAACAGACGTCATTAGGCTAAACTGAGCAGGCCATGGCCAGCATATGCCATTGACATGGCACTAAAATGGTTCTTGTTTGGAATCCAGGAGGAAGGATACCCGTTGGATAAAGCTGTTAGGAGTTACGGAATAGCCCTTTTCAATATCAATAATTGGAGAGGGGCTGCAGAAGATTACGCCAACCGTCGGAAAATTGTAGGGCCAAGACTCAACAAAAAGATTTTTTTTCAGGCATTTTTAACTTTGTTAAAAATATAATATATCCTTGCTGAACTGCTTAAACCTCCGAAGTGATAATTTGTAAAAATATTTTTTTTTATATTTTCTCTTTATTTATATTATATAACACAGTTTAGTTATAGTAAAACCATTATTGTTGTAGGTATATACCACTTAAATTAGAATAATATGATTAACTAAAGTAACCTCCGATGTATCATTTTATTAAGAATGATATACGTCCAACTTACGTAGCCCTTAATCACATATTATTTACTACTATAAACACCCAATGATTTTTGTGGTTTATAGCAGTTTTGTCACATCTGGGGTTTTAACAGCTTAACGACGATGTTATGTAAGTACAGATTTTAGTTGTCCTGGGGTATTGTTATGCCGTGCGATTTTGAATGAAGAAATTGAATGACTAAGTACCCGTAATTCATCGCTTATGTAGTATACATTTTAATTAGAATGAGAAAGGTTTTGGATAAAATTATCATAGAATACTTGCGAAAGGAGTTACGATGATTGAATTTTATTTTTAATTTCCGGAGCAGCCGCTATATTGGATTAAAGATGTCACATATGCCAGTTGCCACGATTTCAGGCAAAATACCCGGTAAGCCATGATTTTAGAGTGCATAAGGAATGTATTTCAGATAGCCATTGTATTTCTTCATTCAAAATTCCACGGACTCTTATTTAATCACATACTTTTGAATAGAAAATAAATGCGTAAGTTACATTAACTGATTGTTTTTATTTTTCTTGTTGCAGAAAACAATACATTGACGCGAGAGTATTTCGATAACGTAACTACCACTTGTGTTCCTACCCTGAAAATAAATGAACCTTTTCAGTATGACAATCCATATAATCAAACTAGTATATGCGATTTGAGCAGTCAATCAGATAGTAATTATGACCAACATTTCGACGCACAGTCATCATCGTCGAATGTTTCTGATAAGTCAGACACTAAGGAAGAAGATCCGTCGAGTACGAAGAGAAAAAAGATACCCAATCCAGAAGGATGGAAACGCAACGTAAGAAAAAAATCATTGATGTCCGGGAAAGAGTATATTTCTAGTTCTGGAAAAATGGTGGCTGCAAAAAAAATTGGCCCACGATGTCTAGATAGTTGCAAATTTAAATGCAAGACAATATCTGATGAGGAACGCAAAGCAATTCTCACGACGTACTGGGAGTCTCACAAAACTTGGGAAACGAAACGTATGTTTATTTTATCCAGAATAACAGAAAGTCCAATCAAACGACGTAAATTATCAGCTATTAAACAGAAATTACGAACTTTTAAGTATTCTTTTGATGTTAAGAATGAGACTGTTAGAGTTTGTAAATTATTCTTTATGCAGACCTTGTCGATTTCGCATAATGTCATTTCTACGGCGATCAGAAAGAGGGGTGAAATGGGCACAGTGGATAAAGATAAAAGAGGACACCAAGATCATCCACAAAAACACCTTCATTCGATGAAGAGAGAAAACGTTCGCAAGCATATAAAAACATTTCCATCATATCAAATCCATTCAGATGAAGGAAATCAGTACTTGAAATCAGGACTTTGTCTCAAAAAAATGTACGACATGTACGTTGCATTGTGTAAAACAAACAAGACCCCTTCTCATGAGGTTGCCAAAGAATGGATGTACAGGGAGGTCTTCAATTCCGAATTTAACCTCGTTTTTCCTCCTCTGAAAGCGAAATCAATGTGAGATACTTTGAAGTAACACTCGAGAGAATTTTAATGACCACGAGAAAAACATTGGTAATTTTTGGCTAAACGACCTACGGGTTAAACGTAAATTGTACGTATGCCATTCGCCGTATCATAGTTCACCGTGACCTGTTATATCGGAAACAGATGGCCGTATAGCATTGAGATCGCGTTGTTATTTACACTAACAAGTTTACAGATTAAAATAATTTATTGTAGAACATTTAAATAAAGTAAAAAACACTTACCTAAACTATACGGGTCGTGTTTGTTAATATATGGTGTGGAATTAACACTTCATAATTATTATGTTTTATTTTAAATAATATATATTTGATGTTTTCCCACCAATACTTGAAAGTTAATACCTTTAAAATGTACCACATAAGTATTACATACTTATAAAAATACTTAAAATTACCAAATATTTTGTTTACGGTTTTGTAATATACGTAAAACTTCACGGTGAAATGCTTTACGAACATCGCGAACTCAGTTTTATATGGCCATCTGTTTCCGGTGTAACATCCCTCGGTGAACTGCATACGTACAATTTTCCAGACACAATAATTTATGGCGGGTATTGGGTTTCGCCAGAAACTTTCTCCATCCTAGAGGGTCCATCATCGTTGTTTTCCAATTATTATATTAGCCAAATATCTTCAAATCTCCTGTAGCACCGTTCAGCGATCTCAGTGTTGGCTGTTTATAGTTTTCTATTGTCCTTATGGGACCATAATATGGTCTCATCTGCATTATTATGGTAGTTGCGAATATGGCAGAACACGCGACTCACATTTCCGTGCGTCAAAAGAGCCAAGTACCAATCATCGCGACTTATCGTTACACTTTTAACATATAACAGGGTTATTATGTACATACGGTTGAAAAAAAAATAAAAGCACTTCTGCCCTTTAAAACAGCACATACTATATTAGAGTCAAAATTTTCCTCTCTTACAACAAAAACCGAATTGTCACGCAGATTGCAGGCTGAAGATGACAAAATATTCAGTCTACAATAAATATAACTTATATAAATAGTATTAGTACATAATTAAGTAGTATTTAGATTTGATGAGCTTAAAAGTTATTCTAGTGTAAATTTCACATTATTAATATTTAATGTTGTTACCAATATAATTGATTAGGTATATTATATTGTATTTTGTATTCCCGGATCGGGCCAAACCCTTTTCAATGAATCTGTAAATTTAGTTCTATTTTTCAAATAGTTACATGAAACTTTTGTTATTATAGTATTTTATAAGAAAATAATTTAATTTCCTGGTAATATGAATGTGTTGTATCATAAAACGTACATAAGTATTATGTATATAATGTTGAATTGATATTTCATTGATTTTACATTGTGTAAAATAATATGTATTTGAAAGAAAAGTAATTAATTGTTGAAATAAATTATACAATATATCCAAAACACGATAGTTTAATAATTGTTCCTGTTTCCGATTTTACTGAATTCTATAGTGACTTGTTAGAAATTCGATTGATTTATAATAGTTATATTAAATTTATGAACTATAAATGCTATTACAGAAAACATGTGTAATATATATATTATTCCACAACCATTAAGTCATGACTACGATTTCAAAGCACTGTGTGTACGTGATTTTTACTTCCGCAGATCGCCGCTAATACCAGGCAGCGAAAATATAATCAAATGATAGATTCATAAAAACACTAAGGCTAATCATATCGCTAATTTTGTATTGTAAAATATACAGTTATACTGGAGTTAATATATAATAAACTTAAAGAAATAGTCGTATAGCTGTATGAAAATTAATGGAGTATGGTTAATACAAGTATTATATATTATCTACCAGTTTAAGTTGTCCGCTGAGTGAGGGCGCCACATGCTAACATTTGACATATCATTTAATACTTTTTATAGTGAGAAGAGCTTAGTTCTAAATTCGAATACCCGAGGATCTATGATGGCAGTTTCATTGTAATATATTGGGAAAATAGGTCAAAATGAAATAAAAAAATAATTAAAAACGCAATTATGAAAACTCTATACACGGTAGTTGACAGGAATAGCGTGAATTTATTCCTCATTCCGCATTCGCAAGTAATGCCATTGCAAGATGAAACACTAACGATATTTTTAAATACTATAAATTGTTTTGTCTGTAATCGTAATTGATGTTTATGACGTCAACACAGTGAATTATTAGCGCATCACATTGTAGAAAATGAAAGAATCAGTATCTTCAGTGCATTGTGATATTTTAGAGTTAAAGCTGTCCGCCCATTATCACTGTCTGGTGGTTGCCTTTCCCTGTGTGCCCCGCGCAGGCATACCGCGCCGATTGGCTTCTACATTTCCTACGGTGGAAGGGTCGACAGGCAAGTCAAACACTGTTATGTTGCGTTGTCGGTGGATAGCTGTAGCCGCATAATTTATTGTCGGTTCCTACTATATAATACACTGTAGGTATATTTTACAGGTACATGAAGCATCCACTATGCTGTATAACAGTGCTCCGCAACCGGTGTGCCGTGAGACGATGCTAAGAGTGCCGCGGTGCAATAGCTAAATTTGCGTACATGGATGGTAATATATTTGAGCACCTGCATGAACTTAATAAAACAATGCAAGGTCAGAATGAAAATATATTGACGTGCTCTGATAAATTAGCAGAATTCAAAAATAAACTCGAACTTTGGCTGAAGGAGGTAAGACAAGGATCTCTACAAATGTTCCAAAGGAACTACCAGACCACCGTTGAATCAGCAGTTGAACCAGCAATCAATTTTGGATCCGTCTCAAAAACTGCTGCAAAAGAAATTTCACCAGTACTTTCATACAATCAATGCGACTGGATACGAAACCCGAACACTATTTTAAAAATGCTATTTTAGAGTATCACGCTCACTTCAACGTTAGCTATAGGTAGGGGGGCCCGCCTAAAATCTTGGCCTGGGGTCCTTCTTCAGGATGTGGGGTCCATGTTTTGGTGTATAAATTGTTTTACGTGTGGTGTGCCGCGGAATTCTGGGAAGACCTTTGGTGTGCCGTGGGTGGGAAAAGGTTGCGGAGCACTGCTCTATAAGGCGAGTAGGCGGACGCCAGTGACTTATCTTTCGCCGTCTTCCCGCCTTGATAGTGAAAATCTATTCACGAGTAAGCGGACTGTATAATCGTATAACGACACTTGAAAACCTGTCTGAAAAAATGTAATGCCTCCACTAAAGGCAGACACACAATATATGATGTTATTTCCAAATATCAAATGGCGAATGGAGATAACCGCGTTGACTCCGGACTGGTATAATACAAGTCAATTTTTGAAAAGACTTGGTGGTTTCGCTGGCAGGCACTATGAGCTTGGTCTTGCTACCCATTCAGCATGTTCATGTGGCGAAGAAATACCGGATGCTCTAGGAGTGTGTAGTTGCTCAAGTCGGTTCAACCAGCGGTTGGGCACAATTAATAGACCGTCCGACCTGGTCGCCATAAAGGCCAATTTTGTTGCATTTAGAAAATTTGCGGCGTCGTACTGTCAAAGTGAAGATCTCTTTATTTAGATTGTTCTACAGTTTTACATTATATTTTGTTATTTACCATTTTTTTTTTAAATTTTTCCTTTATGTGCTTTTCTCTCCCATGGGCAGTTTTAACTTAAAGTCATGTAAATTCAGTCAAAGCACTGGCGACCTGATGGTTCACACTAAACGTATAGTCTCGTGATAAGCTTGAGGGCTGAGCCCCCTATGTTGTAACTCGTGACATGAAGAAGTCATATGACATCATTTTGACGTACTACCGGAGTGAGCCAATAGTCTTCGAGAAATTAACGGTACTCTGATACTGGCGTTAATCATTGTACCCATACTTACACAAATAAGTGTCTCGGCATAATATATATGGTGGGCCGTGCACATTGGGTGGCTCGTATTAGTATTCAGCATACGTCACAATTAGGTACGTCATGTCGTCGGTTGACTTAATGTCATGAGTTACAACATAGGGGGTGTAGGGCGGATTGGTTTGGTCTATATTTGTGTGGTAGAACGTGGACGTATTACTGTAGTATGATGAATAATTTCAGGATTTGCTGAGCCAATTTTTCTATTGACCAAGAATGGCGCACGTGTCATCCAGTATAATCAAAATATTTTTTCGTTTCACAAGAAGACCGGACAAAAAACAAGATGGCTGTGTGCCAAGAGTCGATTCGGATGCAAGGGGTATTTGCACACCTACGATGACACGGTCGTCAGAGCCGTCGATGTTCATACGCACCATTATGCTGTCAGTGATTATAGCAGGATATGTGGCTTTGGTTATAAATAGTTAAGTGTATTTTAAATTATCGTGTGTGTTTGTTCTTCCCCCACTCCAGCGAAATTCTCTTAACTTAAACGCTTTTTGTTGAGCGAGCATAAGAATTTCGCTCAAGTGGGGGAAGAACAAACATTCTATACATTGTATAGAAAACTCCTTATTCGAGATATAATCAGCCGTACCCCATCATTCTTCATAAAGAAAATGACCGATGTAAACAATAAATTAATGTACCTACATCCAAAAACATGACCATGGGGAAGGAAACTTCTTTAAAACTAACCAATTATGAACCCTATGCATAGTTGACATGTTGATAGTTCATCAAAACAATAAATAACATGCCAATATCGTTTTTTATATATTCAGATTTTCCCTTGATTTAAAACTGTACAATATTGAAAACATTATATTTAAATATTTATTTAATGGTTTTTTCCAGTGGTATATTTGAATAAATGCACACTCGAAGATACATCTGGATAAAACTACTTTGCATCGGGACTAAAATGTCAAACTATTAGCAATAGTTTGAATAATATAATACTATGTTCGATACTAATAAGATCATATTATTATAGGCCCCAATGATAGGCCCCCACAGAGTGGAGATTTGTATTAACAGATTTTTGTTTTTACGAAAAATGGATGTTGCCCACTTGCTCAACCCATTAGGTCCATACCAAAAATTGAAAAATAATATGAGTATTTTCCCGACACAGGATTCGAACCTGGGTCCCGCGACGTTATAGGCCGGCGTTTAAGCCGCTCGACCATCGCGGGAAATTTACAGTATTAATACTGCTAGTCTTTCATCTTGGCACAGATTATTGATAGTGCTAATACTTACGTAATACGTATTTATTTGACACTTGTCACACGTCACAAGCCCACTTATTGACATAAGTATACCTGAGTATGCGGCTCATTGTATGCATTAATGCTTATGACATAAGATCCTTTATTTACATGGTGTTTTGGTAGGTTTTATTTATGAGATAACAGTTTACACAATGTTGTGAATTTGCTTATTCTAAAAATATGCCTAAAATACCCATGACATTTCGATAACCCTACCATTTTAACAACCAATATAATATTTAGAACGCCATACTTTCAATTTTTAACGTTTTCTTTTCAATTATTATTTTATAATTTTTACATATGTCGTCTATTTTACAGGGGTGCATGCAGGGAACTCAGAAATAATCTGTTCTGTGGGTGCATGTCACATTTTCTAATGTCAAATTTTCTGTTAAATTTCTATAATATTATTATTATATTATATTATAATTATTGTGTGTCCACGGTACTACTTCTCCAATAATCTGTTAATACAAAAGCGTAAGTTTGTATTGCACAGTGTTATAGGATATAGTTTAGTATTATTATTATTATTATAATTGTATAGTGACTCATGGTACCAATTCCGGATTCCCAGCAAATATGAGACCAATAAAGGTATTTTTCAATACTACTAACAAATAAATATACCGACAACTGTTTTATAATATTAAGACTTCCATAAGGCATCTCAACACTGAATGAAAACATCGATGCCGGTTTTTTACGTATTACATATTAAATACCGGTATCGATATCGGTAATCATTAAAAAATATATCAAGACGATTCTTTTACTGCGCTCTAATTTTTTTCTCAGTCCCGTCACCTTTTCCGCTCAAAATGAAATATAAATTGTGGACACAGTATTCTTAAGCTCTTATCCAAAGTCGAATAATAAATAATCCACCCAAAACCAAAATCGCTTTTTCGACCAACATATTATATAGATGAGGGATTTTTAATTATTATTTTACCTTTACCGGGTGATTCAGTCATTTTAGATACAGTATTTTGAATATCTCTGGTTTCATAATATTTTTATTAATAAAAACCGGTAATTTCGAATCGATGCCTACATAGATTCCGGGAAATTTTAAACCGGTTTTACAATCCCTGACAATATGTGATTCGTAAAGCGGTATCCACATTGGCAACAGGTTGCTGGCAATCTCATTAAACTTCGATTAAAATAATTTATGGCCATATAAATTATGATAATTATCGTGAAATTTAATGAGGTTGCCAGCAACATTTGCCAATATACGGCATAATATGTCAATATAAAAATATTTTCATATTATGTATGTTATGCGTTTGTTAATCTGACTTGACTGTTTTAATTTTAATTTTGTTGCAGTAGTTAATGACATGGAGGAGAGACCTCTTAATAAAACATCTATTACCTGTATTCCTCTTCAATGTTTAAAAGAACCTTTTCAAGGTATAAATGAAAATAACAGTGATTATCGATTTAATTCAAGTAATGTTGGTAACACAACATCCTACCCTGTTGAATGGAAATGCTATATAAGAAAAACGTTATTGATGTCTGGAAAAGAATATTTTTCAAAAACTGGAAAACGAGTGCTTGCGGAAGAAGTGGGCCCTCAATGTTCAGATAGTTGCACAATGGCTCTCAGAACAATATCTGAAGATGAATGAAAAGCAATTCATATCTGGGAATCCTACAAATCCTGGAAAGTGAAACGCATCCAGCTTAACGACTCTGAATCTCAATTCATAGAAATAGAAGACGATGTTTAAAATATTTGTTCCACGTTATAACAGGGAATGTCAGAGTTTGCAAATTGTTTTTTTTTGAGGATGTCAATTTCAAAATGACTCATTTCTACGTCAATCAAAAGAGAAACAAAATGGGCGTAGTGGACATAGATAATAGAAGACGCAAAGTAAAAACGTAAGCGCCCACATCCAATCGTTCCATACGTATCAAATTCATGTAGGGGCATGGAAGAGTGTAGAATATTTGGGACCAGGACAGTGCCTTGCAAAAACGTACGATCAGTACGTTGAATTTTGTGAAAGAAACAATATTTCTGCATTTGAGATTACCAAAGAATGGGTGTACAGAGATGTCTTCAATTTCCAATTTAACCCTGGCCTTAATCGTCTGAAAACGAAGCCATTGTTAAACATTTTTTACCTTTTGTGATATAAAACGATGTTATCGCCAAATAATTTTATTATTCTCTACGTATGTTATGAATTTTATGATTATTAATTTTTACATAAACTGTATTTATAATATACAACATATTATATAATCAAGTAGTCTCAGAAATATTCCTGTGTATGTATGTGTTGGTGGCGAAGGATAGAGGTAGGCTGTTAAGATCCGACATAAACAAACCGGTCAAACGTATTTAGTTTCATTGAATTAAGACTGCAATGTGTAGATAGTGTTTGATAAATTTTAAAATTCAATTAAGCTCTGCCTAATCCAAGTTAGTAGTTTAAAAAATATTCGTTTATGTATAAACTATCATTATTGCTATCATTAAAAATGTCCTTGATGGACTGAAAAACATCATCCCGTGGGTCGGGTTTTTCATTACTGTTCTATATTTATTAGTATTTTTCTGAGGCTTTTCCAAGTTTTGTATGTATTTTCAACGAAGAATGTACATTCTCAAATATTATATTGTAATAATACAGTCTTAAAGAAGAAAAAAATACCATTTACCTTGAGATCAAATATATGCATAACATAAAGATATGCACCTAATATTATGGAATAAAGATGAATATTAAAAAAATGTGTTATTTTAATTGAAAAGACATCTGGCACTTGTACTGATATTTCGTTTTTTAAAATAATGTAGGCACTAGAAACATAATATTAAAATGCATTGTAAAGATCGTTGTCTGTGTGTACGTACAACATGATATATGTGTTTTAATCTAAACTACAATATTTTCAGTTGCAACAGTTCAGAAGGCCAGAATTCTGCGTCTGTAAAAATATGAGTGTTATTTTTGATGTTATTTTTTTATGTAATCCATCGATTTTTTTAATAAAAACAATCTAACATATTTTTTTAAATCCACAGATAGTAATCGTGTTGCTGCCAAAATGATATTGACAAAACATGGTGCTAAAAATATTCAATTTCGTGGATTCAATTTCAGTTTTCACAAAAAAGTCGGTTCAAAGGTAAGATGGCTGTGCAAGAGGTATAGTGCATCATGCCGAGCATATTTGTATACTTTTAACAACCATATTGTTTTCTATAGTGACTCTCATACTCATGGACAAAATAAAAAAAAACATGATCAAAAAATAGAAATTCAATCCCATATAGATACAAGTCGAAACGTGATGATTTAGATATTAGCCCCGATTCAAAATTATGTGAAGGTGAATTCATAGTTATGACAACATAGATATATGACTCCATTGTTTCATTCCTCATCATCATTATTCGTGGCGTTGGTCATGGTCTCCTAAAGTCGACTTTCCCAGTCCGGTCTATCCTCATCTAACCATCGTCATAGCCCGCCGTAATTTTGGTCTCCATCACCCCTCCGCCAAAATGGCTTCACATCAAAAGTTTCCGGACTGATCAACCCAGTTCATTCATTAAAAATGCCCAACCCATTTCAGTTGAGATTTTTTTTTTGGTTTGGATTATGTTGGTTTACCGTTTATGTTGGTTGTGACGTATGCGCCACACTCTATCATCATTATTTACTCCAAATATCGCTCTCAGGATCTTTCGTTCGTTCAGACTCGTTGATGATGACAAAATATTCCGTTTTTATATTTTTAATACGCAGAATTTAAGAGTGGAGCACTTTTGAACACCTCAGAAACATACCAATCAGATTATTTTTTTGATAAATATTTACAACGAACTCAAAACTATCATAATGCGGCCAATCAAGTTATCTAAGCAAACATTAATCACGTTATAAAAATTAACAAACCGAGAATTATTTTAAATTCCGTTTATATTGGTGACCGTCTTTTATAATTTTTAAATTAAGTTTAACTGTTTTCGAGTAATAAAGTTTGTTTGAGTAGAACCGGGTGTACCTACGTAATAGTTTTTATATCTGAAAAAAAATATAATATATTAGTGATAATTTTGGCCGGCGTTCACTTTTTCAACTTGTATCTCTATTGACTTGGATTATCTGCTGTTTACAGCGAATGTGTAAATTTCTTTTGGATACCTAATAAATTCTATGTAAATTAGAAAATTGATGTAAAATGTGTAAATTTATTAATTAAATAATTAGTGATATATTAGTATAATAATTGAATTGCGTTATATCTTGTTTAGTAAATAAAATGATTTTTACTTGAATGTTTAATGAATTTCATAATATTGCATAATATTTTCAGTAAAAATGCTAGTAAATCACTGTTGGCGATATGAATTATTATTATATGAGTAAATCAATTGTTAGACCTCATATTTATACATAATATAATTAATTTTAAGTAATAAAGTTATTTACAAGTTGCAGATGATGGTTGTACGAATATTGTCTTTTATTTTAAATTTTATGAATTAATAAATGGTAGGTATTTACGTAAATTGTTGAAATTTGTCATCTGCCATGGAGATACATTCGTATTTTTTTTGTCAAGAAGACGACAATATATACACATCTATAATTATTTTTTGAATGCATGTATAATATTTATTTGTCATATGCACGTTATATTAAATTTGTATCGATTACATTTGTAAGTTTATTGTCATTCAATCGACTAAAATCTTGTTATTTTGATATTTGAAATAAGTACAGTATTCTCTCAGTAATCCGCCACCCCAAAAACCAGACAACTGTCCAATTATTAGTGAAACAGCAGATTATAGTGCATACATACAAAATATAGTAAAAAATAAAACAGGTTTGAGAATTTTGTACTAGGAAATTTCGGTTATATTTATAATTAAAATCAAGTATTCACTAAATATTAAACAGTAAATCACTTGACACAACCAGTTGTTCAGTGAGGCAGATATTCTTGAACGGCTTAGGATTCCTGGCTTACCTACCCTATGACCAAAAGCTTCATTTTGTGTGTCCCGGTTGCATTGGAGCACGGCATAATTGTGATGCGGTCCTTGGGCACTTTCCTCTCATGTACATTTCCTTCGCAATGAACGTACGTTTTACGAAGGAGAAGTTTCCAACATAAACCCACCTCACTGCGTTGTATACTTGTACACGGCGGACTACTGAATTTGACAATCGAATACCGGCGAATTATAGAGCTTGATTTTGTGCTTTCAACTAGTAAAAATAACGGCGGATTATAGTAGTTGTCGGATAATCAAGCGGCGGATTACTGATAGTGTACTGTATTTTTTATCTGATGGTAAACAACGGCCCTACATAAAAATATAATTATTTACTGATTTGTGATGTCTAACCAGTAACTATGGACTTCCAGTAGCCGACAAAGAAATTTTAAGACCTGAATAAAATATTATAAATTATACATTAAAATAATAACTTTGTGCTGCACATTTAGAGGCCATCCATAGACTGAAACCGTATGTGGTTTTGTACTATAATATGCCATATTTCACTTATAATTTCTGTTCATGGAAATTTATTTCCATTATCTATGTAAGCGTCTGGCTGTATCCGTTTATATACCGTTTACATATACGTTCATATACTCAGTGAAAATATATTTTCATGAAAAGAAATCATAAGTTTTGTATGTTACACGGTACAAAATCACATGCGGTTTCATTCTATGGATTGAAATCGCGTCAAATAGGTAGTTAATAAACTATGAATTATTACGTGTTGACAATAATTGATACATTTTAAGAATTGCAACTCTTACAATTAAATTAATTAACATTTTATAAATATGTTAAAAATTTAAAGATGCTACTGACATTTTCTAGGTTCTTATAGTGGTTTTGCATCACTGGTTAATACATACTCTCATGTATATTGTATAAACCATTATCTATGTGTTTATTAGGGGATTTTGTCGTATGAATGGATATGTTATAGGTTATGTGTTAATTTTCCTTTCTTAATATTATAGTGCATGTTAAAAATGTTTTCTTAAATTTAATTAATAATAAGCTTTGTTAAATGTTTATTATCACTGTGAAAAATGTGTGTAACTAGGTACCTATTATATTTAAACATAGGTGTCTAATATTTGATGAAAGAAAATAAAATCAAATATAAACTCTATTGTCAAAAATGAAAAGGTGAAGGTATTTAAATGTACTACTTATATTATTTTGAATGATGAAACGGTTATAATTTATCTGTGTTGTAATATTGTAAGTTTTCTTATGTTAAGTATTTTGGATAATCGAGTTTCGGATAATCGAATTCTCAACGTAAAAAAACAAACCTTGCATAAAAGCTAAAATAAATCTTTTAAGATCTGTTTATCAAATTGTCGATTTTATTGTATGTATATGGGTTTGGATAGTTAGTAGTTTATATAGATATTCGAACTATTTTATTAATAAATTTAAAAAAATACAAAATATTTGCTGTTTTATTTCACCGCGTTGAATTTCCAACTGTTCCTGGATGTCCGCTCACTAGATGGAGCATATGGCTATTTATTATACTACACATTTTTTTATATTGTGAATTTTTATTAAGTATGTCAATTAAAACAAATTTAATAGAGCATTCCCATATTCCGTCATTTAATATAAGTATTTGCAAGGAAATATGAATTTAATATTCAAATTCGAGATCTTTTTTTTAGCTATTTATGCCAATCGAAGTTGTCCTTGTCGGAATAAGACGCACGAGGGACTTTTCTCCGCGTCAATCTGTATGAATTACTTTTTTTTATTTTTTTAAATTTCAACGAAAATATACTACTGATTTAGAAATAAATAAATAATAAGTACAGGGTTTTACATTAAATTATTGCGTCACAATAGAGAACTTTCCTCTTAAACACTGGATGAACGATCACAAATTTGAATTTTGATTTGTTTGTGAATTTTGTTAACAACCACCAAAGCATACGTCTTTTTGGTATGATTGAATTAAGTTGTTATGGAATTATATTTCTTTTAAAACAACCAGCCGCGTGCACTTTAAATACTTATGCTTGAAATAGATATATACATACTTATTTATTATAATAATTACCAAATGTCATATTTTTTAAATTGTTCTCATGAAATGTGGCTGTTAATGACGTATACGCAATGACATTTATATGGACGAATCATGTGGAAAATAAAATGACACTCACTTTGTGTCGGGTCTGCCGGATGGCGAAATTCATATTTTAATATCGGTATCCTTCGCTCAAATGAACATTCCGCTTGCAAGCGGTCTGGCGACACCGCTGGGTCTGCCCATACAAAATATCGATGCAATTCAATGACAGAACAATTTGACAGAAATGGCCGAACATTTTTACGCAGGCAGCGATGATTTCTCCGTTCCTATAAGGGCTCAACGCACAAATGGTGATTTATAAATTTGGTCCGTATTGTAATGACAGTAAGGTATATATTCGTTCAATTTTTCAAATATGGTAGTACTGTTTGCACCGTACTACAGCTAATTGATTTGCATGAACGGACTGGTAATATTATTTTCAATTTATTATATGTAATTAAACATATTTTTTGACACCGTTTGTTTAATTTAAAATACTTTTTGTCGCGAAATCGATAAATGTATTGTGAAGTATATATTTTTATAATTGAATCGCTACAAATTAAAAAGTGAAATAATGAAGAAGGGAGAATAGTAGTATTATGTCAATGGATTTAGCGGTTTTATTGTCATTATTATCTCTCATTAAATTTTAGAGTTCCTCGCAAAGCAGAAAGGCGATTACATTGGAGATATATACTTAGAGTATTAAGATGCGATCCATGTTGGACACCATCGGATGAATGTGTAATATGTTCTGATCATTTTGATAGAAAACATTTCATCACGACAAGGAATGGACTTCGTCGATTAACAAAAGATAATAATCTCATATCATGTGCTCCATTTACGTTTTATGAATATTTCTATTTACTTTCTGTTGTTTTCTATGTTTGCTTGCTCTCTGAATTATTAAAACATGCACCTATAATATAACGTTAATCGTGTATTTTTTATAACTTCATTCTTGATTTTATTGTCATTTCTTGTTGTGATTCTATACTATTTAAATAAATAGTAATAGAATTGTTATCATTTTCATGCTGAAATAATATTTTCTCCAATAAACTGATACTGGTTTTGTCATTAAAACATTTTCAACGGATCAATTTTCAGTTTCAAAATATTCTTATTAAACGCCGCTTCAAATTATACCAAAGTATTATATTGCAATTCAATAACCATCATAATATGTTATTGTTTAATCTCAAACATCTTAAGCAAAGCAATATGATCAAAACGTGAAAATCTAATTACATATTCGTTGATATTTATTTGTACACTGTATGGTTTGTTAGCGCCGTAGCAAAGAATATTTTGTTTAGACAAACAACTTTTCTCAAAACTACGTAATATTCGTATTTCTTCCATAATTTGCCGCCCCTCATAATGTGGCGCCCCTAAGCAACGTTTGGTCTGCTTATCGTGTATTTTTTATAACTTGTTTCTTAATATTTTTTTGTTTTCATTGTTTATGTCATAATAATTAAATTAACAATACCATTGTTATCATTACCATGATTTGATAATATACGGGTATCGTTGTTATAACATTTTCCACGGATCAACTTTCAGTTGAAAATGTCGTAATGATGAAACTGGTATCGCCTGTTTGAAAATAAATGTACGAAGATACATACGTCAAACATACAATAATAATATATTTTTATAACTTGTTTTTATCTCGAATAAATGGCGTTCAATAAAAATTTATTTGTGTTTGACTATTTTTTTTTGTTATATTTATCTACCTCCGTTCTCTTGTATTATTATCATAGGTACCTACTTTCTTCTGTATTCATACTTCAAAACTGTGTTATTAATTGATAAAAGGCATGTATTTATTATACACACAACAAAAAGAATAATAATATAAATAACGAGTTACAAAAATATTTAAAGTTATTAATTAAGGCCAGAATTCCCAGTTTGCGTCTGGAATCGTTTCGCTGAATGCCTGGAAGCGTTTCGCTGAATCTCCGGAAGACGTAAGTAACCCGAGAATTCTAACGCGATGACATTAATACGCCGTTACAATAAAGGCTATATTACTCTAAATTCTCGAAGCTTGATATCGTATAATGGAAATGCAACGTCATATGATCACGTGATGTCTACCTATACATCTGTGAATAAGTTTCGTGCACTATTTCTCGTGCTCGCCGATATGAAATGAGTTGTCCATTTAATACGTCATTGCGTATACGTTACTCTTCGATGATAGCGTGATTTTTTTACCTACTGATATAGTTGATTGGTTTTTACTAATGATATTTTTTTCTCATCCCACGCGGAAAAGGTTCGGTAATCATCGACGTCATAAATTACTCCACCAGCAAGAAGGGCGCGAAGGTCATCAAGTACAACGAGCACGTGTTCAATTTCCACAAGAACATCAGCGGTAGGATCCGCTGGCGGTGCAGCCAGAGCGTCAAGATGGGCTGCAAGGCATATCTTCACACTTATAATGACTTCATTATCTTCAAGAGAGACCTACATTCGCATTCCTCGCACGGTACTGATACGCCGCCTGTTACGAATCATCACCGTAATTTAGACCCCATGGATTTCCTTGAGATCCTACAAGATCCATAATACCACGACCTTACTGTAGGATATTCTGGTTTATACTTACTTATAAAATCGGTTATTTGGTTAATCGGTAATACCGGTTTTTTATATTTATAATTTATTATTATTGTCTCTGTAATAATGTTAATCATTCATTCAAATGAAAAATCGTAGTTTCGGTTGACCGATTAAAAACCGATTAAATATTTATTTCATTGAGACTTTTTTACCATAATCATCGTTGTTCTTAGATTTATAAATTATCGTAAACGCGGGTCAAATTGTGCCACAATATCAAATTTTTTTTAAAGATTGAAGTTAGTTAAAGAAAACAGAATGATTAAAATCCGTGTAAAACCTACAACATGAATGTGAATGTCTTTAGATTTTTTTTATCATACAAAGGCAACTCGAAAATATTCATTTTGGATGTTTGAGTGAGCTTGTTAATTATTTTCTTCGATGTCATTTTAGAAACATCAGACCGAATCGGGCTTGGGTGACCAGTCCAACACTTTACTATGGCTAAAATTAAGACAGAATTGTCTTTGATGACCTTTATTTCACCTGGATAGTACAGGGAATCTGAAGATAAATTATAATTGTATGTGGAACAGACACATTCCCTGGGTTTCATGAAAACAATTTTCCCTCCAGACTTTCTACTATTTATATAATTTACTCTTGATCGTATTCCTGTGAGTTCCGTTAGTTGTGGAGGCCGCGCCTCCCCGGAGTCTTCAAAGGCTCGCTGAAATGCTGGTTGATAATGATTGTTGTATAGTCTAGCTAGTCCATAAACGACCCTGTGGCACAATCTCACCCGTAATAGTACAATTCCACCCCAGTTTACGGTTTCATTGTTATTTCTATTATTACTCTGAAACCGGTAATCCGGTTAACCGGCTTGCAGAAAAAAACGATATTTTCCACTGTTAATTAGGGACACCCTATAATTTGTATAATACATGTTAACGTTGGGTCTCATTAACAATTTATTTAATAATGACAAAATAATGTTAAGCTATAAAGTTTTTAAAAAGTAATACGTATATTAATTATCGTTAATTTATCATCCAAAAAGTCTATTAAAAATCTCAAATATTCATTTAATATTCAAAGAAAATTTTCACCGATTAACAATATTTTTTTTTTTATCTAAATATGCAATTATTATCTGCATGATTTATTTATTGGTAGGTAAATACCAAAGATTTAAAATTCTCTTTTATGGGCATATTTATGTAAGTCCAATTTTAAAACTAATGTACATGTATTTTTTGCCCGTTGGTATTATTTATAATATGTACCTATTACTGTTTTTTTTCTATGTAAGTATTTTTATAATATTTAAAATGGTTTCAAACCCATTGACTTGCTAATGGAAAAATAAGAATATCGTCATAAACGACCCTGCTCATATGATTTTGTGTATAGTGAAAATTAGCGGTCCACGTCTTTCCTTATTCCGCTAACGTGTCTACTGTACTAATGATACTAAGGTAGGATCCATTAGTAAGTCAACGGTTTATAGTATTAAAAGTGGTCTCAACCAGTGTTGGTTATTTTATTATAATTGTTGTATAATATTGTGCAGTGCCTTTTATGCTATTATTAGGTCATGTAAATTATATTTGAAAAATGGTTTGTTAGTTCAAATTGTCATTATTTTCTTGAATTTCTGTTAATATAATATATACATATATATATAATTATACAAGTTCAAGTTGAGAACATCGGCGGCCTTTTTGGTATATTGTCTACCTGTTTCTAACTTGTCGTAAGTAAAAAAAAACATTGTTGAATAATTGTCGTCAGTCGATTATCATCACAATAATGGGAAGTGGATTGCCTTCTGAGTGAGCCTGTAACAATGTTAAATTCTTGAGTGTGGAGAAATATGGGGTAAACTTAAACACGTATTAAATAATATTTTATTTTCAATAATTACGTCTGTCATTATATTATGCATTCATGTTTATCAAGTCAACAAAACTCGCATTCAATATTGTTAATATCGTGCGGGCTTTGTATTTTGCGCGGTATGGCCTGGCCGTCATTTAGTCATACATCGCAACTATCGTGCACTGTCGCGAAATGGTGACTAACCTTCACATTTCTATATTATTGATATGTTCTGTGGTTATCGTAAATGTGTGTAGTCTTGGTCTCTCCTCTTTTTTTTACCCGTAAAATTTTCGGGTAAACAATATTTATTTATACGAACATTGGATATATTTGGATATAATCTTGAACCTCAGCACAAAACAATGACAGATTGAAAGTATTTTTTTGTAGCCATTAACAGTTAACTGTACTTTGCATTACTGCTGCAATGACGATAACCATTTTGAAAAAAAATGTTTTAAAAACTAGACCCTCGCGGTCTCCGTAACTTCCTGAGGCGCAATGCACATTCAAAATCGACTCGGCACGACAATCACAATCGCCTATAATTTCCGTAATGTCCATTATTTCAGGATTTATTTTCCAAGGTATCTCTGAACTTTCAGTGTTCTGTGTGCAAATTTAATCTTCAACTTTTTTGTATATTTCTTCCTTGAGTCGCCCAGTGTTTAATTCTTCCCATTCTGCCCATCTTTAATTCAGAGTCACCGCCATTATTATACAACTCGCACTGAAAATTTTTACTCCATAAATGCGCGTACATCTTACTCTTTAATCTACTTGCCTTATAAGTCATCTTATCACTTAAATGATATTGAAAACCGAAAAATAACTTGGTGGGATCACAGGAGGACCCGCTTACCATTTTAAATGCCAGAATTGCACTGAACGGAAACTGCGCATACCACCTCAAGATAAGTCACTAAATGCACGGACTTATTTCATACTGAGATAGATAATAATAATATTTTAGCATAAAGCTCAAATAAGATGCTGTATTTGAGAATATTTACTACACAATAATACTGTATTGACTGAAATCTGCTCCCCCTTACCCCATTTCTATCCTTCCCTAAGATTTTTTGGTTTAATTGTTACAAGCTATCATATAATCAAAGATGGAGCATAGATCGTTTGAAAATTCGGCAAGTTTGATAATGCCTATTGCACAGTGTGACAAATTGATAGTTATAAAAAATAGCAAGATAACGTGTTCCGACGTTCTCAGCGTTTACGACTCTTGGATTAACTTAATTTCCATGGCCAACTATTTCCATAATGGCCACTACATTTGTTTATTTACGACAATGTTGCATTTTTTCATCGTAAAATATAGTTGGATTCCAGCTTAAACATTGATTTATAATACTATAAACTAAATATAATCGCAACATTGTGATACGATAAAACTGGTGTGATGACATTGATCCAACGTAAATGTAAGCATATGGTGAATTCGAATATCTGGTTAGTTCAGCTTTTAGGTAAGTACACACACGTGGCAATCTGCAATTTTAAATCACTTTAAGAATGCTATTTTTTTATGCATATGTATTATCAATGTATATAATATACTCTGTTATAATGGAAAAAAACAGCGCAATGTGCTCTCAGATCTACGGCTAGTTTTACAATATTATAATACGCCTAAACTAAGTACTAAATAATATTATATAATAAGAAAATTTATAAGGAAATGTTTTATATTTATTGTTATGAGAAAATTTATACTTATTAAAGTAAATTATACCTATTTATATTGTGTTGTTTCTATTTCAAATATATTCTTCATTTTATATTAATTATATATATATATATCTACATATAATTTTTTGATAATTTAAAAATAATAAAAAATATATTTAATGTCAAATTTCGTATTGATTTTTTTGGATAAGAATATTTTGGTAGGTACTATAATAGAATCTAAAAAAAATACTAAGTAGTAATAAATAACATAGTTGTGTTGTCAGAACTGAATATTTGTTTTATTGTTAAATTAGAATCTACTCTAAATTTATTAGTGTAGTCGCAGATGGTTGCAACACAAAATGTGGGATACAGTCGGCTAGCGGTTGAAGCGATGCGGTGCAGTAAAGGTGTGGAAAGATGCGAGGTAAGATTTGGCGAACTTGAGGGTCGATCGCAATGATGGATTGCAATACCGGTATTTAAAAATCGTTATCCCAGTATTTTTCCATACCGAAATACCGGTTTTAAAGATCAGACAATACCGATATATTCGCTATTGAAAGTGGAAACAATATGACGTATTAATTAACATAAAAGGCTTAACAGGACTGTATTTTTTGTCTGTTACGCGAATTCTGGTTTACTTCCGTGGCTCTTCATCGTCCCTGGTAACCAACCAGCAATGCCACGTACTATAAAATATTAATATTTTAAACAGATTTTTCTATACTTAGGTATATCTACTTATATTTATTACTATATACTTTTCCCCAATTATTTTACGAATGCCGGTATTCAACAAGAAATACTGAAATACCGGTATTTTTTTTCCATTCGGTATTGCAATCCCTAATCGCAATGAATAGCTGGGAAATCTTTGAATTTTGTAGCATGTAACATGAAACTGAAATAACTATTCCATGTGATGTATTCAAACTTCAAACTTTCCATACAAAAAACAGTAGTGTGGCTATCACCGATGACTGTGGACGTGGGTGGGGGTTGTAGCTGCGTGTGACGTAATAGTAATAAAAAATCAAGACGTTTGTTTTATTTACTGTTATTTATTTTTTGTGAATCGCTTGTTAAAATTGTTTTACCATGTTTGATCTTAAGAAGATCATAACATATGGACCTCCGTAGAGTGGATATTGTATAAACAGATATTTGTTTTTACGAGAAATAAGCAAATACCTACCTAATTTATTAGGTCCAAATACACATTGAAAACCAACATGTGATTTAAAAAAAAAACAAAATATATTGAAAGATTAAAACAACTTTGAAAATAATAATTTACAGACTGATACAGAGTTTTTCAACATATCTAAATAAAACACTTAAAAATACATAATAAAAACCACTAGAATACAAAGACAAGATTAATTTAATAAAACGCAATTTTTTTAGTTGTTTTCCCACTTTTAATAAATAATTGGACCGGTTTCGTCCACCTTAAGAGAGACATTTTGCTCGATCGAGCTTCAATATTGGGACTATACCTAAATAAGATTTCATTTAAATAAAAAGGATTTCGAGCTTTACTTACACATTTATATTTTTATAAAAATCGATGTCTTTTAAAATAAAAACATTAAAACTATCAATTAGTCAAAAATCTCTACGATAAAACACTTAATAAACTAAATTTTAATAATAAATATGACCATAAAATATATTATTTAATACTAAGATGGGGTTCACAAATTCACATTTTTACAATAATTGTAAGTTTATCTTTGATTTAAAATAAATAATATTTTTCTTTTTAATGTTTTCAGATACATATCAATTTAAATTGTAAATTCTCGAATGACCTCCTTCCTGTATGGGTCGCCACGGAAAACCATTCTAGGTCTCAGCTAGCACAGTTCAGCCTATAGAGTTTTAAGAATTGGGGAATGTGAATACGAGGCATTTTGAGTAGCAATCATTATTCAATTCGATTATAACTGGCATATTATTGGTGTGATATTTGACAATAATATACTCACTAAACTTGCATTCCTTTTTTACAGTTACACTATCAAGTTATATCCACGGAGAAAGCGACTATAATTCTTCGTCTGGTTCTAAATCATACTCTAAAATTGGTAAAAAGGGAAAGAAAAAAACCCTAGTCAACAACACTAAATTGAAGAAAAATTTACAAAAAATTAAAATGATTCCGGGCAAGTTTTTTCTAAGCATTTCTCGAAAAACATTGTTCAGTGGAAACTGTCCTTGCAGTGCTAAGTGCCACTCATTCTTTACAGAGGAAGAGAGAAGAGTAATTTTTAACAGCTATTGTGATCTTCCCAATCGTAATCTAAAACGTGATACGAAAACAAGTTAAAGAATCTCCCAAATTAAGAGTAAGAACGACCAATACAGATTCCAGAAGAAAAATAAGTAGAGTAATATCTACCGCATGGAGATTCTAATATCAAAGTGTGTCGATCATTTTTTCTAAGCCTTTTAAAACAAATATCATATATACCGCCGCGTAATTAACACGTACACGTATTTCACTAAGTTTTTATTTTGTTTTTTATTATTTTCAACATAATGGCTGAAATCATTCAATTAATGAATATTATAATGAAACAAAGTGCCCTTATTGAAAGCCTTCATTGATATTAGTAATAATACAGTCGAACTCGGTTATTACGATCTCGGATGTAATGAGGAAACATTCGTTGACATTTTGGTTTATGATTTTCTCCATACATTTATTCACTGTTAATACGAGCAACTTATCGGATGTACCGAGCTAAAATACTGTTAATTGTCGATCGTTTAAAAAATTTCGACCCTAAGCAATAAAATTCGATCGGACAGGATGCCGCCGGGGACGGATGACGTTTATTACACTAGTTAAGTGTCTAAGTACCTACCTAATTGTTGTTTTCGCCGACAATAATGAAAAAGTATGGTTGAAAAATCCAAGGTTTGTGTTTCGCGTTCATTACAATAAACAACTTCTTTTGTAGTTTATGAAGGCTATGCTTGTTTCGGAGATTTTTACGATGGTTTTCAGATTTTTTATTTTCGACTTTTTTTGTTGTGACCGCTCATTTAAAAATACCTATTCTCTGATATAACTAGTATCGCTTATAACGAGCAATTTCAGTCGGTCCCATCTTCCTCGTAATAACCAAGTTCGAATGTATTACAGTTAAACCAATTAGCACGGCGCAATGATAGTATAAACGCGAGCCAAACCTTGAGTTTAGAGCTTTTTAATATTCGCAGGTATGTGTAGAAAATGAACGCTAATCACAGCTATGTTTTTTTGTTTATACTAGAAACGTTAAATGCTTCCTTGGACTGACAAACTGCCATAGCCTCTGCACTATCGAAGTCATTTACTACACCTTTTTTGGCCTCGAAATGTTCATTGTAAAACAGAAATATAGCGAAAATATGCATCATCACTAGATTTTAGGTAAAATATGCAATAACCGGTGAGATGGGTTAAATATGCAATTGCCTATGCAAATATGCAAATGCATATAATCCGGTCTCTATTAATTACTATCAGAATGTTGTGTAACGATACAAGTTATAACGTCTAACATAATTTTGTGAGTGTGTGAGTTTACGAGGTCATAACTCTCAACAGACTGACCTGAATCAGTGTTGCCATATTAACCCCCTCGTAGTGGAATGGTGCTGTGGTGTCGTGGTGGTGTCAGTGTATTCCAAGTTTGGCATGGAGATTGTTATTATTTTGACAACTGACAGTTGCTGGTTTATTGTAATTCATTGTTGATTAGGACTGCAATCGAATTTTCTTATAGGCCGTAGAGCTCAGATTTTTATATTAGCATCCTATTGTTGGCATCTCACGTCGGTGCATATATATGGTCTACAATTTTTCTTTCTAAGATTATTAAGGCTTAATTAATGCGCATTTTCGCAGACTTAATTAATGTCCAGGTTTCCAAGGCATAAGTGATCTCCGAGTTGTACCTACCTTACAAACCGTGTATTCAGTTCGCCGATATAATACTTTGGTGAGATTTGCATAATATATTCGGAAGTATTTGTACGCTTTAGTCATTATTTTGTTACGACAAAAAAACATAATTTTGGTAAACCTCAGAAACTTAAAAATTGGATCGAGTGGGGTCGAGCGTCACGTCTTCCACTTTCCGGTTGAGTACGTTCGCCTCTTATTGTACGACAACATCTTTTTGGCTACGTGTTAAAATTGTGAACTAACATGCTCCGCCCATTTTTACCCGGAATTCCATTATAAACTAACAAGCTCCTCCCATTTAGTAGACAGCAGCGCCTACTACGTCGTACAATAGCTATCAATTCGTACCTATATGACTTTCTATTTATTATAATTACGCTCTAATTAAGGTTCATGAAATTCCACCAATAAGGAAGTGATTTTCTTTATGATCAATTAAGTATTTTTTCTCTCTCATTTAATACTTTGGACGCTGAAGACGCACATGCGCGTAATGACCAGGCGGCCGATCGATGTAATTAACGTGCATTTTAAATGTGCTAATTAAAAAAACATTATCTACTCAGCAGCGAATGCGTTAATCGTAACAGACGTTCGGCGCTAGCCATATTTTAATATTGACGTTCTTGTTCTTATGAATAATGAAACCTTTTTATACTAATATATATTTTTATGAAATTGAAAAAAAATGTGTTTTTCTATCATATAGATTCGAACATTTTTTGTTATTATTACTATTCTATTATTATTATACATTAATTTCGGAATGATAGAGGCAACATTTAATTTACCCTACTTTTTATGTTATGTAGCTTGAAGTAATATTTCCCACAATTGAAACACATTATTTCCTAAATTATGACGATGATACATTACATTCGGATTTTCATCGCGATGTTTAAAAAAATGGTAATCCTCGATACACTAAAAACGAGAAAAATGTCATCGTTACATACTTTAGGTATATACACAGTGACCTCAGCAGGGAAGAGATAATGCAGGGTGCAAGCTTTTCGCGTCAATGCGCCTATTTTGATTTCGAAGCAATGTGTCCATTTTGTACCATAAAAGACGGCTTATTATCTACGGCAGAGGTCGGCAAACCGCGGCTCGCGGGCCGCTTGTGGCTTCCCCCCCCCTTAAGTGCGGCTCTGCCATAAATGACCACGTGCGGGCGCGCAAGCACGCGCGGGGGTGTCGGTCGGTCAATCAGCCCAAGCTCCTTTGAGAGCGTGGCGACCTCAGTAGACTTGGGTATCAGCTCCTCAGACATTAGCAGTGCGGATAACTGCTGATCCTTGACATCTAAACGTAGGGCCTCGTGATACGCTCGATTGAGACCGAGTGTGGTGCGAGGCGGGTTGGCTTGGAAGGTCTGTGTTTGTGTTGTCGATCGGTCGGGTGACGGGAGTCGCGGCGCGGGGGAGGCATGCGAGACTCATGCACGAGTTGAGTCAGTCAGCAGTATCATTTTGCACAGTAGTCGGTGTAAACTGTAAAGTAAGTAAAAGTACCTACTCGAAGCATAAAGTTACATGTATTTTTCCAACCAGTTGCAAATCCTACAGGTATTTTTGTCATCAATTTAAAAATTGTAGTTATTTTGTGTTGGTGGCTTTATTATTTATTATACAATGAAACATTTTTTTAGGTGCCCTATTTGACATGGCTACAAAGAAGAAGAAAAGAACAACGGAAGACGAAAACCGTGCATTTAAAGTTGAATGGACCGAGACTTTCGCGTTTATTGAAAACTTAAATGGCCTTCCGACCTGTCTTATTTGTCAGCAAAAATTGGCGCAAAACAAGAAGTCAAATTTGGAGAGACACTTCACATCTAAACACGCGTCATTTAGCATTAAATATCCTGTCGGGAATTCAAGGAAGAAAGCAGTTGAGAAACTTCATAAGAGTCAAGTCTTCAGTTAATTACCAGATACAATCTTCCAACAATGTTTATATTGCAGATTTTGTGGTTAGTCAAGAGATTGCTTAGATATGACCATACACAGACGGCGAATACATAAAAAGTTGTTTTATAAATGCACCTGAAGAGATATTTTGGGATTTTAAGAACAGAGCAGATATTCTAAAAAAATTAAAGAGTTACCATTGTCTGCGAAAACACTAAAAGATAGAACAGTCAAAATGTCTTCGAATATACCAACCAGCAAGTTGAAGTTCTTTAATTGGTTTCAGCGAGTCTTGTGAAGTAAATGATACAGCGCAAGTTTCACTTTCTATACGATTTATTTCATCTACAGGTCACTATTGTCACTCAAAGGTCAAACACGTGAAGATAATATTGCAAATGATGTAATTGAGTGCATGGGAAAACATCATATTCCACTCGATAAAATTGTGTCAATTTCAACAGATAGAAAAGTATCACCGGCGCAAGAAAAGGGGTTTGTTGGTATTTTGAAAGAAAAAAAAAATAATCACGAGATACTTGCTTACCATTGCACCATTTATCAAGATGTGCGCAAATTTTTTTTTTTCGGAAGAAATTTGCAAAGTTATGGAATTGGTGATTAATATTATCAACTCCTACTCTTAATCATCGCCAATTTGAAGAATTTTTAGTTGAAATGGACAGTGAGATCTTCTGTTGCATAACAAGGTACGTTGGTTATCAAGAGGAAACGTTTTAAAATGTTTCGCTTCCTTATTGACAGACATTGAAGCATTTCTCCTTGAGAAGGGTGTTCACTATTCAGAACTAACGCACGATTAGTGGATCCAAAAATTTTATTTCACGGTAGACGTTACGTCTCATCTAAATCAGCTTAATCGTAAACTACAGGGGAAAGCATTTTTTTCGATATTAGAAGAAGTTATTTCATTCGAAAACAAATCATCTTGCTGAAGATTAAAGAGAAACTTTGATTCAATTGAATTTAATTCAAGCCTGCTGAAACATCGCCAAGAAAATAATTCTGATAGCGTATTTAATTAAGAAATTTTTCTCTCAAAAGAAATCTCAATCGTTGTAGGTACTGTTGATATATGGCTCTTTTGATTAATGTGTTTGCCGACCACTCTACGGCAAACGAATTGTCATTGGTATATTGGACATAAAGTGTTAAGAAACCGCGAACTTAATGGAATAGATTGCTTCCTACGTATATTTTACTACGTATCTTGTCATTTTATGACATCAAGGATATAATAAAAACATATGCATTGTTTCCATAGTCATGTTATAGTATAAGGAATATAATTAGAAATAAAAATGAAGGCCCCTGCCCGCCGTGTATTCAAATAATGAGGAAATCAACCTCCTACCGTATACCATAATATACCGTTTTTCATGGAATGATACGCGACTACATTAGTAGATTATGTCCTTATTATTTATGCTATAATTTAGCACTTGTACGTCATAAAAAACTAGTGTTTATGATTTGTTTAAACATATCTGCAAATGGAAAAAAATGATAATTTCAAGAATGCAGTGTTTTGTGAGCTTTTTTTATTTCATGAATCCAAACTATTCAAATAATGATGTTATTTGATGGTTAGTTTTATACAATTTACCACTGCAATTAATTTCTCGGTTTACACGGAGAAATAATCAATAGTTTATACTATTCCACTGATATACAACAGTTTTCAAGTTATTATAAATTTAACAAAGATAACGGATTGTAGATTATAGTACTTAATTCTTTTTTGTAAATATTATTATTAAACTAACTATTCAACATTATTCTTAAGATACGTTTTATCAGAAAATATTTGAAGATGTTAGAACACTTTTGCAACCACGAGATATTTATAAAAGAGATATTGTATTTGGTGTTATAAGTTAAGTATATGTTTTTGAGATTTTTCAAAATTATGTGTATTCAATAATATGTTTCGTAGTTGAATATCGTGTAAATCCAGTACAGCACTGCAAATAATTAAATTAATGATTAATGACATGCGCACGAACTTCATAACTAAAATGGGACATTAATTTAGATTTAAAATTTATTTAAGTTACAAGTATGCATTACTTAAAGGAGTTTGAAAAACCTCAGATATCGTAGTTATTACCATGAATTACAAATGGATAAATGGCTTAATGAAAGAGATCAGTCACTCCGAAGTGAAAGATTTTACTTTGTATTCCTCTCGGTTCATTTTTTTCTATGATTATTGTAATTTGTGAGATTTTTCAAATATGTTCATATAATTTAACAAATAAGTTATAAATCGTTTATTTATGATTAATAATAATAATTCCAGTTATTTACTGGACACTGCATTTGTTAATTCATATGCCTCAAATATATACATGTATTTATATCCGACGTATTTTTTTTTTACTCTTATTTGTCTTCCTGGCGCCACATCTCAACTCGAGCCATAGTCTTCTCTACCGCTTTCCTCCAGCTAATCCGGTCCTGTGTCCTTTCCTCTTTAATGTCGTCCTCAGCGCATTCGTGACACCTTAATTTGCCCTTTTCCTCTTGGATTACCAACAAAGACCATTCTGGGAACCCGAGTCTCCATCAGGCGCTGAATGTAAGGCACAGAAAAACAACAGACTCAAAAGGGGGTCACGGGCCAAAAAATGTTGAGAAACACTGATATACATAGCCTAACTATGTTATCATCTGAAACCTGCATCGATAGATTCCTGATTGTCGATTTTTCAATAAAATAATTAAACAATGGGTGTCGTCGATTTTCTTTTCGAGATAATTGACTTTGAATATTACTTAATTCGATATCTCATATTATAATAAAAGAAGAAACAAATCCTCGTAATCTGTTAAATATTCAATACAATAAGGTACACCTAAATCATACTCGGGGTTCGTGTACTCCAAGCTTGTCTTAATCTAATTATAATTACTGTAAAAAGGGAACACAATGTCAATGTCTTATGCTACAATCTACAGTGAAATAAAACCAAATTCGTCGCGACGTGTTTTTAGCTCCGAAAATAAAACCGAAACGTTTTTTACCGGCGATTTTTATAAATTCTGGTTGCTGTCAGCAGCGCAGTCTAGTAACAATCTCTCGAAAATCTCATTCAATATTTGAGATTGGCCGTTTCTTATTATTTCGACGTCGACAAAATAAATGTGCATGTATATTTTTATACATCAACTCATTTAGGTCCAAAGTAGGGTAACTGACACACTATATTATAATTGATCTATGTTCGAGTATAAACTTAATTTAGGACTAGAGTCCTAATACTTATTCGTCATGTATTGCTTTTTTACAGTTACCCTGTCAAACTTTCACAGCGGAGAAAGCGACCCTACATCGTCATCGTCTAGTTCTGAATCGTACACAAAAAATCGCAAAAAAGGAAAGAAAAAAAATAAAAAACCCCATACATCGATTAAGCATATAGGCGTACTCGGTAAAGCTAAAAGCAAAGGGAATGCACAAAGCTCAATGAGAATATCGGGCAAGTCGTATATGACTACTGCGGGGATATTGGTTCCACAAAAAACACCGTTTAGTGGAAATTGTCCGTGCACTGCCATGTGCCACACCCTCTTTTCTCTAGATGAGATAAAGGAAGCATTTGATGCTTATTACAATCTTTCCAATCGTAATCTACAAAATTCGTGGATTTGGAACCATGTCCAAGTATTTCCCAAAAGGTCAATAAGAACAGAGAATACTGATTCCAGAAGAAAATTAAGTAGATACTATTATATACCTCGTGGGGATTCTAATGTAAAAGTGTGTCAGTCGTTTTTTCTAAGCTTCTTGCAAGTATCAGAACGGAAAATTGCGTATGCACTCAAGGGTAAACCTGTTGGACGTAAAGGAGCTCCACCATAGAATTAGGCGTACGCTGAGGATTGACATAGATTACGGTTATCAATTAAATAGTTCGTGCATGAGTCAACCTCCTCACAGCGACGAGCTGATTTTAGGTTCCCCGTCTCCACCCGTCATGTATGCACAGCCTTGGATATGTAAGGTCGCATTTAAAGCTTGTATTTGATCTCTGAGCTCACTCAGAATTACTGTGGAAGAGGTTGTTATAAATATTACCTAATAAATTCTCTAACATAATTAAATATTTATATTTATTTCTTTCCACTACTACGTCTTTACACAAACAATTTTTTTTTTAATTAACATTGGTAGATGGAACGTGTATTTTAGAGATACAAAGTATTTACCATTTAGACTATTTAGAGTCTTCTGACATAAAACGCTCTAAGTCGGTATCCAAGTGTATTCAACGTATGACCAGCAGGAACAGCATTCAAACCTACTTACCCGAAGACAGGTTCACTTTACAACCGGGAACAACGAACGTCACCTAGAATCATTTAAGAATAATACTTAATAAATACAGATGGTTGAAAACGGTCATGTGGAATTTAAATCACGTATTTGGTTGTGTAGTTGATTTAGTAAACTCAATTGCCTATTCACTTGAATCCTAATCCTCAGTTCTTCAATCATTGTTGTATTGAATTAATGATAATTATTAAAAAAATATTTTAAAATGTGCTTTTTACTTCATTGTTTTTTTTATTACGTCTCAAAATATACAAAACATATATGCCATATGGGTTCTGACAGTAGTTGCCTTATGAAATAAGCAATAAAAGATAAACGCAGAATTGATATTTTTTTGGTTTTTTGTGATCATGAAGTCGAGCAAGTTCTTGAAATTATATAATTATCAGATTATATTTCGACATGGCAAATCCAAATAAAATACCCTTAAAACCTATTCACGAGGCGCCAAAACCAACAAAGGTTTGTAGAGCCAAATAAAAAAAAATATCTTCTAAATTTCTTTGTACTTTTTACAGTTATGGAACCAATAATTATATTCGGGGAAGGCGATCCGAAGTCATCTTCGTGTAGTGTGCAACCACTCTCCCAAAGTACCACAATACAAAAGAATAAAACCGGAATCAAAAAACAAATGCATGCTACGACAATATGGCAAAGAAATCTGAAGAAATACAATCGAGTATCGGGCAAGTCTTATATTAGTAACTCGGGGGAATTAGTGCCAGAGAAAACATTCTTTAGTGGAAGTTGCCCTTGCAGTATCAAGTGTCACACCTTCTTCACATTAGACGAGAGAAAACAAATCTTTGACTATTATTACAGTCTTCCAACGAGCGATCTGCAAACTGCTTGGGTGTGGAAAATGGTTGAAATTGTTCCCATATTAAGAATCAGAACTAAGAATCCCGATTCCAAGAGAAAAATTACCAGAGAGTATTATTTACCGCATGAAGATTCTAATATAAAAGTGTGTAAAAGTTTTTTTCTGCGAACATTGCAACTGTCAAATGCCAAAATTAATTATGCCCTCAGATATAAGACTATTAACTGTGAAGGAGCGCCGCCTGAAGATAAAAGAGGAAAACGTTTCCGACGACTAAGAACAATGCAATCATAAGTAATTCTATAATCTATACCAGTGGTTCTCATGTGCGGCCCTGGTGGGCCACCAACATCATTTTCAGTATTTAATTAATTTATTTATTTATTTAGAGGTCGAAACCCTACTCGTACTTGCTTGCCGCGAAATGTTGCTGTTACCACGAGCCCCTGCCACAAGTGTGTTAACCGTATGCGCGTGATATTGGGATCAGGACAAATAACAATAATTTATGTCATCCACGGTGTCTGAAAGTAATCGCCGGCTCGCACATCTAAACTCGACACGTCTGCAACTCAGCCAAAAATCAAACCTTCTAGGAACGTCGCACTGATGTTGCATATGATAACATAGGCGCCTAGCGATAGTCGCGTGTGATGCGATGACCGGCGAGCTTCGGCGTAAAATTCATAGCGTGTGCGTGTGAGTAACCGCAACACTGGCCGGCTTCGACCTGCAGCCCGAGACGCGTGCGATTTGTTGCTAGCAACACTAGATGTTAGTATGTGTGTTTTGTGAATAACGAGACGTCTCATCGACGTATTCGACATGTTGCAGACGAGACGCGTTTAGATGTGCGAGGCGGCTAACGATGACAAGTCGCATATTTGTCCAGATGCCTAGCAGTGGGTGGCGAGTGTGTGCGCGCGTGGATGTAGATTGTAGGTAGATGGTAGCAGTGACTAGCTTCTGATCTGACCACTAGCGAGTCGCACATATTTGCGAAGTCAAATACAAGTAATTTACGAAATGTAGTCAGCAGCGCGTGGTAAAGAATGGCGGTTTTGGCTTCTGGTTAGGTAGGGTAGGAGTAGGCAGGTGAAATGCTTATCAACGTCATGTTTTTGTGAACTAGCTTTATACTCAGGGATACCGTGACCTAAACAATTATATTATCGAACATATATTATTTTGAAAAAAAACACTTTCTGATAGAGTATATGATAACCAATAGAAAAAATCTTTTTTTGAAAAAAGTAAGTCACCCCGACGGGGAATCGAACCCTGTATCGTATACTCTATCAGAAAGTGTTTTTTTTCAAAATAATATATGTTCAATAATCAGAATGATATATTCTTAAATCTTGTGAATTATTCGTTGAATAAAAGAAATAGTTAATTATAAATTATATTATCAATATTTATTATTTAAATATATACATAGTTACTCTATTTAAAAAAAAAACCCACTGTAATGACAGCAATCATCACAATCATTATAAGAGACTATTGTAAAAGTCTTTGTAAGTAACTGGATACAAGGTTTTTTGTAAAATATAATTAGTTCATATCTAGGTAGGTTTTTGGTTTGGTATAATATACTTTTTGCATACATAATTAATTGTAATTTTATTTTTATTTATTTTCGAGACGTATTGAGATTTAAAAGTTTTTAATCATTTTATGAAAAATTAGTAGAGAGTAGAAATACCTACTAATAATTTATAAATTATATTTTAACATTATTGTACATACTGTGTGATAAATTATTTAATATATAATATTATCTAGATAAAAATATTAGTTATGAAATGATAAATATTAGGTATTGTTCTCGTGGATATTTTTTTATATTGAAAATTGTCTTCTGTTAATCATTCGTTTAGATAAAATTCTGAATTGATGAGAGGATATAGGGCGTCTATTTTCAAAAACCGATATAGTCAAAACCCACATAAGGTCAAACTTCAAAACTCACCAAAAGCATACAGCAGCGGATACATTAAAATAATACAAGTACGTAATTGCAGATTATACCTATCAAATATTATGTTTTGCATTAAAAGGGTGTATTGCATAACAATAATAAGCATAGTGTTATAATAATTTCAAAATGTATTATTATTTATCTAACGTCAAAACTAACGATTTACGATTGTAACACAAAAATATCGTTTAACAAAAATATTAAATGTGGACTTATCGCAATTTGAAAATGGACGTCTCATATTATGTACTCGTATGTGCACTCAATTGTATTATATATATTATATATTTATGTTTAATAGCGAAACTATTGTTATGATGCCGAATAGATTCATATTATGATGTTATGACATATGTACCTATACCTTCTGTTATAATATAGAATATATTTTAAACTATATTTGATGGAAATAAATGTTGAATTTAAAATTCACTGAAAAGTTCTAACTTTGTTAAATTTGTTATTTCTTGAAATAATAAAATTTGTTTTCTTTTTTCACAATGGTTCATATATATTTTCCCTAAATTTCCCTAATTAGGTTACCCATTAGAAAAGACACTAATAAAAGTTTGACCGAGTGAGACTCAAATCTTTCTACTAATCTATATATCCGCAAAGGACTCACGGAAATTAATTCCATTATCTGCAACAACACCACAGTTTTAAATATTTTTCACGATATGGCGATGTGGTGTCTACAATTAACCACGTAATTTTTATTTTTATACAAACGTCATCTATCGAAAAAATATGTGTACTGAGTAATTGCACTGTGCTCAACAATGATAACTGATAATACAAGGCTTTACCTGTTCTGGCTCACTGATACTTTGATGTTTATTGTTATAATACTTTAATGTTTTGAGTATTCTTTTTATGTGTTCGAGTTATGGCAGGTCAGTACTTATTTTTTTACATACACTATCTATTATACAGTAGAGTAGTAGTTAACTATAATATATTATGTTGTACAACACGACCTTTCACATATTTAGACTTGCTGTAATAACTGGTTTGCTAGGTGCTGACATGAAAACGCTGAAATGGGAAAGAACTTCTCAAGAAGTTGTTGACAATACTTTCGAAGTGCAAGTACCACGTGAAAGAACGTGGGGTCAATCTGCTCATTTGCCGGAGCATACTACTTCAAGAAGATGTCGGTTGTGCAGCACAAGAAAAAATCCATGTAGAACACGTTGGTCCTGTGCTTCCTGTAAGGTTGGACTATGTATGTCCGCGAACAAGAATTGCTTCTTTGAATTTCACAAAACATAGTAGTCTGTATTTAATTTGTATTCCATATACATTTTTTGATTTTACATTGTATTCATATTGTTACTTTGTGGTTTCGTAAATATACCACCATATAAAACACTATTGATATTTTATTTCACGTGCTTTTAATAACATTTGACAAAATAATGAAAACAATAAACTATTTAACTCACGATGCCTAGAGTTTCTTATGTCCGGGTTGGAATTTGTATGAGTCGTTATTGCATTTTCTCCAATATTTATAATTTTTCTTATACACTGAACCATAAATTACGAAGATTGGAGTATATATGAGTATATTGGAATATTGATGCTGACTGATTTCGAACCATATCGAACTTTTATAAGTTAAACTTTTGTTTCGGTTCCATCAAAATAATAATGGAGCTTCACCTCAAGCATTAAGTGAAGATGTAGCCATACTAGTGCCAATAATTATTATTGTTAGGGTTGGAGTTAACACATCTGCGTAGAATTGAAAGAGACCTATTATAAATTTCTTTTACACAAACGTAGATTTAGATTCAGTCATTTTATCTGCATTTATTTTAATTTTTCTATAAATAAGCCTAATTAAAATTTCGATGAAATGTAAGAAACCGCATGACATCAAATTGTACTAAAGGTAATCAATAATATCTTACGGGACACTCAATCGCTCGCGTTATAACATTTGGGAATAAGGAAAAATAAATAATCATCTAATGACGAACAACACTAACTTGAGGTGCGGCGGTTTAGTGAACTAATATCTTGTAGTGCCAGCAATACTCGCATCTCGACACTGGCGTTATCACCGTGTCTCAAGTTACAGTATTGACTCCTACATAGTTATTTAATTTAATAATATCGTCAATGTTTTCACTAGACGTAATTTGTTCTATTGTTATTAGTTGCAGTGGTTTAATTATTTAGGGCCACATGCATAGTTATAATTATGTTAATAATTAATTTATTTTATTGGTGGGTAAAATAATAAGACTCGTTGACATTACAAGTAATATAATATATTCCCACTTATTAACATAAGTAGAGTATACGTTTTATAACTTTGCACTTTTTAATACACTGATACGCCTCTTTGCCTGATTACTTCTCATAAAATTAGATAAAATCGTCACTGTTCTGGCAGAAGACACTTATTCGAAAAAATGACATATTGAGTTAGTTATACCATAATGTTCTTATTTAAAACTTTACCGTCTGGAAACCTTCTTAATAAATAAACAGTCTTTATTTTAAAGTCATTCTTTTTACAATTACATTATAAACTCACATGATAGACCATTTCAAACATTTTAACAACTTCAAAGTCAAATTACTCAAAACTAGTATTCTCCAGTTCGTGTGTTCTGCCAGAACAGAGACGAAATGATATTCACTTCTATTATTATATGTAGTAATAAATAAATAAATAGATACGTTCTTATGATATGTAAAAAAATGTTTTTTAGAATATATTACATAATTTTCATCCTAAAGACGGAGTGCAAAGTTATGAAACATTTACTCTACCTATGACTATGCATCGAGCCATATAAATTATGTAGATTGAGTAATAATAGCTAGTTCACTATAATACGCGACTACTGCGTTGCCTACTGAACGCATATTGTATTTTTCAGTTGCTTTGCTGGCGGAATGTTTAATAGAAGACGAAGATTGTCAAACTGATATACGCACGTCCTCCCTCAATCAAGGTTTGGGAAATAATTCTTTTATTGGGGACACACCTTCCGTCAGTGGCGAGTCATACATAGTTGTTGAAGATACTAAATTAAATACAAACCGTGTGTTAGACAAATCTTTATCCAAGCCTAGGAAAACATATAATCGAATATGTAACAAAGACAAATGGAAGAAAAATATTAGAAAGTCCTGCATTACATCGGGGAAGGCTTATATTAGTACACAGGGAAAATTTGTTCCAGAAAAAACATTTTACACTAAAGATTGCTCGTGTAACAGTAAATGTCACACTTTCTTCACGATGGAGCAAAGAAAACAAATGTTTGACAACTTTTACAGTTTTCCCAATTACGATTTGCAAACTGAGTGGATCTGGAAGCAAGTCAAAGTTGTTCCCAAACTTCAAATAAAAACTAAGAATCCCAATTCTAAACGAAAGATAACGAAAATTTATTATTTACCCCACGATGATGGTAATATAAAAGTTTGTCAATCATTTTTCTTGAACGTATTGCAAATTACTTCAGCGAGAGTCAAGTTCGCCCATAAAAATTCAACAGCAGATTGTGATGGAGTACCTCCTATAGATAGAAGAGGCAAGCGTGAAGTCAAATCTAAAATATCATAAAATATAAGATTATATTCTGTCACACGAAGTGCCACCACTAAACAATAATTTATATTTTATCCAGTTTCAAAATAATAAATTAAAAATATTATCTGTAATATATCTCAACGTGTACAAAAGGTATCTGCGACATGAAGCTATTCTTAACATAATATATAGCTCTTTTTAACATAATAACGCATCCTTGTCCCTCCGCATACCTCTGATTTATTATATTTACAATGTAGTTACGAGTAGTATTTGCAGTCTATTTTTACAGGGTTTTTTTATGTACTAGTTATTTATTATTACAATATCATATTTTTTATATAAGTTGAGTAAATTTATCAGCACATAGTTTTATTTAACCCCTGCATTTTTCTACAAATGTTAATTGAGTCGTATAGTATCAAAAGTGGATCTGTGCGTTATTCATCATTTCGAGAAAATGACGAAAAACGTTTTGTTGGGGTTTTTAGTGTTATAATAGCATGAAATATGTTTCTACATTTAGAAATTAGAAATTCAAGTCAAATTCAACAGTCCTACTTTTGTTTCCAAAGTATTGAACAGTTCTAATTCTGATACCAAGCCCTATTTTCCATCACAATTTTATACCACACAGATATGATTTTGATTCGAATATTATATTGCTAGACATACATTATGGTCAGAAGAATAATTTGGCATACTTAGTTAAATTTCGATATATTTGCGACAGTTCTACTTTTGATACTATACGACTCAATTATACATTACGATTCCGATATCATATTACGGTTATAATTTATATTTTAATATTATATTGTTAATATTATAAGCTCTGGTATATTGATATATAGTTTGTCATTAATGACATATAGGTAGTAAATAAAAATAAATTATCTAGGTACACTTTTATAATATGATTTAAAATCATTAAGGTTATTTTATTTTCTGATATAGATAAATATTATGTTTATATAATATGTCACCTTTTATGGCATCCTGATAATTGGAAATGTGGGTTACGTACATATATACACAGAATGTAGCATTTTCATTCACGTGGGAGTGGGAAAGCTATATTTATTAACTTATGTATTTACAAATTAGTTATTAACAGTAATATTATGATAATAATATTCCATTTTCATGTGATATTAAACCCACTGCCAAATCCCACACAACACTACCTTTACTCCCAGAGGGAGCACTAAATACAACTAGTCGTATATTTATTATTAACATGGCAAGAGGTATTTTCAGATGTTTATATGTATTTACATAATATACTGTCACCATTATGATGCTGCATCGGTAAGTCTTGTAAACCGATACATTATTATGATTGGTTTAATTATTTGACGCAAACAGGCACTTTTGATTTTTGTGAATTTTAAAATATTTGTGGTCTACGCCGTCTTCGCCGGCTCTCACATCTAAATTCGCCTCGTTTGCCGCACAGCCATAAATCAAACCTTCTAGGAACGTCGTTTTGATGTTGCATTTGAAGACCTCGCACATCTACCTAGCGACAGTCGCGCGTAACCTCTCGAGACACATATATTTGGATGCGGCGAACAGCGAGCCGGTATATAGGAATGACCAATTCTTGCGTCTTGCAATGTGTGTGTATGCGTTATGGCGTCTTCGACTTGCAGCCCGAGACGCATGTGATTTGTCGATAGCAACACTAGGTGTTTTTTTCAAACTAAAAAGTCGCATTCGACCAATCTGCGGAGCTCCATTTGGCAACGTGTGTTTTGTAAATGACGAGACGTCACATCGACGTATTCGACACGTTGCAGATGAGACAAGTTTTGATGTGCGAGCCGGCTTACTGTAAACGTAATCAAAAACGTAATAATAAAAAATCACTGAGACCCGTCGTCCGATCGAGCGACGCGGGCGCCCCCTAATGTAGCTGGATATATGTAAATTGTACGTATGACATTTCATCGTAGCACAGTTCACCGTAAGTCGAAAAGAGATGAAAAAATTACGCGTTCTGTATTTCTAATTTAACCGTCTTTGAATATACGACCATATATTTCCGATACAACATTTCACGGTGAAGTGTGATACGGTAAACTGCATACTTACAAATTTCTGGACACAAGTCTAGTAGCTACCTGATGTCAGTCGGCAGATACCCATGACAAATAACTAAGAGTAGCAAAACAGAAGAATCTTTAAAAATCTGACCTCACCATTTTGTTTGTGGGTTATGATGAGGAATATGACTGTAATCATCTTCCTAGCCCCATTGTAATTCCATCTAATTTGTTAGTTTGTGTTTAATTTAAGTGTTAATTTAGTAGAATATCATATGTGTGGTATCCCAGTTGTAAAGTTAATGTCTTAAAAATAAATATATGTGACGTTTGGGACCGCGACCGTGTATTAATAATTTTTTTATGATTTAATCTCCCAACCTTTGCAAGAACACTTTCTGTCACATATTTTGGACGTAACCGAAGTGGAGAGGTTTACAATATATTATAAATTTCGTTTCACACCAAATTCTTTCTTGACGCTGTTCACTCGATGACAGACTGCCCAAAGAAACGAATATAGTAAAGCTGCCATTATGTCCGAATTAAACTACATGTGTACATAATAATATAAGTAGTCACATCGCTTTCAACTGTTTGCAAAGCACGAAAAAGGTTTTTGTTAAGTTTTAGCAGGCGCGATAATAACGTTGTAGATATTCCTACACATACTATACCTACAACAGGTTTCCCTTCCTAATGATATTATGATTTATGATAAATTTTCATTAACATTTGGCCGAGTATAAATCTAAAAAATGCGCATTTAACAAGCTTGCGGGTGGAGTGGTAAAGCTATATTTCCCTCTCCCCTTTTTACAAGTGATTATTAATAATGAGAACCAAATTTGATTTCCACTACATTAATATTATTTTTCACTTCCAAATAGTCCCACAACATTTTAGTAGGTTGGAAGTAAAAGGGCGGCTCTCCATTTTTTAAATGCACAATAGTCAGTCTTTGAAATGTTGAAAATAGACCAAATTAACCGTATTACCTACTTAAGAGCTTATAAGGAATGTTTTTTTCAGGTAGGGAAAAGTGAAGGTGATGATAATAAATATGGCGTGTTTCCGTTCTAAGTAGACGTTGTGATTGAGAAATAATCAGAAAATGTGAATTTCGATACATTAATTTTCCTAAATTTCGACAATTCTCATTTCTCGAGAAATTAATAAACCCGACTCGAGGAAAACAATATTCTTGAAGTTGAGAAACATTTCAAAAAAACATCGAGAAGTCACGAGTTATAGTTCCAAGTAGTGCGTCTTCTTATCATGTGATCCCCTTACGGAGGTTGGCCATCACCGTAGCGATCTTTGCTTTATTATCTGCCACCAGGAATTGTTTGGCAGAGTCGCAGTCACACCAATCACGGAGCTTCGTCTCCCTTTGCTACGTTTACCACTGATCTTTCCTTAGAAGACAAGTTGGGAAATGCTGTACTTTTGTCATATCATAAGCTTAATTATTTACACAAATATAACTATGCATTGACCCTATAAATACAGATTAAATAATATATTTACGATATATTATGTAATTATGTACCTACTGAAGATTTATTGATTTTTTACAGTTGCTTCGCTGTCAGGATATTTACTTAGGGGAAACGACTCGAACCGAAAGTGTAATAAAGAAAAATGGAAAAAAAATATAATAAAATCCTGCATAACTTCGGGGAAAGCGTACTTTAATACCCAAGGAAAGTTTGTTCCAGAAAAAACATTTTTCACTGACGATTGTTCATGCAAAAGCAAATGCCACACCTTCTTCACGATGGAGGAGAGAAAACAAATATTTGACAACTTTTATAGTTTATCCAATTATAACATGCAAACTGCTTGGATATGGGAGCAAGTCAAAGTTGTACCAAAATTTACAACTAAAAACTCGTATTCCAGAAGGAAGGTATCGAAAAATTATTATCTACCTCATTATAATACAAATATAAAAGTGTGTCAATCATTTTTTTTAAACTTATTGCAAATAAGCGAAAAGAGAGTGAGGTATGCTCATAAATATTCAACAGCAGATTGTGAAGGAGCGCCTCCTATAGATGGGAGAGGTAGACGCGAAGTCAAATAAAAAATCTTATAAAAGGCAAAGTAATTTAATTTTTATTTTATTTATTAAGGAAAATAAACAGTTACATTGTATTTTATGTTAAAAAAATGATTTTCTGATTATTAAACATTCATATTCAAAATAACTCACTCTTTTATGTGTCAAAAGGACGTATTTCCTACTTTTTCCCAAACATGTTTTTAGCGTATCTCCAATATAACCAAAAGATTAAGTGTCAGAATAGCGTAATGGTAATGTATCGTCTGTTGTTTTGGTACTATCTCTCTTCTATTCTCGTACATATTTCATTCGTTAGTGGCTGTATCATTCGCCGTTTTGTCACAGAATTATTGATGGATGTTTATTTTTTCGGTTCACACGATATAATATTCAATTTATAATTTAATACAAACTTATTATTAATACATTTATATTACGTATGCATTATTAAAATTAAAAGTTTAGTTATCTATCTACCTACTATTGAAAATTACGATATAATGACTGGCAACATTAATTAGTTGTTGATCTATTAGTGATTCAACGTTTGTGTTCACTATTGTGATATTTATTATCCTGTATTATTTTTATGTGTGACAAACATTTCAATAAAAGCAACCATTATTATTTATTAGCATGGAGATGTCTTCAAGCAGGGTAAAAGAAATAATACGACTTGCAAAGACTAGTGTCGCGAATAACGATTCAGGTAAGTTTAACATCAAAAAAAGTTATTTTGTTAGTACCTACCAGCGTTGCCAATTTAGCATTTCTCTTGCCAGATCTAACATTTTTCGATAGGCAATCTAGCTTGAAAAACGGATCTGGCTTGTGGCGTTTTTACTAGCGTTTTTTGATGGCTCCAACAGCTTTAAATGGATTGAAAAAACGCTAGATATTTAGTTTATTTATTTTCATATGCATCAAATTTCTGACTATCAGACATTTAATGCAAGTAGGTCGGTACCTATTTTAGTGAGAAATAAACGGTACCTATGTTCTTTAATTTTCTATGTCTGTCCTATAAGAAAGAAGCTCTCGTCTTCAAACATGAAACGAAACTTGAATGCCATTGACACAATATAGGTATTTGTTGTCAATTTTGAAACATATTTCTCTTTAAATGTGTGTTTTTTACACGTAGGATCGACATTTTTTCGATTTTTGCTATTTTTTTCGATACGCGAAAGCAACTTCGTTCTTAGTAGAATAAGTAAATTTACTTGAAATTTTATTTTCACAAAATCTAGCGTTTTTCCTGCCAATTAGCTTGTTTTCATACATACTCCGTCTGGCATGTTTTTGTCAACTACAGTTGGCAACACTGGTACCTACCTACATGATTTTGGTATAAACATTTTTATGGTACTGCCGTTTATTGAATAAATACATTATATTTCTGCATTTCTCACAAATTGCTATTTTTTGTTTGATTTAGAAAACAGTTAATTAACATAATTATTAGTAGGCACAATTAATACATTTTATTGTTTCCGGTTTCCTCAACTGTGCATCAATCGGGTCAGAGTATAACTTCACAATATGAAGATTCATTTGTTAGTTTGGAAACATCCAGAAAAAGTTTTAAAGATAATACAGTAAATCAAGATTGTTGTAAGTAACAAAACGTCTACATATTATGTTATCCATTTTAGACTATTTTTCTGATGCCTTATTACAAACATAATTATTGTTTTTGTTTTTTTTTTACAGATGTCTATAATCCTATTCTTCTAAACAAATCTGAAGGCGAACATCTAAGTGATGATCCATTTTCTAGTATGGAATCATCTAATCAATATATCCCAAATGAAGATTCTGTCTCAACTGATAGTGAGTCTGTCACGGAAAAACGAATTTGCTTGCCAAATACTTTAGTAAAATCTTCAAAAAATTATTTAAGCGGTCATACTCAAATTGGACAGCTACGTGACATTACAAAGGACCAAGAGTTATTTGAGAAAACAACTCATAATAATATTCAAATAGCAATCCACAGTTTCGAGAGCTAATTGGCCCAAATGACGCAATTGCTAATGGGATCACTCAAAAGTGCAATGTGTTGAAGAATCGTAAACGAGCGAAAAGGGGTGCTAGTGATTCTACTAAGTGGAAAAGAAATCAAATGAAAATAAGAAAACAACAGGGTAAGCAGTATATTTCAAGTGCTGGTAAAAACATTCCCGAAAAGAAAATGTTTTATAAAGACTGTTCAAAATGTGCTCGTAAATGCAATGAAAATTTCAATAGAGAGTATTGTCAAACAATGTTTGACAACTTCTGGGCAATTAGCGACATAGACAAACAGAGACAATACATAGCTAACCTTATAAAAGAGAGTACTTCTAAAAAAACCGATTCTCAAGGACTCTCTCGGCGAAATTTCACAAAGAAATATTTCATGATTAAAATCGATGCTGAAATCCAGGTTTGCCAACGATTTTTTCTAGGAGTATTTAATATTTCCGATGCATTTGTACGTTGTCTCATTAATAAACGTCACTCATCCAATATTGTAACTAGAGACCAACGTGGACGCCATACTCCTGGGATAAAAAGACCAGCTTTGTCAAGAGAACAGATAAGAACCCACATTTTGTCATTCCCAACGGTAACATCTCATTACTGCAGCAAAGGCACACTTAAGAAATACCTCCCACATGATTTGAATTTGAAAACGATGTATGCTTTGTATAATGAAAACTGCATTAAAGAAGGATATCATCCTGAAAAAATGTCGTATTACAGGGACGTTTTTAATAAAGATTTCAATTTCTCTTTTCATACTCCAAGAAAAGATTAGTGTGATACATGCTTTAAATTTGAAAATAAAATAATTATAAATAAAACTGACGAGTAGTGCAACGTAGCGTAGAAAGGTCTATGATGGTTATAACGCGAAAAGACCACTAAAAAGCCGATGGATATGGAAGGATATATCATATGGTCGCTATGCCGATGAAATGGCAATGGGCTGGACATGTGGCTCGGCAGGTGGACAACGGTGGACAAATGCCGCCCCACAGTGGTATCTAAGGGACACTAAATGACTACATAGACGCCCTAAACCCCGCTGGCTAAATAACTCATAAAGTTCGGTGTATGTACGTGGCGGCGAAGAACTAGAGACCGATAGGAGCTGAGGAAGCTAGGGAAGGCCTTCATCCAGCAGTGGATCGACTCCGGCTGATGATGATATATGTCACACGATGCTGAACAATTGGCGTTTTATCACATCTGTAACGTGTATACAAATGGTACATGTGACATGAAGCAGTCTCTCACCACCTCATTTTACCATAACAACTCATCCTTGTCTCTCCGCATACCTAGGGTCTATTGCTCTGTTTTTTTTCAGGAGTCACTTGGACATAAGTCAAAATTACTGTGTTTGGCTGGGGTAATAAAGCAATTATTTGACTGCATGTCATAAATAAAATATAAATAAAAATAAATAACTCAATAAAGGTGTGCCGCGCAGCCACTTAATATTATACATCTGTGTTTTAAATTTTAATAATAATATTATGTATCTTCGTTCTATCTCTCTCATGTGCATGTTTTCACTCTTGTCTAAAGCAGCATTTTGACCATGGGTGGCCAACCCGCGGCCCACTGGGTATCAACTTGTGGCCCATGGAGCAGTGAGAAAATAAAAATAAAATCAAATGCTGCCGCTAGATGTGCTAATTTCGTAAATTGAGATTCGATATTGGCTCAAGATTTTTAAAAGCACCGTGCGTTTTTTGCTGCATTTGCAACGCCATTCTCTGTAGACGTGAATTTATTACCGGGAAAATTACAAATAGAATATTGTAAAATATTTTGCGATGAACAGTTAAAAGAGAAATTCCATCAGGTTGGTTTGGAAGAGTTTTACAAAACATATTTGGACAAGGAAAAATATCCTGCATTTTATAAATAATATGCTCTAATGATGACTTCGCTATTTGGAAACACTTACACGTGTGAACAGCTTTATAGTCGGATGAAGCATATCAAATCCAGAGTGAGAACACGAATCACTGATGTGCATTTGGAAAACTGTTTGCGCGTAGGAACAACCTCACTCGATATCGATATTAACGCACTTAGTTCTGCCACACAAAATCAAACTTCTCACTAAAATTTATTATTTTTATATTGTTTTATTTATGTTTTATTATTTAAAAAAAGTCTTATTTAATAAATATGCTTGATTCTCATTTTTGTTTTATTTTATTAATATATATTTCTTTTTTGTTTTGTATAATAAAAAAAATCAGTTGTGCGGCCCGGTAGGAAATCTAATTTTTAGAATCTGGCCCTGCTGCTGAAAAGGTTGGCCACCCATGATTTAGACCAAGCGAGGGAATGTTTGTTTCCCCCACCCCAGCGAAACTCTCTCGCTTTTTGTTGAGCGAGCATAAGATTTTTGTTGGAGTGGACAAACATTCGTTCGTTTGGTCTAAATGCGGCTTTAGACGAGTGTTTATTTTTATTTCATCAATTTCACAAGTGTTATACTTATATACTTAAATATACTATACCAATGAACATTGTACATATTTAATTTAATTGAATTCATGTTACTACTTTTTGCTGTTTCTTGATAACGTTAATTAAATAAATACAATAACTTTTATTCAACATTGTTACATTTTACTTAAAATCATTTTTATTTATATCTAGCATTGATATTGTGACCGCGCCAAAGCTCTATTTGATAAAAAAATTACTTACACATTTTTATTTCTTTAGTAAAATATTTTTTGTCATTAAAAAAATACGTCAAAACTATGGGTTGTTTCAAAAATAGCTTTGTCACCTTCTAAAGAACATCATAATATAGATACCAGCAAAAGAAATACTATAAGAACACACACACACTCACACAACACACAAGAATTATTTTCTGTCGAAGCCTATAGCCAATGGAGATCACCGATCTGAGTCTGGACCACCGCTCATCTGTACCCCGTAAGAACACTAACACACAAACATGAGGGTTGAAATACCGAATGAACCTATTGAATACCGGTATTATTAATACTTGTATACGTAAAATAATTGAAAAAAAAACAGAAATAGGTATCTACCAATAATTATAATATATTATATAAAAATATCTTTAAAATATTAATATTTTATAGCATGTGTCATTGCTGGTCACCAATGATAATAAGGGGCCATGGAAGTAAACCAAACATCGCGTAACCTGACAAAAATACAGCCCTGTTTTTATGTTAATCAATCCATTCTGTTTCTACTGTCAATACTGAATATAAATCTAGTCCCCAAAAAGTTTTTCGTATTTAATTTGACAAAAATGAATGTTCTTCATCACTGCTATAAATAATTATTATATTAAGCAAAATATATACCTATTCAGTAATACTGAACATTATTTTTTTTTTCAGACAATCTGTTATCCGGATATTTGCATAAGGGAATGTATACACAGTTTAATGATATAATACATAACTCACTTATTGGAGATGCATCAACCCCCAGTACTGACTCATACATACTTATTTGCGAAAACAATGAAGATAGATTATTAAAAAATAATCTTGATTGGGGTGAAGGCCTACCTGTCCCTGACGATGAGGATTTTGGCGATAAAAGTAAATGGACGGATAAGAAGAGACAGTCCTGCATACTTTCAGGGAAGGCTTACGTCACCGGCAAAGGAAAGTATGTTCCAGAAAAAAGATTTTTCACCGAAGATTGTGTATGCACAAGTAAATGTCACACCTTCTTCACGCTGGATGAGAGAAAAAAAATATTCGAGAAATATTACAGTTTTCCCAATAATGATCTACAAGCTGCATGGATCTGGGAGCAAGTCAAAGTTGTACACAAGCTTCGACCGAAAACTATTTCCAGAAGAAAGACATCCAGACTTTACTATCTACCGCATGATAATACTAATATAAGAGTATGTCAATCATTTTTTTTAAACGTGTTGCAAATCACTGCTAAAAGAGTAAATTACGCTCTTAAAAATGCAACTGCAGATTGTAAAGGAAAGCCTCCCGTAGATAGAAGAGGTAGACGCACTCATTTTAATATAAAATGTTATAAAAAAGTATAATTTTTTTGTTGTTCATACGTATAGTTTGAGTAAGATAGTTGAAGAAGGTAACAACAATTTTTCCTGTGGATTTTTTCAAGATGAGCTCTCTACAATTCGATACACCTAGGCAGAGGCGTCTCTACTTTAAGGGATCGAAGGGACGATCCCTTCATCCATCTGTAATAAATATTAAATTGAATATTCATTTTGCACATGCCTACCACAATTCATTGATTTTGTAATAATAATAATAATAATAATTGTAAAGCAATTATATAATTTATCTGTACCGTTTGCCCGTCTTTGATTCTTGATTCTTCGCCCCTGTTAATGCTCTATGTGGGTTTTGGCCCTACATAGTACATATCCACGATACTGACGGGGTCGAAGTGAGGTTGTCCCATTCAAATCAAAGCAATGTTTAAAAGCTTAAGAATAATACTTAAGCGTGTAGACCGTATTGCACGTGTGATGCAAAATTTATCCGCATGTATCGATACTGGACCGGGGATATTATAACAAATACCCGGTCCTGCATATAAGTGTGGGTAGATAAGAGTGGGTGTATTTTTATAATAATATATTATTAAGTTATCTTGTCGGTCGGCTGTCAACTTATGTCCGTGATACGCCGTTTTAGTTTGTTAGTTAGTTTGCCAGTCAGTGATCAAATGTCGTCTATCTTGTCTAGTGTGTATACCTACTTAAATAAGTTTTAAATTGTATTTGTTAATACATATAATAATTTATAACCGCACTTGAATGGAAATAACAAAAGTAATGTGCTATTTCAGTTAATTGTAAAGTAATATTAATTTGTATTAAGTATTAATAATTGTAATTTGTGGATAGTTGAATCTCACGTTAGTAAAATAATTTTGATAAATAATATTAAGTATTATGATGAATGAGGTAGATTATTAATTATTGAAATACAAGTTCGGCACATTGACATTTGAAGATAAACTAGAAGAGAAACGATTAGGACCTCACCGACCTAGTGATTTAGTTATTGTCTATGAACTAATCATAATTAAAAAAATAAGGGCTGCTAAGAAAAACTGGAAGCATAATTAGTATACCTACTGTGATTTGAAAACAGTTTATTGTAGCAGATATTACGGGAAAGATAATACGAGGGTGGGTCAATAATTCCTTAGAAAAAAGCATTAAAACAGTTTTTATTTTTGTATTTTTTTTTTATTTCTCAACATAATCTCCTTGGAGCTCAATACACTTGGTTAGACGTTTCTCAATTTTTTTTAAACCGTCAGAAAAATAAGTTTTCGGAAGGTCCTCAAAATAAGCATTTGTCCGATCGATGACTTCTTCATTTGAAAAAAAACGTTGTCCACTTAGCCATTTTTGCCAAGTTTGGGAAAAGGAAAAAGTCACTGGGGGCTAAATCTGGCGAATACGGTGGGTGGTCGACCAATTCGAACTTCAATTCTTCAATTTTAGCCATTGATCGTAAACATGTGTGAACACGGGCATTGTCCTGATGAAAGAGGATTTTTTTCCTGTTTAAATGAGGCCGTTTTTCTTCAATTTCGTTTTTTAGCTGGTCCGATAAAGATGCATAATAATCCCCTGTTTTTGTTTTTCCTTTTTCCAAATAGTCAACGAAAATAATTCCACGTGCATCCCAAAATACAGTAGCCATAACCTTACCAGCTGATTTTACGGTTTTTGCCTTCTTTGGACATGGTTCGCCTTTCGCAAACCACTGCTTTGACTGTTCTTTCGTCTCGGGAGTATAGTGGTGTATCCATGTTTCATCTACAGTCACAAAGCGACGAAAAAATTCATCCGGATTGCGTTGCATGAGCGACAACAGGGCTTTAGAGGCCACCACCCTATTGCGTTTATTGTCGACTGTGAGCAAACGCGGCACCCATCTTGCAGAAACTTTTTTCATGCCCAATTTGTCATGTAAAATAGAAATGACGCTACCTTTTGAGATTCCTGTAACCTCAATTATCTCACTCAACTTTAATCTTCGGTCACTTAACACCATATCGTGGATTTTATTGATCATTTCTGGTGTAGTCACCTCTACAGGACGTCCTGAGCGTGGTTCATCCTTTGTTGATGTACGACCACGTTTAAATTCATTTAACCAGTTATAAATAGTTGCAAGTGAAGGAGCAGATATGCCGTGAACTAAATCCAACTCATTTTTTATTTCCTTTGCTGTTAACCCTTTTATATTAAAATGTTTAATAACAGCTGTAAACTCAATTTTCTCCATTTTTGTAAACAAGCAAATTTTTTTTTAAATGTACGAAAATAAAAAACAACAACCCGACCAATCTGATTGAAACTTCGCAGCATACTGAATCGGTAGTGCCGCTGCATGAAAACAAACCGCTTACAATACTAGTCGCGCCACCTGTCGGCTTTTCTAAGGACTTATTGACCCACCCTCGTACATGGTTACCGTAAATAACTTTGTTCGTACATGTTCATTCACATGTTGAACAATTATTTACTATACATTATTGGTCATGGAATACCATTCATCGTCAAATATTCTGAAAGGATACGGTCATATATTGTAATTATTTAAACGAATATTAATTAATGTTAATTAACTAAATTGTAAATTTCATAAAATCTGCTTAATAAAATTTGTATAGGTATCAAAGAACATTTTTTTTGATCTACCAAATTCCCACCCCATGCAGAATACACATGCCTGTAAAAAGACACTCTAATTACTTGTTATCTGGTGTAATATTATGGTTTGCGCATATAAAACTACATCATCATTCACTTCAGTCACTATTACACATACGAGTACCGCTGGCATTTACGATGATAAAACTGAATCATAGCTGAACTTGGTGTACAAGCCAAATACAAAGTTTGGCGCCAAAACTTAGTGGTCCTATTCTGTATCCTTCAAAATGAAAATTCACCTAATTTTCATTACCATAAGCCCAAATTGTAAAAATATAATTGATAATTATCAGTGCTCAAAATGTATTTATTAATAGTGTACATCTAACTCTTGGGCAGTAATTTAAATCCCACATAACAAAAAGGTAATTTCGTTAAACTGCGTAATGATATATTGTTTACTACTAACGCACACAAACACATACGTATTCACATGGAATTATAATTTTATTTGTAGGGGTTTGAATTTGATTGACATTGAGAATAAAATTTATTCAAAATTTTAAGAACACAAAGAAAATAATTGGAAAATGACATGCACTATACCAGATACTATGATGGTATTGAATCGAATTGAATGTTGTGTATAATAGTTAGATTATATCAAAGATGTTGAATCTTCTTGTAGGCGGAGCCGTCTGTGGTTTTCCTATAAAGCTGAAGGCACTTTTACGTAAATGCCATTTTTGTATCACCAAACTGCACAATTCTGTAAGTTTGTCTGACTTTTTGTTACCACTTTCATACATCTAGGCTTCATCTGTCAGCACAAGAAGGTTTTGATCAACATCTTTGGTTTATATGACAAAATAGATATTTACTAATTTACATACTGAATGTATACTGTTTTTTTCAGTCACGTTGTTGTCGGGAAATTTTCTTGGATTAAACGATTCTCGAATTGATATAAATCCATTTTATTTTGATCAAGATTCAAGAAATAACCCATGTACCACTGAACCGTTTTCACCCAGTGGTGACCCACGCATAATTGAAAGCGGAGATAATAAAAACAGTTTATTAAATACCAACAGTGAGTTGGACAAATGGGTACCCGAACACAGGAAAGCTGGCAAGCAAATATACGATAAAACTAAATTGAAGAGAAATATTCAAACATCGTGCATAGCGTCAGGGAAGTCTTACGTTACCAGCCGAGGAAAGTATGTACCAGAAAAAACATTCTTCAGTGGAAATTGTTCATGCATCAGCAAATGTCACACCTTCTTCACGTTGGATGAAAGGAAACAAATATTTGATAACTACTACAGCTTTCCCAATTCTGATCTCCAAACTGCATGGATATGGGAGCAAGTCAAAGTTGTACCCAGATTTCAAATAAAATCTAAGAAGCCCGATTCCAGAAGGAAGATAACCAGAAACTATTATTTACCACACGATAATAGCAACATAAAAGTATGTCAACCGTTCTTTTTAAACGTATTACAGATAACTTCGTGGAGGGTCGAATTTGCTCTTAAAAATACAACAGCAGATTGTAAAGGAGTGCCTCCTGTTGATACAAGACGTGGCCCCAGGGCTAAATCGAAGACATTATAAGAATTATACCATTTATTGTATATTGTGCCTTAACATCCACGATGGCCGAGCGGCATTGGCGAAGACTCCATACTAGGCGATTATCTAAAGCCTACCTTCTTAAATATAATTTGTAATTCATTTAATCACTTTATTTTATAAAAATAATTAAATTTGCCAACGGCATCTGTCGTATATGTAGGAAAGTAGAAATGTATTATAATGAACGGTTTAAACAAAATATGCAGCAGCGCGACATCAGTCTTTAAAAAAATGTCCAATTATTTGCCGTGAATAGTGATGTTTTTTTATAAACATTATGTCACGTGACCTCAGGATGTCTGGAGCAGTCTATACAAAACGATAGGCACTAATGCGTAAGCCTAAAATTTTTACGTATAAATATATTATTAAAATAATTAATAATTCGATAATTAAAAAATAATAAGTACTTAATTTATATGGAATGCAATCACATACTATAAATAAATATGCATTGTTAATTTTGATTAATCTAATGATTCTTGATGTGTATAAATTATATAGGAAAATACATAATTTAAAGTTTAAACCCATCGCTCAATTTTTATCTCGCCAGTGAGTTATTGAAATTTCATAGAATTAGTGTGTAGGTTTCATCACTAGTATTATCGTATTATCTTCTTATTTCTCGTAAATATATCTGATAAGTGTCTTCTCTTTCGCTGATCTCCACAGCCTACCTCCTCCCAAAAGTTACCCTTCGCCACTGCCGAGCGGTATCGTGTCGATTTATAATGTTACGGGTCCCACGTTTGAATCACATGTCAGGCAAATTTACATATTGTTTTTCAACATAACAACTATTTCTCCAAACAAAAAGTTAATACCTACAACCACCACTATGTGGAAGATCAAACACAGTGATGTAATGTAATGTAATTATTGTAGAATGCAATTATAAACAGTAAATACTATCTCAGTTACCAGAGTGTACTTATTTAATTGAATTATTTTATGTATTTAATTTTCTTTACTGTTAATTCTTTGTCGAGGAAGCATGCATAGTATTGTAATAATTTATAGTTTCTAGTCACCCGCGATGGCCGACTGGTAAAGTATTAGCTTGGTAAGTCCAAGGTTTCGGGTTCGTATCCAGGGTCTGGCACAATTCACATATTGTTTTTCAATCTGTGTTTGGTTTCAGAGTATGGATCTAATAAATTGAGCAAGTAGCTTAAGTCCTTTTTGCGTAAAAACCAAAATCTGTCAATACAACCTCCACTATGTGTATTTACTTTACTTTTATGGAAATTTGAAACTGGAAATTGTTCATACCTCAATAAATGACACACATTCATTACGTTGTATGAGAGAAAATAAATATTTGAGACGTATTACAGTTTTCTCAATAATAACCTACAAGATATAGATCTGGGACAAGTCAAATAAATACACAATCTATTTCCAAAATAAAGACAGACACTTTTATTTTCCTCATGACATTAATACTGATGGAGGGGTACATATTAATAATTTTTTAAACGTGTTGCAAATATCTACAAAAAAAGTAAATCAAAATATACAACTGCGGATTGTAAAGAAAAGCCTCTCGTAGATAGAAAAGATAGATGGATATTTAAATAGAAAATGTTATAAAAACAACATTTTTTTCAGTAGAATTTTATTTATTTTTCAAGATAAGCTCTCTTTAGCTAGATGCTCCTACAGATTGTAGTACAGAATGAAACATTTATACATATATATCATATTGAATATCGGTATTTATTAAAAATGTATATTTTATTCAATGCCATAACATAAAGCCCAAGTCGTAAAAAATAGTTAATGATAATTAGTGCTAAAATGTATTTAATAAAAGTGTACACATGACTTTAAACAGATTATTTAAGTTTCACATTACAAAAAATCACAATTTCGTTATATAAATCCGTAATGATATATTATTTTGTTACTACTTCTTATTGTGCCATCCCCTAGAGGAGGTCGGCCACCATCAAGGCGATCTTAGCTTTGTTGTCTGCTACCCGGAACAGTTCAGTGGAGCTGCACTCGTACCAATCACGGAGGTTCTTAAGCCACGAAATGCGGCGCGTCCTCTGATATGCTTATTACTATTACTGTTACTAAACTGAACGTGTATTGTATTTTTTTAGTTTCATTGTTGCCAGAATATTTGATCGATGAAGAAGATTGTCAAATTGATAGAAACACGTCTACCTTAAATCAAGAGTTTACTAATGACCCACTTATTTGCGAAAATGAACAGGAATCCATAAATAACAACCGTAACCTGGATAAACTTGAATTCAACCCCCGGAAAGCAGGAAAGCGGATATGCGATAAAAGCAAATGGGTGTGCAATATTCGAAAAGCCTGCATTCTATCTGGAAAGTCTTACGTCACTTGCCAGGGAAAGTTTGTTCCGGAAAAAACATTTTTCAGCGGAAATTGTTCATGCATCAGTAAATGTCACACAGTATTCACCCTGGATGAGAGGAAACAAATATTTGATAACTACTACAGCTTTCCCAATTCCGATTTCCAAACTGCGTGGATCTGGGAACAAGTCAAAGTTGTACCAAAACAACGAACAATAACCAAGAAAATCGACTCCAGAAGAAAAATAACTAGAAACTATTACTTACCCCATGGTAATAACAATATTAAAGTCTGTCAAGCTTTCTTTTTGAATGTATTGCAAATAACCTCAATGAGGGTGAGGTACGCACTTAGAAATACTACAGCCGATTTTGAAGGAACGCCTCCTCAAGATGGTAGACGGAAAGTCAAAACTAAAGTTTTATAAAGACATACTATTTGTGTCATAGCTTATATTATGTTTTTGAAGTATTTTAACCCATAACTGTTAGAATCCATAAGTTTTGTTTTCTTAAGTACCTATTTAAATTATATTTATGTAACATGTGTTATTTTAAATTGTAAATTAAACCTTCTCGCAAATATGTAAGTACGAAGTGTAATTACTGGTGAAATAAAGTTAATACTTTGGACGCTGAAGACGCACCTGGCGCGTAATGACCAGGCGGCCGATCGATGTAATTAACGTGCATTTTAAAGGTGGTAATTATAAAATCATTTTCTAGTCAGCTAACAAAGCCAAATATTTCACTCCGACTAAAACAACCTTCTACAATGCAAATAAACATGGATTTTTAATTTACTAATTCTTTTATTCAACAAATAATTCACAAGATTTAAGAATGTACCATTCTAATTATTGAACATACATAATTTTGAAAAACACTTCTGAGAAAATATAATATAACCAATAGAAAAAATCTTTTTGAAAAAAGTAAGACACCGGCAGGAATCGAACCTGCATCTCTTGGGTTTACGCCCCGTCCGCGCATTGTCCACTATGCTACTAGGTGACATACTATTTACGGCAAATTTAAACTATTGGTCGTTTAATACCTGCTCATCAGCGCTCTTCCAAATCAAGCTACTATTGGCAATCGGTTTTTGTTTATTAAATCAAAGTAGGTACATTCTACTTCAATTACTAAGCGACGTCACGGATCTCTCCTATATTTTATGATGTAACTTATTCGAAATTGTGGACAATGCGCGGACGGGGCCGTAAACCCAAGAGATGCAGGTTCGATTCCTGCCGGGTGTCTTACTTTTTTCAAAAACATTTTTTTCTATAGGTTATAACATATTTTCTCAGAAGTGTTTTTCAAAATTATGTATGTTCAAACATAGATTTGTTTGAATACAGTAACAGCACAATGGTGACATATACAAATATAATATTATATTTGAGTTTGCATTTACTTGGTAGAATTCCATTTTACAATATGATAATGTAAATTAAGTAGCTAAGTATATTCAATTATATATAATATTTTTAAGAAGAGAGACGTGCCACCTACTGTAATATTATAACCATGCCATCATAGCGTTGCTGTGGGCGTGTTTAATGACGATCTACATAACTACATATTCCCCACACTTTTAGTATTTACCTATCTAATCTTCAGACCCGGCCAAATTCCTTAACACTGTGTACAGCGCTATAAAGTCGCTGCCAAGATAATATTATGATGGATAATACTGGAGTGTCTGTCTGTCCGTTTGTTCGGTTAGGTATACATAGCTCAAATTGGACTAATGTTGATCCTACAGGTTATAGGCTTAATTATCGATACCAATTTAGACTTTCGTCTCAATTCTCGCTATTTCAGAAGAAACTGCAATATGCTAGAAGCAAAATTTGAGAAACAAATTCTCTGTCAATAATTTGTAACAACATCGGCGTAGTACAGTGTACCTTGTGTGACATGAACTTCAAGAGCAAAACTCCTTCCCCATCTCAGAATACACTAAAGTTGTAATAATTTTGCCACAATATTTTTCCACTTTGACCTTTTTATAGATTGGGATATTTTAGTGCTTTCACTGCACAGTCTCGTCTCCTGTCACCAAACGATGCAAACATTTTACTGAGTGCTCATCCACATTCTTATGGAAGCATTAGCGCCTGATTTTGTTCTTTTATATTACCACCATATGCAGGACCCGTTATATTTTCCATTGATTTTTTCTGACCTTTGTAGTAGTAGAAGAGGCACTGTGGAAATATATATTTTTTCTCAATTTACGGTTGGGATATTTGTGGGCAAAAGAAATTAGTTGGAACGAATCTTTGAAACTGCCCCCTAGTACGATTTATGTCTTTCATTCACAAAGTGTCCGCAATTCATTGCAAACTGACCTAGTATTATAATATCCATGGCACTCTCATTATGAAGCGGGTCCCCATGCTAAGGTGTTTGGCGGACCCCCAACCTATCGCTTACGTTATCGGCAGTGTAATGTTCTATATATCGATTGCAATACCGAATGAATATATCAATACCGGTATTTCCGGTACTTATTATTTATTATTTTTAGTACCGATATTAATACCGGTATTCGTCAAAACTTATTTTCGAAAAAAGAAGTACTTAGGTAGTTATCAATAAATATAACTATTAAAATCTATTTAAAATAAGTATTTTTTGCAATCTACCTACATTTATTATGTTGACCTTTATGAATATGTATAGATCATAATTTTAACTGCTAATTTTTACAAAATACTAGTCCGGGTACAGGAAAATCTCTCTCAAATTTAACGTGTGTTGGATGTACTATCAACGTTGGATCAATAGTTATAGACTAATTGAATATATTTGGCACGGATGTTTTCTTTTTCGAAATATATTAATTCATCGCGACAATTCTATAAGTATATTTGAGGGATTTTGTTTTAATATTATGTAACTTTTGTTTGTTTTCAGTCAATAAATTTGCGTTTTGGCAGCATAGAACTTATACACCATATTTAATATACAATATAGTGGTAAATAATGAAAAACATGATGAAATTCGAATCTTAATTCCGAAAATACCGGTATGTCGGATTTTTTAAACCGGTATTTCGGTATCGATAAGCAATTCAATACCAGTTTTGAAATACCGGTATTGCAATCCCTAGCTCTACAGTAGTGTTCCTCAAATGGTATTTCGTGGACCTCCAGGGTTCCAATCCTTTATTAGTCAGGAAAAATAGTAAAAAATATAATATAAATCCTATCCGTGAAAGAGCAAATCTCTCTATCTCACTTAACTGGTCAACCCGCCACGACGTGTTCCCAGGCTCGGTCCCTGAGGGCCCCTCGTGAGGGCCATGATTATATCTATGCAGCTGACTCCGTTCGTCTTTTGATTAATCCATACCGTGCCTTTAATAAATGTACAACCTAATGTAAAATTAACACAGTGATAAAGGAAATAACGTTTTATTTTTCATCCTATATTTCCAACAGGCTCGCACTCTTCGGTAAAACAACATCATGTCTGGTGGGGTTACATGTAAATTGTACGTATTACATTTCTCCATAGCACCGTGTACCGTGAGCTGTCTTACTGGAAAAAATTCCGGTATAGCATCGAGATTTAAAAAAAACCCGTTGTTCGTGGAGCATTGCAGACAGTAATGTTCCAGTTTTATTAGATTCAATAAGAACATTAATTTGACATTGATTGGCATCAAATGTATCAGATATTTGATAGGTACGACTCGATACGAGAACCTACTAGAATCTTAAATAAATTATACGATATTATGATTGCATTTCTAATTTACTTACCTACCTATTTTTTCTGTCTTTCCCTTGTATTCCGGTATTCCGTATTTTTAATTGGTTTATTTAGGTAAGGAATTGATTTCAATATTTTATACGGGTATTTATTTCCGATAGAACATCTCAAAATGAACTGTGTTACGGCGAACTGTATACGTACAAATTTCTGGACACGGTTTTGTGGATCGATTCATAACATAGTGAAATCCTATCGGAACGGTACTACCTAATACTTACGCGTGGTAGATACACCGTAGCCCTATTCTTACTAATAAGTTTGTTTTTTTTTTTTTGCATGTAAGCATAAACATTTTTGCCGCCGCTCTGCCTACTACGACCTAGTCCAAGATGAATGCTTCGAGTAAATTACTACTGTAATTTGAGTCGCTTAGAATCATAACTCACATATTGCAATTTTGTCGTTTTTTAGTTAAATATGCCAAGTGATTCTAAATGAATTAATCTATATACCGAAAAATAGTTGAGTATTAAAAGTCAATTTAAACCATGTGAAAATCGTTGACAAAGTTCATTGTTGGTGTAATATGTCGTATATTTCAAAGAATAGAGTTTTGTCACCAACGCCTTCCTAACCAATCGGGGAGCTCTATTTCTCATAGTATGCTGTATGTCTGCAACGTTAGGAGTATTAGGTATATATATTTAAAAAAAAAAAAAAAATTATTCGACTCTCTCACTCATTAATATTCTAGGGAGTTCAATACTGTTCTTCTAATTACAAAAAATAGTGCTCTGTTGGTTTTTAGCGATTATCTCAAAACTTGATTTTTGGAATATGTGAGTTATGATTCTAAGCGACTCATTTGTTACATATGCTCAAATATACTGTCTGCATGGTTTTCGTTTGCTAGGACATGGGCCGGAATGCACATGCGGACACGACCATCAAGACGCTGAACACGTCCTCTGGGATTTCCCGTTGTTGGGATTCGACCGAGCGGAACTGTTTGCCAGGGTCCGTCCACACACGGGTCCGCCCGATTGGCCACGCCGACTTGATATCAACCAAGGCCAACTTTGAGGCATTTGAAAAATTTGCTGCGTCATTTGGAGGACGGAATAATTCCGATCCCTCGTTAGATTCATCACTTTCAACTCCTGACTCCTCTGTTTCGGCAGAGTTTCAGTACACTGGTACAGAGGACACTTCATGTCATTAAAGATAAATGACGGCAAGGCAAGTCAAGATTCTTGTTATTTTCTAAAACTCTTTCTTTAAGCACTAAGGTGCATGGTTGTGACATCAGTCCCGTGCAGAATCGCTTCGTTACAAGGAAGTGTGGCACTAAAATCTTTTCATTCTGACAGGTTTATAGCGTCATGGAAGGCGGCCGTGTACAAACCGCGGCTTCATATACATGGCGGGTGGAGATGGGGACACTCAAATCATTGTTTACTAACAGACATAATTAACGTACATTCTATTTTTTTCAGTCGCTCTGTCAGCATGGTGGCATGGAGGAAAAGAATCTAAAGTTGATATAACTTCGTTTTCCTTTAATGAAGATTTACGAAAGAGCGGATTTATTGACGATACGCCTTCCGTAGGCAGCGACTCATTCCTAATTGTTTGTAAAAATGAACAAGAACTGTTAAGTACCGACTGTAAATTGAAAAAATGTCTACCCAATTCCCGAAAGGCAAGCAAACGATTATGCGATAAAACTAAATGGAAGAGAAATATTCATAAAGCCTCCATAGTATCGGGAAAGTCTTACATTAATAGCCGTGGAAATGTTGTTCCGGAGAAATCATTTTTCAGTGGAAACTGTTCGTGCATCAGTAAATGTCACAACCTTTTCACGCTGGATGAGAGAAAACGAATATTTGATAACTTCTACAGTTTTCCCAATTCTGATCTTCAAACAGCGTGGATATGGGAGCAAGTCAAAGTTGTACCCAAATTTCAAATAAAATCTAAGAAACTCGATTCCAGAAGGAAGTTCACCAGAAACTATTATTTACCGCACGATAACATTAACATAAAAGTATGCCAACCATTCTTTGTAAATGTATTAAGTATCAGTCCTTGGAGGATCGAATTTGCTCTCAAAAATACAACAGCAGATTGTAAAGGAGTGCCCCCTGTAGATACAAGAGGTAGACGCACTCTCAAACGGAAATGATACTAAGAAAAACACATTTTTTTGTCATTAATATCACATTGTATTATCATTTATAACATAATGTAATATAACATATAATATAATATAGATATATAAATATTTAAAAAAAAACCTTACTTTTTTATTTAATTATTCATTATTCTTCCTGATTTTTCTTATGTAACTTCTTTATATTTATGTTTGGAAACTTTGCTGGTTGCAATAACTTTTCAGTATTCTATTTTTAACATATTTTTGTAATCAATATGTAACTGTTTGTTTCCTTAATAAATAAAAAAAAATATTATAAAATTGAATTTTACCTAGCAAATACAGTATCAATTAAAACATTGCATTTTCTTTACACTCAGTTGTTATACTCGATATTACGTACTCGCAGAAGTACTAACGAAATTAATTTCAATGATATGTACAATATGATAGTACACTATTGTTAACTGGTTTTGCTTAACCGTAACACTTTGTGTCTATAGAATTTCGGCTTTTTGGTTTTAGGAATTTTAAGTTTCTGGTATGTATTGATTCAAAAGGTTAACTGGCTCCAAATTATATGATACTTTGGGTATAAATTCTATACTTATTTAATTTTCATAAAATCGTACATACGGCGCATTTAATCTGAGGAACAGCATATTTTGCATATATGTATACTTATTATAAAACGGAATTCTACCAAATGAAAGGACAAATTATTCGGGCATTGCGGCCACGACGAAATGACTTTGGAACGGTGTAAGTGTCATTTAAAAATAACGACACCTAAATCAGTCACCAACGCTGAAAGAAGAATCTGACACTATTATACTTTGAATACAAATTATTTAGATGTATGTTTATTCACCAATTTACCCACTACAGGTATATTTTTTTTCTTTTCAGACGAGTTGATTTCAGGATATTTGCTTGGGGGGAACGATTCTCATAATTATATAACCACGTCTTCCTTTAACCAAGACTTGAAAACTAACTCATTTATTGAAGGAATGCCCTCCGCAAGTGGAAACTCATACATAATACTTTGTAAAAACGAACAAGAAGCATTAAATACCAACAGTAATATGGATAAATGCGTACTAACAAACACCCGAAAAGCAGATATGCGAATGTGCGACAAAACTAAATGGACGGTGGAAATGAGAAAATCCTGCAGAACATCGGGGAAGTCATACATTACCCATCAAGGAAAATTTGTTCCAGAAAAAACTTTTTTCAGTGAAAATTGTTCGTGCAACACTAAATGTCATACTTTCTTTACGCTGGATGAGAGGAAACGAATATTTGAAAACTACTACAGCTTTCCAAATTATGATCTACAAACTGCTTGGATTTGGGAGCAAGTCAAAGTTGTGCCCAAACTTCGAACACGAACTAAAAAGAAAACTGATTCGAGAAGAAAAGTAACCAGAAATTATTATTTACCTCACGATAATAGCAATATAAAAGTATGTCGATCCTTCTTTTTGAATGTATTGCAAATAACCCATAAAAGAGTCAGTTTTGCTCTTAAAAATACGACAGCCGATTGTGAAGGGGCACCTCCTGTGGATAAAAGAGGTAGACCCAGTATGAAATCAAAGAAATTATAAGAATTATACTACGTTATTTTTTCCATCCCACGCCACGAGGTGAACACAGTAGGAATATGTCACAGATTTCGCAATCAACTTTGAACTTCTAATGTCAAATATTCGGGCTTGTATATTTAATCTATATATAATGATAATTGATTATAAATTTCACACCGGGTAAATGGATATGATCTAAGTGTAAGTTTTGCAGTGCGGAGCGTGCTGCGTGCATATTGTGTCCACTCCGCCACTCGTTTAACATGCACGCCGCACGCTCCGCTCCGCAAAACGCTGCCAATGAGGTCTTACATTAAGTATTATAGTTTCATTAAAATTATTGTACGTTACATAAACTGTTAATAAATAAAAATATATATATGAAAACTGTTTTTTAGAAATAGAAAATTCCCACTATCACCAGGCGGAAGACGCTCAATTTATTACACCTATTTTATTGTCACCTGATACTGTGTAGTCTCAGAATAAATAAACACTCGCGGTTCACTTCCAGCTATGTATGACCCACCAATAATAAAGTTGCGGGCGATCGACGTGTATGCAAATATATAGAATTTAGGATATAAAGATGATCTCGCCAACGGTTATTCATGTTATTGGCTTGCTTAGGGGGAGCAGTTTGCGTGGTATGTCAATTCAGGACGTTAGAGTCAAGACATACATATGAACTATTTTTTTTATTCTACGAATAATTCACAAGATTTAAGAATGTAACATTCTTATTATTGAACATACATATTTTTGAAAACACATCGAACCTGCGGAAAGGACTTCAGAGAGTATTAGGGGCCATTAGTTAAAATTTGTCGCAATTAAGTATGACGCCTATAGCATAGTGGCCTATATGCATGGGCGCGAAACCCGAGAGATGCAGGTTTGATTCCTGATAGTGGGTGTCTTACTTTTTTCAAAAAAGATTTTTTCTATCGGTTATAATATATTTTCTCAGAAGTGTTTTCAAAATTATGTATGTTACATACCTATTAGTTTCCAACCATAAAAAACACAACTTCTTAATGGGTTTTGTATTTATCCATTAATCATCTTATCCCACTTGGTTGAAGCTTTTGTGTATATATGTATTATAAATAAATTCGATTCTTAAACTTCGTATACACTCAGACTTGAATATAAACAATTATGATGTTTTTCAAAATTTATGTAATTTCGTTCATTAAATTTATTATTGATTTTTATTATCTTTGGGTCAACCAGTGGTTTGTCATGACTTTGGTCTCCGAGATATCTACTATCAAATCTACTTGGTAGTTTTTTTTCTGCTTGGACGAAATTACGTGGCAGTGATGAACAAACAATCGAAAGGCGTGGAGAGAGCTTGAGGATTACCTCATCCTCCAGTAATTTTAAACAAATTCATAATCGTGTTGATTAAATCTATTATTATATAATACATCTAAAATTTTCTCATCTCTATTATTTTATGAATTGGTTATTTATTTACTAAAGGTGCATTGTTTTTTTACAGTTGATATGCTGTCTGAACATTTTTTTGAAGGATACGACTCCAAAATTAGTGTGTCCACAGTATATCCCTTCAAGCAAATTTCCTTTATTGATGGTGCATCATCTGTCGTCATGGGTCATTCCGTAGACGATTCTAAAGCTTGTGGAGATGAAGAAAAAACATTGAAGAAATTGGATAAATGCAAAGTGAAGAAAACACGTAAACGGGTACTCAATGACAGTCAATGGAAACGCAATATTAGAAAATCACGACGTATTTCGGGCAAGTCATATGTTAGCGCACGGGGACACTTGGTTCCCAAAAAAATATTCTACAGTGGAAATTGTCCGTGCTCTAGTAAATGTCATGCATTCTTTACGCTGGATGAAAGAAAACAACTATTCGAAAAATATTACAGTCTTCCAAGTCACAACTTGCAAACAATGTTCCTCTGGAACCAAGTCAAAGCCGTCCCGGTATTCAGAACGACAACAAATGGTCTCAGTTCAAGAAGGAAATGTACCAGAAATTATTACTTACCTCGCGGGAATACCAACATAAAAGTTTGTCGATCGTTTTTTATAAATTTGTTTAGAATTTCCACAAAGAGAATCACGTACGTCTTGAAAAATACAACAGCTGATTGTGAAGGACCTCCCCCTGTAGATAAAAGAGGAAAGATGAAGAGGAAGCCATAAACATAAGTCAGATGTATCATCATATAACATTAAAATATTATTCCGGGAATTCATAGTTGCTGTTATCCTAGAAGGAATGGAAACGTCGCCGTCACTGAATGCCAACTTGTCGACGAGGCAACTGGACGCCGTATAAATGAATTAAATGCGCGAATAAATACACATACGTTACGATTTAGACCAGCAAGTAGACTATGAATTCTTCTATAAAGTATCTACTCAAATATAATAAAGCGAGATTTATGAATATTGCAGACTCACGTGAATTATGACGTTTCACATTACGATAGTATGGAATAACCTCACGCAATATATCATATTGATCGACGTAATTAACGACAATGTTGCGCAATATTATTGATCGTTTTGTCGATATATTGTACCAAACGATTTTTAATACATTGCGCAATGTTGGTGTACTTCAATCCAAGATTGGAAAGTGAAATTATACTGTCTCCACGAGTCATCGCAACAACCATAAACCTCGAAGTAATAATAGGCAGATACTTTATATTAGACTTGCTCTTTGTCTGTTTGCAAATCGTGTGATGTGTACCAATTTCTTCCGCACATTTCATTCGTCTGTGACAGTGAGGCGTCAAGGTGTGGCTTATCACGCTGACCTGGTGTCTAGTCGACGGCGCCAAATTGTCAGTCGTCACGTTTCTAAAATGGAAGAGATTCCTTTTGTCCTGGGACTTCGGAAACATACGAAATAATGAAATTTGACTGAGCAGACTTTCATTCTTCAGATTGTCAATCCATTAGCAAATAAATTTATTATATGGAAGAAATATATTATTTACAAATAAAACATACTTACGTACCTACCTAACTGACAGTGTATTAAATGTGGTCTATGGTCCGAAATTAACACTTTGGGTTAAACGTAATTTAAGATTTTCTCTGCGTATTGTCTGCGTTTCAGTTATAAATAGACTCAAAAGGTGAATTGGATATACATACATGATAATAGCGGTAGAAAATCTGTACCTAACTCATTTTCTGCAAAATCATACATAGGTACAACACATTGGCTCTGAGTCACAGAATATAACTTTATATTTGTGTTTTCTTTTATTAATACTAGGTATATAATATTATATTTTAAAATAATGTTTACCGAAAATGAACCTGTTCTTATATTGTAGTTTTATTTAACAATAAAAATAACATAATATTAACGACCGCTTAATTTTCTTGCACCTTTAAAATATATATATAAAAATTGGTTTAAAAACAGAGAATGAATTTTATTTGAGATGAAAATGGGTTTTGGTGACTGAGGTAATTACTGGTTAATACCATTGTCAACGTACGAAAACAATCATGGAAACGACAGGAAGGAACATAACACCCTGAAGTGGGTCCCGGGAGTATCAAGAATTCTAGAAATTGTTACCAGAAAAAAAAATCAGTCGAAATAGTTCAATTATTTTTATTGTCTGTTTTTGAAACGCGAAATTGTGCCCGAAAGAAGGAAAATAAAAATGTTAGAAAGGTGAGACGTGCAGAGCGTGGTTCGTTTTTGTAGCACGCCGGTGCTGGTTGGAGACAGGGTCGAACACGTCGATGGAATTCGTGGCGCGATGCCACATGATTGTAAAGTGATGCACACAGTCATCACCTAGTTGCAGCTGACAAATCCGAGTGTTTGTAACGTCATACCAATGTGCCATTAACATTTGACACATACACAAAAATAAATCAGGTAAGGATTGGCTAATATTCATATTTTTTTCAAAGATGTTTTTATAATTCACCAAAAGAGAAAAATGACTACTAATTAACAAAAAACATTTTACCCTAACGATGTATCTACTTTAACGCATTCGCTGCTGAGTAGATAATTATTTTTTAATTAGCACCTTTAAAATGCACGTTAATTACATCGATCGGCCGCCTAGTCATTACGCGCATGTGCATCTTCAGCGTCCAAAGTATTAAATGTGTTGTAAAACTACTTTTTATAACCGTTGCTTTTCTTATATTCTAATAATTGGTCTGCATATTTGTTGAGAACGTATTTTTACTAAAGATACAGTATTTTACAGATTTAATGATCCAAGACAGTATTCTAAAAGAAAGTGATTTTGATATGGATAGTTCGATATCTGAGGAAAGTCTTCGGACGCACCATAAAGGTCGTGATACCAAGCTAAAGAAAACTGAATATTTTGCACCCAAAGATCAAAGTATAGGTGTTACAAATGTTCACTGGCCAATATTATCAATTACTAGTAGAGGAAGGTGTAGAGTTTGTAGTAGAAAAAAAATTGAATCCAGGACAAAATTTAAGTGTAGTCTCTGTCAAGTTTATTTATGCCTGAATGAAAGACGAAATTGTTTCAATACATACCATAGTATTGAATTAACTTAAATTGAAGAATCTATTTTCAAAACCCGATAAGTTCAGACTTCAGTATTTATGTTAAACTATGTTTTTGCGTTTCAAGCATAAATTGTTGGTTTTATCCAGTGGCGTGCTGTCCATAAATGCTGTGGATGCGGAGCGGAATTCTCGTATTACTAGCAGTTTTGATGAATTAAACAATTTATTTTGAAGAACATCCCTCATCTTAGAATATCATGCATGCCGCTGGTTTTAACGTTTTATTTTCCATTGTAGTATATTTTTAAATTATAATAATATATCTATTTTTACTAGTCAATTAACTCTTTAATAAAATAAATATAATAATTTAAATAGTTGAGTTCTGTTTTTAAGTTTTAAAATATGTTTTTTATGCTTTTGGCAGGTTTTAGAACACACATTATGTGAAGTGACACAATAATAATATTATGTAGTACTTACGTATTTTTGTTAGATTTTGACCGTATGTAGACTTCACGGTTTTTGGAAATATGTATGAGCCTTAATTTATAGCACCGTTATTGTAATCACATATTGTGATCATAATTGGTAATTGTGACCAAAATTAGGTATATTTATTAATAAAAAAATGTTATATTTTTTGTCCATGGCGTTATAAGTGACCTGAGTACCGCTTTATTACTTTAACCTGTTGTTCATCTAGAACCCTACAAATAACATAACCCCTCTGTAATGCCAATTATTCTGCAAATAAATAAATTAAATCAACGGAGATATTTTATTATTTTTCGGTAGTAGAATTGATGTCACACCCCATATACCATATATAATAGTTATAATAATATAATACGTACTCACTGCTACCGAATTGGAGATTCTAAATTCCGCGTCCCCAGGAAAAAAATCTCGAAGAATGTCGATTCTGAAATAACTCCTTTAAACCTATCACCAATTTTCCCTGTAAGGTGTGCGCGCTGACACTTAACAAAATGTGTCCGCACACATGTTTTCATCCCCCGCACAGTCCTCACACAAAAATATTCTAAAAGAAAGTTTCCGTTGTCAAAAAAATCAACGTTCTGCAAGTTTAGTATTATTTAATATGTTTTATCAACGAATACTTTTTTCTTTCTTTATCTTTATTTCCTTTTTTTTCATTTAGTTCAAAAATTATCGATGTTAGTGTTATTATTATATAAAATCACTGAAATTAATAAATACCTTAAAAATACAAGTTTTAATGACAAAATTGTAGGTGTGTGTTTGTGGGGGGGGCGGGTGTAAATTTACCGCACCGGGTGACACCAACCCTAGTTACGCCACTGCTCAGATTCGTTGATGATCCGCACACACAATAGACAAATTAGAGGGAACGTTGCTGATCACCACAATATATCCGTGTTATTTAACCCACTATGTGAATTATGAGTTACTATACAGATCCGCACGGAATCACCAATTTGATTAAATTGTGTTGAAATTTTCTAACCTAATACTAAACAAACCCTTACCAAAATCATATGTGTAATAATTATGGAAATCTAAGGTCGCTCGAAGAAAAAATACAAGCTGATTAATTTGAGTGGCTTAAGGGTGGGGTCACACAACCTAGTATATCGGATGTCTGAATATGTCGAACTAAAAATATATTTTTTTTTAAATAAATATAATTCAAACTGAATAATAATTGTTTTATTTACCTTGTTTATCAAACTGATATCGTATATTATATACGAATGGCGGACAAATTTACCTACTAACTTACCTAATAAAATTATATTGCTCCATTCATCTTGTAAAACTTCGTATCGTGTTTGTAAGAAAAATGGCATTAAGTATATACAACGCGGCAATCGAAGATCCGCCTCCCTGGTCCAACCTTCTATTAGGTGGTTTTGCCTGCTGGCAGCCTTCGCCCCCCGCCAGAGGCAAACGAGAGAAAAACGTTCTAGTATATATTATAAAGTAGATAGATTAGAAAAAATAATATAAAAATGGTTATAACGAGAATATATTATGCATAAATACATAATAAAGAATCCTATATCTTGGATCCAATAGGTTGAGCAAGTGGTTAACATCCATTTCTCGTAAAAACAAAATCTTTTAATACAAACCTCCACTCTGTGGAGGCGCATATGATCTTATTAGGATCAGATTTAGTCGAAAAAAAATTATCTTGTGTAATATTCAATTGACTAAAAAATAGTTTAACTTAAATTAGTATTTCCATAGAATAGTTGATAAAAGGTGCATACAAAATACTATTATAAGGAATGTTTTGTTATCTATTTTGAGTTGATAATCAATATGTCAACACGTATACATTGTAAAATTTTCTTTTTTTTGTCTGAATTTTCATTAGAAGTTTTTAGCAAACTCTATTATATCGCACACTCTTGTTTATTTCCTTATCCAATTGTGTTGGCACAATATTTTGTTATATTATTATATAGTTACCTATTTACTATGTATTATATTATAGACTTATAGAGTGTGATATATTTTTTTCAGTGTCTCTTTTGTCTCGATTAATTGACGGAGGTGGTAATGACGCTTCCACGTCTTCATGGAACCAAGCGTATACTGGATGTCAGAATTCCTCTGAAGAATCATTGTCGAGTATTGGATTAAACTTCACCGAAGAAAACAAAAATAACAAACTAACATTTAAAAGAACTTTCAAAAAGATTAATATTCTTAACATCCCTATGGTTGAATCGAAATTTAGTAGTAGTTTTGATAGATTTAATAAAATGGTGTCTAAAAAAGTTTTATTTACTGGAAACTGCGAATGTTTGATTAAATGTCACACCTTTTTTTCGCTGGAAGAAAGAAAGGAGATATTTGAAAATTTCTTTGGTCTTTCTGACAGGCGTCTGCAAGTTGAATATCTCTGGCGACAAATCAAGCATCTTCCCACCATGAGAGTCACTAAGAAAATTTCAAGAAGAAAATTCAGTGCACATTATAATTTGCCGGTTGGTAATCATAATGTGAGAGTTTGCAAAGAGTTCTTTGTAAAATCATTGCAAATAACATATAAGAAAGTTAGATACGCTCTTAAAAATAAACCACTTGATGAGGACTAAAGAGTGATCTGCTTCTACTCGAAGAAATACCAATAAATATGTGGTTATCAACAAGCAAAGCCTTGGCAGCAAACGCTGCGGGATTGCACTAATGCGACAGTTAGCGCATTACCCGAATTACGCATTAGTACTTCAATAAATAGCGAATCACAATTGATGGGAAATACATTCGCGATCACTCATCATCGCGCCTCGGACTGAGCATCTCCCATCGCGCGTCACCTTACAGTCTTTCCTCCACAACAGTAAAATCCCAAAAATAGTTACTTATATATTATATAATATATATTATTTATTTACAAAAAATGTACTCTTTACACAAAACATACACAAACTTATAAACAGGGTACACAGAACAATAATAATAAAATATTGCAATCAGACAAAATATAATATAACATAACAAAATACAAATAAAAAAGTACAATAAAATCAGCTTATAATATTATGAAAAACAGGTTAACTAGGTACATAAAAAATGTTAATTTACTGCAGTGCTTGAATGCCTGAACGAAGGTATTGAATATGTCAATGGAATAGCTATTCGAAAGAGAATGAATCCTTGGTATTGAACGATGACTACAGAAGTTAGCTTTAAAAAAATTAGTCGACATTCATCTGTTAAGTGATGGCACGACAGATCAGAAGATCATGCTCAATAGCTCCAGACAGACGAAGATTTTAATTACATATTATAAATATATATTAATGAATTTACAGTTTCAAACATAACCAAAAGATTTTAGCGTACCTAAGTATTGAATTGTTTTTGTTATTCAGGATTTAATAATTTTAAATATACGCAAGATTTAATGCTTATATTTCGGACAAAACATGTTTTAGAAATTCAAATCTTGCACTGTCCGGGAGAGTGCTCTTATTATTTAAACTGTCGATCCGTCTGTCATTCAGGCGAATGAATTTCTGAAACTGTTCCAAATTATGTATATTTAATGGTAAATATATCTGAAATAAAAAAAAAATATATTGATATAATATGTTATTTTATTACCATAACCCAAAACAATGAAAAAAATTAACGGTACTGTTCGGTTAAACCGGACACAGCGGAAAACGCATTTTTAAAATAGCCGATAAACTGGATTATTTGTTAGTTTGGGTTAGTTTAGGTTAAGTTAGGTTGGGTTAGGTTAGGTTTGGTTAGGTTAACCTAACAAATAATCCAGTTTATCGGCTATTTTAAAAATGCGTTTTCCGCTGTGTCCGGTTTAACCGAACAGTACCAAATTAACATACCTAATACATTAACTCTAACACTACCGGTTGACTCGAACCCTCATCTGTCGGATTCCGGCCAATGTGCTTCTAGTCCAGCCCGACAAAATAAGTTTTTTTTCTAATATTTATGTTATTGAGGTGTTTCGCAATTACGTATGTTTAATAAAGAATGTTACATTCTTAAATCTTATGAAGTATTTGTCGAATAAAAAAATAGTTTATAATAATATTATGATGAAGAAACCTTTTTTCTGCCAAATTGGGCTTTTCTATGGTTTCTTTATAAAAGTAGTTGACACGGCGTATTTTTTTTTGTTTGCGCTACTTACATAGTAATTTATGTTTATTATACGCATTTTCGTAAGTTTAGAGTTGATTATAAAAAAACAGCAGACTTCATAAGACCATACTAAATTTGATTCTTTTTCAAAGCAGGATTACCGCAAGCAAGCGATTCGACATCGAACATTAACGTCACTCCACAACGGGTGTGTCTGTATATTCTATCACCCGAAGACGAATAAACAGGATTTTGTTTGTATTTTTATATAACGAACTTTCGGCTTTAACGGACACATCCTCACCCGCATTAGTCCATTATATCGAGGTTTTACTGTAATGCTAAAATAAATAAATTTTATCTAGATACATGCATAGGCATGGAATATTTCAATAAATCAAAGTATCAGTATAACATAATATTGCGCACAAATATGAAAAGTCGGGGTCACCACTTATAGATGTTAGATCTTTAAGTTGTTGGTTGTGAGGACACTACATCTATTAATTTTATGCAGAAGATTGCGTCGTGTGTGTGATATTATGTGTGCGGGACACAATAGAAATAAGACACATTGAGTATTTTCTTGGGTTTATATTGTAGCACTACATTTTAAATTGTACAAGGCGTTAAAGGAAACTGTCACATTGATATTGAAGTTTGTTTATTTTTTATGTTTGAAGATTGACATTATGATTTTAATTAATTGAATTGGATATTATACAGAGTTGCGCGTGTATATTTGACTGTACAGTTCAAGACCGAAATTTCAACTCATTTATTGCCTGTCATTTCTGCTTAGTATTATCGTCTATGTTATACAAATGAACATAGACAATAATTCTTCGGTTGTAGAGTTGGGTAAACCTCTACAAAGTGACACTATACGAAATTTATCGTTTTTATTGTTATTAACATATCGACATTTTTTGTTGTCATTTTTAATTTTCATTTCACTTACGCCATTTATAGTTTTTTTTTTTTTACTAACATAATGACATTTTCAATTTTGTGTCATTGTTTTGCTTAAATATTGTACACAATGAAAAATGTTTCAAGAGAAAAATGTTCTTTTTTGTTTAGTGCGATATCTTACTAAAAGGTTGATTTATATATATTTTTAATTAAATACTGTCGTTTTTACGATTTGCATGATTTCCTTCTTTCAGATACAAAAAGTAGTCTTGCAAAGAGAATTTTAGAATTGGAGAAACAACAACTAGAGCAAGTTCAGTCTGAACCCCAACAGCCAATGGAAACTCTGCCTCAGCAAGATTATTTTGAGTCAAACTTTAATTTTGGTGAAGATTTTTCACCAGCCACTGACGAGGAAAAATATTTTCCTATATCATCATCAAAAAAGAAGAAATGTAATTATCGGCATAGTTCCAGTTGTTCATCCAGTTCATCTAGTTCTTCTATTTTTTTATTGTCAAACTCCACTTCTAATCTAAATACAACAAGCAGGCATCTTGAAAACACCAAAAATTCATCGAATTCGGATGGAAATGATCAACTTAGTTCATTGATGTCCACTTCCCTTCTTCAATCTCCATTACAACCTCAAATAAATATAACTAATGATATTTCACCCAACTCGTCTGTTGCTGCAGACCAACATAGACCAGAACAAAACAAGAAATCAGTTGCTAAATCATTAAGAAATTTAGGACAGCAGTATACATCATCTGTTACGAAAAAAATAATCCTCGCTAGAAATATAGGCCCTTCGTGTGGAGACCGCTGTCGTCTAAAGTGTAATGATTGCATTTCAGAAGATGTCCGGAAAAATATTTTTAAGAGTTATTGGGATATGGGATCATTATCACGCCAAAGAAATTTTATTGCCCAAAGTATGATAGCCATTATTCCAAAATACCAATACAAAAGAATTAATAGTAATAGAAAACTTAATAATGCTTTTCATTTTGAAGTAGACGGAAAGAGAATCCGGGTATGTAAAATGTTTTTTAAAAATACACTCGGTATAAGTGATAGACCCATACGAACTGTCATTGAAAAAAATACCAGTTTAGGCGCAGTTGAAACTGAACAAAGAGGGAGATACAAGAGACGTGGACAGATACAAGATGTGTTATTGTCCGAAGTAAGAAATCACATTAATAGTATTCCACGAATAGAAAGCCATTACTTGAGGCAACAAACCACAAGGGAGGTTATAGTTGGAGGAAAGACAGTATCAGACCTATACAGCGACTATAAAAAGAAATGCATTGAGAAAAACTTGCCATTTGTTAAAATACATATTTACAGAAAGATGAGAAAGTTTCTTTGTGCCAAAAAAGGGTTAGCGTGATCTATGCTCTGCTTTTAAAATAGCTCAAGGTAACACAAAAAAAATCGTTAGAAGAAAAGTATAAAACGAACATTAAATAAAAAGATAAAAGCCGCGAAGAAAAGATGAAGCCTTTGTAGTGGCTTATAAGTGAAAATATTATGGTAACTTGTTATGACTTACACGCAGTTTTATCTGTACTAAGGGGGGATATTTCCACGTTTTATTATAAATCTAAACTGAATTGTTTAAATTTCACAATAAGTGAACTCAATATGGATCATACGGAATGTTTTTTTTAATGAAGTAGACGGGTAAAAGGGCGCGAACGAATTTTCTACTTGTATTTTTAAATACTTGCAAGACTGTCAATTTTACTGGTATTAATTTCATTTTTACTCATTACTGTTGTGGGCAACAAAAACATCAATTTATGATTGTAATGTATATGCTGTAAAGAATTTGAATAATTATACAATTCATAACGCACACATTTTTAATACGAGGCCAAAACTCAAAACGAGGGTGATGCTGTTCATTCCACTATATAAAAGGAAGTAAAGGAAACGTTTAAATCTGGTCCCATATACGTTCCCTGTCAGTATATAACTGATATAAGAAAATCAAGATAAAAAGGAAATACGTAGCATGTATACAAAATGTGTCATAGTGAATAAATTTAACACGAGTATTGATGTTGATACAGTAAAATTATCTCACTTAAAATAATAAAAATAGAAAAAAATGATACAAGTAATGAAATAAAATCATTGTATAAAAATTCATAGGTGCTTCAGCGAATATAAAGAAATTGATTATAAATTATAACAATAGAAGTGGAACTTGACGCAACCGGCCACAAGACTCGATACAACTAAAACGCTTATATTCGGCTAAACTTCCCTACCGGTACGAAAAAAGTGACATTAGCAGTTTAATTGAACACAATCTGATTCTACGGTGCTACGCTTCCTCTTTTTATCATTATATTCTTTAATTTCTATAATACCTAACTATTATTTTGTTTTACCACAGGTGATTTCGGTTTAGATTAGATTAGATTTAATTTTTCATCATTATTTTCTTCATTCATTAATTTTCAAATTAATTACTTAGTTTTTTGTTATAAGTAGTCCTACTTAAGTAAATGTTGTAATACTCGTATTATAATCCATAAATAAATACTTATAAATTACTGTGGTTTTTTATTTCTTTTAATAAACCTACCAAACAACATGTCACTATGCTAACATTGCAAACTATTTTGTCTTTATTTTTTTAACATTGTTCTAAAAATAAAATACGGAAAATCTTAAGAGAATTGTAAAGTTGTAAAATTAAATGATACTATATAATAAGAAATGCAGTACATGTACGATAACCACACTTCATACTATTTATCATTTTTTTCTCATTTTATTTTATGAGAATTATCTGGGGCTCCACAGAGTAGTATCTGTATTAGCTGATTTTTTGTTTGACACATGTATGTTAGCTACTTGCTCAACCACAGAACATGTTAATAAGATCGGACAAGTTTTTGAAACTGGGTACGTTATGACGGTCAGACCATAAAACTCAAGTTCCCATTAATGACCATACTGAAAACAAACACACATTGAAAAAAAGTCCCGTGATTCGAACCCACGATTACACCGTTCCACCTACGCGTATAGTAGAAGCCCTTGTCTCCCCCAGTAAATTCTTCCTCTCACGAATATAGCTGACGGTCGATCGCAGTTGACGGCAATTGTAATTTATTACATGATTTCACTATTGTTTTTTAGAACATGTGAAGACGTCAGGTGTTAACAGTGATTCTGACCAATCATCAAACGAAGATATTTCAACTTCCTCAAGAAAAAATCAACATTTTGAAGAGCGTCCTAGCGACTTATTACTTCAACAAACTATTGCAGCGTCGACAGGTGATTCTAGAAGAGAAAGTAGAAAACTGAGACAAGCGCTCAAATGCGCTGGTGAAGCTTATGTTACTTTTGCAGGAAAATTTTGTCCAAAGAAATTCCCCTATACTGGCGATTGTGAATGCCCAAAAAAATGCTCCGAAACCTTTTCGCCGGATGAAAGAAAGCAACTTTTTACCGAATATTACAGCCTAGGAGATTTCGATACTCAAACGGCTTATATATGGACTAAAATTAAAGCTTCGCCGATACCAAAGTCATATTCTGCCAAAGCTCAAAAAGCTAGGATTTTAAAATACTTTTTGCCGCGTGGAACTTCGGAAATAGAAGTGTGTAAATACTTTTTTCAAATGGTGTTTCAATTAACAAAGGACACCATACGTCGTTCCGCTTCTACCGTATCTGCTTTTGAGGATAGTTCACCTCCGAAAGACAGAAGAGGACTCCATAGCAAAAGAGGCGGCTACATCAAAAAATAGAAATCACTATTCTAGTTGTCATTACGTTCAATAAATTTGTTGTAATAGATATTTTTTTTCGTGGACTCAAATCTTAGGACACGTATCTGGAGTTTTAGTGTCACGTAGAACGGCACTATTTTTTGTACCATAATAGGAGGTCGTCCATCAACAGAGTGCTCTTCTCTTTGTCGCATGCTGGAGTATACGTTTTATAACATTGCACTTTTTGTGTACTTTTTACTACACTGATAAGTCTCTTTGCCTGATTACCTCGCATAAAATTAGATCAAACGATATTCACTTATATGCAGTGATAATTAAATAAATAAATAATATATGTAAAAAAGTATTTTTAGAATAATATATTACACCATTTACATCCTAACGCCGGAGTGCAAAGTTATGAAGCATATACTCTACCAAGAACAATTAGGCGGTTCAGAGGAACCTGATCACGGATGGTTTTAATATCCACGAAATTTGACGAATCCTCTGCTACATTCCAATCATAATATCTATTTTACCACGTTTTTCTTAGCTCGTATTCTTATTTGTCCGGTACAAATCTTGCAATCGATTTTTAACTAACTTCCCGACTAGCAAGACATTTGAAACTTTTAGAATATATCAGAACACGATGCCAGTGCATTTTTTTAATACTTTTAGCCATCTTTAAGTAGAATTGAATTCATTTTCAGTTAATTCTGTTTTTTATGAAAAGTTATTTCGACACCATTATCGATTGCTAGGGGTCTGGGGTCCTAGCAACTAAATTATTAATATATACGTGCGTTACTATGGAAATCAATATGACTTGTCAAGTACAAATTCTTTTTTATCGTTTAAGCTAGTCAATTCAAGTTTATATGCTTCAACAGAATTTAAAAACGTTGTATATAAAAAGTTCTTTTTATATACAACATATTTTTATCTTGTAATTATTTAATATATCCTTCCAATTATGAATTTTTACCAAAGATTAAGATAAAGTGACATATTTTCAGTTCGATTTTAATTCGGTGTTCTTTTGTTAAACTTTTACTGCTGTCAGAATTATTTTGATGATCATATTTAAAAATGTATACTGATCAACGACGCGACTCATACGAGATTAGGTGCTTCAGCTGATATTTAACAGGAAAACAAGTAAATTACTGTTTTGTCTATACTATCTAACCTTTCTCCTTAAACTAGAATTATGATCAACATTCAGACACATGCTACATGTCCACGTGTCCAAAATGGTAAAGGAAGCATGGTGGTTGACCGGTAGAATAATTAAATAGTACTTAAAACCAAATAATAATTCTACATAAGTAACATATCTGGAGCTGTTTCATGGTCTTTTTGCAGGATATGACAAATGAAAATACTTAGGTGTGTTAAAAAGTTGACATTGCTACAAAACACGAATAATTAGAAAAAGAGCAATATAAAAAGCTATCTGAAACACTAAGACGAATCGCACATTGAAAATTGTCTCGGATGGGATATAGTCATAAATGAAAACTGGGCGCAACATTAACACTTTCTTCCATGGGTATATGCGAGGCCATTCTGGGACAGGGACGTCACGTAGCTAGCCAATATGAATGACTAAATGCGATATTTTGGGATTATACCTTCACCTTAAGGTAAAATTTTTTGCATGCGTTTTTAATCTTGCAGTGTGCGGCGATACATTTAGTTATGTAAATGCCAACAAAATCATATAGTCGGACGAGTTTGTATGTGGGACCCTTCTGAAGAATAAACCTCTCTCTCTCTAATAATTTCATATAATCAATCTCAGTAATAGCAGTAGTTTTAAATAAAGTATGTTTATGATCCGATAACTAAGACACGTGACAAATGTCTCTGAATAATAATATAATATACTCTTTTTAACACTTCGACAGGCCACGTTGCCCAATGACGGTAGTGTTGTGAAACAGTAGTGTAGTCAGTATTAGAAGTGAAACAATTACAAACCGAACACCCAGACTTTGAGAAAATCACATAAATATATTGTGACCTTATTGGGATCGAACCCGGAGCCCCCGGATGAAAGGCCAGCGCCTTATGCACTGGTCTAAGTTCTAGTCACCATGTTACTTGTTGGTAACTTGATTTTATCGCACTTGTGCACACTCGTCTTGCATTTTGGAATTTTACTGTATAAAATATTATGAATGTACTTAATTTATATATATAATAATTCTTGTATGTACATTATCTGTAAATATTCAAATGTATATTATATAAATGATTAACAATAAAAATATATTGTATTGTATCCGTATATTCATTATTGATTTATAATATTCGTCCTTCTTTATCTGCTTTCATTATCTACGTCGATTTTCTTCATATAGCTGAATGTCAGAACAGGATTTGGAGTCGTTCCCAACGGCTCATCACCGACTTATATCCTCTTCAACATTTTTTTATTCTCGGGCCTTCCAATCTTCCCCAGCATTCTTATACGCATTCAGCTTACCTATTCTTTAGTTTGCCCCATGCTCTTGACCTCTTGGTCAAAATTCTTGTTATCTTGCGTACTTTCAACTTTGGTATTTTTGACATGCAGAATTTTCACGATAATTCGCTTTTGATTAATTATTATTCCCCTCCACCTCTACTGAATTTTACGAATGCTTCTTTTACTCATGATTTATATTGAATAATATTTGTATATTTTAAAAATCAATGTAAGTAATATATTTCAAATTCAAATTATATATATATTTTTTTTTACAGATAATGAACATTACTATTTATTAATTTAAAGCTTTCACAACATGAAATTTAGAAGCAAATAAATATTGTTAAAACAGTATTATATAAAAAAGAAATTGATCAGTATTAAGTTATTAAACAGCAGAAAAGTGTACTTAAATAGAAAAATGTATAAATTAGATAACCGACGTTCGGTTTATATGAAAAAATAAATAAACTTCTATGAAGTTTGTATACATTTTTTGACAAGCTCTTCTATGATGGTGTGTCATAATTTAAGTCCGTGATTGACCCACGTTTATGCTAACTTTTCTAGGTCAAATTTTAGTACCTGCATCTCGTTACCCTGGGACAGTCGTATGTGATCACCAATGCCTATGCCATTAAGCCATTTAAGAAGATGCGTAGTTAAGATAATCTTCTACTGCTCTATACCTTTCCCTGGATTAAATTATTGTGCATCTGTGCATTGAGGAAAATTTTCCCATAGTATGCAGCCTTTCTGCGCTTGATCTCTTGGCTTATTGGCTTCTTTTAAACCTTCGTTGGTAATATCATCCCTCCAGGATCGTCTTCGTACGCTGATACAGTCTCATTTTCACTACATAATTTCATTGCTTTTTTCAGTGCTGTTGGAGATTTTGGAATTCAACGCCGATTCTGACTTCCATTCATCAAATGAAGATAGTTCAAGTAACCTAGTGCTATGTCAAAACCTTCCAGCATCGAATGATGGATCTGGTAATAGTAAAAAAAAATACCATCATAAACCAAATATGGCAGTGAAAACAATGCAAAGTCTAAAATATACGGGACAAGCGTATGTTACTCATACTGGAAAATATGTTCCGAAGAAAATACCATACGACGGTGACTGTACATGCCCAAAAAAGTGCTACGTGACCTTCTCAGTCGACGATCGAAAAAAACTCTTCACCGACTTTTACAGCCTCGGAAATCCCGATCTACAGATAGCATTTCTGTGGGCGCATATCAAGGCGGTGCCGACGATGCGAGTGCGGACGAAAAATCTGCATAAGAAGAGACAAAAAATTTACCACTACTTCATACCACACGGCGGCTTAGATGTCAGAGTGTGCCGATTTTTTTTTATGAATGTTTATCGGGTATCGAAAGGTGCTATCGCTCGCGCCGCCTCGACCAAGACCGTTCATAATCAAGGGTTTCCGCCGATAGATGGCAGGGCATATTCCAATAAAAGTATAAACAAACGAAAAAGTCGCCAAAAAACTATATAAGATAACGACTACACCAGAAAAAAAGGTGTTAGGCCGGTGTTAGACTATCAAAGATATTTTATCAAATGTTTTATAAAAGTTCAGTATGAAATATAAATAACGAATGTACCTATATTGACTTGTATGTTTGTGTGTTTTCAGCATTGTATTATTTTTTTAATTAGGTCATATTTGCGTGATTTTATAACAATAGCACGCTTTTAAAGTCACTAATCTATTTTTCCCTAAGTAAAATCGATGGTTTTATTCAATCCACTGAATTTTGAAAATTTCATCTTTAAACACGTTCAATCCTGCAGAGTAATCTTTATTACCTTTTATAAAAGACATTATTTATATAATATAGACTTATCGTAAATGATTTTATAAAATCTCCTTCCTAAAATTGTTAGTCGAATACCGGTCGAAGACCTCGATTTCACTTTCGACATGTGGAAAATCCTGGAATTGAAAATATTTGAACAACATAATTACTATGATTTTTGATAAATGGCATGTTTATCATCTACAGAAACGTCATTATTTATAGAAAGCGATTGTTTTGTACTGAAATCTCAGAAAACTACTATTAATTATTGATAATTTCACGGTATTACGATACCTTTTAGAAAAATATGCATATTTATAAAATCGACCGAAGGATTTCTTGTGTTTTTTGTAGGCAAAAAAGTTCAGGTTATAATTTTATTGTTTTTTAAATCCGGGATGCAAAAAATGTAAACTCTATAATTCCCCTGTTTAAGATTTCATACGGGGTTGCGATCTCTAATATCTCCAAAACTCAAATGGGTGACGAACAAGTTTAATTGTGTCTGTTACCATGATAAACATTTTTTCTTAAACCCACCACGTATCTACTTCTTATCGTATTTAAATTCGTTGAAATATATGTTTGACAGTGGCGTGTGTTAACCTTTGCTTGTAGGGATGCTATTTTAAAAATACTTACATAATATTTACCTACTATTTGCTACATAATATTACATACTTAAGGTTTAAGCGAATAGCCGATTAAGTAGTATCTATGATGTGAATTATCGCTAAATGGTAGCTCTGCAAGTGAACGAACGAACGAGTGATTCGTATATCATTCATAATATAGAAAATCAATTATAACAATTAATCAAGAAAGTCACAAGCAATGTATAAATTATAGAACCATTCAAACCGGTGCGATGTAAATTCATAATGTTATTTTTATAGTAATTTATGAAATATCTCTGGGGACGATCTGCTTCTACACCTACAGCATCTGTGGACCGCACGCCACTAATGTGCAGCCATTCTCACTTTTGTTACCGTATATACCTACCGTAGTTTGGGGGAATAGAGACTGCGGGGTGAATAGAGACGTTTTCGATACCTTATGTTCAAAGTGGTACAAACCAGAGGGTTGGAGCGGACCCTTTTTTAAGTTGCTCCGGTCCAGCTCCGCTCCGGGTAAAAAAATTTATATGCAACTATTATATTATGTACAAATGTTAAAAAAAAATAAAAAATAGTAGTATTAAATAAGGTTTATTATTCGTCCTTATCATCATTATTAATTCTATTAAACGAAATCTGACAGCAAATCGTCTTTCATTATCTGCCTCTTCTGTCAAAAAAGTGAGGTTATTATCATCACTCTCCAGTGTTGCCGTATTTCAAATAATTCCGGTGTCGCAAAGTGTCAAATATTATATTTTCATTGGATTTTAAGACGAAAATTTAATAATAAAAAAACATCCGGAGCCAGTGGACCACTACAAATTTTCGGTGCTCCGACTCCGCTCCTGCCCCGGGTAAAACCCCATTGCTCCACTACTCCGTGCTCCAACTCCGAGCCTCCGCTTCAACACTCTGGTACAAACCTAATATGATTTGGCTATTTTGTTATCGGGAGTTTATTTTTTGTATATTGCCATATTTGTTTTTAGATGGCAACATTGGCCAACAACGAAATAGGACTGAACATGAATCAGATGCCAAACAAGTTTGTTCATGTTGGTGTATGTTTTTTTTTACTACGTAAAATTTTCGCTTCAAATTGCAAAAAAATGAGTAAAATAATATGGTTTTGGATTTTTTTTTGTTGTTCAGATCATTTTCTACAATGGAAGGCATATTTTATACTTTATTTTAGCGTTTTGTTTGCATTTTTTGATGTTTTCTAAATATATTGAGGTTAATAGAGACAGTACGACGGTGTATAGAGACGCCAAAGGGTCAATAAAGACGCCTTAAGGGTCAATAGAGACGAGCAACAGGGGAATTGACAGTGATTACACTATATTTAGATCTTAATTATATTTTACCCTTTCTTGCCCAGTGGTTTCACTGAGAAACCACCCGGTTATATTTTTGTGCTGCCATTGCCATCTAGTTTTGAGTAGCCACATGTTTTATAATGATAAACTATAATAGTCATTTATGTATTAAAGTTCACAATCTAAAAACGGTTACAACAGATTTATACCTAAATGATTGTAGATTAAGTTAGATATTTTGAGTGCTTCCAAGCAAAATTACACTATATTTAAAACATCAAAATATTGTCTCGTAATTCGTTAAAAGTCCTTTCAATTCATTATGTTTAATTATATACAATTAGTTTTCTATGTGTTAAATATAGGTTTTTTGTTCAAGTTGCCCAGTGATTAATACGTATAACCACCCTAAAAAGAGAACTATACGTAATGTTTACGTAAAAAAAGATATTTTTATTTATAATAAATAAATACATGTAATAATTAATTATAAAACCGTTTTTTTTTTAATTTTGGTTTATTTGAAAAATGTCGTAGGCCGCAAAGGATTTTGACGGTGGATGTTTATTAATTTTTTTTTTGTATTCTTTTCCAGAACCTTTAATCAATCCTCGAGGCAAGACGTACAAAAAAGTGAATCAAGAAATTCTGCAGCAGGCGATTGACGACATTAGAGACAACAATATTTCCTACCGGGCAGCGGCTGAAAAGTATCATACTCATAGCTCAATTTTACATCGACATTTAAATAATAAAATGAAGACCCAAGGTGGACAACAAGTTTTATGTCCTGAAATGGAAAATTATATTATAGAAAATCTTGCAACATGTGCGGAGTGGGGTTATCCTATGGATACTCGTGATTTACGACTTATGGTAAAAGAATATTTGGATAGATTAGGGATTACTATAAAAAAGTTTAAAGATAATATGCCGGGCACAGTATTCAGTGCAAACTTTTTAAAACGCCATAAGGATAAGATCTCTCAAAGATTCTTCCAAAACATTGGAAGGTCGAGCGCAGAGGTTACGCCAGATATGATCAATACATATTTCGATCATTTAACTATAAGTCTCGAAGGAGTACCGTTGAGCAATATACTGAATTATGACGAGATAAATTTAGCAGACAACCCAACAAAAAGAAAAATTATCACCAAACGTGGGACCAAGTACCCTGAAAGAGTAATGGACCATAGTAAATCCTCGTTTTCATTGATGTTTGCGGGTTCAGCTGATGGCCAACTAATGCCTCCATATGTTATTTACAAATCAGTAAACCTCTATGATACCTGGATAATGTATGGCCCAAAAGAAGCACGATACAATAGAAGTAAGAGTGGTTGGCTTGACGCTAAATCATTTGAAGATTGGGTGAAAACTGTTGCATTTGATTATTTCAAAGAAAAGCCTGGAAAAAAAATTCTAATAGGAGAAAACTTGTCATCTCATTTATCAATCGATTTGATAAAGTGGTGCAAGGATAATGAAATTTATTTTGTTTTTTTGCCCGAAAATTCGACTCATATAACGCAGCCACTGGATGTGGCATTTTCCCACCCTCTAATAATGGCATGGAACGATTTGCTTGAAGAGTGGAAGAAATCTGATGGCCGAAAAGTGGCTAATATTCCCAAAGGACAGTTTCCTCGACTACTGAAAAAACTTTTCGATAAAATTTCTTTGAATGCAAAAGAAAATTTAATAGCAGGGTTTTTCAAAGCAGGCATATCTCCAATTAACCGCCAGGAGGTTCTATGTCAATTACCAGGCTTCTAAAAGCTACTAAAGACGACGGAAAAAACCGGCAAGCTGTAGATGATGCAGTGATAAATATACTAAAAGATATGCGGTTTCCAACTAATAATAGTAATAGATAACAAAGGATAAAAATTAAAATATCTGTAGAACCGGAGAAGAGAGAATGATTAACCTAGATAATTTGAAGAAAAATTCTACATCCAATATCAGCTTGCAGACTACATCGCAACAGCTGAAAAGAAAAAATATTAAGGTAAAAGGAAAGGGCCCCGGAAAAAGAACCAAAATACCTTTAATTGATTTTAACAACTTAAACAATCAGAGAGAAAACCAAACAGTTATGATATTTATTATAAGTTTCTACTATTTATACAACCCCTTGGAATCTCTGGGTGTTGCGAATAATAATAGAATAGCTCTTTACAGAGAAATAATACTTGTTTTGAATATTTGTTAAAGTTAACCATTTTTCTTTTTGCATGATAGGGTTTATGTCAAAAAATGTTATAAACCTAATTTATTATCTTTCAAATTGTTTTCTTGTTTAATAATCTAGTATTGTATTAAGTTGGTATTATGATTTGAAAGAATATAATATTATCACAAATAAAAAGTCTTTTTAAATTCAGAATACATACCTACCGGTGGCGCGCGGTTACCTCTATTTGTGGGGATACTGTATATAAAATCATTTACCTATTGCCCACTATGTAATTGCTAAATCTTATCTACTTAGGGGTTTGTAACTAATTGAATCTTTACGGGCAGCCGATTTAGTAGTATAGTGCATTATTTCCGAATTGTAACTCTTCGATATTATAAACATGGCCCCCACATAATGAAGCGGGCCCCCAGGCTAGGATCTTTGTCGCCCCCCTACCTATTGCTGAGGTTAAAGGCAGTATGACGCCCTGCAGTAGAGTTTCAAATGATGTTCATGGTAAAATTGTGGATATTTAGTGTATTTTTCGTACTTAAATCCATTTGAATTATGGAGTTGTCGAGTATCACAATTAAAACACAACATTAACACACAATTAAAAATTCCATTCCATCGCCATATACTTATTTTTTTTTACTGTTAGTGCAATTTGTGATGTTAGTTCATCTAGCCTATCTGGTCGATTCGCTACGCCGGGCCCCCAGGCCAGAGCCCTGTCAGCCACCCCCCCCCCCCCCTTGTGGGGGCCGTGATTATAAACATTTATGTTTGTAACATTACTACATTGTTTGGGTTAACAAATAATCACAATACAAATCAAATTACAAACTTCATTTTAAAAACCTGTAGATTTTTTTGAAAGAATCTACTTGCATTCTAGACGGAAAATTTTCGGCAAAACCGCTCGGTCGGAAAAATAATTTTGGGCCGCAGCACCAAAAATGTTAATAACCTGCTATAATGATACCAAAGATAGGAAGCGCAATATTCGCGTATATTGTAGTATGGTCACCATTAAGTAGACACGCTATCTACCTACACCACGAACGTACAACTTAAATTTAACATTAAAGCTCTCGAAGATGAAATTTGAGTTAATTGCAAATCGCAAGCTTTATAATACTTGGAAGTAGTAGGCAAGAAAAGCTTTTTACATGTTTATTACTATGATATTATCAAGTAGCCATCTCTAGTAAATAACAAATGGCTTTTGTTGCGACCAGGTACGGACAGTCTGATGGTTGAACCGACTTGAGCAGCTCATCTCTTTCTGTAAACATTTTTACTATTGAGATATAGATGCACCAGTAAAGCTGTCCGCTGAGTGAGGGCGCCACATGCTAACATTTGACATATCATTCAATACTTTTTTATACTGTGATGAGCTTAATTCTAAATTCGAACCCCGGACGATTTATGATAGTCTATGTAGGAGCTGCCATATTATTTAATATATCTCCTTGACAATTATTTACTTTTGGTTGTACTTCTTTTAAAAATAATGTATATTTCTTACAGCGTTTATTTTTTCAACCGATTATGGCTCTTCTGATGGCAGCGACTCGGAAAAGAAAGATGATTCATTTGTTATAAATACACCACGATTATTACGAAATAAAATACCATCAGATCACAGCGAAACCACAAATGCACGTAGGATAAGAAAAATGTGCCGAGACTCCGGCCTAGCGTATGTAAAACAAGACGGAAGGGTCGTTCCCGCCAAGACCTTCTACAGCGGGGATTGCCCTTGCAAATTCAAATGCCACGACTGCTTTACAATGCAGCAAAGGCGCAATATATTCGATCACTACTATGGTCTTTCAAGTTACAATCTACAGACGGCGTTTATATGGAACCACATTAAGGCCGTGCCGATACAGCGACGGCGCAGTGGTCCTGATTCTCATAGGCAAAAATCGTTTAATTATTATTTGCCTCATGATAACACGGAGATGGTTAAGGTGTGTGCCGTATTCTTTGATAACGTCTTGCAGATTACGAGGGCGAGAGTCAACTCGGCGACCGTTGGAAAAATGACTGGCGAAAAAGGCCCCCCAATCGATAAAAGAGGAAAACACAAAAAGTGACAATAGTTTTTTAACAATAATATGACATACCAACGCTAGGTAATCCCCCGCAATGATAACGTAAATAATTATTTCTAGGCTTGAATAAAATGGCGTTTGAGAGCAACAAATACGGGTTTAGGAACCGCTTAGTGACAAATATACGAGAACCGTTTAATTAAGCGGTGTTGGGGTTATCACATCAGTCAAAATAGTGTAGCACAGGCCTGGGCAAACTACCCGCGGACTTTAATCGTATTTCTGAAAAAAGTTTACTTATACATTTTAACGCCTTTTTTAAAATTTGAATCTACATATTATATGAATTGCACGGTTGAGAAGAAATCTGCAAATTTTACAACTTAATTCGGACAAACTCAAGCAACTTAAAGATTCTGCTCGAAAAACGTCAGTTATTTTTGGATCAGTCTATATATTATCTGAACAAATATTTTCAATTGTGGATATCAATAAAAACTCGTTACGATCAATCATCACCGATGAATATTTACAAGCAATTTTAAGAATCTCAACCACAAATTAACACCTAAAATTAAAAAAATATTGAAAAATGTAAAACAGTTTCATTCTTCTCATTAGATTGTTGGCTATTAGAGAACCATTTATTTTTTATGTTGAAATTCTTTTTTCATGATGATAAATAATTTAAGTACCTATGTCTAAAAATAGTATTTTACTAACGGCCCGCCGTTCATTTTATATTCATAATGTGGGTGGCCATTCATCCAAAAAGTTTGTCCAGACCTGATGTAGTAGGTATATCTCGACTAAAAATGAAATAATTATTAATTATTATTAAATGGATGATTTTTAAACTTTTTAGTTAAACTAAAAAAACAATGACTGTTTTTTTAAACTTAACTGTTAGGATCTAATTAAACTGAAAGGATCCACGAAAAAATGTTGAGTTATTGAGATAATATTATGTTATGTATTCAAATCAATTGCAGCAAAACATACGCCACCGGAAAAATATTTACAATTCACAATATATCAATCGTCGCCTCTGTTAATTAATATATCACAAAACACATACAATTTGTTGGCGAATCAAAAATGTATTATTTAGACATTTCAGTTTTTATTTTTGTATCGTGGCTTGATAAAAACTACAATTGAATATAATAATTTAGCGGCTTACGTCAATAGAACAATAATTTTGTCATTGTACTGATTAAAATTATTAATTCTGAATAAGTTGAGTTTTTTGGGGCGTAAATATGTATTGGCCCATGGCCCTCTCAAATATAAATCCGGCCCTGTTGATATAGTAGACCTCAATTGGTCACCAGTTTCAAAATATGATTAAAATAACATTGTATTATTTTGAAAAAAAAGTGCATTTATTAGTTTTCACCAGCAGATTTATTATGAGGATAGTATTAATAGTGAAAAGATAATTCCGGATGTCAAATAAACCCAGTCCGTGATAATTAAGGTATTTCAGTCCGTGATATTAGTATCTAGCACTTTAATCGTATCCACAAAATACGATCGTATACTATCAATACTATCCTCTCTCTATTATTATTCTTGCTCTGAGAATTACGTAAAGATGTGTACTTTCTACATAATACTCGTATACTAAATAGCAGATGTTCCATTAATGTTGGACTTATTTTATAAATAAAAATATACCTTTATTTCACAATTCAATGATTCTATTCCTGACCTTGTTAAATTTTATAAATTATTGTTAGAATATTTATGATATTTCTGAAACATTTATCAATATATATATATATAAAATTGTTTCTTCATTATTGGTTATATAGGTGGTATCAATACTTATGTAGGTACTTATTGTTATTTATGACCGGTTGGATCATTTATAAATATATTTATTTTTATATGAATATATTAACACAATTTGAAAACACCTCAGACGCTTGGTTATTTGTTTATTTCGTCGTGATCCTAGTATAGTCCAGGTGGCTAAATTGGTAAAGGTCATTGGCCGATACCAATATTTATTTAAAAAAAATGTTTTTTTCTATTATTTTTTATGTTTTTGAGGTGTTCCGAATGAAGTAGATATTATTATGTAAATATATTATTTTGTTGTGTGTAATAAATGTTTCTTTTCTCAAAATATTTTTTTTATTATTAAATTGTTATTTACTGGCGGTAGTCTAACTACCAGACGGGTCTCGGGCTGACCAAAGCTGAGGAGTTAGACCAAGAGAGATACGGGGTGTGTTCTCAGACCCTAAGGTGGCAACCCCACCATAGATATAGGATGCGATGGTTACATGTAAATTATACGTATAACATTTCACTTAGCACAGTTCGCCGTGAGCTTTCTCATCGGAAAGAGATGACCGTATACTATACGATCATCTCTATAGCACCGAGATGAAAAAATTACACGATGTACTGTATTTCTAATTTAATTACATACCTATTTTCTACTGTCTTTCCCTTGTATTTCAGTAGTTTTTATTACGTATTTTGTGTTTTAGGTACAAGTCGGTTTACAGGAAACCAAGCGGGAACCGTGCCAATTTTCATGGCCGATTTTGGCAAGAATTCAAGAATGAAAACGTAACCTAACCTAATAAATAATACAGTACGTATATCAGCTATTTTTTTTTTTAATTGTTTGCCGCTTGCTTACTGTAAACCGACAAGAACCGTGTTTTATTTTGACATGAATTTTATCTCGGTACTATACGACCCAAAGAGGTTGGACGGTCTTTAATATTCGACCATATATTTCCGATACAACATTTCAAGGTGTGATACGGCAAACTGCAAACGTACAAATATCCGGACACGGGAAGCGATGGGATAATCATCCACCTGTCCATTCAAAAACAATGATTAAATATAATATATATTATAGACATATTATGTCATAAACCAGTGCAATGTAGAATGAAGGTAACAGGAATTGCTAAAAATGAAGATAAAAACAGTGCAATTCCGCTATTTCTTGCACAATATTGCACTTGGACATTGCAGACTCAAGTAGAAAGCCGATACATTCACAACGACTGGTCCTACCTTTTCCGCCCCTCCCGTTGTTGTCTATAGATGACCTGTCATTTTTCTATAGCGTGCTCATACTGACGCGTCTGTCGTGTTTGCACAACGAATTGTTTGATTTGGATAGATGAGTTACATGATAAATAATACACTAGCATTAACACACCTTCTACAATAATGTAATGCATAGGATCAATGCTACATATTTTTCGGAAATCGATATTACCACCGGTTTTTGTGTGAAGGACTAGTCTGACTTTGACAGCTGATGAATAACAGGAATGTATATTATTTATAAATAACACTGATAGTTAATATATTTGATTTGAGAATTTTTCATAATTCAATTTGAAACGAGAAACGGCGAATCAATATGACAAGCAATCTGGGATCTGATTTTGACAGCTGAACAGTGGACCACTCGTTGCTTCTGCAAAATGATATGCTCAGGCTTTATTAATCTCAAGATGGCCCTGACTTGGCACGTTCTTGCCGCAATGTTTCCACCACAACTTTGAAGGACTTTTCTCGTGCGGTATGTCATGGTACTTATTTTCATTAATAAAATGTTAATAATTATTTCCAAGTGTAGCATTAATTAATATAAATATTATTATCAAAAATTTAGTGTTGATATTATCGCCCATAATATACTGAGAGCGTAATGCAAAACCATAAGATATACGTCTAACTTACGATTCCGAAATCAGTGACTTGAAATGATGATGACAAGATGAAAGTTGAATGAGAAAATATTTTTGAAAATTGGTTATCTTATAAATGGCAAATGTCAAAGCAATTGATTAATATTATATAGCTCAACAAGAAAATTTACACATATTTCTTACCAATTTTTGTTACTTCATTAGAGTATCACGGGGTTAGGTTGATCGTTATTATTTATTCATGCATTTCATGGGCGTTTACCGACGCCAAGATGGTAATTGTTCAGACGGCAGCGCCAACCGTCATAGATCTCGTATGACTTTCGCGAATGACACCGTAGAAGTATATTTGTTTCTAATATATAATTTATTTTTCATGACAGTCGAATTCATAACAACGTCAAATGGGACGATACTCGCAATGTTGAATAAATATACATTCGGACGTACGCGAGATACGAAGGATTTTTCTAAATGGTCCTGCTCCTCTAGGAAGAGTCAGAAGTGTAATGCGATACTTTATGTTGATGATAGAAGAATTGGTATATTAAAAAACACGCATAGTCACCCCCCGCCCAAGCTTCATGTGACCTCACTCGGAAGATACTGTAAAATGTAAATGAAGTGATCTGACCTCACTTGAAAAATTCTGCAAAATTTTAATGAAATTATGTGGACTCGCTTAGGTGATACTGCCAAAAATTAGATTGTCCCAAGATGTACAACCAACCTGCCACTGGGAATCCCAATTCGGAGGGCGATAACTTTGTTAAACCAAATTGCTTCGGGTGTTGATATATTCCACTTCCGTTGGATGAGTTTAGGTGAACGCTATTTTATAAATTATTAAAATAGGGTCTCCTTAGCAAACTCGGTGTACTTCTCTGAACTACTATAGATGTATAATTGTATTGTCACTGCGTTTGTATGTTTATATTATGTTCTCTTTTTATATTTTCATTTGTATCCCTTTATTACTTTTATTTTTCTTTCTTCTTTATAATAATGTTTCATGTCATGTTGTGAACGTCTTAAACTTATAATTAGTAATGTCCACGATATGTAAAATAAATAAATTGAATTGAATGAATTGATGTGTACTTATGTAGGTACTTATTTTACTCTTCAGTAAAATAATTGTGTCTAATCTATTAAAATCAATTCTGTAGATTTCGGGAAAGACAATAATAACATAAATAGTCCAGATAAATGTAAGTAATTAACGTCTCAGCTATCTGAGTTCTGATCTTCGCAGTTCTGAGTGAATTAAGAAACAAATTAGTTGTATAGATAGTCCAATAGTATTACGATATAGTACGTATAGAAAATATACGATTATCGCTTTTATTTATTTATAAATCCTTTGAACATTTATTTAATTTACTACGTTTTTTATCGAAATATATAATATCTTTCAATAGAATCATATCTTGTTTTATTGATTAGAGCTTTAGCACACAAATTGTCTTGAAACTACTTCACTATACGCAATACTTGAAGGTTAACGCGATGAATTGTCGACGCATAAGAAACAGTGCTCGAAATGGAAAAATTTACGAACCGGAGCGCTCGACAGTTTTCTGAAGATTTTTACATAGTAAAGTTATTAAAATTTATGTGTTTTTTTTTCATAAAAACAAGTGTGTTAGATTTTCTATTGTATGGCCTATCCAGCTCAGACGGTCAAATTATTTATTCCACGAGACGGAGCGATAATTTTACCGATTTCACGAACAGGAACGGCGTTCCGGTGCGTTCCGGTCTATTTCGAGCCCTGATAAGAAATCACTTTATATATGACAGGTAGCAGCGCCTGATATGTGAGTATCCCTAGTTAACCTATACAGAGAGGGTGGAGGACTAAAGCGCGAAGCACCTGAGTGTAAGAATCTCATCATCGGAACGAAATCGGTGAGTGGTAACCAGTCGAACTAACGTCGCGAATCTGCGCTACGCAGCGTGTTCGATCTTCACATACAAATAGTATGGGAAATGCAGTCCGTGACGTTTGTTGACTACTATATTTCTGACAGTGGAGCGTAATACCGCGTAGCTTTATGATTAACAACAGGTCTCGTTATGTGTTATAGTGGTCGTTAATTAATATAGAAAGTACTGTCTTGTAAAATTAAAGGTATAAAGCATGTATTGACAAATGAAAGACTTCAAAAGGTACTTATAGCCAAGCACACATGATGTCCTAACATAATATAAGTAGTTTTATTATAAATTTCAAACGACTCAGTTTTTATGGTAAGTATTATATTATTAAACTATTTTTTTACTCTCTAAAGCGAAATAAAAAAATAGTTTGTTTAAATATTAGCATGAACGAGTACGTTATAACAAAAGTTTGCAGTGTTCCTGACACTGGTTAGTAATTAAGGTAATTCAATACCGATGTACTTTAATTTAATACATAAAAGCGCTTCAGAGTATTGTAAAAACCGTTAGTTGACTTTGTCGCAAATAGATAGGACACGTATAGCATAGTCGTCAGTGCACATGGGCGCGAAGCCTGCTGGATGTCGTATTTTTTATTTTTTTTCTCAAAATTCTTACCTTTATTATTATAGCGTCTGTGACATTAAACGTTTATTATCTTGACGGTTTATGTGCTAGAAAAATATTGCGAAATACTGTTAATAAATGAATGTGTCTTCCATAGCTTTGTAGAATGTTTGTCCTAAATCCCATTTTATTCGACATATAATATACCCTATTGGTTTAAATTCTGTTCTCGCTGACCCAACGCTGAACAATCGGTTGAAGACCATCCGAAATTTGTTCATACTCGAGGGCTTTAATTATTAATCACAAATGACCATATAAGTTGGCGATAATTTTACTGTGAGTAATCAATTTACAAAAGTCATACTTATGGTATGTCGTATTCCAAGAGTTATTCATGTTATATCGGGATCAAGAAAAATAACGGGAAGGTGTTATCGTGTCAAGTTGGCAGTGTTGTCAACTATCGTTAAAAACGCTAAATTGGCAACGCTGCCAGTTGGCTCTTCCGTATATAACTATAAAGTGCCTAATATTACACTTTGTTTTTCATGACAGTCGAATTTATCACAACGTCGAATGGGAAGATACTCGCAATGCTGAATAAATATACATTCGGGCGTAACCACGATACGAAGAGATTTTCTAAATGGTCCTGCTCCTCCACAAGAAGCAAGAAATGTACTGCAATACTCTATGTTGATATTGATAAAAAATATATTTTAAAAAATGCACACAATCACCTTCCACCAAACCTTCATATGACCTCGCTTGGAAGATATTTCAAAATTTAAAAGTAGTGATGTATTTTTTTCTAATACACAATATTTCAGAAGTTAGTAATATTGTATGTAGGTACATAATGTGAAACACTTCAAAACATACTTAAATATTTTTGAAAAAAATGACGCATTCATTAGAATGCGACATGTTTGGCTTGATGCTTGGCAGCGGCGGTCGTGTTGTTATCGAAGAAAGTATTGTCAGGATTGGAAGATATTATTCCTCACTTCCTTGATAAACACATAAATATAAAAAAAATACTGGTGGCGCTTTTCGCAGTGTACTGTATAATTTTGAAGGTGGTGTGGATTCCGGATCTAGGGGTGGGGGTGATTTAACAGAATGCCAGACACTGACCTTTATGATGATTGATAACGACTCCGTGGTCTGGTTGCACTATCACTCGTGCGGTATTGTTTGTTTCGGATTGCCCGGTGCGCGACAATTGGCGGTACACTGTTCTTGGATGATAATGAGGTTGACAAATGATGATGAATGTTTATATAAATAATGACAGTCGGTATGACGACTTGTCAGGTATTCAGAAGTATCGCTTGTACGACGCTCACACTATATCAAGCTGACCTGGCCGTGGCCCACAAACAACTTCTGAATCAGTTTGTATAACGCAATGCGGCAATACGCACTCGTTTGTTCGCTTGAGCTGACTACGAATGTTGTTCGCAATTACGGTATTCTTATGACCCGTAATTGCTCATTGTCTGGTCTTGTGACAATAATAAACAAGGATGTGAGGTAAGTGGGAAGAAAGGATGACGGCCACCATAATTTGGCGCAACCAATGGCATATGACAATTTTTTCCCATTGAGTTGGGGAGGGGCGGGGGGGGGTGGTATCTTTAGTTAGATGTCAAATGTCAAACGATGTATCCTGTCATCGTCACGATTCTTTCATTAACATTGTTTATGGTCCGAATAAGCTCTTTTTGTCATTTTTCTTTTTCGCAGTACGGCTTATAATCTTCCTATTCCAACACAACACTCACACATAAAAACGTCAAATGCTTTCATAGTGTAGGGAACGAATAGGAAATCGCGAGAAGGGATTTTGGTACACACACCAAGATAAACTTTTCGCATTCTAGTTAAAAATTCTAGAAATATAACCTAATTAGGTATCATAGTGAAGACCCATTATTGGCTGTGGCACGTAACTGTGAATTTAGATCATAGTGCTAGTTATTGCTTCTACTCCGAATGCAATATAGTAGACTGTTTATAGAAAATGATTATTGTTACATATTGAAAAAAGACAATAGCTACGTTAATTTATATGAATGAAATATGCAATCGAAAAACTTCATTCATAATTTATTACGAATAGAACCTTCAACACATTTGAAACCACAGTAAATAACACTACCATCGTAATTCGCTACTTACTGCTGCAGCCAGACTATATACCTACTAAAGTATATTGGCCGAAATATAATGGATGCAGGTTCGTGTCCCGCTTTGTACCAATATTTTTTCTAATATATACGTCTTTAAGGTTTTTCAAATTATATATATATAGTGACATACATTATTATTTTCTTAAATTTGTATTAAATTTTCTGAATTTATCGTCTTTCAAAATATATATTCTTTGAACTTCCGACATGTTTTATTACCTATTGATCTAGTAATTACTGACAATTCCATAACTTGAAGTATTTTTTATATCCAGGTTTATTGGTATTTATATGAATAATAATTATTTAGCTTCAATGATACAGCACTCACCCGGAAAGTGAATGTTGTGAGTTCGAGTCTGACTTAGTCCAATTTTGTTCTATATTTTTTAGATATGTTTCTGATGGTTTTTAAAATTAGGTATCTTCTATATATAATAATGAATCGAACATTGTGTATATTTAGTATCTATTGAATAAAAAATATATTATACACAAGTGAGTATCTACAAGAATGTCAATAGTAAAATTTGGCTGGCGCCGGACGTCGGTTACGATCAAGTAGCAATTTTATTAAATTTCCTTAATTTTTGATCGCCTTACGATTGGCAGAATGAGAAGTAGGTACATAGATACCTCAAATACGAAATAAGTCGTTCTAGAAGCGCTGTCAAATATTATAACACATATGTATATTCTATTTTCTCCAGGTATACATAATAATAAATGTAGTCGAAACTCTTTGGTTAAGTTGGTATTTCTAGCTATAAACATCAATTATTTGTATTACCAAAAGTAAAAAAATATGGTTACAAATTTTAACAGCGTGGTCTTTATAAATATTAATTTGTGATTTGATACGATTTCTTATTCTTTTCAGCATTTTACTCATATTCCAAGAGAGGGAAACCAGTTTTGATATATTTTGGCAACACTTACTACAGAGCTCATGAGAGTACCAATGGAAGAATCCGATGGAGATGCTACCAGACATTCTGTAGAGCTATTATTCATACATATCAAAATCGTATCATCCGTGTACATAGAACACATAACCATATGAAATAATCAAAAATATCCAACAGAAAATCTTGAACTTACAGTATAGCGAAGTTTTTACTGATGCGTAAATGTATTAATTTATCAGGCATGTTCAACTTCAAAAAGGTTGTGATATAGTATCAAAACTGGCAGTGATCTATGATATTCTCCTATTGTCATTGTTCAACTTAAATCAGTGTCTTCCACAATCACAAAGAAATACTCAATTTCCCAGTAATAGTAAAAATGATAAGTTTTGGTATTATTTTGGCTACTAATTGCACTAATCGTCAAACTACTCTCATACTGTCCAAAGAGCCTACTGCGCGATGGTAAGCGGCAAGTACGCCTCTTTCTCTCACTCATGCGGCAGGCCGTAAAGGCCGGTCCGGATCAGTCGAGTAGTTTAGTCGAGTGTCGAGTGATTTAGTTACCACTAAATGATTTAGTAACTGAAAAGTGTCCGAACATAGTACATTAGTGAGTGACGTGTCAAAATTAACAGAGCCAACGTAACGAAGCAAAAATAAATAATTATTTATTTTTTTGTTCAACGAATAATTCACAAGATTTAGGAACGTATCATTCATTTTATTGATCATACATAATTTAAAAACAATTCTGAGAAATATAGAACCAATAGAAAAAAATCTCTTTTTATATAAAAATGCGACACCCAGCAGTATTCGAACCTGCGTGGTGAACCTGATTCAAAGTGTTTTCAAATTATGTATGTTCAAAAAATAAATAAGTTAATAACTTAATTTATAATGGCTATATTACAAGAATTGGAGGAAGAAATTCTACGACAAACTAATGAACTTGACTAAAAATAACGTGTTCAGACTTATCTCGTGGCTTGTTTAGTATTTGGTGAGAGGTGGTGAGGGTCGCTACTCGACGAAAAAATTAGAAAAAAATGGATTGACTCGACTAAATTTGTCTATTCGTACACGTTTAGTTACTAAATTACTCGCCACTAGACTAAATAATTCGACTAATCCGAACCGGCCTTAAGTGGTGCAAAACGAATAAAGTTATAACGACGAGGTTACGCGGGCTTCCTCGTGGTTCATTTGAAAACGTCTTTCACACAAGCGGTTAAGAGCGTACTTCAGTGAAACGGCAAATAATTTTCAACAGTAGGTGCGACGAAATTTTCCAATCGTCACCAATCGGAGACCGACAGTCGAGGTGTGCGCACGTCGATTTGTTTTGTCATGGCGTCGGATGAATATATTCTTAAATCGTGTAAAGATGACTAAAAAACTTTACGTACTTGAAAAAGAAATCATGCCAATGAATATACTATTATTATTAGTAATATAACAATAAACATAACATTAAATGGACGCATGTCGAATTTTTATGACAAATTATATTTCGTTCGGCACCCGTCATTTCATGTTATATTGTTATGTATATTACAATCGCACGTACATGTTTTTTTTACGACTCACTTTCTATGACCCTGCAGTGCACTCTATCAAAATTCATCCCGTGATCTACGCGTTGGACATGCTTGGTAGATGTACCATTGTAAGCCACCTGTACAATTGGAGGAGAATCTGTCAAATAGTTTGTTCCAGCGCTCAATTTAGTGGAAAACTTTTGCTGACATATTACACTCAAATTACTATTGTACTTTATAGTTCTGTAATAATATTATTAGTTCTATGCATGGCGATAATAAGTTACAGGTTACAGCCAGGATTGCAATCAGTTGAAAATTTTCAATTCCGGTATCCCAACATTATACAAAAAAAAGTGAAATTTTGTTCGAGTTTTTATTTCAGTAGAGATAACTGCATAATATAAGTTTACATTTAATCTCTCGTTTTTTATTGAAAACTAGATAAATGTGAAATCCGGAAATCGAGTTGGTTTCCGGGATTATAGACTTTAATTGTAGCCGCGCATTACAGTTCACTTGAGAATCAGAAAATCGTAATATAAAACGCTATCATTTAATTCAATTTAGTTTATATATTTTTTTTGTTTTTACTTATATTATCTAATTCAGTAGCGAAGGGTGGAGATAGGCTTTGAAGATCCGACATAAATAGTGCACACTAAACTTTGTCAGGCATACTTATTTGTTTCCATTGAACTAATAATACAAATTACTTTATTGTATTGTATTGATTAGTTTTTTTTTTAATTTAATTAAACACTGCCATAATATAATATATTACATAACAAATATTCTTCTATCTGTAAAATATCTAATATTATGCCAATAAATCATACATAACTTTAGATATGTTTTATTTTTTATCTATTATAGTTTGGTTGAGGCAGGGTTTAGTCGAATTTAAAAAATATATTTTAAATTTTTTAATCAATATGTAACTGTTTCCTTAATAAATGAAAATAAAAAATAAATAAAAAAAAATCTACAATTTGTATCCTTAGTTCAATATCGTCGATCGTTCCGAAGATGGGCTTATTGCCCGTAACAGCTGTCAACGTAAAGATACAATTAAAGTCGAATTCAGAAACAATAACTGTTTAATAACCATCAAAGTAGTATGAGTGAGAATATGTGCATTATTCTAATCGGATCTCCACAGGTCTAGGCAGGGTTTCACTGATTTTTTTTTAATTAACCAATTCCATCTGCAATAAAACGAATAAGTATGACTGTCAGATCTTCACAGCCTACCTCCACCTTTCGCCACCGCTATGAATATTTTTGTAATTTACATACCTAATGTTTATTTTATATAATGCTCTACAATAAAATTATTATTATAATATAGTTTTTAAAGTAATTGTAATTACATGTATCTATAAAAATAATAAGATATTGCATTGATTATTTTTGAGTAATAATAAAACACTAATTAATACTGTGTTACGTTATTTAAATGTACAACAGTTACAAATCTAAAAGGTGTTTTATTTTTTTGTCAAAAAAATATCATTCTCGTTAGAATGTTCTCTCTAATTGTATGTTGCAAGCGTATACCACAATTCTAGTAATAAATAGTACTAGCCTGACAGAAGTTGACAACATCATGCAATTGGCAACATAGCTCGACTCGTTCACTAAAATCTAGGAAATACAATAGAAACATTGCACATATTATAATCGTACAATTTAATATATTTGAACGACACATAATAGACTGTGACTGACGTCTTTGGCAACATCGTGGAGCTTAAATAATATGCCTTGACATCGGGGAAAGCCGAAAAGTTCGGCAAAATAAAATTGTAAAGTTTTTGAAGATAATTGGAGAAAGGATCCACACTCAGAGGAGAAGAGGCGATATGACAAAGCTTCGGTCAACTTACATATAAAAAAGATATTGCATTATCGCAATCCAATGTGAACGTCTGCCTCTTCAAAGTACCGTCTCCCCTTTTCCATTGTTACCTCAGTTTACCTTTATGCACCTATATTGAAGAGTGGTATTTTGGTGGTTGGGTGTTTTCCATTCATCAGCCACTCTAACGAGATAAATAGTTTATTACGTTTTATTAGGTTGGCATTTGTTTTTGTAATATGTAACCTTTTCCGTTTTATCTTGTCAAATCACGTTACAAGGATTCAAATATGTTCTAGAATGAGTTTTGCTAGAATCGCCGACAAAACAAGCAGCAAATAATGTATGTAAACTGGCATGTTCATTTTTAGATAGTAATAAAAAATCTTTAAAGAAATGCGTCGGTACATACCTACCTACCTATTCTATATTATGTAATTTCACACTGTGTCACTATCATCAGCTGGGATTGATCCACTGGATAAAAGCCTCCCCATGCTCCCTCTACTCATATCGGTTCCTCGTTCTTCGCCGCCACGTACATCAACCGAACTTAATGAGTTCGTCTTTCCAGGGAACCCCCGTATTCCAATGCATATGAAGCTGGCCGTTCACTCGAGTTCGATTCTGATGAGGTTACAATATATTTACATAATCTAATATATCAAGTTTACAGGCCTGGGAGTTTTGCCACTGCAATTGGGCTTCACGGCATATTGTAGTGTTCAATTATAAAAAGAAAGCATACGTTTCACACGCATACGTGATTACTGGGAACACACATTGGTTGAATACTTTACGCTGGCATGTGCCCAAATTCACTTCATATCAGTTTAGTTCTGCGAACAATATCGTCATCATAAATACCACTGTCAATTGACATTAAATTATTGTCCAAGCCAGACGTAGATGTTGACTCTCTCGATTTTATTGCCATTGACGAGGTTTGGTTCAACAAAGCAAAGCAGTTTATCTTTAGTCACTATGTAATGATTTATAAACTTCTAAAATGCACCAAAATCATAAATTTTTTTAAAACTTAACAATTTACAGAAACTGGTTATTTACATTGATATATAGGTAAATAAAATCTTGATTTGTTAAATTTTCGTTGGATTGAACGCTTATAGAAAGCTTAATGCAGCAAACTATTTTTTTTTCAGCAAAGTTCGTGAAAAATAGCAATGGATTTGTGTTACTAATTCATAACAACTATTCGCATTCAACCAATAAAGTATGCACCAACGGAAAGATACTATGGAGATGTTCATCCCACCATTCAAAAGGGTGCAAGGCGAAAATTCACACGTTTGATTCGGAGGTGATATGTATCAGAGATTCTCATAACCACTCGTCTAATCTTAGAGATAATACACATATGGATGAACCCATCTCGTACGAAACTATCTTGAAAGAGAGATTTCATTTTTAATATATTAACATTACAAATATTTTTTGCATATTAATCATTTTGAGTATTAATCATTTTGAGTGTGTCTGCGTTTGACAAATATGGCAACTATCTCTGACGAGAAAAGTTTTCCTGAAATCAATTAAAGTTTCCGATACTTTAAATCAATTATTGTTTTATTCACCCTTATTCCTATTATGTACATGCATGTCTACTATAATCAACATACTAATCAGGTTCTCACCGCAAATACTTGGTATCATTTGACCCAGATATTCACGCAATACTAATTAAATTGTTATGAATTAAAAGGTAATCATGTAAAGTCACACTGTTATTGTTTTCGGGGGTAAGGAACCTTTACACGAAACCACCTGTCAGTATTTTCAAATACTTAGATATTGTTTTCAACTGTGTAAAGTTCTATTTTGTGTGTTATTGTTTTTGTGGAAAAATAATGTATAAATAAATTAAGGCCTCGTGGTAACTTTTCATGTTTTTTTAACATACACTACTTCTAATTGGAATAACCTTATGGTTCTGGCAAATGGTGAAAAACAGTATGACAACCCGATGTCATAAGATTGCACAGTGTATTTATTCAGTCAATTATTTCATATAAAAGCTTTTACTCATAAAGTTAAATCTGTACCTGAAACATGACTACATCTTATATTAAAAAATCATATTTGAGAAAAAACAATTTAAGATTATTAATCTTAATGTAATTACGGTTTTATTGATTTTAAAAACTTCAGATTTCTATTATGTATAGACTCAAAGTGTGAATATTATATTTTTTACTCATTTTCGGCTGAATTGCACTTCAATATTTGTAGCTTTGAGGTACATAAATTACGAAAATTATTATGTATTTTCCTCAAGTTATTGTATACAAAAAAGTACAATCACAAATCCTTGTTTTTTTTCCTGTATATAAATAATATGTTTTGATTTACACTTCTGCTATAGTTGAAAAGATATATTCTAATAAGACAATGGATGCTAAATACCCAAAGGATATCTAAATACTGACTGGTTTGATGAGATACTCAGTTCAAGCGGAATCTCGTGGTGTCAATGCGTAAATGCTTCCACCCAGCGGTGGATAAAAGACGTCTCTTGACATCTCGAAGCCTCAAATAGCAACAGATTTATTTGTATTTTATTGCGTAGTACCTATTGTTATATAGAACAAAAAAACATACCTACTTTAGTAATAATGCTATTATCGTCCCTGTGAATGCAGAGTAACGGTTTTCTCATTATATTAAATAAATTATTATTACTATTTGACTCAATACATTTTATTCCCATTGTTGAACTTAACCTTCTTCACGATTGTCATATTTTTTGCTGCCACTTATATCCATCACTTTCAGTTTCCAGGCCTCACCGGTTCTCAGTTATAGTAAGTATACATCCACGTTCTTGCTCGATGGTTTTACGCTCATTCCAACATGTCTCAACGTGTGTACCATCTGGCTCGGTGGTTTTTTGTTCGACGTCGAACAAATTGCGCTATCTGAAAAAGATTGAAGATCCGTAATTCTTGCTAGATGCAGTTTGAGTGAGGTAGTCAGGACGCACTGGCAAGGGTCGCGTGGCGACGCTCTCACTCGTGGTCGAAGTCGTGGCGGTGCGACGGTGACAGCGTCTTTTGTCAAGTTGCTCGACTGTGTAGACGCAACGACGAGCATGCTTCCAAGTCAACATGCTCGATCGAGCAAAACCGTCGAGCAAGAACGTACGTGGGTAGGTACTAGGCTTTATGCATATCGATTAAATAAATTTATTAAAGATAGTTTGTAGAATAAAGTTATATATTAAGTATGTCCATTAGAATTCTACAAAAAAAACTAATATTTATGTTTTTGAGGTACTCAAAATTATATACGTTCATAAAAAGTCATATATTTTTAAATCTTGTCTATTATATTTTTTATTAAATAAAAAATGGTAATAACTTAATTTTAGAGATACCTTGACGCCGTATATAAATCAAGGTAAAATACTTCGATTGAAATTTGCAAACAGATGGCTGCCAATAGGTACTAAACGAATTTGGCTGTATATTTGATAAATTTCACTGCAATTAATAATGGTGTAGTTATATTGTTTAATTATCATGCACATTGACCGAAATACGGTGGATGCATAGATGTTGAAAACAACCTTCTCTTGATATTAAGCGTAAATGTATGAAATTGGAGCACTAGGATCACTAGTCAACTGATTAAATGAACTGCATGTGACTTTGCATACTTCACACTATTTCTATGGCATTTATTTGCCAATTTGCAGGGCGTATAAAAAGAAAATCCGTCACAATGAGTAGATAAGCAGCTAATAATGAAAAATCGTCTAAAATGTGTGTGAAACTGTTTATAACTTGTCCAGTAAGTAAGTAATGGCAATGAACACAAAAAATACGTTTTTCAGAAAACCAAAATGCCAACTGATTGATGCTGATATTTGTGGAGTTTGCTATCTTAATCATGCTTGATGTGTTTGCTAAATAATTTAAAATTTTTAAAAAAGAAAGCCTACGTTTCACACGCATGCGTGATTACTGGGAACACACATTGGTTGAATACTTTTTAAAATCTCATAACCATGGCCCCCACATCCTGAAGCGGGCCCCCAGGCCAGAATCTTTCGCGCCCCCCCCTATTTATCGCTAAGGTTAAAGGCAGTGTAACGCTTTTTCCGAACGGTGTTCGAGGTCAAATTAAGGGTAGGTATTCAGTGTATTTTTTTAATCTTTACACACACTTGAAAAGTACTACCACTAAGTAAAATTGCGCCTTTTTTACTATCGGAGCAAATTTGTGAAGTGTGTTATCTTACGTATTTGGTCGACCCGCCACGCCGGGCCCCCAGGCTAGAGCTTTGTCAGCCCCCTCCTTGTGGGGGCCATGCTCATAATATATATAAGCGACAAAGCACACTACGGGTGACTGTGCGATAAGTACGTGGCGCGAGAGTCGTAAAAAGCACTTGCTTTGTGCACAGCATAGTGCTCAAAGCGAGTGCTGTTTAGGCCCCTGCTTCTTATAGTGTGCTCCACCTCTAACATGATAAGGCTTCATCAAATTCTTTGGGTGGATACAGGTTCGAGTTCCGCTCGTTACCAACATTTATCAAAAACCATTTTACGTACAGGTATGTTTGTAAGATTTCAAAATTATTTATATGTACCTAGTCTATTTATTATTACATATTAATATATTATTAATATGTAGTCTTGTAATGGAAGGTGGTGATTATAAGTATAAAAAAGAATTCAAAATGTTTTTTTTTAATCCATGGGTTTTGCTATATTTATTTTTTGAATAGATATTAACTGTTTTCTTAATTTTTAGCATCGTTCGTGAGATCAACGAAGGGTTATACTTTACTACGGGTCAACAAATTCACCTACTCCACAAACAAAATATGCCAAAACGGAAAGAAACTGTGGAGATGTTCTACTCATCACTCCAAGGGCTGCAGAGCGAAGGTTCATACCTTCGACAAAAGCCTTATCTTCTTAAGTGAAATTCACAATCACATTTCAAACTTTAGTAATTCCTACAATACATGAAGTTGTTAACAATTGGGATGGATAGTTGGGATGAAATAATTTTATTGCCTTTTTGACATATTAGTACAAAAGCATTTGTAACTGTCCCAGTACTGAAAGACCTTCCAATAATAGGTACGTATACGACATTTTCTTTTCAGCATAAAGAGAACTCATTTATATTAGATACATAATATTATTATTAGCAAGCAATGTGTAGTAATTTGATAGCTTTATTTGAAATTTTGAAATATAATGACCTGTGAATAAAATGAATGAATGAAAAACATATGAAAATATTTAAGAGAGAGCGAGACCCCTGTCGGGTCAACTGAATTAGTAAATTCTAAATTTGAAAAATGGTAGGAATCGTATATTTTAATCGGGTCGTGTAAGGAAACAAATTGTATTCTCATAATAGTTTGACAGATGCTACAGTACGGTAATAGAATATCAAGTGATTATAGTATCGAGAAATTATTGTATTACTCAACAGATTTAAGTGTTATTATTATAGGGATAAGCTGCTCTAACGTACTGTAACCTTAGGAAACATACACAATCGATATGGCACACTATGGATAAGGGAGAACTATCAGCTAAGCTTCGCCGATTGACAAATGAACGAGTTCAGCGATGGCGTGCTCGGCAAAGTCAGGGGCTCATAGTAATAATATATAAAGAATGACTATTATTCGGCAAAATGAAGCCGTGTTTCTTGCATATAACGCACAGTAGAACCTCAATTGTATTATTATTAACTTGACTATGAAACGTTATACCATCATGTTGCTTCTTAATACGGCTACCAAATTTTAACGCAACATAGTTAACCATATTTTCTACTAAATTAACTAAAGGTAATTACCACTAATTTTATATTTAACACAAAAACAATTAATTTCATAAACACGTGCTCGCAGTTTTTAAATTAATGTAGGTAGTCAATATTTACCGGCAACGTTTACAAAAAAATATTTAATTCAGTCGTAGAAATTCTAACTTTCTCTAACGCATGTTGCGGAGATATAAGCGTGCCGAGTGCTTTCTCACTTGCACTTATGGTTCGTATTTGTTCAGGCCTTGGTTAGGAGACTTCAATCTACAGTATCCGCCAGGACATACCAGAACAAAGGCGGTAAATAAACGTAAACATAATATGAGAGACAGGGAGCTGTGTTAAAATAACCAAATTAAGATAAATGGCGCCACCACTAAATAGATGCAACCTTACAAAGCACATATCATCGATAAATCTTGTAAAACTCTTTCTATTGAATTCGATGGTATTATCGAGTGTAAGATTCTTGTACCCCATTACACGTGTCATTAATTGAAAAATCAATCCATAATACATCGTTTGTAGAATCGTTGTAATGTTATAATATAGTTTGTTCTTTGCTTAAAGTTTTAAAACTTTGTAAAGTTTACAAAATAAAACGACGATATAAGTCATATCAAAACCGTCAAGTATTATGGATACAGAAATCAAGTAAATGTAGCATTTTGTAATTTTATTCGTTCGTAAGTTCAAATTCAAAATAAATACAATACTTGTCCCAATTTCACCCATGATACACCTTGACTATTTATTTACCAGCTGTCATTTGCGTTTCACAATTCCGTCACCAATTATCGTCTTTTACTAAACAGTGGATTTTGACCGATCAATGTTAAGCGGCGTGGATCCTTAGGCCCTCCTCCCACGGAGCAACTGAAATCAGTATCTAGCTAATGTATTTCAATGGCGGCTCGATTACGGTGAGACTGGAATCTCTCAGTTTCAAAACGGTCGCGAAGAGACGCGAATTTCAGTAGATTCGGTGAAAAATCATATTTTCTTACCAAAATTGGTAGCACTGCGTAACAAGCGTCATGCTATAAAAACCATAACAACCCCCAAGACGTCAAAAGTACAAGATAATCAAAATTGAAATAACCTAATTGTATTCGAGTAAACGCAGCAGCGTGCGTGTTGTCGGTTTTTGTACAAAATAGCTGATTGTCCAATTTGACAGTTTGAGGTTATGTGATAATTATTTCAAGCGGGTTTCAGTAGCACCGTGTGCGAAGCATCACATTGGTCAGTTTATGAGTTCCATCTCCAACTAGTTCCGTCAGATTTCAGTTGCGCCGTAGGTGGAGGGCCTTAGTCTTAATCAATATCATCATTTGTCTACTTAGGAGGTATCTTAGTATATTTTAATATCAGTAATGTTTGTTATGTAAGAGTGAAGACAAAGACACTAAAAATATGAATTTGTCAAATCGACTGCTTAATCTGCAAATCGGCTAACTCCATTTCAGTGATGTCAACCGTACTATAATTATAGTACAATACTATAATTTTAATTCCGCGAAAAATGTAAAATACTATAATTTTACGCCAAATATACCAAAATACTATAATTTTAAAGGATTCAAGACGAAAAATGTTCCTGTACTATATATTTTTTAGAAATACTATAATTTTTACGCCGTCGTACTATAATCAGCATAGAAAAAGATGGCAACACTGCTCCATTTGGACAAATTGTTCAGGAAGAAGAAAAAACATAATAATTTAATTATCGAGCGGAATTTAAAAATTCATGGAGTTTTTTTTACAAATTAGCTGCACTATGAATTATTACACTATTTTAAGCTTCCCTTTTATATATAAAGAGAATTTATATAAGGAGCTGAGTTATTCTATTTACGATATTGGAAATTTGTCACCTGCAGTTGGTTGTTTTGCCTGAAGAGCGATAACGGATTTATGTATCGGTTTAGGAGTTTCAATTTTTGTGTAAGCATAGAAAACATGCTTTATAACAAACTGCCAAAAAAATCTCATTTTTGGTCAAAAGTGCAGTTGGCTGGTTTGCAGATTAAGCACTTGAAATGCTGGTTTTAAATCGACGATTTCAGAAGAAAAAATTTAGATATTTTTATATACGAACTATTTAATTTGATACTATGCGAATATCTTTTTTTGCCAGTAAGTGCCTTTTAAAAATATTTTAATGAAAATAGAATTGCTTAAACATCGATATTCAAATTATATTATCATGATAGCAAATTTTACTCTCGTCTTAGACCTTCGGAAGCTCCTCGAATAATCCCTGCGCAATCTTTAATATGTACCTAATTATGTGCTTTATGATAATATACAGCGAAATGTCAGGTGGCAATGGTTGGACTATAAATATTAATATAGATTAACTGCTACCGGTCCTGAGCTGCTGTCATTTGTATGTACCTATATTATGTAGTATCGGTCAATTTAATACTGGAAGTGTCTTTTACTGGGACAGCAAAATCTTTTCGCTCACACATTTTAAGATTTTATTGCAAATTAAGGGATATATATATATATATTATTATACACAGTTTATTAAATAAATGATTATATAACAATGGTATAATATTAAATTAGCAAGCCTAAAATATGTACTTAGGTACCAGTGTGTTTCGAGTCTGATTTTTTACCCTAGATTATCATTTTATGTAATGCTAATTCATCTTTTGAGTATATGTTCACATTTGACACATGAATTCCTTAGAACCACAAAGCTTATAGCTTATTATATTATATTAAAATGAATCACGTGAAAAATCTTGAATTGCGTTTTCCCAAACGTGGTGTATTTTTGGATTTATGATTTACTGGTCCTCGGGTAGAGAAATAATACATTTTAAAAGTTCAGCTGTGGAATTCTATGTCTTCGGTATAAAAGCTTATTATATTGTTATAATTAAATAAACATTAGTTCAAAAAAATGGCATAATAAATTTTGAATATTTACAAATAATGAAAATTTGAGAAAAAATACATTAATCTATAAGGTATGTTATAAGGTAGGAAATTTTGTAGCTAATTGTTTAATCATTTTATGAAAAGGAATAAAAAAGATCAATACATATTTTTTGTATATATATAAGAAAACTGTATATTTTTATGACAATTGAAAAAATATGATAATCCAGTATTTTTAACCGCTCTTTTATGTCCGCGTAAATATTGATTATAAATTTATCAATTTAGTGTGTACTTATATTTAATATTTTAATTGTAGAATGTTGCATAAATTCTTTTTTATGTATATAACGAGGTATAAAAAGTAATTTATCAATTAAAACATATTCATCTATTTCTCGATAACATAATAAACCGGACAACCATTAAAACAAGAAAAAAAAACAAAATGTCATAATTAGAACATGATGTGATCGTTCATCTATGGTAATATTGCTATTGTTTATGATTGCTATTGTATATTAATTCTCAAGAAAATACTGTAAAACATACACGTCAGATTTAATTTGCACTCGCGATGACATATGGTGGGTAGGATTAGAGTCTAAACTCTAAACTAGAATGAAGCCTTAGCCGCGATGGGTATAAATTCGCCGAAGGTAAAACATTTGTTACGTTTAGTAACATGTAATATATGTAAGTATCGTGACTAGAGGTGGGAAAACTGGTCGATTTTGAAGACTAAGTATACTTACTACCAGTATTAAAAAATACTTAGTATTGAAACTTGTTCCAAAGTACTTACTAATATTTGGAATACTATATAGAGCGTTTGGCGTGCGTATGCGACATAAGTCTCATACTCAACTGGAACTAAATCCAACTCCATATTCGTATTTGAAATATCGCCTTCAATAGAATCACTAAAAATACTCTTGACCTCTGCTTTTCGAACTGTCCCATTTGTTATAAAATTTTAAACACATTTTAAATTTATGAGTTGTTTTCTGGTAGGTTATAATATTCTTGTTCATAAAATGAGTGACAATGTTTTTTTTTTAAACAATATGTTTTGAGCGGTCATAACACTTATAACAAGCCTGTGCGTCAATGTATGACCTATTGTTCAACTGGCGAGCAACTCGCAATGATATCATCACAAGTTTTTTGGAACAAGTTTATTGGGCTACACATACTGAGTATGGGTAGTTTCATCCGAGACTTGAGCACACAAACTGGTGACAGTATTTCCAACTCACCTCTAGTCGTGACTATAAAAAAGAGTGCCAATATAAGTCAATCATCCGCCTGTGAAAGTGCGGTTTACATATCGCCAAAGATTTATTTATTGTCGGTTCTGTGAGCGGTCATCGCGGTCCGGGACATCAGCCAAAATCATAAGAGGCATACTCTATTTCAATTTACATGTTTAGCAGTCAATGTATAGTTTACTCGGAATGGGACATTTATTACCGTCTGTGGTGTGTGATGGATGGAACATTCTAAAGTTGTCTTGAGTTTATCTTGATGACTAAATTGGTAGCCGCCGTCACTTGCGCTACCTTTGTATTTTCAGCAACAATCTGCAAACGTTATACAATCACAGAGGGTACGTCTTTCCCAAACTGTGGCAAGCTAACAACTAGGTAGTATCACAATATTGGTTACATATAATATATTGTTCGTATTATATTTTGCCGTATAGCATTGAAATAACAACAATGGTACGTTATTCGTGGAGCATTGCAGACAGTAATGTTTCAATTTTATTATATTCAATAAGAACAATAATTTGATAAGAAATTTGAAAGTAGAACTTAATACTTCCGACCACATATCTACTTGCTAACATACTTTTAAATCATTCAGAATTTTACATATATATATATATATACGATATATTTGTATTTCTAATTTCCTTTCTTTCTGTCTTTATATCTCAGTAGTTTTTACGTGTTTTATTTAGACATGAATTTGATCTCGCTACTATACCTACGGCCACCTATTTCCGATATACCAATTACATACACACATATTATATTATATCTAACCATTATGATTACCACTTACAAATTACTACTGAAAGCGTACTTTTATATTTCAAGTTTTTACTTGGTTATTAAAATTTTGTACAGGTGCCTCCAATCTGTGATAGACGAATCCTCTGGGAATTAGGCAAATTTATCATTTAATCATCTTTAATTATCTTGGCTTGAGCCATCTGTTTAATTTAAATGGACTCTTCTGAATAGAAAATGCCAATAGCCAACCGTGTAATGTGTTCTGTTTTAGTTATTTTTTTTAAACATGCAATATTATATTACAAGGCTCTAGTTATAGATATTTTTTACTATTATAATCTTCTAAGATATATTTTACAAACTAAATCGCAATACTAAATATAACATGGAATCGTTACACCTGTGATTAATCGCTACATTTTTAACGAATATTGTACTTTTAAGAATATATTCCCTTTTACTATATTACATGTAACCTTAATAGCCTATACAATGTACCTACCTATACAATGTTCCATTATATTGTCTTTTGACAAATTGAAATGTTTACAAACAATGTTAGGCACCCTATCCCAGCAGACATCAGTTAAACATAATTATTAATTTTAAATATTTCATAACACTATTGAATTATCATTTCAATTGGTATAATCTATTTTTATTATTAAAATTAATTTGTCAAAACTATTTTTTAGTATCTATTTATATGATGGCGTGTTATAGTTGTTAAGATTGTTTTGTTTACCTTCTCGTAACTTTCTTAACGAATATTATGAATTAATCATTTTAATAATGATTGTGTTATTGACTTTAATAATAATTGTAATCAATTTTATAATACTTGTAATATTATACCTAACGAATTTTTAATCCCAATAAATCATTTTTCGACTCCGTTGTTTTTTTTATTTTCAATTCACAAATCTACCCCAAATCCTGAATACTTAAATAATGCTATTTCCAACAATATAAATTACATTCTAATTTATTTAAATTTTGTAATTTTTTGATACCCATGTTTGTTTCGCCTTTTGGCATTTTCAGTCAAATGGAAAATATACCCTGACACGGAATACAGTTAATTCTCGTTTACATAACTAATTAATACAATAAAAGATCATGACAATATTATTGCTAAGTAAAACGGCGAGTATAAAATCTGGTGTTGGGAATTTGTTGGAAATACCGTAGTATTTGATACGCATTTAGTATGTCTTTTAAAATGCAATTTCTCTTATATACTGGACTGGGTAATTTGTTGGAAATGTAGTACAATTAGGTATGTAATGATTAATTATAATAATCCGCGTCTGCATATACCGACATGACAGGTGGAGGTGGGTAATTGAAATCATCACAGAGTAGATTGCTTCATGAATGTTATTCAGTGCCTACTGAGTACTGATTAAAAAAATAATATCTACTTGATTACATCTAGTAGTACATTAGTATCTACATTCTACGTCTTTTTCTGAAATTACACATTCTGACATACATGAATACGACGTAACTATGTAAGTAGTTTTTTTTTATCTTCTTGAATACACAATGGCTCCGAACTATTGAATTGAAATCATGGATTTATTTTATATAGTAAATTACCTTGAAACGACGGTATCGTATACTGTAGTTTGAAAGCAATACACCCGATGAAAATACGAACATCTTATTATTGGGGGTGTTATGTGGTTGTAACTATGGTTACCGTACACGGCTGACGGTTAATTAAGTACTTGTAAGTATAAGCTAGGTACTGAGAAATGTACTGTACGCAAAAGGAAATGGGAGATATGTATGGCTTAAAATTACCACTTTTCGAGAGAGCTATTATGTAAAAAGATTGAATTTTGTATTCGAATGTATATGTTTCTGTGTGTACCTACCTACTTTACTAATTCTGCGGCGTTGATTTGGCTGGTTCCTTTTCTTATTTAGGCATATTAATCCAATAACTTGTAAAATCCAATGAATTGTGCATTTTTTTTAATAAGATCGTGAACTTTGTATGTATTTTATGGTGTAAACACTGAATCGAATTTATATAAGATAGATTTATGTTGATAGTTTGCTTTGTATGCTTATGAAATACCAAGATGGCGACCAGAAGATCATATTTTTTTTCCGGAATCGATTGATATACAGTATACCCCGAACTTACGCGATCGGTGGGTCCGACGAAGGTCGGGGTACAACTTTGCATATAAATACATATCAATGTTGTTTAATTGGGACCAAGGACTAACATAAACACTAGTTTAAATGAAACATATTTAATAAAATTGCAGTTATTTGTACATGTTAATATGTACAAAATATTTTAAAAAAAAAATATGAGTTACGTAAAAAAGTTATTTCGATGTCGATGGCTTCATAAAATCTAACAAACTCGTCTGAAAACACAATGTCTTCTTTTTTTCACACATAATTTCTTCGTAGCAAGCATTACTTTAAATGGAATCAGTTTAGACTTCGACTTCGGGTATAAAGTGGTGATCAAACCAGTCCTCAAAAACGACAGCCGTTACCCAAGCTTTATGATTTGACTTCCAAATCACTGGAACGAAAAAATCAAAAACCGCGTAACTCCGAGTTCGCGGAAGTCGGTGTATTACTGTACTTTATTCATCATACCAAAGTTCATTATTTTATAAAACAGTGCACATTTTTAGCCATGTTATTGGACTATATTATTGGAATTATGATCAATTTGGAAAATTCAAATCTTCTTTTTAATGTTTAGACATATTATAGTATTACAGACTTATTATATAATATTATATAGTATATTATTATTGAACAACATACATTAATGCTTGTGTACACGGGCTTAACTCTAATCATTATTACCCACTACTCGAACTAGTGTATACCGACCGAATTAGTAATACATAATAGTATTCGGCCTGTTACAACTAGTGCCAGTAGCGAGTACCAATGATTAGTAATAAACTCACGTAAACAAGCTCTTATAGATATTTAATATAAAGTGAGACAATTAAGGGTATTTTCGTAAAAAATAATTATTTATCTGCATGTAACACTAAAGTAACCATTAGATTATTGTGTTAATAAAAGTATTTTTACTTTTTTCAGTTTTTTACACCACCTCGCAAAAGGGTAAAAGGCTGCTAAACTATAAAGGCTATACGTTTCACGGCACATCTTTATCGAAACCTTCTTCTAATCCACGAACGCTATGGCGATGTACGTACTACTTACGAAGTGGTTGCAAAGCCACTGTCGCAACTTACAACGGAGTAGTTATATCCCAAAAATATGAACACTTTCACAAGTAAAATATGTAGCTAAACAAGAAACGATCGCTGGTAACTTTGTAGACATTTAAAACGAAAATAAAAGAAATACAAAAAACCGAAATTCAAATTTGGAATAATTGGCTGAGGTTGTATAATGGTGGAAAAACATCGATTAATTTTACTTGTTCTTTTTTGTGCTCGCAATCTAAATCTTAGTAAGGCATTTATACAAATCCATGAATATGTTACTTGTTGAGAAAAGTTTTAAAATTGTATATTATCGCAGCATATATTCAGGCATTCAAAAATATTAATACAAAAATATACTGATTTTAAAACAACTGATAAAACTGATCAAAAGTCAAAATTCGAATTCGAACAATTTGGTGAGGTTTTGACAGAATTTCACTATGTTTTGTTTTTCTTTTATAATCCTTGGAAATCGGCAAAAATATTTATATCATAACAATGAAGTAGTATCATCGCTTATGCCGTATATACACTCTCACCGATAATACCCAAGGCTAAATGCGAAAATGTAGTAGACGCGTTCTAACCCCATCGTCTACACTCTACCAAATAGTTGCAGAAAAACTCTCGGCAATAGTGTAATTAGTATACAGAATTACAAATTAATTAAGTATACAAAAGAGACAATTATTTCTAATTAAACCCAAATGATGTTTAAATTTTTATGAGCACAAATAATACATTTTTCTGAAATATGACATGTCCCGTTTGGAATGATGGTTAAAACATCGCCGCAGGCATAAAAACAAAATGATTACATTTTGTTGATCAGAAATTTTCACTTGTGTGTATTATAAATATACTGTATATAATTCCGTTCCCCTAAATATGCCGTCCTTCGGCGATATGCAGATAGATAGGGTATCTGCTGAGGGAAATGAAACTATGCCATATAACTGTTGACTATGTTGACTAGTTTGTTTAAAATGTATCTCATAACAAGTATCCTAAAGTCACAGTGCAGTAGGTTATATCCTGGTATTTGTAATTCAATTTATATCATACTATTAATAAATACCTACATTTGAATGAATTTTATATTATTAGAATTGTAATATTATTCACATTTTTTAATTCCTTCCTTTGAAACCTTCAATTCAACAATTCAATTATTTTTGAAATGCAATTAATTTGAACGAAAATTTGAAATGCTGTCACGTTGTAAACATACCTCATCAAAAATAGGTATAGTGATGAAGTAGAAAGGATCCCAATATTGATTTTCTCTTTCACACATTTGCAACGCTGCGGCAACGACTCGATATTCCTTGGACTCTTTCACTTTTACCTTGGCGGCATGGATCTCTAGGTCAGTCACTTCAAAACCCTGGCAGCACAAATAGACGGATCTACTTAAAACAGTTAGCATTGACGGTTGCCGTCGGCCGGTGGCCAACCTAAAATTCAGTGTTCATTTGAACTTTCTTTGAACTTCTTTTATAACATAATAATCAGTGATTATCTTCGAACAAATGAGTACCCACTTGTATACCTTGTAATGTTTTTTATAATTTCTTTGTCTTTGCAAAAATTGATCGCGAGTCTCCATTGTCTGTAAATTCCATGTCTCTATCTTTTATTTTATTTTTCTCAAATTAATATGGGTTTTAGCTGGTAATAAATAATTACTGTAAACTCTAATAGTGTGTTCTTTAAATTTATTGTATATCATTATGTACCTATTTAAAACACACTTGGCGCCCAGATCATTAATATAATATTCTTAAATTCAACATCTTTCATATTGTACTTAGTTATCCATATTTTATATATTCTTTAGATTCAAGTTTCACTGATAGTCAGATCCACGTGACAGCGCGATCGTACCCCTTGATATTAAGAATCATTTTATTAATCCTTGCTTCACCTACTTTTACTTAAACTTCTCACGACAACTCTCTCTCATCCTTTTTAACCAATTCTCTCATCTCTTTTTTCTGTGACAATGCATTTTGTACAAAACACTAATACGACCACATATCATGTATTTATAGAATATCTGGTGCATGATTAAAACCATGGATATAGTGATGTGCTCATTTGAGTGGAGGATGCTGCGTGGTATCTTCGTACCCATCAATGACACACAATTGGAATGGAGACGACGATACAATTACGAGCTGTATGCTTTGTCGTACAAGATATAGGTAGTGTGTCGAGTTGGATTTAAACACCTTCGGCGTTATAAACTAGAGGGGAGTGGATTTGGAAAGATCTGGGTTGAGGTAGGTGCTGTAGGAATCTCGGATTTTAGGGTTGTAGCGCCAGGAAGATAAAGGAGATTAAAGCCCTGCTCGGTACAATAATTTTTCAAAAATATATTTAGGTATGTTTATGAAGTATTCCAAATTATGTGTGTTAATTGTATATAATTTTCATTTGCTTAATAATTATAACGATTTATTTTTTTAGTCCAATACATTTTGTCATCCCAGGGGAATCTCATGATACGAGTGAAGAGCTATACATTTTCGAAACACAAACAAACTTCTATTGGGAAAATACAGTGGAGGTGTTCGTCACATTATGCCAAAAGTTGCAAAGCAAGACTTCACTCCATAGAACATCGGATGGTCTACCTGTACAATGTCCATAACCATGCACCTTTAGTAAAGAAATGAAACATTATTTTCCTATGTAATTCAACATATAACACAGTGGTGCCAACTATACTATAATTATTATATTAGGCTATAACTTTACGCCAAACATGCTAAAAATACTATATTTTTTAATAAGCCAATACAAAAACTAATCTGTGTGTACTACTTATAGTATTTTTTTAGTACTATAATTTGTACGCCTTTATAGTTATTATAATCAGCATATGGCATTTACAATGATGGGAACACTGGCATAATATTTAGTAACGTATATATTATGAAAAAACATATCGACTTTAGAAAGGATAAAGGACATAACCCTCAGTTTTTTCAAAATAGGTTTTATTTGATAATATCGTTGTACACGTTGTGCCCAAAAGATGTTATTATCTAAATTTAACTCGGGCATTTTTTTTAAAGTGAAATAAGAAAAACGGCTCAACCATCATTTTTACGTTTTTCTTTAATTAAGTAACTCAATAATTAATATCATATTAGGAATATAAAAAACAAATTATTAACTATCATGCACTTCACCGTTATATCTATTTTGTATTTTAACTTTGACCGAAAACCATAACTAAAACGTTTTTGTGCTTCCTGTAAATTTTGATTTGTGTAGATTACGTCCTTTTTCCTTTCTAACGTGGAATGAGGGATCTAGTACAAAAAAAACGGCATTTTTTTTAATATGTTGGCAAGTCAGTTAAAATGTCCTATTTTAATAATTTTGATATTAACTTATAAAAAGATATTATAAAATATTATTTTATTATTAGTACCTATGTATACAAACAACATTTAAAATGATATTTTTCAGAAATTATACCTAAAAGAAAGATCGATTACTTCCGTAAGCTTTATGCCTCCTTTAGGCAAACTTGAAGAATGTCATCCCCTTTTATTTGTAGCCTCAAGTTGTATGCAAATTTGTTGAGTACCTACATACCGACCTATTTATTAGTTATCGTCCACTGAGGTTTGGAGCCTCCCTTGTGATTTTTTCTTCTGGAGTAAACCGCCATTGTGTATTACAATACAAAAATTCGATCAACATAATAGTTTACTAGGATTCTTAATCCTTCCATTGTTTTTTAAACTACTCGGCACTTGTTGGAATATTCGAAAAAATATTCGTTCCTTCCTTTATAATGTGCCGCTACTAAGCAACGTATGACCTGCATACCCCTGCGGGACGTCACTGAGAAAGATAATATTATAAGACATTTATAATGGCTCGCCAATTTTTTATGAAAATGGAAACTGCCTTGTTTGTTTCTAATCCCTTTATATTATATAGTACGTTATTATGGTTGACTACAGATAACAAAGATGATAAACATTCGTCAAATTTTAATTGTTTTTCCATGCTCTGCGATGCAATATTACGATTTACTCAACTTTATGTCATTTCATATAACATTGTAAAATGGAATTCTACTTTTATTAAAATACTCATCTATTCAGAGCTTTAAACGGTGTATATAATATAATTAAGTGCTACCGCAGTCAGGCTGTGGCTGTCGACTGCAACACGCTGTGGATTGCATTTCTCATACTGCTTATTCAAATACAGTGACGGGATTGTAGGCGCAAACACATCTTTAAAATACCTAATTTATTGTTAAACGGTCCCCTGAAAAAAGTAATGTATTTTATAATGTTAACTTAGTTTAATAACGGTTCATGTTTTACAGATATTTATATAAATTACGTACAATAATTACAAGATAAAAAGAACTTTTTATATACAACGTTTTTAAATTTTCTGTTCAATTATTATGCTCAATATGCTCAAACTTGTACTTGATATGAAGTAAATAAAAAACAAACATATATAGTATACTGACATGTCATTTTGATTTCCACATTAACTCACGTATATATTAATAATTTAGTTGCTAGGACCACCCACTTAGCAACCAATAATAGTGGATTGGATTACGGATTTCTTCCGAAATAACTTTTCTTACAAAACTGAATTAACTGAAAATGAATTCAATTCTACTTAAAGATAGCTAAAAGTATTAAAATAATGCGTTGGCATCGTGTTCTGGTATATTCTAAAAGTTTCAAATGTCTAGCTAGTCGGAAAGTTAGTTAAAAATCGAATGCAAGATTTGTACTGGATAAACAACCACCGGACAAATAAGAATACGAGGTAATAAAAACGTTGTAATACAAAATAATTATAATAATTACAAATAATCTGTATACAGTGATGTTAAAAATAAATTATTTTTCTTTTATATTTTCGTATTTTTTATTTTGTATACTCAACCTATTAGTATGGAACCACCTAGATAGCCGACAACCATCCTTCGTTACACACGAAAAACAACGACGAGCATTTTTTAAGTTCCATCTCGAAAAAGTCGATGGCACCCTGTTGTGGGATTGGTTTCAAATCGCTAGCATTATTAACAAATAAGTAGGTATCGGTGTTTTAAATATTATATCGAGACCCCATGTTTTGAATACCGGACAGCACCCACATTTTAATAAATTGTATTGTGACTGTAAAACTTCAGAGATTTTTTCTTTCTAAATTGTGGACCTAGCGGTGCGGATGTGTGAAATATTTCATACTAAAACATAAGTACATTATCCATATCATGCCATCTGTTTCTTCGTCTATTGTTGTCTCATATTTCGGTAAAACGTAAAATGTGTAAAGTTTCTGGGGACTTTCATTTAGTAAACGTCTTATGATGACCGCTGTGTCAGCCATATACTATTAATAGATGTAGACGTAACAATTAGAGATTGCAATACCGAATGAATATATCAATACCGGTATTTCTTATTGAATACCGGTATTCGTTAAAACTTATTATTAAAAAAAGAAGTAGGTACCTATCAATAAATATAACTGTTAAAATCTATTTTAAATACTATTTTTATGCAATTTATCTACTTTAATTATGTTAACTTTTATAAATATGGATAGGTGATAATATTTTAGAACTGTTAATTTTTACAAAATACTAGTCCGGGTACAGGATAATTTCTCTGAAATACTACGTTTGTTGGATGTACTATTAACGTTGGATCAACAGTTATTGAATATTTGGAGACATTTACCACGAATGTCTTCTTTTTCCAAATATGTTAATTCATCGCGATAATTCTATAAGTATGTTTGAGGGATTTTGTTTTAATATTACGTAACTTTTGTTGGTTTCAGTCAATATATTTGCGTTTTACACTATATATTTATACAATATAGTAAGTAGTAAATAATGAAAAAATAACATTAATTCATTTTCGAAAACATAAACGTGTATGCTTTCTTAACACTCCCGTTGCCATGAAGAACTCGCACTTTATTTAGGCCCTTAAATCATGGATACCCCATTTATTATTATATACAAAAAAATCTACTTTTAGCTATTTGTAGATAAAATGCTTATGCGTAAAAATAAAAATGCACAAGTAGTTTAATTGAATGTTTTCTATATAAAATTAATCATTTTCCAAAGTCTGATCGATATTTTGATAAGACAGTGATAGGGCTATGTAAAAAGATATACGTTAGAGAAACCCACATAATAATTTTGTAAAGTGAGACACTATTATAAAATGTTATTTGTTAGAACAGCGAGACCAATTTATGTGTTTGTTCAATTTAATTATATGACTGATGGCTCGTATAAATCCTCCCATAATATAACGAACCTTGAAATTTAAAATGTTCCGTGCATCTGACGATAAATGCCAAACTAACCCTTAATGTAATGTTATTAGTGTTTATTTTATCATGTTAACTTTGCTTCATATGACGTTTATTCCTAAACACTTACCTTTAATTCCCGGTATCTCGGGCATGTCATAAAAACCTTTTTACCCAGATTTAGAAGAATACCAACCCTTATTACAAGGTCTGTAAAGTTTACATCAGTTTGTGGAACATGTGCATTTGAAAATATACCTACCTCGAGTGACCTGCACAAAAACGCACAGCAAGCGGTCGGTTTTCCTTTGTGCATATGAGTACTTGCATATTCTACCTCTATAATAAATTATATTGTAGTTATAAATTACTAATAATAACTTATGCCCGAAAAGAATATTATTTAGTCAGGACATGCATTTCAAATACAACTAGATATTCTTTTGTTTATGAAGTATGTAGGTATACAATAGTCGCAGAAAGTATTTTTAGTATTTTCAATAGTATAGTATACACGACATTCTCGTGGTACGAACCACTATGCTTTCTTTCAGTTGGTTACGTCTAATGAATAAGTGCTTACTGATATTTATTTTTATCTTTTTTATTTAAAAAAAATAATATTAGTGAGTAGGTACATGTCTAAATAATTAATTATATTGAAACTGTTGCATTTACATGTAGTTATTATACTATAACATTAACTCCATGTTATTATGTCCCTGAAATCAGTGAATTTATTTAGGTAGGACTAATACATTTAAGATTACCTACTAATTATTAATTTTGCTTTTAATGTCATAAGTACCAAATAATATTATTTTATTATAAAAATGTTATCATACTCAATCTGATGTAGGTATAAACATAATATAATATTATTTCTCTGCACCCCATGTCTGTAAAATCAATTCATTTTATGTTGGTATACCATTTTGGACATAGTCCGTACATAATGGTATTGACTAAATTTAATGTAAATTGCAAAAAATACCTCTATCACATGTATAAAATGTTTTTATGTATTTTGTATATATTATGTAGGTAATGTTATTCTTAATATTTTGCATTTCAGAAAGTGAGTATTTTTCTTAGAAATATAATAGTAGGTAGTTTTATTATTTCGATTGTTTTATATTATAAAATAATGTTATGAGTCACCATTTAAATTTTAATTAGATAATATTATGTAGATATATTCATTTGTAGTTTGTATAATATGTTATGCTTAGAAAATTAAGTTAAAACGTAGTACAATGAAATAGTCGTAATGGGAAAACCACAGATTTAAAAAAACCCGCAATTTAACTGTACCTCCACGGTGGTGTGGAATTCAGTACAATTTTTGAAGTAAGGGGTCTTTCACACCGTTATCTTCCACCTAAGTAAATCTAATGATTGTTTTATTATATGTAGGTAAGTATAATGTTTAGTATCTACAAAAATACACAAGTATTAAATTACGGTTCCTATCAAATACATCAGTGATTTCCAAACTTAATGTTATTACGCCTCCTTTTTAAAAAAAAATGAAACTTGGCGCCTCCCCCCTTTATTTCATTAAATAATTCAGACACCTTTTTAAATAGTCAAAAATGTAGGCACTAATACAAAAATAAAGAAAACTTAAATATATAAATAATAAACAAGGTTTTACTACTTATATTACTACTTATACTTATTTAAATTAATTTATTTTTCATGCGATGGATGTTTAAAAAAGATTTTGCGAAAAGCGAGCCCCTAGGCCAGGATATTTGTCGGGCCCACCTACCTATCTCTGAGGTTAAGGGCAGTGTGGTACTATAATGTAGTGTTTCCTAAATTATACACATACACGGGAGTTATCATTACATATATCACTCATGATATAGGTATCACATCAAACGTACAACTACCTACATATTTAATATATCATAGTTTTGAAATCAAATGATTTTTTTACTATTAGAGTAAATTTGTGAAATAAATAATGGGGAAAGTGCATTAGCAAACTATCATAACGTTCAGTAAATAGATTTTTGTTTGCTTCAATATATCTGGCGCAAAATCATTTAAAAGTGGAAACATGACGATTTTTTTTTTAAATTTTGATTTCCAAAGCTCCAATTTTTTATGTATGCCTTCACTTTGTCTTTTTAAATCAGTCAATGCATTAGTGGTCCTTGCATTGATTTATTCACTTTTTTTTAATTTTAACTAAATAGACAAATTTAACAACAGTTATCATTCGTTAACAAATTTGCCTCAAATTTCAATATTATGATTTGATCCTTGTATATCATTTTTTCACGAGATAGCCAACACACTCAACAATAGTATAGAAGTGAGGTATTAAAAAATTTGTCTACATATTATCTTCAGACAGTTTAACAAACAACGTTTTTTAGGACTGTTTTTATGTAGTTTATAACTAGCGGCTGTTTTATAAACTTTATTTGCAAACTGCAATCATGACGTGGCTTTATTTGTGTAAAACTTTTCGTGCCTACCTTCGCAACACTGCGCACCTACCAGTTTGGCAATATATAATATGTATGAAAGTACATTTTTATGGAGATACAATATATTTATTTTAACATAGACTAGAAAACCTCTTGTTATGAAATTCTCGAAAGGTGGGTATATTATAGACTTACTACATGCGTATAGGTACACATAGCGTAGTGATTTAATTTTTATTATGTGTAATTATTTCAGCATAATAAACATAACATTAAATAATTTTAGTGGAAACTATAAGATTGAATTATTTTTGTTTTTAATTATTCTTATATAAATATTTAACGTGTTTTGAAATTATATTATAGGTGAGATACCCGGCTTCGCACAGGGTCGCTTAGTGGATACATTTACTTTAGATATTTAAAAAATAATAATGAAATTATCTTTTTAATATTAAAATATCTGTGTAATACAATATGAAAGTAATTCTAATAGGAGTAAAGGTCAAACAAAAGAACTGTAAATTAAAATCGAATCCAAAATATGCAAACGTTATTAATAGTATTAATATGTAGTAAAAAATTCAAAATTGGATGGAACAAACAAACAACAAACTTTGTATTTTATATAATACTAACCATCCCAGGTGTGCGAACAACAACTGAGAAAAATTTCATCGCAATCTGATGAATGTTATAAGAACGCATACGAATAGAAGAAGAAGAAGAAGAAGAAGATAATTGTACTAATTTAGAAACCTTCGCGGGTGTTGGCACAATTACTGACGAAAGTTTTATTAAAATCGGATGAATGGAATAGGTACGCATACGAATAGAAGAAGAGGAAAAATATTGTTGTACTAATTCAGAAACCTTTGTAGGTGTGGGCACAACAATTGACGAAAGTTTCATTCCAATCGGACGAATGGTATAGGAATCATACGAATAAAAGGATATAGAATAAAGACGATGAAGAAGAAGAAGATGGTTGTACTAATTCAGAAACCTTTGCGTGTGTTAGCACAACAACTGACGAAGGTTTCATCGCAATCCGATGAATGGTATAGGAACCATATGAATAAAAGAAGATATAATGAAGAAGAAGAGATAGTTTTTCTAATTCAGAAACCTTTGCGGGTGTGCACACAACAACTCACCAAAATTTAATCGCAATCGGATGAATGGTATAGGAACTATATAAAATAAATGAAGATAGAATGAAGAAGAAAAAGAAAATGGTTGTTCTAATTAAGAAACCTTTTCAGGTGTTAACACAACAACTAACGAAGGTTTTATCGCAATCGGATGAATGGTATAGGAACCATATGAATAAAAGAAGATATGATGAAGAAGAAGAAGATGATTTTTCTAGTTCAGAGATCTTCGCGGGCATGCGCACAACAACTGATCAAAATTTCATCGCATTCGGATGAATGGTATAAGAACGCATATGAATAGAAGAGGAAGAAAATAGTTGTACTAAATCATAAACCTTTGCAGGTGTTACCACAACAACTGACGAAGGTTTCATCGCAATCCGATGAATGGTATGGGAACCATGCGAATAAAAGAAGATATAACGAAGAAGATGGTTTTTCTAATTCAGTAATCTTCGCGGGCATGCGCACAACAACTGATCAAAATTTCATCGCAATCGGATGAATGGTATAAGAACGCATACGAATAGAAGAAGATAGAATAGAAAAAAAGGTTGAAGAAAATTGTTGTACTAATTCAGAAACATTCGCAGGTGTCGGCACAACAACTGACGCAAGTTTCATTGCAATCGGACGAATGGTATAGGAATCATAAGAATAAAAGAATATAGAATGAAGACGACGAAGAAGAAGAAGATGGTTGTACTGATTCAGAAACCTTTGCGGGTGTTGCCACAACAACTGGCGAAGGTTTCATCGCAATCCGATGAATGGTATAGGAACCATATGAATAAAAGAAGATATAATGAAGAAGAAGAAGATAGTTTTTCTAATTCAGAAACCTTTGTGGGTGTGCACACATCTTCTTCTTCTTCGATGACGCTACAGCTCAAGTCGAGCCCTGGCCTCCTCCACCGCTATCCTCCAGCCGGAACGGTCCTCCGCACGTCTTTTCCAGTTCCTGATTTTTAGTATCTGGTTGGCATCTTTTGTAACATTATCACGCCATCGTGTGCGTGGCTTTCCCACTGGCCTTTTTCCTCCTGGGTTTCCTTCGAGGATCTTCTTCGGTATCCGTGACTCAGGCATGCGCTGGACATGGCCTGCCCAGTTTAGCCTCTGGAGTTTTATGAAGTTGGAGAGTTTTGAATCTTGGTATAAGCGGTATAGTTCCGTGTTGTACCTAATTCTCCACTCCCCATCATCATTCATGGGTCCGTATATCCGCCTAAGGATCTTTCTCTCAAAGCAATCCACCATTTCAGCTGCTTTTACATTTAGCGTCTATGACTCGCACCCGTAGTGCACACATCAATTCACCAAAATTTCGTCGCAATCGGATGAATGGTATAGGAACGCATATGTCAGACAGACTTTCATTTGTATGTATAAGATATAGTCTATAATCTGCGCGCAAGTGCAAGCAATAAGTTGACAAAGTTTTATCGCAATCGGATGAACGGTATGGCAGCGCATAAAAAAACGAACAAACAAACTAACAAATATTCATTTTTATATTATAGATTATAATCAGGGAATCGATATTGCAAAATTATAAGTATTTTTTTTATATACTAGGGAAATTATCTAAAAGTAGGTAAGATATATCTAAAGTCTTAGAGGTATAGACTTAATACGTGCGTATAAGTTCAAGTAGCGTAGTTATTTATATTTATTAATGTGTATTATTTCAGCATAAGAAACATGATATTAAAATATATTTAGTGGAAACTATACGATCAATCGGAGTATTTTTCTTGATTAATTGTTCTTATGTAAGTATATTATTTTAATGTGTTTTAAAATACGATTTTTAAAAATACTTAATAACATGATACAATAAGATCACAGTGTTTTAAAATTATATAGGGAATCGATATTGCAAAATTATAACTATTATTTTATGTGGTGAACGTGATAACGCAAGTCCACACAGATGTTATCCTACCTAATAACATCCCTCGTTCGCTTCGGATGAATTAGCCACCCCCACTCTCCGTGAAATGGCAGCGTATGTTGGTTGTTCCATTTAAAACAGACCGAGACACGCCGTGGCTTAGATATGACGTACTTTTATCGATGTCCGATATTATACACGATTATAAGATAATTGCATGTAATATACACAGAATAAAATGTTAAACGATGACTAAACAGTATTTAAAAACATACTTTACCTTTTGAAGCAATCAATTAGCTTTTAAAATGCCTTAAAATGCCAAATTTCTATCGGGACACTGAGTGGACGGCATGGGAACGGGCGTAATTTTTTTATCATGGTAAGGGAAAGGTTAATACTGAAAATACCGGTATTTCGGTATCGATATATAATTGAATACCGTAATATGATATAAGGTTAAGGGTACCTAAATAGGATCTACAAGGGCATATCATATATATATATAAGGGGCAATTGGAATTATAAAATACGGAAAAGGGAATTCGGATAGAGCGAGGAGAAGTTAGTTTCAGAAAGTGGGTCTCGATCCCCGTACCTTACGCAGCTCACGTGCCTTCCAACAATATAACTTACGGCTTAGACTTATGGCCGAGAAGGTTCTGAAATAAGAAATACTAAAATGGACGATAATGTCAGATATAACAAAGAAAGTATAGGCTCAGTTAAATAAAAGACGGCGGTAGTTATAATAAATAAATAAATATAATTTCTTGAAAGGCAACATGGTGTATACATCTGACATGGTAATACTATGAACACCATAATTTAATCGAATTTAAATAGACTGGAACGAAGCTATGGTGAACTAACTATAGAAACATAAATACTAGTCACGATGTCCGGATGCCAAATACAAAAGATCACAGGAACGATACAGACAATACTTGCAAGTTCAACTGGATAGTGACAGTCCTTCAACATTGTTCTTTTAGGTTAAACGGTGCACTGAATTTAAAGTAAGCCCACCGGTTACTAAGTTCACCGGGGGCTTACACTAACACTGGACTCGACGACGGTTGGGTATCAAAAAGCCTCGTAATCACGCCGGATTATCTTTTTATAACATCCTTAATCGGCGGAACCTGTCAGATGCAACTTCAGTGTTTTGACGCTTTATGCTCCTCGTCGCTATGTTTTTTACAGGTGGCCGGGCGAAATGGTGTTGCCATCGTATCGACAGATATTATTATGTATACTCGTTGGTTATGTTATTTGAACATAACAACCGGGTTTGCAATCCCTAGTAACAATGGACCAGTTTATGATTTAACGTGACGCTTTCAGCAAAGTTTAGCAGAATCGCCGGTTGTTTCTCCTGGTTGTCTATATTTTCCGTTGACTAATACATTTTGTTAATATATTATTTGCAGCTCAGTTCATAGTGTCAGAAAAAGGAAAGCAGATGATCAAATTAGACGGATACTTATTCAGGTTGAGCAGTACGTCACAAGCGGGGAAAACAAGATGGCGTTGTGCTGTGGACAACAACAGGATGTGTCGTGCTGGAATTTCGACGATCGGAGACAACATCGTCTGGGTCAGAAACGAGCACAACCATCCGCCCAAATATGACAAGTTCTTCAAACCCATAATTGTAAGAAGTAGACCGCGAACTGGACAGACGGAGCAAAGTTTTTTGGACCATATAGGATTTTAATATATTTAGTTTATTTCAAGGGTATAATAGAAAAAATCTTTTTAAAAAATATGACGCCGGGCTACAATCGGATTCGCCGATAAATAAAAAATAAATGCTAAAATTCGTATTTGAAATGTTTTCGAATACGACTTATATGCCTCCGATATGTGAATTTACGTACTAATTACGAAGTACTATTTAAAACAGATTATTGCTAATGTGTGTTTAACAGGTTTGGGTCATTATCCCGAAAATCGAAATCCCTATACAGCCCGGGTGGAGACTAGACTATGAGATACCCGTTTCTTTTGTGATTCGTTTACCTGAAACGATAGTATCATACTATTTATTATACACGATACGTCATTGCTGGTACCATCGATCTTCTTTCTGATTGATGAGTTTCCGGGTAATAGTCATTCGGGACATGGGTTACATGTAAATTATACTGTTAAGTCGGGTACTCATTAGCAAGCCGTATCTTTGACTGTTGCAAATACAGTAACTAGTATGGTCGCCAAATAATTAGTTCGCATCTAGAGTTGGTTACAATATCTGAACGGTTACAGTTTTGACTCGCTAATGAGTACCTACCCAGATTTACAATTCGCCGTAGCTCAGTTCACCGGAAATAGTGCAGGATCCCATACACTTCTCGTATACATAATATGCGGAACGCATTCTGGCAATTGGAATAGGTTTTAGGGGTCACCAAGATATATAATGTCGATGTTGCCAGGCGATATTAGTGGTCAATTTTTTTTTATTGAGGTTTTAATTTTTTTTCTTATAACCCACCAAAAATTGTTCTGAATTCTTCAATAAAACCAAGACCGAATCAGGGATTGATTGAAAATGCAATAATTGCACCATGCCATCGGCATGGTCGTAGAACGGTTCGTCCCATTTGAAAAAATTAAAATAGCGGGTAGTGCAATGTGATCAAAATTATCGATTCTTAGGATCCTCCTTGGCTTAAATTATTTTATTTTGTAGCATTTTTGTATAAAATCACCCAGATTGGTTTCTTTACTATATATATGCATATGAAAATGGTTGTAGTATTATGGTTAATCCAGAAACAGTGTAGGTTGCATAAATAGGTAGGTGAATAAATTAAATAACGATAACCACTAACCACACTAAGTACACATTTTTATTAAAAAAAAGAAACAACAAGTCAAGTGTTCAAACTGCTTTAAATAAAGTATCATGATCACGGTTTTTACAAACACTGCTTACACATTTGCACAATGATATAAATGTCAAAGCCAATTTCTTATAACTACATGATAATGTACGGCAGTTAGGATTACATATGCATGGTTTAATTAAATAATTTGGTAGAGGTTCATTCGTCATTTGTCTTGGATACAAATTATTTTCTAGTAACACATAGCCAAGTTGTAGGAAATCAATATGCTCAATAGTGGATCAGATGAGCTTTTTCTTAAATAAACTTGTGCTGAAGCCCTTAATCAGTGTAAATACTTATAACATGTAAGCCTTGGAGATCGTCCCTTAGATGTGGTGGATTAATTGCAAAGATTTTTTTGTGAGCCCTCAAAATAAATTACAGCTTTTTAAATTTATTTGCAAAAATGCCTCACATTTGCAAAAATCAACGAAGAAAGTGAGCTGTACATTTATGGTGGATTTGACGACCACACACTATGGTATAAATTGAAGGGATCAATTTTCACTGACGCCATTGATTTAAAATCAAAATCATTTAGAAGCAGACTCTAGAATGTTCTGTCATTATATTTCATGCTGTAAGAATGCAACATTTGGAGATTATTACAGTCCCGATACAGATGTTTTAATCTTAGGCATTTATTTCTGGAATAAACTTGCAACGATTGGTTGCCGTGGATTATGGTTTGAGGGATCTCAGAAGAAATCCCGTATTTTAGGATGCCATTATTTGGCAGCTGAATCTCTTGGCGAAAATATTTGTAATATTTTGCCAGCATTTCATTCTTTAACCGGCTGCGACACCGCTAGTCGAATATGTACAAAAGAACAAGCTGTAACCATCTCGTTAATGAGTTTTGTTCAAGATGCACTTTCAGCTTTATGAAATGGATTGTTGGAGACCACAGCAGTTTCAAGACCTGGAAAAAGTTTGCACTTACTTATTTATAAACAAAAAACAACAGCGGATGAACTTCGATATGTTTAAAGGTTTCAGCACAACTTTATTTATGGAAAAGCTTACCTGATCCACTATTTGAGCCTATTGATTTCCTACAACTTGGCTATGAGTTACGAGAAAATAATTTGTATCTAAGACAATTAATCACGAATGAACCTCTAACAAATTATTTAGTTAAACCATGCAAATGTAATTCTAACTGCCGTACATTATCATGTAGTTATAAGAAATCGGCTTAACATGTATATCATTGTGCAAATGTGTAAGTAGTGTTTGTAAAAACTGTGATCATGATACTTTACTTAAAGCAGTTTGAACACTTGACTTGTTGTTTCTTTTTTTTAATAAAAATGTGTACTTAGTGTGGTTAGTGGTTATCGTTATTTAATTTATTCACCAACCTATATATGCAACCTAAACTGTTTCTGGATTAACCATAATACTACAACTATTTTCATATGCATAGATATAGTAAAGAAACCAATCTAGGTGATTTTATACAAAAATGCTACTAAATAAAATAATTTAAGCCAAGGAGGATCCTAAAAATCGATAATTTTGATCACATTGCAATACCCGCTATTTTAATTTTTTCAAATGGGACGAACCGTTCTACGACCATGCCGATGGCATGGTGCAATTATTGCATTTTCAATCAATCCCTGATTCAGTCTTGGTTTTATTGAAGAATTCAGAACAATTTTTGGTGGGTTATAAGAAAAAAAATAAAACCTCAATAAAAACAAATTGACCACTAATATCGCCTGGCAACATCGACATTATATATTTTGGTGACCCCTAAAACCTATTCCAATTGTCAGAATGCGTTCCGCATATTATGTATACGAGAAGTCTATGGGATCCTGCACTAAAAGAGAATGTCCTATGCTATTGATAAAAAAATTACGTGTTGTTCGTGGAGCATTGCAGATAGTATTGTTCCAATTTTATTATATTCAATAATAATTTTAATTTATTATTTATTGGTATCAAAAATCGGACCATAACTCTGTCATTATTGTCATAATATTTTATAGGCACGACTTGTTACCTACCGGAATTTTATATAAATATTCATGGGTATGTATAATATGATATCATTGTATTTTTAATTTACTTCCCTACTTATTTTCTTTCTCTTTCCCTCGATATCCGGTAGTTGTTTTTTCGTATTTTTAGTGTTTCATTTAAAAATAATTTTGATCTCAATACTATACGGCCATCTATTTTCGGCATACGTACACACGGAATACTATCCGTCAACCATGACATTATGTAATAGAATATTTGAGCAGTATTTTTTAATCTGGCGGGATGTATTTCCGATTGACGCATGCTAATAATGCAGTTTATTTTATATGCATTATCTAACTCATTAAAATTTAGTACATTTAGTGTTTGTATGTATGTCATCTCAATTTTTTTAACGCCTACCCCTTAGATTATAGAAAAATACCCTACCCATTCTATTATGTGGATTGGGGGAATGGTTATGAATCAACCTTCAAAAGTTCAGACACTTTTACATGGCTTATCAAATTATTTGTAAAACCCTCGTTAGTTATGATTTCCAATATATAGAATCATATAGATAGATAATAGATGCATACAGATTTTGTTAAGATAAAAGTGTAGGTGATCTGTTTTGGATGTGTTGTTGAAATTATTAGGTAATCTCTTAGTAAGGGAAAATGAAACGAATTAATTACAAAAAAATTAATGTGGTAATCTGATCAATATAATATTATTATACAATATTCCAGTGTGCCATTACTGCATTACAATGACGATGCATTAACGGCCCACATGCTCAGCGTAGGTCAAAATGGAGCTTTTATGCTATTTTCAAAGCATGATCCTGGACACTCCTTAAACATTGTAGATAATCTATTTATATAATTTTGAAGCCTTATTATCCTTTATATTTATTTAAAACAGTTGATGACTGCATAAAGTATTTTTATTAGATAACATAGTATTCCTTTAAACCTCTCGCTCTAATGTTTTAGAATATATTCATATTTCAGTACATCCATGTGCAGTGGTGTTTAGATTTTTTATATTTATTAATTTTTAAAAGCATTTATAAAACCATTAGTAAAATTTATGTCGACATTATTATAGTGAAATATTTACGATAAAGAATTACATTGATAATCTCTGTGATCCCAAATTTGACAAGAATTAGGCATTTTATTATTCAAAAAATGGGCAAGATTTACACATTTAAAAATAATTCTAAAGATACTGATTATAAGCTATGTCTTTGACCATTCAAATGTGATAAACATTCTATGAATAATGTTTGCATTATAATAATTATTGACCTAAGAATAAGGTAGTATTTTTTTGAAATACGCTATTTCTATTGGCATTCCCCAGTGTTTAAGCTACAACATACGGCCGTAGCACATAAATTGACAAACGATAAATGAAGTAGGAAGTAAGATAATGTTAACGCGCGTGTTTTAACATGTACCTAACCGATTTTTTTTTAAACGGTACATGTTCAAACACGCGCGTTACCATGATCTTACCCCCTACTTCATTTATCGTTTGTCAATTTATGGCTACGGCCGTATGTCGTAGCTTAGCTAGTTATGCTGTATTTACGTTATGTTTCCATAAATATTAAACTTAATATTTCGAGTAATTTACATCGATTTTACTCTACCTGTAAACATTATCATTTTTAAAATAAGCATACAAAACTACGCTGTTATTTCAGTATCCAGAATTAATGAAATGAGATTACCCTGGATTGCTGTAGGCACTCGGAACATCAGAGTGTATCTGCACATTTGCTAGTAAAATAAATTTATAAAACTCCTAATATAACTTACGTGAACGCATTGCAAATTCTTGGTTATGTTTCAAATTAAATTCTAATGAATTTAAGTGTTGTACTATTCCATCACCAAGAGCTGTACACAGTGCCTGAAGATGCCGAAAGGCGAAACCCTGGTCGTAAAAAATGACTCAATTGGAATAGTACAAAACTTAAATACATTAGAATTTAAATTCAAATTCTATCAAGTACCTTCGGTCGATAGTATTAATGTTCAAATTAAATGTTAGAATAATTAGACTTTTTGTATATGTTAATGTTATTAAATGTATATTATACATTATATAAGCATATTGTTATTTTAGGGTGACAGTATTTCATAGTTCTGTATTAATTTTATATATTTTATTCGTACTTATACATTCCTTCCACTTAAAATTCGGTATGCTCCACCGCCTGATTACATATTTAATCTGAGACGTATTTATAGTAACAGCTTTTTGTTCGTGATAATAATAATTAAACAATTGTTGTTTTAATTTAATAAAATGCATTTTTTTGTAGTACTTATTCCACTTTTAATAAATAGATTAGGACCGGTTTAGTCTGAAAATGTCACTCTGAGGCGGATGACACCGGTCCTAATCTATTTATTAAAAGTGGAATAAGTGCTTCAAAAAATATTAAATTAAAACAACAATACGATGCAGTTCCACCATGAATTGACAGTTAACAAAATAAAAGAAATTAAACAATTTGTTGTTTTTCCATTATATCTATTCGTAAGTATTATTCAAATTTATTCCATTATTTAATTTCCTTTTTCTTTCTCGTGCTTTTCATCCCCGAATCTGGATAGTGGCAAAGCACCTGTCATTGAGGTTGTGATTGCGAGTTTGAATAATTCCGGTCTTAGCAAATACTATCATTTGTTTTTCAGTTTCCGTTTGACCATATTATTTATAAGACATCCATTCTATCGAAGCCTATGTATTCGGCTTTAGAGCGAAAATTGTATTTTACTTTTATTACTCTAGTCGTCTAGTCGAATTCGTGGTTAAACTTTTTTCAGGAAAATTTTGAATATTAATTCAATTTTTATCAAGTACCTACATATCATGGCCATAATAGTATATATATTAACTTATTACTTAAATTTTGAGTTACTAAATGATAAGATAGATAATCTACTTTTAGTGTTTTTGCATAGGTAACTATTGACTAATATTAAATTAATTATCTTATATAAATTAACTTAAAATGTACTATAAATTTCAGTATTTATTTTAATAATAATTTTATTTATTTCCTTTCTTATTAAACAAATACAAATTGCTAAAAATAATGTTGCATGTGTTTTATTAATACAATAATTGTTAATTTCATATTTATTGTAAACAGAACATTGTACCCACTTACCTTATGCTTGGCATTTACATTATGTCGCCCATAGTATTATCATAAATGTGTGCTTTATATAAACGCGGTTCCTATTATTTATAATTAAAGCGCTTACTTGGGTTCTGAGATCAAGTCTCATTCTGATATAGGTATATTAAGCTACCTAGTTTAACTCTTAGCCGTATCGCACATCTAAACTCGTCTCGACGGCAACACGTCGAATATGTCGATCTGATTTTGTTGTTATTCATTAAACACGCGTAACGCTAATTGGACTCAGCACACTGCTGGAATGCGTCATTTTAGTTCGAAAAAAAACAGCTGGTATCGCCAGCAACAAATTTTACTCGGCATGTCGCACGCACATTAACAAATGTTTTGGGTATATTGATTATCTACCTATGCAAACACGAGATACTAGGTGTATTAAAGATATATTATTATATTAATCAAACAATTGGAACTAAAATGATAGTAGATAATACAATTATTTTAGTCGTGCGTCGACTGACGCATTTTCGAAATATTTCTAATTCAAGACATATTGTCTAAATACCGTCAGGGTCACTCGTATCCGCGGTACATTCAAATAATCACTAACAATTTACGTAATATTAGAGCATTGGAGCGGAGCTCAGAGCAGGAGCACGGAGCACTGGACCAATGTGATGTTACCCGGACCAGGAGCACCAAACATTTGCAGTGCTCCACTGCTCCGAATGTTTTTTTATTATTAAATTGTCGTCCTAAAATCCAATGAAAATAGTATATTTTTACACTTTGCAACACTGAAATTATTTAAAATATGACAACACTACCGACTGATAAATAACCTCACTTTTTTGACGGAAGAGGCAAATAATGCTGTAATTGCTGTCGACAATTTTGTTAAATAGAATAATAAAAATGACTAATTTTTTTATACTACTTAGTATTTTTTAATTTTTTTTAACATTTGTATAAGTACCTACATAATATTTTTTTTTCGACCATGTCCGATCCTGATAGGATCATATGGGCCTCGACAGAGTGGAGGTTTGTATTGACAGATTTTTGTTTTTTTTTTTTACGAGAAATGGATGTCAGCCACTTGCTCAATCTATTAGGTCCATACCCTGACACACACAAATTGAAAAACAATATGTGTACTTGCCAGACCCAAGATTCGAACCTGGGACCCACGGCTTTATAGTCCAGCGCTTAAGCCGCGCGGCCACCGTGGGTACTACTTATTAAAACTTTTTTCCCCGGAGCGGAGCCGGAGCAAGTATTAGGTCCCGGAGCGGAGCAACTCTAAAAAGGGTCTGCTCCAACGCTCTGCGTAATATTGTCAATTTTAAAATGGCAACGATCTTGATCGCGAAAAACTATGTTACCATGCTAATGATTGTTTTGATAAAATGTTGGATCTTAATTGCGACTAGTCATTATCGTTATAAATCTTGGAAAATGGACAAGAAAGGAGGACGCCGACATCACCATTATATGTAACAACTCATCCCTACGTATTTATGGCAATGTTGTAAATAATATTTCGGTAAGTGGAATGACTGTAGCATGTGATTAATACTAACTTCCATGAATGTTACTATCCTTTCAGTGAAATTCGTGACTACCAATCGAGGGTTCGTCTTGGCAATGGACTCGAACGGATACACGTATTGCCGGCAGAGGCCTACGTCAAGGTTCGAAACCTGGCGCTGTTCCGCCTACCATGCCAAGTCTTGTACTGCGGTGATTGCCACCAGAGGGAATCGTCTTAGAATCGTGAAACGAGACCATTGTCATCCTCCGCCAAAACATTACTTTTCAAGTAATGGATCATATGTCAAAGTATAGGCTGTATTGATAAATTAACATGCCGGACTGTTACCTCCATAATATTTATAGTGATAATTGATTATTTTTTACCTTATAATTTAAATGTAAAATGTGGCATACATTATGCCATTCTTGAATTGTGCATTGTACATCGTGAACCAACAATCTTTTTAAAATTTGTTTTTTCCACGATTCTTCTCAAATGTTTTTTTTTTTGTGATCGCGAGACTGATTCCCCCGATATGGTTTAATCGAGTTTTGGTAAAAAAAAAACAAAAAATACATAATTTGAAAACACCTCAAATATATAGATATGTAAAAAAAATTGAAAAGAATACGTCCACTGGATTCGTGCAAATGTGTTTTACCAATTGAATCATGTGCGTCTTATCTAATTACGACAAGATTTACTTATAGTTTTTACATTTTTAAAGCGCTTCACAAATTGCGTTAATTTTTGGCAGTCAACTTTTGTATTTTTAATTAAATTATCAATTCCCTTAATTACTAATCGGTATCAGGATAGATATAATTTGTAGATACAAATTTTAGTAATGGCGTACATGCACTTGCTAATAGTTTAATAAACTTTATTCAATAATTCAATATAAAAGTTTTTTATTCATCGAATAATTCACAAGATTTGAGAACGTATGCGAATTAATAAATAAGTTAATTCATTACCACGTTTTTATTAGCTCGTATTCTTGTTTGCCCAGTACAAATTTTTTCTTGTGTGTCCAGTCCTAGCAACTAAATTATTAATATATACGTGCGTAGGTACTATGGAAATCAATATGAAATGTCAAAATGACATTTCAGTATTCTATATATATATATATATATATATATATATATTCAGTATTTCTATCAAGTACAAAAAAAAGTATTTATTAATATTATATAGAATTGTCAAGTTTATATGATTGAACAGAAAATTTAAAAACGTGGTTTATAAAAAGTTCTTTTTATCTTGTAATTATTTTTATTTATTTAGTATAAAATTTACAAACTCAGTTTTATTCCATTTAAATAACCTTTTAAACGTTTCGACGCATGTTTTATGAAGGTATCTGTGATCCGTCATTTTTTCTTATGACAGATTTATAGGACCCCTCACGAAATTTTGCCTTTACGATGTCACCACTAACTCAGATTTAAGCATACAAACTCAGATTGAAGCACATACGTATCGATTAAGATTTTTGAAACTTTAAACGTACACTGTCAACTGATCAAAAATATCTAATTAGTGATAATGATGAACAAAGTACAAGTAGAAATTGTATATATTGAAGTCATTTAAGTATTGATTTATTATCTACATTGCAGGTATGTACCGATCTTGAAAAAGTCTCCATGTTTGTACCTAAATGTCGAAAAAAAAATAACAAGAAAAAATCGTTTAATAAAAGAATTTTCGTAGACCACAATTTTGTTTTATTTTCCAACGTTACTTGTATCAATAGAATGGATATTATTTGTTATATTTTCGAAACTTTTAAGTAAGTTATTCTTGTGTACACAGAACAGATTAATAAATAGAATTCAGATAGGCTATACCCAATACACTATATTTTGAAGCAGGGTTTTGAATGTGAGAGTGTCCTACGATAATAAACCACACATTATAGACGTGCAATACTGAGACCTGTTGCCTGTTACTCCACACCCGTTAGGTATTTCAGTTCCCATTAATTCTGTGTCCCTGGTTATGTTCGAGTAAGAATGGTATAGTTTTTTTTATATATTAATATCAACCAAGCGGACTAATCATAAAAGTAAGTATATAATGATAGTGAATATAATATATAAAATGAATCTATATGATCTATGATCATAATAGCAGGCGGATATAGAAAGTATAATTCAATCAATCAGTAGGTAAATACAAATAATAATTGGGTACAGTGGAAAGAGAAATTGAAGAAATGTATTAGAAAAAAAACAGTTGGTACGAGAGAATAAAAATATACAACTAGAGGACAGGCAATTTAAAACAAGTTCAATCAAAAATGCCGTTAATTAAATATTATGACATGGTAATTTTGCAGGCAATTTAATTTGAAAGAGGCAATGGAACAAAATCACTATGATAATTCGTAGTTCTGCAGAGTCTAGTCACCCGATAACTAAATACTTAGTAGTCAATGTTACCCGTTTAATTAAGTAGATTGATAATTGACGTAAAGTCAGAGTAACCCATCCCTGGTAACGAGTCTGATCAACATATACAATGTGTAAAACATATCGCGGTTCTGGTTTATATTTGGAGGGCGCCCGAACTGTAGGTATCAGAAGTTATAATGTACACTTATTATTTATCAAAATATTTTATAGTGAAGTATGTGAAATATTGTTTTTCCCGACAGGGAACAATTTTTATCGTTCTTTTGTAATAAAATTACAAAAAAATTAAATGCAACAATTTCTTTGCCATGACGTAGGTATGTGTCGTATACGAAGGAAAATTGACCGAAACCATCAGACACATTGACAATACGCAGAAAACCATTCAAACTTATTGGAATTTTCTTAGATAACTTTTTTCGATAAGATGCATATGACTACTTGAGTGATTTTGTGAAAGCTGCCATACAGTCCATGCTCCACTTCAACCGCTTGACGATAAAATATCGCGCGTGTTTTTATCGCGGTGATAAAATACGCTGCGTGTGTAACGGGTCTACACAGTCAGTCATAACACCACAGTCATCTATAAAATATTCTTCTTCTTTACCATTGTATCTTCCTGAAATACTTTAATGAATATTTATTCTGTTTTAGTGGCATTCCTTACTTCCAAAAATGGCAAGACGCTTTTGACATATGAAGACGGTCGGTATTATCTTTCAAAATCGACCAAGACAAAACAGCATTGGCGCTGTTGCAAGTCGTCAAAGAACTGCAAAGCAAGACTTCATGTTGTAGACCAATGTATAACTTATGCCATGACTGACCATAACCATAAATAATCATATGAAATATAATCATCAAATAAAAATATACACGACGATATTAAAATTAAGGATATACATAGTATAAAAGTACATGAGGGTGAAGATTGGCTGAACGAATTATAAGCTCTTATGGAGTAATCAATCTTAGACTCTAGCCACAACATGTAACACTTTCTTATTCGTCACCAGTAATTTGGATAAAAATACTTATACGAAACAAAATTGGCTGAAACGAATTCACAAACGGTAATCTGTGCTTATTTTAAATATAAAAGTACGTGGAATTTGCTTTTGAAGAAAATGATCTTTCATTTGAATTAAATTACAGAAATAAAGAATAATTTGAAATATATATTCGATAATAATTACGGTAGGTCTTCTTCTTTTGTTGAGGCTTATGACCCGGATGCCCGTCGAATAACCTTCTACGCGGCTTGGTCCTATCACTCCTATCTCTCATGCGGAGACGTGTCCTGAAAATTTGGTCTGTCCATCTTCTCAGTGTCTCTCCAAATTATGTACATGCGGTAAGTAAGTATTAATTTTTAGTCATTCTGATTTCATGATTTTTTGCAACAAAAAAATCGTATTAAATCTAAGTATCGAATGCATTCAGAGTGACTAGAAGGCAAGCAAGTATGTGCCGTGACCATTCAAGTATTCGTCTCGAATTATTGTCCAATTATTTAATCTAGAAATTAAATGCTAGTCATTTAAAGAAAAATCATATAAATCACCTGACAACAGCAATGAGCCGATCGATTAAAAATCCACGTTGTAGCTAATATTGTTCTACCATTTATTAACCAGCTTTATAAATTCGGCCAATTGTCCTTCAAACAAGTGTTTTCGCATTAATTACATCTAGGTACCCCCTTTTTTCGAATATGTGATTCGAACTCGTCCTCAAAATCTGCACTGTATAATGTTTTGACGTCTTCTCAATAATTCAGTAATAGTACAGTAATTATTCAGTAGGTACTCTTTATTGGCTATTATCAAAGTTATGTCAGGACCTTAAAAAAAATGTGCATTTATGTGTTACCTAAATAATGTCCACATAGAAAATAACCTTGTTGTGAAGTATGTGACACTATTACACCAACTATCGTCCTATAGAATCATTTAGACTATGCATATTGTTAAGGACCTATTTATTATAGTGTTTAAGTAAATGTTGATTAAGGACATTGAAGTTACCAAAAAATTTGCCATTCCGATGCTTAAAATTAGTGATGTTATTATTATTCATCTACCCCTAAGGAACATTTCTTATATTATACATAATATGACTATTCTAAGTATTATTTTTTTATTGAAATTTTATTTATTTATATAAATTATAATTATTGATATTGTGCCCGTACCTATGTTTAGATTGTGATAAAATTAATAATATAAATAACTAATAATTTAATATACCTATTATCATTTGTAAAATGGAACTCTACCAAATGCTCACCCAATTAATAAAAATAGATCTTTTTGATCGCGTATATAATATATATTCTGATGTTCTCATTTCCCCCTTCGTAGACGAATCTCGATGTGGTCATTTAATGACTCTTCGGTATCATTGCATTTGTCTTGGTTGCATTGTATTGCATCACAGACTGTATTTCGAACGTCCCTTAGAAAAGAATTGTAAGTGTCATTTTGTAATTTTTCAGTTACAATGTTTTTCTAGTGTAATATAGTGTCTTATAGCATCCACCAAAGTATTGTATCTGTAGTTGACTTAATCTTTGAGTATTTAAAAAAACATTGTAACTGCACGTATTGATCCAAAAACAGAGAAAAGTATTGTGTGTCACTTACTCATTGATCGTATTTTGGCTTCATGATTTTTTTTCGACTTGCAATATCATTGTAACTGACGTGTCATTTATTGTCATTTCACTTGCTGTCTGCGAGCTATTGTGTTTTAGTATCAATTTAATTTAAAAATGATTAAAAGTGTTCAGAAAACATGTCGAGAAGTAGAAAAATTCTAAATCTTGCCTTGTCACAAGCAAATAAGTTTGTTGAAACGGATGATGGTAAGTTAACCTCAAAAAATATAAGTATCTTATTCAATTATAAATTTTTATAAATTACAATTATAAACACAGAACTTTTGACTTAGGTATGACCTTTTTTTTGCAGAAAATGACAATGATGCATCGAATTTATTCGGATCATTTTCTTCTTCTTCTTATAAACCGAGTGATGAATCTTTGGATTCAAGTGATGATTTTGATAATTCAAGAAAACTGAAAAAATATCGAAAATGTCGAAGAACGCTCAATTTCAATAAAGATAATGCCAGCCATTCTACAAAATCTGATGCACCTCCCTGTTCGAGTGATATTCCCATCTTTGAGAAAAGTAATGATGAAAATAATCATTCGATAATTCGTCAGCAAACCAACGAAGAGCATTCTTCGGATATTTTGCATCAAATCTCTTCTGGTTCACTATTTCATAATCCTATTTTGGAACTAAATGTATCGGAAATATTACCTAAACGGAAAACGGTAAAGAAGACAAACCCTGGGCGTAAACGTATTCGGAAAGAAAATGAATGGATTAGGACTGATTTAAAAAATAAACGGCAAAGTGGAGTAGAATATGTAACGGGAAAAGGTCGAATAATTCCTGCTCGTAAAATGAAGGATGGGTGTGGTCAAAATTGTAAAATTAAATGTCAAGAAAAAGTGACAATGATAAACAGAAATCAAATCTTTGAAAAATTCTGGACATTAAGTAACCACGCACGAAAATGGGATTTTATAAATGAATATGTCACAAAATTCGCTATAAAACGCAGCACTACGCAAAATGTTTCAAGACGACAATGCACTCTACAATATAGTCTACCATCACTGACAACTGGATTGAAATTAATTGTTTGTAAAACTATGTTTCTTCATGTTCTTGGTATTAATGATATGTGGGTGATGACCGCAATGAAGAAAAGGAATTCTCATAAAAGCATTAGATAAACGCGGTTCTCAACAGATTAATAGACCAAATAGAATTAATGACGATATTAAGAAGAGTGTACTGGACCATATTGATTTGACACCTACAACAGTTGAAGCTCACTGTGTGCGAAAAGATGCTTCTCGAAAATATTTCGACACGGATTTGACTATTTCAAAATTATATGGATCGTATATTAAGTGGATGGAATGTTTCGACCAGACCGATTTCTACAAAACGACAATATAGCGATGTATTCGCCAAGGAATTCAATATTGGTTTTTTTTCACCGACGAAAGATCAGTGTGAAGATTGCAATACTTACAAAATTGTAGGAACCGCATTAAAAGAAGAAATCCAAGATAAATACGAAAAACGTTTAAAAGATAAGGACGTCGCTAGAAAGTTAAAAGAAAAAGATAAACAAAAACATGTAGACTTGTAGAGGATAGATACCTGTGTAGCGGTATTTGATTTACAAAAAGTATTAAATACTCCGCAATCTGATGTGAGCATTTTCTATTACAAAAGAAAATATGCCGTCTACAACTTTACTGTGTATGACATAGTAAACAAAGATGGCCATTGTTTCATCTGTCATGAACAGGTTGCCAAAAGGGGAGCCAATGAAATTAGTAGTTGTCTCCTAAAATTTCAAATGAAGAGAAAAACTTATAATAATTGCAGCGGCCAAACATGAATAATTTTTTATTTTGCTCATTTGCATATATTACGGAGAAATATGGCTTTTCGATTACTCGTGGTTTTTTGGTAAAAGGGCATACCCAAAACGTAGGTGACTTCGTGACGCACGCCCTTATTGAACGAAAGGGAAGGGGTATGACCATTTACACACCCGAGCAATGGGTAATGCTAATATAATTAGCGAAGGAAATGGCCGACCCTATCACGTAAAAGAAATGAGTCAAACGGACTTTAATTTTTTTTTTAATTGATAGATATTACCAAAAAAATTGGAACACGCATAAAGACGGAGAAAATGTAAAAGTATTTGCAGATAAAATGTTGCAGATTTGATCCAAAAAAATATTTTAAAGATTCGTATGATGACATGGAAGATGAACAAGAAGTTGATCTTAATATAAAAAAGAGGTCGACCAATAAGTTTGACGACCTAATCTTTAGAATTGGCTTATACTGGTGCGATACCCATAAATAAGAAAAAGTATGAAGATTTCCAAAGTTTGTGCCAAATAAACAAGCCTCACATTCCTGAAATTTATCATTCATTTTATAAATCATTAGTATTCTGTACCTCCACCATGACAACGGATGAAAATCATGATGAGTATAAATGAGGCTTAGCCGGCTCGCACATCACAACTCGCCTCGTGTGCCTTACCGCCATAAATCAATTTTTCCGAGAACAGGCGGCCAGTGTTGCATGACACAACCTCGCACATCTATCTAGCGACAGTCGCGCGTAGCCTTCGAAACGTACTGATATTTCAATGCAGCGATCGGCGAGCCGGTATAGGAATGACCAATTCGTATGTGTTTCTTTGTGACTTCGACCCTCCGACTCGGAGCCCGAGAAGGATGCAACATGTCGAATGCAACAGCCAGATGTTTTTTTCAGACGAAACAGTTGCATTCGGTCGATCTGCGAAGCTCCATTTGGCAACACGTGTTATGTTGTTTCGTTAAATAACGATGACGTCACATCGACGTATTCGATACGTTTTTAGGCGAGACGAGTTCCAATGTGCGAGCCGACTTAGTCTTAATATTTTAGTTAAATCTTGTTTATTAGACAATAATAAATCTAAAATATACATGCACCCATTGTATTACATTGTTTGTCACTTAAATAAAATAATTTTTAGAAAAAAGTTATGGTTTTATGTTATTAATATTGTCAGTTGTTTGTTTTGTAGATATTTACTTAATTGTGTAGCAGTACAACTGCAGTTACAATACTTTTATTGGATAAAACTACACTATAATATATAGTGATATTGATATAGTGACACTATAATTATAGTGATATGAATATGGTGTGACATATAGTATTGTAAGTACTGTTTACTATATTATAAAGTAAAAAATCTTAGACTAAAAGTATAGTTGAAAAGCCTGTCCTTTTTATACATCTTGGTTTTGGATTACATTATTTATGTTCATATTTTGATGTATGGCGAATCACTGAATCTTAGAAAATTCATAGCTCAAAATGAGAAATTTACACTTACAATACTTTTCCTAGGGACCATCGATTTGTCCGACCGTTGTCAACTTGCCATGAGTCAGGTTGGTTTATTTTGTGGTCTTTCCACGCTATGTCCAACATGTACCTTTCAATACCATGTTGTGCTACTAGCTGTTATCTCTCTTATAATATTATGGCTTCATGTTTCCATGATGATTCTATTGACGACGATCATAGCAATATAAGTTCGATAGCACCATTAACGAAGTGTGTAGCACTTAGCGGGTCACAATTTTTGATCAAAATACATTTTCATTTAATTAGTATATTAGAATTAATACTGGGCAGACAGGACGTAGATTAAATCGTTGTTTTATAGTATAGTACGAGTATATAGCAGTGGTCTCCAAACTCAATAAGGATGTTAGCTTTGAGAATTTAAATTATCTGATGGGCTACGTATACACTGGTATTCCTTCTTTATATTTTTTTTATCATCGTCGTTTATCGCGTACCATACATAATATTATATATTACTTAAAATAAATTAGGACATAGGACTTCCAATAAAACATAAAATGCGTACTTTAAATATTTATTTCCAAACAAAATAATAATAAAAAAATATCTTGAAATAAGTGTGAGTAAAAGTAAAAATAATTAGTGAATAGAATGACATTCACTTTCCTCCACAATTTTTTCAATTCTCGGTGATTACCTTGTCACTCCCATCCGAATACTATCAAGATATACATCTGCGATACAGTGTATACTGTACACAGTAAATGATAATTACCATTTTCTCTCTTGCGAAGTATATGGGTTTCTAATGGATAGAAGTTGTATTAACACATTATTTTACAAGAAATAGTTGCTAGCCATTTGCCAAACCCACTGGATCAAATACGCATTGAAAATAAAATGATTATATCACTTTCTTTGACCAGCTGCTGTGGACGATGCTGTCGATGTCGATGCTGCGATGTATTTATAGAAAGACGTCCGCTCTACCAAGTAGGTTAGCATATAGGTACCTACAACTTGTAAAATAAATTATATATCAATATTATTGTATTCCGCTCATATGATGTTTTAATCACAGTCACCATAGGGCATAGGCTAAGACAGTCTGGTTTTAGATTAATGGGGTGCAAGCCATTAAACGCAAGAAATACAAAATGTCGAAAATACTACCAATATTGAATGCGCTTTGCATTAACGTGACAAACATTAAGCCGGCTCGCACATCTAAACTCGCCTCGTCTGCCGCACAGCCATAAATCAAACCTTCTAGGAACGTGGCACCGATGTTGCATGAAGACCGCGTACATAGGCGCCTAGCGACAGTCGCGCGTAACCTCTTGAAACGTGATACGGGATGCGGCGATCGGCGAGCCGGTATAGAAATTACCAATTCGCAGCGTGGGCGTATTTGTACTGGTACTTTGACTCGCAGCCCGAGATGCATGCGATTCGTTGCTAGCAGCACTAGATGTTTTTTCAAAGTAAAAAGTAGCATTCCTTCATTGTGCGGAGCTTCATTTTGCAAGTGTGAATAACGATGACGTGTATTCGACACGTTGCAGACGATACGAGTTAGATGAGCGAGCCGGCTAATGCATATTATAACACAGACGTAAATATTGAAAATTACACATTTTTAGCGTGATCTCTCTACACAAGACTCGAGAATCTATTAATACACTTCCCAATATTTTTGCGTTCCCTCATTATAATATAATATTCACTTTTCGTTACTCTTTGACTTAAAATATGGCTAAACCAATATATTATTTCAGCATTTTTTGGCTTTACTTCAAAAGGAAAGCGATCCCTTCTATTCGATGGCTTCACATTTTGCCATAACCGGACACGCAATGGCAAAACCGCATGGAGATGTAGACACCATAGACAATGCAAGGCAAAACTACATACTATTGAAGACTCAATTGTTTATATATATAATAATCACACTGTAAATACAAATGAATAATATAAGCATATTGTAATAATCTTTCTTGTTTTAAATATCGACTGACATTTACAATTTAAATGGAAGATCATATCATTATGATGAAACCACTGACAATATTTTTATTAATACCTAAGCCCGGTCGCACATACAAACTTGTCGTGTGTGTTTTTTTTGTCATTCACAAAACACATCCAACTTAATGTACTCAATAGTTTAGCTCGACTTATTTATACAATACCTATGTAGTGACACCCTCCTCACATTACCCTAAAAACGATATTCGAGATTCATGTGGCATTAATACAACATCGTTATTTTACTATGATTGAGACTCAGATTTTATCTTTTAATCCCGAGCGAGTAGTTTAATTTGTGGAAATATTTTTATTGAACTATCAGTAATTATTATTAAATATGTCGAAAAAACTTTCTTGTATAGAGATGGAGCCTAAACGAATGAAAGTAAGAAAAAAAAAATATCTGCAGGGCTATTCTAACATATCACTTAACTCCAAAATCTATATAAAAAGGTGATAGATAAATATGACATGTTGTATTCAGCCAGTTATTTTTCCCGGTTAGGTTAGGTTAGGGCCGCCCGTGAGCGCGTTAACCACGATTTGTCAAATGTCGTTGAGTAACACAGTTAACACGTCTTACTTAACTCCAAATGCATCCCATTTTATCCAATCGGAGATTCTAATGGGGTACATTCGGAATCAAATAAGACGTGTTAACTGTGCTAACAATTATTGTGGATAACCTCCTTGTTTATGCAATTGTTTCGAGTAATATTCGTGTTATTATGGTTAAAAAAGATAACGAAAACGTGTAACCGTGTTAACCATTTAGAATAGCCCTGCTTGGACCTCTAATTTTCATACAAACTCTCAAGATTACGCAGGTTGTTGTTTTTTCATTCATATAAAAATGACACTCACATCATACTTCATTCAGTGATTTTTATAGGGAAACCACAGAAGGCTCCACCTGGACTATTCAAATTCAACATCTTTGCTTATTATTATGGCATACGTTTGAGAAATTATTAGTTATTATCTTAACATTAAGCTTACTAGGCAGAGAAAGTTAGTTTTACTATACACTAGTGACTAACCTAACCTAACCGTTGGCCCGCTGTAAAATATTTTAATATTATGCATTAGATATTAATTTAAGTAGTATGTATTGTTTTTTCTGTTTATTATTAAAGTTTAAGTATTATTTATAAACTTAATTATGTTCTAGATTTCACACTAAACATAACTAAGATCATTTTGTGGGGTTTAAGGCCGACTATATGCAAGCCGTGGTACTGGCTTGCGAATTACAATGCTAGTGCTAGTTATTAATTATCTACGAATGCAATGCGGTAGCCTGTTTGCAATAAATGAATATGTTCGGTTGCATATTTCGTTCAAATTATTACCGTATTATATTCGAAGTATGAGCAATAACTAGCACTACATACCATCGAAGTTTACAGTTTCGTGTCACGGCCTGAGTATAGTGGGCTAGGGCGTCGTTATACGCCCTATCAAAAGTCGTGTGTTTCTCCGCCATTAGGTACTAACTGTCTAATTGCCATTTTTCTACTAATTTTATTTTTAAATATTTTGGGCGCGGGTGGACGTCAAATGCCAAATGTTTTCCAAGTCGTTTGTCGAGCATACGAGCAAACACACACGTTAACATGATCTTGAACATGATCATTTATCGTTCGTCAATTTATGGCTACGGCCGTATGAGCTTAACCACTGGGACATGCCAATAGAAATGGCGTATTTCAAAAAAAATACTACCTTATTCCTAGGTCAATAATCATTATCGTAGGATGTTTATCATATTCGAATGGTCAAAGACATAGCTTATAATCAGTATCTTTAGAATTATCTTCAAATGTGTTAATCGTGCCCATTTTTTGAATAATAAAATGCCTAATTCTTGTCAGATTTGGGATCACAGAGATTATAAAATATATTTTTTTATCGTAAATATTTCACTAATAATGTTAACATTAATTTTACTAATTGTTTTATGAATGCGTTTAAAAATTAATACATCTAAAAAATTTTAACATCACTGCACAATAGATGCACTGAAATATGACTATATTCTAAATCATTAGATCGAGAGGTTTAAACGAATACTATTTTATGTAATAAAAATACTTTATGCAGTCATCAAATGTTTAAAATAAATATAAAGGATTATAAGGCTTCAAAATTATATAAATAGATTATCTACAACGTTTAAGGAATTTTCAGGCGAATCCTTTGAAAATACCATAAAATCTCCATTTTGACCTACGTTGAGCATGTGGGCCGTTAATGCGAACAGGATACCGCATTGCATACGCTGTGTAAGCAATATCTAGCACAAATATACCTATATCGAAAATTTGTGTCACGGCCTGAGTATAGATGTCTTTGATATTCATTCCATACCAATATCAATTAATCATTATTCGTATTTGCGTTGATAATCCGTAAGAATAAATTAATTTCTTCGTATGTACCCACGGGATTATTTTCTGACAGCTGTCAGTGAATGGCTCCACTGCGTCCTGTAGATTTACTATTATAAAACGTATATTAACTATGACTATAGGAGGCTACGCAAGCTCAGATGACATTTTCGGCCATTCTTAGGCCCGTTTCAGACGGGACACTGGTGTCGCGCTCGTATATAATAAGGAGGCCTTTGTATTCGAATAAAGGGGCCTTTGTATTATGTTTATGAACGCTCTAGATCGAATGAGTCAACGCGTGTCCGGTACACTTTTCTGTCGGCCGCTACATTCTCAAGCCGCCGATACACTTGTTTTTATTACCGCAGCCAGTTTTATGTTCTAATTTATAACGCGAAATTATGCGTTGACTCATTAGCTCTGGGGCGTTCATAATACAAAGACCCGTTTATTCGAATACAAAGGCCTCCTATATTATATCGAGCGCGACACCGGTGTCCCGTCTGAAACGGGCCTTACGCTTCATATTGCAAAAAAAAAACAATGTCCATACCCGATTAACCGATAAAACACACCGCGCACGTTGACGAATCGCGTAGTTACTGGGTTCAACAATATTATTGGCACCATAGTACGACTAGGACCAGCTCGACTCGCCCATCATAAAAATCATATACTTTATGAAAATGGATTCAAGTTGTACCTACTTTTTAGCGGTTTTTTACGAATTCTCGCGGAATCCTGGTTTGGGATCACCGCAATTAGAAAATTGTGGAGATGAGTGAAAATTCAGATGACTTTCTGTCATTAAATTTGTATTGATACAAAGGTGATCTTGTACACCGAAATAATGCGAATGCGTACGATGAATATTTCTGCTACAAAACGAGTGTTATATACATTAACCGGCTCTATATTACGACCGTACACCCTGGATAAACGTCAGATTTCTTTTTTCAATACTTGAAAGCATCTAAGCGAGATTTTTTGATCATCGAAAAAACCGCTATTATATGGCGAAAACGCTATTATAAGCGTAGACAATAAGTACAAATATAAAAATCATTTAAAATGTTAGTATAAAGATCATGCTCGATACCGAAACGTCAAACAATCGCAGTGCTCCATATTGAACTTTGTAAGATAATAACTTAATTCCCTTCCGAAATCTGAACGTCGCGTGCTCTTTCCCGTAAGCCAATACGAGCTTGATTGGCGAATAATTCGCTTTGGTCTGTGCACGAATGTCTTAGGTTACTTTATAATTATTTAAATTTTATGAAATGCATTGGCGAACTCTAATATGCTATACTGATTTTTGAAAACGGCGAATTTTATTAGGTAATTGAAAATGTTTGAATTTTATTCATTGCAAAAGATTTTTATATTTGTTCTTATTGTCTACGCTTATAATAGCGATTAAGCCATATAATAGCAATTTTTCAATGATTGTCTATGCTCAAAAAGTGTCGCTTAGATGCTTTCAAGTATTGACTAAAAAAATCTGACGTTTCTCTGCGGTGTACTCTCGGTAAATTGAGTCCATTAACCATATAATATACGAGTACTGCAGTGGCGAAGGGTGGAGGTAGGCCGTTAAGATTCGACATAAATAGTACTCACTAAACTTTGTCAGTAATACATGTTTGTTTTCATTGAACTAAAAATACAATTTTCAGATGGTGCTGATTTGTTTTTAAAATTCAATGTAACCCTGCTTAAACCAAACCACAATAGTTTAGGTATGCTATGGCCGATCTGACAAAATAGTGCACACTTTTTCTGTCGTCGGCTTATTTGTTTTCTTTGAATTAAGAATACATATTACAGATGGTGTTGCTTAGTTTTTTTTATTCATTAAGCCCTGCCTAAACCAAGCCGCTATTGATACAAAATTTGCTTTTACCTATAAAATACCTAAAATGATGTATGGTTGAAGGGCATAAATTTAGATATTTTATAGATAAACGAATATTTTCCACTATTATCTACTATAGTTTAGATTAGGGCGATTAGGCAGTGTTTGTATTGAGTTTTAAAACTAACGAACACCATCTACACATTGTAGCCTTAGTTCAATATAAACAGATAAATGCTTGACTGACAATGTTTACTATGCAAAATGTATGTCGGATATTAACAGCCTACCTCCACCCTTCGCCATTAAAGTATAGGTATGTAATATGTAGCGATGCCTGTGGACAAAAATAACAAGTTGGAACGTTGCTTTTAAACTGGCCGTTAGAGACAATTATTACGAAGAACAATATAATGTGAGAAAATGTCGTATTAACATAGTGATCATGGAAATGACGTTTTATCTGTCATTCTATATTTCCAACTGGCCCACGCCCTTCGACCAAGTAAAAGCATGTCCGGTAGAGCGATTCCTATAACAATGGAATCTTATCAGAACAGATATTTTGTTTGACGAAATGTATTAATGATTATTTATGTTTTGTTTTGTCAGCCCACTTTGGTGTTTCTCGAAGAGGACAGCCCGTTGTCAGGATAGGGAACTACACATTTTGTCGCGGAATCACTCATAACAGTAAAACAAGATGGAGATGCAAAAAAACGTATACTTGTAAAGCTCGCATTTATACAGTTGAAGATATAATAGTCTCTATACATAATGTTCACGACCATTAAATAACCAATTCATCTCTCAACTAATGAATTATTTGATGACATATATTCAATGGGAAACAAGCATTGTTTTATTTTTGTAAAATACCATTCACATTTATTTTAGGCATGGAACCCACTGATAGCAGTGTTGCAAGGACATGGGCACCTACTCGCTAACTTACTTTTGAATCATTCTGAATTTCATATTATGTAGTATGATATTATTGTATTTCTAATTTAATTATCTACCTATTTTCTCATGTCTTTCTCTTATATTCCGGTGGTTTTTATTGCGTATTTTTAAGTGTTTTATTTAGAGATGAATTTGATGTCAATGCTATAAGGCCATTAGTTTCCGATACAACAGCTCACGTTGAATGGCGATTTGGGCGATATGGCCAACTGCATACGTACAATAAATTTACATTATAGTTTATATGCCATTCGCCTTGCCGCGCTCTGTGGACTTTACACCTCACAAGGGACCGCATTTCGGTGATTGTTTCCATATAATCAACGTAAATATTTTAGGTCAGCGCCATATCGCTGGGCTATAATTGAATCGACTAAAAAAGCCGACTAGCACATCTAAACTCGTCTCATCTGCAACATATCGAATACGACGATGTGACGTCATCGTTACATATTCACAAAACACACCTTGCTAAATGGAGCTCCACATTGGTGGAATGCGACTTTTTAGTTTTAAAAAAACATCCAGTGTTGCTATTAACAAATCGCATGCGTCTTGGGCTGCGAGTCGAAGCCACAAGTACGCATACGCACACGCCACGAATTGGTAATTCCTGTTTAGATGTCGAAGCTCGCCAGTCGCCGCATCCCATACATATCCACGTTTCGAGAGGTTACGCGCGACTGTCGCTAGGTACATATGTGCGCGGTCTTCATATGATTTATGGATGTGCGGAAGACGAGGCTAGTTTAGATGTACGTGCCGGTTAAAACGCAAGGAATGGTTGCTGTAATATTCATAGAAAACGAGATCTTCTGACAGTATCATTTTATTTAAGTATATCTTCATCACCGTCAACCGGGGTCGATGCACTGCTGGATGAATGCATCTCCATAGTTTCTTACATTCTTCTCTGCCCCTACCATCAATAATATTAATATAATACACGATTAAAAAAGTAGGTATGGGCATTAATTTCGCTAAAATTACATATGTACACAATATTTTGACGTCTAATATATTATTATCTAGATCCTAGTCGTGGTATCTCAGATCTAGATACAGTTACGTTAAGGCTATACTTCAGCTGAGGCATGGTCTAAAAAGATCGTGATTCGTGACTACGCGACGCACAGATTGTGCAAACGACGCGTGACGAACAAAACATAATTTGTCATAAAAATTCAACATACGTCTATTTAATGTTATGTTTATTGTTATATTAGTAATAATAATATATTCATCGACATGTTTTTACTTTCTATTTTTACACAATTTAAGAAAAATGTATTCCTCTGACGCCATCACAAAACAAATGGACGTGCTCACAGCTCGACTATCGCTCTCCGATTGGCAACGAGTGCGAAATTACGTCCCACCTATTGTTGAAAATTATTTGCCGTTTCACTGAAGTATCCTCTTAAGTCGAAATAACGTCAATATAACATGCATGCCAATAGATTATAATGGCAGATGCTAAACTCTTAATTGGTTACTTCGCATCGCGTTTTGTCATTATTAGTGTGGCCATATAAGAAAAAATGATTTGCCGGTACTTAATTAAAAAAAAAAATTTAAATATTGTCATTGCATAAAAAATATACTAACGGCACAATAATAATCAAGTATAAATTAATAGTTACTTAATACAAACTCTAAATAATTTAATGGTTTTTTTATCAGTGGTTAGGTATATGAATTAATTAATACATTGCGGATCCAGTATACCTAGTAAGATAGAGTTTTACTGAATTCTTAATTTTTATTAATACGGCAATAAAATTTCCAAAATGCGCATTTGTTTTCGCAGGTGTCACAATGAAAATAATATAATAATAATACGTGTTTGCGTATCGAATGGACACTTAATATAATTTTCATTTGTCGGAAACAAGTAAACGATAGTCAATCCGGTTAAAAAAGACAGAAGTCAATTTTCTTGGTAGATGAAAATATCCAATGCGCAATGTATTGTATTGTTTTCGCTGCGCTTTTTGCCCACCCTAAACAATGATTACTTGGCAATCCACGCATCGAGCTCTCATTGTGGTGACTTTATATTTTTAAACAACATTCTACATCATTTCTAAATAATGAAATAATTGTATTAATTTCTTTTTTAGCTGAATTTGCGGTATCTCAAAGGGGACATCGCATTGTGAAAATAGGACACTACACATTTTGTTGTCATATCACCCAAAATGGAAAAACAAGATGGAGATGCATGAATTTCAAAGGCTGTAAAGCTAAACTTCACACTGTCGATGATATAATAGTTTTCATGCATAATATTCACAATCATTAAGTTTTAATATTGTTCACTTCCTGGATCGGGGACGACCGCTAAATCAGTCTAAAAATAATAATTTGGGGCTAGTTAGAGGTCTACGCCTGAACTAGGGATTTGAGAATACCAGAATATTCGTTATTAAGAATATAGGCACGTTTACTTTTTGGAAAACAAATTTAATATTTTTTGCAATGTTTTTGTAATAATGAACAGTTCTATAATAAATTTATCACCTGTACATATTTTCAAACGTCAACGTAACGTTATGAAGATACTTAGAAACATCTCATATATTATATCTATCTAATATGAATGTTTTAAAGATTTTTATACCTGTTGATTTTACCTGAACCTGTTGAACCTATTGATAGATTCTTCCATTTTTTTATGTTTTAAAGAATAGGTACCGGTATTCTTTAAATCAATAAGAAATGCCGAAAAACCGGTATCGATATTTTCATTCGGTGTTGCAATCCCTAATCTGAACAACGAATAACAATCTTTGTAAACTTTGTAAGAAATGATATTTATTTTGTGTGATTATATCTTTTTTCGTAGTGGGAATAAACATATGATGATCAATTACCATAAATTTTATTATTTTAACCCTCTGTCCTGAAATTTACGGCCCCCACCCATTATAACGTCTGGCCGTCGTGTTTGGCCACGTTTACTTCCGCGCACACACGAGGCAGAGACGGAAAAAACACAACTACTTGTTGTTATGTCGGCGGGTCGCTTAAATGTATAGTGTATACTAATAAGACATGCACTGTAAATATTATATTTTTTAAAGATACTCGTATATGCAATAAAATATAACCCACAAGTGTGTGCGGAAGTAATCGGGTCAAACTCGACGGCCAGACGTTACAATGGGCGAAGGCCGTTAAGGGTTACAAACTATTAGCCCATTAGCACATTGAAAATCGTCTCGTCTGTGCCTATAGTCATAAATCAAAATTGGAAGCAATGTTGCAACTGTTTTGCGTGCGCGTAGGCGAGGTCATACCGGGAAAGTATCGTCATGCAGCAAGCCAAAACGAATGAAAAAGCCATTTCTGCACATGTATGCGTGCGACATTTTGGAGTAATACCTGCGTCACAATGTCAGGTTAAATTTTGTTATTTGTGACACCAGCTATTTTTTTTCAAACTAACATATCGCTATCTTGTTGTGTGCGAAGAAACATTAAATTACATATGTTTTGGGAATACCAACAAAACCACATACTCGACATGTTTCAGTCGAGACGAGTTTACATTAATTGTGCGTCCCAGCTTACACGGTTAATATATCTTTATAATATAAGACCAATGATTTCGTTGTTCATTCCTAATTATAATATTATTTTCTTCAGCTCGCTTCGGTGTTTCTAAAAGAGGAAATCGTACTATAGTATTAGGAAAATACATATATATATTCGCCGAAACTCGCAGAAACAAAACTCGATGGAGATGCAACCACTTTAATGGTTGCAAGGCATACATTTATACAATTGAAGACATAATAGTTTCTATAAAAAATGTTCACAACCACTGAGAAACCCGATAAATATATTTATACTGTTATGATGAAATATAACTCAAATGATCCAGTTCGATGTGTTCTTTCTTTTTATTTACCTATTGTTTGTTTTTTTGTTATTTCTGTAGTGAAAACTATTAGGCTAAACTATTAAAGTGCACATGATCGATTAATTAAACGGCCGTTCAACAATTGGGTAGCTACGACAGTTGAGTTGTATGGAGAAGTGCGCATGAACGATCGCAAAATAAGCCGATTTTAAAATTTGTGTTCTGTCACAGAATTGCTGCGACCACAATTGACCAATCGGTACGTCAATGCTTTTAGATGATCGAACGCGCATTCCGAGATTCACTGGACCGAGTTACATTATAAGCCAGCTCGCACATAATATACGCTAGGCGCCTATGTGCGCGGTCTTTATACGCAACATCGGTGCGACGTTCCTAGAAGTTTTGATTTATGGCTATGCGGTAGACGAGGCGAGTTTAGATGTGCGAGACGGCTATGGGTTACACGCAGATTCAACATGACCGAAATTGAATCACAAAAATTACTTCCCACATATAAGTGTCACCGGCGCCATATGATAAATAATTACAAGATAAAAGAACTTTTTATATACCACATTTTTAAATTTTCTGTTGAATCATACAAACTTGACAATTCTATGTATTAATAATTTAGGACAAATAAGGCAATTGTCAACAATCATTTTTTTTGCTATTCTACAACAAACAAACAAATATAGAATACTGAAATGTCTTTTTGATTTCCATAGTAACGCACGTATATATTAATAATTTAGTTGCTAGGACCACCTCCTTAGCAAACAATAATAGTGGATTGGATTACGGATTTCTTCCGAAATAACTTTTCATACAAAACAGAATTAACTGAAAATGAATTCAATTCTACTTAAAGATGGCTAAAAGTATTGAAAGAATGCATTGGCATCGTGTTCTGATATATTCTAATAGTTTCAAATGTCTAGCTAGTCGGGAAGTTAGTTAAAAATCGATTGCAAGATTTGTACTGGATAAACAACCACCGGACAAACAAGAATACGAGCTAAGAAAATCATGGTAAAAATTAGGTAGCCCACAGTGATTATCAAATTAAACAAAGGTTATGGCCTAAGGTCTTTGAATTCATTCTAATAAGTGATAACTCAAAGTGAAAAAAACACTGATATGTATGTAAATGTCTTTATTTATTAAATTTAAGGCTTAATGTATATATTAGTCAAGTCAATGAGTGCTCAAAAGATGGGTGTAGAGTGCATGGAGTATGCGAAAATTTTTGACTTCATGTCTTTCTTAGGAATAGTTAGTAAGTAAACATACTAAAAGTCGCCGCCCCTGGGAGGTGAGCTAAAGGCGAGAGGGGGGGTCGAAAGGTTCCATTTTTTGGTTTTTGCTTGTATCTCGGAAACGGCACATGTTTTAATTAATAGAAATGAAAGCTAATTAAATTTCCTATAAAATTGTTTCTATACATATTTGTCGAATTCTCAACGGTTTCCGAGATATACGTTATTGAAAGTCTTAACAGCCTACCTCCACCCTTTGCCATCGGCTGATATAGACCATGCATATGCATACTCGCATAGTAGAAAATCCGATAATATGCAGTTTTTTTTTTACAGTTTCATACACTAGTTTCAGTTGCCCAGGAATTGGACGGTCGTGATCCAGGTCAGATAAATTTAAATCTATGCAGAAAATCCGTCTTGTTTACCCACGTGTTGGATATTGCAAAAACATGTGTATTAATTATTGAATTAATTTTCGTTCTCAGCTATTTTCGGCGAAACTAATAAAGGACATCCCATTATCATAATGGGAGAGTACACATTCCGCCGCGACAGCTGCTCACGAAGAAATACCAAAACAAGATGGAGATGTGCTAAGAGAGCGTGCAAGGCTTTTATTCATACAATCGAAGAAACCATCCTGTCTTTCAATGATAATCACAATCATTGATACTGCCGATTAAATCATTTACATAATATATTTTAATTGTATTAATATAAGTACCTAGTTCAGTGATCGCCAAATGATCGCTTGCGAGCTACCAGTAGCTCGCGGCGGCATTTTCGGTAGCTCGCGTAGGATTTTTTTTATCATATTTATAAATTTGCCTCTCAAATTTTATTATTTTACTCTGAAATGAAATGAAGGCATTGTTTTGTTCTACCTACTTATGTAAATCAACGTTTTCCACTATGAAGGTGGTTACAAGTAAGACTCACATATCATGTACATCTTGATAATTAATTGGATTGATGGGAGTGACAAGGTACTTACCGAGAATTGAAAAATTTGTGGAGGAAAATGAATACCATTCTTTTCACTAATCATTGTAACTTTTTTACTAACACTTATTTCAAGATATTTTTGAATTATTATTTTGTTTATAAATAAATAATTATTAAAGTATCTACGCATTTTATGTTTTATGATAAAGGACGATGATAAAAAATTATAAAGAAGGAATATGTATAAGTACCTCACCAGCCAGTTTCAATTTCTGAAAGTAGGTAGCTCACATCCTTATTGAGTTTAGTGACCACTGACATAGTTAATTAAAAAGTTCAATTATTGTAAATACTACAGCTTACTTTTCACTCCACCATTCGCATGTCTCCACATTCTCTATGCGTAACGAACGTTGTATGCGCCCTTCAAATTTGTGCTGAGAATGTAACATAGACAACTTCCCAAGACCTCGGTTGGCGTGTACTAGAGCGGGCGTGGGCCACGAGGCTCAATTACACTAGTATAGTAGTGAAATAATCACAAACACCTTGAGGAATTCACAAATATGTGTTCCTCACTGGGAATCGGATGCGGAACCCGCAGTATGGGAAGCCAGTTCCTCGTGTATTGGACTACCAAGGTGATATATTAATGGACTTAAGTTATAATCGCTGTTACAACTGTTATATGAAATAATATTATATTAAAAATAATTATGTAGGTATATTTGAAATAAATTTAATTTTTACCATTTTTTTAAATTATTTTTATTTAAATAAAATGATGTAAAAAACAAAACATAGCGTCATACTGTAGATTGGTAGGTATATACTCACCCATATACCTACTTCCCGCCTAGATACTCCTCGCTCTAGTGAGTAGTCCAACTGGTGAACATCTAGTCTGCAGCTGCGATATGTCGAATGACTGTGCGTATGATAGGTTTTACATTGCAAACATTATAAAGTTTGAGAACTTAGATACCTACCTAAAAATATCTTTTAGTATATATTATATTGTTAATGCGATGAAGACAAAAAAAAACTTGGTTCATAATGTTATAATTACTCGTATTCACTAATAACCGCAAAGAAAATCACAATCACTAATGCAAAATCACGTAGTCAAACAGTTTAGTATCACTAGAACGATAATCGATGGGATATCAATTCATGACAGCGCATTTTCTTTAGGTTGGTGGATGGCAGAAAGTTTATGCAGACATACATCAGGCACGTCTGTAGTGGTTTGTTCATTCAAGGAGGAACCATTTGCTAACCTTACGTTTTGATATATGTGGATACATAATTGATTGATAGACATAACTGTTTGTAATGGTTATTATAATGTATGCACTTGTCCTATTTAGATAATATAATATTATAAATATAATCATCGTCTGAGCTCGTTAATTATACTTTAATATATGTAATTATTTTTCAAAATCAATTGCATCCTTCTCACCGATAAAATTATTATCTATAATAGCTACCTATCTATACGTTGATTAAACAATATTATTGTTACCAATACCAAGATCATTTTTTGATTCATATTAATCAACTATAATATATTTTTGGGAGATTTTTATTTGGTGTGCCACGAAACAAATTACCCATCCCTTTGGAAAAAACTTTGGCAGACACTATAATATTAAGTATATGATTTTTTCTCAGCTCATTTCGGTGTATCACAAAGAGGGAAGAAGATTTTTACACTTGAAGACAACACATGTTGTCACGACTTCACTCGAAATATTAAATCACGGTGGAGGTGTGTTAACTTCAGGGGCTGCAAGGCGCATCTCTATACAATCGGGGATGTAATAGTTTCTATACAAAATAGTCATAATTAATGATTATGAATATAATAGAAAGAAAGAGCCAACAAAAACTTTTCACTGAACTATCGTATTAAATTATCTAGTCATTTTGGCTAAAACTGCAAAGTTTGTTTCATTTTTATTTTTCCTAAACCTATCGTTATCTTTTCACGATGACAACTACACTATTCGTAGGAACCGGATCTGATCCATGTGTCCTTGGAATAAAACACAATATATAGCATTTGTCACTGTGCTGCTTTAAGGTAGCGAATCATGGCACCTTACAAAGGCTCAGAGCAACCGTATACCGAGCTTCGAAAACAAATGTTTGCGACGAATACTGGCTGTGCAGTGGTATGACTTTAGGAGCAATGAGCAGATAAGTGAACGCACCAAGAAGCCTCTCATTAAGCTGAGAGTAAAGAGGCGACGTTGGACCTAGCTCGGCCACGTGCTGCGGATAATATATTAATGGACTTAAGTTAAAATCACTGTTACAACTGTTATATAAAATAATATTATATTATAAATAATTATGTAGGTATATTTGAAATAAATTTAATTTTTACCATTTTTTTAAATTTAAACATTATAAAGTTTGAGAACTTAGATACCTACCTAAAAATATATTTTAGTATATATTATATTGTTAATGCGATGAAGACAAAAAAAAACTTGGTTCATAATGTTATAATTACTCGTATTCACTAATAACCGCAAAGAAAATCACAATCACTAATGCAAAATCACGTAATCAAACAGTTCAGTATCACTAGAACGACAATCGATGGGATATCAATTCATGACAACGCATTTTCATCAGGTTGGTGGATGGCAGAAAGTTTTTGCATACATACATCAGGTACGTCTGTAGTGGTTTGTTCATTCAAGGAGGAACCATTTGCTTACCTTATGTTTTGATATGTGGATACATAATTGATTGATAGATATAACTGTTTATAATGGTTATTATATTGTATGCACACGTCCTATTTAGATAATATACATTTAGTTATATATGTGAATTTAGTATTTAATAGTTATGTCATATTAGGACAAACACAATATGCGTGGAACGACTATTCAATTGAAAAGTTAATTTTGAACGCTTGATTGGAAGGTTTGATATCGACTGATTGATGTGATGTTCGAGTGACGAGCACTTAATCATCGTCTGAGCTCGTTAATTATACTTTAATATAATATGTAATTATTTTTCAAAATCGATTGCATCCTTCTCACCGATAAAATTATTATCTATAATAGCTACCTATCTATACGTTGATTAAACAATATTATTGTTACCAATACCAAGATCATTTTTTGATTCATATTAATCAACTATAATATATTTTTGGGAGATTTTTATTTGGTGTGCCACGAAACAAATTACCCATCCCTTTGGAAAAAAACTTTGACAGACACTATATTAAGCATATAACTTCTTTCTCAGCTCATTTCGGTGTATCACAAAGAGGGAAGAAGATTGTTATACTTGGAGACAACACATTTTGTCACGACTTCACTCGAAATACTAAATCACGATGGAGGTGTGTTAACTTCAGGGGCTGCAAGGCGCATCTCTATACAATCGGGGATGTAATAGTTTCTATACAAAATATTCATAATCATTAATGATTATGAATATAATAGAAAGAAAGAGCCAAAAAAAACTTTTCGCTGAACTATCGTATTAAATTATCAAGTCATTTTGGCTAAAACTGCAAAGTTTGTTTCATTTTTATTTTTCCTAAACCTATCGTTATCTTTTCACGATGACAACTACAATATTCGTAGAAACCGGATCTGATCCATGTGACCTTGCAATAAAACACAATATATAGCATTTGTCACCGACGAAGACTCCTACTAGACGATCATTTCAAAGCCTACATTTTTAATTCAAATATTTTTTACACATTTCAATAATAACTTCATTATGTTGTATTCTACAAAAAATCCAACTTGTCTGTAGGTATGTATTATTAATTGATTGTTGACTTGGTCAACCAGACGCACGTAGTAATTCTACTAATACGTAAAGTAATTTGGTAAATTTCCCGCATACAACACATACAAATGATTAGAGTACAGTAGAACTTCGATAAAACGGATTAATGCGGGTGAAGTGTCCGTTAAAGCCGAAAATCCGTTATATAAAAACACAAACAAAATCGTGTTCATTCGTCTTCTGATGATATATCCAAACACACCCGTTGTGGAGTGATTGATGTTCGATGTCGACGCGCTTGCTTTCGGTAATCCTACTTTGAAAAATGAATCAAGTTTTGTTTGCACTTTTCACATGTTTTTTTTATAAACAACTCTTTAAAATTACGAAAATGCGTGTAATATAGTTGAATTTCGTTATCAGCTGACTAATAGCCAATAAATGTTATTAGATCGTCGAGATGCGATCTTGTCACTAATAAATTTATTTTTGGGCGTGTTGTTTCTTCTTCTTCGCTATCTTCACTTCCATCCTTATTTTCCGAGATCATAACTTCATCTACTATTTCACTTTCCGTCATGATGTGATATCCAGGCAGGGTAGGGTCACTTCTTCAGTCTTCCTTTTGTGGCTCCAGACTCGAGCGGTATGGTTTCGTTATATTTTATTTTTCCTATATTCAACTTACTGTATAATTTCCATTAATTCACTTTTCATATAATATATAGTAAAGGGTTTCGTTATACTGTACAAAATATAAATGAGTTTCGTAGTTCAAATTAATTGGGAATCGCTGATCTATAATATGCATGGGGTGAAAAGTATATCTTATATTCATTAATTGAATATTTTCTTTCTTAGCTCATTTCAGAATTTCTAAAAGAGGGAAACGCATTTTGACACTAGGGAAGTACAGCTTTTGTCACAACGATACTCGAAATGGAAAAACGAGATGGAGATGCCAGAACTTCAGGGGCTGCACTGCAAAACTTCATTCAGTAGAGGATATTATTGTATTTTTAGACAACAATCATAACCATTGAATGCCTTACTTGTTTAATTTAAACACCTGTGTCTTGATAAAAAGACATAAAAATTATCCACTTTCTCAATGCTATATGATATTAATTAGAACAAAATCAGTGTGTGCCTGCCCTTGAAAAGCGGTCGGTCGACGCCGTGTCTCGGCAACAGGGAGTTGTCATATTGAAGTCAAAATTACTATTATTTGTATTTAAGTACACGTGCTGTGAATTATTGAATGAAATAATAAAAAAATTGAATATTGCATAGGTATTTAATAATAGATCTTAGGTAAATTCATAATCCATATGTGTCCCCTTACACTTCCCCACACTTTAATCCCAAAAATGGAGGACTCCTCTCAAGAAGGACCCAGATGGTCAAGTTATCAGTATGCTATTAATATACTATATTATTTTCATCTGATGACAAAGGTGTGGGAAGAAGAGCGCTGTCCAAGGGACTGGGTGAACGGTGAAATCATCACACTTCACAAAAAATGTGACCCTCTTCTTCTTCGATGGCGCTACAGCTCAAGTCGAGCCCTGGCCTCCTCCACCGCTGTCCTCCAGCCGGAACGGTCCTCCGCACGTCTTTTCCAGTTCCTGATTTTTAGTATCTGGTTGGCATCTTTTGTAACATTATCACCCCATCGTGTGCGTGGCTTTCCCACTGGCCTTTTCCCTCCTGGGTTTCCTTCGAGGATCTTCTTCGGTATCCGTGACTCAGGCATGCGCTGGACATGGCCTGCCCAGTTTAGCCTCTGGCGTTTTATGAAGTTGGAGAGTTTTGAATCTTGGTATAAGCGGTATAGTTCCGTGTTGTACCTAATTCTCCACTCCCCACCATCATTCATGGGTCCGTATATCCGCCCTGTCCGTATCCGTATGTGACCCTCTTAGTTGCGACAATTACCAAGGCATTACGCTACTCAGTGTTCCGGGAAAGATTTTGTACAAAAATCCTCTTGATGAGAATAAGTGACCCAATAATGCACTTCCTCAGGAAAAACCAGACTAGGTTTCTACCTGGACGAGCATATGTAGACCAAATCCACAACCTTCGATGTCTTCTCGTCCGTACTGCCCCTCCCTCTGGAGGATACTGGGAGCATACGGGATCATTGCCACAATCAAAAGCCTGCACGAGAATAGCGAGTGCTGTGTCAGAATTGGTGAGACTATCACGGAATGGTTCTGGGTCACGACCTGAGTCAGTCAGGGTTGTGTCCTTGCTCCGTTTCTGTTCATCATTCTCTTTGACTTCATACTACGGACGTCAATACCACCTGACCGAGGCATACCTGTTACCCCCACGGTGAAGCTACGTGACCTGAAATACGCAGTTGACGCGGTCTTATTAAACAACTCAATCGAGGGCATTCAAGAGACAATCGACAGGTTGCACGGCAACTCATCTCGCGTTGGTTTGAAAATCAACGCGAAGAAAACCAACGTTTTGTGTAATAGCACCTATCCCTCTGATTAGTGACGGGCAAAATATTGAGAGCGTCGACAGCTTCAAATACCTGGGGGTACACATCACGGGAGATGGCATTTTGCAGAGAGAGCTCGCTATCTGAATGGGAATGGCTGGAGCAACATTCAACTCGATGCGGAGTGTCTGGGACTCACGATTCTACTCGGTCAAAACCAAATGCCGCCTATTTGACGCTTGAATTCTGACGGTGCTGCTTTACGGTAGCGAATCATGGCACCTTACAAAGGCTCAGAGCAACCGTATACCGAGCTTCGAAAACAAATGTTTGCGAGGAATACTGGGTGTGCAGTAGTATGACGTTAGGAGCAACGAGCAGATAAGTGAACGCACCAAGCAACCTCTCATTAAGCTAAGAGTGAAGAGGTGACGTTGGACCTGGCTCGGCCACGTGCTGCGGATGCCAGAAGAGAACTTCAACCTGGCTTGCCTGGTCTTTAAGCCGACCGGATTCCGGCGTCCTGGCCGCTAAATACTATCTATAGAGTGTATACGCGGAGCTACGGTATGCTAGTTTGACCTGGAATGAAGTAAGAAGACTGACGGGGACAGGGATTCTTGGAGGCGCCGCGTGGTGTCCATATGGCCCGACTAGGGGGCGGATATGGCCGAAGAAGAAGAAGAATTAATATAATACACTTGCGGGCAACCAATGGGGGTCTAGGACGATTTGGCACCGCGAACTGGCCTCCGCCGATTGGCCTCCGGTAATTGGCCGCCGGTACAATCGGACGCCGGCCCAATTGGACGCCGACCCAATTCGACGCCGACCCAACTGGCCTCCGGGAGATTGGACGCCGCACAGTTGAATTAAATGCGCAAAGGAATAGACGTACGTTACGATTTGTTGGAGTAAATAAGCAAGTCAGTTTAATATGCTTCTATCTTCTCAGTAGTTGTACCTTATACATTTCGCGCTTGACACATTTTTAATATAGATTGCGAAAAATTATTATGCCTTATGATGTTTATTAAAAGAAAATAATTCTTCCCTCGCTAAAACTTAAAGATGTGCATAATCAATTAATTTATTGTCTATACATGGGTACTTACTTATATTTACAACAAATATTAAAAATAATGTTAAATGTTAGAATGAAAATTACATTATAGTTCAGCGTTCTATCGACTTAATGTTATAATAAAGCTTAAACACTTAGACTATAGATACATCTAGACGCCACCCGTTGCATTGCTAAATGAAGCTGCGTGCCTTGCGTTTGGTTTGTGAGCGAGCGAACGCATTCGTCTACAAATGTTCGAGACCATAGACCATTTCGCTAGTGCTCGCACTAGACGCTCAGAATTAAAATATAATTTTCTATTTTTTTTACGTTATATAGTATTTTTAAGCGGTCAAAATGCAACCATTAGATAAAGATATCCATAATTTAAGTTATTTTAAAGAAACACTAGGTCACTGATATTAAAATATATAATAAAATACAAATAAATTATCACGAACATGTATCAACTTACTTATGAAACGTAATACCATCTTCTTGCTTATCAGTACGGCTACCACATTTTAAGACAACACACAGAACCATCTTTTCTACTTAATTAACCAAAAATATTTACCACTGACTTTATGTTTAACACAAAAAATATCAATTTTAGCAACACGAGCTCGCAAGTTTTCGACGCTATGTGAAGCGTTTCGCCCCGATTTGATGGCGATACTTTTGGAAACTGGCTTGTAACTAGTAGACCTTTTATCTTACTCTTGCGCGTGTCGCAGAGATTGTAAGAATGCCGAATACTTTCTCACTCGCACTCATGCATCGTTTTTGTTCAGGCCTTGCTTAAACATGTATATTATTATGCATAAATGCGTATTTTAAGATATTATGAAATTACAAACAAAATATTAAGTAAGTTACCTGCTAAGTATAAATGTTTTAGTTGTTTGATTGATAAACTACTTAGGTACTGGGTGCCGGACGAAATCTCGAAGGCCGAAATCCCGAAAGCCTAAATCCCGAAAGCCGAAATCCCGAATATCGAAAACCCGAACGCTGAAATCCCGAATGGCCGGAATCCCGAAGGCCGAAATCCCGAAAAATAAAAAAAATACAAACATCAATAATTGCGCAATTTTTGCAAGAGACACAAAAACCCATTTTTTGTGGAAATATAAAAAAAATGTAAAATACAAACATCAATAATTGCGCAATCGTGAATTGCACATTTTTTGTAAGATGCACAAAATCCATTCGTTCTACAAAATGGTCTCTCCTGAAAAAAATTGCGCAATCAGAAAAACCCATTTTCCGAAAAAATGGGATTTGTCTCTCTTACAAAAATTGCGCTCACGATTGCGCAATTATTGATGTTTGTATTTTACATTTTTTATATTTCCACAAAAATGGGTTTTTGTCTCTCTTGCAAAAATTGCGCAATTATTGAAGTTTGTATTTTTTCATTTTTCGGGATTTCGGCCATTCGGGATTTCAGCATTCGGGATTTCGGCCTTCGGGATTTCGTCCGGCACCCAGTACCTAAGTAGTTTATCAATCAAACTACTGAAACATTTATACTTAGCAGATAACTTACTTAATATTTTGTTTGTAATTTCATACTATCTTAAAATACGCATTTATGCATAATAATATACATATTTAAGCTTTATTATAATATTAAGTCGATAAAACGCTGAAATATAATGTAATTTTCATTCTAACATCTAACATTATTTTAAATATTTGTTGTAAATATAAATAAGTACCCATGTATATACAATAAATTAATTGATTATGCACATCTTTAAGTTTTAGCGAGGGAAGAATTATTTTCTTTTAATAAACATCATCAGGCATAATAATTTTTCTCAATCTATATTAAAAATGTGTCAAGCGCGAAATGTATAAGGTACACCTACTGAGAAGATAGAAGCATATTAAACTGACTTGCTTATTTACTCCAACAAATCGTAACGTACGTCTATTCCTTTGCGCATTTAATTCAATTGTGCGGCGTCCAATCTCCCGGAGGCCAGTTGGGTCGGCGTCGAATTGGGTCGGCGTCCAATTGGGCCGGCGTCCGATTGTACCGGCGGCCAATTACCGGAGGCCAATCGGCGGAGGCCAGTTCGCGGTGCCAAATCGTCCCATTCCCACCAATGGCGATTTCCTTAATGCCCGATTATTCAGAGCCTAAATTAATAATAATAGTACATTTTAATTATGAATGTATAGTAGTGAAGCCAATATTTTCCTTGAATTGTAGGAAAATCATTTAATTGCTAAAATCTATCAACCACTCAAATTTAATTAATTATTATGTATGTTTATTTAAATTGGGCAGTGAAATCTCTCAGTATCATTTATAATTGTTACGATAATTAGCAGGCTTTTCCACGCATACAAAATTTGAACTATCGCGCCGAGTCGTCACAAATAATTTTTAGAATTGTATCGGTGAAGTAGGTATTTTTATAATATGGCATACCTACTGGAAAACTAAAAGAGGGTGTTTTAAAAGAAATGTATTATTTGGTCTATCTACTATAATTGCTATTCACATCTAGTTTTAATACATTTATCTTGCACACGTTTCACGATAGGAGCCTAGCAGAACCACCTTGAAGAAGCCGTGGGTCGCAGGATCATTTTCTTTTTTTTTTAGTAAATTATTTATCAAAAACAAATATGTTCAATAAAATACTGAATATGAATATGTACTCATTGCAATTGTGAGCAATATATTTTCAATGTAGTCTCATTAGTCTATTGCAAATGGAATCATAAGATAATAAAATATTGATGATTTTTCTAAAAATCTTGAAACCAGTCCTTAAATTTCTGTATCATAATTCGACCGTGTTTAAGAAAAAGGACGTAACCCTCACTGAGCAAATTTTGCAGGAGAAGCAAAAAACGTTTTTTGATAGTTCTTAGTTTAATATATTTTTTTAAATAGGTACAGACATTGGGTGCATGATGATTGATGATTTGGTGTAATATATTTCCGATCTAATATAAATTAAAGAAGTTATTACAGAAAAATCATTAAAATTGAGGATAAATGCTTTTTTCCATAAATTAAAAATTAATTAATCTCAATTAAAACCTTAATTTAGATAATAATTGAGCATTTGCGGCTTACTTCCTTTTTATAGAATGTGTATTTAGTTGTATACATTGTTAATATCTAATAAAAGCACTTTTCGAAAAATCGAGGGTTACGCCCTTTTTCCTAAACACAGTCGATATCCAAGCGAATGGGCCACATTACTAGATGTCCAGGGCCGTGTATGATGCTGCGCATTTGTATTATTATGATCTCACAAAATATTTAAAGTGTGGCAATTTGGGGATATCTCTTCTTCAAGCGGCAACACCGAAACAACGCCCAGTCTGGTTTCGTGATTCTCTTTTTAGTCCTACCATCAACTTGCTCCATAATTTTCCCGTACATTTAATTAATGAATTCTAATATATCCTAAAAAAGGTTCCATTATGTTGTACATTATACGTACATAATGTAAAAAAAGTCTATTACTAATTTGAATGTTTCTTTTCCCAGCTCGGTTCGGTTTTTCTAAAAGAGGAAAACGTATTGTGACACTAGGAAAATACATATTTTGCGACGACGGCACTCGAAATGGAAAAACAAGATGGAGGTGCCAGCATTTCAGGGGCTGCATTGCAAAACTTCATACAGTTGATGATATAATTATCTTATTGGACAACACTCATAACCACTGAATAATTTACCTGTTATATTCTAATATATTTTTTAGAGAAATACATTTCAGAACTACTTATATGATCTTATTATTTTTCAAAACAGCCACAGGTATTTCAAATTAAAAGTGAAATTATGGTTAGTTATAATTATAACTCCCTATTTAAATTGGAAAGTGTTTTAAAAATAACAGAAATATGTGTAAGGAAATTTGTACCGACCGGGTTTTGAGTCATATTAATCCTTTTATGATACTATTGGTATCCTTGCGAAAATTTCCTTACAACTGTGCATTTGAAGCATTATTTCAAACTCCGTCAATAGGATCGACCATATTTAGCAATTTTAAATCAAATGGTTACAAACTATAATGTGACCGTTGAAACTCGACAATAAACTCTTCAGTGTTGGCATTTTTTTTAAGTGTAGAATACAACCACTGCAATCTTATCACGAGTGACGCGATGCAATTCCACAATGACGCCTCCCGAGGCGTTCCGACCGCGGCCCGCTTTTCGAACACCTCCGCGACCGGTAAATAGTTCGTGTTGACGGTATTATTTAACCAATACTTCTGTTTGATAAGGCGTTGATAGCGGGTGAACTGCGGCGTTTTCCAAGATCGAGGACAATGGACCAATGACATAATTTTCTATTTAGAAAACAATTTAACGACCTCAGATATATCAATATTAGAAAGAAAAGACAATTACCGCGCGGGACCCATACCATTGCAATACGGGCGGTAAGCTTTGCCGATTATGCTACTGATATAAATACTATCCATGTGGGAAATTGTTAAAAACTACATTGTAATTTTAAATCAAGGGTTATAAGAACATCTATATGTTGTATGACGTGAAAATGTCCATTAAATATCTGTTACTCATTTAAATATTTCTCTCTTAGCTCAGTTCGGTGTTTCTAAAAAGGGAAAACGCATTGTCACGCTAGGAAAGTACATATTTAGTCACGATTAGGGAATCCAATCCCGAGCCAAAATTCTGATCCCGGGATTTCGGGATTACAATTCGACAATCCCGGGATCCCGGGACTGGTCCCGGGATTGGCATTTTTTTCCATTGTTAATATAAAATTTTTATATTTACAAATAACATTGATAAAATCGGTCAAAAATAAATCTAGTATTTTATATTTATTATATTTTTATTTATATTTATACTATTTAAGACATTTATTGTTAATATTGTATACGTTCAATCTTGGAAATACACAAGTTTAATGGAGTAAATATTATTGTTATATAAATAATAATGTGAATTTAATATGAGATTGCTGTTTCTGATAGTAAAGACATAATGAATGGATTAGCGAGATTTAAAATAGTAAAGCAAATAATCATGGCGTACTTATGGCCTTTCCGCTTCATAAATCTAATTAGTCAGCCAAATATGAAACTGCCGTAAAACGTATGATATCATGGTGGAATTACTTTGTTAAACGTGCGAAGCATTGTTTTTTCCAATCTTTCTCATTTTTAATAATTTATGTGAAAAAATAAAATGAATCGGCAACCTACACATGGGTATAAATCAAACTTCATTCAAACTCAGTTTATTTCTAATGTAGTTATTTTTTATTAAAAGTATTTTTTCTGTTATATTTTCGCTTTTATTTTATTTTCCATAAAAATTGATAAAAAAATCAATCCCGAAATCCCGGGATTATGTTTATCAATCCCGGGATTCATATGTATTGAGAATAGCTCGGGATCCCGGGATCCCGGGATTCGGGATCCCGGGATTGGAATCCCTAGTCACGATACAACTCGAAATGGGAAAACGCGATGGAGGTGCTGCACGCGATGGAGGGGTTGCACTGCGAAACTTCATTCGTTCGAGGATATTATTATCTTTTTAGATAACACTCATAACCATTGAATATATTATTATTACCTCTTCAATTCAAATACTAACTATGTACCTATTTCTATAAAGAGATTTTTTCAAAAAATTCAAAAATACTTGAGAGTTTTTTTTTACCAATAATTAATTATTAAATTTTGAAAAACCTCAGAAAACATACATATTAGAAATCGTTCTAGAATAAAAATATGACAAATAAATCTAAGTCGAACCTTACATCTTTTCACTGCCCGGGTGAATGCTATGTCTTCTGAGGTACCTATTGCAGTTTTCGCCAAGTTAAAGCGGCCGGATTTGTAATTGAGTTGTTTATAGGATTTTTTTTAAATAAATGTTTTTCTGAGGTGTTTCTATTATTATGGTGTATTTTCAATAGGGAAAATTTAATATTCTTAAATGTTGTGTCTATTCAATATTGAGTAAAAAATATGTATGTAATGTATATTGATATTTAAAACAGCATAGAATCGTTTGAAATAATTAGTATCTTTACACAAATTGATAAATAGCATTATGAGAAAATACAACAGAAAAAATATTGGAGTGATGTGACGTCGGTTAGTAATTAAAGTAATAAGTACTTTAATTTAGAATACAAAAAGCGATTGCCTACGGTAACTCAATTTAGAGAGCGCTAATGGGCAGGTATTAATAAGGCAAATAGTTAAAATTTGTCGCAATTAAGCATGGCAGTCGTAGCATAGTGGTAATGCACAGGGCGCGAAACTCAAGAGACGCTGTTTCGATTCCAGCTTCCTTCTTACTTTTTTCGAAAAAGATTTTTTTCTATTGGTTTTAGTGAGTGTTTTCAGAATTATGTATATTATGTGTATATAGATAGAAGGATATTTTTTATCGATTACGATTTGGTTAGGCAGGGCGGAACCTAACCTAACCGATTTTTTTTCAAACGGTACATGTTCAAAGGGTGCCGGACGAAATCCCGAAGGCCGAAATCCCGAATGCTGAAATCCCGAATGGCCGAAATCCCGAAAGCCTAAATCCCGAAAGCCGAAATCCTGAAGGCCGGAATGCCGAATGCTGAAACCCCGAATGGCCGAAATCCCGAATAACCGGAATCCCGAAGGCCGAAATCCTGAAAAAAAAAAATACAAAAATTAATAATTGCGCAATCTCAACGCAAATTTTACAAGAGAGACAAAAACCATTTTTTGTAGAACAAATGGGCTTTTGTCTATCGGAAAAAAATGCGCAATCTTAACACTTATCTTGAATTGCGCAATTTTTGCAAGAAAGACAAAAACCCATTTGTTTTACAAAAAATGGTTTGTGTTAAGTGTTAAGATTGCGCAATTATTACTGTTTGTATTTTTTTATTTTTCAGGATTTCGGTCTTCGGGATTCCGGCCATTCGGGATTTCGGCTTTCGGGATTTCGGCATTCGGGATTTCGGCCGTTCGGGATTTCGGCCATTCGGGATTTCGGCATTCGGGATATCGACCCAAACCCATGTTCAAACACGCGCGTTAACATCATTTTACTCCCTATTTCAATTATAGTTTGTAAATTTATGGCTACGGCCGTATGTTGTAGCTTAACCACTGGGGAATGCCAAAAGAAATGGCGTATTTCAAAAAAAACACTATCTTATTCTTAGGTCAATAATTATTATAAAGCAATCATTATTCGTAGGATGTTTATCACACTTGCATGGTCAAAGACATAGCTTATAATGAGTATCTTTAGCCGGCTCGCACATCACAACTTGCCTTGTGGCGACAACGGCCATAAATCAAATCTTCTGAGACCGCCGACGAATGTTGCAAGCTACAACCTCGCACATCTGCCTAGCGGCAAACGTCAAACGCGAAAAAGGAGAAGTCTCTCGTCTGCTATTTTTTGAGCGAGCGATGACAGTGTAGACAGAGACAGAAATGGCCGATGGCCGCAGGCTGTGCGCTTGCGCGGAGTCGACTTGCTTCGATCCAACATGCAGGCTGTATGACATACGACATGTTGCATCTGCGGATCGTCTCGCGTTGCAGTTGCATTAGCCAATCTGCGAAGCTCCATTTGATAACGTTTGTTTCTTGGTTTACGATGACGTCACATCGACGAATTTGTCGTAAGACGCATCCGGCGAGTTCTGATGTGCGAGCCCTCTTAGAATTATCTTCAAATGTGTTAATCTTGCCCATTTTTTGAATAATAAAATGCCTAATTCTTGTCAAATTTGGGATCACAGAGATTATCAATATAATTTTTTATCGTAAATATTTCACTATAACAATGTCGATATAAATTATACTGATGGTTTTATAAATGCGTTTAAAAATTAATAAATGTAAAAAATCTTAACACCACTGCGCAGTTATGTACTGAAATATGACTATATTCTAAAACATTAGAGCGAGAGGTTTAAAAGAATACTATTTTATGTAATAAAAATACTTTATGCAGTCATCAAATGTTTAAAATAAATATAAAGGATAATAAGGCTTCAAAATTATATAAAAAGATTATCTACAACGTTTAAGGTATGTCCAGGATCATGCTTTGAAAATAGAACAAAAGCTCCATTTTCACCTACACTGAGCATGTCCCCCCCTTAATGGATACGGTTTTAGGAATTTCATATTTTATAAGAATAAACACAAAATTTGTTTCGGAAAGATATGAAACTGTAGTAGCACGTTGACTCTTTGGTAAGTACCTACACATACTATCATAAATATTATCTTAGTCGTTATAATATTCAATGACAATTTTATAATTTGACTATTTTGCTATATTATAATAATATATAGAATGACCTCGTAGTAATCCGCCAAGACCACGATTGGACATTTATTTTGTGTCGATATGGATATGGTTCACGCGCATGAAAACTGCGTACAAACAGTAAATGAAACAGGAAGACGGACGAGAAGCAAAAAGTTAACTCACAAACAATAACATTAAATAATGCACCAAAAAATAATAGACGCACATTGACACTTAGCCGGCTCTCACATCTAAACTTACCTGCCGCACAGTCATAAATCAAACCTTCTAGGAACTGGAACGTTGTTCCGGTGTTGCATATAAAGACCGCGCACATCTACCTAACGACAGTTGCGCGTAACCTCTTGAAATGTATATACATTTAGAGGCGGTAACCGGCGACCCGGTATAGATATGACCAATTCGTAGGTGTGTGTATGCGTTCTGGCGTCTTCAACTCGCAGCCAGAAACGCATGCGATTTGTTGATAGCACCACTAGATTATTTTTTTCAAACTAAAAATATGCGGAGCTTCATTTGGCAACGTGTGTTTTATGAAGAACGATGACGTTACATCGACGTATTCGACACGTTGCAAACGAGACGAGTTTTGATGTGCGAGCCGGCTTACATACAGCAAACAGCATGCAGTCTTTAGAGACCTCTTCAAAAATTTCTTTCTCATTGCATTGTCATTGTTTCTCATGTGTTTTCTATCATACAGTCGAACATTCTGCATATGAACATTATTAGTCGACAGTAACAACATTAGTCGAACATTATGCATAACAAATGAATAAATATATTTATAAATTATATTAAATATAAGTCCTTTAAATCTCTCCTTTCTAAAGCTACCATTGAACATATCCTCAAATCAACCGTCAAATACAACATAAAAATGCCATGGAGCCAGAGTCCAAATCTAGCGTTGATATACAAAATGGTAAATGGTCCAATTTATTATTTATTTGTCCTAAGTAATTATTTTTATTTATGTAAGTACTAATTTAATACTTATTATTTATTTCAGTCGGGCGAATTCCGCTTTATAATTCATCGTTGGCTCTTGAATACATCCTCAGCGAAAAAAAGAAGAAGAAATTAATATATGAAGGCTACATTTTTATCAAAGACAGAGAATGTGATAACAAAATATTCTGGAGATGCGACCAGCATAAGAAAAAGCAATGCAAGGTGCGTGTCCACGTTACGAACGGGACGGTTACCAAATTTCTTGGGGAGCATAATCATGATGTCCCAAGTTTTGAAATAGTCCACTGAACTCATCATTTTTCCGTAATCCGTTATAAAATTTAAACCCTATACCAGTATTTGAATTTATCTGGAAATATAACAGAACTTCTGTATTGTTTTAGAGCCGGAACCCTTGATACTGAATTTTAAGGACCCGCAACCCCTTAAAATATTCGGGATTGCAAACGTTCCAATGCATTCTTTTAAATTAATAATATCTAGTATAGTAAGTAAGTAAATAATATTTTTGTGATAATCTCTCGTGCTTGAGGCAATTAGATTTTTTAAAAAAATCATGGAAATACTAGGATGTAAATTTTACTGTAGGTATTTGCATTTAAGACCTAAATTTATTAGTATTATATTATGTACCTTTTTTAATAGAACAAACAATATGATATGCACACTTAGAATTTTCTAAATTTGATGTATTGTATTATCTATATATTGTGTTAATTTATAAAATATTTAACTTGTAAATTATATTGTGATTTGGTATTTCTCAACTATAAAACGAGGCGGTTTTAGTCAAACAAACTTGTATGATTTATAAACAGGTGTGATTCTTCTATACCAGCATGCCCACCGCATCGATCTCGGGATGGATTTTGATCGATCGCATCATTTGCTTGCAGGAATCGAGTAGTAAAAATATAATAAAGCGCGGACATTAAATTTAGTTTTTATGTGATATAAATTCATTGTTAAGTGTTTGAAGGAAAACATTAACCACTCCTATTTTTATTTCCTTAACCAACTTACGTGAAAGTTGTATTCGAATTAACCACGAAGAACCTCGTGTAACCTCGTTGTATTATTCCATTCCTATTGCACCACCCACGATCTGCTACAAGATTGGTATAAAGAGAATATGTTAATCCCGTAGTTTAAACTGTTATTATATTTTATTATTTTAACTTATACTGCGTACATGTATAATTTGTATCTACCTTAAAGTTGGATTTAAAAACATTTCATTTATGTGTATTATATTCTTTCGAAAATTTATATTGTACGTAATACCTATATAGTATAGGTAGATGTATAAATAACTAATTATTATCAATATTTAAAATCCAATAAAATTGTGTTTTATACATAACCATTTAATTTTTATTGGAATGTGATTGAAATGCAATATCTACATAGATACATTTTAGTGTCTGTATGTATTGCATGAAGAGGAAACTATAAAAATAAAATATTTTTAAATACAAAACTATAAGTTTGTATACATAATCAATTATTGAGAAAAGGAAATGTGGGGTTCTGATTTTTTTTATGTTACGTAGACAACCACTTTTGACTTGAACAGAACTTTTAAAAATACAGGTAACGTCCGCGGTGTCATAGTCGCTATAAACAAAACTGATTTGAAAAATAAAATAAACTTCATACAAAAAATAAAAGTATGTAATATAATTTTGCGATAAAATGAAAAATAAAAACATTAATTTTGTTCCGCGTTGAAACAAAAATAATACATAGTTTACCTTGAATGTACGCGCGTAATTCAACCCATTACGACGGTTGCTGGTAGTGGTACATGTTAAGATGAGTAAGGGACTAAAAAATGTTGTTAAAAATCGATCGCAATTAAACGAATTCGTCCTCGTTGAGGTCGCGATGAACGATTGTTACCAGTATGGAGATTCTGACAAGTCTTCTTTATAAATAATAATATATTGATATGAAGGGGAACCATTACATTCATAAAACACTTTTATAAAGAAAACAATTGATATAAAATAATTCTCATTTTATTGAAAAAAATAGGAACCACTATTTTTATTAATTATTTTATTTAATTTGAAGCACAATTTAAGTCAAGTAGTTGAATTATGTAGAACACAATTCATCGAATAGAGTTGGGTCGCATCCGATAAAAGGTGGAAATGACGGTGACAAGATCTTCAAAATGTGTTTTATCCTAATAACCTTACTCAATCTGAAAAATAAGTTCTTACCTGTATTTTACTAATTTATATTCAATGTGTACACTAACAATCGTTTTATCTTCTATCCGATTAAACCCAGCAATCTATTTTTCGCTTCGTTCCTTTTGGAGTAATATTCTTCACACATTCTTCTGGTGTCATTAGTCTGCTGTACTTGGCACATTTTAATACGTACATAGTTTTAATATTTAATTATATTTCCTACGATGTCTTCATTCAGATAATCTTTTTTTTGAATATGTGATGCAGTCATGATGAAAATCCACTGTTTTCAATTAATGATAACATATTTTATTTTCAGTTGGATTTGTCACTGATTCAAAGGGAATCACCAGAATCATATGCGAGGATCATGTTTTTCATAAGGATAGGCAAACAGCTAACAAAAGAATACGTTGGAGATGTTCCAACCGAAAGTGCTCAGCAGTAATTTATACGTATGACGGAGTCATCATTTCGATTAAAAATAACCACAATCACACATTACCTTCATGCACGCCAAGGTCTACGATAGGTATAGACAATGAGTCTCCGTTTATTATAAATTGAGACAAAGTCTCATTAAACTAATGTATATTAAAATCGCTGACAATGTGAATGTAAAACCAACAAGAAGAGAATAAGAAACAGTAACACATTTGGAAGAGCAAACGAAATCTTTACATGGTTTTCGAAACTTGGACTGCAAAATTAAGGGAAAGACAGAGAGTAGACATTGAATGTCTCGTGGACAACCAAAACGAAAAAACAACACTGTGGCGAGCCGTCCGCATAAAGGACAACCTGGAAAAAGTCGTAATATTGACTAGGACAAGAGAAAGAAGATTCTTCATGTGGAGGGATCAAATCACTGCATGATTTTTCCATGAAAGAATCCATGGATCTTGCGTGTTACAATATAAAGCTATTACATGCACACCATGGATCAAAATATCTAAAATTCGGTTAGCGAAGAAGCAACATTGTGCTCGCCGGGATAGTGCACCTGGGCAGCCTTCCTCAAAATGAGTATTAACGTCATTAAATCGATCTCATATTGCATACAAAATTTCCATTGGTGTATGTGTTTGTTTTGTGATATACGAACTTACTTGGAAATATACAAAACAATCTGTGAAGTACAATTTCTTAAAAGTGTTTTTAATTTATTCTTAATCATAACTATAATATTGTTATACTCATTGCACTCAAACTTTAAGAATTACATACATCAAATATTGTTTAGTTAGCAGTGGCGACGACTATAATATTGTGATTATTTAAAGCCTTACTTGTTAAGAAATAGAATGACATTTCATAGGTTAAAAAAATACCAACTGTAAACAGAGATAATATATTTATTTACCTAGCAGAAGCGTCCTCTCTTTATTTTCTAAGCAGCAGAGAAATCCGTCTCTATTATGATTCTCATACACATAGATAATAGGCATAGTGTATCTAATAATTGCATAATTATTAGAGGCTTGACATAATCCTAAGTTTTTTCTTATGTGCTTTGATGGTGTTTGTCCTTGAAACCTGGCTCATTGTCTGCTTCAATATATGAAATGGGTGAAACTCATACGGTAAAGCCTATTTTCCTTTACACTTCGTTTATGTTATTTTACGTAGGTACACCAGACAAGCTCTGACTGGTTGAGCGGATAGAACGTGCAGCTAGCGCAGTCCCAATTTTTTTAGCACAAGTTCGTTTCCCTTTTTTGTAAAATATATAATTTAGTTCATGTCGTCTTTTTTAGTGAAATATCTTTTATAAAAAAGTAACATACACTCCGTATTTTACACTCAGTAAATTGTAACAGTAAAATACTGAAGATTAAACAATATTCAAATTTAATTCCCGTAAATGTGTATGTACACTCGTGTGTACACCGCATCGGCTTACAGTTTAGTGGGTCCCGGGTTCGAATCCCGAATCTTCAAAATCGGTCGAGGCCACATTATAATCTTAGGATCGAACATGGTAAAAAAATAACTTTTTCTGTTACCTACCACTGATTCTTCCTTCAACTGGCACTCTTCGCCACTGTTAAGTAGACAGATATTATACAATATCACATTACGTTATTTTCGTAAATTAATATCAAAGTAATTTTCTTGATAACACATTGTTGGGGGGTTTTTGGAGTTGTCATCTTGCCCCCGTTAATTCAGACGGTTGCGTTTGGATGTGTGGTGTGATATTGTAGGGGTCTCTATTAAGGAAACACGCGTGAATATTTATAACGTTTTGTATAAAGCACAATTACACTGGTGATATTACATGGCAGGATAACACGAAAGTATATAAATTTATGATTTACACGTACTGGTTTATAATGATTTTTTTAACTTTGATATTTTAGGGAAAGGACGAGCGTCTCGTAACTTCTACATTTTTGAAGCTCTTTTTAACAACTGTTGATGTTTCCGTTTCGTTATTTTCTATGCTCTAAAAATGAGCATAGGCAATAATATGTCAGTTGTAGAGTTGAGTAAAACCTCTACAATATAAAACACATAATATTATATTTTAATAACATTAAATTACATTGGTCTGCAAATATAGTCTAACACAACACCTAATTCCAAAATTATTGAAGATAATGATAAAAACGCAGTGGTGATATTACTTATGCAATGATCGCAACCGAATTGAATGCATACATTCAAATGGCAGTAAGTTTATTTGTGCGACGCAGTCGCGTTTTTATCATTGCGTATTTCGACGACATGACGTGTCAGGCGTCAACTGACACGGTTCACGTATACTTGTGCAGTGTGTAGTTTATCTGGCCGTCAAGTATACCAGTCCTAAAAATTACGACATACACTGCTCAAGTACGCAGCTACGTCTGTAGCTAGCTTTACAATATCATTAAAAGGGGGTGGTTCAATATCATAGGCTTTAAGTTCACGTATGTATAGTTCTCTGATGTGCCTCTTTCTTTTATTTTCCAGCTACATTCAAGATATCAAAGTATGGAAATCCTCAAATAGAGTACAGAGGACAAACATTTCTTAGAAACTCGTGTTATGGACTGAAAACCCGTTATAGATGTGCACGTAAAAAAGGTTGTACTGCTCGAATTATCTCAGTTGGTGACCATGTTGTTTCTATTTTGGATAATCACAACCATGAATAACCAAAAGCATACATTTTGGGAGTACACATTACGGGAGATGGCGTTTTGCAGAGAGAGAACTCGCTATCCGAATAGGAATGGCTGGAGCAACATTCAACTCGATGCGGAGTATCTGGGACTCACGATTATACTCGGTCAAAACCAAATGCTGCCTTTTCGACGTTTGCATTATAACGGTGCTACGTTACGGTAGCGAATCATGGCACCTTACAAGCTAGCTCAGAGCAACCGTATACTGATGCCGTTGGATTGATTGATGTTATACCAGATGTTTAAATAGAAAATTATGATGAGGATGATTGTGGTATTTGCTACCAATTGATCCAACTACAATTTACACTCAAAAGAAAAAAGAAATGGTGATTCACATATGTTGGATGGATGCAGAGGCACGACCATCATCTAAAAGTCGTTTGTTTAATTTCTCCCTACTGAGAAACTCATCGAGCCCTGAAACTAGCTGAGTCACTGAAATAATTACCATCTATTTTTTACCATGTTCGATCTTAAGAGAATCATATGGACCTCCGTACAGGGTGGAATTTGTATTATCAGATTTTGGTTTTTACAAGAAATTTATGTAAGCCACTTTTGGGACGTGTAAATTTGAAATTTGCAACGATATCTATATTATAATATGATTTATTATATTATAATATTTTAACGTATATTCTTTAATGTTCAATAAATGAATAGTAAAGTATTATAATATTTTGAAATCTAAAAGTTGTATTTCATTTGTTCCCAGCTAAATTTGTGAGAACCTCAAGGGGTGCATACGTTGTCATGGTTGGCAACTACACCTATTACCGTAATATGTCCAGCGGCCCAAAGGAAATCTGGAGATGCTCCCATAAAAAAGGTTGCAAGTCTTACATCCATACTATCGATCATGAATTCGTCTTCCAGCAGCTGGTTCACAACCATGACAATTATTATTAAACCCTCCTGTATTGGATTCTGTAGTTAGTGATTTTTTGATGATCATACAAATATAGCTTGTATTAAACATATTATACAGGTTCGTGCATATGTCATCATTTTATTGGAAGCTATCGTGATTTCTATTTTAACAATCATCCTATATTATTGTGTGGATAATTGTGAAGCAGGGTGGTGCGAAATTATAACCACGACATTTTCATTCAAACAGGTTTATTTGTTGATGTAGATGTAGATGAAATCATTGTGAGTGATGAAGTCCACTTTCATTTTAATGGACAAGTCAACGAGACACGTTTATATCCCACCAAACTCACTGGAATCGATCCACTGCCAGATGAAGGCCTCCCCTAGCTCCTTCCACTCTTCTCGTTCTCTAGTCCTTCGCTGCCACTTACAGTCACCGAACGTTATAAGTTCGTCTATCCATCGGGTTATAAAGGCGTGGACGTATAGTGCCCCTTATATACCATTGCATGAAGCCATATTTTGTCCAGCGGCTCGTTGTCCATTCGCCGAGCGACATTTCCAACCCATATCTGTTGCACGTGATTAGCGATCTCTGTCACATCGCGTTCTCTTGCCACCCTCCTTATTCATTGGAATATTTTGTTTTATTTCCGCGTCATACATTAAGGGTCCATTTCCTGTGTGCGTGTGCGTGAGCACACATTCGTTGAACACTTTACTGTTAAGGATACACTTAGATGTCACTTTTGAAGATACTATGCTAACGCTGTATTGTGTAGAATTTTATTGTTGTTTTTATTTAATAAAACGCAATTTTTTATAGTACTTATTCCACTTTTAATTAATATATTAGGACCGGTTTCGTCCGTTTCAGTGGGACATTTTCGATTTGCGTTTTATTAAATAAAAACAACAATACAATGCAGTTCCACCATGAATTGACAGTTAACAAAATAAAGGGGAAAAAAAGTGTAGAATTTTCGCAAAAATCATTGGTCCAGATTGTTTTAACAACTAACATGGCGTACAAAAATTGAACCGACCAGAATGATGAACTTCTTGGTGTCCCAAATGGAAGACCTGAACTGGATAATTTAATCAACTAGACGGTACCATATCACGCACCACCAAGATATACAATAAAAGTTTTTAAATAATTGTTCTTTTATTTTTTTTCTTTTATTTTGTTAACTGTCAATTCATGGTGGAACTGCATTGTATTGTTGTTTTTATTTAATAAAACGCAATTTTTTATAGTACTTATTCCACTTTTAATTAATATATTAGGACCGGTTTCGTCCGCCTCAGTGGCGGTCCCAGTCCCACTGTCTCCAAAGTGGAGTAAGTACTTTAAAAAATTGCGTTTTATTAAATAAAAACAACAATACAAATAATTGTTCCTTGGTCGTTATTTTAATCTTTTGGCACCTTATTAATTGAGCAATCCCAGATGTCTTTCTGGATAGGTATTTGAAAGGGAAAGTTTGTGTGAAGAAGCCGCGGAAAATGGAATAACTGAAGAACAACCTTTGTTAATAAATCGACATTTAGACTTTTAGAGGACCGGAAAGTTGAAGGCAGAGATCTAAAAGGGTGACAACTATGCACACTGGTCAGGTGCAGCCACTCCACCGATGCTATTTTTCAAAATTGAAATCTTTACGTAAACGAAAATTACGTAATATATTAGAAAGAAACTACTTATTTTCGAAATTAAAGGCAAACCAAAACAGATTATGAAATACGCACCACCCTATACGTATTATGTTAATGTCCACTCTAAAGATATTTAGGAGCAATTTTTTCAAGATAATTTATTACCGTAGCGAAAATTTGTATTATGCTATTGGAAAATTAGATTAAATTATAAAGTTACACAAAAAGTATGTGTGTTTTAATTTTATTATTATAGAATTTGAATTTAAACTCTAAATTGATTTACTTAAGTTTTGTACTATTCCATTTGAGTGAATTCCATATTATTATGTGTTTTAGTTGTTTAAAAAAACGTTATAAAGTGACAAATAGTTTTAGGTCATCATATAAAAGACTTACTGACTGAATTTTAACTCCATACACTTATAACATTTAAAAAAAATAGCAATATTCTTTTACTTCAGTAGCAGGTTGGTTTTAGCTTTGCAAAAATGTTGGGTTATTTTTTTTTTATATTCTTGTGTCCTAATAAAATCCTTGGCATAAATCCACTCGCATCGCCATCTTGAAAAATTGCGCACAAAACCATTATTTTTTTTATTCAGTGATAGAATAAAAATAGCTATTTTTTTAATCTTACCGACTATTTGACTTACCGCGCTGTCATATCGCCTCTTCTCATATGAGCGAGGATTCGTTATACAGGAACTCTCTTCAATTCTCATAAAATATCTTAACAGTTGTACCAAGGCATGTTTGAGCTCCTCAACGTTATCAAGGACATCTAGCAAGCCACTTTAAACAGCTCTACTCTGTGTTAAGCATTTTACCACTTTGTGTGCAATGTCCTCTTGGACTCCACATTCATGACAGAGCTGCAAATTGCTCCCCGCGAGGACATAAAATTTCTTTCCCATATTGTGTCCTGATCTTAGTTTAAATATTGCCTGGTGACACTTAAGATTCGAAAAAAAATCTTGAGTGCTTTCAAAATTCTCTCTCGCGTCTACACGCATGAAAAATGAGTAAGCTTTTGTGCTTATTTACCTTCACAGCTGAAAGCTGCTATTCCGAAGCATATTCTACTATTTTCTTAGCATATTTCGTACTTATAACAATGATTTGGTCGGAATAACATGCTTGGCCTCTTTGAGACCTCTGCCTCTATTGAGGTGGTAGGTTGTTGTATAGTGTCAACAACTCCGCTATATATTATGTTCAGACAGTTTGCATAATAATGTACAGATATGATATATACGGGTTATTGTAAATGGAAACATTGGTGGACATTTAGGTAGTTTATATTTGTATAACGCAAATATACTTCACATTGACAATTACAGAGCAGTAGATAAAGGTTTTTAATGATTACATTGATATACGATCTTTTTACTTTGAAACTTAAGAATATAGGTACGTGTGTCTCGTAAGTATAATAATATGAACATTATGTAGTGAGGTTGGTACGCAAGTTGCGTATATTAAAGTGATCAAATTTCTGACGTTATCGTTCTGGTTTTGTCTATGCTTATTTTTAGAGCATATTCATGTCAGTTGTATGGAGTTAGATAAAACCTCTACACCTTTTTCACCTGGTGACAAGCCTACATATATGGAATAGGTATCTTTATTTCGACGAAGTTTCCTTAAATGTTAAGTTGCTTTCTTGCCATTGATATACTACTAGATGAGCAGTTCCCATACAAGTGTCATTTTAAAAATGTACCACAAAAAATATTACGAATATCGTCTTATAATATTTCCTTGTAGGTATAATGCGTTAAGACCGTTAACATGGATTCCCGAATTTCACCCGTATTGCCCTGGCTGTAAAACTAAATTTGCGTTCTCTGAATAGTGAACCTAAGGGTGGCAGCAAAACAGACAGAGCAAGTCGTCATGCGCTGACTATTAGTTAGAGTAAGATGCAAGCTAGTTGGGCTTACTCAGTAAGTTTTAACAAAGGCCGAGTCGCTGAAAATCGGGCGTCATTTTAAGAAGCATATGATTCATCCGGTAGTATATCAATGTTTCTTGCAGCAAATAGGTTTTGTTGGTTATCCAATGTATTTTGAGCATGCTTATCGTATACAGAACCAAATTTCAATTATCAATTAAGTCTTTGACGCTCCTGGTTTTGGCTCTAATTGGAGAACGTCGGCTTGCGGGCGAGGTAGCTTTTAGTAGTGTTCATTATGCTTCTTCTTATCTACCTATTTAATTTATCTACTATTGCATACATAATATATTTTTTTAATTTTATTTTTGTAGCTGAGTTCATCAAAACAACGAGAGGTACGAATATGATCAAAATTGGCAGTTACACTTTTTATAGGAATTGTACCAGCAAAGGAGCTAAATCAATTTGGAGATGTAGTTATAAAAGAGGATGCAAGGCTACTCTTCACACTATTGAAGACACAATCGTATATCTACGGAGTGAGCACATTCATTAATAAATACATGGTATCTTGTTTTGTTATAGTTTTAAAACAATAATGTACAACTCGGAAATATGTGCTGCCCAACGGCGTAATAGAATGATTATTTTGCGTTATATTTACATTCGAATGACAGAGACTATGGATTAAAACCTCTTCACGAACGATGTATGTACGGGATAGATTTTTTACACGAATGTTTTTACAGTAACCAATAATACAATACAAATTAAACTTAACCTTTTCAATACCGGCAAAAAATAAATAGAAAACCCTCCCACACCGGCATGATTTCTACTTCAACTGTCTGCAACTGTCTCCAACTCTCGCCAACTGTCCCCAACTCTCGCCAACTGTATCCAAATGTTTCCAACTGTCTTCAACTGTCTGCAATTGTCTAAAACTGTCTCCAACTCTCGTCAACTGTCTCCAACTCTTGCCAACTGTCTCCGACTGTCCCCAACTCTCGCCAACTGTCTCCAACTGTCTTCAACTGTCTCTAACTGTCCCCAACTCTCGCCAACTATCTCCAAATGTTTCCAACTGTCTTCAACTGTCTCCAACTCTCGCCAACTGTCTCCAAATGTTTCCAACTGTCTTCAACTGTCTCCAATTGTCTAAACTGTCTTCAACTGTCCCCAACTCACGTCAACTGTCTCCAACTCTTGCCAACTGTCTCCAACTGTACCCAACTGTCGCCAGCTGTCTCCAACTTTCGCCAACTGTCTCAAATATCTCCGATTCGGAATTCTCCAAATTTTTCAGAAAACAAAATTTTTCGAAAAATTCTATAGATAGCTGAAAATATTAAATTAATTACGGCCAGGAAAAAAACCGGAAATTTCCGGGTCCGGTATTAAAAGGAATTTACCCTTGCCCCGCACAACAACAAAAATGTCTTGTAGGCCATCCATGGACTGAAACCGTATGCGGTTTCGAACCGTGTGCTATACTAAGCTTATCTTTTCTGGTCATGGAATAATATTACCGCAAAGTATATTATAAGCATCTGCCGTATTCTGGGGGTACCAAATTGGAAAGCGGGGCCACACTGTATAGGGACAGGTGGAGGGAGCTGTTGGAGGAGGCCAGGACCCACACCGGGTTGTCGCGCCCCTGATGATGATGACGATGATATTATAAGCATTTGATCGTATCCGTTTATACCATACACTTACACTTACAAATTTAGTGAACAATGAACAAAAATCATAGGTTTAGTATGGCACACGGATCTAAACCGCATACGGTTTCAGTCCATGGATGGCCTCATGGTTTGGCTATATTTTTGAACCAATTCGTTCTGACGACATATTTTACAAGTTACGGCTTACTACTCGTAACTCAAGTAGGTGACAAAAGGGCCCACAACTCTTTCGTCTGGACACCCGGCGGGGCGTTTTCGTACGTCTCAACTCAACATGCCAGTGCGAATGTTAGAAAAATACTAATTTATGGTTTGTTCAAATCCATTTAAATCTCTATATGCATTATAATGATGGTAATATGAATACGTGTATTAAATAAGGCTCTAAGTACCAAAAAGTAGTATTGCCTGTAGTTACAAAATACCGAGTCATTGCAGTAAAATTTCATGAAGCAGACCTTTTGATAAATGTAGTTTTACAGTGTGAAGCAATCACGGCAGCTTCTATAATTTTAGGTATTAAGAACTCGCAAGTGTCAACACACCATCGTCAGCTATGTTATATTGAATGCCGTTGACTACTGCAGTGCTACTTACACCATAATAAATAAAACACGCCAACGGACTTACAACGTCGACAGGTTTAATTATTTTGCTGTATTTTTTGATTTGCTTGAGGCACTTAGACTATAGTTGAAGTTATTGGCGTTTGTATGTAGAACATTTTTCTATAAGAATGTCAATTTTAATTTTTTTGGTACTTAGCGCCTTAATTAATACACGTATTCATATGTATTTCCCAGACTAGATTTTTGAATGAAACATGGTTAAGTGGTTTCATAGGCTAATTATTACTGTCAAAGTTTATTATAGTGCAACAGATAGCATTTATGTATAATGTTATGTAGAGTTATATCGCCTTCATTTTAACTTGTAATTTTTTTGTAAAAATAAAAAAAATGGCCTTACTGTTAAAAAGTTATGCATCACTGCTTGAAATATGATTATATTTCAAAATACTTTTTACCACCTTAATAAACACCAAATAGTTTATATAATTATGATGATGTTGTAGTTCAAAAGTGATAACTGTCATTATCATATTTTTAAACAAATAGTTATTACGATTAAACGTAATAGTAGTCGATACTCATTACAATATGTAAAAGTTAACAATTGTATTAAAGAAATTACTCAAAAATTTCCATCGTGTCTATTTTATACTATTTTTTTTTAAAAAATGTCACCCCAAGAAGATTTGGAACCACTGACTGCGGGAAAGAACTAAGTAAGTTGAAAGTAAACCGCTGGAAGAACGGCATTAGCATACATACATCAACATTGTAATGTGCCAATAATTGAATTTGAAAATTCATATTTACCTACCCAGTGTACATTAAATCAAATCATTGTATCAGTCTGAGCTTATTACAGTGGCGAAGGGTGGAGGTAGGCTATATCCATAATAAATAATGCATACTGAACTTTGTCAGTCATACGTATTTGTCTTCTTTGAACTAAGACTACAACTTACAGATTGGTGTTGGTTAGTTTTTAAAATTCAATTAAACCCTCCGAAAACCAAACCATAATAGTTAATAGTCAAAAAATACTCGTCTATCTATAAAATATCTAAAATTATACCATTAAATCATACATATTTTTGAATATTATATTGATAACATAATATTTTGTATCTATTATAGTTTGGTAGGCAGGGCTAAATTTCAAAAATTAACCCACAAAATGTACGAAATGTATTTCTAATTCAACGAAAACAAAAAAGTATGAATGAAGAAGTGTGCACAATTTTGTCGGATCGCCCAAAATATACCAAACCTGTTGTGGTTTGGCTTAGGCAGGGTTTAATTGATTTTTTAAAACTAACCAACCATCTGTATTTTCGTTTTTTTTTTCCTGATTCAAACACTCGTCTCATGATTCCTATATTATCGAAACGTCAAAAAAAGTTGATCGAGTAATCTCGAGAAATAACCAGAAAGGGCGAATATTTAATCTAGAGCAATTAGTTTTCCGAAATTTTGAGAATTCTCATTTCTCGGAAAATAATCATTGAGATTCTCGAGAAATATCGAAATTCTCGAAATATAATCTATCTTAATCGGTCTGACTAACTGCGTGACCTAATGAGGTCGTCAAATTAAAAAAAGTCTCGAATTATACATCAGTGGTTGCATTGCTCAATTATGCAAGGAATTCTGGGTACATCTTAAACGATTTTATTTTAATTTCAGCCGTATTCACGAGGACACCGAGAGGCGCGTACGTTGTAAAGGTTGGCAAATACACATATCACCATAACGTAGTCATCGGACCAAAATCATTATGGAGATGTTCACAACAAAAAGGATGCAAATCTGTGATCCATTCAATCGAATCTGTGGTTGTTTATCACCAACCTGTCCATAATCACGATTAAAGCAAAAAACACACCTCCCCATACTAACCAGTACATTACCCGATACACCTCTTTTAAGGTCTGTTTACACTGGCTCCGTGCTAATCAATAATCACTACTCGCGATAATACCGTCACGTGTAAACAAGCCGAATTGATAATACGCATTAGTATTCGGATTGTTACCACGTGTCGGTATTAGTGCGAGTAGCTATTACTAATCTCGCGTAAACAATCCCTTCCGTAGATCGCTCTCGTATCACCGCTGTAGAATGAGTGAGAAAAATTAAAAGAGATGGAAGAGAGCCGTCAACAACGTCGTAATCTTTGAAAGGGGGTATATTTTAAGCCACTAAAAATAAACAACTGTTCTTCCTGCCGCAAAATCTATTAAAAAAAAATGATCGGCTGGTACTTTGGAATCGAAAATATATGCATTGATGTTGTTATCATTTACTCGGTAGAATTCTATCATACAAAAAAAAAAAATTGCAGATTGGTTTATTTGTCGAGCTACTTCGATTCTGACACCATTATGAAAAATAATAAAAAAATGTCTCTGCTTTAGTTTTTAACTTACAGAAAGTGTCCTTCTTCTATTCATAACTATTACAGAAGTATTTTGTAAACAGTATTAACACAATTAACTTTACTTTAAAATAGGTAGTTAAATATTATATTAAGGCTTACTTAATTAAAAGAGTTATAATAGACAATTCACTACATTATTTTAATCTCTACGGCGTAGTGACTATGTGTCTACGCGCGCTACGCTAAATTTAAATTTAAACAGATCGGATGAATCGCCTGAAACAAAATTTCTATGGCGTAAAAATATGATTTTACTTTAATTTTTCTACATACTCTTTATATTATTTGTATGAAATTATAATAGTAATAAAACTTTTGTATTATAAAAATCTTTTATTTACCTGTTAATACCTTTAATTTGGCTTACTTGAAAGAATTTTTTTTTTCATTATTTGAAAACAATTTTTAAAAATCAATAATATTTATTATAATCACTTACACGGAGTCTGTAAGGCTCAATAAAATCCTATTTTATAACAATATAACCAATTAGCTTTCAGAGTTGTTCTAAATTTACGAGAGGATAAAAAATAATTTCGAATACCTAATTCCACAATTAAAACGTATAAAACTAACTACTTGTAATACAAAAAATATTATTATGTTGTATTTCAATGTATGTTTTGGTCCACCTATCCTAAATTAATAATACAAGTAAGTGACTAATATCCAAATCTGTTCGGAAACCTTTTCGGAAGGGGGCCAAGATTCGCACTGAATTATCGAGCCAATGAATAAAATTATAATATAATAAATGGAAACATATAAATATGTATGTGATGCTGTTACATAAAAATAATATATTTGTATATATTTTTTCAGATGAATTCAAGAGGGCACCAAAGGGTGCATATTTCGTAAAAATTGGCAAATATACCTATTTTCGAAATATGTTCTCTGGAGGAAAAACATTGTGGAGATGTTCATATGAATGTGGATGCAAATCAATTCTTCTTTCTGTTGAAAATATCTTAATTTGCCATGATAATAAGCATAATCATTGATATTTGGGATTTTTATTAGATTATGTCGAAACTACCTCATTTTTTTTTTAAATTGTACTGATGAATATAATGATATAATTTAACAACGTACATAATATTTTACTCTAATGTTAACTTAATGTTTTTAGACTTGTTGGTGGTCGCGATCTTGGGAATGGGACAACTGGACGCCAGGACAATTGGGTGCCGCACTGTCGTAGAGACGTAAACAGAACGTAGACAAGAAATTTTAATCAGCTTCTATCTACTACTTAGTAGTTTTAATTCATTACACTCTTAACATAATGTTTTTTTATTGCGGATTGAGAATTACTATGCCTAAGGCTTTATATAAAAATAAAAAACTCTTTTTTCGTTGGAACTTAAACATATGGCACGATTAAATCATTATTTACCTATGCATATACTCTCACCAACTGTTAAATCATAATATAATAATTTAAATATAAGTAATAAAATTAAACATTTTTTAAAAGTACCTTTAAGTACCTAACGTCTATTTATTTTCGAATTACGTGGCGTCCAGTTTTTCCCGGCGCCAAATCGTCCTAGACCCGCGATCTTCAATCACGAAGAAACGACCAGTACGATAAATTATTCATACATTAATAATCATCAGAATCGATTTCATCCGCTTCAAGTCAACTCATTGAAAATATAATCTTGCAGCTATTAACAAAATATACGTACAGTAATTAAATACAAAATTATAACTTGCACTATTCAAAAATAACATCAATTACATTTTATCTAGACAACATTGTTTTAATCGTATTTAGGTAGGTACTTAAAGTTGCGTAAAATTAATTTGAATAAATTAATAATTGATGTGTCAAATTATTAAGGCAGGCAAAACCGATCCTGATGATTATTGATGTATGTGAAATAAGTGCCTGGCACATATTGTGTTTGTTTTTATTCAATACACTGTCTTTTAATAAGAATTTATAGTTGTAAGATTACTAAGTCAATTGCTTTGTGCATCGCATGTTCTTTATTTACTTAATTATTATTTATAATTAGGTAGGTACTGAAGACTTTATACTTTTACTATTGCTGGCGCATTTGCCACTTACTGCCATAATATTGTTTTCTGAATAAACACACCTTCATTAAATAATTAAAACTTAACAAAAAGAACAATTTTAAAAAGTATAGCAGTATCTAATTAATTATTTTTTTTATTATTAATTTAATTTAATAAAACGCAAATTTTATAGTTCCTTTTCCACTTTTATTAATTATATCTTGACCGGTTTCGTCCGCCTCAAAGGGACATTTTCAACTAAATATTCTTTATACAACAGGCATTTATCAAAACAAATTCAAAAGGTGACACAACTAATCAACCAATACATCCAATACTATTATGTCAATAACAAATTTAATTTAAATTAATGAAATTGGATATTAATATTTCATAATACCTCATTAAGGCCACTAAAACAATTTTTTTTAAATTATTAACATACTTACAAAAACACATTTTAATATATCAACAAACAAATATTTATGATTAATCAATATTTAATAACACAATGCATTTGATTAATAATCCGTTTATAAAATTTACAATATAAAAATACATTACTACCACTTCATAGGCAATAGGAGCAGTATTAATTCTTACAAATTACGAGTCAAAAGTTAAATACAGGATACAATAACGGAGATGACACAAAATTCAATTGATCATTTAACAATTTAGAATTACGCAAAAATTTATTCCTATTAATGTGTAGGATTTCCTGTGTATCCATTTTTTTACATTTCTCATTCGAATGTAGAATTTAAATTTTTTTAATGATATTAAAAGAATGAAAAAGATTTTTTTTATTCAACGAATAATTCTAAAATTTTAAAATAAAAGAATGCTACATTATTAAATCTTGTGAATTATTTATTGAATAAAAATATAGTAGGTATCCCATTCTTCATAATCTCAAATTGCCTCATTTATTACTTCGTGTTCTAGCAGCACTGGTGACAGTACAGCAAATATACTCGGAGGCAACACTAGCTTTATAAAATTGTTCTTAGTATTGACTTTATCGTAATTGACCCTACCCATAGACATCTGACTTGAGACCATTCTCATAGAAATTTACAGAGATGCATATTATGGTAATCTGGATGCAAACGATACGATGGTAGGTACATTGTACAATACGCATTTTTTAAATTCTAGATCATATTTTCGACATACATATTCTGTTAACGTGACAATTTAAAGATGTATAAACCCTGTGTCGAAATATAAGTAAAATATTTTAAGTTTATAAAAAAAATAATTTAATCTCCCTCGGCCATTTTTTTTTCATCGGGATTTAAGAAAGCCAAAACTTCTTGACGATTTTTTTTATAATCCAGTTGCGGTCGGCACTTTGGCCTAGTAACAATTTCTCGATTTCGCTAGAATCTCATGTATGAATTCTAAAAAGTGAGATTTCTCGAAACTTCGGAAAGAACGTCTTCGAAATTAGGATTGGTCTTCTTCTGTAACACCGCCCTATCTAATAAACCCATTGGAATAAAATTATGTATGCATGATGTGCATACCAGTGGCGTGCATTCCATAGATGCTGCAGATGCGGCGCATCTCCAAAAATATACGGTAGAGTACTATGCCGTAATAATATTCTACCTATGCCTATTTATTTTGAAATCGTTCGGAAAATTAGACTTCATTTTACTTCTGCTAAAGATTCCTTATTATTAAAATTAAGTACGTAAATAATTTTAGAACACATAATAATATGTCAGAGCTACTACGCCACATCTGTAAAATATTTTATCAGGATTCTAAGAAGTTATGCAATCTTAAATTGATAATATGTAGCAAATATTAGGTGTACTATTTGTATTTTTTCAATACCACCCCTGTAAAGAAAAGATACCGCATGCCACTGATACATACATATTTCATGTTTTTAAATCTCTTTTAGCCGTGTTCTCGATGTCAAGGAAAGGCCACCGCATACTCCATTATTTAAATAACTTGTATTACCTGTGCTTTACCTGTCGGTCAAAACAATCGTGGCGGTGCAGCAACTTCCGGACAGGATGTAAAGCAAAGGTTTACACCATCACTGATAAAATTGTGAACATCAACAACTTACACAATCACGATGACTTATCTTATGAAGAAAATTGGTTGTAATAATCTCCCTTATGTTCACATATCCATTGGTTTGCTACTCCTTAATTAACATATAAACTTAAATAACAATCACGAGTAATCCAACCTTTCCCATCATAATTATAACTATTACAATACTGTATTTAAATTAAGTTTTATAAAATTCAATAACTGCATAGTATTTGTATATATTATAACATAATACAAAAAACTTATTATGTATATCCAGGGAACACATAATGAATGGAAACTGGCTTACCCTGTCAAGTATGGTAGGAGATTTGAAGCAGGGTTGGCTTTATTATTTTAGGTTATAAAACCAAGGTACACATACAATATTGAATGCGCATTATATTTACGTGACGCACTCTAATGCATATTATGACACAAGATGTAACTATTGAAAATAACATATTTTTCAACAGTTTATCCCATATTTTTCCACACTCGATATCCGTATCCTGATATATCACACCCGATATGGTAAGCCAGTTCCCAGCATATTATATCCAACGTTCTCCCATATTTTTTTATATTGTGTATGATCATAAAATCACCTAACTAAATAGAAAATTTTGTAAATGTTCGCAAATATTCACACATTTTTGCGTAGGTAAATTGACTCGTCAAATTATTATGACATGAAAATTTTTGAAAATTACAATATAATAACGTAATGCCATTAGTCCTGTGAGAAATTTGTAGGCAATTAGGTAATAAATGAGCATATGTACACTCCTTTGAGGAAACGTTGTTTATATCTAAATTATGGTGACATGTTAGTATATCATATAGGTAATATAATATTTTGGAAATATAAATCATTGAATTCATTAACATACTGAATTAAAAATTAAACAGACCCGGTAAGGGGGTAAGTGATATCGTTTTTTTTTTTTTTTTTTAAATAAATGTGAAATAACTAAAGAAAGAAGAAATGTGTTCGTTATTTAATTCATTAAAATTACACATACATATTATTTGCATATCAAGTGGAAATTGTCAACTTACTATTGTCTTTTACCTACCAGTAAATTTATAGTTTACTCCCTTAAAGTTTATTTCTTGTACCAGGTAATCTAACAATTAAGAAAATACGTATGTGTAAATATAATAAATAAATAACACGATTTTTTTAAAATCTGAAAATGTTCAGTAATTCAAAAAAACATTGCAGCTTTTATACACAAATTAATTAAATTCATTGGTAACTAAGTAGTTTTAAATAGGTACCTACATAATTATCGAGAACCTCTGAAACATATCATACACTATACAGTAAAACAAGTGAGTTCGAATTTCGCCCCGTCCAACTTTTTTATATATTATATAATGAAGCATTTCTAAATACTATATATACCTATTCGGTATTGAATAAAAAAAATAATAACATTTATTGTAATTATTATATGAAGGCTGGCGTATCTGAAGACACAATTTCGTTTTATTCAGAAACTTGGATAATTATAATTGTGTATGAAATTGTAGCTGAAATCATTGCGTAGAGAAATGTAAAATCCATTGGAATAACACCAACCGCTGTTAACTGTAATTCTCTTCGATTTACGAGGCGTAAAAATTTAAAACTCTCGAGGTATATCGCATCGTCTGAAAATTCCAAAAAAAAGTTATCATCAATACTACCATTTCAAAAATGTGTCTCGCTTCGTAACGTGTAAACATAGAGCACTAATTTGTAACCACTAACACCCCCTATGAAGAGATTGTTTGCAAAACCAAACTGGCGCCCAAATGCATGCACTCCATATGCATTTGGGCGCCTGAATAGTGACTGCCCATTGTGTCGTAAGCTAAAAGTGATCAACCAATGTGTGCTACCAACGCTCACGCGTGCATGTATAACATGGACTCTTAATGTAAGAGACATCCAAAAATTACGAGTAGCGCAACGTCGCATGGAAAGGTGCATGTGGGGCATAACGCGTAAAGATTATAAAAGAAACTAATGAATAAGAAAGCAGACACGAGTACTCGATGTGATGAGAGTTCACTAAACAGATGAATGGACTGGCAATGGACTGGACATGTCGCTCGCCGGGTAGACAACCGCTGGACAACTGCCGTTATAAAGCACAATGATAAGCTGTAAACGCTTTTTACAAACTACCAATTTCACTTAATGTTTTATATTGTTATCCAAATATTAGAGTTTACATGTATATACTGTTTACATTCAAATGTTATTAGACAGTCGCGTCTAACCAACTTATTGAATTTTTGCAATGTAATCAAACACAAGTATATACTTACATTTTTTCTAGTTACGGAAACAAACCCATTCGCCTCAGGACATTTTTAAATTTATCAGATTCGTGACAGTGTGTGTGCGAGAATAAATTAGGTACCAAGAGTGCGGAACTTCGAGATCGCCATCAACAGAAGTTAGTTCCCGGAGTTCCCAGTTCACTCTACTCATCCGGAATATAAATTACAGACCGCTTATATTATCGCTAGTTATCGAACAAATGTTTTCTTTACCTCGTTCACATGTGACAGCCATCTTTGAAACAAGTCTTTTTGTGACTCCTGAGGCATCATTTAAAAATTCTGAAGCAACACCGACCAATACAACATACGAAACGTAATGCATGAACCAAATTACGAATGCAATGTAGAAGACCGTTTTCTGAAACGTGACAAAACATCACACCATAATTTTATAATTTCGTTTCTAGATTTATTACCAATTTTAAAACAGTCCACTGGTATCGCGAATTAGAATTGATATTAGCCACACTGTATCGCAGTTGCTAAGCAAAAATAACAGAAGTTACATTTGACACATATTTATAAGGTTGTATTATTTAGAATGATGTAAGACAGAATTAATTAATGACTCAATAATTATTTTAATGTGAATACAGCAATTGTCCTGATACATAATTAATGAACCAAGTAATTTTCAGTCCATGTCCATTCAAATGCCGTCTCAAAACAATAGCAATAGCAAATTAACCACTATTTCACCCAGGGGTTATTGGTGGCCAGATTGCTCCACCTTGCTGTTTTTATAAAACTCTCAAACTTCACGCATCTATAACATTGCGTTTAATCGTCATGTTTTACTCTTACTATACATTTTATATTAATGCCGAAAACGGTATTTTTAATTTTTTACTTACATGTTTTGCTGATACCATAAAGTTCACTATGTATATGGCAGAGAGAAATGTAGCAACCGACACTGATAGAAACTGCAACATTAAGGAAATTGAATTGATATTCAAACTTATACAATAAGTATGAACTTTGCACACTTTCTTACAGATCGGCTTTAGTGTCTTCTTTTTCATTTTTAGTTATATTTCAATATATTATATAAAGCTTGCACTGAACTAGAGTTGGGTTTCGGGAATTTCCTGACGGAAATTCTTGAGAAATTTTCTAGATTTTCCATCCCGAATCTCGAGAATTGAAATTTTTAACATTTCGGGAAATCCCGGATCTCGAGAATCTTTTCTCGGTATTCGGGATTTCTTTATTATCAAATATTAATTGAAAAAAAACGATTTTCTATATGAAAAAAGTGGACAGAAAACACAAAACGTTCAAAGACTGATCGGGGCATTTAACACAATTATTAAGCCAACGTCGACTCAAAATGAGCGCAATTTTTGCAACATCAGGGAATGTTGTGTCTCAAAAGCGTACGCGATTGTCAGATGCACCGATTGACAGTCTGTGTTTTCCTACTTCTATTTTGTTTGTCTTCTAACATAAATAAAAAACACTGATTTTAGGATTTTTACAGGTTTTTTTTAATTTCCCGATATCTCGAGGTCTCTCGAGAACTCTTTTCTGGAAATTCCGAATCTCGAAAATTCAAAATTTCATCATTTCGGGAAATCCCGAATCTCGAAATTGTGGTTTTTCCGGGAAATACCCAACTCTACACCGAACTGCAACGACAAGCTTACTTGTCTACTTATCTCAGCGTGTATTTTTTAAGGGAATTTAATTAATATACTACTTATACTATTAATTGTAAAAAGGCCTTAAAAATAATATAACATTCAACCCTCATAATTTTATCAGGTACGTACATAATACCCCATGTGCAGCGCTTGAAATGAAAAAATTTACGAACCGTAGCGCTCGAAATTGTAATGTTATCTAGTTTTATGTGTATTTTGTTATATGACCTATCTACCTTAGACGGTCAAATTATTTTTTCCACGAGACGGAGCGATAATTTTACCGATTTCACGAACCGGAGCGGTGCCTTTTTACGTGTGCATAATTCAACTATAATAATATTTGGAATAATATCATAAAAACTCTCACCGGAATGGAATACCTCGTTGTTGTCATCCTTACAGTATCTGCCAAAATGTTAATAATTTTCTTATTGTTTTGATTTGAAAATCCACATTTTGAAGTTCTCCAATATTTCTTACATTACCACTGTCTTCACCATCACAATTATTATTGATGATACATTGAATAGTTTCATTTATTTTATTTGTAGAAACATACATTAGATATATTTCGATTAAAAATTGTAGCACCATTAAATCCGTAATAGCGACACATGCATATAAAATCGCTTGTAAATAGTGTCTATGCAAAGTAACTGTATTGTAAATATTATGAGAAATCAACATTGTATAATACGTCATGTGAATGATCACAAATTTGCTCTTCAATCTATTCACTTCCGCTTTACTAAATTTTAAACTTCTCAATATTATATGCCAATTTAAGATACAATATTTTTTGGATTCATAATAAAACAATACGTCAGAAAACGTTGAAATTAATGGATTTATTATCTCTAAGATTCGTAAACCTGTGTATATAATCCATTCAAAAGTGATCTTTGCATTAATTTTATATGTAAATTCACAATATATAAATTGTATTACAATAAGTATTGCACTAAGCGATATTGAATACACTCTTACAACATAATTATGTCCTGTTATAATGTGTCGATTTGTGACAAAACCTAGAAACCAGTAAAAGTTTAATATTATTCTATAGAAACCGTGTTGTATCGACATTTTGACTGTCAATTTTAAACGCGTACACTACAATATACATCCAAATGATTATTTGTTTTGTATGTTTTGTTTGGCTTATTGATCAATATTCCGAAATTGAATTCTTAACAATATTATTGTTGAAGTTTAGTTTTGTGTGGGTGTATTATATCAGCTAGAAAAAAATACCAATTTTAGTCAATCAATTAATTAGATTTAAAATAGATATTGACATTTTTCATTCATGTCGTCTTGTAATATTATTTTAATCAATCATCTTTTTGTAAATATCAAAACATAGTTAGTAGGTACTTACAAGAGTTCGGCCAATTCAAACCCCATAAGTATATATTTCAAAATTCTACTTTAAAAATCAGTACCTACTTAAAATTTAGAAACAGTACAGATTTACTTCCGTATGGTTGAAAGAAAGTCAAAGCGAGATATTGTAGGAATATGGTGTATTGAAAAAACGAACGTTTCCACATAGTTATATCTAGTACTTGTTTCGGGCAAAGAATTTAAATTTATTATCCGGCAACATCAAAACTCGTCTCGCCTGCAACATGTCGAATACGTCGATGTGACGTCATCGTTATTCATAAAATACACGTTGCCAAATGGAGCCGCGCAGATTGGTCGAATGCGACTTTTTAGTTTGAAAAAAACATCTACTGTTGCAAGCGACAAGTTGCATGCTTCTCGGGCTGCGATTCGAAGACGCCAGGGCGCATATGAACACCTACGAATTGGTCATTCCTCATGCCGCATCTCGTTTCGAAGGTTACGTGCGACTGTCGCTGGGTAGATGTGCGTGGTCTTCATATGCAACACTGGATCGTCGTTCTTGGAAGGTTTGATTTACGGTTGTGCGGCAGACGAGGCGAGTTTAGATGTGAGAACCGACTTACAGAATGATTAAGCATTTTAAATGTTATTACAGAAGGGGGGCTATGAGTATGGATAAATATCTTCCCTATAAGCTTTCAGGCATTTGAGAGCCCAATGAGTAAATATTTTAAGATACCGCTTTAAAATCAACAGTTAAACGATCAACATTAATCAATAGATACTGTCAAAAAAAGACATAATGTAATTTTCGAATGGACGATTGGGAGTCGAAACGAGGAGTTTGATTTGTCAAAAACACGACAGTTTCCACGTAGTCACAGTATTTTTATTTAGGTAAAGAATTCACATTTATTAACAAAAAAAAGTAATTACATTAATTACAGAAAGTGGCTTAGGGCTATGAATATTGATACATATCTTCCTTAGCCTCCGGATAACGGAGCGTTTTACGTAGGCGAAGTCGCGCGAAGCGGTGAGCCGCACGCGCAGCTCAAACGTATAACTGTGTGTGATTTACACAATTAGACAATTTTAGACAATTATTTTCCAACAAGTTTATATACCTATTCAAATACTTCCATTCATGTCAAAGCGTCCTCAAAAAGTAAATGTCGCTCAGGCATTTGGTTTTGTCATTTGAATTAGTATAACCGTGTATGAAAGTGTAGTCGAAATCAATAAAAAAAGGTATGTGAAATCCGTTGGTATAATCCCAGAGATAGTCATTCGCATGGATCGTCCTTTCAGTTGTGTTAATAATCGACGAATTTCGTAATTTAGGCTTCTTCCTAAAAACACAAAACAAATTTCGTTACATAAAAGAGTTCTATTGATTGATAGCGCAGATTTTCAACTCGTGGCTCCATTCGTGTCTAAAGATTTCATCACGGCTTTCTAAAAATACCGATTGTATTGATGTGTGAAACCACTGTTCGCCACAGGAAAACCGTTGCCCTACAGTAGTCTTATAATTCCGCTCAGTTTTATTTATAGACTTATACATTATTTCGCTATTTTAAATGGATAAACGCAAAGTCCTAAATTCATTCCTGAAGTAAAATAGTGCCGCTAGTAGAGGAAAATTTTAATGTGCGTTTATCTCACTTATCTGGTCGACCCGCTACACCAGGCGGCCTTTCAAGCCTAGAGCCCTATCAGCCCCCCCTTGTGGGGGACATGCGTATAGTACTGAGATAAAATTCATGTCTAAATAAAACACGGCTCTTGCCGGTTTACAGGAAACCAGCGGCAAACAAATTTTGAAAATAGCCGATATACTGGATTATTTGTTGGGTTAGGTTAAGTTAGGCTAGGTTTAGGATCTAATAAAATTGAAACATTATTGTCTTCAATGCTCCACGACAGTGTTGCCAACTGTACTATAATTATAGTACAATACTATAATTTTGATTCGGCGAAAAATGTAAAATACTATAATTTTACGCCAAATATGCCGAAATACTATAATTTTAAGGGATTCAAGACGAAAAATGTTCCTGTACTATATTTTTATCAGAAATACTATAATTTTTACGCCTTTGTACTATAAATCAGCATAGAAAAAGATGGCAACACTGCTCCACGAACAATGTATTTTTTTCATCTCGGTGCTATAGAGGTGACCGATAAGAAAGCTCAAGTCGAACTGTGCTACGGTGAAATATAATACGTACAATTTACATGTAACCGTTTTTAATATTAAATTTATATTAATATCATATCTACCTCTTCCACAATGTTCAATGGACATTTTTGATATGAGTACTTTGGTCTTATCCGTCTCTTTATTTAATAGTTCAGTAGTAACCGTTATTCCAACAATATATCCGATGGAATGCACTGCCCACATTAAAATGGTAATGTAGAAATTAGTATTCTAGAAACAGAAGAAAAATTTGCTTTCTAAGTATTGCTGAGACGGGATGGTGAATCCAATAATCAACAACTTGGGCGGAGAAAGGTTTATATTTCACAGATCAAGATTGACATTGTACAATGTACAAATTTTGTCTTTAAATTATTAATATTATTTTTTGAAAATTAAAATCAAGTGAGGTGCCCCGATAAGGGGTGAGAATCGAATGCTCTCATTTGCTATTCCTGGCATACATCGTTATCATAGCCTTGATTTCTCAGAATATGGGCATGGCTAAATGTTTGTTACATGCCTAACTGCTAATAATAGACAAATTAAATTTAATATTTGCCTGCGTTAAAACCAACTCATTGTTATAAGACCGCCATAAGCCAGTTTCGGTCTAATCTACGTAACAGGTAGATTAAGTGGATTTTGGTAGGTAATTCTTCCCAGATATTTAGGCATTATAGCTCGAGTAGCATTGTAAGTTATATGTTACATGAACGAAAACACTTGACCGGTGGTAAATTAAAATGACTTACGAAAACAAATAATAATATAATAAGGGTGGCGATTGTTAAATCTTTCTACATAAGCTAGCTAGTATTATAATATAAATAGAGATCCTACATACCTTCACAGTGTTGTATCGTTTTGTAGTTATTAAATTAACAAGTATTAAGACTGATAGAAAGGCTGCTCCCGACGCTGATAAAATCTGAAAATATCAAAAGTTGTTTGCTCAATAATTTTAACGTATTGCGCCAGGGTGTGAAACAGTTATTATCAACATTATGTTATATGCAATAATTTGTTAAGTACATAAATACACGTGAACACCTTTCTATTGCACGTATACCATAAATATTTCTATCGAGCAGGGATACCTTTTGAATCTTTTGGGCCACATTTAAGTTTTAATTATGTACCTTTAATAATAGAGCCGTAGATAGTTTACGATAAAATTGGGAGTGTACAAAAATACTTATAAATTTTAATTATTTTAAATATTCAAAAATATAGAAATTATTTATAAAAAATAAAATACAGTTTGTGTATTACTGCTATTTATAATTTATTTTGTGACTGAAAATTGAGATTGAAACATTGTGATGTAGGTACTTAGTTCCTACCGACATCAGTCACTTGAGTAAAAATATATTATTACCTCTAAGGCTGCAGACACACGGCATTACAGTCGACGTAGGGCTGCAATGCCGTGTCTGCGCCATTAAAAACATGGCAGAAAATGCTTTGTTTGCAAAGAGAATGTTTCGAATAAAGTAACATCACCTTATTCGCGAAACTGAATAATCTCTTTCGGAAATTAAATTTGAAATATGTTAGTAATTGGTGCAATTTTAATTTTAAAAAATCTTCTTACCGGTAGTGAGAATCGCTGCGATGTTATAACTAAATTGTCTGCTAATATGTCGCAAACTTTCATTATTTTGTGCAGCTTGAATATGTGACTAGTGTTCTGGCCATTCGGACTAGAACGCATCACCGCACCATTTCCTTCCATTACACCCCACGTTTTTATCTCAATGTTTATTTTTCTAACAGCTATCTTACTCATGTGCAATTCCATCATCACTTGAATGATCATTAAATCCACTATTACAATATGCACATACATTATAATGTGCAAGACTATTTGTTTAAATTCGAAATAATTAAAAACATGATAGAAAAAAAAGAAACCTATAATCAATACATGAGTAAGATTAAATGTGTCAATTAGTGTATATACTTCACTCTCGCTGTATTTTAAATGTTTAAATATAAAATGCCAGTTTATTATATAAACTTTCTTTAAATTATAATAAATTGCTGTATCAGGTAACACTGATAACACAGGATTTATATACGACAACGCTCTTGAAGCGAAATAAACAATCTCGGCAAAATCTTGCTCTCCCCTCATTTTGTTGCCCATCAACTGTGTGCAAAATACAGTCAAACTTATCATAATGCAATAGAGGCGATGTTTGTAATTTGTCCCTTGTAATTCAGTATTCACTGTGACGAACCCAAAAAAATAATAAATATTTAATATTGCCTTGTACAATATTTTTCTGAATGACATTTTAAGAAAACTAAACTGCGACTCAAAAATTGATTCTCCCAATATTAAGTTGGTAAGTATGTGATATTACTAAATTATTTCATAATACAGTGAGTAGGTAGGTAGATATTTCCAAAATATTGACGCTTACTGTTTACATAACGTAAATTATTAATAAATTACATTTATTTTGAAGTCTCTATTGTAAAATATAGGCTTTTAATATAATTGACAATTAATTAATAATGGGTGTTTTCAATTTGAATCATTGAATTGTGACTTTTTGACATTTATGATCAGTAGTCTGGAAAATCTTCATGAATTGAGTCACGCTTAAACAACGCTACCAAAATATCCATGAAAATAAGCGTGTGCGGAAACTTGTACGTGTGCAGTTCGCCGTATCTCACTTCACTTCGGTCGTATAATACTGACATAAAATTCGTGTTTAAATAAAACACGGTGCTTGTCCGTTTACACTTTACAGGAAGCCATTAGCAAACAAATTTTGAAAATAGCCGATAATACCGGATTTTTTGTTAGGTTAGGTTCGGTCAGGTTTTCATTCTTGAATTCATAAATTTTGCCAAAATCAGCTATGAAAATTGAATTAATGTTCATATTGAATTTAATAAAATTGGAGACCATATAGTATACGGTCATTTCTTTCCGATATGAAAGCTCACGGCGAACTATGCCACGGTGAAATGTTTTACGTACAATTTACATGTAAACGAAAATTAGTCATCGATTCGCGCATCTTTTATTTTTTTCAGAGACAGAAAACCATCAGTAAAACGATAAACTCGTTTAGGCAGTTTATTTTGTCATTTGGAGTAGTATAATTATGTATGAAAGTGTAGTCGAAACCAGCATATAAAGATATGTGAAGTCCGTTGGTATAATCCCGGAGATAGTCATTCGCATGGAGCGTGCTTTCAACAGTTTTAATAATCGACGAATTTCGTAATTTATGCATCTTTCTAAAACAGAAAAATAAAAGTTAATTTATTAATTAGTATTATATTTTTCATCCTCAGTCTGAATTGATCCATTTGAGATGAATGTATCTTCCAGCTGATTCAATGACATTAATATGGACGAATCATCTGGAAAAGAAAATGACGCTCACTTTATTGTCGGGTCTGCCGAATGGCATAATCTGTTCTAACGCCATTACAATAAAGGTGATATTGCTATAAATTCCTGATGCTTTTTGTTGGTCTGCCGAATGGTTCGGTTCTAACGGGTTTGCTCAAATGAACATTGACATTAAAAACACTGCTCTAACGCCATTACAATAAAGGTCATATTGCTTTAAATTCCCGATGCGTGATATCGCATAATGGAAATTGCGTGACGTCTACCTATACATGCGAATGCGCGAATTTACTTGCTAGCTACTGTATTGAGTGCGTCGTCCATTAATAATATCATTGAGCTGATCCCATTCCTCTCGGCGCTTTTTCGTTTTGTTCTTGCATGCAATGTCCAGCCCTTCCATGCCTAACTGCTAGGTACTCGTCTTTTACTGAGAGACCTTATTTCACATGCATAGATATGTCATGACGGAATGTATACTTTGGTTGAACACTACGTTCTAAGCATAAAGATGTCACTATACTATTGTCACGCACTGATGTTTCCGCCCCTGTGGGGGGCGCTCCCATAAGGAGTACCATAACCAGCCGCTCGGTCTGACCCTGGTAGTCAATGTGCCACCGATGGAATGATGACGACCCTTGGCAAGGCCGAACAAAATATTACATATGTGTAAGTCCCGCAGTTTGCTCTGGCAGGTCCCACGACTTCTCAGGGTGAACTGTGGATGTATAAGTCGGTCGCAGACCAGGTAATAAGTTAATAAGGTTATAGGATTAAATTTGAATTAAATGTATATTGGATAAAGGGGTTAATTAAGTTAGATTAGATGTAATATAAAATTTCATTTGTAATTATAATATGTATTGTAAATTGTAAATTAATATGTAATGCAAGGGTTAACGAGGTAATAAAGGGGGACTTATGGATGGGCGTTAGTAGTTTATAGTAGTTAAAATAATTAAGATAATTAAGGAATTAATGTAATTTAAGTAATATTAATATTAATCATATTATGTACATCGATATCGCTATATGTTTGGTTGATAGTCTGACATCCGTCAACCTTATATAAATGTGTAGCATATGGCGGTATCGGTGATCAGTGTGGATTTGTAAGAAATACAACCACCCCTAACGGATAAAAAGGCAAGATTATTAAATCCAAAGTCAGTCTGTTTTGTGGGTTCCGGGCGACGCCTTGTTGCCTCGGGACCCTTACGATCTCGTCTGCATAACTAATTAGAAATAATTAAGTTAATGTTAAATAATTAGTTAATAATAATCAAGTTAATTTTAAAATAATTAAACAATAATATTCGAATTAATTTTTAACTAATCAGTAATAAATGTGGTTATTTTTGTGACTTCGGATATTAGTTGACTCTTGTTTATTGAGACTTCGAACTGTGAACTTCGAATATTAATTGATTTGACTTTTCTTGTTTCTTACTAATTGTGGTGTATGGATAATAACAATAAATCGAGTTTCTTTTAATTATTATAAACTTTGGGACTTTCGATACCAATGTGAATGATACTTTTGGACTATAATCCTTGATGAAGGAATGCCATAAGGCCAAACATATTCTAATAACAATAAAATACGAGTTCTGAAGATTTCATCTGGTGTTTAATTGACTTTGTGTCCCGTGACTTTTTTGGTTACTCCACGTCTATGAGATTCCTGCCTGTTCCTCCACATTAATGAACCTCCACTTCCAAGTGCCTGAGCTAGTCAGGAAGTCGGAGGCCTTCACTATATTACTTTACTATAGTACTCGTATCTCGTATAATTCGGTAACCTCATTTTTTCCTAGTTTTGATATTTTTCTCGATTCTGTTAGTAAGTTAAATCGTTATATACCTACATATTTTTAAATTCGAATGAATTTAAGTTTTGTATCATTCCATTTGAGTTTGGATAGTACAAAACTTAAATTCGTTCAAATTTAAATTCAAATTCCATCAAGTATATAGGTCGATAGTTATAATATTTTTATATATTTTTAGATAAATATACTAATTAAGCGAGATTTAAAGAATTAAAAGAGGTTGAAGTCTTTTATATTGACATCTGCCATTTATTTTATACTATTTTACAAGTACTTATATTTAAACATGATTTTTATTGATTTTAATGACGTTAAGAATATTAATTTATTTCGCTCTTTTTTGTTTTCAAAAAGAAAATATTTTTTATTTGCAGTTCTTAATGTGTTTGGCGGGTTTTTGAAATTTTCACAAAATAACGGAATTTGTAGGTTACCAACCGACTTACCAACTAAGAGCGCGATGCAGAACATACTTAGGTGCATAAAGGGCCACCCACATCGAGGTGCATGTCACGGTGCTTGTCGCCTGCTGTCACGGGATGCATGATTTCGACGACATAAGTTCAGTGAGAAAAACATATATAATTCTTATTAGAACGCCTACATGCAAGAGAGAAAGAACACGCGACGTGTTTTTATTGTTAGAACGGCTGCTTAACGCCAACGGTTCTGCATCGCGCTCTTAGAGCCTCATTATAACCATACCTACCTCTTCCACAATATAAAATGGACATTTTTGATGCAAGTACTTTCATCCTTTCTGTCTCTTTATTTAACAGTTCAGTAGCGACAGTCACTCCAACAGTATATCCGAAAGAATGTGCAGCCCACATTACAACGGTAATATATTGAGTTGTATACTATAAACAAAGAAAAAACTTATTTCATATACATTAACATGGCGTCTTCCCATATGTACAATGTACCTACAAAGTCTAAAATAATTGTACGACCGAAAATCGGCCGAAGACATTAGGTCGATTCACAAATGACAGAAAGGTATTTAAACCGAATGGCTATTTTTGTCGATCAATAATTCGGTCATTTTTACAAATTAAAAAAAATAATTATGTAAGTACCTAGCTACTTTTTATTTGACATAATATATAAAAAAAAATGATACAAATTCAATATGAAGTCGGAAATATCTTACTCACAGTGGATGCTTACTTACAATTTAGTCATTCTGAATCGTTTCGGCACTAAAGATTTGATATTTTTTTGTGTATTCTAGTCGTGTAATTTTAATGTAAAAATATCTTTTATAATATAAATGTCATTTTAAAATCGTTAAAATTACCTTGTCGTCGTAGATCTGATCAACGAAAATTTCATTCGGTTTAAATGTTTTCTGTTTTTTTTTGAATATCGAGATGCTTTCTGTCCAGTTTTTCTCCGTAAAAATATGTTCGTACAAATTACCGGACATTGTAAGGAAAATTTATTAGACAATAATTAATATTGCTATTTCTTCTTTCCAATTCATATTCGTACTGATTATTGACATTTGACACACAAGAGATAATTTTTAGGTACTTGGTGGTTTCATGATAATTTTTAGAACAACATTTTATATTGTTATTCCTTTTGGGTGAATAGTGTGATGTCTAGTTTACTTCTGACCAATGATTTGGGGTTTCCCGTTTAATGTTTTATCAGCTAACCTTTTCCCATTAGACTTTTAGGATTATTTTCAGAAAAAAAAATACTATTTATAACATACCGGACATATTATTCACAAGAAAAATACTTACTTTCACAGTCTTACATTGTTTTGTAGTTAATACATTAACAATCACTAATATTGATAAAAATGTTGCTGTCGACGTTGATAAAATCTGAAAAAAATATTTAAAATATATATATATATATAAGTATGCACGTTCTTTGGTTTTTATACAGTTTTGCTAATCGTGTGACAATCGTCTAAAACAAATTATTTACCTTATTGCAATATATACATTAATATTTTAAAAGTGCCTGATTGCTAACTCAATTAATATATTTTATTCTTCTCGTTGACTATTTTTCTTCCTTGATTTTTTTGACCATGTCCTCTCCTAAGTAGATCGTAATGTGCCCATGCAGACTAGAGATTTGTATTAACATATTTGTTTTTACGATAAATGGATGTTAGCCATTTGCTCAATATATTAGGCCCATACTCTGACTCCAAACACACATTGAAAAATAATATGTATATTTGCAACACCCAGGGTTTAAACCTGGGATCAACGATATTGTAAAAATACGCGTTAACCGCTGGCCCATCGTGGGGATTGGCTCTAATCTGAGAATACTGTAAAAAAAAAAATGACTAACTTAAGTTAATAAATGTTTTTTTTTTATTTAGGGATAATTCTCATGATTTAAGAATGTATGTAGGTACATACATAATTCAGAAACATTTCAAAAAGCTGCTTATTAGAAAAAACAAAAACCCGCATCCATCAGTTTATGGCCCGCCTATCAAATAATTTCCTATAGTTACGTTTATGAAGTGTTTCCGAATTCGTATGAGGCACGGTCTAAAGCGATCGTGACTACTCTCTACTAAATGTCTACTAAATGACGCATGCAGAACAAAACATAATTTGTCATAAAAAGTCAACATGCGTCCATTTAATGTTATGTTTATTGTTCTATTACTAATAATAATAATATATTCATTGACATGTTTTCTTTTTCAAGTAAATGGGTAACGTTTTTTAGTCATCTTTACACGATTTAAGAATTAATTTCCCCGTCGCCATCACAAAACAAATTGACGTGTTCACAGCTCGATTTTCGCTCTCCGATTGCCAGCCAGTCCACAATTTCGTCGCACCTATAGTTGAAAATTATTTTAAGTACCGTCTTAATTAATTTAACAGTGTATATTATTTATTTCTAACATTCTATATTTTTTCCTATTTAATGTCAACCAATAATAAATTTACACACAAATTTGTCATCTTATGAAATATTTACATATATATATATTTATATATATGTTCACAATGTGTAGGTTTCCTAGCCAATTTTGTGTAGGATTTGTTGTTAGCGATCGGGATTAAGATAGTGCGTTTGTAGCATACGCCGTCGGGCATTTTATACACACATATTGCTTGAAAAAACAATAATTTTGAACCATACATGGGAATTGGAGCAATAAACCACCGGTCAAGTTTATAGCAGTTAGTCAACGACTAGTATCTGTCCATTTGACAACAATATTATAATGTCTTATTTTTTTTTTTTTAATGTATATCTTACCGATAGTGAAAATCGTTTCTAGATAGCGACTGTGAAAAATGTGAAAATTTCGAATTGAAGATTTTTTTCTAAAACTCTGGGTTGAAAATAATTGTTGTTTAATTTAATAAAACTCAATTTTTTTAGTACTTATTCCACTTTTAATCAATAAATTAGGATCGGTTTCGTCCGTCTCAGAGGGACATTTTCAACTGAATACAGTTTTTAAAAAACAATATTTATCAAACAAAATCCAAAGCGACAAATAATATAACAATTGGACGGATAATTCATGTACCTATTGTTATATTATTTCTGTCGCTTTGGATTTTGTTTGATAAATATTGTTTTTTAAAAAAATGTATTCAGTTAAAAATGTCCCTCTGAGACGGACGAAACCGGTCCTAATTTATTGATTAAAAGTGGAATAGTACTACAAAAAAATGCGTTTTATTAAATTAAACAACAATACAATGCAGTTCCACCACGAATTGACAGTTAACAAAATAAAAGAAATTGAAAATAATTCTTAGCAATTAACTATATGACTGCTATCTTCTTCGCGAAACTGAATAATCCCCACCGGGAATTAACTTTTAATTGGGTTAGTTATTGGTGCAATTTTATGTTTTGAAAATCGTCTTACCGGTAGTGAGAACCGCTTCGATGTTATCATTAAATTGTCTGCCAATATATCGAAAACTTTCATTATTTTTTGCAACTTATGAATTAACGGATGCAGATTTGTCTGGCCAATCGGGGTAGAAAGTACCACATGATTACATTCAAATATACTGCCAACCCATGTAGTCATTGCAGTGTTGATTTTTCTTGTGGCTACCGTAATCATATGCAATTCCATCATGAACTGAATGATCATTAAATCCGTGATTATGACATGTATATACATTAAAATCTGCACTAATATTTTATCCCATACGAAATAATTGATAACGTGATAAAATAAAAAGAAACCAAATATCAATATATGAGCAACATTAAAATTTACAATTAGTTTGTTGATATCACTTTTGCTGTATTTTAGATGTTTAAATATAATATGCCAATTTAATATATAAACTTTCTTTAAATTATAATTTATTGTTGAATCGGGTAGTACTGATAATAAAGGATTCATGAACGCTAACCCTTTTGAACATAAATATACAATCTCGGCAAACCCCTTATCCCTTTTCATGCTGTAGCCGAAAGTTTGCGTACAACATACAATAAAACTTATTAGAACGCAATAAATACGACTTTTGTAATTGGTCCCTTGTATTTGAGTAGTTACTGTGATGTACCCAAAAAAATAATATATATTTAATATTGCTTTATATAATATTCTACGGAATGTCATATTTTAAGAAAACTAAACTGAGACACGCAAATTGATTACTGTATTAACACTACGAAGGTGGAAACCGGATATCTCTACACGTCGAGTAAAAATTTTTGCAGCAAGTATTTTCATTATTGAGGGGAAAATCCTTAATTAAATTAGTAGGTACCTGAGTGATATTTTAAAATTATTACATTGTGAGGGGAGTAAGTGGACATTATTAAAATATTTACATTAGCCACTCACCGTTATTAATGACTGCTAAGTGGACATTGAAACTTGAATTAATAAATTATATTATTCTATTATGAAATGTCTCTTATTCTTTGTTTTACTTAAAATATACTCTTTGGGCGCAATTTAATATAATTAGTGCCAATCAATTAATATTACTGTTCTAATATTTATAATTAACGTTACTATTATACATGTTTTATTAGGTTATAATTCGCAGTTTTGAGCAGCCTCAGAAACATATATATTACAAATACCGATAAATCTTCGATTGAACGGAGTTCACTTTACCGACCCAAGTACACAATAAATACATATCTGATATTTTTTAAATTCCGGCAATGTCATTTTGTAGTTTTAAATAATTTTACATCAATGTGATAACACTGATAACAGTACTAGATTGTATTCATAGATAACGTCAGTGTATTTATAATTTTAAATTTATAAAAGATGTTTGCATTATTGACGTAATTAAAAAATAACCTGACATGCATATTTGTTAGGAATAATGTCAGTATATATTGTAGGGCATGGCCCCCATAATGGGGGGCTGACAGAGCTTTAGCCTGGGGACCCGGCCTAAGGAGAGGCCCGGCGAGGCCAGTCGACCAGATAAGTGAGATAAACACATAACACAAATTTGCTATATTCGTTCAATAATGTCATTACTTAAAATTATATGGTTGTACGATATAATTTTTAATTCTGTTTAAAAATATACAACAAAAAAACACTAAATATACTCATTAATTCTACCGCGTACACCATTTGGAAAACGCTACTGTAGAGCATCACACTGCCTTTATCCTTAGAGATAGGGAGGGGGGCTCGCCAAAGATCCTAGAATGGGGGCCCGGTTCAGGATATGGGGGCCATGTTGTAGGTAGTTGGGAGCTTTATTGGTTAACTTTTATAACTCAATCATCTTAGAAAATAAATGTTACTTTGTTGAGAATATTGTTTAAAGTTTGAAGGCTTCCTGAAAATTAGTTCCTTATATGTTCAGTTGTTTTTAAATTACCAATGGAAAAGTACAATAATTAAATAAAACTACACTTTACAGTTGGTTCATTTAATATCCATCTCGATGTAAATATGTTATTCTTATAAAATAAAAATAAAATTAAAACACCTCAAGGAGCTCGTCAAGTTTGGTGGGTAGAGCACGCGTGGCAACTGCTAGAGATCTAGAGCTCTTCGGAGGGTTCGCATGGGATCTCCGGCAGGCACTTGACTTCTGAGCCGCCCACTCATGTGGGCATACAATGCCAATCATGATTCAGGAAGGGTCAATGCCTCATGCTGTAGGGATAGAACTCTATATCGATACACCTGTATAACTGGACGATCTGCCATTTTCACGAGTAGGTAGATATTACTCGTCGGAGTTTTGTGTAACGGCCATCTCCTCATAATAAAATGAATAATATACGTTTATAATAAACTGTTAATTAAAAATAATTAATTAAAAATTGTTAGGAAGCTCAAGTACGCGTTATAACTAAAATATTGGCGAGAGTCGGACGTCGGTTAGTAATTAAGGTAATTAATATTCCTTAATTTAATTTACAAAAACCGATAGTTAATGATAACGCAATTTGATAAGCATGTCTAACCTACTAGTTTAAATTATCGTCATTACAATAGTCTCGTAGCATAATTGGTTAATGCAGAGATTGGCGCGACACCAATAGTTATACGGGCTCAAACTCGTCGAGGTTCGTATTTTTTTCAAATACGATTTTTTCTAGTGGGTATGTATCTGAGTATAAGTGTTTTCAAGTTATGTATGTTCAATATACGTTTACATTCATATTGTGGTTTTATGCGTTCATTTGAATTAATATAATAGCGTAGGATAGAGTGGCTGAAACCAATCCAGACACAAAAGAGAAATCATATGGAAATAAAGATCCAACACACACTCGAAGTTCTTTTCGCTCGACGATTCTTTTCATTCTCGATAACTCCTGCAATCGCTTTTCATCTGTAAAAAAACACGCGTTTAACGTCATTATAGTATATACATACTTCAGAGCCAGTACGTCATATGAAAAATTTTTAAGAAAATGAGACAGAAAAGAGATTTTATACCTAAAGTATCATGTACATCTCAGAGCCTATTCACATTTTGATTAAACTAAAAAGTTGATAATCTATAGACATTTGAAAAATCGTAAATAGAAATTTCATGTGAATTTTCTTTTTGACATACTATACACTGACCCTCGGGTACAGATATTATAAATATCTGACAAATGTATGTAGGTACATACTATTAAGCAATTTATCGTGATAATCATTTTTTGAATAACGAATTAGGTCGGTTATATGTAAAGTAGGTACATTTAGTCGTGGCATTTGCGAAGTCGCTTCAGCGCGAAGGGGGCGAGAGAAATTATTCAAAGGCAGATACAAAGAATGAGCAAAAATATGAACCGCTCACTCTACCAATGACGTAGAAGAAATTCTTTCTATAATTAATCCTACTGAACATCTCGTGTCTGAAAACTTGTCCGTATGCAGTTCGCCGTGATCCCACTTAACCGTGAAATGTTGTATCGGAAATATATGGCCGTATATTAAAGACCGTCTAACCTTTTTGGATCTATAGTACTGACAGAAAAATCATGTTTAAATATAACACGGTTCTTGTCGGTTTACACTTTACAGGAAGCCAGCAGCAAACAAATTTTTAAAATAACCGATATACTGGATTATTTGTTAGGTTAGGTTAGATTTTCATTCTTAAATTCATGAATTTTGCCAAAATTAGCTATGGAAATTGAATTAATGTTCATATTGAATCTAATAAAATTGGAGACCGTATACTATACGGTCATCTCTTTCCGATAAGAAAGCTCACGGCGAACCGTGCCACGGTGAAATGTTGTACGTACAATTTACATGTAACTGAACATCTTTGGTAGGTAGGTACGATTACTTATTATGTATGTTTTGAAAATGTCTATTGCAGTCCAAAAATAATACCTACAATTTATTTTTGATCTAACAGATCCTTCAAATGAAAACTGGACAACATCGTACCTCAAAACAGAGATTGGGGATTATTAATCTAAAATTTCCAATTAATAATTTTGATATTCCATATGTATTTATTCAATATCACAGGGGCAGGTCTCAAAATGTTTATAAATATTATATCGGTAGTGTCAACACTAATAATTTTGTGATTTATTGCGTGTATCGGTAAATTGAAGATATACCAAAGCTTAGTCGACTCCATTTTAAACACGATTTTGATAATTTTTTTAGCCATTAGATTATTATTTTATTTAAAAACATAGTATTGACAAATTGAAAGTTCACGTTACCTGTATCTAGTACTAAAGATAGCTTTCCTATCAGCTGCTTTGTTCTTTTGGTTTCCAATGCCATCGCTTCAGTACAAAATGATGCGAAAAACACATAGAGAATGTATTTCATAAACCACATTAGAAGCGATACAAATGTCCACAAATCCTAAAAATTCCACAACCAATAATAATTAATGTCAACATTTTTTTAGCTTTCTTGTAAAAACGTTTTAGATCAGTGTTTCTCAGCCGGTGGTCCGCAGACATTTTCTGGTGGTCCGCGAATTTTTGGCATCCAAATACCTATGCCAAAAATTCCAATAAAATCAGTGTATGTGCATTGTGTTTTTGTTCTTAAAATCGATAATTGGTTATACGTGACGAAATCAACCATGATCAGGCGTCATTATACGTTACTATAATAATAATATATTTGTATTTCTGTGTTAGCGGTCCGCAAACGTTTCTCGTCTTTTCAGGGGTCCACCAGGGGTGTAAAAAGTTTGAGAAACACTTTTTTAGATGACAAATTTCTAACCCTAGGCGCAATATGCGGTCACGATCGCGACCACAGTCACTACGACCGGTGATGTATATTGTAATATTAAGTTTTAAAACGCATACCAATTAGCAGTAATGACCAGCATTCGTAGACCACATAGCTTGCAATGAGTCAGTGTGTAGCCTAGCCTACGGTAATATACCGCATTCAGTACGATTTAATTTATATTTCTGAGACCAGCCTGGTTGCTGTTCCGACCACAAACCGTGATTGTGGCCGCATTAAGGAGGATCCTATATGCCAACAGAGAACCTAGCGGAAAAATACGAAGCTTGCAATTTGAGATTTTTTTTTGAAAATTTACAATTTTAATTGTATTAATAATAAAAACATTAAAAATATATATTTTTTAAGTCAAAGATAAGTGTAAAAAAATGTGAATTTGTCACATGTTTGGTACATATGTTACGTTATTATTACATTATTTTTATGTTTATATTTATTATTAAAATTTAGTTTAAGTTTTCAATTTTTCACCGCTTAGATTTTTGACTAATTCATTGTTTTAATATTTTTATATCTATTTTAAAATACATCGATTTTTATAAAAAATATAAATGTGTATAACTTGAAATCCTTTTTATTTATATCAAATCGAGCTTAAATATTGAGACCATACCTAAATAAGATTTCATATAAATAAAACCATAAAAATAATGTAATAATAACGTAACCTATGTACCAAATATGTGACATATTCACATTTTTTTACAATTATAAGTTTATTTTGACTTAAAAAAAAACTTTTCAATGTTTTCAGATACATATTTATTAATTAATACAGTTGAAATTGTAAATTATCAAAAAAATCTCAAATTGCAAGCTTTGTATTTTTCCGCTAGGTTCTCTGTTGGTAAATAGGATACCCCTTAACATCATTCAATCAACAGAAAAAACAGGTAATATTATTAGGTCTTACCATGTGTTTATGTTATCGGAACATTGACATCTACTTACGTCGTTATTGCATTTGATGCTTAGAAAGTCTAACGGTGGTCAGTATTGTATTGGAGGTTTTTATTGTTTCGAGACAATTGTACATATGCGGTTGGCAATCGGAAATAAGTGGCTGTATTCTTATAGCTTTGAGATCAAATTCATATCTAAATAAATAACTTGATATTATTAAGTTATAAAAACTACCGAAATATTCGGAAAGACAGAAAAAAGTAATTCAAAAGTAGGTTAGCAAGTATGCGCTCGTAAGTACCAAATCGTACCAAATCGTACCTATCAAATATCTTATATTAATAACTGCGTTATAATATTTTTATTAAATCTGATAAAATTGGAACACTACTGTCTGCAAACAAGCGTTGCGTTTAAATATATTTGTAACATACGTGCCTACAAACTACACGGTAAAACATTCCACAAATAACGCGTAATTTTTTGACCTTAATGCTATACGACCATCCGGTACAACAAATGGATCTGTGTTACTGCGAACTGCATATATGGACAATTAACATGTCAGTTTGTATATCCTACATACGTTTAATAGTTTAAAACATTTCAATAATTATGCCTCATCTTCCCCGTGGAAGGAAATTTGCCATTTTATTTTGTAAATACACGTGCTTTTAGGTTATCATACAAAAGTTCACATTCAATACTTACATTTGTTTCTGGATAAGTGCCTGATTTAATGTATACATTTAATACTGTAATTACCGTTAAAAATCCTGCTATGGATACACACGAAAACTGAAACAATGCATAAAATGTTATAAATAATAGCTTGTAGTCTTTTCCTAAACTGCTATGTCATTAATTACTTTTTATTTAGTAGATGCTTACCGTCAAACCTGTGATTTTCCCCAGAAGCACTATATTCCTTGACAAAAAACAATAGGACTCTATCAAATCAGAAATGTTGTCAGGTGATTTGTCGTCTATAAACAACCCTTCTGGCTCTTTATCAAAGATAGATTTGACTATAATATAATTTCGTCTAAAATCAATATTATTTACATCATCATAAGATGGATCCGACTTTCCAATTTGACATAGACACGCATTTATTACTTGTAATCTAAGTATGGTCATGTACATATCTTTAGCAAATAGTAAAAAAACTAAATCCATTGTGACCATTTTTGACATCAAAACCCATTGAGATATTCCTTTTGTCCATCTGAAGAAATCTGAAGTATTGTAAACTAATGTCATAAATATATAAAACATCATAACTACAGCAGTTTTTGCTTTCGCGTAATTATACCTTTCAACTCTTACTTTAAGGATTTTATCAACTTTCATTAAGTTTTCGTAGATTTCTAGTTTTTCTTTGTCAAATCGGAATGCTCCAGAAAGCAGTGCTGTAAAGGCTGAGGCCGCCTCGAAATTTTTCAATGCGATATACGTCAACTTCGGCGCTAGTGCTTTTTTGTCTTCAACGACAAAACTGTCGTTTACCATTCTCTCTATCCTTGTGGCAATCATAAACAGTAACACGAATACGGGATAATATTTTTTCGTGGGTCCTCTCAATCTGACTGCCTGGTCTTTGTATTCCACGGTTACAAATCCAAAAAACCAAAACACCCGGTCCAATATACCAGTTGTTCTCACAAGACACCCACAACATAATCCACCCATTTTGGAATTGGATTACTTTTATCTTTTTACCAATCAAGGGTATTTGTACATTTACTATTATTATATTTTTATAGTCATCGTGTTTTTCTGTTCTTTTACTGATTTCGTCTACTGATATTGTTCAACATCACGTATTTTACGTTGACGTTTCCAATCGTTTATAGTTAGCTGATTTTTTTACAGGATAAGACAAAACCATTTAGCAAACTTAATTCTATTTACGTGGCTTAAATAAAGTAGAATGCGATTTTTTAAAAGGTATTTCACTATTTATACTGATAATTATTTAAAAAAAAATTAACGTATGTTTATATTTAATGATGTTAAATTGGTGGTTAGAGGCAATAATGATACTTATATCAAATTTTAGGTGATTAGTGTTACACTTGTTACTAATACTAGAAGTTGTACTAATTGTAGGTTTCGAAAAGAATATCGAGACACTGATCGAATGTATGTGCGATGATTGATTCATGTTTAATATTACGTTTATTTTTTTCGTACATTAATTTCAAAATAATTCATCATGCTGCAGGGTAGCCAATTGTATGAAAGAACCGTTACACTTATAGTGTTGTAGCCACGAGTTTCCTGGTTGTAGCCATCTATATGTGTAAATAGTTACACTGGCAATTACTAATATGGTTACCTGAACTTAACCAGTCGAAATGACATAGTGTAATTAAATTAATTAATATGTACTATTCAAAACTAAATTTTAAGTCTATATTTTATATACCTACTGACGAATATATAATTTATTTATTGAGTATATTGATCAGTGAATCCCAACTGGTTGCGCGGAACCCAGTTGTTTCACGAGACAAAACTTCCGTGAGGATATACAAAAGATACAAACTTGCAAAAAAATGTTTAACGCGGCATATTTTCAACAATGTTTTTTTTAAGTATTAAGTAAAAATCGAGGAATACAGTTTTCAGTAGTCAATATCACCGCCTACTACGTACTGTTAATTTTGTTTCTGTCAACGCGTTCAAAATTTGCATGCTAACGTATAATTACAGCACTAAAATGATTGATTGTATGTTTAATGGCCTGCCAAAATGTGTTAATCCTTAAATGCATAATGGCAACTCCTTAATATCGGTACATATTACTCTTCTGATCGATCACATTTAAAGTTTAATAATATTAAAAATTAACAGTGGCACCTGTGAACAAAAACTATAACTATGTTATCAGTATACCTTATCCACTGCAGAGAACTGCAAATTATTTAAAAAAAAAATTCATTCACACAAATAAAAATATAAGAATAATACACTATGTTGCTGAAAAGTATCACCATGCAGTTAAGGGTTAAAATAACTATCGCATCATGGGCTGTGATAGTAAAATTAGTGAGAGGCGGCATTTTTAGTCAACTTAAATAACTGTTGAGTGGCACTTTGCCGCAGTATGTCACTTCTTACCTCTTTATACGTATATAAAATTTTATAAAATATAATTTTATTTGTTCTATTTTCACTTTAATATGTGCCAGCCAGGTAGAGGTTCTTCTAGGTTTTTGAAAATGTGCGAAGGGTTCCGCCCAACAAAATAGGTTTGGAATCAGTCATATTGATCTTTATAGTGATAGGTAAGGGTTTACGGAGGGTGTTGATTTATACTTTTACACTTATTGAAAACACTGATTCAGGGACATTACGTAAGTATATTTCGCTTGACAGGAGACAATTAATTATTAATAACATTTGTAATCGTAGGCTTTGGCGCGAAAAAGGTAGCGAATCGTATTTAGAGGCGACGTAAGGGCTCAACAGAGGTAGGTAGTCGACTGACCGTACCCACTTCTTGACCCTCAGTCCGCCCAGAAAACAGATAATGGTAACTTTGTGTTTCTTTTATTTAGCTGTGCGCTTCGACTCGTTTACAGTTACAATGAATATGATTATATTCCAAACTCTGTCGATTGGAGTATTTTTGATGGGGGATTTAGGCATTAGGGTATTTGGTAACAATATATACTGGACTTACTTTACAAACATTTTACAATTAATTATATAATAATTATTTGTTTAATAAATAAAATACAATTTTATAGTACTTATTTCCACTTAATGCAGTTCCACCATGAATTGACAGTTAACACTATAAAATAAATTATATAATAATATTTGAGTAGGTACTAAATTGTTTTTTTTATTATTATTAAGTTATAGTATCAAACAAATCAATCTACACAACAATAAAATTGTCAACATGAACGGAATAGTTTTATGTATATTCATATTATATAGATAATATTAACTGCGTGCTCCAATTTTCCGGGTTTAATGTATGCAGTATATTTCTCAGTTAAGTATATATTTAGATGCATGTTTCATTGTTTAAAACATTTTATCTTATAATTTTCATTACAAAATTTCCATCGTCGCATTTTGATATGTGGCCAGCAGCTTTATTCTAACCTGCTACCGCGAGTGTTATAAATGATATATCTATTCCAGGGATTCCCAAACCATGTTCCCCTCAACGTGATTAGGTGTTCGGCGCATATATCAGAAGAGTACCCCAGTTTGTCAAAAGAAGCTATAATTGTCTTACTTCCGCTTACTATGAAATATTTATGCGAAACGGGAATTTTTTATTATGCTGCAGGAACACCAGAATACAACTTTCAAATATTGCGCCGTTCTAAGAGGATTTACAATTCTTCATTAAGAACATCATTCACATAAGTATATTTTTATGTGTTAGGTATGTTTTAAAAACAATTACTAAATAAATAATTATTACCTTTTCTCATTTTTTTTTTAAATTTATTGGCTGTATTATTTACTAACTATACAAAATAAACAAGGTGTTCCGTTAAAATTTCAGGATTTGTGAAGTGTCCATCGCTGGAAAAGTTTGGGAAAGCGATGTTCGAATCCGCGAATAATTTCACGACTTGAGATGTTTATCGCGAGTATTTTCCGCAGCTTCTGTATAGCCGCATAACCATTAATTTCGTTTTCGTCTTACCGTGAAATGGTATATAGAAATCGTATTAATTATATTATGAATATGTTTAAAAGTTATATATAATTTGTTTCATAAAGGTCACGCCCAGAATTGCGTAGTTAAGTTTTTATTCGTTTCAAAATTGACATATATTTTGTAATGTCAAAAGATTTAAGCATGACCTTTAATTTTCATCTAATAACATTAAGTATCATTTTATTTATACAAATATTACTTCTGACTGACATTCTAGGATGAGAAATATTATGTGGAAATCATCCGTCTTCTGCAAATCTATTATCATTTTATAATGTCAAGCAAATAGGTACATAGTTGCTATATAAAGTATCAAAAAACATTCCGTTTTCTCTGGTGCGCATGCGCGTTATAAAATACGTATTAATTTGTTAAAATGTGCATGCGTACACAAGGGAAGTTAAGGGGGGACATGCTCAGCGTAGGTCAAAATGGAGCTTTTATTGCATTTTCAAAGCATGATCCTGGACATTCCTTAAACGTTGTAGATACTATATTTATATAATCTTGAAGCCTTATTGTCCTTTATAATTATTTTAAACATTTGATGAATGCATAAAGTATTTTTATAACATAAAATAGTATTCTTTTAAACCTCTCGCTCAAATGTTTTAGAATATAGTCATATTTCAGTACATGCATGTGCAGTGGTGTTAAGATTTTTTACATTTATTAATTTTTAAACGCATTTATAAAACCATTAGTATAATTTATGTCGACATTATAGTGAAATATTTACGATAAAAAATTATATTGATAATCTCTATGATCCTAAATTTGACAAGAATTAGGCATTTTATTATTCAAAAAATATATATATATAGCGATATTGGAAAATATGGGAGAGTAGAATAAGATTGCGGGTGGAAAATATTTAAGTTGATTGATAAAACTGATAAAATGACTAAAACTACACCCATTAATGCCAACTGTTTAATTTAAAAATGCACTTTTCCTTTACAACAAATTACAAAGAGATTAACAAACTATTAAGTTATAGGAATCAAAACTACAGTCAGTTTATTGGTTTCTTGAAAATTATAATATCTTTCTTTTCAAGTTGCATCTCCCATCTGAATGACAATGACCGCGTAAGTCAGTGAAAACGATCCAATCGCGATCAAGTATTGGTAATCCACACCGAACTGCCCCGCGATGCTCATTCTCAATTGTTTGTGTTTCACCAATTCACATAATTTGTAAAGTCCCTGCATGTCTTTATGTCCTTAAATCATCAAAAAATATTATCGAAAATGGAAAGAAAAATCACATACATTAGGCAGAAAGCCTACAAGAAAAATCAGACGCTACCGCAATACCCATGTTAGTAGCGAAGTAGTGAAATATCTTTTTTTATTATCTAGGATAGTAAATCGATTGGCGAAAATGTCATATTATTCTAGCGGTGTCAGCATGGGATTAATTGCGCAGTCGTTTGTTTTCTCTGAGCCATGTCCAACCAGATTTCTTGATGCACGTATTGTATAGTATATTAATAAGTTAAAACCGTTTACCTATTTGGTTGCTGATGAATAGTTTTCCAATTATAGCCAATGTTCTTTCTGTTTCTTTCAATAAAACTTCTGAAGCAGTGGTAATTAATACCATGTAACTCGTATAGTGTATTAGCCACAAAAACAATGAAATACTCAGCCATATATCCTATAAAAAAAAATTATCCTGTTAAGTAGTAGAATTACATATTCGGACAGAATTCTCCAACCCCTCATTTAGAAAAATTATAGGTATTGCGAAGCTGTTAAAAAAATATTTTTCTTTAAAGATAAAACCTAAATGTATGAACTTGAAGCAAAAGATGGGCTCATGGTCTAATGATTAAGTTAGCTACAAGTCAATGTCGCAAATTTTCCATCTGAGGTGCTTGTAGACAATAAAAACGCTCATGACTCTTAGAAAAATCTATTGCCTATATTCAATTATTTTATCTCAATAATTTTCTGTGTCAAAAAGAAAATTATTCTTAATAGTATAACCTATGTTGGAAATACCTACACCTTTTTGAATATCATGAAAAGTTCATCTATGATACCGTTTACAGATACTTTTAGTGTATTGAGAATTAAGAAAAACCAGTGACGTACTTTAAAAAAATACTAAATAGTATTTCAGCTGTTGACACTGGCTGATGATGATGATGAAAACCAAAATTTATATCTCAGTACTTATAACAAACATACTGATATTATAATCTAAATTCGAACGATTGATTTCTAGTTTTATTAAACCAATTTTCGTCTTACGGTATCTATAAAACTTATACATGCTAAATATAATATGTACTTCTTGTGCCGATAGTTTTTCCCATCACAAGAATTATGATGAGTTTACCCCTGCCCACAAACTTTCATCGAACATTTCAAATGTTAAAAACAGTTTATCCGTTGCATAGCAACTAGGAAATACGACAAATTGATATTTGCTTCTGCCATCTCGCTGTAAACACACGCTCTATTGATTTGTTTTCATCACGTTTTTATTAGCTCGTATTCTTGTTTGCCCAGTGCAAATCTTTTCTTGTTTGTCCAATACAAATCTTGCAATCGATTTTTAACTAACTTCCCGACTAGCTAAACATTTCAAACTTTTTGGATATAACAGAACACGATGATAATGCATTCTTTTAATATTTTTAGCCATTTTTAAGCAGAATTGAATTCGTTTTCAGTTAATTCTGTTTTGTATGGAAAGTTATTTCGGAAAAAGTAAAAAGTATAACACTATTATTGGTTGCTAAGGGGGTCCTAGCAACTAAATTATTAATATACACGTGCGTTACTATGGAAATCAATATGAAATGTCAAAATGACATTTCAGTATTCTATGTTTATTAATACACAGAATTGTCAAGTTTATATGATTCAACAGAAAATTTAAAAACGTGGTATATGAAAAGTTCTTTTTATCTTGTAATTATTATATTTTTGCCTGAATGGCGCCACATTTCGAACTCTAAAGGTACCCTAAAACTTGGCATGTCCGATTAAAATTCGTGGGTCGGGATGTGAAGTCAGGTAAGTCACAAAATGTCATTTTGAGATATAGCAAAAACAAAGTTCAAAAAATTCCCCACATTCCCCTAATTATAGTTATATTTTTTTATGGGTAACAAATCAAAGTACATGTAATTAGCTTTCAATTATATGTCCTAGAAGTATTCTAACTATTTCGTTTCATTAAAACTTAATTGGTTTAAAAAAAAAAGGGAATTGACTTAACTGGATTTGCACAAAAAATGATTGACTTACCTTACTACGCATAAAGTAATATTGTTATTTTTTCATGTAAATCCGAATAATATTAGCAATAAAACACACGTTTTATACATAAATCTTATTGGTTTATAGAACAAAATATTATATAAATTTAAAATTAGCATTTTTACAACTTTTTTTTACTTTAATGTTATTTAAGTAATGAAAAGGCACACAAACCTGAATATTATAAAGTTTAATAGTTATCATTAAACTTCAGTATGAATGTCTTCAATAGTATCAGGTTAAATATCGCTGACTATCTCAGATGTCTCAAGTGACTCATAAAATTCTCTATAATACGGTGAAATGTATGGTAGTAAGTCTATCAAATCTTTCGTCTTGTCTCGTCTTATATATGAAATTTGTTAAAATGCAGTCGTTTCGTCGAGAGTTCTTTCAAATTTCTCTATTCACGGTTCGTGTTTGTTGAATTGAAGCCACTTAACATCTATCCAAACAAACTTATTCCCATCTGTGTCTATTTTGCTGAGTGGCAATGGTCCTTTTAATCGACCCGAGTAGTTAAAAATTTGTAATTGCACGAGTCATTTCAGTGACTTTAAAAGGATTTTTCTTTGCAGCCTCACACATTGATTTGGCCCAATCATGAGGATGTTCGATCGTTCCACCAAATGTTTTTTTTTCTTCTCAATTATGCGATGGTCACTATCGCACTCCATATGTGTGTGGCCAGGGACTAAAAAGTGTGATCAATTTTGTTTAAAGTCTCAGAATGTTTTACTGCTATCATGCACATTACAGCTACGTGGTTATTTTTGTTTTGACCCGCACATCTATCAGAATACATGATCATATGCTTAATATTATCATGTACCCCTTGGTTAAGTATTTGAACAGGCATGAAGCGATATCATTAGCTTTTCTATTAGCAAGAGTTTCATGGCATACATAGCAATATCCCTGGTTATTATCACAATCATGCACTGTCAAATGCCGTTTGTAAAAGGCCAGGGAACTTTGATGCATGTCAAATGTTACAATTTGGCAAGAAGAATCTTGCAAGTACTTTTTATCACAATTTTTTAGCTGAATATGCAAAGTCAGCTTCGTTATGATGCTCTTTCAATTCCTCATGATATTTATTTCTTTCTTCATCGTTGGTGGAATTCTTAATTAAGTTAAGTTTATCGTATGTTTGGCAAGTAGGTATCCTTATTTGGCCGTTTGAATGTTAAGTTCATGCCAGGGAATATTTCTGCGTATAAACGAATATTGATGGGATTAGAGCTAATACTCTTCAAATATTGAGAATACAAAACAGTTATTGTCATATGTGGCGGTAAGTATTTTCTGACAGTTCCTTCTAGAGTAATGACTCTCATAATGATGGAATTGAGAGTATAATATGTGTCTTAGATATTTGCCTATCTTCTTCGCTATCTTTTAGAGATATTTTTCCTCTTGCATATTCTTGAATAAGTATACCGGAAGTAGTCGCACTTTTTTTTCCAAAACAAAAAAATTGTGACTTTCACTTAATGTTTTTAGTGTACAACCTTTGCAAATTGGTTTCCGTAACAGTTCAACAGTCAAGTAATATTAAACTGTTGGCGAAAATGTTGTTTTCATGGTTCGCTTTGTCTGATACGACTTTTTTTCGTATTCATAACATCCATTATAGGTACTTATTGTGTAACTTTTTCCAGTATTTCGTGCAACTTTTTTATCATTTCTGAAGGCTTTGTATCATCCCTTAAGTTACATTTTTGGTGATTATTACTTCTCAATCGAGAACGAGGGTAACAGGTTAAAACATCATTATGATGTGTAATCGTGGAAGCACTATTTGAGCATGAAGGGCGTGGTTCTTCAATGTTGGTAAATTAGACTGTAATAATGTACGTGTTTTTAGATTTAAATAAATTAAATTCGATAAATTTGGTATATTTTTTATTATTTACAAATAATACACATACTTATTTATATAAGTCATAATTTATTATAATACCTATGACTATTTTACTTAGGTTCTGTTGTTATTTCTTTTTCAAATATTTCTCAAAATATCTTTAAAAATACGTTAAATTCACCAAAATCAACACTGAGTAGGTATGACGTTTGAAGGTAAGCCAACTATGAGTAGTAAGGTAAGTCACACAAAATGTTGACTTATCTGACTACACATGTGACTTAACTGTGTACACACCCCGTAAAATAAAAAATATGTTTTGACTGAAACTGCATCTCACCAATGGTGAGACGTACGGCTTACCTGACTACACACAACGAAAGATTATTTTTTTTTTAGTATAGTGGCATTCATATCTCATTTTTGCTGTTTTGTGACTTACCTGACTACACATCCCGACCCACGAATTGTTATTACGACAAAAAATATATCGGACGCATTAGTACGATAGTGACAATACCTTTCTAATAAAATATACATATAATCATATGGAAGTAATTTTAACTAACTTACTCGTGAATCTAAAGTTGTTTTGGCGTTTGTCATCTTACTTGCTATTAGCACGTTCGTCAATATAGTTAGAGCAGTGACGGAAATAAACTGAAAAAATAAATCGAACTTTAATTTCTACATTTAAAAATAGACTGGTATATTGTATTGGTCGTGCCAATTTGTCGTTGTTTTAAATCGCACGAAGTCGCAAACCTGATGTTCATTATAGGGACGGTATGGGGGTATTATGTTGGAGATGCGGTTGTGCCGCACGCCCTAGGGCCTGGTTTAGATACCTAGCCTCACAGTCAGTCATCCAGGATCCAGGACCACAGGTTACACGCACACAGATCTGTATCGACATAATACCGAATTCAAACCAAAATACCTATTATTATGTCCACATACAAATTACACAATGATTTGTAAACCTTTGCCACTTCACATATATATATATACACGCGTTATTTATTGGAAACTCAACACACGTCCGACCTGCAAAAATGTCTATCAAAATACTCGTAATTTCCACATCGTACAAATATTTGATAATCTAATAAGAAAAAACAACATTCCACCAGACCATGCGTCACTACTGCCGATGAAATCGCAAAAAAATTATCTTAAATATGGGCCACACTTGCTCAATTTCGATTCATTTGTATATCTAGTTTCATCCGTGCCGGTACCTGTGTATACAAATTGATATTTGCAAATATTTTTTTATAATAATAATATTTCTGTAGTAAGATGACAAAACATGATATGTCCGTTTTTTGGCAAATTGAGTTATGTGTACCTTAAGACTCGTCTCAGTAAGATCTACAAGATATCAAAATATTGTATATCTAGGTGTTAAAATAAGCTGTGTCAATATATGATATATCTATTGTTTGACTTTCTTTCGAAGTTTAAAATTACTCTCCTGCACAATTTATAATAATAGACATATCTTGTTTTGCCATCTTACTACAGTTTTAATTATTTACCTGTTAGATCTAGGTATCTTGACCTGATGTACTAGACGTAATATTAAATGCAAATAAACTTACCGTTAAACTGGTCCTATTTCCTGCAAGACAAACATTTTCAAACAGCGTGTCATATACTTTCATCAGTTCTTGAACGTTAAGTCTTCTCCCGATATGCTTTAATCCATCTTCATAGCGACTGCTAAAAAATAGAGTCGTCCTTTCAAATTCCACGTCTTTTATATCTTCGTTACGATAAATATTTTCCAAACGAGCGTTCATCACTTGCAGTCTTAGGTGAAAAAGATACATCTGAACGCAAAACTGCAAAGCTACCAAGTCAATTATTAGCATTTTTGCAGCTAAAACCCATTGCTTGAAACCCCTTTGATGCTTGAAATACTCAGAAATATTGTAAATAATCAACCCTATCAAATCAAATAGGTGCATTTTCTTTATGTGACTGTTAACGTGGACATATTGAACTTCAGTTGCTTCCAGTAGATGATCGATTAATTCCAAATTAGTGTTGATTTGTATTTTGGTATTCCTAGACACAAATCCGTCAAATAATAGTGAAAGTATTGCAGATGAACTTTCAAATATTTGTAGTGCAAAAAGGACTTGTTGATTTATAATGTCGACATACATTATTCTAGAGAATTTATAGTAGTATACTGACTGGCTGATTAATGATACTATACAAAGGATAATCATTACAAAAGCATATTTTCTTCCAAAGGGACATGGTCGAATTATGCCATCTTTTGCATACACATATGTGGTAAATCCGAAAGCCCAATATAAGACATTGACAAAGTAATCATCTATCAAGTGCTGTATTCGTTCCATGCTTTAAGTATTCTTCGTTGAAACTAAGAATTAAAAGTATAGCTTATTATTTTTCTGCTTTCCCACTTCTCGTAATCAAACACAAAGCTTTCTAATGTCTCGTTTTTTTCTATGACAGTCTAAAACCCATCTACATCAATTAGTTTATTACAAAACAAAACAAAATATTTTTTAAGACAAGTGATCGACATTGGTCATTCATTATATTGACATAATTAAGTTTGTTGGTACGAGTAAATAACATTAATTCATATTAAATGAAATTCATTAATACTTATTCCAATGTCCAATATATATATATATATTATAATTGTACTGGAAACGCGTCCACGGAAGTGCGAAAACAATAAATTGATAATTTATTAACTGTAATTATTGTTTTATGTTTATCTATTTAAGGGGGGACATGCTCAGCGTACGTCAAAATGGAGCTTTTATGCTATTTTCAAAGCATGATCCTGGACATTCCTTAAACGATTATCTATTTACATAATTTTGAAGCCTTATTATCCTTTATATTTATTTTAAACATTTGATGACTGCATAAAGTATTTTTATTACATAAAATAGTATTCTTTTAAACCTCTCGCTCTAATATTTTAGAATATAGTCATATTTCAGTACGTCCATGTGAAGTGGTGTTAAGATTTTTTATATTTATTAATTTTCAAATGCATTTATAAAACTATTAGTAAAATGTATGTCGACATTATTATAGTGAAATATTTACATTAAAAAATTATATTGATAATCTCTGTGATCCCAAATTTGACAAGAATTAGGCATTTTATTATTGAAAAAATGGGCAAGATTTACACATTTAAAGATACTTTTAAAGATACTGATTATAAGCTATGTCTTTGATCATTCAAATGTGATAAACATTCTACGAATAATGTTTGCTTTATAATAATTATTGACCTAAGAAGAGGGTAGTATTTTTTTGAAATACGCCATTTCTATTGGCATTCCCCAGTGGCTAAGCTACAACATACGGCCGTAGCCATACATTGACAAACGATAAATGAAGTAGGGAGTAAGATCATGGTAACGCGCGAGTTTCTTCTCACTCTGTTTCGGCAGAGTTTCAATATAGTAGCACAGAGGACACTTCATATCACGAAGGCCTTATCTAGATGGCGCGATTTGAAATGCACGTATTCCAGGTACATGTGACCTCATTGAGCCGTCCACACGTAATCGCCGCATGTCACTTCTCGCGCGCGGCCGAGGTATAGGTGACCTCATTGAGCTGTTCACGTGCACTCGCGCCGTATCGCAGATAGACACGCGTTATCTGCACAAGCTCTAAAGATAAATAACGTCTGGCGTTAATAAAGTCAAGATTTTTTTTTTATTTTCTATACTATTTCTTTAAGCACCTAGGTACATGATGGCCACATCAGTCCCGTCCAGCTCCGTCTCGGGACAAGGCATTGTGTCACTAAAATCATTTCATTCAGACACGTTTATAGCGTCATGGAAGGCGGCTGGGCATACTGCACAGCTGTATAGGGCGGGTGTAGATGGGGACACTCAATGTGTAGAGTCGTTAATAATTTTTCCATTGTTGCCTCCACAATAATTAACACATCAAATTTTTTGCATCAAAATTTGGCTTGTCGTTAATATTGGTTTTTCTTATTTTTAGTTGAATTTAATCATCGCGACGACACTCAAATTGTTCTATGAGAATACTTTATGTCTGCTCTTAATTTAGATTTGTAGTATTTAATACTACATAGAACTGTTTGGTTCTTTCGCATTCATTTGAAGACGTTAACAGCGGTCCCGATGGCAGATGAAGTAACATGTCTTGGCTGTATAATATTTGTGATTGGTACGAGGGCAGCAGCAGATCTGATGGTGACCAATTTTTGAAAGGTGATGGGTGATACAAGAATAAGTAAAATGTAATGTCTTTCTATTATGGATTGATATTAAACGCCATGTATGTGATACTTGTTCATACAAATGTGAGCATATTCCTAATATATATATATATATATATAAATTTCCACGTATCCTTGGGTTCTGTCGACCATTCCATTTTCGTATAAGTACCTAACTGCTTTAGTAATATTTCATAGTACATATATAATAGCGGTGATGGTCAATATATTTCACTGATATACCATGAACCATCGTTGTATCATATAAACAAATAAGAAAGCGCCGTATAAAAAATTGATTAACAAACTACCACTAGAAAAAAAATCATTTTTAGAAATAAATACAACACCCGACGGAACATTTCATAAGCATTTCATGTAAGAACTAAGGTGCATTGGGGTAATTCCGAATATGGGTATATTCCGAAAGTTCAAAAATTCTACCAATCGAAGCGATATTTTCCTATTGGCAACATTTAGTCTAGACACCATGTTCATTGTGTTCGCCTTGACAGTCGTCGCTAGTCGCTAGTGTCAACAATGCGTGCATACCATCAAGTTTTTTCGGAGAAGTGTTTTTCGCGCCATTTTTGCTGATTCGTAATTACCCCAACTTACATATCTCGAAATTCTGGTAAGTTATTTGAATAAGTGATTGCTTTTACGATAGATTATCGTTTTTTACGAATTGTGAGAGGAACACAATGTCCTAGCTCTGTTTTTTATTTTTTTTCGGAAATACCCCTTTGGGGTTATTCCGATATATATTCATTCCGCAATAGCCCACTTAACTTTTTCATACTAATTGGCAGTGCTTCTCAATCTGTAAATATACTAAAATTTTATCTAATTTAGATGTACATAATATACTTACTATAGTAAATTTAGCGTCGTCCTAATAAGAAGCTATCGCACGTCCTATTATATATAATCTTGGGTAAGTGCGGTAACACCAGCCTTCACTTAACAGCATAACTAGTGTATCCGACATCATGAGCGAATATAGCGATTCTGATATTATAGATTATCTTGATTTTGAAGTATTGATGGATGAATACTCTGAAGATGATTTTAAAATATACATGGAAGAACCAAGGTCACAAAAAAAACAAAAGATGTGAAATATGGTGAAAGTTTAACGGCCCACGTGCTCGTCGTAGGTCAAAATTGAGTTTTTATTGTATTTTCAAACCATGATCCTGGACACTCCTTAAACGTTGTAGATAATCTATTTATATAATTTTGAAGCCTTATTATCCTTTATAGTTATTTTAAACATTAGATGACTGCATAAAGTATTTTTGTTACATAAAATAGTATTCTTTTAAACCTCTCGCTCTAATGTTTTAGAATATAGTCATATTTCGGTACATAACTGTGCAGTGGTGTTAAGATTTTTTACATTTATTAATTTTTAAACGCATTTATAAAACCATTAGTATAATTTATTACGAGATAATTTTTGTAAAATATTCACGATAAAAAAAATATATTGATAATCTCTATGATCCCAAATTTGACAAGAATTAGGCATTTTATTATTGAAAAAATCGGCAAGATTAACACATTTGAAGATGATTCTAAATATACTTATTATAAGCTATGTCTTTGACCATTCCAGTGTGATAAACATCTTATGAATAATGATTGCTTTATAATAATTATTGACCTAAGAATAAGGTAGTGTTTTTTTAAAATACGCCATTTCTTTTGTCATTCCCCAGTGGTTAAGCTACAATATACGGCCGTAGCCATAAATTGACAAACTATAATTGAAGTAGGGAGTAAAATGATATTGACGCGCGTGTTTGAACATGTACCGTTTAAAAAAAAATAAAAAAAAATTCGGTTAGGTACATGTTCAAACACGCGCGTCAATATCATTTTACTCCCTACTTCAATTATAGTTTGTCAATTTATGGCTACGGCCGTATATTGTAGCTTAACCACTAGGGAATGACAAAAGAAATGGCGTATTTCAAAAAAACACTACCTTATTCTTAGGTCAATAATTATTATAAAGCAATCATTATTCATAAGATGTTTATCACACTTGAATGGTCAAGGACATAGCTTATAATAAGTATCTTTAGAATCATCTTCAAATGTGTTAATCTTGCCAATTTTTTGAATAATAAAATGCCTAATTCTTGTCAAATTTGGGATCACAGAGATTATCAATATAATTTTTTATCGTGAATATTTTACAAAAATTATCTCGTAATAAATTATACTAATGGTTTTATAAATGCGTTTAAAAATTAATAAATGTAAAAAATCTTAACACCACTGCACAGTTATGTACCGAAATATGACCATATTCTAAAACATTAGAGCGAGAGGTTTAAAAGAATACTATTTTATGTACCAAAAATACTTTATGCAGTCATCAAATGTTTAAAATAACTATAAAGGATAATAAGGCTTCAAAATTTAATAAATAGATTATCTACAACGTTTAAGGAGTGTCCAGGATCATGGTTTGAAAATACAATAAAAACTCAATTTTGACCTTCGACGAGCATGTCCCCCCTTAACTGACGAAAAGATGCTCACCAACAACGATTCAAATTCTCTCTGTACTAAGAGTAAAGGTGTTGGCAAAAAAAGTAAAGGTAAAGAAAATCAAGCGGATAAAACAGACAAAAAAAACGAAGAGAAAAGACACATTGAAAGAGATGACAAATGCAACGTTGATGTTTTTATAAATGGAAAAAAATATCACAACTAGAGAAGACTCAGAAGAAAAGGGCAAAGATGAACAACTGCTACTAAAACTGAAAAATAAAGATATAGTATACAAAACTCAAGAAAAAGACCCTCAAGAAGAAGGAAAATTACAAATTAAATGATTCAGTGCTTGTCAGAAAAAAATGGAGGTACTATATTGGGTTCATAGAAGAAATAATAAAACATGAGGAAACATACTTCTCTATCAACTTCTTAAAAACTATGAGACCACAGCAGTAGCTAACCTTTATTACGACCAAAAGAAAAGATAGTGACAAAGTTCCAGAGTCATTATAGTGAAGAAGATAGATATACAAAAAAAAGTGCTGATGAAAAAGAATATTACTTATGTAATGATAAAGATAGAATTTATTTTGACTGATTGCGTACCAAACCAATAGATCATTATTATGTATATGTGAGGCTTTCAGACCGTGTCTTTATCAATTCTGTTATATTTTTTTAACAGTGTAGCCCGCATTTTAGTTTTAGGTTTGCTAGCAGGAATAAATTATAAGTTTATGCCATAAAAGTAGATGAAAATGATTAAAAAGACAAGTTCCGACTTTCATTTAACATTTTTAATGTTGACTAATTTAATTGTATGGGTATGAAGAAAGATTATTTTGCTATGCAAAAAGCAGTAAGTAAACAAAAGACATCTTTATAAAAAATATTGTTCTATCAAGGTAAGCAAATAAGAATGTAGACTCAAATAAAAATTGATTTTTAAAATTATCACTTTCTTTGATTTTCCTCGTCTTTATTTTATTGATTTAAGGTGGTAGGTACTTGTGTCATATTGAGATATTTTTTCTCATTATTTGTCACCGGTCGGAACAAAACTGGTAGTGACAACCGGGAATAAACCTGCTCTGCTCCATCCCGTTCCACAATCCCTATAATTCTAAGTACTTAACTGAAATGTTGAGAACCACTATCTTTTTTTGGGGTAATTCCGAACTAATAGTATCAAAAGTTAGGGATTATGGAAACTATTAACAAAATTGATGATATTTTGTGTTAGGAGTAATTACGGTCGAAAAAGAAAGGTAAACCTTCGGTCAAAGTGCAATAAAATCAACTTTTGAATAATTTCGGAATTACCCCAAGATAGTTCGTAATTTCCCCAATGCCAAAAAAAAATGACTCAATATTTCAAATTCTCAATTTAAAGAACCCAACTATATATTCAAGAATCTAATATATATTTATCATACATCTTTTCTTTAAGTACACAGGGGTAAAACAATAATGGCAGTAAATATAAAACACTTTGAATAATTAACCGAAATATATAACCTCTAGTCATCTCATAGAAATTCCTGTCGGAATTACCCCAATGCACCTTACTAGTTAAAATTGTAGTAATTAAGTAGGATGCCCGTAGCTTAATTGGAAAAGCATACTTGTGCCAATCCATGTCCCGTCGGGTGTCGTATTTTTATCTAGTTGGTATACCTATGCATGAAATGTTTTCAAATATAAATTTCAAATTCAAAAAAATATTCTATGTATAGAATGCTACATTCTCAAATTTTGTGTCTTATTCTTTCAATAAAAAATGGTTTTTTAAACTAACATACAATATTAATAGCACCAATCCAAGCCTGCTCAATAGAAATTGAAGATTAAAACTATCCAAAGTTTGCAGACTTTCATTTTATTACATTGTTATTGGTGACGGAGATTTCACTACAAGCGCTTCAATAAGTATTATATTTTACTTTTATTGCTCAAAAATATAACGATTTTTTAAAAATATTTTTGTGTCTTTTACTTTTATATTTTTTAATAAAAACAATCCAATACCCTGAAGTCGTAATTATTCTTTTCCTATGCCTCATCGACTTTTCCTGGCTTAGATGTTACTTTGTCGAATATCCCTGCATCGTTCCTCTCCTCTCCCCAACGGCTCCTTTGCGTTTATATTTATCAATTCATTAAGGCCATGCATTAGTTGAGACACGGTCTAAAAAGATCGTCGCTAGGCGATGCGCGGTTTGCGGGTCGCGGGTGCAAATGAGGCATGTCAAACCAAATATTATTTGTCTTATAAATCCAACATGTGTCCATTTAATGTTCTGTTTATTGTTTTATCAGTGACAATAATAATATATTCATTGACATGTTTTCTTTTTAAAGTAAATGGGTAACGTTTTAAGTCATCTTTACACGATTTAGGAATTATTACGGCCGTCGCCATCACGAAGCAAAATGACGTCCTTCCAGCTCTACATGCTCTCTCAGAATGGGAGCGAGTGCAAAATTTCGTCGCGCCTATGGTAGAAAATTATTTGGCGTTTCACTGATGAATCACCTTAACCAGAACGTACTTTGGTATAATATACCAATATACCAAAACAACTTCGTTTTTTTTCACTATAAGAATCGGCATGTTTTTAATCAACACTCATAAGTATGAATCTATATATTATATTATTCTACTGTCCATTAATATCATGAGGGCAAACGTGATATTTTATATATAGTAAGTAATATGTTTCAGTTTAAATAATCTGAGGTGAGGAGAATTATAGTTCTATATAGTATGAGAGGGGGGAAACTCGTGGTACAGTTATAAATTAAAATTTAGTCGTGGAAAGTGGAAAATTTTAATTAACAAATCGTGTTCTGCGCGATACAATTATGATTAAATCATCTTACACTATTGTGATGTTTCAGTTAACGTTTTTAGTTTTTTCTATGGATTTGAAATTTTCATTGTTAAGTCTAAATGTTAATCTGTCGAATGATCGAAAATTTTTAAAAATGAAAATTTTGGTATTTTTTGGGTTACAATAATATGTTTATTATCTATTTTCCTAATGTTTAAAGTTTCTTGATGTCTTTCCAGTGTAAATGCAGTAACAATCATTGCATAAACTGATAAATTACGCTTACATTTCAAATATACTGTACGATGAATAACAAACATAATATACAGATAGATAAAAACTATGTGTAACAGGTTTTTTTTAAATATATTTTATTTAAATTTAAGAACTAATGAGTCGACTTAAGTTGACACAAAATAATAATATATGACATGGCACTTCCGAAAAATGCATGCAGAAAGGCATAGTCCAGCGTCAGAAATCCCACATGCACTCGCAATTTTCGTTCCACTACTAAACGACCTAATATTTCCATTTGTCGGCTAAGTATGAGATCTGAAATTATAAAATCAACTTGTATATAAATTTTACCTATTATTATACTAAATTCAAGTATTTAAACATAATATCTATATTGTAAGCCAGTGGTCCTCATTCTTTTTATTTGCCGAAATAAGCGGTGCCGGCGAAAATGTAGCCACTCCAAAAGTTGTTATTATTTTCATTCCTTCAGAAATTTCTTCCTGCTAAAGATAGTCCACGATAGTTGAGCGGTTACGCGTCAGGCTTATAATGTCATGGGTCCCAGGTTCGAATCTCTGGTCTAGCAAATACACATGTTTTTCAATGTGTATTTGGACTTTGGAGATTGAGCAAGTGGCTAAAACATCCATTTCCCGTAAAAACAAAAATCTTTTCATACAACCTTCATTCCGTGGATGCCCATATGATCTTCTTAGGATCGAACATGGTAAAAAAAGATAGTCCAAACCAATATACATATATATATATAATATGTTATAGCATATACCTAAATAATATAATAGTTTCAAAACATTCGCCGCTACGCAAATGCACGTGGACAATGCAATGTCAACACCTGAAAATTTTGTTATCAAATTGTATGTACTTTGGAAAGTCCACATCGTTAAATTTTGCGCGCTTTAATAGAAACAACATTAACACTACGTGATGCTACTTCCGATAAAACATTAAACATTTTAAATTGTATTTGTTTATCATTAGGTACACTTTCACAAGTTTTCCATCCGCAACGGAACCCGAAAAAATGTGGTTAATTATTAAAAAAACATTTGAAATGTTCTTTCTATTCAGTGTTCATATGCTTACATGTAGATATATATAGCTTGGTCTGGAATAGGATACGCACTGCATAACCTGTTTACCAACACCGAAGTTCATGGCCGGTGAGGTTAGTAAATAATACTTAAGAAAAATATTAAAATTGTATGTTCTACCTACACTGTGGTTTGGGCTCAAAATTGAAAATAATATTATTGACAAACATAGTATTTATTATCTTACCATCCTTGCAGGTTAATAATATTTTGGATATCAGCGTAGATGTCGTTTCACACACTCCTAGTATTCTTTCTCCGTTGGCTGCAGCAGCAATCATGTAAAACAAGTAGCGAATTCCCCAAAGAGTAAGGCTGACAACCCTTCCGAAGCCCTGCCGGGAATCACCGATTAGTCAATTTTATATGTGTTTACTAATAATTATTACTCTACACGATATAGTTAATAACTTGAATTTTGGCTTGCTTGAGTTATTTTCTATAATATGTCATATATATGTACCGGGTAGAATATCAAACACTGAAATCCTGAACCATCTCTTTCTATGTTTAGTCTCATTACTGGAGGAGTTAAATAACATCACTCGAAACAATTTATATTTAATAATAGCATTATATCGGTAAGAAATAAGATTAAAATTTATGTGTTAATATTTCCATTACAACTAAAGGTATCTGGGTTCAAAACAATTTATAGGAAGTATGTACAATAGATAAACCTTAATTCATTAAAATTTAAATAATTAATATTTCATTGTGATATACCTAGTGATTATTATATTTTGAAAGAAGTCTTTGAATAAATATTCAACGTTTATTTTCAATAATATTACAAAGTTGTCTACTCGATTTGATATTGTAATTGAATAAATTTTACGTATATTTAAAGTGGATTTTTTGGGATTCAGCCTTCGATATAATGGTCTTCGGGATATAGAGATTCGAGATTGCGGCTTTCAGGATTTTGGCCATTCGGGATTTCCTCGTTCGGATTTTAATCCAAACCCGTCGGTGATTCAGGAGATTAGGTACCGATGTCCTGTTGTGAATGCCTTGAATTTGTCATTTTTACCATTATGTGAATCAAATTAATTTGAATATGAAGTATGGAACAGTTATGTGGCAATGTCATAACAGTTCGATAAAAATGACACGTATACACGATGTTATAATTAAAATTCCAATGTTACATTTACAAAATAGGATACCTAGTTATAAATTTTTGAGTATAGTCGTGTTGTCGATTGGTTATACTCATAGCATTAGTTCGTGAATATTTTTTTAATTAATTTGGTTGTGCCTTCAAACTTACCAATTTTGTAATATCTGCATTTATGACCGCATATGTTATTAAAATAACATTTAAAAATCCAGTGCCCAGAACACAATAAAACTGAAAAAATAACATTGTGTTAAATTTAGGGAAATTATACAATTTACAAACGCTATATTATATTCAAAATATCCTTACGGCGGATACTGGGTTTGCTATGGTATAAGGACTAACAAGGAGATAATATAGCGGATCGTGCAGTCTCTCATCGGTCATCACATTTAAGGTGAAAATGCGATGTTCATCCTGGTTCGGTCAAGTGCAATGGATGCTATAACAGAGACTCGACCTGACCTGTAAAGCCAACCTAATTCTTCTGTCGTGTAAGGCTGGTAAAAATCATTCAATTTGTATCAATGAAAACTATAATATGGCCTGGGCACTGAATAGCAAGTTATGATAGCCATGATAGTTATTGATTATCTTCGAATGCTATGGTTCGCAGTAAATAAAACTTTTCGGTTGAATATTTCGTTCAAACTAATTAATGTTTTCTCATTTTACAACAATCATCGTTTTCTACAAAACCGTATATAATTGGCCTTGACTATATTATATGATGGAACTACACATGACCTAGGAAAGAAGACTAATGAGTGACACGGATTCTTGACGACGCCGAATGCTGTCCATATGCTCCACCTAAGGAGAGAACGTTGACTATTATGTAGAAGGGTGTTCTAAGAAGTTAACTTACCGGTAGTTCAAATGTCTTTCCCATTTCAAGTAAACTATCGACCAGCATATTATATGCTTTGATAATTCTTTCAACATTTGGTTGTAACGGCGATTTTTCTTCAATGCATTTAAATTCCAACGGACAAAACTGGCAAGTAATATCAAATCCTTGCTTTCGATTGTTCTCATCCAATAGGGTATTCAGTGTATTATTTACGATCCGGAGTCTTGTGTTAATTAGGTGTATGGAAGCATTTAATCTTGCTGTGATCAAGTCGCTCGCACTTGCGCTTGTCATAATTGGAATCAGAGACCAGCCCAAACTGAATTTAACACTGAACGATATGTAAGATATAATATTCACAAGCATATAAATCACGCAAACCTTTACTGTTTTGGACAATATTTTATTTTTAGTTTCTTCTCTAACACATAGCATATCATCGGCGTTGCTCATTTGAGTGTAGACATTGCAGAATCTGTCGTACTGCCACCAGGAATCCGAAAACCATGCTACGGATGACGTCATTAAATAAAAATTCGATAAAAAAATCCCAATAATTCTCAACAACTCCAGTTTTAATATATCAATATCATCCAGTGCTATTTTTAATTTGTAGATAGCGTACGTTGTCATTCCGATGCTAAGTAGAGTCGCATATATTCTTATATACGGTTTTTCTTGTACGAATTTTCCTTTCACTCGATCGACTGTATGAAAACCAAACAGCCAGAAGTATGCTTTTAATATAGTTATGGCAAGTTTCGGGTTATATTTTAAAAACTCCGCCATTATTAATCAAAATTTAAACAATCAACTCGTTACGTAGGAAGCGAATCAAACACAAATTCAAAATAATCATTTTTCACAACGTCACGTATTACGCTTTATTTTATTGTATCCAAAATACGCTATATTGATTTTAAGTTTAATCTTCCATCGTGTGTTATCTATTTACTGGATATGACAATTTATTACGATATTTTCAGATTGTCCGGTAATAAATTATTTTACTTTTATACTGTTAGCAAAACAACTTTGATAAAATTGTGTGTTCACCTGTCATCATGTTATTATCCTTCAAGAGATAATAATAATATTGCGTTTATAATCTCATTTAACTTATTATTTTCCATATATGATAATTTGTGTTAAATTAATGTTATATTTTGCTTTCAATAATATTGTTTGTAAATTAAAATGTAACAAAAACTCAAATATTACAAAATCAGATAATATTGGTTTCGATCAAGAGCTTTTTTTCGGTAAATTATAAACACGTGCTTTTATATTTATTTTCTACTTAGGTGACGAATACCAAGTATATATAAAATCTACAACATTTATTTATATCAGTGGTACACAACCTGTCGTCATTTAATGTGACCTACTGATATAAAACGAAATAAATATACGTAAAAATTCCATCATTTCCAAACATAGTTTAAAGATTTTTGACTTTTGATGAATGCGATTCTGATTTGTAACTGAAATTGATTGATTTGCTTAATAACGACCAAATTGAGGATTATTTACATTGGACGTAAACAGATGTGCGTATACATTATGGCCGTAAATATTTAGTCAAATAACAGATGGCAGAATAGTATTAAGACCGGATGACATGTTTTTCATCTAGCGTTTCATCGACCAGTAATTTGTACGCATTTCAAATACACCTGTATTACTATAATATTGAATATATGTATGTAGCAAGTCTGAGAGCAAATACATGTGGCAACCATCCATTCCTCGTAAAAACAAAATTGATGAATTCAAATCTCTAGTCTGTAGAGGCACATAATATCTATGATCTACTTAAGATCGGACATGGTCAAAAATAGTATGAAAAATAGACAACGAGAAGAATAAAATATTAATTGAGTTGGCAATTGGGGACTTTTAAAGTATTAATGTATATTTTGAAATAGTGTAAATAATTTGTTTTAGTCGATTGTCACACCATTATCAAATCTATATAAAAACCAAAGAATAAACGTAGATTACATATAGTTTTTTTTTAAATATTTTTTCAGACTTTATGAACGTCGACAGCAACATTTCTATCAATATTAGTGATTGTTAATGTATTAACTACAAAACAATATAAGACTGTGAAAGTAAGTATTCTCATGGGTCAGAGGTAAACTAGACATCACACTATTCACCCATAAGGAATTCAATTATAAAATTTTGTTCTAAAACTTATCATGAAGTACCACCAAGTACCTAAAAATTATCTCTTGGAAAAACCAAACAAGTGGGTGTCAAATGTTAATCATGAGTGATTAAAATGAATTGGAAAGAAGAAATATTCGTAGATTGCATATAGTTTTTTTGTTTTGTTTGATCCTATCATTATGAACCCTGATCTTTTAAGGATCGAACATGGTGAAGTAGTAGTATTTTTCTAGTAAACTTTTATACTTACAAATAATTACCTACAAAATTACTTACCAATTTTTTTGTATCTCGTTGTGATAAAATAGGATGGTAATATCATTTTGTATTTATCTGACAATTTCAATTTGATGTAATATTATAAGATATGATGTACAAACGCCTACATACGATGCCAAAAATGCATTGTTCATAGTAAATAATGGGCCCACGTCAACTGTCATTTTTCTTCGACACGTTATATTGCTGAATATTCTTAATTTCCGATAAACAAAATCTGAAAAAAAAACACGGGTCTTGTATGAAATTGTAATACATTACAAACATAGCGTATTTACTTACTCTGGTCAAGTACTCTCAGATCAGGACATTTATATGAAAATTGACACTGGTTCACAAAATATGGTAGAAAACTATTCAAGCTGAGTGTTTTTTTTTTTTGATCGAATGTTTTTTTGATAATTTCTTGTACATTGGTTGAATAACCCTGATGTAAAAGTTAAAGATAACTAACATTACTTATATTCGAAATCAAATTAATGAACAGTGGGATATTAAATGAATATAATACACTAAAATCCTAGTGTCTAAACCGGTGATTCCTAACCTTGTTTGTTCGTTGGAACCTAGGGGCGGCAGGTTATATGAAAGTATGGTGAAGCAGGCTAGTATGGCGAAAAAGTATGGTGGGGCGGGCTGGTAATCAATTTGTGGCAAAATTTGAACGTTAACATTATATTATATGGGTACGTTATAATGACCAAAGTAAATCCTCTGTGATGCCCTGATTTTTTTTTATCGCGTCGCTATTTCTCGTAAGTTATCGGCTATTGTTGGCCTGCTTCATTCAGCTGTATGAGAAAGCCGATTCCTTGCCCCTCTTTTAATTTAATACCTCTATCGTTGGAACCCATGAGACAGTTTTTAATATTTTGCGGAACCTCTACCTACATGGCACACAATGTGTCACATATTAAGGTACAGGGTGATAATTTTATAATCTTTACGTACACTACTATCAAATATAGTGTTATTCGAGGCCTGTCATTATCGGCAGGGTTAGCAAACGATAATTAGTAACCTACTTGCATAAGGTAATACTGTCGTAAAAATATATTATTTCAGTTGATAATACAACCAAATTACTCAATTTTTGTTTCTTCACATAACTGTTAAAAAATTCTCTGCCCACGTAAAATTCGCTCTAGTTCAATAATAACTGTGATGCGATATATACCTAAATAAGCTGAACTTTCCAAATAGGCACTATTTCTTATATGCAGGACTCGTTAAACCTTACTTTTATTCTATTACCAAAAAGGTTTCAAGATCTACTTACCTTTTGTGTGAGCTTTTTCCGAATTCTCTCGGACCCTGACAAATCTCGCGGAGCACTGGTGTGTACTTTAATATAATTTCAAACGATTATCAACGAAATTTGCACGAATTCTTACCATCTTTTGGTAGTATGATCAGCTTCGCTAATGTCGTGGAAATGAATTCATCCTCTTTACGTAACATTTCCCCCATGTATGCTGCTATCACCACGTATAAAAAGTATCGTAAACTCCACATTGCGTAGCTCAAAACTTCGTAATTACTCTGCAATATTAAACATGGGTGTAATAAAAATTAGGTTTTTTTTTCTATTACTTAACAATCTGATAAGGATATTGGGAAAGTTGTTTAATAGATTTTTTTCAAGAAATGTTTATCCATTTAAAGCACATACTCTGGATACAAGCACCCAACCTTTGTGTCAATCTGCACGTCGTCTCCGAATTTCAATTTATTTATTGATTACGATTTGAAAAAAACTTGTTAGTTTTACAATCACCATAATGGTAGGAATAGTCGATTTAATACGTGTGCAATAATAATAAAAATAAAGATAAATATAATATAATTAATATAATATTATACACAATTCCTGAGAATTTATGCATGATGGCCAGAAAATTGGACTAAGTGATAAATATTTATAAAATATCACATTGACCGTGTAGTATGGGTAATAAAGCGTGTACGTACATCACAAATAAGTGATTGGGGTACAGGGAGTATACGGTTGACAACGTAGACAACGAAAACATAGCCATTCAACAGATTCGTGCTACTTTGGTTACCAAAGTGTTAAGGGTAACTTAACTGTACTCGTGCTTTTATAAATAAAGAGGGAAAGTCGTGTTTATGTTAATTTTGAAAAGATTTGTCAACAGCAATTGAGTTTCCAATCGAAAAATACATTTTCTGAGGGCCTATACAATTTCTGCATACTACCCGGTCAATATAACAAATTTCAAAAATATATGTATTACTCTGACTGACTGTTATGAATAACGTTCGGACATTATGTATAATGATCTATTAACCATTTGGTCAATAAAATAATATATAAGTAATATATATATTGGTCCTTACAATCTCTGAATGTTGTCATTAACCAGTTACGGTGAATACATTTTAAAATTTGCTTAACACCAACTTAACTTACATATGAGTATCCTTTTGCCATGGTTTCATACGTTAAAAGAATGTTAGTCAGAAAGGCTGTCATCAAAGTGGAATAAAACTGAAAATAAGAACGCATAAAAATATAACTTTTTAAAAATTCGCTAGTTGTTATATTTTGATACAATTTAGTAGGTACTATGTATATTTAAATTTTTAAATATACATTTTGATGACTACATTTATAGGTAAGTACCATTTTCCTCAGCATGCGTGTTATATTGATAATTTTCTCAATACTAATTGAAACTTTTCTTTTCAGGTGTCAATTTCATCTTTAAATTGTTGAACAGAGACCATATGTGAGAAGTATCGAGAAATAAGCATTAAAACCTAATACATATTAGAGGAACAGAATTGGTGGAGTATAGCAATATTTCCCGCTAATCATTTGCACTCCATCTTCCATATTTTGCGATGCGAAATAACATACATCAAAATAATTATTCTCTAGGTGAGTAGACACGCGTATTGTATTTTATTATACATTTGTACTGTCTGTTAATAAGTTGTGCATCACTATTGTTGTTTCACTACCACTCTTTGATAACTCTATGATTGATTATATTATACCTAGTATGTCTTGATTTTCTTTATTGACGGTTATGATTAAATTTAATATGTTTGCATACATATAGGTAGGTACCTAGTATATATTTTTTTAAATAGTTAGGTACTTATAAACTTATCTTATAACATACGTAATAAATGAATATTGTTTTAAAATGTACAGCAAACAATGAATTGCTATCCTTGTATTGTGTTACGGCTATACTTCAGCTGGGGCACGGTCTAAAACGATCGTGACTACGCGTTCAGAACAAAACATAATTTGTCATAAAAATTCAACATGCTTCCATTTAATGTAATGTTTATTGTTGTATTAGTGATAATAATAATATATTCATTGAAATTCTTTTTCAAGTAAATGGGTAACGTTTTATAGTCATCTTTACAAAATTTAAGAATTAATTTCCCCGACGCCATCACAAAACAAATTGACGTGTTCACAGCTCGACTTTCGCTATCCGATAGGCAGCGAGTCCGAAATTTCGTCGCACTTATAGTTGAAAATTATTTGCCGTAACTTACTCCGCTCTTAACTGTCAATACATGGTGGAACTGCACCGTATTGATTAATTTAATAAAACGCAAGTTTTTTTAGTACTTATTCTACTTTTTATTTTATAAATTTGGACCGGTTTCATCCGCCTCAAAGGGACATTTTCAACAGTTAAAGTCCAAATTTATTAAATGAAAAAGTGGAAAAAAATTGAATAAGTACTACAAAAATTTGCGTTTAATTAAATTAATCAATAATATAATGAATTTCTATCCACAAAATACTTCCACATTAGTATAAGTATGTACGTACAGTATACACATACAGGAATGTTACTGAGCAAATGTTATAATCCAGAGAAATTAGGTTGATTCGTCCCAAGTAGGGAATCCAATCCCGAGCCAAAATTCTGATCCCGGGATTTCGGGATTACAATTTGACAATCCCGGGATCCCGGGACTGGTCCCGGGATTGACATTTTTTTCCATTGTTAATATAAAATTTTTATATTTACAAATAACATTGATAAAATCGGTCAAAAATAAATCTAGTATAATTTATACTATTTAAGACATTTATTGTTAATATTGTATACGTTCAATCTTGGAAATACACAAGTTTAATGGAGTAAATAATATTGTAATATAAATAATAATGTGAATTTAATATGAGATTGCTGTTTCTGATAGTAAAGTCATAATGAATGGAATAGCGAGATTTAAAATAGTAAAGCAAATAATCATGGCGTACGTATAGCCTTTCCGCATCATAAATCTAATTTTTTGACCATATCCGATCCTAATAGGATCATATAGGCCTCCACAGAGTAGAGGTTTGTATTAACAGATTTTGTTTTTTTTTACGAGAAATGGATGTCAGCCACTTGCTCAACCTGCAAAATCTAATTAGTCAGCCAAATATGAAACTGACGTAAAACTTATGATATCATGGTAGAATTGTTTTTTTCCAGTCTTTCTCATTTTTAATAATTCATGTGAAAAAATAAAATGAATCGGCAACCTACACATGGGTATAAATCAAACTTCATTCAACTCAGTTTATTTCTAATGTAGCTATTTTTTATTAATAGTATTTTTTCTGTTTTATTTTCGCTTTTATTTTATTTTCCATAAAAATTGATAAAAAAAATCAATACCGAAATCCCGGGATTATGTTTATCAATCCCGGGATTCATAGGTATCGAAAATAGCTCGAGATCGAGCCGATCGATTCCAATCGCTCGATTGGAATCCCTAGTCCCAAGGTACGCTGGATTGATAAATTAATTTACGCGGAATTAGGTACGTGTGATAGAAGTGGGGCAAGCTTGAAAAAACCCTCATCCAGAAGTGGATTGTATACACTTTCATGGTACTGTAGTTTTTACGTGATGCGCGACCTGCGAGTGGCGGGAAGATTTCCTAATTTAAATTTTGTATTTAGGTAGGTACCCGAAATCTAATAATTTGAATGCCATGCCACTATACCGTTGAAGTTAATTAATACGCCAAACCACACTCGGTTCCAATCGGGTTTTATCACGGGGCCCAATGTTAAGTTGCGAAGTATTAGTATTTTTTATGTCTGGGAATTTCTCAGGAGCAGTTACCCTAGACTTACGTCGCCATGCTTTCAAGTTTGCTTTGACTGAATATACATGACATTAAAATTAAAAGTGCCCATGTGAGAGAAGGGCGCGTAGAGGTATAATTAAAAAAATGTGGTAGTTAAATAACAAAAGCTAATACAAAACTAGTGAACAATCTAAGTAAGAATAGAATCTTCATGGTGCCATGCCACTGTACCGCTTATGTAATGCGCGTACGTGAGGTGTGTATTATACGTCTTATATAATTAATATATGTCAATAAAAAAAACACACCACTTAGAGCTTGTCCAGATGACGAGTGTCTCGCCGCGAGGGCATGTGGACAGCTCAATGAGGTGTCCTGTAAATCGACCGCGCGCGAGAAGTGACTCGCGGCAATCACAATAATATGTCGACGGCTCAATGAATGCGCGCGAGTCAAAGCCTTAGCGGTGTCGCTAAAACGCTGATGTGTAAAGGCAATAAATATCAACAAATTCGAAATTGAGTAAAGTACTGAAACATAATAATATATTCTTTAACTTACTGTTAATATAAAACTGCTCCCAATAGCAGTCACGTTTCCAGTCAGAACGATATAAGCTCTTTTCATGTTATAAACCGTAGCTTTTCCCCTTTTGTTGGCCAGCTGTAAGGAATCTCCACGCATATTTATCATGTTTATAGTATCAAATTTATCCTTCTCGCATCTCCATGACATTTCATGTACCACGCACATCAGGTGTAAGCCAAGTATTCTTAAACGTTCTTTATTGTAATATATCAAATATGAAAGCTTAACAATTAATACGTCTGTAGTTATAATACTAAGAACACAGGTCATTTGATTCCACGTGGTTCCCCAAACAAACGAATCAGCCACATTAAGTACCATATTAATCATTAAATATATCCAACCTACAATTAAAACTTTTTTGGTAATATTTGTCCTGTCTTCATTTTCTATGTTTAATAATTTATCTACACTTCGCAAAGTGCGTATGATAGAGATAGTTGAATCTGTATTTAACCAGGAGTCTGATATCCATGCAAGGGACGCCGCTGTTGGATAAGCAAAACTTAATATAACCTGACAACATTTGATAACACCCGATGAATTTTCAGTCATTATAGTCGTTCTATTATATACTTGTACTGCAGCAAACACCAATGAAAGTATACACAAAAGAGATGCGTATATTTTTATCGCCGGTTTTTCCAATACGTAAATACCATTAACTTCTCGATACGTGTGAAAACCGAACACCCAAAAAAATGTATGAATCCAGTTCATTTGTGCCATATTTTTATTGATATCACTGTAAATACAAATTAAAAGTCTACCTCTCACTGACTGATTTTTAATAATTGAAAAAAATAGTATCAGTAAAACAATTTTAACAAAAAATGTTCATTATATTGTTATTCGTTAACAGCTGTCATAAACCTTTTATCTAATTAGTTTCCTTCTTACTTAGAGTGACAGTCAGTTGATACAAGATAGGTGATTATTGTTTTATGATATGTAGGTATATTGTCATATTGTGACAGTATTATTGTCATATTGTGTTTGTAAATAAATAACGTCATTTTATTTTAATTAAGATCCTGCCATAATGCAGAGGATTATAAGACGGTATTTTTTTATGGAGCGCCGTGACTGCTTTAATTTCACATCCAATGTGTGTTTTGATCTGGTGTATTAATTATTAACCCAGCGAATGGTTAGAAATTAATCTTTGTAGAAAGTATATTATGTATATAGTCTATGGAACAAAATGGTATTTTTTTAATATTCAGTAGTGTCATTTTAGTAACAAATTTTCGTAAGAATGCGCCATAATATTATAATATCCGTGCTTGTTCTACAGTCTTCTTCTTATAATTGGCTCACATCCTAAATCGAACCTTGCCTCCACAATTTTCTTTTCTGCAAAAATATATGACCAGTCCTGCATGTCAAACCACTTTGACTCCGGGTCATCACCCCAATCAACTTTTGACTGGAGACAGTAGTTTCTCTATCAGGCTCTATAAGCTTAGTCTTGTCGCAGAGGAATACAGGATGTAAACAGGAACTTTTCTCTGGACACAGTCAGTCACACTTGACCTGGATAACTGCTCCTGAGAGATTCCCACTTATAAAAATGCTGATGCTTCACATCTAATGTAGGGTTCCGTGATACGCTCGAAAGTCTGGGTGTATTTTGGTCGGACCATTAACTATAAGCAGTTCCGACGCATCTTCCTTCCATCTTTCACCTGTCACACGGGTTTTTGATGAGTAATATTATCGAAAACTGCTAAAAACTGTGGACAAAATATGCTGTCCGCGGGTGCCGCAGTACTTTAATTTGTATCAAGAACTATAAGTGCTTTGTACATCTTATATAGCTCATTTTTTAATAATGTTACCTAGATTTTGATTGTGAGTCGATATGGCCTCTTCTTCTATAGGTGAATTATCCATCGGTCAAGCCCTCTTTCCAAGTCTGTTAAAGAACTTTACAATTTTACCATCCTCTCCATCAATGCCAGAATTAATTTCAGTTTATATTTTACAACTCCTCATAGTTTCTTATTGTCCATTCCTGTCTGGGTCCAAAAATCTTGTTCACATATTTTCTGTCAAAGGTATCCAACATTCCAGCCGATCTTATACAAATTGTCCACTGGTTCACTGTCCTATACAACTACTCATATATGGTTTTATACAGCCTTGTAATCTCACATATACAATCACAAAACACCTGATATTGTGATTAACATGCACACACATTCTTTTATAATCTTACTATTACAGTAATTCAATTTTTTCTGCGTAAGTATTGTAAAAAAAATGGCTGCGTTTCTTCTCAGATATGATTGGGGTTACTAAATCGGTGAGCCAAATTAACCTAAATTAATACAACAATAATATTCAATAATTAACACTTTTGTCTTGTTTTTTCTTTACTAAAAAGTAGTAAGTAATTGTCCTTTCTAAGCTTTGTGATTTATTTAAGTGTACCAAGTTGATGTAATATTACAATATACGATACGCAAATTATCACGAAAGAATGCACGAATGCGTTGTCTAAAGTCAGTAATCCGCCTACACGGACACGCATTTTCCTGCGAGTTAACGCGATACTGAACACTCTGAGTTGCCGATAAAGAATGGTATCTGGAATAAAGAAAATTGGGTTTTTATAAACAATAAATTATTTAAAAGTCAAACGATTTAAAAGACTTTTTTTAACATTACAACAAATCATGAGTAAATCATGAGTACAGTGATACCACCTTATTGCAAATTATTATTTTGTTTCTTACCATTAAAGCTGCCCGCCGACATAACCACAAGACGTTGCGTTTATCACCTTTTAGGCCCCGGGCAGCCGAGACTACGCCGGTTGCCTCATATACTTCCAATGGTGGAAGAGTCAAAAGTCGCGCGGTGGGGTCTGACGCAGTCTTGTGGTTTTTTTTGTTGGTGGGCAGCTTAAATCTAGATCTTTTTTATAGTATAATCGTTTGTTATAATAAAATACGTGTTTTTGTTCGTAATAATTTTAGCCCATTCGATTTTCAAATTAGTATTAAAGTTTCTTGCAAATTAATATTCTATTTGCAAATATCAATATGTCTGGTGGATTTTGGTGAAAGTTTATAACAGTGATCGACTTTGCAGCACGTAGAAACCCTAAATAATATACTTTTGGTACCTAATCAAGAATTTTTCTTCCGGGCCGGTATTTAAATGGTCATTATTTTTCATGGTGTTTGATGTATAAAACATTGCTTCATTTAACCACGTTTAAAACCGTCAATGTCCTTGCAGATCAACGCTCGTGAATTGAGCTAACCTACATGGATAAATAACCATATATATATATATAAGATTTTTAAACTAAAGTGTAAGTGTGTAAAATAATCATTGAATGAACTAGATTAATATTGTCTCCGAAAACAAAGGGTTTTAAATAAATAATCACTCTCACCATTATTAGTCAGTATCATTAGCTTAGAGATGGTTGTTGACATCAATTCACTTTCCTCCAGCAATGCTTCTCCCATAAATCCTGCAATAAACATGTAGACGAAGTAACGGATACTCCACACTCCAAGACTCAGAAGTACAAAGATGTTCTGTGAAATCGAAATAACATTATTAGTAATATTAATATATAAAACAATGTTTCTATACGATTAATAGAACTAATAATTTTGTATATATACGTACATATTTCTTTGAAGATCCTTTCGTCATAGCTTCATACGTTAATATTATAATTGTTAGAAAGCCTGTTGCCAGAATCGAATAAAACTAAAAAAAAACATTTTGTCAATTAGAAAAAACAGTTAATCTCATTTACATAATATATCGACTACTTAATCTGCATACCAGCCAACTTCACTTTTGACCAAAAATGAAATTTGAATGGCATTTTTTTATAAAGCATGTTTTTTTATACTCACATAACATTTCAAAATCCTAAATCTATAAATAAATGCGTTATAGGTTTTTACACAAAATAACCAATTGCAAGTGTCTAATTTCCAATATCATAAATGGAACAACTCCTCTCTTTATATAAATTTTCTTTCATTTCTTCTTTCATAGTGAATTTGAAAAAAAAAGTTTTTTCTCCTTGAACAATTTGCCCTAGTGGAGTTTTGCAGATTAAACCGTCGATATGTACAATTCAATGTTGTCGTATATTATTTAAACTAAAATACCTAATACTAAGATGCAACCCATGTAATATCATATATTTTGCATGAATATATATAATTATACAATTATTGTTGACGGTTTTTCGAGATTATCTCAAAATGCTGGAATATGGAAAAAATCAGTCAAAATCTCAATGTCGAATTTTCACATGATCACAATTTTTATTTTTATAAATAATCTACTAATATTCACCAATTATTTATGTAAAAATATGCAATGACACCCCTCTCATTAAATTGTTTTTGTAGGCTGTAGCTGTAATAAATTTGAAGTTCACTTTTTTTTTACTTTACAAGCAAGTAAATGAAAATAATGCTCTATTATTTTTAATAAAAAGGTACCTATAATAATAATTAATGGTAAATAAAGTACTGTTGGTCACTAAAGACTAAAATTTTTGGGGAGGGGGGGGAGCCTTGGATTTTTTTCTGATTTCGGGGGCCGTGGTATTAAAAGTTTAAGAAGCTTCGATTTTTTTTACTTACCGGTAATATAAAATAGTTTCCTATATGGGCCACATTATCAGCCATAATGGTATAAGCTTTTACCATATTCAATATCGTAGGCTTTTCGTTCCGTAACGAAATATTACGAAAATTCGTATTACTTATTGAACCCAATATGTCCCTGTCGCACTTAAAAGCTCTTTCGTTCACCATACACATCAAGTGTATATTTAGTTCTCTTAACCTAGCTTTACAGTAATATAGTAAAACCGAAAGCTTTACAATTGTGATATCAGTTGTTGTTGCACTAATGATACACATCATTTCATTCCGCGTGACACCCCATACCCACGTGTCAGCAATATTATACACAATATTTATTAAAAAATACACTAAACATACTACGATAACTTTATTAGAGGTATATTTTCTCTTGATATTTTCTACTTTTAACAACGCATCGACCCTCCGCAAAGTACGAATGGCCGAAATAGTTTTGTTTGTATGTAACCATGAGTCTGACAGCCACGCGATCGAGGATACCGCTGGAAAGGCAAAACTTAACATAATCTGAAAACATTTTATCACGCGGGATGATTCTTCTACCATCATACTTGTCTTGGCCCATACTTGAATTATAGCAAATGTTATTGAAAGAATTGTTAAAATCGTTGCGTATATTTTTATCGCTGGCTTTTCTAAGAAAAATAGTCCATCGACTTCGCGATAGGTGTGGAAACCGAACACCCAAAAAAAAGCGTTAATCAACTTATATTTATTATCCATATTTATGGATGTGAATTCAAATGATGAGGGAAGTAGTCAAAAATTACAACATGTACGTAACTGGTAGTGGTATTAAATAGGGTTCATATTATATACTTTGAAATTTAATCGTTATTAGTATATCTGCCTAAACTGCTGTCAAAAAGCTTTTAATTGATTGGTTATCTTTTGAGTATTATTTTTTCACTTTCATTTTCCGGTTGTTACCTACTAAAAAACTCATTCGACACATTTTTACAGTACCTACATTATAAATATTTCATTACAATTATCATAAAAAATATAATTTAACTATAGTATGGAAGGCTTATATCGATATTCAAACAGATATGTCCGGCATTGCTCGAGTCCAAATTTATTAAACTCAAAATATGTTATAGATTTGTATAAATAATTCCGTATATTTATTTCTCTTTGTAATTCAAATAATATTATGTACCTAAGTTTAAAATTTCAGTCCCGGAAACGATACATAAAATGTGATTGTATTTTTTAGAGGTTTTGAGTAAAACTCTAGCTTCAACTAATGAATTTAAAAAGAGCCAACGTTTTTTTAATAACATTATCTATATCACTTGTTTCATATAAAACAATACTGATATTTATATTTTAAAAATATGTTTTTATTAAACATTTCAATGTTAGGTACCCGTAACAATGTGTTTATGTTAAAAATAATTATTATCATTTCAACATAAGTTTGATAATTTTGGGACGGATTGTAATTAAATCTTCGTCGAGGTCACATATTGACGATGGTTTGGCCGTCCGAAAGCCTTTTTCACGGCGTGACTCCATCCCTCTCGACATTCAGCGGCACGCAGGGTCTATGCCGATTGAAAACCCGTATCATTTTTGATTTGATTCGTCCAACTGGAGTTCTTCCTTGTCCTTTCCGACATTTGGCCTAGGTACTTAAATACCAAAAATTATAATAGAAATGCCCTTATATTTGACAATACGCCGTGATGCAGTGTTGCCAAGTGAAAATTTAAAATTTCAATAGATTTTGACAAAAAATTCAGTAGATTTCATAAAATATCAGTATATTTTGGAAAATTTAGTATATTAGATATGATTTAAAACTAATAAGAATAAGAATAACTAATACTATTAATTTATTGTAAACAATGATGATATTAATTGGTAAAATGGCGCTCTTGAATAGAGTTACAATGCTTTCTACGTCAATTTAGAAGTGTAACACATCAAAAAAGGTCGTGCGTAAATCATTTCAAGTTTATTATTAAAAGAATCATCAGTTAATTTACAATTATGGAGAAACACAAATATCAGTAGATTTCTTGAATTTCGAAAAAAAAATCAAAAATTTAGTAGGTATATTGGCAGAAAATATCAGTAGATGTACTGAAATTTCAGTAGACATGGCAACACTGTCGTGATGTATTGTTTATCATTTAAAATAAATCTTTATCTTGGTATAACCTATCCTGAGAGCGTAATCGTACCCACCAACTCAATAAGGGAAGATTTATCGTATCGTACATCAACTTTCTGATTTGTCCATATAATATTAGTTTATTTGAAAATATGTAGATATATGACCAGGAGGTGCCACATGGGGCTGTTTAGACGCATTCTCAAAATTCCTTAGACTGACCGTGTAACAAATATTTTTTTTTTTTTTATATTTTTTATTTGTTTCTTTATTAAACACCACAACAGGCCGTGACGCCCAATAATAGTGGTAAAACTTCTAGGCTTGAGTAATTTACATATTAGATTATGTAAATATATTTTGACCTCACCGGGATCGAACCCAGAACTCCGGGATGGAAGGCCACCACCTTACGCACTGCACCACGAGAGCCACGTTCTCTATTGAACGGAAAAGGGTCGAGAAGTTTTGCGTAGTATCAGAAAACTACAGTACTTCGGCCACATTACGAAAAGACAAAAAAGTACAGCACCTCCCAACTTGTCATCCAAGGGAAGATCATGGGTAAGCGCAGCAGAGGACGACGCCGCATTTCGTGACTTAAGAACCTCTGTGATGCAGCTTCGCCTTACTGTTCCGTATTGGTACTGTTCGGTTATCAGGAATACGGCGGAAAAGACATTTTGAAAATAGCCAGTATATCGAACAGTACCGTCTAAATCTAATGGAAGTTACTTATGGACAGGAAAAAATTATCGAAGTTACGCGATATCAAATTCTCAGCTTTACATATAAATACATATAAGTTTTGTTTAATTGGGACCAAGGGCTAACAAATACACTAGTTTAGAATAAAAAGATTTAATAAAATTGCGGTTCTTTGTACATATTAATGTGTACAAAATGTTAAAAAAATAAATGAGTTAGGTAGGTGCGTTAAAAAGTTATTTTGACGTCGATGGCTTCATAAAATCCAACAAATTCGTCTGAAGACGCAATGCCTTCTTTTTTTCACGCAGAACTTCTTCGTAGCAAGCTAATAATTTTCTTATTCCATTCTTTGTAGCTATAACGCGTTCTTCGTTTGAGCCCATGTTTTCTAAAAAAAATAAAGCCCCTTTAACTTGAAATGAGGCTTTCTGTCGAGCTTGCACTTGCCATGTACTTTTCTGGTGGAACTAGAACTGGGGTGTCGGATCAGGAAACTCCGAGTTCGCGTAAGTTGGGGTAACTTAAGTCGGGGTATTACTGTAATCGTTCCTCGAACACAGTGGTTGTCCGCAATAGACATAAAACTACCAAAATAATAAAGCCATACTATCATGTAAAAATAAAAGAGACATCTAACATTAAATAACCACAAAAACAGTGTTTATTAATCAAATATGTATCCATATAAACAAAACTTAACTCAGTAGTTGGATGTAATACCCAATTATCAAATAACTACATGTTTTTTTGAATGCGGAAAGTAATATCTATGTATTAAAGTCTAACCAATGCTTAAATGTTTCCCGAAATTTATATGAAAAGAATCTTTAATACTTACCGATTTATGTCCTGTCTTTATTAGATTGAAAGAAGTAAATTGCTGTTTGTGTTGTGATTTATTTAAGTATACTAATCTGATGTAATATTAAAAGATATGACACACAAAGCACCACAAATGAAAGTAAAAATGCATGGTTCAACGTCAGTACGGCGCCCACACGGACACGCACCCTCCTATTAGTTAACACACTACTAAACACTCTCAGCTGTCGATAGAGATTGGTATCTGAAAAAAAAAACAATTGTATTTTACTTAATAATTACCATTATTAACTTAGATTAGTATTTAAGGCTATACTACTGGGGCATGGTCTAAAACGATCGTGACTACGCGACGCGAAGATTGTGCAAACGACGCATGCAGAACAAAAACATAATTTGTCATAAAAATTGAACATGCGTCCATTTAATGTTATGTTTATTGTTCTATTAGTAATAATAATAATATATTCATTGACATCTTTTCTTTTTCAAGTAAATGGGTAACGTTTTTTAGTCATCTTTACACGATTTAAGAATTAGTTCCCCCGACGCCATCACAAACCAAATTGACGTGTTCACAGCTCGACTTTCGCACTGCGATTGGCAGCGAGTCCGAAATTTCGTCGCACCTATAGTTGAAAATTATTTTCCGTTTCACTGAAGTATGCTCTCAAGGTTACTGCGGTCGATCGTACGCCTCTGTGCCAGTGGCGGGTTGGGTAGGCTGTTAAGATCTACTAAACTTTGTCAGTCAAAAATTTATCTGTTTTCATTGAACACTGTATAGATAGTGTTTATTAGTTTTTTTTTTAATTCAAATAATAAACCCTGCCTAATCCAAACCATAGTATGTAATAGTAAAAAGATATTCGTTTGTCTATAAAATATCTAAAATTATGCCACTGAAGAATATTTTTTATCGATTATGGTTTTTTTTAAATGATTTTTTATTTTATTACATGATCTGTAGGTAATAGGTATTTTTAATTCAACGAAAATAAATAAGTATGACTGAAAAAGTTTGCAGTATTTGTGTCGAATCGCTCATAGCTTACCTAAACTAGTATGGTTTGGATTAGGCAGGGTTTAATTGAATTAAAACTAACCAGAACCATCTGCAAATTGTATTCTTAGTTCAATGAAAACAAATAAATATAACCAACAATGTTCAGTATGCACTATTTGTGCCGAATCTTAACAGCCTACCTCCACACCTCATCACTAATATGTGCATATAGTAACCACGATTTTTTTTCAGAATCGATCAGTTTTCTTTTTCACTTAAATGAAAACCACGGATTCGGAGCAATTAAATATTATGTCTAGTTTTTCTTTTAAAACAAGATAACAGACATATTTTGTAGCCACAAAAACATATATGATAAATTATTTCATGATTACTTTGTCGTTAGGGATGAAACATATTTTTTTTTCCTTACGACGTTTAAAAAATGTACTTAAGTGGTTAAAATCTAAAGAAGTCGGAGAAAACACTGGAAGAAAACCCCATGGTTTACTAATTTTCACAAGGGGCAGAAAAGGCATTTATGACTAACTGAACCTCGCTTCAGCGATATGAAACCACATAAAGATCTTTCTTTTCAATTTCGGTAATATTCAGAATTCTCACCATTATTCGACAATATTATCAGCTTGGCTAAAGTTGTTGATATCAGTTCACTTTCTTTTGGTAATGCTTCTCCCACGCAAGCGGCAATCAATATGTAGATAACGTATCGCGTACTCCAAACCACAAGGCTAACATATAGAAAGATGTTCTGTGAAATTAATCAATAAATAATTTAAAAAACCGCAGAAGCAATTTTATTAAAAAAATCTTGTTTAAGCAGTGCTTGAGTGCCTGAACATGTCAATAGAATAACTATTAAACAGAGAATAAATTATTTGGTATTAAATAATAAAAAGCTTTTTTAAAAATCTAAGGGTTGCAAATTTTTGTATGCCTATAGAGACACGAAACGGTTGAAAATTGAATATTCCTACGAACACGCAACCCGGGAAGTATCCTAACTTCTTACAATAATTCTTGCAACCTTTCCCTTTTCATAATACCTATTTATAATTATCCAATTCGGTTCCGCAAGCTTCAGCAACTCCGTCTAGTCAGCGTTTTTTTCTTTCGGAAATGTTATGTGCACAAAACTGGTAAATCAATACTTTGTAAATAAAATCAATTATATGGCACATACGTACATATTTCGTTGAAGATCCTTTCGTCGCGATTTCGTACATTAATATTATAATTATTAAAAACGCTGCTCCCAGAATTGAATAAAACTGAAACAAGCAGAATGTCAGTAAAAATCTACAATTCACATTTACATACATTTTATTTTTGTTGTAAATATACTAAAATTTATGTTGCAATACAATATATAATTTCATTGAAATATGGAAGGGGAAGCATTTACTATATTTCTATTGTTATTTCCATAAGCTATCAAAATTGCTTTCCTGATCTCGCATGGAAACATTATAGATTCAACACGTTGATTTCGACGAAGTCAGAATAAATATTGGTTATAATCGCCAATCAATGATCGTTAGAGCGCTATAATTATCGTGTCGTACGTTTGACTGCTGATAACCTGCACATGGCAATATCGACGGCTGTAGCCGAAATCGACAAAGCTTACCGCGTGGCCACCAATCGAAAAGCGAACTATAAGACGGTAGCTATTTCTGTTGCATGTACCTAACGTGGGTTAATTGTATTATTTATAATAGTAATGCTTTACGGAAAGGACAGACTCAGATTCACGAAAATAATAGGTATATCATAATGGCCTGCGGGAAGTTATAAATTAATGCGGTTTCCAAGTAATGAAATATAGGGATTGCAATACCGGTATTTTAAAAACCAGTATTCCAGTATCTATCAATACCGAAATACCGTCTTTTTAATCCAAAATACCGGAATTTTCGGTATTATTAAGAAAGCGAACACGTTTACGTTTTTGAAAATTAATTAAAAGTTATGTGTTTCTCAAATGCAAATACAATATTGATTGAATCCAACAGAGGTGAAATAATAATAAAACAAAATCCATCCACAATATTATTTCGAAATAGAAAACGTCCGTGATAATTTTTCAATTATTCTATAATTATTGATGACTGTATAAGCGTTGAATTTAAGAAACTTTTCCTGCAGCTGGACTTACTTGCATTTGAATTGAAATTGGCTTTAGTTAAAATTTTCAATACTTATATTGAAATTATTTGTAAAATCACCGGTTCTACAATATTATGTCATTACAATGTATTAAATGTCAACACAATAAATGTAAGTATGTAGGTGTTTGCTATAAAAAAAAAATCTAAAGAAAGTTTACTGATAGGTACTTCTGTTTTTTTAATGTTTTAACCAATACCGTTATTCAATAATACCGAAAACCGGTATTGACATTTCATTCGGTATTGCAATCCCTAATTAGGTATTATTCTTGAATAGTTCCAGGATGAGGAAGAGAGATCATGCCGTGTCATTCTGTGAGTTGTATACTTAAGCGTAGACAAGTCGTCTATCGTTGTAGTCCTGTATCTTGTAAAATGGAATTCTATCACACAAATTCTGAATGAATGGATAAAATTGGCGTGTTATGTGGTTGAATAGAGTTACAAATAACTGATATAAATAAGTACTTACTGGTAGTAAAAAAAAGTTTCCTATATTCGACACATTATCAGCCACAAAGATGTAAGCTTTTATCATATTACACACTGTAGGTTTTTTGTTATTGTTATTTTTATAAATATTTATATGTTTTATCGAATCCAATATATCCTTGTCGCACTTCCTGACTCTTTCATTCACCATACATATCAGGTGTATGTTGAGTTCTCTTAAACGCGCATTACTGTAATAAAGTAAAGCTGAAAGCTTTACAATCGTGATATCGGTTGCTATAGCGCTTATAATACAACTTAATTCATTCAAGTCGGCACCCCATATCATTGGGTCAATACAATTAAACAACATATTTAAAAACAAGTACAGTGATAGCACTGTTAAAATTTTATTAGTGGTATATTTTGTCCACAGATTTTTTACTTCTAATAATTCATCTACATTTCTCAAAGTATGAATGGCCAAAATAGTTTTGTTTGCATGCAACCATGAATCTGACATCCATGCGATCGAACACACCGCTGGAAAAGCAGCACTTATCATTATCTGAAAACATTTTATGACACCGGATGTTTCTTCTATCATCATGTTTGTTTGATCCAATAATTGCTTTATAGCATAGTACGTTGATAGACTGGTTAAAACGGTTGCATATATTTTTAGCAATGGTTTTTCTAATACATATAATCCGTTAACTTCTCGGTAAGTGTGAAAACCGAATAACCAAAAGAATATCCGCAGCCATTTACATTTGGCCATATTTAGGAATCTGGATTCAAATACCCAACACAATAGTCAAAAAATACTGCCGCGTACTTAACTGGTATTCATATTAAGTACAGTTAATATATAATTGGACATTAAATAGTCATTACAACGTCTTCCTAAATGTCATAAAGCTTTTAGTTTATTAGTTTGATTATTAGATTTTAGCATTTTATAATACTCATATTATATATAAGTGCGTGTGTATGTGTTCATATATATTTATATAAATTACATTATAATACATTCTAATTGAAGTTTTTTACTACCCATTTGAGTCATTTTTTGCAGTAAAAGTAAAGGTTTACCTTTCTTTATTGTATTTTTTTAAGCAATATCTAATTAACTGTGTTCTTTTTCAGTGTGCATTTGCACATAATTTAATGCGCATAGTTCTTGATGATACTGTAAATCGAAACCCTGGTCGCAAAAAAACGACTCAAATGGAATAGTACAAAACTTAAATCGATTATAATTAAAATTCGAATTCCATCAAGTGCCCTCAGTCGATAGTATTATTTTTTTTTAATTATAATAAGTTGATTGCATGAAGTAACTATTGTGAAACGCTAGGCAATATTGATATAAACATTTAGATCGGTCAGTATGAAAAAAAATAAGCTTGATTGATAAAAAAGCATATTTAAAATTTAAACGCCTATTTATTATATATCTTATTTTTTTTTAAACTAGACGAAATCACAAGAAATCCATTTGTATATAAAATGTCGAGCTTTAAATAAGAATTATATATAAAGCTTTTCTCGATAAAACTATTTGAGATTTCTGTTTAAATATATATGAAAGTAAAATATAGGTCATTTTTTAAGTATATTTTGAAAGCGAATAGTTATTCTTGAAAATATGGTGGCGATTTTTTATTGAATATGATAACATTGATAACGGTTACTAATTCGATCATCCAGAGAAATTCAAACTAATTAATGTTGTAAATAGATTCATAACTGAGTGAACAGAAGGAAGACCAATACGCCAAACTTATGTGAAGCGAGCATGAAAGAAAATGTTAGTTACCAATTTATATCCTGTGTCTTCATTAGTAAATGTTGTTTGTGATCGTCGTGATTTATTTAAGTATACTGATCTGATGTAATATTACAAGGTATGATACACAAAGTACCACAAAAGGATGCAAAAATCCATTGTCCAAAGAGAGAAAAGTGCCTACGCGGACACGCATCCTACTACGGGATAATATTATACTGAATACTCTTAATTGACCATAGAGAATGATATCTGAAAAATCCATGTATTTTTTTTATAAAATAATTGATTATAGTTAGAACACTATTAAACTAGAGCAAATTCTCGAGAAATTTTAAATTTCTTCTTAAATTAACAAAGTGGTATTTGGATTAGAAAATAGTGTGTTATAAATATAATTTGTTTAAAAATTGGATAATTCTCACCATTATTAGTCAATATTATCAGCTTTGCAAGGATTGTTGATACCAAGTCACCTTCTCCAGTAGATTTTCCCCCATGGATGCAGCAATTAATATGTAGCAAAAGTAACGAATGCTCCAAAACACAAGACTCACGAAATTAAATATATTCTGTAAATCGAAATACTAATTTTAAGTATTGATTTTTAATATACGAGGGTGGGTCAATAATTCCTTAGAAAAAAGCATTAAAACAGTTTTTATTTTTGTATTTTTTTTTATTTCTCAACATAATCTCCTTGGAGCTCAATACACTTGGTAAGACGTTTCTCAATTTTTTTTAAACCGTCAGAAAAATAAGTTTTCGGAAGGTCCTCAAAATAAGCATTTGTCCGATCGATGACTTCTTCATTTGAAAAAAAACGTTGTCCACTTAGACATTTTTTTAAGTTTGGGAAAAGGAAAAAGTCACTGGCGGCTAAATCTGGCGAATACGGTGGGTGGTCGACCAATTCGAACTTCAATTCTTTAATTTTAGCCATTGATCGTAAACATGTGTGAACACGGGCATTGTCCTGATGAAAGTGGATTTTTTTCCTGTTTAAATGAGGCCGTTTTTCTTCAATTTTGTTTTTTAGCTGGTCCAATAAAGATGCATAATAATCCCCTGTTATTGTTTTTCCTTTTTCCAAATAGTCAACGAAAATAATTTCACGTGCATCCCAAAATACAGTAGCCATAACCTTACCAGCTGATTTTACGGTTTTCGCCTTCTTTGGACATGGTTTGCCTTCGTAATCCACTGCTTTGACTGTTCTTTCGTCTCGGGAGTATAGTGGTGTATCCATGTTTCATCTACAGTCACAAAGCGACGAAAAAATTCATCCGGATTGCGTTGCATGAGCGACAACAGGGCTTTAGAGGCCACCACCCTATTGCGTTTATTGTCGACTGTGAGCAAACGCGGCACCCATCTTGCAGAAATATTTTTCATGCCCAATTTGTCATGTAAAATAGAAATGACGCTACCTTTTGAGATCCCTGTAACCTCAATTATCTCACTCAACTTTAATCTTCGGTCACTTAACACCATATCGTGGATTTTATTGATCATTTCTGGTGTAGTCACCTCTACAGGACGTCCTGAGCGTGGTTCATCCTTTGTTGATGTACGACCACGTTTAAATTCATTTAACCAGTTATAAATAGTTGCAAGTGAAGGAGCAGATATGCCGTGAACTAAATCCAACTCATTTTTTATTTCCTTTGCTGTTAACCCTTTTATATTAAAATGTTTAATAACAGCTCTAAACTCAATTTTCTCCATTTTTGTAAACAAGCAAATTTTTTTTTTAAATGTACGAAAATAAAAAACAACAACCCGACCAATCTGATTGAAACTTCGCAGCATACTGAATCGGTAGTGCCGCTGCATGAAAACAAACCGCTTACAGTACTAGTCGCGCCACCTGTCGGCTTTTCTAAGGACTTATTGACCCACCCTCGTATTATAAAACAATATTCTAAACCCAATAATATGACAATTACGTACATATTGTGTAGAATATCCTTTTGCCGTAATTCATATGTTAACAGAATGATTGTTAGAAAGGCTGTTGCCAGAATTGAATAAAACTAAAACAAACATAAATTAAGAGCTGCATCGTGCAATTATTTTACAAAAATACTTAACACTACAAATCACTCATGCAAATACTCTTTTATTATACTTGTAGAAATACAATATTTATTTAAAACATCCTAATTTTGCTTGAATATCATTAAAACTATTAAAAATGTCTACACAAATAACTGACATATTACATTCTTACCGGTATTATAAAATAATTTCCTATAGTAGCTACATTGTCGGCCACAATGGTATAAGCTTTCATTATATTAAAAATCGTAGGTTTTTCCTTATTTTTGGTAAATGGTAACGAATTTTCATATACGTTTTTCATCAAATCAATTTGTATATCATTATCATAACATTCCCCAGCCCTTTCATTGACCATACATATTAGATGTAAATTAAGTTCTCTTAAACGTGCTTTACTATATTATAGTAAAGCTGAAAGCTTTATGATTATAATGTCTGTAGCTATTACGCTTAAAATTGTCGTCATTTGATTCCAAGTAATACCCCATACCCATGTGTCAGCAACATTAAGGAATATAATAAAAAATAAATATATTAACCCTATAACTACCAATTTATTTGTGGCATATTTTATTTTGAGATTTTCTACATTTAATAATTTATCAACGCTTCGCAAATTACTGATGACGTAAATAGTTTTATCTGCATGCAACCATGAGTCCGATATCCATGCGATCGAAGACACCGCTGGATATGCAAAACTTAACATAATTTGAAAACACCTAATCACACCCGACGATTCTTCTTCCAACATTGATGTTTTTGTTAATACTTGAAATGTAGCAAAAGCTAATGATAGTGCGCTTAAAAGAGATGCGTATATTTTTATCAATGGCTTTTCCATCACATATACGCCGTTTACTTCTCGGTTAGTGTGAAAACCGAACGCCCAAAAAAATATAATATGCATCCACTTTGATTTAGTCATATTAATTCTAGATTGAAATAACCACCAATGTTGGATTCCAACTGTCAGATACCCTAGGAATATTTGTATTACCCAGACATATTATTAACAATCATTTTTTTTGTAAATTGCTGTCAAAATGGTTTTACTTAATTGATTATTTTATTAGGCACTATTTTTCGCCAAGAAAAAACCCTCGTAATCAACTACGTTATAAATTGTTCGTTACAATTATCATTAATTGTTAATGGACTATGTATAAAAAGCCTAAAAACGAAACCTACACCGATAAACAATAATATCAATCGCACAGTCGCAGAGGCAAAGCTGTATGCATATTATAATATTGCGTTCTGCCGATAATTACGTGGTGGCTACACTAGACTTTCATATTTTAGTGGAATTTAGCGAATCTGAACGTACCTATAATTATTACACATACAGATTCGCAGACCCAACTCGATTCAACGATCCACACCTGTCTTCAGAGCAATCGTCGACTTTAAATAGCAATACAACGGAACGATTCAGCTATCAATTAGATCGTGTTGACGCTTCATTTGATTGATTCGCGTTATGTCTAAAACTAGATATGACATCTTACGCACAGCCATACTCGAAGCTCACGGTTAATTCGGATATTTTCGTACATTCTCGGTCGGTAATCTTCAACCCAACTGTCAACTGTATGAATTATTATTCTATTTCAGCCACGATTCCAGAAAACGATCCAAAGTGACATTTCATGATCGGTGGCGATCATGGCAGATGATCGATGTGATAATCTGCCAATGTAATTTGAACTTTAATCTCACGTCATCGAAATTGGTGACTTAAGTTGTGATTATATTGTGCTGCACGTCACGTACTATCACGTGACGTCACAGTAAGCTGCCGCTACGGGTAAAAAGTGTGTAATGGCGTTTTTCTTGGTGTTTAAACTGTTATCAGACTGATGCTCCCATCCCGTAGCACATTTTGATCTTGAACCTTTAAACAAACACTATCAATTCTGCCGAAATCATCAGAACAACAGTGAGGTCATCTCACGTTGAACCGCACTGCATCGATACCTGCATAACTCAATGAACGCTTTTTTATCATTTTCTACATGCCTACACATTTTCGACTCATGTCAAAATCGCGTTTTTGTTTTTAGCCATGGCACTGTATTTTCCATAAGAATGTTTTCATTTATCTATGGTCTGCAGATTAGATTATGTTCAAAATATTATCTATGGTTATAATATCGCAAGGAATTTTAACGAACGAACACTTAGAAACTGTTCAAATTAATTGAAATTAGCATGAATAATGAATAATAATTCAAAATACTGATGCATTAGAGTTGGCACTCAAAATCATTGAATTTACAGAGATGGTGATCGTTCAAAATATTCTGCAAAATGACGAAACCATGGACTAAATTTGTCGCCGTGACAGCGTGACAGTACGTGACGTGCATCTCAATATAATCACAACTTTACAGAAATTATGAAAAACAAGTGACACGTAATATGTAATATGACCGTCTTCGAGGAAATAAAATAAAATATATGTGGTAATTTGAGACACTTTTATTGCAATTTATATACGTACGCCCATATAAAAGTTTTAGCATATGCATAAAATGTTATCATTTCATTTGACATAGTATAATAACATATGTCGCAACAATCCCTGCAAACGTGTGAAGAAACGCATAATCCAATGTTACAAATGATCCTATGCTGACTTTGGGCTTTCGCTGTACCACCAGACGACTGAAGATTGTCATTTGTTGTTGATGTACGATGCTGTCTGAAAAAAAATCAATATGCTACGTTAAAATCCAGCAGCATCTTTTCTGTCAGCTACCATATTTTCTTACTCTGTATTAGTATATTTCTGTTATAGTTATTTGACAACACTATTATACACGACGTAGATGTTGTACAACTAAATATGCAATCAAACGTATTCGTTGAATTGTGCATCACATATATTGTATATCTAGGTATATTCACAGTATGACGACGTATCAAAAATGCCGCATTATATTTTAAGGGACTTAGCATTAATATGCATTACGATTTTTCTTGGTCTATGGTTGTTTATAATTAGGCACCCAAAAAGTTTACTTATTATGGTATGCAGATTTTCCAATTGCGGGGATTCCAGTCACTGTTTTCATACGTTATTCGTTTATTTGGTTATAGATATTGGAACTCGAATTTGTAATGCATAACAATGTCTTTTAATTAAACAATAGAAAAAGATTTATAATTCACTTCCAACCCTTTTCCATAGGACATTTTACCTTAGATACATAATAAGTAAATTATTTGTATATTATAATATTACAACCATATTATAAATATTTTTTTTAAAACAACACCCTTAATCTACATTAATAAGTCTCGTTTATTTAGTAGGCCTGCCCATCTATTATATACATAAGGCTGCTATCGAGAGTAGTTTATCATATTTATATGAAATAGACTATATATTATTATATTGGAAGAATAATCGATCGTTGGAAAAATAGCAAAATGTTTTATACTAAGTCTCAAAGATATTTTAGGTCCATAAAAAAAACTTTCTCTTGCCCCTTGCCCCAATTTCACACCCACGTGCAACTTTCTTACACCCTTCGCTCTATTTGAATCTTATATAATAATAAATAAAAATTAAAAATCACTACGCACTGTCATGTGCAAAGAGCGATAATAATATAAGTTTTTTTTTCCATAATTTCTAACACGATAATATTATTATGCAGACTGTTAGGCCCGTTTCAGACGGACACCGGTGTCGCGCTCGTATTAATATAGGAGGCCTTTGTATTCGAATAAAGGGGCCTTTGTATTATGTCTATGAACGCTCCAGAGCTAATAAGTCAACGCGTGCCCGGTACACTTTACCGTCGGCCGCTACATTCTCAAGCCACAATACTTTTATTACCGCAGCCAGTTTTATGTTCTAATTTATAACGCGAAATTATGCGTTTAATCATTAGCTCTGGGGCGTTCATAAACATAATACAAAGGCCCCTTTATTCGAATATAAAAGCCTCATATATTATATACGAGCGCGACACCGGTGTCCCGTCTGAAACGGGCCTTAGTAAACGTTCGGTCTTTGAACTTGTTATGAGCCGTGTTTGCAAATAGTATCCTCAATTCTTCTTATTCTAGTTTTCTTACCATTATTGCTGCGGAACAAATTTAATTTGGACACCAGTTTGGCTGAGTAGCTGCATCTGTTCAGTAATATTTCTCCATTGAACGCTGCGATTAGCAAGTATAACAGATAGCGATTAATCCACACCACAAGTTCTACTATTATATGCATAGCCTTTGGAAAAAACCAATCAACACACATTATAAATTCATAACACTAACCGTTGTTTTTGCATTTTTTGAGTTTGCAATCACATCGACTTTAGAAAGGAAAAGGGACGTAACCCTCAGTTTTTTCAAAATAAGTTTTATTAGATAATTACATTGCACATTACTAAAATACACACTGTGTCCAAAGTATGTAAGCTGTAAATGCCAAATGATTATCTAAATTTAGCTCGTAAATAAAACAAAAGTAGTAAGCGATCTTGGAAAAAAGACTTTTCTTTAATTAACTTAATAATTAATATCAGATTGTAAATATAAAAACCAAAATTATTAATTAACCATAGAACCATAACAAAAATATTTTTGTATCTACTGTAAAATTTGTGTGGATTATGTCCTTTTTCCTTTCAACAATCGAAATAACCCACCTTGTTTTAAAAACTCATATTCTGTGATCGACTGCCTTTTGTCATAAATTGTCATATTGTGATGGATTTAAAAAAATCTTAAATAATTTTCACAAAAAACAATTAATAAAAAATGACAAAAACACTGAAACAAAAATTACTCACACAATTATTGCAAGTATAGTTATTCTATTTGTTTACCATTTTCGCTTCTAATATCATATGAGCCTCCACAGGGTGGAAATTGTATTAATAGATTTATGTTTACGAAAAATGGATGTTAACCACTTACTCAGTATATTAGGCCAATACTCTTGGTCCAAAAACACCTTGAAAAACATAATGTGTTTTTCAAGGTGTTTTTGGACCAATTCACAATGTTGACATTATAAGCCTGTCGCGTAACCGCGAGAGTAATATATATATATATATATATATATATTTACAAAATGAAAATAGTTTTGTCATTGAAAATCAATTGATATATCTAGATAATTATATTATATTATTTTTCAAATTGTACACTTTCCACAAGAATCTTTTGATATGTAGAGCAAGAAAGTAATTGTATTAAGCGTAGTTTTGATAGATAATCTAGGGAATCCAATCCCGAGCCAAAATTCTGATCCCGGGATTTCGGGATTACAGTTTGACAATCCCGGGATCCCGGGACTGGTCCCGGGATTGGCATTATTTCCATTGTTAAAAAAAAAAAATTAAATTTACAAATAACATTGATAAAATCGGTCAAAAATAAATCTAGTATAATTTATACTATTTAAGACATTTATTGTTAATATTGTAGGTATACGTTCAATCTTAGAAATACACAAGTTTAACGGAGTAAATAATATTGTAATTTAAATAATAATGTGAATTTAATAAGAGATTGCTGTTTCGGATAGTAAAGACTTAATGAATGGGTTAGCGAGATTTAAAATAGTAAAGCAAATAATCATGGCGTACTTATGGCCTTTCCGCTTCATAAATGTAATTAGTCAGACAAATATGAAACTGCCGTAAAACGTATGATATCATGGTGGTATTACTTTGTTAAAAGTGCGAAGCATTGTTTTTTTCCAATTTTCCATTTTTAATAATTTATGTGAAAAAATAAAATGAATCGGCAACCTACACATGGGTATAAATCAAACTTCATTCAAACTCAGTTTATTTCTAATGTAGTTATTTTTTATTAAAAGTATTTTTTATATTTTCGCTTTTATTCTATTGTCCATAAAAATTTATAAAAAAATCAATCCCGAAATCCCGGGACTATGTTTATCAATCCCGGGATTCATAGGTATCGAATATAGCTCGGGATCCCGGGATTGGAGTCCCTATAGGTATAGATAATCAATACCTTTAATAATACACGATCTTGAAAATCATCACACTCTACTCGACTGAATATGATATAGGTATACTTGTTGCATATATATTCAATTCTTAATTTATATAGTTCGCAACCAGATATCAGATATCTTTTATTGAAAATGACTGTGTTAGCAGAACTTTTCTCGATCATTTAAAAAAACTGGTCATCTAATTGTAGAGTAACCAAACCGTTTAACCGATAACAGATTAATTTTACTCGGTTAAATGTCCGAATTCTTAGTATTATAATTCTTAGTAGGTAGGAGTACGAACAAAAAATATAGTTGTCTAAAAGGACACATCAACAACTGTGCAGCGCGGCATGACAACAAGTAAAATATTACCTATCTACTTATTTTCTTTACTATTCCATATTATTATTGCTGGAAGAAAATGCAAAAAGAATGTCAGAAATCCCAATTTCTTAGCTAGGTTCATATCACATGTATATGTCGTTATCAAAAAATTTCTTACCTTCAGTGCTACATATAGATAGCTAGGTAGGTATATATATTTAAACATGCAATATATTTTTTATACTTACGGTTTAAACCGGTTAACCGGTTAGTTATTTGTGAAATAAACGCTAACTGTGTAGTATTTTCCCCCCGGTTAAGGGGATCCTATATGCCAACAGAGAACCTAGGAAAAATACGAAGCTTGCAATTTGAGAATTCTTTTTAATAATCTACAATTTCAACTGTGTTGATTAATAAATATGTATCTGAAAACATTAAAAACATTTTTTTTAGGTCAAAGATAAACTTTCAATTGAAAAAATGTGAATTTGTCACATATTTGGTACATAGGTTACGTTATTATTACATTATTTTTATAGTTATATTTATTATTAAAATTTAGTTTAAGTTTTCAATTTTTTACCGTTTAGATTTTATGACTAATTATATCTATTTCAAAAACATCGATTTTTTTAAAAATATAAATGTGTATAACTTGAAATCCTTTATATTTATATGCAATCTTATTTAAGTATGGTCCCAATATTACCAATATAACCAAATATGTGACAAATTCACATTTTTTTTCAATTATTGTAAGTTTATCTTTGACTTAAAAAAAATCTTTTTAATGTTTTCACATACATATTTATTAATTAATACAGTTGAAATTCTAAATTATTTATTTATTTATTTATTTATTTATTTATAAAAAAGAGTATTACGGCATTACAGCTTTTGGCCAATGCGCCATAATACATAATACATACAAATATATAAAAATATCTTAATTACAAATAACAACTAATATGACAAGAAAGTGGAAAAGACAGCATGTGTAAATATTAAAGAAATATGATAATATATACAATTATAAATTTATCCTATTTAAAACGTCTACAAACATTATATAATTAATAAAAAACAAATCAACCTTTATGGTGCCATCAAATAAGCTAATTGCACGATACACAGCATCATGAAACATAACATCTGTCCTGCGACGAGGTATCTTGAAGACCGTGGAGCTGCGAGTGATATTGGTGGGAACATGAAAATTAATATTTGCCAGTATATGCGGATTGTAAATGAACCCACGAAGAAGTAAAAAAAAAATGCTTTAAAAGAACAATCACTCTTCGGGTAGACAGGGATTGCATTGATAGCATGCCCAGAAGAAAACGAGTCGGGAAATTCATTTTATTGTCATTATCATAAGGAAAGAACCCGTATGTTCTTAAGTAGAGAAATCTAAGAAATCTATTGTGGACTCGATCTAGCTTAATTGTGTGCATGAACCTATTAGGACTCCAAATAATGCTGGCATATTCAAGAATACTCAACACAAATGATACGTATAATGTACGTAGCACTCGGACGTTTTCGAATGATTTTGAAACCCTCATAACAAAACCAAGCATTTTGTTAGATCTAGTACTGATGTTAAGAATATGCTGATTGAAAGTGAACTTTGTATCATACAATACTCCCAAATCTTTTATCTCCGTTACCCTACTCAATATTATACCAGACAATGTGTATGGGAACAATAAGGTGTGCCTTGAACGATTGAATGAAATAATATTACATTTGGAGGTAGCGAATTCAAGTTTATTTAAGATAGACCATTGCGAGATAGCATCTAGGTCAGACTGCAACATCGCACAGCATAATGGGGTTTCAAAAAGAATTCTCAAATTGCAAGATTCGTATTTTTCCGCTAGGTTCTCTATTGGCATATAGGTTCCCCCTTAATTGGATGCGCTATCTCAGGGTTGGCGAACCTTTTTACGTGCGCGTGCCAAAATTTCCTAAATACTATTTTTTGACTGCCAGACGTGCCGAGCAGTTTTTCGAGTAGTTTGATGATCAGGAAAAAATGAAAAAATATTTATAAGAATTCTATTAAAAAAGTTCAAAATTTTTAATTAATTGAGTTATTGAGTATTTCTATAATACCTACTTAGTTGACGCACAAATTGACACCAATATTGCACGGATCAGATTTGGTATCCTCTCCGCGACGCAGCTTCCCCCGCCGCCTGATTAGGTCAGTGCTTTATTATTATTATGCGTAATGCATAAAACTTAACGGCCGATCCATGCAATTTAAATTAATTATAAATGCTTATTCTTGAAGAGTATCTGCCTGTTATTTTTTATACAATGCGATCAGTCATTTATGCACGAATTTCGTCGTTTCCGTTTGCGCATCGATTGATAAATATTATCGGTAAAAATATTATTAAAAACCGAAGAAAATACGCATTTTAAATATTCTATAATATAGATTTAGGTATTTGTAAAACTTTTTGTGAAAAAAAAATATTTTAAAATTATACCTTATTTTTTTTCTCTTCAACATAAATCATTCGCGTGCCATAGGTACGCCATCCCTGCCCTATCTGATATATTAATATTACTAAGAATAATAATAATAAGAATATTACTAAGACAGTCGAAACACTTACCGTCGCATTCTTCCAGCTTTGCAAATCAGTCAAATCATAAACAAATCGAATAACCGCAATGAATGTTGTAATGACCAAACAAGAAAACTGTAAAAGATATAAATTTTCATATAGCGACGATTATCGAAATATATATGTATATATCGTCAGTGTGGCAGAACTGCTATACCACAAAATTAACTAAATATTAAAAAAAAAAAACTTTTTCGTCATACCTATTTGAAAATGACAAAACGTGTGTATTAATATAAATATGTATTAAATTATAATAAACAACAGCTAATAGTATTCTGAACATGCACATAGTAATTTGAAAACGCCTCATATATATATATTTCTACTAAAAAAAATCTTTTTTGAAAAAATACGACGTCCGACGGGTCTTGAACCTGAAACTACTGGATTCGTGCCAATGGCATTTTATCTTATTACGACTAAATTATCCAGTATTTGTACAGGAAATGCTTATCGACTTGCCTTAATTTTAGCTATCGGGTTTTGTGTTTTAAATCAATGTATGAATTAAGTGCTCTAATTACTATGCCCGCCCGGATCACTCAAAATGTTAGTTATAACGTACGTACACTTGCTAAAAGCAGATTCGCGCGTGGTTACAGGTTCAGTTCCCGTCAATATAAAGAACGTTACAAACAAATGTAATGAATTATTCGTTGAAAAAAATAAATAGTTTATCAATAATATTTTTGTTACTGACCACCAACCATCACTAATTTATAAATAAATAAGTGTTTAATTTAGACATTAATTTGGTCAGAATGTTTATGGCCATCGGTTTCCGATACAACATCTCATACTGAACATACTGGACCAGTGTTGCCAACTGTCGTTGACAAAAACATGCTAGACGGGGTACGAAAACAAGCTATTTGATATTTTGTGAAAATGATTTTATTTGTACCAAAAACGAAATCAACGTCTTTTTTCGCCTCTCGAGAAAAGTCAAAAATTTGAAAAATAATTGGCTATACGAGAAAAATTCACACTATATTTTCAGAGAAACTTATTTAAAATTTTACAAAAGAATTCCATTCTATCCTATATGTATACATTCAATATGTACCGCACTATAAAAATATATACGAATTTCAATTAAATTGACACCTATTAGGTACTATATTATGTAGTTGTATTTCTCATGTACCGACCTTCTTTTATTAAGTAGGTACCTATCTGATGGTCAAAAAAATGATATATCTGAAATTATATAAACTAGCGTAATTTCAGCATATTTAAAGCTGTTGGAGGCATCAAAAAATGCTAGTAAAATCGCCACAAACTAGATACGTTTTTCCAAGCCTATCGAAAAATGCTAGTTCTGGCAAGTAAAGTAAAACACTAAGTTGGCACGCTGTACCTACTGGCCGTACTGGACATACTTGAAAACAGCCCCGCGTAGTAACAACGGTTTTTGCCTCCTGAATGGTTCATTCGCGTTATTACAATCGAACTAACTAATAGCTATATTACATTGTTAACGGGAAAGCGATAATTTCTCAGTCGGTACAGTTTTTGAATTTTCGACATGTATATTTGTAAGGTTATTCCAAATTATTTAATATTATTATCATTAATAATTAATGAATAAAACTAAAAATATATAATAATTATTATTACTGTTAATAAAAAAAAATCTCCAATATATGCGACATTGTCCGTCAGTAATACGTAAGCTTTCATAAAATTCTGAATGTCTTCTTGTTCTCCCATTTCTACATCACGTGTTATCCTTTCTTCGTTTATTGCCTTTCCTAACTTCTTTACACACTTCAATTTATTCACAAATACCAAATGCTTTAATCTTTCATTCAACATATCATATCGAGTGTTTATCAGGTGTAAAATAAGATTGAATTTTATTAACACGATATCACAAGCACTGTTGTTAATAAAAAATATTATTTGCCTCCAATTCCTTCTGAATATTGTCCCTACTAATGCATATCCAATAGTATTGGTAACTAAATAGCATAAACATATTGTATTTGCTTTATTAATTATTTTTTCTTTTTTATTCTTTGTGGTTAATAAAATATGATCGATGTTATCCAAGTTGTTATGTATGGAAATATTAATGCTTTGATTCTGCCATGAATCGGATAGCCAAGCGAATACTGGAGTTATCGTATTCATAAATCCAACCGCTACATGCAGTGCTCGCAGTATGTAAAAATTATCACGCGACGGTGTTGCGTTCAATGCTCTCAATACACCAAAATATACATATCCAACAGCTGCACTTGCCATCACAATACTTAATACTGATGCGTATATCTTTAACCAAGCTTTCTCTACAATATGTTCGCCATTCACATTTTTGGTCGTATGGAAACCGTTCATCCAAAAGTATACATTTAAAAGTTTTGCTCGCTTATTCATCATACCCTCACTTTACACCTCTATCAAGAGTCAACTTAATCTGACAAATTTTACAATAATATACAGATTTGTGTCATGGACTTTTCTTTTCATTAAATTATTATAGGTTTTTCGTCATAATTAGGGATTCCAATCCCGGGATCCCGTGATATTTTCGATACCCGTGAATTCCGGGATTGATAAGCATAATCCCGAAGCTTTCGGGATTGATTTTTTTATCAATTTTTATGGAAAATGAAATAAAAACGAAAATATAACAGAAAAAATACTTTTAATAACAAATAACTACATTAGAAATAAACTGAGTTTGAATGAAGTTTGATTTATACCCATGTGTAAGTTGCCGATTTATTTTTTCACATTAATTAATAAAATTGAGAAAGATTGGAAAAAACAATGGCTTCGCACTATTAACAAAGTAATTCCACCATGATCTCGTGCGTTTTACGGCAGTTTCATATTTGGCTGACTAATTAGATATATGAAGCGGAAAGGCCATAAGTACACCATGATTATTTGCTTTACTATTTTAAATCTCGCTAACCCATTCATTAGGTCTTTACTATCAGAAACAGCAATCTCATATTAAATTCACATTATTATTTATATTACAATATTATTTACTCCATTAAACTTATGTATTTCCAAGATTGAACGTACACAATATTAACAATAAAAATGTCTTAAATAGTATAAAGTATACTAGATTTATTTTTGACCGATTTTATCACTGTTATTTGTAAATATTAAATTTTTATATTGACAATGGAAAAAAAATGCCGGGACCTGCAATAATTATGCAATCCCGGGACCAGAAATTGTAATCCCGAAATCCCGGGATCAGAATTTTGGCTCGGGATTGGATTCCCTAATCATAATTACCCACTCATTAGGTATCTACCTACTAATACTAAATTATATTTCCATTTTGACATGTGATTAATGGCATTTACTATACTTATAAACATTAATATCCTAATTATAATATTTCATGTTGTGTTTTTTTTCTTGACCCCTTTTATGTTTTACCATTATTTATTATCAAATATTTACATTAGTTTTTTCCAAAAATTAAAACCGTTGTAATCATTAGAATTATATGAAGCTCCGAAAGCAACTTCAACAAAGTTTAAAAATACCGAAAGTAAATTTTCGGCATTTTTAGATACTCTTATTATTTTTGCTATATAATTCACTTCAACTATATGAAAATGTAATTTCAGAATAAGCTTGGCTGTTGTTATCATAAAGTCCCGGACCCAGTGGCGGGAATAGGGACGTTGATACTCTACGTATTGTTAGACCTTGAGGCCACCGACGTTATAAAAATAATAATTTCAAAATTTTTTTATATGACTTGCATTAATCCATTCAATACAATAAATTATATTCCTATATATTAGGTACCTACTTAGTAAAAATGTCAATGTAATTATTGAAGATGACAGTGATGACACCATCGTATCTGCTTGAATGTTTATTATAGGTTATCTTAAGTTTTAATATAAATTAATAATCGTAAAACTAGTTTTAAAGCTTCTGTCGAATCGATCGCGTCATCGAAAAATCGACGCTGCCCGGTGCATTTGTGTCACAGTCGACAAACTGAACGCAGACAGAAAGAAATCTTTAGAAATTAATTTATTTTACTAACTTTTATTTCATAAAAGTCAGTGAATAATCAAGTTCGATAATAATTCCACCTGGAAGTTGTTATAAATAATATTATGTACCGTCGTTAGCAACTACACATATATTAATACGAGCGTTTTTTTTTTTGTTGCTGTTTCCTGAAAATAATACAGTGAGAGTGAGACTTTATTGCATTTACTTATAATAACTTAATCATAATAACCAAATATTTATATTAATATTTAATTTATTTAACTGTTGGTTTATAATATCAACGTTTATCGACAGGCAATCAGTATATAATTATGTACCAAAGCACCTGCTTATTTATATAGATAGTATCTCCTTCAAAGTATATGTAAAAAAAACACTTTATTGGCAGTAGAAAATTAAACGCAGGCAAGTAAGTATGTAATCATTTATTTGTTCCTATTTGATACAAAATAATTATATATGACGCCATTAAAGCTACTAGTGCTTGAATAAATTTGAAGTCCAACGCAAGAAATCCGCCCACGCGTATTTGTAATTTTCTACGAGATAGTAAATGGGCGAATACTTTCAGCTGACGACGAAAAATCGCATCTGAAACATAGAAATATAACAATGATAATAACTATATTGTCAAATTATTTTAACCCTAAGCGATGGTGCCCATAGAACGCGTCGAGCGGGCGAAGTCCGCGTATGCAGCGTTTATTCATAACCATAATCACACGTCTCGTGCCGCGCATTACCCTTCACCTATGTAATAAGCGGCCCAAGCAGCACAAAATAATTATTATTACAGCGCCTCTCATAACAAAGCAATAAAAATATTATATTATTTCGGGGCTTGTAATTATATTTACGACGACATTATTCAACCAGCGATAAACTTGACACGCAATAAAATTAAACAATGATTCTCTGTTATTAAATAATTGCTTTTCGCCCGTCGATCGACGACGCCTCGAGCAGCGTAATTTTGGTAGCCGTGTTCAATGAATGGACTCCATTGTATTTTCTTTCATTCATATCGCCGAGAAGCGGTGATTCGCGAAAAAACGATGATTCATGCGGCGGGCGCGTATAATGCGTCGTGAAATCCAGTGGGTGCTGGCGTATTTGATTACGTTGTATTTTCATTGATTTACGCGCCACTTGTAGAAATTTTGCGCGAGCGCCGCACTCGCTGCGTCAATGGGCTTTATGATGACCAATCTTTGAGACTGATGTAGACTAAAAAGTTTATTTTTTTATTTTAATGTTTTCCGGAACTAAAATTTAATTATTACAAATCAAAATAAATGTTATTAAAAATTAAGTTTCAATTGATTGCGTGCACTTAATGGACCGTTGGTGTTATCTATTTTACGACATATCTAGTTTTATTATTTTGTCGTATTCTGCATATTATTATGTAAATAATCTGAGCCAATTCTCTATTCAATTTGACCTACCGCGAGTTGCAATTATTAGAATTATTAGTCTCCCGCACGCTCGGTGAATAATAATACCATGTTGTATTATCATCTTTTATTATAAATGGTTGCATTTATCGTTGGGATTTTGAAAAACATAATAGCAGCGAATTTATTTTTTAGCACTTTACTGTTTCATCCCTGCTTTGTAGGAAGCTACTGTACTGATTCTGTCACTAGTAGGTATCAGTAGATAATGCTATATCGATACAAAAAGTAGACACTTGGTATTGATAACATCGAATGAATGTGTCAATACTAATATCGTATCGGATGAAAATTAATATATGTTGTCCGTGAGTACATTTTGCGACGTCTTCTATTTTTTTTGCTAAGATTCTATGGTATAATTTAATTAATACTTTTATTCCTACATGCGATGAGAGTTGATGTTATAATTTTAACTTATACATTGCAAATACGAACTCCCATATTGTCAGACAGATGTACAGTTCCTAATTATTCTGCACATGCGCTCGGTGACGTAGTAACGCGCCTTTGTTGGTTAAACATACACGTCAACAACGTTTTATCACAAGCACAATTATTGCTTTTATCAAAATTTGTGACATTTAGAATTGATTAATAAATATTTTTAATCACCTCCGTTAACAGATATCGTCAGTTTCGATACCAAATTTGACGTCCATTCTCCCTGCGCGAGCAGCATCTCTCCCATGCATGCAGCGATCACCATATAAGAAAAATATCTGATTGCCCACAATGCCAAGCTCATTTTAAGTAGAAAACTCTGCCAAATAAAAAGTTTAACATTATAACTCACCACATGTTATGTTAGACAATTTTAACTGTTTTATCAATTTAATTGATCAACAAATCAATTTATAATAAACATCATACTATTATAGTCGATATCGCATATTGATTTCTTGGCAACAATTCCCCAACAGGTATTAGTGGCGCACGGTGACTTTTGTTTATTTTGATGCTAATCTACAAATGTTGCTACATTTTATAACTTATTAATTAATCTTGGCGGTCTATAGAGCGTAATAGCTGTGATATATTCTAAAAATATTTACGTTATACTAATAATATGGAACCTTTATAGTTAAGATGAAGTAAATTTAAATGAAATTTACCGTACGATTGTGTAATAAATACCTAGGTACATACTATTATTTCACAGCACAATTTGCCGATTATTTCTGGGGATGCGCCCCATCTACAGCTTGTATGGACCGTACGCCAATGTATAAACAATTTAAATTGGTTAATTGCTTATGTGGCACCCATAATGTTACAATGACTGTAAACTGTATAGAGCAGTTCTTCCCAACATTTTTCAAGTCACTTCACACTATTTAAATTATAACATTTTCGCATAATATATGACACACTGAACCATACTTACGAATCCACTTTTAAAATGGCGGATTCTAAAGTTTATATTTTATTTTAGACGCAAAGAAAAAACTTTGTTTTTCATTATTTGACAGGTATTAAAAATAATTAAATAATTAAATGAAAAGTATTCTTGCACTTGTTTCAGAGAATATAACTTTTTTAATGTCGATGCTTAAAAGAGCTACTCGTAGTAGTAAATCTTTAAAATTAGGAAATTAAGTACTTACAACTGTTGATCGAGAAACTGCAATAATTCCGTAAGCGCCAATAAGTATTGCCAGCGATGTAGTACCCAGTACGCAGTAAAACTGAAAACAAATCGATGAGATACCCATATAAAAAAATGTCATTTTCATGCTATACATAATGTTACTGATGAGTATGATAGTTTGAAATAGTCACCGTTAAGCAAAATGTATTTCCTATGTCACTCATACTATCGATTACTATATAATATGCTCGAATGTATTGTCGCATATGTATTGCATTTCCCTTCATATCTTTTACTCCTTGAATAGTAGTAGCTTCTGTATAAAATAGTACCCTCGTTGGACTAACATCATTTTCCAGTAATTCATTAGTCACCAATTCTTCTACAATCAGTTTTAGTTTGAAATTCAAAATGCTTATTCGACAATTGTTGTAGTAAAGAATCAGACATAGCTTCATTACAGTTATGTCTGTAGCTACAATATTGAAAACAGCTGACACTTGACCAATTGACATCCCCCACACAAATGTATCGATCGTATAAATGACTAAGTTAATCGCAATGAATAGCAAACACATAGTTACTGTTCTATTTCGTATAGATTCGCTAGTTGCTTTTTCAATCAATAAACAGTTATCTATTTTTTGTAGTAGTCCAAATGTCGTCGTATGTTTATCTGGATGTATCCAAGAGTCTGATATCCAAGCTATGCATGATGTAGCGGGATACGCAATTGCCAAAATGTTTTGTAAGAAATTCACAATTTCCGACGATTGCTTTTTTATCATAAAGTCGGACTCGTACATTTCTTCTAAGATTCGCAAAACGGTGAGGCCAATTAAAATCGTGGCATATATCCTTATCTTTGGCATTCCTTGCACACATATACCGTTCACGTATTTGACTGTTTGAAAACCAAACATTAAAATAATAACTTGTAACCAAACGATTTTGGCGTCCATATTGTTAATAATAAAATTCTATAAGAGATGTTTTTAACTTAACAAGCAGCGCGTCGCAGATAAACGTTGATTCGTAAATTAATATATAATCCAAATAGAGCACGTTTGACTGTGATACACGTACGACTTTTGCAGTATCTATCAGTTACTATATCTGTCACCAGTTGCTACTTTATTAAGCGAATTGTACCAATTAAAATACTGACGTTTGTTAAGGATAGTGAATATGATTTTTGCCAATTGACCAATCAACCAACTGTCAATATTTGGCACAATCAATAAAGTAAAAACTATATATTTAAAGTCAGCGAAGAATCGCCGTGAACCATATAGTCCATATCATTGAATCGTAAATGTCCTTAAAAACATTATGTGATACATCACAGATAAGTAATGAGTATTTTGCTTTCGTCTATGTTTATTTTGTTTTGTTGTCTTTTCCTTGACAAATTGCTACGATCAATTATGTTGACGCAATGCTGATGACATGAGCGTGTTGTTATAATTTTCTATTTTACTATTAATAATAATTAAATTTAGTTATTTGATTGATGTCTTTAACGTACACTTTTTGACGCTTTCTAGATTTTTTTATCATAAATGGTGATATAATTAATTTTTCTTCAGCCTATTCACTCGTATGACGGCAGGATGTAGACGACTATATTGAAATAATCACATACATAATAGCACATTGTCAATAAATAGTTATCACTGTTATTTTTATTAACTTAGTGAATGACAAAATCTCCCTTAGCAAAGGCATGATTACAGAATGGAGGTCTCAAAAACATCCTCAGTGGTTTAGCCTAAACCTAAACTCTAGAGCTATTTCTCGTCTCAAGATATCTCAAGAATCATGAATGAACTTGTTTCTCGAGATTTTTTTTTTTTAAATGTTCTCATTCCTCGAAAAATTCGTCAATAAAATACAATTCAAGGTTTTCTTAGCAGACTACAAATCTTGGCGGATTTCTTCTCCAGTAATTCACATTGCGAGATATTTGTCAAGAAATCGTTAAACTATCTACTAATATCTTCGAATTTTCGAGAATCAAAAAATGTCGAAAAATCACTTGCTACGTGTATTAGTTGGTATAACAGAAAAAATAAAACCACAGTGTAATTTTCCATATTTTATTCATTTACAAAATAATATTATACTTAAAGAATAATAAATTGTCTAACTTAGTTGATACAAAATTATTATATATGTAGCCAATATTCCCACCAACGAATACAGAAAAGAATAGTTTAATGTGGCCATAGTTCCTACTTGAACTGACATCTTTCGTCGACCTATCAATCGACTAAAAACTTGTAACTCTCGTTGTAGTTCGATATCTGGAAAACAAATAAACATGATACTAGAATAATTTATAGATTAAAATTGCAACACCATAACCGTGCCATTTATGCATATATTATGAATTATGCTCTGTGGAAGCATTCATTCAAATATTAAATTAAACCATTCCATAAAGCCGACTACAAACGGTACGTACAGAGTTTAATGGTTTTTCTTTGCTGAGTACACGTGCATATGAGTCACCCCTATGCGAGTGTGGTGAGATTCAGACCACGGATCATACTGTGGAGAGTGTGGAGTCGTGCAACAAGTATGCCTTCCTGCCGGTGTTTCAGCCATACACTGAGCTGAACCGGAGGCATTTCCGGTTCCACGTGACTTGTTGTATGACCAGTTTTCTGATTTTATTTTTGTGGTTTTCGTTTTTTGAATGTATTTTCTTTTTTTACAAGTGCACTACTATTATAGGCATGGCCCCCACAAGGGGGGCTGACAGGGCCCTAGCCTGGGGACCGGGTCTCAGGAGGGGCCCGGCGAGGCGAGTCGTCCAGATAAGTGAGATAAACACACATCACAAATTTGCTTCACTAATTAAAAAAAAGTCGCCTGCTTCCTTGTCGCTATTTTCCTTCAATTATATTATTAATTAAAATTATGTGCTTGTACGATACAATTTTTAATTGTGTAAGTATCAGTACTCGACAAATCCATAATTCAAATGGATGTATTAAAAATTGATTAAAATATACAATAAAACACTGAATATATACATTAATTTTACCGCGTACACCATTTGCAAAACGCTACTGTTTGGAAAGCATTATACTGTCTTTATCCTTAGCGGTAGGTAGGGGGCCCGCCAAATATCCTAGCCTGGGGGCCCGCTTCAGGATGTGGGGGCCATGATTATAGGTACATATCTAATTTATTTTGTACAAGTATACACGGTGACGATATCATCTTCACACGACATAAGTATACTTGAACAATGCTATTTGACGCTTGGAACGTAGGTATCGTCAAAAAATCCAATTGTCTATTCTATAGTTTACACGTTCAGTTATACTTGCACAATCATGCACACACAAGTTTATAACATATAAATTAAACATTTTGTACAGTGTGTGTACAGTAAAAATACTTGCGCAATATACACGCGTATGTATACATCTTGTGTAAAAAAAAATACACACGAATGCTAGCCAAGTATGCAGTTACCTTTATAATACTCGGCTCTAGCTCCAGAGTAATGCAAAAATAGCAATATTTCAATAATTAATAGTACCTACTCTTTAAACAAAATTAATGTAACAACTTATATTTTGATAAATCTGTATATTTCCGTAAATAGTAACAAAATATCAAAAATTTTCATTGGACTATTTCGTTTTTTAATTCGCCAAGAAATTAAATAACTGAGATATTAATTTATGCAATTTTCCGGGACTATTTACCTTGACGTTCGGTGTGAATATTACTTCGCGGTAGTTTTGTCAGATATTTCAGTGACAATCAAAAATCTCAAGTAGGGATTCCAATCCCGGGATCACGAGCTATTTTCGATACCTATGAATCTCGGGATTGATAAACATAATCCCGAAACACTCGGGATTGATTTTTTTATCAATTTTTATGGAAAATGAAATAAAAACGAAAATATTACAAAAAAATACTTTTAATAACAAATAACTACCATTAGAAATAAACTGAGTTTGAATGAAGTTTGATTTATACCCATGTGTAAGTTGCCGATTCATTTTATTTTTTCACATGAATTAATAAAAATGAGAAAGATTGGAAAAAACAATGGCTTCGCACTATTAACAAAGTAATTCCACCATGATCTCATGTGTTTTACGGCAGTTTCATATTTGGCTGACTAATTAGATTTATGAAGCGGAAAGGCCATAAGTACACCATGATTTGCTTTACTATTTTAAATCTCGCTAACTCATTCATTAAGTCTTTACTATCAGAAATAGCAATCTCATATTAAATTCACATTATTATATATATTACAATATTATTTACTCCATTAAACTTATGTATTTCGAAGATTGAACGTATACAATATTAACAATAAATGTCTTAAATAGTATAAATTATACTAGATTTATTTTTGACCAATTTTATCAATGTTATTTGTAAATATAAAAAATTTATATTGACAATGGAAAAAAATGCCAATTCCCTTTGGCTCGGGATTGGATTACCTAATCTCAAGAAAGTACATAATATACATTTATAGTTACCATCAGCGTAGATTGTAAACTTCCCCAGTAAAGTCGATGTCCAGTCTCCTTCTTTTAGTAGTAATTCCCCCATGTGAGCTGATAATACCATGTACGTCACATATCGAATTCCCCACACTGCCAAACTGATTAACGTGTATATATCCTAAAATATAACAGTGGATTTAACTATGTATGTTAATGATATACATTCCTACTGATAAATGTATTTTTTTTATAAACTTTATTAAAAATTATATAAGATAGTTACAAGATAAAAAGAACTTTTTATATACAACGTTTTTAAATTTGGTACTGTTCGGTTATGAGGAATACAGCGGCAAACACATTTTGAAAATAGCCGATATACTGGATTATTTGTTAGGTTAACCAAACCAAACCTAACCAAACCCAACCTAACCTAACCTAAACTAACCCAAACTAACAAATAATCCAGTATATCGGGTATTTTCAAAATGTGTTTTCCGCTGTATTCCTCATAACCGAACAGTACCTTAAATTTTCTGTTGAATTATTATGCTTAATATGCTCAAACTTGTACTTGATATGAAGTAAATAAAAAACAAACAAACAAATATAGAATACTGAAATGTCATTTTGACATTTTATTTTGATTTCCATAGTAACGCACGTATATATTAATAATTTAGTTGCTAGGACCACCCTCTTAGCAACCAATAATAGTATTTTACTTTTTACGGATTTTTCTGAAATAACTTTCCATACAAAACAGATTTCAATTCTGCTTAAAGATGGCTAAAAGTATTAAAAGAATGCATTGGCATCGCGTTCTGATATATTCTAAAAGTTTCAAATGTCTAACTAGCCGGGAAGTTAGTTAAAAATCGATTGCAAGATTTGTACTGGACGAACAACCACCGGACAAACAAGAATACGAGCTAATAAAATCGTTGTAAAATATATTGTTATGACTGATACTTTTTCTTTCACTATGCTGGCCCTAGGGCTTGTACACTATCTGCATCGTCCCGAGGAAGCGAGGCTAGCAATAATTAGCATTAATTATTGAACCCTTTTCGTAATACATCTCAACATTTTCGTCGAATGTTATAGGTTATAGCCCATGTGGTCATAGTTATCAGCTGGTTGACGATCTACTATGATAAATCAAACTAATTTGGCTTTTTTAAACGATGACCTATGTCGTTATCATCATCACCAGCATGTTTCAATCCACTGGTGGACTAAGATATATTTCGTCCAGCATACATTAGGGCGGCCTTTCGGTTTTTTTTCTATCCACCAGAATCATTGGATTATCACATTCGTCCAGCTGCTATTCTATCTGTGAGCTATGTACCTAAAAATATTTGTGTAGATACTTTATGGGTACCAAGAGCCGTTCAAAAAATATCGACAATTTTTGATCTACACTTTGATACTTTTGTTTCGGGTGTCGCAGATATCTGTACGTACATGAGTAGAGATACGTCGTTTATTTTTGTTGTCTCGTTAATGTTGTGACAATCGAAAAAGCTAAAACGAATGTGTATCATTGAATATAATTTGTATTTTACTAATATATATATATAGATACATGTTCGTATAATATAAGCTACCATTTTCATCTTCATACTGACAATTTATTATATTAAAGTACTTATGTACTTTACACAAAATATTTTTGTTTTGTGTTTTATGACTAGGAATTGCAATACCGAATGAATATATCAATGCCAGTATTTCGGTATTTTTTATTGAATACCGGTATCAACACATATTATAGAATAGATAGTTCCTATCAATAAATAGAACTATTAAAATCTATTTCAAACACTCTTTTATAGCAACATCAAATACCTAATTATTTTGACCTTTGTGACTGCTATTTTTCTAATTTTAAGTTTCCGTCCGGTTACAGGAAAATCTCTATCAAATTCAATGATATATTACCAACGTTGGATCAATAGTAAAGTTATAGAATAATTATTGGAAATATTTGCCACGAATGTTTTCTTTTTCGAAATATGTTAATTCGTCGCAACAATCCTATAATTATATTTGAGGGTTTTGTTTTAATATTATTTAACTTAGGTTGGTTTCAGTCAATGTATTCGCGTCTTGGCAGCGTAAAACTTATACAGTAAATTTATGATACAGTAATGAAAAAATAACATTAAATTCATTTTCGAAAAACATAATCGTGTATGCTTTCTTAATACCGTAAATACCGGTATGTTGGATTTTTGAAACCGGTATTTCGGTATCGATAAATAATTAAATACCGGTATTGCAATCCTTAGTTACGACGTCTAGATTTTGAGATACAAATTAATTTATGTTATAGCATGCAATGGTACCTACATTAACTTAAAAATTAGTAGGTACATACTTAGTAATAATAAAAAAATACGTACTTGTGATTGTATAACTGCACTCTTCGATACCATGTATGTAATAACTATAATAGTTAAAAATGCTGTCACCAAGACACTATTAAACTGTAGAAAAGCATTCATTATTAAAACATAATAATATAATACATATATGAACTAGGAATTTTAACTATAAATAAATAAAAGGAGCCTGATACGTTATTTGTGAATGGATTAAGCATGGTTAACATATTAAATTCCATAAATTTTAACATCGCTTAGTTGCCATCCGATTTTCTCACTCACGTTTATTCTACACTTTTTACACTTATTTATTACACATTTTACACTTATTATCATTTATATTTATTTTAAACATTTGATGACTGAATAAAGTATTTTTATTACATAAAATAGTATTCTTTTAAACCTCTCGCCCTAATGTTTTAGAATATAGTCATATTTCAGTACATCCATGTGCAGTGGTGTTAAGATTTTTTACATTTATCAATTTTCAAACGCATTTACAAAACCATTAGTAAAATTAATGTTAACATTATAAAGTGACATATTTACGATAAAAAATTATATTTTATAATCTTTTTGATCCCAAATTTGACAAGAATTAGGCATTTTATTATTCTAAAATGGGCACGATTAACAAATTTGAAGATAATTCTAAAAATATTGATTATAAGCTATGTTTTTGACCATTCAAATGTGATAAACATCCTACGAATAACGTTTGCTTACATCGGCCGTAGCCATAAATTGACAAACGATAAATGAAGTAGGAAGTAAGATCATGTTAACGCGCGTGTTACCGAAAAAAAATATTTTTTACAAAACGGTACATCTTCAAACATGCGCGTTACAATGATCTTACTCCCTACTTCATTTATCGTTTGTCCATTTATGGCTACGGCCGTATGTTGTAGCTTAACCACTGGGAAATGCCAATAGAAATTGCGTATTTCAAAAAAATACTACCTTATTTTTAGGTCAATAATTATTATAAAGCAATCATTATTCGTAAGATGTTTTTCACATTTGAATGGTCAAAGACATCGCTTATAATCAGTATCTTTCTTCAAATGTGTTAATCGTGCCCATTTTTTTGATAATAAAATTCCTAATTCTTGTCAAATTTGGGATCACAAAGATTATAAAATATAATTTTTTATTGTAAATATGTCACTATATAATGTTAACATTAATTTTACTAATGGTTTTGTAAATGCGTTTAAAAATTAATAAACCTAAAAAATCTTAACACCACTGCATATGGATGTACTGAATAATGACTATATACTAAAACATTAGAGCGAGAGGTTTAAAAGAATACTATGTTATGTAATAAAAATACTTTATGCAGTCTTCAAATGTTTTAAATAAATATAAAGGATAATAAGGCTTCAAAATTATATTAATAGATTGTCTACAACGCTTAAGGAATGTCCAGGGTTATGCTCTGAAAATACCATAAAAGCTCCATTTTGACCTACGCTGAGCATGTGGCCCCTTAAACTGAATAATAATTCCGAAGTGTATTATTATTGGCTGCTTACCTACTCATCGTTACGGATCGTTGTTTTATATAACCTGTACATTAGCAAATCAATGTAAAAGCAGTAACCTACCAATGAGGCCCAGTTAACCTGCCTATGTGACTCTTGGCACATTTCCCGTTGTTCAATATTTTATCTTTTTGACAATCTCTTTCAAATAACTGCATTGTAAATTTTATCAAATATAGCTAAATAAGTTCCTTGAAGAACACAAAAAGGGAGCCCAATTAACCTCGCCCTAACTTACTCTAGAAAAGGTTTCTACAGCGTATTTGGTATTAATTATTGCTTTGTTAAAAAATTACCGTTAGTGAAAAACTGTTCCCAATGTTCGTCAAATTTTCCACAATCAAATCGTATGCAGTCATCAACTGTTTTATTTTTAACTGCATTCCCGTAATATAACGACAATCACTCTCACTCAACCCAGTGCGTAGGATGGTATTTGATTGACTTGTTCCATACGTAGTATCTTTCTCTTCTAACATACGTTGTATGTGAAAATTCAGAATTCTTAGTCGAATGTTATTGTAATGTAAAACTAGAGACATTTTTAAAATTGACAGATCCGTCGCCATCACACAGACAATTGACAGTAACTGTTGCCATGAAGGTCCCCAACAAATAGTATCGCATGTGTATATTATCACATCACCCAATATGAATAACAAGCCGCGTCCGATTGCGTTATTTTTTATATAGTTAATTCCGTCTTCTTTGATTGATAATATATTATCAATTTGTTGTAATGTTTCAAAAACAGCTGTGTTTTTACTAATGTCTATCCACGAATCCGAAAGCCAAACAATCGACGACGTCATGGGATAACAAAAGCTTAATACCATCCGCAAGATCTGGACTACTTCGGAATATTCAAATCTCTTATTAAATGTACGATCACTGATCTGTGAAATACCATACAAAAGCGATCCTATTGATAAAAGTATTGCATAAAATCTTATCACTGGTCTGGCTAATATTATTTTTCCTTCTGCATATTTCACTGTATGCAGCCCGAAAATCCAATAATATATATTGAAAAACTGTATCTTGGTATTCATGTTAATATCACACTTTTTTGCCAAATTTGTAAAACAGGCTGCCTACGTTCACATACTATCCCAACAGTTATTGTATTGCGTGATAGATGGAATCGTTAATCAATTATGTTAACATAATATTCCATTAAAGTTGTACGCAATTAACAAAATGGATTATGTAATTCCCTAACGAGTTTTAAATTACCTTTTTAATATCAACTATCTGTCAATAATAAAAATCGTTTTATTAAGTGAAATCGAATTCCTTTTGTTTCTACATAACGGTTCTTAACACCACTTGTGGCTTCGATCGTCGACTTTCAAACGTTCTACTTTCGTACAATTCGCTATTTCGTACATTTCTTAAAATTTAGATTTTAGTGCAAAAACTGTGTGCTTCCATAGAGTCGCTTCTTTCTTCCCCGCACTCCGTCACCTTCTGTTCTCAAATACGTACAATTAAGAAATAGGGGTGGTATCGAACTATATCGTGTCAATTTTATAAAGAAAACACCTGTTTGGTATTAATACGCCCTCTAAACTGTATTATACCCATTGATAAATAAATATTTTAAAGTATAGTTTTTGATGTTTTTTTTTTACATCGCTCTACTTTCGTACATTCAACGTCCGTACACATATTTTTCAGGAACCAATTACGCACGAAGTTGAGGGCCGCCTGTATTTTACATTTTTCGCAGAATCACATTTATATTATTATTAAATTTATGATACGATTGACTTATAATGCGATCAATTATATATTTTGATTCCAAACTTCACTTAAATATAGCTTATATTTGCTTTTTATAGTTAAATTAACGTAAAAAACTGTATACTATATATATAGGCAAATTTGTCAGACGTTTAATACGAAATTGCGATACGCGATTTCAAAATTGAACATTGTTCCACTCATCCTACGATGACTAGAAAATAGTTTATCTTGAGAACCTGTCCATTTCAACTTAACATGTCCTCCGTGCGATATTATTTTCTTTCAATAAGATCCAATATGAAAATATTTTTATTTTATTTGAATCGTATTGTGTTACTTTAAATTCAGTGTGAGGCCACTGATATCATAATAATACACTTTTTAATATTTTGACTGTACTAATGGTCATTAAGCACGAATATAGGTACTATTGAATTAATATCAATATAATATAATTGATTATTCATTTGATTCATTTCAATGTTCATTTGAGTAAACCCGTTCGAACCGAACCTTTCGGCAGACCCAACAAAAAGCATCGGGAATTTATAGCAATATCACCTTTATTGTAATGGCGTTAGAACAGATTATGCCATTCGGCAGACCCGACAAAAAAGTGATTGTCATTTTTTTCCCCAGATGCTTCGTCCATATTAATGTCATTGGAGTTGACCAACTTAACTCATTTAGTGCTAACACCGCGACTGGCGCGTTTGGAGTCGTTGGCCATTAGATATAATTAACGTGTTATTTAAATGTGGTAATTAAAATGTTAGCAGTGATTGTGTTTTAAATTCATTTATTTATTTATTATATGTCATGACTTTAGAAGTATAAATAAGAAAACTTTTAATATGGATAATCAGTTTATTTTAATATCTTATTAATTTGTATTGTACGACATTTGATATAAAATGATTATATACGAAACAGTTATTCCCGCCATTGAATGTAGAAAGGCAAAATTCAAAGTCAGAAAGCTCCCAACGCCCAAACGCATCTTTTGGCGAGTTACTAAATTTCCGAAAATCTTAAGGTCATTTTGAAAATCATTATCTGAAATCAAAGAAGTTTTTAAGTAGTAGGATTTTTATTCTTTTGGAAATGCTGATAATAAAATTATTTAACTGTTGTGATGTGTGTTTTTTTCGTGTCCTAAATAATCTTTAGATTTTGTAGGAGCAGCATAAATAATAATATATAGTATACATTATAATACCTTGTTTTTTCTCATTTTAGAAATTAATATTTAAAAAAAAATATTTAATCTTCGTCATGTTAAAATTGAGAATATCGACATATCCGTAGTTATAGCACCTTTTCAAATAATTATTTTGATTTTACTCCCTAATAACATACTTTTTCTTTTGTTACAGGTTGCTGAATGATGTACCTACAACTACATACATAAATTGAAAATTCGTTACAATATTTCTCATTTCTTAAAATAATAGATGACATCTTTCTAAGCAAACATCCTTCACTCGAAATAATAATATAATGACACTAAGGTAAGTACATACATGCTTACCTATTGTATATTATTACATACTTACTTTTCAATATTTTCAATTGTTTTATTTCAATTATTCTTATTGTAGGAAATCTTTGCTGACTTAGAAAAAACTGATCTACAAAACACTCATTCAGCCAATACAACTTACACTTTAGAGTGCTGGTGCTGGTGCAAAAGCGAATCTGAGATAAAAAATATAATATGGTAAATGGCACAAGAACGCATTAGACATAAATATTATCTCGATGCAAATGAAGGGAGGTTGACATTTATGAGACATCGACGAGGTAATTCTTTATCTTCAGCTCAGCTATTTCAGTAAGCCAGGACGCATATTACCAAAATATATTTATTCGCATGTTTTGACAAGCGTGAGAACTTTTTCACTAACCGGTTATGCAAAGACAAAACTATGCTAATCAATCGATCACGTGGTCTTTATATATGTTCGTTAAATCATTTTAAATTGGAAACATTTGATATAGAACATTTTATGATTTCAATTTTTTTTTTGTTACATATTACAGACATCACAAATTATAAGTTTAAGACGTTTACAACATGACACGAAACATTACTATAAAAAAGAAAGAAAAAGAAAAGTAATAAATGGGATAAATAATGAAAATATAAAAAGAGAACATAATATAAACATACAAACGCAGTGAAAATACAATTATACTCGTACATAATATATAGTAGTTCAACGAGGTACACTGAGTTTGCTTAGGAGACCCTATTTAAAGAATTTATAAAATAGCGTCCACCTAAACTCACTCTCACGCAAGTTGAATATATCAACACCCGAAGCAATTTGGTTGAACATAGTTATCGCACTCCCAATAATTGGCATTACCAGTGGCAGGTTGGTTCTGCACCTTGGGAGAATAAACAACTGATGCTCCCTATTTCTAAGATAGTTTATCAGTGACACACAGGTCAGCACTGCCCATAATGGCAGAGTTCTCATTTATACCTCGTATAAGTCAAAAAAATACGTAGCTAAATAAAAATCTCTTCTAAATTGCAGATTGCAGTATGTAAGCATACCTAAGAGAAAGTCAGTTCATGATCAAGAATATGACATCACGAAACGTAACACGTATTTTGGTAATACAAGGTCGCATAATATACCAAATCATCACTGCAATTTATTTTTTTATTGTAATAAAAATAAAATATCAAATTACAATATACAAAATATTTTTCTTTGTGTCGTATAATATAGGTACTGTCATTTCCCTCCATTTTCGAAAGTGGGAACATGCTGTCACTTTGCTTCGTTGTATGGATTTTCGTCTGGATTCTGAACTTGGAGGTGAACAAATAACACACCGGAATTGTGTTGGAAACGGCAAGGTATATTTACGTTAATATATTCTAAATGGTTACATTTTTATACAAATTCTTTTCAATTTAATTTTGACGGATAGCGAGGTTAACACTGCTTTGCTGTCAAAAATGCTTCTCCCACTAAAACAAACCGTCGCTTACGAGCGGTACAAAAGCGGCGTTGCCGTTCGTATTTTTTTTAACACCTTCAGACAATGTTGCCTGTCAGATATTTAACATTATTTAATTATTTTCGCAATCAACTTTTACTATTTGTTGATTTGATATCAATTTGGTCCTCTCCAGATGCACAGAAACATCCCCAAATGGGGGCCATTTGGGAAGGTAACAGTACATATATATATATAATATTTTTATGATAAAAATCATTCAAACTTAGTCAATCTCGCTGATATTAAAAGAGCAAACGAATCTTTATTTGTCCAAATATCAAAACAGTCAGAGGATCAATAAATGGGGAATATTATTATCCATAATTCTTTCTTAAAATATATATCTCTAAAAAGAATATTAAATCTTGTTTACACTCGAGGTGCAAGAGCTGTTTTGGCCGAATTTGAAGACATATCTGTCTGTTTGTCGTGTATTTTATAAAGTTACGTAATTTAAAAAAAGGAATAAGTGCAGACGAGTACTACGTATAAAGTTTTAAATAAATATTTACTATCTAGTAACTACCTTTAACAGTATTATGAAAAATACACGTTTTTGTTGACAGAGACGAAAATATGAACCCTACGACCATAAAAATGCACTCGCCAAAAACATCGGCGATACATGCACAAAAACTCCGTTGCCTCGTTGGCACATACATGGATAGGTTTTGGAAATACGCTGTCGGGACCTGCTGTACGTTGTGTAGGCGAAGATGACGATATTGATATTAAGTTAGAAACACTTTGAGATGGAATTTACCGTTGTTTGGTAAGATAATTAATTTTCCCAGTAAACACAGCGTCCATGCATATTCAGATAGTAAAACTTCACCGGATGTAGCAGCACAATATATGTAATTGAGATGCCGAACTGCCCACAATATTAAACTGGCCACTAAAGCAGCATCCTGTCAAAGTAAACCAACATACTCTTAATATTCGGAATATCACACTTACGAGTAGTATAATAATATAAATTTGATTTGATATAAATGTACATATGTTATAGTGCGGATAGATCCCCAGCCCCACATTGAATAACTCGTAAACTGACTTCCAGATGAAGATGATATATTTATTAATTATGTCTTGTGTCGAGGTGAGCAGTAATCGCTGCTTTATTGTTAGTAAAATTTTATGTGTTGCTGGTGATAAATTATACACACCAAAACATCGTTGTATACTAAACAAGTTCAATAAATATTTGTTCTTGTTTTGCTAGCTTTGCTCTATCCTCACCCTGATAGGACGTCTTATCAACCCCTTACGAATACAATCATGGTTAAATGTAGTTTATGATGTTTTTAACTAGTTAAATATATCCGAAATATTTTTTTTTCTGGAATAGAATCGTAGTTTAGTCTTCGGAAAGGGCAGCTGATTTTTTTTTTCATAAATTAATATTGATAATATCACAAATTTATAGCATGTAGAGTTATTGTTGGGTAACTATCCGCCCCTTACCCTATCCTTATTTTAGAGCACAAATGTGACAGACTATCTATAAACATATCTAAATTAATTCTAATATGGATATACTTACATATTAAAATTGCTACCTAATTAAATAGACTATACAATGAATTTTAAAATTTTAATAATTTAGTGAATAAATTTAGCAACACTTATACGAAATAACCTTGGTTCCTTGATTCTGAAATTAACTTCTAACTATTTAACATTTCATTTGCAATGTTAAATAATATAATTATTTTATAGATACTCCATCATTATTCGTATCATATCGTTCAAATTTTCTATTGAGGAAGTATCTGAACTTGATCGAGGGGAAGGCTGACAACCGTTGCTTATATGAAGAATATAATTCAGAACACGGCCAATATGAAACACACTGGATAGTATATTTTACATTGTATTGTATGGCACCAAATTATGTATAAATATTAATATCCAAGTATGCATTATTCGCTATCGTGTCTCTTAAAAGCAGGGCTTCGAACCGGAACAAACCGAAAACCGGAAAAACCGTTATTTTTGTTGGAACGAAAACCAAAAGAAAAAATAACGGTTTGAAGCCCTGCTTAAAAGTGTTTAATTAGCTACGTGCTAAATTAATTTAATACGTTAAATGTTATAATAATTGTTGTTACTTGCATGACATGTTCCGTTTGATATGAATTCGTGTGACAGCGTAAGTATATACAAAAACGATACGCACAATCCAGAGTGAAACTGAAAATTAAAAAATATAGATATATAAAATAAATATCTGTATATTTATGTATTAATTTGTAAAAGTATATCAAACAGAAAATTCCGGATACAAACATATACTCAGAATTTTTAAATTGTATTATCAGCAATCTTTGTTTTATTATGAAATTTAGCAAATCAATTTCTTTTCTTAAAAAGCCAAAAATAATATTTTCGTTATTATCTATGGACGGCAATTGTTCAAGGCTGAATATTCTGGAAATTCTATCATGGCCCTTTCAAGCTGCCCGATTTGAAGACTAGCGCGTGTCAAAATATGATAAAATTTAATGTACTCTTAGGGCCATTCCACACGACCAGGTAAAATGCTGTCGTTTACCTGCTACAGACCACGCAACTAAACAAATTAAGTATAAACCATCGGTTTATACTTGTCTTGTCTAATAAAATGTACCCTTAGGGCTATTCTACACGAGCAGGTAAAATGTTACGGTTCACCAACTACAGAACCATTGTTGTATAGTTATTAATTAGCTTGTATATACGAGCGTGTTATCGGTTGCGGAAGACAGCGGTCGCAACGCCTCGGTAGTCGTTTCCACGCCGTACCGGTTTCATCATGCCTGATCAGTCACAGTGTGTGTGTTCTGCGTTCAGATTAGGGGCGTTTTTACGGTCATGTGTGGTTCGCAGAATTTAGAGGGGTCCGTAAATTAGCTATGGTAGTAAACGTTTCTAGAATAATAAGAATGTACTCACCGTGGCATTATAAACTTCTCCTATTCTATTCATGTTATCGTTTAACAAATTGTACGCCTTTCCAAGCTTCTTGATTGTCAGAACCTCATTCATTTTATTGTCTATATCTCTCCAAAGATATATATTTATTAACCCCTGTGTCATTTCTTTATCTATATGTTGATAATTTTCTTCCTCACATTTTTCAAGAATTTCTCTAAGTCTATTGTTAAGAATACGTAAACGAAATGTATTATTGTTGACTTCTGTTGATAATTTCAACCATATTATATCAGCCGCCATTACGCATACAGTAAATATCAATTGATCATACCACATTTTCCATATAAACAAATCCGCGATTGCCCATAATCCATTCAATGTAATATATACAATACAGTAGTGCAAAATATTACGAAATATATGTACTTGATTTTCTACTGTAACTAATAACAATGCATCTATCCTTTGAAGGGTGTTGTATATTTTCTCATTCTTTTTAGAGTTCGTCCAATTGTCTGATATCCAACCGAGTACTGACGTGACCATATGAATCAATCTTGATGTACCATTGAGGCTTTTTATTATACTGATATCGTCATTATTTACCAGTATAGTTAGCTTAAAAAAAGATATATATAAACCTAGTCCAGTCATTAATACACAAAGTACTAATGAATATATTTTTAATATATTACATCGACTATAATTTTCGTTAGTTATTTGTTTAAAATGTTGAAATCCCAATAAACAAAACCACGCATTCATAACCATGATCATTTTATCCATTATGGAAATATAGTAGGTATTTTACCGTTTAAATTATTTTAATTTGTCAATCAATGCTTCATCCAACTTCACGCATTGAAAGGTCTACACAGTACCTACATTTTACTCTAAAATATCTTTCACTTCAATCTAAGACTAACCATAATATAGTTGTATTTAAATTGTAACTTTTATAATATTATAAGTTTTAACTGTAACTTCATATGTTTTGATGTTAATTATAGGTCACCAGGTCAATATTAGGTTCTTATTTTTGAAAATATAATAATAATTTAAATAATTGAATTCTCAAATAATTTACGTCAAATTAATTCAATTAAGTATATCACATGTCAAATTAACATAGCTAAATGGTTCATAACGTATTTTATACAGTATATTATAATGATTATTTCAGTACATTTTAATTATATTAACACGTTATACTTCTGTTTGTTATTTGTTATGTCAACATCAACTAATATGGTCAATAGGAGATTATAAAAAAGATTAAAATAATATTAGAAATCGTCTTTATTTTTCTTTGTTTATGGAATTATGTTATATTGGTAGTGTGTGCATAAAAAGTAAAGTTTAATGTTTAATATGTCATCATCATCATATTCCAATTCAATACCGAATGAAGGCCTATTCCTAAAAACTCACTCCACTCCTCGCTGCCCCGTTACTCTGCCGTACCTTTAATCCGGTGTACTTTGATTTGGCCTTCTTCATATCGCTACAACCCTGTGTGTGTTTTGGCCTCCATCCAGATTTGTCAAAGGCCGCTTCCTACCAGATTAGGACGCCTAATGTCTTTAAATCCAAATCATCACTATCCCAGGTTAGGATTGGCATGAATCATAGACGGATCGATATATCAATGAATGTCAAACGACAGTAAAAGTTGTAAGTTCGAGTCCCGCTTGGTCAAACTTTTTTCCCAGATTTTTCTGATGTCGCTGGGCTTCGGTGCATTGGCTATTCTCAAGAAATAATATAAATAAGAATGATCTGAGGCACCAAGGCATTTTATCCTCGTCACCTTTAGTCTCTAATCTCACTATTGTATACCTATTAATACAGCGCTCATGGCCCTTCGTCGTGGGTCTGAGGGATGAAGAAAAAATAAAACGGGTAAATAGAGGTTATACAGTGAGTTTCCTTTCGAATTGACTGTCAGCACTGCAATATAAGAAATAAAGAAGAATTAAATGGCCTTTCTAAAAATAGACTAAGGAGGGTTTAAGACTTATATTGCTCATGGTTTCGTGTTAAGATATTTGATAGACGGGGAGATAATTAATTTATTGAAGTGTACTGTTAGGCATAAAGCCCATTGACGCATCGAGTGCGGCGCTCGCGCAAAATTTCTACAAGTGGCGCGTAAATCAACGAAAATACAACGTAATCAAATACGCCAGCGCCCACTGGATTTGACGACGCATTTTACGCGCGCGCCGCATGAATTATCGTTTTTTCGCGAATCACCGCTTCTCGGCGATACGAATGAAAGAAAATACAATGGAGTCCATTCATTGAACACAGCGAGTAAAAACACGCTGCGCGAGGCATCGTCGATCGATGGGCGGAAAGCAATTATTTAATTACAGAGAAGTCATTGTTTTATTTTATTGCGTGTTCAGTTTATCGCTGGTTGAATAATGTCATCGTAAATTTTAATTACAAGCCCCGAAATAATATAATATTTTTATTGCTTTGTTATGAGAGGCGCTGTAATAATATTTATTTTGTGCTGCTTGGGCCGCTTATAACATAGGTGAAGGGTAATGCGCGGGAAGAGACGTGTGATTATGGTTATGAATAAACACTGCATACGCGGACTTCGCGCGCCCGACGCGTCTGTGGGCACCATCGCTTAGGTGTATGAATGTGAACGCCGTTCTAGGAGTACCAAAAAGGGCTCTCTTTAGCTGAGAGCGAACGTTGCTAAGAATAAAAAGGCTATGATCGTGTGCTATGTCATTAGCGACGACCAGAGATACAAGATCGGTAACTGGATTTTGCTGAAAGTGCCTGAACACTGAACATATTAATAGCAATGGTAGATGTGCTTCGTTCAGAAATGTTGACGTTTCCGGCATTCGTCCAACTAATTTACTTATAATTTTAGTATTATATACCTACTAATTTATGCTTTGGTAGGTATATGTTGAGCAAGTGGCTAACATCCAATTCTCGTTAAAACAATAAAATATTTTAATACAACCTCCAATCAGTAGAGGCACGTATCTTCTTGGGATTGACTATAGTTTTAAAAATTAAAAAAACCTGCCATATTCTGCAGTGGCATGCATAATGGGGGGTAAAAGGGTGCAATTTCCATGTCAGGGAGGGAGGTTTAGAACTAAATGAACTTTGACCCAACACATATTTTTTGATGTTAATTAAAACATGATTTAAAGGGTTTTATTGGTATTTATTCGTGCTGAATTGATACAATATGAGAACATACAATGCGACTACTCCACCCATAGCACATAAGCATTCGGTGTCCATGCTCAGAATTGCACTGAAACCCACACGAAGTTTTCGATGGGTTACTAATTTTCTGAATAATACAGCCCTTCTGTAGAGTATACCATCTAAAATTAACAAAGACAATTTCAGTCATCATTTAATTTTCTATTTTACAACGTTTTTCCTAGCTCATATTCCTATTTGTCCGGTGGTTCTTTGTCCGGTACAAATCTTGCAATCGATTTTTAACTAGCTTCTCGACTAGCTAGACATTTGAAACTTTTAGAATATATCAGAACACGATGCCAATGCACTTTTTAGCCATCTTTAAGCAGAATTGAATTCATTTTCAGTTAATTCTTTTTTGTGTGAAAAGTTATTTCGACACCATTATTGGTTGCTAGGGGTCTGGGGTCCTAGCAACTAAATTATTAATATATACGTGCGTTACTGTGGAAATAAATATGACATGCCTATACACAATTTTTTGATCGTTTAAGCTAGTCAATTCAAGTTTATATGATTCAACAGAAAATTTAAAGACGTTGTATGTAAAAAGTTCTTTTTATCTAGTAATTATTTTTTACTGTGTCTATCGATCACTAATATTTATTTACAATTTGGATGCTTACCATTTGTTGATGCTATCAATAGCTTTGATATTAATATAAGGGTCCATCGGCTCTCTATTATCAACTTTTGTCCTGTAATGGTTGATATAGTAATGTATGTACCATACCTTAATCCCCATACAAGCAAATTCATTGTTGAACTCACGCCCTGTTATAGAGATATAGAATAATATTAAATGAATTATTATTTTATTCAAAACGTAAGATTTATTAATCATTTCAGAATAAATTCAGAAACATAGATAGGTCATATTAGAAAAATTAAAATATGGCAAAAACTCAACAAATTTATCGTCCCAAGTGATGACGCTATAAAGCTACTTAATGCTAATAACTATAAATTCCGTTAATAAATAGCTACCATCTTTGTAATTCAATTTATTGACAGAACTTGATTGCACAGTTATTCAAAGGTTGAAGGTTGAGGTTTCTCAAAATTATACATGTTCTATATAATTATAATTGATAGTTTACAAGGTTGTTGTTACATTTTTAATTCAGAGCAGATCACCCTATCGCCAATGGCCACGGGAGGAGAATTGACCATAAAAGGGTACATAGTATCTCCGCATTATGCGTTAGAGTAAGACAGAATTTCTACGGTTGAATTAAATATTTTTTTGTACAGGCTGGTAAATATTGATTTGGATGACTAGTCATTTACAAACTGCGAGCACGTGTTGCTGAAATTTATTGTTTTTGTGTTAAAGTTAGTGGTGATTATTTTTAGTTAAGGGCGGACGTGCTCAGCGTGGGTCAAAATGGAGCTTTTATTTTATTTTCAAAGCATGATCCTGGACATACCTTAAACGTTGTAGATAATCTATTTTTATAATTTTGAAGCCTTATTATCCTTTATATTTATTTTAAACGTTTGATGACTGCATAAAGTATTTTTATTATGTAAAATAGTATTCTTTTAAACCTCTCGCTCTAATGTTTTAGAATATAGTCATATTTTAGTACATAACTGTGCAGTGGTGTTAAGATTTTTTACCTTTATTAATTTTTAAACGCATTTATAAAACCATTAGTATAATTTATGACGAGATGATTTTAGTAAAATATTTACGATAAAAATTATATTGATAATCTCTGTGATCCCAAATTTGACAAGAATTAGCCATTTTATTATTCAAAAAATGGGTAAGATTAACACATTTGAAGATAATTCTAAAGATACTAATTATAAGCTATGTCTTTGACCATGCAAGTCCGATAAACATCCTACGAATAATGATTGCTTTATAATAATTATTGACCTAAGAATAAGGTATAAATTAAAAAATATTAAAAATAAGGTATATATTAAAAATTAATAAATGTAAAAAATCTTAACACCACTGCACAGTTATGTACCGAAATATGACTATATTCTAAAACATTAGAGCGAGAGGTTTAAAAGAATACTATTTTATGTAATAAAAATACTTTATGCAGTCATGAAATGTTTAAAATAAATATTTTAGATTATCTACAACGTTTAAGGTATGTCCAGGATCATGCTTTGAAAATAGAACAAAAGCTCCATTTTGACATACGCTGAGCATGCCCCCCCTTAATTTTGTAGAAAATATGATTAACTATCTTGTGTTTAAATTTGGTATCAGTACTGAGACGCAACATGATGGTAAAGTGTGTCATAGTCAAATTAATAATAATAAAATTGAGGTTCTACTGTACGTTATACGCAAGAAACACGACTTCATTTTGCCGAACAATACCCACTCTCTTTATATTATTATTCTGAGCTTCATTCTAACTTTTCCATTAAGACCTATTTTGACTTACGACTTAATCAATAAATTAGTAGCGGTTACTGGTAATTTAAAATAATGGACATATGACAAAAGTATTTAATAATAGTTAGATAATAATGGTCTTTAGATTTACTTACAACATTTATGTAATATTTTCTATTGGTAAATTCAAATGAAATAATTAACATTGTCAGGAAAGTCGCTATTACCAGCCAATGAAACTGAAAAAAAGGTTAACTTATTCATAATAATTATTCTAAAACAGTTTTATAAAATACTTAATAAATCTGGGGCTATCAGATACGAATGTACATTCAAATTTGTATTATTTAACTATTCATAAAAATATTATAGTAGGTACTTATACTATAAAAATAAGCACAGTCCCACGATGGCCGACCGGTTAACGCTTCGACTTATAATGTCGTGGGCCCCAAGTTCGAATCATGGCTCTGGCAAAAATATTAATCTTATATTAGCCTAATATCCATTTCTCGTAATATAATTCTGTTAATACAAATCTCGACTCTGGAGATAAAATGATCTTCTTAAGATCGGATATGGTAAAAAAGTGGTATCTTATACTGTCACTATAAAATAAAAAGATCTATTGACCCCAGATTTATATTATTATTCAAATACCATTGAGTAATACGATATTTTCAAGTTATTTATATTATCCGCGAGCATATCATAGGATATCATGTAATCACATAATATATTAGGTCCAGTATTCGCTCCATTTCCCCCTGGTATTAATTCTTCGTTTCTATATATAAATTCTGTATGAAAACGCTTATTTTTATTTACTTTATTATTAACACTTTCAATATAATTTTTTAATTTAAAATTTAATATTCTTAAACGTAACGTACTGTATTTTAAAAAGTATGTAAATTTTATTATCATTATTTCAAGAGAAGTCGTCATTATGATTCGTTTTATTTGAGTAAAAGATACACCCATCATGGATGTATCAATTAAATGAACAATAAAATTTAAAATAATTAACGTAAAAATAATGTTTAAATCTTTATTTATTGTCGGTAATTTACTCTCGTTCTCAACATGCAAAATTTTATCGATTTTGGAAAAATTTTCATGTATGTAACACAGTTTTGTCGGATGTAACCAAGAATCCGTTAGCCACGTTAAGAACGATGCCATACCATGCGACGCTATCAAAGCGACGTATAGTAACTTAATAGCTATAGAAGGTTCTTGATGCATTTGTGAATATAAATCTCGTCCTCTAAGACACGCTGCAAGCAATATAACAATGCATAGAAACAATGAATATTTTTTTAACCACGGTCTTTCGGTATATATTATGCCATTATTGACTTGCTTCAGCGATTTAAATCCAAACATGCACATTAATACGTTTAATATTTTCAATTTAATATTAACTTTCATAGTAAATTAATTATAATTGTTATTAAGCAGTTAACACAACGAGCATTGGCAGTTCCTTGGCGATTCGTTTAATACATATTTTTTTAAATAATTATACCAACATTTCACTTTATTTTTAACTCTAAAGATACAATAACTACCCCGTTCGTATATTAATTAATTTATAATAATATGTTTTCTATACAGTTGGGTTGTCATTCATTGATTGTTGATATGACTGCTTTGACGAGTTAATGGATTATCCAAAAGTTTAAAAATATACTAATATTTACTCTAAAAAATACAGGTGTTATTATGATTTTAATTCGTTCAGTGTTTCTTAATTCTTCGCTCCCTACTTTTTCGTAATATACAAATTGTCACAAATTTGAAATTTGAAAAATGAAATTTTGTATATTACTTACTATGACTCACTCAATAATATGATAGAATGGGGTCGTCCATAAATAACAGCACACTCCCCTCTTTATGGCTTGACGTCATGTATGAACAACCCTTATTTTAAAAACGTACTATTTTCTCACGTTGTAATTTCATTATTTATGGATTAAATAAAAAAAAATTAACTTCATGCGTATTTCTATTACTGTTTATATGTAATATTATTAATTTAATAAAACGCGATTTTACAGTACTAATTCCACTTTGGCCCACGATGGCCGAGCGGCTTAAACATCGGTTTATAACGTCGTGGGTCCCAGTTTCGAATCCTTGTTCTGGAAAATGCACATTGTTTTTCAATTTGTGTATGGAGTCAGAGTATGGACCTGTTGAGGGAGTGGCTAACATCCATTTTTCGTAAAAAAAAATCTATGAATAGAACCTTCACTCACTTCACTCAGGATCGTACATGGTGAAGTAAGTAAGTAAGCAAGTAATTTCACTTTTATTAAATATTAAACTGGAATTATTAAATTTTAATTAATAATTCGTATTTAATAAAAGTGGAATTAGTACCTAATATACAATTTGCGTTTTATTAAATTAATAATTGAAACGTTACATAATCGGTTATTATCGAGTATTTGCATTGATATAATTTACAAAGCACGCTTAAAACCAATTATGTCTGTGTATTTCTAGCAAAATCTTTGATAAGCCTACTCGAGAGTTGCTAGATTTTAAACAGATATGTGCTTAGAAAATCTTAAAAATTATGATTGGCACATCAATTTAATATTTAGTATCTTCAGTCGAAGGAAATTGTCATTTAAAAAGCTACAAGATACCATATTGTCAAATATGTTGTCATTAATGCGATAATTGTTTTGATTCGTGACATTTTTTACCAGATATAATATACATACTTTGATCGACGCCAAAAGATGTAATGATTACAATCAAAATATATTAATTACAACCATTTCTTTCCTTTTCCAAAACAAATTTTCTGTTAATTTCTCTCACAGTTTGGTATCCGAACATGTAAAAGAATATTCGTACTATTTTCACCCGGATTTCTGTAATTCAATTATTTTATTGATAGATATCCTTTTTGGTTTTGCCCTAGTAAATTTTGCTTAGTGACTGTAACACTTTATCCTTTTCGTAATTAAATACTTATCTGACGCGGTCTATAATAATTCAATGAAAAAATTAATGTTCACTTTATTCTTAGGGAAAACGGACAATATTTTCATAATAGACAGTATGAATACATTGTCTGTTTTTTTATAATATAATTATTTCATTAATATTTAGATGGTTGAAATATTATTATTTAATAGTTATGTTTACCAAACTCTTTGATTCCGATATCATAGTATCGTTGTTTTATTTTAATCAGTTGAAAATACCAATTGAAATTTTAGGGATGAAACCAGCATTTGTATTTAAATAACGTTGAAGTTACTCAGATTAAACCTATCTGGTTATTATAAATAATTCACATGCATCATAAACGGATAGCCTCAAGGCTAGAGAAGAGTACACGCCCCACGCCCGGAAAGTGACAAATCTTAGTTCAAATCCCACTCGGTCTAACTTTTTTTTTCTAATATGTATTTTCCTAAAGTTTTTTCAAAATTTCTTTAATCTTATAAACGTACTTATTCAGTAGGTATTTAATAAAAAAAATAAAGGTGCTATTTATTCTGCCCATGATATCGTATACGCTAGGTACCTACGTTAAAGAAGCTGACTGGGTTTACTTATCATTTATATGGAATATATTATTTAGAGGCTCATATTACACTTTTCTTAGACGTTTACTTTTCAAAATCTACACTAAGGACGAAGATTAAGGGAATAAAGGTACATTCACAATAATATTATTTATTTATAAGAATTTATGGCATTAACTGTCAATAAATTCTTAGTGGTAAAACCAAGGCCTAAACATAAACGATCCATAAATGTGAGTGAGAAATCATTCGGAACGCTTATATTGAAATTTTATCAACGTATTGATAGTATCAATTTTGAAAAAAAAAAATCAAAATTAAAATAAAAAAACATTATTTTTAATAACTACTTGTTTGACGGTAGTTATTAAATTTTATTTTATTTAAATTTACTACAATAATCTTTCCACTACATTTACAATGTCGTATTACATAATTCATTTACTTAACACTTAACTGACACATTATAATTGTATACGATATTATTACTCCAATAATTGCATGTAAAAATGCAAAGTCCACGTTGAACATTGAAGCGAATATTGTAATATTCATTTTACTCCGACTTACTAGTCTGTTTAATCCTTCGAGCTCACGAAACAGCATATTATCTGCAATAGCAAATATTACGATTTATTTAGTATTGAACCCTTAAACCCATACTATAACTATGTATTAAAGTACAAACTTTAGTTTCGGTCAGGGAACTCAGAAATCGAGTAAGGAAGAATACGGGATAAATTTAAACACGTGTCAAGAATATGTCATACGTCGAATACTGACAACAACTGCTATCGGTTTATGCATTTCCGCTCATTTAATATTGGTGTATTACACACACTATTGCACGTCTATAATTCGATACTCACACATTCATAGCCATGCGTCAAAATGTACTGTATTGGTATACTTATAGTCTATCGGAGTTATATGAATACGTGTATTAATTAAGGCGATAAGTACCAAAAAAATAAAAACTGACATTTTTATAGAAAAATGTTCTACATACCAATGCCAATAACGTCAACTATGGTCTAAGTGCCTCAAGCAAGTCAAAAAAATACAGCAAAATATTTAAATCTGGCGACGTTGTAAGTCCGTTTGCGTGTTTTATTTATAATGGTGTAAATACCACTGCAGTGGTCAACGGCATTCAATGTAAAATGGCTGACGACGGTGTGTTGACATTTGCTAGTTCTTAATTCCTAAAATTATGGAAGCTGCCGAGATTGCTTCACACTGTGAAAACACATTTTTCAAAAGGTCTGCTTCATGCAATTTTAGTGCAAAGACTCAGTATTTTGTAACCACAGGCAATACTACTTTTTGGTACTTAGAGCCTTAATTATTACACGTATTCATATTTATTATCTGTCCTGCGGTTTCGGTTTTTAGAGCAAAACAGAAATCGATTTTACCACACATTTTATATCCAATGGTAAAGTAGGAATCATTATTTCAATTTTGCCAAAAGATGTCATTATAGGTTTTGGCTTTAGGATATAATTATCAAACGACGCGAACCAGAGATGAAATTATAAAATATTATGTATGGGCCGGATTTTGACGGTTATTTTCGAACGGTTCTATATTCAAATTCAGTTTTAACCACAAAAATATCGAGAAAAAAAAAATATTACTTGATTCTATAAGATTGATTGATTAAATTTAATATTTATGATAATATATTGTTAAAAATAATTTCAACATAAAAAAATAAATACAGCATTATTATAGTACAAAGTGTTTTTAGATGAAAATATAAAGAAAAAACTATTAAATATATTTTTTTAATTATTTTTCCCGTAATTACACATATCCATTGTATATTAGTAAATATTTTTTTATTAAAAAGTAGACAATCGTGCATTTAAGGGTTAAGTTATTATGGATATCTTTTTATTAGAGACCACAGCCTCATTTAGTCTTAGCATTGCTAACGTACCTAGTAAAAACGTTATATTATATTATTAATTTGTCGGTGAGCATATTTATAAGCTTTAATTTTGCAATAAATAATATTGGGTATATGTTAAAAGACTAGCGTACGGGTAAAGCAACTTACATCGAACCACTGTAATTATATTTTAACAGAGACATAATCTTTGGTCAACCAAACATCCCTTGTATTCAGGATTTCCCTCCCAATTATATCGATATTTCTGTTATATTTTAGGTAGTTTAATTATTTGTGGGAGATTCATTTTTCTACTTGAAATTTTAATAAGGTACTTGCCTAGGAAGTGTAGAGAACACGATTATTTCATTGCTTTAAATTATAATGTATCTAGCTTAAATAATACGATCATCTTCGATATGTACCTACGCCATCGCCCCCACATCCTGAAGCGGGCCCCCAGGCTATGATGTTTGTCGGGGCCCTCTACCTATCACTAAGGGTAAAAGCAGTGTGACGCGCTGCAGTAGCGTTTTCCAAAATGGTGTACGCTGTAAATTTAAGGTGTATTGTTAGCGATTTTCGTATTTTTAATATGTACATCCATTCGAATTGTGGAGTTATCGAGTATCGGCACACAGTTAAAAATTGCATCGTATAAATATTATTATAACATTGAAGTAGACTTTTTTTTACTATTAGAGCAAAGTTGTGATCTGTGTTTATCTCATGTATCTGGTCGCCTCGCCACACCGGGCTCTTCTTGAGCCCTCCCCCACCCCCCTTGTGGGGGCCATGACCTACGCCATTATTGAAGAGTTAACTGCTGCGTAAAAAGATTATTTTTAAATGGGAGGTTAGTATTATTATTCACCTTGTCGTAACTGCTTAGATTGTATTTTTTATTGAAAATTTGCAGTATGCTCAGAGTATTATACCGTTGTACTGCTATAATAAAATTAATAAGTACCTACCGTACTTTTTTACAACCGTATTTTCTCAGAAGTGTTTTCAAAATTATGTTTGTTTAATACCGTATTATAAAATACAATGTAATTAAATAATATTATTAGGTATTTACTATAATAGTACGATGATAGAGACCGAAAAGTTTAACGTGAGTCTTGACGGCGGCGCTAGTATTGTTTTCGATTTCGAAGTATTGTGAGAGTATTGCCTGGATTGGTGGATATTATTTCCTTGAATAGGTACATATTTTCGCAAATTTCAAATACAATGACATAAGTACATTTTTTTTCCAATAACTTAGAATAAATTTTATATACCAACATTAAAATTTCAAGTTTGTTTTGTACCTGTCATCGCGGCTCTCTCTTTCGATAACGTTTTTGAAGGGCCGATTGAGCTTATTTTGTCGTTTTTCTTCTTCACAGTAGGAGATAAGATGACTTATAATCTTCCTGCTGTCACTTAAAACTTTTGCCATTATTAATACGTCTAAATGACTGATACCGCGCACTTATAAGAAACGTCAAATGCTTTCAAGGTGAGGTGAATGATTACTGAAACGCGAGAGGAGGGGATTCTAGTTCTTCAAGCCACCGAACATCAACTTAAACTTTTCGCACTCTGGTACCGATTGCAGCACATAATTAATGGCGCTGATGGATTACAAATCGTTTTGTTCCACTGCGCATGCGCGAGATCGCAGTACGAGTCCGCTTCATGTATTACTGCAGCGGTTAATGAAATAAAACAATTTATGACCCCAAAGTAACCATAATTAGTTATTTTACCTTTTCTTGATTCGATTATTAATTTGGAAACCAACGTCGATGTCACTTCTCGTTCTGATAGAATTGCTTCTCCATTATAGGCTGTGATAAACATGTAAAATGAATATCTAATACCCCACAATACAGTATATATAGCTGAATAATTTCCCTGTAAGAGACGCAGTGTATTATATAATTTACGTAATATTATCATTGTGTAAATTCCTTAAACTATTTGCGAATATATCGACTTATTAGTAGTGTTGTTGTTTTTTTTTCCATTGATAGCATTTCATTATAGTGTCTACCAGGGAACACATAATTAATGGGAACTGAAATACCTAACGGGTATGGAGTACAGGCAACCGATCTCGAATGTGAAAGAATATGGGATAAACTTAAACACGTGTCAATAATACGTTATTCTAAGCTTGTTCTAATAATAAATAGAATTTTGATAGGCTACCCCAATACACTACATTTTAAAACAGGGTTCTGAATGTGTGAGTGTCCTACGAAGACAAGACGAAGGCAATAGAAGACCTGGACGGCCGAAAGTGAGATGGCTAGACTGTGCCATGGGAGATTTAAAAATGCTCGGTCAAAGCAATTGGAGAGTGTCGGCGCTAGACCGTCCAGGATGGAGGAAGTTTTTGAAGATGGCCAAGACCCACCAAGGGTTGTAGTGCCATAAATGACAATGATGATGATGAGTTTCCTACGAAAATGAAACACATTATTGACGTGCAATAGTGTTAATTGCATCCTTCAAATACACCATATTGAATGAGCGTCACTGCATAAACCGAGAGCAGTTGTCAGAATGAAGTACAAGCTTAGAATGATGTATTCTTGACACGTGTTTCAGTTTACCCCATATTCTTCCACACTCGAGATCGGTTGACTGTTACTCCACACCCGTTAGGTATTTCAGTTCCCATTAATCCTGTGTTCCCTGATTGCACCACATTAGTGACATATTTTTTTATAATATATATTTACATAATATAACGTACCAATTTCAAGTCACCGGCATCTACTGAGATCTCATGTGAAATGATCAAAATTGTCAAAAATGCTGAGATTAATATGCACTGCAACTGAAAAATATAATATTTGTAACTCTTCAATGTTTATAATTTATATATTCCAACTTTATTTTATTGTTAATTTATTTATTCCTTACAGTTAATCCATATATTTGCCCAATATAGCATATATTATCGGCTAGCATATTATGGGCTTTCATGAAATTAACTACCTTTGTTTTTTTTAACATTTGTATGCTTTTTATCATCTGTTGTTCAACTGTAGTATTCCTGAAGTATTCACGGTGATTACATACTGTATCTGACGACACAATATTCAGAAGATATATTTTATTACTCATGTTCTCATTTAGAATCTTCAGTCTTTCGAAATGAACTCTTATATTGGCGACCAGTTGCATTATACACAAATCTATAGCTGTTACAATGGCGATTCTTCGGATGCTATTAAATTCGTACATATAGGCATCAAACATATGCGATATAATAATCAGTGAAATGAATATATATTTTGATTGCAAGTCTTTGTTTTTTAAGTATTTTTTAGTTTCTTCCCCCACATACAAAAGCTCGTCAATCATGAAAAGGTTTTCATACATTGATATCTTTGAGTTAGTGTAAATCCACGCACATAGCAGCGAAAAAAAATGGTTACAAGATAAAAACATATAAACACCTTTAAAAACTTTTGGCTTCTCTATGTACTTTCGTATATTAATAATAAATAATACTCTGTCAATCCAAACGTATATTAGACAGATACATAAGACTGTAGAGTAGAACTTTAATCTTGGTTTCTCCAAGACATATTTCCCTTTTACTCTGATATATGTTTGATACCCAAATATCCAAAGTAATATATTAATTATTTTCCCTTTCATCTCTGCAGCCATTTTTCGCAACTGTCCGTTTGTATTACCTATGTATTATATCATAATAGGTATAACTATTTTTTAACTATGATAATTATATTATTTTAATTTATGTTTATAAAAACCTGTCACTCCATTATTTATCATTCATTAGTAATTGATTAATGTCCACGCGTTACTCAACATGACAAGTCGAGCCGATGTGTACATACATTCTTTTGATTAATTTAATGGAATTGATCATAAATTTAATTTAGTAAACCTATGTGTATATTTTCATTCTATTTGAAATACCTATGTGTGTGTTCGGTAGTATTTTTTTCGATTTGATTCTTCTTCTGTCGTGTCCGTTCGAGAGACTTCTCCGAACAAACATTTCATCGATGGTGCAGCTGGTTGGAATGAGCGAACAGACCATCACATGTTCTTCAGTTTCCTCGGCGCCACATTCACAGTTTGGAGGATCGTTGGAATATCCCCACTTCTTCATATTGCGTTTGGTCCTAGTTAGTTCGTATTCGATGCATTGTCCTCCAAACTGCGAAGTTATGTGTGCCATCTGGTGCCCCTACACAGTATGTCTACCAGTACCCCAATTACGAGGGTGGGTCAATAAGTCCTTAGAAAAGCCGACAGGTGGCGCGACTAGTACTGTAAGCGGTTTGTTTTCATGCAGCGGCACTACCGATTCAGTATGCTGCGAAGTTTCAATCAGATTGGTCGGGTTGTTGTGTGTTTCTCGTACATTTAAAAAAAAAATTTGCTTGTGGAAAATGGAAAAATGGAAAATGGAGAAAATTGAGTTTATAGCTGTTATTAAACATTTTAATATAAAAGGGTTAACAGCAAAGGAAATAAAAAATGAGTTGGATTTAGTTCACGGCATATCTGCTCCTTCACTTGCAACTATTTATAACTGGTTAAATGAATTTAAACGTGGTCGTACATCAACAAAGGATGAACCACGCTCAGGACGTCCTGTTGAGGTGACTACACCAGAAATGATCAATAAAATCCACGATATGGTGTTAAGTGACCGAAGATTAAAGTTGAGTGAGATAATTGAGGTTACAGGGATCTCAAAAGGTAGCGTCATTTCTATTTTACATGACAAATTGGGCATGAAAAAAATTTCTGCAAGATGGGTGCCGCGTTTGCTCACAGTCGACAATAAACGCAATAGGGTGGTGGCCTCTAAAGCCCTGTTGTCGCTCATGCAACGCAATCCGGATGAATTTTTTCGTCGCTTTGTGACTGTAGATGAAACATGGATACACCACTATACCCCGAGACGAAAGAACAGTCAAAGCAGTGGATTGCGAAAGGCGAACCATGTCCAAAGAAGGCGAAAACCGTAAAATCAGCTGGTAAGGTTATGGCTACTGTATTTTGGGATGCACGTGGAATTATTTTCGTTGACTATTTGGAAAAAGGAAAAACAGTAACAGGGGATTATTATGCATCTTTATTGGACCAGCTAAAAAACAAAATTGAAGAAAAACGGCCTCATTTAAACAGGAAAAAAATCCTCTTTCAACAGGACAATGCCCGTGTTCACACATGTTTACGATCAATGGCTAAAATTGAAGAATTGAAGTTCGAATTGGTCGACCACCCACCGTATTCGCCAGATTTAGCCCCCAGTGACTTTTTCCTTTTCCCAAACTTAAAAAAATGGCTAAGTGGACAACGTTTTTTTTCAAATGAAGAAGTCATCGATCGGACAAATGCTTATTTTGAGGACCTTCCGAAAACTTATTTTTCTGACGGTTTAAAAAAAATTGAGAAACGTCTAACCAAGTGTATTGAGCTCCAAGGAGATTATGTTGAGAAATAAAAAAAAAATACAAAAATAAAAACTGTTTTAATGCTTTTTTCTAAGGAATTATTGACCCACCCTCGTACAATGGGCCTGAGGTAAGGGATGGTGTGATGAGGGGTAGGTAATGAATAGAATCAGAAGGTTTTGATGCGTATTAAAGTAGCCCCGAATTTATTATCCCTTAACAACAAAATACAAGTTCAAATTACAGTTTGTTACAATGCGAAGTTTATAAATTAGATTTACGAAGATTGTGTTTGTAATGGAAATTATCTTTACGTTGAAGCGAGAAGCGTGTGATTAAGTTGAACGAATTTAAGGTACTAGTTAGTTGTCGTATTGTGTCATTGGTTTAAATAGCAAAGGTAGACAAAGGAATATCAAACACGGCGTCGGTTGATTGACCGCTTGTCAGTTTCCCACACCTCGGATTGTTTCTTAGAATTTTGTCTGCGAAATTTGACTATGACACAATTTAAATAATGGATTTCTCACGACAAAGTAGCAGAAATGCCCCATTTACTTGTTAATTCCTGCGATACGACAAATGAAATTCGACACGTGAGCATTCCTTCGGCCTGCGGAAAAATGCTCATATGTCAGTTCGCACGGTAGCGTTTTACTGATTGTAAAATATTTATATTGTTGTATATTTTAGGTTTGCAATGCACTTTAAGATTAGTTATTAAGATGTACTTATTTCTAGGTTTTCTTAACTGTAACTTAACTACTATTGACACATTGCACTTGTCTGCGGACCTCCTTCCACCCTCAGGCCCATTTTAATTGAAAAAATATCACATCGCTTGAAATGTCAGCGAGATTGACATTCAAAACTGACTACCCTCGGAGGGCCTGGAGCTAGAGTACCCCATAAGGAGAATTTCAACATTGATAACTTTATAGTATATGTCCATGTTTAAGCTCGGGGAGACCGGCGATAAATTCCATTCAAAAGCACCATGGGTTTCCCAATCATACGAACTTTGCCTTCCGCTGCCCGACGGCTAAATCCTCAGCTAACACAATCACGGCTGACCTTTTAATTACCAAATTTAAATAACACGTTAATTATATTCAATGGCCAACTGCTGCAAACGCGCCAGTCGCGGTGTTAGCACTAAATGAGTTGTTCCAACAAATAAGAGACGATAATATGTTATGTCCGTGATATCGTATAGGTAACTATATTTTATCATATTATTATGGCACATTGGCCAATTAATAGCTGTATTGCCATAATTTCAAAAAATGCATTTTACTCTTTTTTTCTTATTAATAAATAAACATTAAAATTAATCTAAATTCCACTCATGAAGAAACCGACCGATTTCACTTTTTTATACGGAATATGTTTCGTGTCTCTTCGACACTTCTGATTTCTGACTTCTGTAATTTCAACTATTCAAAACACAAAACAGATTAATAAATAGAAAAGTAAAAGACGTCGCCGTGGACGAAGGTTTTGAAGCAGGGTATTTTTTATAATCTGGTCATAAACCGACTGCTCTCAATATTGCATGCACGTTAAATTTTCGTGACAATCTTTAATGCATAGTATTATCAAACAGACGTAACTATTGAAAATAACATATTGTCTAACACGTGTTTAAGTTTACCTCATATTTTTCCTGTAGCCTGCTATAACATACCCTGTAGGGTAAGCAAGTTCCCATTAATTTTCTTTGTGTTTTCTGGTTCAAAACCTATCTTTAAGGGTTAAGAAAATTAAAAATTAATAAAAGTACATTATATCTCGGTGATATTTACGCCCACGGTGGCCGCGTGGCATAAGCGTTGGACTATCATGCCGTGGGTCCCAGGTTCGAATCCTGGGTCTGGCAAGTACACATACTGTTTTTCAATATGTGTGTGAGTCAGGGTATGGACCTAATAGGTTGAGCAAGTGGCTGACATCCATTTCTCGTAAAAAAAATCTGTTAATACAAACCTATACTCTGTGGAGGCCCATATGGTCCTATTAGGATCGGACATGGTCGAAAAAAAATATATCTCGGTGAAACCTCATTGTATTTATTATAATCCAAAACAATGTGATATCATATAATAATCTGTTTACTGTGTGTACAATTTATATTTTATTTGTTTTGACTGAGCTGAAACATCACAATAGTATACGACGTTGATACACCCACTAACGTATGTAAAAATGCAAAGTCCACTTTGACCGTTGAACCGAATATTGTTATATTCATTTTTTTCCGACTTACTAGTCTGGTAAATCCTTTGAGCTCCTGAAACAGCATATTATCTGGAATAAAAATTGTTATTCATTTAGTAGGTAACGAATTGATAAGAATTCTGAATCAATGCTTTTATTGCATACTCCTTTAGGGATTGCAATACCGGTATTACATTATTTATCAATACCTAAATATAGGTTTTAAAAATCCAAAATACCGAAATTTTTGGTATTAAGAAAGCACACTCGTTCACGTTTTTGACGATGAATTTAAAGTTATTTCTTCATTAGTTGTACTGTATTTCCTATTCAATTTAGTGTATAAGTTATGTGCTGATAAATTGCATAATATTGACTGAATCCAACATAGGTTAAATAATAAAACACAATTCATTAAATATACCTATTTATAAAATTGTTTCGATAAATTAACATACCTACTGATATTATCACGAAATAAAAAACATCCGTGACAAATATGTTCAATTATTCTATAATAACTAATAACATTATTGATGATTGAAGAAGCTTATTTAGACTTAATAAACTAGCCTTTTTGAGGGCTTTAGTTGAAATTGTCAATATATTGAAATTATTTGTTAAAATCACCAATAATTCTACAATATTGTGATTAATACATATTTTTAAATGTCACCATAATGTAGGTAGGTAGGTTTTTTCTATAATATGATGTTTTTGAAGAGATTGCAATAGCTATATTTACCGATAAGTACTTATGTTTTAACAAATACCGGTATTAATACCGGTTTTCAATAAGAAATACCGAAAAACTGGTATTGATATTTTTATTCGGTATTGCAATCCCTATTATACTCCTTCCTCTAAGTCTTCGTATTACTAACATGGGTAGTAAATATGTCACTTATATTATTAACCTGACATTGTTATGGAAGGGCGGGATTCATGTAAACACTTATTTATATTTTTACTGGGTTTATTGGAATGTCATATATGATAACTTGGTAATAATACATAGTAGATTATGTGTTGGGCAATAACTTGTTAATAATCTGATTGAATACAGTGATTGAATGCAGTCGATGCTTACTTGATACTGACTCAGGAGGCTACGATGATTATATATAAAAGCAATCCTTATCAACATGTATGCATTAAATTTAGGGATTGCAATACCGGTATCCCAGTATATTTCGATACCGAAATACCGGTTTTCAATATCAGACAATACCGATATAGGTATTCCGTATTGAAAGTGGATATGAAATGTATTAATATTATAAAAGATTTAACATGACTGTAATTTTTTGTCCGGTTATGCGTGTCTGGTTTGACCAGTAAAGACACTTGCAGATTTGCGAAATACATTAACTACATTATAGGTATGTACCTACTTCCCCAATTTTAAATTTATCCAAATATTTTCGCCAGTCGCCCGCAGGTTTTAAAAGATGTTAGGTCTATTTTTATATGTATATTCATTGTTTTCTGTTTTTATATTCTTCACAAATATCGGTATTCAATTGTAAATACCGTAATACGGGTATTGGTATTTCCATTTGGTATTGCAATCACTAATTGAATTCTCAGACGTTATGCCGGGTCCACACTGGCGACATGTCGCGCGACAACCTCGTTAAATTTTACGATAAGTATGATAATTATCGTAAAATATAACGAGGTTGTCGCGCGACATGTTGCCAGTGTGGACCTGGCATTAGGTTGATAAGAAAATTAGACTCAAAGAATACAATAAAGAAGGGGTGTGAAACAAAGGGTGATAACAAAAGAATAAACAAACCTTTATCAATATTTATGCAAAGTATTATCTGACGGACTTTCTTTTTCTTTCGACCATGTCCGATCCTAATAGGATCATATGGGCCTCCACAGAGTAGTGGTTTGTATTGACAGATTTTGTTCTTTACGAGAAATGGATGTCAGCCACTTGCTCAACCTATTAGGTCCATACCCTGACACACACAAATTGAAAAACAATATGTGTACTTGCCAGACCCAGGATTCGAACCTGGGACCCACGGCGTTATAGTCCAACGCTTAAGCCGCGCGGCCACCGTGGGCGTACGGACTTTATGCGTTTGCTTATCTGTACTTGGTATTGATAATAATAGTGGACAATTTAATAGAAAGACATAGGCATACAACTATGGATCTATAGCAGATTTATAAGACGTTTATTTAAATATTTAAATTAATCGTCGGATAAAAAATTATGTTGAATTAAAATTATTTGATATTTCCTGATACCCTTCCGTACTAATACAGTTTTTTTCTTACCATCTCCTGATTCGATTATCATTTTCGAAATCAACGTTGACGTCATTTCTCCTTCTGATAAAATTGCTTCTCCATTATAAGCAGTAATAAACATGTACCAAACATATCGAATGCCCCATAGTACGACATATACAGCAGAATCCTGTAAGAAACGCATAGTATTGTTATGTGCGTATAATAATCTCCTATATATTATTATCCTACAGCTGTGCCCGTTTTTGCGAGCGATTGTGTGACTTATTCGTCATGTCCAATAGGTTTAAATGAAAAATTCAGTAGAGAAACGTTCTTTATTCAAGTATAAAAGTATGGAATTTGATAAATTTCGTTGCGTTTTAGGGTTTTTTAGGGTTATTTTGACTGTTTTACAATAGATTTTCGATCGGCACGTGACTTTTTTTACAACACATATTAATTAGGGAATTTATTTTTTCGATGTGTTTGCAACACTGAAAATATTATATTTCAAAATGGCGGCTACTCCGTCAATCGTAATGACAATATGATAAATAATGCCTTTGTATTAGAAACAAGAGATGTTTATTTAGGTTTTGGTGACTTTTAGAAACGGATACTACTCTCAATCAAGTGATTTGGCGAATTGTTTATGTTTTAGTGAATTTTTAATCCGGATATTATTCTCAATCAAGCGATTTGGTGCGATCTTAATTAACATAATATTACGCTTTCAGTAGAGGTTAAATAAAACTACCTAATACATGTGTACCTATATTATATTAAAACACTATACTTATCCTAATAATACATTCAATCGTTTGAAGTTGTTATTATAATATTAGATTCATATTACCGGCGAAGTATACCATGTCACATCAATCTGACAGCTGCTGTATGTTTATGATGTGTCACCGTCACCATTCTAATTTAAGTTGTGAAGCAAATACCTATTGTGTATCTACTGTTGATGAAGTTATACGCCAGGTAAGTGCATATGCTCCTGGTTTAAAACATCATTCTGGTTTTCTGGTCATTATGACATTATTTTAATGCAACACTTGACGTATATTATTTACGGTCACATTCATAACTGATATTATATTTTTAGACCGTGAAAAACAATATATGTATTTGTCAGGTCCACGACATTATAAGCCGACATGTTAGCCACTCAGTCATTGTGGGTTTCAAAAACCTGAATCAATCCAAACCTTCATCAAACTGTTCAAGCAAAGTAATTCCATTCCTTTCGTTCACAAATTATGTTATCAAATTTGTGATAATATTTACCTAGGTACCTATTCAATTCATTATTATTATCACCATCATCCTCGATCAATCTACTGTTAGATGAAGTTCTCTCCAACCTAATTCTATTTATCTGGTAATATAGTAATTACGGTGAGTACGTAGATATGTATATATTAATGTATAACGATGGTATTTGAATTTAAATTGTAATGGATTTAATATATAACATATTTTGTGATAGGTACGTTGTCTTGACTTTCAAATTATTAAGTTATTTAAAATAATAATATTATGCACTATTCTGCTCACGTTTTTCAATTATGGTTGATAGTACCGATCAGTGTTACATTTTTCAAACTGTTTGAAATTGGACCCACTGAAGTAAATTTATTTATTATAAGTATTGAGGTCAATTATTCTCTTTCCCCAATTATGAAATGTGGTGATAAAACTAACTATTTTCACTCTCCAGGTTAGGTTTGGTTTGGTCTAAAAAGAAAGTTGTAAAATCTCATGTCCACCTCTGCGGCACATTTACTACAGATTTTTTTATGTTTACGATAAATGGATGTTAGCCACTCGGTTAACCTATTATGTCCATACTGGTACAGTTCGGTTATGAGGAATACAGCGAAAAACACATTTTGAAAATAGCTGAGATACTGGATTATTTGTTAGGTTAACCTAACCAAACCTAACATATCGGCTATTTTCAAAATGTGTTTTCCGCTGAATACCTCATAACAGAACTGTACCGCAGAATCTTATTAATTGCATTTTTCGACATTTATCCGACTGTCATTTATTTTATCAGCTTCACAATAATTCACAATAACAAACATAGACTAAAATATTTTTATTCGAACTTTTATATTCAAAGACAACGTAAACATAATTATTTTTAGGGAGGTAAATTATTAAAAATGACATTTACTATAGGTAATTATTACACAACGTATATAATATTATTTCATTTTATATTGTAAATATTTTATTACATAATATAAGTAAAATGCATGCGTGCGTATAAGCAAATAAAATAGTGAATTATGATAATTTCATACCCTAATCACACTATGAGTCGTCTACGTCGTATTATCCATTATTTCCATTCGCGTGGTTATATAGAAGAATTAATATGTATCACTATGCTTATTCGCATTCCACTACTGGATGAAGGTTTTATCAATAATCCTATTGGTCATATGAACTGCTATATCTATTAAAATTGGTGATATTAAAATTTACCTACCCATTTATATCGTCATTATTATCATGAACCAGGATCAATCCACTGCTCGATGAAGGCCTCTCAAAACTAATTCCATTCCTGTTTCATATATACATTGCTGCATTTATCAAATATTTCAATATAATATATTCATTTCATCGTTATCATCATTAGACCAGGTCAATCCACTGCTGGATGAAGGCTTCTCTAAGCCGATTCTACTCTTTTTGGTCCTATGAATAATCGCTATATAATATACATAATCTACCTATTTATAATGCCATTATCATAATCAGTTTATATCAATACACTGCTGGACGAATTCTTTTCCAACCTAATAATTACTTCCTCTCAGATCTATATGTTTCTTCTTTTATCAACATTTGTTTCGATATGAACGTCCCGCAGCGTGAAACATATTATCGCTAAAATTTTAATTCAAATTTTAATTTTTTTAAATATTATTCTATGGCTGCAAGCATTTTTTTAGACAATGAAACAAAACAACTTAATAGTTTAAATTTATTTTTTATATGGCTAACCTTCTTCTATTACATTATATTCAATCGCAATCAAATTGTCAGGTATTATGCTAGGTCTAGCAGCCTGGGATGGTATCAGATGACATCCTGAAGGCCAAAATCCATAATAGACTATACATATGACGCTAAATTTATATCGACAGTAACGACTTGCAAATTGTAAAAGTAACAAATCAGCGACATGCCAAACGGCGCCGTCTCTGCATACTTCACAATTTTATTAAAATCCAATATCATTTCATTAGGACGCCAAGCTGTCTGCAAGACCTAGCGAGACAGACTGGCGAGAGCCAGCTGGCTCAGCTAGTAATGATTATTATGTTAACTTCTTAGATTATAGAAAAAGTTAACTACTATCTTGGCTCCCCCCACTTCGACCCATCGTCTAGAGTGCCTAAGACTCACGCAAATGCAAACTATAATATATATGTTTTTATATTATTTCTTTTTAACACTATAAAAATCCATTGGCGCAATAAATGTAGTATAGTGCAACAGTAGTATAATTAGTAATAGAAGTGAAACAATCACAAACACCCAAATCACAAATATTGTGACCTCACCGGGACCTAACCGGAGCCCCCGGATGACAGGTACTTAACTACTATGACCGCATGTTATATTACATTATCTCAAAAAGTAAATTGACAACACCCATATGTTTTTACCTTTATACCGCTTATGAGGAATCTTTCAGACAAGGTTTCAGATCGATAGGATCGTTTAAATTAAAATAAAGTTATATTTTTAAATAAATATTTTACGGAGACCTTTTATGATTGAAGTGCCAAACTGCCTCAATATTTAAGGCTAGACCTCAGCTGGGGCACGGTCTGAAAAGATCGTGACTAGGTGATGCGCGGATTGTGTAAATGACTCGTGCCGAACGAAATATAGTTTGTCATAAAAATTTAACATGCGTCCATTTAATGTTCCGTTTATTGTTCTATTAGTAACAATAATAATATATTCATTGATATGTTTTCTTTTTCAAGTAAATGGTAACGTTTTTTAGTAATCTTTACACGATTTAAGAATTAATACCCCCGTCGCCATCACGACACAAATTGACGTGTTCACAGCTCGACTTTCGCTCACGAAAATTTCGTCGCACCTATAGTTGAAAATTATTTGCCGTTTCACTGAAGTATGCTCTTAATGGAATAAATTCTCAGTGCATTAGTGCCTATATACCAAATTCAAAGTCCCTATGTAAACGGGAAGTACACGAAAAGACTTTTTGAGTAGGAAGAAAAGCTTAAGACGACTGAAAGATCACACAAACTTTGCGAGAATAGTATTAAGTACATAAAATGATTAAACAACAAGTTAGATTTTAAAAGCTTTGAAATTAAAATGCATGACTTATCATAACTTTCCTTACCATATTCGTGTTATTTTGGGCAGTGAGTTCATACGAAATAATAAGAATTGTCAGAAATGTTGACGTTAGTACACACTGAAACTTAAAAATATTATATATGTAATTAATGTCCTCAATGTTTATAATTATATATTCCGACTTTATTTTATAATTAGGTAGTTCAATATTTTTATTTCTTACAGTTATTCTATATATTTTCCCGATAGTGGATATATTATCAGATATCATATTATGGGCCTTCATAAAATAAACTATTTCTGACATTTTCAATCCTGATGGCATCCCTTGTACAGCAATAGTATTTCTAAAGCATTCACGGTGATCACTCGTTGTATCTAATGATGCCGGATTCATAAGATTTATTTTACTCTTAATTTTTCCATTTAAAATCTTTAGTCTTTCCAAATTAACTCTTATAGAGGCGATCAATTGCATTATAAACAAATCTATACATGTAATAATGATAAATCTTCTAATATTATGAAATCCATACTGGTATGCTTCACACGTACATGACAATACAATTATTAAAATGAATATACATTTTGTTTGAAAATCTTTGTTTTTTAAATATCTTTTTGTTTCGTCCTCCACATACAAAAGCTCGTCAATTATAAAAACGTTTTCGTAAAATGATATCTTCAACTTGGTGCAAAACCACGCATCTGATATCCACGCACATGCCATTGTAAATATCTGATTCCAAATTAAAAATATATAAACAGCTTTAACAACTTTTGGTTTCTCAATATACTTTCTGAAATTAATGGTAAATAAAATTTTTTCAATCCCAAGGTATAATACACCGATAATTAAAAGCGTAGAGTAGAATTTCAATCTGGGTTTCTCCAACACATATTTTCCATTTACTCTTATAAATGTCTGATACCCAAATACCCAAAGAAATACATTTATTATTTTCACTTTCATATCTGCAGCCATTTTTTCACAACTGCTCGTCGATATCTTGTATTTATACCATAATAAAAATTTCTTAATTAATTTCATTTCATTTCATTTCAAACTCACTCCATTATTTTATCATAAGTAATTGATAATATCCACACGTGAAACAAAATGACAGGTCGAGCATTGTCTATGTACTTTTAATTTATTTTGTCTAATGTTATGTAAATCATTTAATTTAATAAAGTAACATTACGTCAATGTACAGGCCAAATATCGTAACCATCACTTTTCACCGAAGTGACATTTTTAAGGTAATGGACTTATTGCATGCTCTTACACGAACTGGTCATGTATCATAAATCCCAAAAAAAATATTTAATATTAAAATAATTCAAAACTATTTTTAAGCCATTTGTAACTTGACGAAAAATATTCCAGCCAAATGCTGCAACCCTCTAAACGCAAGCCACTGTTTTGTCAATAAAAGAAAATTCTTAATTTTTAATAAAATAATATATATATAAGATAATAAATAAATAGAATATAAAATAATAAGTAAATCCAATGCCCACAGTTTTTTCACTTCCTGAACAATTTGATATTTGAGGGTTACGCCAATTGGCCTGTAGGTACAGTGCCGATTAGCTATATATATATATATTTCTCATTTTGGAAACTAATATCACATCCCATCTATATAATAGATATAGAATATATTATAATTTTATTATTTGTTTACCGAAGTTTCACGCAGTCTGTAAGTTCTCTTGGCAGAATTGGCGAATAGTGTAGTACGGAAATAGTTTCAGCGTTCACGGGACACATCTGACACTTACCTTGGGCATGTCCAATTTTTCAAGACGAAATGCCAATTTCTTTACGATTATATGACGATTGAAAGATCATACAAACTTCGCGAGAGCAGTATTAAATGTATAAAATGATTATTATTATACTGAACAACAAATTTGATTTGAAAAGCTTTGAAATTAAAATGTATGACTTTACATATCGTTACTTACCATGTTCATGTCAGTGAGTTCATATAAAATAATAAGAATTGTCAGAAATGTTGACGCTGATACACACTGAAACTTAAAAATATTATATATGCAATTACTATTGTCATTGTTTATAATTATATATTCCAACCACATTTTATAATTAGCTATTTCAATATTTTTATTTCTTACAGGTATTCTATATATTTCCCGATATTGGATATATTATCACCAGATATCATATTATGGGCCTTCATAAAATGTACTATTTCTTATATTTTCAATCCTGATGTCATCCCTTGTTCAACAATAGTATTTCTAAAGCATTCACGGTGAACGCTAGTTGTATCTAATGATACAGTATTCATAAGATTTATTTTATTCTTAATTTTTCCATTGAGAATCTTTAGAAGTCTTTCGCAACATTAAATTTGGTTGCAAGCTAAAAACATATAAACAGCTTTAACAACTTTTGGTTTCTCGATATATATTCTTAAATTAATGACAAATAATGCTTTTTCAATTGCAAAGTATAGTACACCAAGAATTAAAAGTGTAGAGTAAAATTTCAATCTGGGTTTCTCCAATACATATCGACCGTGTTTAGGGAAAAGGGCGTAACCCACACAGATCAAATTTTACAGGAGAAGCAAAAAACATTCTTTGAATGATTTTGGTTCAATATTAATAAAAAAAATAGACACAGACATTGGGTGCAAGATGGTTGATGATTTGGTGTAATATCTTTTCGATTTACTAATAATTAATGAAGTTATTACTGAAAAATCATTAAAATTGAGGGTAAATGCTTTTTTTCTTAAATTAATACTTAATTAAAGTTCAATTAAAAATTGAATTTAGATAATAAATCGGCATTTGCGGCTTACTTCCTTTTTACAGAACGTGTATTTAATTGTATACATTGTTAATATCTAATAAAAGCACTTTTCAAAAAATCGAGGGTTACGCCCTTTTTCCTAAACACAGTCGATATTTTTCATTTACTCTTATAAATGTCTGATACCCAAATACCCAAAGAAATACATTTATTATTTTCACTTTCATCTCTGCAGCCATATTTTCCACAACTGCCCGTCGATAACAATATGTATTATACCGTAATATAATTTTCTTGATGAAGTGAACATTATTTTTATTTTACCCTCGGAAAAAAACTCATTCCATTATTTATCATAAGTAATTGCTAATGTCCACACGATATCTAAAATGACAGGTCGAGCATTCTCGATGTTTTTTTTTTAATTCCTTATTTTCTCATGTTATGGAAATCATTACACATTTAATTTATTAATTTAAATTGGAAATCAATATCACCCTATGTATCTAATATGAATCATTTTAAAAAAATGCAAAAAAACCAAATATGACGCAACTAATGTAGATGTGAACCTATTTCATAGTCCATCCTTTAAATTGTTTAACATCCAAAGCTTTGGTAAAAGTCTGTAGAACAATTTTTTTTAGTAAAATAATTGATAATTATGTATAAATAAATGAAGTAGATTAAATTATGTCACTGGTGCGCGAAAAGGGAAACATAGAATAATTATTATATTGTTAGCTTTCAGTTTTAAATTTAGAAAGTGGATCCATAACCCAAAACAACTATTAACACAATTATAAAATTAATAAAAAAAACTTTGTTATAAACCCATTATAATGAAATTGTACCACATAAAAGCCAATTCAATGACTAAATTGTTTTGAAACGATGTTTTTTTGTTAAGTATACTACCTATAATATTTGAGTTATGTATGTTGATTGCTGAGACTTGTTTCGGGATATGAATGGTTGGAACGGTCGAGATTCGGACCACCTACAATCTCGGACGGTTGTGGTAGAACGAGAGGGTTAATGTTAATATCTACTTCTCTTTTCGTTGAAAAAAATGGCGTAGTCTCATCTGTTCATTTAAAAAAAAAAAACATCACGAATTACAAAGTAATGAACGAACCAAAATGATTGAAAAGCTGCTTCGAGCGCTTATAAAATTAGTCATAAAATAAAAATAAAACATTTAATTTTTTTAATGTTTATTTAATCCAATTTGGTAAACAATAAGAACATAAGATGTAGATATTCCTACCAAATTGTGCAAAAATGCAAAGTCTAATGTGAGAATAGATCCAACGTAGATCCGTAATTTTCTTCGGACCACTAAATGGCTGAACACTTTCGCCTCATGATATTTTTCAGAATCTGAAATAAAATTAGAAATTTATGTTAGGGGCCGTCCACATTTGACGTCACATGATTTTGGCTATTTTAATCACCCCATCGTCACATTTCGTCACATAACCTTTTACCCCTCCCTGTCTATAGATATATTTTCATATTTTTAACCCCCGCTCGTAAACGTTAAAAAACAGAAAAAAATGTTTTTTTTCTGTTTTAATATTTATCCTTGAATCACCGATCCCCAATATTCACTGTAAGCATTCCATTTTTTTTTTTGAGAAATAATTGTATGAAAATTTGACGTTAACCATTCTCTCAATCCGTATTTTAGAAACGAAAATGAGTACTTGGGATTATTGTAAAATTATAACGTCTATGCGATTTATCTACATAAATATTGATTGATGAAAACATCATAATATGTGCTTCACCCGTCCATTATTCACCTCTCCTGACCTTTTTTTAAATATCGTCTCTAGTCATTTCTAATTGAGTGAGAAAATGGTTTACCTCAACAAAAAGAAACGTATCGGAAACGATAAACGTAGGTAGGTTACTCACCGATTCCTATGGCCGCTATAAATTTTGCAATCAACGCAAGGGTCCATCCACTCTCTGACAGCAATTGCTCACCCGTGTATGCTACGAAAGCTGTCTGAAGCAATAATCTACCACCCCATAGTATGGTTCCCATAAGTACCAAAGCGTCCTGTAACAATTAATTAAATGATTCTAAAATTGTATACACAATTTCATATACCCATAAGTCACAGAACCTTCCCTGTATAGCACAGTTTACTTGCTCAGATAACCACGTACTTTTTCCCGTTTTGAGTTTCGCATATGTACACTTAAAAGTGTCCATGTAGCCCAATCAGTGGGTTTATTCAATACACAAGGCGGCTATCTTCGGCTATCGACGGTAGTTTATCATATTTATGTATTGAGGTATTATAATTGTTACAATAACTGAAGCGTGTAGACTTCTAAAAGTTAACACAGCCAAGATAATGGCTGTTAAGACATAGCACTTTTTGACAGTACGGTTAACTTATTGTAGCAATTAACCGCCACAATACATAAATATGATAAACTACCGTCGACACCGCCCGATAGCCGCCTTGTGTGTGGAATAGACCCACTGCAGTACTTTTTGAAAACGATTTATTTTGAGTATATTTGAAATGGGCGATGTGATTGCTGTCATTAAATAATTAATTCCGTATTTGTGACAATATTCGATCGCGAAATAAACACCATGGATCAGTAATCTTTGCGTTCCATACACAGAAAATTGTCACATAACATACACAGAAAATTGTCACATAAAAGCTACAAAGACAAATATTTTTCGTGAAACTTTTACCAAAAATAGAACAAAGCATTCATAACCCTTAAATAAGAACAATGCGAGTAGAAACACTAATGGGTATTTTATTACATATTTGTAATAACAAAATTTCTAACGCTTGTATAAAGGCACCAATTTCCTGCGTTTTTTCAAAATTCTATATTCGCACGTGAACATAGTAGACATAATTTTATTAATTAGACATGTATCATGTGGTTACAGATCCACCATTGTATATTGCTGTACTACATTGTTCCTTGTATTAATTATTTGTAATCAAATTAACAGAGGCTTCGCCAAGTGTTGTTTTTTATATATAAATTACATAGAGGAACCATTTTTAAAGATACATAAAACATTTTTTTTGATGCATGTTGGTCTTACTCATTGAAAATGTATCACACAATATTTATAATATATAATCCCCGAGTACATATTTTATTAAGTTATCAAAAAAACTTATAAAAATACGTTTTTGTCCATCTAAATCTAAATAGTGATTTTTCCGTTTACAGGTAAATAAACTTAAAATTACTTACTCCATCTATGTTATGGTCACTGCTACATAATTCATGTGCCGTTATAATTACCGCCAAAAACGTTGAAGAAATTGTAAAATAAAACTAAAACAAAAGAAAATAAAAAATATCAATTGAGTGAATTTCGTACAACACACAATGTAGAAATAACACTTATACTTGAGTATTACTTCGTATTCACCATATACCAGTATAAATATTAGTATAATATAAAAAAAATATTGTTTTATATGACGTGTTTCATTCACATGACGAGCTTTATCAAGTATGAGTAGGTACTGAACCTTATGTTTGAGTGTATATTATAATATTGTTATCGTTAAAAATATTGCGTAGTGTGTGACAAGGATAGTTAGTAACATTTCAAGTAATAAATAAGTATAAGGGCGGGTTTTTTTTAAATGGGACAATCGTGAAGTTTTGGAAGCAATCCGGGTTTTAATATTAATTAATATAATAGTACTGATGTTAATATTAGTATTATTTCTAGAAATTCCTAACAATTAATTTGTAAACTTAATTCTTTATTCTTGCGAATAAAGATTTTGAAATTACTGTCTTAAACAATGTTTCCTTTTCGATCAGGGGTTTTCAATTTCTAAAAATATGCTAATTTTTGGGCATCTAATAGCATGTTCTCATGAACTCACTGAACTAAGAATACAAATTGCAGATGGCACCTATTCATATTTTAATATAATATAAATTATTTTAAAAAATCAATTAAGCCCTGCCTAAAGCATTCCATACCTATGTATTAGATTAAAAATATATTCTTATTCCTATAAAATATCTAAAATATTCCATTAAATCATATCAGTTTAGATGTTTTATAGGTTGAAGAATATTTTGTATCTATTATGGCATGGTTAGGCAGGGTTTAATCGAATTAAAAACTTAGTTCAATGAAAACAAATAAGAATAACTTACAAAGTTTGCATTATTTTTGTCGGATCTCCACAGCCTACCACTATTATTATGGTTTGGTTTAAGTAGAGTTTAATTGAGTTTTTATAAATATCCCAAACCATCTGTAATTTGTATTCTTAGTTTAATGCAAACAAATAATTATGAGTAACAAAATTTAATCTGCACTATTTATGGCAAATTTCCACAGCCTACACTGCTAAAAACAATTAGTGTTTAATATATTTTTTACAGTTCGACCTACCGTTAATCGAAAACATCGTCCTATAATGTCGATATTGTCTGCCAAAAGGTCGTAGGCTTTCATTAGATCTTCAATATTTGTAAGTTGACATTCGTATATACCTGGCATAGTTTCTTCTCGTCCCGTAGTACATCTGTCACAATTTAATTGAGTAACTCTAAATCTTTTGATTGTCGCTTTTTTATATCGACCATCAACTATCGCTTTCAGTCTGATATTTAAAATACTCAGTCTTCTAATATTGTAGCTCAGTACAATTTTCAATTTAATCATCATAATATCTATTGAAGTAATCAATATTACTGCACTTATCTGAGACCAGTATAAACCTTTTCTATAAATATCTAATACCTGTGCGGATATAGCGATTACAATATAAACTAAACACATATTTACTTCTTTATTTATCATGTATAACTGAGTAACTTTTCCTACTGATAGCAAGTGGTCCACTTTTAGTAATGTTTTGTATACAACAGTGTGTTTATCGTACTTCAACCATGAGTCTGATAACCACGTCGACAATGCTGTCAGTGTATAAGTAATACTTAACATCATATATAGTGATTTGATAATCAGTGATTCTTCCTCAGAATTTTCATATATTTCATACAAGTCATCAAGTCCACCCCAAACTGTTTCAGCCATAAGAAGTAATGAATATAACCGTATAATAGGCTTTGCAACGACTATTTTTCCTTGTTTTTGCTTTATCGTATGAAACCCGCATACCCAATAAAATATATGAATTAACTTTAGTTTTCTTTCCATGATTGTGAACACTTGTCATTCCTACGTTTTGAAAGTGAAACTGTCACTCGACATGATGTGTTTTTAAAACAACACAACTCAGCTACATATCTAATGATATTGTGTGCGGTGTTCAAAGTGATTCTAAAACTAAGTCGGCTCGCACATTGGAACTCGTCTCGCCTAAAAACGTATCGAATACGTCGATGTGACGTCATCGTTATTTAACGAAACAACATAACACGTGTTGCCAAATGGAGCTTCGCAGATCGATCGAATGCAACTGTTTCGTCTGAAAAAAACATCTGGCTGTTGCATTCGACATGTTGCATCCTTCTCGGGCTCCGAGTCGGAGGGTCGAAGTCACAAAGAAACACATGCGAATTGGTCATTCCTATACCGGCTCGCCGATCGCCGCATTGAAATATCAATACGTTTCGAAGGCTACGCGCGACTGTCGCTAGATAGATGTGCGAGGTTGTGTCATGCAACACTGGCCGCCTATTCTCAGAAGCTTTGATTTATGGCGGTATGGCACACGAGGCGAGTTGTGATGTGCGAGCCGGCTAAAGTAAAACATTCACCTAATACGGCGTAGGTACCTATATCTTTTTCTTTTCGTACCATATCCGTTATCAGACATGATGATTTCGACCATTTTCTCCCCGTTCATCGCTGATTTAAATAGGGATGGAATACTGAATTCAAACCAATCTCTGAGGTTCTTGAGCCAGGACATTCTTCTACTACACAAGTATATTCACCAGTGAATTGATTGTCCTGAGACTGTACAACGGGTGCTTTTATTTTGCTAGGTGTTACCTATGTAAATCTGTTACGCGTATTGAAATTAACAATCCAGTTCTACTGGCAACGTGTGCACGTCAATTTTAGCTTAGTTTTTTTTATCGTATATATCATTAAATTCATTTATTAATATATAGTTCATATATTTATATTATTAATAATTTAGTAAATTAGAGTAACTGTTAATATTACTATTACTGTGGTGTTCATGTCATGCTCAAGCCGATCCATCCAGGTGCTGGTCCCATCGAGCCGTCCGACCTGGTCGCCACAAATGCTAATTATGTATCATTTAAAAAAAGATTGTCTTATTGCGGACGTAACCATCTCTACACATACTTTTATCTGTCCTTATTGTTTTTTGTATATTATATATAATTAATTTCATTTAGTCTCCTTGCCTTTCTCTCCCGTAGCACTTTTTATTAAATTATGTCTTAAAGTAAACCCAGCCAAAGCTCACTTGAGAGCATGGCCATGTCAGCCATCTGTATCTGCTCCTGAGACATTCCCAGGCATAAAAAAACAGCTGATGCTTTACGTCCAAACGTAGAGCCTCGGCTACGTAGGGCGGGTTGGTTTGGAGGGTCCATGTTCGTGTTATCCCGAATTCCCATCGTTGGGCTTATAGCGCCATCTGTCTGACCTCGTCGTCACAAATGTCAATTTTATTGCATTTAAAATTTCCGTTATCTTACAGCAGACGTGAAAATCTATTCGTCAGCGTTGAATTAGCTTCGTTTTGTGTTACTTATTAATATTATAATCCCCATATCGCCTCCCGTGGACACATTGTATTGAAGTCATTTTATACTCGGTTAAAGCAGACTTGTTTACGGTAAATTTACATCAAACGTAGGGCTTCGTACAAAGTTCACCTATTTTTGACAAATCACACTTGAAAATGTTCACATAACTTTATGGAATAATGTTATTATGTTAATAATTATAAATATCACTACCTAAGGCCTTGTCCAGATGACGCGCTTTACGCACGACTACCAAATGTGTGTCCATATAACGCGTTTCATTTGACAGTGAACAAGCTAGGTGAAATTATTTTTGAATGGTAATAAAAACTGTCGCCTCGAGTGCTAGGTGGTCATAATTCATTTTGGAATGGCGATAAAAACGTCGCGTTGAATCTAGCGGGTGCAGAACAAGATCTATCTATTATGAATTTTCTTTAGTAGAACAGTAATCTATATATACAAAGATGCAATGGATAGTGACTTCATTTCCTGTATTTTTTCTTAATATTGTTTTCTCAGTTTAGTGATTATAAAAAAATCATCCAAGGAGTAAAGCATCGTAGATTATAACAGTTCTTCGTCGCTTATGTATTTCCCGATACCGATTAAACGAGACAGCCACACCTTTACGCAACGTTTGGGAACCTTTTAGAGTAACTAATACTGAAGTCTTTTGTTTTTTATCATTGTTTAATTTCGAACAATTCATTTATTGTTTTTCCCTGAGCTACTGTATTATTTGATTGATTGAATAGTCCATTCAAATTTTCGGTTAGAATCCATTCTTTAGATTCATTAATCATTAACCTTTTTTGTCATTTTTTTATTGCAGACACAACGTTGTCTAGTGATTAATCTTTAAATAATTAATTGGTGATTTTAAAGTTTCTACTCGTTAACAGTAAAATAAAAATATCCTACCTACTATGTTTTCTTCCTGCTTTTTTAAATTTTGTAATAGGTATTTCTCCGAATGTTGTAAGAATATATGTATGTAGTTACCTATTTAAAAAAAATGATTGTAATGGATTAGATTTATTAATTTTCCGGAAATACTTTTAATTTATAATCGACAATTCTTACTAGATACAAAATATAAATTTTTATTTATTTTAAAACTCGAAAAAAAACAGGTGGCAGCACTCCTGGATGTGGCTTTGTATTTTCCAAATTAAGAATTTGCGTTTACGTATAGGTATCTTTTTTTCACATTACTCCATTCAATACGTCTTAAATCTGTCTCGCTCTCTCCTACACATTCCCATATGTTTTCTCTCATGCGTTACAGATAAATATAATAGGCTTACTAAACGTGAATTTTATGAATATTAACTATACATAAAGGGATGTTTGTGATGATGACACAACGCAGGTGTAATTATTATCAATAACGTACAAGACTTTAGATTTCAAACATACTCTCGTACGGAAACTTTTAGTGTAAGAGCGGAATGCACAATCTAAGATTTCAATCCTAAGGATAAGTCGCCGAAAAGCATTACTTAACTATAGACAATCCTGAGTATAGAGTTAAGGAATCCTTAAACATAGACTACTTTTGTTATGAACACGCCCCCTTCTGTATTACCATTTACCACTGACAGCTGCTGTCAAAATAAATTCGCATGTCTATAAAACAGTCCATACACTCAAATTCATTTAACAATGTATCTCAATATGGATATTGATAGTGTTAATTCGTTTGGCATATACTTTTAGAATATTATTATACTTTTATACGCCAGCCCGCAGAAATACAAAATGCCAGGTGAAGAATGACACTTGACGCTAGTGTTACCATGTTAAAAATATATCTTGCGGTGCCTGTGGAATCACGTATAATGACTTATAACGGAAACATAAGAGTATTATAATTAAATATTAATATGTATTTATAGTTATTGCATTTATAAAATGCAGTTGTCATATTTTTGTCATCGTTTAACAATTATAAAATAATTTACCTAAACTATAGGAAAGAGAATTTTTAAATATGGTATTATTTTCAATAGAAATGATTATAAAATGATGATGATAACTAAGGACAATGTTTCTGCATAGTGTTTTCTGCTAAGGAAATTTTAGTTATGACAAATGTTTCTGCATTCCGCTCTAAGGCGAGTGAATTTTACGGTTCATTTCACATTAAATATTGGTAAATAGTTAAATGCAAACTAAGCTTTTATAATACTTATTTATATAAAATGTATCTACATGTTATATTCACATCATTTTTACGGCTCATAAGAAATACACATAATATTCAAGCTGACAGCACCTGGAATCGAATGGTGGTGGATTCAAGTGCCATTTTGATGTAAATATTTTTACATTTTTTTAATACTAAACTCATACTTCAGATGTGTTACGAAATATATGTATGTTCAATAAATAATTCTTGACACCTGTGTATCATTCATTCATCTGAATAAAAAATAGTTTTATTATATATTTTTTCTTTTCTCAATATTTCTATACTTAAAAGTATTAATATTTCTTTTTTTACAGCAAAGTTTATAATCAACGCAAGGGGAAGGCGAATCCTGCACCTAGGCGGCTACACTTTCTCTCTGCGCAGGACGAATTCAGAACGCGTCCAACATTGGTACTGCTCCACCCACTATGGAGGGAAGAAGAAGTGTTCGGCGAGTATTCGAGTCTACGACAGAAAAGTGATCTACACCAATAACAATCATTCACATCCGAGAAGAAATTTGAAAGAACAAACGTTTTTCTTTACTCAAGATTTTCCCGACACTGCCCCGGAAGAAATATGATTTATATCATGTCCGGAAACTTGCACGTATGCAGCTCGCCGTATCACACTTCACTATGAAATGTATCGGAAATATATGGCCGTATATTAAAGACCGTCCAACCACTTTGGGTCGTATAGTACTGACATAAAATTCATGTCTAAAGAAAACACTGTTCTTGACGGTTTACACTTTACAGAAAGCCAAGAGCAAACAATTTTTAAAAATAGCCGATATACTGGATTATTTGTTAGGTTAGGTTAGGTTTGGTTTTCATTCGTGAATTTTGGCAAAATCAGCTATGAAAATTTAATTGATGTTCATATTATTGATTCTAATAAAATTGGAGACCGTATAGTATACGGTCATCTCTTTCCGACTTTTCTACTCACGGCGAACTGTGCCACGGTAAAATGTTTTACGTTCAATTTACATATAACCGATTTATATTGTTGTGTAGTAATAATTAGTAGTTGTAGAATTTCATTGTAAATAATTTACAATAAAACTCAGTGCAAATTCGATTATTAGACACCTCTAAATTTTGTAAAGGGTAAGGAATGAAAATGGTAATTTACAGCTTTTAACGTTATAGAATTGATCTGATAGTACATTACAATAATTACGTACTTATCATAAATCACTTATGTTAATAAATTTTCCAAAAATTATAATTATTTGACTATTATTTCTGAATAATTAGAGTGAGTAAGAAGGTGAATCCAGTCTTTTTCTGTGAATTAATTACTTCTTCATATCATTTGCCTCATTATTGAGAATAAAGGATCACATAGATTACAGGCGTTTCCACAATCATCTACCGCCTGCGCTGATCTTGTTGCGTCATTAATTGTTAATTCAGTCGTTTTTTTGATGATGTTGCTCCATCTGTAAGGCGCACGCCCTCGCAATCTCTTCCTTACAACGCTATCAGAGATCATATCTCTCTCCGGTCTGCTCGGATCTCTTCTTGCTATGTGACCGATGAACTGGACAACGCGTTTCTTGCATTTGTCCGAGATACACATATTGTATCTTTGTTGTCTTTATAATGGTGTTCCAACCGAAATAACTACGAGTAGAGTGGTTATAGACTAATTAAACTGAACTGTAGATTTAATATAATCTATATTATCATTTTGTTAAATGGAAATGTGTCAAGTAAATTCTAACTTAATTATTGATTTGTATTTCGTTCCACATATTTTTATTGCTATTCATTTTATATGATGATTTAGTATGGATACATAATCATGGTTATACAAATTTATGACATAGTTAGTTATAATCAGCATTAAATATATTTTGTTCAATATTCTTGTTTATCTTTTTTACAATTACTGTATGCACTATTATCCTTACTAATTGACAATTGTATGTCCTTGTCCTACCTTTATTCGTAATTCGTTTACTTATTGACTGGAATTAATCAATCATATATATAGATGAGTCAATCAAGTCATAATATATGCCAGCTTTACCACAGTATTTTTGTGGCGGAGACTCGAGTCCACTACCACCACTCGTAGGCCGGTAGTATACAATCAAAAATCTTTGACAAAGATATTTTATAGCATTCTTTTGTAAAACATGAGAGAACATAGTAGGTACACCGATAAAATATTTTATAAAAGTTATGTTTAAAAAAAAATGTTATATTATATGTGGGCTTGTATATATTTTATGTTTCTAGCCTTTTATTTCTATTTTGTAGGGTGGGTGGCGAGTATTATAATAGTAATCTATATTTTACGTTTCTCACAACTCACAATCAATAATTTCTTGCCGTCTTCCATTTCATAATGTGCCGTAAAAATAACAGTAACCATGCTTACTTAAATATCATTAGATCTAGATAATATGAATAAATTTGTTTAAACGTCACATTTACGCGTTTTTTATACATCATCAACAGAACACTTTGCAATACTGAATACTTACACTAATGTTTTTTTAAAGGTGATTTTAAAAGACATAATTTATAAAATATAAACTATTATAATATATTGTTAAAGATTTTATAAAATGACATTTTTAAATTGAAATTTTTAAGATTTTTGATAGTTACTTTAAAACTCGCCAAATAGAATCATCTAATGACAATTTGTTGCCTAATTAAATAGGCTGAACGTCATCACGTACCCACTGATTATAAACCTCGTGTCACGTAAAATTGTGGCATAATGATATTGTTATAGATAATTATTATGAGTTATTTATAATTTATTTTGTTCCTTCCTCTCCCGTATATCAAAACAAGAAATATATCAGTACGCTTCACCTACAAAGAAACGGAAATATATGCAATATCGAGCTACTTTTCATTCACTTATATGAACTAAATATACATTAAGGCTGGGGTACGGTCTAAAAAGATCGTGACTAGGCGATGCGCGGATTGTGCAAATGACGCGTGCCAAACGAAATATCATTTGTAATAAAAATTCAACATGCGTCCATTTAATGTTCTGTTAATTGTTTTATTAGTAACAGTAATTAAATATTCATTGACATGTTTTCTTTTTCAAGTAAATGGGTAACGTTTTTTAGTCATCTTTACACGATTTAAGAATTAATACCCCCGTCGCCATCACGAAACAAATTGACGTGTCCACAGCTCGACTTTCGCTCTCCGATTGCCAGCGAGTCCAAAATTTCGTCGCACCGTTAGTTGAAAATTATTTTCCGTTTCACTGAAGTTATGCTCTTAACAAAAATACAGTCACAGAACCGGAAAAATCACATTGTCAGCACTACAGAGGCACTGGTAAAGTCTCAATCCATGCCAGTGCACTTAATGTTAAAAAATAATTCCGTAACTACACAGTACTTAAGGTTATACCTCAGTTGAGGCACGGTCTAAAAAGATCGTGGCTAGGCGATGCGCGGATTGCGGGTCGCGGGTGCAAATGACGCATGTCAAATGAAATATAATTTGTCATATAAATCCAACATGTGTCCATTTAATATTATATTTATTGTTCTATCAGAAATTTGCAGCGTCGTATGGGGAGCGGGATAGTCCCGACTCTTCTGTAGATTCATCCATTTCAATTCGTGACAATCCGTATGCGGGTACACAAAGCGCCTAACGTCAGCGGACAGCAGAGCCAGTCCAAAAAAACAAACGTCGCGCTTATAGTTGAAAATTATTTGCCGTTTCACTGATGTATCACCTTAACGAAATGCGTTATGAGTATTGTTGTGCGGCGAGGCAGTGTCTCGAAAGAATTTGATGAGCGGCATCCAAATTAATATAACCTCCCGGCACCTGGTGATACTCAAGTTTCTGCTAAAATTTAACTGAGGATATAAAAAAAATCTTTGTGTTTTTATTATAAGTCTACAGTGTTGAGTGGGATAAGTTAGAACATAAGCACGTGCATAATGCTGACAACCAATCGTGTTCGAGTCAGCAAGGTCATATAAGGTCAGTAATTCAATTCTTCCGTTTCACACTCACTCTCCCTTCCATAGGGTCGTAGTTCTCCATTTATTTGCGGGCAGATTTATGATATCAAATTATCTTTCGCATTGCTATCTCTTTCATATATCAACTGACACTAAGTGGGGTAGGGTCGGTAATAAATATTTAATAATCTTGTTTCTATTTTTTTCAGCACGCTTCATAACTTCGCAGAAGGGTGGACAACTAGTTATATATGAAAGTTACACATATTGCTATGGCCGATCTAAAGCATGTGGAAGTGTTACTTGGCGATGCCCAAGATCAGGCAGGTCTCCCCCATGCAATGCTAAGATAACCGTCCATAATGGCGTTATAGTGGCGATTGATGAAACTCGACACAACCATAGTCCTCCAAAGTACTTTATTGCCGCTGATGGAACTTATCATAAACTTTAGGGAAGAAGAGAAACCTCACAATGGTCTATTACTCTTTGAATATCTGACAAAATTGAAATGCCAAATGAAAGAATATTACATATTTTGACATAATACGCTGTATTTTTTTCTGATATTTCCAAAGAGAGATTCTGGCAATGTCTTCTACAGTTCACGTAATACTGGTCATTGCTAACTTAATAATCCAACGTAAACATATATAATTTGAGAAAAGCTCAGAGAAATATTATATAACCACTAGATAAAATCTTTTTTGAAACAAAAAATAAGACGCCCGGCGGGGATAAATATTTAATTAACAAATAGATACGACAAAAACGAATATTTTATTTTTCCAGTGGCTGTTCTGTTTTGTCACTGTTCTGTTTCTTCGTGTTTTGTTTATTCATGTTCTGTTTTGTCCGGTTACCGTGGAAACTACATTTCAACGGGTCTAGGATGATGTGGCGCCGGGACAACTGGACGCCACGCAATTCGAAAATAAATGGACGTTAGGTACATATAGGTACTTTTAAAAAATATATTTAATATTATTATTTATATTTAAAAAATAAAATTAATTAAAACTACTAAGTAGTAGATAGAAACTGATTAAAATTCCTCGTCTACGTTCTGTATACGTGTCTACGACAGTGCGGCGTCCGATTGTCCTGGCGTCCAGTTGTCCCATTCCCATTTCAACGATGTTGATCAACTTGCAAATTGGGAGGTCCTTACTAATCTGATGGATTTTATCATTAAAATAAGCTTCACAAATGGGTGTGTACTTGTACTCAAACCCACGCGTGTACACAAAGAAATGGTTTGGGGTGGGTCTATTTCGAAAAAAAATATGGTAACCACTTTTTGTGTACGCGCGTGGGTTTGAGTCCAAATGTGAGTCCAAATACACACCCATTTGTGATGGTTAATTTAATGATAAAATCCCTCATAATAGTAAGAACCTCCCAACTTGCAAGTTGATCAACATCGTTGAAATGTATTTTCCACATAATATGTCATATTTTATACATGCTGCATGTTCTCTCCTTTATTATTTATAATTATTGAATACTTTTACCCTATATTGTGGCACTTTCACCTTTGCATCTCATGCCATAATACTGTTTTTATATATATATTAGTAAGTACACACGCACGTTCTTGCTCGATGATTCTACGCTCATTCCAACATGTCTCAACGTGTGTACCATTTGGCTCGGTGTTTTTTTTTCGAGATCGAACAGTTTGCAAAGATTCAAGTTCCGTAATTCTTGCTCGATGCAGTTTGAGTGAAGAGTGAGGAAGCACCGGCAAGGCTCGTGTGGCCTCGCTCTCACTCGTGGTCGAAGTTGTGGCGGTGCGACGGTGACCTCACAGCGTCTTGTGTCGAGTTGCTCGACTGTGTGGACGCAACGACGAGCATGCTTCCAAGTCAACATGCTCGATCGAGCAAAACCGTCGAGCAAGAACGTACGTGGATACTAGGCTTAAGACTAAATAAACTGTACTCATCAGCTTATTTGCGTTTCCAGTGCAATACATCACATCTAAGCGAGGCACCAAACTTGCAATGTGGAACGGTTACACTCACTCGCTGGAGAGGCATCTACCTTGTGGCCGCACCATGTGGGCATGTTCACAGAACAGCAGGAAAACTCCCTGTAGATTTGTGATTAAAATTTTCAACGATCTCGTTTATGACTGTTCAAAAAATCACCACAAGCACGCTCCGCCCCTTTTTTACGTAACCAAAGAAGGGCAATATGTCAGGATGCGAAATGAGGCAGTTTAGTGTATATTGTAATATATTCTTAAGTACTTAATAAATTATCTCCATGTCGTATATATTACTAATTGTTTTATTTAACTGGCAATTCTATGAGGCCAAGATCAAAATGTCTCAAATGTCAAATTCAACCACTAATATAATTTCTATATATTTGAACGGTAGGTACTAGTCGGTTATCCCGGATACAGCGGCAAACACATTTTTAAAATGGCCGATATATTATATTATATATTATTTGTTAGGATAACCTAAACTAACCCAAACTACCCAATAATCCAGTATATCGGCTATTTTAAAAATGTGTTTGCCGCTGTATCCGGTATAACCGACTAGTACCATTCGAACATTTGTAATTCAGAGAAACCTTGCTTTTCCACTATGTAGTCCATTGTGTATGGCTCTGATTTCGAATATGGGAGCTCCGGGTTCGATTTATTTGATTTTCTCAGTCTGGGTGTGATTGTTTCACTTCTATTACTAACTATAGAACTACACCAATGTCATTGGGTTTCATGGCCTATTGTAGTGTTAAAAAAACGTCAGTGACGTATGTTTGAAGGGTTGGGGGGGGGGTACTATACGTGTTAATAAGAAAGTCGTACAGAGAATTTACGTAATTGACTAGGTATGCCAAAACCCTTCAATAGAGATCTAACGGACACACAGCTCGTAGTCAGGATAGTCGCTCGACAAGTACGATAATGCAATGATACCCGAGGGCATATGACGGAACAATGTACCGAGAAGAGTCGATTGGGCTGGAGTCGGCTGACGACAACGAATAAAACAACATAGTTTGCACCATTTTAGTAATACAAGTCGAAAAAACAGGAAGAGAGTTAAATGTCAACATTATTTTTTCCCATTTTGAAAAACGTTAGAATTTCCAAAAATATGCAAAATACATTTTTTGTATAAGTAAATTATAATTATCATTATTTCATCTTGGAATAAAATTTCTTTGCAGTTATAACGGTTAATGAAATATGTATTAACCAAAAACCGGTTTTGAATTAGGTTTTTCTAAGATGGCAGCGTTTTCCAAGGGTTCCAAATTGGCAAAAACTAAGTCAGAATCACTCAAAAAATATTTAGCCCACATTTTCAGGTTTTCCCTTTCTGGTGACTAGACTACTAGTAAAAACGCTAAATCGTGCAATAAAAACACTAATTTGGCATCTCAGATAAGTAATCTTTTTCTGACACGTACTTTCTGTGAGATTTTCAAAATTTAGAGTCATTGTTTTCGATTTTTTTTAATTAATCATTTTTGTTTGTATTTTTTTACAGTTCAATACATAAAGACTGCAAAGTGTTCAAAATTGGCAATATGTGACGGATACTCCTATTCGTTTCAATATTCTCTTGCTTCCGGTGGCTCCATGTGGCGCTGTTCACAAAGCAACAAAAAGAATCCCTGCTTAATCAGAATCAAAATTATCGACGACCAAGTATTTCATTTTACCAAAGGCTACCATGCACATCCACCTCGTTTTTTCGGAGACTAAGGACACTACCAACCAATTCAAAGGTTAATTTATTTATGCAACAGTAAACCTAAGTCCCGTCGCACATGTAAATTCTCTAATAGAATCTCGACTCGAACACGTCAAATTTGTCGATGTGTTTTTGTTGTCATTCACAACACAAAACAGACGTACCTAACTTAATGTACAGTCGCACATAGCGTCGATACGAATTTTTTGTATGTATAGTTTGGTTCTAAACAATCACAAAAGTCTTTCTTGTCTGTTTTTTTACCCCTGTTTTCAGATATAGATAAGTCACTTGATTACGCTTGTTTGTAATATAACATTTTCCAAACAACATTTGACTTAATAATGTGCTTATACACAAATATACGTATAGACTCTTATCATCATATACTTAATAAAATACAGATATAATGAGATCATGCATTAAAACAGGAAATATCACTTGGTTTTTCCACCTGCACAATGCTATCAATCGTAAATCGATACGCCCTGTTCATAATATTAGCCAATCAAAACTTAGTACACAGAGCTTAAATATCAAATTAATATTGTTTGTATCATACTTTCACATGGTAATCCTATCGCTACATTGATTTTTTTGTATATTTCCACAACACAAAACGGCATTTTTTACAGTTTTTCGTAGTTTGCATTGTGCCCAGTGTCACGTTATCGTCTGATATACCTAATCAAGGTAACTGAAGTCCTACCAAAACGCACAAACTGACGTACTAAACAATCTCTCTATTGAAATCGACTGCGCTCCGTACTTGCTTATTGGCATATTGAAACACATGACTTTTGTCGTTATAGTGGTTATACCCCGGCCATAGGTATATCATTACAACTCTTAGCGGCGATTTTGCAACATAGTGTGATTGAATTATTAACCACAGAAAATGTAATATTCGGTATTACCCATTGGCCGTAGCCGCTCTCCTTGACAGTATTTTTGATATTACATTATTAAGTTCGTATGACACAGTACACTATTTTGTGATTGTTCATCTAAATATACTAAAAATAACGGTTATGTGTATTTTATGGCGACTTGTGAATGTTATAATTCTGGTGGTAGTTTTCGGTACCTACCTAATATTATTTATATTTTCTAAATATTCAATGATTTATTTCCAATAACAAAGTGTAAATTTATGTTTAAAACTAAATATCTTGTTCGTTGACCTGTCAAATAAATGTTATAAAAATTTTTTATTTGTTCCTGTTTTATTCTTTTATGTCTATTCCCATCGAAGATGTAATTTTATTGTACTTTTAGGGCCAATTCACACGTTAGGTACATAGTAACCGAAACCTGGAATTCTTAAAACCACAAAGCCGTATGTACAGTGGCATTAGGCATGAACAATCTTAAATTACATTTTCCCTAAAATCTTTTTGGACTAGGGTACACTGGTTGGTAGGTTGCATCACTGAATGTGATAAGCGTATCCGCTCGATGAATCTTTTCTGGATAGCAGATGAGTAGTTGCTACAGACTGAGTCAGTAGAAGGATGCCTGACGACGTAACAGGCTAGCATGGAGCGTGTAAAACTCTTCTTATTGGGGATGTGCTGGATACGACCTTCCTGACTTCGAGCTTCCGTCAAAATATAGCGTGCGTCGAATGGGATTCCAGATATGCTTATACCTATTTTACTAGTGTGGTGAGATTCAGACAACGTAGCACATCGTTAAGTCATACACCATGTAGGGGAAAATGGGGCTAGTTGCAATGGGGGTAAGTTGCAACAATCGATTTAAAATGGCCGCCAATCACGATTTTAACAAAATCTATTAGTTTTTACGTCAGATGGTAGTGTAATACACACTGTGGTCTATAAATCAGTTAAATATATTACGTCAGATAGGAGGTATTATTAAAAATTTGTTTTCATTTACTCATAGTATTTTTTTTTAAAGTTAAATATTTTCTGTTACTTTTATACTTTTTTAATTTGGATGTCTGTGTAATATTTTTTTGACAAAATATTGTAAAATATATGCACGGATCTTAAATTCACTCAATATTACAGCAATCACAACATGTTGAGGCTGGAATTCAATTTTAAATGACGGGGTTTGTTGCAATAAATGTTACGGGGCTACTTACAACATATTAAAACTGACCACGAAGTAAAAAAAAATGTTATGTATATTATTTAATAAAAATAGTGATACGGAAACATATAATTAATAAGCTGTATTTGTGTAAAAGACCGTTCAGTATTAACGGATGAAAATTAAGAGATTTCATTCGACGAATCAGCAATATTTTGTATGGTTTCACGCTAATGGAAATAAAGAAAATGAGACATGTGGGCATACTTTATCTGTACCAATACAATGCTTTTTACATACTTGTCAACTGCAAATAGATGTAACTGATGCTTCCAAGTAGATGTTGCAATTTCCCCAGAGGTGATGCAAGTAACCCCCGCTGTCGGGGCAGCTTGCAACGATTCTCCATTTTTATATAAACACACGTATATGTATTTATTTTCTATAAATTGATTAGTTTATTCATAACAATATATTCTTTGATTATCAATTATTATTTCTTTATTGGAATACATAGTTGAAAAATAAAAAATACAAAATTAGAAACATTAAAAGTTTTACAACTAACCCCATCTTCCCCTATGTCGTCCCCGGAGTAGTTTCAGCCATACACCAGGCTTATCCGGAGTCTGTGAATTGATGTATTACTGATGAGTTTTTATATGACAAGTTGTATGATGTTATTTTTTGGTTTTGTTTTATTTTTTTCTTACTATTGCCATATGGATATATAAAAAAACCTTCTCTCACCATATTGTGTTTTCTGTTTCAGTTATATTCATAGAATCCCAACGTGGTACTAAATTAGCTCTGTGGAAGGGTTATACTCATTCGTTTAGCAGAATTCTCCCCAGCGCCAATGCTTCAAGGTGGGTGTGCTCGCAGAATAGCAGAAAATGTCCTTGCGGAGCTGGGATTCGAATCGTCGATGGCATCGTTTATCCTTATTCAAAGAACTACCAACATACACATTTGCCCCCTCAATTTTTTATTGATAAAGATGGCAAATATTGCAGAGTCTGAAATGAAACATAATAGTGTGTACCCTAGAACTAGGCTGCCTTATCTACTCTAATGGGTAAGTGACACTGTCAAAAATCTAATAAACCGATTTTTTTTCATATTGTCATAGAAATATATGGATTTTTAGTGTCATTTTAGTGTTAGTAGGTGTCTTGACTGTATTTTGTGTCTAACTCATTTTCGGTAAAGATTATTATTTGGCTTTCTAGATCTAAGGTGCGGATATTAACACGTATAAAAGAATTTCTATTCCTACAAAACAATATATATTTGTACCTGCGAGCCAATATATCTTAAGTCCAAAAATAACACTTTCGGGAAAATACGATTTAAGATTGCCATAAAATTATTTTTTGCTTTGATTTTTTTTTCTATTAACTTTACTTGATTTACCTGTACTTTTTATTCAAAATGTCATGTTTTGAATGTCTTGAATTAATAATTTGTTATGCGCTTAATGTGTCTTTATAAATTTCTGCAACTTTCAGCTTTTTGGTTCTAATTTTTTCATGTTTTTTTAATATTGAAGATTTGCTTGCTATTAACAAGATTTTCAGCCCATGTCTTCGACTTCAGCTTTTTGGTACTAAAATACTCAATAAGTGAATTATCTCTGAATGGCATTACTTATGACATTTTAAATTATTACAAAATAAAAATCTGTACTTATGTCATTTGCTGCTAAATCTTACTTAAGTCACATTGGCTCTAAGGTACAGAATTTATTATATTGCTATAACTGCGAGACGTGTAGTATGAAAGCCTGTAGAATATGCATTGCACGTTCGAGGCTTTGGTAGGATGGTGCTGTTATTTACAATCCTGAATTACTAGAAGCATCTTGTGTCCAGGGTTGGCACTTCACAGTGGTGGATATTAACGTACTATACTAGAAAAGCCCATGACTAATTTTTGCTGAGATTTTGAAAGTGAGTAGGTACTTAAATTGTAATTATGATTAAATATTGAATAAGATTGCGCAAAAAAAAATACAATAAAATACGTAAATATTATACGCGTTAACAAATTTGTTTTATTTTTAAAATTATAGATACCGGTAATTCCTACTAAACACGTTAATTAACATTTTGTAAATTTCAAAAGGGATCCTACAAAGCATGCACTTTGTTATTGCATCTCCGTTTCCACAAAACTGTGTGTCATTGATGGATCCAAAGATAACGCGAAGCATACTGTTCACAAATGAGCACAGCACTCTACATAACTTTGATCATACACCAGGTTTTCGATCTATACCTACATGACATTTGATCATATTAGTGTTATTCATCTACAAGAATCATTTCAAATTTCGGTCTAATACCGTGGAATGTAGCACCTTGCTTAGGCTGCAGCGACATTTCTTGTCTTTTTATAGAACAACTCTCCACGGGTTTGCGAGGGTTATGACTCAAATCACATAAAAGACAAACTCACGTACGCTGCTTTTGTTAGTATCGTACTATAATCTGTTGTTATCTCAAAAAGTAAATCGACGCAATATTTTTTTACATTTCTATCCTGAAACCGACAACTAAAAATCGATTGGCGAAGACCTATACGACCAATAAAAAGAGAGGAGTGGACCACCAAACCTCTAGCAGCGTAAATTTAACAACCTGGACGCCTCGTCACCTTTCGATTTTGATTGTGTCGTCACCCCATGCTTCGTGCGGCCTTTACGCCTAAGTTTAAGGCCCTGTCTAGTGTAGGCGTGTTCGGCGGAGCATTGAGCGGCGCGCGCAACTCAAACGTATAACCGTGTGGGAAAATGTTTGGAGACATTGAAGTTAAATTCCCTCCACCAAACCCGCCCCGCACCACCCTCGGTCTTAATCGAGAGTATCACGGGACCCGTCAATTGGTGATGTGAAGTATCTAAGAATTGGCCTGGGAGTGTCCTGGGAGAAGATGCCCAAGACTTAGGTTGCTACCCTCAAAGTGAGCTCTGACTGAGTTTACTGAGTTTACTCTAATGCAAAGTGCCAGGGAGAGAAAAAGCACATAGAAATTACTTAAAAGAAAATGAAGCTACTTATTTATTAGATCAGAGAACGAAGCTAATCATACAGGCAGCAAATTTATGTGAAGAGATCTTCACGCCCGTAGTAAGACGCCGCAAATTTTTTGAATGAAAGATAGTTGGCCTCAGTAGCAACCAGGTCGGACGGGCCGATGGGTCCAACAGCTGGTTGGACCGACCTGAGCAGTTCCTCCCGTTCGGAGACACTCAGACACTCCCATAGGATGTGATTGGCATCCTGTACCTCCCATCCGCATGGAGATGTCGGACGGCTTGCAAGTCATAGCTCAAATAGCCTGCCAGCGAAACCACCATGACCAGTCACAAATTGACTGGTGTAATGGTCTGGAGTCATATACTTGGTTATCTCCATTCGCCACCGTATATCTAGAAAAAACGTGTATGTGTGCTGGCCCTTGGTAGATTCGTCCCACTTTCGCTGCCAGGTCTTAATCGCCGCGTCAAGCGACATGAGTCTAATTTTGCGCTTCAGTAGTGCTAATCCCTGGCCGGCCTGTCGAGGGTGGGGGGACGAGATGAAAATCACCAACGTCGGCCTCCTCGCCTTTAAGGAGCAACATTGAAGCGCTGCTGACCTGAATGTGCAGGTCAAGTGGGAGAATACCTGCCAGGATAGGGAGAGCGTTGACGTTGTACGGTAGGCCTTGGTAATGGACAGGAGCGCGCTGCGCTGTCCTCTTAAAAGAGAAATTCTAAGTCTGACACTTTTGGGAATGCGCGGGCACCAAGCACTGGCGGCATAAGCCGCGATTCCCATAAAAATGGCGCCATAGGCGATCTTGAGCGCCCTTATTTGTAAGGCCACCCCAGCCTTATAGACTTGGGTTTCGGCGTGGTGTTGGAAATTTAACATAGTGTCCATTCTGACGCCTAGATAGGTGACGATCTTCGACACTTTCACTCTCGTGTCACTGAATCGGACTGTGGTCTCGAGCAGTTAAGTCGTCCCGGTCCTTTGAGGACAATGGCTTCAGTCTTGGAAGGTGCGAATGATAGTCTGTTTAATTTACCCCAAGCCTCAATAGATGCTAAGGCTTCGCCAACAGTGCTCTCAATCTTCGCCCTGCTGTCGGCCTCGACCAGCAACAGCGCATCGTCTGCGTAGGCAATGACAGTACAGTCTGACACTTTTGGGAATGCGCGGGCACCAAGCACTGGCGGCATAAGCCGCGATTCCCATAAAAATGGCGCCATAGGCGATCTTGAGCGCCCTTATTTGTAAGGCCACCCCAGCCTTATAGACTTGGGTTTCGGCGTGGTGTTGGAAATTTAACATAGTGTCCATTCTGACGCCTAGATAGGTGACGATCTTCGACACTTTCACTCTCGTGTCACTGAATCGGACTGTGGTCTCGAGCAGTTAAGTCGTCCCGGTCCTTTGAGGACAATGGCTTCAGTCTTGGAAGGTGCGAATGATAGTCTGTTTAATTTACCCCAAGCCTCAATAGATGCTAAGGCTTCGCCAACAGTGCTCTCAATCTTCGCCCTGCTGTCGGCCTCGACCAGCAACAGCGCATCGTCTGCGTAGGCAATGACAGTACAGTCGGCTGGAAACGGAATTCTAAGGAGATCGTCGAAGAGTACGTTCCAGAGAAGGGGCCCGAGAACTGAGCCCTGGGGACATCCCATGCTGGTGTTCCTCTCTATTGTGGTTGATCCAACTCGAAACTCGATCGATCTATTGGTGAAATAACTTTGAATTGACGCGGACAAATTTCCTGGTAGTCTCTTCAGCCGGAGCTTTCGAAGTATAAGAGGCCAGGACGCACTATCAAACGCACCTGCAATGACCAGGAAAACTCCTAGGACGTATTTACGGCGAGAATTTTCAGCGATGGCAATCACGTTCCTTATGGCGTCGACTGTTGATTTGCCTCTTCTGAATCCAAATTGCTTATCGGAAAGCGGCGAGTGTGTCTCCAGGTGGGCTTCAATCCTGTGGCACAGTAGCTTCTCCAGCACTTTGCCCAGAGCGGGCAGAAGTGTTAGAGGGCGGTAGGCTTTGGGGCTAGATGGTTCTCGGCTGCCAGCTTTGAGGATTACCTTAAGTAAGCCCCTCTTCCAGCAGTCGGGGAACGTGCCGCTTCTGATGCAGTCACTGAAGAGGGCTGTAATCTCTGGCGCGGCGATGGCCCATGTGCGTTTGACAAGTAAATTTTCAATGCAGTCCGGGCCCGGGGCCTTGCCAGGCAATCAACGTGCGTATGATTTGGTTGATCTCCTGTTCGGAAGGCAACAATGAGTGATCCGTGTCGATGGGAAGAGAAGCCTCAAAGCGGGCCATCCTCATGGCGTCATCATCCCTGGATTCATCATCCAGGGGGATGAGGGCCTCGAGTAGGACCGCAGCCGTTTCAAACTCGGTACTGGTGAATCCGCCACCCGGTTTCTCGATGCCGCACAGGAGGCTCGTCGGTCTGAGTCCCAGCCTCAATGCACGGTATGGAGGACCCCAGGGGTCCGAACCTCCCTCAATGGTGACGAAGTTACGCCAGTAGTCTTTCTTGGCTTGAGTGATTGCTTTCTTGTATTCAATTCGTGTGGATTTGGCCATGGTTGCAAGGGGATCGATGGAGGCAGGTGGTTGCTTGCGCAGGCGTGCACGTTGATGGGCCTTGCGCGCTTTTCTGAAAAGGTCACGCAGGCGCGAAACATGCTGCGTCCACCACGGCGACTGGCTCGGTGGCTTGGGCTTGCAGCGTCCGAGTGAAGCTTCGGCTGATCCGGTGATGTCTGCAGTTAGTCGTGAGGCGGCCGAGTGTAGGTCCGGAAATCGGGTTCTAGATGTCCTGTCAAGCTTTTTGGAAAGCGCCTCTTCAAACTTTTCCCAATTCCCGTCGCGCGTTCTAAATCGCCTGGGTGGGGTTGGGGATACGTCAGAGACGCCATCGTGCGAGGAGACAGAGGCCAGCTCAAAAGTGATCAGCCGGTGATCACTCATGGAAGCGCTCTCATGGACTCCCCAGCCGCTGATTCGTCTTGCGACGGACTCAGTGGCCAGGGTGATGTCGATGTGGGTGCTTCCGGAGTTTGCGTGCGACACGAAAGTCGGCATACTGTCGGGGTCGTTGAGGACGACCAGGTTGTGCTGGTGAACCAACTCCTCGATGACGTCCGCGTCGCACAGGGGGATATCCACGGGCGCCCAGAGGGGGGATTGCGAGTTTGCATCCGCACAGATGATGACATCCCTGCCACCAACTGCGCGTAGGATGCCGTCGAGCACTGATGCCACGTGTTCCTTTGTGCTCTTAAAGCTGAAGTAGGCGGAGATAACCACCACGCTGCCTCCTCCGGGAAAGCTTATGTCTGCACACGCGACTAACTCAGTTGACAGGTGCGAGAGCGACAGCACGCCAAAGCGAGGGTCAAGAGCGAAGACGGAGGCCTTTGGCTCTGCACCCCTGGCGCTGACGACAAGGCCCGCGCATCCGAGTCCCTTTTCAGTGGCCTTGGGGCTCTTTTTAGAGCCCCAGTGGTGCGGTTCCTGCACCAGCGCCAGAGACAAGCCTGTGGCCCGCATAGTCTCAATTAACTCCGCCGAGCCGGCGTCGCTCAGGTTGACGGTCAACTGAGCGAAGGTAATCATCGCGTGGCAGTGTAGTCCACCATCGCCCTCTCGCGCAGCTCAGCGTGTAGCCTTGCTGGGCAATCGAGACTGCCGGTGGAGTGATCAGACGGCTGCTTGTGTTTATGGCAGGCCACGCATTTGGGTGGGTTTCCTTTGTTGGGGCAGTCCTCGCGGTCGTGGCCGGAGATGGCGCAGTGGCTGCACGTCGGTGTTTTGTTTGAACATCCTTTGGCCATGTGTCCGAAGAGATGGCATATGTTGCATTTTACTACCCCAACGTAGTCCCTGAGAGGGAAGGATTCCCACCCCATGTAAAGTCTGTCTTCTGCCATAAGGGCAGACCAGATGGCCGCCGGGGCGAAGACCACAAAGTGGCATCTGCCTGTTCTAGGCCCGGCTTTGTGGCTCAGTCTGATGTCTTGGTATGCCCTTTCTGGCAGGCCGGTCTGTTCCTTAGTGGAGTTGAAGATAGCTTCCCGGAGTTGTGATTCTGTGAAAGTCGACGGAAGGTTAAAGATAATTACACGAGGCTGCTTTTTCCCGGCGAGCTCGGCTCGTAGGGCAGCCTCCTAGGTCTCCAGGGCTTTCATAAGGGCCTTCATAAGGGCCTTGGCCTCAACTTCAGAACGGGGGTGAACAATTACGCCTCCGTTCCTTATATTACGGATACCCGTAATTTGAACCCCAAGGGACCTGGGGTCGAAGGCCTTCTTGAGGATCTCCTTCTTGGTATCCGATTTCTTCTCCCCAGATCCGGTCGGGAAGAAGAGAACTCCCGGTCTGGGGGCGAGGGGAAGCAGGGACGGAAACTGTTGGTTGGCGGAGGCGGAGGAGGTAGAGGGTGCTGCACGTGGCCGTAGGAGGGCGGCTTCTCCTGACTATTTTGTGATTGTTCATCTAAATATACTAAAAATAACGGTAATGTGTATTTTATGGCGACTTGTGAATGTTGTAATTCTGGTAGTAGTTTTCAGTACCTACCTAATATTATTTATATTTTCTAAATATTCAATGATTTATTTCCAATAACAAAGTGTAAATTTATGTTTAAAACTAAATATCTTGTTCGTTGACCTGTCAAATAAATGTTATAAAAAAATAAAATTTGTACCTGTTTTATTCCCATCTAAGATGTAAATTGTACTTTTAGGGCCAATTCACACGCTGGGTATATAGTAACTGAAACCTGGAATTCTTAAAACCACAAAGCCGTAAGTACAGTGGCATTAGGCATGAACAATCTTAAATTACATTTTCCCTAAAATCTTTTTGGACTAGGGTACACTGGTTGGTAGTTGCATCACTGAATGTGATAAGCGTATCCGCTCGATGAATCTTTTCTGGATAGCAGATGAGTAGTTGCTACAGACTGAGTCAGTAGAAGGATGCCTGACGACGTAACAGGCTAGCATGGAGCGTGTAAAACTCTTCTTATTGGGGATGTGCTGGATACGACCTTCCTGACTTCGAGCTTCCGTCAAAATATAGCGTGCGTCTGAATGGGATTCCAGATATGCTTATACCTATTTTACGAGTGTGGTGAGATTCAGACCACGTAGCACATCGTTAAGTCATACACCATGTAGTGTAGGGGAAGATGGGGTTAGTTGCAATGGGGGTAAGTTGCAACAATCGATTTAAAATGGTCGCCCATCACGATTTTAACGAAATCTATTAGTTTTACGTCAGATGGTAGTGTAATACACACTGTGGTATATAAATCAGTTAAATATATTACGTCAGACAGGAGATATTATTAAAAGTTTGTTTTCATTTACTCAGAGTATTTTTTTTTAAAGTTAAATATTTTCTGTTACTTTTATACTTTTTTAATTTGGATATCTGTGTAATATTTTCTTGACAAAATATTGTGAAATATATGCACGGATCTTAAATTCACTCAATATTACAGCAATCACAACATTTTGAGGCTGGAATTCAATTTTAAATGACGGGGTTGGTTGCAATAAATGTTACGGATCTACTTGCAACATAACTGACCCCGAAGTAAAAAAAATGTTATGTATATTATTTAATAATAATAGTGATAGAGACATGTGGGCATACTTTATCTGTACCAATACAATGCTTTTTACATACTTGTCAACTGCAAATCAGATGTAACTGATGCTTCCAAGTAGATGTTGCAATTTCCCCAGAGGTGTTGCAAGTAACCCTGCTGTCGGGGCAGCTTGCAACGATTCTCCATTTTTATATAAACACACGTATATGTATTTATTTTCTATAAATTGATTAGTTTATTCATAACAATATATTCTTTGATTATCAATTATTATTTCTTTATTGGAATACATAGTTTGAAAATAAAAAATACAAAATTAGAAACATTAAAAGTTTTGCAACTAACCCCATCTTCCCGTATGTCGTCCCCAGAGTAGTTTCAGCCATACACCAGGCCTATCCGGAGTCTGTAAATTCATGTATTACTGATGAGTTTTTAGATGACAAGTTGTGTGATTTTATTTTTTGGTTTTTTTAAATTTTTTTCTTACTATCGCCATATGGATATATAAAAAAACCTTCTCTCACCATATTGTGTTTTCTGTTTCAGTTATATTCATAGAATCCCAACGTGGTACTAAATTAGCCCTGTGGAAGGGTTATACTCATTCGTTTAGCAGAATTCTCCCTAGTGCAAATGCTTCAAGGTGGGTGTGTTCGCAGAATAGCAGAAAATGTCCTGCCGAGTTGGGATTCGAATCGTCGATGGCATCGTTTTTCCTTATTCAAAGAACTACCAACATACACATTTGCCCCCTCAATTGTTTATTGATAAAGATGGCAAATATTGCAGAGTCTGAAATGAAACATAATAGTGTGTACCCTAGAACTAAACTGCCTTATCTACTCTAATGGGTAAGTGACACTGTCAAAAATCTAATAAACCGATTTTTTTCATATTGCTATAGAAATATATAGATTTTTTAGTGTCATTTTAGTGTAGGTGTCTTGACTGTATTCTGTGTCTAACTCATTTTCGGTAAAAAAATATTATTTGGCTTTCTAGTTCTAAGGTACGGATTAATACGTATAAAAGAATTTCTGTTCCTACAAAACAATATATATTTGTACCTGAGAACCAATGTATCTTAAGTTCAAAAAGAACACTTTCGGGAAAATGTGATTTAAGATTGATATAAAATTATTTTTTGCTTTGTTTTTTTTTCTCTACTAAATTTATTTACCTGTACTTTTTATTCAAAATGTCATGTGTGATCGTCTTGAATTAATAATTTGTTATGCGCTCAATGTGTATTTATAAATGCCTGCGACTTTCGGCTTTTTGGTTCTAATTTTTTCATGTTTTTTTAATATCTAAGATTTATAATTAACTATTTCTTTTATTCAACGAATAATTCACAAGATTTAAGAATATATCATTCTGATTATTGAACATACAACAATAATCGAAGATTTGCTTGATATTAACTAAGATTTTTCAACCCATGTCTTCGACTTCAGTTTTTTGGTTCTAAAATACTCAGTAAATGAATTACCTGTGAATGACATTACTAATGACATTTTGAATACCTACAAAATAAAAATCTGTGATTAAGTCATTTGCTGCTAAATCTGACTTAAGTCATATTGGCTCTAAGGTACAGAATTTATTATATTGCTATAACTGCGAGACGTGTAGTATGAAAGCCTTAAAGTAGAATATGCGTTGCATGTTCGAGGCTTTGGTGGGATGTTGCTGTCATTTACAATCCTGAATTACTAGAAGCATCTTGTGGCCAGGGTTGGCACTTTACAGTGGAGGATATAAAAGTGCTATACTAGAAAAGCCCAGGACTAATTTTTGCTGACATTTTGAAAGCGTGTAGGTAATTTAACTGTAATTATAATGCGTAAAAAAATTACAATAAAATATGTAAATATTATACGCGTTAACAAATTTGTTTTATTTTCAAAATTCCTACTAAACACGTTAATCAACATTTTGTAAATTAGGTATCATCTTATTTTCCCCCTGGTGCTGCAATCCTGTGTGGGTATTGGCCTTATACCAACATCTGTCTTCATCCAGTTCTATCCAAAGCCACTTCCCTCCAATCTTTAAATCAATTTTGACCTTATCCCTTTATCTTGTACGAAGTCGACCAGGTCTTTGTTACAACGCTTTTCTTAACTCGTATTCTTATTTGTCCGGTGGTTCTTTGTGCGGTACAAATTTTGCAAGCGATTTTTAACTAACTTCCCGACTAGCTAGACATTTGAAACTTTTAGAATATATCAGAACACGATGCCAATGCATTTTTTTAATACTTTTAGCCATCTTTAAGCAGAATTGAATTCATTTTCAGTTAATTCTGTTTTGTATGAAAAGTTATTTCGACACCATTATTGGTTGCTAGGGGTCTGGGGTTCCTGTAACTTTTGATCGTTTAAGCTAGTCAAGTCAAGTTTATATGATTCAACAGAAAATTTAAAAACATTTTATATAAAATGTTCTTTTTATCTTGTAATTATTTTTCTTCTGACTTCTCAAATGTAAGTTTATTTATCATGCGTAACACTTCCATCATGTGTACATTGCGCAGACATCTAAGGCAGCCCAATTTGTGGACTGGACGATGTGCGGACTCCTATACAAAGCATACACTTTGTTATTGCATCTCCGTTTCCACCCAACTGTGTGTCATTGATGGATCCGAAGATAACGCGAAGCATATTGTTCACAAATGAGCACAGCACTCTATATAACTTTGGTCATACACCAGATTTCTGATCCATAGGTACTGATACCGAGAAGAATGGGTGAAGAACTCACATGTCTTCTGGGAAGATGTCCTGATCCGGTATCACTTCGGGTTGCAGGTCATGTATGGACATCATAGGGCGTAATTATTGATAACACGTATTTTTGATTTAACGGCCCGCGCGGGCGAGATTTATTTACACATTGAGTTATACAGACATCGACGGATATTACATTATAGGTTACATTGTAGATAACAACAGAGAAGACACGTTATTATTACCGGCCATTGCCGCCACACTTTCAATCTATTCGAAGCAAACACTGAGGCGGGTCAGTATATTTGGGCATTTTTGCCGGGATTAACACCGAAACACTTTATCGGGTACGGGATTCGTTTTAAGGGTGGTTACACGAATTATTATTAACACAATGATGGGAAAAGAGATTCACTAACTTATCATATTGAGACAAGCGTGGCCAGGCCACGCCGAGCACGTGGTCCTGGACACCTACCACTCTCCCGGGAGAATTTGTACTGCCCGCAATTATCTACGACGGATCTATGGGTGATGAGGCAAGAGGGAGGGGCAAAGGGATGAAACAAAAATTACGGTAAATTTTTGTTTGTCTCTCGGCAAGTTACCATTTCCTAGTAGCTGGGCTTAGGTATTCGCCCTTTTTGCCGCTGTTGAAATGTCCCGTGGCGATGTTATTTCGTAAATCAGGGGTGGTGAACCCTAATTCGAGGGCGTATGATTAGGTTGTGGATATGTGATTTGAAACTGCGGACCGGGGGTTTTTTTCCATCTGGTGACAGTACCTACATGACATTTGATCATATTAGTGTTACTCATCTACAAGATGCGTTTCAAATTTCAGTCCAATTCCGTGGAATGTAACACCTTGCTTAGTCTAAAGCGACTTTTTATGGAACAACTCTCGACGGGTTTACGAGGTTTATGACTCAAAGCACATAAAAGAAAAATTCACGTACGGTGCTCTGCTAGTATCATACTATAACCTGTTGTTATCTCAAAAAGTAAATCGACGCAATATTTTTTTACACTTCTATTCTAAACCGACAACTAAAAATCGATTGGCAAAGATCTATTCGACCAATAAAAAGAGAGTCAAGTGGTTTTGGCAGTGGACCACCAAACCTCTAGCAGCGTAAATTTAACAACCTTAACGCCTCGTCACCTTCCGATTTTGATTGTGTCGTCACCCCACTGCTTCGTGCGGCCTTTACGCCTAAGTGTAAGGCCCTGTCCAGGATAGGCTCGTTCGGCTGAGCTGTTTGAGTTGCGCACGCCGCTCAACGCTCCGCCAAACGCGTCCACCCTGGCTGGGGCCTGAGACATCGGTGGCAGCGTTTTGCGGAGCGGGGCGTACGGCATGTTAAATATGTGCCCATAATATGCACGTTGCACGCTCCGCCCCGCAAAACGCAGCCACTGATGCCTTAGAGCAGAATAAGGCCATCCGCTTACGCGAATACTCAAAAAAGACGCGACTGAAACTCTAGTATCTAGCTAATGTATTTCAATGGCGGCTTGCTGCTGGCAAGACTGGAATATCTCAGTTTCAAAACGTCCGCGACCGAAACCGAAGAGTCTCTCAGTTTCCAACCACCCATAAAACAGTGGTACCAATATCAGTAGATTCTATGAAAAATCATATTTTTATCAAAATTGGCAATAACAAGTCAAGACATTAAAAGTTAAAGATGGGCGAACCGATTTTTAATTTAAAATATGTAGCAGATGTTGAGAAATACTCCTACCTGCATAATTACAGGCTGCCAGAGTATTCCCGTAAAGATATTACGGAAAAGGCTTAGAATGAAGTAGGTTATGAGATTACTAAGTTACAGTAGCGCCGTGTGCGAAGCATCAATCACTGGCCAGTTTATGAGTTCCTTCACCAACCAGTTCGTCAGATGTTAGTGTATGCGTGAGCGGATGGCCTAAGATCACAATCTCCACCGTAGATATGAAATTTAATATTTTCTTAACGGTTTATAGTTATAAATAATATACTGTGTCTAATTTATTTATTTTATTTTGCTTACGTTGCAGTTCAATACATAAAGACTTCAAGGTGTCCAAAGCTGGCACTGTGGAATGGATATACATATTCGTATTTGAGTACGTCGGGCTCGGGTTACTCCATCTGGCGATGTTCACAAAACACGAGAAGAAAGCCCTGTCAAAAAAGAATTAAAATATACAATGGAGTGCCTTTTGATTCCAACGACAAGTGTCACACGCATCCACCGTCTGACTTTTATATCAACGAAAATGGTGAACATCTCAGAGTAAAATGAGGCGATTAAAAATAGCCTGATGCATTAAACCTTCAAATATCTATGAAAATCACCACCTCCTTGCCATGTAAAGAATCTTGGAGTTTTTTTTTCAAAGCGATCTCAAGCTGTAGGCTGAATTAAAATCAGCAATACCCAATGCGGGTAGACGAATGATTTCCAATAAGGCATTTTTCTCAGCCTGTTCGTTATTTTGAATTAGCAAATAGTAGTTTGCGTGCCAAATTTCCTAAAAAGTTCACGTATCCGTCGAATTCTGGCCAATGCGCTTTACCAATTTAGCCACCTTTGCCTCACATTTCAAGATTTCTCCTCATCCAATTCAAGGCCCGGCAACATATAATTTTCAAGATTTTTTTCTATATTGATTATATAATTCTTATTATGTATGTTCTATAAATAATAGTATTCATAAATCTTGTAAATTATTCGTGTAATAAAGAAATAGTTCATAAAACTATTAACAAAAAATGCAAGTACCTACGTTAAAGACTAAAATGTGTAAAGCTTCTGGTGCTAGGTAGGAATCAAGGTTTATTTCGTTGTAATTAGGTAGGACGCAGGTGGCTAAATCAGTAAAGCACACTGATCGAAAATCTTATGAATTTTTGAAAAAAAAAATCTAATAAGTATGTATTTGTCTTGTGGTTTTCCAAATTATGTATGATTTACATAATATCTTCAAGTAGTCTTCTTCAATCTAAATTAGGTAGCTAATCTTCTACAAACAATGAATAGGTATTCCTAGGTAATAATAATTGCTTATGTATATTTACACTTATTTGTTCTTTTATAGCGGTTTCTTATGTATGTAATAAATTAAAAAATATTTATATTTATATAGGTACCTATTTTATTTATTTTATTAAGATTCAATTCATCAGTAACAAAATATCTCGAAATACAGAAAGATTGTATACTATGTTTAATTTTTTTACAAATGCAATTCTATTAAATGTATTTATAACCTACAAGAAAACATTTATTTTCTTTTGTGTGTTTTTATTGAACATATTGGTAATCATTTAACATACATTGCTCCTCCAAAGTATAAGCAATAAATATGGCAATTCGGTGTCTGCATTCATCTGGATTGCGGGTAGGTCTGCATAATATATAATATATTATATTTTAAATACAGGACGTATTACAATCCTTAATTCGTGTTTATTTTATATAATTTATTCTAGTTAAATACATAAATTCCACCAGAGGCACCAAATTAGCATTGTGGAACGGTTACACGTACTCGTTCCGATGGATTCTCCAATGCGGCAGCTCCATCTGGCAGTGCTCGCAGAACAACAAGAAGAATCCCTGCCCCGGAAAAATCAAAATAATCGACGGACTCGCTTTCAGTGGCTCAGACAAGAACCACACACATTCACCCCCTGAGTTTTTCATAACGCAAAATGGAGACTATATCAGAAAGCGAATTTGAGCATACTAAATACTATATTCATAAATGTTAAATCACGTTATTATATATTTTTTATTGTTTCTTGTTTTAATAAATATGATTTTTACAACAAATGTGTGTTTTTTTACATTAATTTTTCATCATCACATTCTGATCGATTTACTTATTTACTACATAGACTATACAAATGACTTGGAATACAAGACTTCTTATTAGGCGTTAATTTACAGCCTACGTACTTTGAAAAACTATTTTTTTTTACACTATACCAGCAACAGACTAACACCATACGTACGTAATTTAGTTTAATAGTTGTTTAAATGTAGTATATACCTACATGAATAATTTTTATTTTATTTGGTTATGAAATATTACGTGCCATCCACAAGAATATTTTCAAAGCAGATCAACAAAATTGTATTAAATTATAAGCATTTTAATAATAAAATAATTCAAGCAAAGTTTTTACTCCTGTATTAAATCGTTTAAATATAATTTTAGGTTAATAATTATTTTTTTTTGTTAATGTAAATGTTTCTTAAAGTGTTTAAAGCATTCTAACCAACTAACACCATCTGAAATTTATATAATACGTTCAATAGACATAAATACGCGTTGTTAGCAGTGCTGTCAACTGTTATTCACAAAAATATGCCAGATAGGATAAGAAAATAATCTATATGGCACAATAAAATGCTAGATTTTTCAAAACGGAAAATTTTCTATGAAACGCATTTCAAAAAATTGTGTCACAATTATATATTTTTACGAGAACAAAGATCGAAAAAGAATTTAGTATTTTACAACTAATAACACCTGGTCATAAAATATAAAATTAATGTAGGTAAGAAATTAAATGGTCATTTTGTATGTAACATGAATGTATTAATAAATTTGTCTTGATTTATCTGTCTGCAACGCAGCGCAAGACATATACAGACTCACACACATACGCTATATCTGTCGCGCATTGGACACGCTGAACGCATTGAGCATATCGACAAGAATGTTGACGGGTGGCACTGCTACCTGGTGTTTTTTCCTACTTATATATAAATTACGTAAGACCAGCATGTTGATTGTCAAGTAAATCTTGTGTAATATTCTAGCTTTATTACGAACATTTTTAAGCTGTGCAGTAAAAAAGTGCCAAGTTATAAAGCGTATACTCTATGAATAAGTAAATAGTCGTATATAATTCGTTACCAACAGATATTGGCATTTTTTTCTTTCGAATTTGGACAACCAGCATTCAGAGAATCAGGAGGCAAAGCATGTATCCATGTTTAATAACTTTAACCGTCGGGGTTTAGGTAACCATCATCTGAAGGACCCAGGGGGGTCAGAGCCCCTCCGCGAGGCGTAATAATCTGAGGAGCCCCTCCGCGAGACGCAAAGCGCGGAGTTTTTTATTTTAATATAATATATTATTATATTATTTAGTTATTTAATATATTATTATGTATTATTTTAATATTATATATTAAGTCCCGTTATTTACAGTTTAAATATTTACAGCTGACTGGAAGTGTGCACTTTTTTTCAGTTCCCTATAGCCTACCTTCTTATATATGAAGGTCTTGTTAATAAATAGAAGTATTCAAAACTCGTCATTTAAATGTATTGTAAGTATTGTGTTATTAGAATAAAATATGTGTTAGTCGTCCAGCCACAAACTTAAATTCCTGTTCAATTTCAGTCGCATTCATAAGATCCAGAGTCGGGACTCTACTCGCAGTATGGCAGAACTACACATACAGTTACCAGGCGACGAGGCTGTCAGGTCTACAGACCTGGAGATGTTCCGTTCAGAACAAGTCAAAAAAGTGCTCTGCTACCATTAGAATATTCAATAAGATGGTAGTTTCCATGCCATTTCCCCATTCACACGTTCCCTCAGTATCAAATTTACATAAAAGACGAATTTATTAGTTGTCAAACGATTGTGCCGTATTTATTTACTTACTATAATTATTTTTACACCAACAGTCCATTACTGTTCCGTCCTGTGCCATCACATTGCGTTACCGTAATAGTTTCACGGTATGACAGTATGTTAATATGGAAAAGCCTGTTTTGGCAACTATTTCTTTTATTCAACGAATAATTCACAAGATTTAAAAATATAAATTTCTATATATTGAACGATATATTGGAAGACAATTTGACACTATAAATATTTCTTAATCATTTTTGCTATTTGTTTTCTGAATGATTATATAAATATCAAAATTACAAATTAGATGAAGTACATAATATTATAATTTATAAGCCGTAAGAAGTCAGATAGCTAAATATAACACGCTGTCTTTTGACGTGTGTAACATTATATCTACGGTTCTTTAACCTATTTAACATCCATAAATCAATCAATCGCGTAGAGTTTAACTATGAATTCACGACAGTCATTTATATTACTTATTTTTCCTAATCGATAGCATTATCAGAACACATCTCAAAAATATAAACTGTTAAAATTAACATACCCACCGATGGTTTTAAAATGTTGTATCATGTTGACAAATGTTGAATAAATTTTATTTTCCACTGTGCGAGAGTAATATAAAAACGAAACAGTGTGTATATTCCAACTATATACCATCCTAATTCAGATCGAGTTTAGTTGATATTATATAAACTATTTAAGAATCTGTGTAACATGACTTGACAACACAGAACGGCCAAATTTAATAACTGCAGATGCCACTGAGCTCTACTTACCCCCTTTTCAGGCGGCACACCGGTGTCGCGCTCGATATAATATAGCAGACCTTTGTATTCGGAAAAAGGGGTCTACCTATTATGTTTATGAACGCTTCAGCGCTAATGAGTCAACGCATAATTTCGCGTTATAAATTAGAACATAAAACTGGCTGCGGTAATAAAAACAAGTGTATCGGCGGCTTGAGAATGTAGCGGCCGACGGAAAAGTGTACCGGACACGCGTTGACTCATTAGCTCTGGGGCGTTCATAAACATAATACAAAGACCCCTTTATTTGAATTCAAAGGCCTCCTATATTATATCTGGCGCGACACCGGTGTCCCGTCTGAAACGGGCCTTACAGAAGAAGTTTCACATTAATTATTTATTATGTTACTAATTGAATGCGTGATAGTTTTCCTTCTTCGCTTTCAGTCTCTGTCACTGGAAGCAGCGGATGCACGAACCCCTACATTATCTAGGACGGGGTCGAGCTCAGTGGTTGCTGCATAATTTTATAATCACTGTGATAAATGTTTTGCAATACATAGGTACAATTTTTTGATTGGTTTACCAACATCAGATATTAAATGATTTTATTTTATAATTTAGTCAATTTTTTAAACGTCCTAACATTGCTTTTATTTCAATTTTGTTATGTAATATCTTTACAGATATTGGTACCTATTTAATAAGAAAACTAACTCAAATAAAAATCCTACCTAATTTTTCTTGCCGTTAGCTATATTTCATTTCGGTATTTGTGAAATTTAACAGCAGCTATCCTTTTATCTTCTGGATGATCTTTGTGCAGTCTTACTAGGATCAAGGTGTCTGGTATCCTTTCCACGTATCCGTTTTAAACTTGACTTTTTTGTCTTCCTTACTTGACCACATCTTCCACTTTTTCTCAGCATATTTCTCTTCATTTTTTTGTATGATCTCTGAGGACATTGTCTGTCGCAGACATAATATAATATTGAATTTTCCCCTAGATCCAATATGCCACAATTGATTCAAGTCAAATTTTATAACTTCTCTTTTCGCTGTCTTTTCTAGTATCTTTTTTTATATCTAACTAATGTCTTGTAAACACTCTGATGTGGCTGCAGCTATATGCTACTACTACTACTTCACCATGTTCAATCCTCAGAGGATCATATGGGTATCCATCCACAGAGCGGAGGCTGTATTAACAGATTTCTTTTTACGAGAAATAGATGTTGGCCATTTGCTCAATCTATTAGGTCCATACTATGACTCCAAACACAAATTGAAAAACAATATGTATAGACACAGGATTTGAACGCTTAAGCCGCTCGACCGTCGTGGGCCTAGCTGTTAGATAACTACACTATTTACTTGCCATTTAATTTCATTTGGTTGCTATGCGGATCTACCCCAGATTTCTGAACTACATAACATTTTTCTGTGTTGTGTTTATTATATTAATCGTAGGTACTTAAATTAATTATCGTCTGAAGATTGTGCCATATTTTGTGATACCCGCATTTTTTTTAAGAATTGCCAAATATTGATTAGTTTCTTTCATAATACATAATATGTACATAACTCAACTCAGATAGGTATATTATGTAAAAAATTAAATGTACTTACTGTTAATATTATTTTCAATATACATGCATTTAAAAAATCTCACAAGTCTTTACTTTATAATCAAAATGAATGCCCTTAAACATCATCCAACTACAGCAGTAGGCATTTTAAAACTTTGTGAAAAAATACTAAAATACTTCAAATAGTTTACCTAGACGAAAGTGAATGAAGTGAGTTTGAATCCTACCCATTACCTTCTTTCTATGATTTTTTTTAAAAATAAATATGTGTTTTTCTGGCGTTTTTAGTAATTACGTGCTTTATTTATCTTATCTTTATAATTATAATATTCATTTGGCGTAGGAATGTATGTGTTTCATGTATTATTTTTTTCGTAATTTACGACTACACCTTTCAATTTACCCCTGGAATTAGCTGCCACTGGCTATTAGAAAATATAGTAAGTACTTAATATAGTTGAGCATACGTTAAAGTGCCCACCACCACCCGTCATATATGCACAACCGTGGATATGCACGGCCGCTTTCTATGTCGCTTTAAACGTGTCTGAAAGAAGTGATTTTAAGTGCTCATTCCATCCCGAGACGGAGCCGCACGGGACTGATGCTGCAACCATGCACCGTAGTGCTTAAAGAAGAAAGTTAAGAAAGAAAATGTTTGTTTTTGGACTGGCTCTGCTGTCCGCTGACGTTAAGCGCTTTGTGTACCCGCATACTGAGTGTCACGAATTGAAATGGATGAGTCTACAGAAGAGTCGGGACTATCCCGCTCCCCATACGACGCTGCAAATTTCTCAAATGCCGCAAAGTTGGCCTCGGTTGCTACCAGATCTCCATGACCAATTGGGCCCGTGTGAGGACGGACCCTGGCAAACAGCTCCGCTCGTTCGAATTCCATAAGCGGGCAATCCCAGAGGATGTGTTCAACATCTTGGTGGTCATGCCCGCAGGTACAACCCGGCCCATCTACTATCAAGCCAAACTCGTGGAGTCTGGCGGCGAAGTTGCCATGGCCGGTGAGGAACTGGCTAATCCAGTGCGAAGGTTGGAGTCTTCTAGTTTGGTGCCTGCAGAATACGTCTGGAAAAAAACGGTAAGTGTGCCGCCCCTTGGGGGAGGCGGTCCACCTCGCCTGCCATGCCGCAAATGCGGTCTTGTACACAATGTCACTTACAGTCTTCCTGTAAGGAACGTCCTCGGATCTCTACGGTGGTGTCAGATGGACACCGGCGAGTATTGTGCTGATCCCCCTCAAGAGGAGGGTGATCGATCCTCTGACTTGGACGTGCAGATCGAGGGGTAGCATCCCCGCGAGTACGGCAAGCGCGTCAGTAGAAGTTGTGCGGTAGGCTTTGGCAAGCGAGATCAGCGCAAGTCGCTGCCCGCTTAATAGTGCGCGTCTCACAAGAGTTAAGGAGTTTACTCGGGAATGCCAAATGCTGGAGGCGTAACCGGCAATTCCCATGAAAATTGCGCCGTATGCAACTTTAAGGGCTCTAGGCTTAAGTCCCCAATTGCTGCCTGCCATTCGGGCCATTCTCTGATAGGCCGAATTGACCTTAGAGACGGCCGTCTTGGCATGGTGAACGAAAGACAGCTTGTCATCAAGAATTACTCCCAGATACGTAACCCTTTCGGAGAAACGCACTGAGGTCTGGCCAAAACGAACCGTGGGTGGCCGTCGAGTTATGTTGACCCGAGAACTACCCCTGAGGAGGACAGCTTCCGTCTTGCTCGGGGCAAAGGTCAGGTTGTTCAGCAACTCCCAATTAAGGATTCTGCCCAAGGCGTCCGTGGCTGCACGCTCAAGTGCCGGTCGGCTCGTCGCCCCAACAAGCAGGAGCAAGTCGTCGGCGTACGCAACGAGCGTGCAGCCCGGAGGCAGTGGCAGGGACAGAACGTCGTCAAACAGAATGTTCCACAGAAGGGGTCCCAGGACGGAGCCCTGGGGACACCCCATGGTGGTCCTCCTGTGAATCAGGCTGGGGCCGGAGTCGTAGGTTATCTCCCTATTGCTGAAGTAGCTTTGAACTAAGGCAAAGAGGTCCCCGGGGATCTGTTTCAGCCTAAGCTTTGCCAGAACCAAGGGCCACCACGCAGTATCAAACGCGCCCGCGATGTCGAGAAAAATCCCGGCAACGAGGTCCTTGCCAGAGCTCTCCACAGAATCGATCAGAAAGCGAATCGCATCCTCGGTGGACTTTCCGGGTCTAAACCCAAATTGTCTTTGCGAGATTGGACAGTTTTCCGACAGGAGAATATGTTATGCCTCGACTGGGACATGATAATAAATCAAACTGTTGAAAATGTCGCAACTCTTTTCCGCGCACACAGACAGCAAAGACGAAGAATTCTCCATTCTGAAAGAAATGTGTGAAGGACCGGCTGGTTAAAATATGTTTCCAAGTTTTTCATGTCATTGGTCACTAAAATGAAAACGATATTTTTGAAAGGCTTAATGTTAACGTAAATATAGATGATCAACGTGGAAAGTGGAGGACGACAACCATGATCACCCGACTTAAATTAAGGATGTTACGGGTATCAAAACATCCTCAAGAATACGGGCAGCTAAATTCAGCGATTGCTGTTGAAATATTTAGACTTTTAATAGGAGTAATAATCCTCAACAATATGGAATACAAAAACAAATAATGTAGCAAACCGCATCTAAAACTGGATGTTGAAATTTGGTGTAGATTTTTACTGCATGTCTGTTTTAATGTAATTTAATATTTTTTCAGTTTCTTACATTACTTCCCGACTTGGAAGAGTTCTTCTTATGGTGAACGGTTTCACCTTCAGTTTAACGACGAAACTTAAATCTGGCGTACAAACCTGGAGATGCTCCATGAACCGAGGCTCCAGACCCTGTAGCGCCAGAGTCGGATTGATGGACAGCGAAATTGTTTTCATCAATAATAAACATACTCACCAGCCACCAAATTACTTTGTTAGTCCTGATGGCAGTTATGTCAAAGTGTAGATAAATTTGCTTATTAATTTAATAAATTCCAATTTCCAACTAATTTTTATTACGTACGTATTTATATAGTAGGTACCTAAATGATAATGCACAAGATGTATATTAATATTATAATAATAAACTTCTGGGAAAAACTCTTTTTATTTTGTTATTTGGCGTTGATCTTTTACACCCTTTCATCTGTAATTTAGGATCTGGAATATGGGCTTTCTACTGTGACAATATTTTTACCATTTTCAATTGTCACTTAAAATCACTCCGATCCGTCAGCTGTCGGTGCCACTATTGTACACCGTTTACACATACACTGATTTACTGCTGAGAGTACGTATTATCGCAGCCATAACAATAAAATGCACGCGTAAACACGTATTATCGTGCAAGTTGCAAGATTACGTGCATGATCAAAAGGGTTCGGAAGCTTCTAAATTTTCACGCGACAGTTGAGATTTGTTCAATATCTACGCTTGCGCAGTAGAACAATGTGGCTAACCTGGCGTAAAAGAAACGAACTACACCGCGCAGAGACTCATTTTGAGGTAAACCGATTTTCACGACCTGTCAAATGCATGGTACAGTGACAACATCGCGTCTCCTTTACTCTTGAAGAATGAGATTGGCGAGACAGTTAGCACTTTTACGTGTAAACAGTTTTCGCGATAGTTTAAAATATACACTATTGCTGCAAGTAAATCCTCCGCAAACAATTTAAGCATAATATGTTCAATGACTTGAACGCTTGAATACTCGGATTACATTTACGTTGTAAGATGCGAGGTATCTAGTGCTCTCCTTAAAGTTTGTGTAGGAAACCCTATAGGCACTCGGCCTTTGGGCCGCTTCCATAGGTGATGTGCGGATAACGTCAAGAGGGACGCAGAGAGGATGCATATGACTGACTGGATAGAGAGCTCAGAACCGTTGCGCAGTGGGCCTTGTATTTAAATGGTCAGCAGCTTCAGCTTAAGTAAATACGTAGTATTCAATATAGTTATCGATTTAGATTCAATATATATATTCTGAATATGTTTCACTTTCACTTCATGAAGATGTTTTATTTTTTACATATAAGATCACAACGAGGAACCAAATTATTATTGTGGCAAGGTCACACGTACAACTAAGACAGAACAAATGCATCTGGAGCAGAAGTTTGGAATGTTCTCATCGGAATAAAATGAGTACGTGTAAGATTAGATTAGTCATTGTAGACGGATCTGTCATCCATGTAAATCCACCGATGAAACATACTCACAAACGACCCAATAAAAAAGGCCGAGAACTTCTTTGTCGGGACTTCTCATCTTCTCTGCAAGCTATTTGAGCAAAATTTGAAAAATCCTGCGAAAGCAACCCGAGAAGAGCCTGTATCAAATCTGAAGTTCGCTGACTATGAAATCGTTGGTACTTTTGGTCATCTACGAGACTATCAGCATCCGCCTATAGTATGACATTTAAAAAGCGTCACGTATGTCAATAATATTATTTAAGTAAAACTAAAGAATACATTAATTATTTAAAATATAAAATTATTAAAAGGAAAAATAGCTTTCGAAGATACCGCAGGTTCACACACAAGGGAGGCGGTTTTCGGATCTGGACTCCCCCCCCCCCCTTCCCCAGGAACGAAAAAAAATTATAAAGTATTTTTTTCTAAATGATATAGCATAATCTTTTTAACCTGATGATACCGCAAACTTACTAAATGCTAAGTAATTATAATAAACTATTTTTTTATTCAACGAATAATTCACAAGATTAAAGAATGTAACATTCTTGAACCACGCTTCAGTCGCATGATTTTTAGTTAATTTCATCCCAGTTATGTAGGGTCAATGTGGCTAAATCGGTAAAGCACTTCGGCCGGCATCCGATAGATGTGGGTAAGACCTGCCCTGCACAATATTTTTTTTATTTTATTTTTTAATCGGTGTTTCCAAAATATTAATGACTTAGTAATTAGGAGACCCTTGTAGAAACCAGTTCGCATTAATCAATCGGCGATACTGAAGGTCGAATGATAGACGTACACAATAAAATATCATTATTTAGTTAGATGAACATCGAACAATATCAACTGTTAGGTTAGGTTGGTAACGATGTTCATCTAACTAAATAATGATGGTTAGTATAATACAAAAGTTTCCTATTAATTCATCCAATACAGTATAATATACTGGACTGTGCACCTCTTTATTAAGTTATTGTTTCATTCCAGCACTGCAGTTCATCAGGTCTCAACGAGGTGGAAGACTTCTGTTATGGAAAGGCTTTACATACCGTCTAAATAGAACAAGATTGGATGGAGACGAAAAATGGATCTGCTGTCATCGAAGCAGTATATACAATTGCTCGGCATATGTGATGATATGGAGTGGGGTCGTACATATCGAAAAAAATTGCCATTCTCATGAACCTCGTAAATACTTTTTAACAGCCGATGATAAATATATAAAACTTTAATGAGCTGCTACCTTATTGTATAACCATACTGATGATTGTAATATTATAAGACATCGTAAGTTGGAATGAAAATGGTGTCAGAAAAGTCTTTGTGAACCTTGAGGTAAACGCCAGCACACTAGAACTCACTGTTAGCCGGCTCGCACATCAGAGTCCATCTCGCCTAAAAACGTGTCGAATACGTCGATGTGACGTCATCGTTATTTAACAAAACAACAAATCACATGTTGCCAAATGGAGCTCCGCAGATTGATCGAATGCAATTATTGTTTCGTCTGAACATCTGCTGTTGCAATCGACATGTTGCATCCTTCTCGGGCTCCGAGTCGGATGGTCGAAGTCACAAAGAAACACCTACGAATTGGTCATTCCTATACCGGCTCGCCGATCACCGCGTTCAAATATCAATACATTTTGAAGGCTACGCGCGATTGTCGCTAGATAGATGTGCGATGTTGTGTCATGCAACATTGGCCGGCCGATCTCGGAAGTTTTGATTTATGGCTGTCAGGCACACGAGGTGAGTTCTGATGTGCGAGCCGGCTTAATGTGGAAAAAACGACATAAATAATAATATAGTTGTATCAACGGCACCGACGAGACCTTGTAATTATTACAGTATTATTCTGATCGCAATAGTGTGTGGTAGTAGATGTTTTGGTTTCATTTACTGAAACGAATTAAAGTGCAACGTAAGGATTCCGCGAACAGAACTATAATAGTCACCCCTACCACTCCTCAAGAACCGGATTAACTTCCCTACACAAATAAAAACCGTACACCTCGGTTCAATACATAGTTAATTCAAAAAATGAAGGTATACTACAGATTTTTTACTAGACAGGGGATAAGGGCCCAAAGCTCAGGTGCCCAGATTACCCAAAATGAAGCCATAGCCCCTCTCACATGCGAAACAAACTTTCCCCGCTCAGTGCTTTCGACAATAGCATTGTCGACTGCTATCTCATAAACTCACAAACGCGCGCTACACAGCCCACAACTGCGCAGAGGACGAAAGCCCACGACGTGGTTAGAATCGACGGACCGCCCTGCGTACGCACGAAAACTTTTATAAAATCACCCAAATAATTCACCCAGATCTTCAACCTGGCCTCGGTCGGTCGCGAAGCCACCGAGGCCAGCTTCTCAAGAAAGAATAAATTCAAGCAACCACAGAGATAGGAACTAGATATAAAGGGGATACAGACCCAAGATTGCCTAGGCGCCCCACCGAATGCTCATACCCTAAGCAAGCAAGCACTGTTCCCAGGTGCTCCAGAATATTATAAAAAATAAATTCTTATGCATATTCAACGACACTCTCTGTACTTATACTCACTATACCTTTAAGCTTTAATAAACTATCGTTCTCTGAAACCGCTCTTGATTATTGGTACCTGCCCCGCTCCACTATGATACGTTGCCAAAAGGGTCAACGTTTCAAGCATTATCAGTATTAATTACATGTAACAAATTATAATTATTGTATTATTACTTATTCCACAATAAATAATTATATTTCACCCCAAGACCTGTTTTATCCTAATGAATATTTTCAATTTGTTAGAATGAAATCGATCTTGGGTGTAATATAATAATAATTGTGATTTTATATCAGTTCTTACTAATAAAACATTCTTAAGTATTTGTTATTTTTAATAACATGTTCCATTAATAAGAATGAGCAGTGAAAAAAAATATATATGTACCTACTTTCATTTCAGAATGCAAATTCATAAACTCACAGAGAGGGAAGAAGATGCTGGTGTGGAAGAAATATGCCTTTTGTTTCTCGAGAATAAAGCGATTCGGTGACACCGTATGGCGTTGCTCCCAGAAAACTCATTGTTCAAGCAGCGTTGTTGTGTCAAACGATAAAGTTGTCTCAGAAAGCTGTGGTCACAATCATAACCCTCCTAAATTCTTTGTCAGCAATGACGGTACATATGTCAGAATTTAATCAAATAAATAAACCGATTTTCAAAGAAAATTCCTCATAATTTTTATTACTGACCATGAAGACGTTTCAATACCAAAACTTGTTTATTGAAGTGTCATGAGTTTCTAATGGTATAATATGCTTTGAAAACGTTAGAAAGTAGCAATATAAGTTAATTTATCGAATCTGTAAATTCAATCCAACTCATATAAATGAGTAAATGACACATGGTAACTCTACACTTACGCATTGAGTTTTTCCCAAGGCCCACTATAGTCAAACCGTGACATAAAATTGTAAACTTCGATGGTAGTGCTAGTTATTATTCATATTTACGTCGAATGCAATATTTATCTCTATCTGTAGAAAAAAAATATTGTCGCATATTGTAATAATTTGAACGAAATTTGAAATCGAAAATCTTCATTTATTACGAACAGTTCACCATATGCATTCGAAAATAATCAATATTATCTAGAACTACCATCGCAATTCTAAACACAGTGCCACAGTTTGCATAACGGTCCGCTTTGGTTTTCCTAACAATCAACTACATTTAATCACTCACGGCAGTTGTCTTTTCATGTCAGTTTCATACAGAGCAATGGCCGAATTGATTAGGCGTATGACTACCAACCATTCCTCTCCAAATGAGTGTATAGCATCCTATCTGTAGAAAATGGTAACTCTCTTCATACTAACTTACATTCACAATTGCCCTACGTACCATACATTTGTATAAGTTGCTCTATTGGTAAAGCTTTATCGGTATGGCGTAGCAGTACTGAATCGATCTAGCAACGTAGAGGGCAACGTAGCATGGTAGAGTGGTGCGTAGACACTTATTTTTTCAGTACGACACAATCTCTGTCGCTGACAGTGGCGAAGAGCCCATACTAGACGATTGTTTAAACCCTTCCTGTATAATAAAAATAGATTTTAATAACCTAAAGACATTTAAAATATAAAAAATACCAACAAGTCATTGTATTCACCTTTAGACAGATAATATACTGTATCCAAGTACCTATATATATTGAATCTTCTACTAACATACGCAAACAAATGCTTGGGATTTTGTCTTTTTTATTTTTGCACTGTTTGTTTTGTTGTATAAAAATCATGCTTCTGATTACTTTTCGCATAAGTATTTGATGTGAATATAATATTATTTTGTGTGCTCGGTTATAACGTTGTTATGGTTCAGACGCTCAACTAATGAGGCCGTGGATTTTTTTAGTGCAAGTTCGATCCCGGCTTCGCATCACTTTTTCTTAATAGAATATTTATTTTAATTCATATTGTCTTTTAATGCAATATATACTATAAAAAAATTAAATATAAGTAATATTTTATGTTCAGTAAATTGTATTAATAACATACTGAAACAAGAATCAAATTCAACTCCCGTAAATATTTCTTGTCCTTGAGCTTTTTTCAGTTACCTACTGCAGTGTACCGTCCTGCAATAGGCACTCTTCACCACTGCTGTCGCACACAGTCTGCTTGCGTCCTACCAGGTCACTCTCCATCGTATACATTCTGTATATTGTAGATCGTTGGTTTCCGATTGGCCTGAAGGAAAGGCAGGCCAGATTGAGACTCTCTTGAAGCATTCATAGCATATGCGACCGAGTGAGTTTCAACGTCGCATCTTCAACTTGAATATGATGAGAGGCTGCTTGGTCTACTCTCTTATCTATTCGTTCATTTTAACCTTTTCCCCAGAGTACGCCAAGTATTAAGTATAAACTTTATAAATATCAATGTAAAAATACTTTCACTAACTTATTATTTTGTTCTTTCAGAAATGGAACATGTTTTCTTAAGCGAAAGAAAATATATTAAAGAAGAACCTAAAGACGAAACCACTGTTTCGAAAAAGAGTGACCCTGCAACATGGAAACGGAGTATTGAAATAGATAGAAAGAATAAATGCTTACCGTACAAAGACAGGAAAGGTGTATTTAGAAGTGCAAAACAACCTAAAGAAGTTGATTGTTCAGCCTGCAAATTTAATTGCAAAATGTTTACGGAAGATGATAGAATTCATTATTGCAAAATGTACTGGGAACTAGAATCGTACGAACGGAGGAAAGATTTTATTTTGAGACACGTAGACATTCAGAAGCCAAAATCCCACGTCGTTCCCGTAAAAGGTCCGCAGAGGAGTAATTCAAAGTTGTACTTCTTTGAAAAAAACGAAATGAATATTAGAGTTTGCCAGAATTTCTTTTTGAAAACATTATGCATATCTAATACTTGCATCGTCAATGCATTCAAGCATAGAGACAGTCATGGTGGTTTTAGTGGCCAAGTTAAGAGACGCTTCCATAGCCCTCCAAATAAGAAGGGTTTTGAAGATATTGATTTTGTAAAACGTCACGCTGATCATTATCCTAGAATTGAATGCAGGAACATACATGATGCAGAAGCGTCTTCTAGTAAAAAATACTTTCAGTACGGTATTTCAGTAAGTAAGATGTTTGCTCAGTATCAAAAACTATGTCAAGACTGTGGAAGACAACCGGTCAGTTTAATTACATACAGGAGAATTTTGGCGTCATATAAAAAATAGGCTGCTTCTATCCAAAAACCAATAGTCCACTTGCATATTATTATGACAAGGCCTCTCCAGATCATTAAATAATTACTGACAGCAGTAATAAAATATGGATATAAAAAATAACTGACCTCATGTCTCTTCATCTACACAACGTATTTCAAATATACACTTTCAAATATATCCATGACTTCTAGTTTCTATTAATCCATGTCTTCATAGCCCAAGGCAGAGTTGGCTTACAGTTTACAAATCTTTCTTTGGGTCAGATTTTCTCAGTTTGTTTTTGTCATAGAACCTTTTTTGTAGAACATAACGGAACTCCTTTCGCATTTTACAAGAAATTCAAGTTTCTATTGCCAAATAATCTTAATTTTCTCCACAGACGAGATTCAAAAATTCAAGACGGTGATAATATTTTATCTCTCACATTAAAAATGTTTTTCCATGGAGTGATAAACATGCTTATTTTAATTTTGTCAATATGTCATTTCAAACTATCGAACGAGGACTTTACTTTGTGGTGCAACCAGAATTTCAAATCTAAAAGAAGAGCTGATTGGTCATTACTCATATTTTCATATGTATTTATAAAAAATTATCGTATATTTAATGGTCTACTATAGTAACATTAATCTGGATGAATTTTACGTGGGATTAAATTATTTTTAGCTAGCCTTCTACAATCGCTTTGTCAAAATCATACGTTACATAAACCAGCAACGCGCAGGGTTCTGGGATACCTAATAAGGAAAATGTTGCGTTAAGTCATTAATCTTCACCCCTTGAAATGTTTTGTTAAATTTCTACACGCAATACCTGAAATGAACGAAATCCCACAAGCATAAATCAGGATTTCCAATATCATAACAAATAAAATTTACGGATTCTCTCTAAAAATCTAAAACGCATTCAAATATAATATAAAATTGTGTAGATATCCCATAAATGGTTATCTGGTCACTTGGATTATAGCAATTTCCACATTACTGAGGATGGTGATCAATAGTGTGTAATATGGGCCTTAGTGGTTGGTGTAGGTCAAAAATAAGTTGATTATAATTTATTTGTAAAAAATATTTACAAGACATCTAAACTCATCTATGTGCCTGGTTCCAAAACAATTTATAGGAATTATGTACAATATATTATGTTCCTTAATTAATTAGAAACGAAATAATTAATATTTCATAATAGTGAGTGATTTTTTTTACGTGGAGTATTTATTTACCTAATATATTTGAAAAAGTCTGTGAAGTTTGACGTTTGTTTTCTATGATATTGCAAAGTTTTCCGATTTTATATTGTAATTCAATACATTTTACCTATATAAAGTGCATAAATAAAATTATTTTTTTCTAGATTTCGGCTATTCAAGTTCCACAAACATTTTCTCGAACTATCTTAACCTAACACTTACCAACAAATATTTTTTTGAAATGTTAAATTTATAAAACCGTTTTTTCGTTTGTACTTCAATTCTAATGATTATATACCTTCGTATATGACGTACTGATTTAATATTATAATCTCGTGCTCGTATCACATTCTATCGCTCGAGAATTTATTCCTCTATACTAGGTATACCTTTTTATTGTATGTACATATTTACATAAAATTCAGCTTATTATAGGGTTTACCACAAGACAGATCAAACTATTCTCCTCTGTATGTTTTATTTATAGTCCTATATAGATTCATAGTAATGAAACTTCGTATTAACTAGTTTTAGGAGGTATGCATAACATCTAGCATACAAATTTATACGTACCTTAAGTCTTAAAGTTTAAGAGGTTTACTTATTAATTCCCGCTTGATAATAATTCTTTCGATACGTATTTCCCAACTAAATTTCATCGTGGTGTGGTTTCCGGAGACTCTCGGAATCTCGGAGACAATTCTCTCTCTAAAAATATTTGTCGACCTTTTTCGGGTGATTTTTTGCAATCTCGGCTTATTAGAATATCAACTTAGATGTTCTTATATAAATTGTGTTGTGTTTAAAATGTATTGGGGGTGTAAATTTTTATTGTTCTCCATTTTAAATTCGTGTTGTGTTATTTATTAAATTTTCTTCTACTTTTAATTATGTATATCATTACTAATAATTTGTTTTTCTTTTTAACATAGCTATAATTGTTTTAGTTTTAATTATTTTTATCTAATTTGGATAGGATGTATTACTTATACAAAACTAAATATTATTTAATTTAATTTTTGAATGAATTGAAGAAATATTTCTGCTAGACGCAACCTTCTGTGGTTTTTTTTTTATCAAAATCGCTGATGTAAGGTCCAATGTCCAATGTATCGTAAATGATATTTTGTATGTAACATCAACGACAAACTCTATTAACAGTTTAAACTCGTGTGTGTTTACGACATTTTTGTAGAAAAATACTTGATTGCAGCGTGTAACAAGTTTTACTCGAGATGGGACGTAGTTAGAATAGCAAAATGTTGCATTTGCAAAACTGTTTTTATTCGTTTCGTCTAGTCGCGTGACGTCACTGTCCCGACATGGTCTCGCATGCGCGCGCGGAAGATAGTTGCAACATTGCACTCGGTTTTGATTTATGACCGCGACCAGGCGAGTAGGTGTGACTCATTTTACCACGTTTTTATTAGCTCGTATTCTTGTTTGTCCAGTACAATTTTTTTCTTGGTTGTCCAATACAAATCTTGCTATTGGTTTTTAACTAACTTCCCGACTAGCTAGACATTTGAAACTTTTAGAATATATTAGAACACGACGACAACGCATTCTTTTAATACTATTAGCCATCTTTAAGCAGAATTGAATTCATTTTCAGTTAATTCTTTTTGTATGGAAAGTTATTTCGGAAAAAATTCGTAAAAAGTAAAACACTATTATTGGTTGCTAAGGGGATCCTAGCAACTAGATTATTAATATATACGTGCGTTACTATGGAAATCAATATCAAATGCCAAAATGATATTTCAGTATTCTATATTTATTCAGTTTTTCTATCAAGTACAAAAATAAGTATTTATTGATACGTAGAATTGTCAAGTTTATATGATTCAAAAGAAAATTTAAAAACGTGGTAGGTATATAAAAAGTTATTTTTATCTTGTAATTATGTTGCTTAATTTTCGTATGTTTAAGTTCCACCTCTATAGAAAAATGTTTCTTCTGTGTCTTTTAATTGTTTGTAGGTATGTACAATATTAGTATATATTTAAATGTTGAACAATGTTAGCTATTTATATTTCTTTTTTTTTTACTAAATAAATAAAAAAATTTACTAACTACCTAGTGATATTCTTATAGAACCTATTTTTAGTTTAGGGCAAGCTTTCATACATTAAAGCTGACTATGTAATGATAACTATTATTTAATATAATAAAATTATGATAATGTGTATATATGGATTTTGTTTTTATTTACCTCCCAATTTTTCTCCATAATCATATTTATAACTGTGTACTATAATGCAATTTATTATTTTTACATAACCGAATAAAATACATGCACAAAACAATATAATATACGACAAATATATTTAAATGATTGCTTGCGATGTTAATTTGGAAATGTAGATTGATTAAAAAAAAATGTAAATTGACTTTTACATGGATGCGTATTTATGTTTCATAAATACATTGATATACATCAGGGGTGTCAACTAATTTTTACATAAGATCTACTTTAGAGAAGAAAAATTCCCCGCGATCTACTTTTTCTGAAATTAAAAACATATATTATATATAAGTATAGTATATTATCTATATATATATATATATAAAACAAAGTCGGATTAGTTACACCATTTATAACTCAAGAACGGCTGGCCCGATTTTTATAATCTTTGATTTGTTGGATTTGTCTCCACCCCGAATAGCAGAATAACTATTAAAACATTGGATAAATCACGGAAAAAATAAATTATGACGAAAATTCATTTTCTCATACATTTTGACATTTTGAACAATGAACCTCACCATTCGAAAATAAACGAAAATTAAATCCGTATACAACGCCATCTCTGATACATGACAGAAACAATAAACAAGAAACAAACAAACAAAAGAAAGTATGAACATGGCGTTTTTGACAGTTGATTCAGTTCAGCCTCAGATAATACCGAAAGACTTTGTTGTAGACAAATAGCGATTTTGATGGTGATTTTCAAACTATAAGTTGCCTTCTAAAATGTTCACTTTGTGAGGTTATCAAATTTGTGAATGTGCGCGTATCAATAATTTCTTTATTATGTAATTTTGAATTGTGTGATTAATTTTCCAGTGTTATTTACGATGCCGCGAGCCAGAAGATCTAATCTATCTATCTATATTAAACAAAGTTGGGTTAATTACACCATTTATTTTATAACTCAAAAACGGCTGGACCGATTTTTATGATCTTTAATTTGTTGGATTTGTCTCCGCCTTGAATAGCAAAATAACTATTAAAACATCAGAAAAATTCACGGAAAAAGAAATTATGAAGAACATTCATTTTCTTATACATTTCGTATGGAACGGATTTTTTGATGATGTCTATTGATGATATAGAACTGATTGACTGGTTTCGATGAACTTTTTGTATTCGTCTCGGCCTCGAGAAGCTTCCTCGCGCATTGGAAAAGTAAGAAAATCACAAAAAAATCCGTATATACCGCCATCTCTGATACATGAGTATTGCAATTCAGTAAAGTACATCAAATACATCTGCAAATATGTCACCAAAGGCAGCGATATTGTGGTGTTTGGCGTTCAAACTCCCAATACCAACGATGAAATCACGCACTATCCAGTTTGTCGATATGTGAGCTGCAATGAAGCAATTTGGTGTATTTTCTCATTCCCCATTCATGAACGTCATCCTACTGCTGTACATTTGGCGGTGCATCTGGAGAATGGTCAACGAGCTAATTTTAATGCATCGAATGTTGCTCAACGTGCTGTAACACCTCCAGCGACAACATTGACCAGTTTCTTTTCAATTTGTCAAAGCGATCCGTTTGCACGAACGTTGTTCTACTCTGAGATGCCACGTTATTACACTTGGAACGCTTCATCGAAGAAATTTCAACGTCGGAAGCAAGGCGATGCGGTTCCTGATCATCCGGATGTGCATTCTAATGATGCTCTTGGTCGCATTTACACAGTTCATCCGAAGAATGACGAATGCTTCTACTTGCGGTTGTTGATGGTAAATGTTCGTGGGCCGACATAATTTGAATCACTTCGAACTATCAATGGTGTAGTGTGTCCAACATTTCGTGCTGCATGTCAACAGCTCAATTTGCTTGAAAACGATATTCATTGGGACATGAAAATCGCTGTAGCAATTGTTTCTGCATCTCCAAGTCAGATACGCACATTATTTGCTATCATTATTTCGACATGCTTCCCATCAAATCCACCTGAACTGTGGAACAAGTACAAGGATGACATGTCAGATGACATTTTACATCGAATTCGTGTCAGTTCAGAGAATCCCGATCTCGAAGTGAATGAGGAGATACATAACCAAGCTTTGCTTTTGATCGAAGACATGTGTTATCTCATGTGCGGCAGTTTTTTATTTCTCCTCGATGCGCCTGGTGGAACTGGGAAGACATTTCTCATGTCATTGATTTTGGCCACTGTTCGTGCGAGATCCAAAATTTCTGTAGCAGTTGCTTCTTCTGGGATAGCGGCCACGTTGTTATAAGGATGCCGAACGGCTCATTCAGCGTTGAAATTGCCGTTAAACCTTCAAACGACTGAAACACCGACAAGCAGTATTGCGAAACACTCAGCAATGGCCAAAGTTTTGGTAGCAAGTAAAATCATCACCTGGGATGAATGCATAATAGCGTACAAATGCGCATTGGCAGCACTCAATCGAACTATGAAAGATCTGCGCAATTACTCAAGATGTTTTGGTGGCGCAATGATTCTACTATCTGGCAATTTCCGCCAAACACTACCAGTCATTCCAAGATCGACCGCTGCCGATGAAATAAACGCTTGCCTCAAATCATAGACTCTGTGGCGCTATGTGAAGGAACTTCAGCTGACGACAAACATGCGAGTTGCATTGCTAAACGATCCATCTTCCGAAAATTTCTCCACGCAATTGCTGACTATCGGTAACGGCCGTGTTCCTGTCGACGAATCGAATGGATTGATTTAGTTTCCGCTGAATTTTTGAAATTTCGTCTCAGCGAAGGACGACCTCATCAACAAAGTGTTCCCGAACGTCATTGCTAACCACAAAAATCACAATTGGTTGAGTGAACGAGCAATTTTTGCGGCAAAGAACAAAGATGTGGATCACTTAAACTTCACAAATCGTTGGTCCAATGCATTCCTTCAAATCTATCGACTGTGTAATAAACGAAGACGAAGCAACCAACTATCCAACTGAATTTTTAGACTTATTGGATCTGCCTGGCTTGCCACCGCACAATTTACAACTGAAGATTGACTTGGTAGTTATCATGCTTCTAAATCTGAACCAACCAAATCTATGTAATCCATTTCATTTTGATTTGATTTTTTCACATTTATTGAACTTAATTCATTTTGAGTATTTTAATTCAGCTAATAAGTTAACACAAGATTATTGATTCTGAGGCGGTACGAAGTTCGCCGGGTCAGCTAGTAATAGATATATTTTTAAATCAAAATAGAATCGCAAAACAATGAGTCAGCCGCCTCTCAAAATGCTTTTTTAAATATTGCTCCATCACTTTGAATTTTTTTTAGTAATAACTGTGGTTACCTTTGATTTGATACTTTTGTAAAAAATAAATTGCAGAGATGCTAAACATGTCATCAACTGTTTTATTTTTTTTCTATTAGTGGACCGTTTTAGAATGATGCTCCACATTGCCTTTGTTTGGTAACGAAACACCGCTATTACAATATAATATCAAACAACAACACTTTTTCTTCATACTATACTACTTATTATTATGCAATACAGCTTTTGTGTGCGGTACTTATACCGATAAAAGTGCGGTATATCTGGAGTTTAAATTCCGTTGTAGCTACTTAGGATATCTAATACCTACGCTCTAAGTCTAAAACACTGATAGCAAGGGCCATTATTGCCTGTGCGGCCCGTGAAAAAATTGATAAATTTGACCAAGTTTGTGTATCGCTGGTTGTAAAAGACGGAAGGGATATGTGGGTGCTCAGCACGAGTATCTATCTACTTGAAATATTTAGATCCATAGATGAAAGCATTTTTATACTTACATTAATTGTATGTCATTTCAAGGTTTAATGACGAAATTAAATACTAAATTTCAGAATAAAATTTATTTTGAGATCTGCTGTTTTCCAAAGAAAATCAAACGGACTATAATATTTATTTCTATTATACATTAACTAAAATGTGGGTGACCTCCATTATAATGGTTTTGGAACAAAGTTTCTACATACTAATTGATTTATGCTTTGTACTATTTCATTGTACAAAAGTTTATTCAAATTCCATTCTCACTTCTCAGTCGATAGTATTAATGAACAAAGTTTCTGTTAATTGTACACTTCTGTTTATAAGATTACTAAAAATAACATACGTAATACATTGTGTTTCAGTGACATATATACCATCCTCACGTGGAGGTAAACTTCTGATGTGGAAAAAGTACACATATTCACGCTCCAGTTCCCGGAAGAAATCAGCAGCTGCCACATGGACCTGTTCCATGAGCAACGCCACCAGACGATGTCCAGCAAGAATTGAAACTCTTGAAGATGTAGTTGTCTCGCAAGCTCACGAGCACACTCATGATCCGCCTAACTACCATATCACCTCTGGAGGCAAATATGTCAGGATTTAATCACTATCACGTCATTGTGCCTCGACGAAGAATAGTTGTATATTCCGTTTTAGTACACACAAAAATGACATATACATTTTTTTCTACCGTATCCGACCTTAAACGAAGTATAATATATATTATCAAGTACCTACATCTCCATCCCTACCTACTTCAATCTTGACATGAATTCGATTCGCCGGGTGGAGCGGTAGATGATTGAATATAACATATTTGAACTATATTGAATATTCACAAGATTTTTGATAAATACATTATACTTTTATTACACCCCAAAATTTATTTGTGATGAATTTCTTGACAACCTCTCACACTCCTCTAGATTTTTTATAACGACACTCACCTGTTACCGACCTGCAGCCTCACTGGTATAAGTTTCTCGATTAGTTACCAATTGCATTGATTGTATATTTAACACTTCATCAATATTTTTAATTAACTAAGTATTTTTTTTATTCAACCAACAATTCACAAGATTTAAGAATGTAATATTCTAACAGATTAATTCCCACAAGTTTTTTTATTGAACTACATCTGGCGGCCGGGCGATTTTACAAAAAATTCACAAAAATGCCATTTCACTAAATTCGCTATAATTTGTAAACCAATTGAGATATCTTAACCAAATTTGATTTGATGGCTTCCAGATACTTCGCCGCATAAATCAATGCCATTTAAGCAGTGGTTCTATATCTGTGGGTTACATACTTATGTGGTGTAGTGAAAAAAACTTAAATCTACTAAAAGGTTTTTTTTTTTAATAAATAAAATCTACTTTTTCCAAAGAGATTGGACTCCTCCCCAGAGGTAGCACACAAATGTCAGTGTGTACTCGTTTTGTGAGAGAAAGTTCTATTTCTCTGAAATTAGGTACACTTTGCTGCAAATGGGCCATACTCGGACTTAAAAACGCCCCACTGAGTATTTTTTTTTATCAACACAAGCTTACAACCAATTTATGATAAACGTATTTTCATTATAAAAAGTTCCCGCAATAAAAACTTTATTAGGATTCAGGGTAAGAAAAAATAATGCAAATGGTTGTAAGTATTTTATTTTTAATAACACAAAAAACACAATAATATTATAAAAAATTATGCACAAATCAGTTAATAGCAAATGGTTAAATATTGGAATAAGAAATGTGGTCTTGTTTTTACATATTGTTCTATAATATAAAATAACATAGCATTATTGTTTAGATAAAACGGTTAAATAAAAAACACAAATAATTACAGTTAATTACAAACAAAAAAAAAAGTTTATTATATTACCTACCTATTTACACATGTGTATTTTGAAAATATTTTATGAAATAAAAATATAACATGGGTTCGTTTTTGACATATTGTGTATAAAATTACTTGTTTATATAAACATATTAGACACAAAATACAAGTAGGTATGTTGAAAATTTGATTATATAGTTAATTACAATATTTTATCTATTTAACATAATATTATTATCAGAGAAGCCCTGCATATAATATGAATTCATACATCGATTATTTAAAACGAAAATGGTTTTATTTGAAATATAATGTATGAAAGTCAGCGTTGAGAAAATAATATTTTGAAAAACTATTGATTCCTAAGTATAATTATTAATCTATTAACATATTGTCTAATATGGTTGATTGGTTACTCTTCATTTTTCGCTAAATAATGATATCTTATTTCTAAATATATTTTTGAAACTAGTTTCATTAAATTTGTGACGTGGTTTGTTAATGGCGAAGTATCATACATGTGATTATCTAATTCTCCCACAGTAATGAATATTTAGATGGCACCCAGCTCTCCCGCCCGACTGCATCAATCCACAATTTCCGAAGAACTTCATTTTTCAGAAATCTGAAATAATTTATATAACATTATAAAATTGATACATATACTCCATTACATATTTCATATAAATACAATTTTTTGTTTGGTATTCTTAAAAATATATTTAACTCTGAAATGAAATATAAAATCTATGTAAATAATGAATGTCATTAACTAGCACTAACAGTTTTTACTTTGAAAAACACATCGTATAGTTTGGGTTCAAAATAATATTATGCATACGGCCCTGGATTTTTCAAAAAAATCTTCTTTTCTTCTTTTCTTCTTTTGTAAAAGTTATGAATTGTTATTGTAAAAGATCTTTTAGGAAAAACTATCAATGTATAAATAATTAATAGTATGCATATTGTTCCGAATGTTGTTACTCATTTGTATTCTTCCATTAATAATAAACATTTTTTTACCGAATAACATATAATAATACAACACTTATTTGTCAATAAACGTAAAGAAAAATGTAATATTATTATTATAAATACCTGTGAAAAGATACGCCGGCATTTCTCCTGGCTTTGCATCCTATTGCACTGCAAGAGGCCATGGTTTTTTTTTACTTAAAACGTCGACGACAATATCTTACTTCTTTCAAGATCGACAGAATAACAATATTATACCCGCCATGTTGTTTTACCACACGAACTTGAAGTAGTAGCTCCAGAATACCAACATTACCAACTGTCTTTCTCCGATTCGTATTTTTTAATACATAAATAATGGCGTGTTCCCTCTCCAGTCTTTCAATCTCTTTGACTTTTTCACATTGCTTTCCTTGCTTTTATGTTCATATGTGTGAGAATTTTATTGGATGAACTCTTTAAATACAAAGTACCTATATTTTAGAAAATTAAAAAAATATATTTTATGGATAATAACAAATTCCACCTATCATTTATGAATTGATTGGTAAATACACAATTGCAACTTGTGTTTACGTCATCGATAGACCTATATTGAATCTGAAGATCCCGAAAGGTGAAACCCAGATAGTTAGAACGATTTAAACCATGAAAAAGTACAATATTCTCAACAATTTAGCTGTAAATAGATTGATTATTTTACTTGAAACCATATTTGTTTTGATAAGGAAGTGGAAAAAAAAGGTTTTCCTACACATACTGTATCTTTTGTGCGTATTATCTGCCATAGACCCACAATAATATCTAATAAAAATATAAGAACGAAGATAAAATCATGCTACAAACATTATCGAAACAAATATGATAATTCTACATCATATTATAAATACCCAAAGTTTAAAAATCCCTGCTTCTCAAATCATCCCTGTTGCAGATTCATCCCCATCCCCATGTAAGTTTGTTTCCTTATTTTTTCAGTCATTATGAGAAATCATAGGTTCATATTACTCTTATTAGTAGGTATTAAAGAAATCTGGGTAGTGTCTTATAAGATTTTACACAATCTTGAATCTATATAAGTAAATTGTATTCAGTCTCTTCTGAACTATCGGTCAAAACGTCGCGAAAATTGCTCTTCTCTTGCTAATCTTTTATGATTGCAATCTTCATATATACATTTTATTTTTTATCACCTCAAAATGGACGGAGGAGATGAAAAATATTTAGAAAATTTTGAGGATGCATTGTCGGAGGTTCGCAGTGATTGTGAACAAGATGACGCTGACGATAGTGGTTCTGATTCAAGTGTACGTACACTAAGACCGCGCGCAATGACTTTACTTTCATCTGACTTTGTGGAACAATTCGAAAAAACAGAGGTTTACCCAAGTCCCTCCGCATGAGCCGATTTCAGTGAGTAATGCTTTACCAAGTGCATAGCCAACACGCCAGTGTTGCCATAATATAATTTATAAAAACATCGCTAGTAAAATTATAACATTGGAATAAATATTCGATATCTGGGAACACTACGACACGCACAATGTCACACATATTTTCGAATAACCCAGGAAAGGGTCGCGGAGGAAGCGTGAAGTGGGCGAGGCAAGTGCATGAAAAAGTTCGTCATGTTTTGAAGTACAAACACATGCAATAGCTCTATCTATATTTTTCTATAATGTAAGGGTTTACCGGAATCCTTAATAAATATAAAATCAAAGCCTCAAGAAACCCAGCATGCCAGAAAGGGTGAAACTCTAATCCATGTGTGGAAAACTAATAAAAAATGGATGTAAGAATGATTTCTACATTTCATAATAGCCAAATGACAGACACGGGAAAAAGAAATAGAACAACAGGCATTTCAATCATCAAACCTCAATGTATTATTGATTACAACAAACATATCGACTGTGTTTAGGAAAAGGTCGTAACCCTCGATTTTTCGAAAAGGGCTTTTATTAGATATTAACAATGTATACAACTAAATACACGTTCTGTAAAAAGGAAGTAAGCCGCAAATGCCGATTTATCATCTAAATTCATGTATTAATTGCGCTTTAATTAGGTTTTAATTTAAGGAAAAAAGCATTTACCTCAATTTTAATGATTTTTCTGTAATTACTTCTTTACTTATTAGTAGATCAAAAAGATATTACACAAAATCATCAATCATAATACACCCAATGTCTGTGTCTATTTTTTATTAATATTGAACCAAAATCATTCAAAAAAACGTTATTTGCCTCTCCTGTAAAATTTGTTCTGTGTTGGTTACGCCCTTGTTCGTAAACACGGTTGATATGAAAGGTGTTGATCGTGCTGATCAATACATAGCAGCGTACCCGATATTTAAGAAAACGATGAAATGGACAAAAAATTAGTTTTTTTATTTATTACAATGTGAACTATTCAGTTCATTCCGTGTATATCAAAATCTAACCAACAGTAAAATAAAATTCAAAGATTTTCTTTTCAGTGGAATCTTCAGATGACGAAGATATTTCACCTGTTGCTTCCACATCTTCGCGTGCCCGTGCTGTCGATCCACCAAACAGGCTATCAGATAAATTGAAAAATCATCAGCCAATAAAAATCCTAAGTGGCAATAAAAATGTTAGAAGAAAATGTCGTGTTTGTTCTGCCCGTGGAATTAGAAAAGACACAGCTTACTTGTGCAGAAATTGTGAAATACCTCTTCATCTTGACAAGTGCTTTTATATATACCACTCAAAAAAAAAATATTGATAAAAATAAAACAAAATGATAATAATTAGATATAAGGTGAATTCTTTGGCTCTATTTACGATAAAATGTTACTTTAACGCCATCTAAAGGCATATCTACCATGAATTTCTAAAAATTTGTTACTAAAAACTTTGGTCGATCGCAACCAGATGGCAATAAAATATATAATAAAAAATTGAGTGTAGCCACATATTAAAAATCATAAACTTGAGAAAAATGCATTTACATTTATTATATATTTACTTACATATGTAAAAATATTTACAATTATTATTCACCCCATAACATATTTACAATTCTGACATGTTTATTTGATTTGATTTAAAGTGTTTATAATTTTTTCATTTTGTTTACCGTAGTTTTTATCACACTGGCAATAAAAGGGTAACCTGTCCAGTCAATGAACCAGATTTTTTTTTACGTTGTCAATACTAATATAAATAATATGTTTCGTCAGTAAAATTCATTTATGTAATAAATGAACATTTAAGTTCAAATGTTTTTTTTAAGATTGAGTTTAATCTTGAACGTTTGACAACTACATCGATTTTCTAGAGGTGGAATATAAAAAGGATATTAAATGAATAGCAAAACAAATACCATTCGAATTATTATTAAACAAAATAAGGAATATACAGTCGAACTTGGTTATTACGAGGAAGATGATACAAAATTTAAAAATACAAAAATATTATTATGAAAAGTCATGTGTCATTGTCACACATGTCAGTGTACCATCTACGAGTAGTTTTACAAAACTATTTAGTAAAAATAATAGTTTATTTTTTGTTAAATAATACGTTGATGTGTATACCACCATCTCTCATCGACATTTGAAATCAAACTCAATTATAGCCCAGTATTTTTTCAATAGAATGGAATGTATGACGTAGGACTCATATATGAGTCCACGGACAGCAACCAACGTTCTTCAAGGACTCAAATACGAGTCGCTGTTTATAGAAACATAATTTAGCCATTAATAGCTCAATTTCGATAGCGCTTCAGTGAGTATTAAAAGCCATTAGTTAAAATTTGTCGCAATTAAATACCTATGACTCCTTTATGTTTACTATTTCTTTACTTTCCCGTGGTCTATGTGCGTGGGCGCGATACCCTTTTCTCATCTTACTTGTTTCAAAAAGATTTTTTCTATTCGTTATAATATATTTCCTCAGAAGTGTTTTCAAAATTATGTATATTCATCAAGATTTGTAAAAAAAAAATGTAAACTACAAGAATAATAGATTTATTATTATGTCCAGATATTTGTTTTTATTTAATTTTATTCATATATTATAATACAATCATAATACAATTATAATACAATCAATCATTACTATGGTTTTTTTAATGTAATGGGCGTTTGAATTTATACACCTATCACTATATTTTAACACATACTATATGGCTTTTGCAACGAGTCCAAAAACTTCGAGGAAAGAAGAAGAGAGTCTTATACACGGTGACAGTTAGAAAAATTGGTTGAATACAGACCCCGACATATTATTATGCATGTAAAATCAATCGAAAGACTACCTTCGTCGGAACCCTGGAAACCATGTATTTAAACGTGATTCATGAATACCATAAATGCAGCAATTCGGTAAATTTAATATGGGTGGCCAAATATGGTGGCCGTCATTCCTTAATCTCCCCACTTAACTCACATATTTATTTATTATTGTCACAAGACCAGGTAACCAGCAATTACGGGTCATGAGACGATCGTGATTGCGAATAATAATACATCAAGAAAGCAGTCGTGTGCGGGCTTGTTATAGCTTAGCCGTCGTTAACTACCGAGTGACTCAAAATGCATATGTTCGACCTTCGCTAAATCTGATACGGTTTGAGCAAACGTCGCGTCTATCATCCATCCTGAACTTGTCCTCATCATTCATCCCAAAACCAAGTAAAACCGTGAGAGTGACATTCCGAACCGTCCGTTTGTGCGTGAACATCGAACCATCTCCAGCATGCGCCAACTCTCTCAACATAAAAAGTCAGTGTCTGGCATCCTGGTTAACCCCCCCCCCCCCCCCCCTAGATCTGTAATCCACCACCATCACCTTAAAATTACAGTCCACTGCTAAAAGCGCCACCATAATCGACTGCTCTAATTACACGAGAAGACTCAACATTTCAAGCCGATAGTTATGAATAATTGTCAACAGTAAAGACCAGTTACACGCAACAATTCAGGTACCAATTCGATCGTCTTCGACATTTTGATTGACTATTAAATTATAATTCGGTCAACTTTGGTGGAGATATTTTATTTAGTGTCCCTTATCATTCCACCTTTTCACTTATTTTTAAAATGTCACCACAAACTAATGGAGATTATGTGTAAACAAGAACAAATAACTAGGTGTAAGTATTTACTAACATATATATTATTTGAGTTTATTAATATTGTCTGTTAAAATTATTATAAAAATTCAACCTGACAGCATTTTTTCTGTCAACAGAATCGTCGAATTATACCAGTCTAAAATAAAAATATTTATATTTCTTACAATAGAAAGTGGTATTTCTCGATTGGGCTGTACGATTGGTGGGTGTCATTGAGACGAGTCCGCTCGTTAATTCTTGTTATAAGAATACTCAATGTAAAACATTTTGTTTCAGTGGCATACATACCATCCAGACGAGGAAATAAGCTTCTGGTATGGAAAAAGTACACATATACTCTCAGCAACGTCAAGAGGCAGTCAGCGGAGCTTTTGTGGACCTGTTCACAGAGCAGAGCCAACATGCGCTGCCCAGCGAGAGTCGTATCTCTTGACGACGCCGTCATCTCGCATGCTCACGAGCATACTCATGCTCCGCCCGAGTATCAGGCTGTTACTTATGACAAGTATATCAAGATTAAAAATCGTTAATAAAATATTACTTGATCGTTTTGTTTGCGATTCTCCTGGTAATCGAATACCATTAAATTGGCTATTCGACAGCGAAATTGAGTCATTGTACTAACTATCTTAGAGAGCATCAGTTGTTTATTCTCCCAAGGAGCAGAACTAACCTGCCACTGGTAAGACTATAACTAGGATGTTCAATCAAATTTCTTCGGGTATTGATAAATTCCGCTTGCGTTAGTGTGAGTTTAGTTTAGATGGACGCTATTGTATAAATTCTTAATAGGGTCTGCTTAGCAAACTCTGTACATGCTTCTTTGAACTTCTATAGATGTATAATTGTATTTTCACTGCTTTTATGTGTTTATGTTATGTTTTCTTTTTATATTTTCATTTTTATCGCTTTTATTACTTTTTTTCTTCTTTATACTAATGTTTCATGTCATGTTGTGAACGTCTTAAAATTATGATTTATAATGTCCACAATATGTTAAGAAATAAATTGAATTGAATTATTGGATAATTAGAATCTTTTACAAGAGTATGATTCAATTTCGGTCGTAATTTCAGAGTTGTTAAAACCCCAATTTCATAAGCTTCGGTTTTCGTGGAAAAAAAATCAAATTTAGTTATTTTAAAGATCTTAGAGGCGTGAGTTTTTTTTACTTCTATAAGGATTATCATCTCTAGTTCATTTTTAAACAATAAAAGTTATTTCAAGTATTTAAAACTTTGTTGATAATAGAAATGATATTAAAATTAATTAATAATAAATATTTAATGATCATCAATTATTGACAACTTTTTTTATATATTTCATTACCTCATATATATCGCCATCATTAATTAATTAAGAAGGTTGGCTGACGTTTCTGATCGTTGCTCTTAGTAAAAAGGTATTGGTCGACTATGTTAATTGAAACCATAGGTGTCAGACGGAATATCTGAATTTCTTGAAATAGCCTTCAAATGTACCCTGTTGTTTTCATTAATATTGTCAACTAAGCCAAACATTTTTATTCAATGGTTATTGACACACGCAGAGCGCCGTTCGCATTTAGGTATAGACCACAACAGTACACTTTATTACACAATATGTGACTTTTAAAATGATACCAAAACGACGAGGAAAGAAGGATTTATTTATACAATATGTTGACAGCCAGTAGAAACCATTTAAGTATTCCCATTAAGTATTCCCATTAAGTATTCCCATTAAGTATTCCCATTTAAGTATGAATGTTACGATACAGGGCCAGTGGATTGAAAAAGTTCTGTATATCCTGCGAAAAGGATACTTAGCTGTAAAATTATCAGTGTTTTATTATTATTTTCAAAAATTATCTTTTATTTTACCACGCGTCGGCCTTTCAAAAATATGAGCTGATAATATCTCCACATTGATATCATTTTTTTTTAAGGCGCTATGTCATATCATAAGTATATACCTACATACTGTAAACTACAGACATATGATTTTGCGAGATTTCTTCAAGAGAGTGTGTTATGTTCAAATAACCATAACCATTTGTGGCTACACTATTTAGCTATCTGGTCGACAAGAGGACATCGCGAGTGTTGACAGGTGATGGATTTTTAATCTTCGGCGCAAGAGAAGAGCGGTTTTTTTGGAGACAACTCTCGTAGTCCTGACCTCAGAAGAAGACAGACGTGCCTTAGCTGGAGCCTCCGGTCTTCGGAAGCCGGGAAGCGTGGAGCGGGACTCCAAACCCCTTCAGCAAGTTGTATCGTCCTATATTCTTTATTAATGGTCCACCGAACTCTCATAAAATCCTCTTGTTAATATCTGTCGTAGATTTAATATAATATTTAATACTTTCATTATATTAATCGAACCTCGTGATAGCCTTTATGTAATTCTCGTTCGTTCGGAGCCTCTTGTCATTATATTTGTATACTATATTATGTCCGAATTATACGTCTTCTTGTCTTCAACAATCGTCTTTTATTTCTTAATTATTACTCGTTTCTATATTTCTCTGTCCCTAGGATCGGAGTGGCGCCCTATTGTACCGTTTAATCATATTCACACGAGCCGTGTGATATTTCCAATGACATTAATGACATTCCAATGTCATTGGATATTTCATTTATTAACTTCATTCACTTGTCTTATAACAACGTAGTATAGTAGAGGTGAATTTAATATTTAAGACTGTCAATAACACCAACATAATATTTGTTTTCCGATAGAATTTGCTTTATATAGTTACCCATTGGCCGATATAAATAGTCAGTATTATCAGTTATTTTAACTAAATTTTATTGTATGTAATCTTTTAGTTTAAACAATTATTTTTGAGCACAAAAGGCTACACAAAACCGTGTTATAAATTTGTACTGGGTCTAGTATACCACACATTGCCGGTCCCGCTTAAGCTCGATGGTAATGAATGAGTAATGACCAATGACGGTGTGTATTGAAAACAGAAAATCCACGGCCCGTATTAACAGTCCATGCTATCCATCCTACATATCCTTAATCCTCATCCTATACCCTCCACCATCCCTATCCTACATCATTCTAACTATAACAGGTGTGTTTGATGCATTTAAACACTGTACTTAGCACGTCGAGACACTGTTTGACAGTCGATAGCCGCCTTATGTATAGAATAGAATAGACCCACGGGTACAGATATTATGGCATCGCGATTATTTACCGTATGCACCAATGTGTCAATTTTGCAAGACACGAAAAGAAAATTTATGTAATTGTCTTTTATCATTACTTTGTTTATTTTATTAGGTTTTTTAAAGATAATCTATGGAAAAATTAGATTTAATAATTACTAGTAAACAATATTTACATTATAATCAAACGTTGGTAGATAGATACCCGAAACAATTAATTGACTTTATATATAATAGATATCTACTCTTTAATCGAGAAGTTCCCAGCCTTATTTTAATCATGAGCTCATTCATAGATAAATGAGACCTTACTAAAACAGATAATATTACGACGATAATAAATTATTATTGACAAATAAATAATTGTTTTATTTTTTAATCATTTATAGTCAATAACCTTTTAATGAAGATGAAATATTATTTTAAAACATTATTAAATATTATGAAATAGATACATAAAATATATGTATTTATATTTTTAATTAATAAATAATTACAAGATAAAAAGAACTTTTTATATAAGTACGTTTTTAAATTTTCTGTTGAATCATATAAACTTGACTTGACTAGCTTAAACGATCAAAAAAAATTTAACTTAATAAAAATACTGAATAATGAAATGTCATTTCATATTGATTTCCATAGTAACGCACGTATATATTATGTAATAATTTAGTTGATAGGACCCCCTAGCAACCAATAATGGTATCGAAATAACTTTTCATACAAAACAGAATTAACTAAAAATGAATTCAATTCTACTTAAAGATGACTAAAAGTATTAAAAAATGCATGGCATCGTGTTCTGATATATTCTAAAAGTTTCAAATGTCGAACTAGTCGGGAAGTTAGCTAAAAATTGATTGCAAGATTTGTGCCGGACAAACAACCACCGGACAAATAAGAATACGGCCTAAGAAAAACGTTGTAAAATATACTTACATGAAAGTCATATGCAAAAAATATATAACTCAATAATTTATTAGGTTTATAGGGTAACACAAAAATCTTTTTTTTTCCAGTGAGATTCATACCGTCTCAACGTGGATGTAAACTTTTGATGTGGAAAAGATACACATACAATCGCGTCGGTTCCCGGAAGAACTCGTCAGCTGACTTATGGGCCTGTTCCGTGAGAAGCGTTACCAAGCCCTGTATAGCTAGAGTTGAAACTGTTGAAGATGTAGTCATCTCCCAAACTCATGAGCACTGTCATGATCCGCCCAGCTACCATATCACTCCCGATGGCAGATATGTCAAGATTTAATCACCACACGAATATTAAATGCAGCCAACCCGTTAATAGGAATCTCTGGCGGTCAAATCATCCGGGTCACAAACTTCAATCTTCATGTCTTGGCGAAGAAGAAAAATAATACCAAATTCAGTTTTTAGTAAGTACATAAAAAAATATTATCTTCATCAAGATTTATTATTCACAAGATTTAAGAATGTTACATTCGATATTGAAAAACATAGCTTTTATTTGGCTTATTTCACAAATAATATACTTGGTCGACAACACAGTGGTTAGAGCACTCATTCCGAAAAATTATATGTTCAGTTTATTATCTTCCAAAATGTATATCAACACAGGTAAACAGGCAAGGCAAAACATTCACTTTTCAAAAAATACATCGTCCGCTCAATTTCAAAAGTATGAAGGGATTCCGTAGTACGTACTATGTGTTTTTGTATAGAGATTTCTATAAAGAAATAATTACAAGTTAAAAAAAACTTTTTATATACAACGTTTTTAAATTTTCTGTTGAATCATATAAACTTGACTAGCTTAAACGATCAAAAAAAATTGTACTTGATAGAAATACTGAATAATGAAATGTCATTTCATATTGATTTCCATAGTAACGCGCGTATATATTATTTAATAATTTAGTTGCTAGGACCCCCTAGCAACCAATAATTGTATCGAAATAACTTCATACAAAACAGAATTAACTAAAAATGAATTCAATTCTACTTAAAGATGACTAAAAGTATTAAAAAATGCATTGGCATCGTGTTCTGATATATTCTAAAAGTTTCAAATGTCTAGCTAGGCGGGAAGTTGGTTAAAAATCGATTGCAAGATTTGTACCGGACAAATAACAATAAACAAGAAAAACGTTATAAAATATACTTATATGAAAGTCATATGTAAAAAATATATAAGAACTCAATAATTTATTAGGTTTATAGCTTAGACTATAGATACATCTAAACGCCACCCGTTGCATTGCTAAATGAAGCTGCGTGCCTTGCGTTTGGTTTGTGGGCGAGCGAACGCATTCGTCTACAAATGTTCGAGACCATAGACCATTTCGGTAGTGCTCACCCAAAGTGCTCGCACTAGACGCTCAGAATTAAAATATAATTTTCCATTTTTTTACGTTATATAGTATTTTTAAGCGGTCAAAATACAACCATTAGATAAAGATATCCATAATTTAATTTATTTTAAAGAAACACTAGGTCACTGATATTAAAATATATAATAAAATACAAATAAATTATCACGAACATGTATCAATTTACCTATGAAACGTAATACCATCTTCTTGCTTATCAGTACGGTTACCACATTTTAAGACAACACACAGAACCATCTTTTCTACTTAATTAACTAAAAATATTTACTACTGACCTTATGTTTAACACAAAAAATAGCAATTTTAGCAACACGAGCTCGCAAGTTATCGACGCTATGTGAAGCGTTACGCCCCGATTTGATGGCGATACTTTTGGAAACTAGCTCACACTTATGTAGACCTTTTATCTTACTCTAGCGCGTGTCGCAGAGATTGTAAGGGTGCCGAATACTTTCTCACTCGCACTCATGCATCGTTTTTGTTCAGGTTTATAGGTAACACAAAAATCTTTTTTTTTCCAGTGAGATTCATACCGTCTCAACGTGGATGTAAACTTTTGATGTGGAAGAGATACACATATTATCGCGTCGGTTCCCGGAAGAACTCGTCAGCTGACTTATGGTCCTGTTCCGTGAGAAGCGTTACCAAGCCCTGTATAGCTAGAGTTGAAACTGTTGAAGATGTAGTCATCTCACAAACTCATGAGCACTGTCATGATCCACCCAGATACCATATCACTCCAGATGGCAGATATGTAAAGATTTAATCACTACATGAATATTAAATGCAGCCAAACAGTTAATAGGAATGTCTGACGGTCAAATCATCCGGGTCACAAACTTCAATCTTCATGTCTTGACGAAGAAGAAAAATAAAACCAAATCCAGTTTGTAGAAGTACATAAAAAATATTATCTTCATCAAGATTTATTATTCGCAAGATTTAAGAATGTTACATTCTATATTGAAAAGATATAGCTTTTATTTGGTTTATTTCACAAATAATATACTTGGTCGACAACACAGTGGTTAGACCACTCATTCCGAAAAATTATATGTTCAGTATATTATCTTCCAAAATGTTTACCAACATAGGTAAACAGGCAAGGCAAAACATAAACTTTTCAAAAAATACATCGTCCGTTCAATTTCAAAAGTATAAATGGATTCCGCAGTACGCACTATGTGTTTTTATATTGAGAATTCAATAAAGAAAAAGACACTAATCTTAACAGATTTTACATAAGAATATTAAGCTTTTTATTCACTCCAAAATTTGTGAATAACTTCTTGCCCAAAAGTCTTTATAACGACTAATCTGTTTGCAATTATTCGCATATCAAGGGAAACTCACTATTGAATACCCATTACCGTGTTCTTGATTGTGTGTTTTAAATGTTTATAATATCTGTAGAAAAAATGTAAAAATAACAAGAATAATAAATACTTCTAATTTTGTTCATGTAGGTATGTGTTATTTTTTATTTAATTTCAATTGACAATAAAGTTACATTTTGTATTTGTTACAGGGTGCTTTATGGTGGTAAAGCCGTAAAAGCCTAATTAAAATAAAACGCGCCGACTATTAACAAATATTCAATGCACGTTACATATATTTGACAAACTTTAATGCATGTTGAGCCGTTCCCTGGAGTTGTGACCGAATTGGGACTATTCCTATTTTTTTGGGAATTAACCGAATTAACTTTGAGCTCCTAAAAGTGACCGCGCGAGCGTGTCCTGGCTTGCGTTTAACATAACAAAACAGATTTGATAATGAAGGCTTGCTTACTGACTGAATTCATTATGTTTAACAGACAAAAATAATACCTTAGTAAATACAATCAGAAACTGAACCAATGACTGAACAAATGAACCAATTAAATCAAGCGGCAACACGATTGGATTGGTAACTGAATCATTCCATGTAATTTATATTATTTAAAGTCAACGATTGCTCACGACGATCATTGAATTTGGTTAGATTTGCGAGTCTGCCCGTGCAATTATGCCTTTATACTTCACCCAGTAGGTTAATCTAGTTCGCATTCATTTTGTATTCCCTGTGACTAACATTTTCTTGTCAAAACTTTCGAGGCATCTACCTCTAGGAACCTATTAACCATTATGCAGTTGAAGACTATTTTTTAATGTGTGAATATTAATACGAGATTACTTTTTTTCAGTTTCATACATACCGTCCAGACGAGGGAATAAGCTTTTGATGTGGAAACAGTTCACATACTGTCGCACAAGTGTCCGGAAGAACTCATTGTCGCAGTTGTGGACCTGCTCCATGAGCATGGCCAACAGGCGCTGCCCGGCGAGAGTCGAAGTTCTTAAAGACACCATCATCGCGCATGCTCATAAGCACAGTCATGAACCGCCCGAGTACCACATCACTATTGATGGGAAATACATTAAGGTTAAAAAGCATGAAGAAAAAACCACGAATATCAAAGACATCATCGAAAAAGCCCTAGAAGGAATCTAAATTTATAAAAGTGACTCATAGTAGGCTGTGGAGATCCGACATTAATAATGAAGACTTAATTATGGTTTAGTGTGGACAGGGCGTAATCGAATTTTAGAAACCATCTGTAACTTGCTTACAGCCTACTTCCGCTATTATGGTTTTCTTTTGGCAGGTTTTAATTGAATTTTAAAAACACACGAAATACCATCTGAAATTATTTCATTTTCTTAGCCTGACAAATTGTAGTGTTCACTATTTGTGTTTGACCTCCACCCTTCATCACATAAGTTTAGGAACCCCTGCTCTACAGCGAATAAACTAGTTTTTTTTATTATTTATAATTGAATGGAAAGCGTACCCGAAGATTTCATTATAATGGTTTGAAACCTCAGAGTAATGATAATAATATAGAGAGCGCCTATTTTTCGGCAAAATAAAACCGTATTTCTTGCGTATAACGCACAGTAGAACCTCGATTTTATTATTATCAACTTAACTATGAAACGTTATACCATCGTGTTGCTTCTCAGTATGGCTACCAAATTTAAACACAGCATAGTTTACAATATGTTCTATTAAAATAACTAAAAAGAATTACCACTAACTTTATATTTAACACAAAAACAATAAATTTCAGCAACACGTGCTCGCAGTTTTTAAATGAATGTAATCAGTCAAATCCATATTTACCGGCGACGTTTACAAAAAATATTTAATTCAACCGTAGATATTCTATCTTACTCTAACGCATAGTGCGGAGATATAAGTGTGCCGAATTCTTACACACTCGCACTTATGGTTCGTTTTTGTTCAAGCTTTGTTTGAAACCATTAAAATTGTTTCCTTTTAACGATAGTATTAATAATTATTATAGGTCGACATCTCGTATTTCCATATCCCGTTAACTCACTCGATGTTTTGATGTTAAAATTAAAATCCCAGGATTTCCCAATTGAATTTCATATTATATAATTGTCTAATTGCGTTAGTTTAGACTCTAAACTAACGCATTTTATCAAACTAAATAACCAACGCATTTACTCAAAGAAAATATTTATGTCTACATATTTGAAATATCCAATCTAGTCACGTTTATGAAAAAAATATTCTTAATGTTGTAATAGATATTAGAAAACAACCCTACATTATCAAAATGTATGTAGGTACTGCCCTATAAGCATGGCCCCTCCAAAGGAAGTCTCGCAGGGCTCTAGTCAGGGAACCCGGGCTTAGGAGATCCCAGTCAGTTAACTAAGAGAGATGAATTAAAGACAAAAAGTGACTTCTTTGTATTCAGTGTAATTCACTGCAAAACGAGAAACAATTTTTATATATTATGTAGTATTAATAATTATGGATGACTTTGTATCAATAGTTCCCAATCTATGGGTCGCGTGATTTCTGGGGATACCAATTAGGTACTATGATTATGATAAAATAAATTATGATGAAAAGTATCATTTTCATACAACACAATTTTTTACCATGAATAGTAAAAAAGTCGCCCGCAGCACTTTTATATTCATATTTATTAGCATTTTAAAATGTGTGACATAGGGATGTTTATTTTTTTCATTCACGACTTTTGTGTCATTTTTGAACTACAATTTTAAGCTGTATTTTTGAACTACAATCATTTTTACAGGTCTCAATTTTGGGCAATTCGATAAATTTTATCTAAGAAAACCAACCAGTTTGGCATCTATTATCTATTATAACGCGAAATATTTCTTGTATGTTTCCCAATTCATTGGTTTATTTTGTAACCAAATGAACCATATAATATACAAATATATTTTCCTTCTTAATATCGCAAAAACAACAACTTAACATTCTTATTATTATAACATTGGTAAGCCACATGAAAAAAAAATATAACGTGAATGAAGATTTATAATGATTGATTAAATGATTATCCACGTGTCGTCCCTGCAACAAAATAGACGGAATGTCTTTAATTTTTCCTCGGGGAACCCTGGGGTTCACCAGTTGGGAATCACCGATGTAACGCATCACACTATCATCAGCGATAAATGGGGGGCATCAAAGATTCTGGCCTGGGGCCCCCTTCAAGATGTGGGGGTCATGACTATATCATAATATGTGTTCATTGTCTAAATATAGCAGTTGTTTTTATTTATTTAGGTAAAAAGTTTCCTTTCAATAATTATTATCCAAGGTTTTGATGGGGTTTCATTAATGCATGCACCAAAACTAAACTAAATAACCAATGTATTTATTATGTGAAAATATTATATGTCTACATATTTCAAATATTCTTGATGTTATAGTAATAGGAGGAATTAGGTATTAGAAAACAAACCCATCTTATCAAAATAAATGTACTACCCTATTTATATTAATGTTTATTACCTAAATAAAACTTTTTTATTTCTTTCTGAATATTATCTAATATTTTTACGGGGTTTCATTAGCGTTTAGCATTAGCATATGCTTGAAATCAAAAAACTGATATAATCCCAAATTTCAGGGGAACTATTTAGTTCTAATGATGTATTCCATTTATCTTTAATATTTATATTTTACAATTAATACTGTAGTTACAATGTAAACCCGTATGGCACTAGAAATAAAAATCCTATACAACTACAAAATGTCTTCATATTCTACTATAATATAAATAATTCTGAACATTATTTCTTTTAATACACTATTTCTTTTATTGAACGAATAATTCACAAGTTTTTGAGAATGTAATATTCCATTATTACCTATATCATTATTCCGTTTAACCATTGGTGTAATAACGCAATTTGATAAGCATTTCATGTGTGATCTACTAGTTTAAATTGTCGTAATTAGACAGAAGTCTCGTAGCATAATTGGTTAAGGCTATACCTCAGTTGAGGCATGGTCTAAAAAGATCGTGGCTAGGCGATGCGCGGATTGCGGGTCGCGGGTGCAAATGACGCATGCCGATCGAAATATAATTTGTCATATAAATCCGACATGCGTCCATTTAATGTTCTGTTTATTGTTCTATTAGGCGCAATTTTCATGGGAATTGCCGGTTACGCCTCCAGCATTTGGCATTCCCGAGTAAACTCCTTAACTCTCGTGAGACGCGCACTATTAAGCGGGCAGCGACTTGCGCTGATCTCGCTTACCAAAGCCTACCGCACAACTTCTACTGACGCGCTTGCCGTACTCGCGGGGGTGCTACCCCTCGATCTGCACGTCCAAGTCAGAGGATCGATCACCCTCCTCTTGAGGGGGATCAGCACAATACTCGCCGGTGTCCATCTGACACCACCGCAGAGATCCGAGGACGTTCCTTACAGGAAGACTGTAAGTGACATTGTGTACAAGACCGCATTTGCGGCATGGCAGGCGAGGTGGACCGCCTCCCCCAAGGGGCGGCACACTTACCGTTTTTTTCCAGACGTATTCTGCAGGCACCAAACTAGAAGACTCCAACCTTCGCACTGGATTAGCCAGTTCCTCACCGGCCATGGCAACTTCGCCGCCAGACTCCACGAGTTTGGCTTGATAGTAGATGGGCCGGGTTGTACCTGCGGGCATGACCACCAAGATGTTGAACACATCCTCTGGGATTGCCCGCTTATGGAATTCGAACGAGCGGAGCTGTTTGCCAGGGTCCGTCCTCACACGGGCCCAATTGGTCATGGAGATCTGGTAGCAACCGAGGCCAACTTTGCGGCATTTGAGAAATTTGCAGCGTCGTATGGGGAGCGGGATAGTCCCGACTCTTCCGTAGACTCATCCATTTCAATTCGTGACACTCAGTATGCGGGTACACAAAGCGCTTAACGTCAGCGGACAGCAGAGCCAGTCCAAAAACAAACATTTTCTTTCTTAACTTTCTTCTTTAAGCACTACGGTGCATGGTTGCAGCATCAGTCCCGTGCGGCTCCGTCTCGGGACGGAATGAGCACTTAAAATCACTTCTTTCAGACACGTTTAAAGCGTCATAGAAAGCGGCCGTGCATATCCACGGTTGTGCATATATGACGGGTGGTGGTGGGCACTTTAACGTATGTTCTATTAGTAACAATAATAATATATTCATTGACATGTTTTATTTTTCAAGTAAATGGGTAACGTTTTTAGTCATCTTTACACGATTTAAGAATTAATACCCCCGTCGCCATCACGAAACAAATTGACGTATTCACACCTCGACGTTCGGTCTCCGAGTGTCAGCGAGTCCAAAATTTCGTCGCGCCTATAGTGGAAAACTATTTGCCATTTCACTGAAGTATCGCCTTAATGCACAAATTGGCGCGACACCCAGTGGCGAAGAATCCATACTAGGCGATTATTTAAAGCCTACCTTCTTAAGAAAAATATATTTTTTTTTATATTGACATATTAAATAAAATAGGTAATCATATAATAATATATTCAATATGCCCAACGACATCTATCGTATAATTATCATAATAATTTTACGATCTTTTCCACTATTTCAATAAGCACCATTGCATGTCTCGAAGGTTTAAAAAAAAATAAGCGACATCTCGTTTCGCTTTACATATTTTATGGATTACGTTCGCGTGAATCGAAAACTTTTTTTATATGAAGTTTGTTTCTCATAATTTCAAGACGTCTGCGGCGTCCCATATAAATTGGTAAGCTATTTAAGGAGTGCTTACGCTTACATATTAAGTGAGTGCACATTTATTCAAAATAATTTATAAGATAATTAAAAAAAAAAAAAAAATTCTAGGGATTCAATCACATATATATATTGATTGTTGTTAAAAATAATAAATAATTTATATCGTGATTTTTATTTGTCAGTTAGTTTATTCATAGACTAAGACAATTTATTCAGCCAATTATGTAACTTGAAATCTGCTATTGTATCTAAGTCTGTGTTTTATTTTAAAATGTCTAGCTTACAGGTTAAATTATAAATTGTTATGGAACAGATTCACAACAACGGATATTTTCAATATATTTTGAGCGTATCTTGCATTTATATTTAAGAAAATACATAATTCAAATTAATTGCTCAATTTTATACCATCAGTGAGCTTTTGAAATTTCATCGGTTTTTTTGTACCTACCTATTCATCAGTAGTTATGTCGGATTATCTTCTTATTTCCCGTAAATACATCTAACAAGTGTGCTTTCTCCACAGCCTACCTGTTTCCAAAAGTCACCCTTCGCCACTGGCGACACCAATGGTTATACAAGCTCAAATCCCTTCGAGTCTCATATTTTTTCAAGTGGGTATATAGATCCTAATATATCTTAGGTGGTTTCAAGCTATGTATATTCATTATTTCTTTTATTCAACGTTGTTAATCATTTTAGTACATTATATTGTTTTTTTTTTTGTGATTTTACCGAGGCTTTTACTGCGACTCGCTAATATTTATTGTTGTGGCATGCACTACGTCTCGGAATAATTTTACAATCTACTCAGAAGTGTCTGATAATATTTTACCACAACGTAGCTGTAGTGTTTTTCATACACCTCTATTTTAGTAGAGTATACGCTTCATAACTTTGCACTCCGGCTCTAGGATGAAAATGACGTAATATATTCCATTTATTTATTTATTACTACATAATATATTAATACCTACAAGTGAATATCATTTCACCTTAATTTATGCTATTATGTTAGTATCAGGCAAAAAGGCGTATCAGTGTAGTAAAAAATGCATATTTATAAAACGTTCACTCTATTAAGGGGGATCATTATGCAACAGAGAACATAGCGGAAAAATACGAAGCTTGCAATTTGAGTTTTTTTTTTTGATTTACTTAAGTCAAAGATAAACTTACAATTGTAAAAAAAATGTGAATTTGTCGCATATTTGGTACATAGATTTCGTTATTATTACATTATTTTTATGGTTATATTTATTAATAAAATTTAGTTTATTAAATTTTCAAATTTTCACCGTTTAGATTTTTGACTAATCCATAGTTTTAATGTTTTTTATATCTATTTTAAAAAACATCGATTTTTTATAAAAAAAAATATAAATATGTATAACTTGAAATCCTTTTTATTTATATGAAATCTTATTTAGGTTTGGTCCCAATATGTAACAAATTCACACTTTTTTTACAATCGTAAGTTTATCTTTGACTTAAAAAAAATCTTTTTATTGTTTTCAGATACATATTTATTAATTAATACAGTTGAAATTTTAAATTATCAAAAAGAATTCTCAAATTGCAAGCTTCGTATTTTTCCGCTAGGTTCTCTGTTGGCATAATGATACCCCTTAATGAACGAATAATTTCATACAACGCCGCGATACCATCGTAATTCAAAAAAATAAAGACACTGTTAGTTACTAGTGCGGTAATATTAATATTTACGGGTTTATGAATAAAATAATTTGCATCATTACATGTGACATTGCATCTTTAACACATCCTCATTCATGAACTATGCTTTACAAGTCGAGGTAAGTGTGTTTAGCACCGGGTGTACACCACTAAACATCAAACACGTTGAATAAAACTTTCTTCGATTGACGTGGAGCCTATATTAAATTGGAGCTGAGTATAATTTATTTGGGTAGGTACTCAATCTATTGATGATATATTCTGCGTGTCATTTGGTTTTGCAGATTCATCTGTAGCAAAACTCACATTGTTGTACTCTTGAGATTTATTTTCCAGGGCTGCACTTAAATAAAATGCATCGAGTTCCTTATACAATATTCTATATTTATTTTTATTTAGTTAATATTGGATATTATATTGTTTTTTTGTAGAAAGAACACAATTTTGAAAACCTCAGAAACATATATATTAGTAAAATAGTAAAAAATGCAGCGAATGAAACTCGAACTCACAAAGCACTCATCCAGAAAGTGAAAGACGTGAGTCCGTATACCATTGGGCTCAATTTTCCATTTTTTTTTCTAATGTGTGTCTTACATACGTTTTTCACTGTTATTTTATTTGTATAATGTAGGTACCTACTACTTATCATGATTTTAAATATTTAGATGAGCAATCATAACATAACAGTACGTACAATATAATTTATAGTTAGGTGCAGTACTTATACTTGTATTATTTTTTCGATATCTTTCCAATTCAAACTCACTAAAAAAAACAATTAATTGCAATACATTTTTGTTAAGATCATACGAATACCTCTAGGTATATATTATTACAGTCTAAACTCTTTGACTGATAATTGACTTTTTTTAGTGATTCGTACAACCTCGAAACGGGGAAAACCGATGGTAGTAAGCAACAACTTCACCTACTCATACAAGAGGACGAGGCCCAATGGCCATGAACTATGGTGCTGCTCCATAGACGGTGGAAAAACCAAATGCCCCGCCAGAATTGAACTCGTGGCGGACTTATGCGTCGGCCATTTCCGTGAGCACTCGCATCCGCCATTTAAATTTCACGTGACCGACGCAGGGAGAGTAATAAGGATTTAAAATACTGTATTCGAACCCACTTAGTTATGAAGACAGCTATCACTGATTGATAAAAGTCGTTGTATAGCCATGCTTATTGTTGTTGAGTCGTAACTCTGATGAACGTAATTCACAATACTATGTTCATGGGATTTTTTTCTTGTGATACTTTTAACTCAGTCTTTAGGTGCTTGAAGACTTAGCGGGGTGAGCAAGCAAAGTATGTGCTTCCAGTGAAGTCAATGAGTGCGAACGACGCCAAAAATTCTATCACAATTTAACTTTGCTCTTTACTTTGGTTTATTATTTTTACATTTCCTGCAGTGATTTTAATTTATTTTGTAATACATATTTTATGGGTAAAGAATCTGTATTGAACAAAATAAAATAAAAAGACATTCCAGATATCAGAGATATACTATATTACAGTCAGTACTTCAGTATATCAGTATTTGAAAAAAAAATCATTAAACCGTGATCAATGGATGATAGCAGATACAAATCAGTCAAAATATCGAGGTCGAATTTTCACACGATCACAATACTTTATACCAGTGCTCTGCAACCTTTTCTCACCCACGTCACATTAAAGGTCTTACTAGAATTCCGCGGCACACCTCACGTAAAACAATTTATACACCAAAACATGGACCGCACATACTCTAAAAATAGCGTTTTTTAAATGGTCTTAGATGTAAAATGAATGGTACTGATTGTATGTTTAGCGATTTTTTGTATTTATTAATATATCCACTTGAATTATGGTTAGTTATCGGGTTACGAATAATTATTTGTCGAGTAATGACATAATTATATTAAATAATTGTATCGTACGATCGCATGTTTGAAAATATCAATATCAGCTTAGTAATATAGCGCCGCAGGCGACTTTTTTTTAAACTATTAGAGCAAATTTGTAATTTCTGTTTATCTCACTTATCTGGTTGACCTGCCACGCTCCCCCCCCCCTCCCCTAAGCTTGGGTCCCCAGGCTAGAGCGCTGTCAGCCCCCCTCTTGTGGGGGCCATGCACCAAAATTTCATTAATTTATATTTTTTGTATTTGATAAAAAACTAAATATACAAACAACATAACACACGACGAAGAACTAAGTGTACATCTTTCCATGTATCAATATAATAATCTGGTAGGTCCTTTGGTACATTTGTAGAAATCTTTGTCTTAACTCCATCTAATTTATCAGAACACGTCAATATATTTTCATTCTGACCTTGCATTGTTTTATTAAGTCTATGCAGGTGTTCAAATATATTACCAACCACGAACGCAAATTTGGCTATTTGTATAAACGTATTGTATAATATACAAAAGTATTTGTATTTTTTTTTTGAAGCAATGCTCTGCGGCACACCTGGCATTGTCTCACGGTACACTGGTGTGCCGCGGCACACCGATTGCGGAGCACTGCTTTATACGATACGGATAAAATAATCTACTAATATTAATATATTTTTTAACTTTTAGTCAATAAAACATTGTAAGTACCGGATATTCATTTATTATGTTATAAAATGCAATCATCGTTAAATTGTTTTTGTATGCTATAGGTGTAATAAATTTGAAGTTAATTTTTATTTGTTTTTTTTTATTTTTGCTTTAAAAGCAAGTAAATAAATTTTCTTTTATTTTTAGTAAAAATGTACCTATAATAATAATTATTAATGGTAAATAAAGTACTGTTGGTCACTAAAGACTGAATAATTTGGGGAGGCTTGGATTTTTTTTTCTGATTTCAGGGTCCGTGGTATGAAAAATTTTGAGAAACACTAAATAGAAATTTTGTATAAAGTGGTATTTTTTTTTAATAGAATTTTATTATTGCAAACAAATAGTTACATATTGTAATAATACCTACATTGAGAATTTTAAAAAATGTAGAGAACCAATACTAATTATGAAAGAGTAAAAGAAAATAAGTGACAAAAGGTGTAAAATTAAACGATAATGATTATTATAAAACTAATTTATATACTAGGTTTCCTCGAGTATATAAAATTTATCAGTAACTACACTTGACATATTATGTGATGCAGTATATATACCTATATATATTTATTAAACTTCAGGTGTCCGCAATACTTATTTATGTATTAGGTACTTTTGATTATATTGTTTTTTTTGTTGAATTTAATAAATTACTAATTTATTTTGTATTTACTAAAAAAATTGTTTCCCTTTATGTTTTCATACCATATTGAAAATTAAATATATCACGTTTTACTCATCCCTCGATAGTCAAGTGATAACGTATCATACGTTTGATACGTCTGAGGTATCGAGTTAGAATCCTCGTATAATACACATGTTGTTTTTCAATGACCTAATGGGTTGAGCAAGTGGCTAGCATACTTTTCTAATGTTTTAAATCTGTTATGAAAACTCTTCATGAGGCCGCCAAAATCCACACTGTGCTTTAGACCAAACAGAAAAAAATGTTTTACTAACCAATATGAATGTTTCAATTTCAGTAAAGTACTTCTTGTCAAAAAAGGGAAGGCAATTATTGGTGTTCGACGAGTACACATATAGGCAGAAAGCCATTCGTAAAACTGGCGTTGAGTTATGGGTGTGTTCGCTTCGCTCTGGTCAAAGAATATGCAATGCACGTATCTACGTTTACCAGGACGTCGTGGTGAAGCAGGGATGTGAACATAGCCACGAACGTAAGTTATACAATATATCATGAAATGAAGAGTAGGTATGTTCCTTATCACCTATATATTAAGTTATACTTAATATTATCTATCAGTTGCAAAAAGTGACTTTTGAAAGTATGTAGGCTGTGGGATCCAAAAAAATTGTACCCACACACTTTGTCAGAATTATTATTTGTTTACATTGGAACTTATAGTACAAATTGTAGATGGTGTTACTTACTTGTAACCTTTTTAACCTAATCATAATAGATTAAAAAATCTAAAATTCTAATTAATGTCTTATTAGTTTTTTTTAATGATTTTTAAAAGGCTTCGAATTTGGAAGCCTGATGTTCAACATACGTTTCATACACTGCCGATCGGCTTTTAAAATAGTCCGATAGATCACCTCATATCTTATACGTCTTGATAATAAAGCGAATGCACAATAATTATTATTACTACAGCCTACGGATGCATCTGTAATGATTATTCTATAGTACATAGTACTGCGCATATTATGTATTGGCGTAAATTGAAACAACTAAATAATATTATATTAAGTATAGATGTCTCTGTTAGTCTATTATTAATTTAAATTTTCTTTGTAATGATTTTTAATGTATACTCTAAATAATCACATATGAAGGAGCCTTCGTCACTGTTATAATATATATCAACGTTTCATAAAACAGGTTTTGCGACGTAAAATTAAGGATTACCCCAGGGTTGCTAGTTTTTGTAAGACTGGTTAAAAATACACGCTTGAAACTGTCTTAGACGAAGAGGTCCACATTATTAAATTGATCAAAGTTGTCCATTACATACACAATAATTTAAGTGTAAAAACATGGCGTTAATCACCACTAGGTCCTGCTTTAGGATTCAAAAGTCTGATGGCATCACAAGGTAAAGTCATCTTTAGAATGTTTTATCTACCACAAGAGTTTTTGGCATATTTTCTAAAATCTTGATAATAGATTCCATTTAAAACAAACATTTCGTTGGTATCAAAAATTGCATATTATGCTGCTCCCATATTCACATAATAAAATGTGAATAGCCCCAAGTTATGTGACTAATATTATTAGGAAAACTCTGAAATATTATATAATAGTTTTGTTTATTGTATCTAAATATATTTTAATATATTATAAGAAAATATATTTTATATAGATTCTATATTTTATATATACAAAGTATCTATATGTGAAGCCGCTGGTGCGTGTGAATATCCCGCATTTGTCAAAGCGACAGGTTGTTATTTTAATGTGTGTACGCAAAACGTTTGTTAATATAATATTCACTCTGTGGTCCATTAGTCCATCATTCTCAGCGTCCGACCGATAATCATTGTAATTTACTATTTTTTTAAATTCTAATTGATGAATGTTTTCTACTATTTTATGGGAATCTGTTTTAGCTAGCTTCCGCAATCTTTAAAACCTTTGTATTTATGTCTAATAACTAACAAGGAAGAAAGTGTATTACAGATTATACGTGTACAGAATTGACTATTTATTATATGAAGGTTTAAATGGCATTAATTACACGCAAAATAGTTATAAATTTATGGAATAGTACAAATCTCAGTCGATAGTGCTAATGTATTTGTTTTCCTTGATATTATGTCGAGCTTGGTGTTTTGTGTTCTCTTTTATAAATATTTCAATTTATGTATATGAAATGTTATCGAAAATGCATTGATATACTACTAGATGAGGAGTTCCCATACAAGTGCCATTTTTAAAATGTACCACAAAAGAAGATATTACGAATATCGTCTTATAATATTTCCTTGTAGGTATAATGCGTTAAGACCGTTAACATGGATTCCTGAATTTCACCCGTATTGCCCTGGCTGTAAAACTAAATTTGCATTCTTGGAATAGTTACCCTAAGGGTGTCTGCAACCCAAAGCTAGCAAACTACCAAAAATTCATGTCTGAGCGGACAGAGCAAGTCGTCATGCGCTGACTATTAGTTAAAGTAAGATGCAAGCTAGATCGGGCTTACTCATAATTATTGCCAGGTCGTTTTCGAGACAAATATTAAGTGAGCTTATATCGAGTTAAGTCCGCTGATATTAAAACAGTAAGTTTTAACACTGGCCGAGTCGCTGAAAATCGGGCGTCATTTTAAGAAGCATATGATTCATCCAGTAGTATATCAATGCGAAAATGTAACTGTTTTTGTGACAACGTACTTTTAAAATAAATAATTATTTTCCCAACAAATTGATGTCTTTTATATGGTATAAGAGGCGTATGCATGAAATGCCACAACCCCACTCATGCTAATTAGCGGTTGAACGGCTTATTAACAAATGTAAACGTCACAATGTGACGTCACTGCGTAATATGACCTGCAGCCCTATGTTGTAACTTGTGACATGAAGTCACCCGGCGACATGACGTCATATGACATCATTGTGATGCACTACCGGAGTGAGTCAATAGTCTTCAAGAAATTAACGCTACTCTAATACTGGCGTCATTCATTGTCCCCATACACAAATAGGTGTTTCAGCATAATATCTATGGTGAGCCGTGTGCATTGGGCGGCTCGCCTCGATGCGTGTATTGAGCATAAGTCATAATTACGTCATGTCGTCGGGTGACTTCATGTCATAAGTTAAAACATAGGGCTGCTGCGCGTGGATATAGTGCAAATGGCTGCTTCCTGCCCTGTCAGTGTGACAGCAGTATTCTTTTAGGTTAGGATCATCATCGATCATCATCGTCGACCGGGAGTGTTTTCAGTGATCAGAAATAGCCATGCTATAGGAAGAGATATTTATTATACACATTAAAAAGGTAGGTGATTAAAATGATTTCATGTGTTTATTCTCGACTGTTTAAATTTTATAATGTTATATATTTTCCCCCTTTTATGAATAAGTGCTTCAATTGGTTTGTTTTCTTTCAGTCACGTACGCGACATCTAGGCGGGGTAGCCGACTGCTAATATTCAAGGAGTACACTTACACTTTAAAGTCAAATCTAAAATGTGGCTCTCAAGTGTGGTACTGCTCACTTCGATCTGGCAAGGTGCGATGCAACGCGCGCATTAACATCACCGAAGACTCCATCATCGAGCAGATACTTGAGCATACGCATCAACCTCTTCCATTTACGCATTGAAGCCTTATCGAATTTCGTCGTCCAATTGATTTCTTCGCCTCTAAGAACCCTTCATACAGGGTCTCGCCAAGCGTGGCTGCTGCCTAAATCCCTACTCTCCCAAAATCAATCAAATCACACTTTCTTAACCTTAGGTCTTTTTGGCTTTTATAATCCTGGATTAAAAGTTTAAATCAGTTGAATGAGAAAATCGGATTTTCACAATTCCTCACGGTTATTTTTCTATCAACAATTTGACGCGCACTACTTTTTACTAATTTTCTTTGATAACCTATTTTATCATTCGTCATGATCGTTCAACTCCATGGTCGACTGTAAAACTATCATCCAGGCTTCTTTATTACGAGCTCTTTCTCCAGTCGGTCACACTCAGACTCTTTTCGTCCCTTTTGACGTTATCCGCTTATTTCCTGCGGAGTAAGCTCCGGGGCCGACTGCCTACTATGGACCCTTTGTGCCTTTACATTAAATATATTGGGCTTAAATTGTTCACATAGCTCGGCATTCGTACGGATGCGTCACCTTTGTTTTTGTAACCGTTCCAAGTATTTGTTCGAAGAAGTTTATTTTCGAATCCTTCTTGGATAGCCTTCTTTTGTTTCTCCGTTAGGCTTCAGGCTTTACAGTCACACAAAGTGATTAGTTTGCGGTCACATTGTACCTTTACCCACAAATTATCTTTTTTGCCAGTAGTTCAGCTCCAACTGAATTGACTCTTCAGTGCGAAGAACGCTTCATTCACTCCTCAGTCTGTTGGTGAGTTCGAAGTTCATCTCGTTCTTTTGGTGAAATGTTGGTTCCCAACAACTTAAAAATTACGGGTTATCCTCCAATGATGATGAGGTTATTTATAGCAGTTAAAGAAACTATTTTCTTCACTGCTCCCACAGGAGACGGCGTAGTGTGGTGTGAAATTCGCGATATGTTCAACAAAGAATCGCTCAGCCCACACGGCGCTTTCGCACTGCCCATACCATATTAGTACCCAAGTAGTGAAATGTTTGTCTTTCATTATCTCGGAAGGTAAATCGACGGTATATTTATTCAATTGCGATTATCATAAATCTCAGCTATAACAATAAAAATGTTAAACTGTGGCGTAAGAGGTGTTGCCGATAAACCAAGAATCTGCAGCATTAGGCCCTCTGCCGACGCAGCAACTGAAATCCCGCAAACTGGCTGGTGATGGAACTCATAAACTGGCCTATGATTGGTTCTTCGCACACAGCGCTACTGGAACTCTAATCTCAAAACCTCAAACTGTCAAATTGGGCCATCAGCTGTTTTGTACACGATGCCGGTGTTGCAAATCGTACCAAAAATCCGACAACACGCACGCTGACGCAATTACTAGAATACATCACTCTCTTTAGTTTATTATCCTGTCCATCGAATATTTAATAAATAATTTTTTCGAGCGGGCCAAGTGATGACGAGGCTTTGGTCTATACCAATATTACAGATACAGGAGACAAAATAAAAGAATATTTTGGATAAGTACATCCTTATAATATAAGGATAACGATATATATTATAGACGTTTGACGTCTTGGTTTGTACCTAATCTTGTTATGGTTTATGGCATGATGTTGTTAGAAGTGCTACCAATTTTGGTAATAAAATATGATTTTTTTCATCGAATCTACTGATATTGGTACCACTGTTTAATGGATGACTGGCAACTAAGAGGCTGGGAGACTAGCATGTCGTGTTTCCTCAATTTCAGTTGCGGATACTTTGAAACTGAGAGACTACAGTCTTACCGTCAGCGAGCCGCCATTGAAATACATTAGCTAGATACTGGAGTTTCAGTTCCGGCGGATTTTAGTTGCTGCGTCGGCGGAGGGCCTTATTGAATGTCGGTTGACTGGTCGTACCTTTTGAAAAAAATGACGCGTACACTGCCACTGTGCGTGTCGTCCTATGGGCTAAGCATCTCAAAGGTGCAGCATATTTGTTTCAAGTCAATTATATCTACATCTTTGTTTGACAGAGCGTAGTGACGCAATAAGACACAGTGCTTTATATTTAAAATATTGTGTTATATTTTATAAATTTATCTATTAAAAGTACCTACCTATCTACCACAAAGTAGGTAACTTATACTTCGTCACCTCAATATTACACTTAAGTAACTTGATTTATACTGTTTTTTGATAATATTACTTAATTTATTAGGTACATTATTTACTTATATGTAATATAATCAGCAGATAACTTTTAAGAAGTCAATTTAATGGGGACTGTTTATTTAAAGCTAAAAAATAGTCATCTCTATAGCCCTTATTATCTAAATTCTACAACAAGGGCCTAAAGATACATATTGATAACAACGATTATACACCCGATCCTCTTTTTGCACGGATTTTTTTTTGCACGGTTTCGAAATAACACGGTTTAAAACAAGTACCGAATATTTTTTATTTACATTGATTTTTTTGCTTTAATGGCTTAATTACATTGGCAGACGCGCAGACCCAATCCGATCCAAAAACCGTCGTGGCCAACGTTTTAACACTATTTGCAATTACACGCAACGATTCAATCGCGTTGGTCCTTGCTTTTGATTGGTTTAAAATAAACATAGTGTTGCTATTATTAAAAATATAGGTTGACCGAAAACTAGATATTTCTTAGATTGGTGGCTACACTGAACGCATTTCCACGCAATTTTACGTCAAAAAAACTGAGCTGTCAAACCTAGCGAGCATCAGATTCTGTTCAAATTTACGCGGCCGTTTGACATTTATAGAAAGTTTTGTATACTTCTTGTTTATTTACATCATGAATAACTGGGCGAGCTTGAATCTCCAAACTAATCGATTAAGACTAATTGTAGCGAGTATGGCTATATTTCAACTAGCTCAGGCGGTCAGGATTCGCCGTAAACGAAAACACTGGGTCAAAAGTTGGCTAACTGAAGAACAGCGTGATCACCATTGAATATAACGGGTTTTTTACGTTCCACACTATATCTTTGGCGTGTATTAATTCGACGAGGACTGTGTCCTCGGTGCTACTCCATATATTTTTTTGAGTTTTCGCCATCTTGTAGTTGTTCAGTTGTTGAAATCGACCAGTAGAATGAAATGAACGACCGTTTGCATGACTCGCGAGCAGGCGCGTATTCGGCTATTTTCGTACGCTTTCGGCAATCTTCGCTTGATAATGAATGGATCGCACGACGGAATAATAGAAATTTTCCCACTTTTGTCCCGATCACTCACGATCTTTGAAAACCATAGATAATAGAGTTTGACAGTCGTGGCAGACGATCGGGCCAGACGCAATCTGCCAATGTAATTTGAGCTTAACACGGTTTAAAAAAAAACTAAAAAGATTAAAAATACGTATGCATGTACATATTTATAGAAAAATTGCGTAACAATGGACCGCACGCCACTGTTACATACATATGTTGTCACCGGATACCGTCCAGACATATATACAAACATGGTGCCACTAGTCAGTCACTTCGGGTTCGATACGAGAGACGCGTCGCGTGCTTCGGCGTCAGCATCATTAACTATTTCCAGCGATGAGAGTGAATTTTCGGCAGCGAAAAATAACAGTAAACGGGCACGTTTATTGTCAAGTAGCGGCACTGAATGAATTTATTTCTTTATGTCAAATTTAATTTAAATCGAAAACTATGTATTTTTATGTATTAATGATTTTATTTATAAATAATAAATAAATTCGATTTATTTATTTTAGTTCAAGAATTTCGTATTTTGAGTTGATTTTACGTTATGGAACCATCCCATTTTTGTATGGGCACCTTATTTTTTTTCCACGGTAGTCTTTGCAACGTATCCTCCGTGCAAAAAGAGGATCGGGTGTATGTATCAGTGTCTGCCAAATTGTGTGCCGCGGTAAGTTCCAGGTGTTCCGTGGAAGAAGAAGTCTCTGCATCTATCCATATTGTCTCTCTAACTCTATTATTACACTTGCAAGCCATATGAACCGATGAAAGTAGAGATACTAAATAAAGCTCAGCTAATTTCAAATGTGGCAAAATTATAAGTCAGTTTTTCTTTTACTATGAATTGAAAGAACTAGCGACAGGAAGAACGTTTTGACATTATTCTTTCTCAAAATCAAATTTAACTTACTACATTTTAATTTATATTATATACTTACCTATATAATATATATAGGGGAAGGCTGCCTAAGTCAAGTTATCTGGTCGTAATATTGAAGTGAGAAATTGCTTACATTCCGATAAGTGGTTATAATTATGTATACCTAGTTTTTAATTAGCTTAATTAGGTAATTCATTGTTATACTTCGACATATTTTTATTATTAAAAATGAAAATCATCAATAATTATGTATTTTAATTTAATACCCACATTTTTTTTGGTTCTACCGCTAGCCTACTGTCTTATAAATATGTGTTAATGTGATCTTATAAATAGGCTGCTGCCCGACGGTAAAATCATCCACCTCATGATCCTCAGCCATGAAATCTCAACGGAGAAAAAGAAGTTATCAAATAATAATGGGTACTTACTTAACACATAACAAAAGTCAACGTGCGTAGATATTTGATAATAGTACGCCTATGAAAGTGAAGCCGAACCTTTCAAATATCATCTTCACTACTAAGCGGAGCTGGTATCATGACTCTTCGTATACCTATACACCCTCTCAAGTAGACGAATTGCAAAAGAAAATTCGCTCTTCATATAACATACTCAAACCCACCGACTAACATAGTGTTACACTGAAGCTTTTTGGTACTTAATGATAAAGTAAACTCGACATAATTTCGATTCGAATGGTAATGATTGATTATAAGTACTTCATTTATGTTTGGATCCGACCGAACACATTTATTTCGGTACTAATTTACACATTCAACAAATCAGATTTATATGATAATAATTATTCACGGTTATTAAATTGACTTCTAACTTATTGGAAGAGAGATTACAACACGCTCTCCCGCCCCGAAAAAACAACAAGTTTGGGGAGTTACATTTTTTAATCAGCTGTTTGCCAACAATAACACGGTGGAAGGGCAACTGCCTTCCGTTACGAGCAGGTGTAAAAATGCGAAAACGCAGTTTCAGTTGATTTCGTCGGGGGACAGTGCATCAGCGCCAATTTCAAACAAAAAATCAAACTGGCTCTGCTTTGTTCAATCAATAACGACTACAATAATACATATGTCAGCATGCAGTCTTCTTACTGCTAGGTACTGTCTAGGAGAATGTTGTAGTTACGTATTAATATTCGTATACATATGTATTTGATTTCAGTGACATACAGAATATCACAAAAGGGAAAAAAACAGTTGATGTTTAAGAATTTTACGTATACCTGGAGGCGATGCCTGAAATCTGGCGATGATGTATGGGTATGTTCGCTTGGTTGCAGCGCCAGGAGATGCGATGGAAGGATCCGTATGTCTGGGGATTCCGTAGCCGAGGAAGTCAGCCATTCTCATGAACCTCCAAGATACTTCGTAACCCCAGATGGAGAATGGGTCCGAGTTTGAATTTACATCATCATACATGCAATATTGTATAATTCCACAGTGGAGTAACGGACAGAACGATTGCTAAAGCCGAGTGCAATGGAAATTTACTTGCTCTCTTTTCGATTTTTTTTATACTCAACATGGATAAAATGAGTTTGTAGAATGGATAATTAATTATTCATTATAGTTTCGATAACTTTTCGATATTTTACCACAGTAAGTATTCTAAAAAATAATACATTTCGTGCATCATATACTTACGCAAAGCAAAGTTAAGAAACATTATTGTTGAGAAGAAACACTACTAGTACACTTTATTCATGCATCACGTTGTTTACTGAGACGCAGAAGTAACATGCATATTCTGCATTTAATTATCATTCCGTCTTCAAAAGTACATTTGAATGTATAGTATTGTATATTTCGCCATCTTACTTATTTGTATAAAAACTATCATTTGTTATGGTACCTACTGCAAAACTATGAATCGTCATAGTGATCGCGTGGAACTGTTTTGTTCTCTTGTATACCTTCAAATTTTTTCTGCAAAAATTGCTATTTACAACTGTATTGTTCATTGTTTTTTTCTTCTTATATTCCCTCTCCTATTTTATATAATATATACCTACTTCATTTTTTTCAAGTAGTTATATTTTTTAATTTCTCTTTCCACTGTATGATTCTACATACTATTTGATTCAATTTTCAGCTTGTTATTGGGACTATCTCTTATATATCTATTTTATATCTTATATTCACCAATCTTGTACATACACATACCTTTGTTATTATTGGTCTTGTTGGTAGACCGCAATAAAAAGATATATGAAAATATACCTAAACGAATTTTAATTGAATTGAATAGTAGAAAGTGTTAGTACATATTATTTTTTCCATTTTTTTCCATTTTTTTAGAATAGTAGTCACATCAACTAATACAATAATATAATACTTAATACCAAAACTACCTTCTACTCAACTTCTCTGTAATGAGTTTTTGCGACACTCGTATTCGAGAGAGTAAAGGCGCTGGTCTTGCATCTGAGGTCTCCGGGTTCGTTTCCTGGTGAGGTCACAATATACTTCTAAGGTTTTCTCGAAGTCTGGGTGTTTGTGATTGTTTCATTTATATTACTGACTATTCTGGAGTACGTGAGTTTAGATATATAGATACCTTACTACATATTCTATAATGTGCATTGTATTATTGGAAAAAGTTACAAAAAATAATTCTCACTATAGTATTTGAACTTGCGGCGGTCAACAACCCCAGGCCTTGTCAGCGTAATTGCGACAACGCGATAATCAGCGAGTCACACAAGTATCGCACAATCGCCTCACTTATGTTCAGCACATTCTGCAAGTGTGAATTACTTCGATGAGGATCGACAACCCCATGTCTGGTCAGCAAAACGCCGCGCAATTGCAACGGTGCGACGGTCAGCATACTTTCCAATTGTGACCTACATCAATAATAGCTTGCCGCGATTTATTGAATATTCATTGCAATAAATGGCAAAAGGCGATTGATGGGAAAGTACACTCTATCATATATTCCCGGACTGAGCATATCGCATATGTCTGACACTGTTAACTTCGCACCTGTATTCTGTATCATTGTATTTCATTATTCGGTAAAATAAACTTTCTCCTCGATTCACTCGAGCAACCTACCACCAATCTTTCATCTCTACACCTTCACCCCCAAAAACTTTTTGAAATATGATGAACTTTCCAAACAATTTATAATCTCTTCTCGATAACCACCTTAGAAAAGTTAAAGGGTTAAAAGTTAGGAGAAGAAATACTTCTGTTATAAATTGTCTATTTTTTGTTTTACTCTCATTTTAACCTATTTTTTATTCGTTTTAGCCATCGCTGTTGTATCTCAAAAAGGCAAGAAGTTATTACTATTCAAAAACTACACATATTACCTGAATCGTAGACTAAAATCTGGTGAACAGATATGGGATTGCTCCGTCCGTTCCGGTCGCTTGAAATGTGCCGCTAAAATACATGTCGTTAACGATAGTGTAGTGAAGCAGTTGAACGTTCACACGCACGTGTACCGAAAATACCACATCACTCCGTCTGGAGACTACGTGCGAATTTAAGCCATTCAGATAGATTTAAAATTCACACACATATCGTTAATAAACTGTTCACTTAATTATTATACTGAGTACCTCATTTTATTTTTGTTATTTTTTATATACCTATACAAAATATATGTAAATAATATGAAGTGTTACTCTTTATATAATATTATAATAATGTCAACTATCTAAATAAACTTTTATTTTATCAAAAAATTAAAGGGATTTTTTAATACACCCACTCTCATCTGAAATTTACATCCAATACCAGTGAATATTAATCTATACTTAAGTCTTATGTCCAAAAAAAACACTTGGAAAAATGATATTTCATGCGCTTTGTCATTTTAAAAATTTCGAGTTTCTGTCATGAACAGTGTGAATTGGGCCTGAAACAAGTTCATTCAAGACATGACATATTATTGTAAAATAAGGGCTAACAATATTGAAATCAAAATACAGGGTAAAGTGAGTGAGGTAAAAGTGAGTAAATAATATAATAATAAAAATAAGAGCACTACATGGACGTACTCCGAGTGAATTACTTGATAGACCCATAATAACTCCAACCTAAACTATATCAATATTCGAAGCGATTTGATTGAAAATAGTTTTTGCTCTTCCATTTGGCATTACTAATGACAGGTTAGTTATGCACCTTGGGAGAACAAACTATGAATGCACACGATTTCTAATTATCAGTGACACACAATTCAATACTATCTAGAATGTCACAGTTTTTATTTGCGTCGCTTATTAGTCGGAAAAAATATGTAACTAAATAAAGATCCCTTTTAAACTTCAAGCTACAGTATGTTAGGACACGTAAGAGAGAGTCGGTCAGATATAGCTACGGATAATATCCATACATCCGAGTCTCAAAAAAATCTTTTGGATCTTCTCCACTATAAGGCCGTACTTCAACTGGTGTGGGGCCCAGATAATACACCCACTCTCAAATCTGCTTCTAACTAAGGAGTTATAGATTATTTTTAATACTTACTGTCACATCCGAAAAGACGCGGAAAGTACCCAAGACAAAGCCCAACATGTGTAGCGCCTTTTACAAATGGTATCCATATGACCACTAAACATCAGTTTACTGTCAAACGTAATGCCAAGATATGATATTGGCGAGAGAACTCTGCCATGCATAGAATACTAGAGAAACAATACTCGTGAGGCTTTGGTGTGGTAAGTGCACTGATGTAGAATAGTCGAGGATTGCCTTTATGAATTTTGATATAAATTAAATCAAACTTGGTTTGTCTCATGAGATAATATTATAAAATATGGATATATGTAGACTGAAGTAACAAAACTTCGGCGCGGAAAAGAAAGGCGGCGAGTTATGTTAGTTAGGCGTTTTCGAGGATTCTTCTCGACTGGCGACTACCTACTCTCTATCCTTCAACCTCCCGAGTCCTAGCAATGGTAATTTTTCTATTGCACTTTCTCACTTTGGTCCGTTTCAGACGGGACACCGGTATCGCGCTCGATATAATATAGGAGGCCTTTGTATTCGAATAAAGGGGCCTTTGTATTATGTTTATGAACGCCCCAGAGCTAATGCGTCGACGCGTGTCCGGTACACTTTTCGGTCGGCCGCTACATTCTCAAGCTGCCGATACACTTGTTTTTATTACCACTGCCAGTTTTATGTTCTAATTTATAACGCGAAATTATGCGTTGACTCATTAGCTCTGGGGCGTTCATAAACATAATACAAATGCCCCTTTATTCTAATACAAAGGCCTCCTATATTATATCGAGCGCGACACCGGTGTTCCGTCTGAAACGGGCCTTTGTTTCGTTTTTTTAAAGTTATATCTATATTATACACACGAGTAAGATATAATATGTTTCTTCCCAATTCTGGTGATTACATGATTATTAAATGGGGATTAAGGCATTTATTGTGTTATTTGGTATCTGTACATATTATTACATTTGTTATTACTGTACATTGATTTGTTTTAGCTGTTCCTGTTGTATCCCAAAGAGGCAAAAAGCTATTACTATTCAAACAGTATACTTACAGCATGAATCGCCGTCTTAAATCTGGTGAAGAAATATGGGAATGCTCCATTCGTTCCGGTCGCGTGAAATGTCCTGCTAGACTACACGTCATTAACAATAATGTAGTGAAACAGTTAATCACTCACTCTCACGACTACCGTAGATATCACATCACTGCGGATGGTGAATTCGTGCCGTTTACCGTAACCCGTTTACTGTAATCCGTGTAAACCGTTTATGTAGATTCAACATTGTGTCACAATATAAACGCACCATAAGAACCCGCACACGTTGGCGTTTTTTAAAAATTGTCACAATACGCCGCCACACGCGTGGGCCGGGACGGTGGCGTCACTGTTTTTACTTGAGCGCAGTGATGCCAACCGTACTATAATTATAGTACAATACTATAATTTTAATTCCGCGAAACATGTTAAATACTATAATTTTACGCCAAATATACCAAAATACTAAAATAAACTAAAATAAATACTTAAAGGATTCAAGACGAAAAATGTTTCTGTCCTATATATTTTTCAGAAATACTATAACTTTTACGCCTTTGTACTATAATCAGCATAGAAAAAGATGGCAACACTGCTTGAGCGTCAAGTATGTACGTGTTTCATATAATTGTACGAAAATAGGAAGCCGCAGCCATTGGGCGCCACTCTAAAGAGCTTAAACATCGAGTTTATAAGGACTGGCTTCCAATTTTCTTGATATCATACTGAACGCTGTTTGTGTCGTTTTTTAAATAAAATGTGTATTTATAAAACGTTGTTAAATAAATGTTACTATTTCCTGTATATATGGGCAACCTACTAGGTGTTTATTTTCAACATAATTCTACATTTTCAAATTGGTGTGTTTTGTTTTATATATTAGGTATCTATAATAGTGGGGCTCTGTCTTCCTGGAATCCTTCTGCCACCCGATCCTCCACCAGACCCCCTATGCCCTCTTAAGATATAGGCACACAACGACAACATTAATTAAGTTCCAACTTCTCAAAAAGTAAATCGATGACACCTATGTCTCCCGAAATTTGTTTCTCTTCTACCCAGATAATACTATTTAATGACATTTTATGTGGTAAGTTATCTTTTAAAAAGGCTTCTCGTATTGCAACTCTCGTGAACCATCCGCAGCGCATTGCCAAGCCAGTTTGTTTTAGGTCCCTAGTTTATCCAACTCCTCTCTCTCTCTCTCTTATACTCGCACACACGTTATATAGCTCTTTTCCTATCCCCTCCATACAGTATTGTTACTAATTATAAGATTACATTAAACTCAAACACTTCGGTAATTATTCCGCACAGAAAAAAATCCACGTGCGGATTTTTCCGAACACGACTCAAACGCATAACCAAGCCAGGCTTATTTCAGGTTCTTATTCCAAATTAGTATCTACCAATAATATTCATTTTCATCTTTATGTTATAGCCTTCTTCATAAAAAGCCGGAGAGGAAGTGAGATGCTATCAATAAACGGATTCACATTTTCGCTGTCGAGAACATATGGAGCAAAGAGATGGTGGAGTTGCTCTAAATATAGAAAGGGGTGTGTAGCTGGCGTAACTACTATTGATGACGTTATCTGTAAACATAGAGTAATACACAATCATCTCGCCACACCAATTCTGTAGGCGCATGTTCCGTAAATCAGTGGTGCACAAACGCGGCCCAAAATAACAAGTAATTCATCACCAAATTTTTCATTGAATATGATAAAAATCTGTGTTCGATATGTGAACAAATTATGCAGTAGCAACGGTATATAATCTGAATCGTTACTGATAGAAAACTTAATGCTATTTTTTTATTATTTAATATGACTAGAGTTGATCGATTTGCAGAACAACGATCAATTGAGATCGAAATATCAGGAAGGCGATCTGCAGAATTTGTACAAATATCTTCTTGAAGAGCAGTTTCCCACCCTACGTAGGTAATAAGGCTGCGCTTTGTGCAAGTCTTATTGGAAGCACCTACATTTGCGATCAAGCGTTTTCCTTATTAAAACTAAACAAGTATCAACACAGAAACCGCTCGAACAATGATAACCCCAGTGCTGTACTGAGGATAGCAACCACAAAAATTTAACCCGACATCAAAATGCTTGCTGCCAGTATGCAGCGTCAGAAATCTCACTACTAAGTTCCATCGTGCAAATATCCACGTAATGCGGAGTGGATAGTGATTGAAGTAGCTGATAAAATTATGTAACTATTAAATTAAAAATAAAACATAAAATGTATATCTCATCTAGTATAATATATCATTATTTTTCAACACTTTACCCTTTGCGGCCCGTGAAAAATTAGAAAATAGATAAATTGGCCCTTCTTTCAAAAAGCTTGTGCACCACTGCCGTAAATATATGACATCTCGATATGACAAAACATCAACATTGAGCATATTATAGCATTAAATATATTTGGATAGCATGGACGTTCGAATGTTGTATATAAGTTGATATTATGTTAATTAATTAAGTTCAGCCCAGACAATGAGAGTTAAGAGGCTTGAGGTGGAAAAAAAACACAATTGGAATCTTCTGCAATCGAGCCATCGATCTGGGCACTCACTCGATCGAGGTTACATCATACCCGTTGTCTACGGAATCTAAGCCTGGATGTTACAGGAATACTGGAATATGAAGACTGAAGGCTTTCCAGATATGACTATATACCATACCAAGATATCCTGAACTGAGCAGATTAGCAATGAGGAGGATTTAAAACGACCCAATAAACAATGGCAATTTTCAATGACACAGATGTCGTGATCGATAACATTTAAAAGGGTGTTACACACCAGTCAAACAATTATTAAATTTTACCTTTTTTATTTCCTTTATGTCCTTTTGTTTATCTTAATCCAATTTTCATATCGATAAATTGTCTTTCCATCCATTCAATCCAAAATAAAACTGTGTCAAGCTCAAAATGTATTAGGTACAATTATTACTAAGTAGATAGAAGATAGAAGCATATTAAACTGTCTTGTCCACTTTTTCTACAAAATCGTAACGTTCGTCTATTCCTTTGCGCATTTATTTCAACAGTTGTCCCAGCGTCCAGTTGGCGGCGCCAAATCGTCCCATTCTATCCATATACAAAAACTATCGTACATGATAAATAATTAAACAATCCCTACCACGTAATAGTGAAATAATGAAAAGGTGAATGGTGGAAACCTAATAATAGACCCACCCAATGTTGATCAATTTTCCCGTGACGTTGTGCGTCGTAGTGATAGTATATAGTAGATAGTGGAACGTTTCCTGGAGCCATAATGTTATGTCTTCTACTTAATAATAATTTAATTCTGTGGCTATTTGGCAGAAGCAGACATGTTCGATTTTTGGTGTTTTGAGGTTTAAATGCAGATTTGTTTTTTTATGTGTATATTTGTATTTGCCAAAATCAGATATGGTTTACCTCTTCTACTGACTTCATAATCAACGAAACAAGTTTCAGATATGTTTAAATTTAAGCAAGTCATATTTGCCAAAACAAGATATGGTCTATATCTGGTACCATATCTGCTTCTGGCAAAATAATAAGTATTTAATATAATCAATGTATTCTATTTGCCAAAACAAGATATGGTTACCGTTTTGGTAGGTACTATATGGATTTTGGAACATTTTTTTATTTATTTAGTTAAATTTTGCAAGAAGATGTTTCAAAATATTTTTGGCGTATCCTGAAATAAAATTGACGTCGTAATTGCGAATAAAACGCAGCTCGGAAACAGGAATCATAGACGGTGACCAAAGAGGACGTCGCGAACCATACAATAAATATAACTTTGAAAAAAATTGAAGTAATTAATCATATTAACAGGTCGCTACTCCCGAAGACATACACGCAAGCTTTATTTATCTTCGCAACTAAATATTGCAAAAATGGATGAACTGTATAAAAACGACCAGACTTCTCAACAGAAAAAACCTTTTACATATTCTAAATATGCTTCAATTTTTCGTGAACTAGGCTACAAATTTAAAAGTCCTAGTAAATATAGACACTTGTAAAGTATGTGATACATATAACAATCAGATTAAGTGTGCAAACGATTTAGAAAGGAAAGCTAAACTTAATGAAAAAAAAAACGAACACTTAACTAAGGCTGATGAATCATATAAGAATAAAGAACACTACAAATTGTTATCTAAAACTAGTCAGTCCACTCGAATACTAGTTTTTGATTTGCAACAATGCCTGCCGACACCTTCCCTAAATACCAACATAGTGGACTAACAGATACCGCAAACTGTTACATGTGGCATGAAGGGATTGCTGGTCGGGGATCTGATAAAATACCATCGTGCTTCGTGCAGCATTTGCAGAATCTTTCAGCAACAGTAACTAATACAGTAGCCTATTCAGACTCTTGTCCAGGGCAAAACAAAAACGTAAACTTTTCTTCAGCATTGTCTTATTACGTCAGTGAATCTGAACACGTGCATTCTATAGAACACATTTTTTTGGAAGTAGGACACACCAGAATGGAATGTGACACGGATCATGCCCGCATATAAAAAGCTAAAAAATCTATTGAACTTAACATTAACATCCCACAAGACTGGTACCAATTTGTACAAACTGTACGAGGCAAATATTCCGTTTAATGCGGTGGAAATGTCAGAAGAAACTTTTCTCTCTTATTCGGACTTACTGAAAACTAATTGTGTTAAAGGGCAATCGATCAATTGGCATAGTATAAAGTGGCTACGATATGAAAAACTACTCGGTGATATAAAATTCAAATACTCTCTGAATGATGAGGAGCCCTTCAGAACAATGAAGTTATTAAGGAATTCCAGAGGCCGTCCGCATATTCCTAGAATACCGAAGACTCATATGGCACCTGCCCGAATAAATCCTCAAGAAAAGAAGGACTTACTGAGCATGATGTATTTGATAGATCCCGTGTATCATATTTTCTATAATTCACTTGAAACTCAACCTTCTGTACCCAATATTGGTGATTCTGAAACCAGCGAAGACGATTATGCATGAATAACATGTATATTATTATTTTTAAGCCACCTATATTAATGTATACTAATATGCCTAACCTAGATACGTGTGAGATATGATACATTATTTTTAATATTGAATTTGCCAAAACCTGATATGTTCTTTAAAGTGATTTTTAAGAAAAACTGTCTTATTTAAATAAAAATGCTTATAATTGATTAAAACTCAGTTAATTTCTTCATAATATTTCATTAACTTTTCTTCATAATTAATTACACAGTATTTATCACCAGACACACAACATTCAAATTGCTCCCCTGAAAAATCGGTAAAATGACCATTATCTGCTTCTGCCAAATAGCCACAGAATTACAGAATCAAAATTTAACTATAATAATCAGAGTTTATCGCTCGTTTTCAATTGTTTATTTTAATGTATTAAACAAGTCTATGCCTACTTTCCATTCTAATCTCTGTGTTTTACTATTTTGTACTGTTACATTACTTAATTCACCTGTGCCCCCTCCCCTACTCTAACCTTAAGATGATTGAGTCGCGTGCACCTGAACTTCTATATGCAGCCCACCGGAGTATCAGCAGGTACCTCTCGACCTCATTGATTTTATTGTCAGTCACAAACACAAGTAACTTAATGTACTGCCAAACATACCGTCGGTGCGACATTTTTGGTACCTATAAAAAAACATTTGCTTGTCGCATGTAACAAATTTTAATATATACCAGCATAATGCTTCTTTTAACAGCAATTTAGATCTTTTTTCGTACACCCTGGGCTTTCCACCCGGTGAAATAATAATTGCTGTGTGGAAAAACACACAGACCGTATAGTCAAATTTAATTGAAAGTCTTGTTGCGCACACGTATTATGTAGGTACATAATTTGGAAACACTTCAGAAACATACCTATTAACAAATTGACATCTTACGCTGAATGAATACCGTGGTGAATCGAGAGAGAGAGAGGGTGCAATGTTTTTTGTGAAGGAGGTTCACTCCGATGGATCAGGATGAACACTGATTTTTTTTAACCGATTTATTGTGACAGGCAGTAGAAACTACACTGTACCTATACCAATTATTTACTTACACAAACCGTGTGCGGGAGAAGTATTATGTTAAGAACGCTTTCACAGCTAAAGTTGATTTCACAGGCAAGTCGGACGTCGGTACTAAGTCAGAAACCTAGGGACGGCAACGTATATGAAAGTATGGTGAGGCAGGCTGGTAATCAAGTTATGGTAGCACTTCAACGTGCGTCACATTGACGTTCAGTTTGCATTGGTAAATCAACGTGGAAGGTTCACCTGAGCTAGGTAATATTTAGTAAAAATGGTTGTGTGTAGTGTGTTAAATTGTAAAAACGACAGTAATTAAAAGAATAAGCGCTTAGGAGCCGTGACGTATCACAAATGAGTATATTTAATTAATTTTATACATGTTAAAATAATAATCTAAAATAAACTCGGCTGCATAACGCATGCTTAAATCGTTCCGAATTACTCTGTTTACATACCATTACACAACAGTCGTGTTTGTATTGCTCAGGACCTCATTTAAGTGAACGCATTGATTATTAATATTATAATTGAATATAAGTAACACATTTTGATTGTATCGTATATTTGAGCATTGTTATATCATTGTATGCGTTGATACTTTGATATTATTCACTTTTTAAAAATTGTGAATAACGTGATATATATTTATTTATTTATTTATTTTGTTTACAATATTAATTGATTATGAGACGTGTTTGTGTTCAGATATTTATAATCCATATATGTACCTACCTATAGATATGTACGTACTATATATTATATAAGTTAGGAAAGGAAAGTTGTTTATATATTATATATATTGTAGGTATACCTATATATTATATTGTAGTATAACTTAATTAAACCCGAACTAATTACAAATGTGTAAGTTAAACTTAATTAAGGCTGAATTAATTACAGTGATGGGATATTTGCAAGAATTTAATAATGTGTTTTCTATATCTTTATGTAAACTTTATTTTTGATTAATATAATATGACATAATATATATTAATAACCTTTTATAATTTTATTTACTTTAATTACTTTATTGCTATTATTATAATTACTTTATTACTTGTATTACTTTTGAAAGACATATAGAGTAAGTACCTAAATAACCTACCTATCTTTTCATAAATTCCCAACATTCAAATATAATTATACTAAAATCCTAACAGTATTGTTATTTTAAACCTTCCTTCGCTGAAAATTATTATATTATATGAGTACGTAGTAACTACGTAAGGTACTACGGTCAAAGGGCCAACGTAAATCCTCAGTGATGCCCTGCGTTTTTTTATCGCGTCGCTTTTTCTCGTAAGTTGTCGGCTGTCGTCGACATGCTTCATTTGGTTGCATGAGTAACCCGCTTCGTTGCCTATCTCTATATTTAGAACATCTATGTCAGAAACTTTCTGTTCCTATGGGGTAATAAAATTCATGCATCCGGGGTACGGATCATAAGCTAAATGCGCTTTTCGAATCTGCGAATCGACTTTAACGATCGAACGCGGTGCTTGAAATGCACAAAAAGAATATAAGCATACTAGAAAAAATGTTGAAAAAATATTCATGCCGGGCGGAACAAAATCTGTTCAATGAAGTCAATTTATAATTTAATAAAATTGTTACTAATGGTTTTATTTTTTTCCAGCAACCTTCATGGATACACAAACAGGAGGACGGCTGTTAACGCTGAACGGGTTCATATTTTACCAGAAGAGAAGATTGAACAAAACTATATGGTGGAGGTGCAGTGCCTACGATAGCAAGAAATGCACTGCCTTGATAGTCTCCATAGACGAAAATGTCGACCAGATTTCCGATAATCACAACCACCCCAAGCCGAAGTTTTTGCGCACCGCAACTGGAGACTTGGTTAGACTATGATTATTGATTAGTGTGTATAACTATAGTATTTACTGAAATCCATCTTAATATGACAAGAGTGAAATACACAATGGCCTTCATTAGGTTGTTCCAGCTAGCGTTGCGCGTTGTGGTCATACATACATCAGCATATTATCTCTGTCTGCTGTCCCATCTGGATACACCTTGTGACTGTGGTTTTCCCATGTTTGTATGGGACTTTCGCACACACCGTGTAGACTGTAAACTTCCCTGCCGGGTGTCAGTGAGCCCACCCTTCGCATTTGATTTGAGTTACCCCATCTCCACCTGCAATGTAGGTACCTATGTATATGCACTTATATACTCCCGTCCCGCAACTTCTGCCATGGGCCGCTCCCTATTCCCGCACTGCACCTGATATAGACCTGCACACAGTGGCGAAAGGTAGGGGTCGACTGTCAAGATCCGACATTAGTAGTGCACACTAAACTTTATCAAACATGCGTATTTGTTTTCATTGAACTAAGAATACCATTTACAGCTGATGGTGTTGGTTGGTTTTTAAAATTCAATTAAACCCTGCGAAACGATAGTAGATAGTAAAGCAAATACTCGTATATCTATAAAATATCTATTATTGTTTGGTTTGGGCAGGGCTTAATTAATTTAAAAAAAAACCAACATGTGTAATATGTATTTTTAATTCAACGAAAAGAAATAAGCATGAATAAAAAAGTGCACTATTTTGTCGAATCGCCCATGCATGCTAAAAGTATTATGGTTTGGTTTAGGCAGTATTTAATTGACTTTTTAAAACTTTCGAACACCATATGTAAATTGTAGTCGTAGTTCAATAAAATGAAAAACGCATGACGACAAAGTTTAGTGTGCACTATTTATGTCGGATCTTAATAGCCTACCTCCACCCCTCGCCTCTGCCTGATCATTTCCCGCGTCTTAACTTATTCTTATCGTGCCATCCTCTAACGGAGGTTGGCCTGCATAAGGGAGATCTTCGCCTTGGAATAATTCGGTGGAGCTACACCTGTACCCAGTACGGAGGTTTTTAAGCCACGAAATGCGGCCTCGTCCTCTGCTACGCTTACCGTTGATCTTTCCTTTGGTTGACAAGTTGGGGAATACTGTAATTTTGTCCTCTCGTAATGTGGCTGAGGTACTGTAGTTTTCTGGTTCTAATACCTACACACAACTCGCGGCCGCATATACATGACGGGTGGAGGAGATGGAGTAACTACTTTCTAACGCCCAGTTGTATTTTGCAATTATCGAGATGTCTTTCTTTGTAGATACCAACTATAAATTCTCAACATTATTTTTTATTCACTTTTACATCATTTGGTATTTTTTTTAGTGTAAGTGCCTTTTTACATTTCTGAGAAATATGCTACATCACTATTGATTGGATCATAAATAAATTTAAAATTATGTACGACTATTGTATTCATTTTTTAATTCTCTAAATGTCAGGCTTTAATACTTACTTATAATTTATAATATATTTTTGTAAACTCTTTTGTTAATAAATAACATATACCTATTATGTACTATTTTGTTTTATTTAATATTTTTTTGTTTTGTTTTTATTATTATTTATATCTTTATTCTCAGCTATTCATAGAGTTAGTTAAGCTGGCGCAGCAGACCATTCACATCTATGGCCAACTGCATAATCCAGGTATCTCTATCCCAACCTCTCTTTCTCCAGTCGGCCACACTCAGCCTCTCTGCGTCCTTTATGACGTTATTCGTTCATCTCCTCCAGTTGCATCCAGGGCTTCTTTTATAAACATTATGGAGTGTATACACCATTTTTTCCCAACTGCCGGTCCGCAGAAAATTTCTACCAGTCCACAAATAGTTGTCGCCCATTCCAAGCCAGAAATTCCAAGCAAATCAACATTATTTAAGATCATTGGTTTAAAACTTTAATAGTTTTTACCCTGAGAAAATGGGAATCTTCGTAAAAGCAATCTACAGAGGTATAGTCCATTTCTTTCTGCACATGCGCCGATGCAACAATATACTATTCTACCTGCTCGCTTGCGGCAGTATGTTAAGTTACATCTGTTTTGTGAATGACAGCAAAATAGCATCGACAAACTCGACATGTTGTAGTCGAGACGAGTTTGTAATTATAATTATTATTGATTATCTATTTATTGTTCGAGCAACGCGGTGCGGTAGATATATAATAAAATAGCACTGCAGGCGATTTTTTTTTATAATTTGCAATTGCATCCTCAACACTATATAATTCCAGAGACTCTATCTTCTCATTATCCTATTCTCTGTAATTTATCCTGTTGGTTTACCTAAATAAAAAAAAATCCAGACACTGTAACTATTTTCAGTCTAGCGATGAACAACCCCCTAGAATATTGTAAGTATAATATAATATTTGAAACATTGCGCCAGTATAGCTATGTATTATATTATTTATATTAATCAACACCAAAGGCGACATTTCACCATTGAAAGTTAACTTTATGAGAGAAACGAATAAAAATACGGTGTTCTACTAGATGGAGAGAGAAAATAATATAATATATTGGCCGTGGTAGAAAGCGTAGATCGATGTCGTGTGTTCCGGGTTCAAATCCCGAGTCTCGAAAATGCACATGTGTGTTGAGCAAGTGGCTAACATCAATTTTTCGTAAAAACAGAAATATATTAATACAACCTTCACTCTGCAGAAGGAGGCCCATATGATATTATTAGGATCGAACATGGTAAAACATATAAAAATAATATAATATTGTTAACTCGGCAAACTAAGCAAATGAAGTTTAACATTAGCTCCATTCAGAGAGTAACGCGGGAAGGCAAATAATCTATAGATATTACATAACATAAAATTTTTGGTCGGTTATTCTTTAATTAAATTCCGAATAAATGAAAATAAATGCTATGAGCACGATATAAAAATTGAAGATTCTTATAATTTCTACATAATTGATTTAGGAATAGACACATAATATGAAAAAAAATATAATAAAAATCGGTGCGGCGTTGGATGACAGCGATGATTATTATTTTCAGAACAGAACAGTGCATTAGATGAGTTGTAATAGTAATGCGCGATTTATATGTTAAGTTATTTAATAATTCATCTTGAAAGTCATTTAAATGAATTGCTACGTATAATACGGGCTGCAGTTTTCGTAACCGACCGAAAACTTGCGAATCCACCCGAACTTCAAAAACGTCATGCTTATGTTGTCTATTTATAATGCATTAGTGTTATGAACATTAATACTACTTTTTATCTATAGTGACGACTTGAGTAGGTAAATATTTTTATTCATTTTTTAAATTACTAGTTATTATTAATAGGATGAAATCCAAATCCTATCATATATTATGAAATTAATTGTCTGTGTGTTTCCAGCATATTTCCTGCCCATATCTTCAACTGGGGGGAAGTTATTGAGATTCAATAATTACGTATTCAGCAAAGCGTCGAGTAACTCAAGTACGAATAAAATATGGTGGTGCTGTCGCTCGTATTATAGCAAAATTGATAAGTGCCATGCCAAACTTGTAACGCAAAATGATGACATCGTCGCATTACGGGGTCGACATAATCACTGAATGAAAATAGTAACTCAGTATTAAAAGGCGCGGTGAATAATTAAATGGTAAGACAGTGCTGATTCCGTTCATCCAACGATGATTAAGTCTATCGGCACAACGTCAACCTTATGCGCATCTCTATTCCAACTAATTAACTCCATAACATGTTATCGCTGTTTTTCTTGGAATATAATAACTCTGATAACTTATGGGTCAATTCTGTAAATAAGATGGTTATAAATTAACACTGATTAATTAACCTGCTGTGCGTACATAATTCTACTTACACTTATTTTTTTATAATACCATATAATACGTTTGATTAACCTAAAGTACGCCAATATTACGATAAGTAATTATTATTGCATTATAATATCGCGTTTATAATATATATTACATTTCTACACTTTACAAAAATTCATTGCCTTTGCATTTTTTTGAAAATATTTACGTGTGTTCATTGACATTTGACAGGTGACAAGTGTAACTCGACGCGCGGTACGGTAGCAATATCAGTTAGACCAGGATCCCATAGACTTTTCGTATACATAATATTCGGAACGCAATCTGACAATTGGAATAGGTTCCAGGGTTCACAAAGATATATAATGTCAATGTTTCCAGGCGATATTATTGGTCAATTTTTTTTATTGAGGTTTTAATTTTTTTTCTTATAACCCACCAAAAATTGTTCTGAGTTCTTCAATAAAACCAAGAACGAATCACGGATCGATTGAAAATGAAAATAGCAGGCAGTGCAATGTGTTCAAAATTATCGATTCTTAGGATCCTCCTTGGCTTAAATTATTTTATTTAGTAGCATTTCTTTATAGAATCACCCAGATTGGTTTATTTACTATATCTATGCATATGACATTAGTTTTAGTATTATGGTTAATCCATAAACAGTGTAGGTTGCAAACATAGGTAGGTAAATAAATGAAATAACGATAACCACACTAAGTACACATTTATAAAAAAAAAAAACAACAAATCAAGTGTTCAAACTGTTTTAAGTATCATGATCACAGTTTTTACAAACACTACTTACACATTTGCACCATGATATACATATCAAAGCCGATTTCTTATAACTACATAATAATGTACGGCAGTTAGAATTACATTTGCATGGTTCAACTAAATAAGTTGGTAGAGGTTCATTCGTCATTTGTCTTGGATACAAATTCTTTTCTCGTAACTCATAGCCAAGTTGTAGAAAATCAATAACCTCAAATAGTGGATCAGATAAGCTTTTCCACAAATAAACTTGTGCTGAAGAATTTTTGGTGGGTTATAAGAAAAAAAATTAAAACCTCAATAAAAAAAGTGACCACTAATATCGCCTGGCAACATCGACATTATATATCTTTGTGACCCATAAAACCTATTCTAATTGTCAGAATGCGTTCCGCATATTATGTATACGAAAAGTCTATGGGATCTTTAACTAGGTATTACTTTTCCAAATCGTCGCAACCCAAGATATAATTGAGGTCATCTATCTATACTATAGCAGAGCTATACCTTGGCTTCCTTGAGAAATATTTCATTTGACAGTGTTTATATCTCGAGATAGTTAACCCTTGGTAGCGTTATAGTGTTTTTATTTATTTTGGAGTTATGTTGGAATAGAATTGCTGATGTATTTAAAGTCAGGTGTTTCGGTGACAAATCGTCACTCATTCTTCTTCCACGCTCCACCAGTTTAATCATAAAATGTAATAAACATCAACCCCTTTGATTGAATTGCCATCATTAAAATTGCAATATAACTGAATTATAGATACGTTGACGTCAAACGCTTACGGATCTAGTACTTTATTTATAGTTATATATTTCCGTTGTTAATATTACAATTTTAGATTTAGAGGTCATCAGTACACCGAAACCGTGGTTTTGTACCGTTTGCCATACATATTTTATGATTTCTGTTCATGGACATATTATATTTGTATTATCCATATCCGTTTATATACTGTATACTTTACTATAGTATTATCAGAAATGATTAGTTTAGTATGGCACACAATTCAAATTCATTCGTTCTTTGGGTCGCCTATTTGTATGGATTGTTCAGTAAGGCTGCACTTACATACTCGGTAACCGTGTAATCGTTATCGCAACATCATTTGTGCGTGTCTAGATTATACTAAACGGGACTGAGACAACTGGACGCCAGAATAAGTGGGCGCCGCACTGTCAAATGAAAATGAAATAAATAGGCGTTCGTTTCGCTTCGATACAGAAAGTAGACGAGAAAGTTTCTTAGTAGTTTTAATCTATTTTGCTCTTGACACAATGTTTTTCTTGCGGATTGAGAATTATTATGCCTGACGCTTTATATAAAAATAAAAGAACTTTCTTCTTGTTGTAACTTAAATATAATATACAAAAAAATCATTATTTACGTATAAACTCTCACCAAGTTTTAAATACTATATAAATATTAAATATATTTTTAGTACGTATAATTCACGAGCGTCCGTTTATTTCGGAATTTCATTCAATTTCATAGAATTTCCGAATCGTCCTAAACCCGTACTATACAGTGTGTTATTTTAGATATATTGTGTCATAACAAACAGTGTGTGTAACTGGCCCTTAGAATAAAGCAAAATTACATGCCTATGTTAAAATGAATTTTTGTCATAAACTATAAATTATTTTTTATTATTTTTGACAATATTAATTGTTTATTTATTTTTGAAAAATAAAACATTTTCTATTACCATAATCTATTTTTTTTTCTTGCAATATTTTTCCATTCCCTACTGTAGTAGGTACTGCGTTTGACTGTCTTGTCTCCACTCGTCCCGGCGCAAATTCACTTAAGCTTATCGTAGTAACTATTGTTAATGACATGTATTAGTCACGAAGTGATCCGGCAATGCTAACGTATGCACTATGAAAATACACGATATTATGAGATGGCACCGTACGTCAGGTCTGATGAATTTAACATATTACGATTGGTTATACGTAGGTCTCGCGGAGTAATATTTTTATTGTAAGTAGTCCTGGCATGTTCAATAATTTATGTTTCGCTATCAAATTTAAAAGTAAATTAGAAAACATAATAGGTTACCAATATCATACCATACGAGTGCCGCTTATCAATATTTTGACACTAACTTTTGGTGTTTTATTTAAATTATGTTATAAAATAACCTCTGAAAATTGGATAAATAAACAAATGTATTTTTTTTAAATACATTATATTCATAATTTTTTTGAAATACGCCATTTCTTTTGGCATTCCCTAGTGGTCAAGCTACAACATACGGCCGTAGCCATAAATTGACAAACTAAAACTGAAGTAGGGAGTAAGATCATGTTAACGCGCGTGTTTGAACATGTACCTAACCGATTTTTTTTAAATGGTACATGTTCAAATACGCGAATGAAATCTTCAAATGTGTTAATCTTGCCCATTTTTTGAATAATAAATGCCTAATTCTTGTCAAATTTGGGATCACAGAGATTATCAATATATTTTTTTATCGTAAATATTTCACTAAGTATAATAATGTCGACATTAATTATACTGATGGTTTTATAAATGCGTTTAAAAATTAATAACTGTAAAAAAATCTTAATACCACTGCACATGCATGTACTGAAATATGACTATATTCTAAAACATCAGAGCGAGAGGTTTAAAATAATACTATTTTATGTAATAAAAATACTTTATGCAGTCATCAAATGTTTAAAATAAATATAAAGGATAATGAGGCTTCAAAATTATATAAATAGATTATATACAACGTTTAAGGAATGTCTAGTCTATACTTTGAAAATACAATAAAAGCTCCTACGCTGAGCATGTCCCCCCTTAAGATGTACAACATTCAAATTCACGTACCTATGTATCCTGAATGTGACTGTCCTAGGTCTACTATCCTTCGGCATGCACCCTCTGCCACTGATACATCCCTATCTTATAACCCCACTGTTTGCACATCATCCGGTTGATCGTCCAAAAAAAAATATTTTTAGTAATGCACAATATAATTTTTTAGCTAAATATATTAACAAACGCAATGGAAACCGACTGCTGTTGATAAACGGTTTTACATTTGTCCGAATGAATTCCAATAAAAAATCAAAGAAGAATTGGTGGAGCTGCAGTGCCTGTCACAACCAGATTAGATGCTTCTCCACCGCAGTCACCGTGAATGACACCATCGTCTCCATCCGAGATTGTCACAATCATCCTCCTCCGCAGTATCACATAACACCGGATGGCGCATATATTAAGATTTGATCAGTAGTATTGATTTCCCGAGAGATGACATACCTACGTATTATATTAATTTTTACGGTAGAGATGGAAAAACTCTATGTTCTGTTTCCAATAGTGTTAAGTATATTAGTGTATTGCACTGGAGAAGGGTGGAGGTAGGCTGTTAAAATCACTGTTGATATTTTAATTACCTTTTAATTACCACATTTACGTTAATTACATCTAGGGATTCCAATCCCGGGATCCCGAGCTATGTTCGATACCTATGAATCCCGGGATTGATAAACATAATCCCGAACCTTTCGGGATTGATTTTTTTATCAATTTTTATGTAAAATAAAATAAAAACGAAAATATAACAGAAAAAATACTTTTAATAACATATAACTACATTAGAAATAATCTGAGTTTGAATGGAGTTTGATTTATACCCATGTGTAAGTTGCCGATTCATTTCTGTTTTTCACATAAATTAATAAAAATGAGAAAGATTGGAAAAAAACAATGCTTCGCACTATTAACAAAGTTATTCCACCATGATCTCATACGTTTTACGGCCGTTTCATATTTGGCTGACTAATTAGATTTATGAAGCGAAAAGGCCATAAGTACACCATGATTTGCTTTACTATTTTAAATCTCGCTTACCCATTCATTAAGTCTTTACTATCAGAAACAGCAATCTCATATTAAATTCACATTATTATTTATATTACAATATTATTTACTCCATTAAACTTATGTATTTCCAAGATTGAACGTATACAATATTAACAATAAATATCTTAAATAGTATAAATTATACTAGATTTATTTTTGACCGATTCTATCAATGTTATTTTTAAATATAAAATTTTTATATTAACAAAGGAAGAAAATGCCAATTGTCAAATTGTAATCCCGAAATCCCGGGATCAGAATTTTGGCTCGGGATTATATTCTTACATCTAATGGCCAACTGCTCCAAAGCACTAAATGAGTTAAAATCTGCCATAAATAGTGCACACTAAACTGTGTCAGCCATACGTATTTGTTTTCATTGAAATAAGATAATAAAATATACCAAAACTATTGTGGATTCGTTTAGGCAAGGTTTAATTGATTTTTAAAAAATAACCACTACCATTTGTAAATTATTGTAGTCTTAGTTCAATAAAAGCCTATACATAGTGTGACTAACAAAGTTTAATGTGCACTATTTATGACGGATCTTAATAGCCTACCTCCGCCCTTCGTTACTGGTGTATTGCTAAACAAGGATATAATATTATATAAATGGACAATTTATGATAAGTGCAAAACTTTGGAATAATTTTAATATTTAATTTCTCCTTGTAAACGTAGAAAAAAATTGCAATGGTAGATATCATAAAAATAGCAAAAAAATACTACCATTATTCAAATTTTTATCAACCAAACAAATAAAACCAGTAGCTAACTGTAAATTTAACTCAAAATTACCAATTTGCATATCATAAATTGACCAAAGACCACAGGTATTCAAAAAACAAAAAAAAAAAAAAAATAATAACTATAATAAAATTAATCTCAGTACATAACATGTTTTATTATTTTGTCCGTGTTTCAATTTTTGAATATGATTTTATTTCAAAATGATTTGATTTATTATGGCGTATTGAAAATCTGTGCTATTAAAAATCTATCAACATTATAGAGATAGGCCAAATTCAATATTAAATTTATATTTTTTCTGAAAGGTCATAGTTATATTTTACTTTGTTCTGTTTTGTCATGTTCTGTTTTGTCATGGAACCCCAACGAATATACATACTAGCTTCTGCCCCCGGGTGGACCAATTATTTCTCTCGTATTCATGCCTTTGTTTATTGTTTCAGCTAAATATATAACACCAGGCGGTAGACGACTTCTGATGATTAACGGTTATACATTTTACCGAATGAGTTCTAACAAGAAATCTAACAAAGCTTGGTGGAGTTGCAGCTCTGTTTATACTATCCATAAATGTATTTCCACTGCGGTTACCGTAGATGACGTCATCATTTCAATCAGAGACATGCACAATCATCCCCCACCACGCTACCACATTACAGAAAATGGCTCATATGTTAAGATTTGATCAAAAGATTTCGAAAAGAGGTGGCACTATTTTCTTTCTATGTTTTTGTTTCCCATAAATAATAAGGCTGAAACAGATTGGAAACACGTTACGCCACACGATGAAATTATACACGCGTGGCATGTTTCAAATAATATGTTCCCACCCATGTATTAGTTATGTTTTATTATTAATATTATTATTATTAAACAATACGTCCGCCATCGCCAAATTAATTTTTTAAGGAAATTCAGGATTGACTGGACTAATCATGGGGTGGATATCATTATGTTTTTAATAGATATATGATAAATAATGTTTTTTCAAAATCTAATATTATTAGATATATGTAATATACCTAACTGATTACATGAATAAATATTTTAAAATGTACAAACAAAATATATATTATTTAAAATTGGACATCAACAAAAACTTTGTTAACATGTTGATTTGTGTTTATGTGAGTTGTCTCCCAAATTCAATCATGTGAGTCAGGTCCGATCTAAGAGTAGAGTAGAGTTGGACATATTTTTCCCAATCTGGCCTCGCGCCACTCGAAAAAATAATAAAACCTCAAGGAAAATGTTTGAATCAAATATTTGATTGTGAAACATTTCACAGTCCATTCAAGAAATATTAGAAAAAATGTAGATAGCTGAACCATGTTAAAGTCTTGGGTCCCAGCTGGGTTAACAACTTAATAAATCACATATGGTAAGTATGTAATTTAAGTTATCAGATCCACCTCAATTTGTTAAAACGAGAGCTTTTATGTCCAGGAAGATAAACCCATGTAAACACAATAAACCTTACACAATTTGGAAAGACATAAGAAACATACACATTAGAAATAATCTTTAAAAAATATTTAAATATGACGTGTCGGACAAGAGTCGAACCTGCGTCCATCGAATTCCAGTATATTTTACCAAGTTATTCATGTACGTACTAGGTACCTAATTTTTTATGACTACCTTAACTAATACTCATATAATATAGTGCTTTACAAAATTTGATAATTAACGACTGGCTTCTGTAGTTTGAATCAAGCACCAATTAGGTAATTATACACCTTGATTACTATTATATTAATATTTCACAAGACTTGACAATGGTACATACAAAATTTTACACATTGTCATTTTCAAGACTTGTTTTCTTATAGTTCTATTTTTGGTTGTTTCCAAATTAAGTATGTTCAATAAAGAAAATGTTACCTTCCCAAATCTTGTGAATTGTTTGTTCGAAAAAAGTAGTTTCTTACTACATAAAAGCATCACTGAATTTATTTGATCTAATCGATCTCGATTATTATTATTTTTCAGTTAAATACATATCATCGTCTGGTGGAAAACGGCTTTTAATGAAGAATGGTTATACATTTTACCGAGCGAACTCCAGCAAGAAGTCTAACAAAACTTGGTGGTGCTGCTCCTCTTATACTCAGCAGAACTGTCCTTCCACTGTGGTCACCATGAATGACACCATCATTACCGCCCGAGAAAGCCACAATCATCTTCCACCGCGGTATCACGTAACATCAGATGGGTCCTATATTAAGATTTGATTACAAGCATTGATTTCTAGAGAGATGACATACCTACATATTATGGTAATTATTACGCTAGAGTTGAAAAACTCCATGTTTTGTCTTTAATATTATGTATATAGGTGTATTGTTAAACAATGATATATTATAAATGGACTATTTATGATAAGTGCAAAACTTTGGAATAATTTTAACAGTTAATTTCTTGTAAGCGTTGAAAATAATTGCAATGAAAGATTTCATAAAATTAACCAAACAAAACCAGTTGCTAACTGTAAATTCAATTCAAAATTACCAATTTGCATATCATAAATTGACAAAAGACCACAGATATTCAAACATAATATTTTTTTATAAAAAATTATTATAATAAAATTAATTCCAGTACATTACATGTTTTATTATTTTGTCCGTGTTTCAATTTATGGAAATGATTTATTTCAAAATACAAAAAAAAATCATGAAGCGTAAGTTTAATTTAAAACATATAAGTAACTTACACTATATGTCTGCCCCAGGGATTAGTAGTGCATATACACAATATGAAGAGTTATCCCTGCGGTTACAATTGTACGTACCTACGCAGTTCGCCATATAGTCTGAATCAAGGTACCAATTAGGTAAGTATACACCTTGATTACTAGGCCGCACCAGGGTCTCTCCAAACTTTAGTCTACTTGCACTTAATAATCCAATAAACTTTTTTTCAATGAATATTTCACAAGACTTGACAATGGTACATAAAAAAATTTACACATGATTGTCATTTTCAAGATTTGTTTTCTTATAAGTAGTTCTTTTTTTGCGGTGTTTCCAAATTAAGTATGTACAATAAAGAAAATGTTACCTTCCCAAATCTTGTGAATTATTCGTTCGTAAAAAGTAGTTTCTTATTTTATAAAAACTTCATTGAATTTATTTGATCTAATCAATCTCGTTTGTTATTATTTTTCAGTTAAATACATATTGTCTGGTGGAAAACGGCTTTTGATGATGAACGGTTATACATTTTGCCGAAAGAACTCCAGCAAGAAGTCTAACAAAATTTGGTGGTGCTGCTCCTCTTATTCTCAGCAGAACTGTCCTTCCACTGTGGTCACCATGAATGACACTATCATTACCGCCCGAGAAAGCCACAATCATCTTCCACCGCGATATCACGTAACATCAGATGGGTCATATATTAAGATTTGATTACAAGCATTGATTTCGCGAGACATGACACACCTACATATTATGTTAATTATTACGGTATAGATTGAAAAACTCTATGTTTTGTTTTTAATATTATTATGTATATTGGTGTATTGTTATATTATAAACAATGATATATAATAAATTGACTATTTATGATGAGTGTAAAACTTTTGAATAATTTTAACAGTTAATTTCTTCTTGTAAACGTAGAAAAAAATTGCAATGATCGATTTCATAAAACTAACCATAAAATACTACAATTATTAAAATAGCTTTGATTAACCAAACAAAACCAGTTGCAAACTGTAAATTCAACTCAAAATTACAAATTTGCATATCATAAATTGACCAAAGACCACTGGTATTCAAACATAATAATATTTTTTTTATAAAAAATAATTATAATAAAGTTAATCCCAGTACATTACATGTTTCATTATTTTGTCCGTGTTTCAATTTATGGATATGATTTATTTAAAAATAGAAAAAATCATAAAGGGTAAGTTTAATTTAAAAAATATAAGCAACTTACTATGTCTGCCCCAGGGATTTGTAGTGCATATACCATACACAATATGAATAGTTATCCATACGGTTACAATTTTACGTACCCACGCAGTTCGCACTATATAACAGTTAATCGTGAAATGTTTCACTGGAAACAGATGGTCGTATACCATTAAGATCGCGTTGTTATTTATACTAACAAATTTACAGATCAAAAAAAATTGTTGAAGTACACGTATTAACACTAATAATAATTGTAACTACAGGCCCTGGGTGGTATTACATCGTGTGAAATGAACCATATGTAACTATTGTGTTTATTTTAATTAATACAACGTTTTCCCGACAATAATTTTCTGTCAATACGACGGTTAAAACAATTAATATGCGACACATATTATTACTTATTAAAATCACGAATTATAAAAAATATTTTGTTCATGGTTTTCAACCTACTTCTCGGTGAAATACCTACTGAAACAATGCCACCGATTTAAACAAAACTACACACACATACACCAAATGAACAACCAACGAACGTACTAACTTCTGCCCCCGGGTGGACCATTTATTTCTCTCTTATTCATGCCTTCACTTATTGTTTCAGCTAAATATATAACTCCAGGCATTGGTAAACGTCTTCTGATGATTAATGGTTATACATTTCGCCGAATGAGTTCTAACATGAAAACTACCAAAGCTTGGTGGAGTTGCAGCTCTGCTCGTTCTATCGATAAATGTATTTCCACTGCGGTTACCGCAGATGACGTCATCATTTCAATCAGGGACATGCACAATCATCCCCCACCACGCTACTACATTACAGAAAATGGCTCGTATGTTAAGATTTGATCAAGAGATTTTGGAAAGAGGTGGCACTATTTTCTTTCTATTTTTTTGTTTCACATGCTGAAACAGATTGGAAACACGTTACGCCACAAGATGAAATTACACACGCGTGGCATGTTTCAAATAATATGTTCCTACCCATGTATTGGTTATTTTTTTTAAATATTATTATTATTATACAATACTTCCACCATCGTTAACTTAATTTTTTTAAGTACAGTGGGAATTGAGTGAACTAATCACGGGGTGGATGGCATTATGTTTTTAATAGATATATGACAAATCATGTTTTTTTCAAAATGTAACATAATTATCTGTAATAAACCTGATTACATGAATAAATATTTGAAAATATATAGTATTTAAAATTGGACGTCAATGAAAACTTTGTTAACATATTTACATGTTCATTTGTGTTTATGTGAGTTGTCTCCCAATTTCAAGCATGTGAGTCAGGTCCGATTTTAGAGTAATTGGACATATTGTTTACAAATTACCACATTCTACCACTTGCTACAGATATTGTCTACTCGTTGTTCATTAGAATACTTTCTTCGCTTTGAATAATTTAGATCGTTTTATAATTATTTCAGCAAAATTCAGCAAGTATAAATGACTTTAAATTTAACAAAATAGAGCCAATAAAATGACACATAAAGTATATGGAAGGTGCAGCTGTTTCTTTAATAAAAAGTGCATTTCCACTGCAATTATCAATGATGTTATCTTTGCCAGAATTATTTTTTTAGCTAAATATATTACTAAACGCAATGGAAGCCGACTGCTGTTGATAAACGGTTTTACATTTGTCCGAATGAATTCCAATAAAAAATCAAAGAAAAATTGGTGGAGCTGCAGTACCTGTCACAACCAGATTAGATGCTTCTCCACCGCAGTCACCATGAATGACATCATCGTCACCATCCGAGAATGTCACAATCACCGTCCTACGCAGTATACCACATAACATCGTGTGGGTCATACCTATTTTTAAATTAAAATAGCACCAGTTGGATAATATTTTTTGCACCAAATATTTTTATAAAATAAAATTATATCTCTTACCTACTCAGGTTTACGGAGTGTCTCTTAAAAAACGAAATTACACTAATTTGTTCGTAGCATTCATCTATAGTCGCCTACAACATTTTAATGACCACTCCAGTGTGTTGCTCTCCTGGTGATGTTAATCATGCCAGATTGAACTAGCACGAACCATGTAAAAGTCTTGGGTCCCAGCTGGGTTAGCAACTTAATAAATCAATTATGGTATGTATGTAATTTAAGATATCAGATTCACCTCAATTTGTTAAAACGAGAGCTTTTTATGTCTAGGAAGATAAACCCATGTAAACACTATAAAGCTCAACAATTTGGAAACACATAAGAAACATCATATCATACACATTAGAAATAATATATTAAAAAAAAAAAAAAAAAAAAAAATTACGTGCCAGACAAGACTCGAACTTGCATCCATCGAATTCCAGTATGTTTTATTCATGTACGCACTAGGTACCTACCTAAGTTATTACAACTACCTTAACTAATACTCATATAACGTAGTGCTTTACAAAATTTGATAATATTAACAACTGTCTTCTATAGTTTGAATCAAGGCACCAATTAGGTAATCATACACCTGCACCACGGTCTCTCCAAACTTTAGTCTACTTGCACTTAATAATCTATTAAACTATTTTTTCAATGAATATTTGACAAGATGTATACATAATGTTATATACATAATTTGACACACTGTCATTTTCAAGATTTGTTTTCTTATAGTTATATTTTTGCGGTGTTTCCAAATTAAGTATGTTCAATAAAGAAAATATTACCTTCCCAAATCTTGTAAATTATTCGTTCGTAAAAAGTAGTTTCTTACTTTATAAAAACTTCGTTGAATTTATTTGATCTCGATTATTATTTTTTTTTCAGTTAAATACATATCATTGTCTGGTGGAAAACGGCTTTTGATGATGAACGGTTATACATTTTACCGAACTAACACCAGCAAGAAGTCCAACAAAATTTGGTGGTGCTGCTCCTCTTATTCTCAGCAGAACTGTCCTTCCACTGTGGTCACCATGAATGACACTATCATTATCGCCCGAGTAAGCCACAATCATTTTCCACCGCGGTATCACGTAACATCAGATGGGTCCTATATTAAGATTTGATTACAACCATTGATATCGCGAGAAATGACATACCTACATATTATGGTAATTATTATTGTAGAGATTGAAAAACTCTACGTTTTGTTTTGAATATTATTATGTATATTGGTGTATTGTTAAACAATGATATATATTATAAATGGATGGATAAGTGCAAAACTTGAGAATAATTTAAACAGTTAATTTCTTCTTGTAAACGTAGAAAAAAATTGCAATGATAGATTTCATAAAACTAACAATAAAATGCTACAATTATTCATATAGCTTTGATTAACCAAACAAAACCAGTTGCTAACTGTAAATTTAACTCCAAATTACCAATTTGCATATCATAAATTGACCAAAGACCACAGATATTCAAACATAATATTTTTTTATAAAATTAATAAAAAAAACTATAATAAAGTTAATCCCAGTACATTACATGTTTTATTATTTTGTCTGTGTTTCAATTTATGGATATGATTTATTTCAAAATAGAAAAAAATCATGAAGCGTAATTTTAATTTAAGAAATATAAGTAACTATGTATGCCCCAGGGATTAGTAGTGCATATTATATACAATATTAAGAGTTATCCCTACGGTTACAATTGTACGTACCTACGCATTCCAATTTATAACAGTTAATCGTGAACTGTTTTACTGGAAACAGATGGTCGTATACCATTAATATCGCGTTGTTATTTATATTAACAAATTTACAGATCAAAAAAAAAATGTTGAAGAATACGTATAAATACTAATAATTGTAACTACAGGCCTTGGGTCGTATTACATCGTGTGGAATTAACCATATATAACTATTGTGTTTATTTTAATTAATAGAACGTTTTCCCGACAATAAGTTTCTGACAATACTAAGGTTAAAACAATTAAAATGCGACACATATTATTACTTATTAAAATCAAGGATTATAAAAAATATTTTGTTCATGGTTGTCAACCTACTTCTCGGTGAAATACTCCACGAATAACGCGATGTCAATGCTATACAGCGATCTATTTCCTTTTACGACCGCTCACGGTGAAATATGATGCGAAAAACTGCGTATTTCGGCCACGTATCCCAATAGTCTTGTTACGCAGCGTAGTTTTTAACCCTTCGATCAACCCACAGAAACAATGCCACCGATTAAAAAATAACTATACGCACATACACCAAACACGCAACCAACAAACATACATACTAGTTTCTGCCCCCGGGTGGACCAATTATTTCTCTCTTATTAATGCCTTCACTTATTGTTTCAGCTAAATATATAACACCAGGCGTTGGTAAACGTCTTCTGATGATTAACGGTTATACATTTCACCGAATGAGTTCTAACAAGAAAACTAATAAAACTTGGTGGAGTTGCAGCTCTGTTCATACTATCCATAAATGTACTTCCACTGCGGTTACCGCAGATGACGTCATCATTTCAATCAGAGACATGCACAATCATCCCCCACCACGCTACCACATTACAGAAAATGGCTCGTATGTTAAGATTTGATCAAGAGATTTCGGAAAGAGGTGGCACTATTTTCTTTCTATTTTTTGTTTCACATAAATAATATTAAGGCTGAAACAGATTGGAATCACGCCACGCCACACGATGAAATTCCACAAGCGTGGCGTTTTTCCAATATGTTCCCACCCCTTTTGGTTATTTATTATTATTAGTAGTAGTATTATTATTATTCAATACTTCCCACTGTTGTCAACTTGATTTTTGAAATGACAGTCGGAATTGACTGGACTAATCACGGGGTAAATGGCATTATGTTTTTAATAGATTTATGACAAATAATGTTTTTTCAAAATGTAATATTATTATCTGTAATGTATCTAACTGGTTACATGAATAAATATTTGTTTCAATAAATCAATTTGTTGGAATCCAAACATGTTCATATGGGCTTATGTCTGTTGTATCCCAAATTCAATCATCTGAGTGAGGTCCGATCTTAGAGTAATTGGACACATTGAACCCAATCGGGTCTCGCGCCACGTGAAAAAGTAATAAAACCACAAGAGAATAATTTTAATCAAATATTTGATTGTGAAACATTTCACAGTCTACTGCAATCAGAAATTTGAAGAACATTGGAGTCATTTTTTAATTATTTAGCAAGTACACAAACAAATGGAAAGCGTTTATATGATAAACGGCTTTAAATTTACCAAAATAGGGCCAACAAAATGAAACACAAGGTATTCGGAAAGTGTAGCTGTTTCTTTAACCAAGATTGCATTTTCACTGCAATTAACAATAATTATGTTTTTTTTGCCATTAGATAATGTCGCAATCACCCTCCTACACATTACCACATAACATCTTGTGGGTTATACCTATTTTAAAATTTAACATAACCCCAGTTGGGTAATATTATTTAAAATTCTTTGATCTGAAAATAATAATGAAAATATTATATTTAATTAGTACAGATTGTCTCTTAAAAAAACAAAATTACACTGAACTCTTTGTGATTACAATAATATTTACCCTATAGTTGCCTACAACATTTTAAAGACCACTCCGGTGTGTTGCTCTCCTGGTGATGTTAATCATGCCAGATTGAACTAGCACGAACCATGTTAAAGTCTTGGGTCCCAGCTGGGTTAGCAACTTAATAAATCAGATATGGTTGGTATGTAATTTAAGTTATCAGATTCACCGCAATTTGTTAAAACGAGAGCTTTTATGTCGAGGATGATAAACCCACATAAATACTAAAAAGCTTGCACAATTTGGAAAGACATAAGAAACGTACACATTAGAAATAATATTTTTTTTTTAAATTAAAAAATATGACGTGTCGGACAAGACTCGAACTTGCATCTATCGAATTCCAGTATATTTTACCAAGTTATTCATGTACGCACTAGGTACCTACCTAATTTATTATGTCTACCTTAACTAATACTCATATAACTTAGAGCCGAGCCACACCGGGCGACTCTGGTCTCGAGACCAGTCGCGCAACTGGTCTTCCTGGGTGATTTACTCGGGCGACTTGCAGGCGACCAGAGAGGCAGCCAATAATAATAATAATAATAATGAATGTACACGCAAGTATGCAAAAATACGTTCTATCCGCGGCGTGGCTGCCGGCGACTGGTCGCCCAGTGTGGCAGCGCTCAATACATAGTTATATTGTTTTCATACATCGCTACCGATCGCCCGACCAGAGAGACTAAGGCCCTCCTCCCACGGCGCAACTGAAATCTGACAGAACTGGTTTGTGAAGGATCTCATAAACTGGCCAATGTGATGCTTCGCACACGGCGCTACTGAAACTCAGTTGAATTAATAATCACATAACCTCAAACTGTCAAACTGGACTATCAGCTGTGTTGTACAAAACACGCGCGCTTATTAGGCTATTTTAATTTAAGTTAATATTTAACAAACAATGTCTTCGAGCGGGTCAAGCGACGAGGAGACTTTGGTTTTGCATCAATACAACAGATACAGGAGTCAAAATAAAAGAAAATATTGGATTCATCCTTATATAGAAAGGAACATAAACTGCAGACTATTTGTTGCTGCAAAGGAACTGCAAGAAACCGATTCCAAATTTCTGGCTTTCTATAGAATGTCCAAGAAAAGCTACCTCGAGCTTGTTAAGATCATCACTCCTGCTATTCAAAAAGAAAATACAAACATGCTCGCTTCGCTCATCTTGTACTTTTGAGTTTTGACGTCTCTGATTGTTTCGGTTTTTACGATATGACGCTAGCGGCTTTACGAAGTGCTACCAATTTTGGTAAGAAAATATGATTTTTCACCGAAATCTAATGATGTTGGTACCACTGTTTTACGGTGACTGGAAACTTCAGAGACCGCGCGACTAGCATGTCGCATCTCTTCGCGACCGTTTTGAAGCTGAGAGATTCCGGTCTCGCCGTCAGCGAGCCGCCATTGAAATACATTAGCTAGATACTGGCTGGAATTTTAGTTTCAGTTCGGGAGACCAGACCGAGCGCAGGAACGAGATTTTACTGGTCGCCCGACTTTATTGCTTGCGCGACTACTGGGCGACCAGTTGTGGCATGCTCCATATAACTGCATGCATCGGTCTGGTCTCGGCGACTGGTCTGCCGACCAGAGTCGCCCGGTGTGGCTCGGCACTTAGTGCTTTACATAATTTGATATTATTAACAACTGGCTTCTGTAGTTTGAATCAAGGCACCAATTAGGTAATCATGCACCTTGATTAATAGGCCGCACCAGAGTCTCTCCAAACTTTAGTCTACTTGCACTTAATAATCTATTAAACTATTTTTTCAATGAATATTTGACAAGATGTATACATAATGTTATATACATAATTTGACACACTGTCATTTTCAAGATTTGTTTTCTTATAGTTATATTTTTGCGGTGTTTCCAAATTAAGTATGTTCAATAAAGAAAATATTACCTTCCCAAATCTTGTAAATTATTCGTTCGTAAAAAGTAGTTTCTTACTTTATAAAAACTTCGTTGAATTTATTTGATCTCGATTATTATTTTTTTTTCAGTTAAATACATATCATTGTCTGGTGGAAAACGGCTTTTGATGATGAACGGTTATACATTTTACCGAACTAACACCAGCAAGAAGTCCAACAAAATTTGGTGGTGCTGCTCCTCTTATTCTCAGCAGAACTGTCCTTCCACTGCGGTCACCATGAATGACACTATCATTACCGCCCGAGAAAGCCACAATCATCTTCCACCGCGGTATCACGTAACATCAGATGGGTCATATATTAAGATTTGATTACAAGCATTGATTTTGCGAGAAATGACATACCTACATATTATGGTAATTTACAGTAGAGATTGAAAAATCTACGTTTTGTTTTTAATATTATAATGTATATTGGTGTATTGTTATACAATGATATATATTATAAATGGATGGATAAGTGCAAAACTTTAGAATAATTTAAACAGTTAATTTCTTCTTGTATACGTAGAAAAAAATTACAATGATAGATTTCATAAAACTAACAATTAAATACTACAATTATTCATATAGCTTTGATTAACCAAACAAAACCAGTTGCTAACTGTAAATTTAACTCCAAATTACCAATTTGCATATCATAAATTGACCAAAGACCACAGATATTCAAACATAATATTTTTTTATAAAATTAATAAAAAAAACTATAATAAAGTTAATCCCAGTACATTACATGTTTTATTATTTTGTCTGTGTTTCAATTTATGGATATGATTTATTTCAAAATAGAAAAAAATCATGAAGCGTAATTTTAATTTAAGAAATATAAGTAACTATGTATGCCCCAGGGATTAGTAGTGCATATTATATACAATATTAAGAGTTATCCCTACGGTTACAATTGTACGTACCTACGCATTCCAATTTATAACAGTTAATCGTGAACTGTTTTACTGGAAACAGATGGTCGTATACCATTAAGATCGCGTTGTTATTTATATTAACAAATTTACAGATCAAAAAAAAAATGTTGAAGAATACGTATAAATACTAATAATTGTAACTACAGGCCTTGGGTTGTATTACATCGTGTGGAATGAACCACATATAACTATTGTGTTTATTTTAATTAATACAACGTTTTCCCGACAATAAGTTTCTGATAATACTACGGTTAAAACAATTAAAATGCGACACATATTATTACTTATTAAATCGCGGATTATTAATAATATTTTGATCATGGTTTTGAATATACTTACAACCTACTTCACCGTGAAATACTCCACGAATAACGCGATCTCAATGCTATACAGCGATCTATTTCCTTTACAATCGCTCACGGCGAAATATGATGCGAAAAACTGCGTATTTCGGCCACGTATCCCAATAGTCTTGTTACGCAGCGTAGTTTTCAGCCCTTCAAATCAAATCAAATCAAATTCAAATCAAATTTATTTATTTTACATATAATGAACATAACAAATTACAAATTCAAAACGTTCACGACATGACATAAAATAAGTGTTAATACATAATTTTTAGCTAACCGGCAACCGTGGAGTTTCCACTCTCGACACCCATTCTTTTATGAATGAGTGAAGTGGCCAGTTATCCGCCCTCAAAACAGTGTCCGTGACATCAGAAGGGATACCTACCTTGAAGGATGCGTAGTCCCCCCTTGATTTAATTTTCACGACTGTGAAATCAGCGGTACGTAACTTATTTAAATAGGTTAAAACATCAGCCGTTGTTGTATCTCTGTGAAGCGGGCAGATGTGATACTGCTTCACAACAGTTTTCGCTCGTCCAGCGAGGTTTCCCCGAACCGCGACACGCCGCTTCCGTGCAACGGTGGCCCATCCATCAACAATCCTAGGCGTAGGTAAATCTTCAGCTGGTTTCGGTTGTGAGGCCTCGTGTGACGATGAGGAGTCCTCTTCTGGGGCGACTGCTGGAATAACCCCGAGTGCAGGATAATTTTCTATTTTTGTTTTAATTTTCGATTGCGACCGTGTCGTCCTCGCATAAGTTGGTGGCGGTGTCGATCTCGGTGCCGGCACAGGAGGCGAGAGCGAGAAGCAAACAGTGTCGTTCGCTCGCTCGTTCGCTAGTGCACGCGCTGCCGGTGTAGGCGATGTCGCTGGCAACGGTACGTCTACTACAATTGCACTGGGCTTAATTGCACTTTTAAATGACACTGATTTATTTTTATAAATTTGGTGATCAGTTAGAATTTTTTCAATTGATTCTACCTTTTTTAACAAAATGTCAATCATTTCAGACTGCTGTCTTATAACACACAACAAATCCACATTTTCCATGGTATTACCGATGTTTTTAGACATTGTAATTCAGTTTTATAAGTAAATTATTGAATTTAAACTTAGAGCGCAGACTTGCACGTCTTGTCAGAATAGCGGCGTAAACGACCAACGACCTTCGACCAACCTAGAGCAGTGGTTCCCAAAGTTGACTGGGCTGCGACCCATCTAACAAAAATTTACAATCTTGGGACCCACCTCTTAGCTGTCTTAGAGAAAAGAGGGCATAACTATTGGTAATGCTCGGATTCCCTAGTGGCGAGTCGTGGAACTACTCAATGCTGTCTTATTTGTTCTAATTGAAATTAAAAAAATATTTTTAAAAAGTGTTACCAATATGAATGAAAGACTGTTGAAATAAGAAACACAACTTAAATAAAAAAAAAAAAAAACTTAAATACCTACACCTACAAGGTTTTTTTACAAAGTTATTTCAATGGGAAGGATGTATTTTTTTCTTATTTTTCTTCATTACAGTTTTAGCATCAACTTCAACTTTAGTTACTTTTAATCGCAGTGAGTTTGATATATCCAATTTATTTCGGTATTTAGTTTTAATGTTAACCATAGCCGAAAATCCGACCTCGCATAGATATGAGGTAGTAAAGAGGAGGACTTTCATAGCGTCATCGAACAGGCAAGGATAATTATCAGCAACTAAGAGCCAGAATTTCGTTAACTGTTTACGATTGAAAGTATTTTTCAGTGACGTATCTTCTGATAAATCAATGAGTTCTTCACTTGCTTTTGTTGACATACTAGTTGGTAAGTCGTCTTGAAATGGGTTACAAATCCAACGCAACGAATCAAACTTTTTCATCTCTTCCCCAAAATAGTCGTCAAAGTTATTTATTAACAGTAATAAATGTCTGGAAATTTCAGACAGTACGTTCATCTTAGGCTGCACTTGGTTTTCAATAATAAAAGTTTCCAAGTGTTTCAAAACAATCTCTCAATACAACTTTTCCACAACATAAGCTTTTTCATGAACGCTCGAATTTTATCGTGGACTGCAAAAAAATCCTATTTTTTTTTTAAATTCATGCATACAGTGGCGAGGGCCCACTCAATATTCGCTCGCGACCCATAGTTTGGGAAACCATAACCTACAGGAACAATGCCACCGATTAAAAATTAACTATACACACATACACCAAACACACAACCAACGAACATATATACTAGTTTCTGCCCCCGGGTGGACCAATTATTTCTCTCTTATTAATGCCTTCACTTATTGTTTCAGCTAAATATATAACACCAGGCGTTGGTAAACGTCTTCTGATGATTAACGGTTATACATTTCACCGAATGAGTTCTAACAAGAAAACTAACAAAACTTGGTGGAGTTGCAGCTCTGTTCATACTATCCATAAATGTACTTCCACTGCGGTTACCGCAGATGACGTCATCATTACAATCAGAGACATGCACAATCATCCCCCACCACGCTACCACATTACAGAAAATGGCTCGTATGTTAAGATTTGATCAAAAGATTTCGGAAAAAGGTGACACTATTTTCTTTCTATTTTTTGTTTCACATAAATAATATTAAGGCTGAAACAGATTGGAATCACGCCACGCTACACGATGAAATTACACAAGCGTGGCGTTTTTCCAATATTTTCCCACCTCTTTTGGTTATTTATTATTATTATTATTAGTAGTATTATTATTATCCAATACATCCCACTGTTTTCAACTTTATTTTTGAATGGACAGTCGGAATTGACTGGACTAATCACAGGGTAAATGGCATTATGTTTTTAATAGATTTATGACAAATAATGTTTTTTCAAAATGTAATATTATTATCTGTATTGTATCTAACTGATTACATGAATAAATATTTGTTTCAATGAATCAATTTGTTGGAATCAAAACATGTTCATTTGGGCTTATGTCTGTTATATCCCAAACTCAATCATGTGAGTGAGGTCCGACCTTAGGCATAAAGCCCACCAAAAAAGCGCTCGACGCGCTCACTACTGAGTAGGCCCCCTCCCACCCGCGCATTACCCTTTACCTATGTAATAAGGGCCCCAAGAAGCACAACATAATTATTATTATCAGCGTCTCTCATAACAAAGCAATAAAAATATTATATTATTTCGGGGCTTGTAATTAATATTCACGATGACATTATTCTACCAGCGAAATATCGGACACGCAATAAAATTAAACAATGAGTTCTCTGTTATTAAATAATGGCTTCTCGCCCGTCGATCGACGACGCTTCCAGAGCGTGATTTTGCTCGCCGCGTTCAATGAATAGACTGCATTGTATTTTCGTTCATTCGTATCGCCGAGAAGCCAAAAAACGATGACTCATGGGGTGGGCGCGCATAATGCGTCGTCAAATCCAGTGTGCGCTGGCGTATTTGATTACGTTGTATTTTCGATGATTTACGCGCCACTTGTGAAATTTTGCGCGAGAGCCCCACTTGCTGCGTTAAGTGGGTTTTACGCCTTAGAGTAATTGGACTTATTTAACCCAATCGGGTTTCGCGCCACGTGAAAAAGTAATAAAACCACAAGAGAATAGTTTCAATCAAATATTTGATTTTGAAACATTTCAGTCTACTACAATCAAAAGTCTGAAAAAATTGGAGTCATTTTTTAATTATTTCAGCAAGTACACATACGTTTCTATGATAAACGGTTTTAAATTTACCAAAATATGGCCAACAAAATGAAACATAAGGTATTCGGAAAGTGTCGCTGTTTCTTTAACCAAGATTGCATTTTCACTGCAATTACCAATAATTAAGTTATTTTTGCCATTAGATAATGTCACAATCACCCTCCTACACATTACCACATAACATCTTGTGGGTTATACCTATTTTAAATTTAACATAGCCCCAGTTGGGTAATATTTTTTGCACCAAATATTTTTATAAAATAAAATAATATCTTTTACTCAGATTTTATTTAAAATGCTTTGATCGGAAAATAATAAAGAAAATATATTTTATTAGTACAGATTGTCTCTTAAAAAAATACACTAAACTGTTTGTGATTACAATAATATTTACCCTATAGTTGCCTACAACATTTTAAAGACCACTCCGGTGTGTTGCTCTCCTGGTGATGTTAATCATGCCAGATTAAACGAGCACGAACCATGTTAAAGTCTTGGGTCCTAGCTGGGTTAACAACTTAATAAATCAGATATGATTGGTATGTAATTTAAGTTATCAGATTCACCCCAATTTGTTAAAACGAGAGCTTTTATGTCGAGGAAGATAAACCCACATAAACACTAAAAAGCTTACACAATTTGGAAAGACATAAGAAACATACACAGTAGAAATAATGTATTTTTTTTTTAAATTAAAAAATATGACGTGTCGGACAAGACTCGAACTTGCATCTATCGAATTCCAGTATATTTTACCAAGTTATTCATGTACGCACTAGGTGCCTACCTAATTTATTATGACTACCTTAACTAATACTCATATAACTTAGTGCTTTACAAAATTTCATATCATTAACAACAGGCTTCTGTAGTTTGAATGAAGGTACCAATTAGGTAATTATACACCTTGATTACTAGGCCGCACCAGAGTCTCTCCAATCTTTAGTCTACTTGCACTTAATATAATAATCTAATAAACTTTTTTTCAATGAATATTTTAAAGACTTGACAATGTTACATACATAATTTGACACATTGTTATATTCAAGATTTGTTTTCTTAACGTTATATTTTTGCGGTGTTTCCTAATTAAGGATGTTCAACAAAGAAAATGTTACCTTCCCAAATCTTGTGAATTATTCGTTCGAGAAAAGTAGTTTCTTACTATATAAAAGCTTCACTGATTAAATTTGATCTAATCGATCTCGATTATTATTATTTTTCAGTTAAATACATATCATCGTCTGGTAGAAAACCGCTTTTGATGATGAACGGTTATACATTTTACCGAACTAACTCCAGCAAAAAGTCTAACAAAATTTGGTGGTGCTGCTCCTCTTATATTCAGCAGAACTGTCCTTCCACTGTGGTCACCATGAATGACACTATCATTACCGCCCGAGAAAGCCACAATCATCTTCCACCGCGGTATCACGTAACATCAGATGGGTCATATATTAAGATTTAATGCTGCTGTAGAAGAGATGGCAGTACGAGTAGTTAAAACAGCATTGCAGCAGGTGGTTAAATAAAATAAAAACACTTTGTACTGTTCAGTTTATATATTATAAAACCATTTAATTGGTTACATTGAAATAAGGATATATTTTAGTGCAAATTACTTATTAGAAACGCACTAATTAACATTGCGGGAGAGAAGCCGTGGTAATATTTTGTATGTATTTTTCACTGAGGGAGGAACCCTCTTCTTTATAAAATCATTATTTTGATACTCTGTATGTCATCATATGTATATGTACTGAATAAATAATTTTTTTCATTACTATCTACTTAATATTTGTTTAATCACGTTGATATTAACAGGTAGTTCCTTTAAAATATTTTGACTGGTCCAAAAAAATACCCAATTTCCCACCAGTCGTCGTTCTTGTACTCATAATTAATGATTTTGTTAATTTTTATAGAGGCGAAAGCACTCACCCGGAAAGTGAAAGTCGTGAGTTCTACCTACAAAATTAGTACCTACCGTTTCAAATATTTGTTCCTAATTTTGTGTTGAAATGTATATTTTAATTTAGTTGGAACTTCACTCAATGTTTTAAAATACCTTCATTTCGACGCCGTAATCCGATTGGCTTAAAGAACAATAAAACGTGATTATAAAATATTTTTCTATAGCTACCGATAACTGTCATATGTTTGGAGTAGGTACCGAATTCGACAACCGTCACTTTGGATTTAGGCACGCGGAGACGGTCGTTGGAGAAGATCCATACCCACCCTTGGTTATCGGTCTCCTGGTGATAGTATTGTATTAGCTTCAAGTATGTTAAATGCCTGGATGATTTGTTAGCAAAATGTGTCTCACCATTCAAATTATCATATTACTAGCCCGCTGAACGCTATTCAGCCATTTTTTTCTGACCGTACTTCTAGCTCCAAAAACAAATGTATTGCCAATAAAATCGCGGGATACCCGCGTAAGAAGTTTCTACCCAACTTGCCACAACACGTTCAAAAGAGGTTTAAGAAATTCGAAAAAAGAGTAAAACAATGCGATGTTTAGAGATGTATGTTGGGCATGAGACAGGGATCAAAAATGAATATTCAGGTACCTAAGGGAAAACAGTGTTAGACATAATGCCAAGTGTACATTTTTTAATAATACTAGTAATTTTACAATAGATAGATTAAGTCGCCATTATTATTGAGTGACCTAAGCGAATGGTGTGAAGTATGCATATAAAAATACGTATTGGAAGATTTAATACATTGAGGTTAAGTCATTTGCTAATTTATTGTATTATTGTTTTCAAATGTTGCCTGTCTTCTCTTCATAACATATATTTTTTGATATTTATTTCTATAGTTTATTTTTCTTTCTCTTATAAGTCTGTTTCTTGTAATCATTACATTATAATATGTTTGTCTTGATTTAACTGTCTGTCAGTCTATCTGTAACGCAGCGCATCACATAAACACAGACACTCACTCTGCACCAAAGCTGTCGCATTCCACTGCATTATAATTAACAGTGATGGCGCAATCGGACCCGCGGTAGTTCTCTCTTGCGACTGTCACTCTAGCAAGATAAATCTCACATAAAATTCACCGGCTCTATCGAAATAAATACCTACTACCATATATTAGTATTCAAATAATATAATATATTATATTAATATTCGTAACTATTTTTTAGCGAGATACATAACACCAGCTACTGGAAAACGGCTTCTAATGATAAATGGTTTTACATTCTACCGAACGAGCACCAATAATAAGAAAAACAAATCTTGGTGGAGTTGTAGCTCCAACTATACTCACCAGAAATGTCTTGCCACTGCTGTCACCGTAGATGACACCATCATCACTGCTCGGGAAACTCACAACCATCCTCCTCCGCGGTATCACGTTACATCAACCGGCTCGTATATTAAGATTTAATACAAGGAGAGATGACAGACATTTCATTAGTTGCGTCTTTCATCAATAAATTGTGGGTAAAGTTATTACGTGTACTATTCTTATAATAATATTAGAATAAATTTAAATTACAGTATTATAAATAATTACCTCATATACCTACTCATATGTCTTGGAATATCTGTAATGCATGAGGGAAAATATATGAAAATGTATAAAAGAACTCTAGACAGGGAGAAGACATTAAACATTCACATTTTAACCCGAATTCGTAATTTGAAAAATCGGAGGAATTGTTTATATTAATCAGGTCGTGAAAGAAAATAAACGATACTCTCATAATAGAATCAGGTGTTTTCATTGCGGTAATAGAGATGAAGTGTAATTATAATAATGATAGAGTGCTATACCCTACGGTACCCTGTCGCAACATACACAATTAGAAGAAAAAAAACATTATGGAAGATCAAGAACCATCAGCAAGCATCGCCATTTGACAAATGAACAAATTTTGAGAACGAGATGGCGTGCTCGGCAATGTCAGAAGACTGCACTCTACAGAGACTCCGCCAGATTGATGCAACAGCTCACAGACGAATAAGTGAGTTTTAAACACCAGAACAAAGACAGTAAGGCATAATATTCGCGTAAACGTTTAAGAGACAGGGAGAAGACGTATGAGAATGTTGACAGGTGGTCCAGCCAGGAGAGATTCATTTTTAGGTGTTGTCTCGGTTATCTGCTACTCCTTACCCGTTAGGTATCTCAGTTCCCACTATTTTTGAGTTCCCTGGTTGGACATTTACCAACGAAAATGTAGTAGTTTATTGAAAAACAACATGTGAATTTTAATTTATCGCGGTACTTACGAATCACCGATCAGGAAACGAGTGTCAAAAGTGGGTTTATTATCTCTCTTTTATTAATCAATGCCATCATTTATTTCAGCTAAATATATTCCGTCAAGTAAAGGAAATCCTATCCTGATGATAAACGACTATACATTTTACCGTACAAAATCCAACATGAAAACGAACAAAAGTTGGTGGAGCTGTAGCTCTGCGTATAATAAACATAAATGTATGACCACTGCTTCCACCGCGTGTAACACCATCACCGCTATCCAGGGTGTGCACAATCATCCCCCTCCGCGTTATCATATTACAGCGAATGGCTCGTATATTAAAATTTCATCATAGTATTTCCGGGAGAGATTGCGCTAATTCTATATTCAAATAATTCATAGTTATAGCCTATTTACACATGCGTGTATTCACTAAAAACCGTACGTATTGTCGCGACAATAAAAATAAAAGGCAAATATTAAACATTTATTGTCGTACAAGTTGCTTGCATGGATCTAAAAAGCTTAGCAGCTCCTGTATTATACAAAATATTGCACATAACTGACACTTGCAACATGATTTTGGCGAGACAATCAGCATTTTTGTCTGTCAATAGTTATTTTTATGCTGGCAGTAAATACATGCATGTGTAAAATATCTATTAATATAACCATTATATTATTGTAATTTTATTTAAAACACTGATCCAATTACTTTTATATAAATCATAGGCAAGTTAAACGAAAGTCACAATAGTTTGTAACAATATACCTGTAATATTTATAAGCAAATAAATAAAATACTCGTATATTATGTTCTTACAAAAAATGTGTTTTTTTTTTTAATTACTGGCCATACATTATTTTTATAATTTAATATGAACGACGCTTGCATCGTATTGTCGCACCATCGCAACTAAACTGCCACAATCCAAAAATCGTCAAACAGAGAAAATCAGCTTTGAAGTTTTTACCTTTCGCATTGTTGTACTGTGTTTTTGAAATATGTTTAGATATTGAATGAAGTTTTGACTTGAATTTGATGACTTAGAGATATGAAATTTTCGGTACATGTACTATGAACGATAGACAATGAAACGTAGTAATTAACTCAAAACACGTAAATTCGGACTTGTTACGGTTTAGTTACGAGGGTGCATTGTGTGATTCTTCGGACACACTATTCACCGTAGCCCAAAAAAATTGTAAGACCTCAATGGCAGTGTTTTTCGGTTCGGAGCGTGCAGCGTGCATATTGTGTGCACTTGTTTAACATACACGCAGTCCGCGCCGCTCCGCAAAACGCTGTCATTGAGGTCTTACACTAAACTGTTTTGAGCAGTATGGTAATACGGACAAAGAACGAAATAACCAGTTGAAATAATTTATTGGAAAACACTGATTCAATACGTATTTCAAAATTATCTTGGTCATGGAAGATATAATGCGCAATGCATTTTGTAAATCGACTTGACACCAACATAGTCATACATCAGAACTGCCAAACAACGTTGCATTAAATATATATATACATTTTTTTACGCGTACACGACACCATTTTAAATCCGACAAATGAACTAATGATTTTCTATCGGTATTTAAGAAAATAATATGGGCGGAAATATCGACTAAATTAATTTTCGATTAGAATAATTAATGTAGTTACCAATCCACAATGTCATAATTCAAGTATTAAGTCTTTGTTTCCGGTAAAAGAGCTCACGGTAAACTGTGATACTGCGAATTTTACTTGTATAATTTTCCGGACACGGTCGCAGTCGAGACTGGTTTGCATGTGCGATCCGGCTAAGTATTCTCAAATAGTCCAATTTACGATTATTTTACGATTTCATTCGTAGGTATATCTATCTACATTGTGAATAAATGCATTTATTGCAAGTATTTTTTGCAAGTCTTTCTGATGATCGTAATTATTATTTCAGCTAGATTTATAACGCAACCAAACGGAAAACGAATTCTGATGATAAATGACTTTACATATTACCGAAAGAGGTTTAACGAGAAGAATAATAAGATATTTTGGAGGTGCAGTTCTTTGACAAACCCAAACTGCATTTCCACTGCAGTTACTGTAGATGACGCTGTTGTTTCCATCAGAGAATGTCACGATCATTCTCCACCGCGGTATTACGTATCATCAAAAGGTGTATATGTTAGGGTGTAATACAATTCCGGAAGAGATGGCGCTAGTTAAAAAAAATATATCGTAATATATAATTAGATTTTCAGAAAACTCATCCTATTAAAAATATACATTGAGCGTACGTAATTTGAAAACATATCATGCATATGCAAAAAAAAAATACGCCATCTGACGGGACTTAAATTTTTAACCGTAGTCTGCTTTTTTAATTAAAAAATACAAAGAAAAAATAATAAGTTTATTTTTATAATAAACTTACTTTTAAGTAAAAGGAAACATTAAAAATTAATTTAACGTTAAAAAGTTAATTCGTTAAAGGATACCATTTTACTATTACATAATATTTTATTGAATATATTAGTTTAGTATTAAGACTTACTTTATTAAGTTTTCTCTAGTGTATTGAAAATATATTTGACTAATTTAATAAATTTATATTTCTTTTATAAAATTTTATTATTATTGAAATCTTATTTATTTATTTAATTTGTAATTAACAAGAAAATAATTTTCGATCTTTATGTCAATAATTGTTTTTTTATGCACTTTCTTTTCGGCCTAAATTGTATTTTCTTCGACATTCATAACATAGTATCCGGGTAAAACACGTTTATTTTACTTGCACCACCATTTTCAGGAAATATAAAAAATAAACAATGTGAAACACCTGCTTTATTCTCACAGAACATATATATTCTTTCTCAGAAAAAAATAATTTTAATTGAGGAATTCAGTTGTCAGTAATGACGATCACCGCCGACTACACACTGTTCGTTTTATTTCTGACAAAGCGTTTAAAATTTGCACGATAACGTCATAGGTAACACCACAGTTAAGTGTGTGTTTATTGGACAAAGGAAAGGTTAAAATAACCATTCCATTACACTTTTTGCCTGCGGCACTGATAAGCAACATTTTTTCTCAGTATATCATACTGCCTACTAATTTACATGTATAATTTATAGTTTCTCCATAACTAGAGCTCGAAATGGACCGGAGCGCCGTTCCAGTTCATAAAATCTCTAAAATTATCGCTCCGTCTCGTAGAAAAAATAATTTAACCGTCTGAACTAGATTGGCCATACAACAAAAACAAAGCAAACATACTTATTTTTATAAAACACACATACGATTAAATAACTAGGTTAATATTTTTTTAAAGTTATAGAGCGCTCCGTTTCGTAAAATTTTCCATTTTGAGCGCTGTCTATGACATTTCCATAACGCAACTGAACCGTATTTATTGCGTATCGCGAAGAAGTTCCACTTCAATAATTATGATTCTCTTTTCAGGAAAATACATTCAACTGTCCAACGGTGGCACTGTACTAGTACTTAAAGATTACTCTTTCAAACGAACGAAGGCGAACAAAGCAGGTAATAAAATTTGGTGGGTGTGCAGCTCATACAGGTCGAAGAAGTGTTGCGCTAGTGTAGTTACTAATGATGAAGACGTCGTAGGTTTTAAAAGACACCATAATCACGACCCACCAAAGTACCACAAGACACAAAACGGGACGTATATTAAAATTTGAACGCCATTATATCATGATATTTTTTTTTTAAATATAATATCAGTATTTTATTATACCTATCTGGATTAGGTACACACTTTATGGGGGCAAGAAGATCACTTGTGAAATACAAAGATTGGCTACGCAAGCATTCCCTGTGGATGCAGCTATCGACGGCAGTTTACCATATGTATGTATTGAGGTATTAATTGTTACAATAAGTTAGCCGTCTAAACAGTATTTCACTCTAAAAGCTAACACAGGCATGAGATGGGCTGTTAAAACATGGCACTTTTTGACAGTTCAGACGTTTAACTTATTGTAACAATTAACCACCTGAATACATAAATATGATAAACTACCGTCGATAGCCGCCTTGTATATAGAATAGATCCACAGGCATTGATTCTTGTTCTTTCAATGTGACGTCTCTATTTGGGACTCATATTCCCAAATCTGTACTCAAGTCTCGAAATGACATTTAATTCATTCATTTTTCATTACTACTTTGCCTGTCTCTGTCTTGATGCAAAATCTGGTGACGAGATAGCCATTGATTAAAAACAAATTTGTATAATATACCTAATCATTGATTTTGAATTCTTCTGTCAATAATTGTTACTTACAATTTCGCCCTTATATGCTCCAGCCTCAACGCCGCCATCAACTCGGTTCCATGACAAAACAGAACCGTGACAAAACAGAACATGACAAAACAGAACAGTGACAAAACAGAACAACGATAAATATAACTATGACCTTTCAGGAAAAATATAAATTTAATATTGACATTGTCCTATCTCTATTATGTTGATAAATTTTTAATAGCACAGATCTTCAATGCGCCATAATAAATCAAATTGTATACCTAATTTCTGCATTACTAATCGCTAGAAAGCCTTAAATAAACTTAACTCGGTGTTGCCGGCAAGCTTAGGACGAGTTTGGGTCGAAATCCCGAAAAATAATTAAGAGATTCAGAGAGATAAAAAAATGCTTTTTTGTCTCTCCTGCGAAAAATTGCGCAATCGTAACACTTATCCTGAATTGCGCAAATTTTACAAAATGTATGATTTTTTGTCTCTCTTGTAAAATTTGCGCAGTTCAAAATAAGTGTTGAGGTTGCGCAATTTTTCGCAGGAGAGACAAAAACCCATTTTTCTGCATAAAAATGCTTTTTTTGTTTCTCTTGTAAAAATTGCGCAATTCAAGATAAGTGTTAGGGTTGCGCAATTTTTAACAGGAGAGACAAAAAACCATTTTTTTGTGATTTTTGATTTCGTCCGGCACCCCGATTATTATTAGCTAGTGCTCATACTGGTCGCCTTGAAGTTATAAAGAAAAAGTATGAGACCCTTAGTAATCGAGTGGCAATAGTCGTGCATGATTATCAAAATCAAACAGATTAATTGAAGTATTTACGCCGAATGGCTAACATGCAGTGATTACATTGTACAATTTTATATACTATATATATATATATATATATATATATATATATATATATATATATATATAAATGCACTATTTTCAAAATAACGGTATTGTAAAAAAAAAAAAAAGTATATATTATACCTTGATGATCTCACTTTAAAACTGTTTTTTTTTATATGAAATATGTATATATAAGTATATGTATTTCGTTTAAAATTTAATTAATAAATAGATTCCACAAAAAATATGTACCTAATGTGTATATTACCATGTATTTGTCATCTGTAATATAATTAACAATGTATATAATATAAGTTAATCAAAATTAATAAATCAACTAATCTCGTCCTTTTGTCTTTGTATCAATAATTGTTTTTTGTTATTCTTTCCTTCCCATCGAAAGTTTTATTTCCTTCGACAGTCATATTATTATATATATATATTATATACTGCCGGGGGTACCTACATAAAAAAAAGTTTTAAATGATACGAACATCACGGTATTTCCGCCTCCAAGTCTTGAGTATATTGATCAGATTCGCTAGAAGAATATTGTTGTACGCGTATGTAGAGGAGAATGACGTCACAATGCATGCCCAGCGTAGGCAATAGACCTCCTCAGCAAGTGCATTATTTATATATTTAAAATGTTTTATATATTTATTTATTTAAGAAAACAAAACATTGTGGACATAACAAATTTAAATTCAAGACGTACACAACATGAGATTTACATTGTAACATATTATATTATCCTCACAAGAGAGAAGGGAGAATATAGAAAAAATAACATTAAAAAATCGGTGTGTGTACTTATGTACGCGCATTAGAAGTTATACTTATTTGGCGTAACAAAACAAAAAATAACCGTGCGCGCAACTTCTTCACACGCTAAAAATACACACTGATCTGTTTTCCCAAACGCGCCAAAATAAGTATAACTTCAATGAAGTGTGTTACATCGGCGCGCGCAATTTTGTCACACGCCAAAAATACATTCTGATCTGTTTTCTCAAACGCGCTAAAAGAAGTATAACTTCAAAAAATCAAAACATACTGAAGTACAATTTTATACAGAAAAATAAAACTTCAAATAAAAAAATAGCACATCACCGAATATATCTACGTCTTTGGGGAGCGCATTATGAGTCTTGCACCCCTCGCTTATGGTGCCTGATAGGCTTGACACGAGGAAACGGTTCCGATCCAGAATAAATCATGAATGTGACCACGTAGGTAATTGGCGCATGTACCGGTGGGTTTATTCTATGCTTATCGACCGCTGAAGTGATAAAGTGATAAATATTATCAAACTTAGGGTAGGTTTGTATCAAAGTATTAGCACTTATTGTAACAATTACAATAAGATGTTTATAATTGTTGCAATAAATGCTAAATTTTAACAGCAGCAAGGGAGGTTTTTGAGGAACTCTTTATTTATACATATTATTATCTTTGATTACAGCTATATATATACCACATAATAAAGGCGGTCGGATACTGATGTTCAATGACTTCACCTATTCACAAGTTTCATTCACCAAGTCTACAAATAAAACATGGTGGGCTTGTAGCTCACTCAAAAAGTTAAAATGTACCGCGTGTGCTGTCACTCAAGGTGGCGTCGTCATTCTTTGTCGTGGCACTCACAACCATCCACCACCACAGTATCATATGACAAAGGAAGGGAAATATATTAAGATTTGAAATCACCAATAATTTAGAGCTGTAGATATTATGTATACAGTAACATAGATACCAACAATTAACACGCATGCATGCTGTGGTACGGGTGCCATTTTGAAATAGGAAAACTGATAAAAAATACTGGAAGCAACTCTTCTTACAATAGTATATCTTCCAACTTTTATTAAAAAACATTTTTTCGATAACTTTAGTCAGTAATGATTGAAAATCTTATAATTGTACGCTATTTTTCAAAATGGCGTACAATGTATTGAGTTACCTTACGTTATTCCTCGGCGATATCACTATGCACACAATCTTTTCTTTAGGGAAATTATTTCCAGATAAAATCTTAATATAACTTGACTTTGTTTTATTAATTGTATGTTCGATAATTTTTGTCAGTAATTAGATATGATTGAAAATCTTATAAATGTCCGCTATTTTTCAAAATGGCGGCCGTCGCATAATATACACAAATATGAGTTATCTTACAGCACTATGCATACAGTCTCTTTTCTAGAGGAATTATTTCCAGATAAAAACCTAATATGACTTAATATTTATATTTCAAAAATTCAAACACTTATTTTATGTCATGTCGTGAACGTTTTAAATTTATAATTTGTTATGTTCATTACATGTAAAATAAATTAATTTTAATATTTTAGAAAAATAAATATATTTGCATAATAAGTTATATCGCCTTACACGTTTGTGCCGTAACAGGTATTTTGACTATAGTATTATGTCTCTAATTACACGACTTCACAGACTTATATTAATTATATAATTGATTAATTATTCAAATATTACTTTTTTATTGTGTGGTAGGTAGATAGGTATATTTATTATTTTAAGAAACAGGTTCATTACAATGTCTTAAATCTTTTTTTCATTCTAATATGTTATTAGTTACGCGTGATCTATATTTCTAAAACTACAGTTGCGTTATAAAAATTTTTTAGCATAATAGTATTTTTGACCATAACCGAAGACAACTGTAAGGCCATATTTCCACGATCCGAGATGACGGTCTCACGTAGCATCCTACACGTTAATACACCCCGCTTGACCATACAACGATCACGGATTATGGACGTTGTGTGGAAAAATTGTTTATATAAATATGAAGCCAGCGGACCGTCATATCGGATCACGGATTTCTGACGTTTGGATCAGACCATGGGGAAATGACATAGTTGTTGACGGTCTACTAGGGTAAAAAAAACTTGCTTTAATAGGACCAAGTTATTCAACATTCTATTGTATTAAGTTATCAGTTTAAGATTTAAACATGCTTTGAAAATACACGACTTCGCCAATACAGTGAACAGACGTGAACAAGTTACTTACAAAATGTGAATCATTTTAGTTTATTATTACTTATTTTGTATAATTACGTTCCTAAATTTACTATAGTTTTGTACACCACAATAAACGTTTGTTTTACTTAATGACAGTATTAATTTTTTGACAAACAAAAAATGTTGCAAGCAAGTGACTGTTTTGATATATTTATAAAAAAAATAGTAGAAGTTATCTACTACAAAAAGAAACATAATATTGTGTTGATTATTTCATTAATATGTCGTCCCATCAATAATTAAAATACCACATACACCCCTGCATACCTAACCAGGGTTTTAGTCATATCCTAAGAATAATTTTTAAGATATTTATCCAGAAGCCTTTATATTACAAAATGGCGGAGAAAATTCGATTTTAAATTTGAGCATGTATTTTTAGTGCCTTTATATCTACTTATTTGAAGCTATACTTGAAGTAGTATAAGCAATTGAAAGCCGATAAAATATCAAAATGGTGGACAGAATATCAATTATTATTTTATTATTATCATCTGATTTCAATCGTTTTCGACGCATTTTTTTATGGTTCTGAATACTAATTATTAGAAGTCAAACTAGACATTTTTCAATTATAAGTTAATTGCAATTGACTAGTCTGGCACTCCTCGGTAATGATTCCTGATAAGCCTGACAGAAGATGTCATGGCTACGCGACTACGTAGATATTTGAAGAAGGAGAGTAAAAAGCGAGCATGCCTTGTAGAAAATAAACATTTGACGAACTATCGAAAGGTAATTAATATGTACCTACATCGTTTTTGATTGCAGCTAAGTTTATAACCCTTTCAAACGGACGACATCTCCTGATGGTGAACGGCTTTACGTTCAAGCAAGTTACATCGTACAAGTCTTCAAACAAAATTTGGTGGGGGTGCAGCGCGGCAAAGCGGTGCAAATGCAACGCTACTGTGGTCACCAGAGATTGTGACATAGTCAGTCTGAAGGAAACTCATGACCACCCCCGACCGCAGTTTCATATATCATCCTTAGGCACCTACGTAAGGATTACCTAAACCAATAAGTCAACCCAGTGAATTATTTGTTTGCATAAATAATATAGAAGTGATTCCCCAGTTATTGTTATTTTTTAAATTACTTTATGTGGATATTACAAATTATTAATTTATAATAAATTGAGGTCGGCGATGTCTCCATACATACGGGCCAATTCATTTTTTATGAAGTGTTTAAAGAAATACTAAATTACATACAAATTAATAACATCATAACAAATGCGTCGTCTCTCTGCTCACCTTCATAATGTATTGCATTCAGCAAGACGTCGTCTACCTTTGTGATGACTGATAACATCATTGGATTAAATGGATTGGACGCAAGTACTCTCAAGATCTAGCAAAAATCATTGTTTTGCCTTCACATTTTGATAAATTACCTCCTGAGGTGCAAATTCATTTTGAATTTTTTTTAACCAGTTATCGTTGAATTAAAAAACTTTGTTTTAAAACCATTCAATTGTTTTATTCATATAACTTGTATTATACATTGAATTAATTCGACGTACGGCCCGCATGTTATGATAATCTGAACTGTCATTTAGTTGCCACATATTATACCAGTATACCTAATAGTAAAAATGTTGGGCTTCGTTTTACGTACTTCCCGGGTCTTTTCAGATGTTACTGTATTAATTTTTTTTTCTAAGTCTTTAGTTAGGAGCCGGCTCGAGAGTGGGTCGATTTTTTGGGCCTCACGTCAGATGAAATACGACCTTATAGTAGAGCGAGTTCAAAAGAGATTTTTTACTCCATTACTTGAGGTTATATGGATACTATTCGTGACTTTATCAGTATGGCTTTGTCAAGGGTTTTACATACTGTAGTTCAAATGACAAAATATATCTATTTTTGGCCACGTATTTTTTCCGACTTATACGCGATGTATGATGTATATGAGAACTCTGCCATTCTTAGTATTACTGGCCTGTGTCCTTTTGGTAACTGTGTTAGAAATCGGGAGCATCAATTGTTTGTTCTCCCAAGGTGCAGAACTAACTTGCCATTGATGATGCCAATTGGGAGGGCAATAACTCTATTCAACCAAATCGCTTCGCATATTACATATATTTTGTGAATGCCAACTAAACCACATTTTCAAATTCGACATGAAGCAGTCGAAAGAGTGGCCGACTATATACAGGCAGTGGCACTGAATTGCGAGTCACGCTGGTGGTGCGATGCGTTAACCGCTCGCAATAAATGAAGATGATCGATTGGATTCTTGGTTCAAAGTATTACCATTTATTTCAATATGCAATAATCATCATTTTCTATATACACATTACCACATTTCATTCGAAATATAAGCAACAACCAGCACTATGTTTGATTTTTACTGGTTCGTGTTATGGCCTGACTATAAATAGTGACCATTGGTTTGTATGTACGACCGGGTTTTTAATTTGCGGATATTTTGGTAGTTAAACTAGCGTATATTAAGAGATGCAGGTTCGATTCCTGCGGGGTCTTACTTTTTTCAAAAACATTTTTTCTATTGGTTATAATACATTTTCTCAGAAGTGTTTTCAAAATTATGTATGTATATATAACAGTACAATAGTGCCAATAATGTAAATATTCCCTTTGATTTTAATCACGATTTTTATTTTAGGGTCTAACGCACGATTACATGAATACCGCACGTTGATTGTAAACAATTTCTTGTTCCGGAAGACGAAGCGGCGGCTGGACGTTGACAAAACGTGGTGGCACTGCGGGTCGTACCGCTCAGGGAAGTGTCCAGCTCTCCTTGTCACCATCGAAAATTCCGTCGTCAGCCTGCGGGAACACCATAACCACGCACCGCCAGACTTGCTCAACATTATGGTGACTTATGGCGACCACGTGATGAATCTTGGTCACGTTAAGTCCAATACTATGACTGATGTTGATGATTTTGCAGAGAATTTCTAGAAACTACATTTTATGACAGTTTTATGTTACCCGCATTCCATGTAGTGTCTGAACACAGAAGTAGAAAATTTTTCCGGAAAAGAAAAGAAAAAAAGAAAAACATCTGACGAAATTATATTAGAATCTTTCATATACGAATAGTTAGCATGTAGTGCATCAATAGAAACTTTCTACCATGTCGTATTTTTTGTAATACATGTAACACAAACTTAAGCGGTTTAGTGCAAGAAGAAGGATTTTCGGCTAGAAATAAACCTTAAAGAAAGTTTTATGGTTTGTTTACCTCCTCACGAAAATAGTCCTGAATATAGAAAACAATATTTGACTTGGAAATTGCTTTTGTAGTCATTAAAATGAGATGGAATTAATAAAGCCTTACAACTCTTAGTATAATGGGAAACAACTAAATGGAGAACACTTCTACGACGGATTATAGACGTACTGTTATTTTTAATATCTAGAGGTTTAGCTTTTTAATGAGTTAACTCAAAGATTGGTGATTTTCATGATGGAATTGTATAATTGATTGATTGGAAATTACGATGAAGTGACACGACAACACGTCGTCCATTTAAATCAGATATGAGGTAATAAATAGTATGAATGGACACACATTTTTCCCCGTGTTATTATTAAAATGAATTTATTAGCCACTGTGCAGACAAAGTTCTCTACACCATTATTCATATAATAGTAGACACAACGCCAGATATCTTTTACAACAAACGAAATGTTCATATTCTCAGATATATATCCCAAAACAAAGTCTTAAACGAATTCTGCTTGAATAAACGTTTCATTTTGTTCATGAACTTTACTGGAAAAATTAAAGAAAACATTACCCACGAAAAACTTGCAACTCTGGAACTCTCCAAGAAAGATTGCCGTTCTCAACGTCTACGATAATGGCGCAAATATTCGTGGCGAAATAAATGGCATTAATTTTTTCCCTATGAAGCACATTCATTGAATCACTTAGGAGTCCGCTGCAAAAATCATCCCAGTTCTGATAAAATAAATTGGAAATATAGAAAGCTTCCATTTTTTGTTCGCTCATAGTCTTGCACCCTAGGAAATACTGATAAAACATGTTCTTACCACTATTTCTTCAAAGTCTTTCAGAAACATTGTGGAGTGAAAGTGTTCGAGCTGTGCGCCCAATTGTAACACCCGAACTTCCAGTTATGTATATAATAAATCATTGAGTTGTATTATGGTTATATTATTGTAAAATAATTTTCGTAAACGTATGTTTTAAAACCTCTTTTATTCTAGTCACTGTGTCGTATAGAAATATTTAATTCAAAATTTTCCAAATATATACCGATTCCAGTTACTTAACGAATTGTTAAATTTGGGAAGAGAACCACTGTAGTTATAAAGCATAAAAATATATTATTTATTTAAACACATGTAAATACATATATTGTAAAAATATCATATGCCTTTTATTTTAACCATTAGTGGATTCCACGCCATACTTTCCGATGTCTTTAATTCGATCAATTGGTTCATCTTAGCAATGCTCTTCTACCCAAACGCCAATAATTTTGGTACATACGCTATAATAAAATATATGGTAACGACCAACAGCCTCCGCCCACTAGAACGTCTAGCTGTTGCGTTTGAACCCACTACACGCCACAAAAGTATGAAGTGTAGGAACCACCCGGAAGGGGACGTCTACGCGAGGTATAGAAAGGTGAAATGCAACGTTTTGTCTTTATTTCAACGAACAGCTGAACGCGACAGCGACTGGTGGGTTTTGCATTACTTCACATCCCCGACAATTAACAATAATTGGCAAGAAAACCATACAAAGAAGAAGATTTACTTAATATTTATTACAAAATCATTCAATTTTTGTTTAATATAATATACTTATATAATAAATTAACATATATTTTTCAGGGATATTTATTCCTACAGAGCGAGGAGGCCACCTACTGATGTATGAAGAATTCACGTTCAAGAAAACTCAATCATATCCTAGAACTCTTAACACACGATGGAAATGTAGTTCTTACGGAACAGCAAAATGCTTGTCAGCTGTCCTCACTCGTGAAAACTCCATTGTCAAATTTCCTCGAGAGCATAACCATCCACCTCCTCGCTACATATTTAGTGACGCAGGGAAATGGATTAAATACTAAGTTTAATAGTCTCTATTATATTCACGACGTGCCTTATGTATTTTGGTGGAAATATTAATTATATAAGGGCAATACTTACCAATTTTTTTTTGAACCACGATGGATTTTTTGGAGAACAAATATTGGCAATCCAAAGTATTGAAGGAAAATCACAATTTTCGTTCTGACATAGAGCGTTCACAGAATGAATGTCCCTTAAACATAGTTATATTTTTATTATGATATTATCATTAAGTGATAATTTATTTTGAAAGACTTTGGGAAGCTTTGCAGAGTAGAAAATTAGAAACGATATTATATCCCATTTAATGATGATACCACATTATTATATCTGTTGGAATAATGTAATTTGATCGAGCTTTGGCAATGTCACAATACCGATATTCGATCATTACATAATATAATAAAAAAGGATTTCAAGTTAAACATTTTTTTTATTTTTAGAAGTGTTTTTTTAATTAAATAAATATATGTTAAAACCATGAATTAAAATTCAAATTTATTTATTTACTTAAATACAAGACGTTAACAAGATAACATTAAAAAAAACAAAGAAATATAAGCAGTATTAGAAAAACAGTATAAAAGTAAATACAAAAATGATAAAGTAGGTATCTACATGGAAGTACACCGAATGAGCTAAGGATTTATAAAGCAACTTCCACATATATCTACTCATTTTCACGAAGATGGAATATATCAGTATCCAAAGCGATTTGGTCACACAAAGTTATTGCCATCACCAATTACTGCAGGTTAGTTCTGCACCTCGCGAGAACTAACAACTGATGCTTCGGATTTCTAAGATCATCATATCAAGGAAACACATCACAGAGGTCAATACAATACTATCTAGAATGGCAGAGTTCTCATTTACACCTAAAGTTGGGTTTCGGGAATTTCCCGACGGGAATTCTCGAGAAATTTTTAAGATTTTCCATCCCGAATCTCGATAATTGAAATTTTTAACATTTCGAGAAATCCCAGTTCTCGGGAATCTTTTCTCGGGATTTGGGATTTCTTTATTATCAAACATTAATTGAAAAAAAAAACATTTTCTTACGAAAAAAGTGGACAGAAAACACAAAACGTTTAAAGACTTATCGGGACATTTAACACAATTAAGCCAACGTCGACTCAAAATGTGCGCAATTTTTGCAACATCAGGCAATTTTGTGTCTCAAAAAGGTACGCGATTGTCAGACGCAGCGATTGACAGTTTGTGTTTTTGAAATTCTATTTAAGTAATATTTTTGTTTTCCTACTTCTATTTTGTTTGTCTTCTTACATAAATTTAAAAAAATCATATTTTTTTGGAATGTGTCTGTTTTTACACTGATTTTAGGATTTTTACAGGCTTTTTTTAAATTTCCCGACATCTCGAGAATTCTTTTCGGGAAATCCCGAATATCGAGAATTCAAAATTTCATAATTTCGGGAAATCCCAAATCTCGAGATTGAGATTTTCTCGGGAAATACCCAACTCTATTTACACCGCGTACATATAGCTCGAAATAAATTAGTCTCCTTTTTCTTGGAGAGAACTGAAACTAGGCAAAGATTAGAATAAAGAATAGACAGACTAAGAAAATTACATAAATATACTTATTGACCTCACCGGAAATCGAACCGGAGCCCCAAGACGAATGGTCATTGCCTTACGAACATAAAACACAATAGGTACTTATGAAGTTTTTACTCATTATTTTTTTCTTTTCAGTAACTTACGTCCGATCACGAAAAGGAACAAATCTAATATTGTATGAAAATCATACATTTTTTTATAAATGTAATAATGGAGTGAAAAAAAGATGGGTGTGCTCAACACATCATTCAAAAGGTTGTAAAGCCACTTTGATGATTATAGACAATTACATAGTTAAAGTATTAAGTGTTCATACTCACGGTTCTCATCTAAAACCCTGAATTAATGTGTTAAGTATATTTTATATTCTCACGGAAATAAAAAATTTAAAACATACATACCTATATCAGTTTTATTTTTATTTTACATGATTACTGCGACCGCTTTATGTACACAAGTGTGTACCCGGGAGGTATAGGACATCATGTCCATGTTGACAACTTTACAGGAGAGCATAAAAACAATTTATTTTGTGTTTTTTTTTACATGTTTTTGAAATAAAACACATTTGTTTAACTTTTTATTTCATTTATTTGTTCAATTAAACCTACGAAGATGTTAAGAAATGAAAAATTTAAAAAAAAATGTATAAGTAAAACAATTTATAATGAACATGGTGTTTTGTCCATCTCAGTAAATATAGGTACATAACATTGTAGAAATCTAGGACATGATGGAGGAATTTAATAATAATATAGTAAACGAAATATAATTTTATTGTACTTCTGAAATAAAAAAAAAATGATTTTAAATATTCCCCAAAGAGTTAATTATTATGATTCGTTGTCATCAGGAATGTCAGATTCAGGATAATCATGAGAATTGCCCCCATGTTTTAATTTTTTTACAAAAATTATGACAATATGAAGGCAAGAAAGTCTTCTTCGGTCATATCCGCCCCTTAGCTGGAGCATATGGACACCACGTGGCGCCTCCAAGAATCTCTGTCGCTCGCCAGCCGTTTTGCATCGTTCCAGGTCAAACCAGCATCCCGTAGCTCCGCCATATACACTCTATAGATGGTATTTAGCGGCCTTCCAGGACGCCGGAATCCGGTTGGCTTGAAGGACAGGCAAGCCAGGTTGAAATTCTCTTCTGGCATCCGCAGCACGTGGCCGAGCCAGGTCCAACGCCGCCTCTTCACTCTCAGCGTGATGAGAGGCTGCTTGGTGCGCTCTCGTATCTCCTCGTTGCTCCTAAAGTCATACTACAGCACACCCAGTATCCTTCGCAAACATCTGTTTTCGAAGCGCAGTACACGGTTGCTCTGAGCCTTCGTAAGGTGCCATGATTCGCTACCGTAAAGCAGCACCGTCAGAATGCAAGCGCCGAATTGGCGGCATTTGGTTTTGACCGACTACTCTTCTCTCGTATTCTACTCGTATCTTCTTCTTTTTATACCATGCCCTAGCGGAGGTCAGCCACCATCAAGGCGGTCTTAGCTTTGTCATCTGCTACCCGGAACAGTTCAGTGGAGCTGCACTCGCACCAATCACGGAGGTTCTTAAGCCATGAAATGCGGTGTTATCCTCTGCTACGCTTACCATTGTTCTTTCCTTGAATGACAAGCTGGGGAATCCTGTACTTTTGTCCTCTCACAATATGCCCGAGGTACTGTAGTTTCCTGGTTTTGATACTACGCAGAACTTCTTGGTCCTTTCCCGTTCGATTGAGAAGAACTCTAACATATGTCACCCGGTCAGTCGAAGGAATTTTGAGATTGCGTCTATACAGCCACATCTCGAAAGCTACAACTCTCCGCGACATCTCTTCTTCAACAAGCTGTTGATCGAAGATTAATCGAAGCTCTCTGCATGTAACAATTTATTTCCCTCTATTGCAAAATTTCGGGTATCATTCAAATGTTCCCTAATCTTTACTGTAATAAAATAATAATTGGTGGTAATAATAACATGTAAATTATGTATGGAAAATAAACTTGTGTGAAATTATATGACTATAAATTTAAACCAAACAACTCATTCAAACACTTCAGCACTTACTTAAAAATATATCATTTCGTGCTGTAAAATGTACTACAAAATTAAATCTGGCTCAGATATAACACTGCGGCGAGAAGAGTAAATAAAGGACGATTTTTTTTCGGTTAGGTACATGTTCAAACACGCGCGTTAACATAATCTTTCTCCCTACCTTATTTATCGTTTTTCAATTTATGGCTACGGCTGTATGTTGTAGCTTAACCACTGGGAAATGCCAATAGAAATGGCGTATTTCAAAAAAATACTACCTTATTCTTAAGTCAATAATTATTATAAAACAATCATTATTCGTAGGATGTTTATCACATTTGAATGGTCAAAGACATAGCTTATAATCAGTATCTTTAGAATTATCTTCAAATGTGTTAATTGTGCCCATTTTTTGAATAATAAAATGCCTAATTCTTGTCAAATTTGGGATCACAGAGATTATAAAATATATTTTTTTATCGTGAATATGTCACTATATAATGTTAACATTAATTTTAGTAATGGTTTTGTAAATGCTTTTAAAAATTAATAAATCTAAAAAATCTTAACACCACTACACATGGATGTACTGAAATATGACTATATTCTAAAAAATTAGACCGAGAGGTTTAAAAGAATACTCTTTTATGTAATAAAAATACTTTATTCAGTCATCAAATGTTTAAAATAAATATAAAGGATACTAAGGCTTCAAAATTATATAAATAGATTGTTTACAACGTTTAAGGAATGTCCAGGCTTATGCTCTGAAAAAACCATAAAAGCTCCATTTTGACCTATGTAAAATACCGTTTTTTTTCACTTTATAATAACCTGTATCGTCAAAATGTTTACCAACTGTCTTGGCAAACAGTTACCAGCACTCCGTCCTATCCCGTCCTCTTTCAGAGTCCCAAGTCTGGACGTTCCTAATAATATTTTGTTTACTTACAGAAGTGGAGTACATCCCTTCAATGCGAGGGGGTCACATTTTGATGTACAACAACTACACATTCAACAAAGCATTTTTTTCCCCAAAAACCGGAATTACTCGTTGGAGGTGCAGTACTAATTTGTCCTCGAAATGTCGCGTTTCTCTCGTCGTTCATCAAGACAGTAAATACATTGTCAAAATTATTAACAGCCACAACCATCCACCTCCTCGTTATGTACGTACAGAAGACGGTAAATTAATTAAAATATAGATACCTATCTAATTGGTTATTTTCGTACATTGTCTTTTTTTTATAATTCTCGCCATTAAAATAGTACCCAATCGGAAGATGTCATCAGTACGTAAAAAAATAGTACGACCATATAGAATAAACTCAGGGTTGGCGAACCTTTTTATGTGCGCGTGCCAAAATTTCAAAACTATTGTTTTTTGACTGTCTGAGTGCCGTGCAGTTTTTCAGAAGGAAAAAATAGTTTTTTTTTAATTCTATTAAAAAAATAATGTTGTTCTAGATACCAATAACAGAACATAACACACATATTATAGCTTTAGCAGTTTTTTCAATTATGGCATTTATTTCGGTCCACCAATTTTAAAACTGTGTCTGTCAGAATTACTACTACTAGCTTCACCAATTTTTTGTTTCTTATTTGGTGCAGTCTTTTTTTGTGGGTAGAAATGTAATTATTTGTTAATTTATTAATTAGTTTGTTCTTATCGCATAAATTGACACGGGAATTGCTTCGATCAGATGAGGCGTTCTCTCGATACAGTGGTCTCAAGCATCGTAATTCGATCAAAATTAGAGGTTCGCGGCGCGGCATCCTCCGCCACCTGATGAGGTTAGTGTGATAATATTATATGTGATGCACCAAAGTCTAAGGATCGACCTGTGCAATTATATATTTTCATTAAACGTAATGCTTAGTCTTGAACAGTAGTTGCCTGCTATTTTTTATACAATGCGATCTGTCATTTATTATTATTATAGGTATTTTTTTCTCTTCAAATGCGTACCGTGCAAAATCATCACGCATGCCACCGGTGGCACGCGTGACATGGGTTTGCCACCCCTGGAATAGACCAACCGATGATAATTTAATATACACTCAGAATCACTGGACAACGAAAAGTTTTTCAGAAGAATATTTTTAAATAAATGAAATTAATCAGTTTTTTAAATGTGTCATTAATACCATAATTGTCATTGCATACATTAAATCAATGCTACTTAAACTAGTGAGCCCCGATCACTACATGGTCGTGAAGGTTTTTTTCCGGGAATCTGCGAAATATTTCAAAAAATCTAATATTTTTTTTAAACTTTGCACATTTACATAACATAACATAACATAATGCATCACTATGTTTATAATAGTTATACAGTACAAAAAGGAAAATATAAATTAGGTTTTCGTGTTTACTGAAATCAATATCAATAGAAGAGAAATTTAATATTGATGAATAGCTAATAATAGTGCACCCGCTCCATTCCAAGCAGTCCGCCATTTCCCGCCTGTTATAGGTCATAAATTGTTTACGAGTGCAGTGTTCCCAAACTACCAGTATTTTTTTAAATTGGAAAGCAGAAATAATGAAAGAAAAACATTCATCACTAAATGTCCAAATTATAAGGAAAACCATCCTGACATTACGATAAAAATTTATGTTATATTGTAAAAAGAATGTCTATGGCGATATATTCTTAGAGCTTTTTATCTCTAACAACTATTTTTTGATTGTTGTTTATTGATTTTTCGGCCTTTGTGTCTCGTCATTATACTTTATGTTGAAAATTCACTGTTTTTAATTTATATAAAGAGTTCTATGATTGTATACTACTTAACTTGTAAAAATGAAGATGATTAAATAATTTTTTTAATTCGTATTATTTAAATTTACATGTAAAGTTAATATTTATAAGCTGTACTTATAGATAAAAAAATTATATTACGTAAGATTCGAAGTACTAAAGCACATTGCTATGCCCCCCTCCCTGCATACAAACATCAATAAAATGATATGACGGAAATAAAAAAAGTGTAATTATGTTTTTTACTATAATATTCTGATATCGTATAATAATACATTGAATTTGGTTTTTATAATGGAATACCTACTAAAAAACCATCCTTTGGCTCTTGACGAATATTGGTAGGAATCGCAAGAGAGAGAGGGGTGGAATGTTTTGGGTGAGGTGGGAATTGTTTCAGGATGAACACTGATCATGCAAATTGATTAAGTGAGGTACAGTAAAAATTATAAGATAAGTATACAATATTGTTTTTGGTTACACACAGCATGTGCAGTAGCGAGAGAACGTATTGCTATCTCTTTACTTTAATTATAAGTCTCTGTGTAATTGTCTATCTAATTAATGTTTATAATTCACAATATTTTTAGATTTTCATGTAAATTATCAGAATTATATTAAATTGCATATTTTGTATTCTTTTGCTAGATTTCCCTAATTGCAGTGCATCTCGCTTTTAATATTCCGACTAGGGATTCCAATCCCGGGATTCCGAGCTATTTTCGATACCTATGAATCCCGGGATTGATAAACATAATCCCGAAACTTTCGAGATTGATTTTTTTATCAATTTTTATGGAAAATAAAATAAAAACGAAAATATAACAGAAAAAATACTTTTAATAACAAATAACTACATTAGAAATAAACTGAGTTTGAATGAAGTTTGATTTATACCCATGCGTAAGTTGCCGATTCATTTTATTTTTTTACATAAATTAATAAAAATGAGAAAGATTGGGGAAAAAAACAATGCTTCGAACTATTAACAAAGTAATTCCACCATGATCTCATACGTTTTACGGCAGTTTCATATTTGGCTGACTAATAAGATTTATGAAGCGGAAAGGCCATAAGTACACCATGATTTGCTTTACTATTTTAAATCTCGCTAACCCATTCATCAAGTTTTTACTATCAGAAACAGCTATCTCATATTAAATTCACAATATTATTTATATTCAATATTATTTACTCCATTAAACTTATGTATTTCCAAGATTGAACGTATACAATATTAACAATATTAATCAATAGTATAAATTATACTAGATTTATTTTTGACAGATTTTATCAATGTTTTTTGTAAATATAAAAAAAATTACAATAACAATGGAAAAAATGCCAATCCCGGGATTGTCAAATTGTAATCCCGACATCCCGGGATCAGAATTTTGGCTCGGGATTGGATTCCCTAATTCCGACCAGTCTTTATATATCAAATGTATTTATATAATAAATATGTCATTTATAACACTTCCTTTAATCTTAATCTTTTCCACAGCAATTTACATTCCTACTGCACATGGTCATCTTCTCATGTGGAACCATTTTACATACAAAAAAGCTGAACCATACGCCAGAACTGGCAACACACTCTGGTTATGCAACTCATATACTGCAACAAAGTGTTTATCCTATGTCACCACTAGCAATAAAACTATTGTCAAAGTAAATGAAGAGCACAACCACCATCCACCTCGCTATATGCATACCAAAAATGGACAATGGATAAAAATCGATTCGTGATGTTCCAATTATATATTAAAAATTTTCATTATATTTCAGTTTTATTTGACGACTGTGATAAATATAATTAAATGTAGTGAAATTAATCGATTGAGTTTTTTTAATTATGTTTATACTTATATACCTAAGTATTGTGTTTATGACCTCATATATGTAAGTATGTCTCTATTGCATCAAGTGGCAGGAAATCACAGACCAAGTATTCATTACAGGAATGGGTTTAGGCATGGAGATTTAATGCAGGGGCGAGCATGAATCCCGCATGTACATCCCCAGATCCTAACGCTTCAAATATAAAAAGATATGAATCGGATCTTTAGATAATTTTCCGAATTTATTAAAGAGTGTGTTTTCCACTTATTTAGGTAGGTACCTATATTTGGATCACAAATTCAATAACAGTCTTTAAACTTCTGACATTCATATATACTGTACATTAAGGTTGGTAAAGTTTGTCAAAATAACACATAAGCTTATTATTGCCGGTAGAAATAGGTGTCTAAAAAATGTACCTAGTAAAAAGAAATTTTACCACGCGTCCGAAATGTTTCGTATTAGACTTAAAGAAGAAAAAAATGTTAATTGTTAATGAGTTGAATTATTTCGGAACGTATGTGCCGGTCGTCTCCGAATCAAATCTCCGTGACAAAATATTTCCTCTAAATATTCCACTGACTTGTTCTGTAATTTACTGCAACTTCTAGTGGCTGGCGTGTGCGCGTGGCCTCAGCTCGTCGCCGTGGACGCTACATACTGATAAGCGGTACTAATTGGTGCTTGCTGCAGATATGTTTTCGTATTTGTTTTCATTTGATAGCTTCTCCCAAATCGCTCGGCTATTAATATTCTAAAGGTTTAGATAAAATAGTGTTTATTATTGGTACTATAACGTAAGTAATCGTTTCAATTTCTTCATGCTTGGAATAGATATGTTTATATGTTTACTATTACATTAGTATTTCTTTACTTCCTCATGTATTTGTCTCCATTCTTGTTTTTTCATAGCACTATCCTCCGTTTCTCCATTAATACTGATTAAAATGGTTATGTTTTTCGCAGCAACGTACATTCCTACAGCACTTGGCGGTTATCTACTCATGTTGAAGAACTATACATTCAAAAAAGTAAAAATGTATCCCAGAACTGGAAACACACGGTGGATTTGCAGCTCATACGGTACTACAAAGTGTTTGTCGTCTGCCACCACATACGAAAACTCCGTTGTCAAATATACTCCAATACACAATCACCCACCACCCCGCTATGTTAACGATGAAGGAAAGTGGGTTAAAGTGTAATTAACATAAACCAAGTCATATTTTATTTCGTTTTATTTTTTAATTAACTTCAACCTTCTCTCACGTGCCTACGAGACAAGGCCTTCTATTGTCAGGCCGCAGCACGAAACTATGAATTTCGCTAGTTATTGTTTATACTTCGAATGCAATATGGTAAACTCTTTGTGGAAAATGATGATTGTTGCATATTGAATAAAAAAAATGATGACATGTAGTATGTGTAATTATATGACGATAGTAAAAAAATAAAAACATTATACACCCGATCCTTTTTTGCACGGGGAATACATTCCAAAGACTACCGTGCAAAACAAAACCGTGTAAAAAAGATAAGGTGCCCATACAAAAATGGTAGATAGGTTTCATTACTTAAAATCAACTCAAAATACGAAATTCTTGTTATTATCTATACATAAAAATACATAGTTTTCGATTTAAATTAAATTTAGCAACGATAAATATATTCATTCAGTGTGGCTACTTAACAATAAACGACCCTGTTTACTGCTGTTTTTCGCTGGCGAAAAATCACTCTCATCGCTGGAAATATTTAATGATGCTGACGCCGAAGTAACCGTCGCGTCTCTCATATCGATTCCGAAGTGACTGACTAGAGGCGCCATGTATGTATGTATGTATGTCCGGGCGGCATCCGATGACATCATATGTATGCACCAGTGGCGTGACATATGTATTTTTATTCTTTTTAGTTTTTTTAACCGTGTTAAAGCAAAAAAATCAATGTAAATAAAAAATAATCGGTACTTTTTTTTAAACCGTGTTATTTCGAAACCGTGCAAAAAAATACGTGCAAAGTCAGGATCGGGTGTACATATTGCAAGAAGGTTAAGAAATAGACCTAAAAATAAAATGACAAAAACAAAATCACAGATCTACTAATTTACAAGTTACAGTGAAACCAGCAAGGCATTCGAAACTATTTCGGGGAAGCCATACATGTTGCTTGATTCCACGATGTGCTCCATTGTCTGAATCTCACCGCACTCGCGGCGTGGGGACTCTTTCAAGCCCCACGTATGCACCATAGAGGCACGTCTGGAATGCTCTCAGCGGACATTTAATATAAACGAAATATGCAATCGAAAGTCTTGATTACTGCGAGCAGGTTACCGCATTGCATTCGAAGTGAGGCTATACTAGCACTGTATTAGGAACTCTCAATTTCGTATCGCGGCCTGACTATAGGTAGCTTTGCTGCGAGGCACTGTGTATATAGTAACAACATTCACAGGGTTACCATACGTCCTCTTTCCCCAGACATGTCTTCTTTTTATATATATTTTTTTATGTATACTTTTGGTGTACATTTTTTGTACTTTTGGTGTACGTTTGTGGTGTCTCTTCTTAAGAAGTGATACATCAATAGGTAGATACTAAAACACAGGCGACATATAAGTGAAACTGTTTATTTTGCTTTCCATTCTCTGACGCCGAGATTATTGACACCAGTCAGAAGATATAACAAATTTTTATATTGGTATTTTTATTTTATATTCTGTCAATACTAATACAAACTTTTATTTATGAAAAATATTTGTTATTGGTATCCATATAGATGATAATATTGATGAAAATTGTCACTCAACCGAAGACCGGAATAGCGTGCGCGCTTGATAATAGAAATGTCATGAATGTACCCCGTCCTACTACCTTTTTTTATATGGTTTGTCGAGTAAATCACGACTGTTTCTTTGTCAGATCAGCGATATTCAGTTTACCTGGAATTCTCATGTTTGTATCACAAGTAAAACAGTTTCACATAAAAATACGATCTTCAGAGAACTAATAATGCGCACAGTACCTATAATTAATATATACCTATTAACTCTTCAAGTAGTTTTGTTTTAGCTTAAATACCTAACTTATCGTTGTATTAAGTATCATCTTTTATAATATCCAGGATATGGTAACCCTTCTTCCTTGTCTTTTTTCGATACGTTTTACATTTGCATGCCTACAATACTATGTACGTATCTACTCACCTACTCATATTTTATTTTCAAAATACCTGGCGAACAACGCTTCTATGCGGTACCTATTGGTTTCTATTCGTGGTGTTTTAAAATGTGTTTACATGTTGCCTTTGTTTACTTAGTGTTCTTCATACGTCTTCAAATTTCACTATTTCAATAATAAAATTTATTTAAATTTACTCGCCATGTTTTTATTGTATTCATTTACAAAATTATATGTTTTGATTTTCGACTAATCCACAATTCTCTTTTCTCTTCTCCTCTCCCAAACTTCTGATGTGTATTGTTCAGTGGAGCGACAATTTTTCCAACACAGTTTTCGCTTGCCGGACGATCGAGTGCATTATCCAATAAGTTACTGACATGAATATCCTTGTTTCTGTTCCTGTCACAAGGTATCTATTTTCTTTACCACTTATTTAATAGGAATGCTCTTCTAAGTTAATATTAAGTGCGGTTCTTTGCCTAAATATGTCACTAAATAACTATACTTGGCTTGATTCTAAGCTTTAAGAAACACGATGAACAGCATGCTCTTCCTTTCTTCTTCTTTATACTATGTCCGATTCTAATAAGATCATATATGGGCCTCTACAAGGTGGAGGTTTCACTTGCTCAACCAATTAGGTCCACACTCTTACCCAAACACAATTTAAAAAACAATATGTGTATTTGCCAGACCATTGCCGACAAAGCCGATACATTCACAACGATTGGTCCTACTTTTTCCGCCCCCCCGTTGTTGTCTATAGATGACCTGTCATTGTTCTATAGAGTGCTCATACTGACGCGTCTGTCGTGTTCACACAGGGAATGGTTTGATTTGGATAGATGAGTTACATGATAAATAATACACACATCATAGCATTAATATACCTTCTACATATGTAATGCATAGATCAATGCTACATATTTTTTGGAAATCGATATTACCACCGGTTTTGTGTGAAGGACTAGTCTGACTTTGACAGCTGATGAATAACCGGAATGTATATTATTTATAAATAGCACTGATAGTTCATATATTTGATTTGAGATTTTTTTATGATTCAATTTGAAACAAGAAAGGACGAATCAATATATCAAGCAATCTGGGATTTGATTTTGACAGCTAAACAGTGGACCACTCGTTGCTTGTGCAAAAAGATATGCTCAGGCTTTATTATTAATCTTAAGATGGCGCTGGCCAGACCCATGATTTTAACCTGGGACCCACGACGTTATAGGCCGACACTTAAGCCGCTATAATAACTGTTATTTTTAGAGAAAAAATGTTTATACGCCAAGGCCGCCGCGAAACGAAATAGTTTGAAGACCAATGCTCTATCGGATTAGTTAATTGGTGAAATGAATCGTGATAACCGAGATTTAATATATTAGTGGGACTAACATTGCGTAATAAAATTAATACTGAAACTTGTCCCTACTCATAATCCCATTTGAAAATAGATTATATCTATTCCGCATATTCAATATTTTTAAATTAAAAATAAATCTCTTGTTACATATTGATCTACATTGATTCTTCCTACTTATTGATCTATCTACATTTCTACACTGTTAAATGACTAATTGTATTTGAATATGGTAGTCATATCAAGAGAAAAGGTAACGACGTATCTGTCAAAATCAGGGAACACCTAACTGAAATGAACTGAAATACCTACGTGTGTGGATCAACAGGCAACCAATCGTCGCTATAGGATTGGTTTGTCGAATATCCGTTTTGTCGAAATCGACCTTGTAATGCAGAATGTTTTTTTGTATCTAAATGGACTAGAACTATCATTTTCTTTAAATTACTTTGTAATGGCAGTGAATAAATACATCATTCATATGCTGTAAAAATAACAATTTAAATATTTCCATGTATTTAAATATAGGATTATGAAATTTGTTTTTCGTCTCCTGAACAGTTGGTCTATTCGACAAACCAATCCTACAGCGACGCAATCTCGAGTGTGGAAGAATATGGGATAAATTTAAACGTCTTGTCAAGAATACGTCATTCGTTCTGATAACTGCTCTCGGTTTATGCACTGACGCTCATTCAATATTAGTGTTTTGAAGGTTGAATCACACACTATTGCACGTCTATAATGTGTGTTTTATTTTCGTAGGACACTCACACATTCAAAACCTGCTTCAAAATGTAGTATATTTGGGTATAGCCTATCTGAATTATATGTATTAATCTGTTCTGTGGTTAAAATGTATCGCTATGCTTGCCACTAGGAATTTTTCGCCAAAAAATCATAAATTTTCGGTATTGAAGTAACTTTTAAAACGTACCGATACCATGGCCCCCATATTCTGAAGCGGGCCACCAGGCTAGAATGTTTGACGGGCCCCCCTACCTATAGCTAAGGTAAAATGTAGTGTGGCGCTCTACAGTAGCATTTTCCAAGTGGTGTTCGAGGTAAAATTATGGGTAGGTTATTTTTAGCGGTTTTTTGTATGTTTTGAACAATGACATTTTTAATGGACGACGCACTCAATACAGTAGCTAGCAAGTAAATTTGCGCATTCGCATGTATAGGTAGACGTCACGCAATTTCCATTATGCGATATCAGTGATATCACGCATCGGGAATTTATAGCAATATCACCTTTATTGTAGTGGCGTTAGAATAGTGTTTCTAGTGCCAATGTTCATTCGAGCGAACTCGTTCGAACCGAACCGTTCGGCAGACCCGACTTAAAGCATCGGGAGTTTATAGAAGTATCACCTTTATTGCAGTGGCGTTAGAACAGATTATGCCATTCGGCAGACCCGACAAAAAAGTGAGTGTCATTTTTATTCCCAGATGATTCGTCCATATTAATGTCATTGGTTTTGAATACTTTCACCTGAATTATGGAGTTTTCGAGTATCGCCACGCCAGGCGCCCCAGGTCAAACCCTTGTGGGGGCCATGACTGATACCTACTTACTTGTAACTTATATAGTCGTCGCCTTTGTAACTGTACTCTACATGTAAATATTATACATATTTAAGCTTCGTCTGTATAGAGCAGGGTTTCCCAAACTTTTTCTGCAATGGAACACTTCGCAAACCCGGTAATTTTACGGAACACTTTGCTTATTTTTTAGGTTGGGTAATTCTTACTAGTAAAAATGTTATTACAACACGTTATTTATTTAGTACTTAATTATTTTTAAATATAAAACTATAATATAACATAAACATAAAAATATGAATAAATAAAGCACTTGACTTTAATGATTTTGAGTCCTTGAATTTCATATTTTCTTGATATCAGGCACAATATTGGTAAGTTGCATTTTAATATCTGGTGTGGCGTCGAGCTTGTTCCTGCATTTTGACTTCGTTGCAGCATAAAAAGAAAATCCCGCTTCGCATAAATAGGTTATAGAAAACGGAAGTAAAACATTGATCATCACTCGCTTTTCAATATGAAGTAGATTCTTTACTTATTTTAGTTTTACTTATTTTACTTAGTAGAAGATCTTTAAATGTGTTGCAGTGTATAAAACCTTTCCGAATTGTCGCGGAACACAGTTTGGGAAACCCTGGTATAGAGAATGGTTTCTGCAACATCTTCGAGTATAATATTATAGTATTGTAATATAATAATATGTATAGGTACCATGATATTATTAAATAGGTTTATCTTTAAATTTTGCAGGATATGATTACGAGATTGGAATTTTACACAACACGCCATGGCATAATGAAAACGTAGATATTGGGAGTGATGAGAAAGGGGATTATATTTATAAACATCTTCAAGCAGATGATCATTCTTTTCAAACGAAAAGACAAGAATCTGATACAGAGCAATCATGGTCCCATATACCTTTTAAGTCTATGGGTAAAAAAGCGCAAATACAAGTGAATCGAAACAGTGGAAAAGAATATGTTTCAAGCAGCGGGAAGTTGGTCCAAGCGAGACAACTGATTCTTTTAGATATGTGCCGAAAAAAGTGTATGAACAAAATATCTCCTCAAGATCAAGAAAAATTCTTCAACAATTACTGGGCCTTGGGTAGTTATTCCAAAAGGTTTTTGTACATAACTTCCCTCGTGAAAGATGTCCCTAAGAAAAGTTGCAGAATTAAATTTATAGGGGGTCTACCGAAATCGAGAACTATGAATCATAGCTACCACGTGAGACTCGACGGTAAATTGTTGGAAGTGTGCAAGGGCTGCTTCATCAAAACTTTTGGCGAGACAAGAAAATTTGTAGAGAACTGTATACGAAAAAAAAGTGCAGGTGTCAGAGTAATGAACTTTTATAAATAAACGTTATAAAGCAAATATTGAATGAAATATTAATATATTGTAAAGTTGTTCGACTACGTAAGACTACATGACCACGACACAACTTGTGGATACACCAGACTCCGCGTTATCTTGCCACCATTCCTTGTATCCAAACAGTCCGTACAATAAACTTCCGGCATGCGGCATAAACGATTCTTATACTTTCCGACCTATCAGATCTACAAGTGGTTGGTCGTATACAGCGGTAAATCTACAGTAGCAAAGTACAGGTAAATTCAAATATATGCATTCACAAAACTAATGAATACATTCAGAAATTCGCAATATTATATTATGTCACTTTAAGCTTTAAGGGATCATTCATAAATTTAATAACGATACACGATTATTGATTTTCTGAATCCACCACCCCTCTCTTAAACCGCCCTGCCCTGTCTATACGGAATATCTTATTCATTCTCAGATAAAAGGAACTTCTTTTATGTTGGTTTTATGACGTCATATTTTCTCTACACCCCCTTCCCCTCCCACCTCTTTTATCTCCTTCGTCATAATCATCAAATTATATCAGAGCGCCTCCTCTTTTAAGGCGAACCGTTATACATAATAGATGAACCTTAAAGCTATCATCTTTAATTTTAATACTGTCGACTGAAGGTACTTGATGGAATTTGAATTTAAATTCTAATGAATTTTAGTTTTGTACTATTCCATTTGAGTCGTTTTTTGCGACCGGGTTTCACCTTTCGGCATCTTCACGCACTATGTGGACTCACCAAAAGTTAAATACACACTGATGTGTAATGTAGTGTAGTAGTGCGTGAAGATGCTGAAAGGCGAAACCCGGGTCGCATAAAACGGCTCAAATGGAATAGTACAAAACTTAAGTCCATTAGAATGTATCATCTGTATGCTAAAAATCAACTTGTATTAATTAGGTAATATTGTGATATGATCGATGATTGTTATTATGTTAATAATAAATTTATGGTGTATTTTTTTTGTGTTTTATTACAATAAAACCGTCGTAAACCATACGTGTCTAATAATCTGTACCTATTCCTAAATAATTTGAAACAAAATATGTTACCTATTTAAAATGTCATTGTCATTATAAATAAGCGTGTCACTGGATTCAGCGTTTAACTCAGGGATCTCAGAAATAATTTATTATCTGTTCTGTGGTTTAACTACTCGGTGGTAAGTTATGATAGGTACTTTTTAATGTCGCATTCAACACATAATATGCACAAATTTATATAGATTTTCTATATGTGTACATATTATGTCAAAATTAAAAGAATGTCAAGTGAAGTGAATACAGAATGAGACAACAAATTTATAAATAATCCATTATAAGTTTAATTCACTATTTTTTATTTGGACATACGCATTTTCCAAACTGACAAATGTAGTTTTGTTTTCACATTCGATACTGATTTAACTAGCAAAATTTTATTTTACAACTGTTAATTTAGTAGATCATTGTATGAAATTCCATAAATTAAAAGAAAATATCAAACTCTTCCTAGTTATTATATTAAAACTAATTCCGTATGTCGTGGTCAAGTTTTTTACTAAATGCATCTATGCAATAGATTCTCCAATTGGCTTTAAAAAATCGGATGCTTTTGGAATCACGCAGTGTGTTAACAATTATCGCTACAATCGTCTTGTTTATGGAATTGCTCCAAATGATATCCGTGTTATTTTGGAGCAATACAAATAATAGAAACGCGTTAACTGTGTAGAATAGCCCTGCAGAAGCAACAGCGCATCTGTTATATACACAAGACTGCTATCGGCATCTATCGAGGGTAGTTTTGTATCGAGTATTAGCACTTATTGTAAAATTACACTAAGTTAGTTTTAATTGTTACACTAAGTTATAACAACACCTCTCTTGATGTGCTAAATTTTAGAGCGAGATATACAGTTTTGACTATTTATACGGCTAACTTATTGTAACAATTATAATATTTCGATACAAACAAATGAAAAACTACCCTCGATAGCTGCCGATAGTAGTCTTGTGTATATAATAGATGTGCTGGTAGGAAATACAAAGCTTACAAGTTGAGACAATTTATTGATCATTAACATTTTAAAGTGTTTTAATTAATCAGGACGTATCTAAAGGGTGTAAAATATGCAGGGAGCATATTTTTGAATACTTCTTTTTTTTATTTAAAAAAAAAAAGATTTTTCTAAATAATATTCTTCTTCTTGGTCGTGTGCTCATGGCTAAGGATCGTGACCATCTTGAAATTCAGTTATCTTTTGAGTGACCATGACTTTTCACCCTTCACGGCCCTCTGCTTCTTTCGGGGCAGAGTGAATGCTACCCCCAGTAAGCTCCTTCACTGGGTCGTAACAACACGCCGACGCCCTTGATCTGCTTCGCCTTCTCTGGAGGCTACACAAAACCACCAGTCTCTCCAGGCTATCCGGTCCGCGCCGAACAATATGTCCAAAAAAACTGCAGAATGCATTTCAGACATATTGTCGAGAGCCGTTCCTTTATCTAGACCAGGTAGCGGCAACGCCAGTGCGCCCTCAGAGAATATTTGATGCGTTCTTAATGATAATACTGTCACTCCACTAACAAGTTGAATATCTTCATACTTGTGCTACGACATATTCTTGCGAGTATTTTTTTTATAATTTGAAATACTTAAAATCAAAATATCGATCAACACTCACAGACCCTCACTTGGACAGTTGCTTAAGGACAAGTAATTCTAAATATGTACCTGACTATAATAAGATAGCTGAAGATTTACAGTGCCAAATGTCGCATTCAATTTTTTTGCATAGGATGTATTCGTATTTATATTTAAATATTTAAATATACCACCCATTTTCAAATTCTTATTAACAATTAAATTTATAATAATGTTGAAAGTTTGAATCTTGGTTTATGTTTATCTTTTTTGTATTTGTATTTTTAATTTTAAAGCTTGATATATTAGTTATATATTTTTTATGTTGATTTATATCGATATATATGTATCTTCTCTTGATTAACTGATTAACACGGTATTTAATTTATAGAACTGCATATTATTAATAATGCACATTTCTTTGATTTTCAGGGTTATATCAAGATTTTCTTTTGGGATTTTTAATACTTATCAGCCTTAAAGAAAAGTATTTAGGTATATGTATATATTATACGCCTCCGGCCATGTTCAAAATTTACATTGCGCCCTTCGTGCAACAAGGTTGTCGATCCCTGATCTAAATTCTCTGGATGATTAATTGTTAACACCATATTTCGATAGTATCATTTACCTTCCGCTCTTTTGCCTTTAGAGTCCATGACTAGACACCGAACACAAAATATATTTAACACCAATCACAAGAACGCAAGCATCATTTTAATGTCAATTGAAATTCCCAGATCCTTCCATAGTAGGTATATTGCATTTGAGCGCATTCTTATTTCTGCTGCACATCCGCCTTCTCCTCTGATGGTCGATCCTAGATATAGGTACAAACTCGTACACTGCTTCTAAACTTTTTAGTTGATTTGCTTGCTATTCTAAGCAATAAAAATGTGTTTAAAAAACATTAATACTTTTTGAATTGCATCAATGGTCGCTTGTTTCATGTCGTGGGTGTCAATGAATGTTTTAACATATATATTTTTTTCTTTAGTTGATTTTTTGGCTGGCGCAGGCCAATGTAATACAACATTTAAAGATCCTATAGATACTCGTACCATAAAATATTATTAATATTAACATATATCAACCAAGGCTTCATGTAACCTTAAACTCACCTGCCCTCATTGCCATCACCTCGTGATGTAGAGCACGAGACTAGCTCTCAGGTTGAAACCCACGTTTGAAACTAATCTCCATGGCGTGGATTCCCAGACTCCAAGGCGTAAAACCCACTTAACGCAGCAAGTGTGGCTCTCGCGCAAAATTTCACAAGTGGCGCGTAAATCAACGAAAATACAACGTAATCAAATACGCCAGCGCCCACTGGATTTGACGACGCATTATACGCGCCCGCCGCATGAATCATCGTTTTTTCGCGAATCACCGCTTCTCGGCGATACGAATGAAAGAAAATACAATGGAGTCCATTCATTGAACACAGCGAGCAAAATCACGCTCTGGACGGCGTCGTCGATCGACGGGCGAGAAGCAATTATTTAATAACAGAGATCTCATTGTTTAATTTTATTGCATGTCCTATATTTCGCTGGTTGAATAATGTCGTAAATATTAATTACAAGCCCCGAAATAATATAATATTTTTATTGCTTTGTTATGAGAGGCGCTGTAATAATAATTATTTTGTGTTGCTTGAGCCGCTTATTACATAGGTGAAGGGTAATGCGCGGCACGAGACGTGTGATTATGGTTATGAATAAACGCTTCATACGCGGACTTCGCCCGCTCGACGCGTTCTATGGGCACTATCGCTTATGCCTAAAGGAGCCTGGAGTGAGTGCTGCGTGCTTCATTGACCCCTGAGGACAATCTTACTATATCGATTGAGCGCCAGCGAGTTTTTCACTGACGTGGAAATAACTGCAAAATCCCGACTTAAATGATTGGGACAATTCAAGGATTGAATAACAAGATCTGAGTAAGGTATAGTCACTGTATAGTGTATTGTACAAATAAACATTACACTTGAATACAGCGACATACAAATTAACCTACAACAGGAACAACATAGTAAGGTTTACCTATCACATTAATACGTCACTAGTAGGGAATCCAATCCCGAGCCAAAATTCTGATCCCGGGATTTCGGGATTACAATTTGACAATCCCGGGATCCCGGGACTGGTCCCGGGATTGGCATTTTTTCCATTGTTTATATAAAAATTTTGATAAAATCGGTCAAAAATAAATCTAGTATAATTTATACTATTAAATTTAAGACATTTATTGTTAATATTGTATACGTTCAATCTTGGAAATACACAAGTTTAACGGAGTAAATAATATTGTAATATAAATAATAATGTGAATTTAATAGGAGATTGCTGTTTCTGATAGCAAAGACTTAATGAATGGATTAGCGAGATTTACAATAGTATAGCAAATAATCATGGCGTACTTATGGCCTTTCCGCTTCATAAATTTAATTAGTCAGCCAAATCTGAAACTGCCGTAAAACGTATATCATGGTGGAATAACTATGTTAATAGTGCGAAGCATTGTTTTTTTTCCAATCTTTCAATTTTTAATACGAGTAATTTATGTGAAAAAATAAAATGAATCAGCAACCTACACATGGGTATAAATCAAACTTCATTCAAACTCAGTTTATTTCTAATGTAGTTATTTTTTATTAAAAGTATTTTTTCTGTTATATTTTCGCTTTTATTTTATTTTCCATAAAAATGGATAAAAATATCAATCCCGAAATCCCGGTATTATTTTTATCAATCCCGGGATTCATAGGTATTGAAAATAGCTCGGGATCCCGGGATTGGAATCCCTAGTCACAAGTTTAATAATAACCTTAACTAATCATTAATATTGATACACAGAGGTGTGCGAGCCTTAGTCCATGTCCTTCCTATTTGAATTATATTTCACCATGAGTATAAAAAGCACTAATGATGGCCGAACCCCACACGCTGGCCACAACGCACGTCCGTCTACCAGCGATGTTCCCACAAAAGAGATCGAACCCGAGTTCCATCGCTCCACGCCAGCCATCATTAACCAGCGGGCAGGCTTTTTTGGCTGGCAGCATTTTTAACAGATAATACCTTACTATTGTATAAAATAGCATAAAATAAGTATTAATTATATATTATTATCTAATAACATATTATTATGTATGCTTTCCGCAGCAAGGTACATATACACAGCGCGGGGTAGCATGAGCCTACAGCTGCTTATGGTGAATAACTTCACATACCACAAGAGGAAATTTTACAATTCTACTCGCAATACAAGATGGCAGTGCACTTCTTACACGTTTTCGCGGTGCCTGGCGTCTGTCCTCGTGAATGATCACGTCATAGTTAAAAGATACGAATGTCACAATCACCCTCCTCCTAAATACGTACAGGGCAGACCTGGAGTCTGGATCAAAGTCAAATGACAAGATTATTTTGATCCAGAATTGAATGTGTGTCTTCTTCTCGTAATATAATATCATTCGGGTATAGACAAGGACATGTTATTCGGGGACAGTTAGAATTTTAATAATTATTTATTGCAAAATACTTCTCTATTCTTATATTATTGTGAAATACATGGTGACATGGTGGTTACTGTTAGCATTTTTTCGTGTTAAACGTTTTTTTCGGATTTTTCTGAAATAACTTTTCATACAAAACAGAATTAACTGAAAATGAATTCAATTCTACTTAAATATGGCTAACAGTATTAAAAGAATGCATTGGCATCGTGTTCTGATATATTCTAAAAGTTTCAAATGTCTAGCTAGTCGGGAAGTTAGTTAAAAATCGATTGCAAGATTTGTACTGGATAAACAACCACTGGACAAACAAGAATACGAGCTAAGAAAAACGTGGTAAAAAATAGTAGCGCAATGTCGCAGCCATCTTGAAAAATTGGCACCAAAATTGGGTTTTTTTTTTTAATATCTCTTTACTAGTAGGTTCTAGAGTTAAATAATTACTCAACCAGTCGATACAACATGACCAGACCGCATACCTCTTTTTCGCCCACTAATGCCGGGACTAATTTTCATATATCCGCCCAATGAAACAAATTGACCATTATTGATAACTACATACTACTAAACAAAACGATATAATATACAAAAAATATTTTGTTATACGGTGTTACCTTTTTACGTGGCTAACAAGTAACGTGCGTTGAGTTTTGTTTATATGGGATGGTGTTGAAAAAAATACATGTTTTATTACAACTATTTTTTGCAACATACATATTATCTACTTAAGGCTTTGTAACTAATTGCATCTTGCTGCATAGCCGCTGTATAGTTTTTAATATTACATTGTCTTATAGGTATATTTTATAAATATTTATGTGCGTAATATGAATAATTCAGAGGCGCAGTTTAAACAAATAATACATACCACAACAATAAATACCTGCCCAATATTATTACGTAGTCATTGTCCATTACTTCAGGGCATGCTCCGTATCTAGAGCATCTAAGAACCGACCGCACACCACTAATGTCTAAATATATTATTTTTTCTGTTTAATATTACTATTGTTATTCATTATGGTATAATAAATAAATATGTTCAGCCAATTCTTTTTTCTTCATTAAACTGCCTTTAATCTTTGTCAAACAATGTAGCTAGAGTCTGTATTCTATAAGCTGGCGTTCACGTCGCACGGAAAGCATAGTGCCATCGCGTTCGACTGTTGCATGTTTTCAATAGGAGGGAACGAGAGGGAATGCAGTGCTGAATGCTGAAGCGGGGAAGAAACCGCACGCCAGCTTATAGAAGACAGACTCTAATGGGTGTATTTCATCCACAAAACCATTAAAGCTGAATTAATATAAAGAATTAAAAGTTTTCTAATAACAACTCTCAATCTTTATTAATTAACATAATAATATATTATTTTTTGATCTGTAAGATTGTATATGCATCAGTTGAGAATATTCTATTAATGCAGAGGAAACCCGTCCTGGTCATTATTAAACTATATTTACCTACAACATATTATTGTGTTTTATTTTAATTATTACCGTGTCTTTTCTTTCCACTAAGAATTGACAATTTACACTATTAAACAGCCCTTGTATTTATCAGTGGCGAAGGGTGACTTTTGGAAAGAGGTAGGCTGTGTAGATCTGATAAAAAGAACACACTTGTCAGGTATACTTACGAGAATTAAGTAGTTGGTTTAATGAAACACTGATTTAATGAAACATCGAAAACTCACTGACGACATAAAATTAAGCGACCAGTTTAAATTACGTATTTTTTCAAAAAAAATATACATATCAAAAATCATTAGATAAAAGTTCTTTTTATTTTTAAAAACAGTCCATATTTATTAATATTCGATTAAACACCATAGAAATTACTTTTTTTCGGTTTTAGGCTCTGCGATCGGAGCTTACCTTAGTTCATACAATTCGATAGACTGGGCGTGGTTACGTGACGGAAAGTCCATATAAAAAAAATGAGAATTATTTGAAACATAATCCGACCTTTATTTAGGTCATGAAAGATCGCGCGCTATGGTATATTTTTTAAAACCTTTGCAGATTATCTGTGTAATACATTCCTACACATACGGCATCTCACGTTGGCAAAATAAATTATTTTATAGAATATATAATCAAGTGATTATATAAATAAGTCAATATGCAATTAAAAAATATTTTCCTTAAGAAGGTAGGCTTCAAATGATCGCCTAATATGGAGTCTTCGCTACTGGTATTTATTACCAAGACAAAATATTTTGAAAAATATTGAATCTAATGACACTATTACGACCTCGATTTAAATTTACCAATCATTAGCCCATCGTAAATACGTCGTCATCACAAATGGGACTCGTTTCATTACTGAAGAGATTTTTGTCCAATATCATAGTCAGCTATAGTCAATTCGCGGCACGAACTTGTGACTTCTGATCATATAGTTATTGCTTATAAAGGATGTTTTTTTTAGAGGTATAGAACTTTAAGCTGGCAGCACTTTTTTAATTGGCGGCCATTTTGTCAGCTGTTAAGTGATTTATGTTTAGTTTGGTTTGGCGTTTCAACATGAATAGACTGACGCCTGAACAACGCTTCCAAATTGTGAAAATTTATTTTAAAACAAGATTGCCGTTGATCCCGATTTTCATAAGCGAATTTTGTTTAGCGATGAAGCTCACTTTTGGTTGAATGGATACGTCAATAAACAAAACTGCCGTATTTGGAGTGATGATAATCCTCAAGTGTATGTTGAGACACCGTTACATCCAGAAAAATTGACTGTTTGGTGTGCTTTATGGTCTGGTGGAATAATTGGTCCGTACTTCTTTAAAAACGATGCTGGCCAGAACGTTACAGTCAATGGTGACCGCTATAGAGCCATGATTACTGACTTTTTCGTTCATCAATTGAACAACCATGATGTGCAGGAGCTGTGGTTTCAACAAGACGGCGCAACATGTCACACAGCTCGTGCCACAATTGATTTATTGAAGGAAACGTTTGGTAACCGCATAGTTTCACGTTTCGGACCCGTGAATTGGCCTCCAAGATCGTGCGATTTAACGCCGCTTACCCTTCCCCACATGTAACCTAGCTAAGTATTGAGCTGCTGATTTTATATTTACCTTCGTTTTTAAAACAAGTCCTTCAAGGGAAAATAGTTAAGAAAACAACCTTTCCTAAAATTATCCTTATCGTCCAACAAACAAAAACTTCATCCTTTATCCATATCGGAATATTCTGTTTAAAGTTCTGATATTATTACAATCATTTGATAACATCAAATATGTTCGCCAAGTCCCTTATGGGTATTCCTCATTTCCTATTTTCTACAGGTATAGTTCTTACTTCCTACCTAGTTTAACTCTTAGGACTTCCAAACATTTGTATACCTCTACCGCTAGACCTTGGAAGAGGTCCCGCGGGGTCAGTGTGCAGCCTGCCGCATCCGCTGTGGAAGAGGTACTTACAATTGAATGGTGAGGGAGTGGATCATCGGGATTTGGGGAGTCGAGGGGATACTTGTGAACCTTGCTTACTTACGCTTGTACCTGAAGTTTTGAATTTTGTTAGTAAATAGTGTAAGTTTTTTATGAGCTCCTTCTGGCTTCATGTGTAGCGTACAGTCTTAAATCTGTTGGTTGGTTGGATGCAGTGGAGTGTTGTTTAACGGTAGTACTATGATTAAACTGAACGGCACGCATGGCACTACTTGACCACAGTGTTTTCAAATGTTAGTTATAGTATACTTGCATTTGTTAATAATATAATAAACTTTATAAAACGTGCTAATCCTGATGACGGTTAGTAATTAATATAATTGATACTTTGATTGAACAACAAAAGCCGATTTGTTTTTGTTTTTTGAGCGCTTAAGATGTAAATACTACTAGTTACTACACTACATGGGTGTATTGGTAAAGTACATTGTCGCGAATCCAGTGGATGCGGGTTTGAATCCCGCCAGGCGTCGTAGTTTTATTCTTAGTCAGTATATATGTGTGGTGTTTTCAAATTAAGTAGGTATGTTCAATAAATAATATAACATTCTTAATTCATGTGAATTATTCGTTGAATAAAAAAAAATATTATATTATTTAATTAATATACGCCAAGATTATAATTTCATATTATCTAATCATAGTCTTCTTTTTAATGTAGCTAAACTCATTACCACACCACGATGTCAACTACTGATGGTGAATAACTTCACATTCAGCAAAGGGAAATACTACAAGATAAACCACAACACAAGATGGCAGTGTTCATCATCATACTCTTCAAAATGTATGGCGTCCTGTCTCACGAATGACACCACCATTGTGAAAATTAACGAAAACCACAATCATCCACCACCTCAATATATTTGTAAGGATGGGACATGGATCAAAACTTAAGTACATATTGCTTACTACATTTTTAGCCACTGCTGTGAACTATTTAATTATAAGAATTGTGGGTTAAGACATTGTACATATAGCAATACATTGCTTTGAATATGAACGACGCAGAGTACAATCTTTGAGAATGGAGATAAATTAAAGTGTACCCTGACGGTGGGTAAAACAGAAGAGCTCTGAAGAATTGTAAAGTTATTTAACAAAATTGGAGGGAGGGCCTGATCGGCGGATCCTCTTCCAGATGGAAACAAACGATATGACACCGAGTTGCAGTCAAAGCCTCGGCAAAATCATAAAAAAAGAATTTAGGGTTTTAAATAACTCATAGTAGTGGGTAAAAATGTAATATTTCAATTCTAATCATCAAAATTTTACGTTAAAATAATGAAGGAATAAAACCGTATACGAAATATTAGGCGGGTCGCGGGCCGTAGTTTGCCCAGGCCTGGACTACTACATATTTAGTATACGGTAAACTAATATTTTTGAAATCGTATAATGAGATGATAAAATGAGATTAAAAAATGACATTACATTATTATCGAATTCGACCTTAGTGAATAGTACATAATTATGTAGTTCTCAGGAATCAACCGAAGAAATACATTTCAAAGTATTTCTTACGTTTCTGAGGTATTTTAATTATTAATGTATGTTCAATAATGAATGCCGTATTCTTAAATTTTGTATTTTATTCATTCAATAAATAAAAATTAACCAAAAAACGAATGGGTTTTTGCATTATGTTTGCCTTGGTTTTTCATAAACGGTCGTATGTAGTTAATTTGTGTATTGGTTTTGTATTGTGCCCTGTTATATGTATTTAATTTTACCTCCCGTTTTTGGTAAATTCGATATTGGGGATATTTTATGACAGAACCTCTTGTGGCATTTGGGGATTTCTCATAACAAAGGTATTCAATATCTTCTTGTAATGACTTTTATAACGAATACGAGTGGGATCCTAGATTACCTAAGCAAATTTGAGATTCATTGTTGTGGCTTCTAAAGTGAGTCGTCTTCAAATATTTTTTAACTTATACCTATTAATAAGGCTTGAAACGGGTTCTTATCCGTTTACATAACTTGATGACGATGCTAATGTACAGACAAATGTAATATTATATAGTCCGCGCAATGGCGTGACCATAGCCGACCATATTGACATTAATCACGAGTAAGGATTAATTTGCTTGGTGAAATATTGTTTCGCTTTGTAAATTTCTTCCATTTTCTATGTGACTAGTTGTCAAAACTAAGTTGACTTTTTTTTTTTAAATGTGATACGTTTCTTTTGTTTGGTATTATTTATGTGAAAACTATTTTCTTAATGTTTGAATATTTGTTGTTATTGTGAATTTTGACTAACGCGATATGTGATTAATTCACACCTTAGACAATAGATATTCACACCCTCTAATTATTTATATAAATGCTCTCATCATGGAATAGAAACATAAAATTCGCTCTGGCAAGTGACATGCTATAAAAATCATATTATAATGTTATATCTCATAAGTCTTCTTTTTATCACAGCTCGATTCATTACCACACCACGATGCACACTATTGATGGTGAATAACTTCACATTCAGCAGAGAGAGACGGTACAAGGTAAATCGCAACACAAGATGGCAGTGTTCATCATTACAATCTTCAAAATGTACGGCATCCTGCCTAACGAATGAAACCACCATTGTGAAAATTAACGAAAACCACAATCATCCGCCACCTCGATATATTTTGAAGGATGGGAAATGGATCAAAATTTAAGCATTGCTTCTTACATTTTTACCCACTACTATGAGTTCTTGAAAACTCATGTCAAACAATATATTATTAAATGTTTGCGTCAAAATATTGCAGAAATAAAAGCGGTAATCGTATGTATTTTATACTTACAATTTCATAATTATATTTACAAATTTATATACCAAGTCGGTCATTTGATATATTGACAAATTATATTGTTTATAAATAAATTGTTGTACATTCCAGTACTATTTTTATAACTTAAAATTAAAAAGTTACTCCGCGAAACGTCTGTCCAATTGTGCATCAGATTCGTTATCAAGCCTAAGGCCCGTTTCCGACGGGACACCGGTGTCGCGCTCGATATAATATAGGAAGCCTTTGTATTCGAATAAAGGGGTATTTGTATTATGTTTATGAAAGCCCCAGAGCTAATGAGTCAACGCGTGTCCGGTACAATTTTCCGTCGTCCGCTACATTCTCAAGCCGCCGATACACTTGTTTTTATTGCCGCAGCCAGTTTTATGTTCTAATATATAACGCGAAATTATGCGTTGACTCATTAGCTCTGTGGCGTTCATAAACATAATACAAAGGGGCCTTTATTCGAATACAAAAGCCTCCTATATTATATCGAGCGCGACACCGGTGCCCCGTCTGAAACGGGCCTAAATCTAATCTATAGGGACACATTTTAATCACAAAAAATATATTTAAAAAAAAAGTTAAATCGGTATACGTAACATCAAGATTTAAGAAATCATTTTATGGTCGTCGTATCTTTATTCGTCTATTTTAATCATTAACTAACTACGAATGGTACGATAAGACTACATTCAAAATATTATTATCTAATAAGTAGTACCTACTCAGGGAACTTTGTTAATTGTTATGTGGTTGTACTTCATAATATCTTTCTGTGGTGTTTCAATATTAATGTTTGTTCAATGACTATTGCTGTATTTTTAAATCTTGTGTATTCTTTGTTTAATAAATATAATATGAAGTTGAATATAAAAGTTTTTGCATTGTGTTTGCCTTGCTTCTGTATACGCGGTATATACATATTTTATAGATAGTTATTATATTATGTCATGTTATATTTATTTTTGAACGTGTCTTTCATATATTTAATAAATAGATAGACCGAGTTCATATATTGACACAGACTTAAGTTTAGTTCAGCTGTACATATTATGATGATTGATATTGGGGATATTTTATACCCTTGATTAGATTTAGAGCGGAATGCAGAAACATTTGTCATAACTAAAATTTCCTTAGCAGAAAACACTATCCAGCATATAGCAGAAACATTGTCCTTAGTTAAGATCATTTCTATTGAAAATAATACCATATTTAAAAATTCTCTTTCCTATAGTTTAGGTAAATTATTTTATAATTGTTAAACGATGACAAAAATGTGACAACTGCATTTTATAAATGCAATAACTATAAATGCATATTAATATTTAATTATAATACTCTTATGTTTCCGTTATAAGTCATTATACGTGATTCCACAGGCACCGTAAGATATTTTTTTAACATGGTAACACTAGCGTCAAGTGTCATTCTTCACCTGGCATTTTGTATTTCTGCGGGCTGGCGTATAAAAGTAAAATAATATTCTGCAAGTACATGCCAAACGAATTAACACTATCAATATCCATATTGAGATACATTGTTATCCATATTGAGATAAATGGTAATACAGAAGGGGGCGTGTTCATAACAAAAGTAGTCTATGGTTAAGGATTCCTTAACTCTATACCCAGGATTGTCTATAGTTAAGTCATGCTTTTCGGCGACTTATCCTTAGGATCGAAATCTTAGATTGTGCATTCCGCTCTTAGGTGTTTTTTATAATCTTATTCATATTATAATATATTGGTTTTCAATATCTTTTCCCTCTGGCGAAACTGAGTGAGAACGTTGAGGTTGAGTGCGAAAATTCGACATTCATCATTGTGTGGTATCTAAGTAAGTCGTCTTAAACCTTTTTAAGGAAAGAGAGACTTGAAAGAGAGTTGGCGTACCTAGGTCACGATGCTAAAGTGAAGCGGACTCTTGGGGAGAACTGTTTTTATTGAAGAAAAACGATTACATCGTGGTTTTGCAGTTGAAATGTAATCGGTTACGTACCTATCTACGGACGGAGAGTTAAAGTCCGGGTGAATTAAATCAGATAATTGTACAACATGCCTTCTTGGAATTGAGCAACTTTGCTCTATGAATATGATTTTATTACAATTCTTAAAGTGTTTTACGTTCAAAAATAAAACTAAATATTTGAGACTCCGCTTATGATTAGATAAAAAAAGATTCTAATCGGATACATTTAGAATCGAATAAGTCCTGCGTCGACTCAAGCAAACCGCAGTGTCGTGTGTCTTGAGTTCTAAGATAACTATGCAAAAATCGTACAATGCATATGATAATGAAAATTAGGCGGCACTTTGTTTAGGTATGTGTCTGCTTACACGTATATTTTGTAATTATTTACCTACCCTCTTGATAATAATGTTTCATGCAGTTATTGGTTACATGAGATTTTAAAAATTGCTCCTAGGGTACACAAAAAACATCTCAAAAATTAGTTACAATATGCATATTATTATACATCATACCAAAAAAACAATTCTTAAAAAGTTCCCTAGCTACGCTGGACTATATTATAATTAAATTAAAAAATATATATAATTTGGAAAATCGAAATTTCAAAAGTCGCAATGATTTTAGTAACGGCAATCACGGTTTTTTTACACATCATTACATTTTCACCAATACATAGCTTCATACTTATTAAGTTTTACATAACATCGACACTATTATGCATGTTTTGTTGATTTTAATATTATTTTCTTATCTTCTAATCATACTTCATTCTTTTACGCACCGGTAGTCGTCACGACGCACGAATCAGTCATTCTAACATCGAAAATTAAACACAATCACCCCCCTCCCCAAATGATGTATACAGAAAATTTAAGATGGACTAAACTTTCTCGTTTGACTTAGTCACAGAACAGATAATAAATAGAATTCCGATAGGCAATATTAAATACACCATATTTTGAATGTGTGAGTGTCCTACGAAAATGAAACACGCATTATACACGTGCAGTAGTGTGTGTAATACACCAATATTAAATGAGCGTCAATGCATAAGGTATGACGAATTCTTGACACTTGTTTAAGTTTATCCCGGATTATTCCTTACTCGAGATCGGTTACCTGCTACTCCTTACTCGTTAGGTATTTCAGTTCCCATTATTTCCGAGTTCCCTGGACTTAGTCATAGTCTTTTTCGTTTTACTTAGCAGTCGCATTTACCTCTGTTTCACGCGCGGTAAATATTATGACTCGATATAAACACGCGCGACCATTTTCCATATACACATCGGCGAACAATGGTCGCGCGATAATATTCGCTTCGTGTGAAACGAGGGTAAGTCGGAATTTTCCAACTGTGCATGCCCAAAACGGCCATAGATATTATTATAAAGACACTATCTAATAAATACTCTCTTTCCCATAGCGCAATTCATTACTACATCGCGAAGCCGCCTGCTTATGGTGAATCACTTCACATTTTACAGAGAGAGGTTTTACAAGACAACTGGCAACACAAGATGGCAGTGTTCTTCATACGAAACTTCAAAATGTCTGGCATCAGCTCTCACAAACGATGATATTATTGTGAGAATTAATATAAACCACAATCATTCCCCTCCTCGGTATTTTTCTAAAAATGGATTATGGATCAAAATTTGACTGCTGATTGATCTGCAACACCTCTCACTGGAGATGCCGATCGGTCATGATAGCTGTGTCCAATATAAGACCTTATCTTCTCTGAGTTTCGTGTCATGCCATGTTATGAACGTCTTGAATTAGTAATTTGTAAGGTTTACCATATGTGTGAAAAATAAATGTTCATATTTATTTATTGTGAATCGAATTTATAAAGGATATCTATACGAGCAGGTAAAACACCGCGGTTCACCCGACATCGCCATCAAACAGAACTATAAAGCATTAGTTTATACTTTATAGCCTGTCTACACAAACGTTTTACCGAGTTCAGAAGGAAGTGGTCATAACGCCAAGGGAGGCGCTAGCGACTGGTTGCTCTGCTGCCCGGGGTACGTGATACGCGACGCAATGATTATATTCTACGTTCATATTAGCCGCATTTTGACAGCCACGTAAGTAAAGTCTACAAAATTGCGAGGCGATCGGTAGCCGGTAACCTTCAACATTGCACCTGTGGGTCTATTCTATGCTTATCGACCGCTAAAGTGATAAAGTGAAAAATATTATCAAACTAAGGGTAGGTTTGTATCAAAATATTAGCACTTATTGTAACAATTACACGAAGCCGGTTTTTATTGTTGCAATAAGTGCTATATTTTAACAGCACCTATCTTGCTGCTGTTAAAATATCGCACTTATTGCAACAATAAAAACCGGCTTCGTGTAATTGTTACAATAAGTGCTAATATTTTGATACAAACCTACCCTAAGTTTGATACTATTTATCAATTTAGTGTTCGATAAGTATAGAATAGACCCACTGGTCGCGTAAAATGGCCATTATTGGTGAATATAGATTCAGGCCTTAGAGTAATAATATAAAGAGAGTGGGTATTGTTCGGCAAAATGAAGCCGTGTTTCTTGCGTTTGAAACGTTATACCATCATGTTGCTTCTCAGTGCGGCTACCAAATTTAAACAGAACATAGTTAAACATACTTTCTACTGAATTAACTAAAAATAATTACTACTAACATGATATTTAACACAAAAACAATAAGTTTCAGAAACACGAGCTCGCAGTTTTTAAATTACTGTTGTCATCCAAATCAATATTTACTGGCGACGTGTACAAAAAATATTTAATTCATCCGTAGAAATTCTATCTTACTCTAACCCGAATTGCGGATATATAAGCGTGCCGAATGCTTTCTCACTCGCACTTATGGTTCATTTTATCGCTTATTTTGCTGTGATAAATTTCTTCAATAGTTAATTAAATTTATATGTTCTTTAACGTTGAATTGAATTCTCTTAGTGGGTATTATTGACTTTTTGACGATTCTTAGCTTTATTACAGTCATAATATTATCACCGTGACCTCAATTGACTCTCAATTTACTGAGGTAGATGAGATTTTACCGCTGGATGTTCAATTTCAGGTTATTCCAAAACACCAATCAAAATGAACATTCATAATTTGAAAATACCTCAGATATATACATATTAGTAATTTTTTTTTAAATTAGCGTATTTAATTCATTTACTTAAAATATTTAATTATACTTACACATAATCATAATTCGCTACTCGAAACTCTGATACTCCGCTGCAGGTCAGGTGTGGTATTTCATGATGCTCTGTATTGTACTATTAGTCTATTTGATAATACCATAAAGATTGATTTATTTTTTTATAACTATAATGTTTGTGGACGTTTAAATTAGGTAAAATTTTTATTGATTTTATATTTACATAAAAACTTACTTTATTTCCTTCTTTGGCGTTTTATATTGGTTTTTATTAGTAATAAAGTGTTTTTTAATTATATTTATAATTTCGTGTTGTTAATAATTTTGTATTTTATTATGTATTATGGGGCATTGGTAAATAACTGTAATGCCATAATAATCCTTTTTAATAATTTAAAAAAATCACTGAACGTGATGTGAGAGTGAAGATCCAAAAGAGTCGATTGTACAGAAAGTACAGTAAAAATTAGACAGTTATCGTTGGAAGAACACTGATGAGTAGGTATTAAAATTGACCAATAGTTAAAATTTGTCGCAATCAGTATGTCACATCGTAGCATAATGGTAATGCAGCGGATCAGGGCGTAAACCTGGGAGATACGGAGTTCGATTCCCCGTCGGGATGGCTTACTTCTTTTCAAAAAAGATTTTTTCTATTGGTTATAATATATGCTCTCAGAAAGTGTTTTTCTAAATTATATATGTTCAATAATCAGAATGATATATTCTTAAATCTTGTGAATTATTCGTTGAATAAAAGAAATAGTTAATTATAAATTATTAGCAAGTGCAAGTAGTTACATCTAAAAAATATTGGAGAAATTCCACGACGTCGGTTAGTAATCAAAGTAATAAGTAAATAGTTACCTACTTTGATTTTAGAAACAAAAATCGATTGCCAAAGTAGCTTGATTTGGAAGAACACTGATTAGTAGGTATTAAAATTGACCAATAGTTAAAATTTGTCGCAATTAGTATGTCACCTCGTAGCATAATTTTAATGCAGCGGATCAGGGCGTCAACCTGGGGGATACGGAGTTCGATTCCCCGTCGGGTTGGCTTACTTTTTTTCAAAAACAGATTTTTTCTATTGGTTATAATATATGCTCTCAGAAAGTGTTTTTCTAAATTATATCTTTGCATTGAACCCAAATTAATTTTTTAATTTTATTTAATTCTGAGAATGTTTGACAATTTTAACAAAAAATGCCTAATGCTATAAGTACTTATGTATTAATGCAATACAATTTTAAATTAAAATTTTAATTCTCTACGACATGTTTTATTTTACCTTTCACTATAATTACCTAGTTATGACATCATCGCCATCACCAGTCGATCCACTGCTGGATGAAGACTTTATCTAGGTCATTCCACTCGTCTCGATCCCTAGTTCATTGCTGCCGCGTACAGCTATCGAAATTTGTAATTTCGCCTATCCAGCGTTTAGTACCCCTTTTTATAACATGTCCAGGCTAATGTTATTTCATCTGCTTAGTTACCTCTCTCACACCACGTAATCTGTCTGCCTCTTTATCCATTCCTTTCTTTTGTGATCATAACATACACATGTCCGTGCCACGTTGCACTAGATCAGGGTTTGGCAGTTTGTCAAGTGAGATCAGCTAAATTGTCAAGAAAACGGGATAACAAAGGTACCAGAGAGGGAGGGGAAAGTTCATGATTTTTTATTAAAAAAATTAATAAGATCGGCATCCATGCATCACTTTTGATAGCTTTACTATATCTGGCAAACAGCTACTTGTTTTTAATTGAATATTTGGTTGTAAATTTTCATCCGTTATTCTGCTTATAAGTTTATCTTTTATTTGATTCATATATGAGAATGTTTGTTCACATATATATGTAGAACCAAAGATTGTGAGAATACGAAAAGCTAGTTTTTTTACGCGTCATACGTGTCAGGCAAACTATTCCATGTATCAAATAGTATTGTCTCTTTTTTAGGCAGTTGTTTTATAGCTTTCCACTTGTGTTGAGATATCAAATTGTATTTCTCTCTTTCGAGTTCTTCCAAGCGGCTGGTCAGACCAAACAAATAGTTAGGTTACATCTAACTATTCGTTTGGTCGTGTGATAAACAGGGATGCACTAAAGATAATAAATTACCATTGGAGTATGCATGCAAGTTTTTCGTTAATTAACATATTTTTCCTCCGCAGTGTGTTTCATTCCTATGCCCGCCGGTGGCCAACTACTGATGTACAACAATTACTCTTTCAAAATATCGAATGTGAAAAAAAAAAATAACGCTGTGGGATGGAAATGCACTTCTTTGTTGGCCACTAGATGTCGGGCGTTCGTCATGACGCGTGAATCAGAAGTTTTATCATCAAATACGAAACACAATCACCCTCCTCCCATCATAAACCGAAAAAATAGGAGAGTGAAACTTTAGTCATCATCATTATCCATGGCGCAGCAGCCGGGATTGGTCACTGAATTCATCAAGTCGTCTTCCCCAGTCCGGTATATCCTCCGCAATCTCCAATCCAGGATACCAATTGCTCGTGTATCCTCTAGCACGCCATCCAACCATCGTAACTTGGGTCTGATAACACTCATCCGCCCAGGAGCCCGATCTTTGAAACAAGCAGTATTATAAAATATGAATACTTGCTTGAAAACGCGAAATAGCTTAAAAAGTAATCATGGTAATTCTAATGCTGTCCGTAAATGCCACGTAAATATGAAAGTACATTATTTATGATTGCGTAATAGTTTGCATTATATTTAAGTCTATGGACTCCGTGACAGCTAAAGTGTAAACATGTAAACAAGAAAATAACCTAAAGGTAATTAATTACATTATAATATTTTATTAGTAGGTAACCATTATATTAGCATTATTAAAACGATTTATTCTTAAAGTACGTTGGTAATTTATCCTTAAAAATGTTACTTACGCGAATTTGTTACTTTATAATAATGATATTACAATGGTAAATACGATAATGTAAACAGAACTCCCAACGTACTTTACAAACCTAATATTAATGAAATTTGTATTTACCTATATTACAAAATAACAATAAATACGTTAATAAGAATTTAAATACAAAATAACACTTCCGACGATAATATTTAAAATACAAAAATAATAAATAACAGAGACTTATGACGTTACGTTCCGACATTCTGTTTTCGATCTGTCAAGATTAAAATAGACGACTGCTAGAAATAAACTAGCACTTCTAGCGGGGAAGCGTGGAAGTCATAACCCTCTGCCGTTTTTAGGTGGAAATGTTTAAATCGAAGCATGGTGCATGTATAGCAGATTAGATAGTGCTTGTTTCGCATCAAAAACAGGTCGTCCCTAGATCGTGACCAGTCCATTTTAACCGGGTAATGTTGATAGTTCCCAAATTCCTCGTAGACTTCGCGGTTTCGGCGGCGATATGATAATGTTGACTTACGAATTAATAATTTATTATTTAGTAACTAAACACTATTGTGCTTTGGAATGCTATAAAGTAGTGCTATCTGAATTAATGAAAGGTTTCGATGTTAGTATTTTTTAAGTTATCTATGTGCACCTACATTTTGTACACAATAAAATAAGGTTACTCTACCCATTATCATTGAGTGTAATCGTTTTTCTGCATTAAATGCATTTTGTTCCGCAATACTGATCTATTATTAAGGACCTCGCCTATTTACCTTCCCGACGCCTGGTAGCTTCCCCCAATATAAGAAAAAATACTTGTCAATAAATGGATTTTACAGCAAGTTTCAAGAGTTTCTCCGAAAACAAATTGAGAATCACCATAATGCTCTTACAGTATGTTTCAAAATTGTCCTATGATTAACTTTTAATGAACATGCTAATTATTGTTTTACTACATAAAACAAACACCTTTATATAGTTTTTTTAATTGAATTATTATCTATCGTCTATTAAAGATGTCACATTTTACAATTAAGAGCCGTTTGAGACAGGACACCGGTGTCGCGCTCATATATAATATAGGAGGCCTTTGTATTCGAATAAAGGGGCCTTGGTATTATGTTTATGAACGCCCCAGAGCTACTGAGTCAACGCATAATTTCGCGTTATAAATTAGAACATAAAACTGGCTGCGGTAATAAAAACAAGTGTATCGGCGGCTTGAGAATGTAGCGGCCGACGGAAAAGTGTACCCGGCACGCGTTGATTCATTAGCTCTGGGGCGTTCATAAATATAGTACAAAGGCCCCTTTGTTCGAATGCAAAGGCCTCCTATATTATATCAAGCGCGACAGCGGTGTCTCGTCTGAAACAGCCCTTAGTCCCAGATGCATGGAATGTTGACGTTTCGGTAAATTGAACTAACTGTACTACTTATAGATATATAATACTTTTTAATTGATATACAATGGTAAAAGTATGAACCAACCAAGTGAACTTAGTGAGAGCAACCCTCACTCTGTCATGAGAGAGGCAGAGGACCGAGTCTTGGTCGCTCAGAAAATAACAGAGTTTTGGGGTGGTTACGATCCTCAGCCATAAGTGAACGGCCAAGAAAAGAAAATGTAGATGTAGAAAAAAGTATGAATGTGCATTATAAAGAGAATAATTATAAATATAATAGTACTTAATATATAGTTGTTTTAACAGTGATTAATTAAATAAATTAACACATCGCGGTTACAATATACCTAGTGTCAGTGCTTAAATTTGAAGATTTTACGAACCGGAGTGCTCGATTATTCACCTAAAATATGTATACGTACATTACTTACCTATATAAAAATAAATGTGTTTGTTTTTTAATATCTATAGGTATCTACTTAGCTCAACGGTCAAATAAAATGACAGTCTTTAAACTTGTTACATCCAAGAATAGGGCATGCAAATATTGTCAGCGCTGCAAACAAAGAACTGTGTTTACGGCACGTCATAAATATTATTTTTTACCATGTCCGACATGTTCCATTTTAAAATTAAAAAATATATCTATAAAGTAAATGGATTTAATAACCTTTTAATAATTTACAAACTGGAAATGCTATATTTCATTTTTTCACGAAACGGAGCAAATAATCTTGGGGATTTCGCTCCGGTGCACTCCGACTCATTTCGAGTCAATCTCTTCATTCGTATATATTTTATTGGCATGGCAATGAAGTTCCTTAGTTAATGTGGCGTCTGTTTATATAGTAGATATATGTCAATGATTAGGATATTTTAATAAGACGTTTATAATACTGCTAGTCTTTTATATTTGCTGATATTAGCGATTACCAATATAATGTTCTTTCATCAAAAATAAGTAAACCACACTAAAAACCATATATTGAACTTCTGTTTAAAATGTTATGATATTAGTCTGATTATTTGCGCACACACTCTAACAACAATGATTTCTTTACTTTTTCAGTGTGCTATATTCCTCTGCGTAAAGGTGGCAAACTTCTTATGTACAAGAAATACACCTTCAACAAATCTAATTTCAATCGCTCGAGTAACACAATGAGATGGAAATGCAGCTCGTATGACGTCATGAAATGCTCTGCAATTGCTATCACTCACGAAAATGAAGTCTTAAGGGTAGATAACACCCATAATCACCCCCCTCCAAAGTATTTATACAGTGAGACAGGTGGGTGGGTTAAAGTGTAATCCAAAACTCATCAACATACAACAATGCCAATAAATAAATTGACCCTCTTCGGTTATCAGGCTGGAACTGGCTTCTGGCAGTCTCATTCCTAGAAGTCCGCTTCAATTTAGTTAATAATAAAAATATTTTATATATATACGATTCTGTACGTACAAATTGGCCATAAGGGTAATTCGATTTTAGCACTCGGCTCTCATTATTTAGCCGGCTGACATTCTGTATCGCCTCCAAATAAATCTGTACTAGGTAGACGCTGTTTGTAACGTTGGTCGTAAAATAAATATCGTTATCCGCAACATATTGTTGATTATTGGACCCATTCTCACATCCTTTTAACACAATCACTGCTGACCTTTTAATTACCCTTCAATTACCACATTTAAATAACACGTTAATTACATCTAATGGCCAACTGCTCCAAACGCGCCAGTCGCGGTGTTAGCACTAAATTAGTTAAATCAGTAGATGTGTCTAATCAAATTTTGAGCTAGTTGACCAGAAAATTTCCCATGTCGGTCTCAGACTACCCATAGATTATCCCTTACTGTTACGCATATTAAACTATATACGTTTTTAGACTATTTTATAATATTTCTTTTCGTGTAATTTAATATACTTGTCGAAGCAATCCTCAAGAGATCTATATAATATAATTGTACAATATTTTCCAAAATATGTATTTAAGATTATGGAAGGATGTAACTCAATAAAGACCATTATTCAAATACTTGTATTTTTATTTTTTGGCACTAGTTCATTGCACTAAGGTTCATCATACGAGTACACAAAAATAATTCCATAATCCAGGATTTCTCAAATGATGGTCAAAAAGAGCCATTTTCAATCCATATAAAAAAAAAAAAAAAAAAGTTATTCTAATCTAAGCCATCCATAGTATTATGTCTCGTTTGGAAATCATGAATCTAGTTCTAGAATCTTACTAGTCACACAGTTTTCCGACTTCGCCGTTTAATACTCGTAGATTAATATTCAGGACCACATTGCTCTTCTCAATATATACCTCATTTTAATTAACGTCCATATATTTGGCGGTAACTCGTCTTCCGCGATATCTAACTTGAAATACTGAGTTTCCCTATCCTGCAATATTCTCATATGGGTGAGTACACACATAGGTATCGCAAGTCGCTGCAAAATATGCGGTCACTCGCGGTACCCAAAAACATCGTTCCGATGGCCAACCCAAATTCTACCGCAAATAATCACAAGTTACCGCCAGCTCTCGCAAGGTGCCGCATTTTCGTGTTAACTTGCGGTTCGTCAGAGTAGATTCACAATTGTTGAGCAGTTCTTATAAATCAGGAGCAGCAGCTGTTTGTTCTCCCAAGGTGCAGAACTAACCTACCATTGGTAATTCCAATTGGAAGGGCAATAACTTTGTTCAACCAAATCACTTCGGATATTGACACATTCCACAAGCGTGAGGATGAATATATAGGTGGGCATTGTTTTATAAATTCTTAAAATACGGTCTGCTTAGCTGATTCGGTGTACTTCCTTATATTTAATTTATATTTTTTGTATTTACACTTTTCTATTGTTTAATAACTCAATACTGATCTATTTCTTTTTTATATAATACTGTTGTAAAAACATTTCTTTGTTTCTAAATGTCATGTTTTGATTGTCTTAAATTAATAATTTCTAATGTTTACTATATGTAAAAATAAATAAAATTTGAATTTTAATTATTTTACTAAGCCGTTTCTATTTTTTTCCCACAGTAAACTTTATACCAACAGTTACCGGCGGCAGGTTGTTGATGATAAATCGTTTCACCTACAAACAAATGTCTTACTACAGGTCTACAGGTAAAACACGGTGGATATGCAGCTCTTATGACCAGCTGAAATGCAAAAGCACCGCTACAACCATCGAAGATACGGTAGTCACACATCGCGATGGTCACAACCATACCGCACCTCGCTTTCGAATCTCTCCAACAGGACAGTATATAAAACAACGATCTGCCTACAGGTCTGAAGAGTATCAATTGACAAATCGTTTAAATAATTATTAGAATATAAACATTAGATTTTTAATTTAATTGAGATAGCACATACTTATCTAACAACTAACTAACTATCGATCATTGACTGCTGACCAGTTAATTACTACAACTCGTTCAGTGCTAAAGACACGTGTAGCAAGTAGCATGATAATAAAATGTGGTAATTAAGTGGTCAGCAGTGAATGTATATGTATCTAATGGCCACACGCCAGGCGTGTTTAGAGCACTGAACTGATTAAATAATATTGTGTAATGTATCTTTTGTATACCAATGTTTTTGTTATGTCTTGTACAAAGTTTAAAAAATATATATTATATAGGTATTACTCAATTGCTCCTCATATGTGGTTTCATTTTTAAACAAAATAAACATCCTGATATTCCTCAATTTGGCTTAATTTGTTTGTACCGGAAAATCAGGTGACACTACCTATGTAGATTTATACCCCGTTTACACGTGCATGGATTTACTGAAAGTACTTTTATATTTACTGAAAGTTGCATGATTGCATGCATGAATCAAAAAAGTTCGGAAGCTTTGTGAATTTACACGCGACCGTTGGAATTTGTTCGATATATGCGCCTGCGCAGTAGAGCGATAGTGGCGAACCTGCCGGAAAAAAACGAACTACACCGCACAAAAACTCATTTTGAGGTAAACCGATTTTCACGGCTCTCAAATACATAGTACCATAAAATGATAACATCACGTCTCGCTTACTCTTGAAGAATGAGATTTTTTTAGAATTATTAATAACCATAAACCATGTTCTTGCTTTTTCGTACAAGGTGGTTGTTAGTAATATTTAAACAATCACAAATGCCCAGTCTTTGAGAAAATCACATAAATATTGTGTCCATCGAACTCAGAACTCTCGGGTGGAAGGCTAGAGTCTTGCGCACTGCACCACGAGAGCCGCCTGAAGAATGAGATTGGCGAGACAGTCATTATCGCAATAGTTTAAAATACACACTATTGGTGTAAGTAAATCCATGCACGTGTACATGCGCTATTATAAATGCGTCTTCATCGTTATTTACTATTTTGCCAGAATATGAAGTAGATAGTGAAGGTTATATTACTGATTTTATTTAATAATGTCAAAGGCCCAATTTTATTGTTACGCAACAGACAGCGCCTATTCATTGTTTAACATATATATTTTTGTTATTAATGTGGGTATATTATTTTTTTTCTCTTTCAGTAAACCGTGGAGTAAAGATAGTGGGAAATGAAATGTTTATAGTAGACGGCTACGCATTTTCGTTACAAGCGAAAATGACCCATGGGAAAATGACTTGGGTATGCGCGAATCGGGTTGCGAAGAATTGCTACGCAAAAGTTATCACCGTGGACGACGTTGTAGTTGACAGGAAAAACTCTCACATCCATGACCACAAGAATCTCGTGCCACTTGCAAACGGCCGGTATGCTGTGCTCTCAGATGAGTCTCTCGCCCTTTGTGGAATACCTAAAGATTCATCATCATTCAGCAAACACATCCTACGGACCAGCCGTAAATGAAACGGGTCCTTTCTCTGATACCATTGGATTTGTAATAGGTACTTATATGTTAATTTTTGAAGTTATACCTCTTTAGGCGCGTTTGGGAAAACATATGAAAGTGTATTTTTGGTGTGTAACGCGCGTTCGTTTAACGCAGGGGTCGGCAAACTCTTGGAGCCAAATATGAGTGGCACAACGGTTAAAAAAAAAATCGAGAGCCGTACGTATATTTTTATAAATATGATTTATTTAAATGAATTAATTACATTTTATAATTATTTATTTATTAAGTGATGAAGATTTCCCGAATAAAACTAACATAAATTTATGTTTTTATTGTTGAAATTATAAATATATTTTTTACAGAATATGAATTACATACAATTTTCATGCATTCCATAAAACTAATGTGAACAATGACCTTCCTTGCATTTCTTTGGAGGATTTCTGTATGTTTGGTATGTAACTTGTAGTTTTTAATTTTAGGCGCGACTCCAAATTCTCATCGGTTATTTGGGTTCTCTAAATGCTATGTATATTATTCATATTTGAAAATGATTGATCACATACATATTAGGTATTATGTAGACTCGAATATGAGTTCGGAAAGCTATTCCATGTATTAAAAATCGTAATATCTACATTATGTAGATCTTTTAAAGCGCTCCACTTGTGTTGTGAAATTAAATGCATTAATGTATTTATCTCTCTCCAAATCCTCAATTTTGGTGGCAAGACCTACAGATTTTGAGCTCCACAACTCTTTGCTTGTTAAATCCACCAATAATGTATTTTAAAAGTGCTCGTGTCATTATCAAATGGAGAAAATTTTAATTTGTCAACTTTTGCAATAGGCGGATTTAAAACAACAACAATCATACATTTTTGTATCAACAATCACGGAGTGGAAATTAGGCTCGCGATAATGTCATTATATAATATAATAATTGTACAAATCAATGACAAAAATGAAAAATTATGAATTTTGCAAAAGTTTTTGTAAAAATTGGAAATTGGGAATTTGGAAAAGAGCCGCACGCCAATGCCCAAAGAGCCACATGCGGCTCTCGAGCCTCTGGTTTAACGCATTAATTTGGCGTGGGACGGAAGTTTTTCCGGCGATGCAATATAATTTATTTTGCGCGGCGACGTTCGGATGTTTCAAATAATGTTGCAACTTTTATTATGATTATTTATTAAGATTTGACACTATATTTATAAGTATTATTTATGAGTAAAATTATATATCAATAAATAAATAAATTTTGTGTATATTGAGTTGGTAAATAATTCAAACAATGGTATGTTGTAAATTTACAATATTTAGACACATCATACATAAAAATACATATTTTTACAGTTTGGCATAATATTTGTCGCATACCCCATGTCAATTTATTTATTAGCGGTTTATAATAACTGAAGACAATAATAATTATTATGTTTCATCACAAAAGCCAATATCACGTTTCAGTTAAACCATTAAATAGGCTACCTAGGTTTTACTTTTTATTTGTAATAAATTATTATTGTTAACGTAAATAGTTGTACAGTCATCTGACGGTCGAAATAGCGGTTTGCTAAATTTTTCACACAGGTTTTGAGATTTTTTTCTTCCAAAGTAGGTACATTCTGCAATAATATTATTTATTCCCATACATAATATGATTGCTGACGGTACCTATATCGATAAAATACCCTTGAGACCGAAATGAATATAATCATAATAACACGCCAATAAAATTTGATTTTTTATTAATTCATAATGGGCGCTTCTGAATCGATTATAACCGCCGTATGGCAAAGATGAGTTTTTGTTTTGTTACCCCAAAGAAGTATAACTTCTAACGCACAATGATTTTTGTATACGTTTTCGGTGATTACGGAAACAGATACGCGTTCGTCGATAACACTGACTACGCGAAGAAAATTCATTAGCAATATTAAAACAACAAATACTTGAAATGCGTTGGCGAATTAATTAGATAATAAAAAATTAAAACAACAAGAAGTACCTACCTACAAATTCATATAATCAATCCAGTCAATGATAAAAATAATATTAGTTTTTTATGATATTAAATATATATATATATATATATATATATATATATATATATATATATATATATTTATCTATTTAGCAGTAGCGAAGACTTCATACCAGGCGATTATTTAAAACCTATCTTCTTAATAAAAATATTTTTTAATTGCCAATTAACATAATATCTAAATAATAACTTCATTATTTTATAGTCAACAAAATAATATTTTTTCAACTACATCTGTAGGTATGTATTATAAATTCCACTAATACCTACGTAACGAGCTAGAACACAAACACAATTTAACAAAGGCTAATAATTTGAGTTTATTGAATTTAGTATAACACTTAATATCAAAAACTGAGGCTATATTGTGTATAAAATCAATATATTATATTTATTTTTTCGCGCTAGACTCGATGCGAAACGGTTCCTACGACAAAACGCGGAACTACCGAGACGGTAGAATTTTCGATCCCGAGTTTGAATCGCGGTTTGCATTACTTTTTTGTGCCTATTGTATTTTTTGAGCAAAAATTACCTTCACATAGTTTTAATGTATTTGAGGTAAATTATGACACCTCGGCCGCTGGACAAATGCCGTCATCCAATGGTACCTAAGGGGTACGAAACGGCCACGGGGTCGCCCTAAAAGCCGCTGGATTGACGAACTGGTAAAGTTCGGCGGAAATACGTGGCAGCGAACGACACAGGACCGAGAGAGTTGGAGAAAGCTTGGGGAGGCCTTCATCCAGCAGTGGATTGACCCCGGCTGATGATGATGATGATGACACCTCGCTCACTCCTCGAAGCTGGAGATTACTGAACGCTTTAACCATCATACCGAAAATTACCGAGTGCTTCGACTAAATATAAACGATAATTCTAATTAAACGTAAATATATAAACTTTTGATAAAGAGTATTATGACATCGTGATATTTTAAGGAATAAAAGGGACATTTTTTAAACATTTTTTTTATAAAAGTTGTAAAACTTAACTTAAGTAAACTAAACCGAATGGCTCCACGTAACGTCTCGACGAGAGTGTAGTCCGGCATAAATATTTAATATATCTTTTGAACAGCTTGGTATTTCGTAAACTCAACAGTCTTTCCTCGTATTTTATATTTTATTATCACCCCAAACTATTAGAGATTTTGTTTGAGTCGTACGAAGTTGCTAGTTTTATTTACTATAATATGCATAATATTTTTGTTTCATAATATTATTAATGTCTGTTCAAATTGTTGAAAGCTGAGTCGTTGCGTGTAATTGATTTTTTTTAATTGGCGCTTGCTCACGATGATTGGTCTAAGTAGGCGTGGCGTGTCCGCTCATATTACTCGTATATTAAAAGCATTAGATAATAATATGATCGAGAACGGGTGTTTATTCAAACAGGTAGTTATTAATGTTTTATAATGTGCCGGTCGCATCACATTTGGATCTGGGCACACTGAGCGGCGCGGAAAATAATTTAGTTACAGCGGCTATAATCAACTTTTCCATAATAATCTCCGTGTACAAGCACCTACCTAACTAGCAAATGACATGACATGGTTTTTCTCACTCTTCCACAAAGCGACTTAGACGCTGCTTATGTACCGTGACAACAGAATGCAGAGGAAATACAACGATTTGGCGCTGGGAAACTGGACGCCACGCAATTCAAAATTAAATAGACGTTAGGTACTTATTGATAGTTTAAAAACAATATTATTATTTATATATAAATTATTATATTATGATTTAATTTTAATAGTTGGTGAGAATTTAAATATGCACACGTAAATAATGATTTAATCGTGCATATATTTAAGTTCCAGCGAAATAAGAGTTTTTTATTTTATATAAAGCCTTAGGCATGGTAATTCTCAATCCGCAATCAAAAAAACATTACGTTAAGAGTAAAATGAATTAAAACTACTAAGTAGTAGATAGAAACTGATTAAAATTCCTCGCCTACGTTCTGTATACGTGTTTACGACAGTGCAGCGTCCAATTGTCCTGGCGTCCAGTTGTCCCATTCCCGATTTCTCCGTGTCATCGATTACGCTCAGTGTGGCCGCGTCTTTAATGATCCTTACCAACGAGCTCATAATATGAGTCACACAATACGGCCGAGTACATCAAAAACCAGCTAGCAAAAAGTTCGCTATCTGGAGATTTCTTTCCGTACAAATGCTATTATTTCAAACGTACAATTATTGTCTTTTTCTGTTTGATATACCTAGACATCGTTTTGCGGTTCATGTGCCCAGTGTTGCCAACTGTTACTCACAAAAATATGCCATATAGTGTAAAAAAATAATCTGAATATTTTCACCTAGAAACTAGCATTAGAATAAGTGATGTTTTCACGAGAACGGAGATTGTAAAGAAATGTATTGTTTCAAAAATCATAACAAATAAATCAATCAAACAACTCTAATGTGAATGCAAGTAAAAATGTGGTTATCACGTAAATATTCTGTGTACCGTTTAATTTATTTGTAAGATTTAAAGTACAAAATACATTAATTATTGTAGCATTTTTATTAGAAGTTTTAAATTGTTTGTTGTGTCAGAATACGCTAGATTTAATGTCATGCGCCAGATGCACGCGCTTCACTTGATTTTAGCAAGCTAGATAAATGCATAGGTACTCAAAAATGCTAGCTATAATAATAAAAATACTATGGGTCAAGACACACGTCAATACATATGGCGCACCGTCAACGCAGGTGCTTGATTCCAATTGTATACAATTGGAACAACAAAACTCGTCTCGTCTGCAACGTGGCGAATACATCGATGTGACGTCATCGTTATTCACAAAACACATGTTGCCAAGTGGAGCTCCACACATTGATCGAATGCGACTTTTTAGTTTCTACTCTTGAAATCGACAAGTTGCATGCGTCTTGGGCTGTGAGTTGAAGCCGCTAGAGCGCAAACGCACACCTACGAATTGGTCATTCCTATACCGGCTCGCCGGTCGCCGCATCCAAATATATATACGTTTAGAGAGGTTACGCGCGACTGTCGCTAAGTAGATGTGCGCGGTCCTTATATGCAACATCAGAGCGACGTTCCTAGAAGGTTTGATTTATGGCTGTGCGGCAGACGAGGCGAGCTTAGATGTGAGAGCCGGCTTAGTTGGCAATGCTGCATGTGCCCTTAATCTAAGGCTCCGCACCTGGTGGTGACCCCTTGTACACAATTGTTTCTCAGATAACTTTCTTAAACTGATGAAATCAATTTATAGTATTTTTTTAATTCGTGTAAATTGTGAAATATGAACAATGTGTTGTGTAATAAATGAATTGTGATCATTTAAATTGTTTTCATCGTGGTATACCTACCCATTGTTAGTCGCTACCTGTTTACTGAGGTTTTTTTTTTTAGAATTATTAATAACCATGTCCTTGCTTTTTCTCGTACAAGGTGGTTGTTAGTAATTTTGAACAATCACAAACACCCAGGCTTTGAGAAAAACACATATATGTTTTTGTGTCATGACCGGGAATCGAACCCAGAACTCTCGGGTGGAAGGCCAGCGCCTTACCCACTGCACCATGAGAGCCGCCTGTTTACTGGAGGTTGGTGATCTTCGTAAGAATTTTCTTTTCTACGCATGATTCTCCTCCGATTGTCCCTGGACTCAGCTGAGAGAATTACCGACACCAATAAAGATTCGTCCGTATTCATGAATTAATAGGTAGGTACAGCATATGAAATAATAATTAATTAATATAAATATGTATATAATTAATATTTATAAATAGGGTCTACTTGGCTCATTCTGTGTACTTCCATGTATTTACTTTATAGTTTTTGTATATACTATTTATACTGTTTTTATAATACTGCATCAATTTCTTTGTTTTTAAATGTCATGTTGTGAACGTCTTAAATTTATAATTTGTATTTTTATTTTATTTTATTTAGGCTAATCAACAGATTTAATCACAGAGAATAATTACTTAATATAATGACAATATTGAGTAAAAAATATGTAATGGTCCCAATAACAGGTGGACACAAGAAGCAATACATAATAAATCAAATTAAATTAGATCACATATTAAGTATGTACAGTTATAAAGAATGTATTGGAGTTATTTAAAATCGTTAAAAAAGAAAAACACATACTTAAGTAGTAATCATAAGAAAAATAGAAAAAATACAGAAAATCATAAATTTGATAGAAATGTAGAGAAGACAGGCAATATAAGAAAAGAAAATACAATCAAAAAAGCAGTCGTCCAGATACAATTATTAGTCGAAGCATTTTACTTTGAAAGAGGTAAGAGAACAAAACAGATCGAGAGTCGAGCTTCCGGGAAATTGTAACCTTGATTGGTTGTATTATGTACGAATGTATTGAAGTGAAAAGATGTGAGAACGAATACTGACTCTCGGTACATTAAACTTAATGTAAACGGTAATTGTGGACAATCTGAACGGTTATTAATTAATTTAAAGATAAATAATTACAAGATAAAAAGAAATTTGTATATACAAAGTTTTTAAATTTTCTGTTGAATCATATAAACTTGACTTGACTAGCTTAAACGATCAAAAGAAATTGTATTTGATAGAAATAATACTGAAATGTCATTTTGACACCCATATTGATTTCCATAGTAACGCACGTATATATTAATAATTTAGTTGCTAGGACCCCAGACCCCTAGCAACCAATAATAGTGGATTGGATTACGGATTTCTTCCGAAATAACTTTTCATACAAAACAGAATTAACTGAAAATGAATTCAATTCTACTTAAAGATGGTTAAAAGTATTTAAAAAAATGCATTGGCATCGTATTCTGATATATTCTAAAAGTTTCAAATGTCTAGCTAGTCGAGAAGTTAGTTAAAAATCGATTGCAAGATTTGTACTGGCTAAACAACCGCCGGACAAATAAGAATACGACCTAATAAAAACGTTCTAAAATTAGGTCAGAAATAGTAAGCAGTATTTATAAAGGTTGGAAAAATGTTATATATATGTAAATAAATAAATTTGAATTTGAATATTCTGTACAACTCTTTCGAACACGGATGTTCCCTACTAATGAAATATGAATATTTTTTTGTAGTGACGTTTATACCAACACGCTCCGGAGGCAATCTGCTATTGGTCAACAATTTCACTTTTAAAAAATGTTACCATAACAAATTCACAGCCGAAATTACGTGGAGATGCAGTTCCTACACCGGTATAAAGTGTCCAGCCACTGCTGTCACACGTTTCAACAAAATTATAAATCTTCGAGAATTGCACATTCACACCGCCCCTCGATATCATATCACACCTGATGGGAAATACGTTAAAATTTAAATTATCCGTAGTTACAAAGTTACGTCATGATCTTCTCAATGAAGTACTATTTATATAAATACAATATAGGATGTTCTTCAACCCACGTCGTTGACTATATTGATTTATTTACTTCAGTGTTGTATATAAATAAACAAAAGAATATTTAATAAAGTTTGACGGACGTGTTAGAATCCTCTTTTATTTTTATAACATATTATTTATTATCTATTATAACATTTTTCTTTCACTCTGCCTTTTCTAATAATGTGTAAGTCTTTTTTTCTCGGTCGTTCCCTCGTGGCTGAAGATCGTGACTTCTTAAGGAGATTACCCAAAACTCTCCAGATTATCATAAACAATATCTGTGAAGAATTATTGTAGAGTGCATCTCATTCTCGTACATATTATCGACAGCTATTCCTCTATCCTTATACGATGATTGACTGATTCATTATGTGCTCTGTCAAATGCCGTGTCTACACTGGCAACAAGTTGCTGGCAATCTCATTAAATTTCACAAATTATCAAAATTTGTTTCACCGAAAATTATTTTAATCGAAATTTAATGAGGTTGCCAGCAACTTGTTGCCAATGTGGACACGGCTAAAGATATACTGTCGATATACCATCATAAATGGTCTTGTGTCTGAATTTATAACTAAGCTCATCACAGTATAAAAAGTATTGAATCATATGTCAAATTTTCTTATATATTATTATATTATTTAATATTTGGTGAGTATTTAAATAACTCATTTGTGCTTATGTTTAAGTTTCAACGAGAAGAGAGTTCTTTTATTTTTATATAAAGCCTCAAACAAGATAATTCTCAATCCGCAATAAAAAAACTTTATGTTAAAATGAATTAATACTACTAAGTTATAGATAGAAACTGATTAAAATTCCTCGTCTACTTTCTGTATAAAATTGTAACGAGCGCCTATTTATTTCATTAAACAGTGCGGCGCCCAATGTCCTGGCACCCAATTATCCCATTCTCTCACATAGATTCACAGATATATGACCATGGGTTGGATCTACAATATTACTATTCTCTATATAAGGTCCTTGGCGAATTGTGAATATCGCTACCTGATAGCAACATTAAGTGAAAAGAGTCGATTTTAAGATAAGTATGCCAATCCATTATATAATCCAGCTATACCTACATAATAAATTGTAATAAAAAGAAAATTTTCAATTTACATTTATTTTTATTTTTAAAAAATGTTCTAGAACTTCAAAGCAATAGTGGGATAACTGAAATAACCCACTGTTAATAATATTAGACAAAAACAACTTGCCACTATCATATTATTTTATAAACCGTATAAAAAATAATATAAACATATATGTAATTAACAATTTGATTTATATGCAACAAACATTAAACTAAAATTAACTCGAAACTAGAATTTTTAACTTATCCCACTGTTACTTGCAAGTAGCGATATGTCTTACCTGTTATCCAAAATTACTGTATGTGCTCTTTAGCTTCTGCCTGTCTGACCCAAATAAACTGCTGGACAAACTCCACACTTCATCAAATACACACCGCTAATTTATTTTATTAGGACGTTTCTATTTTTAATAAAAGATTTTCCACGTATTTTAAAACATAAACGCAATAAATCACTACATATTATTATTTTACTTTCTAGTTCGAATCATCTTCTTCGGTTGTTAAGTATGCACCTATAATATTATGCTTATAGAACTTTGTAACAATAAAATAAATATTTTTCTTCCAGCGATCATATCTAATTTTATACCCATAACGACCGGTAGCAATTTACTGATGATCAACGGGTTCACATTTAAAAAATCAAAGGACAACTTCAGAAAAAATAAAAAATGGTGGATATGCACATCTTACGCCAGACTCAAGTGTCCGTCTGCCACCATAACGGTCAATGATGGCATAGTCTTTCTCCGCGAAGTCCACAATCATGAGCCTCCTCATTATGAGATAACATCCGCTGGCGAATACAAATTGCTAAAAGACAAGGCATCAAAGTTGAAACGGAAGTAACCAAGTATTAGGCCACAAATTTATATGTAGAATGGGGGAGCCACAGTCAAAAACTACCCAATCAATCGATGTAATGTTTAAGCCTTAGGAAATATGTGATTACTAGATGATTTCAAATTCACTGAAGACATCGAATATTATTATTTAACTATTTATGTATTAATATATACATGCAAAAGATTTCATAATATTATATGTCTTTTATTTCACACTATAGATAGAATATATTATGTATACCTACTCCCAATAGAATTGCTAATTAAAAATAATTTGTAATGGATCATCTCAGAGCTTTGCAACCGGTGTGCCGCGAGCAATTCAGAAGTGTGCACTATGATACTAAGTCTGTTACGTATAATAAAAAAGAATATTGTAATTTGTTACATTTAACGCATGACGTTGGTAATATTTTTTTTGCGGAAATTTCCATCTGTAGTGTTGAAGCGTGTTGTTACGTGGCTGGGACATGTATTCCGGATGCCGCCAAAGAGTGCGGCACTTCGTACCCTTGTGGCACAGCCTCAAGGGTTCCGTCGCCGTGGCCGGCCCTCCCTCACCCTGCAGCGATGCTACAAAAGCGACCTACGTGCTGCAGGTCTGACATGGCGGGAGGCACAGGAGTTGGCGATGGACCGAGGGAAGTGGCGCCAACTTGTGCTTGCCCTATGCCCCAATGTTGGGACGTGACAGGGTGAAAGAAGAAGAAGTGTTGAAGCCCTTTCAAACATCGACCCAGATATATAAAATATATTATTGAAAATCTTATTGATGAATTGATTACGTTTTTTTCTGTGTATTATTATTTTAATCTCGTTTCAATAAAAAAAAAATCTAATTTTAAAATATGTTTTTCCTTTAGTTCTCCATGAAGTAAATGGTCATACCTATTAATTATTGTCCAAAATACTACTATTTCTCTATATGGGACATTATATAATAATATGTTGTAATAATGGCATAAAATTACGAAGAAAATTTGTTATAACGAAATTCAAATATTTTTTTTTTTCAATTTAAATCCGCAAAATATGTTAATGTGATAGGTTAGTATTCTTCAGTGTGCCGTGAACATTTTGTAATTTGAATAGTGTGCCGTGATGGGAAAAATATCCAGCTTATAAAAGGTAAATAATTTTGAAAGTTTTAAAAACAATTTTATATAATATACACACATTACTGTAAAGGTTGCTTCACACGGTCGTGTTTGGCAGACACCCCAAACACAACTTTCAGTCTGACACACAGCATTTGCGGTCGATCAAACGCCCAAAGCTGGAAGGATCATTATATCATAGTAATGCATTGTAGTAATAGCACTTCGCGGATTACAATGGTAAAAAATATGCCTTTTATGTGGCACTGCAATCCAGGGTAGACTCTGGCTGTTTCTTTGCTTGTAATTGGTATTTTGTCTTACATCCCCAGGACACGTTGAGAGTCTGTAGGTCATTTTTTACTCCATTCAGCAATGGCAAAGACTCCTCCTTGGCTCAATTAATTAACTCGGTAATTCTCTATAAATATAATAATTCTATTATTACAAGTAATTCAAATAACGTAAAACAAGAGACATCTATTATAATAAATCGTATGATATTATTGGTCCGGTAATCTTAACTAAAACTTCTATGAAAATTATTTTTCCCCATCCGATTTTAGCTTTTGCATCCGTCGCCACCGTGTCGTAAAATTGCTATCTCTTACAATTAATTAAGTAACTAATAATTGGCTTTATTTTTTCGCAGAAATATCGGTCCAGTATATAAATACACCCAGGGGTAATTTGCTGATGATTAATAGCTTCACGTACAGATATTCTCAGTTCAACAAGAAGTCTTCGAAGAGGTGGTGGGTTTGCACATCTTACGACAACCTGCGGTGTCCGGCCACTGCCATCACCATGAGTGGCGACGTGGTCAATGTGAAAGAACTACACAATCACTGCGCTCCTCGATATTGCATATCACGCCATGGGAAATACATAAAATGTTAAATAAACTATTACATATTAAATATAACCAATACTTTATCAAAAAACTAAAAAATCAAAATAATTCAGTAACTAACGTTGAAAATGATCCAAATGCAATGTGCATCGATAACCAAGGGAAAAAATATTCGATTATAAATAGTTTTACAAAACATTATGTAAATGAGGTATTGTTCCTAAAACATCCACTATTCCAGACAAAAATATTGATATTACATTTTTACTGTTGTTTTTAATATGTGTCAGGTTATAATATTCAAATTAGATGCGTTGCTATGAAAATAATAACATGTTAGGAATAAAATGTTTATTAATTTTATACGAAGCAGTTACGGCACTTGAATCATTTTACACGCACAAATTGGTATGTTGTGATATACAGAATACGTTCAATGTGAGAACCTACCTCGAAAAATCGTAACGCGGAGGTGTCACACGAAGCTTTCGTCAACAATCTTGTTACAAATAAAAAATGTGCGACCGCGCAGGGTTACGAACCCGTGCTTGCAGAGCCGAAATCTAACAGCTCTAGCTAGACTATAGTGTGAAAACATATTCTTGGCTACATGTTAATACTGTCAACTAACATGATCCGCCCATTTTTAACCGCACTTCCATTATAAACTAACAAGCTCCTCCCATTTAGTAAACAACAGCGCCTAGAAGCGTAGCCAAGAAGATGTTTTCGCACAGTACTTGGTCGCTGTTAAATAACGCGATAAAACTAACGTATTTAACAAAATACTATTGTTTACCTATATGTCACTTATGCTTCGTAGTCCGATCGCACATACAAAATCGTCATAAAATTCGACGTTTTGCAGTCGAGGCAAGTTTGCATGTGCGACAGGGCAAAGCGTCTGGTATAAATCAACACTTTAACCCAGGTGTACATATTCTGCGATACGAGAATCGTTCTAAATTACACAAACACAAATTTATAAATAATGCAGTTTTAGACGAATATGATATTATTATAGTGCCAATATACCTACGACCTGTTGTTTGTTGGCGCCTCTAGAAAGACATTTGTATTCTCGAAATATAAATAAATCATTATAAAATTATCATATTAAACTTATTTTTTATTTCAATAATAATAGTCCTAAAACGTATGATTTTTTTCCATGGATTTATTACTTATTTAATACTGAATACACACAAGGTTTAAGAAAGTTAGATTCTTAATTATAGAAAATACATAATTTTGAAAATCTCGAAAAGTTCCTTATAAAAAATCGTAGAATAAAAAAGTTCGACCGAGCGGTACTCGAACTCACTTAATTCACTCTCACATAAGGCGATTAGTTTTGTAATCAATTAATGTAAATTATCGTACATAATTTGACAATACCTCAGACTAGAGAAGTCTTGAACAAGAAATACGACTTCCGGCGGGACTCGAACCCGCATCCACTGGATTTGCGCTGATGTGCTTTATCAATTGAGTCACGTGCATCGTATCTAATTACGACTAAATTAACTAGTAGTTTCAAAATCTTGAAGCACTTAAAAATGCGTTCATTTTGACAATTGGCTTAATATGTGGTTCAAATCAAGGTATTAATAATACTTATTACCTTAATTGGTAGCCGATGTCGGGATCTCTCCAAATTTTAGTTATAACGTACTAGCACCTGCTGATAATTTAATATTGAAATTATTTTTTTGATTTATTCGTTGAATAAAAAAAAAGTTTATTCAGGAAAATTATATTAATCGCAACCGACGTCGACTAACAAACATGGCTAGCGCCTGACGTCGGGTAAGATTGTGTTAATAATACCTATATCTAGATACTTACGTCCCAGAGGTGTTTTCTAAAAGATGTATTTCATTATTGATATCACTCACGTTTCCACGATTTGCAGTTATACATATATATCACCATTACACAATCACTGCTGACCTATTACTTACCTTTTAATTGCCACATTTAAATAATACGTTAATTATATATAATGGCCAAGTACTCCAAACGCGCCAGTCATGGTGTTAAAACTAAATCAGTTAATGGCAATATTCTTCTAAGCGAAAAAAATCAGTCCCTATCATGAATTACACGAAGCGCATTTTTACCGACATTTTCTTCCCACAGACCCACAACCAAGGGCCATGAGCTCTTTGTTAATAATCATGAGTAGTACAGATGACGAGGATAAACGGCTTTAAAACTTTAGAGCTTTATAAAACAGAATAGAAAAATACCGAAAAATTCCTCAGTTCTCGACCAACTCTCATATAGCTGATATTATATTATAATCAACGGGAAACAACTGAACATTTTGACAAAGAACCTTTATTGATATTGATTTTATTTGAGGGAGAAAGAAGAGATTATCTATGCTAGTGAGATTTTTGGAGAAAGAGAAACTTGTGGAGAATTTTTATAGGTACATTACTTCAAGATGAAATCGGAGACTTTCTGGTATATATTGGAAAAGATTAGATCTCATATTAAAAACGTTATATAAATGTATTGTACTGGACGATCTACTTGCTGTAACATTAAGGTGTGTATATTAGTTATTATTAAAAAGGATTTGGTTCATGTCACCAGTACAAATAAGCGCCACTGTTAATACTTCCATAGTATGTTCATGTGGTTTATATTCTTTGACCGACGTCAACCGCTTTCAACCGACATCGTCAGGGTTAATATTGGTCCAGTGTAAACGTTACCTTATTGATCCGAATGTCGTCCTAGTTCATCTTAGTTAAGTTTGTCGTAGTTCGGTGGGAAAAGATAGTATCGTAATATCAAATTATAGATCTTGTTCCTACCGAAATATTTGTCTTTCGCGTAATATTTTTTAAGGCCAAATCACCTTTATATTTTATATTCGGTAATGTAACCGTTCTGAAGGTCCATGCAATATAATTAAAAAAGATTTCAACTTACACATATTTTTTTTTTGGTAAAATCGATGTTTTAAAACAACGTTGATAAATTTTCAATAAAAAGGTTTCTCGATCAAATAAAATAGGTAGGTATCTACTTTAAAATTTAAATTATCAGAAAAAAAACTATGAATTGCATACATATTCTGTCTGTAGATACCGCTAATATTACTACGCTCCTTCTTACGATACGCTAGCTACCTATAATATAACAAAAAAAAATAGAAACTGGCTTATTCTATCGGGTGTAGAAAAATATGGGATAAACTTACACACGTGTTAAAAAAAATGATAACATGCATTAAAGTTCGTCACATAAACATAACGCGCATTCAAGATTTTCGGACAATCGGCTCGCTTTGTGTCCTTTGGTTTTACAAGCTAAAATAATAAATCGGACTAAGCCAGTTCCCATTAACCTCATCAGTTGTCATTGCCAGCCATTTTTTAGTAGGAGGACACTTTGTAGGCCAGCTATTTTTGTAATATAATAAATTCCTTAAAAAATATTAAATAGGAACAACTTACCAAATCAACAGGTTTTTCGAGTTTATCGTGAATATTTTCACACTAAAATGATAAATATTGTTTAGAAAATATACACAAACATTTTATTCAGAACTCGTCCATGGCTTGACGCGACATTCGTGCTTTGACGAGTTAACTCGGCTCTGGCAACGATCGGGTTTAAATTTTATATTCATGAATATAACCAATTTTTCTAATTCACAGTTACCTTCATACCAGCCAGGGGTGGCAAAGGGTTGCTGCTAATGTTGAATCACTACACTTACCACAGAAACCGTTTTTCTGCGAGCACCAAAAAGAGTTGGTGGTCATGTACAACTACACATTGTCGAGCCACAGCTACAATTCAAAATGATATTCCGATCAATATTAACGGGATGCATAACCACGACCCACCAAAGTATCTCGTCACGAAAACTGGAGTATATATTAAACTTACAAATCCAAAAGAACATAGGGCCATTATTAATTGATGACCACACTTTATCAGCTGCTTAAATATATACCTACAGAGGCACGAAACAACCACAGGGACGTCCTGATCGGCGAAATCATAATGTTTGATGGATATGTGGAAGTGACGGTGAAGAACTAGGGACCCATAACGAGCTAAGGGAGACCTTCATCTAGCAGTGGATTGACCCTGGCTGATGCTGTTTTTTCTCAATTATATTGCATATTTATCAAAAATATATTTTTTTAAATATTGGTTGTCTGATATTACTATAAATAGTTCATGGACCCCACAAGGGGGGCTGACATGGCTCTAGCCTAGGGGCCCAGGCTCAGCGGGGACCGGTGTGGCGGGTCTATCAGATATGTGAGATAAACACAGATCACAAATCTGCTCTAATAATAAAAAAATCGCCTGCGCCGGCGCTTGTTCACGAAGGGGTTATTAACCTTTAAAATATCAAATTATAAGATGCAATTTTTGATTGTTTTGATATACTCGACAACTCCATAATTCAATTAGTAGATGTATTAAAACTACAAAAAATCACTAAATCGCCCTTACTTCTACCGCTAACACAATTTTGAAAACGCTTCTGTTGTGCGTCACACATGCCATCAAACATGGCGATAGGTAGGGGGACCCGCCAAAGTTCCTGGCCGGCGGGCCCGCTTAGGGTGTGGTGGCCATGACCTAGATATTCCAATTAGAATACTCAATCCCAGGACTTCGAAATTATTTTGAAAGCCGATCCTGGAGTTAGTCAAATTAAAATTTGTCCAATTTGAGTACTACATATACCTATATAGTATGTGTATACTGTATAGTAATGCCCATGATGGCCGAATGATTACAGTCAGACTTACCTATAACATCGTGGATTCAGAGTATGAACCTAATAGTGATACCAAATCTATGACCATCGGCAACCTATAATCAGAACCAAGTCGAGAATACCTATAATACGAGTACATTTATTTCGACTTCTCGCAAGTACACATGGCATAATAGTGTTATACTCCTCATGTCTAAACAATAATCTTTTCAACCTCGTCTAGCGGTCGCCACATAATTAGATATTTTACTGAGTGAAACTCCAAGAGATAGTACCTACAGTAGGGTTTTCCCCGCAAAAAGAGAGGTGGCTTCAGTGGCGTCCCTATACAAAATGCTTCCCCTGGGCAGCGCCATAATGCCGCCCCATTGATCCGTGCTCGTGTCGTTTCTGGTCACCAATGACGTCGAAGGGCAATGGAAGTAAACTAGACATCGAGTACCCGACAAAAAATTGCAGTCCTGTTAAATAAACCTTTTATGTTAATTAATACATTTTGTTTCCAACCAGTGAGCGGAATTTTTAAAGAAAAGATATTTTTGTTATCAAGTAGGTACTCAGCTTAGGTAGCTATCTCTGTATATACCAAATGATTCTCCTCGATTTGCCGCCCTTCGAGTAACTGCCGCTCCCAAGCGACGCTCAATCCACCTACCCCCACGGGACGTCACTGGGTGGCTTGCCTTTAATCCAGTACAGTGTATGATTAAGTCCACAGTGGTCGAGCGGGTGGCGGGGCTGCAGCGGCATGCGAAACTCGAACGTATAAACGTGTGTGAAATGTTCGTAGACAGTGGCTTTTTTTTTGGCCATTTAACACACGGTTATACGTTTGAGTTTCACGCACCGCTGCCGCCCCGCTACCCGTGCGTTCACTCTTGCCAAGCACTTAGCAATAACCCCTTGCGATGTATGCCACGTCATGTGTAGTATTTTTAATTGATAACTCTTTATAATGATGTCCCCAATGTTTTTGTGTTAATAATAAATGAAACTCTGCGCAGGGTGTCATGTAAAACCCTGTATTTTCTATATTTTTCTGCAAAAAAACTATGTGAACCATGCATACTCAAAGCCTCCATCCACCCAAATCCCAAAATGAATACTCCGCGAGCATCCTATCACCGAGGATCCAACTAGGAGGAGTGTTAATAGTTACATATCGAGGTTATGCTGTCAAAAACTGACAGAAACATTATAAACGATATAAACGTTTCACATATTTTATTTACTTAGTCACATAATATTCATTTATATTTTTTAGATCCGCAATCCCATGTGCCAGTAGCTATGTCGAGATTTATAAATAATAAACCTTCTATCAGTTATTCGTCCTTAATATAAATAATGAAAATGGATATCATATTACCGATAAGTAAAGTATGAAAAAATGTGTGTATGTGTCAATATGTATTCAATTAAAATATATCTTGAACTTTTATACTGATTTAATGAAACATCACTTTGGTTATTTGTACAAGTAAAAGCTGAGTGAAAGCTTATCCCCGCATACGAATTTCCGGAATTGCAAACCGTATTACGGCTCTGATGAAAAACCACAATATATAATAAAAACACCTACCTATTTAGATAATTGAAATATTACTTTATCTATTGTGTCATGCCCCATGCGCGTGTATAAATTCAAAATTTCGAATCGATATTTGTGCAGGAGCTGCTTTTTCATTCTTGACATCACTGTCCTGGCATCTTGCATATGCGCACTGAAGAATGTTACAATATTGCGTCCAGTTTTGTTTTATGACTATAATTTCCCAGTCGAGACGATTTTCAATGTCTTAGGAATATTAATTTATTATATGTCACAATAACCGTAAGTATTTTTCTTATTTGTAGTTCAATTTATACCTTCCCGGGGCAAAGGCCGGTTACTGATGGTCAATCAGCACACGTATCACAAAAAAAGTTATTACGGCGCCAAGAGCAGGACTTGGTGGTCATGCAGCACTCCAGTGTGTTCGGCCACCGCCACAACTGAAAATGACATACTGATGTATACTCGAGGAGTCCACTACCACGCTCCACCAAAATACGTAATCTCAAAGTCAGGCGCATATGTTAAGATATTATAGTAACACTGTGGGATAATACTAATATAAGATTCTGTGATAATATTGTTAAGATGATGGAGGTGATCTTGAGAGTCCCGTAGACGTACCAGGTCTAGGCCTATTCTCAGTAAAATCGATATTCAAGAGAGACTCTTTCCGGTTTTCTTGCGCCACATTCTACTAATGTATTTTTTTGCAATGTACCGCGCAGGAAACTGACAACCTGGAAAACTCGTGGTATTTAGTCACGTAAACGATCGGAGACGATGAAGAAGGTTTGCCATTAGTAAATAGATGAACCAAATCAAATGTGCCACGAGTATTCTGCTAGCACAAGTCCATCCAGCATGTCCCTGAATGACGAGAAAAATGTAGAAGATAACAGAACAATTACCTCCTGTAACCCCCCCCCCCCCCCAAAAAAAAATAACCTGTTCTTAAAAAAAACCCCCCGTGTAAAATCCCTCTTACATTAACCTACCTTCGCATGGTTAAAATAAAACAACTTTGTAGGGCTAAAGATTAATGAGATATTACCCAAAAATATTTTTATTTGCCATTTTTCCAAGATGGCGGCGTGTTCCGTAACGTAGTTATATAATCATCGGAATACTGAGTCAAACTCAGTCAAAAAAATGTCTCCCAACGTATCCAGGTCATGCTAAATATAATGAGTTGACGATCAGACTATAATAATTATTCATAGCTCTGATGGTACCTACCCAGGAAAATTCTTTATATAGGAATTAAAAAACGATATTTCGATTTGATTTTCTTACATCTCATATAAAAACGATAAAATCGTTATATGATGGAATCAATTAAATCGAAACCATTTTAGATCGATCGATGTATAGGAACCGGATAGATAATATAAGTGGAAGATGGGCGTGTAATGGCGGGGAATGATTTTTAGTTCCTAGGTGGACGTGTCACCCACAACATATAAGTCGAAACAAAGTATGCATACGATTATTTATTTCACTTCATTAAATTCCGCATTAACAAAGGTGTCCGGCAAGGTGATACCATTTCACCTAAACTATTCACCGCTACTCTTGAGGACTTATTTAGGAAACTTGATTGGGAGGAAAAAGGTGTTCCAATTAATGGGGAGCACCTCAGTCACCTGCGCTTTGTAGATGATATTGTTATACTCTCACAAGACCCGAAAGACCTACAAGGTAGAATGCAAGAACTCGCGGATGTCAGTCAAACGGTCGGCCTAAAGATAAACGTCTCAAAGACAAAAGTGATGAACTGTTTTTTGGACCGAAAACAGCTGCGAAACAGCTGAAATGGAAGATGGGCGGGGCACATTGCTCGCCGAAAGGACGGCCGCTGGACAAATGCCGTCATCCAGTGGTATCCAAGGGGCACGAAACCGCCACAGGGTCGCCTTAAAAGCCGCTGGATTGACGAACTGGTAAAGTTCGGCGGAAATACGTGACAGCGAACGACACAGGACCGAGAGAGTTGGAAGAAGCTTGGGGAGGCCTTCATCCAGCAGTGGATTGACCCCGGCTGATGGTGATGATGATTTATTTCACTACGTGATTTCAATATTTTTATTAGGGTCAAATTGGGCAGCATTGTAATATACTTTAATGATATTTTGAACTTAATTTAGAAATTGTCGACTTAGGTACACAGCGTAATTGTTACAAATAAAGGGATTAAGTGCCATTTTTTATTAGAATCCATAAGTTTCATGGTAAAATTTGTATTATTTTTGACGAGCTTTTAGCATCGTGACAATCCTTTTTTAATACAATAGTTGTATTTCATATTTTAAATTCAAATGTAGGTATTAGGTACACTTTTGTCATAAATGCTGATTTGATGAACGTGATTTTGACATCTTGATCTTGATGATTTGATCTTGATATAATACTATTATTCGATTCGATTCGAAATTATGCAATTTTTACGTCTTTTACTGTCGGTTTCAAAATTATCGTAAAACAAAATCAAAATGGATGAAAGTAATTTCACTTTACGGTACTCTCAGTTGCATATACCTCGAATAATAACATAATTACAAACAGTGTACGTGTGGCCCTTGACTTTCGTACGTAATTGGTTCCTAGAAATGTTGAATCCACGAAAATAGAGTAAAAAAACATCAAACTTTAAATATTTATTTATCAATGTGTATAATAAAGTTAACGAGGCATATAGCAAACAGGCATTTTCTTTATAAACTTGTCAAAAGATCGTTGAATACCACCTTTTTTCTTTGAGGAGAAAAGAGCGACTGCGTGTAAGCGAACAGTTTTTGCATTATCAACAAAAATCTAAATTTTAACAAATGTACGGAATAGCGATTTGTACGAAAGTAGAACTTACAAAAGTTGAGGGCCACCTGTAATCACTAAATGACAGCACAGCCGTTCTTATTATGGCTATAACATTAAAGAAATATATAAATCAATTTAGATGGCTACATAATTCATACTTTTATCTGCAATCTGTACCTATCTACTTTAATGGAAAATATAAATTTTGATTGCATAAAATTGTGTTTCATTTTTTTATTTTATATCCTTACACTCATCGTAGGTAGGCTATTATAATTTTACAATGATCAGGCAGCATGACGCCCATGTTGTTCGAATCACAGAACATCTGATTCAGAAACCGCGGGCTTGATTTCTGTCGAAATTTAAATGATGCTTTTTATGTTTGTTTGGAAATCCATTTATAATTAAAATGTTCTGTTAAAAACCATCTTCGGAACACGGCCAAGATCAATACGGAATTGTAGTGATGATGGAGAGGATGATGAATCAGATTAATACTATGTGCGAAAAGAATCTAGTGAATGTGAATTATGTATAATAAATAAACCAAAATGCATAATATATTATGCATAACTTAAAAAGGACCGGTCGAAACAATGCACTTGAATTACAAAATTCCACGTAGAAACGTAGAAGTTGTATAGTGACATCAATCGGCGAAAATAATAAATGAGAACTCGAGTGGTAATGCAGTTTACTGCATTTTCATATGTTTAAAAAAACAAATGAGCCTTGCTTTCACTTTTTATTATTTGTATTTGTTTTGAAACAAGTGAGTCAAGTGTTCCTTTTGATTCCATCATTAATTACCTAAGCATGGATAATTAAAAATAGTTGTGTTTTTATTATTTGCGATTATTCTGAACACAATAAAAGTTATAACTAGTAGTAAGTGAAGAATACTACAGTTGCCAGCAAAGTTGTCCTAACAATTCACTGTTTTGAACATTTTTTTAATGGCGTCGTGTTTTCAAATAATCTGTCACTGCTATTCCAAGAAACGGTATTGGTATGTATTAATTTCTGTTACTTTATAATAATTTTACGTTTGAAAGGGTATTTATCAGACACATAACTTACATATGTTGAAATTAGATTCCTAGATATGATAATATAAAATTTTGGTAATTATATGCGTATAGCCTTTTCATACAAACCAGTTAGATAGATACCTACATGTGTGAATATTTTACACGCATGAAGTATAATGAAAGTAGTAGTAATATGAAAACTGATCCTAACTCAGTTTTAACTTAGATGGCACATATAATTTTTTAATCCTCTCTCGTAGTCCAATGTGTATGGCACTGACTGGCTTATCATCCGATAACTGTGTGGTAGATATCGAGTAAGGTCACAATAAATACATTCATTAGATTAAGTCAAAGACTATGTTTCTATGTTTGTCTACTACACTGCTAGGCGTGCGACGTTCGTGTATGAGTGATTAAAACTGTGTGAAACAGAGGCTGCTTATTAATCATAATCAATCAGTCATACACCTACGTGAATCATAACCCCATGACTAAAAACCCACGTTTCCATCCAGCTGACGTGATTCGTGAACGCTTTTAAAACAGAGCGTCTTCTGTGAACGCGTTCGAGGAAAAAATATGTTTATGTATTCGTGACTCGAATGACCTAATCAATCAGAACGAGAGATTAAATTCACTACTGTTTTATTACACTACTGCCATTTGGGGTCCTGGCCTTGTATAGTTAAAAAGAAAAAAAATCCTCAGCTCCTTAACTGTAATACTAACATGTTTTTCTTTCAGTTACAGAACCTATAGAGGCTATCTTCATACCCCTGCGCTCTGGAAGTCAGCTTTTAATGGCTCACAGATACACTTTCAAGAAATACAGCGAAAGCAAAAGAAGTAACCAAAGTCGTTGGAGATGCAGCTCCAATGACAGCTCGAAGTGTCCAGCTACTGCCATTACCAGAGGCAACATGGTCATAAGCGTCACTGAAAGTCACACCCATCGACCACCTCGCTATATCCAAGCGCCGAATGGAGAATACATCAAATTTTAATCGAAGAAATTTTCTCTCTCATAGGTGTATATTATATATATTTTCTTAGACGCCTTCTGCGTTGATACTAGATACTGTGAAAGTACTTATCGTCAAATATGCTTTACTGAATGAATGAGTACCTAGATCATAAGAAGACAAATTGACAAATAATTTACATGCTCCAATTCGTAATCAGTCGATAATCGTCATTGTTTTATATTAAGCTTTCCATTCAAACTCGACGACAAAGATAGATAACAGTGACAATTGAAACTATTACATGGAGATTAAACCCATTTGCACATACACAATCGTTTAGTAAGCAACATGGCCATAAATCAATACTGCCAACAATGTTGAATTCCTCGCATGTTTATGTATCTTGAACCTAAACGAATGAATGACGACCGCGAAGAGCAGCATCTGCGCAAAGATTTCCTTTGAAATTTTTTGTTAACATCACATTTTTTATTCAACCCGTGTCTTCAATGAAGGCCTCTCCAAGCTAATTCTATTATCGAACATGGACTTTTCTATTTTATCGGTTATGTAGATATTATATCGTATATTTTGGATATAACTAGATTCATCCATCGATTGTCTCCTCTTCGAACTATATGACGTGTCATGAGCATTTACTTTTTTTAACAAATCCTAGTTACGATTACCCACCCAATGATTTCATAGAATTAAACGACATCGCTAGTTTATCACGTTATAATGTTGTTACTTGCGACTTGCGAGTCAAGTTAAACGTTAAATAATCGTTTAGCATTGAGTATTAGCCATTGCCTTGCATGGATCACTTTAATTAGACCACTGACAGCCAGCTTGACTTCCTCGTAGTCGCATCCATGAGTTACGCGAGAATTAGTATTGTTATTGTTGTCAAATAAAAAGACATAATAATCAAAAAATACCTTACCTAACCCAGCGGTATTAAAAGTGATCAAAAAATATAATATTTCCAGACAATCTCAGCTCAATGCGGGATGATACACTAACAATACAATAATGGAGTCAGTACTGTAATAGATTCGTATGTTTTGATAGCTGTATTGTCAGTTAATATCTTTTCTATCAGGTGATAACAAAATTTAAACTGCTCTTCCCCCTGAGAAAATGGGCCTTTAACGCATGTAGGTTATACTCGTACATAATAAGAGACGTTTTACGAGAAATGATTGCAAAACATCCGCCGAACCTAATGGTTTTTCGCTCTGGATCAAACCGTATGGCAAATTTTTATATTTCAGTAAAAAAATTATCAAATTCAAAATATTGAAAGGAAATGTTACCCTCTTTAATAAATTTAGATTAGATTACGTAAGGTTAGGTTAGTATGTGTTTGGGTGATGGTTTATGTTAAGTTTGAAGTCCCTATATTGTATGAATTTTATATAGGAATTGAGATCATATTAACTATAGTTAGGGCAGTCGACATTTTTTAATGTTCATATGATTTTTCTCCCGATTGAATTTCATCTTTTCTATGTATGTGCATTAGTGAGTGGACACCACAAGGCACCTTCAAGTATCCCTGTCACTTGTCAGTCTTCTTTCACCTTCCCAGGTCATTACATGAACCCGTAGTTTCGCAGTATTCACACCTAGGCATTTCACCCGATATTTGGCAGCCTTCCACAACGCCCGAATCCAGTTGACCTAAATAAAAGGCAAGCCAGTTTGAGATATCACCGTAGCACATGGCCAACCTTATCCATCATTGTATTTTCACCTTCGATATGCAGCAATTCGAGGCTGCATTGTCTGCTTTCTAATCCCATGGTTACTCTTATAATCATATCACCACATATCCATAAACAACAAGTTTTGAATATGTGGCATTTGCTTGATTCGCTGACATTCCGCATCCAGCCATTCCCATTAAGACTGCAAGCTCCTTTTCCGAAGCGTCCCAGGCATGGCCCCACATCCTGAAGCCCCCCAGGCTAGGATCTTTTACGGGCCTATCGCTAAAGATAAAAGCAGTGTGACGCTCTACAGTAGCGTTTTCCAAATGACGTACGCGGTAAAATTAATGTATATATTTAGTGTTTTTTGTATATTTGAATTCATCTATTTGAATTATGGAGTTGTCGAGTATCGACACACAATTAAAAATTGTATCGTACAACTACATAAGTAATTTTAAACAATAATAATATTGAAGATAAATAGCGCGTAAAGACTTTTTTTTACTATTCGAGAGAATTTGTGATGTGTGTTTAAATCACTTATCTGGCGATTCGCCATGCCGGGCCCTTCCTGATCCCGGGCTTCCAGGCTAGAGCTCTGTCAGCCCCCCCCCCCCCCCTTTGTGGGGGCCATGGTCCCAGGTGTTCAAAACTTTCAATTCTATCGATGTTTTACCGTCCCTAATACTTGGGTGATCTGGTTTAAGAGAGGTGCTATTGCATCGTTCACGTTAATTTTAAAGCCACCGCGAGACAAATTCTCATACAACCTGTGGCTGTCGTTTGTCTTTTGAATCCCCGATGCAATTCTCGAATAGGACAGCGTGATCGAGGTCGCACAGTTTCACCGTGGGGAAAACAGCTATATTTCGGCCAAGTGGTACCTACTGTTGTCTTACCTCAAACCATTCTGTCATTTTTCTCTGAATACGCTATTCTCATGCAGGAATTTGCTTATGGTGACAGATTTATTCAATCACAGTATGCAAATTTCGATTTTGTTTTAGTAGTTACCTCAAACAAACGTACTGTGTGTATTGTAATTTGTATGCATATAATTACATACATTAAATTTCTCGGTACCTATATGTTTAAATGTATTAGTAACCATTGTGTATAAGTTAAGTAATTGTTTGCTATATAATATCATCATATTATATACATAATATTCAGTGGATATGATAACGTCTTGTAAGCCACTGAAAAAAATCAAAACGTGGATTATGGACATAATGCAAAATATAATATTTCAACCATGATATTTTTGACGCATAAATGGTGCCATATTCTCTCGCTCAGATAAATACAAATACAAATAATAATAAAACTGACTTTTCCAACTATATTTTTTATTTCTTAAATATACAATGTTTTAAATTATAATCATGTCTATTTTCATGTAGGATTATGTTAGTAATAAAATTTAGCTTATAGGTAAATTTTATTTGGATTTTATTATTCCTAAATCTATTGCATCTGTATTATTAATTATATGTGTGTACATTTATAATAATTATTTTTAATGAATACTATTACATGTTTTATTGGTCTTTCATTATTTTGGTGGCTGAAATAAATAAAAGTAAAAATATGTTGTTAATTATTATTTCTTCTTTGTGTAAACACGTGCATACACTCATTACCTAATTAATATATAATACAAATACGACACAGGCGATTATTGTTATTCTCGCTCCGAATTTTTTCTTCAAGTTCAAGTTAATTTTTAAAGAAAAAAAGGATCGCAGAAGGGTCTTTTTTATCGATTTGTGAGATCCAAAATTGCAACTTATGCAGTAGTGAGAAAATTTTTCTTTCGCATTAAAAATATGTACATTGTTTCTTTGAAGTGATGAACATACTTACTTCATTAAATTTTGTGAAGATTTTGACAAAATATGCAATTTTGGATGACTGCGAAGTTATCGAAAAAATATAACAACTCTTGATGCAGTTCAAACATTTGAACGAGGACTTGAATTCGAAAGCGAGTGATTGATTATTTCCAACGTTTCCTCAAATTTTTCTATTGTGTGTGCGGATCATCAACGCATCTGAGCAGAGGCGTAACTAGGCTTGGTGTCACCCGTCACCCGGTGCGGTAAAAACATGTGTGCAGACACATTTTGGTAGATTTGCGCGTTACGGGGAACATTGCTGATGTCCCCACATGCAATATAAATTAATCGTTACTTACTGTACGACTTCCGCCAATTGAAAGGTAACCAATTTTATAATAAATCTTGCTAGGTAATTATATTAATCAAAAGATTATAGATCAGGTGTTTATTTGACCTAAACCTATTGCGCTCTCGTGTCACCTGTGGCACGTCCTGAAATTGTACTAGGTAGGTACCACGCAGAATTATTGTAGATTAAGGCGAAGTCTTCACTGAGCCTTTTTTAAAGAGGCACCTAGCGGAAAAATACGAAGCTTGCAATTTGAGATATTTTTTTCATAATTTACAATTTCAACTCTATTAATGAATAAGTCTGAAAACATTAAAAAGAAAAATATTTTTTATTTTAAGTCAAAGATAAACTTACAATTGTAAAAAATGTATAAAATGTGAATTTGTTGAATCGGACCTCACCCTATTATTACATTATATTTTATGCTAATATTTATTATTAAAATTTAGTTTATTAAGTTAACTTACTGACTAATTCATAGTTTTAATGTTTTTTATATCTATTTTAAAAAACATCGATTTTTTTAAAAAATATAAATGTGTATAACTTGAAATCCTTTTTATTTATATCAAATCAAGCTTGTGTATATTAATAATATGTTTGTTGATTGAGCTGATTGGGTGGTCGTCTTAGTATTATTAACAAGCGCCTGGTTTCAATGACATGTCACCACCATAGACGTAAACTGGGTCTCAAATACAAAATCGTATCGTTTGCGACACGGCCATAAATCAAACGTCCGCAGCCGAAAGTATTGAGTAGGTACATTCATCATCAGATAGAAATATGCGAATTCATTGTGTTCTAACTGTTTCAAGGTTATTTCTTAACCTGAAATGTTATTTCATTGTGATCACCGCCATTAATTGTCAGTTTTTCTCTCGTGGTCGAACACTGACAGACCACCCGCAGTAATGAGGCGATCATGTGTACTACTGTACTAAAGAGGCGACATCAGTGTTGCCATATTTTGAAAGTGGAATTATAGTACAGAGCCTCCAAAATTATAGTATTTGGGAATAAAATATAGTACGCGTTGTCATCTGTTAAAAATGTATAGGTTTTTTGTAACTCGGAAAAAAAACGGAGAATTTAGTAGAGTATGTAAATATTTCACCGCGGGCCGCAGGTTCCCAGTTTTTCATAGTCGGCTCGTTTTTTTTCAGGAAAAATATTTTGCCGCGGGCTGCAGGTTTCCGATTTTTCATAATCGGCTCGTTTTTTTTAAGGGAAAATATTTCGCCGCGGGCCGCAGATTTCCAAATTTTCAAAGACGACTCGATTGCGACATGGCAAATGCGAAATTATAGTACTTTTATATTAAATTATAGTACGATATTCAAAATTATAGTATTTTGGGCGTACTATACCTGTTTTATATCGTACATAGTACGCGGACCAAAATTTAATATAAATATAATTTAATATTTGTATTGTAAATTGCTTATTTTTAGTTAAGATCATACCATCCCGCTGCGGGGGCTACATGATGATGGTAAACAGCTATACCTTCCGAAAAACTTCCACCAACCTCAAAAAAGACAAAATATGGTGGAAGTGCTCCATTCCAACGTGCCCGTCTGCAGCAGTCACAGAAAGAAACGTTCTGCAAAACCTACGCGAGTTTCATAACCATGCTCCTCCGCGTTACTATCGCACCAGTGCCGGGGACTACGTCAAAATCAGCTAATACGTCGTCTACTTTTTATTTACTATATAATATAATCTTCTTAGGATCCAACATGCAATGAGCTTGTCCATATGACGCGTGTCCCGCCGTGATACGTCGCGAGTGCATGAGGACAGCTCAATGAGATCACCTGTACCTCTAATGCGCGCGCGAAATGACACGCTGCGATTACATGTGGAGGACTCAATGAGGTCATACGTATATGGAATGCGCGCGAGTCAAATTGCGCCATCTGGACAAGGCCTAAGAGATGTGCTGATGATGCTTCTAGTGCTAACTGGAACATTCATTTTAACTTCACTACGTAACTACTGTTACCATAATTATAATTATATGGTTGAAGACTGATCGACAGTGCGTACGGGGCCTTAGACCCATTCTATACGAGCATGTTTTACGCTGCGGATTACTTACTACTGACCGCATCCAAATTTTATAAACTACACATCACATGACCGTCAAAATGCGGCAAGAAACTTTTCGGCGTCGAACATTTTTTTAATGTTAGTCACGCTTGTATTCATACCGTACGTTATTCATACTAATACTACCATAATTTGAGTTGCCACATCTCCACCCGCCATGTACATGCAGCCGCGGTTTGTGTACGACCGTCTTCCATGACACTTTAAACGTGTCAGAATGAAAAGATTTTATTGCCACACTTCATTGTCCAGAAGCGATGCTGCACGGGACTGATGTAACAATCAAGTTCTATGGAACAAACGCCTCATGTAGTTTGGGTCGCCGTTTTCCCGCTAGCGGTAATGACGCCTCCCGAGGTGATCCGACCATCGCCAAACTTAACGTCACGTGGAATAAGTGATCAAATTTAAAGTACATTTAAGTATCAATAATACAATGTGCCTGCACAATATAATGTGTGAACAATTTAATTTTTTAACATTGTTTTTATTCACCCCGTTATTGACAAAATGATCGATTATCACCTGTCACTATATTCGTATGTTATCCCACATTATGTAAAGTATGTATTCACCCAATAAAAAAATATTTTTTTTACAAAATTGTTTTTTATTATAACCAAACAATCTACCACTCTACCACGAAATCAATTCGTTTTTCCATAAAAACTAATCAAAATAAAATGAATACGTGTATTAATTAAGGCGTTAAGTACCAAAAAAATAAAAACTAACATTTTTATAGAAAAATGTTCTACATACCAACGCCAATAACAACTATGGTCTAAGTGCCTCGAGCAAGTCAAAAAAATACAGAAAAATATTTATCGTATATAGTATCACTGCAGTGGTCAACGGCATTCAATATAAAATGGCTGACGATGGTGAGTTGACACTTGCGAATTCTTAATACCTAAAATTATAGAAGCTGCCGTGATTGCTTCATACTGTTAAACCATATTTTTCAGAAGGGCTTCATGAATTTTTACTGCAATGACTCGGTATTTTGTAACTACAGGCAATACTACTTTTTGGTACTTAGAGCCTTAATTAATACACGTATTCAAATGTCCATTAATCAATTAACGCACTTTAAAGAGTCATAATGAATGGTATCTGCAACTGCAAGTAAATATTTTTACTCCGAAAAGATTTTTTATCAAAATACCATTTCACTGATTGCATCCATGTTTATGATAATTCAACACTAAAAGTCATCCCAGTTTAAAGCTATACTTCAGCTGAGGCATGGTCTAAAAATATCGTGACTAAGCGACGCGTGGATTGTGCAAATGACGCGTGCCGAACAAAACATAATTTATCATAAAAATTCAGCATGCGTCCATTTAATGTTATGTTTATTGTTGTATTAGTAATAATAATAATATATTCATTGACATGTTTTCTTTTTCTCGTACATGCGTAACGTTTTTTAGTTATCTTTATACGATATAATAATATATCGTCTTTGTTCTGGCAGAACACACTAACTGGAGAATACTAGTTTTGAGTAATTTGACTTTGAAGTTGTTAAAATGTTTGAAATGGTCTATCATGTGAGTTTATTAAGTAATCGTAAAAAGGATGACTTTAAAATAAAGACTGTTTATTTTTAAGAAGGTTTCCAGACGGCAAAGTTTGAAATAAGGAACATTTTGGTATAACTAACTCAATATGTCATTTTTTCGAATTAGTGTCTTCTGCCAGAACAGTGACGATATTCCTCCGGCGCCATCACAAAACAAATCGACGTACTCACACCTCGACTACCGCTCTCCGATTGGCAATGAGTGCGAAATTTTGTCCCACCTATTGTTGAAAATTATTTGCCCTTTCACTGAAGCATGCTCTTAATTACAAAATCAATTAAAAGTGCCCGCAAGCATTGTGTTATAACTTTATCGCATTGACAAAATGAAGATCATGTAAGTTTACCATAGCGTTTCACGTGGCACATGCTAGATTTTATTGTTCCCGTCTCCCTCACCTCGCTTAAAAAATTATCGTTATGGATATTTTTTGGACTTTAGACCCCCAAACCATTTTTCTGTGTGCGCACCTGACACATGATAAGTTGCCCTTACAATTTTACACACTTTTACAATATTTTAGTTACTCGTAGCATAAGGCTTTCACGTGATAGCACGCGTCAACTCTATGCGAAACATTTTTTTTATATATTACACAGTATTGATTGACTTTATTCGTAATAATGATGTATTTTACCACGTTTTTCTTAGCTCGTATTCTTTTTTGTCCGGTGGTTGTTTATCCAGTACAAATCTTGCAATCAATTTTTAACGAATTTCCCAACTAGCTAGACATTTGAAACATTTAGAATATATCAGAACACGATGCCAATGCATTCTTTTAATACTTTTAGCCATCTTTAAGTCGAATTGAATTCTTTTTCAGTTAATTCTGTTTTGTATAAAAAGTTATTTCGGAAGAAATCCTTAATCCAATCCACTATTATTGGTTGCTAAGTGGGTGGTCCTAGCAACTAAATTATTAATATATACTTGCTTTAGTATGGAAATCAAAATGACTTTTCAGTATTCTATATTTGTTTGTTTGTTTGTTTTTTATTTACTTCATATCAAGTACAAGTTTGAGCATATTGAGCATAATAATTCAACAGAAAATTTAAAAACGTTGTATATAAAAAGTTCTTTAATCTTCTAATTATTTTGATTTATTTTTCAGGTGTTGTTGAGTTCGGCATCACAACTAAAGGTAAAAGATCCGCATTTTACCAGAACTTTTCTTATACGGAGCACGTCGTTAGCGTGAACGGAATTTCCAGGTTCCGGTGCAACCGAATTAACAAAGGATGCCGAGCAACCATTTTTTTCTTTGGCGACATCCTTGTCAAGACGAAAGCAGACCATAACCATGAGCCCCCACATGCTATAAAGTTACCACTTTTAATAATATAGTATACAACCATGTTAAGCATTCACCTTTGTGATATTGGCTCAATGTCCGACGTACATGACTGTAACAGAAAATAATAACATTCCACGAAGGAAATCACTGAATTCCCACTGTAAACAAGTCATACTTCTCACATCTGTCACAACCAATGCCATGGAGTCGTGTAGCCAAACGGTGAAAGCAGCAAGATTAGTAGCCACCTTTCAGGAGCATTTTCTACGACTAACATACGACCCCGTGAGTGAAGATAGAGTGTGGAATCAAGTATAATTATAAATTATTATACTCCGTGTTTTATTATTTTAAATGTTATATGAAAGGAATACAATATGGCAGTGGTGTCCAAACTGTATGTTACTACGCCTCCCTTTTAAAAAAATCTAATCTTGGCGCCTCCCTCCTTTACTTCATTAAATAATACAGACACCTTATCAAATAGTCAATAATGTACTAATACAAAAATGAAAAGGGTAGCACATCAAATTGCAAGGCACAACCACATATTTTAAATATTTAATAGTCCTGAAACAAAGCAGCGCCTTTTTTTTACTATTAATAAAATAATGTGAAAAGTGCATTAGCAAATTAACCAAGAACTCAGTACATAAATAGATTTTTATTTGTAATTTTGATTTCCAAATTTCTAATTTTTTATGAATGTCTTCACTTTGTCTTTTTAAATCAGTGAATGAAATTTCAACCAAATAGACAAGTTTAACAACAAAATTATCGTTCCTAAACAAATTTGCCTCAAATTTCAACATTATGATTTGACCCTTTTATTTCATTTTTCACGAGATAGCCAGCGCAAGGTATTATAAAATTAGTCTCCATATTTTCTGACAGGTTTTCAAACAACCTTTTATAGGACTGTTTTTTATGTAGTTTATAACTAGCGGCCGTTTTATAGACTATGCATTTGCAAACTGCAAACCTGTGGTTACATTAAGGGGGGACATGCTCGTCGAAGGTCAAAATTGAAATTGAAATTGAAAATTGAATTCAAAATTATATAAATAGATTATCTACAACGTTTAAGGAGTGTCCAGGATCATGGTTTGAAAATACAATAAAAACTCAATTTTGACCTACGACGAGCACGTGGGCCGTTAATAATAGTATTTTTATTGTTTATAGAGAATAATGACCTATTATTAGGTTTGAATATGCTATCCAGTGTATTTTTATTAATAAGATAGGGTTTTTACTAATTAGGTTTTTTACTGACACTTCAACTATTCATAATTTGTTTGTTGTATTTTTTCTTTTTTCTTTTTTTTGTAACCTCTGACTAGATAGGTAGGTAATGGAGTTTTTACTTACTCTATTGTATTGATTTACTATATAAGGTAGAGTTAAGAGTGTTCGTTGTCAGTGTGTGTTTGCCTTTGGTGAGTGTACACGACGCCTGAAGATGCCGAAAGGCGAAACCCGGGTCGCGAGAAACGACTTAAATGGAATAGTACAGAGCTTGAATCCATTAGAATTCAAATTCCATCAAGTACCTTTAACATTAATAATAATTGTGTAAAACTTTTCGCGCCTCCCTTTGCAACACTCCGCGCCTCCCGGTTTGGAAATCGCTGCAATATGGTGTCAAAGCATTTTTATAATAGATTTATATGTTAAATACAGTATCAATAATATAAACTATGCCTTATTTATTATTTTACTCACTTCCTCCTAGCAACCGAAAAATGGCATGATGTTTAGATTTTAAATTGTACGATTTTACCGTTGTTATTTCGCTGATAATCAGGTAAATCATCTTGGCCGTTATTTAAAATCTGCGGTCATTTCACTTTCTCGGTCATCCGTCCGGACATAGGTATATGGGAATTTTATGATTATTGTCCTCCTAGTCTTCTCCAAGAGCTTCCTTCATCTCCCGTTATCCTGGACCAATGTACTCCAAATATCTGTAACCGCTGCTTTAGCATCCTTGTTGACAAAATCCAACTACCGAAGTTTTGGCCTGCCCAATCTACCTGCGATAGTCCAACCTGTTATCTAGAATGCTCTTTAGTGGTTAGTACTATCCATTTTTGCTACATCTCTCGCCCATCGAACATTTTACAGCAAAATATATTAAATTAAAAATGAACGTGTTTTATGATCATAATAATATATCGGTTCACATGCCTTATTATGTTGACGATACATTTTTATGTTGGCCACAGACCGGAAACGCAAAATTAATGGGATCTGGCTTACCCTACCGGAAGTGGTATAACAAGGTAATGATCTCGAGTGAGGAACAGTATGGAATACCATATGTTATGTTAAATAGCTACGATTGTCTCATAATATTATGCATTAAAATTGGTCACATAAATATTCAATATTTGAGGACACTGGCGCGTTCTGTGTCCATTAATTTTCTGGCCTAAAGATCCTATACTAATAAAGCGAACGCTGCAAACCTGCTACCACACCCGGTAGAGTAATCCCGTTGCCATTCATTTTGTGTTCCCTGTGTTCCTTCAATAACTTCCTCCATCCTGTACGATCTCGCGCCGACACTCTCCAGTTGCTTTGACCGAGCATTCTTAAATCTCCTGTGGCGCAGTTCAGCCATCTCAGTTTTGGCCGTCTAGGTCTTCTCTTGCCCTCGAGGGTTGCGTACTTATCCCGCCTTGCGGATATCTCCTCCGGCATTATACGAGTGGTTCGCAAGCATAGCAAGCAAGTCCATTCTGGTTATTTTTGAGTAAAGTAGGTCCAAACATAATATTTGAGTATATCCATTATATATATTGAGACCATATCCGATCCTAATAAAATCATATGGACCTCCACAGAGTGGAAGTTTGTATTAACAGATTTTGTTTTTACGAGAAATTGATGTCAGCCACTTGCTCCTATCAAGTCCATTCCCTGACTCAAACACACATTGAAAAACAATACGTGTATTTGTCAGACCCAGGGTTCGAACCTGGGACCCACGGCGCTATAATAGGCCAACGCTTAAGCCACTCGGGCATCGTGGGTGTTATATGTGTATAGGTACATATTAATTTATTTATTTTTTTACCTTTTTAGGTTACTATTTCGGATGGACTACTCGCGGGAAGAGGTCGGTGAATTACAAAGGGGTAAATTTCGTGGAACATCAAGTAAATAGAAGTGGGGTTGTTCGATTCAAGTGCGTGAAGCAGCCAAAAGGGTGCCGAGCTGTCGTCTTCGTCATGGATGAGACTGTAGTCAAAGCAAGTGTTATCCATAATCACACCGATTGATTAGTTTTTAACAATTGTGTTCATTAATAATAATACAATTTACATATTCTGAATCCTCTATCATGTGCCTATAATTATAGCTATAACTTTTATTGTTACAATAAACGTGTAATAAAAATGAAACCATTTTTTTTAATCAAAAAAAGTTATCAGACACTGCGGGAAAACTAAGGCCGGTTTCAGACGAGACACCGGTGTCGCGCTTGTATATAATAAGGAGGCCTTTGTATTCGAATAAAAGGGTCTTTGTATTATGTTTATGAACGCCCCGAGCTAATGATTCAAAGCGTGTATGTTACACTTTTCCGTCGGCCGCTACATTCTCAAGCCGCCGATACACATGTTTTTATGACCGCAGCCAGTTTTATGTTCTAATTTATATCGCAAAATTATGCGTTGACTCATTAGCTCTGGGCGTTCATAAATATAATACAAAGGACCCTTTATTCGAATACAAATGCCTCCTTATTATATACGAGCGCAACACCGGTGTCCCGTCTGAAACGGGGGTAAATCAGTTTTGTTACGCCATGTGTGCACTGTGCATAGACAATTCAATGCACATCTATAGATCTACCATCATAAATTGGCATTTCAGCGAGGGCGCTAGTATGAAATTGAGAATGTTGCCATAACTAACAAAAAATGGTAATTTATAATTTTTTATTGGTAGTATAGGTACAAATATTATTAAAATAAAAAATTAACACAATCAAAATAAAAACGTGTTACTTTTTTTATAACCATGAGGAAGAAATGCATAGTTGGAAAAATCAGAAATTGGAAAATATAAGGTAGTATTGTGTATATTTTAGTCATGGAAAAAAATATAATAAAAAAAGCGAAAGTAAATTAAATTAACTCTAAAGACAATAAAATAGTACCAACATAAATGGAATTTTAAATGAAACCCGATAACTATAAATTACACAAACAATGTAGAAATTATATAACTACTATAATGGTTCAATTCCAGATAGACTATCATCCGATTCTGTGTCACCCTTAGGACCATTTACAGTAAAAATAAAACCAGTCGAGGTCATATTATGGAATTCAAACTTGTAAATGTCAGTTTAATTAATATACTAAATTTCTTTATAAATCAGTTTACATACACAAATAATAAGTAAGTATTCATTTATATTGCTATCCGACATTAATTTTTATTTATATCATAACTTTGAACAAAACTAAAAAAAATACGAAATTACTTGCGTTATAATATAAATGCAACTTGGTAACACTGAACAACTGTCATGGCGACTGGCCGTTGTATTCCATTATCGATATAAATAATCATTTCGTTTTGTCCTTTTTCGTCATCGCAGAATTGCCATACTTTTAGAATGATGTCTCTGACATTTCCACAAACTGTTTTAGAACTACTTGCCATTATGCACTATACTTATTTCTTCTGTATTTTCAATAACACAATATATACCCCAAATCCTGCACGCTGACGTTTCAAAATGTAAACATTTGACTCAGTCTGGAATAAATTTGTCATAACGCCCAATCGCCCGGAGTTATTTTCGGATGTCTACATTAATTTCTTCGTGGAGACATAATTCGTTGTTGATTATATTAAAATATAGCTTACTTTAAATACTTCTCAAATAATTGGTGCTAAGTAGCTATCGAATAATGTCAAATATTAAAAGGTCACATTCGTTTATTAATAATCTAAAATGCTCTTTATGTTTTCAAATGTACAAACAATAAAAATCTTGCGAGCAAGAAAAACAGCGTACCTACCTAAATTAGCACTCATTCGATTATAAAATACTATATCAAATATAAAATTATGTATTAGGTACATTCCTTATTTAAAAGGAAAAGGCTTTTTTCACTTGTTGATCTCTTTTTTTAATTGGTAGGTATATTTTATTTATCAACACTATATACTGTGATTTTGATATTTTGACGCCATGAGAGCTAAATAAACGCAAGCGCAGTCCATAATTCGAGAAACATGTTGTAAAATTAAATGGCGTTTGTGACAAATTTATCCTCGATAGACAATTTTAGTTTCAAATTCGACCGGCTGCCAATTTACGATGGTAGATCTTTAGCAGGCAACTTGCAGCACCGCGTGTCTTAACCCTACATATTACTTCCATCAACGTCAGCTTATTGACTTTGGCGGGGACTTAAAAAAACATTTTTATTCTTAACCAGCTGAAATGCTCGGCTTCGCACGAGAGCTTCCGTGATCGATCTATCTATACTAAACGCATTAATAGTAGGTAGTTACCTACTTAATTAAGTATATTTTTCATTTGGTTTTTTTCACTGGCAACACTCAACACAGCAACTTGTTGCCAATGTGGACACGACTTTATACTACTTATTCGTCCAGTTCATTAATATATTGCTGCGTGTACACCAGACAGTATTATTATAATATTACTCACAAATTGTCCCGCATTAAGACCTGCGGGTCTATTATATACACAAGCCTGCTTTCGGTCCGCTACGACAGCTAAATAGGGTAGGAAAATATAGAAGTATTAACACTTATTGTAACAATTACAATAAGTTAACCGTCTGAACTGTCAAAACTGTCTATCTCGGTCTAAAATTTATCACAGAGAAGAGAGGTGCTGTTAAAACATAGCACTCATTGTAACAATTATTGTAATTTTTAGAATAAGTGTTAATTATTCGATACTTTCCTACCCTATTTAGCTGCCGTAGCGGACCGAAAGCAGCCATGTGTATAGAATAGATCTTAGCAGAAAACACCATGCAGAAACATTGTCCTTCGTTAAGATCATTTCTATTGAAAATAATACCATATTTAAAAAATCTCTTTCCTATAGTTTAGGTAAATTATTTTATAATTGTTAAACGATGACAAAAATATGACAACTGCATTTTATAAATGCAATAACTATAAATACATAATAATATTTAATTATAATACTCTTATGTTTCCGTTATAAGTCATTATACGTGATTCCACATGCACCGCAAGATATTTTTTTAACATGGTAACACTAGCGTCAAGTGTCATTCTTCACCTGGCATTTTGTATTTCTGCGGGCTGGCGTATAAAAGTAAAATAATATTCTGCAAGTACATGCCAAACGAATTAACACTATCAATATCCATATTGAGATACATTGTTAAATGAATTTCAGTGTATGGACTGTTTTATAGACATGCAAATTTATTTTGACAGCAGCTGTCAGTGGTAAATGGTAATACAGAAGGGGGCGTGTTCATAACAAAAGTAGTCTATGGTTAAGGATTCCTTAACTCTATACTCAGGATTGTCTATAGTTAAGTCATGCTTTTCGGCGACTTATCCTTATGATCGAAATCTTAGATTGTGCATTCCGCTCTTAGTTCAATGAAAACAAATAAGTATGACTGAGACAGTTTATTGTGCACTATTTATGTCGAATCTTAACAGCCAACCTCCACCCTTCGCCACTGCCCAACACTCAATTCAGTTCTCGAAGGTGAAGCGAAATGATGGTTTCATAGCCACTTGGTATCGTATGATCAGGTTTCGGCTCCCAAATTCAAACCGTCATGCGCAGTGCGCGTGCGCCGACCAAGTTTTACGATATTCAAATACATTATATTATTTTCTGTCATTTCAGATTATTATTTCGGATGGACAAGTCGAGGTATAAAGTCGCTGAATTACGGAGGCATGGATTTCGTGCAACATAAAATTAATAAGGATCAAGTTATTCGATTCAGATGCTTGAAACAATGGAAGGGCTGCCGTGCAGTTATCTATGCTTTGGATGATATTATCATCAGGGTGCAAACCACTCACAATCACTAATGAAAGAAATATTATGTGCATAGATGTGAAATTTATTTATTGTTTAAATACTGTTTTACAGTGTAAAACAATAATACACATGGTTGCTATCGAGGGCAGTTTATCATATTTATGTATTGAGGTATTATGGTTGTTACAATAAGTTACCCGTCAAACTGTCAATCTCGCTCTAAAAGTTAACCCACCCAAGCGAGGTTCTGTTAAAACAGTTCACACGGTTAACTTATAACAATTAACCGCCTCAACACATAAATATGATAAACTACCATCGATAGCGGCCGATAGCAGCGTTGGGTATAGAATAGATGCGCATACGTAAGCTGATTATAATAAATTCACAATACATATTTTGTAACAATTATTAAGTATCTGACAACTGAAACTTTACTTCTCCTTACTAATTTATCAATATGAAACTAATATTACAAATTCATGTAGGTACACGAGCAAAAAGTTTGCAATGTTGTTTTCCTTGGTATTGAAAATGCAGACTTATGCTCCCATCCCGTAGCGGCGCAGCACATTGTGAACCAAAATATCTACCCAAATGGACCAGAACCACACTATGGTTACCACCTCTCGCGTGTCACGCCACATCTCCAATCTCACACGAGTCTTCGGTGACTTTCTGACTCAATATTACCGTCATCATTTTCTGCCGTACCAATATTAAGAAGTTCCGTGGTAACTTTTGTATCCCAATCACTTTAAAGATACCTATATGTAATCTTACAATACTTTGTCGTTTTAGATTATTACTTTGGTTCGACAAATCGTGGTAAAAAAATGCTGAATTATGCTGGGATTGATTTCGTGGAACAGATGGTGAACAAGAGCGGGGTATCAAGATTCAGATGCTCGTATCAGACCAAAAATGGCTGTCGAGCCGTTATCTTCGTTTATGGTGAAACTGTTATGAAGGTTCGCGCTGAACACAATCACGTTTACTAATATAAATGTAAATTGAATGATATAGTTGTTAGTTTTTTTTATATTTTACCATTTTTGATAATATGAAATATATTCTGAATAAATCCTGTAGTTATGCGGTAAATGCATACCTATTTCACGTGATAGCTTATTTTTATATGTTTCTATAAATGTTTAATTAGTTGCGTCTAAACTATTAATGCAACGCAAACGTAGGAGATAGTATACCAACAGAAGCAGATTAACACTTTGTAGGCTCCCAAGCCATAACTGCCGTAACCTTCCAGTATTTTTTTTCATTTTAACAGAAAAAAACATTGGTAAATTATGTCAGCCTGAATTACCATTACAATAATATCAGAGAACTTGGTAATCTTTACTCCTCGGTGCACAATAGTGAACTGGTGGAAGCCCTGAGCTTAAGCCATGAAAGCATATGCCGTAATCCGACCCCGCATACCATATCTGCAAATTATTGCCGAATCTCTTGTCAATTATTTTTCATTTATGCAATCTATCATAGAACCCTTCCCTTGTGCCGCTAGATGTGGTTTATACATTAAAATTCAAACGTCTAGTCAGTGAGGAAAGGTATGCTTAAGAAATCTTTAACCTCGGAAAAAATATAATATAAATAGTAATATGCCGTGTCATAGAAAAGATTAAGAATCACTGTTTAAGACTCGATGTTTCATATATTATCAATTATGTTATTTTGTTTTGATTGCGACAATCCAACTGTCAGTAATTTTGTGATCCAGTATTTTATAATCCACATATTATCATTTAATTTAGTCTAGAATACAGATTTGTAGATAATGTATTAATAAACTGCCTTGTGGCGTATTTTTAGAAATCTCCATTATTTCTATTATTTTAATTTCATTTTTTAAGTAGGTAAGTATAGTATAAGTAATAAGTATACACTTATATAATATTTTGAAAAACAACAATTTTAAGAATAAAATAGTGTTTGAAAAAATTATAACAAATGTCTTTTATTTAATAAATACCTACCTCCACCTACCCATATTTTTTAATATTTTTACTATAATATTTTTCACATTACTGAGTGTGACACCTTGTAAAGATAGTTAGCTATCCGTATGAGAATGGCTGAAAACAGCATAATCTCTATCACAACCAAATGCCGCCTGTAATAAATATAATAAGTACTTACATTTAAACGATGCCGTTTCACCCCCGTTTCATACGCAACGAATATTACCACCCGATAATATTATAGTAATATGCTCTGTGTGAAAAGGAGATTACGCTAGCTAGCCATATGGTGCCCCAAAGCAATCGTGTACTGAGCTTCAAGAATAGCTTCGATTGTATTACATGATCGTCAATGATGGGGAGATAAGAAAACGGATTGTGAAGCTGCTCGTGACATCTGACCTGGTTCGACCCGAAAAGCCCTTAAGCCCGTTTCAGACGGGACACCGGTGTCGCAGTCGTATATAATAAGGAGGCCTTTGTATTCTAATGAAGGGGTCCTTTGTATTTTGTTTATGAACGTTCCAGAGCGAATGATTCAACGCGTGTCCGATACTCTTTTCCGTCGGCCGCTACATTCTCAAGCCGCCGATATATTTACACAATGATGGAGGCGCAAGAGTTTATTTACTGTTTAAATAATTACAACGGCACAATCGGTATAATATAATAAATACAATGACAATGCGGTGTGATATATTTTTATCGGGAAATTATAATCAAATGAAATTTTCAATCAATTGTGATCCGCTATTTATCGACTTACTCACAATCGAAATAATATCTTGAAAAGAAGATTTAAGAAATAACTATTATAATTATTAAGTCAGCTGTTTTATATCGAGATTGCGATAATTGGACATGGGTGACTATATGGAAAAACGGATACTGCGGAAATTATAATTGCAGTCAGCTTTTTACTGAGTTTACAATAATTGGACACTACGGAAAATGAATATTAAGGAATTTGTAATTGCGGTCAGCTATTTAAGATCGCCGATCATACCTGACATGGCTTGAGTTGTTTATTCCCATACTTATTTATATGATTTTCATCTCAAATTTCTTTATACTGATTTTCTGTCTTCTATGAGAATGTTAAAACTTCAAATAAAAAACGATAAGTACACTATGCGACGCCTTCAAGAAAACTGTATCTTGCCTCTTCTTGCGTTTTCTCAGGTCATGCCAGCATCCCGTGGCCACTTTATGGATTGTATTTAGCAGCGTCTAAGGCCCGTTTCAGACGGGACACCTGTGTCGCGCTCGATATAATATAGGAGGCCTTTGTATTCGAATAAACGGGCCTTTGTATTATGTTAATGAACGCCCCAGAGCTAATGAGTCAACGCAAAATTTCGCGTTATAAATTAAAACATAAAACTGGCTGCGGTAATAAAAACAAGTGTATCGGCGGCTTGAGAATGTAGCGGCCGACAGAAAAGTGCACCGAGCACGCATTGACTCATTGGCTCTGGGGCATTCATAGACATAATACAAAGGCCCCTTTATTCGAATACAAAGGCCTCCTATATTATATCGAGCGCGACACCGGTGTCCCGACTGAAAGGGGCCTAACTTCACGCCAGTCACTTGACACAATCGCCGGGGATAGCGTTGCCAGTAATTTAGTAATTTCTTCCCAGATCTAGAATTTTTGCAAAAACCCGTCTGGCATTTGTTGATGCCTCCAACAGCTTTAAATGTGCTGAAAATACGCTAAATATTTAATTTACATATTTATTTTTCTACGCATCAAATTTCTGACTCTCAGATATCTACTTAATGCAGGTAGGTCTGTACGTATTTTAGTAGCGTGAGAAATAAAACTACACGTTGAAACAATAAAAGCATTCATGGCCTCATAGTATACGGTTTCATATCATTAAATTTAATGTGTGCTAAGGCAGCTAAGTTATGTAAATATTTGTTTGATATTTCAAACGTAGGTCTTCTTTTAGTTCTTATTACATGACTAGTTATTATTATTACTAATTGTTGGTTCATAAAAAGATTGCAAACTTTTAGGTACGAATATTTTCAATATTACTAATGTCGACAGTTGATTTAAGGACTCGGATTGAGCTGCATTATTTAATGTTTTCATTTCGAATCTCCGTGTATATGAAATAGTAATTTAACAATCCGTATAAAATGCCTAAAATACAACGGCTCCGCAAAGAATGGCTGCAGAACTCTTTGTTAAAAGAGTGGTTTGTAGAAGTTCCCGCGGGTACCACTAAAGCCAAGTGTAAATTCTGTAAAAGTGACAGTAGCTCAATATCATACTGTAACTCAGCACGCAGACACTAAGAAACATAAAATCCGGTCTACGGCCATGTTCTATAATAAGTCGTGTAATAAAAGTAACTCTGCTGGGTGTGCCTTATGTTTATGTATTGCTTCTCACTGTGCTGTTCTTTCTGCTGACTATTTATGAGTAGGTATCGTGTAAGCAACAATTTAGTGACAGTGCTGCAGCTAAAAACTACTTCGTACGAAATGCAGTAACGTAACAATAAATGTGTTGGCGCCTCATTTTGAAAGTGATATCAAGCTAGACGTCGGGGATGGCCCATATAGCCTTATTTTAGATGAGTCCGTCGATATAACAGTGACGAAGTTTTTAGGAATCGTCATAATGTTTTCCAGTCAAAAGCGCGGTGTTATTGTTTCCTCGGACTTGAACCTAATTGAACTTCGAGAGTGTAATGCTGATGACATTGTGGGTGCTGTAAAAAAACAAAAAAATCATAACATTAAAAAATAGCTGGAGTTGGAACTGATAACGTTTAAGTGATGGTGGGTGTTAATAATGGTGTCTTCAAAAAGCATAAAAAATAAGTTCATGCGTTATTGCTAATTCTGTGTTTGTTATTCTTTGCAGTTCGTAATATCGGCTGCAGCTAGTGATACCCTACCAAGATATAGACAATATTATCAAAGTAACTTTTAATTGGTTCAGTCACTCATCGCAACGTCAGGCAGACTACAAAGAGTTATATAACGCCATTAACGATGTACATTCACCATTAAAAATAATCAAATCATGTAATGCACGTTGGCTGTCAATAGAAACAGCAATCGGTAGAATAGTTACACAGAGACTAAAATTAAAAGCCCTTTTTAATATAACCAGAATAAAAGAAAAGTGTTACACAGCGGAAATATTATAGTGTATGTACAAGGATGACGCCAATTTGGCATATTATTTATTATTTTTAAGCCCATTGCTTGAACAAGTCATTTAAATCCAATAGCGTTATCACTGAATGATTTAGTGACATTGATACATTTTGTAGCTAATATGTTTATACTCCCCATTATTATTATTATTTATAGTTATTTAAGCAACTTCATCAACGGCTTCCTGAAAATATCACAATTCTCAAAAAAAATTGTCTCCGTGGCCATTTCTGCTGAAAACACCGTTGACACAATATAGGTATTTGTTGTCAATTTTGAAATAAATTTCCGTTAAAATGTGTGATTTTCACACGTATAGACATTTTTTTCGATTTTTGCACTTTTTGTCGATACGCGAAAGGAAAGGTATTGACTTTGTTCTTCGTAGAATAAGTAAATTTACTTGCAATTTTATTTTCACAAAATCTAGCGTTTTTTCCAGCCAAATACCTTGTTTTCGTACTCTGTCTGGCATGTTTTTGTCAATGACAGTTGCAGCGGGGGCCTGTCTGCATCAGATTTCGATAGAGCGAAAATGACAAATGGTAGATTGTTATGAAAATAATGATTATGGTACATGGACATAGACCATGTTGGTGTCGAATCTATTTTTAGTGTGCATTGCGCCTTATATTTTTTTTTCGTTTTAGATTATTTCTTCGGAATCACAAGCTACGGTATAAAAACAATGAAATACGGTGGATTCGATTTCTTTGAACATAGAAGTAACAAGTCTGGACTTTGGCAATACAAATGCAAGAATCAACCAAAAGGCTGCAAAGCAGTCATCTTTGTCCTGGACGAGACTGTACTCAAAGTTTACGACGAACACAATCACTCTGAGTAAAATAAAACTTTTTCGTATTGCCCCAATCACAGTGAGAGTCATCAGTTGTACCTGCATATTTAGATATTGAGATATTCGAATATTTTTTATCACAATTATTTTATTATATCAAAATATCATCAATGAATAGTATCATACAGGCATGTCTAACGAATTGAATCGTGAAAATGTATAATTGTGTCCTCGTTCAGTTGTAATTTATTATTATTTTATAAATAGTGCAGGATCCCATAGACTTCTCGTATACATAATATGCGGAACGCATTCTGACAATTGGAATAGGTTTTAGGGGTCACCAAGATATATAATGTCGATGTTGCCAGGCGATATTAGTGGTAATTTTTTTTTTATTGACATTTTAATTTTTTTTCTTATAACCCACCAAAAATTGTTCCGAATTCTTCAATAAAACCAAGACCGAATCAGGGATTGATTGAAAATGCAATAATTGTACCATGCCATCGGCATGGTCGTAGAACGGTTCGTCCCATTTGAAAAAATAAAAATAGCGGGTACCTAGTGCAATGTGTTCAAAATTATCGATTCTTAGGATCCTCCTTGGCTTAAATTATTTTATTTAGTAGCATTTTTGTATAAAATCACCCAGATTGGTTTCTTTACTATATCTATGCATATGACATTAGTTTTAGTATTATGGTTAATCCAGAAACAGTGTAGGTTGCATATATAGGTAGGTGAATAAATGAAATAACGATAACCACTAACCACACTAAGTACACATTTTTATTAAAAAAAAGAAACAACAAGTCAAGTGTTCAAACTGCTTTAAGTAAAGTATCATGATCACAGTTTTTACAAACACTACTTACACATTTGCACAATGATATACATGTCAAAGCCAATTTCTTATAACTCCATGATAATATACGGCAGTTAGAATTTCATATGCATGGTTTAACTAAATAATTTGGTAGAGGTTCATTCGTCATTTTTCTTGGATACAAATTATTTTCTCGTAACTTATAGCCAAGTTGTAGGAAATCAATAGGTTCAATAGTGGATCAGATGAGCTTTTCCTTAAATAAACTTGTGCTGAAACCCTTCAACAGTGTAAATACTTATAATATGTAAGCCTTGGTGATCGTCCCTTAGATGTGGTGGATTAATTGCAAAGATTTTTTTGTGAGCCCTCAAAATAAATTACAGCTTTTTAAAATTATTTGCAAAAATGCCTCACATTTGCAAAAATCAACGAAGAAAGTGAGCTGTACATTTATGGTGGATTTGACGACCACACACTATGGTTTAAATTGAAGGGATCAATTTTCACTGACGCCATTGATTTAAAATCAAAATCATTTAGAAGCAGACTCTAGAATATTCTGTCATATATTTCATGCTGTGAGAATGCAAAATTTGGAGATTATTACAGTCCCGATACAGATGTTTTAATCTTAGGCATTTATTTCTGGAATAAACTTGCAACGATTGGTTGCCGTGGATTATGGTTTCAGGGATCTCAGAAGAAATCCCGTATTTTAGGATGCCATTTGATCTTGGCGAAAATATTTGTAATATTTTGCCAGCATTACATTCTTTAACCGGCTGCGACACCACTAGTCGAATATGTACAGAAAAACAAGCTGTAACCATCTCGTTAATGAGTTTTGTCCAAGATGCACTTTCAGCTTTATGAAATGGATTGTTGGAGACCACAGCAGTTTCAAGACCTGGAAAAAGTTTGCACTTACTTATTTATAAACAAAAAACAACAGCGGATGAACTTCGATATAAATTTATTTCCCAAACTATTGGATTTAGTTTAAATTTGTCAAGAGTGATATGCACATATGATTCATTGTATTTACAATGTTTAAAGGCTTCAGCACAAGTTTATTTATGGAAAAGCTCACCTGATCCACTATTTGAGCCTATTGATTTCTACAACTTGGCTATGAGTTACGAGAAAATAATTTGTATCCAAGACAAATAATCACGAATGAACCTCTAACAAATTATTTAGTTAAACCATGCAAATGTAATTCTAACTGCCGTACATTATCATGTAGTTATAAGAGATCGGCTTTGACATGTATATCATTGTGCAAATGTGTAAGCAGTGTTTGTAAAAACTGTGATCATGATACTTTACTTAAAGCAGTTTGAACACTTGACTTGCTGTTTCTTTTTTAAAATAAATGTGTACTTAGTGTGGTTAGTGGTTATCGTTATTTGATTTATTCACCTACCTCTATATACAACCTACACTGTTTCTGGATTAACCATAATACTGAAAATAATGTCATATGCATAGATATAGTAAATAAACCAATCTGGGTGATTTTATACAAAAATGCTACTAAATAAAATAATTTAAGCCAAGGAGGATCCTAAGAATCGATAATTTTGAACACATTGCACTACCCCCTATTTTTATTTTTTCAAATGGGACGAACCGTTCTACGACCATGCCGATGGCATGGTACAATTATTGCATTTTCAATCAATCCCTGATTAGGTCTTGGTTTTATTGAAGAATTCGGAACAATTTTTGGTGGGTTATAAGAAAAAAAATTTAAATATCAATAAAAAAAAATTGACTACTAATATCGCCTGCAACATCGACATTATATATCTTGGTGACCCCTAAAACCTATTCCAATTGTCAGAATGCGTTCCGCATATTATGTATACGAGAAGTTTATGGGATACTGCACTAAAAGGGAAGCATTAACCTTACCCATTTTTTATTTCTTTAACCAGCTCACATGACATACATTTTCTAATTAAACGTGAGGAAGGTCGCTCGATTATCACTAATTGATTCGTATTATGTTACTTGCCATCCTGCCGTAGGAGTGGAATAAAGACATGGTTTGAATCCTCGTGCTTTAAACTGGGACACTATTTCTTCTTACAGTCTCCATAGCTTTGCATAATAGGAGAATATTTAAATGTCGATGAACTTACTTAAACTTCATTTGTAAAGGCTTCAGTATCATTAGCCAAATATAATACGTTTGTATAAGTTAAATAATGGCAATATGGTGGAGTGTGTTAAATCACTGCCAGTTTTGATTCTGGATAGTAGATCACATCCTACTTGAAGTTGAACATGTCTAGTATGCTATTGTAGAACTTATCCATTGTATATAGGTAATAAATCACATTTTAATAGATAATGGCGTTTTAATAATTTTGTACCTGTATTTAATTTCACAATAATTGAGCTCTTATTAAACACAAAAAACATGTTATTGTTTATCTATATGATACACCAAGCAGATCTTTTAAGTTTTGAGAGCAGGGGCCTTATGTTAGAACTTGCGAGTTGTAGTCGCCCGGTCGACATGACGTCATATGACATCATTGTGACGTACTACCGGAGTGATAATAGCATTCGAGAAAATAACGCTAGTCAAATACTGGCGTTATTCATTGTCCCCATACACAAATAGGTGTTTCAACATAATATCTATGTTGAGCAGTGTGTGTTGGGCGGCTTGCCTCGAGCGTGTATTGGCTTACGTCACAATTACGTCATGTCGTTGGGTGACTTTATATCACCAGTTATAACATAGGCCTACAGCAGCCAAAAGTGTTATCAAAAATATATTTAAGTATGCTTTTTTGCGAAATCATTGGGTATATCTATATTACATTTGGTATGTGTATGAGAATTTTAACTTATCAATCAAAAAGTTGGTGTTTATTTTAAGCAACCATCTTGAAAAAATGACCTAAAAAATGGGAGTTTATTAAACAATTAGTATTTACATATTGAAGCGTTAATATTTAATAATAAGATGAATCCATTTAACGAACGCACATTTATTAATTAGTATAGTTTTTTTATTGTTAGTTTATTTTTTAGATTCATATTGATTATTTTATAATAAAATTTCAGTAAAATGTATTGAATTACAGTTTTTAAATTCATTTGATAGATGCACTACAGTCTAATAAAATCAACATTCCACACGACCGAACGTCGCTACTTCCAATGAAACACTACAATTTGTTTCCAAACGTAATCACAGTAAAGTAAGTTTCCCGTCCAAACACGCCGCACAGTAATTATTCAACTCTCCTGTCTTTTCAATCAAGTTTAATAACATGTATTATTTTTGTAATAATTTGGAAATTGAATATTTGGATAGTAAAATGAGTGAAGGAGCAGATAGTGTGATGTCACACGGCGTTTTTTCACGCTGTATCTCAAGCGTGAAATCACGCTTGTGTGGCAAGCGGTATTTTCCACTGCGTGAAAACACGCCCGTCTGGCCATGTTCACCTACCTATTGTACGACAACATCTTTTTGGCTACGTGCTAAAACTGTGAACTAACATGCTCCGTCCATTTTTACCCGCAATTCCATTATAAACTAACAAGCTCCTCCCATTTAGTAGACAACAGCGCCTAGAAGCGTGGCCAAGAAGATGTTGTCGTACAATAATCAAGAGTCTCCACGATCGTCACTTCGAAAGGCTGTGTACCAATACTATATAATAATATTTAATTTTCGTTTTCTTTTAGTACCTTTCTACGGACATTCAAAAAGAGGACTTCCGCAAGTGCTATTGGGAATGTATACATACGGGAAGGTCAGCGAGAATCGAACTGGAATTCGGTACAAGTGTATTCGATCAAAAGATACAAAGTGTACCGCTTTTGTCACTATCAATGCTGATGGAAATATTGTTAAGAAAAATTTGGATCATGTTCATTATTTACCAAAAAATCCAACATCTTCTAAACAAGTTTAACATTTTCTTTCCACCATATTTACAATGTGATTTACATATACCTTTTATGCCAAAATATTCATGCCTACATTTTAGTCAATATTTTTATACTACATTTATATCTTTTTATGTTCATTTTTGTTTGAAATATTTTTTTGAAGTGAAACTTTTTATGGTGATGTGTATGCCAAAAATCGAATAACTATCGGACATCGATGGAAAGTCACGGCAACTTACGACATGCCATACGAAATAGTGTGATTGCTTGATTGAGTTTTTCTAACTCAATTATGGCAAAATCAGCTAATGATCGAAAGAGTATCGCGAAATAAATTAGCGACCTTCCAATGGCCTGAGAGCATTAGGCGAGCCGTGCATGAGCTGCGGCAGAATAACGCAAACGTAGACACTACGACTAACGCGCGTCAAATAGATTAACGCATTCTTCCTTTTATCCAGTTTATCCAGATGACGCGTGTCTCGCCGCGATACGTCGCGAGTGCATGTTGACGACTCAATGAGGTCACATGTACCACGAGTCAAATCGCGCCATCTGGACAAGGCTTTAGAGTCGTTGGGGTGCTCTAAGGAATGCACGAGATATAAGAATGTGCATAGCAAAACAAAAAGTTTCACTTGTGTCGCGTGTGCTAACTACACAGGCACACACGTATGTTTTGTGTGTTGTTGTTTAATACAATAATTATTCATGTTGCATATTGCATGTTCTTGCTTATAAATCTCTGCAGCGATTCGGGAGCGGTAGATAATTCTGAAGATGCGTCTGAAACCCGAACGGCTAGAATTATCAAAAGTTATGTTTCAAAAGCCATTAGTCTTTACTTTTTATCTAGTTGTAATTTTACTTTTCAGTATTTTTTCTATAAATAAATTTTTTTAAATAAAATTATATTATTTTGAGAATTTCGCATATATACCTGTAATACTTATTCTTATTTTATACTGGACGTGAGCAGTAGATTTTTGTTATGTTGCTTACATTTTATCAACATTAAATATATCTAATATTAAAATCAATTGGTAATGGCGAGCAGCTATCAGTATTAAATTGTCAAGCATCGTTTCTGTTGCTATAACTATGCATCGATATCGTATTCCCATGTTAGCCCTTGGGCATTTTAAAAGGATCTCTAAAATGTTTCTCTATTTAAAATCCTTGCCTAAAAAAACTGTACACATACAAATTGACAACAACCTAAACATCAACCAGGCTCGACTAACCCAATTAATCTCTGAAAAATAAAACTAATAATGCTGTTAAGGCAGCAACTCCTTGAAAACAATTTCAATAAACATAATTATCATTTTATGAGGTTGTCAACTTTTCATTTTGTGTTCTGTTTCGACGACTTTATATGCCTGCTTGAAACAGCATACCGTAAGCCCTGTCGCACATACAAAATTTTAACGACTGCCACATACTGCCAGCAATGTTGCACCTTTCTTCCGCGCGCAGTCGGGACCATACTACGGCAGAGACGCGACAGTGACACAAAACGATTGGCTGACAACCTGCGCATCCGTCAATGCAATAATTGTACATGCGACCCGTATCAAGTGAAATTTGTTGCGTGCGACAACAGTATTTTTTTACCTACCAAAACATGTTGCAACCACGCTATAACCGGCTTTCACACCAAAACTCGTCGCGTGTACCCCACAGCCATAAAACAAACCTTCTGAGAACTGAGATCCAGTGTTGCTTGTGAAGACCGCGCACATCTACCTAGCGACAGTCGCGCGTACCCTTCGAAACCAATAGATATTTGAATGCGGTGATCGGCGAGCCGGTATAGAAATGACAAATTCGTAGGTGTTTATATGTGACTTTGACTCTTCGACTCGGAGCCCGAGAAGGATGCAACTTGTCGATTGCAAACTTTTTTTCAAACGTAACAGTCGCATTCGAGCAATCTGCGGAGCTCCATTTGGCAACATGTGATTGTGCATTTGGAACATGTGTGTTTTGTTATTTGTGTTGAATAACGATGACGCCACATCGACGTATTCGACACGTTTTAGGCGAGACTTGTTTTGGTGTGAGAGCCGGCATATGCGACTATACATTGATTTACAAACGACAGATTCGATGTATTACAGTCGCGACGAATTTTCAGTGCGAGTGCGACCCGGCTTACATATGATTAACGTAAGGTTATACATAATATTATGATCTTTACAAAGCAAAGAATTGTCTACAAATATAGAATTAGATCTAAGTGCCTTGCGTATGCACAACATAAAATGCCAGTGTAGCTGGTTATTGCACGAATAGTGTGACCCACAAAACAGATTAATAAATAGAGTTCAGGTAGGCTGTACCCCAATACACTATATTAATTTTTGAAGCAGGGTTTTGAATGTGAGTGTTCTACGAAAATGAAACACACATTATAGACGCTCTATAGTGTGTGTTGCAATTTTCAAATACCTCAATATTGAATGAGTGTCAGTGCATAAACCGAGAACAGTTGTCAAATCGAAGGACAGGCTTTGAATGACGTATTCTTGACACGTATTCAAGTTTATCCCATATTCTTTCACACTAAAGATCGGTTGCCTGTTTCTCCATACCTGTTAATAAGTAAATCTGTTCCCATTAATTCTGTGTTTCCTGGTCTAACCACATAATATCTATAGCGATAGATTTGTGTAGTTGTAGCAAACAAAACTGTGTCTATGACTATGGTTACTAGAAAGTATACTTACTTAGGAAGATAATTTCATATAAATAATTGATCTCATTATACTTAACGATTTCCCGTATTAGATACTATGATGTTTAATAGTATCGTGTCACGTACACATTATATTGATTTTTTTTAATACCTAGTAGAAATTATGATTTTATTATATTTTTGATGACTGCAAATACCGCATACAAATATGCAAAAAAATGTTTAATTATATATTAAGTAAATCTTTGGTAAATTTAAATATATGTAATTAATTATTAATACATTTAAATGTACCTACCTCTATGTACATAGATATATTTACCTGAAGACGTCGAATGCATTACAATGGTTTGATGTCAATTCATCTAATATATTGTTTATTTTATCGATTCCTATATCAAAAATACACCACAGTGACAATGTTCGGTGTCAATGCCATATTATTATGTATTTTATTACATTAATATTTTTATCTGTTAATGCTTTTTTACATATTAATTGAAGTTTATTCTATGCTTTGACAATACACCCTTGTATTTTTTCTATAATAATTGTTTTATTACCCCAACGACCAATAAAGATTTAACGATGAATGCTTCGCCTAGCAGAGGCACCCAGCGGAAAAATGCGAAGCTTGCAAGAGTTTTAAGAATTGATGTATACCTATCTTATACATAAAAAAAGAGAAAGAAATTGAAAGTCAAAGGTAAACTTACAATGTTATAAAATGTCAATCCGTTAAAAGGATCCCATTTTATTTTATGATTATATTTATCATCAAAATTTAGTTGTATTAAGCTTTTACTTCTTTCTAAATACGTTTTGACGTTCACAGATTTTTTTATAAAAAAAATGTGTAGGTATAGCTTAAAACACTTTTTATCTCGATTTGATGTAAATAAAAAGCTTCTAGGATTCAATATTTCGTCACTGTACAGGCAAATTGTCGTAACCCTCACTTTTCACCGAAGTGACATATTGATGGCAATGGACTTATTGCATACTCTTACACGAACTGGTCAAGTATCATAAATCCCAAAATTCATATCAAAATAATTCAAAACTATTTTTAAGCCATTTGTAACATGACAAAAAATATTCCAGCCAAATGCTGTAACCCTCGAAACGCAAGTCACTTGTGTGTCAATAAAATAAAATTCCGAATTTGGAATAAAATAATATAATATATAAAACAACAAATAAATATATATAAAATAACAAATAAATATTATATAAATTAAAAAGTAAATCCAATGCCCACAGTTTTTTTTCACTTCCTGAACAATTTTATATTTGAGGGTTACGACAATTGGCCTGTACAGTGACGATTTGATATATTATGTAGTTGTTTTGCGAACTGCGTTAATTTGCATTTACATCATTATAGTTTTTTGTTTTGCCCAATGGGTATGTATGTATGTAGCTCAACGCCAAATGTTAATTATTGTAAAAATACTAATTGTACGTACTTATGTACTTATTTAAAATCGAATTCTACATATATTGCCAATTGGTCGATTCTTACAGAGAATTTAGTCAGATGGTCTATCTATAACGTTTTCTGGAAAAAGTACCCACATTTGTGTTCAGATATTCTATGGAATGGTGTTGGTGTGTCTGGAAATTGTTATGCAGTTGGCCATAACGCAGTTCATCATGAGATGCTGTATCGGAAATATATGGCCGTATAGTATTGAGATAAAAATCATGTATAAATAAAATACTTCAAAATATAATATAGTTAGGTTAGGTTAAATTAGAAATACAAACATTTCGTATGTATTTATATAAACTCTGGTAGATGTTAGTGAGTATCAAGTCAATGATAGCGTTATTATCAGATATTTGATACCAATCAATATCAAATTAATAATTGAAGCGCCTAGTTTCAAAAGCCCCTAAAAAGTTTGTGACATTTTTTGAGTTAAATAATAATATGTAGTTAGATGGTGTCATGTTAGAAACATGCCCACAATTATGACATTCGTGGTCAGTGTTGCCAACCGTACTATAAATATAGTATTTGTACGATAATTTTGGTCCGCGTACTATGTACGATAAAAAAACAGGTATAGGACGCCCAAAATACTATAATTTTGAATATCGGAAAAAATATGTAAAAAATTTATATAAGTAAAATAGAAAATTGGTGCAAAGTAGGTACTATAATTTCGCAATATAAGAAGATTTGTAGAAATTGGAAAAAAAATTGCTCGAAAAACGTAAAAAAATCCCTTGACAAAATGAAAATTCTTGAATTCTTCGTTTAGCATTTTTGGTAGGAGTTTATCAAATTATCCGTTATTTTTTTTCTGTAAAATAAAAAAACCTATACATTTTCAATAGAAGACAACGCGTACTATATTTTTGTCCCAAATACTATAATTTTGGAGGCTCTGTACTATAATTCCACTTTGAAAAGATGGCAACACTGTTCGTGGTCCCCAGACTGGCAACACCGGAATCGTCTATGGACAAAGATGGCGGCTGAGCGAAAAGGAAGTTGTGAAAATGTTTGTTGATTGGTGTGACGGAGATTAATTTAAAAAGTATCAAGACGAGAGTTTTTTGTGTGGAGCTTACGTGATTAGTCTATGCGTGGGAACCTCGGTAAAGGTCGGACGTACCGGAGTTGGTCGGCAAACTGCTACCATTGGACATCATGGCGGACATTCGAACAAGTAGGCGATACGTCAAATTTCGGCGGCGTATTTTCGGCCTCCGATCCATCCATAGTACCTGATCTAGTAAGCTGTATCGTTCCATTTATATTGTTTTTATCCATGTCTTTCCGCAAGGTTGCAAGAGCAGCGTAATTTCTCAGATAGCCGTTTGATTCCACAAGTAAATTCAAACCGTGTCACGTCTGTGCGAGGCGAAATGGTTATCAACTTCAAGATTCGTAATGTCATAATATAACCTCATTCGTTGATTTTAACCACTCTTTTATTTTCTCCCTTTTCATACTATTTATTACTCCAGCTTTGGAGTTGGCGCCCACCTGATATTGATTAACTTCTGTTGTTTATTATCACCACACACGGGTATTGTATTTCACCGGAGGTGGAGAATTCTCGGGGTGAGTGGAACTCTAGAATCGCCACGACCCGAAACAAGAGTTCATATTATTAGCTAGTCGTCACCTATTTATTCTTTATTATATTATACACTATATATATATTTAGTTCACAGTTTTTATATGTGGCAATGGATATTTTTGTTACCTGTATGATGGCCAAAGATTGAACTTGAAAAAACGCCAAAAACCGTCAATACGTATGATCAAAAATTTGGGTACATTTCAAAACCCGCTAAAATGGTTGGGTGTGCTTTTCAAATAATCCTAAAATGGAAAGCAATACTCTTTAGAATGTAGCAAATTAAAAAATAAATACATAAAGTTTACAGATTTAATAGATATGATTTTTCCTCATTTTTCTTAAAACTACCTAAAATCGTTTTAGGGGCTTTTGAAACTAGGCGCTTCAATTATTATCGAATTATTAATTTCGAAGAACCCATTATTTTTTTATCTCAATGTTATATGGCCATCTTTATCAGGTGAGACAGTAACTGTACTATAGCGAAATTTACTTCGTACGATGTAGGTGTAACCTCGTGTATGCATACAAATATTGAATCGGACCGTTATTAACTGGATGAATGTTTTAGCCGTCTACATACCATCTAAGTTTGGAGGGCGCCTGCTGGTGACTGATGGCTACACTTTCTGCAGGCACTGCGCCAGAGGCCGCAGAGTGCGCTGGCAATGCTGCGCAGCCGTCTCCAAGTCTTGCAACGCCAGCGTCATCACGATCGAAGATAAAATTGTCGCCAAGAAGAATACACACAATCACCAACCGCCCATGTATTACCGCACAGCTGGAGGGAAATTCATTAAGGCATAAGGCCAGATGCATAGATATCGCCGTTAAATTTACCTAACCAAGTGGCACCTCCGCTGAATAATGGCAGCGGAGATTCGGCTTTCGAGATTTTGCCCATTCGGAATTTCGTCGGGCACCTGACTGCAACCCTTCTAATGAAAATTTCACATAGAGATTATTTTTTTCTGTTGGATAGTCGATTATTACGATCACGGATATAGCGAGATCTCGGATATAATGAGGAAACATTGGTTGACATTTAGTTTATGATTTTCTCCATACATTTATTCACTCTTATAACGAGCAACTTATCGGATATACCCCATTTTTTATGAAACATTTTTTATGTTTACTGTATTAACAATTACACTTAGATCTTGTACAAAAATCGTAATATTATCAAGTAATTTAAAAGAAAAGTGACCCGAGTTTACGCTCTCCCGTGCAGAGATTCGTCCTATTGTAATGTATTGTTCTCTCTGCACGGGAATGCGTACACATTTTTTTAATTATTTTAAACTGTTAATGTGTCAATCGTTTAAAAACATTTTCGACCCTAAGCAATAAAATCCTACCGGACAGGATGCCGCCGTGATCTCATTACGTTTATGACACTAGTTAAGTGTCTAAGTACCTACCTAATTGGTGTTTTCGCCGACAATATGGAAAAAGTATCCACGCATATGGTTGAAATAAGTAAAAAATCCAAGGTTTGTGAAGTCAATAGGTACCTACCAGCGTTCATTACAATAAACAACTTCTTTTGTAGCTTATGAATGCCAAGCTTGTTTCGGGGATTTTTACGATGGTTTTCAGTTTTTTTTATTTTCGACTTTTTTTGTTATGTGACAGCTCATTTCAAAATACATATTCTCTGATATAACGAGTAACGCTTATAACGAGAAAATTCAGTCGGTCCCATCTTCCTCGTGATAACCAAGTTCAACGTAATATTAATATTTATTGCCGCATACACAACTGCGAGCACTAGACGAGCCGAGCGTGCGTTCAAGTGTAAACTTTATCGCAAACACGTGCCGAAAAAGTTTGCGCATACCCACGATAGTGTCGGTTTTTTCACAAAGGAATACCATAAAACGACTGCCGCAACTCGCAGCTGTCTAAACAAAAATTGTTGATAGCGATTCACTCGCTTTGAGTCAAACCATTGGATTCAAACACAATTATTGATTGAAAAAATAACCATTGGATTTGACCAAGAGCGGGTTTCAAACCAGTGACCTGTACTCCACTTCCCATCTGTGTTTTATTTTATAAAGTATCGGAAGATTATTTTATAAATCACTGTATTCTTAATGTGTGTACTTATTATTTATTATTAATAATATAAAATCGTTTACATGATTAAAAAATATATAATCGTTAAAATATATTAGTATAAATTTAATGTTATTATTATTACTATTAAAGTATATCTAAGTAATAAATATTTATAAATAATATACCTTGTTTAGTAGGTATGTGAAAATATTATTAGCAAATTGTGTTTTTTTATATATATTGTAATATTTTGTCCCACATTGACAAAAATAATATATTTTTGTGAAATACAAGATCAATAATTAGTAAACAATATAATACTTATAGGTTATAATTTAAATTATTGATTTAGGACTATTAAAAAAAATATTTTACTTTTGACATGGTAATAGGTACTGCACAATGTTAGAATTTTTTATTTCAATCATTTGAATTGTCAAGCTCAGCAACTCTTTTAGCTGAGTATAACGAAGCCAAATTATGTCACCAGATTATATCGTCTATCCTGTGTACCCTGGGTTACGATAAATTTGGACCCTGGGGACCCTCTGCTTTGAAGACGGTCAATTGACTGATAAAATATATGAGTGCCGTTCAACTGAGTACCTAAAACAGTGAATAAGCTTAGAAACACAAAGAGCTAAAGCAGTCGCCGTTATGGGTACTCTCGGGTATCCCGAGTCGGTAGGGTATAAATCTTATATACTAGAACTAGGGCATAGTTTCTTAACTGGTGGTCCGCGAAGATTTTTGCGTGGGCCGCAAAATTTTTCTGCAGTTCAAAAATAGTTAGTATCGATTTGTAAAAGCTTATATTAAATTTCAAGTAATAAATATCTTTCAGAACTCGTGCACCTACAGGGGTTCACAAGGAATTAACAAGTCATTTCCGGAAATGACTTGTTAATGTCTGTCTGTTTTAATATACTTAAATATTGTTATATCAATATACTGTGTTGCAAAATTAATTGTTTTCAATAAAAAATCAATTATATAAATATTTATTATTTTATTACAATGTTGATGGTCCGCAAAATATTTTTTGATTTTTTTGTGTTCTGCGGATGTAAAAAGGTTAAGAAACATTGTACTAGACCAGTGGTCGGCAAACCGCGGCTCTTTGGCCCCTTGAGTGCGGCTCTTCCACAAATGCCCTCTGCCCTATTTAGCATGGCTACAAAGAAGAAGCATAGAAAAACGGAAGATGAAAACCGTGAATTTAAAGTTGAATGGACCGAGACTTTCGCGTTTATTCAAAACTTAAATGGCCTACCGACCTGTATTATTTGTCGGGAAAAATTGGCGAATAACAAGAGGTCAAATTTGTAGAGACACTTTATTACTGCAAATATTTTATTATTGCAAGTTTTGTGGTTAGTAAAGAGATTTCTAAGAGAGGAAATCAAGAGTAAATTGAGAAGTCGTCTTATTGATAAGAACCTGGAATTGTGCTTAAAATTAAAAACAACAACATGCAATCCTGACTTCCCAAACTATCCAAGGAGATGCAAGTAGCCACTATTCACATTGAGTGTTTGTCAGTCATTGTCATGATTTAATTTTATGGATACCATACTTACAATTAAATTTTTATCAATAAATAAGATCATTATTACGTATGATATCAAGTTAATAAACATTGTACCTACATATTATATAATTTAAGATTAAGAAATTTGGCTCCAAAAGAAATCTCAATCGTTGTACTGTTGATATTTGGCTCTGTTGACACATTAGTTTACCGACCACTGTACTAGACTAAGGACACCAAGGATATCAAAAATTTTAATTAACATACCTATATGATTTCATTTTTTCTCATTCTAATTTGGTTTACGCTTTTATTGTTATTATTGTGAATTTATATATTAATTCCCTATGCAATTCTTTATGCAATCAATGATTTTAATAAACTATCTCTTTAGTTTAAAAAAATTGTTTATACTTATACAAATCAATCTCACTTTGGATCTAATTTATTTTTAATTCGGTAATTGGGTTACGGCACTTTAAAAAAATATATTTTTAAAAACATATTACAATATTTTCATTCAAATAAAAATATGCACAAAAAATCTTGGTTTTATTGCTTTAATTACCAACATACTTTCGGTGTGTAGAACTGTGTAGCTGCTGTGGTCGATATTAATGTATTTAGTGGAAACTGAAATTGTTTGTTAAGTATTGTGGAATTGTGGTATTACTAATGTCCTGAATGACTACCTGTATTTCTCAGCAAAATCGTTTTGTCTATTAGACTAAGCTCGCTTGAACGATTAATTAATCGGACGATCGTAGTCCGCCGATAGTAGGATGGAGCGTTTTTTATCGGCCGACTAACTTATGCGTGCATGAACGCTATGGTACAGTACGATTTTGTTCGCGTTGTGTTACGCGCGCTACATGAGGTCACTCGGCCGATTGAATCATTGGAAATACGCGCTAAACAAAGACGAAACACACTTGACCAGTCGCGATCGGTCGGAAATCTGTTACTGAATATAGATTCTTCCTTTTCTTTCCCTTCCGTTCCTGAGCGCTTAGCCTTAGTATTTATACAAATTTGAATAAACTCTGCGGCGCTAACTTGTTTTCAATGCATGTTCCTCTAATGCCATACTCAATATTAATTCAAGATATTTCATAATTTGATAGGAATACGTACTTTTTTTTCTTATTTATCGTTGTATGCGTTCCTTACAAATCCCTTGTATACCTTCCAAAAATTAGAAGTAAAATTGATAATATCAGATTGTTGGGTACTCTATTTAATTCGTCAGAAAAATCATGTAGTAGGTAATATTTTATTATCGTACTGCGATGGAAGTCAGTTAAATTATCGACAACTATCCTGGATAGTAATTGTTCTCTGAATAATGGTGCTATGCTTACTTCACCAGCTTTTGAGGGATAAAATACAAATCAATAACACTGACTTGAACTATGTATCTTTTTTTTCAGCTGAATTCATAAGACTGACGACTGGAAAGGTACTGTTGAAGGTGGACAACTTCACATTCACTCCAATGTCAGCCAAATTATCCGGAAATAAAACAAGATGGCGATGCACAATCAGTTCGAACAACAAATGCCGAGCCTTCGTGTGGACCATCGCCGAAGACATTGTCAAAATATCTAACGAACACAACCACGATCCGCCGGTTTACATCAAGGCCGAGAATGGACTGTACTGTCCACCAAAAAAAGGAAAACGAGAAAACAAAAACACTACCAAGACGACTTCTTCCTCACACACTCCGTCAGTTCGGCCTCCGCACACTTCAGCAGTAGCACCACCGCTCGTTTCCTCACTCGTACCTCCAGTTCCAGTCCCCGAAGTACTCTCACCATCACTCAACTCACACCTATCCAATTCTGTTTCTTCGACCCCTAAAACCATTTCTCCTCCTCCCTCTGCATCAGTTTCCCCATCTCAACCGTCACCACTCCCTGCACCACTTTCTCCACCTCATACTACCGTATCCCCACCAGATAGTCAATAGTAACGTTGTTACGTAGACTAGTGTGGCTCTAGTAGATTAATATCTGTTTTGATTATTCGTGTCAGATTCAGTTAGTGTTAGAATATTGAATTTAGTTTATTTAGTACTTACGAATCTCTTAATTGAAGTATTTTTATATTTCTGTTGTAGCAGAGAAAAAGTTCGTAAGTCGCGTTTTTAAGAAATTAATATTTAAATGTAAAAAAATGTGCTATTTTTTGTGTATCATAGAGTTTGGCACAAAAGCAAAATAAATCGATATTCTAATTTGTAGAAATTACACTAGTTAACTTCTAAGTATAAGTTTCTAAGCTTCTAAGTAAGTAACTTCAAAACCGATTATCTCAGCTGCAATCAAACTGACTTAGACACTTTTACCCCGTAACTTTTTTATTTCGTTTTTCAAAGTTGGTATACTGGATATAATTAATATTGTACTTATAGTTTCTGTTATTCCATTCCATTTGTTCACTGTCTTGACAAAAAACAAATCCAATCACGGTTAAAATTTACTGTCACAATTTAGCAATTAACTTCTACCTATTTCCTATAGTATGTCATGTTATAATGTCGTGGGTCCCATTTCAGAGTCAGAGTTATTAGAGTCTATTAGGTTGAGCAAGTGGTTAACATGCATTTCTCGTAAAAACTAAAATCTGTTAATACAAACCTCCACTCTGTGCCCATAATATTATGATCTTCTTGGGAGTGGTGGTGCTGGTTAGTCAAAAACAAACCATAATATTTTAGGTATGCTATGGGCGATCCGACAAAAATAGTGCACAACTTTTTCAGTCATATTTTTTTTTTCGTTGTATTAAGAATACAAAAATGGTTTCGGTTAGTTTTTTTTAATTCATTAACCCCCCTGCCACTAAATCATATCGATAAAAAATATTCCTCTATCTATAAAATTTCTAAAATTATGTGTGGTTTAATGGCGTAATTTTAGTTATTTTATAGATAAACGAAGTTTTTTTTTACTATTATTTACTATGGCTTGGATTAGGCAGGGTTTAATTGAATTTTATAAACTAACAAACACTATCTACACATTGTAGTCTTAGTTCAATAAAAACAAATACGTTTGACTGACAAAGCTTAGTGTGCATGTTTATCTCGGATCCTAACATCCTACATCCACTCTTCGCCACTGATCCATATATATGCAGCTTTTTCAAATATATTTTCAAACAATTACATCTAGATGTTGTGATGGAGAATTTTAGATGAAAATAATAAGAAATCTTGTTACTCGATTCTCATTTTTTTAAAGAAATTTATAGATTCAAAGAGAACCTAAACAATTCGAAAAATATTTTTGTCTTAAGAAAATTCACAAAAATTTGCTCGCGTAATTAAATAAAAAAATCTTGAGTATCATATTATATTCTTGAGAATTCTCAAATCTCCAGTCAACGAGTCGAGAAATCACTGGCTCTAGTCGCACCCAATTTTAAAATTCGACCGAGACAGCGAACCCGTGGAATGAATTCTCATTTACAATTATTTGTATAATTAATGAATATAATAAGTAATGATGACGCTGGTGAATATCATTGCAATTCAACAAGATTGTCATTAAAATATGACACTAAGATCAAACGTATAGATTATGGGGAGTCGGAAATATATCCTTATATAAAAAAATTAATACTAAACTTAAAACACTTTTTCATCGTTTACTACTTAGTGCTTTCATAACGTGTATAATTATATTAGGGTAGTTTTATAAAAAATCTATTATTGATCTGATAATGCTGTGTGGAGAATTAATTTAACTAACTCAGTAGAAAAGCTTTTTTTATGGTAAATTATTATCATCAAAAAGGTTATTATTTTTTCTGAATTAATTTTTTGTATGCCATTTTTCCATTGTTTTGATGAAACCCACGTTTTATTCTTACTAAACGTTATGATTAATTTACTAAATAACTTGTTTTTGTTTCAAGTACATCATCATTTTTGCGCATCTTAAGTATTAACAATAAACTATCGCCTTTTATATTCGAGGCAAAACGTACTTAGTTAGAACTAATGATAAAAAAAATCGTGAAAATCTAGTCACAAAAATGATGAATGCTCACTTTAGAATGAAAATTAGTGTAATGTTTAAATTGAACATTTTCACTTTAGTGTTTATTATATTAATATTTTCATGAAGGCTTTTTGATAAAATAGATGTGTAGCTACTACTTATGTATTTTTATAAAAAAGATTTTCGTTGATAGTGATTGTGTAGCCACTAGTCTGGGTTCTAGTTTGCTGTGGTTCACTTGGAAATCTGACGGCAAGTAACTAAAAAAATATGTTAAAAAGTGTAAATTATTTTTGTAAATCTCAGTCACAAAACAGGATCACGGTTATATATCGAACACACTGTAAGAATTAAATATTTCATTAAATCCTATGGAGCACTCGAAGCCATATTTGTGGTTACTTGGTTTTTGTGGTGTGGTCACAAAATATTCCCAAATCATTATGACTGTGAAGTCTGAAGATACGTGGTAAGTACTCAAATTGAGTATTTTCTGTCAAACGACTAGGGAGTCGTCCATATATGATTATGTTTAGTATTTCCCTGCATCCCATTTAATATACGAAGTATATGTTATGAGAAAAAGTAGTTTATATGTTGTGCTCTTGTGACCACAAGCCCTCTCCCTTCGGTAAAAAAATATCAGATTATATCAGAGCACCTCCCCCACTTTTTGCGTGACGTTATATATGGACGACCCCTAATTATCTTAAATATATTTCTACATTGGAGTGGAAGCAGAATGACCACGGAAACAGTCAATACCGACCAGAAAAAAACATCGTATATTTACAATGGGAAAATTATATAAAAACGTCAATAAATAGACCAACTTCTATATCAAGTCTTCTACGTCACAGGACTGCATGCTCTGACAATGTTACGTCACGTGGTTTTTGCTAACTGATACTATTACGTCACATAATCTTTACGTGTTGACTTGTCGTAGCAGATACTCTTTGGCACTATTTAGAGGAATTAAAAGCTTTCTTTTCTCTTTCTCGTCCTCACAATATTTGTACATTCATTGTGATTCCGCAAAGGTTTAGGCGTTTTAACATTAATAAAACTCCACGCGATGTCGAACACTGCCAATAATGCGAATGGAGGGTTTTAATTCCAGAAACGACCGTGGTGACGTAGAAGGCTTGATAATATGAAAGTCGCACTGCAGTTTGTCTTGTTTTTCTGAACAGTATCGACCTTATTCTACGGCTGATAATCTCAACCTTTGCCATTCATTCAGATTGATAAATTACATACAAACCTTATGACATGGAGTATTTACTCCATATTCGTGTGTTATAAAGGCACTAACCATATAATATTATGTAGTATCTAGGTTTAAAACTACTTCAGTATATTTTCAATTTACATGTCATCGAAAGATACTGTTGGCACATTTTGTAATAGTATGTACTAGATATAAGATTGCATTTAATGTATGCAGGTATTTCAATGTGTTTTTTTTTATGTAAGTTTAAATGACTTTAATAAAAAGTTCATTTTCTTTTTGTGTTTCTTATCACTCGATGCAGCTCATTGCAATAAAATATTTTCTTACGACAAATTATATAATATTATTACGCATGTAAGAGAACTCTTGTAGTAGAAATGGTTCATGTAATTTCGTAATAATAATTAATAATAATATTTTATTCGTATGGCTATAACGTGCTTTTGATAGATTTGTGTTTTAGAAAAGTAATATTGTCAATAAAGTATTTGAAAACAACTGTCGATTTTTGATTTATGTAACTAAATTCGCTTGTAATAATCTTATGCTTATTTTTATTTTCTGTTATTAAGGGGCACCGCCCATGGTGGCGGCTGGCCGCCGGGACGCGACGAAATTGGCCGCAAACGGCTGGTCGTTGTTGATCAGTGTGCGTCGCATCATCTGTAGTTAAACCAGCGACCGGCCCTTTATGGCCTATTCTTGCGTCGCGTCGCTTCAGCCGGCCGTCGCCGTGGGGCGGTGGCTACTATCCGTTCAGTTACCTAAGAGCAATAATACTAAAGAGTTAGGGTATTTCCCGGCTATATGAAGCCGTTTTCTTTGCGTATAACGCACAGTAAAACCTCAATTTTATTATTATTAACTTACCTATGACACGTAGTTACCATTATCTGATTCTCAGTAAGTATATAATATGTAGGTACGCATAGATTTGTAATTCATTACACATGTGCTAGTTCTGTTACATTCTTTTAGAATTTGGGATCGATCTACTAAATGGAATCTCAATACAACATTGTTTAAAAAAAACTAACGTTTTTATTAATGATGGATGGACTGAGGATCTGAAACCTTCACTATTACATTATTCGTGTATGGTTTCTAGATGGAAGTGCATAAAAACATGGTTTTAGTTTATATACTTTTCGAGATAACGGAGCTTAAAGATTGCATTAGTGCGCGCCTCCGTGTTTTGTGTGTAAGGGCGGGTAGTGGCTCAGGCGTTGGGGCAGTGCGGGGAGTCCCGAAAGTGGCCAAGGGGGGTTGATACTACTTTCAAAAGAATTTATTATTCAAACGTAGACAGTACGAAAATTAATAAATTAGCATGTTCGATAGTAAGCGAAGCATATTATGGACCTCCGCTGAGTGGGACGGATTGGGTCTTTGCACTGGATCAAATAAACATTTTTAAAAAAACATGCCTTTTTTTAAAAACCGATTATTCAACCAATGGTTTTGTATTTATACAACTACAGTCACTCTATGAATTAGGCTAATGTGGGTGTGCAGTAAATAGGTACATACCTTATGTCTTATTATTGTCAGAACAGTTTGTGCGTTATAATTTCAGTGTTGTCCTTGTAATGTTTATATTAACACATCAAAAATGTTTATAATATACTTATTCTTCAATATTATATTTGCTGATCTTTATCAAATAGGTGTTAATCTGACATCACTCAATTACTTAGCGGTTTCCAATTAAGTCGATGAAAATGAAGCAATAGGAAATATGATAGTAGGCCAAGAATTTTTTTTGTCTTGCAGATTGAGTTGGCAACATGCGGATAGCGAATCATTTTTGTTCTGATTTGATTAATAGATATTTTTTATAGTTCGAATCTTCTAATCGCGTAACGTGTTCCACGAAAGAATCTGTGGTTATAATTCGCTTTATCGGACACTGCCACTATTATAAATTTGTACAAATAATACTCAGCTCTACAACTTCTTCCAAGAAGAATGTACCTATGTAGCTCCACAGTATTTAAACACTCTGATGGGCAGACCATGTATGGAGAATAGCCAGTGCCCAACCGCTGATGGGAATCCTGGATAACAAACTGGACGGTCTGAGGTCGACTGACAGGCCCAGACTCTGGTGATAACAAAGATGCTAGAGCAGCCAGTGCAGACACCTGGAGGACACTTGTCCAGAATAGGGGGAGATGGAGAACTTTCTTGCTTGGAGGAGGCTACACCCTGTGGGACCCCTTTCAAGGTGTTGCGTTAGAAGTCAAAAAATGTTTGGAAGCCCTAAAAGTTAAACTTGGTAGCTTTAGAATGTAAGACTCAGATCCAAGTACGAGCTTTATTTGTAGAATAGAAAACGGGGTTTACTTCCTTTCCTAGAGACTAGGTGCACATATTCGATCTTATCACGTGATCCTAATTCCTAATAAGATCAGAATTTCAAACCAAACACCCCATTAAAGCGTTAAAGTAGTGATGCCAACCCGCGGCCCAAAATCGGTATCCGATATGTAACTATTAAATTAAAAATAATTAAAATGTACGCCTACTATATATTATCATTATTTTTTAACACTTGCACACATTGCGGCCCTTCTGTCAAATAAGTTGTGCACCACTGCGTTAAAGGATGCAGTCTCTAATGACAATATACGGAAGAGGGTTTTCTTGCCTATGTCCCTCGAAAGACTTCAATTTAATTGCTCAGTATTTAGCTAGATTACATGTCGGAAAGAGCGTTGATGTACTTCCAAGACTGGAATTAACCAGGAAACTAAGTCAGCCCATCACACCTCAAAAGGTTTCAATTAGTAGAAAGGGTCGGGGGGGGGGGGAATCTAAATAGTCCATACTACCACCTTCTAAAGTATCTTTCAATATTTTCCTAAATAATCTGTATTAATAGCAATGTTACCTAGTCTGTAAATGTTGCCGATCCCTACCGACCCTATTTTCATTTGCTTGGTTTTGATAAGACATTATTTATGTCAATAATTATTATATTCTAAAGACTTTAACTTGAATTTTTAGTTTAAGTTTGAAATTACTATTTTTATATTAATTATTATGTATCTAATACACATACTTTACTGGTGCTTTGGATATCCTACTGTGAAATATGACAACAATGTCACAACGCTGCAAGGTCCATCTAGCAAAATATACGCATTTATTCTTATTGTCATCGCGATAGCTACCCAAATCGAACGGTTTATTAATTTTAACCTACTTTCAATGAAAAATAAATCATATATACCTCCAATTCTTTATTTATTAATGCAAATTCTCGAATCTGTAACACCAGCTGTCTCTCTAATATGCGAAGTGCTTTTGTTCAACATTCAGAAGATACAAACACACAACAATCTATTCATAATTGACGCATTACTAAACTCTAAAAGAAATAATTACAAACATGCGACGTCAAAGTTTCAAAAGTACTTTTCGGTTTATGTCATATGTACAACACTGCTTTATGGATCAGACTATTTCATGTGGGGGAAAGGAATCCATCAAATAGTGCTATCAGTCAAAATGATTGTAATGGACTTGTCTGCTTTGCAGTTTTGTATTGAGATTTATTTGTGTTATATGAGACTGCAGGTTTTAAACGCCCGTCTAAAACATATATGCCAGTCCTTCCAGGGATCAGAAGAAGTCAACTTGGAGAGGACCAGTCTTATGCTTAGTCACAGATATGATGCGGAAGTCAGGAATACAGACCCGCTTGACCTAACGTCAATAATGAGAGCTTATGACAAACTTGTTGAAAATGTGGCACTGATTGGTAGACGCTTTAGTATACCGGTAAATATTTTTCATTTTACATCACGGATAACATTGTTTTTCTTGTACCTTCTTCTTTTCTTGAGTACTAGGTACGTGGTTTTAAAAAATTAACTATCTTTTTTGCTCTCAAGTGAACCATATAAGCCTTCGTTGAATAATGGTTAAATTCGTATACTTTATTAAGAATTATGGTTGTAATCAAGGAAGTCAAAAATAATGAGAAGTGGGTTGCTTTCTGGGTGAAGCTGTAACATGTGTTGAAGAATATAAAGTTTGCCATGTAAATGAAACGCACATTCAATATTGGTAATATTTGAAAACATTCAGGCGGGCGTTGTATTCCTTCATCTGTTGCTGTTTTGTTATGACACATTTCTATTCGTGCTCTGTACAAAACACGCATTGAAAAACAGCATGTTATTTTGTCAGACGCGATATAAAATGCGCACCCATAGATTCAATGATGGGCGCTGTGCCACTTATGCCACCGTGGTGTTAACAAATATTTTGAGAATACCCTGTCGTGCTCTAGTCCCGAGGAGGTCGAACACAAATTCCCATCACTTCCCACCACTTCCTTGACCAAATTTTATGAAAATATTATCATTTTTCTTCGAGATTGTATGACTGGCAGTAAAAAAATCTTTAAATGTTATTTTTTTACAAAATTTTAAATTCCTTTTTTCGTAATCACTTTTATTTGTGTTTCAGATTCTCTTTATGTCCTTACTAACGATCTTCACATTCGCCTTAATAACAAAGATTATGTCCAAAGCAGGAACCAGCCTAGCATTGCAAGTAAGTTGTGCATTATTTTACCATCAATATACAACTAAATGGTTATTTATTTATTTAAGAAAACAAAATATTGTGGACATAACAAATCTAAATTCAAGACGCTACATGAGATTTACATTATTACAAATATTAACCTCACAAAGGAGAAGAAGAGAATATAGATAATAATAACAAAAAATAAATTTAAAAAAAATCAAAACATACTTTTGTTTATTCTACAATTTTCGAGTTATTGATGTTGATAGCAACAAACCCATCTTCAAATCTTCGCTCGGAACATACGGCCGCTGTTCCATTTCTGAAATTCGTAATATTTGAAATCGAAATTCAATGTTTCTGTCGGTTGATATTAAACTGCTGACCAGATAATTACTAATTAATTACCTCATTTAAATATCATGCTAATTATATCTAATGGCCAACTAATAGTTACGTGCCTAGCGCGTTTTTAGCACTGAAAGACTTAAAAATTTATCATCGATGTTAAACAAGCAACTTAATTTACGTCGGAAAAGTTAGCATCTGTATACATTTGGCGCATTATTAAAGTGAAACCATCAGTGCTGCTTGCTGCCTAGCGGGATGTCTATGCAGATTTAGTTTATTTATAGTTATGTACGCTCAGTTACGATTCACTGCTTTTTAATGTTTGACATTTTTTTCTCTAAATTAGGTCTAAAAAGTTAAATGGGGGAAAAACTATCCGACATTACATTTTTGGCTATAAATGTGCTCCTGGTGAAAATTCTTGTCTTGATAGAAATTACCTTATATTTTCCAACGCGGATGAAAATCATTGTTCACATACAAAAATTGTAGAATATTTAATGTTCTTGGTCTGGGCATGGCTTTCTATTTAACTCTAGTAGTTGGTAGTACTACCAGTTATATTTTTTCCCAATTTAAATAAATATATTTTTTTGTTACTTGAGATCCTAAACTTTCATTTATTAGCTAAAAACCGTTATTATTTATTCAATAATTACTCACATGTTGGTAGCTATTACAATCGAAGAAGCTGCCATACCATATCGATTGCTCTGACTGTAATAATAATTTAAAAAAACTGCAATTGCTGGTCTACTGTAGGTACATACTGCAAACACACCTATTATTATAATATCACGTGTATTTTTTTTTTCATTCGAGGACCTGTGGGGTGACTTATCTCTGTTCCTGTGGGCGCTCCATTACACCGCCCTTCTCGGAACCATCAGCAGTGCACCAGAGCTAATCATAAAGGAGTCACAACGCACTGGAGATCTGATAGGGAAGATGATGCCTAACAGTTACATTGGTAAGATGACAGGACCTTAAAATTTTGTTTTCAACTATCTTTTAGTGAGCTGAAACTCAAAATTTCAATAATCTATCTGATTACTGTCCAGATGCCACTTTATAAACTAAATGAATAGTGTTCGTGGTACTGTACGACTTGGGTTGAATTCTCGTATTCTGGATTACCTATCCAGGATTTTAAGAATATATATATAGAAGAGCATAATATAAATGTTTATTTAAAATACGTAGAGCGGAATGCAGAAACATGTGTCATAACTAAAATTTCCTTAGCAGAAAACACTATGCGGAAACATTGTCCTTAGTTAAGATCATGTTGTTTATGGTTCACCTCGTCTTAAAGCTTCGTTCGTTTTTTTATTGAAAATAATACCATATTTAAAAATTCTCTTTCCTATAGTTTAGGTAAATTATTTTATAATTGTTAAACGATGACAAAAATATGACAACTGCACTTTATAAATCAATAACTATAATTACGTATTAATATTTAATTATAATACTCTTATGTTTCCGTTATAAGTCATTATACGTGATTCCACAGGCACCGCAAGATATTTTTTAACATGGTAACACTAGCGTCAAGTGTCATTCTATCATCTGGCATCTTGTGTTTCTGTGGGCTGGCGTATAAAAGTAAAATAATATTCTGCAAGTACATGCCAAACGAATTAACACTATCAATATCCTTATTGAGATACATTGTTAAATGAATTTGAGTGTATAGACTGTTTTATAGATATGCGAATTTATTTTGACAGCAGCTGTCAGTGGTAAATGGTAATACAGAAGGGGGCGTGTTCATGACAAAAGTAGTCTATGGTTAAGGATTCCTTAACTCTATACTCAGTATAGTCTATAGTTAAGTCATGCTTTTCGGCAACTTTTATTAAACATACAAATATTATATATTACTAGCTGAAGTACCCGGCTTCGCACAGGGTCGCTTCGAGGTTATATTTATCTTAGATATTTAAAAAATAATAAGAGGTAATTATTTTTTTAATATTAAAATATCTGTGTTATACAATATGGCAATATGAAAATAATTCTAATAGGAGTAAAGGTCAAACAAAAGACCACTACATTAAAATCGAATCCAAAATATGCAAACGTTATTAATGTTATTAATATGTAGTAAAAAAAAAAATCAAAATTGCATAGAACAAACAAACAACAAACGTTGTATTTTATATAATACTAATTTAGAAACCTTCGCAGGTGTGCGCATAACACCTGACAAAAGTTTAATCGCAATCGGATGAATGGTATAGGAACGCATACGAATAGAAGAAGAAGATGATTATCTAATTCAGAAATCTTCGTGGGCATGCGCACGACTACTCACCAAAGTTTTATTGTGAATAGAAGAAGATAAAATAGAAGAAGAAGAAGAAGATGGCTATTCTAATTCAGAAACCTTCGCGGGGCTTGGCACAATTATTCACGAAAGTTTTATTGCAATCGGATGGATGGAATAGAAACGCATACGAATAGAAGAATATAAAATAAAAGAAGAAGATGGTTGTACTAATTCAGAACCCTTTGCGGGTGTTACCACAACAACTGACGAAGGTTTCATCGCAATCGGATGAATAGTGTAGGAACCATATGAATAAAAGAAGATATAATGAAGAAGAAGAAGAAGAAGATGGTTGTACTAATTCAGAAACCTTCGCAGGTGTTGGCACAACCACTAACGAAAGTTTCATCGCAATCGGATGAATGGTATAGGGACCATACAAATAAAAGAAGATAGAATGATGAAGAAGAAGAAGAAGAAGAAGAAGAAGTAGTTTTACTTATTCAGAAACCTTTGCGGGTGTTACCACAACAACTGACGAAGGTTTCATCGCAATCGGATGAATGGTATAGGAACCATACGAATAAAAGAAGATATAATGAAGAAGAAGAAGAAGATGGTTGTACTAATTCAGAAACCTTCGCAGGTGTTGGCACAACCACTAACGAAAGTTTCATCGCAATCGGATGAATGGTATAGGGACCATACAAATAAAAGAAGATAGAATGATGAAGAAGAAGAAGAAGAAGAAGAAGAAGTAGTTTTACTTATTCAGAAACCTTTGCGGGTGTTACCACAACAACTGACGAAGGTTTCATCGCAATCGGATGAATGGTATAGGAACCATACGAATAAAAGAAGATATAATGAAGAAGAAGAAGAAGATGGTTGTACTAATTCAGAAACCTTCGCAGGTGTTGGCACAACCACTAACGAAAGTTTCATCGCAATCGGATGAATGGTATAGGGACCATACAAATAAAAGAAGATAGAATGATGAAGAAGAAGAAGATGGTTATTCTAATTCAGAAACCTTCGCGGGGCTTGGCACAATTATTCACGAAAGTTTTATTGCAATCGGATGGATGGAATAGAAACGCATACGAATAGAAGAATATAAAATAAAAGAAGAAGATGGTTGTACTAATTCAGAACCCTTTGCGGGTGTTACCACAACAACTGACGAAGGTTTCATCGCAATCGGATGAATAGTGTAGGAACCATATGAATAAAAGAAGATATAATGAAGAAGAAGAAGAAGATGGTTGTACTAATTCAGAAACCTTCGCAGGTGTTGGCACAACCACTAACGAAAGTTTCATCGCAATCGGATGAATGGTATAGGGACCATACAAATAAAAGAAGATAGAATGATGACGAAGAAGAAGAAAAAGAAGTAGTTTTACTTATTCAGAAACCTTTGCGGGTGTTACCACAACAACTGACGAAGGTTTCATCGCAATCGGATGAATGGTATAGGAACCATACGAATAAAAGAAGATATAATGAAGAAGAAGAAGAAGATGGTTGTACTAATTCAGAAACCTTCGCAGGTGTTGGCACAACCACTAACGAAAGTTTCATCGCAATCGGATGAATGGTATAGGGACCATACAAATAAAAGAAGATAGAATGATGAAGAAGAAGAAGATGGTTGTACTAATTCAGAAACCTTTGCAGGTGTTCGCACAACCACTAACGAAAGTTTCATCGCAATCGGATGAATGGTATAGGGACCATACAAATAAAAGAAGATAGAATGATGACGAAGAAGAAGATGGTTGTACTTATTCAGAAACCTTTGCGGGTGTTACCACAACAACTGACGAAGGTTTCATCGCAATCGGATGAATGGTATAGGAACCATACGAATAAAAGAAGATATAATGAAGAAGAAGAAGAAGATGGTTGTACTAATTCAGAAACCTTCGCAGGTGTTGGCACAACCACTAACGAAAGTTTCATCGCAATCGGATGAATGGTATAGGGACCATACAAATAAAAGAAGATAGAATGATGAAGAAGAAGAAGAAGAAGAAGAAGAAGTAGTTTTACTTATTCAGAAACCTTTGCGGGTGTTACCACAACAACTGACGAAGGTTTCATCGCAATCGGATGAATGGTATAGGAACCATACGAATAAAAGAAGATATAATGAAGAAGAAGAAGAAGATGGTTGTACTAATTCAGAAACCTTCGCAGGTGTTGGCACAACCACTAACGAAAGTTTCATCGCAATCGGATGAATGGTATAGGGACCATACAAATAAAAGAAGATAGAATGATGAAGAAGAAGAAGATGGTTATTCTAATTCAGAAACCTTCGCGGGGCTTGGCACAATTATTCACGAAAGTTTTATTGCAATCGGATGGATGGAATAGAAACGCATACGAATAGAAGAATATAAAATAAAAGAAGAAGGTGGTTGTACTAATTCAGAACCCTTTGCGGGTGTTACCACAACAACTGACGAAGGTTTCATCGCAATCGGATGAATAGTGTAGGAACCATATGAATAAAAGAAGATATAATGAAGAAGAAGAAGAAGATGGTTGTACTAATTCAGAAACCTTCGCAGGTGTTGGCACAACCACTAACGAAAGTTTCATCGCAATCGGATGAATGGTATAGGGACCATACAAATAAAAGAAGATAGAATGATGACGAAGAAGAAGAAAAAGAAGTAGTTTTACTTATTCAGAAACCTTTGCGGGTGTTACCACAACAACTGACGAAGGTTTCATCGCAATCGGATGAATGGTATAGGAACCATACGAATAAAAGAAGATATAATGAAGAAGAAGAAGAAGATGGTTGTACTAATTCAGAAACCTTCGCAGGTGTTGGCACAACCACTAACGAAAGTTTCATCGCAATCGGATGAATGGTATAGGGACCATACAAATAAAAGAAGATAGAATGATGAAGAAGAAGAAGATGGTTGTACTAATTCAGAAACCTTTGCAGGTGTTCGCACAACCACTAACGAAAGTTTCATCGCAATCGGATGAATGGTATAGGGACCATACAAATAAAAGAAGATAGAATGATGACGAAGAAGAAGATGGTTGTACTTATTCAGAAACCTTTGCGGGTGTTACCACAACAACTGACGAAGGTTTCATCGCAATCGGATGAATGGTATAGGAACCATACGAATAAAAGAAGATATAATGAAGAAGAAGAAGAAGATGGTTGTACTAATTCAGAAACCTTCGCAGGTGTTGGCACAACCACTAACGAAAGTTTCATCGCAATCGGATGAATGGTATAGGGACCATACAAATAAAAGAAGATAGAATGATGAAGAAGAAGAAGAAGAAGAAGTAGTTTTACTTATTCAGAAACCTTTGCGGGTGTTACCACAACAACTGACGAAGGTTTCATCGCAATCGGATGAATGGTATAGGAACCATACGAATAAAAGAAGATATAATGAAGAAGAAGAAGAAGATGGTTGTACTAATTCAGAAACCTTCGCAGGTGTTGGCACAACCACTAACGAAAGTTTCATCGCAATCGGATGAATGGTATAGGGACCATACAAATAAAAGAAGATAGAATGATGAAGAAGAAGAAGAAGAAGAAGTAGTTTTACTTATTCAGAAACCTTTGCGGGTGTTACCACAACAACTGACGAAGGTTTCATCGCAATCGGATGAATTGTATAGGGACCATACAAATAAAAGAAGATAGAATGATGACGAAGAAGAAGAAGAAGATGGTTGTACTTATTCAGAAACCTTTGCGGGTGTGCGTACAATAACTGACGAAAGTTTCGTTGCAATCAGATGAATGGTACAGGAACCATACGAATAAAAGAAAATATAATGATGAAGAAGAAGATGATGATTTTTCTAATTCGGAAACCTTTGCGGATGTGCATACAACCACTTACCAAAATTGCATCGCAATCGGATGAATGGTATAGGAGCGCATACGGGACAGATAGAAAGACAGACAGATAGACATTCATTTTTATATATAAGATATAGCCTATACTCTTCGCGGAAGTGCAAGCAATAAGTTAACAAAGTTTTATCGCAATCGGATGAACGGTATGGCAGCGCATACAATACGAACAAACAAACAAACAAACAAATATTAATTTTTATATATTAGATTGTTTTAAAATAGATATTTTACAAAACCAATTGTCCAGCCACGGAAACTCACGCTACGACTCATTTACTGATTTTTATGCACCTAGCTACAGGGGCCTTACAAAACGCGAAAATGTTTATGTGCATAACTTAACCAAACTAGACAAATTGCTTTTTGAGAAGCGTTCCCCTCGCCCACAAAACTGGAATATTATTCGTGACGTCATCGGAGTATTTACTTTAGAGTACCTTAGACACAATACCTATATCATTTTTATTGTTCCCTATTGAATGTGTGAAAAGGCTGCGATAATCTAGAGTTCACTGCCAAATTTCACATCAAGGTATAGTTAAAACAAAACAATGATTCAGTTGGTCAATAGTGTGCATGCGGATGTTTCTAATTACCTGGCAGTCGGTGTGCCCGTAGCGCTGACAACGGTATACGTATTCATACGCATACAACATACAATCCACGAACCGAATCATTGTTTTGTTTTTACTGTACACATGTTAAACTAATGTTAGGTATCGAGTGTTTGGCATCATACGTTAATAATCAATATTTATTTTTATTAAGGTACCCATTTATTAAGGTAGGCTCTACCTAATCACCACGTCGCGTAGTATGTTACTAGTAACTAGTATGTTTATGTCCCATAATAATACACAATATAAAATGGTAAATGGTATCACTCCACACACGTGGCGTTTCATCACATACCCTGTTCTCAATCTGTTCCGCCATTAGTTTATTTTTAGCTACTCCATGTTTCTAGATTCTTCCTCATTTTCTTCCATTTATTGTTTTATTGTTGTCGTATATTGTTTTAATGCAATCCTTTTATTTCTTGTCCTAGGTTCCGATGTCTTCAAACGCTTGTCGAAATTTAGCTTTCTCATTGAAAGCAAACCTTTTCACGTGAACATCGCAGGAGTTTTTGATATGGATTTTAAATACCTTCTCGCCATGATATCCGTCACTACAACATATGCGGTCATTCTAATGCAGATGACCGATTAGGAATTTTACCAATTAAACAAACTCTGTTTATTTAATATAATTGAATGTGGCCTACAAATGAACGTATACCTACTTCGTAGGTAAGCCATATCATTAATGATATCCAGGTGTGCACACAGAAAAATGGTGTGGGGAGGGTATTTTGAAAATATATCCATAATAATTTACAGGCGGGGTTAACAAAATCTAACATCCGTATTTACCCCGCCTATGGATCGCCGTATTTTTATGGGTAGATTATCCATACCCAGACACTCTGCACTTGAGTGACTAGAGCGATAGATGCCTGGTGTATAGATACCTACGGTTGCCCACCTATGAGTTATTGCGACCTATCGCATCCACGAGTGGTTTTCAAATGCGCACGATACGGTAATAACTATTTGGATCATTATTGTCCATTTGTGTCATCCGCATTTCGCAATCAGATTAAATATTAAAGCAAACATTGGATGCCTCGGATTGTTGCACCAATTCATTAGCCGGCTCTCACATCTAAACTCGTCCTATTGAACACGTCGAATACGTCGACGGGATTTTTTTGGCATTCACAAAACACAATATGTAACTGAATCTACCGCCGCATACTGCATGATTGCAACCTTTTAGTTTAAAAAAAAACAGCTGGAGTCACATGCAACTATTTTCACCCGACATGCAGCGCAGATATAATCCCAAAATGTCGTACTTCGACATTAATTTTGGCTTGCCGTGGTGACGTCACTGTCCTCGCATAGCCTTGCCTATACCAATATTACTGTATTATCCCAGTCGAGACGATTGTCAATGTGCGACTGGGCTTATTTTCACTGAAACAGGCTGTGCGTGTCATAGAATGCTGAAAAGAGAACGGCCGATACGCTGAGACCCATGTTCGGCAGCCAAATCACCCGGATAACGATCCTTAGTCATGAGATCCTGACAAAAAAAAGAAGAAGAAATATTCCATTCACCTAAATAAATTGTATTTTTCCATTCCTGTGTGCGAGCCTAATGATATCAATGACTAATAAGGGTTAAAATGAAATATTAAATACGAAACCAGTTTTTAATACAACTACATATTAGCAATCGTTTTATACAACAGATGTTTACATAGATAATATATTCGTATATAAATAATAATAAAATAACATTTATCTTTTTCTAATTTGTGTTTTATTTTTTGTTCTTCCATTCTGATCCTCGGTTATGTAGACAAACCATTGACGAATCAAACGTATGTTGTCAAAAACTCTTGACTCTCGGTTTGAGGAATTTATTGATCGAAGAATTAAAATCTAACAATATTCAATCACCACACCTAATGAAATTCATTCAAATATAATAGCTACTAATTATTTTGCCTCAAACATAATCGCTGAAAATAGAAAAACGTTCAGTGAAGGAGAATATAACATGAAAGAAGCACGGTTAGAATTAATAGTACCACGATCTCTTCGAAAATTTTGGAAACAAGGAAAAATTTATTTCATTTATTCAAATAATAAAAGATATACTTAATAGAAACACAGCAAAAAATAGATTCTCAAGAACTGAATTGTAATTTTTAAACTTTTTAATAGATTTCTTAAAAACTATTTTTTCCAGTGAAAGACTGGTCAGCGCGTCAGACAGTCAAAAAATAATATTTGTGAAATTTTGGCACGCGTACGTAAAAAGGATTGCCATCCCTGTCTAAAGCAATCCGCCACGCACTACACTCATTTTGTAATCGAGCGTCTCACTAAGCCCTACGTTTGAATTTACAGCATCCGTAGTTTTTATACTTGGGAATGTCTCAGGAACACCCAAGACTGAGGTTGCCATGCACTCAAGTGTGATTTAACTGAGATTAAATTGACGTCTTAAAATGTGGCTGTGGGAGAAAAGAAGCACGGCGAACTGACAATTATAAAAACTAATAATAGAAGACATAATGCAAAATTAAGCTTAATTCAAAACTACCTAATAGTTCCACCAAACCAACCGCCAACACACGGTCTTAATCAAGAGTATCAAGAGGCCTTGCATTTGGGCTTACGCCCCCACGCTCCCAAGTGTGCTTTGACTGGGTATACTGAGACTTAATTTAAGAAAATGTGCCCGTGGGAGAAAAGAAGCACGGAGAATTATAAACAATTATAAAAACTGTAAATAATAATATAAAAACATGGTACAAAACAAAGCTAATTCAAAACAGTTCCAACAAACCAATGACAAACATTATAATCGTGTGAATAGATCTTCACGTCCATAAAATTTGCCTTTATGTCGAAAGGTTGAACGATTTGATTGCCCCGACAGCTGGTTGGACCGACATGAGTATCTCTTCCCTTTCCGTACACATTTCAGGACATTCCCAGTAGATTTGGTGTAGGTAAATCCTGTATTTCTCCGCCACATGGACATGTTGGTCAGGTAAGAAGTTCAACATAGAATCACTCGCTGGATGCTGACCTTTAGGCATAAAGTCCACTAAAGCGGACTTGCGGGGCGCTCGCGCATATTCTATGTGAATCATCGAAAATACAATGTAATTAAATACGCCAGCGCACACTGGATTTGACGACGCATTGTGCCCACCTACCCCATGATTCATCGTTTTTTGGCTTCTCAGCGATACGAATTAACGAAAATACAACGTAGTCCATTCATTGAACTCGCCAAGCAAAATCACGCTCCTGGAAGCGTCGTCGATAGACGGGCGAGAAGCCATTATTTAATAACAGTGAACTCTTTGTTTAGTTATTGCGTGTCCGATATTTCGCTGGTATAATGATGTAATCGTGAATATTAATTACAAGCCCCGAGAAATTTTATAATATTTTCATTGCTTTGTTATGAGAGACGCTGATAATAATAAATATTTTGTGCTCCTTGAGCCCCTTATTACATAGGTGAAGGGTAATGCGCGGGTGGGAGGGGGCCTACTTCGTAGAGAGCGCACCGAGCGCCGCGTTGGTGGGCCTTATGCCTTAGATTCGGATTGATAATACAGAATCGACGTAACTTTTGAAGTATGGCCCTAGGCCCTGTTTAAATTTTCGTACCAAATGCTTTTTCTCGCATTTATCTGCTTGACAGACACGACGAATAATGGTTTTTACCTGTGAATAAAGAATGTTTGTATGGTGTCGGAATTTCTATAATATGCCTATTAAGAATTTATTGTGCGTTTTTCGTATTTTCCACTGAGACAAAATTTCACTTTTTTTCAGTGGCGTGGTTCTATGTAACGTCACAAAAAGGCGCTACTCAACTGGTCGCAGGTGGAAATATCTTCAACGAAGCGGGATCTCGAGATGGAAAGGGGGAGAGAGTGTCTTGGCTCTGCGCCCAGTTCTTCAGGCAGCGCAAATGCAAGGTTCGAATCTGTGTCAGAAAGGGGGACGTCGCTTATGTCCGTGGAAGGCATAACCATCCGCCAACTTACGATGTCGTCAAGCATGGAAACTCAGCCAGAGCAGCAGATACCAGTGGGAAGTATTACCTTACTGGTCGATGGATTCCGGATGATAGTGACAAATTCTTGAAACCCCGGCTATAAATGTGTCAATTTTATCATTGTAAAGTTCCCAACTGATTTAGGGAGTGCTAAAAAGAAGAAATCTTGGTTGACAATTAATCAATTGACAATTTCTGAAACCGCATTTTCTTGACATATAACATTTACATAATATTATAATATACTACTTATATTTTTATTTATAACATATTATTAAATACATTCCTCAACACGTCGTTTTCCTACAAGGAATCATTTGAAATATCGGGGTAATATTTCCATACATTGTTGATTCTTAAAAAGTATTATTACCTACAATAAGTACAGCTCTAACCCCAGTTACACATTGAAAATCATCTCGACTTGGATATTATAATCATCAATCGAAACTACAACTTTCTTCAGTACGCATAGGCGAGACCATACGGGAACTGCTTGTAACAGTAACAAAACCACATTGACATATTGGACGTGTTGCAGTAGAGAAGAAGAAGTGTTTGTATATGCGACCCAGTTAAATGTTTCACCTACTAGGTATACTCAAAGGGATCTGTCTGATTTTTTTTGTTATACGAAACACAGGCGACTACTTATAATGGGTTGAATAATTATGCCTTAACAGCGTCAAAAGACGGTGATATACACAATATGGCCGCCTATTTTCACACTTGGTTATTCTCTCCGTAGTATGTAAGTACTGTTATTTCCAGGGAACATAAAATTAATGGGAACTGGCTTACCCTACCAGGTAGGTATAACAAAGTACGGATATCGAGTGTAAATAAATATGGGATAAACTTAAACACTTGTTATTTTCAATATTTACGTCTGTATCGTAATATTCATTAAATTTTGTCACGTAAACGAAACTTGCATTCAATATTTGAGGACAGTCGGCGCGCCTTGTATTCCTTGAGACATACGGTACAAAGGCCATAAATTAATAATCCGAACTCGGCTTCAAAACCTTGGTTCATGGCTTTCACATTTCTTTCTTAGTAATCTGTTCTATGGTTATTTCCGATGTTTTGTTGTTCAACCAAATCTTGTTCTTTATGGGTCGATTGGCATATCGTGGGTCGCGAAATATTTTCAACATTAACAACATTTTTGAGATAATACGTAACTTAAAAATGTACAAGAATCTTTTTAAAAATTCCTTGGTATTGCTAAAACTTATTGTGTATCTGGCAATACTGTCAGATAGTATTTCTGTATTTCAAAACCTACAAGACCAACTAATGAAAACTGCAATCGCTGAATGTACAACTGCCCTTTGCAACACACATACATATTATATTATGTGCAAGTCAGGGTTTCTAACAGCTGACTTAAGATTACCTAAACAAGGTATAGCCTATCTGCTAAATCACCAAATTTTGACATGCTTTCAAAACTTACTCAAAGCCAAGGTTCACAACAATATTACGAGATACTGTTGTTATCTACTAATTAATAATTAGTATTGAATGTTATAATAAAATGTACAATAATTTATTTCATTGTTATCTCCATGTGTCATTTTATTTATCTTGCCTTGGATAGCGAAACCAAACCTATAACTCTGAACTGGTTTGAGTCAAAAAGGTTTAGGGCTAAGACACGCGACGCTACAAGCCTGCCATTTTTTATGCATTGCATTGTCTATGTATGTAAGTACATCTGGCATAACCTGGTATCTGCGTCAGCGCGAATATGGCATCTAGCAGCGCCATGTCAGGGTCCCTTTTCTAAATATTTAAATAGTGATTGTTCATTATATTATACAAACTTGTTTACGATTGTAACACTTGTCCGAGACATTTTATCTCAGTGCAATCCTGGATAATAATATCAGATGCCGAAAGTGCAATGTTTGCTATAAATAAATGCATCACCAATTGGAAATTGCATGCAGGTAATTTAATCATTAGCAATATTAACATGTTGATCAGCTTCACTTTCATATATTTAGGCTCCTCTCTATAGAGAAGAGTTTTTAAGATTTTCTGCAGTTTTTATATTATGTTTATTTTAAACATGCTTAACAATCAATACCAGTATTGCAAACCGTACTATAATGTTAGTACATATTTCTACAATATATTTTTAACATACGAGTACCTTGAGTAAATATTCGGCCTCACATATTGTCACTACTACAAATTCACATAGTAATTACTGTGACTCGACTCTGCACAACTGTTTTGTTCTCTTGCCTCTTTCAAAACAATTTGCTCCAAAGCTACATAGGTACCTACTTACCATTCCTAATAATATGTAGATAACTCTATTTTTTTTCCTAAATTTGCATGTCTCTATTATAAATGTTTTATTTTTCATCCTCTTACACAACTGTTTTTTAATAATGATTTTCGTGTCATCTGTTATTGCCGTTATTGAGACCCATCACGTATTCATTTATTTTATATCAGAAAATAATCCTAATATAAAATTTTTAATCGACCTCAAAATATAAAAAAAAGATCTCTAAAAGGAATCCCAAATATATTATATGCTGCAGAAAACGAGTAGTACTCAAATTTTTACAGTTATACCTACTATAATTTTCACGCACTTTTTCTGAAATGTACTATCAATATGTGATTTTAAAAGATAGCAACACTGGCCTAATTACATTTTTTTTTACAATCCGTTATTTATTTACGTATTATTAAATTTTATTGTACCTATTGTAGTTTTTTGGTTAGTCCAAATACAAGTCTAAAATTATTATAATTGAAACATTATAGGTATCTTTTTTATTATTATTATTAAGCATTATAATTATCTTACAATAAGTGTAGTTTAATGTGGTGTTATTAGAAACACTGTGTACATGACGTGCCTTAAATAAATGATCATCCGATCTAACTGAATCTAACCAATAACTACATTATTATTAAATCAGTGCTCCGAAATCGGCGCGTCCGTTGGAGTTTTGGGAACACAGTATCGTAATTCGCAATAGCAATATTAGGTAGACGAGTAGATTCCTGTTTAGTTTAATTAAAATATTAAACTAATAAACTAAAATGGAAGGATGCCCAATATTAATTATTGTACAATAATACAACTCATTCAACGTCTTTTCAAATCATTAGAAAAAATGGAGCTACGATACATTTTTATAGCGATCTGGGTATATACCTACACTCATCTTTTAATGTGTGTTGGGGTCACTGATAATTACGTGACTTTTGCCATTTTGTAAATGTTCCCCTTATACATAATTAAATAATTTGCGCGTAACTATATAATAAATTCCTAATGTGTGTCGTGGAAGAAAAGGTTTTGGAGCACTGTTCTAGGTAGGTACCTACCTGTTTTCAGTATAATCTATTAACATGTCCGTTAGTTTTTTTTAATCACCTAATAATTTCATAGTTTATTTATTTCATTAGCTATCTACCGAGTTTTTTTTTATAAAATAATCTGATAAATAAAGGCTTATAAAATTTAATGTCCTGTTGGAAAGAGATTTTTTAAATAAATAAACACATTCCACCCATAGCTGTACCTTAAGTTTTAGATCTAAAAAATAAAATATAATTTTATGTATCCACAGTATTTTATGTTGTACCTAATTGTAATGATTTATATACTTATAGGTACCTATATAAAATAATGTATGTATCCGATGCATCATTAAAAAGTTCAATGACCAATTTTTGTTTTTTTTTCCTTTATAACATGTATTATAACATTTACATTATTATCAAAATACATAGTTATTTACATTTTAGTATAAGTATTATTTTCTTACAATATTAAAGTACGATCCTGTTGATAATAACACTTCTTGAATGTAGATAGAGGTTTTAATCGCTGTCCATTTTCGAGTGCATTATCGAACAAGGGTATTTAACTCAATACATGTGTACCAACGGCATCACTCACAACAAAGTGACAGCTAACATTTTTACAAACAGTTTTGTCGTTGTGATGGCGTCGGCTTTTGTTTTTGTTTATAGTCACGTGTTTGTCTGTTTTCTAAATTAACTCATTTTGCCATAATAATTACATCGATATCATCAATGAACACTGGATATTATGATTTATTCTGTTTATGTGATTCATAACATCAAAATTTGATATTTAATATAGAGCAATGTCGATAAAAGGAAACTGGTTTTGATGCTATCTTAATAAAAAAAACACTTAAATGATCATTACACAACATATTTTTACAGAGCTGATGAAGATTAGCGTTACTCATTTCAATCTGTAGATAGTCTAGAAATACTTTATTAATTATTTGTATCCTGAGTATCTTTTTAGGTTATGTCAAAGTTGACATTGTTACTCCGTTGGTGTTGTCAATTCCTTTATTGTTTTTAGTATGTATGTAATCAACATAATAATTAATAGTCGAATGTCATTACTTTCTGTTTGTAATGGTTAAGCCACATTAAAATAACAGTAACTAGATTGGAAGTTCAGCGTAAAACAACCAAAATGTGTAGCTTTCTTTGTTTGTGTATTATTGTTTTCTTAATTAACCTCAAATTGTAAAAGTTACATTTCAACAATTTGTTTGAAATGCAGTTAGTGTATATTATAAGATAATAATTAACCTAGTCCACTCCACATTATTTAATTATCGATGCCGTTGGATATGATATTCAATTGAAAAGTTACCAACATGGCTATTCCTGGAACTTCCTGGTATGTAGGTATATCTCATGAAAATGCTATTTTCAGCTATGTTATCACTATGCAATCCTCTATTCAATGATAAAACTGTTATATTTTAATCTAAATTTATTCTATTATTTACAATAATACAGTCTTACTAAATAATGAAATTATTCATATGGACTGGAGTAGAATGTAGTAAATACTTACTACAGTTTAGCTGTGGTTCAAAAGTTATTATATTCAAGTTGCTACATCTACACAACTGTCAGATGACAGTTCCATCGTTGTAGTTACTAAATTATTTGTTTTTATTTTACTAAACTATATCTGACTTTACCAAATACTCTATTCATTATTTTGTGTGCGTGGATTAGTCATGTCAAAACTAAGACTTTTCAGGTATCACACATCTTATTCCATGATGGCATTGATATAAGACACATATTTATTATACAATCATTAATGGCATCTTTTATCATTTTAATGTTTGGTCATTCTCATTCAAATAGCTAGGTACATAGATTTAATTTTTATTATTGTACTATATTATACTATCAATAATTGGTTACAAATTCACTATTCTAATAAAATATAAAGTTTTTAATTAAATTCCTAAACTCTTCCAATGTCCTTTTTCATGTGATAATTATAATTTTTTACATTGTGTGCAAACTTCATAAAATCAGGTGCTCTCCTTTGTTTATTTAGATAGGTATGTTACTTTACTAATAATGATTATTTTTCACTCACAAATTGTTTGTCTAATGCATCAATGACATTGAGCTACTTTACGAGCTGCTTGTTGGCGAATTTACAATCTGCCTGTGATAATTATAATTTTTTACAATGTGTGCAAACTTCATAAAATCAGGTGCTCTCCTTTGTTTATTTAGGTAGGTGTGTTACTTTACTAATAATGATTATTTTTCACTCACAAATTGTTTGTCTAATGCGTCAATGACATTGAGCTACTTTACGAGCTGCTTGTTGGCGAATTTACAATCTGCCTGTAAAGTCGCCCAGTGTCATCATCGAACAAGCTAACAAACAGATTGTAAACAATCTACTGAGAAAAGTTGAAAGCCGGTCAACTTTACACACTACACGCAGGCGTGTGGGCTGCTGTGTCTGCGCAGTAGCGACCTCCCGGTAAAAAACGAACTACGTTCTGTCAAAATAGTCGCTAGCTAGTTGGCTTCTCAGCGAATGGAAAGTTTTATGTGTCATCATCACAATCGCAGTAGCTGAACCGCCCGCTTTTAAATTCGCCAACAAACAGCTCATAAAGTAGCTCAATTGACGCATAAGGAACATTTTATACGAGCAGGTAAAACACCACAGACTGCTCTTTGATTATGAAAACTAAGCGTGGCCAATTTCCTCCCACGACCGATAAAACATTCATGTAGACAGGCTAATTATAAACCAGTGGCGAAGGGTGGAGGACAATTTAAACCTGCCTAATCCAAGCCATAGTAGATATAATCAAAAAATATATTATAGATAAAAGAATATTTTTATCGATTATGGTTCGGTTAGGCAGGGCTAAATGAATTTAATAAAACTGACCAACACCATCTGTAATATGTATTCTTAATTCAACGAAAACAAATAAGTATTACTGAAAAAATGTGCACTATATTTGCCAGATCGACCATAGCATACGTGTAATCTATTATAGTTGTTTAGGCAGAGTTTAATTTCATTTTAAAACCAGCACCATCTGAAAATTGTATTTTTAGTTCGATGAAAACAAATAATTATGACTGACAAACTTTAGTGTGCATTATTTATGTTGGATCTGAAAAGCTTACCTTCAATCCTCGCCACTGTTATAAACCATTAGTTCTTTCTGTTTGATGGTATGGCCGGTTTAGCCGCTCATGTAGAATTGTCCTTATTATATTAACCGTAATATCTCACACTATATGTTGTATGTTTTATTAACCACTGTCTTGACATATTATAAATGCCTGAAAATATCACTGTTTTAAACTGCATTTTGTTATTCCCACATCAATATTGATATTCCATAAATTAATGTTTGTTCGTGTTTATTTTATATTAATTTGGACACCATATAACAATGTCAATAAACACTTATCGTTTTTATTTTAACCCCCGCCCTCTTATTATATCCTGTTTTGTTGTAATCCATTAAATTAATATTCCTTGCGTGGTAGCATTGCATGAGTACTTTGTCTAATTAATATTAGTAACAAACCTAATAAATGTTGAATAAATTATTATTTGGATTTCCTTCATAGATGTCTACTTTATCCGGTCGCGGAAAGGAAAGCTCCTCATGATAGTCAATGACTTTTCATTTTGCGAAGAGTCTGCCGTTCAGAGTAAGGTGATATGGAGATGTACTTCTAAAAAAGGAAAATGTCGAGCGCGGATTCACACCCTCGGTGATAAAGTTCTCTGCGCCAAAGGTTTGCATAATCACCCGCAGAGGCCAGTTAAACCCATGAAAATAAAAAAGTCTTCATCGCCTAGAACTATTTGTATTAACACGAATGAAATAATTTTAAAGAAAGAAACGTCCGTCTCGATAAAGGCTTGTGACTGATTTTCGCCTGATTATAATATTTTTTGTACTCACATTTTCTTCTGTAGAGAAAAATAATATTTTGATGTATTTTACAAATTGTATTTTTTATACAGTGCATTTTACACTAGATTATAGTGATAAATTATTTTCATGAAATATGATGTGATGACTCAGATGAACTATTTTTGATATTAAGATTTAACTGATATTATAAGAACGTATTTTATAAAAAAATTCCTCATGTAACTTATTACCTGTGTGATATGTTGTGATTGTTCTTTCAAATGCTTGTTTTAAAGTGAGAGACAAATCAAACAAAATTTTATTACATGCCATTTTTACAATGTAGAAAATAAAATATTTCAGTATTAATGATAAACTTTTTAATGATACCCATTTTACTAGTAGAACAGGTAGATATTGTAATTCAATTATATCTACCGAGGTTCTAGCACGAACTTAGACTTAAGACTTATACGTGAAACAATTTTTATGATGACCTTTTAGCCAATGTTATCTGAGTTAGAATTGCCATAATTTCTAACTCCATTAACATTTTTTTTACAGACTTGTATACTATTATTATGCATTATAATCATTCTTACTTTGACTGCCAGGATCTCGGTACAAAAATTTTTCACTAACTTTGAAATATATTTCAATAGATAAAAATTACAGTACTTTCTTAATAATGATTAGGAGAGATGTCGAGGACGATGCCAAATTATGTCTTTAGGACATTCGGTCATTGGGACCATCTTATACCATCATATAATTATACGTTGAATCCTGGATTGCGAGTAAAATTCATTCCTTATATGTGTTTGAAATCCAAAGCACTCGTATACCTTACTCCGGTGGTGCTTTTCTACAAAATCTTGGTCTTGCAAAACACTCGCAATTCAAGGTTTTACTGTACCTATTATATATATATATATTGGTTTCCATCAACAATTTTATTAATTATTGACAGTTAATGAAATGAAACTGATGACACTTAGAAATAAGATATATGTTAAGTATACTCTTTTTTTTATTACTATTACTTTAATTTCTCATTGTTACTTTAATAACATGTGAATTCCTTCACTAGTTTTCATATTAGCAACCGTTTAAACACTGTTTGTCATCGGCAGATGTCACGTACATGAGATCAAGAAAAGGGGGAGAAATGCTAATTTTCAACCGAAATTCTTACCACCGTCAAAGAACACGCAATTCCAAGACTGAGTGGGAATGCTCACAACGCGCCAAGCTAAAGTGCAAGGTTCGAGTCCACACCGTCGAAGATGAAGTGGTCGCCACAATGGGATTACATAACCATTCTCCCAATTATCCCTGATTTTTATATGTTTCTGTCATTTAATCCCTATTATGAAATAATTACACCTCATTTGGAAAAAAACATCAATTATCATTAATAATAATTAATGGCTAACCTGAAAGTATATATTTGGATTGATATTTAAAATAGCATATTATTAATTAATGACAATAATGGTTATTTGGCAATCACATTATTGTGTGTTACTTACCAAAAGTAAAAATGTAATAACTTTTTAAATCGATAATATACCATAATGACCAAGTGTTTAATAACGAAATCATTTAAACGTGTTCATATTCTTATTTTGGCTGAAATTTTTTTTATTGGTCCAATATAAACCCTTTTTGTATGGAGAATTTAAAAAAAATATCTAAACTATAGTCCCATTTCAACTCGCTGGTGTGAAAATATCATAACAGACTTTTTATCCCAAGTCATTTGTTGTAACTAATCGTGTCCAAGCACTCATTGATTGAAATGTCAACGTTTGAGTATGATCAGCTTTACGATTCAAACCAACGACTTGTGAAACAAAATTTTATTAGTGTCCACCGTAATCATTCTTTAGAATTTTCCATGCCGACAGGTCAAATTTCTTAATTCTGCCAAAAAAATCTAGTCACTAATAATTTATTGTAAGTGGAAAAAAATGTTACCAAGGACTGAGTGTTTTTTTGTTAATAAATACATATTTGAAAATACTTTGTGTACCTTATTTTTATCTTAAGTTTGTGTTCAAAAAATATATTGAAATATTGTAAATCAAAATTTATGATGATGTATCTACATTAGCAACTTCTATATTGTGGCCGATTGCTAACTTGGAACTTAAAACCATTCCCTCTATTATACATACATCTTCTCCCACTTCATGTTATTGTCTTCACCACCTATTTCGCTATGACGTGTTGGTAAAAATTTTACATGGAAGGTTATAAATTAATTCGAGTACCTAATAAAACTAATATGACGTTTATTATAGAGTTACCATTATATCATGGCTGCAGATGCCGTGGCTATGTTCTGCAGAACTAAAGATATCCCTCATTCTTTCATGTACTATAATCCGACCCCCGCTTACGTCCTTAACAATACATACAGTGCATTGAAATTGCAGTCATTACAATTTAGTTATAAAATAATAGCTAATTCTCACCACTTAGCGTCCATCGATTCCAAAACTTGTAAAAGATGGGTAAGGTATGGACGTGGAACATGACGTCCAGCTCTGATTCAATCTCTAAATTCAGGATATATATTTTGTTCTTTTTTAATATAATATCGATTTTAAGACCGGTGTTACAATAACTGCGTCATTTGACGCGAATTTTTCCAGGTGAAGTGTATTTCAAGCTGTCACGGCGCGGCGGTATGCAACTCGTCTACAAAGAGTATCCGTTTTGTCATGATGGAGAAAGAGACGGCGTCACCCACTGGAGATGCTGCCGCCATTCCTCCTTACGCTGCAAAGCCAGAGTTAGGACACGGGGAGAAACAGTTGTACGAGAGTGGAGGGAACACAATCACTAGAATCTCGCATTGAAGATGTAACCCACCAGGACTATAATATAATATAAATGGAAGTTAATTTCGCATACCTCTTCTATTCTAAGATTAAAGCTTCTTCCATGTATTTATTTAGTCCTGGACGGACACCTTTATTTGTTTTATTAATAATATAATAAAAAATGATCGTTATTAATTTTGTATAACGTTAATAAAATATATAGTATAACGTTGGTTAACAGTGATCTTAGATCATGTGCTGATGGCATATTATTATATCAATATTCTATCTTCAATTGTTTTGAAGGTGAATGCCTAGCAGAGGCACCTAGCGGATAAATACAATGGTTACAATTTGAGTTGATTTACATTTGAAAATGTTATAATAATAAATACGTAATTAAAAAGTAAAGAAAATAAGATACCTAAACCTAGAGTTTGAACAAACATTATAAAATGTGAATTTTCTTTAAATTGCAAGCTTCAGTTATTTATCCGCTAGGTGCCTATAGCAGGCTGAGCATTCACCTTAATATTGTGTTGTTGCCACGTTGCACACCACTATAAAAAAATTCTAGAAATTTTATTTTTAAGTGCCTAAGTATTTTACACAATCCATTCCGATCTAACTTTAAATGAATTGTTCGTCTAGGTAGGATAAGTGCCGAGAAATGGCTGGCGATATTTGGACCAATAATCATAATAATATGTTTATTATAATTCATTCGATTTATTTTACTTTTATAAATAAATAAACTGCACAATGAATTTGGACATTCCCAATTTGATGATTAGTTATTCACATGAAGTAATATCATTTATTACAATTTTTATTATATGCTTAGTTTCTTAAACGGTTTATATTTTACATTTAGGCACATTTTGTATTTTTAAAATTGTCAATTTTCGAAAAATGTTTAATGTTAGGGGTCGTCCATAAATATTATGTCACGAAATCTTTTAAACATGTCTAAACTTACTTCACTATAATGTCTCAACTAATATTTTGTTGTATCTCTATGTCCCTTGCCACAAATCATCACATCATTTACCACCCTATCCCCTCTGTTAGGGCGTGACGTCATCATATATTGACGACCCCTTGTATCGCTGCAAATTACAAGTGTAAAGCAGTGGTCGGCAATTGTCAGATATAGGAGATATTGTTTAATCTGATTTCAAGTTCCTTTCATCGTTATATAGAGAAATGCAATTAAACCACCCAATATATATTTTAGATGAATACCACACGTTATGGTAACTGTTCTAAAGACAACACTATAATTATATAATAAATAAATATTTTTTAGCAAAAATTCAGAAAAGGTATAGTTTTCAATTTTTATTATTATCCTGCGTTTGCCGACCACCGGTTGAAATGACTTTGTAATTAACTGATTTAATAAGATTATTTTTTTCTATAGAAATTACTATCCATGAAAAAATGGTATCAAAAATCTTAATAGTTCGATACGAACTTTAACAGATCGTTATTAACGGAATACGATTTTGTTGTTAAAACACTAATAATTAATAAACGTAGGCCCATTTTATATCTCACGAATTTACTGTGATAATTTGTAATGGATTTACTAGGTTTAACATCAAATTAAAGTAATAGTTATTTTTTATAAACCATGTTGACATTTTGATAGCGGAGAAAGTATTGGTAAGATTAAATGATATATTGTACTTTATAAAGGAAATTGTTAATGAAAATTATTCTTATACTCAGAACCTTTTTGTTTAATAATGTCATGCATTGTATAAGTTTTTTTTTATTAATTAATCTGGTGGTCAAAACTCTATTAACTCCTGTCCATGGCAGACTAGGATAATTCTTTAATCCAGCTCCATAGTACCTTTTTATTCAATAGAAATTGTTTCGTTAGTATCAGGGTTGGCGAACCTATGGCACACATGCTAGAGGTGACACATATGAAAATTTGGCTGGCATGTGAACGATTAAAAAAAAATATATATGCACAGTATTTCCGGACTCTTCATTTATATTTTATCTTTCCGTACACCTACATATTTTTAAGCTGGCGACAAATTTTGTTATCATTATATCTTTGTTGATCCAGCTGATGTTCACCGTAGCAAGTGTCAGTGAAGACAAGTTCATGCACATATTTTCAAAGTCGGTGGACTAAGGAGTATGGCATGATTAAAGAAGTCATTAAAGAAGTATGTATTCAGCGCTCGAAATAGAAAAATTTACGAACCGGAGCGCTCAATAATTTACGAAAATATTAACAGTTTTAATTCTAATTCATGATTTAAGTCCATTGTTCTAGTTTTATATTATAGTTGTTATAAAATAAGTGTGAGATTTTTTTGTTATATGGTATACTGGTATAGGTATATAGCTCAGATGGGCAAATTATTTTTTCCACGAAATTCTGGGGATTTTATGAACCGGAACGGTGCTCCGGTCTTTTTCGAGCACTGTATTTATTTTGTATTCTGGGACAGTTGTATGCAGAACCTCGTCAGTAAAACGGTATTATGAAACAAACAATAAATCACAGCTTGAGAAAATCATGGACGAGCAAAAAGAATTTATTGATTGGGAAATTTAAAATAAATATATTCAACCAACAAACATACTTAATTCGCCAGTCATTCAAATATAACAGTTGCTTGTTATTTTGCTTCGAACATAATCGCTAAAAATGGAAAATCGTTCAGTGATGGGGAATGTATGAAAGAAGCGTAGGTAAAATGCTCCCACAATATTAATGAACATTTTGAAAACAAGGGAAAAAATATTCAAAGAATAAAAGATATGCATGCCTTCAGTTAGAAACACGGCGATAAATAAAATCTCAAGTACTCAATTGTAACTTTCAAACTTATTTAATAGAATTCTTAAAATCCTTTTCCTTTTTCTCATGAAAAGGTGCTGGGCACGTCAGATAGTCAGAATATAATATTTGGGAAATTTTGGCACGCGTACATGAAAAGGTTCGCCAACCCTGACCTATACCCTAACGAAAATAGTTTTGTAAAATCATATTTTTAACCTATTATTCGACTTATGAAATGATAAGATTTAATGTTTGAGATTTATCTCATCAATCAACAATGTTTCTAGTTATTCATTCCACTGTTTTCTTTATTACCTTACCTACATTTTTTGTGGTTATTGTTATCTTTCTTATTATATTACATATGGTGCAAATTTATATAAATAAATTTGATATTTGAAAAGCCTGAATATTTTTTTTTATTTGATACCTATCATATCTTTGTCCTATCCACTTTTTACGATGTCAAAGTTGTGGGAGTTGTGTCGTATGTTGTATGGTAGCTTGTCTGTACATATTTGCAGATTTCCACCATTCTCTTTGTCTTTCTCTTACGTGGGCATTTTAAGAATTAAGCTGTGACAAATCACACCAGAGTGAGTGGCAGCTGCAATCTTGGGCGATGCCCCCGAGACATGTCCGGATTCAAAAAACTGCAGGCGCCTCAAGCCTCCTTACAGGAATATTTTGACTACGACACCCGATTTTTTTTCAAAAAGTAGGAACCTACATAACTCAACTATCAATAAATATACTTAATTCAAACGAGACAATAATAGTTTTTAAAGGTGGTTAATACACAAATCGCGGCTACCAAGTTTTTTTTCATAGTATTAAACGGTTGCATGTAAATTGTACGTAAAACATTTCACCGTGGCACAGTTCGCCGTGAGCTTTCTTACCAGGAAGAGATGACCGTATACTACACTGTCTCCAATGAACATAAATTCAATTTTCATAGCCGATTTTGGTAAAATTGATGAATGAATGAAAAACCAAATCTAACAAATACAGTATAACGGCTATTTTCAAAATTTGTTTGCTGCTGGCTTCCTGTAGTGTAAACCGACAAGAACTGTGTTTACATGAATTTTATATCAGTACTATACGACCCAAAGAGGTTGGACATCAATTATACGACCATATACGAATATTTCCGATACAACATTTCACGGTGATACGGCGAACTGCCTAGACGTACAAGTTTCCGGACACGGTATTAAACATCGCTGAATCTTGAACATTTTGTTTTTCATCTATTCTATGCAATGACATTATTAATGGACGACGCATTCAGTACAGTAGCTAGCAAGTAAATTCGCCCATAGTGACATTCGCACGTGTATAAGTAGACATCACGCAGTATCATTATGCGATATCACGCATCGGGAATTTATATCAATATCACCTTTATTGTAACGGCGTTAGAACAGTGTTTCTAGTATCAATGTTCGTTTGAGCGAACCTGTTCGAACCGAATTATTCGGCAGACCCGACAAAAAGTTTCGGGAATTTATAGCAATATCACCTTTATTGTAATGGCGTTAGAACAGATTATGCCATTCGGCAGACCCGACAAATAAAGTGAGTGTCATTTTTTTTCCCAGATGCTTCGTCCATATTAATGTCATTGATTCTATGTCATATTGAGTGATTTTATTGGCTAAGTTTCTATGAATAAACAAAAATATTAAAACTATTAATGATTGTCAAACTGGCAGTGAGGCATCGCCTTTCGGAATCACCCAAAGCAATCAACCAATTATTGCATTTTCACAACTAAACAGCGACAATGTTATAACGATAATTCATATTTGCTGTACGATTCACCTCAACCTGAAAGTCTGCGACCCAGCAAACAAGAAAGGCATTGCAAGTGTGTATGTAAAACAATTACAGCATTTTTTTTAAAGCTCTATCTATTATCAATTAGGTAAAAATAACTGCTCTGTGATCAAAGTCAATTATTTTTTTATATCAAGAGTTTTAGCAATATCCGCACCCCAGTGAAATACTGTCGTAGCGTAAGTCGTGATATGATTAGATACGGTTTTTTGCTATTTTAATAAAAAAATAAAAATACTTCCTACTAGTTACTTCAACTGAGAGTGTCGGCGAAAAAGCATTTTATGCAGTATAATATGTATTACACTTTTTGAACACTGTCCAATCTAGTAAAATACGATTGTAAGTAAATTATGACACCAAAAGCTACCCATTTTTTAAACTTATAATAATATTAAAAATGTCAAATATCCTAATAAAATAGTCTGTTATTCAAAAATATTAAATTTTCTTGTCAAATGGCTCTTGGATATAAATTATGTGAGAATTGACAGCTATTCTTAAAAAATAAACCACCTCTTGAAAGCTCAGCTTACTTAGATATCGCATCATTGAATTATTACTTGTGAGAAGATAGAAGAGAAAGGCTAGAAATAATTGTTCAGTCACGCTACTTACAGGACTTACATGCACTTCCCGTCCATGGAGGCAGATTGAGCGTTGCTTACGCCTATTCCAAGTCAGCTCCGGCTCAGCCCAGCTCTTTTTTCAAAGTTTCCGTTTCAGATCAAGATGCCCGGCAGTTTTCTTTTTCGTAAAAACACCACTTAGGTGGTAGGTAGGTATTATGTAATATGAGGGGTATAGAAGCAAAGGCAGCAAAAAATCATTTTAAAAATTCACATTAGAAGCACAGGCTGCATTCTTTACTTGAAATATTATTCCCATACTAAAAAGTCAAGTGACAAAATGGCCGCTCGGTAGAATTTGGGAGCAAACTTTCAATTAGTTAGACGCAAAACCAAGCAATCTTATAAATTTGGAAGCAATATTGACTTTTATAATTTAATAAGTATAGTGAAATTACTGATTTTATTATACAGATAATCTTTTTAACCTTATTTCTACATTGAAAATAAACAAAAACATCTGCATTAAACTTATTTGCCTTAAATTAGTTTTTTAGCTTTTTCTCCAAAACACCGTTTTGGTAGAAATCTACCTTTGCTTCTATATCCCTCTTATATCTTCTTTTTAACATTGGAGCAGGCCATGCGGCCCAATGACGGTGCAGTGAAACCGCAGTACAGTAGAAGATTTTGGTAAGATAAGATAGGTTTTGAGAAAACCACATAAATATAATAAAATATAATTGTTGTGACGTCACGTGTATGTGATATTCGAAGTTAAAACGGTCGAAAATATCTCAGGTAATGAAAAAGCAACTGACAATACCTACAACCGAAACTATAATAATTAAATTAATTAAATATAATACTAAAGATAGTTATGGTTGAACTATAAACTCGTGTTAACGGCCCACGTGCTCGTCGTAGGTCAAAATTGAGTTTTTATTGTATTTTCAAACCATGATCCTGGACACTCCTTAAACGTTGTAGATAATCTATTTATATAATTTCGAAGCCTTATTATCCTTTATAGTTATTTTAAACATTTGATGACTGCATAAAGTATTTTTGTTACATAAAATAGTATTCTTTTAAACCTTTCGCTCTAATGTTTTAGAATATAGTCATATTTCGGTACATAACTGTGCAGTGGTGTTAAGATTTTTTACGTTTATTAATTTTTAAATGCATTCATAGATGGTGGTGGAAGAAAGAAAAACCTCGCATCGGAATAATTTCATTGCGATGTTGCCAAGTTTACCAGGTACAACGCGCATCAAATCTTAGCTGAAGGCCGAGGTAGGCAGCAGTGAGTTGCTGTGTGTGCGTTCATTATGAGTTTTGTATGAAAAATTGGGGTTCTCAGAGTTGCCACTGCCGGCAGCAGCAACACGAAGTTGCCCGTATATTCCCGGCCTTACCTCCTTTGATGATTATGTAGGTAGGCACCTACCTACCTATTAATATTTTTATTTTATCAATGACCAAATTTTTACCATATCCAACTGTTGGCAGATAATTTTAAATCATAAGTGTTTTTATTTTAATCTTCCTAATGCCTGAGGACGGGTTACAGCCCGAAACAGCTAGTGATAACTCAATATTGTCGATTTAATTGAATAAGAGTTAAATGATAATGCATGTGAAGTTTTATTTTTAATAATTATTTCGACTTGGTGACATGAAAAATATTGAAAACCACTGCGTTAGCCATAGTATAACAAGAATGAGGTGAATATATACGCAAATTTGCAATAATGACTCATATTGCATTGTAGTTATTCATGTTATATTATATGAATATTTTTCACCTGCGATACAAAATAATATATTTGCGCTTCTGCCTTCAGCTAAGATTTGATGCGCGTTGTACCTGGTAAACTTGGCAACATCGCAATGAAATTATTCCAACGCGAGGTCTTTCTTTCTTCCACCACCATCTATGAACGAGAAAAAACATCCTACGAAACACTGTATGATAGCATTCTCTAACTTTTTACTTTTTGTATAATCTATTTTCACATTAAAAAATCTCAATAGCAGTTTTTTTAATATAGGTAATATGTATGTTTGGCATTTGACGTTCATGCAGTGCCATCTAGGAAAATAAATATAGAGCGCATCTTGGTTGAGTGCGTGTTGCCAACCGTATTATATAGTATTTGTACTATAATTTTGGTCCGCGTACTATGAACGATATAAAACCGGTATAGTACGCCCAAAGTACTATAATTTTAAATATCGGAAAAATATGTAGAGTACTAAAGTACAGCACAGTACTACAATTTCGAGATATAAGAAAATTTTGAGAACTTAGAAAATAGTCGAAACACATAAAAAAAAAAAAGATCCCAGACTTGAAATGAACTTTCTCGAACCCAAACAGTGATGCCAACCGTACTATAATTATAGTACAATACTATAATTTTAATTCCATGGAAATGTAAAATTTTAATTTTAAAGGATGCAAGACAAAAAATGTTCCTGTACTAATATATTTTTCAGAATTACTATAATTTTTGATGTACGTCAAGTTGGACTGCCCACTTTTGAAATTCAAAATTTTGAAATAGCCAGTCGTTAGTGCTGCGTTAGTGCTGGTTAGTGCTGCAATATCATCGTTAGTGCTGTTGTATTAAAAAAGTTATAGGCAATTCAATGTGGGCAGTCCAACTTGACGTCAAGTTGGACTGCCCACTTTGTAAAAACAAATAAAATTCAAAATTCAAAATAGCCAATCGTTAGTGCTACATTAGTAATGGTTAGTGCTGCAAAAATTATCGTTATTGCCATTAAATTGCAAAAGTTATGGGCAAATCAAATTATAAAAAACGTCAAGTTGGACTGCCCACTTTTTAAAAACGAATAAAATTCCAAATCCAAAATAGCCAATCGTTAGTGCTACGTTAGTGTTGGTTAGTGCTGTAAAAATTATCGTAATTTGCATTAAATTAAAAAAGTTATGGGCAAATCAAATTATGACAAGCGTCTAGTTGGAGTACCCACTTTTGAAAAACAAATAAAATTCAAAATCCAAAATAACGAATCGTTAGTGCTACATTAGTATTGGTTAGTGCTGCAAAAATTATCGTTATTGCCATTAAATTGCAAAAGTTATGGGCAAATCAAATTTTAAAAAACGTCAAGTTGGACTGCCCACTTTTTAAAAACGCATAAAATTCCAAATCCAAAATAGCCAATCGTTAGTGCTACATTAGTATTGGTTAGTGCTGTAAAAATTACCGTCATTTCCATTAAATTAAAAAAGTTATGGGCAAATCAAATTATGACAAGCATCTAGTTGGAGTGCCCACTTTTGAAAAACAAAAAAAAATCAAAATCCAAAATAGCCAATCGTTAGTGCTACATTAGTATTGTTAGTGCTGCAAAAATTATTGTTATTGCCATTAAATTGCAAAAGTTATGGGCAAATCAAATTTAAAAAAAACGTCAAGTTGGACTGCCCACTTTTTAAAAACGCATAAAATTCCAAATCCAAAATAGCCAATCGTTAGTGCTACATTAGTATTGGTTAGTGCTGTAAAAATTACCGTTATTTCCATTAAATTAAAAAAGTTATGGGCAAATCAAATTATGACAAGCATCTAGTTGGAGTGCCCACTTTTGAAAAACAAAAAAAAATCAAAATCCAAAACAGCCAATCGTTAGTGCTACATTAGTATTGTTAGTGCTGCAAAAATTATTGTTATTGCCATTAAATTGCAAAAGTTATGGGCAAATCAAATTTAAAAAAAACGTCAAGTTGGACTGCCCACTTTTTAAAAACGCATAAAATTCCAAATCCAAAATAGCCAATCGTTAGTGCTACATTAGTATTGGTTAGTGCTGTAAAAATTACCGTTATTTCCATTAAATTAAAAAAGTTATGGGCAAATCAAATTATGACAAGCATCTAGTTGGAGTGCCCACTTTTGAAAAACAAAAAAAAATCAAAATCCAAAATAGCCAATCGTTAGTGCTACATTAGTATTGTTAGTGCTGCAAAAATTATTGTTATTGCCATTAAATTGCAAAAGTTATGGGCAAATCAAATTTAAAAAAAACGTCAAGTTGGACTGCCCACTTTTTAAAAACGCATAAAATTCCAAATCCAAAATAGCCAATCGTTAGTGCTACATTAGTATTGTTAGTGCTGCAAAAATTACCGTTATTTCCATTAAATTACAAAAGTTATGAGCAAATCATTTAGGTACTAATTGTGCAGTTGAAGTTTTTATGTACTTACAGGTAAGTACCTAGCGCAATTGTTAGAGTGAAAGAAAAAAGAGATTAGAATGGATAGGTACACATTTTTTTGCCTGATTTCCCAAGGTAAACTCAATGATTTTAGTTCATAATTGAAGCCTGAAAATAATACAAGATAATGTTTGATAAGTTTTATGAGCGAATACAAGTAGGTGTGCACGGGCAACAGTGGATTGTATGGGGCGAAGGGATGGTGTTTTGTTTGAAGCCAGCGAAGGCAGGTAACAAAGTATTGTGTCCATGGCAGTGTTGCCAACCGTACTATAATTATAGTATTTGTACTATAATTTTGGCCCGCGTATTATGTACGATATAAAACAGGTATAGTACGTCCAAAATACTATAATTTTTAATATCGGAAAAAATATGTAAAAAGTACTAAAATTTCGATATTTTCATTCGATAAATTGGTGCAAAGTACTATAATTTCGCAATATAAGAAGATTTTGAGTACTTGGAAAAAAATTGCTCGAAAAACGTAAAAAAACCCTTGACTGGTTTAAAATGAAATTTCTTGAATTCTTCGGTAAGCATTTTTGGTCGTAAGAGGTACCTAAATAAAAAGGGGTCTCGGAGTTTCTCAAATTCTCCGTTATATTTTTCTGAGAAACTAAAAACCTATACATTTTCAACACTATGACTACGCGTACTATATTAGTTCTCTGAACTATAATTCCACTTTGAAAAGATGGCAACACTGACGGTTGGTAACACTGGACTAGGTATAAAATTTAACCCGGCCAAAGCTGAACTTCGTCATACAAAATTGAAACTATGCGGTGTTATTTTTCGGCATATTTTTTGCCGTATATGAATGAATAGGCTAGGTAGTTATAATATAAACTCTGTATTTATTGGAGGCCAAACTTATAAAGATTCCGTGAAAACATTAAAATATGCAGTTATATATCAAGTGCTGTCATAATATCCTAAGTGACAGTATTTAACCGCTTGTAGGTAGTTAAGTTAAGTAAAAGTATCTATGTTATAATATTATGATTCGTTTTATTTAGGCACAAATTTGCATACCTACCTACAACAGTTGTAGGTAGGTATATGAAGTACCGTCAGCGCTCGAAATGGAAAATATTACGAACCGGAGCGCTCGAAAATTAACACGGTTATCAAATTTTATGTGTATTTTATAAACATAAGGTTGCTAGATTTTTTATTATATGGCATATCTAGCTCAGACGGTCAAATTATTTTGTCCACGAGACGGAGCGATAACTTTACAGATTTCACGAACCGGAACGGCGCTCCGGTGCGTTCCGGTCCATTTCGAGCCCTGAGTACCATGTAATATGTTTGGTTAATGCAACGGGCGCTAAAAAATCTTAAACTCCTGTGAAAACATTATTTCAAATTACCTATTTTAGCATGTCATTACGGAGAAACTTGATTGTACCATTTAAACACACGAAAGTAGGTAAGTACACAAAATATAAATACTTACACTATTACCATTTAGTGCTGCCGATTATTAATTGTATAATCGGCAATATATTCTGTATCTGAACATGTCTATCTTTGGCAACAGTGTCTGCAGTCTGCAATAACGGAAAAGGCCATGGACCAGTGTTGCCATCTTTTCAAAGTGGAATTATAGTACAGAGCCTCCAAAATAATAGTATTTGGGGAAAAAATATAGTACGCGTTGTCATCTGTTGAAAATGTATAGGTTTTTTGTTACTCAGAAAAAAAAATAACGGAGATATTGAGAAACTCGGAGACCCCTTTTTATTTTGGTACCTCTTCCGACCAAAAATGCTTGCCGAACTATTCAAGAAATTTCATTTTAAACCAAAGTTAAGGGATTTTTTTACGTTTTTCGAGCATTTTTTTTCCATGTGCTGCAAATCTCCTTATATTGCGAAATTATAGTACTTTGCACCAATTTATCCAACGAAAATATAGAAATTTTAGTACTTTTTATATATTTTTTCCGATATTCAAAAGTATAGTATTTTGGGCGTACTATACATGTTTTATATCGTACATAGTACGCGGGCCAAAATTATAGTACAAATACTATAATTATAGTACGGTTGGCAACACTGCCATGGACACAATACTTTGCTACCTGCCTTCGCTGGCTTCAAACAAAACACCATCCCTTCGCCTCATACAATCCACTGTTGCCCGTGCACACCTACTTGTATTCGCTCATAAAACTTATCAAACATTATCTTGTATTATTTTCAGGCTTCAATTATGAACTAAAATCATTGAGTTTACCTTGGGAAATCAGGCAAAAAATGTGTACCTATCCATTCTAATCTCTTTTTTCTTTCACTATAACAATTATTGCGCTAGGTACTTACCTGTAAGTACATAAAAACTTCAACTGCACAATTAGTAAGTACCTAAAAGATTTGCTCATAACTTTTGTAATTTAATGGAAATAACGGTAATTTTTGCAGCACTAACCAATATTAATGTAGCACTAACGATTGGCTATTTTGGATTTTGATTTTTTTTGTTTTTCAAAAGTGGGCAGTCCAACTTGACTTTTTTTATAATTTGATTTGCCCATAACTTTTGTAATTTAATAGAAATAACGATAATTTTTGCAGCACTAACAATACTAATGTAGCACTAACGATTGGCTATTTTGGATTTTGATTTTTTTTTGTTTTTCAAAAGTGGGCACTCCAACTAGATGCTTGTCATAATTTGATTTGCCCATAACTTTTTTAATTTAATGGAAATGACGGTAATTTTTACAGCACTAACCAATACTAATGAAGCACTAACGATTGGCTATTTTGGATTTGGAATTTTATGCGTTTTTAAAAAGTGGGCAGTCCAACTTGACGTTTTTTAAAATTTGATTTGCCCATAACTTTTGCAATTTAATGGCAATAACGATAATTTTTGCAGCACTAACCAATACTAATGTAGCACTAACGATTGGTTATTTTGGATTTTGAATTTTATTTGTTTTTCAAAAGTGGGTACTCCAACTAGACGCTTGTCATAATTTGATTTGCCCATAACTTTTTTAATTTAATGCAAATTACGATAATTTTTACAGCACTAACCAACACTAACGTAGCACTAACGATTGGCTATTTTGGATTTGGAATTTTATTCGTTTTTAAAAAGTGGGCAGTCCAACTTGACGTTTTTTATAATTTGATTTGCCCATAACTTTTGCAATTTAATGGCAATAACGATAATTTTTGCAGCACTAACCATTACTAATGTAGCACTAACGATTGGCTATTTTGAATTTTGAATTTTATTTGTTTTTACAAAGTGGGCAGTCCAACTTGACGTCAAGTTGGACTGCCCACATTGAATTGCCTATAACTTTTTTAATACAACAGCACTAACGATGATATTGCAGCACTAACCAGCACTAACGCAGCACTAACGACTGGCTATTTCAAAATTTTGAATTTCAAAAGTGGGCAGTCCAACTTGACGTACATTAATTTTTGCGCCTTGTACTATAATCAGCATAGAAAAATATGGCAACACTGTACTATATAATTCCACTCTGAAGATGGCAACGCGAGTTGCCATATTTTCTACGCTGATTATAGAAAGGCATAAGTTGATAGTATTTCTGTAAAGAAAATACCTAGATAGTGCACGAACATTTTTCGGCTCAAACCTTTAAGAATATAGTATTCTGGCATACCCAGCATAAAACTTTAGCATTTACATTAGGTTCCAATCATAGCATTACAGCCAGCATTCTTAACCGTACTATAATTTGTACCATTAATCCACAGCCAGTAATAGATTAGAATGAATTCCACATGGTAACGAAGTGCGATTCGCGTCCCACCGGCACTAATTGAAAGCAGGTAACGCGAATCGCAACCGACCATCCACTGAGGAACCATTCAAATGAGTAAAACATTAAAAATACTTACACCCCGCATCCTAATGGGTGATCTGACGGCCAGCAGCACAGCAAAATACTTACACCTTTTACATCAGGCTTCCAAAGTAATCCATTTTTTTTTATCTTAGCCACCCCTAGAAGTCGCACTAACCCTAATCCCAGGCCGTTTAGCAAATGGCACAAAGCTCCTGAACAGCGAAAAACAAATGATAAAATGAAAATGGCAGTTGGTGGGGCCAATTTCATTTCTTTTAAATTTAGGAGCTGTTTCGCCCCCAAAGGGGCATAATGAGCATCAGTTGAATTCCCTTGGAGAAGATAAGCCCATCCAAAATTTAATTAAAAATCTGCAAGTACTTAAAATTATGTAAAACAAATGTGCATTAGTTCGCCCGGGGGTAGAGTATAATCCAGAATAAAGAAAATACCAGCTGGCGTGCGCGTTCACGCAGGTCATACTTGAACCCAATTTGTATAAAAAAAAATGTTTATATTATAACATGACCAACCTAAAAGTGAGATCGAATAAAAATCCATGCACTTTGAAATGCAACAAATAGGACCTGCGTCAACAACGCCATGTGTCTTCGTCCAAGTTCCGCAACCATCGGGACAACATACTCACAAGTCAATAAACATGAGATAACCTGCTAAAGTAAGAGGCAGTGGGAACACTATTAAACATACAAATGGAAGCAGATGATTTACCTCAGGCTGACGGAACTGACAAACCATACAAATACCGACCTTCCAACGCACTCGAAGCACGTCAGTTCAATGAACACTTAACACCTCTGGTAGGGTAAATAATCATGGACCTTCCAACCACCCACCCTCGGCCTGATTAGATACACCAACCATACAAACAGAAGCCTCACAAGCCAAATCGAGAAAATTGTTTGCCCGCCAACCCACCCAACAATTGTTTCGATTTCACTTGATCAGCTTGAACACTTAGTACCATTGCACTTATTCACTGTGGGCGTTCCCCGTAGCAGATATCACTTGGCTGAATTCGCACCTTACATTGAATACCAGAAAACTGCTTAATACAAATCTGAAATGAGAACCAATATTATATAAACATACCAAAATATCACAAAATAACCACAACACAATGCGACGAAGAACCACTTCACTGTAATAACAAATACCTCACAATTACCCATAAACACTCGAAACATTTTATTGATAATTTGTAAAATCATATTTCAAATACAACATAAGATTGCAATAATGAATTTAAATATTCCATTTTTGACTATCTGTAGTCGAAGTTACGCAACGCTACAAATAGTCGACATAAATATATGCAGGACAAAAATGAAGTTGGCGGTACTGCTTAATAAGATTATATTACGATCTAGGTATAAAACAATAAACGGAATGTAGTCACCAAATAAATATGAGCACCCAGGGTTCAAAAAGAAAAATCCACCTACCTTTAATGTCACTCGATTATAAGTCGAGGCCGGTTACAGTGGGTCCATCGAGCTAGAATTAATGCGGATATCAGGCCGCAAAGTATTTGACCAATTAATAACTGTAGGAATCGAACCCACATATGACACATCATTAGATATAACCAATAGGAATAAACAGATAACACAAATATTAAGTGTGGAAACGTGGGCGCTCAGTGCAAAACAGCCAACTTCAATTTTAAAACCGTCCAGAACCGGAGCTAGTGCCAGCGCAACATCCACGTGCGGTACGGACCACAAGGGTACACGAGTCCATAAGTTAATTAAATATCAGTAATTTGGTATTGTAAGTACACTGGCACTAACTGAAGCCAAGACTGTATAAATAACAGGGTGAAGTTGGATTTGCAATCCTACCTTGTGCGTCGCCAACTGCTCCTCCTTCCGTCGCTCCTGCAATTGTTGTATCTCCAGTAACAGATCCATCTCCAAAGCCTGTAAGTCAACGAATAAAACAATATAATTCCAAGACCAAACATTCTATACTTCAAAGAGACAATCAAATAAAATATCAACATACCAGACATTTCCATATTTGAGTCATCCTCGCCAAAGGTGCCATCGTCATTGTTTGTGCCATCGTCATCATCCTCCCAGAGTGCTTCATTTACGAATTCAGGTTCCATTTTAGGGGCAACAGCATTGTCTTCTTCGTCAGGTATCGTCACAAAGTCTTCCTTCGATGACGCCCCCGACGGGCCGGCTTCTAGAGGGTCTATGCATTTTCTTTTTGCTGGGGCGGGCTGTGAGGACTGGGGATTGCTAGGCGTGATTGAGGGTCTATTCGGTCGTTTTACGGCTACTTGGTTTGACAAGGGCTTATTATCTAGGTCAGTCTCAGGTTTGGTCATAGACAACCGCTGCTGCGACGATCTAGGGCCGGGTCTCGATGACGGCTTTGGTTTAGAGGCGGGGGTTGAGTTCTCTTCGTTTTGGTTACCGGTGAGGCCCTTCACTTGCAGCTGTTCGGCCGTACTGATAAACCCGGCTAATTCTTCCTGCTTCACATTTACTTCACCTTGGTACATGAACTGCAAGAGATCTCTAAGTGCCGAATGCGAAACATCCTTCAAAAATACTATTGGATGCTGAGTCGGGTTCATCTTGAACATCTCTTGAAAATATGGCGAGCAGACGGAGAGCACCAGCTTGTGAGCCTGCAGCAACCTTCCTTCGGCCGCCAGCGTCACGTCCACCAAGTCTCCACGGGACAGTAGCCCGTGGAACCCAGTGGACATATTCGAATGGAAGTTGTTCCAACATAACGAAAATTGTTCGTCCGACCCCATGGTGGACGCTATTTGTTGACTAACCCTAGAAAAAAAGAAAGGGCATAATTAGATAACTATCACCACAAACATTCAATGAAAGGGTAAAAAAAAAAAAAAGTGAATACTCGTAACAGTACATAATCTTCTAATAATGGACTTTGGTAAAGGAGGGCCTAAAACCAAAATTATTTGAATATTGCTTATTTTAGTCCAACTAATTACACCAACGTCGGCAAGTGTGCCATTTCAATGAAAATTAATATGATGCCACTACATTTCCATATATGTTGTATGGGAGAATAATAAGATAAGAATTCATTAAATTTAAATTGCTTGCATATATAAGTACAACCATTAATTGCGGAGAATTCAACAGATTGGGTGAAAACAAAAATACTATGGCGACGCACTTCAAAAAGATGGCGTAGGACGCTAAGTGACGGCGAGAAAATGGCGGCATGGACCCAAAACTAAGGTGGCATTTTCGTAATTTAGAGACACCATGTATTCAAAACACAATAAACCACTAAGGAATATAGACAGACAGGACAGTTTCACAAAATACTCGAAGCTGCCTCAAACTAGCAGACGCCCATCATAAAGCCGTGTACTGTAGTGTAATGGCGGCCAAGGACGCCACCGGATAATAACGCGCACGCGTCCTCACAACGCTATAAAAACCGGGCGTTACCTAATTCGACATAAATGCAATGCATATTGAAACACAACCGTACAGATAAAACTGCAATAAGAAACTACCGACGAGACCGGCGTCAACGAACAAACAAAAATATCAACCGTAACACAACCTACCAAAGTAACACGCGATGGGCAAAAAATACAATAATTGACTAAGATAACTTATAAAATGAATAGACCTGTGCTAATACTGGAGACTAATGCGAATTAATTAGAGACAATGAACACGCAAACATGACCACGAAGCTAAGCGTCACTGACGCCATGAGCGAGTTGAGATCGTAACAAGTAGAAACGGAAATAAGACCAACGAAAACTAGATAAGCAAAACACATACCTTAATATAAGTTTGTTTTCAGCAGGCCGCGGTGAGAATCATTAGTATTAATGATTAAATGTCCAGACGGGATGTTTTCTTGATCACCGCAGAATTATCCTGACGCACACCCTTTCTTACTTGTGTCCCGTATTATAATGACGTAGCCGGCTGCCTCGACGAAGTCCCGAATTTTCGAATGACGCTATACCCAATAAAAAATAGTTCAACATTACATTACCATACTCCACAAAATAAAATATATTGACAAATTTTACTAACCAATTATTATTTTTTTAAATTCCAATTGACATAAAAATATAGAATTTATTTTTTACGATTTTATTTAAAATATGATTACTGTTTGCTTTTTGATCAACAGAAAACCGAGGCATGGGTGTAGCTGTTTTCTCGTTACGAATAAGTTTCTTCAAAGCCGTTGGTAAACATTATTTTTGTTAGCAATATAATATAATTATTATTCAATATCATAATATATATTGCTAACATATCACATCTTGTCTTTATTGTATCTCATATACCGGAAAGATCAATAATTGTAGAGCAATGAAAGGTTTGAATATATTATTATTATGAAAGCTGTCAGTAGTATTGGTTCCATATTATCCAAATTTAAACCAAGTTTCAAGTGGACGAATTAATAAATACATGTGGGCAGAGTTTATAGCCTTCTTTAAGTAAGTATATCATTTTTATCAGGTTTAGATTCCTAATTAACAAAAACTGATGACTGATGCCCTTAAAAATATGTTGTTGGAGTTACAATGCATGTAAAAGTTTATTCTACAGTGTTTTGATCACTTGGCCACATTCCAGATAATATCAATGTAGAGAGTCGTATTTTCAGTGGAAACATCGAGAATCAGTGAAGAAGGGGATAGTCTCTACTCGATAGTTTTACCAAAAGTAGATCCTTACTGGCTTATATACTACCCTCCACGAAACCTTGCAATTCGGAATAGATTTTTTTAAATTATTTGATGAAATCAGCCAATCAGGCGCCTAGCATTTAATAATACGCATTACGTATTACACACAAATCTTGTCATTGTGTACAATTGCAAAGTTACGTGGAGGATACTCTACCTCTATACGGATGGCAAAATTTTGAAACCGCTAAAGAGTTAGATCGTATAAAGCTTTTTGAATGGAAGATCCTCGACGATGATAATTTAGATGCTTTAGTACACTTTACTTACTTAGGGTATGTGCTTATACATTTGGGCCACCTAGACGGTTTTTAGCGCCTATCCCCTTTATATGAAGTGCCTATCGGGAGTGAAGCATGATGCTTTAGTACAATAGTCTGGAATAGTTTATAATATTTTAAATATCTGGTATATCGTATACAAAATTAAATGACAATAACGGATTAATTTTATGGATTTAGACTGGCAGTATTGTTATAATGCCTTTTTAGATGACGTTTTTATGATAATATTTTGAAGACATTCGCGTATGCTTACCCTTTACTTCCTAGAATAAAACATTGTATTATTTATGGATGGCAGAAATACTTTTATATTCCAAATAAATCTTTAGAATGATAAAGCAATGATGATAATAATATATATTATGCTCTCAATAATGGAAAATATTATAAGTATTAAATTTTGATGCGATTATTTTGTACGTTTTATTATTTTGCTGTATAATATGTTAACTGCCAGTATATCGTATATCACATCGCGATAAGTTTTAAATACATATTTTACGATTTTAAAATGTTAGTTATTTGGAAATATTCAATTGTATCTATATTTAATTTTATACTTAAAATCAGTTTATCGTGTTACACCTATTTTACTTCATGTTATTCAATGGAACACACCTTCAAAATAATACAAATTCTGAGTTCATTTAAAATGTTTGTATGTATGTACTAGGCACTCAAAATAGACGTAAAACTACTTTTTTGGATAGTAACAATAAAAATATATTAATTTTTGATTACCAAATAAAATATTTTTAATTTGTATGCAAATATTGCACTTGGAATGAATCACATTGAAATAAAGTAGTAAAACAAGCCCGCGAGTAGATTTGACAAAAATAAGAATCGGGTTTATCGTTCGAAATTATTTACTTTATTAAAATATTTAGGTTTAACGTGGTTTCATGGTAGAGGCGGTTTGTACCTATCGGAAATGGTTATTTTGGGAACCCATGTGAAAAAGGCCAGACGTGAGGCAATAGATATACTGGAAGGATGTTCTATGCAATAATCGTGCTCAACGTCAATGGGTAAGAGAACCATACCATATTATTATGTAGGAAAACGATGAAGTAAGCTGAAGTTATTCTTCCAGTTTTTAAATTGCAAATTTCGTGACAAGCCTATCGAAATCTACTAAAATATAAAGTATACGAAAATATACCAAAAATCAAGTGATTCACCAAGTCTACATCTTCTATTTTTATTTCTGACAAATGTTTCTATAGGTGGTGGTATAAATGATGAAACTATCGTCAAACAAAGTGGCCGTGGAAAGCATTTGGCGTTTAAACTTAATTGACAGTGTTCAACCAATGTGTGCTTCCAATTTTCATGAATGTATTCGATATTGGCCTTTGAGTAATAGAGTGGTCCATAAATTAAGACTTTCTCTTACAAATTGATTTTATATAGAATAGCCGCTCGATGAACATGATAATCAAATGGTGTTCAGGGGATATAATATTATGACAACCAAAAATCCGCCTCAATGTACGTTGGATCGACGAAATATTAAGGGTAGGCGTGATTGTGTGTGGTTGTGAAGAACAAGGAACCGAGAAGAGACTATAGAGTTTGAAGAGCTTATTTTCCTGTAGTAAATTCACCTGGCATATATAGTTGATTATGTAATGATGTTGATGATATTGTAAAATAATTTATTTATTATCCACTATTAATTTCAGGCAAGTTTTAATTTGAAGATTACATTGACTGGTATAGTAGTATGATGAATCAACCGTTATGAAAAATATCGCAATGACGCTTTCGATTTTCTCAGCGATAATAACTTTGATTTTTCAGTCGCTTAAATTTCTTTGCTAACTATTTCTATGATTTACATATATTTTATAAACAGCTCCAGTAAATTAATTTGGCAAAGCTGTCAACAAATATATAAAAGGTGTGAGTCTTAGATTAAATAATAATGTGAGTAGGTACTTCGAAGGGCTTGCGCAGACAGAGAGCGGTCGGAGTTCTGCGTTCAACCGACCGTTGACCGCTAACGTTCAGGGACAGCAGACAGGTGGCGGTCAACAATAAGCGTTCCATTTGTTTACAAACGTTGTACTGACACAAGCGCTGCATAATGCGAGACCGCTATATTCCGACTGCGAGTGGAAGTGAGAAAGCACCGCTGTTGCGTACTCACTCCCCCGTGTGGTTTCGCTCTATGTTGTGTGACTGCTCAAATTCCTATGACGGGACTGGACGGGAGGTACGGCGTTCTTTGTAATTCCGGGCATAGAACTCCAGAACTCTAGCGTTCCAATTGACCGGCGCGGTCTGACCGCCGGCTGTGTACCCACACAGTATGAAGTCCATACAGTACAAAGAACGCCGAACTCCGAACGCGGAACGCAGACCGCCTGACCGCGCTCTGTCTGCGCAAGCCCGAATCCAACTTCTCCATGACTTTTATAAGGATTTTTATTCAATAGATGTAATGTGAGACTATTTGGTGAGAATTAAGTTGGTACTACTTATGGGTAAGTACCTACCTTATTGATAAAAACAATAATCCCAATGTATTTGTTCAACAATGAATACGTTATTAATATGATTAACAACGTTGATCATATCATCCAATACGTCTTCAGTCATCAGTACCCTCACAGTATCTAACTATAAATACCTATGTTAATAACGCTGATAGTACAGTTTCCACTAATTTCGTTTAACATCTTACAATATGTAGGTACCTATGTAATCATAATCATCAAGACGAATAATTGACAACAAGTTATAACAATTAAGGTTATAGAGTAGATAAATGCTTTGTAAGTACCTATATAAAATAAATATATGAGTACCTACCTATCCTATAATCGGTAGAATTGCCCAGTTTTGATTATATTGCAGTTATTTTAGAATACACCACTTAACAATCAATAATGGCATCGCATCTGCTCGCGGAGTAATTTTTATATTTGTAGAGTGCTGCCACCGGCCTCAATATTAACTTCACGTGAAACATAAATAAAGTAGAAAACTGCACAAATTTCTCTCGTTAGTCAAGTTAACGTCTACCATGCATGGCTTGTACTTATTGTATTTTGAATAATGATAATATCATTAAATTGAAATACACGGCAAAAATATCAGAAGGAGCTATTTAATATTTTCAATAGTAATTAATTAATTAATTTATTATATTAATAATTAATTAATTTGTAGTTATGTATATTTTTGAATTTTGTATACCTGTTGGCAAATTTGATTTCATATTATGAAAAAGTGTAGTTTAACTTGACTTTGGCTGTCGAGATTAGCAAAATAAGGCGTCACACACAGAAAGTTTTGGGTGTGTAAAGTTAATAAGTAATATCTAATTAGAATTGGGCTAATAAAATTTGTAGATATTTTATTCAAACCCTTATTTATAATTATTACGATTTATTAAAAATGATTTGGATGTATTTCCTTCTTGGCTGAGTTCAGATAAATATTTGAATGGGCGATGGAATGAATAATAATTATGAATAGTACTGATCAGGGAACTCAGGTACTGGTTAGGTATGTGAGTTCCTAGGTAGAATAGGTATATTTTTTGAGAATTTGGGAAATGCCGCTATAGATGTAATAAACAGAAGGGGTGATTTTATACAGAATTAGTTTCTTCTTCTTATTGTGCCATCCCCTAGCGGAGGTCGACCAACATCAAGGCGATCTTATCTTTGTCGTCTGCTACCCGGAACAGTTCGGTGGAGCTGCACTCGTACCAATCACGGAGGTTCTTAGTTAGTTTTTCTTTCTGTCTTTCTTTCTCTTAATTAGTTAACCATGGAATTTCAGCAATTTCCATGAATCGGCAAGAAGCCATTGTGTTGGCTTCTATTTTTTTTCAACAGATCTTCACCTGTCGTGACATAGGTACATAGGTACAACCCCGATATTTGGACCGATTTGGCCCAGTTGGATTCGGGTGTAACAACAATAAAATAAATAATAAAAGAGTTATTTTTTTTTTAATTTGAATCGAACATGTGATTGTGAAAGCCTGAAACACTTGCAAAAGCGAATAATAACAGGGCTGTATTTTTTTGTCGGGTTCGCGATGTCTAGTTTACTTCTATTGTCATTAGACGTCCTTGGTGACCAGAAACGACACGAGCACGAATGATAAAAAATATTGTATACAAAATGGGGCGGCATTATAGCGCTGCCTAAGGGCGGGATTTTGTCTAGGGACGTCACTGTTGGTGCTTGATTTGATTGGTTTATTTATAATATATGTTCAGTTGCTAGTGTTAACAACAATAATAAGTTAACCAAAAAATGGTCAACTTGGTGACAACACTAAACAGTCTTATCTCATTATGTTGTTACTTTACATAACAACTGGAGATGACGTTTAGACAAATAACTAGTTTCTGATTGTATTTACTAGGATATTATTTTTGTTTTTTTATTATTATTATTAATATAACTAATAAAGTTAGGCACCCCTAATTTCATTATGTGAACCTCAAATTTGTGTTGCTATGTCAAACACAAGACAGGACACGCCACGTGCGTCCAGACCTGGTAACTCAGTGTTAATTCGGATATATTCGAACGTTCTTGGACTTCTTGGTAATCTTAAGCGTCAATTACATTGAGCTTTTTTATGAGCTGATTATTGGCAAATTTAAAAGCGGGCGGTTCAGCTACTGCGATTTCATGATTCACACAAAATTTTCCATTCGCTGATAAGCCACAAGCCAGCGAGCGATTTTGACGGAACGTAGTTCGTTTTTTTGCCGGGAGGTCGCTACGCTCCATAATAATGTTTCCATTAAGCGTCAATTACATTGAGCTTTTTTACGAGCTGATTATTGGCAAATTTATAATCTGCCTGTAAATTCGCCCAGTGTAATCATCGAACAAGCTAATAAGCAGGTTGTAAACACTCCACCGAGAAAAGTTGAAAGCCGGTCAACTTTATAAGCTACACGCCAGCTTGTGGGCGTATCGCGTCTGCGCAGTAGAGCGTGGTGGTGGAAAAACGAACTACTCATTTTGAAATTTACCTTTTTGACGTTTAATGGAAACATTATTATGGAGCGTAGCGACCTCCCGGCAAAAAAACGAACTACGTTTCGTCAAAATCGCTCGCTGGCTTGTGGCTTATCAGCGAATGGAAAATTTTGTGTGAATCATGAAATCGCAGCAGCTGAACCGCCCGCTTTTAAATTTGCCAATAATCAGCTCATAAAAAAGCTCAATGTAATTGACGCTTAAAACATCAAAAAGGTAAATTTCAAAATGAGTAGTTCGTTTTTCCACCACCACGCTCTACTGCGCAGACGCGATACGCCCACAAGCCGGCGTGTAGCTTATAAAGTTGACCGGCTTTCAACTTTTCTCGGTGGAGTGTTTACAACCTGCTTATTAGCTTGTTCGATGATTACACTGGGCGAATTTACAGGCAGATTATAAATTTGCCAATAATCAGCTCGTAAAAAAGCTCAATGTAATTGACGCTTTAGACACGATGGTGCCGAAAAAATACGAATAGTTCCAATTCAGTCACGACTCTGGGGAACGATTTCACGATCGGGGGCGAACGTGGCAAACGGTCGAGCTAGACGGTTGGCCGGACAATGTGCCAATGTAATTTGAGTTTTAGACTAGTTAAGAGTATCTTGAATTATACATATTGTGGTAAGAAAATCTTCTCAACAATAATTATGGCGAAGCTGAAACTGCGCTTATGGTAAGTGTGCTTAGAATAATATCATTTTAGAGCGCGATGCAGAACTAATAAGAACAATGTTTTCGTCGTCAGACATCGATAGTTTTGATACAATGTTCATTTGTACAATATCCAATGATTATGTAGTAAGGGATGGTGTGATGAGGGGTAGGTAATGAATACAATCAGAAGGTTTTGATGCGTATGAAAGTAGCCCCGAATTTATTATCCCTTAAAACAAATTACAAATTCAAATTACAGTTTGTTACAATGCGAAGTTTACAAATTAGATTTACGAAGATTGTGTTTGTAATGAAAATCACTCTTGCGTCGAAGCGAGAAGCGTGTGATTAAGTTGAACGAATTTAAGGTACTAGTCTATTGTTGGTTTACTTTTTGCTTAGGGTATATGCTTCAAAATATGGGGCGCCGGATGGTGTTTACGAACCGATCCCCTTTATATGTAGTATCTATCTCTGGTGAAAGCTTTATTGTTGATGGTGAGGCCCGGCCTCGGCGGCTTCGCGACCGAGCGAGGCCGGGTTGTTGATCTGGATGATTAGGTCTGGATGAAATTTAAAAGCAAAACAAACTTTCTCGCAGGCGTCCGTCGATTTCTTCGCACACCTCTCGTTGTCTTGTCTCATATTCTTCACTTCCGGTCCTCTCCGTAGCCTGGAAGAACTCCGAGTATCGCCGCTCGGAGTTCTGCTTCTTGGCAGTAGGCAGGGTTTGGTTTGGGTCATGGTTGGGCGCGTGGTCTGGAGGGCTTACTTCTTTTTCAAGAAGTAGGCGCGTGGATTTGTCGGTTGGCGGTATTCAGCCTCTTTGTCGGATTTGGGCGTCTTTTTCTTCTTGTTTTTATTCTTCTTAGGTTTTTGGTCGGGCGTATTCGATGCAGGGTCTGGGTTGTTGGTTGTGTCCTGTTGTGATGTAGAGTTTTTTATCGAGAGGGCTGTGTGTTCAGCTTCGTCGAGCTTATACACTGTCTCGTTGTAGTCTGTCGGCTGGTAGTCAATTTCGGATTCTTGGTCAGGTATTGGCGATGCAGGGGTGATGGTCTCCTGCGGATCGTCGGGCTGATCGGGTGGGTTGTTGAGCGTGATGGAGTTGTAGCGTTGGGTAGCTGCTTTCTTATATTCTCTTAAGAAGAAGTAATGCCTTTCCTCCTCGTAAGTTGCATTTTCAAGATCGTTTATTTGATTCATGAGTTTTTCAGTGAAAGCGATGATGTTCTGTAGTTCTGATGCGGTGATCTCAGTTTTGGGTTGATTCAGGGCTTCGGTGATGAGTCGGATCTTTCGTTCCGGTTCATTTATGGGTTCTGAATCCCTGTATATCTGGGCATTCGCGACTATTGCTGATTCATAGTATTCCTCATAGTCGTCGAAATCATCCTCGTCGTCAACCAGTGAATCCTCGGCTTCAGGTGTTCGGATACCCATTTCCGGGGTCCAATCCGTTATAGGGTTGGTGTTGTCCGGGGTCTCTGTGTCTGGGTTTTCGTCAGAATCTGGAGTCGGGGTGACTGTTGTTTCTGTATGTGAGAGTATTTCAGCAGAGGCGGGAGTCGGGGACTCAGGTGCTGTGGTTACTTCCGGTTGTGTTACCGGGGTTTCGGGTTCGGCCTCAACGGGGGTGACCTCAACTTCCGTCGAGGTCTCCTTGTGAAGTTTCACTTCCGGGGATGTTTCGGCCTGTGTCTGGGTATGGGTTGTCGTCAATGCTGTGCGGTGTGATTTGATGGTGGTGAGTGTCTTCCTCGGTGTTTCTACTGTGATCCTTCGGTGTAATGCGTGTTTCAATGTGTGAATCAGCCTCCCTCTGTCGTTGTCCAGGAGTGTGACCAGGACAAGAGGCATTGGATGCCGACTCCTGCCCCGCGTCATTCTCCGGACGCTGATGATCGGGAGACCTCTCCGAAGAAGATCGTTAGTGATGTCCTCCGTGTGCGTGCCGATCTGGAAGCCCCTGATAACGACCGATAGATGGTCGATATCGTGTCCTGAATGAGTGGCTGGGTGTGCCTCCTTGATCGGCGCGCTGTTGTGATGTGCTGGTGTGTGATGTTGAAGAGTGGTCCTTGTCCAAGTGTGTGGTGGTGGTCGTCTTGGCGGGTTGATGTTTTTCCTCCAGGTAGGAGGAGGGCGGGCCGGAGGGTCTGCGGGAGACGCCGACTCGGCCTGCTCCTGATAAGCCGTCAAGAGCAGGAAGTGCAGCGTCATGAGATCCCTCAGTTTGGTCGGCCGGAATGCGGCGAGTCTGGAGATTTCGATTTGGATATGCTCCATCTTGTCGTGGCTGATGATCGGGATCACTTGCGGTGGGTCGGTAGGTAGCGGCAAAAAGTAGGTAATACTCTTTGACGGTCGGCAGGCGGCGGCAGAAGGTAGGTACTTCTTTGCGGATCGGCAGGTAGCGGCAAAAAGTAGGTAACTTTTTTTTTTTTTTTTAAGCTGTTTGGCAGGATGTAGCAAAGTAGGTAATGCTGTGTCGGCTGTTTCTGCAGGTAGGTAGAGAGTCTTGAGTTGGTTGGATATCTCAGCTGGAGTCGGAGCGCACGGAAAGGCGACTGCTCGCGACGGGTGCTAGACCGCAAGTGTCGTCTATTGTTGGATTGTAACATCTGTTTTTATATTGAAAGGAGACAAAGAAATATCAGACACGGCGTAGGTTGATTGACCGCTGTCAGTTCCCACACCGTTGATTATTTTTCAGAAATTTGTCTGCGAAATTTGACTATGACACAAATGTTATCAATCCAACAATGGATTTGTCACGACACAGTGGCATAAATGCACTATTTACGAATGAAACCCGACACGTAAGCATTCCTTCGGCCTGCGGAAAATGCTCATATGTCAGTTCACACGGAAGAGTTTAGGTACTGATTGTAAAATATTTATATTGTTGTAAATTTGAGGTTTGCAATGCACTTTAAGATTATTTATTAAGATGTACTTATTTCTAGGTTTTCTTAACTGTAACTTAACTACTATTGACACATTGCACTTGTCTGCGGACTTCCTTCCACCCTCAATTATTTTAATAATGGCAACGCATAATTAAAATTATATAATCTTGCTAATACGCTGTTGGGCACTAATAATTAACTTTATCTCCACAACGACTATCGCCCCAGTAAAAAACGTTTCGTGTATGGGAGTCCAATCGTTGAAAACTTTGTATCCCGACTGTCGGCAGTCTCCGATATAGCGTTGTTGGGCGTCGGCCGATATTAATTTTTACAATATTTATTTTAGAGTTCTTAGTAGAATTTGCCTATTTATCGCATTGTCAGATTGGAATGGACACATTGTTATAAGTTTCATAAATTATACATTTTATTATAAATCGGCCGACTGCGTTCTGTTCAATCGGTTGCGTTTTCGAAACGGTAAAATTTTAACTTATATTACGATAACTATTTATATATACGTAACTAATTAATACATATACATATACTAATCTGTGGTAGGTACATATTGCTGTGTTATTTTAATTTACAATAATAACAAAACCGCTTTGCAGACATTATTCACTTATAGTGTTGCCATATTTTTCTCTACTTATGAACAAAGTACTTAGGTACTTTCACGGAACTTTCTTTGTAGCTACCTACTGAATCTTTAAAAATTGTCGTATATTTGGCGAAACATTATATTACCCATAATTTGTTAAATTACATTTTTCACGGAATCAAAATTATAGCATGTTGGCAGCCCTGCATTTATTATCAAATTTTTGTTTCCGATTTTTTTTTACCATGTTCGATCAGATGGGAAACTAGTCATTTTAGTGACGGCTATTAACCCATCCAAAGGCAGAACCTTTGGATGGGTTTTAAATTTCCTCGGTGGCTTCGCGACCAATTCGAGGCCCAATTTATGGTCTGGGGTTATTTATCTCGTGGTAATGAATTGAAAGCATGAGCATTCTTCTGCCGTCCGTCGATTCCGATTGACTTCCGCACCTACGTGTTGAGTAGTTTTCTTTTCAACCATCTTCCGTCTTCTTGTCCGTTCTGGGCTTCAGGATGTGATTGGGGAAGTCGATCCTTGTTGTCGTCATAGTTCGTCGTCCTTCTGGTCGTCGTGGCTTCGGCTGTTGGCGTCGTCGCCTCCAGCTATGTGGTTTTGCGCTGCACAAGATCAGGATCTCGGCGATTGAATGATTGATGCAGTTCCCTCGAGTAGCAATTTATCTTTTTTGCTTTGCCCTTGGTCTTTGTGATTTTGGTATTTATTATTTTTTAATATCTAGGGTGGGTGGGTTCTGAGACTTGTACTTAAGTCAAGTGCCAGACTGACCACCATCTTTTGTTATTTATGTTATACTCGAGGGAAGTTCGATCTCCGGGTGACACAATGGGGTCCCGATTGCGGTCGCTGAAACAGAATGGATTGGTCTGTAGGAGGTATTGGATTTGGAAATCTAGGGGGGCATCAGTAAGAGTACCTTTCTAGGCCGGTCGAATTCTGTCTGTGCGTGTACGTCATATTGTAATAAGTCTGATATTGAAGTGTTAGGATGGTTATTGATGTAGCTGTAGAATTGCTTCGTGAGCTTGAGGATGTGGGTTTGGAGGGTTTCCAAGTTAAGATCGCTGTGTAGTGCTGTATTCCTAATGAAGCAGGGAGCATTGGTGATAGCTCGTAGTGATTTGTTCTGTGTGATTTGTGTGGACGCAACGACAAGCATGCTTCCAAGTCAACATGCTCGATCGAGCAAAACCGTCTAACAAGAACGTACGTGGGTACTAGGCTTTACGATACACCGATACATCCCGGATGCACAAAGTTAATTCCCCCGATGAACACTGTTTTCGACTTCGTATTCAGTTTTCAGTACCTATTTGCGTTCCAGCTGAGGTAGCAAGAAATTTGTTTATCAATTCCTCTCCTATACACGCATTGTACAAGGAGAGAAATAATCTGTAATAATATATTATTCCGATGTGCAACGTCGCAAACTTTGAACAGTATAAAGTATACAGACCTCCATGTCGATGCCGTTAGACAGGTTCTAAATATTCTCAAACCCTTTCCCCGCACACGCGTTGTGTAAATAAAATATTATAAACCAACTATGTCATTTCTATTGCATCAATAAATCAGTTTTACCATCACAGAATTCATCCTTACATGACCAATCCCTGCCTATTTAACAAAACAATATGATAAAATATGATTAAACGAAAACAGACCGTCCACCCCGCGAGTCATAGGTTTTGGTTGACTGATCTATTTGGCACCTAGTTGAACAACTCTGTAGGACGTAGTACTGCAATAACTGCCAAGAAGTTATAGTTGGCATTTAGTCAAGACAAATTTTCTCCTACAATGCTTTTCTAAAATGTCTCTAGGTACTGGCGTAATAAGAGTTATTAATAAATGTAAATTAATAAATGTAAAAAATCTTAACACCACTGCACATTTATGTACTGAAATATGACTATATTCTAAAACATTAGAGCGAGACGTTTAAAAGAATACTATTTTATGTAATAAAAATACTTTATGCAGTCAGAAAATTTTCATAATAAATATAAAGGATAATAAGGCTTCAAAATTATATAAATAGATTATCTACAACGCTTAAGGCATGTCCAGGATCATGCTTTGAAAATATAATAAAAACTCCATTTTGACCTATTCTGAGCACGTCCGCTCTTAATTGTATTACTAAAAAACATACCTACTTTGAGTTTTATAAATATATATTGATACATACATAATTATGTTATCTAAGTACTTATATAAATATTTTTCATTTATAAACTAACCGAAATCTTAAAATTATTCTTACGTACGATTATTATTCTTCTAGTTGACAAAAAAAATATTTTATGTAGTATAACAATGAAATAATTCCACGAATCCGGCATTTTCAATCCTGGGATTTTGATAATATATTAAATACGTACCTACGTATCACAGTGTTTCTAACCAGCCTGTCAACCAACTGTAATGCCGGGTCCACACTGGCAACATGTCGCGCGACAACCGTTAAATTTTACGATAAGTATGGTAATTATCGTAAAATTTCTTAAGCAATTATGATAATTATCGTAAAATTTGACGAGGTTGTCGCGCGACATGTTGCCAGTGTGGACCCGGCATAATAAGTACCTACATGTGTTATTTTTTTCAACCAAAACTTTAATTTTACAATTCTGTTGAGCACGAAATCCTAATTAATGTCACGGAATCTTAATTCGTGTCACGAAATCTAAATTAAACCCTTAACGGATTCAAAAATACCCCACTTTCATGATACATATCTGAATATAATACATTAAGTACCATCATTAAACACACTCTAAAGAAAAAAATAATGAAAAATGAATATTTCTGTTGTAAACTGGATTTGATAACGTCTTTATTCGATTCCGGATGATCACTTTCGATAATTCGAGGATGAATGTGCGTTTACACGGGTCACTGCGGTTAATTCCTCCGCGATGATCGTTTTTCAAATTCAATTTTCAAATAAATATCAAAAATAATATTATCATTGATTTGTTGTTAATTTTACACATATGCCGAGGCTCCGATTGGTACCCACGTATTTATTATAAGGCCCGCACTGGTTATCAATCAGCCAAATGATTTTTTTTTTAATTTCAGGATGATGTGGGCGTCTGATAAAACTGTGCATTTAATTGAACGCCTGCATGAGGCACCTGCGCTATGGGACACTGGTTGCAAGGATTACAGAAGTAAATCGACAAAATCTGCAGAGTTCAAAAGATTAGCAACATTATTTAATACGGACACGGAAGAGATTTCTAGAAAAATCAAATCTTTAAAAACCCAATTCAGAAGGGAACACAAATATCTTTCAGAAAAATCCATAATCGGCGTTGAAAAAAACACCTGGTTTGGTTATGAACACCTGACATATTTATTAGAAAATGAATCGAAAGCAAACCGGACAGTTCAAGTAAGTTTACATTTGTGTCCATCATGAATAATCCATCCATAAATGACGTCACACTATTTTTGGTACCTACTAGTTATAGACTGCGAAATCTTTAAGAGTATACTTCAGTGAAACGGCAAATAATTTTCAAAAATAGGTGGGACATAATTTCGCACGCGTTGCCAATCGGAGAGCGATAGTCGACCTGTGAGCACGTCAATTTGTTTTGTGATGGCGTTGGAGAAATATATTCTTAAATAGAGTAAAGATGACTAAAAAACGTTACGCACTTACTCGTAATACAAAACATATCAATTAATATATTATTATTATTATTAGGTATAGGTAAATCGTTTTACAGTGGCACCATGGGTACGGCAAATGCGGCTTGCAGTTGTAGTGGTATTGTTTACTAGCATTGAAACAGGCATTGTCGCCAGCAATTCAATACACGCGCGAATCGCTTATGGTGTCACTGTAGAATGATTTACCTATACTAATATAACATAACATTAAATGGACGCATGTTGAATTTTTATGACAGATTATGTTTTGTTCGTCACGCGTCGTTTACACAATCTGCGCGTCGGTTAGTCACGATCTTTTTAGACCATGCCTCAGCTGAAGTATATAGCCTTAACGTGTGACCTGGCGGCGGCGCTCGTGTTGTATCTTGTCTATGGTTTTCGATTTCGAAGTATTGTAAGTAGTTACTGAAAAGCGAGAGGAGGGGATATAGTTATCCAAGCCGCCGCCTATCCCCGTAAAGATTTCGCACTATACCTAGTTATATTTTGAATCCCCCATGATAAATTCGTTGAGATGGTTCGTTTTCAGTATTATTTTGTCACGGAATATTTTATTCTTTTATGTCTAATTAATCTGTTCTATAAGTATCACCAAGATAAGTGTCCATTCTCGTAATCGGCTTAAATTTTCTGGCAAACTACATTATATTTCTGTAATGAATCACTGTACCTTCTCTTCTCATGAAGACTTGACCACACTATATTAAGTTCACTCTAGTGCACGGCAACATAAAAATTAGGAGGTTGCTTTTGGGGCACTCCGTAAAACTTGAAAATCTCCTATTCGCCAGTTTAAACTTATAACAATTAACGACCTCAATACATAAATATGATAAATTACCATCGATTTCCGCCTTGCGTATAGAATAGACCCACAGGTGCTATTAGAATTTAAGAAACCAACTTTGCTTTATTTAGGCCTTAGGCACTTACCTATTTTCCACTCAGTTTGTGAAAAATATGCATCTTTTTTCAAATTTCAATATAATTTAATAACTGAATGGCAGGTTTTAACTCCTCGGAGGCCCCCTTTTAATTTTTCTCACAAATCGGTTGCGTGTTCCGCTAGGGAAACGCACCTCTGACAACAAGTTTGTGAATCATTTGTATTATCTTTTATAGCTTAAAGCAGCTGATGACACCACTGTTTCATCTTCCGATAGTGAAATAAGTGCTTCGGAAAGCGACAACAATATTTCAAATCAAAAAACTGTCCCAGCCGATGAACAACAGTTAGTTTGGATAAAAGACAATACAGATCATCAAACATGTAATAATTACTCACGACCAGCATCCAAGATTGAAAGCGAATTCAAAGATTGCAATAATGTTGAATTCTTGGATCCTGACCCTACAAGTTCTACTCGAAACATGAAAAGATCAATAGATACTGCTGATGAAGTGGATGATGAAGTATATAAAATTATGAAAACGAGAAATGAAATATCAAACCAACTTGACGATTTTAGCATCTACGGTGAATATGTGGCAAGTCGTTTAAGAAATGCTAACCGAAGCTATCGTGCCACAGCGATAGCCAAACATCGAATTGATAATGTTTTATTTAATTTAGAAATGGGAGCACCTCCTAATGCAGACATTTTTCCACCAAACAACAGCTATCCTTTATCACCGGTACCATGTCCACCTTTGAGTCAAATACACGACGGTCCTGATTGTTCTGACGTTAAACTACCATCATCATTATTCATAGAGTCAAGCTCATAAAGTTCAGTCATACTCACAACTTCAATTGTGTTTATTTTGTTTTTAACCTTTCTATATTTATAAACAAACTTGACGAATAAACTGTTAATATTTGTGTTTCTGGTTTTTATTGTTAATTGTTTGGCTGTCTAAATTCTAATGGATTCAAGCTCTGTACTATTCCATTTAAGTCGTTTTTTGCGACTCGGGTTTCGCTTTTCGGCATCTTCAGGCGCCGTGTACACTCACCAAAGGTAAACACACACTGTCAACGAACTCTCTTTACTCTAGCTTATATAATAAATCAATTCAATAAGGTAGGTAAAAACTCCATTACCTACCTATCAGTCATAATAAGTCAGTGATTCCACAGGCACTGCAACATATTTTTTTAACATGGTAACACTAGCGTCAAGTGTCATTCTTCACCTGGCATTTTGTATTTCTGAGGGCTGACGTATAAAAGTAAAATAATATTCTGCATGTACATGCCAAACGAATTAACAGTATCAATATCCATATTGAGATACATTGTTAAACGAATTTGAGTGTATGGACTGTTTTATAGATATGCGAATTTATTTTGACAGCAGCTGTCAGTGGTAAATGGTAATACAGAAGGGGGCGTGTTCATAACAAAAGTAGTCTATGGTTAAGGATTCCTTAACTCTATACTCAGGATTGTCTATAGTTAAGTCATGCTTTTCGGCGACTTATCCTTAGGATCGAAATCTTAGATTGTGATTATAATTTTTGGCGAAGACCGAAACAATATCAGAGCATTTTTGTTCTTCGCCTAAATGTATCCAATTCAAAAAGTGATGTCCCTCTTAGCAATGATATTCCGGTCGCTGTGTCAAAGTTTGCCCCAAGGGCCAAGGGATACTTACTTTTATAGAAATTGGCACAATTAAGTACAACCTATCTTAAAAGGAAACTTCATTTTTTTTTATCTATAAACTTATTCATTTTGTTAGTTTTAAATAAATACATGAAATTTATAAACATTCACATATCAATTCTGTCGTCAGAATCTGAGCGAAGATAAGTAGGTTCTTACATAATTATATGTCCCTGTACATAATATTATGTTAACGTTAACAGACGTTTGTATAAGAACAAATATCTACTATACCTACACCTACTTATACAAATTTTCATGTTTGTTTTTGTATTCCGCCGCGGATGGAAAACATGTGCAAAAATACTGAAAACCTCTAAGTTGGTAGGTACGTACCACACTTATAGGCCATCCGCGGACTGAAACAGTATGCGGTTTAGAACCGTGTGCCATACTAAGCTTACCTATCTTTTCTCTTCATAGAAATATATTTTCACAAACTATATTATAAGCATCTGATCGTATCCGTTTATATACCGTACCTACACTTACACTTACAAATTTAGTGAAAATATATTGTCATGAACAAAAATCATAAGTTTAGTATGACACACGGATCTAAACCGCACACGGTTTAAGTCCATGGATGGCCTCTTAGATTATAGAAAAATGTACCACACTAATAATTGATAATCGCGCTCATGCATGGGTAGCAACCAGCGGAGCAGGAAATATTATTTTTGTCTTCGCTGGTAGCAATCTATATTATCATACCTGGTAGGCATAAAGCCCATTGACGCAGCGAGTGCGGCGCTCGCGCAAAATTTCTACAAGTGGCGCGTAAATCAACGAAAATACAACGTAATCAAATACGCCAGCGCCCACTGGATTTCACGACGCATTATACGCGCCCGCCGCATGAATCATCGTTTTTTCGCGAATCACCGCTTCTCGGCGATACGAATGAAAGAAAATACAATGGAGTCCATTCATTGAACACGGCTACCAAAATTACGCCGCTCGAGGCCTCGTCGATCGACGGGCGAAAAGCAATTATTTAATAACAGAGAATCATTGTTTAATTTTATTGCGTGTCAAGTTTATCGCTGGTTGAATAATGTCGTCGTAAATATTTATTACAAGCCCCGAAATAATATAATATTTTTATTGCTTTGTTATGAGAGACGCTTTAAAAATAATTGTTTTGTGCTGCTTGGGCCGCTTATTACATAGGTGAAGGGTAATGCGCGGGAAGAGACGTGTGATTATGGTTATGAATAAACACTGCATTCGCCGACTTCGCCCGCTCGACGCGTTCTATGAGCGCTATCGCGTAGACTTACATACTCTTCTATTGACTCTTATATTAGTCTAGAGTCTAGACTAAAGTGTAGAGTTCAGACTCTAGCCTAGAGTCTAGCTAGACCACGAGGTTTTAAATCGATGAGTTGCGACCCCAAAAGTGTTTCCTAGGGGCTCTAATACTAAATAGTACATTGGAAACAATATTGATTATCATACCAAAACTTAGATTATAGAAAAATACCAAATACAATAGAATCTATTGTCTGATAATCGTAGGTTACTCGGTAATTACAAGATGGTTTATGCTTGAAAAAGGCTTTCATTCCTTACCATATTGTATCTAAATTTCCATTACCTATAATGTACGAGTATCTAATTGTATTACCTACATTTTATTCTACGAGTCTGAATGTGCTGTATCATTTAATAATGATTTCGTGTCAATTTCTTAATAGGTAGGTATACAATATACATTCATATCGGATTAAAAGTGTAAAATCCCGACTACACACATGAAATTTCGATTGATTGAATTTTGAGATAGATTTCGATTTCATAATTTGTAATCTACTTTCGTGTTTTTTTTACAAATTACATTGGTTCTAACTTTGATTGGTACTTTCAGATTACGATTATGATAGAATATGAAATTAAATACTTAGACACCTACCTACTTATTAATAATTAGGAAAATCCATAAATATACAATATACCTAGAGCTCAGGTTATCTAGTCTAGACGAGAGTCTCTGTCGATATTGGATTCCTCACTGTGTGACATGCTAAAAGCTCAAATTTGGTCATTAAATTATTTGTCAAAATACCTAATTACCTACCTACCTACGTATATTTTCATAAATCACGTTTTCAAGGTAGGTATAAGTATTTTTAATTTGCTAGATACATAGGTGCCTACATGGAACGTGAGGAATTACGAAATTATAAAAATTGTTTTTACGAGAATATTAGCCACTTGCTCAACCTATTAGGTCCATACTCTGATACCAAATACAAATTTAAAAACAATAATATGTGTATTTACCAGACCCACGATTCGAACCTGGGAGTCACTACAATATACAAATCGCACATCCGATAAAATAGAGTCATAACTCAAAAAAGTAGATTTTTCAGTAGAGCCAAAAAACTAATCTGAAAATGGTCAAAATCAAGTTTTTTGTATGTTTCCCGCATTACTCTTTAGAGCAGGGGGGGCAAACTTTTTAGATGGAGAGCCAAATTCAAGAATTCAAAATGAGCGGCGGGCCGCAAGTTAAATTCCATTTTTAGATATACACTATTTATTATCACGAAAAAAAACATTTCAAAAAAATTAATGAGCAAAATGAAACTATTGCACATTTTTTTAAATTCAGGTGTTGCGTTGATATTCTCACAACTGCTTGTAAATGGGCATCGGAGATATTTGATCGTAAAGAATTTTTATTGAGGTTCATGATCGAAAATGTTTGTTCACATATTATATAGGTTGATCCAAAAATAACGAACATTTTTCTTGCATAATCTTTAAGTTGGTCGAATTTGTCTGAATTAAGGGCATTGTAAAATTTGGAGATTTCTTCACGACGATGCAATTCTCTTAAATCAGTGTCACACTGCAGATCAATAATCTCAAGTTGTAGCTCTGTCAGTACACTATCAATATCTATTGAAAATGGATCGCGTACTATTGCTAAACTTGTCTCAATTTTTCGGAAGTCACCAAATCTTTGTGAAAAATCGCCATTCTGAGGTTTAATAATTTTACCATATTCTTCAAATTTATATTCTGGTATATTCAGCAACTTCAAAGTTGGAAAGTGGTCCACGTTGTTATTCGATATTTGTTGAAGGGAGTTTTAATTGAAATCCATTCAAACTTTTTACCATATCATGGTCATATATTTTTTTACCTTGCAACGCGGAGTTAAAACCATTTAAATGTGTCGTGATGTTCAACGTAGAAAATAGTGGTTACATAGTGTGAGGCGAGACGCAAGGAAGACGTACTGAGATAATACATTTACGAAACAACATATTCTTCAAATTTTAATCTATTGCCAATATTTTTTTAAAAATTATAAAAAAGTTATTCGTAAACAAAACTACAATTAATGATGGCGGGCCGCAAAAAAATACTTGGCGGGCCGCAGTTTGACCCCCTTCTTTAGAGCAATACCCATGTTATATATACCTATATTTGGATTCGTAGTGAAAAATGCTATGTTACATTGTAAAAAAACTCATTTTACGGAAAGAAAATCGTGAAAATTTTGAGTTGTGAAACTTTTTTATACTTACTTATAAGTTTTGGGAATATTTCAACATAAAATATTCAATTCGAATTATGACAATATGGTCACTTTTCACTTTATCACTATATTAAATAATATAGTAGGTACTTGTCTCAAATTTTGAGATACGAAATATACCTAATACGTGCACACACTGACGCGTCGTAAAGTAAAAAATGACACTGTTCGAGAATAAACACGTTCAAATTACCTAGTCTCAATGTAATACCGTCACAATATTAAAGCTAAAATTATGACATTTTTTAGCAGATGGAGATTTTTTTTGTGAATATTTCTGTATACTTAACTCAAAACCGTGTTGTTTTTTTTTACTTATGACGCTATTTTATCGGGTGTGCGATATTGATAAATTTAACATTTTATACTACAGCGGTCATAGTAATTTTTCTTAGTGTTAAAATCAACAGGTAGAAACTACCTTTCGGCAGTTATATTAAATCTAGGCTTTCGGCATATGTTGAATGGTGTCAGATCCTTCTGGCAGTGTAGGCGACTCGCTTAGGTGTTGGCTTCGTTTCTTTCAAATGACCGCCGTGTGATTTCGTCGTGGCTGTAATACCATAAGAATTTGTCATTCCCTTACCTAAGTATAAAGTAGTACTTATTAACAATTATAAATAAGTACTTATGTAACTCTTGTGTGATGCGTTCACTCTTTTATACATATTAGGTAAGTATACTTACCTACTATTACGTACACTCCATATTATTATGTTCCATATTAATAAGTATATGGTTCTGTAATCTACGGGGAGAATTATTATTACTTACATCGGTGTAAGGTAAAATGAGTAAGTTAGTATTTATTAGGTACACAGAACAGATAATAAATAGAATACCGATAGGCTATATTCAATACGCCGCATGGTGAAGCAGGCTTTTGAATGTGTGAGTGTCCTACAAAAATGAAGCACGCATTATGCACGTGCAGTAGTGTGTATAATACACCAACATTAAATGAGCATAAATGCATAAACCGAGAGCAGTTTTCAGTATTCGACGTAACACGTATTCTAGACACGTGTGTAAGTTTAACCCGGTTCTTCCTTACCCGAGTCGGCTACCTGCTATCGCCTACCCGTTGTGTATTTCAGTTCTCATTATTTCTGAGTTCCCTGATTAGGTACCTACTTACTTTGTTTCAATCTCTGTTTTGTCAGTAGGTACGAGTATAATGTATTATATAATCACAGAACAGATAATAAATAGAATACCTAACAACAGGCTATATTCAATACGCCGCGTGGTGAAGCAGGCTTTTGAATGTGTGAGTGTCCTACAAAAATGAAGCACGCATTATGCACGTGCAATAGTGTGTAATACACCAACATTAAATGAGCGTAAATGCATACAATGAGAGCAGTTTTTAGTATTCGACGTAACACGTATTCTAGACACGTGTGTAAGTTTAACCCGATCCATCCTTACTCGAGTCGGTTACCTGCTATCGCCTTACACGTTGTGTATTTCAGTTCCCATTATTTCTGAGTTCCCTGCACCTATATAATTGTATGTATGTACTTACCTATTTATAAACAATATTAGGTAGGTACCAAAAGCCAAAAGCATAGATAAAAATGATGAGGTACATACCTAGGTATAAGCTTTGTGTAAAAAAAAAATAAGAGGAACATAAAATTTCGTGTAGGTAACAGTTAAGTAGGTAGAAGGTAGGTATATTATTTGTGAGAATGGCCAGAAAGCAAAGTGCATAAAAAATGGTTAAAGACCGTTAAACTTTGTATTGACTAATCGCATATCCTGGTATGAATACAATGGGATGGTAAATTTACTAAAATCCTTGAAAAAACCGTTAAAGTTTGTATTGACTGATTTTATCATGAGAAAAAAAGCAACCGACTTGTGACTTTGTAATAAGTTGATGCAAAGGCGTGCGTGTTTGGGGTAAAAACTGCAAACGGTTTTAAATTTCGTCTATAAAGTTATTTCTTTCAATTTTGCTAGTTTTAAACATTCTAACGGATATATTCTTCTTCTTATTGTGAAATATCGTATGTCACCTGAGTTTCTAGACATTTGGGCCTTGGCAACCATCTGCTTTGAAGACGGTGGTTTTGATAGGCTTGACTGATACAGATGAGTGCAGTTCAACTGAGTACCCGAGACAGCAAATAAGCATATATATCCAAAGAGGTAATGTAGTCTCTGTTTTGGGTAATACTAAAAAGATCATATGGTCCTCCTGGGATCCACGATATTATCAGCCGACGCGTTAGTCGCTCGGCCATCGTGTGAGAAATATATAATATGTAGGTACTTATATCATATCCATAGATAACTATTACTATTACCTATACTTACCATTACTTTTACAACTTTTCTCACGGTTATTTTGTTTCACTCTTTTATTACACCTATTGTAAGTATCATTATTACAGTTTCATTCGGTTATTACGATAACGGATGTAACCAGGAAACATTCGTTGACATTTTAGTTTATGATTTTCTCCATACATTTATTCACTTTTATAACGAGCTACTTATCGGTTATACCGAGCTAAAATATGGTCAAAAATTTTCTTAAAAATGTTAATGTGTCGATCGTTTTAAAACATTTCGACCCTAAGCAATAAAATCCGACCGGACAGGATGCCGCCGGAATCGGATTACGTGTATGACAGTAGTTAAGTGTCTAAGTACCTTACCTAATTGGTGTTTTCGCCGACAATATTGAAAAAGTATACACGCATATGGTTGAAATTGCATGTAAAAAATCCAAGGTTTGTGAAGTCACTAGGTACCTACCAGCGTTCATTACAATTAACAACTTCTTTTGTAGTTTATGAATGCCATGATTGTTTCGGTGAAAAATTCTAATTGTGTATTTTTATTTGAATTGCGACTTTTTGTGTTATGTGACCGCTCAAATAAAAATACATATTCTGTGATATAACGAGTAACGCTTATAACAGCAAATTCAGTCGGTCATATCTTCCTCGTAATAACCAAGTTCGACTGTATTAAATCTAATAATAATATCATATTATGATTTACCTATTTATTAATTCACCATGTAATTTCTCCGTGTAAAATAATAATGATCTTTGTCAATAAATAGTTGTTTTTAACATTTAAAAATATAGAAAACTACGGGAAAATAACTGATTACCTAGCTAGATTATAATTACGTTGAATATGAGTTAACATGCCCAGAGTTTGGAACCGGTCCAGTGACGTCCCTAGATAAAATGCCGCCCCTAGCCAGCGCCAAAATGCCGCCTCATTTTTTATACAGTATTTGTACGATCCTTTCATGAGTCCAATATTTAATAAATGTGTTGTATGGATACATTACTAACAAAATATCAGACTAATTATTCGCAAATCTGCACGTGTCGTTTCTGGTCACCGAGGAAGGGGTTCGAAGAGCAATGGAAGTAAACTAGATATCGTAAGCCCGATAAAACCAGTGAGCTGATTTTTTTGATGGAAAGATATTTTCGTTATTACTAAGTTTATGTAGCTATTTCTATATATTATATTCCAAATGATTCTCCTCGATTTGCCGCCCTTCGAGTAACTGCCGCCCCTAAGCGACACTCAATCTGCCTACCCCCACGGGATGTCACTGAACCGGTCTCAATAATTGGAGTCTTATTTTTGTCATATTAAACTGCGAGCCGGTTGCTAATTTTTTTTAATTAACCCATTCCTATCTAATACTGCTATTTTTTAACAGAAAATTCTCTTACCTACGTATAATTTAGATAAGTTTTAATAAGTTTTGTATGCATGTTATCACGACTTGTGACTTAATAGTATAATTAAAATGTCATAATACGACTGGTTATCAGTAAAACCCAGCGTTCGATAAGTTCAGTCACATGACCGATGGCGAGAAACGACTACTATGTAGGTATGACTTCCTTACAAGTTATGAATTTGAACAACAATAACTAGTCATTACATTACTCATCGGATCGAATTATTTAAGTACTATTTTTTATAAACCATGCCCTTGCTTTTTCGTACAATCACAAACACCCAGGCTTTGAGAAAATCACACTAATATAATATGCCCTCACTAGGATCGAACCTGGAGCTTCCAGATGGAAGGCCAGCGCCTTACGCACTGCACCAAGAGAGGCGCCTTATTTATTCTAATTAATCTTATTGCATATTTGTTTTGTTGATTGATTCACTTTATATAGTTCCATTATTATATAAATGAAAATGACATAAATACATACTTATATTATAAGAATAAAAACAGTAAAAATTAAGATTATAGTGCAATATCAATAAAATACTGTTCAATACATTACATGGCACAATATAAACATTACATGACATAATATTATTGTCAAAATTAAGTTGAGTAAACACATAAATCATTTACTTACCTAATGCAGTGGTTGAGTGCACGTGCCTGACCGTAATCGGCAAACTATTCGAATGATAACCGATCCCTGGTATTCAAGAATGTATTGAAATGCTTGACTTAAGGACTTAATAAAGATCAATGTTAAATGGATCACAAAATTATATTATAATAATACATATAAAAAAACAGCCAACGACATTAAGCACCTACCTAAGTATATTACCATTCCTAACCTGACAATATGTCGGTCCACAGGCTGTAAGTTATATTTAACTGGTTTTGTGTTACGAAAAGTTGTTGGCGATTCGCCCAACCTTTGGATCATTGGTCTTAACCAAACACATATACAAATCCGGACTCCGGAGCCATAACGGTTAAAAACACATCAACTTTTAGCATTCCATCGGCATGGTCGTTTTTAATACAATGGTATTTTTTATTCAGTAGCATTTATATGTATATAAACACTCCTCCATCTGTTGAAATTTATCTTTATCTTATGTCCAAACAATAATAATTATTGTCATTTTCAGTTTGAGGGTCACGAATGACAGCATTACTTTACCCTTCTCTCAAAATAATTAAACACGCCTTGGGCCAACGGTCTCTACAATATCATAGCATACCCCGCCAAAAAAAGGGGCCCAGCTGGGCTCTGTTACCAGCCAACCGATCCCAAACCAACCGGCACCGAGAAGCCGTTGGCGTTGGTATGAGGCCCTATTCAGCTGAATCGATCCGGAACGCGCGCAACTTCTAAAAACATAATAACTAAGTAGGTAGGTACGTACCTACCACTACCTACACACTTACCTACTTATTTTCCATGTAATATATTATTTTCTATTTTATTTTGTATGTATATATTAATTAGGGTTACCTAGCAACCCGGAATCCCGGTAAAAATTTTACCGATCCCCGGGATTGATACTGATGAATTTAAGTATAAAATTAAGTCTCATGCTAGGTAGGTATGTAAGGTTATGGTAACGGGTAAGCTAATAATGTTTTAATGGTTTGAAATCCATACTTAAATATTTTTATTTGATTTTCAGTGTTTTTATAATATTAAAAGATATATAGATATAGATTAGATAAAGATAAGTAAATAAAGATTTTATATTCACCTATCTGCGTTAGGTACTTATATTAAATCTATGTCGGCGATTCGATTATCAATATTTTTTTATTTTTCAATCGTTTTATTAGGTATTTCGCTTACGTTGGCGTACTAATACACATTTTTTCTACATTTTCAGAAAAAAAAAACAATAAGTACCTACCTACTTAAATATTTTTTTACAACAGGATGGTTAGGTAAAACAAATCTACCATCTACCTAAATAAACAAATTATTGGACTGCGGTAACAAAATATCCTTAGGTAGGTACCTACTTAGTCTTTGGAGGTGGGTAATGTGTAGGTCGTGTTGGGCGTATTGTATGTTTTTTGTATGGGTATAATATACGTACCTATCTAAGTACCTACATAGAAAGCATAGAAAGTAATGTTAGTAGAAAAAAATTGTACCTACATAGTGAAAATATTTTATGATACCTTATTGACTCTCAGTTTATGATAATGATTCTATCTGCTTATTGATTCTATCTAATGTTCCAACCCCACTCAGAAAGTGTACATGAAAGTGGTACCTACGAGTTCATGATGATAATAATATAAGTACTTAGTAAAAATATTGTTTTGTTTGGTTTGTAGATAAGTAGGTATGAAAACAAACAAGCTCGTGAGTCCGTGAATCAATACTTACCGAGGCGCGCACATAGAAAAATGGTATGGGGGGTCCATTTCGAAAAAATATCCATATTTGAGACTTTCACGGTTGTCTGCTTATAATTTCCCCCCTGAGAGGTGGGGGGTCTGGACCCGAAACCACCACCCTTTGTGTATGCGACTGTCCTTACTACCCACTAGATTACGTTCTGACTTAAGTATATTTTATTCGTTGTGCAATACATAATAAAATATGATCGGATGATTAGGTATGTATTTGTTAACACCGAAAAATACGATTTCAGAATATTGTACTGAAGTACAATATTCTTCAGAAATGCATAGAATACAAAGAGATTGGAGACTGTTCAACCTCTTTGTTAGAAAACGATTTTAACCACAGATCATTCCAATCTACTGACTTTATGCAAATACCAGAGATAACTTTCTTTATATCTGTCTACATTCTAGCATTTTTTCGTTCGTCAGATGAACGCACCGCAGTGCATGCGTACGCATTGCCTGCCTTATACCGGTTTCAAAGTGTCGTTTTTCGTGATGGAAGTGCTAGCGCACGTAGATACCTACATCACCGATGGACTTTTTTTTCAATATCACAACGTGTTTGCCAACCAAATGATTCCTGGAAAAATATAAAAAATATGTAAGAATATTACGTACTTACATATAATTTTACAGCAAATAAGCCAAACAACTATAATTTTGAAGGATTCAAAAAGAATAATGTTCTGTGACCTATATTTTTTTACCGAAATACTATATTTTTACAAAAATTATAAAAATATGACAATACTGCTTCCCTTTAAAAAATGCTTCACAAAACTATTTCACGTAGGTATACGACAGTTGGCGCGGTGCGTAGCATGCTTTTCACCTAAAGCAGGGATGGCAAATAGGATTTGATCAGCGTGCCAAAATAAGCCGATTTTTTAAATGCGTGCCATTCCTTTTTAGGTGTACACATGATATAATCGAAATCATATTTAAAAAAAAAACGATACACATAAAATGAAAGAAAATAACGAAATTTTTGCTAGAGGTTTTTTGTTTCATGTTATTTGCGAGACTTTTTATATCACGCTGACATGTCGATGATTGCAAATTAATACCATATGCTGCTGAATCTTCCTATGTCAACCTATTTCTAGTATTTGAATGTACATGCTTCAATATAGATAAAATATTTTCACATGAGTAGGTACGTGGAAGAAATGAAGTAAAGGAAGAAAATGGTCAACAACGAGATTGCTAGTTTTTTAACAGATATAAAAGTATCAGCCATGCTTTTCCATGTTTTTAATATTATTATATTGAATATTCAAAAATAAAAGGAATTTATTTTTTGGCGTGCCGTCGAAAATTTTTAGCGTGCCACGTTGGGCACGCGTGCAACGTATTTTCCTTCGCTGACCTAAATCATCCGTAAAACTTCATACTGTGTTAAAATCAGAATTAAGAATTAAATAGTTGAAGCGAAATGAAAAATGAAGTGATCAAATGTAGACATAGTTTTAGCAACTTATTTTTCTTGTTGAAAGAAAACAAGGTTCAAGGACATTGTATTTGAACACCTACTTATGTATAAGTACATATTTACCTAATATAAGATAGGTGGGCGTTTTGTTAAGCATCTTTGTTTTTGTTTTTGTAATATTACGTTGAATCGTGATTTCAATCGTATAGTTACTATCAAATTATTAAAAATTGATATTGATAACAATCTACAAAAATCTGATATTGCCAGTCTTTTAGGGAGATGTCATATTGAATTATCATTAGGTATTGCGAATGAATTTGATAATAAATCTAGCTGTAAAATACGTGCTTTGCCTTCTACACTTCCACACAGGGTTACCACCTCGTTCCACATTACAAAAAAACCTTGCCGGTAATTCAATTAATATTGTTGAAAAATATCTTAGAATCGATCTGAGAAAACATACCATGAACATTCTACATAGGCTACATATTATATCAAATTTGTAACAATACCGGGGGCATCTCGACGAGGAAATAATATTAATTATACAGTTATAATTTATGATTCTTCCTAAGATAAACAACCTGAAAATAATACAGAATCATGATTTTTTTATAGAATTTTTAAGAAAATCACAAGATAAAATATTTAAAAACAATTATTTCTGATTGTTCCTCAATGGTCACACATACATCAATAGGGACGACGCGACGGTGGACAAACCATGACTCAAAGACATCCAATATACCAAATGGACGTGAAATGGTTCATATTTATTTTACTAGACAGGACGCGAAGATAAAAGTATGGGGACCTAAAACAAAGGTTGTTGGAATGAATAATATAAAGAAAATAATATAGCATTCGTGTGGATAGGTAGTGGGACAGACAGATGGAAAAGGACATTGCATTTACATAATATATTGTATAGGTACATTATAATGAAAAATCAAGTGGTTTATATTATCTATACTTATATAAATTTGAATTACTTACTTATTTTAAAAATAAAACATTCAAGTGAGTCGAAGATAAATATGAAAATAATATGTGCAATTTATTCTTCTCATTGCTACGGATCCTGTCTCTCCTTATTATGTTATATCTCTCCAGCAATCCCTGCATTCTGCCGTCCGCATAGCTGAAGGCATTGAGCATTAAGAGGTCAATGTCCATAGCGTTCTTAGTAGGCATACACCTGACTCTTCAGCGTCTTCCGGTGACGATGCACGAACACATCCCTTTCTAGTCATTGAACACACGCCGCCTTACAAAATCTTAATATAGAAGTGAACGCGTTTGTAGAATACGTCAGAAGACATGAACGAAATTTTGCAGTATTTATAATGTAAGGTTAAATTACACTGGCATCACTTTGGGTCGTTCACAGGTGTCTTGGCCACAATAGAATAATTCCTAAGTTTTGCTCGCAAAATTAGACTCGACACCAGGGAACTCAGAAATAATGGGAACTGAAATACACAACGGGTAAGGCGATAGCAGATAACCGACTCGAGTAAGGAAGAATCCGGGTTAAACTTACACACGTGTTAAGAATACGTTTTACGTCGAATACTAAAACTGCTCTCGGTTTATGCATTTATACTCATTTAATGTTGGTGTATTACACACACTATTGCACGTGCATAATGCGTGCTTCATTTTCGTAGGACACTCACACATTCAAAAGCCTGCTTCACCATGCGGCGTATTGAATATTGCCTATCGGTATTCTATTTATTATCTGTTCTGTGCTCGACACGAATATGGCAATAAATCATAACCATCCGTAATGTTACAAGTCTCTCCCGTGCACAAAGTCCGACAGTGTTGCGTCGCGACCTCCTGTCAAAACGGATAAAAAATGTTATTGCACACTGACGAAGAAGTGGTGATTTGTATTGACGGAAATATTAGGTTAATAAATAAATAACACAACACACACAAGCGACATTCATGCTAGTTAGAAATATGTTGCGTGCGACATCTGCGCGTCTATTCTATACACAAGACTGCTATCGGCCGCCATTGACGGTTATCGAGGGTAGTTTATCATATTATTATGTTTGTATTGAGATATTATAGTAATTGTTACAAAAAGTTAGCCGTCTAAACAGTCAAAACTGTCTATCTCGCTACAAAGACAAGAGAGGTGCTGCTAAAACATAGCACTTATTGTAACAATTACAACCAATTTATTGTAAAAATTATAATACTTCAATGGAAAAATATGAAAAAATACCATCGATAGCCGCCGATAGCGGTCGATAGCAATCTGTGTATAATAGAATAGATGCCAGGTATGTTTTTCAACCAAAATTGTGCAATCACGCTGAATGTGCTACGCAGCGGCGACCATGATTTTTTTAACATTATTAATGTAGATTTTACAGAACAAATATGTTCAACTATCATGCAACAATATTATAATCAGTGACGTCACGCGAGAGTAGACAAATCATGCGTTGCTAATATTGGATGCAAGATTAGCATTAAGAGATAGCAAATTAAGGAAGAAATTGCAAATATAATATAGGTATATTATACCTACTTATACTACATCTTTTATCGTAAGGAGCACAGAAAATTTCTGAGTTCCCTGGTAAGGAGTCTCAAGATCGCTCGGTGTGTCGGGCACAGGGAACTCAGATAATTGTACTGTGGTCGGGCATTTACTTGACTATACGCGCCACTAGTACTATGCAGTTGAGACGAGTTTGTATGTGGAACCCGGCTAAGTCAACGCTCCTGTGTGACCGAATAACTTCAGCATTCTTTGGATACATACTTTTTAGTATAGAGCCCTCTATTTACTTTTATTTCTTCTGGTTGGACTACTAAGAAAAATAGTTACCTACTTAATGATTTCTACTGGTTTTATTAAATTTATTAAATGATTTCGTAATCAGATTATTGATTGATCAAATTGATGTTACTGATCACTTACAGATACGATTAACGTAATTGTGATATACTTACCTAGAATGCATTTGAAATATTGATGTAGATGTGTGTTAGGCGACGTTTTATTAAAAAACAAAAGTTTCTTATCTCTTTAGATCAAACGCAGCTTTTTGTATAAATATCGCTGTTTAATAAACCGCGACACAGTTCATATTAATCGTTCGAGTATTATCCTCCTTCTCAATATTGAATTGAATAATTATCAGGCGTGAAAACATATTATTCAAAATGCGTGTTTTGCTAGCTTTCTTCCTGGTTATGACGGTTGTGGTGGTATTGTTATCGGTTGCATTTGCTGCCCCTAACGGTCAAGTAGTTGACTACGCTGTTGAAGATACGACTGTTGCATGCAAAAACATCGGTGAAATGGTGCGTTCACATTTTTTTTAAATTTATTTCTTTACACCAATTGAATATTAGGTATCTGGTTAATTGTAAACTGTTCCTATTGCATTTCCCCGTAGCACTGTTAAGATCAAAAAATGCGTGGAACATTGCAGTCAGTACATAATGTACAAATTTTATTAGATTCATTAAGAAAATTAGTTCGATATTAATTTGTAATAAGTAAATATCTGATAATAACTCTGTCATCATTGTCAGATATTTGTACGACAATGTTTAGTGTGCACTATTTATGGCGGATCTTAACAGTCTAGGTACCTACCTTCATACCCTTCGCCACTGCTATAAAGGGTCCGATCTACGCATGAAGGACCCCTGGCCTAAAACAACGCAACTGATTAAAACATAGTTTTAAAAAAATTACTCAACGTTTCTATGTGAATTGTTCCGATTTATTTTTAGGTCTCTGGGGCCCCTACCAATTCGGGGGTCCTGGGCTATTGTCCCTTTAATTTAGAGTTTAGCCCTAAGAAAAATACGGCCCCGCTGCTAGGTATACCCATACTGATTTACCTAGTATTTTTAATATGGTTCGGTTTGCGTAATTTTCATGTGCGGAATGTTTCGTCCATCCACACGATCCCTACTAATATTACAATATTACATTCACTGAGCTGATATTTTTTGTGGAATAATTTTAATCTATGCCGGAATCTTCATTGCCGGAATATAACAAAAAACGTCCCCGAAATGAAAGCAACGCGTCTTGATTTTACGATCAATACCTACAGGCGGTTTTGCAGAAACCGCAAACCATGTGTAATATCACTAATATAATATCATTCTATGTTTGTGTGTACCCAAGTAAACCACGCAGTTCATATTGTAGATTCACGGTTCAATTTAATGCCACCATTATAGATAGGTACATAATTCAAAATAAGAATGATTTATGTTCAAAATAATGGCTGTTCATAATCCGAATTGTGCTCATTGGAATTATTATTCTTTAATCGAAAGGCTCGATGACATTGAGCTACTTTACAAGCTACAAGCCGGCGAATTTACAATCTGCTTGTAAACTCGCCCAGTGTCATCATAGAACTAGCTAACAAGCAGATTGTAAACGATCTACCGAGAAAAATTGAAAGCCGGGCTATTTTATTCGTTACTCGCTGGTATGTGGGCCGATCTGCGTCTGCGCAGTAGAGCGATAGTGGCGAACCTGCAGGTAAAAAAACGAACTACTCAATACGTCCTGTCAAATAGTACCAAAAATGTAGGTTTCAACTCGCTAGCTTGTTGGCTTCTGAGCGGGTGGAAAGTTTTGTGTGTCATCATTACAACCGCATTGGCTGACACGCCCACTTTTAAACTCGCCGACTAGCAGCTTGTGAAGTAGCTCAATGTCATCGACGCTTAATGCGTCAATTTACATTGAGCTACTTTACGAGCTGTTTGTTGACGAATTCAAAAGCGAGCGATTCAGCTACTGCGATTGTGATGATGACATACAAAACTTTCCATTCGCTGAGAAGCCAACAAGCCAGCGACTATTTTGACAGAAAGTAGTTCGTTTTTTACCGGGAGGTCGCTACTACGCTCTACTGCGCAGACGCAGTAGGCCCACAAGTTGACCGGCTTTCAACTTTTCTCGATAGATTGTCTATCGAGAAAATAATCTGCTTGTTTGCTTGTTCGATGATGACACTGGGCGACTTTACAGGCAGATTGTAAATTCGCCAACAAGCAGCTCGTAAAGTAGCTCAATGTCATTGACGCTTTCATCATTGAAGTAAAATTATTTTCGATTTACAAAAGCCCATTGTCAGTGACAAAAAAATATTCGCCTATTACCTGTGTAAAAAAAAAACACTTTTCACTGATTTAATGACACTTTTTCTGTTTTCAGTGCGTCTACCACGAAGATTGCTGCTCTCACGCCTGTCCGAGCTTCTGGGGAAAATGCGTTTCCGGATAATGTTATAATATTATATGACCAAAAGTACGCAAGCTTTCAGTTTTACGGTCTAATGACAGTTTTTTTCTAATCAATGTATTGTAAATAAATTACCAAGCTCCCTATACTATCAACACTCATTAAATTCAATGATTATTCAATCATGCATTATCATATAATTTGTAAGTAAACAGAACGCTTTGTAAAAAAAACATTAAATACAGACATTTTAACTATATATAAAAAAATTTTACTTATTATTAACCCCGCCAACGTATCCAAAATTATTAAAATGATTATGAATGAATCACTTACTAATCAAGGCATGGCCCCCACAAAGGGGGGCTGACAGGGCTCTAGTCTGGGGGCCCGGCGTGGCGAGTTGACCAGATAAATGATATAAATACACGTCACAAATTGTCTCTAACAGTAAAAAAAGTCGCCTGCGTCGCTATTTACCTTTGATATTGTCATTATTTAAAATTATGTGTTTGTACGATACAATGTTCATTTGTGTATCGATACTCGACTACACCATAATTCAAATGGATGTATTAAAATTTAAAAAAAAAATCACTAAAAATGTACATATTAATTTTACCGCGTACACCATTTGGAAAACGCTACTGTGGAGCATCACACTGCCTTTATCCTTAGCGTAGGTAGGGGGGCCCGCCAAAGATCTGAGCCTGGGGCCCGCTTCAGGATGTGGGGGCCATGAATCAAGGGGCGGCAGGTACTGAGCCAAATTCAAGCACAGAAGAATATTCAGCGCCTCTGGGTATATACCTATACCTAAATAAAATAATAGAAGGTAAAGTGAAAAATATCTATAACTTATAATTTTCCCTTATAATGTCGATAACAACATAACATATTATGAGATAATCGAAAGATATTTTAAATGAATCTTGTTTTAAAAAAGAAATCATTAATTGTATCCAACGAATATCCTTAGATAAAACTAAAAATTAAGAATTTATGTACTGAAAATGGAATGATAAACACGGGTCGTTATCAGATTGCTGATTGATCTACGTATTCTACGTCTCCAAAATCGTGGTATTATCCAGACATTTCTAGGATGGATTGTAGACTCACCACAATGTGATCAGTGACGTGCCGTGGGGGCAGGCAGGTCATGTGTTGCATATAGGCGGCACATTACGAAGCGCGGCGAATGAAGGAACGAATATAAATATAACAATTTTTGAGAGCAGTGACAGTTTTCTACGAAGCGAACGATCTTCAGATATATTAGTTTAAAAAAAATCGGAGCATAAAAAATCAACTGTTGTAATACATATTAGTGTTGGTTTATCGCACATACAATTTGTTTACAAGGGTTCCTCCAGACCTGTCAGCGCCACAGATTTTCATGTACCTAAAATCACAACTCTGTGAGAGTAGGTTTCGTGGAATTATCCTAATGACCCGAACACATTACCATCACGTCTTGTCACTGAGATAGTGAATCTGATCTCTATCTCACCGTGACAGCACGTGACATGATGGTAATTTTCGGACCGTAATTAATTATTATCAGTAGATGGTGTGTAGGTATATCAATTTAAAGATTTTCTGTGCATTTGTCTGTTTAAGGTAGGTAACCGAAAATAAACAATGAATTATGTAAGTAGGTACTCAACGAATTTTCAGACAATTTAAAACTAAAAATGGAAGGGAGTGCACTGCTAGGGACGTCACTGAATATGATAAAGTAAGTATTTAAAATCTTAAACACAGTCATAATAAATAATATAATAATAGTGTAGGCATGCACCTACCTATCTTTTCAATAGTATGTAGGTATCTAGATTTAATCTTTTTTAAATTTGACATATTTGTATAAATATGTTAGTTTTTATCGACATCTGTAGTAAGTTGTGAAATATTTTTTTTTCAATATGCGGTTTCTGCTAGCTTTCTTTGTTGACGAAGACATAGGGACTGCTACCTGCCACGACGAGGTGGACTTCTTCACAAATTATCTTCTGGCTTTAAAGAATGTTCAGGTGGCCGATTCGGCTGAGGAGCTCTCGCGAAAAGAGTGGAAGGACATTGGTGAAACGATAAGTCCATCGTGTATTCCATACCCAACATAAGCTATTTGCAAAATGGCGTGCCGTAAGGTCTGGTAGTGGGCATTCCCTAAAATCCATGTAAGTAATATAATTCTCTGTAGGTATGACGTGAATTGGTTGATAAGTCTAAAACATAAATTTTATGGACGATTTGTAATGTTGGTTTTCTGTGGTATCTGTGGTTTCTGTGGTAGGTAAATCAGGAATGTTTTTAAATTTTAGTTTGTTGAGAATTTACAAAAATTTTACTAAAATTTAAAAACATAAAACATCCAAATACATATAATCTGATTTATTGCAGAAAACCATACGTCACCATTCCTGAAAATTGTGGGTCCCGTTTGTAAAAATATAAGTAGGTATTGGTTACAGTTTCAGATAGAAAGTCAAAATAAATGTTTGTCACACAAAATAATTTACAATTTGTAGGTACTAACACACCCTCAATAGCACGACACAAATCTGGCTAGCTCACTTGTTAGTGCACGTACCATAGGGTGGTTATTAAATGTTTATAGTTTTTTTTTGGAAATGTATACAATGTGAATTAAAGTCTTAAAGAAAATATTAAAATCTGTTTATTTATTTATTTTGTTATAACACGGTTTTTATCATTTAAAACATTTCAGGGTTTATACATCTAATTTTTAACTTTATATAAAAAGGATTATTTATTTAGGAACTTATTTTTTAATATTCAATTGATAATTTTTACTTATTTAGTTATTAACTGGCACGCCATAAAGGAGCGTGGGTTTTATACTATATTCCTAGAGGAGCCGAATCGAACTCAACTATCCTATCAGAAGAGCGAAATCGAACTACATTACTACCTTATTAGAAGGACAGAATCGAACTGATCACACTACTTCTATTTCGGGACAAGACCTATTTTTTAAAGCCTGTCCCCCTTCAGAGGTACCACCTAATTAGCAGTGCGATCGCGCGTATTATTCCTTAACATTTAATTTGTTATAAACTCTTATTCTAATCTATAAACAACTAGGTAAAATTATTTAAAACATAATTACGGAAGAAAGCTACGCAGGAAGTTAAGTATTTAAGAAGTTATTTCAATTTCCAAATTATAAAAACATATCTCCCGCCGAAAATTGTCTCTTTGTTTAGAATCGGTGTGAGCGGTGCACACACACTATCAAAATAGTCCCGATTCACGCATATCGAGTGATTGACAGAATACGCAGTGCAGTGCGTGTATTATTTTAAATTTACAGATTTTATTTAAACACGTTATTTATTTTAAATTATAAAATGCAGCTACTGAATTTAATTATACAAAACAAAACTACTGAGTTTAATAGTAACCCTCTTCGGTAATTTTGCTATACATATTATTATATTTTAATGAATGCTTATATTTATTTATCGTAGTTCTCATTCTCTCCGGCATTCATCTCCTTTATAGTATATCAATTTTACATCTTCCTCACATACGAGTATACATAATTATTAATAAGATATTTCTTTATTTAAAACTTACGTGCTATGTACATACCATATTATTTGAAAACACAATTAAACAATTTAAATATTTACTTAATCTATTGACTCCATTCGTCACCTCGCATACTTTTTTCAATTTCTTCCCAAATTCTTCCCACCTAGTGTACACCAGTGCATACACAGGGCGAGGACTTAAACTGAAATAGAAAGATAGATTGACGATTTTCCAAGGGATTTTAGTTACGAGTTTTATAAAGCCGCCGGGGTAAAGATTAGGTGACAATGTTTGGGCCATCAAATATATATTATATTATCATAGATATTTAAACGGTATTTTATGTTGGTGTTAATTCGCCCCTAATTTTTGATGCACAAACGTCGATCCCAATCTCACGGCCACGTACTTTGTCCTTTGGACGATCGTCAATACATGTTATGGTACATACATTTACATTTTATTTAGTTATACGATTCAAACTTTAAAGTCTTAAAAGACTTGTATTAGCCTACAATCCTGATAGGTTATTGGGGAATCTGGTTATATGTTTTTGTTAGATATGACGTAATTGGTTACGTTGTCAAAAGCGTTAGAACTTACTTTCGTTATTCATTTTATTTTGTTAATTGTTTACTTCTAGTCATCTCCTCAAAACGCCGTTGTGCGGGATTATTGAGTGTGCTAGGTATATTTATTTTATTTTCCAGTCATCCACTCAAGACCTCGTTGTGCGAGATCATTGAGTTTTGCTGGGTATATGTTTTTCGTATTGATGTCTAGAATATCAATCGTTTTTAGTTTTCTTTTTATTTTATTTTATTTCTTTTTGAGCGTCGGTCGCGTCTTTTGTCCACGTCGAGCTCTTCTTTTCACTGGGTGAATAAGTGTTGTGTCAAGAGGGACTGTACCCGTCGGTACAGTGGTTGTCCTCTGGCGAGAGGCGTCTAAGGCAATTTTCACCTCACTAAGCGGTATATCATCGTCAGTCAATCCTTCTACGTCAGGTACCTTTGTCAAGGAGAGATTATGGTTAGTTGTCCCGGTTTCGAACCCGGTTACCTGCCCCTCTTCCCCACAAGATTCTGAGGACGTTTCTGGAGTCCTGATTCTTTTCCAATTTCTCACTACTTTGTCACTTTTTGACGTCGACGCTTCACATGTCCTTCCAGTTGCATCATCATGTCCCAGGGACAAATCATTTGTAGACTCGTCACGATACGGCGACGCAGGCGGGGAGTGTACAGTTCCCTGCGCTATGTCGTGTCCAGTGGTCGTGTCTCGTCTTGTAACGATGTCCTGAGTATCAGGTACTTCCTGAAGGGATGTGTTCGGTGCCTCCGTGTTATCTTCCTCTTCTTCTTCATCGGTATTACTATGCTCCAGTTCTGGTACAATCGGCGGGTAATACTTGCGTAAGTGGTCCACGTGGAACTTAAAAGGTCTGCCCCGACGCAATACGTAGTACGATACCCGACCTACCTTCCATATAATTTTATGAGGCCCCGACCAACGAGGGTCAAGGCCCGAATTCGCCCCTGGCCTCGTTTTTGGAAATTCTTTTACGTATACAGAATCACCAACTTGGTACGTCGGCGTTTTGGGTTCGTTTTGTGCTCGCCGGCGTCTAAAATATTCTTCCTCATTTATTAATACGGCGCTATCTATTTCCTCGCTACTCCTCTTCACGTTGTTTTCTTCATTGGTACGCAGTGGATTGGACCAATACCCGGGTTTGCACATTTTTCGACCCCAAAGTATTTCCGCAGGTGAGAATCCAGTAGCTGCGTTTCGACGACCTCGTAAATCGCCCAATATATCGGGGATGAGATCATCCCACGTATTTTGCTCTCGGCCTATCAATCGGATCCGTAGTCCTTTCTTTATTTCCTGGTTTCGTCTTTCTGTAGGATTTGCGCGTGGTTGGTAGACTCCGGTGTTCCATTGAACAGCGTCCCATTCTTGTAATGCGGCCAACCATGCCGGATGAGAAAACTGAACTCCATTGTCTGTTAATATGGCTCGTGGGCTTCCAAATCGCAATATGATATTATCGCGGACCAAAGGGATAATATTCATGGCCGTCGACGATCGCATTGGGAAAGCCTCTACCCACCGTGAGAACAGATCAGTAATTACTAAAAGAAATTTGTTTTTACGGCGTGTAACAGGGTATGGGCCCATTAAGTCAAGGGCCAGGATTTCCCATGGTCTTTTTGCCTCCGTATGCGAGGTTTGAGGTGCTCGTGGTTGCAATGCACCACGCTTTCGAGTAGCGCAGATGACACAAGCGCGTACATACGCTTCCACTTGCTGTCTTCGTTTGTGCCAAAAGAATTCACTTCGAATAGCATAATCGGTTTCTTGCGCGCCCGCGTGTCCTCCTTCGTCATGAAATAATTGTATGACATCCCTTTGAAGGGGTGGTGGTACTACAAGGGTAGGACCTTGGTTATTACTTTTTCTCACCAACAATCCGTTTTTTATTTCGAATCCTGCCAGTCTCCTACGGACACCTTCATTTGAGTTTAATTTTATCATCCGACTCCGTGTGACTGGGTCGTTCCTCTGGCATTCAATTACTTTTTGTCTTATATTCACTGTTGTCAGCAGCATTACTGCGGCAGACTCCGGTCTTCGTGTAGGCGCTGCCATACGTGCACTCTCTTCCTCCGGACTTAGAGTGACGCCAGCGGGTTCTTGTGGGTACCTTGAAAGATGATCAGCGAGATGGTTCTCCTTTCCCGGACAGTGTTCAGTGGTAAAACTAAACTCTGAGAGGAGGATTGCCCATCTTGCCAACTTTCCCTTACTGTTTTTAGCAGTATTGAGCCACGTAAGCGCCTGATTGTCGGTAATCAGAGTAAACGGTCTATCTTCTAAATAACCCCTGTATCGGGTGATGCCCCATACAGCGGCCATAGCCTCCAGCTCGTTACTGTGGTACCGCCTCTCAGTGTCGTTTATGCGCTTGCTTGCGTAAGCGATTACGTCACGTTCGCCGTTCTCTTTCTTTTGAAAAAGCACAGCGGCTATGCCGCAACCGGATGCGTCTGTTTGAATGCAGAAGGGTCTCTCAAAATCAGGCCTTGCCAACCTCAAAGGCTGTCGTAAGACTTGCTTTATTCGGCGGAAGGCTTCTGTTGCTTCTGATGTCCACCGGAATCGCACGGTGGTTCGAAGTAGCTGTGTTAACGGGGTCGCCATCTCGGCAAACTTAGGGATGTATTCCCTAAGCCAATTAACCAAACCGAGAAAAGATCGCACGTCTTTACGAGTTTTTGGCTCCGGTAACGCTTCTATTTCTTCGAGATGATGCGCCTGCGGCTCATTCCCGGTTGAGGTAATACGATGCCCTAGATAATTTACCTCCGATAAACCAATATGGCACTTCGCTGGTGCGACGCGTAGCTCGTGGCATTGCAACCTTTCGAACACAAGTCGCAAATGATGGGCGTGCTCCTCCCATGTCTTACTATAAACGATTATATCGTCTAAGTAGACCAGACAAATGTTATTCACCAAGCCTACCAGCACCTCTTGACTCATTAGCCGCTGGAAGTGTCCCGGTGCATTTTTACTTCCAAAAGGAAGTCGTCTGAATTGGTAGCAGCCCCCGTCAGCTGTAGTAAAGGCTGTCAAAGGCCTCGTATCTTTGTGGACTGGAATTTGCCAGTAACCACTTTTGAGGTCCAAACTACTAAATATAGTGGCTGTGCCAAGGTCTTTAAGTGTGTCCAGGATGAGCGGAAGTGTTACGGATTCATCGATGGTTACAGCGTTGAGTCTTCTGTAATCCACACAAAAACGTGAAGTCCCATCGCGTTTAGGTACTAGAACAATGGGAGACGCATACGCGGACGTACTTGGCTCGATGATGTTATCAGCTAACATCTGCTCCACATCCTCCTGGATCTGCTTCCGTTTACTTTCCGATTGTTTATAAGCATTTATACGAAATGGTGTTTTGTCTTTCAAATGGATTCTAAATTCTGATGTTCGACTGCAAGGGCCTGTTTCCGCGAATTGGTCTCGGAAATCTTCCATGACTTGTGTTAGAGCGATGCGGGCTTCCTTGGGAATATCAGGACTTAGTTCGGCCAATGTAATTGGTCCATTTGGTAGAGGTAACCTATTTGTTATACAATGTAATGTCTGTCTTTTTGCTTTTCCAAAATGCACACATCGGCGCTTTAAGTCAATCACTGTTTCTTGGTCTTCCATCCAATCCAGGCCGAGTAGAACGTCAATATGTAATCCATCTAATACCAGTGCCTGAATGTGTACAGGACTATCTCGTAAGTAGCCTTGGATTAAAACTTCGCCTTGCGTCTGTAGAGACTCACCGCCCGCAGTCATCAACGTCACGGGGTTACCCTCTATTCTGGAAAGTGATTGTGCCAAATCACTACGTATCAGGGTCCTGGTGGCTCCCGTATCCAAAACAGCTTCGTAGCATCCTTTTATTCCATTTATCTTCAGTGGTAGTCGAAGCAGATGCTCGCCATTCACTCCCTTTGTGTCCCCCTTATTGGGCAAGTACACTCCAATATAGGGCTGTTCCTTTATGTTAGCGTCTTGGTGTGTACCAATGCTATTAATTCTGCAATTTATTTGTTTTAGAATTTCTCCGTTGGACGCATATTTATCATGTATTATTGTTACAGTATCCTTAGGGGGTACGTCATCGTATTTTATTTTACTACTTACTATATGCATTGCAGATAAACTATTATTATTTTCATTCTTATATTTCGCACTTTTATTTCCTACATTATTTACATGTACGCCACTGTCGATTTTTTCCATATATTTGACACTTTTATTTTCTAATTCAAATGTCAGTGCATCATTATTAATTACATCTAAATATTTCACACTTTTATTTTCTATATTACTTATATGTACGCCACTGTCGATTTCCTCAATATATTCACCACTGTTCTTGTTTAAATCAGATATCGATGCGTTATTCTTAATTATATCTAAACACTTCACACTATTTCTTTCATTATTATTTTTTTCAAATGTCGAGCACGTTATGTTATCATTCCTTTCATTGAAACCAGCCGATGGTAACATAATCGCTTTATTTAGATGTGGCGTCATATACAAAAACGAATTTAATTGTTCTCGACTTGTAATATTTCGTAAATCACGCATTTCACAAGATGAACTGTCACTAATATCTAGATGCGTAACATTTTTATGCGTTGATTTATCGAACGATGTCATTTTCGATGTTTTGTTTGTAGTCTTGTTATCTTGAATATTTCCACATTTATTATGGACATAACAATTTTTATATACATCTATTTTATTAGAATTTATTACCTGAAAGGTTTTCAAAGGATTATACTTAAAGTATTTATTCAACTTTGCATAAGACATTTTTATATTCTGTGTAGGACAAAGAGAATATTTGTTTACAGTTTCGTAAGGCGTTTCAAAATTTTTACGCGCCATAATATGAGATTGTTTTTCTAATTTTATCAGCCCAGTCTCGGGATTTAAACAATAACTTACTGTTTTTCTGTGGGAATTCTCTCCAACGGCCGCATCGTGGAAGTCACGTACACCATTTTTTTCTGACATTCTACATTCATTCAACCTTTCACACTTATTAATATTTTTATCTTTAAGTAACTTATTATTTAAACAAACGTCGGCGAGCAATGCCTGTGATTTTACATCTCTTTCTTTTGAATTTACATTATTATTTTTAAAATAGGTATTGACATTGTCCGTCGAAGTATTGTTTCTATTTTCTAATATACCACTTAACTTCACAGGCTTTTTAAGAAAGTTACTATGACACTTTACACTAGTAGACTTTGGAAGAAAGTTCTCAAACGTATCGCCGTCATGTGGGGAGACATCAGCAGCGTCCGGGCTCCTAACCTTGAGTCGGAGGCGGTGACCAGGACCTGCGTCGCCTCCTCATTGTTGTGACTGATCTTCTCGCCTTGATGCTTCCTGGTTCCTTCTCCAGGCTGGATAATCCAGACATGTATAGTTCTCGTGGTACCCGTTCCTGCAGATTTGGCACGGCCGGGTTCCATACTCGTGAGGCATTCGAGGTCTACCATTTAAAAATCCCCTTCCTCGTGTTGCGGATCCTCGAACATAACCTCCTTCCGGTATATCTCTTGGGCCGTTATTTATAGGCCTTTCGAATGGCGGAGGTGGTTCATGGCGTATATCAATTTTAGGGGCTTGTCGTCCTACTGAAGCGCGCGTATTGGTCCGCTCCTGGTTTCCGCTGCAGTTGCATGGGCATCCGCATTCCTTTTCTTTTGGTCGTTGCCCTGCCACTACTATTTGTGTTTTTATTTTCGTTGGCTTCAGTCGCTTGGTGATCTCCATGAGTCCTTCGAGATTGGACCAGCCTGATTGGCCCACTCGCAACTGGTCCCTCTCATTTAGGAGCTCGAAGAAGAGTTCGGCCAGCTCTTCGCTCGATTCTTTAGGTAAAAGAACCGTCGCCAAATCTTTTTTGTTGAGCAGAAAGCTGAAAGCATCTTCATCAGCTCGCTGCTCCACTCGTTTGAGGTTGTCTTGTTGTTCACGACGTCTCATGGGTGATTCGAAGTGTAACTCCAGTCGATATATAAACGACTCCCAGGAATCGTGTGAAGAGATAGTCTTTCCCCATATCTTCGCTTCCTCCCGAAGACGATTCAGCGCTAGTCCCGTCCAGCTTTCGGGCGAGCTTTTGGCCAATGCAAAAAACTCCTCACATCCTTTTATAAAACCGGCCACTCGATATTTAGGATTTCCGGTGTAAAATACTTCTAATTCAGGCTTCAAGGCCCACGGAGCTTGGTATGAGTGCGGCGCTACCGACGTAATCTCTGGCATTGACTTCGGTGTTGTCAGTGATGTCACTGTCGGCAGTGTCATTTCCACTCGTGGTCTGATATCCAGTGACAGCGGAGCAGTTTCTAATTTTGAAATAGGAGTCGGCACCTCCTCCTCCGAAAGATTAGGGTCCTCTGAATTATTTTTAGCCATGGTGCGAGTCTTGGAGCGCGTTAGCATTTATACACATTTATTATTATTATATATTTAAAAAAAAATGATTTTTTTAATATTTGTGTTTTATCAGGTCATGGTTCCGGAAGAAGCCATGCACTTCCTCAGCCTGCACGTTATGGGCGCCAAAATAACACACCCTCAATAGCACGACACAAATCTGGCTAGCTCACTTGTTAGTGCACGTACCATAGGGTGGTTATTAAATGTTTATAGTTTTTTTTTGGAAATGTATACAATGTGAATTAAAGTCTTAAAGAAAATATTAAAATCTGTTTATTTATTTATTTTGTTATAACACGGTTTTTATCATTTAAAACATTTCAGGGTTTATACATCTAATTTTTAACTTTATATAAAAAGGATTATTTATTTAGGAACTTATTTTTTAATATTCAATTGATAATTTTTACTTATTTAGTTATTAACTGGCACGCCATAAAGGAGCGTGGGTTTTATACTATATTCCTAGAGGAGCCGAATCGAACTCAACTATCCTATCAGAAGAGCGAAATCGAACTACATTACTACCTTATTAGAAGGACAGAATCGAACTGATCACACTACTTCTATTTCGGGACAAGACCTATTTTTTAAAGCCTGTCCCCCTTCAGAGGTACCACCTAATTAGCAGTGCGATCGCGCGTATTATTCCTTAACATTTAATTTGTTATAAACTCTTATTCTAATCTATAAACAACTAGGTAAAATTATTTAAAACATAATTACGGAAGAAAGCTACGCAGGAAGTTAAGTATTTAAGAAGTTATTTCAATTTCCAAATTATAAAAACATATCTCCCGCCGAAAATTGTCTCTTTGTTTAGAATCGGTGTGAGCGGTGCACACACACTATCAAAATAGTCCCGATTCACGCATATCGAGTGATTGACAGAATACGCAGTGCAGTGCGTGTATTATTTTAAATTTACAGATTTTATTTAAACACGTTATTTATTTTAAATTATAAAATGCAGCTACTGAATTTAATTATACAAAACAAAACTACTGAGTTTAATAGTAACCCTCTTCGGTAATTTTGCTATACATATTATTATATTTTAATGAATGCTTATATTTATTTATCGTAGTTCTCATTCTCTCCGGCATTCATCTCCTTTATAGTATATCAATTTTACATCTTCCTCACATACGAGTATACATAATTATTAATAAGATATTTCTTTATTTAAAACTTACGTGCTATGTACATACCATATTATTTGAAAACACAATTAAACAATTTAAATATTTACTTAATCTATTGACTCCATTCGTCACCTCGCATACTTTTTTCAATTTCTTCCCAAATTCTTCCCACCTAGTGTACACCAGTGCATACACAGGGCGAGGACTTAAACTGAAATAGAAAGATAGATTGACGATTTTCCAAGGGATTTTAGTTACGAGTTTTATAAAGCCGCCGGGGTAAAGATTAGGTGACAATGTTTGGGCCATCAAATATATATTATATTATCATAGATATTTAAACGGTATTTTATGTTGGTGTTAGTACCTACATATGCATAGAAAAATTAACGTAGGTACTTAGTTAAATAAAATATGCCATCCGATTGTACAATAGGTATTTAGGTATTTCTGGGCATGCTCCACTATACTCCACATCAACAGTACCTTAGTACCTACCTACTTATAGACCGAATGCCGAAAATTGATATGATTAATTATATTATGAATTATGATAAAATTCTGTTGTACAATAATTAATTAATGTTATTCAAATATTGTAGATTTAAGTAACCTTCAGTAGGTAGGTAGATATATAATATTAAAATATATGTAGGTACATTTGAAGAAAAGAAAACGATATCAAATTCAATTATAAAACATGCAATAATTTCATTAATCATTATTGATGCTATGTTTTATTATGTTTACTTCTAGAAAATTGTACGAAACAAAAGCAGGAATTTATATACATATATATTAATGGCTAAATGACTACTCTACTTTGATGTCAAAGGGTGATTTATCAATAATTGTTTTATCTGCTATAAATGGCTATGTCTCGTATTCAAGCCTGCTCACATTTATATGAGTCAGCCCGATTATAATTACGGGCTCTTTATGGAGTTAGATCCTTAAGTGATGACAGCTTTTGGTGGTGTAACATTGAAGATGGTGTGATTGTTGTAATATCATAGTATGATGTAGGTATACAGCTAGACTTCCAGATACGTTACACAAACAATGCTCCCCGGCTTTAGAGTTTCGATAATATTTATTCGTTATTCCCTGTTATCATAAAAAAACATTTTACCAAGAATGAACGATATAAGTGTTATGGGTTGGTTTTAATTAAAAGATATTATTAATTATATTTAACGTTTCTTTTATTCCCGATTTATAACACAAAATCACATACAATTATTATTTCTGGTAAAATAATATAATGTTGAATATTACAAGGTACACAAAATTACAAGGTACACAAATGCGTCCTTCTTGTGAGACGTCCAGCTGTCGAGTGGTTTGTTATTCTGGAATACTTCTAGGAAGGAAACAATAAAAACAAACAAAAGAAATGAACAAGATGCGACATGTTTCAGCCGCTCGAACCCGCTGGGTGACTAACTAACGGTACAAATTTGAATGGCACATAACACCTCCCTTCAAAAGAATAAACTTATGGTACACAATTTTTTTACCATGAGTTTGGTTAAAGAAATTATAATCATATTAATACATTGGTTTTCGAAAATAGATTTTGTTGTGAACAATAGATTGTGATGTGTGACAAATAGATTTAGAACAATTGAAGTCATATTACATACAGGTATATATATATATATATATTTTTTTTTTTTTTTTTACATTTAGAAAGACAATAAAATTCTTAATATTAGTACATATTATAATAAAGTAAATAATAACATAATCCTTTGAATGAGATTATTTATTGTGAGGGATCTAAATTAGCTTGCTTAATTCTATTTGTGTGAACCTTAACTAACTTATTCTGAACCTTAATTGTAACATTTAACGGACTGTTAACCTTGACAATTTCGTAAGGTCCTTGGAAATTAGGAGATAATTTTTTTGATTTATTTATTTTAGAGGCGTTATTGGTTAAGTATATTTTATCACCGATTTCAAATGTTCTTAATGTTTTGTCCTTGTTATACCTTATCTGAGTTTTTTCTTTTCCTTTTATCAAATTGTTTCTAGCTATTTCATGTGATTTCGTTAATTTAAGTTTAAGATTATCGATAAATGAATCGTATGTGTACTTGAATTCAGATGTTTTTAGAGCTGTCGGCAAACTTGGTGGATTTCCAAAAACTAATTCGAATGGTGTAAATTTTGTGGCGGTATGCGGAGTAGTGTTATAACTAAACATGGAGAATGGAAGCCATTCATCCCAATCGGTTTGATTCGGAGAGATATAATGTTTTAGATAATCAGCTAAAGTAGCGTGACTTCGTTCTAGGGATCCATTACTGGTAGGAGTATATGCGCTAGTTTGTATCTGTTCGATTTTAAAAAGTTTGGCTACTTCCTTGAGAATATTTGAAGTAAAATCCTTTCCTTGATCGGTAAGTATTTTATCTGGAATTCCATATTGACAAATAAATTTTGAAGTTAGTTCCTTTGCAATGGTTACTGCTTCATGATTCGGGATTGGGTAACATTGAGAGTATTTTGTTAAATCGTCTTGGAGGGTTAATATATATTTGTTTCCACTTTCCGTTAAAGGTAGAGGACCTACTATATCTAAAGCAATACGTTCAAATGGTTTTAGACTGGTGGTAGTAATTTCTATGGGCTGTTTTAAGTTTTTTCGGGATATTTTATTTTTTTGGCATGATTCACATTGTTTAATATACATTTTAATATCCTTTTGCATATTAGTCCATCGATATTTAAGTCGTATACGGTTCAAGGTCCTGTGATATCCTGAATGTCCACTTAAAGGAGAATCATGGTATTCCTTAAGTATTTGTGGAATTTCATTGTGATTAGGGTTAATTATTGTATTATGACAAATAGTGATATTTATATTTGAGTTATTGAAAACATATTGAATAATCTTTTTAATTTTTTCCCAATTGAGGTTATCCAAACCACAACCGAGTCGTGGAAATGAAATATTTGGTTCTTTGTTATTTTTAAGAATATTTTTTAAATTTGATAATGCCAGAAAAACGGAATTATAGTTTGGTTTTTCCCAAAAATTTTGTTTTGTGATTAAGTGGTAAATATTATTTTTACGAAATCTTGATTCGAGTACATCTCCTATTCTCGAATGTGTACTAACTAATTCGTCATGATTGGTAATGATTGTACTTATTTCTAAAGCTATCCCTTTGGACATTGATTTATCATTTGAAATACAGTGCGCAATTGATTGTTTTTGATTTAGAAGGGATTCGTCGATTTCATTTAAGTTGACATTGAAATGTTCATTTTGTTTCTCGAGAAAGTCATTGTATGAATATGAAGGATTATTGGTAGATGGGTTATTTACAAGAACAGTATTTTGATTTTCGATTCGGGACAAAGCGTTAGTATTTGAGTTTGTAAAATCAACGAAACTTTCGTGTTTATTAAATGGTTCGAGAGTTATTTTATTTGATAAGATATTGACTGACTTAATACTGCTATTGACGATTGTGGCATATACTTTATTTCCTGGAAGTACCTTTGCAAGAGTACGTGATAAGTATACGTCTGGAAGTATTTGGATATTCGGTATTACACCTTCGTTAATTTCAGGATTTTGAACAACTAATTCTATAAGGGTTTTAGATCTAGGCTTTAAAGTATAGATAGGATTGATTTTAGTGAATATAGGAATAATTTCATCGTGAATATGTAATGTATTTGTTTCGTAGTCAATCTTTGCATTATTATTGACGAAAAAGTCATGACCTAGTAATCCGTCTAAAGGAACATTAGTGACATGGTTTGGAATAATGTGAATAGTATGACGAATTTGCATATATTTTAAAGGAAATGTTAAATTAACTGTTCCGATAGTTTTTACTGGATTCGGAGAGTTAGCGATACCTTTGAGCGTGACGAGTTCAGTTTCATTAACAAGTTCGTTTCCATCTAGGGAACTTATTTTTACTAATGAGATGTCGGCGCCAGTATCAATCAATAATTTTAGATTTTTTTTTTCTGTATATGGAAATTCAACATACGCTGTACTTGGTTCTAATGAAAATATTCTGCCTGAATGCTTTGCACGTTCCGGGAGGAGGCAGGTCTCCTGGAGTGCTGGAAGTTTAAAGTGTTTGGATAATTTTGCGAATTTTGTGAATTTTGCGGAGATTGATCGAAAGAAACATTTGGATTTGTTTGATTAGTTTGAAGCTGAGAAGGATTCGAATTATTTTTAAAACGATTATTGTACTGTCGTTTTCTGCACTCTTCGATTAAGTGTCCTGATTTTTTGCAATACCTGCACACTTTATTTACTGAAGTTTTGAACTGATTTATATTTTGATTGTTGTAATTGAAATGATGTGACTGATTATGATTATTATTTTTATAGTTTATGTGCATACCTTTGAAATCATTTAAAATCTTATCCTCGTCTATAGCCACGTTTGCTGCTTCTGTTAATGTTGTTGGCTTAGACAATCGAACTACCATAGACGTTTGAGGATGGATTCCTAGCATGAAGGTATTTAGAGCACTATCCTCGATTTGTTTAATCCGACCTTTTAACTCGTCGTCATCCTTATGTATTAGTCTGATTGCATTGATGAGGTTATTTCTGCAATTCTCTGCACGCTGAATAAATTTGATAATAGGTTCTTTATAATCCTGTTTGCAATTTCTGAGTTCTAATTCTAATTGTGATGTATGTTTATTTTCACTGTAAGTAGTATTTAGAAAAGATTTGAAATTGTCATAAGATTCAAATTTATAATTCGAAATTGTATATTTGGCGTTGCCTACTACGCAGTGAATCATGTATTTTAACAGGATGGGTTTTAATTCATTCGGACATATTTCAAAAGCCGTATCACAGTCATTAAGAAATGGGTATAGATTTTTCCTTTCTCCATCGAAGGTTGAAATAAATTTCATCAGGGTATCTAAGCTTAGTGACGACATAGTATTATTGTAGTTATTGATAATTTTCATATAAATGAATGAATAATTAATTTACCGTTCTGTTGTGGAGAATAAATACCTACACTTTACACTGTCACTGTTATATACACTAAGCACTTGACACTCGGAGATTATGTTTTGACGATTTTGAAGATTTGAAGACTTGGAGACTTGTAGATCTGATGGACGCTTGAAGAATATGAAGCTGTAGCTTGAAGCATTTGAAGCTGGAGCTTGAAGAATTGGAGTTGGAGCTTGAAGAATTCGAGATTTGAGTTTGACGAATTCGAGATTGGAGTTTGAAGAATTGGAGATTATTCGTCGAATTCAGGAATTTGAAGATATTTGAAGACTCTTGGAGACAGGAGTTTGTTGGACTTCTCTTGTAGATTTGAAGATATAGAAGATTCTTGATTTAATGATTTTGAAGATTTAGGAGAATATACAACTTTATATTATTAATTAGATTTTTAATTTCCGTTCGTTTTTCACAACGATGTACTTTAAAAAAACAATTAGTTTATACGTAATATTATTATGTGTTTTATTTTTAGGATTCTTGCTATTTTTAAAGAATTTGAATTCACCGTTAATTTATTTCACGTTATTTAGCTTTATCCACATTTCCTGACACCAATTTTATGTTATGGGTTGGTTTTAATTAAAAGATATTATTAATTATATTTAACGTTTCTTTTATTCCCGATTTATAACACAAAATCACATACAATTATTATTTCTGGTAAACTAATATAATGTTGAATATTACAAGGTACACAAAATTACAAGGTACACAAATGCGTCCTTCTTGTGAGACGTCCAGCTGTCGAGTGGTTTGTTATTCTGGAATACTTCTAGGAAGGAAACAATAAAAACAAACAAAAGAAATGAACAAGATGCGACATGTTTCAGCCGCTCGAACCCGCTGGGTGACTAACTAACGGTACAAATTTGAATGACACATAACATAAGTAGGCATACCGGTATTTCAAAACTGGTTGGTATTCAATTATTTTTCGATACCGAAATACCGGTTTCAAAAATCCAATAGACCTACCGGTATTTTCGCTATTAAGAAAGCGTACACATTTATGTTTTTCGAAATTGAAATTAATGTTATTTTGACATTAGGTACTTACTACTATATTATATATACATTAAATTTAATGTAGGTAATACCTACAAGTTATATACTATCAAAATGCAAATATATTGACAGAAACTAACAAAGGTTAAATAATATTAAAACAAAATTCCTGAAATATACTCATAGAATAATAATTGTCGCGATGAATTAACATATTTCGAAAAAGATAACATTCGTGGCTAATATTTCCAATTATTTTATAACTATTAATCCAACGTTGATAGTATATCCATCAAACGTTGAATTTAAGAGAGATTTTTGTGTACCGGAGCAGTTGTAAAATATTATGATCTATGCATATTTACAAAGGTACTTTATGTTGCAATAAAATAGTGTTTTAAATAGATTTGAATAGCCATATTTATTGATAGGTACTTATTTTTTATATAATATGTTTTGACGAATACCGGTATTCAATAAGAAATACCGAAACACCGGTATTAATATATTTATTCGGTATTGTAATCCCTAGTTATAAACAGTGTACAGTCATTAATTACAAATTATTTGATTAGTAATTAATGTTTATCAATAATGCTAGTGCCATAGTAAGTATAATATTATTTTATTTAGGAAAGGGTTTTTTTTAGCTTCTTTAGCTTTAGCATTAGATTATAGAAGCTTTAGCTTCCATGGGTTGCGAGCAATGACGATACGAGTAGAGTTGGGTATTTCCCGAGAAAATCTCAATCTCGAGATTCGGGATTTCCAGAAAAGAATTCTCGAGAATTCTCTAGATATCGGGAAATTTAAAAAAATCTGTAAAAATCTTAAAATCAGTGTAAAAACAGACAAATTCCAAAAAAAATATGATTTTTTATTTTTTATTTATGTAAGAAGACAAAAAAACAGATGTAGGAAAACAAAAATAATTCAAAACATTACTTATTAAAATAGAATTTCAAAATACACAGAATGTCAAGCGCTGCGTCTGACAATCGCGTACGCTTTTGAGACACAAAATTCCCCGATGTTGAAAAAAATGCGCTCATTTTGAGTCGATGTCGGCATAAATTGCGTTAAATGCCCCGGTCAGTCTTTGAACGTTTTGTATTTTCTGTCCACTTTTTTCATAGAAAGTAAAGTCAAGTATAGAAAATCGTTTTTTCAATTAATATTTGATAATAAAGAAATCCTGAATCCCTAGAAAAGATTCTCGAGATCCGGGATTTCCCGAAATGTTAAAAAATTCAATTCTCGAGATTTGGGATGGAAAATCTCAAAATTTTCTCGAGAATTCCCGTCGGTAAATTCCCGAAACTCAACTCTAGTTGCGACTAGTCATGGGAACAGAGTTACTTAAATTTGAACAGAAGTCTTCGCGTCAATTACATGTCATGTCTCGTTCTCATTGATTTGGTCATTCGAGTTGCAACTCAAAAAAAAATTACAAAAATTAATGTCGAACGCTATCACGAAGAATACTTGTACCAGCTTCAGTCTTCCGTCACATGTGTCAAGTCTATCATACACGAATAATGCATGTGTAACACATATACATATGTATAGATATCAGAATTGCATTATTTAATTGTCTTTACGTGTTTTACTAATACAAGTATTACTTTTACCTCCTCTCTCACACGAGCACTCCCGAAGTTCTGTAAACTCAGTCAAAGCATACTTGATTGCGTGGTGACCTCAGTCTGCGCCTAAGACATTACCAGTCATAAAAAAATTCTGATGCTTCACATCAAACACAGGGTCCTGTGGTATGCCTGATTAAGACTGAGTGTGGTGTGTAACGGTAGTTTGATGGGGCCATTAACTACAATGCACAGATTAATTTATTAAATTGACAACTAAAAACACTTGACTTGATGTGATGATATTTTGTCCAAATCTAGTGGGATGTAAAAACCTACTATTTATTTCTATATTAGTGGTGACGGGTGGAGGTAGACTGTTAAGAATCGACATAAATAGTGCACACTAAACTTTGTCAGTCATACTTATGTAGTTTCGTTGAATTAGGAATACATATTACAAATGGTGTTAGTTAGTTTTTTTAACTCATTAAACCTGCCTAACCAAACCATAATCGATAAAAAATATTCTTCTACCTATAAAATATTTTTTACTACATAATTATCAATTATGACTTGGTTACACAGGGTTTAATTGAATTATAAAATCTAACAAACACTATCTACACATAATGTCTTAGTTCAATAGTTTGCATTATTTATGTCGGGTCTTAACAGCCTAACTCCACCCTTCGCCACTGATACATCTTATTATGTGTGTGTATATTATTTCAAAATTCAGCGCCGAATTTATAATTAACATTAAAATGATTAAAATTATATCGTGGATTTATTGTGATACGTTGTTTTGAGAGTATGTTCATACAACAATAATAATTAAAAATAAAATATTAATTATTAGCTATTTAGTAATTTCAAAGTAGGTCTGTCAAAATACTCAACTGTGCGTATTGAAAACAATTACATATTTTTAATTTACACATCTTGTCACAAAAAAAAATATTATATCGTAGATTAACGCAAAAAACTGAGAAAAATTTTCAAACTTTGTAAAATAATAATGATTTTTTTCTTCTTCTACTGTGTCTCTATCACAAGGAATACTGCTCCAAGACCTGCATTTTCTACTTGGGAAAATTTATTAAAGGATAGATTTTTTTTAAATTAAGTAATTACAAAATCTCAGCTATTATTTTTAATTATCTTCCTACCTACATTATAAGACAAATGTGTTAATTTGTTGTATATTATAAATAAAACACGAATAGTATTTAGATCAAAAAGCATTTATTGAAACATTGTTGTGAACATAATGGTAATTAATGAAATAATACAGAACCTATTTATTAACTGATATTAATTACTATATGGAAAGACATTGTAGGAACTTAGTTATTTTATTATAAATAACACACATTTAATTTTATTATGTTAAACAATAAACTATTTCTTTTATTCAACGAATAAGACACATGATTTGAGAATGTAACATTCTATAGGTATATTGAACATACATAGTGGGTGCCTATATGGATGAGATGTTTTCAAATTATGTAAGCATGTTTATGATGTAAGTTAGGTGTGTTTTTAATCATCTAAAATAAATAAACAAAAATATCTCTTACCTAATAATTATTAGTAATTAAGTGTTTGTTATTTTTAGCAAATTCTATTTTAATTATAAATACTTATTTCCGGTGATTTATGAAGGTAGGTCATGCGCACCGTATGAGAGTAAGCCTGCGTGCCCATTACGACGATCAACCGGTGAGTGTGCATAGCCCAGTGTTGCCATATTTTCAAAGTGGAATTATAGTACAGAGCCTTCAAAATTATAGTATTTCGGCAAAAAATATAGTACGCGTTGAATGACTAATACTTTTCTGCATTCTCAAAAAATTCCGCGTAAAGTAATTAACGTCTCGTTTTTTAAATTCAAATGTTAAATGATTAACGTGTCCTTTTTTTAGGCAAAATCTAAAAGTTTGGTAATTAACGACTCATTTTTTTTAGACGAAGTTCAAATGTAAAGTAATTAACGTCACCTTTTTTTAAACAAATGTCCTTTTTTAGTACTCCCGGGTGTTGCTTTAGCATTACTTTTCGTCTATTGCCAACTATTTTTCCCATTTTTCAAAATTAAAGTATTTTGGGCGTACTATACCTATCTGTTTTATATCGTACATAGTACGCAGACAAAAATTATAGTATAAATAGTATCATTATAGTACAGTTGGCAACACTTGCATAACCACACGCAGTCCGTATAGACTATAGATTGTGTATTGTATAGGTCTGAAGGGTAGTAAAGTGACGTAAAGCGAGGTAAAGCGGGAGTACCACTGCGGAAATAATAAGGCGAGGTAAGGTAAGCCCGGGGATAAGAGGGGATCAATATGCATCGAAAAAAATTGGTTGTTAGCCCGCCGACCTGTTGTCTACGGACCGTTGCGTTAAGTTACAGCGACTAGACTGCCAATGGGCGCGCAGGATAATCTCAAACAATCCAACTTGGCGAAAGTAGACGCAGAGGTAATATTTTCTGAATAGAGCTTGACCAATGACTGATATATGCTTGAGGTACCGATTTGAAAAGCGGCCACACTATCATAAGGGTAAGTTGAAAGAGTTTTTGGAAGAAGCCAGAAGCCACTCTGCGTAATCGTCCCTGGTAATGGTGACTTATGAACTTATGGTATTCGCTCCCTGGGGGAGAATATGGACCTCCTCATGGTACAGGTTGATTTAATTTTTTTTTCACGGGAATACTTATTAGTGATTCGCCAAACCCATTGGGTCCTGGCACTTGATCCAAAATGTATTTAAAAAAAAGCCTCTCTACCAACCAGAGTACCCTGGGTGGATAATAGTCACAGAACAGATTAATAAGATAGATATGCGAAAGCCGGTCTCCATAGACTAAGACTTTGAAGAGAGTGTTGGCAAATATTGTCAATATTGAATGAGCGTTGCATTTCGGTAGGTACTTGCCATTTTTAATATATAGTATTATTATTACTAGCTGCCTGGAACGACTCTCTATGGAAAAAAATCTTAGTGAAAATTTAAAATTTTGATTTTAATAGGTAGGTATAACCGTATAACATAAAAATGGAATAATAATATGTAGGTGTATAATATATAAATATATATTTAAAAATATTTTGTAAATAAGTTAATAACGTTTATTTAGCTTTTCCATTCCACATGCAATTTAAAATCACAATTAAAATTTATTAATTTTAATATTAAAATAAACATCAAATTGCAAATCCAAAGCGTTCTGATAAAAAAAAAGAAAAATAAGTAAGTATTGACAATATTAAAATAAAAAATATAATACGAGCAATAAAGTATCTACACGGAAGCATACCAAGTGAACTAAATATAACCTCCGTAAAAAAAAAAATTATAACACAACGTCCAACTAAGCTTTCACGTAAGTGGAATATACCAATATCCGAAACTATTTGATTGAACATAATTTTGCAACTTTTGGGAACAAACAATGGATGTTCCCGATTTCTTATCAGGGACACACAGGGCAACACTACTAGGAATTTCAGTGTTCGCATTTAACCAGTTTAAGTTAAGTCGAAAATGAACACCTTTGGGAAAACGCAGTTTAATATTTTTCATGAATTTACTTAATCTGGTCCTACAATCCATTCAGGTCGACGCACGACTGCGCCAACTGCACTATCGTCCTCCTTCCTCCAGAAACTATTCCAAGTTCTCTCTCTCCAATCGATCACGCTCAGTTTCTCTGCGTCTCTCTTGACGCTGTCTGCCCGTTTACTGCGGGACACCCAGGGGCAGAGAGCTTACCTTGGTTCCTTCATTGACCTTATGGAGACCTCTAGATCCATCGCATCTAACAAAATAGTATTATTTTTTGGAAATTTTCCACTTGGTGAATACGATTACTGATTACGTATCAAATCACTGATTAATTTATGTCATGAGTGTTGTATAAATATTTCGAAGGTGTGGCATAACAAAGTAGTGTTTCCTAAACTGTAGTAAGCGTTCTGCTTGCTGGTGGCAATAACGGTTTATCATAGGGTGAATGGGGTGGTGACTTCGTCTATATCAGCTATAAGCTATAATATCCGTATTTTATACAATCTGACTGCGAACAATCAATCAAATCATAAAACAATCAACGCTTCCCAAAGATGTCCGATCTTCTTCACTGAAGCGAGCTTCAGTTTAACCTACTTATCATTTGTGTACGGAAGAAAGAAATAGCATGGTGGATGACATTGAGAGTTTGTATGAGAATTATAATTAGAGGTCCCAGAGGTTGCAGAGGTCCCCTTTTTTGCCTCACTTTCGTACAAGAAGAATATCTTCAATATACTTGGCGATTTGGTCTACGCTTTCTCGTATATACCTAAAAACAACTGCCTAAGAAGTCTATGAAGAATCATTATTAGAAGCGTAAGTACCTAAGATAGACATCTATCTTTAGGAGGCCGATAACGACATCTCAAATTGCTTTGCCTACTGTATCCATACGTAATGTAAGTAGATCCGAAATTGCAGGTAGTAAATCTTCGGAAAAAGGCAGTGGCCCAGAACGAAGCCATTTGTCGCACTCGAAGCCCTAGTTGGCCTAATTACTATTAGTACCTACATACGCGAAAGTGAACAATTTGAATTGTCATTCGGTAAATTTAATATTTTATTGAGTTGTGCATTATTTATTACCAACAGTGCCCATCCATACTGTAATTAATTACAGTATTTTTGTACTTCAATTGCGGTCTGCGTAAATACTGTGTAATGTGTACGACCATATTATAAATATGTACTTACCTAATAATAATAATATTTACGGATGAGGATTGTCAGCGACAATATCAGATATCTGGGGTTACATATTTGTTTAATGTTCAATTTTGTATTTTAAATATTTCGCTAAGAAGATTATACTTTGTAGTTTAGTGCTATAAAGTTGTCAGAAATACTATAATTTTAAAAATCAGAATAGTAATATGAAAAAAAAATATTGTCTATACCTAGGTACCTATATAATATACATACATATAGGTAAGATACCTATATATATATATATATATTTTTAAAGATTTTTTCTATTGCCAGGTTAGAAAACATAAAACAAGAAAAAAATACGATTATAAATCAAATTCAAAATTCATCGTTAAACATCAAGCACGCTGATAAAATCGATATCTTTAAAAGTCTAAAGGGGCATCAACAGGTTGTAAGTTTGAGAAAAAATAATATATAGGTTTTTTCAATCTTGATGTCGCGGTGCATTTATTATGACGGCAATTTTTAAAAGACAATCAGATATTGTGCAATCTTTCATAAAGCATCTCTTTTAATCTTTAAAATCGGACAAAGACCGTAATTTTTTCGTTGTATAAATATCACCGATTATTTAACCAAAGCACAGTCAACGTTGATCGTTCGAGCATATTCATTTATCCTCGTTTTCAATATTTGATTGTCATTAAAACCTGCAAGATGCGTTTCCTGCTAGCCTTTTTTGTGGTCGGAGTCTTCGCGGCAGCTGCGTTGCCCATGGACCCGGTGCCCCTGGATCCCAACAATATTGGAGGTGTTGGGACTGCTACCGGCGACGACGAAATTGATTTCTTGATCAATTATCTTCAAGCCCTGAAGACTTCCAAGGTGGCCGCTCCTGCGATGGCATCAGCACCGAAAGAGTGCAAAGCTGTTGGTGTACGGGTACGTTTGTCATTTAAATTTATTTATGGGGTATATAATATAATATAAATTATATATTGACGCAAACTAATATTAATTATCGGCTTCACGTCCTAAAACTTAGCTCCTTTATTCACAAGTTATTTTGTCTTACTCTAACCCACATTGCGGAGATTATAAGAATGCAGAATACTTTCTCATTTGCACTTAGGGTTAGTTTATTTCTCAGGTTTTTTAATTGACACTTTGAAATTGAATTACTTATGAGAAAATTTTGTCAAATTAAAATTTCGAATAGGCACAACTTTTAATTTTATCAATATTGATCTATTAATACCGTTTCATGCGAAAGGTTTTTAATAATTTGTGTATTTAAGGTACATACTAAGTATTTAAAAATTGGGTGTCTGTTACTTTGTAATTAATTAATGAAAATGTTTATTCTTTTACAGTGCGCCTCTCACGAAGAATGCTGCTCAAAAGCCTGCCCATTCTATTGGGGAAAATGCGTTTCCGGATAATTTGTTTTCAATAAAATAGATAAAATCTTCCCATCAAAGTTTCAGTTGTCTACATAATAGATATTTTTCCAGAATATTACCCGCCATATTGCAAATAAACTACTACCTGCCAATAATAGATATACTTTTTATTATTATTGTATTATATACCAACGTAAAAAGAATGTTTTGTAAAATATAATACATTAAAAACAGAATTTAAACAAAAATATCTTTTATTTATTTCGTATGATTCTGTTGTTTGTTTTAAGTATATAATTTACACATCTTAATTGTCATATTGTGTAAGTACTGTATGTACTTCTAAATAATTTTATAATCACAGTACCTACATACAGATTAATAAATAGAATTCAAATACAATACACTACATTTTGAAGCTGGGTTTTGTGTCCTACGAAAATGAACATAATAGACCTGCATTAGTGTGTGTTGCAACCGTCAAATACACCAATATTGATTGAGCGTCAGTGCATAAACCGAGAGCAGTTGTCAGAACGAAGAACAAGCGTATTTTTAACACGTGCTTAAGTCTATCCCATATTCTTCCACACTCAAGATTGGTTGCCTGTTATTCCACACCCGTTAGGTATTTCAGTTCACATTAATTCTGTGTTCTCTGATTATAATCCAATGAATGTACTAATGTACATTTTTATGTAAGGCACGCTATTTAAATTTTAACCTTTTTCGTGGTACCTACACTGAAGAATACCTATGTACTATTACTTACCGACTACCCTTTTAGTCACCTTCCTTTTAGAAAAGTATAATCACAAGCATTTTTGCAAGCAATAAAAGTTGTTCGTAGATACATAATATATGTACCTACCTAACAATAAGATCCATAAAAGCTATTTGGTAAACTTGATTTTTTTGTCCTTCAATACATATTATAAATTATGTCTTCTTAGCTCGGTCGCACATACAAACTCGTCTCGACGTCAAGTGCACGTCGAATTGGTCGATGTAAAACACAAAACTTAATGTACGGTCGCATATAGTGTCGGTACGACATTTGTGCTAGAAAAATCATCTGCTTGTCGCATGTAACAATTTTAACTCGACATGGGCCGCGGGTAATTCTTGCTCGTTGCAGTTTGAGTGAGGAGTGAGGACTCACCGGCAAGGCTCGTGTGGCCTCGTTCTCATTCCAACATGTCTCAAAGTATGTACCATCTGGCTCGATGGTTTTTTTGTTCGATATCGAACAAATTGCGCTATCCGAAATAGATTGAAGGTTCGTAATTCTTGCTCGATGTAATTTGAGTGAGGGAGTAAGGACGCACCGGCAAGGCTCGTGTGGCCTCACTCTCACTCGTAGTCGAAGTCGTGGCGGTGCGACGGTGGGCTCACAGCGTCTTGTGTCGAGTTGCTCGACTGTGTGGACGCAACGACGAGCATGCTTCCAAGTCAACATGCTCGATCGAGCAAAACTGTCGAGCAAGAACGTGCGTGGGTAATAGGCTTTAGATTGCACTAAATTATGTTTCAAAATTAATTACAGAGAGAATTAATCAGTGACTTCTCGTGTGGGTAGGCACATCATGCGTTTTATGGGCGTACACGTTATAAAGAGCGGCGAATGGAGGAACGGATACCAATATTAGATTTTTTAAGGGTAAGTAACTCACTTCATTATAGAGGACGTACTGACAACTTAGTTTAAAAAATAACCGAACCATAAACAATCCAGATATTTTAACTATTCTGCCATGCTAAGTAAAAACACTGTATTTTTACTTAGCAGGGCAGTATTGTTGTACTCTGTACTGTACATTTGTTTGTATTCTAATACCCATTGTAATATCTATTGTAAAGGGGTTTCAGTGGCAAAGGGTGGAAGTGAATTGTATCCGCCATAAATAGTGCACACTTAATTGTGCCAGTCATACGTATTTGTTTTTATTGAACCAAGAATACAATTTTATTTACAAGATGGTGTTGGTTAGTTTATAAATTCAATTAAACCGTGCGACCATAACTCGTCTAAGTATCTATAAAATATCTAAAATTATTCCATTAAATCATAAGTACATCATTTTGGATATTTTATTGATAGAATAATATTTTTTATACTTAATTAATTAATTTGGTTTAGGCAGGGCTTGATTAATTTAAAAAAAATAACGAACAACTAACATTATTGTGTAATATGTATTTCTAAAGCAACAAAAACAAATAAGCATGCATGAAATAGTGCCCACAATTTTGTCGGAACGCTCAAAATATAGGCAAGGTTTAATTGGTTTTTAAAAACTAACCAACACCATCTGTAAATTGTAGCCAGTTCAATACAAATAATTACAAGATAAAAAGAACTTTTTATATACAACGTTTTTAAATTTTCTGTCGAATCATATAAACTTGACTTGACTAGCTTAAACGATCAAAAAAATTTGTACTTACTTACTTGATAGAAATACTGAATAAATATACTTACTGAAATGTCATTTTGACACTTTGATTTCCATAGTAACGCACGTATATATTAATATTAATAATTTAGTTGCTAGGACCCACTTAGCAACCAATAATAGTTTTACTTTTTACGGATTTCTTCCGAAATAACTTTATATACAAAACAGAATTAACTGATAATGAAATCAATTCTACTTAAAGATGGCTAAAAGTATTAAAAAAATGCATTGGCATCGTGTTCTGATATATTCTAAAAGTTTCAAATGTCTAGCTAGCCGGGAAGTTAGTTAAAAATCGATTGCAAGATTTATACCGGACAAACAACCACCAGACAAACAACCACCGGACAAATAAGAATACGAGCTAAGAAAAACGTTGTAATAATAAAATACGCTTGACTAACAAAGTTTAATGCTCTATTTATGTTGGATCCAACCTACCTCCACCCTTTGCCACTGGGCGGTTTATATCAGAGGCAAGATTTTCACAAGGGTGCATCCAAACCTGCCAGCGTCGCATACCTCCTAAAACGTTGTTTACTCTACGTGAGCAAATGCGTCGCATGGCATGACCGAAAAAAGTGGACACTATTTTATGTAGGTAATGTATTATACAATTGCGTACATTGATTCTATATTGTGTTATAATACATGATTATAATCAGAATAAAGTTAACACCAGTCCAGAGAGAAATCAGATAACACTGATCGTATCAGATGTATTGAATTGATACAGACGATTGGTGAATTTACCGTTTAAAATTTCCCAGCCTTTTTGGAGATGCCAACGGTATAACCAGAATGATGTAAAATATCAACAACATCTATACCTAGGTGCAACACTCACTAACTGATACGACGGAATCAATCCAATTCGGGGCCGTAGCTATAACTAAATTTGAGGGTTGGTCATCAGAAATTAGAACTATAGTGGTAAATATTACGGAAGAGGCGGTATATTAAACTGTACAGACCTACAAACTTATCTGAAGAATGGGATGGGGGAGCCACTGTCGGAAACTATCCAATCAAGACACGTAAAAATCTGACAAATTTTCAAAATGGCGTCATCTTGGTAGTTTGTAGTTCCATTTTTGGCCGTTGTAGATAAGTGTGTAGGTCTGTATTATCTAGGCTATTGTCTGGTAGGGCATTCGCATTATACCCACCTATGCCTTCCTAGTCTAGCTACGCACCTGTGGAATATAAATTTAGTGGCGGGCTTAGGATATTCTAGGCCTGACCCACTGAATGATTTTGAGCCATAAATTCGAACTACCTACCAACGTAGGCACCTAGTAAACATACCAATGTAGGTATCTCTTCCCTATCCAATTATTATTAAAGATGGCGGCGATGACACAATATCGTAATTTTGGCCCCATGATTTGGTCAGTGGCGTCAGTCCATCTGGAATGGGCTTTTCATCGTTCAACCTTTAAACTAAAATATTAGGTACGAGTTTATGCAAAATGTCTGTTATCATTAGGGAACGCATAAATAATTAATGGAAAGTAAACTACCTTCTGTTAAGTATTAGGAACAAGAATCTCGAGTGTGGATATACAGTTGGTGTTAAAGGATAATAATACCTATGTTGTTTTCAATAGTTACATCTGTATGCATTAAAGTTTATCACGTAACCGAAACGAGCATTCAATATTGGTAACATATAATAGAAGATTTTTTTATTGAATCAAATGCCTTCTCATAATCAATGAAACCAAGGTATAGTGGCAGTCTGTATTCTTGGTACCGTTCTATAACTTCTTTGACGACTTGCATATGGTCCATCGTGCTATAGCCTCTTCTGAACCCAGCTTGCTCTCTCGGTTGATTCTCAGCTGTATAGAATGCCTTAATTTGGACAATGACAATACATAACTGAAACGTGCTAAAGTGATAACCATTGAATGGGCCTGCAGATTAGTGGGTATGTGATTTTCATAAGCTGGTGCTCGTTATCATGATACGAAATATATGTATTATCTTCTACTATGTATTTAATACAGTCCATGGTACGTAATAATGAGTTATACACAATTGCATGCTTTGAAGTCATAGGATAGTCACTATCAGATAACAATATGAACTATTTTTGGGAATATTTATGAAATAACATAATGATAACGTTATGATGATAGTCATTTAACATGGTTTGGCAATTATCATTATCATCGTATCCTAACAAATCTCCACTAATCTTGCTAGATCTAATAATAACATTAGTAAAATGTTTTATATAAATATTAAATATATTTTGCAGTTCAATTTAGTCTACTTCGTTGATTCAAAAAAAAAAAAAAAAATCTTCACGATGCGTTTTTTGATTTGTCTTTTATTGGTGGGAGTATTTTCATCAGTTGCATTTGCCAGAAGGGTGAAACATGTGGACCCGCACGATGCTGACGATGAAATTGACTTCTTGAACAAATTCCTTCTTACCTTGAAGAATGGTCAGGTAGCTGAACCGGCAGTAGCTGTTGGTGCTAGAGATGCCGTAACACCTGACCCGAAAGAGTGCAAGCCCATCGGTGGATTTGTGAGTTTATAATGTTTATTAAGTACTTTTACAATGTTAGATTGATGATTAGGCTGCAATAGCTCATTGAGTGTCGCGATCATTTTAGTACTCGCCCTCCTAGGGACGGCAGGCTATATGAAAGTATGGTGAAGCAGGCAAGTATGGTTAGGCAGGCTGGTAATCAATTTGCGGCAAAATTTCCATGTTAACATTATATTATATGGGTACATTATAATAACCAAAGTAAATCCTCCGTGATGCCCTGCATTTTTTTTATCGCGTCGCTATTTCTCGTAAGTTGTCGGCTATTGTTGGCCTGCTTCATTCTGTTGTATGAGAAAGCCGATTCCTTGCCCCTCTTTTTATTGAATACCTCTATGTCGCCCTCCTTCTTAAGGCGTCCGCAAATTACCCAGTCTGGTGTTTGCGTTTAATCCTTCTATAACCCGCTCAGGCGTCCGCGCCATCTAGCTTGTACATTTCATACGGCGGAAATCTCGAAAGGCTAGCAGGGTCTCAAACGCTGCGTTCGGCGGTTCATGTAGGCGCAATAACACGTCTGTTCGTAAATATAGACTGAATGATTTTTTTTACAAATGTTAAGTTTGTTTGTCTTCTGTGATCTATCGCTACTACCACATTATAACAAATATAAAACTACCGAAATTTCACAATAATTGCAATTATTCTATAATTGTTAAACGATGACAAAAATATGACAACTGCATTTTATAAATGCAATAACTATAAATACATATTAATATTTAATTATAATACTCTTATGTTTCCGTTATAAGTCATTATACGTGATTCCACGGGTATCGTAAGATATTTTTTTAACATGGTAACACTAGCGTCAAGTGTCATTCTTCACCTGGCATTTTGTATTTCTGCGGGCTGGCGTATACAAGTAAAATAATATTCTGCAAGTACATGCCAAACGAATTAACACTATCAATATCCATATTGAGATACATTGTTAAATGAATTTGAGTGTATGGACTGTTTTATGGACATGCGAATTTATTTTGACAGTAATTGTCAGTGGTAAGTGGTTATACAGAAGGGGGCGTGTTTATAACAAAAGTAGTCTATGGTTAAGGATTCCTTAACTCTATACTCAGGATTGTCTATAGTTAAGTAATGCTTTTCGGCGACTTATCCTTAGGATCGAAATCTTAGATTGTGCATTCCGCTGTAGGTCATTAAGTTATAGGTGTCGGTATCTCTAATGTTAAACGAAATGGACAACCACTTTGGTTTCCTTCTTCGGTTGTTTCTTGTAAGAAATTAATAACCACACGTAGGTAGGATATAGAATACAGATAAACATAGGTACGTCAAAAGATATATATGTAGTAAGTAGTTAGATTTCTATAATGCTCAATAAACAGATGGAACATGGAACCCTATGAATGCCCGTATACTTACACCTTGAACTAAAATATTGGTAGACCGTGTTATCTCTGGTTCTGGTTTTTTCTTACTAGATAGCAAAAAACAACTATTTTATTAAAGAGCACATGAGTCACAACAATAAAAGATAGTCTATGTCAATATTATTATGATTATGAAATTTAAAAGAAATGTTGACACAAAATAATGTTATTTTACCAAGAATTATTACTATGACATGTATTTTTGTTTATCAATAAGTAACTGCACTATCCTAAATTACTATAATCTAAATCAATGATACTCAACCTTTTTTTTCTTCGGGCCAAATACATATATTTGTAAAGTAACGCGGGCCGCATCACTACTGGTGTGACGAAAAAAATCATGAAACCCCCCCCCCCCTTTTTTACAAAACATTTTTGAGATTTTAAAAATTATGCTTGTTTTTAAAATTAATCGTGTGTAATAGCAACACTCTTATACCAGATAAGTGGAAAGGAATCTCAGGATATACGAAATTCCTGATAATAAATGTGTTTCGGGCCGCACATAAAAGTTTAAAGGGCCGCATGCGGCCCGCGGGCCCCAGGTTGAGTATCGCTGATCTAAATCAACGTTTAGTAGCATCCTACATTTGATATTAAATATATAACCTACTGGGAAGTGGCAACATATATTATTTTTGTGCTTGAAATACAACATAATATCGTCACCGTTTTAGCAAAACCATCTATGTGCACTTTCTCAAATTGTGCAGGAGAAGGATAAAACTGAATAAAAAAATAATGTTACATTTAAACATTAAAATTATGAAGAATGCTTTATTATAATCAGAAAATGGTCTAAGATTATTATTTTGTTTACAAAAATCTTTTATTTTTAATACAAAAATAATAAAAATACAGTTTGTGATGTCACATAAGTTGTTTTGACCGTTTTGTAAATACACATAGTTTAATTTATTCATCAAAATGTGAATAATAATAAATTCATGAAAAACTGTTACATAAATAATAGTTGAAATATACATAGTGCGTTAGTGATAAATTGCAATATCATTTTATTAATTATTAATGCAATAGTGAGATGATATTATATTTATAAGTTCGTTTACTTTCTATTAGCATGTTTAAATGTTAGGTTATCGTAGAAATAGTGGTGATCTTTCTCTATTACACTTTTTAATTCCTGAAGATGTATGTATTTCGACTGCGATATGTGCAATGATTCATTATATATATTACAAAGGCAGTCAAACGGTTGCACTGATAAAGTTGAGTTTGTAAAAGATTGTTCCATCTGGTAGATACTGTAACATTTTAATATCATATACAACAGGATCTCCGATTCGTTTTCCTGGTCTGATTGAACTTAATCCAGATTTAATCTTATCCATAATTCTTAAAAAATCAATGACATTAATTTTATAAGGTTGTTTTGGTCTTGCTAGCCGCATACGTGCTATATAATCAGATGGTGAATATATTGGAGGCTTAAAATACTTTTCTTAGGTGGCATGTGCACTATCGGCCTCTATCATGGTATGGCCTTTTTCCAGAAAAAGCTGTTGAATCTCGATGTTTTTTCTCTCTAAAGATATAACTTAGAGCAGTAGCGAATAATTTATTTCGGTTTTGATATCCACACCCATCCGATATTAGAATTATTTCATTGTATTGTCCTGCTTTCGATGAGATGAAACAAATTCATTAGAAGATACATTATGAAGAATGTATATGGTGAAATTGTGTAGTTGCAGTTTTTGTTTATAATACATTTGTGCCTGTGTTTTGGACATAGCAGCACACTTTGGAGATCCATTGTGATTACTAACCGTCCAGTAATACTTCTGGTACTCTCCTTCATTTCATTTTTGGTCTTCTAGCAACTTTTTTTTTTTAATAATGTGGCTATTGTATTCCATTTCTGAAACATTCTTCATTTTATAACTACAGCAGATGGCAGTGATGGCACACTGATCTTTACGTGGTTGGTGGATACTGATTTTTTGGTGGTAAATATACTGGAGTATATTCTGCTGCTTTATGACCATTTTCCAGAGACCATTTTTTATATTCATCATGCATTTGTATTTTGGATCGGAAACACGATTCCACATACACCCTGGAGGTATTTTCTCTGCAATAATGGCTGGGAACTTTGGAATTATATCCAACCATAATGTAACATTTTTCCACAAATCTCTCCGTTTTGATTTTTGGTTGCACTACCAATTATTTATCTTCAGTCAGATTCTTATTACCTGTCATTGTTGGTTTCAATTGGCCACTGTCATCGATATGTTTGTAGTTGTTTATCCAACTTTTAAATTAATTCTCGCCTATACCCTATTGACCATGTAGGCATCTTCCAGAAATTATTGAATATTTCCTGTCTCTCTTTTTGAGAAAGCATCTTTCAAACCGTCGTGCAAGACCATAATGCATAGCATATAACATAGAAACAAACAATGTGTAGCCAAACTGTAAAAAAACATTACACTCTCGATATCAAAATACCATCTATATGTTACTATATATACACATAGTTGTTTTTGTGAACCGTGGTTTTTGAACCTTACACATAGCTGTTTTTTATTTTTTGAAATAACTTCGGAGCGAGTTTACCCAACACATAGATCATTTTACTGGCCTATAGAGAAAAAAATAAGGAATGACTTGGTATTTAAAAGTCATTTTTGATAAAAGTGACACATAGATGGTTTTGCTAAAACGGTGACGATATCCATTATTGGTAATTTATTGAATTTTATTTTAAACATCTTAGCCGTATTAACAATTTTTCCAAAATAGTGCAATACTATATACTAATGAGAGGACAGGCGAGGGGGTATCACTACCTACCAATAACAACTGAAAACCACTAAAAATAAATAAAATTAAATGATTTTTTTTTCAGTGTACCTACCATGAAGACTGCTGTTCCAACAGATGCTTGGGGTACCTCAACCGCTGTGTTTCACATGGAAAGCCATAATAACGACATGCCCACCCAATAAATTACAGTTATCGTGAAGTTGGCGTTAAACTCAATAATATTATAAAGTTTATTAAAACACAGCATGCTCGATAAGGATAAGAGAAATTATTGCGGAGAGATTTGATATGAGGAAAAAATTTATATTTTAAAATGCTTTGACCATGTAACAAATTTACTTTTATATTATTTATTTACCGCATTTACATACGTCATCTGGTTCTCTACTAAAATGTTATAACTTGTATATTAAATACAGATACTTTAAATAAACCATTTGTGTTATTGTGATTTTTAATGAAATAAATAAAATATATATCTACTAGAAATATCAATATTAATTTATTAATTCACGTTCTTCGACCCTTTACATTTTGGAAAAAAATAAATATTAAGACGTGTGTATACGGCCTCAGGCTTGCCACACGCTGCGGACTGCATTTCTCATACGATTTGCATGGGACATTCGTATGATACATGGTGTTCACTGCACCCGCAGCCACACCCCACCACCGACCACTCATATACATACGTGGCTGTCCAGCCTAGTCAGTGATTGCGATCGCTGTGACGAACAATATTTGAATGTCGTTGATGAAGACCATTTTTGGGACAGCCAAGCAGTTTATCAGCACTTCTCGTACTAAATCTGTTGTGTGATTTCATTAAATATAACTTACCAAAAATACACATCATAATATTAGCTGCAACTTGAGGTGTGGCGGTTCCGACAACTAATAACTCACAATACGCACCCGCAATACTCACATCGCGACAATAGCAACACAGTCACGCCTCAAGTTACAGTTGTTGGTCTTTACTCTAGTTACTATTTGCAACTGGACGAAACCTGATGTAGAGTACCTCTAATATGCTTTATAACTTTGCACTTTTTACTACAGTGATACGCCTCTTTGCCTGACTCCCTCGAATAAAATTAGACCAAAATGATATTCACTTGTAATAAATAGATAATATTTGTAAAAAATATATTTTTAGAAAATAATTCTTGCATTATTTTCATCCTAGAGCCGGAGTGCAAAGTTATTAAGTGGCAACTCTACCAGTAATCTGATATTGTGGTACTCGTGCTTCGAACGTTTAAAGTTTAAACATTATATAGGTAGTTACGTAAAATGTACATAAAATAGCAGGTGGCATGCGGTAACTTTTGCTTGAAGTGATGCTGTTAAAATATATAGGTACTTATACATTTTTACCATTACTATTATTATATTAAGTATATTATTATCTTGAATAAATGAATCTTGATGGGCGGCGACGAAGTAGTACATATTGTGGAGTTGCAACGTGGTAACTCTGATATATCTATATATATTTTTTAATATTTACGTAATATTAATAATATAAAAACACATAAGAATAAGTAAAGTTAAGGCTATACTTCAGTTGAGGCATGGTCTAAAAAGATCGTGGCTAGACGATGCGCGGATTGTGCAAATGACGCGTGCCGAACGAAATATAATTTGTCATAAAAATTCAACATGCGTCCATTTAAATTTATGTTTATTGTTATATTACTAATAATGATAGTACTTATATTCATTGACCTGTTTTCTTTTTCAAGTACAAAAAAAATGTTTTTTAGTCATCTTTACACGATTTAAGAATATATTCATCCGACGCCACACCTCGACTGTCGGTCTCCGATTGGCGACGAGTGAGAAATTTCGTCGCACCTACTGTTGAAAATTGTTTGCCGTTTCACTGAAGTACGCTCTTAAATAAAATTTACCATACAATGCGCAATAAATACCTACATAATGGATAATGTAATAAATACATCGGCTGAGTATAATATTATTATTTTTCCAGTGGCAACACTAAATTTCAACATCGTTGAATAGTTCAGATGCCCTTTTGACGTACTTATACATCTTTTCACTTCTATGGATGAGTTTGAATTGAGATGTATAAAAATGCTTATGTCGTGTTTTATGATATCTGGTATAACATGAAATAATCTGGACAAACGCGGATTTAAAATTATATAAGGAGAGGGAAGGATAATAAGTTCAGGTGTAAAATTTCATAGAAGCATCATCCGTTTTCATTCTCATAATAATAGTATCATATACCTATTTCTATTGTACTTATCAATTGTTTTATGGTTTTTCCGTATTACTCCTATTTGTTTATAGTTCTACTAAGAATTTTTTTATCGTCTTGAGTCGTGACATTGTACTAAACAAATACGGTAATCCTGTAAGATTACATACCTACATATCACGTTATTATTGTTTAGTTAATTACCATTATTCATGCTAATATTTCATAATTTATGTTAGATGCTGGATAGAAATCTGAAGGTCTTAAACCAATTTCAACGAAATGTGTTTTGTTAATATGAAAGAACCTCGCCAATTCATTTTTATAACAAGGCTGTTTAAAACGATACTACGCAGGCGCGTACACAAGGGGAGGGGGTTCGCGTCCTGACCCCCCCTTCCAAAAACGAAATAAATATATATTATTAAGGTAGATGGAATATTACTTCCTCTTCGTCAAGACCTCATTACTTTGGATCGTGACGTAAGTGATTTGGTTGTCGACAAGTCTTTCAACGGATTGGCTCTAGTTGTCTAGCTCTATTGACACCCATAGTTATAGCTGCAGGCCAGGTGTTAGTATGCATGTGGCCGGAAAATGCGTTCCCGAGGTAAACGCGGAAGTCAGTAACACCTAAGTATTAGATTTTGTTAACACCACCCCCTCCAATATGTCTGTGACAACATCTTCAATGTTGGTTTCCTTTGACAGAAAAAGTTCTGTGGGGAATAGAGAGACATGTTAGAGACGGAGAAATGGAGAGCACCTCAGTCACCTGCGCTTTGCAGATGATATTGTTATACTCTCACAAGACCCGAAAGACCTCCAGGGTAGAATGCAAGAACTCGCGGATGTCAGTCAAACGGTCGGTCTAAAGATAAATGTCTCAAAGACAAAAGTGATGAGAAACTGTTTTTCGGACCCTGCGATTATCTGTATTTCTGGCACCCAACTCGAGCAAGTCAGCAACTACGTCTATCTCGGACAGCAGGTGTCCATAGACGGAAGCATGCACGATGAAATTGCTCGAAGAACAAACCTGGGATGGAGTGCTTTCGGACGTCTGAATAGTATCTTCAAGAGTGACCTACCATTATGTCTTAAGCGTAGGGTGTTCAACCAATGTGTGCTACCTGTGCTCACGTATGGCTGCGAGACGTGGACCCTCAACACGAGAGATGTCCAAAGGCTAAGAGTCACACAGCGAGGCATGGAGAGGTGCATGTTGGGCATCACACGAAAGGACCGTAAGAGAAACGAATGGGTTAGGAAGCAGACAAGAGTACGAGATATAATAGACGTTGCCAAACAGCTGAAATGGAGATGGGCGGGGCACATTGCTCGCCGAAAGGACGGCCGCTGGACAAATGCCGTCATCCAATGGTACCCAAGGTGTACGAAACGGCCACAGGGTCGCCCTAAAAGCCGCTGGATTGACGAACTGGTAAAGTTCGGCGGAAATACGTGGCAGCGAACGACACAGGACCGAGAGAGTTGGAGAACGCTTGGGGAGGCCTTCATCCAGCAGTGGATTGACCCCGGCTGATGATGATGATGATGTTAGAAACAGATTACCATCACGTCAAATAATGATCTCATGGCTGTAACCACCAGAACATTCAATAATACAAATTGACAACTTACAAAAACATTGTGAGATGTGTCAATTACCAGTTAGTTCCAGCTTCCTTCCAAACCACTAAAATAAAAAATAGGCGAGAGCACGTGACCCCAAAATGTTTAAACTTGTAAAATAAAAAATAGCGCTCAATGACGGATACAGTGTGGCGTGATACGTATGAGCCATGAGGTGACTTTAGTATGGTTCTGAATTCTGATATATTTTGGCAGATTTTGCAGCTAACTGACACTATTCGTTTTTAGTTCAAAATGTTCCCTTCCCTACGGCAGTAGTCGGCAAACCGCGGCTCGCGAGCCACATGCGGCTCTTTGGCCCCTTGAGTGCGGCTCTACCACAAATGCCTTGTTCCCTTTTTGACATGGCTACAAAGAAGAAGCAAAGAAAAATGGATGACGAAAACCGTGAATTTAAAGTTGAATGGACCGAGACTTTCGCGTTTATTCAAAACTTAAAAATGAACTACCGACCTGTATTATTTGTCGGGAAAAATTGGCGCATAACATGAAGTCAAATTTGGAGGGACACTTTACAACTGAACATGCGACATTTAGCACTAAATATCCTGTCGGTGATTCAAGGAAGAAAGCAGTTGAGGAACTTTAGAAGAGTCGAGAAAAATCAAGTTCTGTATTTAATTACTGAATAAAATCTTCCAACAATGTTAATATTGCATGTTTTGTGGTTAGTAAAGAGATTTCTAAGATAGAAAATCAAGAGTAAATTGAGAAGTCGTCTTATTGATGAGAACCTGGAATCGTGCTTAAAATTAAAAACATCAACATATAAACCTGACTTACCCAAACTTTGCAAGGAGATGCAAGGCCATTATTCACATTGAGTGTTTGTCAGTCATTGTCATGATTTAATTCTATTGATACCTTACTTACAATTAAATTTTTATCAATAAATAAGATGATTATTAAGTATGATATCAAGTTTCATTCAGTGTACCTATAGTCTAATTAAGACTTAAATCTTTAACTAAAGTTTATAAGTTAATAAACAGTGTACCTACATATTATATTATAATTTCAGTTTAAGATATTTGGCTCTCAAAAGAAATCTCGATCGTTGTACTGTTGATATTTGGCTCTTTTGACTAATGAGTTTGCCGACCACTGCCCTACGGGATGAGAGCAACTGTAAACGACATTGGACAGTACTACCATGATATCATTAACTTGCCCTGAGCTCACGATCGTAAACTCTATTGATTCCGCAGAGCCGTGGTCTTCCCACCCTTTGCTCTCCTCTTGGGTTTCCGATACCTAAGGATTATTTTGGAACCCATGGGTTTGGCATACTGTGGATATTGTGTTCTGCCCAGCGTTACAGACTTATAATTTTTCTTGTTTTCTTTCTTCCTTAAAGTTAAGACACAGCCCTGCAAGATGATTAATTTTGCCAGATATGCAATGCACATCCGGCAGGCAACTTAGTAACTTAGTAAGTTAACTTCTGGTAACCTTATCGAGAAATAATTATAGCTAAACATTCTAGAATCTAGATTCTATAACGTAGTCGCTAACTGAAACAATGACTTTTATCTTATCGTTTATTGTCAAAATTATCATTAAACTATTTTTCATAATTTCTGAGACCTAAATATTTTTTACGACCTCATTATTCTAGAAAAAAAATAGAATTACAGGTTAATTAAATGTAGGTTGATGTCATAGATAGGGAAAGGGCATAATGCGAATCTTAATAAATAATTAGTATAGGTATGCAATTCAGACTTAACAATGGCAAATTTAAACTTTAAATGGGTCTTGGTCTTTCCTGACTGAAAAAACATTGGTATTCTATCCCAGTGTTCTCTAACCGGTGGTCCGTGGACCGGCGCCGGTCCGCAAGAATTTATTATCGGTCGGCGAAAGCTTTCACCATGCTATCAACCAACTATATCGCTACACGATTCGGGGAATTCGCACTAGATTAAAATATGCCGGGAGAATTTTTTTAATGCTGATGATATTAACCAGAAAGTCATATTCAACATCATAAGCCAACATTTAAAAGCGTTAGCTGAAAACTTTAATAAATATTTCTCTGAAAATTAAGATCTATGTAAAAGCGGACGTCTAACCTCTGGATTAATAATCCCTTTTTGGAAAATATTAAATCATGCGCACTTGATATTCGTCAGAAAGAGAAGCTGATCGACTTATCTTCTGATGTCACTCTGGTATCCAGACATAAAATTCAATCATTGTCTCAATTTTGAATATCAATCTTATAAAGCTATCAGATTATTGGTTATTTTTTCGACTTCCTAATTGTGTGAAAAGACTTTTTCATCTATGTCAGTAATAAAAACCAAACAGAGAAATCGAATGGATGTTAATACAGCGCTTCGTCTTTCTGAAACAACGCTGCAACCACGTATATCGAATTTGCTTACAAAGATGCAGAAGCAGATCTCGCACTAAATCAAAAGTTGTAATTATTAACATAATATTTAATAAATAAAATTCTATCTATGCCAAATGGTTATTATTTTTGGCTGATACCGGTCCGCGAAATATTTCTCCTATATTCACCGGGCCGCGGGTGTTTAAAGGTTGAAGAACGCTGTTCTAGCCTGTAACACTGTTAGGCTGAGAGATACGAAGCGAAGGCGTTAAAGAAAATCCTCTTCAGAACTATTGGTGGTGAGTAGGTCATAATCATCATCATCTGGCATCCGCCATGGCGATCTACTGCTGGATGGAAGGCCTCCCCTAGCTCGCTCCACTCTTCTCGGTCCCTAATTCTTTGCTGCCACGTATATCCACCGAACTTTATGAGCTCGTTTATCCGGTGAGTTTTAGGGCGTCCCTATGAGTGTTTGTGCCTCTTAGGTACCACTGTATGACGGCATTTGTCCAGCGGTTGTCTACTCGTCAAGCGACATGTACAGCTCATTTACATTTCATCTGCTTGGCGACCTCTATCACATCTGCTTTATCCATTGGTTTATTACGTGATCTTTACGGGCTATGCCCAATATGCACCTTTAGATGCCGCGTTGCGCTACTCGTAATTTTTAATTTCTCTTACATTAAGAGTCCATATTTGACATGCATACGTGAGGGTTGGTAGCACACATTGAATGAACACTTTACGCTTTACACACAATGGGAAGTCACTTTTTAAGATACTATTCAGGCGCCCAAATGCACTCCATGCCAGTTTGGTTCTGTGAGCAATCTCGCCATACATACAACCGTCAATTGAAATTTATTGTCCAAGATAGATGTAGTTGTTGACTCGCATGATTTGCGCGAGGCAGACCACAATCAATTTAGAATACTGATAAACAGATGCCGTTAATAGGTAATTAGGTACTTAATTATTTTCTTAAGAATGGAGACATTAAAGTTTAAATTTAATATAGCCGAGTATGGAGTCTTCTTCGCCATTATCTTTGGGATTCAAAACTTGTCACAAAGATACACAATAATAAAATTATCATAACAATCCAGATTGCGAAATAAAAGAAAAATAAAAATAAAATATAATCCGATCTTGAAGATGTTTAAATACTAGCATGCTTTTAAAAAAAACTCACTCATTTTCCAGTTAATCAATACATGTAATGAAATAACGCACAACGCATTGATTGCAATCTTCATTTTGCACGTTCCTGCCACTTATTATGTATGTAGATACCATTATATTCTGATTATATCTAACCAGATATTTATCGAAACAAGGGAAATAAGACTGCAGAATCCTCCGATCAGATCAAACCAATCATTTGTATATCACTAAAAAGTTAATCATAATCTAAACGCAAAAATATGAATATATTACGTCCGCAAGGTTGATTTTTACGCCTGTGTCAATAACTGATAAAATTAATGACGGTGTATTTTAAACAGAATTTACGGTATGGTGTCATAATAGTTTCTCCAAGAATCTTTTGTAATATAACTAACTATTATACATGGCTTAAAAGTTTTATATAAATACCCCCGTGAACTGCAGAATTATCACAGTCGACTCTCGTCTCTTAAGCCGTATTTAATTAGCATAGTTTTTTTTCAAATTCACGATGCGTTTCTTGATTGCCTTTTTTGTGGTCGGGGTGCTTGTGGCGTTTGCATCAGCCGGTGTCAGTCCAGTCTCCGGTAGCCAAGATGTCAACCTATTAAACAGAAACCCTAGAAGTCCTCAGACAGGCGGGACAATAAATAGACCATTTATTAACGAGAAACCAGTAAAGAAGGAATGTCAACCTATTGGGCAAAGGGTATGTTTGAATGTATTTATTATTCATAATCATAATATATCAAATTCTAAAAAAAAATGTTCAACTTAATAAATAAAACTTAAATTATTATTATTATTATTATTATTAAACTTGATATCATGACGTATATAATACCTATACAATGTTATGTACACTGCGGCGTTTTGAAGTGGTTAAATGTGTAGAAAGTTTTATTTTTTCCCGGATTATCTGGTTTTCCATCTCTGGTTATAGTATCCTGGTTTAAATTTATTAAAAGTTCTATTTAACTTATCTAAAACATATTCTGACCATAGTAATATGAAATTCTGATATTCAAACCCGCTAAATTATTTTCTTTTTATATATTATAATATAATATATTATAATATAATATATTTATGTATATGCCAATATTTTATTATTATTATATACTTATATTATATCTAATTAATAATAATAATAATTCAAAATGAATCAGTGTATTGCATCGCAGTTTGAACTTGAAATTAATAGTATCTATTATTCAATGAGAGATCGTCGAGAGATCAATAAGTAGTAATTTTGGTTGAAGTTTAATTGCAAATTTATGTAATTTTAAATCGATCTAGAATGCGATAAAATCAAACATGTTGAAAAGAACCTTCTCTAAACAATATAATTTACATAATATATGAAAGTGTAAGTGACGCATAGAACAATATCATTTTGCTTATCAATTAATTCAAGTGTAGCAAACGTACACTATTAATCGCCCATATAATATGTCTAAAACTGCACCTTTTACACTCCGAGCAATAGGGTTGCCTGTAATAATGTATTAGGTACTTATATGACTTTAAAAAATCCTTATTGTTTAAAACCTTTTCCACTCGAAATTTTTTTTATAGGTACATACCACCCACTCGAGACTTTTTCCCGCACAAAGCATAATTTCAATATAAAACATTTAATTGGTGAAAAAAATGTAAAAAAATTTTTTTTTTTTTTATTCTGTAAAATAAATTTATAATGAATATACTGTACTTATTTTTAGTTTATTTATAATTCTTGATTGTGTGGTATTTCACAAAGCAATCTCCAATATGTAATCCTGGCTTATCACAGAATCGTAATGAAATAGCGGTATGTAGAGAACTGGCTATAAAGTGTAAATCGTCCATTATGACTGTAAATATGATACAAATGAATTGCCTTCAAATACACTTGTAATATAAGCGGCTGTCTCGTAAATTTCCTAAATTAGTTTCGGGCTCATAACAACTCATTCCCAGTGCGGTACATATTATCAAAAGATTTCTCAAAAAATAATAAATCGATACGTAATAATTTTCATTTGACTCATTAGAGTATTTCACATTATATAGGTTCCGAATCGGCATAATATACTAGTAAGTATTATCATCAAAAACAGTATTCAAATATAAAACTGTAAACTATACGAGACGCCCCTGCGCAAGCGAGAACCAATAAAAAATATAAACACACTTCAAAATCATGCGTGACAAACACTTCACTCTAGTCTGGGAACGTTTAATAAATAAAATTTATGTGACAAAAAACATTGCTTGCAAGCGACGACCTACGAATAAAAAAAGAGAAGATTTCGATAAAAATACTATGTTGAAATTAGGCACGCAGTATTCTTTTGCCGACTTCTTTCTCAGATAAATGTAATAACATATTATTATTCATTCTAACTTGATTGAAATCGCATTATAAAAATTTCTGAAAATATTACAAAAAATGACTTTATAGGCGATGCCGCCGCTACGGCGGCACTCGAGTAATACGGGAAACTTCTAATGCCGCCGATATGGCGGCACTCGAGTGTTAAGGGTTAAATACCAATATAAAAACGTTTTATTCGATTTTTGACAGTGTCCTACATTCTAATAGGTCGTATTATAATATTTCAAGGCACACCGTCCCACACCACAGTGTAGTAAAGAGTTGACACAATTTTAGATTTACTTACTTTAAACAGTTTTTGCATAATTAAGTTATTAAACGTGGACATATTGCCACGAGAAACTCTGAAACTTAAATGTGGATATTGTTTTATTGTTTAGTACCTATACTGGCTGTTTCCAATACAAAACAAAACACGGACAACTTGTACCGAAACCAAAACATTCAAATTCTACAGCAAATATAGCTAAAACTTCATTGCAAGGACAGACCACTTCAATTATCCTACATAGATATGCTGTAAAGTGTAAAATATGCATTATTTCGAATATTTTGATAACCAATTACAAAAATTGCTTATGTCATACGTAAATAATACTGAGATTACTAACAAAAATGGCGGCTGTAAATAATTGTCGAAAGCCGCAATGTTTCAAATCACCAACGTAAAGAATATTATTTATTAAGTGGCACGTTCCAGGATCACTATCAAGTGTTGTGATATTAAAATTATAGAATACCCCTTCTCCACACTTCAAAATTCTTTGGATATATCCGATATATTCACATTTAATAATACAAACAATGCTTAAAATATTCGTGACAGTTTGTAAATATTAATTATTGTTGTTCGACCATGTTCTGCTTTTATAACGTTGAAATCGGCTTGATTAGTTCAACCTGATCAATGAACACAAAACGTGTCACAGTGACCTTCATGCTTTTTAGTTTTTGATAACAGATATATGTCACATCAGTTCTGAATGAGTATTTTTACTATTTACTGCAAACCGCGACCTCCATTAGCTAGAATAAAAAATAAAACAACGTGAACAAAATATAAATATACAACTTAATAATAATTATGTTAACTTAAAAGCGTCTCTGATTGCTAATACGTTCGCTGAATTTCTTTATAGTTTACTGCCTTCTATAGATTCACTATAAATCCGCGAAACTAATTTGATTACTATTTTTACAGTGTGTCTACCACGGAGATTGCTGTACTAACTCGTGCTTGGGATACTGGAAGCGATGTGTTTCGGGCTCCGTTATAGGAGGATAATATTTTAATTTATCTGTATTTATTTATGTGTATTAATTCAGTGCAGCAATGCAACATTGTACCTACTCATTTAGAAAAAAATCAAATGTTGTCAGCTATGAATATTATTATTAATTATTCTATTTTATAACTGCAAATTTTTTCAGTATTATTGTTAATTTATTTTTAATATTAAATTATGACGTATGGCATAAGAGTATAACAAAAGAAATGATATTATGAAACAATTATTTGGTTTGTATTCCATATTTCTAGCCTAGTGTTTGATTTTAATTATTTATTTATCTGATATATCCATATAATTCATTTTATAATGATTGATTTGTAACATACTTTATAAAAAGACTGATAAAAAATAAAAACAATATTTATTACTTAGGTATTTTATTATTTTTTATTTATAATAATTAATCATAATACCTACTATATATGTCCTATCGCGAGGTAAAATTTGACAAAATAATATTCATACACCATAGCAGCCGCATCTACTAACGAACAATTTACTGAATTTAACTACCTGTCTTGTACCTACCACAAACAAAAATCATGTCAAATTTTCGTTATACCTACATACCTAATGTTTACAATTTTCCAACCGTAATAATATAATGCGTGTCCGGAAAAATGTACGTATGCAATTGGCCATAATCAAAGTTTACAGTGTATTGGACATTTAAAAAAATACTTAATAAAACCATCGTAATACAAAGGAAAGAACAATTATTTGACTCCTGACCATCACACCACTCAATTCTTAACTGGGCACGGTGGGTTCACTACAAAGTTGGTTGAGTTTGGACTAATCTAATCACCCGACCAACATGTCCATGTGGCGGAGAACCGCAGGCTGCAGGATACAAACCACATCCTCTGGGAATATCCGAAAATTTGCTCCGAAAGGAAAAAGATGCTCAAGTCGATCCAACCAGCTGTTAGGCCCATCGGCCGTCCGACCCGGTCGCCACATTAAGTTACAATTATAATACGTTCACAGTGTAAGAAAAAGTTCAACAAAATTAAATATCCAGGTTGATAATTTTCACTGTTAAAATACATTATAGTTACATATTAATATTTAAAAAAAATGTGATAAATTTGGACACTTAACATGATAGGTACCTTGGATAGGATGACGTTTTGAGCCTGTGTTAGCACTTGACCTAGGGATGTCTCTAGGTCACTGAAGCAACTCGAATGAAAACAGTCGTTGCTCTACCAATGGTAATTTATTTCTGCACATAGGGAGAATAATTATTGATGTTTCTGGTTTATTATATAGATAGCATGGAAACACAGGTTAATACTATCAATAATGGCAGAGATCTCATTTACACCTCATGTGTCAGAAATGGGCCATACCTGTAGCCAAATTAAAATATTTAGCCTAGTACGACATACATAGCGGTCTATAATAATTATTAAACCATCGTTTCCCAAATAGGTCCACGGAAGATCAAATTAAGAGTAAACAAATAAATAATACACAACAAAGATTTAAATATTGTAGGCAAGTTTATATTTGGTGGATGAGACAATAATTGGGTTAGTTTACTTCTATTGTACCTACGTACATCTTATTTACTGAACTACCTTCGTAACTAACCGAACATATGGAAAACTGCTCGCAGTAAAAAGCTAAACATACTTAGGTACTTTAGCTGGCGCTACAGACCATGCAGATCCATGGTCGACTGCACAAACATCCTCCAGAATTCTCTATTTCGGGTTCTCTCGCTCTCTCCATTTTGTCACACTCAGCCTCTCTTCATCCCTCTTGACGTCATCCACCCATCTCATATGGGGGTGGACTAGGGGCCGAGCGTCTACAGGGGTTTCTTCATAAACTTTATGGATCCCTTCCATCTAACAGTGTGTCACTTTGTTCGCAGGGCTCACCATTCGCACGGTACGAATACACCACCGTTGGTTAACTTTACCGGGTCCAAGTATTTTTCGGAAAATTTAATTTTTTTGAATACCTGTTTTGATAGCCTTCCCTTGTTTCTCTGTGGGCGGCGTTGATATTTAGAGGCTCTGTTATGTTATAATAAATAAAAAGGATTCCCTCTCTAAATTCAATGGGGAAAAACGCTGCTTAAAACTATTCTACTATGCGAGCATGCCACAGAGAAAGTGAGTTGGGTGAATCCATGGATAGAACCTCATTCAATTCATATGGCGTCAAGTAAATAAGCCTGGAACAATAAACCCTTTCCACTATAATATAATCATAATCCAGAGCACCTTTTTTACCAGAGCCAGAATAACAATCGAAATTTTATTTTCCAAATAAATCGATGCGTTTGAATGATTTATTATTTTTATTTCGGATAATACTTTATACAAACATTATTTAGTCGCATTTAATTAAAACTATTCACGAAAACCGACTACTCTTACAGAAAAATAATCACATCAATGGAATCTACTATCAAAAATGTAGGTAAGTATATAATCTTCACAATTTTTGCCTTATTTTACTGTCACCAAGCCAACTCTTGGCAACGCATAACTGCCGTACTCCCAGAAGACGCCACTAATAATTTAAAAAAATATTTGTTCTGTAAAATGTAAATCAGTAGGTATTATTAAAAAAGCATACATTTATTAGGAATATTCATATATTTTTTTACGATTTTGGTAGAATTTAATAATTTTATGACTGGTTTGGAGGCTTCCTTTAATATTTTCAGACGAATCTATTGCGTCATTTGCGTCAAATGTGCCAAATTTAAATCGCATTATGATTGCATCTTTAACCTCGATTAATATCACACTAATAAATTAGAACTGGGATGACAATATGAGTATATGACTACTGAACCATAATTAGTACAGAATGATAGTTCCTACACACATTTCTTCGTCTTCTCTATTCGAGGTCAGCTTTTTATTATCAGGTACCGATATAAGGAATACGGCGTTGTTTACTTTTCTGTCAAAATATGTCATCAATATAATTAATGATTGAAACTGATTACTCAGATAATGCACACGCGTTTCGAGTAATAATACGCAATGCATTTTTTTAATATAGCGGTACTTTGTTTACTGACGTTATCAGATATTTTTTTGATTGATCAAGGAGATAACTTATGAAGTTAATTATTTTTATTACCGATGATTTTTTTTATTGATTTTATTTATTATGACAGATTTTTTATAAGAAAAAATATGTTATCCATATCTACAAATCGAAATACCGTTATTAAATTTTGTATAAATACCAATTTGAAATTTAATACAATTCAGTCTTCATTATTTGTTTGAATTAAACGTTATATTTTCAAGATGCGTTGGTTGTTCGCTTTCTTATTCGTCGGAGTGTTGGCAGCATTTGCGTCAGGTGCTGTGCTGAAGACGAACGCTGGGGGACCAGCAGTCTCCAGTGACGACGATGCGAACCTTATAGCACAGATTCCTGAGTCTATAAACTCCCCATTTGAAATGAGAGTCTTGAAGAAGGAATGCGCTAAAGTTGGTGAAAGGGTGCGTTTATCCAACATGTTATTATTTTTACGTCTTAGATTATAGAAAAATATTTTACGTATTATTTTTTTTATTACATGGGGGCCCGGTGTTTTAATATTCAAACGTCCATGTTCCGAAATATTATTCTGTGTAATCGAATTAATTGGCGTGTATCGCACATAATGTATGTATGCATGCAATGACGTCCCGTAGGGGTAGACAGGTCATGCTTTGCTTAGGGGCGGCACATTATAAAGGGCTGCAAACAAAGGAACGAATACGAATATTGTAACTTTTATTAAGACCATTAAAAAGTGCCGACATTTTAGTTTAAAAAATAATGGCATCCTATTATTCCTGTTTTTGTTACCGCACTAGTAAACATGTTTACATGGAGGTCCTCCAAACCTGTCAGAGCCTCAGACCACCGCGCGCCTAAAAACACCGCTATTTGAGACTATGTTTCATGGAAAGAGTATTTCCCTCTGTAAATGATGTCTAATATAATAGATCGGAAGGTACCCAACAAATTTGCATTTAATTTGAGACTAAAAATGAAAAGGAATGGCAGCACTTTGCCTAGGGACGTCACTGTATGTATGTTTCACTCATTTCCATCCCACGAATGTGTAGGTCACCCCCACCACACCCTACTAAAAATTTGACGTATTCTGGTTGGCCAAATGGAAGACGAAACCTACTAATTTTTTATTGTATTATTTTACAGTGCGTCTATCACGAAGACTGCTGTTCTAACGCATGTTTGGGATTCTGGAAGAAGTGTGTTTCAGGATAATTTCAATTCAATAGTTTAGAAATAAGTATAATATATTTTACATTGTTTGAGACTTTTATGGTTGCTTGTTATCGTATTAAGATTTTGGATTGTCAACGTGTGATTTTCGTCATTCTTTCCTCGAAGTTTTGGACTCGCTGGATATATTATTCTCAAAAAATAACGCAAACGCCGCTCTAAGTGCATCAAAAGGGGATCTGTTAACCCAAAGACCAGACGTTGCCCATAGTCAAAAAGAGCGGTACCTACTTGGACAATATTAATATGAGCTACGTAAAAACGTCATGACTTCCCACAGCAAAATCTAAAATGCGAGTCAACAGTAGACAGACAACAATAAAATATTATTATATAATGGTTTAGTTATTGTATGCCGAAAATGAATGTTTAATTTATTGTAAGAACAAAATTTTAATACGATATAAATAAATATTTTTTCACACATCTGTGTCTTATTTATCAACTGTCACTAAAATCATATCTCAAAAACAACTTAATAATTATCGATTTAAATTAACAGAATACCCAAGTAGAGGTCGTCCAAATAGTTCCGAATCATCGACTATCTTCAACTATAGTTGAGTGCCGAATAAATGCCTGATTATTCGGGATTACTTGTACGACTATATCTACCATATTAGTGCAGCTCAAATTATCCATATTATTACAAATCACTTCGGTAACGACGATATCTATATGTAAAGTAATTTAAAAACAAAAGTAAAGTAAAACAAAAACATCTAATAATATTAATACAACTTTTTATTAATAAAATACGTAAATGATAATAAAAATGAATGCTATAATATTAAATTAAGTATTTATTGACAGTGCATCTAGCGGAAAATTATCATAGTACCCAGTCCAGATCAAGGTCAATGAACATTGTGTAAAAAGTCTTAAAATATTTCTATAATGTTCATGTTTTTGTATTTCGACGCGGATGGAAACCATTGTTCACGTACAGATGTATTTGTCTGGTCTAGGCAGGCATTTATTGCAAAATAATAAAAAGCCTATATACTTATATGGAATTATTAAATTGTTAAGGCAGACGGGATGCCCATGTTCAGTTCCAATCATATGTAGTGGTCCAAAACTCAATCTTTTTAGCCCTCATGAAAAAAGTATTGATTCCATACATATGCCCCATGTTCGTGATTATTTCCCTTCAAACCTTGGTATCATTTTTCTATCCGTTCTAATTGTTAAGTATCTACTTATTATGCTTCACCTTGCAAATGATGTTCGAAATATAAAATTTAAGAAAAGAACACTTCATTTGATTATAATAAAAAAAACAAAATAACAATAGTCCACCAAAATTATCATAATTTTATTATATCTTGAGGTAAATAAAATAAGACAAGAAACATTTTTTTTAGTTAACATTGGATTGTGTTTTAAGTTTTTATTTTATAATTTTACGACGTAGGTAATAAAAATAAATTAATAAATAAATAAAGATACCTACTACTTTTATTCTATTTTTTCATGAAATTACATACATAATAAACTTACTGACCACTGTTAATTGTATATCTACTGTAGTAATATAATTTCAATACAAATAATCTTTAATAGAACATGGCGAGTAGCTGATAATATGATAATAATAATTGTATAATTAATATAACACCCACGATGGCCGAGTGGCTTAAATCCCGGCCTATAGAGTCGAGGGTCCCAGGTTCGAATCCTGGGTCTGGCTAGTACACATATTGTTTTTCAATTTGTGTATGAGTCAGAGTATGGACCTAATAGGTTTTTTTTTTTTTTATAGAATTATTAATAACCATGTCCTTGCTTTTTCGTACAAGGTGGTTGTTAGTAATTTTGAACAATCACAAACACCCAGGCTTTGAGAAAAACACATAAATGTTTTTGTCATGACCGGGAATCGAACCCAGGAACTCTCGGGTGGAAGGCGAGCGCCTTACCCACTGCACCACGAGAGCCGCCGAACCTAATAGGTTGAGCAAGTGGCTGATATCCATTTCTCGTAAAAACAAAAATCTGTCAATACAAACCTCCACTTTGTGGAGGCCCATATGATCCTATTAGGATCGGACATGGTCGAAAGAAGAATTGTTAATGTTATTAGTTAATTATGTAACTACCTACATTATTAAAAGTTATTTCACAACAATTTAAGAATAAAAACATAATATTATTATAATTTGATTAAATATAATATTAGCAGAGAAACTAATGAAATGGTGAATATTTTACATAGTTTTGAATTTATCCAGTTTGTGGTTATCGCTTTTTGTTGTGAATTTCATGACATCAATTATCATAACATTTATTGAATGGAAAACATTTTTTCGAGCAGCATTCTTTAGGGTTTCTGCACTGTAAAAAAGAGTAGGTAACATAAATTGTATGCAGATTCAAAGATATTGAAGAAAAACTTTTTGTTTAGTGATGGAGCTGAAATTTGGCAAAAAAGGAGAACTAAGAACACTGCATTGATTGTTTATACAAACACTCAGCATTAACTTGTTTATTGCTTGTAGGTACATCAAAGTTAAATTAACATTAGTTTTTTAGGGAGACAAAAGAAGGTTCCACCTGAAAGACGATTCGACATCTTTGGGCAGTGGTTTCATGTGGGGGTAGGCAGGTCATGCGTTGCATAGGGGTGGTACATTGATGAAGGAATATTACAACTTATAATAACATGAAACTGACGATGCGGTCACTTCATTAGAAAGTAACGACATCTTAGTTTTAAAAAATAATCAAATCCTAAAAAAATTATAACAACATAACAATTATTACTTGAATTGTAAAATATATTGTAATGACATACCTACTTAAAACCATCACTGTTCTAGAGTAGGTTTAGTGGAAATGCTCTAATTATCGGTAAATTTTGTGTATGTCAATATAGCAATTTATTATGTATTTTTCTGTTTAAGATTCTTTGCCAAAAATACCTAACAATTTTACAGAAAATACAGAAAATCTAAAATGAAAGGGGTGGTACCTATTCTTGCCAAAGGACGTCTCTGCCTATAACTTTATAACCTAATCTGCAATAATCACATAGCGCCAAGGTCACGTCTCAAGTTATAGTTATCGGTATATACTATATAGGTAGGCAGCGTTAATATTTGTTTTATTCAAGTCTTGTTAATTCAAAATATCAAACCCATGTCGTATTTGCAATTTATTTAAGTTACTGATGGTGGTTAATTTTTAAACATCAGCAGTTTTTTATACCTGGGAATGTCTCACAAGACAAGGAGATACCCAATTCACGCAATCAAGTGTGCTTTGGTTGAGTTTATAGAGACTAATGAAAATTGCCAATCAAGGAGCACGGTGAGCTATCATAAATAAAAGTATAGTACAGAAATACAAAGCTAAAACAATTTACAATCTAGGATAGGGACGTATGAATATTGTATACAATGTTCATGAACATTTGTATACTTAGTATAAATAATGTCTTTATGCAAATAGTTCGTTATGTTTTTGTATTCAAACCTTATTCAAACTTAACATTTGTAAAATAAATATCCATTCTATTTTTACGAGCAGATGTTAACACGCATTTATATATTTTGTCTACGAACAGGCGTGTCCTTGATCTGAATTCATTAATTTAAGTTTTATCAATATTTTTTTTATGTTGACTGAAATGTTTAAACAAACGTATGCGCCTGAAGGAACCAACGAACGAAGCGTTTGAAGCCCTTCTCGTCTGTCGACCCTTCCGCTGTGTGAAATGTATAAGCCAGTCGGACAGCCAGCCTGAGTGGAACATGGATGGCTTCAGTGCTCGAAATGGAAAATTTCACGAACAGGAACGCTCGACAATTTTCCAAAAATGTGTGATATTAGATATAATAATATCTGTAATATAAAAATATCTTTTACTTTTACATGATGTACTTTTTTTATCATCATCTTCGCCCAATACGCTATCGGCTATAACAATTAGTGGTAACATACAAATATAGAGTCATTTTAGTTTACGAAATCGTTTTCTAAAAAATACATTAATAATAATTATACAAATATAAATAACTAAACGTATATGAATCTAATTGGAGTGGGAAACATTATTAAAATACACGAAACAATAGACAAACTAATCACAATTTCCCATTGGTTTCGTTAGTAGTTTGAATAAAAATATGCAACTAAGAGTGGATAGAAATATGAGTGAAGATTCTTCGGTTTAAACAAAATACATGCCGCTTTTTTCAAAGCTCTGATTTTTCGTAAATTCGAAATATTTTGATTATGGTAAACTATTTTTTAATCAAATCAAAATCCATCGTATACGAAAAAGCAAGGGCATGGTTTTAAATAAATTAATTTAAAAAGTATGTAATACGCAAGATTTACAAATGTAGCATTATTTATTAAATATGAATCATTTTAAACAACCTCAGAAGTGTAGGTACATATTATTAGAAAAAAAATATTTACATCATGTGCACATGTAGGATAATTTATTCTAATAGGTTTCCAATGTTATAGAAATTGTTATATACAGGGAAATTTTTCATATATTTATCCTATTGGATTCTGATTGATTTATTTAAATATTTTTATTTCGTATTGTACCTTAAACAATACAATTTTTTTTAACATGCATACGATGTTCACGAATATGTATCTATATTAATTATGGAATTATTTGATTTAAGTTATTAAATCTATTATAATATTAGTTTAACCATCAAAAACACAGTTCATTCAACCCGAAAAATATCCATATAAAATTAAAACAATAAAAATATATGATAGAAGATAAAAAACACAACTCAAAAGTATTAAATTTGGAAAAATAAGGAGTCTAATTTTGTCGCTTCCTCTGATGAAAACGCTTATCATTGGCTGCATACAACTTAATATTGATAAACGACCAATGAACGACCTCGATTGCATTATGAAATACAAAAACTATGAACGCGTCAAACCCATGTAAATTTCGCTAACATAATAATATGATAAATGGACAATTCGGCCAATTATGGTTGTCTCGATACAAAATTTAAAGTTTCATTACAAAAAACAATTGCCTACCACTGCAGTAAAGATAGTATATGTATTGAATGTGTTTCATTTAAAAATTTAAAAGTTCCAGTGTGCATTATAACTATTACGTTATTAACTCACTATATTTAGGCATGTAACTTAACCTTAACTGTATTAAAATAATATGTTTGAACTTGCAAAAAAGTAAGTGTCTCGTTTTATAAATTAATAATACAGTAAATCTACATTCCAATGTAAAATAGCTTCCAACATTTCCTTACAATCATAAAAACCTTTTTTTTCAAAATACATTATTGTCCCATACGACAATGCAATAAATCTTACTTACCCCAGTGCATTTCTTTGAATACAATTTTATTGTTTTATCACCATTGACGCAAAAGAGTAATATGTCTATTGGTGCATTCAAGGCCAAATTCGTTGAAAAAAGTATTGTCTTGAAAAAAGGTTATTTCTCAAATACGCTGTCTTACACTTACTCTATCACTATTTCAAAAAAACTTAAGTAAATTATGTACGGGTCATAGAAAATCCAGTGGTTCTAAACCAGCAAAATTATTTTTTAATAAAAAAAATATTTATGTTTTTGTACCTTTGTACCTATCAATTCATTTTCGTAAATTTTAAATCTAACCCGGAACGTAATAATATTAAGTATGACGCTTGAGGATTTTACTAGACGACTCGCTGTCCGTCGGATATTTAACGAACCGGTACGCCATTTTCGAGGTTTTAACGAACAGGAACGCCATCCTTAAGAATCCCACGAACAGGAACGGCGCTCCGGGGCGTTCCGCTCCATTCCGAGCGCTGGATGGCTTAGAAGCTTAGATTATAGAAAAAATATAGAGGGTTTAAAACAGCGATACTCAACCTGCGCCCCGTGGGTCGCATGCGGCTTATGTGCGGCCCGAAACACATTTATTATCAGGAATTTTGTATATCTTGAGATTCGTTTCGACTTTGACGCACAGATAGTGACACCCGAAGAGGATTGTCATTATGGTCCACATCAGATCTGGTATAAGAGTGTTGCTATTGCAATCGATTAATTTAAAAACACGCATAATTTTTAAAATCTCAAAAATGTTTTGTAAAAAGGGGGGGGGGGTTTCATGATTTTTTTCGTCACACCAGTAGTGATGCGGCCTACGTTACTTTACAAATATATGTTGGCCCGAAGAAAAAAAAGGTTGAGTATCATTGGTTTAAACGCAAACACCAGACGGGGTAATGGACGGACGCCAGGCGAGTACTAAAATGTAATCATGAGTGTAATATTGTAAAAGTACTTGTATATTATAAACATTTAAACTCACAACTGCACCGATGGGGAAGCACTCTTTCGGGTCAGGTATTACGGCATCTCTAGCACCAATAGCTACTGCCGGATCAGCTACCTGACCATTCTTCAAGGTGAGAAGCAATGCGTTCAAAAGGTCAATTTCAGCGTCAGCGTCATGCGGGCCCACATTTTCCACCCTTCTTGCAAATGCAACTGATGAAAATACCAATAAAAGACATCAAAAAACGCATCGTGAAGGTTTTTTATTTATTTATTTTTCTTTTTGAATTAACGAAGCAGACTAAATTGAACTACAAAATATTCAATATTTATAGAAAATATTTTACCAATATGTTTGTAGTTCATGCAAGATTAGTGGAGATTAGGTATTATGATACAATGATAATGATAATATTGTCAAACCGTGTTAAATGGATATCTGGATAACGTTATCATTGTATTATTTCACAAATATTCCCAAAGAGTACATTCCCTTTCTTAATTATACTTAGTAGAAGATCTTTAAATGTGTTGCAGTGTATAAAACCTTTCCAAATTGTTGAGGAACACCGATTCAGATTCGGCGGAACGGCGTAGGTAATGGAAATAAATAAATAAAGATTATTTTTAATCTGTTTATTCATTAAATTACATAAAAATAAATATACATACATATTATAAACTAACTGACCACTATTAATTATATAATATCTACTAGGTATTATAGCAATAATTTCAATACAATATAATCTTTAATAGGACATGGCGAGTAGATAATAATAATTGTATCATTACACTGGCGCACCCAGGATTTAATATTAGGGGGGGCCCAAGGAGGAGAATGTAAATTAGTCCCATAGGCTCTTTTTCTTCTTCACAGCCTAATGTCTCGTTTATCGGTCTTTTATCTATTGCACTCGGTGTACCTACACCATGGTCCCGACATCGTGAAACGGAACCTCAGACTAGGATATTTGGTGGCCCCCCTACCTACCGCTAAGGTTAAATACAGTGTGAAACACTACAATAACGTTTTTCTAATTGTGTCTTAGTTCAAATTAAGGGTACTTATACTGTGAATTATTGGCGATTTTTAATACATCTACTTTGATAATGGAGCTGTCAAGTATCGACACATAATAATCAAAAAATATATTGCCCAATTATATAAGTAATTGAAAATGTTCATGGCCATGAAGTATAATAGCGCCGCAGGCGACTTTTTTACTAATAAAGCTAATTTATGAAATGATGTGTGTTTATCTCACTTATCTGGTCAACCCGACACGCCGGGCCCCCCACAGCCCAGGCCCCCAGGCTAGAGGCCTGTCAGCTTTCCCCAGCCATGACCTACACCACTCCGGAATTCGGGTGGACACTGAGAATTTTTTGACAGTTCCGTTAGGGATTGGGGTTCTTAAAAAACCTGACATTAGTGTTTCGAAATTTTTGTTAAGTTTTTTTGTCGAAGTTAGAAATTAAAATCTGAGATTTTTTTCTAAAAAGGGTGCTGGAGAATTACAAATCATTTCTTTGCCGTGTTTATATTTGTCTAAGCCCAAATGTATAGTTTATTGGCTTTCAATTTCAATGTTTAAAATCATTCTGATAATTTTCATGTTTGGGGGGTGCCAGGGCCCCTTGGCCCACCCCCTGGATGCGCCACTGTATCATTATAACTATCATTATTAATTTTATCGGTTAGGTTACTACCTACCTACTTTATAAAAAGTTATTTTACAACAATTTAAAGATAAATACATAATATTCTATAATAATAAATAATAACGATAAATAAATTAATAAATGTCAACAAAGCCTGGAGGGACCGCATAGTCGAGTTCAACTGCATTTCTGACAGGGTCGCAAGCGTGATACTTAAAATCAATGCTAGGTACCGCATTCAGATTTTGCAAGTATATGCTCCGACACAGAGCTATCCTGATGAAAAAGTGGAAGAGTTTTACGAGGAAATAACATCCTTGAAAAATAAAAGTAAATGCCACTTCAACATCATAATGGGAGATTTCAATGCACGTATTGGATCATACCAAAGAGATGACGTAGCGGTCGGACATTTCGGACATGGCTCAAGGGATGGTAGAGGGGACATGCTTGTGGAGTTTGCTGAAACCAACAATCTTCACATCATGAATTCCTTTTTTCAACATAAACCTACACGTAAATGGACGTGGAGAAGCCCGACAGGAAGGACCAGCGAAATCGATTACATCCTCACTGACAGAAAATATACATTTTTAAACTGTAAGGTGATCAATCAGTTTAACACCGGCAGTGATCACCGGATGGTGAGATGTAAGATAAGATTGAACGTCAAATCAGAAAGATCCAAACTGCAGAAGAAGTCAAATGCTCGCGTATACCTGCAGAACAATACTGAATTCCAAAATGAACTCAAAAATGCACTATCGGCTTTCTTAGATGAGAACGAAACCGTTTCCCTATCCAACGCGGAGGATATAACGAATATTATTCTACAATGTGCAGAAAAAACAGGCGTAAAAAGCTCAGAAGTTACACCTTCCACCAAGCTTTCGAAGGCAACATTGAATCTTATGGAGCAGAGAAGGAAAACCAAGAGCGATAGACAGGCGCAAAACGATATGGAGTTTTCATCACTTTGCAAAACCCTCCGAAGGAAGATTAGAGAAGACCTTCGTAAATTCAATGTAAACCTCATACAAGCAATTGTGAAAGCAGGCAGAAGTTTAAACAAAAACAAGCAATGCTTGTCGATAGGAAAACGTCAAATCACAGCACTAAAAGCAAAAGATGGTTCTATCGTCAGAAATTGGGAACACTTGTTAAGCCGAGTTGAAGAGTTCTACAGCGATCTCTACAGTGATGACACTGACAATACGACTATAGACTTAGATCTTCAGAGAAATGGAAATTCGGAAGACCATACTCCCGAAATTACATCCTGGGAAGTAACCCATGCTTTAAATTACATGAAAAGTGGGAAAGCCCCCGGGGAAGACGGTTTAACGATAGATATCCTCAAAAAAGCAGGAAAGGATGCAAATGAAGTACTTGCACAATTGTTCACAGCCTGCATATGCAAAGAGGATGTCCCAGAGGTATGGAAAAATGCCAGCATTGTCATTCTTCACAAAAAAGGTGACAGAGAAGACCTAGCAAATTATCGTCCAATAAGTCTACTCCCTATTCTCTACAAGACGTTCACAAAAATTCTCTCAAACCGTCTGCAAAATGTACTAGACGAGAACCAACCGAGAGAACAAGCCGGATTTAGAGGAGGATACAGCACTATGGACCATATCCAAGTCGTCAGAGAAATCATAGAGCGGTACCAGGAATACAAACTGCCACTATGCATGGGTTTTATAGACTATGAGAAGGCGTTTGATTCGATAAAGAAATGTTCAATACTCGACGCACTCAGAAAACAAGGAATCCCTGGACTCTATATAAATATTTTCAATAATATATACAGTAGCGCAACAGCATCTGTAAATCTCCATAAACCATCGCGCAGATTTCCTATCAGCAAAGGAGTCCGACAAGGTGATACAATCTCACCTAAACTATTTACAGCTACCCTTGAAGACTTATTCAGGCAACTTGACTGGAATGACAAAGGGATCCCCATAAATGGAGAATACCTGAGTCATCTGCGCTTTGCCGATGACATAGTAATTTTCTCGCAAGACTCAGAAGACCTCCAAAGCAGAATGCAGGAACTCGCTGAAGTAAGCAACAAAGTAGGTTTGAAAATAAATGTAACAAAGACGAAAGTCATGTTCAACTGCTTTGCAGGCCAAAAAGAGATCCTCATCAATGGCACTCAGCTCGAACAGGTGAAAAGCTACATCTATCTGGGACAACAAGTATCTATAGATGGATGTATATTTGATGAAATTGTTCGCAGAGTAAAGCTAGGCTGGAGTGCTTTTGGCCGCCTGAATAATGTCTTCAAAAGTGACCTTCCACTGTGCCTAAAGCGCAAAGTGTTCAACCAGTGTGTGCTTCCCGTGATGACATATGCGTGTGAAACATGGACCCTAAGTAAAAGAGAGATCCAGAAACTTAGAGTAGCACAACGTGGTATGGAGAGGTGCATGCTGGGCATAACGCGAAAGGACAAAAAGAGGAATGAGTGGATAAGGAAGCAGACAAGGGTTTGCGATGTAATAGAGTTTATTAAAAGCCTTAAATGGAGATGGGCTGGACACATAGCTCGAAGAAGAGACAATCGTTGGACAAATCTAGTCATCCAGTGGTATCCAAGAAGTACAAAACGTCCACAAGGTAGACCTAGAGGCCGCTGGATCGATGAAATGATAAAGTTCTGCGGAAGTACGTGGCAACGCAATGCACAGGACCGAGAGAAGTGGAAGCAACTTGAAGAGGCCTTCATCCAGCAGTGGATAGATTCAGGCTGATGATGATGATGATGACATAATATTATTATTATAATTTGATTGAATATATAATATTAACGAAGAAACGAATGCAATGGTGAATATTTTACATCGGTTTGAATTTATCCAGTTTGTGGTTATCAGTTATCAGTGTTATCACATTTAGGTGTGAATTACAGTGAATTTCATGTCATCAATTATCATAACATTTATAGAAGAATGGCAAACATTTGTTCGAGCAGCAATCTTTCGGGGAGTTGCACTGTAAAAAAGCGTAACACAAATTTTATACAGATTCAAAGTTATTGAAGAAAAACTTTTTGTTTAGAGATGGAGCCTAAATTTGTGCAATATGCAAACAGCCTAATCATCAGTGTAATATTGTAAAAGTACTTGTATATTATAAACATTATAAACTCACAACTGCACCAATGGGCAAGCACTCTTTCTGGTCAGGTATTACGGCATCTCTAGCACCAATAGCTACTGCCGGATCAGCTACCTGACCATTCTTCAAGGTGAGAAGGAATGCGTTCAAAAAGTCAATTTCAGCGTCAGCGTCATGCGGGTCCACATTTTCCACCCTTCTTGCAAATGCAACTGAAGAAAATACTCCCACCAATAAAAGACAAATCAAAAAACGCATCGTGAAGGTTTTTTATTTATTTATTTTTCTTTTTGAATTAACGAAGTAGACTAAATTGAACTGCAAAATATTCAATATTTATAGAAAACATTTTACCAATGTTATTGTTAGATCTAGCAAGATTAGTGGAGATTTGTTACGATACAATGATAATGATAATAATTGTCAATCCGTGTTAAATGGATATCTGCATTACGTTATCATTGCATTATTTCACAAATATTCCCAAAGAATACATTTTGTTATCTTATACTCTTATAGTGCCGATCAATGCATCCAATTGTATATAACTCATTATTACATACTATGGGCTGTCGGATGTATCAGGTGCGCACACAGAAAAATGGTATGTGGGGTCCATTTGTAAAAAATATCCATAATATTTTTTTAAGGCGGCGAGAGTGTAGACCCATCAGTTATAAGCTGTCCGCTGAGTGGGGGCGCCACATGCCAACATTAAATTTAACATATTATCAATCAATACTTTTTATACTGTAATGAGCTTAGTTTTAAATTCAAACACTGGAGATTATGGTGGTACATCTACATTCCGTTCCACTGAGTTCCGCACTTACATATCTACTACCTACTTATCTATGGAGTCTAGTCGCGCCAACACATTTTTCCGGTTACATTCCCCATACCCAGACACTACATGTTTTGAGTCAAGCGATGAACACCTGCCCTCTAGATTGACATACGGATGTTCGTCTACAACTCTACATTATACTGTGCTATTATAATCTATTACAGTGCACTTTTGAGAGTTTTCTTTGTGTTTATATTGCTATTTCATCCGTTTGTGCAACGTATTTTTTATTTCAGTATTATTGAATAATAAATGCTACATATTATTTGATCTAATTACAAGTTATTCCCAGATAATCGTATAGGTACATTGGCAAAAAATACAATCGAATTGTGACTGCTCTAAAGTCTAAATCACCCACAACTACATTACGTTATTGCCGAATAAGCACTACCATACATCGAAAGAGTGTAATATGTAGGTATATTTATACTATACAGTATACCAGTGGTTTCCAAACTTTATGTTACTACCCTTCCCTTAAAAAGAATCTAATCCTAGCGCCTCCACCCCTTTATTTCATGAACTAATAATACAGACACCTTTTTAAATAGTCAAAAATGTACTAATATAAAAATGAAAAAAAAAATTATAAAAATAAACATCCATTCTGCCCTGAGAAAATCGGAAGATAGAGAAGGATGGAAAGTCTTGGTCGCTCAAAGGATGGCGAAATTCAAATGTGGTCACGATCCTCAGCCATGAGTGCACAACCAAGAAGAGAGAGATTAAATGTGTAAAATAAAATACTTAATAGCCGCTGGCGACTTTTTTTACTATTAGACTAAATTTGTGATGTGTGTTAATCTCACTCGCCGGGCCCCCAGGCCCGAGCCCTGTCAACCCCCACCCCCTTGTGAGGGCCATGGATTCTATATCCACACGAACTTTGTAAAATCGAGATCTTTTATTTAAATAAATAATGTGACAAATGCATTAGCAAACTATACAAGTGTTCAGTAAATAGAATTTTATTTGCTTCAATATATCTGGCGCAGAAATCATTTAAAAGTGGAAACATGACGAACTTATTTTTTTTTGTAATTTTGATTTCCAAAACTCCATTTTTATGAATGCCTTCACTTTGTCTTTTTAAATCAGTGAATGCATTAGTGGTCCTTGTATTGATTTATTCACTCATTTTTTTTTCAAATCTCAACCAAATAGACAAGTTTAACAACAAAGTTATCATTCCTAAACAAATTTGCCTCAAATTTCAATATTATGATTTGACCCTTTTATTTAATTTTTTCACGAGATAGCCAGCGCGCTTCACAATAGTATAGAACTGAGGTATCATAAAATTAGTGTCCATATCTTCAGACAGGTTTGCAAAACAACCTTTTATAGGACTTTTTATGCAATTTATAACTAGCGGCCGTTTTGTAAACTATGCATTTGCAAACTGCAAAGCTGTGGCTACATTTTGTGTTAAACTTTTCGCGCCTCCCTTTGCAACACTCCGAGCCTCGCAGTTTGGAAATCGGTGCAGTATACACAGTAGGTATAGGTACACTGTCCACAACGCATTGTGGCGTAAACGATTACTTTGGAATAATTATACATACAACACATTTTTCAAATTTTAAGACGAACCTATTTCCTTTTCATTTCGCACACAGAATGATTCTCAAATATCTACTGTTTTTTTGATCATTATAATAATGTTTACATTAATTTATTGTTAGAATGTGAATGGCAAGTTTAGGAATATTACATATTTTAATGTTGCGATAATCTAAGGTTGCGATTCTTTCCCCATGATAAAACCATGCCATAATTTTCTATATTTCATGTGATATTGTGATTTAAAAGTATTATGACGTGTAGGTTACGATATTGATGAGAACTGAACCTGGAAAATAAGCCCCAGGTCGCCGACCTTAATTATAGTTTGTCAATTTATAGCTACGGCCGTATGTTGTAGCTTAACCACTAGGGAATGACAAAAGAAATGGCGTATTTCAAAAAAACACTACCTTATTCTTAGGTCAATAATTATTATAAAGCAATCATTATTCATAAGATGTTTATCACACTTGAATGGTCAAAGACATAGCTTATAATAAGTATCTATAGAATCATCTTCAAATGTGTTAATCTTCCCGATTTTTTGAACAATAAAATGCCTAATTCTTGTCAAATTTGGGATCACAGAGATTATCAATATAATTTTTTATCGTGAATATTTTACAAAAATTATCTCGTAATAAATTATACTAATGGGTTCATAAATGCGTTTAAAAATTAATAAACGTATAAAATCTTAACACCAATGCACAGTTATGTACCGAAATATGACTATATTCTAAAACATTAGAGCGAGAGGTTTAAAAGAATATTATTTTATGTAACAAAAATACTTTATGCAGTCATCAAATGTTTAAAATAACTATAAAGGATAATAAGGCTTCAAAATTATATAAATAGATTATCTACAACGTTTAAGGAGTGTCCAGGATCATGGTTTGAAAATACAATAAAAACTCAATTTTGACCTACGACGAGCACGTGGGCCGTTAACAATATTAACTTAATTTATTATATATGTACATACTTACCATTATCAGTTTTGAACAACGACATACAGCGAGCGTGCATACGAATGCTAATAAGATTTGTACCGCGGCGACGGGATGGGATTGAGTGACCCCAGTCAGCGAAAAATAGACGCCATAGGTTTCTTAATTTGTACATACGTGTCACCGTGAAATAAAGTGTATTTAATTAAATTAATTATTCTATTTCCGCATAATCATCATTATGTTATTACATAATTATTAACAATCATTGCTGTATTTATTTGTATAATAATAATATATTTCTATATATAATTGCGACGGGTTTAGATGGATAAATTAAATTAAACAGTTCATTTACGGTACTTAGGTATATTAATATGACAATGATAAAAATATCGGATGTATATTTTTGACATTATAACGATGTGGGGATAGTCCCAACGAACCCTTACGGTAGAGCCGCCCCTGACTACACCACTGCCAAAGAGTAAAGACCACTTTAATATCTACAATATATGGATCCAGATCTTATTTGCAACAAATACAATTATTGTGCAATAACTTATCTCAAATGCAATGTGTTGGTATACAGGCGATTATGCAATTGCGATGATTTTAATAATTGATAATGAATTTATTGTAATCAATAATGATGATTTTACCTATTATATTATTATTCCTCTAATTTTGTAAAAATTTCATCGCGATACACATAATCTTGCAACGTTTTTTGCATTTTTGTCAATAATAAAGATCGAAACCGCAAAAAGATGCGGTGGCTCGATAACACGCTTTGTTTTTTTCATGTGAGTCTAACCTATAGGTCGCAACCCAGAATTGGGTGCATTGGCATATTGACGTGGGTCACAAAATATTTTCAACAATAACAATGTTTTTGAGATAGTACCTAACGATTTATTATTATTATGAAAAATATTTTAACACTTTTTCAGACTACTGCACTGTAGAAGTAGGTCACAGATTCCTAGTATTCAGAATTCGCTAAAACTTCACTGAAAAAATCACTGACCCAACATTAATTAATTAGTAAACGAATCACTGCTAACCTTTGCAACAACACGTGTGTACGAGGCAGCCGTTTTCAACGCTAACCATAGGCCAATATCACAGGCAGTGTACTTACCTGGACAAAGTGCCTTATGCAGACTTGGAATAGGTACTGTCCCCTTTCATTTTGAGTCTTAAATTATGTTGGGTTAGGTTATCTTAAACTGATAAATGCAACAACAATCTTGAAAAAAATACGTGAATAAGTATTATGTTTACTGAGGATTAGAGCATTTCTACGAAACCTGATCTCAAACGGCATTTGTTTTAGGTACGTGGATGTCAGAGGCACTGGGAAATTTGGAGGCCCCCTTGAGATTTCTTTATGTTTCTAATAAAGCGACCGCATCGTCCACTTTAACGGAATACTGCCACTATTTTCAATTGTAATGATAGTATTCATACATAAGTAACGCATGGCCTGCCTAGCCCCACGGGACATCACTGATCACAGGAAAATAATTAAGTGATACGATGAGGTCACGTGGGCTTTCTCATGGTTAATTTTAAAAATCTCAATAAAATCACAATAAATATTAAAACTGAACCTACATCCTTTTTATATTTTCACGATTCAATCAATTCCTATGGGCCGATGGTGCGATCGACCAAAATCCTTGCCGCGATTGACGTGTTGGACATGCGTTCTATGGATTTTTCTTGTGAGTGATCAAATCCGTTGTAGCGGCCCTGAATAAAAATGATAAAATCTATGACAGTATATTTATAACATAATATCGGGCATACAAATATCATAATATAACATTATCTGTCAGAATATCTATGATTATTGATTACTTATATAATCGAATCGGCCTCCTTATTAATAGGAATAAGACCAAGTTAATGGTTTTTGATCGGGCCAACCTTCTACCAACACCAAGTACACTCCAAAACCTCGAAACAGTCGACGAGTTTGTATATCTTGGATCGACCATCAGTGGAAAGGGCGGATGCGACGCGGAAATAAAAAGGTGCACACAGATTGCAAAAAATGCGATGACACGCCTTACCATTAAGTATATGGAAGGATCGGGGAATTTCGATTGCCACAAAAATGATGCTTGTGCAAACATTAGTGTTCTCGATATTTCTATACGGAGTCGAGTCGTGGACCCTGAAGGAAAGAGAACGGAAGGCAATTGATGCCTTTGAGATGTGGTGTTGGCACCGAATGCTTCGCATTTCTTGGACGGAGCACAGGACGAACCAGTCAATCATCCAGAGACTGAAGATAAAGAAACGGCTCTCGACGATATGTCTGAGAAGAATTCTTCAGTTTTTTGGACATATTGTCAGGCGCGGACCGGACAACCTGGAGAGACTGGTAGTTTTGGGTAGCCTCCAGGGAAGGCGAAGCAAAGGAAGAGCGTCTGCGCGATGGAGCGACCAAGTGAAAGAATTCTGCCCTGAGAGAAGCGGAAGATCGAGAAGGATGGAAAGTCTTGGTCGCTCAAAGGTTGGCGAAATTTAAATGTGGTCACGATCCTCAGCCATGAGTGCACGACCAAGAAGAAGATATAATCGAAGTTGTCGTTTATTTATTTTTGTACTCCTCTAAGGGCGGACGTGCTCAGCGTGGGTCAAAATGGAGCTTTTTTTCTATTTTCAAAGCATCATCCTGGACATACCTTAAACGTTGTAGATAATCTATTTATATAATTTTGAAGCCTTATTATCCTTTATATTTATTTTAAACATTTGATGACTGCATAAAGTATTTTTATTACATAAAATAGTATTCTTTTAAACCTCTCGCTCTAATGTTTAAGAATATAGTCATATTTCAGCAGTGGCGCACCAAGGGGGGGGGGCAAGGGGGCCTGGCTTTTAATGGTTCAATGGTTTTTATTTCTAATGCAAATTTTAAAATAATATCTAGGAAAACAAATATAAGCTAAATAATATGACGTTTGTATGGAAAATCGTTCCACAGATAGGTATGTCTCTCTCTTCTACTTGCAGCGTCTCATGGCCTTCCATACAAGACTACTGTCCAATAAGAGGATTTAGACACAAGCCATAAGCGCTGTCGTCGACTTAATGGGAGGAGCTTGTTAGTTCACAGTTTTATCACGTAGCCAAGAAGTTCTTGTTAGACAGTATACGCGTACATTTTATATCTCAGTATTCGCATATGGCATAATATACTTAATACGCGATTTGTTTTATTACTATAGTATTAGTGATTCTAATAAATATTTTAAGTACATTGTTTTATATATAATTATGTATAGTTAAATATTTAAACATTCAATAATGATTTTATATTGCGTATTAAGTTGACTGCTTCTATACAATATAAAAATGGATGTTACATTTAATTATTATTTTCATAGTTGATGTTTTTAACTAATTGTTTGCATAAATATAATTATGTTTATAGTACCTACATGAATAATATACAATAAATTTACTTAATTATACTTATATACTAAACCCTTTTAGTACTTACGTGTTACTTATTCGCGACAACTTTTAGAACATCCGCAGCTCACTCTGAGTAGTTGCCAACTAGTCAGATTGAACTATGGGACTTATTACATGTTTATTCAGCTTTGCCATGGGGTAGACGTCCATATTTTAGTGACGGGATTGACTATAGAGACCAGATCGAGATGGTTGGGTCGTCAAAATTGTACCACAGAAATGCCGACTGAGAGTCAGCATTTTGGGGCCCTGTCAACAACCACACCCAGAAGGTAAGGCACTTTCCATTATTTGTGTGTTCCCTTGACCCTGACTCGAACTTTGTTTGAGCGGTGGTAGTTCGTTTTCACAAAAGCAAGAATACATTATTTAAATAAAATAATATCCTTATAATTTTTACCATGCGTCATGCAGATAACTTGGTATTTCTAAATCATTATATTATATTGTTATTGTTTATTATTATTACAATATAATTATTTGATACCAGCCCTGTAAAATCGGTAAAAAATCCAGCCCGCCACAACAAACATTTTGATAAACAATATCATATAAATAATGCATGATGCATCTCGACTAAACTTGTGGGCAGAACAAGTCCAGTGTGTAGGTATCTATTATTATTGACAACCGCACACAATAATAATTTCAAGTTTTACATAAATATGAGTGACAAGAACAAAGTTGTTCAGTCTTCATTAGTCGTTTGGATCCATTTGTGACCACACAAGCAAGATAATAATAATTATCGTCTCGTCAATTATTAACAGTACAGTGTCGGTCTTTCCAAGATGCGTTTTTTGGTTGCTTTCTTTGTGGTAGGAGTGTTTGCTTCAGTTGGATTGACCTTGGAGTCCACTCCTGGCTTAGATACGAATGACATAGGTCTGCCTGATAACAACAACTTTGTGGCACTACCTGTTAATAACTACGATGTGGACTTTTGGTACCGGTATCTTCTGGCTCTAAGATATGCTCAAATGGCGTCTTATGTAAACACACGATTCTACGAGAAACCAGTGAAGCCTGAATGCAGAGCCGTTGGCGAAATGGTATGTCTTGACAACAATGTTTACCAAAAGTATTATCTCTTTATTAAATTCCTCTCCACAATCCCTATCCTCATCTTTTTGACTTGCCATCTTCTCTTCTGCAGGGTCTTTCTCACTAAAGCCATGTTACCCGGCAGCAATCTTTTCAAATTAATACTATCAGTAGGTATTAATAATAGGGAGCAAGTATAAGAGAAAATCGAGAATAAAAAAAATGCTTATTAATATTTAAAGAACTGCATATGAAACAAACAAGGTTCGTAAAAAAGAATATACTTAAATGAAAAATATATTAATTAGTATTGTACGATGGCAGAGCATTATTTATACGTTAGTCCTATAATGTCGTGGGTCCCGTGTTCGAATCCTGAGGCTGGTGAATTTGTTTTCAATGTGTGTCTGGTTGTTTACCCAGAGTATGGACCTAATAGGTTAAGCAAGTTGCTAACATCCATTTTTCGTAAAAAAAAAATACAACCTCCACGTTGTGAAGGCCCATATGATCTTCTTAGGATCGGACATGGTTAAAATAAAAAAAATAGTTTAAAACAAATTCATTCATTCACTCTCTGTCTACTCTACTTGTACTACTCTTTTTGTGAACATTTTTCCATATCCAAATATCCAAATACCCTATCTACCTATGTAATTATAATATCGTCTTTAAAATCTGATGTGCAAATTTATATTAACACAAGGGGTTGTTCACCGAACATTCAAGAAGACATTTTGTACCAATTATTGTACCTACCAACCTTCTAAAATGCATGTTAGAAATTGCTTAGGTACGTATGCAACTCATTTCTGTGTCTAGTTTCGCAAGGCTTTGATGTCTGTATTAAAATGGTTCAATATTCGTATTTTGCAGTTTTTTTTATGAAAATCTATAAATAATGCTGTTGAAAATTCAGTTTCTAATCTTTAACACTAGGTACCTACCTACAAAAATGCCCTTTTTGTATTTACTGACATAGATTTGCAACGTATTAGGTAGATAAAATTATTACATATTATTATGTACTTATATTATGTTCTTCGTGTTAAATATATTATTGAAATAGTATTCAACATACGAGCCGCATGTTATGTTAGTATGGTCAACCATCTATTTATAGGCTTCATGTAGCCCGTGGGCTGCCGGTTGCCGACCACTGATTTAAAACATGTCTGTGTGTTTATTTGATGTTTCCTGCTGTATTTAGTAAGTTATGAACAAAAATGAAAATCCACTGATCAAACTCATTTATTTAAATGTACGTATTACATTTTGTCGTAGCACAGTTCATCGTGAACTGTCTTATCGAAAGGAGATGGCCGGATAGCATTGAGATAAAAATACGCGTTGTTTGTGGAGCAATCCAGACAGCAATATTCAAATTATATTAGATTCAATAAGAAAATTAATGGTATTGTTCGGTTAAAGCGGATACAGCGGAAAACGCATTTTGAAAATAGCCGATAAACTGGATTATTTGTTAGGTTAACCTAACCAAACCTAACCTAACCAAACCAAACCTAACCTAACCTAACCTAACCCAACCTAACCTAACCTAAACTAACCCAAACTAACAAATAATCCAATTTATCGGCTATTTTCAAAATGCGTTTTCCGCTGTATTCCGTATAACCGAACAGTACCAATTAATTTGATATTGGTTAGTATCAAATATGTAATTAGAACGATGTCATTACTATCAGATATTTGATACTTTTATACGTTATGGTTATATTGTATTTCTAAATTACTTACCTACCCTTTTTATTCTGTATTTCCCTTGTATTCCAGTGGTTTTTATTAGGTACGTTAATTTAATCTCAATACTATACGGCTATCTATTTCCGATACAACATCTCACGGTGAACTGCGATACGGTTAACAGCATACGTACAACTACGCATACGGACACTAATTATTATATTTTGCAATGACATGGTGATCATTAATATTCTTCAATAATATTGTTTTAAATTTTAAAGAAACCTGTAAATCGTGAGTGCAATTTTATTCTGTTTGGTCTGAGTAAGGATAATACTAGATTATACTGTTATATTAATTAATCTATGATTATATTATAATATGAATTATAACATTCTATTACAAAATACAGTCATTAGATAATTACATTACATTATTTATTATTACAGGAATATTTACAATTTAATTATATACTTACCAGTTGTTAAATAGCTACACCGATTAATTTATTCAGAGACTCGTCAGTAAATAATTTAAACAGCATAGCAGCTCTAAGGCATAAAGCCCACCAAACAAGCGCTCGACGCGCTCACTACTGAGTAGGCCCCCTCCCACCCGCGCATTACCCTTCACCTATGTAATAAGGGGCTCAAGCAGCACAAAACAATTATTATTATCAGCGTCTCTCATAACAGTCATAACAAAGCAATAAAAATATTATTAAATTTCTCGGGGCATGTAATTAAAATCGGACACGCAATAACTAAACAAAGAGTTCGCTGTTCTTAAATAATGGCTTCTCGCCCGTCGCATCGACGACGCTTCGAGGAGCGTAATTTTGCTCGCCGTTTTCAATGAATGGATACGTTGTATGTTCGTTCATTCGTATCGCCGAGAAGCCAAAAAACGATGACTCATGGGGCGGGCGCGCATAATGCGTCGTCAAATCCAGTGGGCGCTGGCGTATTTGATTACGTTGTATTTTCGTTGATTTACGCGCCACTTGTGAAATTTTGCGCGAGAGCCGCACTTGCTGCGTTAAGTGGGTTTTACGCCTAAGGCTGCGCGCACACGGCAAAGCGAAGTTTCGGATTCATCCGCCAAACGTCGTTTGCGGGTCGAATAAATCGATAAACAATTAGTTTTCTTCTTCTAGTATTGTAACCCCTACCGTCCGATGTATAACTAAATACGATCCGATTTTCTTAAAATATTCCTATTCAGACTATGACTCTATAATAGCGCCTGTACACATGCATGGAATTACTGTTCGCAATCGTGCTTATTTTAAACTATCATGGCAATAACTGTTTACACGTAAAAGTGCTGTCTGTCTCTCCAATCTCATTCTTCAAGAGTAAGCGAGACGCGAGGTTTTCATTTTATACTACTATCTGACAGGTCGTATTAAAAATCGGAGCTCAAAATGAGTAGTTTGTTTTTTTACCGGCATGTTCTCTATCGCTATATCGCTGTCTATCGCTCTACTGCGCAGGCGCAGATCGAAAATAATCTTACTTGCGCGCAATAAATCATCACAATTTGGAATCTTCCAATCTTGTTTGATTTATGCACGCAATCTTGCCAACTGCAGGATAATACATGTTTCCCCATACATTTTTTTTACTCTGCACAGTACATCCATGCACGTGTAAACGGGGTATTAAGTTATAGAATCACGTGTTGTAACTAAAAATGTCGCGAAATATTTCAGTAGAAATGCAACTATTTTTTTCATCAGATAATTCATCTTCATCAGATAATTCACATTATACAAACTATTTATTAAGGCCTATGGGTTCATTCGTAAGAATCAAATTTGACGTAAGAGCCACAACAAAATAGCAATACGCGGAGCGCGCATAAAAAAACAATCAGCGTCTCTGGGAGTAGATACGAAATCAGAGGTTTTAAAAGTGTTGAATTAATAATATTTTTTTTCCTAACAAATTTTATAAACATTTTTGTGGTAGGTAGAATAAATTATAAGAATAAAAATAGTAGACCTCCAAATAAGAACCTCATATTATTGATATGCTGAATTTGTGAAGTGACACCTTTTCTTGAACCTATCATATTGTGGGTTCAAATTCAAATATTTTTCAAAAAAAAATCTAATACTTATGTATGTTTCTGAGGTGTTTCAAATTGGTATATTATTTATATATATCGGTGTGTATGAATACAAAAGTTATTCATTTTTTCATGAGCTCACATTACAAATTATAAGTTTAAAACATTCACAAGATGCATAAAAGATTTCTGTTATTATTGCGTTTTTATTGAATTATAAAAACATGACTCATAAAAGAAAGCAATTCAATGAATATTTACAACTTTTTACAATTTTTTTTAAATTTATTACGCAACAATCAAGATTTAAGAAACCATTATTATAATAACGTGTATTTGACGGCAGTACGTTTTGGTCGCCGCGGAGGATTTCGGAACATTAGTGTGTATAGAAAATTAATAATTGGTTCTTTAATTAGTGTACAGGCTTAACGGTATGTAATGTATTAGAATAACTATTATAAATTATTATTTTTTATTATTTTTTATTTTTTTTTCTTTTCTATTGATAGCATCTAATATAATTATGATATCGAGGGTTTCTTATATCCATCGACCGTGTTAGTCTAGGATCAATGAGTTCAGGCAATATACAATTCATATAAATCTTGTCAGTTGTGATGTAAAGAGTAATATTGTTTTTATTATTCAATGAACTAGGTTCTTACCTCAATATATTTTTTACTTGTGTTAAATAATTACTAATAAATGCCTAAGGTGATTCCATTCAATTCAACTCGGCATTAAATATATTAAATTCTAATGGATTTAAGTTTTGTACTATTTCATTTGAGTCGTTTTATGCGATCCTGGTTTCGCCTTTCGACATCGTCAGGCACTATGCGCACTCATCAAATACACACTGACAACGAAAGCAGCTAATTCTCACTTAACAATAAATTAATACAATAAAGTAAGGTAAAAACTTTATCACCTACCTATTAAGTCAAAGTGCACAATGAAAAATTTAACAAACAATTAATTATGAATAGTTGAATTGTGGCAGTATGAAAAAAAAAGATTTTACCACAAACCATCTGAAAAATACATACATCATAAAACATATACGTGATTTTCTGCCCCAAAACACTTATTTTATTATTATTTTGACGATTAGGAAAATTATGACACATGTTTCAGTGGCCATTACTATGACAGCATTCGAAAACGTATTTTACTTTAAATTTTCTACAAATTTACTATTTGTGACATAAACCACTTAAGATCGATAATAAATAGACCTTGAAAAATAATATTATTTTGTTTCTATTGATAATGCCAATAAACATACTCCTGGATACGTCCCTTTGAAAATAACAAAACATGGCGACCCAGGTACATAAAAACTGTATTAAGTACATGCAAAGTTTTTCAAATCGTTTAAAGCCCAACCAAGTAGGTATTTATCAAAATAATTAAAGTCCACCTATATTTTATCTAAACTGCTCAAGTCCAAAATATTTTTTTTTATAAATGTTGCACCGAACGAATACCTTTAGGACTTCTTTGTAGCCATCGTGGTTATAAGATTCAATTATCTTACAATATCTCACATGCTGCAACCATTTGTATTACAAGATAATAAATAATATAATATAACTACATTTTTCTCAGCTTGACATTCACTGGTATTTTATGATGTTTGATTTGTCAACACAAATTATAACACCTGGTCTACGTCATGTGGTCTTGCCAATTTGATTGTTACTGCAATGCGAGTAAAGGTCATTTTTCTATGAGTTAAAATACTGTTCGCGACGGATAAAAATTTGGAAAAAAAGACGTCCTCACCCGTTGAAATTTAGAAGCCTACTAAGGTTAGAAATGAGAAATTAGAAAAACTATATGGATTAATCGATCAAATGGTCTCTTTTTGTTAATTTTGCAAAATAATTATATATCTAAATTGTCTGAAAATAGGATAAATACATGAAAACGTACGACGTGTTTTGGTTATATAGCGTCACTAATTGTACCGAATTTATAGGGTTTTATTTATTTTTTCATTGTTAATTATTATTTATAGTATTACGGAAATGTTATATTATAATAAAAAAATATTTTTATTGTGCAGTATATATTATTTTGTGAGAAAAAATCATTCAAAATTGGCTGATGTATACTCAAACTAAAATGGCTTTAAAATCTTTATTTTTCTGAAATTAAAAAAAGTACGTAAGTTAATCAATGAAATGTATTGTTTTACCCATTTCTTTCATACAATATATACCTGCAAAACTATTATTAAGTTCAAAAATTCACTGTGGCGTGACAGTCGTTTTGGCCAATTTCGAAAACAGGACCGACTATTTGTCATTTATTTTAAAAAGTAAAGCGAATCAGAAAATTTTAATGACACAAAAAGTGTTATTTGAATATTATTTATTAGATTTTAAATAAATAAAGTGTTTATTATGTGTCAATTCGTGTTAAACGTCCTTGCCATTTCCACGATTCTGAGAAGACAGGAAAAAACGGGTCCAATGGCCTTAATAAGGTAGGTATTAAAACATTTATATTGACCGAAAACAATACTATTAAAAGAAAATTGAATGCATGGGAGAAAATGTTAAAATATAATTAATAGGTACTTCGGATGATTAAATAGAGCAAGTTCTATGCAATTCAGCTCCATGAATCTACTGAATGATATTACAAATTGCGCACATTATTTCATAGTTTAGGTTAGGTATCAGTATGACTCGCAACTTTAGGGCGATTTGCTTTTCTGTTGGGCATTTTGGGGGCCGTGCTATGAAAAAGCTTGGGAGGCACTGTTGTGTACAAGTTTATGTTTTATTGATGTTAGTTGCAAGATTTTTCTTATGCAATCGCTAATATTTCTGAGAATTATCCATCCTTTTAAGATTTCGGTACCTACCTACTAATATGGAATTTAATATTTTTATGGCTGGTTTGAACTTTCGAGGTCGATACCTATATTTTTTATTTCGAAATTGGTCATTTGCTTTCATATGTTTCTGTAATTGGTGTAGAAATACGCCATCTATTGTTTTTATCAAAATCATAATAAAACTAATTCAGAAATTCTGAACCCTGGATTATGACGTGATCTCGTATAGGATTGCTAATTATTAGTCTAGTTCTAGTAACATGAGTAGGGAACATGCGATTAATAGGTCATTTAATAAGGCATTTTGAATGAATACCTACACAAATACATTTTTTGCACTTACCTACTTATGTTTCGATTTTTTTTTATTTAGAATAATGTTCAGGGCTCGAAATGGAACGGAACGCACCGGAGCGCCGTTCCGGCTCGTGAAATTTATAAAATTATCGCTCCGTCTCGTGGAAAAAATATGTAGACCGTCTGAGCTAGATAGGCCATAGAATAGAAAATCTGACACACTCGTTTTTATAAAATACACATACGATTTGATGACTATGTAAATATCTTCAGAAAATTTGTCGAGCGCTCCGGTTCGTAAACTTTTCCATTTCGAGCGCTGATAATGTACCTACACTTTGAAGTGCATCATCAGCTAAAACTGAAGCCCCATAAGTACCAATATTACCCATTATTTTTATAAGTACCTATTTGTCGATTTATGTCGTGCGTGAAAAATATTATATTATTTTCTATTTGGAGCCGATATTACTGTCGGGCATGCAGGGAACAGCGTAATTTAATCTCCATCTCAGATTGCGAACAAAAAAGGTCTTTGACAAACTATCAAAAACTGATGAAATATCTATGCTATCCTATTATGCATAAGCATTGAATAACGTAATATAATATTTTTCAACGTTTCAATGTTTTCTGTTTTTCATTTTGATGACAAGTCATTTCGGTACAAGTCGATTTACGGGAAGCCAGGTGGGAACCGCGCTAATTTTCATAGCCGATTTTGATAAAATTCACGAATAAGAATGAAAACCTAACCTAACAAATAATCCAGTATATTATCGGCTATTTTCAAAATTTGTTTGTCGTTGGCTTCCCGTAAACCGCCAAGAAACGGTATTTTTTAACATGACGATGGTAGGTAACTGGTAAATTAATTAATTATTAAAAACATACTTGATTACTAATCTACGTCCTATGAACGTAATATTACGTTGGCTGGTTGGCATTAGTATCTACCTAAGTAGAAACATAATATTATACTTAATTTAAAATATTGTTTTAAATATGTACATAGGTATCAGAATTCGTGAATCAATAATTGGTAGGTAGGTACCTACTTTATCGCATACAGTCAAGGTCACCCCTTTCATATTATAATATTGTGTAAAATGTGGATTGCACAAAGGCTACCCAAAATCTTTCCAATTTTGTTTGATTTTTATATCAAGCAAAAGGCTATCAAATATTTTAAAAGTCAGTGACCATCATACTTCACTAATATAGCCTCCGAGTCGAATAAAAAACAACAAAAACTAGATACCTACTATACAACTATGTATTATAATTATAGAAAGGAACTGACAAATTTCGCTACTTCGTAGAAGGTAAATAATATATTTAGCACCTAAACTTACCTCACGTAAGTGGAATAAATCAATATACAATGCGATTTGATCAGGGCTCGAAATGGACCGGAACGCACCGGAGCGCCGTTCCGGTTCGTAAAATCACCAAAATTATCGCTCCATTTCGTGGACATATTAATTTGACAGTGAGCTAGATTTGCCATTTAACGTAAAAATCTAAAAGTTTGTCCACACTGGTAACCTCATTAAATTACACGATAATTATCAAAATTTGTTTGACCAAAATTATTTTAATCGAAATTTAATGAGGTTGCCAGCAACTTGTTGCCAATGTGGACACGGCATAACACACTTATTTTTATAAAATACACACGCAATTAGATAATTATGTTAACATTTTCATAAAATATTGTGCACTCCGGTTCGTAAAATATTCCATTTCGAGCACTGGATTTGATGGAATACAGTTATTGCCCTCCCAATTGGCATTACCAATGACAGGTTAGTTCTGCGCGTCATGAGAATTAACAATGGATGTTATTGATTTCTAAGTTAGGGGATACATAGGTCTTTTACTTAAATCGTAATCTTAAAAATCAAATTCAAATTGTATTTTTTTTAATATAGCTAGAGGGGAGGCAGCTTTTTCGGTTTTGCAGTTCTCTGTGCGGGCCTGTCTACTCCTTACTCTTTCTTACTCTATTATTACAATTATTAATCACCAGTCATTAATAATAAATTGTTAGTAATTCAACATCATAATTGTGTGCAAAATGCCAATCATTTCACCTTTGACCAAAGTGGTCGATATTTTTTTTCTTGTTAACTGTTGAAAATACCATTCACTCTTCTAGGTAAATACAACAATACTCACATGGTTCCATGACACATACCTAAACACATGTAAAATTATTTTAGTGGGCAGGAAAATTTTATATTTACATTTATTAAATGAAATAATGTAAGTAGGTAAGTAGGTACCCATGAATATAGTAAAGTGAGTCGATTCATCGTCTTTTGTTCTTACTTATACCAGTTTAGGACGTTTCGTTTTCGTTACGACTTCTTTTTCGAGGTTTGATTAACTCTTTGGACATTTCCTTCCCAGAGAGAGCATCCAGTGATATCCCCAGACAAAGCATCGCCATTAAGTAAAATTAAAATGTAGCCCTCTTTCATTTTTAGTCTCAAATATCTCACATGGTTCCATGACACATACCTAAACACATGTAAAATTATTTTAGTGCGCAGGAAAATTTTATATTTACATTTATTAAATGAAATAATGTAAGTAGGTAAGTAGGTACCCATGAATATAGTAAAGTGAGTCGATTCATCGTCTTTTGTTCTTACTTATACCAGTTTAGGACGTTTCGTTTTCGTTACGACTTCTTTTTCGAGGTTTGATTAACTCTTTGGACATTTCCTTCCCAGAGAGAGCATCCAGTGATATCCCCAGACAAAGCATCGCCATTAAGTAAAATTAAAATGTAGCCCTCTTTCATTTTTAGTCTCAAATATCATTACATCAATCCTATTGCATCGTTTTCTTTCATTCGGCGTCACTAAAACCATCGAACTTCACGCTCATGTAGTATGTATGTTTATAATCACGCGTCGTTCATCTATGACTGACTTGAAAATTACAATTTTACAGGTTATATTAGCAGATCACACATTGAGAAATAACATTTTATTGGTTATCTTCTTATCTTACTTAGCCAGTTGCGTATTTCGAACCTGCTTCGATGACTTCGAAGTAAACATGCGTTGTTTATATACGACTGAATTGAAACATATGAGTCAAACAAAAGAGTCGTACACCAATGTTTCCTGTAAGATGTACGCGTGTGCGCGCGCACACCTACCAAAATGTGTCCGCACGCATGTTTTCATCCCCCGCATAGTCCTCTCACAAAAATATTGTAAAAGAAAGTTTCCTTTGCCAGATTTTAGTTTTGCTCAAATGTACGAAACATGCACAATTCTTTGACTCATTTCTCGAAAGGCGGAAGGTTGACATTAATAAATTGGTACCTGGGTGACGCCACTGCTCAGATGCGTTGATGATCCACACACACAATAGAAACATTAGAGGGAACGATTGATTCAGATCTCATGACTATAAAAACTACATTTGTATTTTAAACTATCGCAATAATAACTGTTGACATATAAAAGTGCCGACTGTCTCTCCTATCTCATGCTTCAAGCGTAAGCGAGACGCGATGTTGTCATACTATTGGTGCTATTTGACATATTCAGACATGCTAGGACAGGTTCGGACAATTTCGTAGCTAATCGGTAGACGTCAAAATATTCTGTGTAGTGTAGTTTGTATTTTTTCTGGCAGATTCGCACTATCGTTCTATTGCGCATGCGCACCGCCATGCAAGTACCAATTATTGCATGAAAATTCAGAAGCTTCTGAACTTTTTTAATATAGGTATGCATGCAATCTTGCTACTAGCACAATAATACGTGTTTACACGAGCATTTTCTTATGGCCGCGATAATACGTACTATCAACACTAAATCCATGTTCAAATTTAAGTGTCTCGTTTCACATGACTAGTAGGTACCTAACAAAGCAAACCAATCTGTCAGAAATGAGGTCAATAGACAAATGACTCGATTGAGATATCACTAAAGCTATCATACGAGATGATAACCATGCTAATGATGCATATTAATTATTATTCCGACCATCATTAGTTGTCAGATTATGCATGGTAATTCCCTACATACAGTGACGTCCCTAGACAAAATGCCGCCCCTGGACAGCACCAAAATGCCGCCTCATTTTTGTATACAGTATTTTTTATCATCCGTATATGTGTCGTTTCTGGTCACCAAGGACGTCGAAGGGCAACGGAAGCAAACTAAACATCGCGAAACTCGAACCAGTGAGCTGATTTTTTTAATGGAAAGATATTTTCGTTATTACTAAATTTTGGTAGGTATTTCTATATTAACTATATACCAAACGATTCTTCCCGATTTGCCGCCCTTCGAGTAACTGCCGCCCCCAAGCGACGCTCAATCTGCCTACCCCCACGGGACGTTACTGCCTACATAACAGAATGCATGACAGTAAATTATATTCTGTACCTTCCTTACATACATTGAGTGATGAAATACTAAGTAGGTAATTCGCTGGAAAAATACACAACAAATAGATAATGGTTGACAGATACAAAATTTTACTATTAGTGCAGGATCCCATAGACTTGTCGTATACATAATATGCGGAACGCATTCTGACAATTGGAATAGATTTTAGGGGTCACCAAGATATATAATGTCGATGTTGCCAGGCGATATTAGTGGTCAATTTTTTTTTATTGAGGTTTTAATTTTTTTTCTTATAACCCACCAAAAGTTGTTCTGAGTTCTTCAATAAAACCAATACGGGATCAGGGATTGATTGAAAATGCAATAATTGTACCATGCCATCGGCATGGTCGTAGAACGGTCCGTCCCGTTTAAAAAAATAAAAATAGCGGGTAGTGAAATGTGTTCAAAATTATCGATTCTTAGGACCCTTCTTGGCTTAAATTATTTTATTTAGTAGCATTTTTGTATATAATCACCTAAATTGGTTTCTTTACTATATCTATGCATATGACATTCGTTTTAGTATTATGGTTAATCCAGAAACAGTGTAGGTTGCATATATAGGTAGGTGAATAAATGAAATAACGATAACCACTAACCACACTAAGTACCTACATATTTATTAAAAAAAAAGAAACAACAAGTCAAGTGTTCAAACTCCTTTAAGTATCATGATCACAGTGTTTACAAACACTACTTACACATTTGCACAATGATATACATGTCAAAGCCGATTTCTTATAACTACGTGATAATGTACGGCAGTTAGAATTACATTTGCATGGTTTAATTAAATAATTTGGTAGAGGTTCATTCGTCATTTATCTTGGATACGAATTATTTTCTCGTAACTCATAGTCAAGTTGTAGGACATCAAGAGGCTCAAATAGTGGAACATATGAGCTTTCCCGTAAATAAACTTATGCTGAAGGCTTTAAACAGTGTAAATACAATGAATCATATGTGCCTATCACTCTTGACAAATTTAAACTAAATTCAATATTTTGGGAAATAAATTTATGCCGAAGCTCATTCGCTATTGGTTTTTGTTTATATAATAAGTAAGTGCAAACTTTTTCCAGGTCTTGAAACTGCTGTGGTCTCCAATAAACCATTTCCTAAAGCTGAAAGTGCATCCTGAACAAAACTCGTTGACGAGATGGTTAAAGCTTGTTTCTTTGTACATATGCAGTCACTAGTGGTGTCGCAGCCGGTTAAACAATGTAATGCTGGTATAATATTACAAATATTTTCGCCAAGAGGTTCGGCTGCCAATTGGCATTCTAAAACATGGAATTTCTTCTGAGATCCCTCAAACCATAATCCATGGCAACCAATCGTTGCAAGTTTATTCCAGAAATGAATGCCTAAAATTAAAACATCTGTATCGGGACTGTGATAATCTCCAAATTTTGCATTTTTACAGCATGATATATATGACAGAACATTCTAGACTCCAGAGTCTGCTTCTAAATGATTTTGATTTTAAATCAATGGCGTCAGTGAAAATTGATCCCTGCAATTTAAACCATTGTGTGGGGTCGTCAAATCCACCACAATGTACAGCTCACTTTTTCCGTTGATTTTTGCAAATGTGGGAGCATTTTTGCAAATACATTTAACAAGCTGTAATTTATTTTGAGGGCTCACAAAAAAATCTTTGCAATTAATCCACCACATACCTACTACATACACTAAGGGACAATCTCCAAGGCTTAGATATTATAAGCATTTACACTTTTTAAGGGCTGCAGCACAAGTTTATTTATGGAAAAGCTCATCTGATCCACTATTGAGCCTATTGATTTCCTACAACTTCTAACAATTATGAGAAAATAATTTGTATCCAAGACAAATGACGAATGAACCTCTGCCAAATTATTTGGTTAAACCATGCAAATGTAATTCTGACTGCCGTACATTATCACGTAGTTATAAGAAATCGGCTTTGACACGAATATCATTGTGCAAATGTGTAAGTATTGTTTGTAAAAACTGTGATCATGATACCTAAAGCAGTTTGAACACTTGACTTCTTGTTTCTTTTTTTTAATAAATGTGTAGGTACTTAGTGTGGTTAGTGGTTATCGTTATTTCATTTATTCACCTACCTATATATGCAACCTACACTGTTTCTGGATTAACCATAATACTAAAACGAATGTCATATGCATAGATATAGTAAAGAAACCAATTTAGGTGATTATATACAAAAATGCTACTAAATAAAATAATTTAAGCCAAGAAGGGTCCTAAGAATCGATAATTTTGAACACATTTCACTACCCGCTATTTTTATTTTTTTAAACGGGACGGACCGTTCTACGACCATGCCGATGGCATGGTACAATTATTGCATTTTCAATCAATCCCTGATCCCGTATTGGTTTTATTGAAGAACTCAGAACAACTTTTGGTGGGTTATAAGAAAAAAAATTAAAACCTCAATAAAAAAAAAATGACCACTAATATCGCCTGGCAACATCGACATTATATATCTTGGTGACCCCTAAAACCTATTCCAATTGTCAGAATGCGTTCCGCATATTATGTTTACGACAAGTCTATGGGATCCTGCACTATATCAACAATATTTACATAGTATCAGAGGTTGGATGATTCTATGCGCAATAGTGCATTTTGTTTGAGATATCTCCTACTGTAAAGCAGTAAGAAACAAAAAAAGAAATAAATTACTTATGTATTTACTAAAAACAAGTTTTTCAATCTCTTCACTTACTAAGTAAGTAGGTACCTATTTCGATCTACATAGTATAAAAAACCCCTCTTTCATGAGATTACTTGGAGTATAAACTATTTTTTTCATTGGGTAGAATATTGCTTGACATGTTATTATGAGTAATCTGTTATCATGTAATGGTAATGCATATTATTAAGTACTTATTTTTATGCTGGTATTGTAGTCTTGTGGTTTTATTTTAAGAACACAATATATAACATTATTGTGGAAGGGTGACACTTTGTTTACAGGAAGTCCTTCCAAAGATAATTTACGATAAGAGTTACGTCCTAAGGCATATTTCCACCCTTGAGCAGTTTCAAAATACCACCCCTTATTGGTTTTAGTCAAAACATGATATAAATTCATTCCCAATATTCTATTATTTATTTTTGTTATATATTCCAGTGGGTCTATTCTATACTTATCGAACACTAAAGTGATAAATAGTATCAAACTTAGGGTAGGTTTGTATCAAAATATTAGCACTTATTGTAACAATTACACGAAGTTGGTTTTTATTGTTGCAATAAGTGCGATATTTTAACAGCAGCAAGATAGGTGCTGTTAAAATATAGCACTTATTGCTAAGTTTGATAATATTTATCACTTTATTACTTTAGCGGTCGATAAGTATAGAATAGACCCACAGAAAAATACAATGAATACCATTAAAAATCTGACATAGGTACACATTGTTCAAAGTTTAGCCTTCACCACAGAACCGATTTCGGTACTGTTCGGTTATCAGGAATACAGCGGAAAACACATTCTGAAAATACCCGATATACTGGATTATTTGTTAGTTTGGGTTAGTTTAGGTTAGGTTGGGTTAGGTTAACCTAACAAATAATCCAGTTTATCGGCTATTATTTTCAAAATGTGTTTTCCGCTGTATTCCTGATAACCAAACAGTACCCCGATTTCTAGTAAGTTATGGAGACGGGTTCTTTCATATCGTGGGTATAATAGAAATTAACTTGTTCACCGCGGACCATTTAATTACTATTTAATTACCGCATTTAAATAACATGCTAATTATATCGAATGGCCAATTAATTAGTGTACAACAGGTGTACCACCCGCGTGGAAAGGATTAATAGAATGCAGGTACCTATGTATATATTATTATACTACTACATAATATATAATTCATACTATTATAACGTAATTTTAATGTACACTATCCTTTCCAAACTACAATAACATTGGTTGGTATCAACTGCTATTAGGGAGGGTTACATGTAAATTGTACGTATTACATTTCACCATAGCACAGTTCACCATGAGCTTTCTTATCGGAAAGAGATGAAAAATTTACACGTTATTCGTGGAGCATTGCAGACACTAATGTTCCAATTTTATTAGATCCTAACCTAACCTAACAAATAATCCAATATATCGGCTATTTTCAAAATCTGTTTGCCGCTGGGTTCCTGTACACCCCCAAGAACCATGTTTTATTTAGACATGAGTTTTATCTCCATACTATACGACCCAAAGAGGTTGGACGGTTTTTAATATACGACCATATATTTCCGATAAAACATTTCACGGTGAAGTGTTATCACCGGCCTTCCTGGGCTCTTAGGCGGAGATGGCAGACCGTGATAATGTCATGGCCAAGAAGCGGGAGTGGGGGACAGAAACGCACGGTGTATTTTGTCAAGGCTGGTTTATTTTATCGTATTTGCGATTTGGCGGGCTGCAGACGTGGTGTCGCGGGCTGGGCTACTTGTTGCTTGGGCTGTAGGCGTGATGTCGCGGGCTTGGCTGCTGGGGCTTCGCATCCGAGGCGATGCTCGCTGTCCGGCGTCCGATGGGAGAGAGGGTCGGGGCTTGCGGCTTGGCGTGCTGCCGATGTGGTCCTTTGTTTCCTGGAGATACTTGAGAAGTCTGCCGACGCAGTCCTTTTGGCGGGAGATGTGTCTTGGCTTCGCGTCCGAGGCGAGCAGAGACGATGCTGGCTGTCCGGCGGCCAATCGAAGAGAGAGCTTTTCGCGCGTGTTCAACCGTCAGATTCGGCGTCATCTTGCTCTCGGTCGTGAACCTCCCTGTTTTACCGGCAGATTGACCAGTGGCGGCGCTATCTGTAGACCGCGTCTGTTTTGGCGAGAGCCCTGACGAATTTGAATTTTTGAAGAGGCGGGCTTTACTTGGCCGAGGGTTGCGAGAACCGCAAAGAGTGGACGTAGGCTGTGGTGTAATGGGAAAGTTGATGGTTCGGTCCACCCTTTGAGGTGGTCTCCTGTGGGAGACTTCCATCTGGTATCAGTGTGATACAGCAAACTGCATACGTGCAAATTTCCGGACACGATTATGAAGGCGGGGAGGGTGGAATCTTACCAATCCTTTGCGAAAAAGAAATCCTTGGAACCTGTTCTTAATTGTTTAATTTGCCAGCCAGCCCTCAACAGGACATTTAGATTTAAATTAATTTATTTACATGAGTGAATATTATAAATTACAAATTCAAGAAGTTCATATGATACATCAGGCAACGTTTGTTTGTTTTGTTTGAACGTTTCTTGCGCACATGCTTTGCTTGCTTACTTCCTAGCCAAAAAATTAATATTCATCAGTGGCGAAGAATGCCTGTTGAAGGAAGGTAGGCTGTAGTAGGTAACAGAAAAAAGTCCTATTTTACGATGTTCGTCTATTGGCCTCTATAGGGTGGAGGTTGTACAGGTTTTTTAATTTTTTTAATCAGAAATGGATGTAAGCCATTTGCTCAACCTATTAGTTATACTCTGGGTCCAAGCACATATTGATAAACAGCATGTGAATTTGAAGACCCGGAATTCTAACCCGGGACCTTCAACATTATAAACTGATGCGGTAACCGCTCGGCCATCGTGAGCCATATAATATAATGATATTTAGGCGAATTAAAATTAAATTTTGTTTCATCTTCTGTATTTTACTGTTACTATTTAAGTACTTAACGTAAAATTTTATATTTCACACTTTTATAAAAGATATTTCATTTTAAAAGACAACATGCACTAAAATAGATATTTTACAAAAAAGTGATGTCAAACAGTGAATCGAACTTGCGCTAAAAAAGTTGCGGCTGTGCTACCTGCACTTTCCATCCACTAAGCCAATCAGAGCTTGTCGTGTGCATAAAATAACATAAACAAAGACTCACCCATTTCATATATTGAAGCAGACAGTGAGTCAGGTCTCTAGACTCTAGATTCTAGAACAACAGCTATTAAAGTGCATAAGAAGCACTGATTATAACAAGCCTTTGTTTGTAATCTATGTGTATGTGAATCCTATTAGAGAGGGATAGCGCAGCTACTTATAAAATAAGATGGTATTGATGCTTATTAAATAAATATATCTCTGTTTGCAGTTGGTATTTTTTTACCTATGAAATGTCTACGGCCTAGGCTATTTATTATATTTATTTATATTTCTTATGAAGTAAGGTTTCAAATAATCACCTAGTAGGTATTTAGTCTTCGCCACTGATATTCATCATCCAGAACCCATTGTGGGTCTTGGCCGCCTCCAAGAAACGTCTCCACTCACCTCTGTCTTCCATCTGTCACAAGCACCTTTTACTACCTTAACCTCAAGGAAGCTGTCTCTTTTTATACAATCAATCACCTAGGATTTTCCCTTCTCATCTGTTGAAGATTAACCTCTTTGGTGGTTGGGTCAGGGAGAAATCTTGTTCAGGACAAGTACTATTGCACAAAACATTGGTTTTCTTAATGTTGATCAGTAATAAACGTTAATATTTTGAACATATGTTTGTTAGGTACCTATATAAGAAGATTGTTGAAATGAGCCCCGAATACATAATTTTGACCCTCACGATAGTTAATATTAATTTATTTATTTCTTCTCCATGATATTACAAATCTATACGGGTCTTGGTCTAAACTCCGACTATAAACTGTTCTTCCATTTTGTGACCAATCTCATGAGTAACAATTTCACTACCTAATCGTAATAACATGATCCTGTCGTTATGAAGGAATCAAATAATCTAAATGCATATTGCTTATTTACAAAATATTGTTTTCTCTTTTGTTACAGTGTACATACCATGAAGACTGCTGTTCTTTTGCGTGCTTGGGATACTTGAAGCGCTGTGTCTCTCATTAAACCTATAAGTATTAAATAATCAGATTTCACAAATTAATACGAATCTCAAATATGTATCAGTATATGCTAAATTAAACAAATTGAAAATTAGCATCTGAACTGTGCAGCTGTGCAGTCTTGCTAACTTCAACGATGATCGTACTATTAAGATTATTGATTTGCGTTAGTACTATTTACTTGCTAAGAGAAATTTGACAGTTGTAATATTAAATTAAACATTTCCATCTCTATGACCACGTTTTTAATATATTATTTTTACTTACCCGAATGAACAAGAACTCTACATGATAATAAATGTATTATTTCATATATGACTTATTGATTGTGATAGATAACTAAATAAATAATAAATTAATATAAACCTGACTGTATTTTTCTTTTATCAACGTATTCATTCCCATTATTCATTATTTTTATAAGCCATTCACACACGAAACATTTAACCTCCACAGGGTGGAGATTATCATTAGTCTCTTTTAAGGATGAATGACTGTTAGTCATTAATTGCCCTACCCATTGGATCCTTCCTAAGGATCAAGTATACATTGAAAAAACAATGTGTTAATTTGCCAGATGCAGAATTCAAACTTACAACGCACTCTCTTAAAGTTGAATGTCCTGCTATGACTCCACCGTGTATATCTTATAAAAAACCAATGTAATAAGAAAAGTAAACGCTGAGCAGTGTAATGTGGCATTCATTATGATGGAATGGTTGTTTAAAATTCCAAATGGATCTGACGAAGATAAACTTGATCATATAATTATTATCTTATATCTATTCAATATTACAAGCATTTCTAAGCAGTGAAGTAGTACTAAATAAAATAATGCCCGGTCGCTGTCGGGTTGTGGGTGGACATTTTAAATTATTTAGAAACAAACAAAGAGCCCTCACACCAACTCGCCCCGCACCACACTCAAATTGTCTTAATTGAGCATATGATAAGGCCCTATGTAAGAAGGTGAAGCAACAGCAGTTTTTTACGCCTGGTAATGTCTCAGGAGCAGATAGGTACCCAAGACTGAGGTCGCCACACTTTCAGGTGAGCTTTGACTGAGTTGACTTAAGTTAATAAAAAGTGCCATGGGACAGAAAGGCACGGAGAACTAACATAAAAGAAAATGAATTTAATACAAACAACAAAGCTAAACAATACGGACATACAAAAACTATCTGAAGAGATCTTCAAATTTTTTGAAAGCTGTAAAAGATGGCCCGATGGGCCCAACAGCTGGTTGGACTGACTTGAGCATCTCTTCTCTCTCAGAGCACATTCCCAGAGGATGTGGCTTACATCCTGTAGTTCTCCGCCACATGGACATGTTGATCGAATAAAAAGTTCAAGTTTAGCAACAGCATGAAGCATGGTTAAATTAGTAAACTCCACAAATATTAATATCGCTCAGTTGTCATTCTGATTATATTATGACACATGCAATGGTTGTCATTTTTTATATTCATTGTGATTACGTACTCGACTGCAATTATAAACGGTTTTACATAAATTTTAAATGATTTTTTAGTTAAATAGTAATGCCGAAGTGTAGTATTATTAGCTACTTATCTACTCATCGTGACGGATTGTCTTCTTGGCCACCCTGTAAATTGGGAAATAAATGTCATTGCAGTAGTGTGTAGTTCTCTACAAATGAACCCACAACGTGAAGTCACAATCCATCTGTAGAAATTCTATAAAGAAGCAGATTTTTTTCAACATCTTTGAGTAGACCAAATGAATTATGGTTCATCATAGATTAAGCTGCCAGAGCAGTGCCGTGCTGTTGGCAATGTCTATAATGTGATCTGCCGCTCTCTGGTTTCAAGAGGTGTTCCTTCGAGGTAATAGCCTTTTGGAATCTGTTGCCAAAATGCCAAGAGACCCACTCATGATAATTACACGAAGAGAGCGTAGGTGCACAGAGAAGGATGCCACTGAGATAGATACACTCACAGCTTTTCACCTGAATAAAATTGAGTCTTTGGGGTTTGCAGTTCTGTGGGCTGGGCCAACAAAATCAAAAATATGACTACCTGATACCGAGTTTACATGACATGGTTTCGAGACATGTGGATCCTCCACTTTGAGGACAGTATCAGAGATCAGTTGTCGGTGGTTGGCTTACATTTTTAAATGCAAATCATCGTTAAACTGTTAAAACCTCTGATGTGACAATTTTGCTAATTTTCTATATTAGACCACATAAAACCCTCAATGTTCTATTTACCACCAGAATAAAAATATAAATAAATGTAGAAAGCAGGTAGTACTTCAAATGTACATAGCCATCACATCAAAGCTATTACAAACACTCAATGATGACATACCATCCACTTACCCGTTAATTAGATAAATCAAACTATTAAGAGATTTATAAAAAAAAAAAATTAAAGACTACCTTCATTTTTGTGCTTATAAAGCAGTCAAAACACACAACATTGTAACAATGAACCTTTTCATAAAAATAATTTTAAATTTTCTTTAGATAAGTATACCTGTTTTTCTGGAAAGTCTGGAATATGTATTTATTTAAAAAAAAATCTTGAAAATGTAACATAATTCTGACCTGACCGGATTTAAAAAAACCCAAAAATAATTATAATGTTGATCTATCCCTTATTTTCTATAGACAATATTATTATCTTTGGTGATATTATTTGAAATATTATTATTGTTGTAAGTACCTACATTAGTTCAATAAGTCATTGTTCAGATGCTGTTTAGTGACAATGCTTATAAAATATTTATATTCACGAGATAGATATGGGGACATTAATTAAAATTTATGTCATTGGAGATATTTGGACAAGTGTTTGAAAATATTTTGGATAAATGCCATGTTTTACCGACATAAATGGTTATGCAGACAAGGTAGACTTTTTGAACCATGGTTGGCAGCATCTTGGAATGGGAATTTTTTATTACCGCATACTGAACATCTTGGAACTGCAACAATCCAAGCTATCTGGTTAGTCATCCATCTGTATTCATTATTCAGTATCATTATCGTTAGTTGAATTTATTAGATTTTTTTAAAGTCATTGTTTACAGAGAAATTAATAATTATAAATAAATTCTCTGCTTTCATCATTGATCTTTCATCTTTCAACATCTTTTGCTGCAATCTCACATAGCGATTTTTGTTGTTTTACTGTACGTTGAATGACAGTTAAAAATCAATTAATAAGCGGGAACCATATTTGAACAAAGTTGATCAATGTCTTAGTTGAAATGAACGAAATTGAGGTACTTTCTACTTTAGATGTACGATTAAAAAGCGCCTGCACACCTGCATGGATTTACTGGCAGCAATAGTGTCTATTTTAAACTATCGTAACAATAACTGTTTACATTTAAAAGTGCTGACTGTCTCTCCAATCTCATTCTTCAAGAGTAAGCGAGATGCGATGTTGTCATTTTATGGTACTATTTGACAGGTCGTAAAAATCGGCTGCTGTTTAGGTAGTTTTTTTACCAGCAGGCTCGCCACTATCGTTCTACTGCTCAGGCACAGATCGAAAAAATCCCAACTGTTGCATGAAAATTCAGAAACTTTTTTGATTCATGCATGCAATCTTGCAACTGCAGGATAATACATGTTTACGCATACATTTTCTTTTTATTGCCGCTATAATATTTACTGTCAGCAGTAAATCCATGCACGTGTAAAGGTGGTATAACAGTGAAACATCATTCGAATCAACTGGTTGCCTTGCAAGTTCCCTTAAGTACCTAACCAAGGAAATAACAACTCGCATCGGCATATCAAACATGTTTTTTTTACTTGACGCCACCTTGATTACAAGTATCGGTTCAACTTAAATCAATACTTCGGAACATTCCTTTCGATATCTTGTTCACCATTCAACAGACAGTTGAATGACAAAAATCGCCACATGAGAATGCGACATGAAGCAATATCAATAATTATATATTTTTGCGCTTTGTTTCGCACCCATAAAAAATATCATGGCATGGAAAAATTTTACAATATATGATTAGTTGTAATATAATTTAGCGATACTATTAAACCTATGATAGGGTACCGTCATGATTTTTTTGATCACACAAATGTCCTGTTATCCTGAATATGGAATGGATTATCAGTTGGCTTACTTGCTTGGCAGGCATTATTTTCTGTGCAGAAACCTACACATAGACAGAGCATGAGATCCTTTCTATATCTCTAGTGAAATATTATGTTTCTCAAATAAATGGATGTAAAATACAAGAGATTTCACTGATACCAATAAATTAAGAAATCTAGTGAAATCACAATATCCACGAATTCCATTTTTAAACTGATAGGAAAATTTTGTTGCCATATTTGTAGGAAATAATAAAAATGAATACTATTTTATCATGTGGGATAGACCAATCAGAATATTAATATTTTTCAGTGAAGATCTTGAAGAAGTTATATTATCAAATTCTCACAACATAAACCATAGAATTTCTCTAAGACTTTCAATAAAATTGATACGTGGAACATGTCTGCTACATAAAAAACATCTAAATGAACTTTATGGTATGACTCAATAATTATTTGACACTTAAATCAATAACATTTCACTTAACGTTTAATACTAAAAATTTGAATATTATCGGTGGTACCTATAATGTAAGAATATTATATGTCTTGGCTGAATGGTTGAAATATAAATCATTACAAACTTGTTTTTTTATCTTAATGTTCTGAGTGAATAGGTCCATGATTAATGTTGAATGTCTTTTTAGATGATTGCTGTGAATTATATCTACAAAGCTTTACTAGAAGACCTTACGAAGATATCATAAATATGTAAGTAGTAATTAATGACAAATAAGAAAATAACCAGTTTAAGATAAAAACTACCTGTTTTAACGATGTGCAGATACCTACCTATAAAGAAAATGAGTTTATTTTAATTAAACATTTCACAAAATATTTTCAAATAAACGTTAAACTTAATAGAACTTTATAATTTTATTCTTTATATACTTCATGAAATTGAAAGATCAAAACATTATTATTATTGATATAAAGCAGTGTTTTTTAAACATCTTACTAGGTAATCCAATCCCGAGCCAAAATTCTGATCCCGGGATTTCGGGATTACAATTTGACAATCCCGGGATTGGCATTTTTTCCATTGTTAATAATATAAAATTTTTATATTTACAAATAACTTTGATAAAATCGGTATAAATAAATCTAGTATAATTTATACTATTTAAGACATTTATTGTTAATATTGTGTACGTTCAATCTTGGGAATACATAAGTTTAATGCAGTAAATAATATTATAATATAAATAATAATGTGAATTTAATATGAGATTGCTGTTTCTGATAGTAAAGACTTAAGGAATGGGTTAGCGAGATTTAAAATAGTAAAGCAAACCATGGTGTAAGTACTTATGGCCTTTCCGCTTCATAAATCTAATTAGTCAGCCAAATATGAAACTGCCGTAAAAGGTATGAGATCATGGTGGAATTAATTTGTTAATAGCGCGAAGCATTGTTTTTTCCAATCTTTCTCATTTTTATTAATTTATGTGAAAAATAAAATGAATCGGCAACTTACACATGGGTATAAATCAAACTTCATTCAAACTCAGTCTATTTCTAATGTATTTATTTGTTATTAAAAGTATTTTTTCTGTTATATTTTCGTTTTTATTTTATTTTACATAAAAATTGATAAAAAAATCAATCCCGAAAGTTTCGGGATTATGTTTATCAATCCCGGGATTCATAGGTATCGAAATAGCTCGGGATCTTGGGATTGGAATCCCTACTTCTTACTAAAGTGGTTCACTTGTCCCTCCGCCAAACTCTCGTGGCATACCAAGCACTGACATAATAATTATTAGGAAGTCAAGATACTCCCTATAAATAAAATGCAACACACACTGGTCAGTTGGGACACAGCACAGTTGAGTAGGAACGGAGCAATCGCTGATGATGAATGAAACATGAGAACCGACAACAGTTGTGTAACAAGGAGTGCTTGAGCGGGGCAGCTGTCCCGGGGACAGTCCGGGTGAGAGAGCGCAGAAACGAAAAAATATTGAATATCGGAAATTAATGTGTAATATTGAGAATCACTAATAAACAAATTGTTTTTCAGAAGAATACTGGTAAATAATTGTGTACACATTCGGCTTTACAAAATAATAAAGAAAAGATTGACAATAAAAGTGTCATTGCATGTGCATATTAGGCCAATGCTTCTCAAACTAGACAACAAAAACAGTGAAAGGAAAATATAATTCTGAATTGACCAAATTATGAGAGACCAATTCTTATAAATACAATAAAAATTAATGTATTATTGTTAAGAAAATCACCTGCGGCACAAATGGCCTAAATTTTTATTATAAATTATGGTAACTGAATGCAGGTGAATTTAATATTTATGGGTAGCATAGGTAAAAGTATGCATAGGGTACAAGTTTTGTATCACATAAGGAGCGCATTTTTTGTTGTTGCCCTGAGCACAAAAACACCTTACTACACCCCTGTCTGCCAGTTTTGTGATCGATCAACATGCTAAACTAATACACGGGTGGGGGTCATTATAGTTGGTGGTACACTCGCGGTATACAACTTGCAAAGAATTTGACCATAACTGACTGGGACTTCCGTAGTTTGTGGTGTGATTGAGTTGGTACTCATTTAAAATTAATATTCTGTAGGTTGGTTCATTAAAAAATGGCAGTTATAAAATATTGTTTATTTGAGGCTCAATTTTTTATTGTAGGACTTCTTGTGACAGCACTTCCTCTATGGATAGCGAAGGAGGGGAAGAATTTGAAGGAGATGGCTCACCTGTTCAGACAGGTACATACTTATAATACTTTGATTGAACTGTCATTTATATGGTAGAGCTCAATAATTGTATGAAGTTGTTGGAAACTTTTATAAAACGATTCATTCTATAAACTTAGTTTCAATATTAGGTGTCCATTTCCTAATACCGATATGTCCACAATTCAATATGTAATGGTAAATGACATTTTTATACTTCAAGCTTTGGTTTCAACATTAGTTTCTTTTTTCCATTGTATTTTATTTTCGAAATTACTTTAATAAGTTAGTTTTACTTGTGATGGGTTTTGGAAGTTATATACAGGTCATTTCATTACAATGTATTGTGTGAAATTACATATAAAATATTATGTACACACAGTAAAACCTCGATATAACGGAGTGAGTGAGTGAAGGGGTGTCCGTTAAAGCCGAAAGTCCATTACCGTAAAACCCCCTAACTTCGCCAAGTGTCCCTAACTTCACCTAAATCAATTAAACACTAAAAACTCATGTTTTTACTATTGCACCACTTTAAGTCACTGAGGCGATTTTAAAGATAATATTCGTCCTGTCACCACACAATTTTCAAACCGCCATTCTTTTCGCCGTGTTTGTGTTAGTACCGTTTTTTCGAGTCCGGTTTGAAGAGATTTTTTCGGAATACCTCTGAACTTTTGCTGATTTCTACGAATCTTGTAAAGGTAGGTTCTTCATATTTTTAATATAATATAGTGATATAGTCTGCTTGCCAAATGTAACGTGCGATTTCCGATATTTATAATAAAACATCAATTATTTGAGTATGCAATGTCAGGCTATGTTTTTTGAACTACTTGTTCCTACACTTCCCCTGGCTTTAGGGTTGTCACAAAAAAACGATTTTCTTGAAATAAATGTGTTTTTTTTATTTTTATTGTTTTTAGACTAAAAACTATTCATCACTTTGAATCACCAGTTAACGATTTTTCTCATATTTCCTTTATTAAAAATTTACTATGTAAATCAACACATAAAAATGATACTATAATGCTTTGGGTTTTGGCAGCCCTAGCGTAAATTGGTAGGTTGTATGAAACAGTCATTGAAGTGATTCCTATCTTCGCCAACGTAGATATTTCTTTAAAATATGTCAAATTGTCTCTAGCATAAGACTTGAATTTGCTTAAGGCTATTTTTTATTATAGATTTCGTGAGTATCCATAGACAATATTTTTTTATTGTACCTACTAAAACACATTAGGCGAAGTTAGGGAATCGTGCCGTAACTTCGTCTATATAAAAAATAGTGATTTATTGTATTATTTAGTATGAAAAGGGTATTACTTCAATATAAATAAAATTAAACACTATCATTGTGCATTACATAAGATCTATAAGACTTCATATTGGTGGATATTTTGGTGGCAAAACGACTTTCTGTTAAAAAACCGGGCGAAGTTAGGGGGTTTTACGGTATATAAAAACACAAACAAAATCCTGATTCTCCATCTTCGGATGATAATATCCAGACCCCCCCCCCCCCCCTTGTGGAGTGACGTTAATGTTCGATGTCGACGTGCTTGCTTTCAGTAATCCTGCTTTGAAAAAAGAATCAAGTTTTGTTTGCACTTTTAAAGTCTGCTGTTTTTTTATAATTTCGTAATTTTAAAATTACGAAAATGTGTGTATTGTAGTTGAGTTTCATTATCTGACGAATAGTCAATAAATGTTATTAGATCATCAAGATGCGATCTTATCACTGATAACTTTGTTTTTGGGTGAGTTTCTTTTTCCTAGCTATCTTCACTTCCATCCTCATTTTCCAAGATCATAACTTCATCTTGATACCAGCTAAACCATGGCATCCTCAGAGGATCCAAGGCCATGAGGCCTGAATCATCATTGGGCTGATTCATGCAAACACGAACAGATCGACTGCGAGGCAAATTTCTAGCCCGTAAGCTTAGATGTATGAAAATTTATAGTCGCCCTTTTGCAAGTTCTACAAAATTTAATGAAATCATTCTAGCCCTTAATGTATGTAAAATCCTGCATTTTCTTTATACCTACATTAATTCTAGAAGCAAGCAAAGTAAAACCTAGCGTCATTATAAATTTTATACTTATTCAATTTTAAACATACAAGCAAACTGTAATTTAGTGCAGTAATGATAATCCCAGCAAATGCAGTCCCTTTCAAAGCATGTACCTGGAAAAGGTCTGCTTGAATATTTCTGTGGTTAGCAAAAATTCTCAGAAATATGACACCCAATGTACCTACCAGCCAGGTACATAGGGTGTAAAGGCTGTCCTTTTGTCATTTTTCAGTGACAGAATTTGTAGGTAATATTTTTAATTCTTGCCTGAGTTAACCTACTCCAAAAAGGTTGATTCATTCGGTTTTCGGACTCTCGAGGAGCGTGACGTCGGCTGTGGCGCCGCGCTCGCCGGCGTACGCTGTACTTTACTGTATTTATATTCCGAACAATAAACGCCCTGTTTTCGCCTGTACGTCCGCGTTGTCAATCAACATAAGCATGTCCCCGAAAGAAGAAGCAGACGATACCACCATGACTTGATGATGACATTACATCATCAGGGGGGGGTCCAGCGATCATCCTACACCCCCCCCCCCCCTTTCGGAGGTGACAATCTGCTATTTCACTTTCACTCATGATGTGATATCCAGGATCACCTTCGTCTATTTCTAACCATTGTAAACTTATTGAATGGAGTAATAATTGCATATATTCGCTTCGAGTAAACAAATTAAGCTGCTATGCAACTGCGTGAATTAATAGCCAGCGTTGCAAATGTCACTGCTACGTTCAGTCTACGAGCATTACGCCATTATGACGAATTCGAGAGCGAGAGTTATGACGTGATTATCATGCGCAGAGCATCGTTTACAAGCGATGTCACTTGAATTTAAACATGTATAACATTAACAGGATGTTTTTCACAATTTTTACATTTGACCGGATAGTTTGTCCATTGTATCCAAAGTCCGTTATATCGAAGTTCTACTGTATTTTTTGTTGGATTTTGACCAAATGTGGACTTATCGGTTTTTGAAAATAGATTGTGATTGTGTATCTATCTATATCTAATTTATTGCATATGCTTGGCATAATGTGTTGTATGAATTGATTCCAGTGTTACACAATACGGTTGCAGGGTTTTCATCTCCACGGCCTGGTTTCTCTGGGGATTTTACTGCTGCGGTAACACTTTAATATTATTTTTCTTTTATCAAACTTTTTCTATTTCCTGCCGGATATAGTCTTCCTATATATCTTCTCCATTTTCTCCCATCCTGTCAGTGTGTCGCTTGCTTACAATGTGCTTGATATATTGATGTTGTCAGTACCTACATAGAATTCTCCCATTTCTCGCCATATTACGAGTAATGTATTAAACCAGACTGATTATTAACCTATTTTTTTTGAGTCTATTATGGATGTGAGTTCGACCCTCGCTCTGTAGGTACCAATATTTTTTCAAAAATATCGTCACTGTTCTGGCAGAAGACACTAATTCGAAAAAATGACATATTGAGTTAGTTATACCAAAATGTTCCTTATTTCAAATTTTACCGTCTGGAAACCATCTTAATAAATAAACAGTCTTTATTTTAAAGTCATCCTTTTTACGATTACTTAATAAACTCACATGATAGACCATTTCAAACAGTTTAACAACTTCAAAGTCAAATTACTCAACACTAGTATTCTCCAGTTAGTGTGTTCTGCCAGAACAAAGACGATATATTTTTATTATCGTGGTGTATTTCAGAATCCCAAATCCATGGCGACTATAACGGGAGAATTTATCGGTATACGTTCTTTGAGACAAAGTGTGAGAAACTCATCTAGCACCAAAGATTTCGATAAAGAAATACCAAAGCGAAGGAAACGCCGGAGACGTCAATATTATGTAAGTCAAACTTGTAAATAAGAAAAAGGTTTAACAATATAAGAACCATGCCATTCTGACCATCGTGGTATTTGTGTATTTGTTAATCTTTATATGTGAGAGCTCCAGCTATGATGTTTGTCTAAATCCTAGCGAGAAATGCTACCATATAATATAATTATTGTTGATAAAAAAATATGGTAAGTATTAATTTGAAATACCCTTCCTTTCTTATCGATTGTGCGAGAACAGACTTAACACCGAGCATGCGGGAGACTAATATCGACAACTCTCAGGTTAGAGGTTAGATTAAATAAAGCATTGCTCGATTGCCTGAAAACCTGCCAATTGAGGGTAGATGAATCTACATTCCCTGCTCACATATTTGCTGTTTTCATAATTTGTCCCTCACGCATTTTTTCATTGCTCGACTTCGAAAGTTTCTACGAAGGAATGTGCAAAGCAAACATAATAAAAATGATAGCGCAGTACAAAGTTTCCAAATTAATTTACCATTCTAAGCATTGTGATGTCAACAACGATTGAAAATCCCTTGATCCCTTGATTGAAGTCCCTCCCATTGAAAACTTGCAACAATTGAACGCGATGGCACAATGTTTTCCGTGTGACATGTAGGCCAGTTTATAGAATACAGACTCTTAGCATTTCTGGCTGGTATTATGAACAGCGATGTTTAGCATTCAAAGGGTTTTAAGACAGATTTTAGAAGTAGAAGCTTTGTTTTATGGTTCATATTCACCATCTGGTCCAGATACACAGACAGGATAAAATATTGTCTTAATATTGCACTAATTTATTTCCAGAGACGAAAAAAACAAAAAGGCAAGTCTAGTAAAATGAAGACAAGAGCATCAAATGTTCACGGTGACGATCAACAGCTACCGAGTCCTGATAAGGTCCGAGGACGCATTGATGATGAAGAATCTCTGTCATTCACTTTTCAAGGGCTACAAAATGCTCCCGATGACATCTTTCAATCGACCCCAGTCGCGATGTCCTTTGATAGCACGGTCTCACATAGTGTGAGTCGGCGAAAATTGCATACAACGTCATGGTGGGAAGAAAGAATTTCGTCTCCAAATTTAGACCTCACATCAGCGGAAACAGAAAGTGACACAGAAAAAAATTCAGAAAATCTTTCATCTGCGCATGAAGAAAATGCAAATCAAACATGTGGCATTCATCGTCAGCGTTATCATTTGTTATACCCAAAGGGTATGGATGTTAAAAATATGAAGATATTTACGGGTGACATATCAAACTATGATGAATTAGGCCAATCGGATGTAGATTATAGCTCCTCCACTGAAAGTTGGCCTTTTAAACCATCATCGTTAATACAAGACAATTGTTTGAGGTTTGTTTTTCTGACTTGCTTTTATATTTTATAAGTAAAAAATTTAATAATGTCATTATTGTGAACTAGCACATTCACCTGCATGTAGCAATACAAAAGTAAACCATGCAGTTAGTAAGACTTATGATAAAAATAGCTAGAGTTAGGATTTCCTCTTTCTTAGGCTGTAAGTGTTTGTCTAAATATGTAAAAATGTCCAGGTCTTTACTGTAGGTACATACTGCATTACAACAGCCAATATGTTTAGAAAGTAATTATAAAAATAATATTCATTTTCAGTGGATAAAAAATAAGTAAATATACATCGCCGTTTCCCAACTGAGACTGAACGGACAACAGAACTGACGTCTAAAAGTACCTTTACTATGGCAGTATCTGACAGGCCGCAGATTTTTAACGACACACGTTGAATGTAGAGCGAAGCTCTTACTACAATCGCTGTAATACCGATAATTTGCGGCTTAGTATGTCATAATTATTCAAACCGATGTCACTGCGTGTTTAATTTTTTAGATTATGTAAATCAATCGACACTGGCTAGCGGCCTGTCGATCACGGTCTCATAGAGCGAGAAAACTTGCTGAAGGCATAGAATCGGTTAACTGTCCTTTTTCCTAATGACCAATAGTCCTAAATCAGCGAAAAGTCATTTCAGATTGCAGATTCTTTTATACTTTTTTGTAAGGGTTGCACTGAGACAAAATGCCTCGCAGTGTGACAAGCATAAATGCAATGAACCATGATTATTTAGAATAATCAGATAAGCAAATACAAAAAATCGCAACCAACAATATTTAGGTTGCAACCAAATGTTGCCGTCAAGAACTGCCTTTTTTCAAGGCTGCAGAGGATAATATTATTTTTTGCTAATTCTTTGTCTACCAATTCTACCACAATAAGAATCCCTTAAGTTATAGACCAAACGATGTGATTCTGATCAATATATAAATATATCTGCGGTCGATTTGTAATTGTTAAATTGATTATTTCGAATCGGTTTATATAAGAATAAATGTGTATGACTCGGGCAGACTAAATTAATGTTTGGCTACAGTAGCCTTTTATTATTCAAACACTTTATCCATTTAATAATTATGTCAATGGTTTCTTAAGTTTCTCTGGTAAATTTTATAAAATCAACAATCGATTCATTATTTCAATTGTTTGGATTGACCAAATAAAAGAGCTCACAAAACTTGTTAAAACTGTATATCTATCTTGAATTTACCAATTTCTCGTCACAAATTAATCAAAGACCACAGACATCATTATTTTCAAAATTAACTCAAGACAGAATTTTAATAAAGCAAGTTATACCAAAATGTAACCTATTGCAGTATACAGTATCACCGGCCTTCTTCGCGCTTAGGCAGAGATGGCAGACCGTGATAATGTCATGGCCAAAAAGCGGTTGTGGGGGACAGAAACGCACGGTGTAGGCTGTTGATGCTGGTTTATTATAATTTTTAAGTCAAGCAATTAAGGAAGTCAATGATGCTGATGGCCACGACAGTAGGTGTACGGCTTGGCTGGATCGTAGGTACGCCGCTGGCTCGAGGGTGATGCGTGAATAGTCAAAAATGGCGGACGCAGCGGTATGGCGCTCTGTAATGTAGTACGCGAGAGAGATGTTGGCTGTAGGACGTCCGAGGCCAGAAGAGAGCTTGCGGCTTGGCGGGCTGCCGACGCGGTTTTTCTGGCAGGTGCTGGCTGTTCGGCGTCTGAGGCAAGAGAGACATTCCGCACGCATCAAAAGTCTGGGATCCGCGGCATCATGGCGCTTGTTCGTCTGTCAGTCGCGAACCTCTCTGTTTTACCAACGGATTTCTTTGTCTTATGGTGGCGCTGTTTCGAGCGGCCGTTTTCGGTAGCTTGTGTCAGTCTGTTTGAATTTTGGTGGGGGCGCAGACGAATTTTAAAGTCAAAAATTTCAGTTTGGGTGCGAAGAGTGGACGTAGGCTGTGGTGTTTTGGGAAAGTTGATGGTTCGGTCCGCCCTTTGCGGTGGTCATCTGGTATCAACAGTATCATACCGATTTCAAGTAGGCAATCAACAGATAGGTTTATAGCGGTGGCGAAGCGTGGAGATAGGCTGTTGAAATCCAACATAAATAATGCACACTAAACTTTGACAGTCATACTTATTGGTTATCATTGAGCTAAGAATATAAATTTATGGTATTAATTAGTTTTTAAAATTCAATTAAACCATAATAAAGGTAGGCTGTGACGATCCAACGAAAATAATGCACACTTTGTCGGCCTTACATTATACGGTTTTGACCGAACGGCAAAAATTCGAACGGCGACATTATTTTAGTGGCGTGAAGAAGAGCATGGCCCTTTTCACATTACATAGCGGCGGTTAAAAACTGACACGGTGTCGTATAGCAGCCGTCCATTGCCACTATATTCACGGAAACAGGACGGACACCAATGATTCAGTGGTGTACGTTTGTACGATGCACGCTTACACATTAGACGTTTTAAATCGTACAAACAGCATAACAGTCAACCACAAACTGAGCTTGATGGAAAAAAACCATGCATAGACCGTATAGTGTGAAAAGAGCGGGAACAAACTTGTTGCCGATTCGGATTTTTTTCCGTACAGTTAAAACCGTATGGTGTGAAATGAACATGTACCTAACTGAAAAAAAATCTTTTTTTTTTAAACAGTACATGTTCAAACACGCGCGTTATCATGATCTAACTCCCTACTTCAGTTTTAGTTTGTCAATTTATGGCTATGGCCGTATGTTGTAGCTTAACCACTGGGGAATGCCAAAAGAAATGGCGTATTTCAAAAAAACACTACCTTATTCTTAGGTCAATAATTATTATAAAGCAATCATTATTCGTAGGATGTTTATCACACACATGGCAAAGACATAGCTTATAATTAGTATCTTTAGAATTATCTTCAAATGTGTTAATCTTGCCCATTTTTTTAAATAATAAAATGCCTAATTCTTGTCAAATTTGGGATCACAGAGATTATCAATATAGTTTTTTATCATAAATATTTCTCGATAATAATGTCCACATAAATTATACTGATGGTTTTATAAATGCGTTTAAAAACTAATAAACGTAAAAAAATTTAACACCACTGCACATGTATGTACTGAAATATGACTATATTCTAAAACATTAGAGCGAGAGGTTTTAAAGAATACTATTTTACGTAATAAAAATACTTTATGCAGTCATCAAATGTTTAAAATAAATATAAAGGATAATAAGGCTTCAAAATTATAAAAATAGATTATCTACAACGTTTAAGGAATGTCCAGGATCATGCTTTGAAAATACAATAAAAGCTCCATTTTGACCTACGCTGAGCATGTCCGCCCTTAAAGGTGGCACTTTGCCTAGGGGCGTCACTGCAAATAATTATGACTGATGAAGTTTTTTTTTTTTTTTTTTTTCCGACCATGTCCGATCCTAATAGGATCATATGGGCTTCCACAGAGTAGAGGTTTGTATTAACAGATTTTGTTTTTTACGAGAAATGGATGTCAGCCACTTGCTCAACCTATTAAGTCCATACCCTGACTCACACACAAATTGAAAAACAATATGTGTACTTGCCAGACCCAGGATTCAACCTGAGACCCACGGCGTGATAGTCTAACGCTTAAGCCGCGCGGCCACCGTGGGTGGGCTGATGAAGTTTAGTGTGCACTATTTATGTCGGATCTAAACAGCCTACCTCCACCCTTCGCCACTGGTTTATAGTACCCACCAGTGTTAAATGTGACATAGATTTTATCAATTAATACTTTGTTGCAAAAGTAAGACTTAATAATGTATTTTTCTTTCAGAGACGAATTTAGTGAAAACGGAGTGTTGCGTAAGCTATTGCAGCTTTGGACGAGAAAATCAATCGTTGGTATTACAGACATACTTAATATGGGAAATTGTGTTACTTGTCCTAGAAGCGCTCTTGGAAAAATATTGGGCTCTTTGATAAGTATGTTTATATTGAAATAATTATCTCTTTTAATTAATTGAGTTATACGACCTCATCCAGGAAAAATTATCTCTATGTTTGTTAAAGTTAGTAAATAATGGACAGTGTCCAATCACGGAAGAAATCCAGGATAGTATGGCAGTGGCGAAGGGTGGAGGTAGGCTGATGTAAGATCCAACATAAATATGTAGTGCACACTAAACTTTGTTAGTCAAATGTATTTGTTTTCATTGAAATAAGACTACAATGTGTAGATAGCGTTTGTTAGTATTTAAAATTCAATTAAACCCTGCCTATTCCAAACCATAATAGATAATAGTAAAAAAATATGCATATATTTATAAAATATTTAAAATTATGCCATTAAACCATTCATAATTTAAGACATTTTATAGATAAATGAATATTTTTTTATAGATAATGGTTTGGTTAGTTTTTTATGTATCGGTTAGTTTTTTTTAAATCCATTAGGATTTAGGTGGCACGGACGAATTAACTCGCGGGTTCTTGTAAACGTTATAACTTCTGAATAAACATTCTGTGTATATTTTCTAAACAATATTTATCATTTCAGTGTGAAAATATTCAAGGTAAACTTGATAAACATGTTGTGTTGCTAAGTTTTCACCAATATTTATCATTCCGTACCTATTTCATATTTTTAAAGGATTTATTTTATTCCGAAAATAGCTAGCCTACAAGTGTCCACCTAGTAAAAATTGGCTGGCAGTGATAAGGTTAATATGTATTGCAGTGGCGAAGGGTGGAGGTAGGCTGTTAAGATCCGCCATAAACAGTGCGCATTAAACTTTTTCAGACATAGATATTTGTTTTCGTTGAAATAAGACTACAATTTACAGATAGTGTTGGTTAGTTTTTAAAATTCAATTAAACCCTGAGAAACCAAGCCATAATAGATAATAGTCAAAAAATGCATGTATATCTATAAAATATCTAAAATTATGCAATTAAATCATACATAACTTTGAATATTATATAAATAGACGAATATTTTTAATTTATTATAGTTTCGTTTAGGCAGGGCTTAATGAATTTAAAAAAATAACCAACAATATGTGCAATATGTATTTTTAATCCAACGAAAACAAATAATTATGAATAAAAAAGTGTGCACAATTTTGTCGTATTGCCCAAATTAGACCAAAACTATTATGGTTTCGTTTAGGCAGGGTTTAATTGATTTTTAAAAACTAACTAACACCATCTGTAAATTGTAGTCTTAGTTCAATAAAGACAAATACATATGACTAAAAAAGTTTAGTGTGCACTATTTATAGCGAATCTTAACAGCCTACCTCCACCCTTCGCCACTGATGTATTGTAAGTCTAGGTCAATTATGGATAATTTTACCTATTGAAATGTTACCATATTATTTTCTCTCTGATAACCTACAGACAGACCATAATATAAAGGCTGTGGTCATAACGCTGAATGCCACTGCCACTGAAGGATAAAAATGAGACTCAATGAGGGGGTCAAGGCAGCGGCAGGGGGCAAGTGCCATTGACTTCTGCATTTACCCCGCCTACTACTTAAAGCTTCTCATCGCTTCAATCATGGGCTCCCATACTTTTCCGGGAATATTCCCAATACCCAGACATTCCATACTTTGAATCTAGCGATAAAATGGCCTGCGCCTATAAGCTGGTTATATAGTATATATTCACCTATAACTTATAGTTAATTGTCGTATCCACAAGTGGTTATCGAATATGCGTGACCTAACGGTCGTAATTATTAGGACCGTTACTGTCCATTTGTATCGTCCGTGCTGTCTTGTCTTTTGGACATGCCTTGTCAGAATATTACAGCTAACATTGGATGTCTCAGATGGTTGCTTCAATTTATTCATGAGTTCTACTGGCAGAGGCCCTGCGTGTTGTAGAATGCCAATAGGGGAGGGCTCAACTGAAAATCCACCCCTTGTAGGTGCGCCTGGCTATCACGTGAAAGACTAGAATTTTTAGTCCATACATAGTCGTTGTGACGTCACAGCCATGAGCTTTTAATCCGTCTATATCGGCTTGTATTAATTAATGTGAAATTTATATTTTCAGATTTGAAGATATGTCACTATGTCGACATCAAGAAAAATGAAAATGGTTCTATAGGAAACATAGTTAGAGGTCACAAGTTATCGACTAATCAATACACACCATCCATACTTTACACTCAATGAATGTACTTAATCTTGATTTAAATTGGTTTGAATATTCTTTCAAAAAAATCGTTTTTTTATAAGCGATCTGCAGAAAATGCAATTTATATAATATTATGTATTAACCGATTGTTACTTCGATCTTACATATTATTCTATTATGTACCCAGTGACGTCCTATGAGGATAGGCAGTTTATGTTACATTTATTTATAGTTATATTATGTTACATTTATTTTGTTTCTTGACTAAGTATATACAATAATATTATAATTTTATTATTGTTATTACCTAGTCAATAGGGAAGACTATATTTTGTAAAATTAAGTTAGTATGTTAAAGATTAACATTATATTTTCTCTTCATATTAAGGATACAAAAGTATCCTTCCAATAAAAGATATTAAAGTATTAAACCATTATTAACTTTTGTGCTATTTTTTGTGTAGTTACGTACCTAATATAATTAAATTTCTCACTAAATGCTGGAAGCAGTTTATTTTCTCTCGTTCTGTTAAACACTAGTTAAACAAGAAATATTTAAAACGCAAAAGAGTGTATTATGATGATCTGATCTCCATTCTTAGACACGTAGTAATTCAAACACCTATAGCATTGTGCCTCAATGCAATAGGTATATTTTTTTCTAAATAAAATACTGAATTTAAATTCGAATGTACACTGCCATCTGTTAAGTTTACAAAAAAAAAAAATTGCCATCTATTAATACTAACACAAACTATGTTGTAATGGATTTAATAAAACTTATTGGTTTGTATCTACAATAGTACCTAAGCAAGATTTAGTATAAATCCATACGTTTTTTGTCACATTCAGCAGGAAATGAGACAACCCATAATACAACAAATGAACATTTATTAAATATTTTCCATTACAAATAGTAAAACCTTCATTTGCATTACAGTCATTAGACTACTGATCACATTAAAAAGGAATGCTTCTTATTTTTTCATCTGGCGAATTGGATGTATGGGGTGGACCATATGAGTTAGATCTGGTGGATTCTTTTCAAAGTCGCTGATTTCTTTCATGGCTCCGGCAGCAATATCCCATAGCGCAGGATATTCCTTCTTGAATGTTGAATACCACTTGGAAACCTGAAAATATACATATTACATATTTTATTGGGATGAAGGAGTTCAAGTGATCAGTCCTATGATGGCCGCGCGGCTTAAGCGTTGGCCTATTGCGTCGTGGGTCCCAGGTTCGAATCCTGGGTCTGGCAAAGTACACATATTGTTTCAGAGTATGGACCTAACAGGTTGAGCAAGTGGCTGACATCCATTTCTCGTAAAAACAAAATCTGTCAATACAAACCTCCACTCTGTGGCGGCCCATATTATGATCAGAAATGGTAGAAAGAAAAGAAGAAAAAAAAGGAGTTTCATATACAATGGAGCGCTGATTTTACATGTTAGAAATTTATGTTTTACTAATAAACTGTAATATTTGCGTATAGTTTCTGCTTTGATTTAAGCGCCGGCTAGACGCTCATGGTTTACCACAAGCTTACCTGCGCAAACCGATTTGTACCAGGAAGCCCGGGCATATGGACGGGAAAACTGTAGCTCGCACAAACCGAAAAGCGCTGTAAACGTAGCTTGCACAAACTATACAGCGCAGGCAAGTCGCTGCCGTCTAGCCGGCGCATTAAGTACAGTTAATTCCTGATTTTACATTTTATTTACCGCAACTTACTTAAACAATGCTCAAAATTCGATTTAAATTATGTATTAAAATTAAAAATCGAATAGGTATATTCGAATATACAATTCAATTGACATCAAGGAAATGAATTGCAGATGCATGTGTACATTCTATTTATAGACGTCATGTCTGCAGTGCCCAAGACCAAAGTTAGGTAACTAAGTTTGTTTTATTTTGTTTACGCCCGATCGAATGATCTCTCAGCAAAGAAAAATTTTGTCGGTTCGAGAGAAAATGAGTGTTCTTGGAAAGGCGAAAACCAAGTTCAATATGCATGATTTTTTTGTCAGTGTCTTCAAAAATGTAAGCTCAGGGTTCAATAAAATTTAACAAAAAAAAAACCCAAAAGCAAGTAAGTAAGACGAAGATAGTACTAGAGGTTTAGCGGACCGGAGCGCATCAAGTTGGCGATCTGGGACTTTTTTTCCAAGTGAGAGAGCGCTCCAGCATTTTTTTTCAATATTTATATCAGGATTATGTCTCACCCAATAATTTTTAATCACTTGAATACATAAATTATTTTGTTATTCAATGTAAATTCTGCAGTGATTATAAGATCCATTGCCTTTTTTACCACATAAGATATAAATAATTATTCTAGACATTTTTGACTGATTTTATCAATGCTATTTGTATAAAAAAAAAATTATCTATCGAAAAAAACGCCAATCCCGAGATCTTCAAAAAGTAATCCCAAAATCTCGGCTCAAATCAATGGATTCCCTATTGCTAAAAAATTACCTATGATAAATAGGAAAATTACATTAATTCCAATATTTGGGTATACTTGAGAAAGAGCCATTATGAAAGAGGAATCAAAATAGTATATAATAATATGGCATGTTGAGTTTAAAATTATGAAATCGACGGTTGATAGTTACCAAATCATATTTTGAGAAATCAAATGCGATAGCCTCCAAGCACATGGTCGCATTAATGAGCGGAAAATCAGCGATAGTCACATTGTCGGCAGCTGCATATTTCTTTCCGAGTGTCTTCAGGTAAGTGTTGAACACATCCAGAGCAATGTGGACTTTCTTCAAAGCGAGGGGGGTTCGCTCGTAATCAAAGAATATTGGCGCCATCTGTAGCATGAAAGACATTTATTTAAATGTGTATCATTCACATTTATTGTAATTATAATATGTTTATTCATTCTAGTAATGAAAACTTGAATTGTGTAAACAGATAATATTATGTGTTATTTCAGAAAACTGAAAGAGAGTTTAATGTTGTTTAATGAAAGGATAATATTGGTTTATAATTTCGTTAAATTTCAAATGTCTTCTTTGGTTTATAAGCAAAATCAACTTACACTATATTCTGAGATGTATTTGTAGTAAGTCGACAGATTGAAACATAAACGGTGGTTCACGATAGCCCTGAAATAAAATTAGTTTTAGTTAAGGGGGAGTGTAATGCTACTAGCCAGTGATAACATGAAGCATGCAATTTAGTACAATTTACTTATAATTTACATGCTATAAAACTTATGTTCGTTGAATGGACTCCTCTCATAGTATTTTTATAATTGAAATGTAGTTTTATATTTTTTCAAAGATGATAGAGGTTTTGTAATGCCCATAGGTTACAAATAATAATTCAAAAATCTTTTTGTAATCTTCAAAGAATTTATTAACTACATTTTAATTTAACCATAAAAAAACTGCAAAGAGGAGAAAACACTTATATATATATATTAATACCTACGGGGCACTGAAGTGTGTAGATTCTCTTCCTTCCTGGTACTTTGGGCACGTTGAGAGAGAGACATGTGTGTTGGGGGTTTGCATAACATTGTAGGTCGACACAAATATATTATTAATAAACACAGATTTTTATTTGATAACTCCGCGCAGAGTTAAGTTTTATTCACTCAAACATGGACAGGCATTGATCTTATTACATTAATTTCATTTAAAGGGGTCTTAGATTAGGCACGGCACTGACGTTATTTTAGGGGTTGATTCATTATTGATATCTCATGGTATTCACTTTTATTAAATTGCACGGGACACTTTTTATTTATTACGATCTTGCGTAGTAGGCGTCACTCGGCAATGTATGTAGTTTATTAAGCAGGAGGTTTTATTTTAAACTTTGTAGGGGAGTAAATGCGGGAAGTTAACTTTTTGAAGGGCCGATGCCCGATATGGGCGATACGGCATTACTCTCACATTGCGAGCGTATTTTCGACTGGCTTTTTTTTCAACAGGACTCCCATCACTCGTAAGGTGCGGGGAGAAGGGGAAATTAACAGATTCTAAGATTTTCGCCATGTCTCAGTCAAGTAACGGTATTTCTGTTTGGGGTCTTTTGGGAGCGGTCAGGTACCCATGGTATACCGTGCCCTCGAAGGCGCGTCGTCTAACAAATGCACTTTGCGATAATATTTGAAACGTTTCTTTGTGGGCAGATCTTGTTAACTTGCGGGGCATGTTGATATTAAGGTTAAATGTTTGATGCTAGAATTGGGGACAGTTTTATGGGGAAGGGTATATTTGGTATCAATATATAAATTATATTAAATTATCTTCTGTATTTTGTCGCTAGATACCTCCAGTAAATCTAGTACTGTAGTAAAATAGTTAGATATGTATTATATTGAAACCCAAAAAATATTATATCAAACTCAAAATGTGTAATTACTATATTTTTACATACCGCACTTTAGGATCCTTGGGGTAAAGGTTGCTATCAGGTTTGTATTGGTCACAAATGTATTGGAGAATGGCATTACTTTCTCCCAACAGAAACCCATTATCATCTAGGACTGGAATTTCCTTTTGAGGATTTTTCTGAAAAAACACAAATGCAATATAATATAATATCTGCTCTTAGAATTATACATTGTAAAGAAAGAAATGTTTTTGTATTGCTTTAGTCACGATGGCCGCGTGGCTTGAACGCCGGCCTATAGCGTCGTGGGTTTCAGGTTCAAATCCTCGGTCTGGCAAATACACATATTGTTTTTCATTTTATGTTTGAGTCAGGGTATGGACCTAATAGGTTGAGCAAGTGACTGACATCCATTTCTCGCAAAAACAAAATCTGTCAATACAAACCTCCACTCTGTGGAGGCCCATATGATCTTATTAGGATCAGATATGGTGGTATATTATAAAATGGATGATACATAACATGCCAAATTTAAATCCAAGGATGTAGGTGAAATATTAACACTTTCAGTTTGAGACGGAGCATAACGACCTTCAGGTCAGGTCAGAGAGGTATTTGTGGACCTTGAAAAAAACACCAGCTCACTAGGACTCACTGTTAATGTGGAAAAAAACCAAATATACGGTTGTATCAAGAGAGCCGGACAGACCTTGTGATACTTTCATGGTGCGCAACTGCGCTTTTGAGGGTCAATAATTTCATGTACCGGTGGGTCTATTCAATACTTATCGACCGCTAAAGTGATAAAGTGATAAATACGACGGCTAACTAGGGTAGGTTTGTATCAAAGTATTAGCACTTATTGTAACAATTACAATAAGTTGGTTGTAATTGTTGCAATAAGTGCTATATTTTAACAGCACCTCTCTTGGGTGTGATAAATTTTAGAGGGAGATAGACAGTTTTGACTGTTTAGACGGCTAACTTTTTGTAACAATTATAATACCTACCTCAATACAAATATCTAATAAATACTATCACTTTATCACTTTAGCGGCCGATAGTCGCCATGTGTATAGAATAGACCCGCTGGGGTCCTCCATTAACAGTGAGAGTAGTCTATAAACTATAAAAAGAATAAAATTGAGCTAGGCAACAAATATCACTTCAGTCGAATGAAGGTGCTAAGTTCCAAAGAATTGAACTGACACTTGAAATCCAGCACTAACAACAAAAGTTGTCATGTGTGGCTCGGAGACCCGGTGCATGACCAAATGCAAAGCATGGAAAGAGTGAAGAGTGCATGGTATCTTCGGACCCATCAATGATACGCAGTTGGGATGGAGGCGGAGATACAATTACAAGGTGTATGCTTTGTATGAGGCCCATACATTGCACAGTCAATCAAATTGGGCCGCCTTGGATGGCTTGGCCATGTACACAGGATAGACGAATCACGCATAACAAAGAAACTGACATTTGGAAAGCCGGAAGGTAAACGAAAACCTGTTCAAACTCGTACAGGATGGAGGGATAGAGTCAAGTTGGATTTATAGACCTTAGGCGACCTAAACTGGAGGGAAACAGTTTTGGACAGACCTGGGTGGAGGCAGATGCCGGAGAAGGCCAAGACATACATAGGGATGTAATGCCAGGAAGAAAATGAAAAAAAATAAGGGCCTCCACCGAATGATAGTTATTGTAACCTACCTACTTTTTTAAGAAGGTTCTGGTTGTTAACAAAGCCCATTGGATCTTTATTCAGATACAGATTGATAAAACAACATGTGAATTTGAGCTAGCCACAGGATTTTAATATGAACTACATTCTATTACTATGTATCTAAAACTCAATATGATGTGCATCACTTATTAAGATTAGGGATTGCAGTCCTGATTTTCATTCCCGGAATAATTAGACAAAACAAGTGAACTTAAATTAAATAAACACAATACAAATTTATACCAGCCAAAATTTCAAATTATTTAGCACCTAGGTAGGTAGATAACACTTTCTTGATTGATGATTTTGTTTGGTAATTAGGTATGCATATTTTTAGGTACTTACCGATTTTTGTACCTAATCCCGTGAAAACTATAAAATTTAGGCCTCTTCAGCTGCATTTAGACCAAGCGAGCGATTGTTTGTTCTTTCTCCACTCCAGCAAAATTCTCTTGACGTAAACGCTTTTTGTTGAGCGAGCATAAGAATGTCGCTGGAGTGGGGGAAGAACAAACATTCACTCGCTTGGTCTTACACGCTGTCGACTGGTCTATAGCGACTAGAAACTTTTGACTGATTGCTGCAACTACATGCATAAATGCTGATTTCCTTTATTATACAACATGGTTGCCAGCAACTGAAGGAAAGTGTGTAAGGAGCCCAATCATATTTTTCTAAAATTTCTATATTTTATATTAATAAACTTTCAACTATTCAAAAATCATAAATCCTAGAATACCTACCTTAGCATAGTCATCGGTCATATGATCCCCAGCTCCAAAATCTACATTGACCAGTTCAAATGGAATGTCAAGAAATTTTAGTGCTTGCCGAACAGAAAGAGAAGGGGGACCATCCGACACAGAGTATAGTTTCATCTTAATCTGAAACACACAAGGCCATACAAATATAATAGGTATCCATTGTTTCATTCAATTGCAGTAAATAAATAATTGGGTAAGTAGGCATACGTAAATTCAGAAGAAGAAAAAAAATATACCGATTTTTATAGAGGTTTTATATAATACAACGAATTTATTCTAATATATCGATAACATTAAACTTTTAGCCATAAAAAAATCGATGACAAAAATCACAAGATTATGAATCAGTGTTGCCAACCGTACTATAATTATAGTATTTGTACTATAATATTCGTCTGCGTACTATGTACGATATAAAACAGGTATAGTATGCCCAAAATACTATAATTTTGAGAAATCGGCAAAAAGTTTCCAATAGAAGAAAAACAACTCCAAAATAATCTGTGAGAAGCAAAAAAAATAAATAACCCCATGTCTAAAAAAAGGTGACGTTAATTACTTAACACAGCGATTTCCAAACTGGGAGGCGCGGAGTGTTGCAAATGGAGACGCGAAAAGTTTAACACAATTAATGTAGCCACAGGTTTGCAGTTTGCAAATGCATAGTTTATAAAACGGCCGCTAGTTATAAACTACACAAAAAACAGTCCTATAAAAAGTTGTTTGCAAACCTTTCTGCAAATACGGAGACTAATTTTATAATTCCTCACTTCTATACTATTGTGAAGCGCAATGGTTATCTCGTAAAAAAATTAAATAAAAGGGTCAAATTAATAATAATATTGAAATTTGAGGCAAATTTGTTTAGGAACGATAATTTTGCTGTTAAACTTGTCTATTTGGTTGTAATTTAAAAAAAAAAATGGTGAATAAATCAATCCAAGGACCACTAAGTAATGCATTCACTGATTTAAAACGACAAAGTGAAGGCATTCATAAAAAAATGGAGCCAAGGAAATCAAAATGACAAAAGAAAAGTTCGCCATGTCTCCACTTTTAAATGATTTCTACGCCAGATATATTGAATCAAACAAAAATCTATTTACTGAGTTCTTGGTTAGTTTGTTAATGCACTTTTCACATTATTTTATTAATAGCAAAAAAAGGCGCTGCTTTGTTTCGGAGATATTAAATATTTTAAATATGCGGTTGAAAAATACTGACTCGGGGGTCCGCTTCAGGATCCCATCCATGATAGAATCCATTTGTCAATGAACAAAGATGAATTTGGATTGACTACTATTTAAATTGATTGCGCTAATAAACAAGCACATTCGTCAAAAATTAATGTAAAATAGGTAGTAAAACCTTGTTTATTTTTTTTCATTTTTGAATTCATAAGTAGGTACATTGTTGAATATTTAAAAAGGTGTATTATTTAATGAAATAAGGGGGGGAGGCGCCTAGATTAGATTTTTTAAAAAGGGAGGCGTAGTAAGTAACATAATGTTTGGAAACCACTGACAACATTTGAATTTTGTCTAAAAAAACTAGACGTTAATTACCCCAGGTTTATTTTTTTGAAAATGCAGAAAATTAATGGTCACTCAACGCGTACTATATTTTTGGCCGAAATAGGTACTATAATTTTGAAGGCACTGTACTATAATTCCACTTTCAAAATATGGCAACACTATATATGAATTTTAGAAACTAAAAATATACCCAAATATACCTATCTAATGTACCTAGGATGTAGGTAGGGTGTCTGATAAACGTTACTGAATATTAATATTTTATTGTATAATAATGTAAGCACAAACATATTTTTAATATTACGTAACACAATAAATTGAGTAAGCAGTAATCACCGACGTTAGTTTCATATTATTGTGTCAATTTTACGAACTGTCATAATATTTTTCATGTTTTGATAAATTGAGGTAAAATAACATTAAAATGTTAATGGGATATAAAAATTTGGAATAGATAGTATGCTCAAATTACGTTTCAATCTTCCTACTAGATCTAGTAATTGTAAAGGCAGGTAAATAATAATGGAAGAAGTTTTTATCTAAAACTGTTTTTATTTGTAATAATAAGTACCTAGGTATCAGGTGTAATTTATTTGCAATCGCAGACAAATTTACTCCAATATATTGTTGCTAAAATAGTGCAGATAATTAATTACTTACAAAAGTGATAGTCGATGACAATAAAAGTCAGCTTCCAGTAAAAGCGTCAGTAAAGAACTAAACTAAAATTTATCTCAACCTCAAAAATATGCGGTTTCAGTTGCCGACTCCGTGACCGGCGTTATTATAATTTCCTTTCACTTTTTTGTATACCTACCTAGGTACTGGATTCGTGGGAGATTCTAGTTAGATTCTCGGATTACAATTAACAAAAGTACCTATGTATTATATAAATAATATTATAGAATGTACACGTTACAAATTATTAATTTACCTAGGTACGTAGGTATATTGATAAAATAAATATTGATAAACCGCCTTGAAATTTCTCGATGTAAGTAGGTACCTACTCAACACTATAAAATAGGTAGGTAGGTACTTTCAGTAAAAACGTTGAAGTAGCAAATACCATACGTAAATAATATGTAGTCTCGTGGTATATACCTACTAGGTGCGTAGGTATAGAGCATTGTATTATTCAGGTTTTTATTTTCTCGTTCATACTTTCACGATCATTTTATTACAACGTTTTTATTAGGTCGTATTCTTATTTGTCCGGTGGTTGTTTATCCGGTACAAATCTTGCAATCGATTTTTAACTAACTTCCCGACTAGCTAGACATTTGAAACTTTTAGAATACATCAGAATACGATGCCAATGCATTTTTTAAATACTTTCAGCCATCTTTAAGTAGAATTGAATTCATTTTCAGTTAATTCTGTTTTGTATGAAAAGTTATTTCGGAAGAAATCCAATCCACTATTATTGGTTGCTAGGGGGTCTGGGGTCCTAGCAACTAAATTATTAATATATACGTGCGTTACTATGGAAATCAATATGAAATGACATTTCATTATTCCGTATTTCTATCAAGTACAATTTTTTTTGATCGTTTAAGCTAGTCAATTAAATTTCAAGTAAAAGTCAGTAAATTTAAAAACGTTGTAAGTATATAAAAAGTTCTTTTTATCTTGTAATTATTTTCAATATTGTTATGTTTGTACGTTTGTTACAATAGGTGCCTAGGTAGGTACATACCTAACCGAAACGTGCATTCAATTTTTTTTTATATTAATAATATTTTTGGACTCTCCGTAGGCTTTGTAGCTATTTCGAGTAATTTTTGGCCTGGCCCCAAGCCCATTGTACCTAGTCAGGCCAATATATACACGAAACTGTAAATCTCGATCGAAGTGCTAGTTACCTACTGCATACATGGGTGCTACCTATCTACTTCAAGTGTGCAGTTAACAGTTTGTAGAAATTGATGAGTGTTTCATATTGAAATACTTACATGGTAATACGTTAATTGGTAATAAATAATAAATAAAGAACGTAGTTATGCAAAATGTAACCAGTCCACAATAATGTCGAGCTGAGATAATGGCACTTTAGTAACAACATGATTATTAAAAATGTATGTCAAATAATTTTTTGCGGCTTGGCTATTTTCAGCAGAACGTAGAGAAAACCTTCTCGCATCTGATCTATATCATATCTAATTTTTTTTATTTTTTGTGGACTGGCTACTTTCTGCATAATTATATCCAATTGGTTAATATACAATCGAAAATCTTCATTTAGCTACTACCTACCTACTGCGAACAAATTTTCTCACTTTATTCGAAAATAATCAATAACTAATAGGTACAACCATCATAACTCTCAATGGCCTGTGTCACGCTCCTAATTTGTAATCCCTTGTGGGGTGCTCCCCCAGTGGGGTAGTGGCCGACCCAATCATGCGGTCTGATCCTAATAGTCAATCTACCACTAGTTATAAGACTACGACCCTCGACAAAGCAGAGCAGCATATGAATATGTATATGAGTCCCACGGATTACCTTGACAGGTCCCACCGCCTCTCAGGGTGAACTGTGGACGATAGAAGTCGGTCATGAGGACCAAGAAAGGTAAAGGTAATGATGTATACGGCAGCGACGTAATAATAATAAAAATTAGCGTAATTCTAGTATAAAAAGTAAACATACAATTCAATAAGTAAACTTCGATTAAGATTAAATAAGATGTTAGTTAAGGTGATTATCAGTGAAACGCCAAATAATTTTCAACTGTACGCGCGACGAAATTTTGGACTCGCTGCCATTCAGTGAGAGAATGTTGACCCAGAAGCACGTCACTTTGCTGCGTGATGGCGACGGGTCAATTAATTCTAAAATCGTGTAAAGATGACTAAAAACGTTACCCATTTACTTTAAAAAGAAAACATGTCAATGAATATATTATTATTGTTACTAATAGAACAATAAAAATAACATAAAATGGACGTATGTTGGATTTATATGTCAGATAATATTTCGTTTGACAGGCGTCATTTTCACCCGCCACCCGCAATCCGCGCATCGCCTAGCAACGACCTTTTTAGACCGTGCCTCAACTAATGCATGGCCTTAATAGGTTCGATTAAGATTAAATAAGATGTTAGTTAATAGGTAAAAAAAAAAAATGTTAGGTATATAGGCGATAGGTATATAGATGTTAAGTATAGACTAATCATGTATTGAACTTTTAATAATAATAATAACGATGTAATGTAATATGAAATCATGTCAAATGTATTGCAATGAATAGATAGGCATCAAAGATAAATCTAGATGTAGATTAGATGTAATTTTTGTACCCATAGGATTAGCTGAAAATTCGTCCAAGCTCCATACAAAATTTCCTCGTAAAATCAAAACTTCTTTATTTTCTTCTAATTCGGATAACTTCGTTTTCTGGAGATTTTTCATTTTTGTCAGATTTGCAAAGTACCGGTTTTTCATACAAGAAACTCTTCATACATGTGGGTGGGAAAATGAGAGGGGGGGACGTTCTGAGAGCGGCGTCTATGGGTCGGTGATCCGGCAGTTGTCTCGCTCGCACTTATGGACCCATCTAGATCCCACCCTAGATACGTCAGAGGAACGACTCTTCACAACGACCTAGAAGTAGAACCCTTAGTAGACCATATACAAAAGCTATCAATAAAATTCTACTCCTCCATGACAAACCACCCCAATCCATCAATCAGGAACCTAAACGACTATGACATAAACGACATCACTGAATACAACAGACCACGAACCATACTAAGACGCAACCCTCCACAACCACCGTAAAATCAATGAACAAACCACTAAAAATCTTCTCTAATTACAGACCTACAGACCCAAAGCAGCAGCAGCAGACGCCAACAATCAGGACCTTCCGACACCTCTTATGCTTTCAGATCCTTAGCAGACAATGACGACATACCCAACCAGGGATCACCTACAACCAGGACCTACCAACACTACCTCTACCATCAAAGTACTGATGCTGCTTCGGGCCTGTAGAGCTGTAATTTTTATGGTGGTTGCGGGGGGTTGCGTCTTAGTATGGTTCGTGGTCTATTAAATTCAGTGATGTCGTTTATGTCATAGTCGTTTAGGTTCCTGATTGTGGGGTTGGGGTGGTTAGTTATGGAGTCATAGAATTTAATTGCTAGTTTTTGTATGTGGTCTGCTAGGGGTTCTATATCTAGGTCGTTGTGGAGAGTCGTTCCTCTGACATAGTAGGGAGCGCCTGTGATCGAGCGTAGGGCTACGTTTTGTACAATCTGGAGTTTTTTTATTAGGTTGGGGCTTCCGTGTGCCCAGATGGGGCAGGCGTACGTCATAATTGGTCTTAGGATTGCCGTGTATAAGAGACGTTTTCCTCTGAGGGATAGTTTGCTGCGTTTGCCTATCATTGGGTTGAGTCTTGCCCTGGCTATTCTAGCTTGTCTGTCTTTGATATTTATGTGTTTGAAGAAGGTAAGATACTTGTCTAAGTGGAGGCCTAGATATTTTATTGTGTCGGTCCAAGGGATGGCCGTGTTGTTCATACGAAGAGGTTTGGCGCGTCCGCTGTGTGGGTTAGTGCGGTGTGAGAATACGATTGCCGCACTTTTTTCAGCGTTGACTTTGATGCGCCATTTCTTGCTGCTGCTGCTTTCTGTACTACCTTTGTGGCTTGGTTTCTGTTGATGGATTTGGCTAGGATTGCAGTGTCGTCGGCGTATTGTGCTACTATACAGGAATTTGACGAGGAGTTTGGTGGGATGGGAATGTCTCTGGTGAATAGGTTGTAGAGAGTTGGGGCTAAAACTAATCCTTGGGGGACTCCGGCGGTGGGAGTGCGCGCGGTTGATCTGATACCGTGGTATTTAACCGAAAATTGTCTGTCTGTGAGGAATGAGTTTAGAATTTTGATCATGGGGAGGTCGACTTCTGCTCTGGCTAGTTTGACTATGAGGCCTTTGATCCAGACTTTGTCGAAAGCCTTGGCTATGTCTAGAAATAATCCTACTGTGAATGTGTGATGGTTGAGGGCGTCTGTGATGAATTCCGTGGTACGTAGTAGCTGGTGGTTGGTGGAGTGACCTTGTCTGAAGCCGTGTTGTTCGTCGGGAATGAGTTCCTTCTCGTAGATAATGCTTTTAAGTCTTGAATTTATGGCTATTTCCAGTATCTTGCTCATAGAAGGGAGCAAACTAATCGGTCTATGGTTTTGTGGGAGCTTGAGGTTCTTACCTGGTTTAGGTATAAGTATTACGTCGGCTGATTTCCAGCCATCTGGGAAATACTGTAGGTCTAGACAAGCATTGAGGATGTTTGTTAGGGCCTCAGTGCCTTTATCTGGGAGCTTTTTAAGGATGAGATTACTAATCCCGTCGTTGCCTGGTGCTTTGCGGTTCTTTAGTCGCTTGATCAGGTAGTCTGTTTCATCTTTGGTAACAGCTACTAGCGGTGTTGGTGGAGGACTAGGTGTTGAGTTGAGAATGGCACCGGCTTCTCTAATAATTGAGTTTACGTGTCTTCTAGTTTCGGTGTCCGAGCGGTTTATGGGGTTTGGTGAGAATTGGTCTTGGATACTGTCCGCGAAGAGAGTGGCTTTATCTGTGTTGGTGAATACTGGCCCTTTGGGTCCAGTTAGTGGCGTTATTGGGCATTTTGAAAGCCGTAGAATCTTGGTGAGTGACCAGAAAGGTTGGCTGCCTTTTACAAGGTCTTGTAGTTTGCTGATCAATCTGCTTTGGACGTAATCTAAGATTTCGCGGTCTATTTTCGCTTTGAGCTGTTTGGCTCGTGCGAATTCCTGGGGGTCGCCTGTGCGCTGACCTAGTTTTTTGGGCCGGTTTTTTTCTGTGATGAGAAGTTTGATGTGTTTGGGTAAGTCTAGTCTGTGTTTGGTGATTAGATTTGAGGGTATAGAAGCTGTCTTAATTGCTTCATGGATTTTCTGGGTGAGATCCATTATCGCGGTATATATGTCTAGCTCGTTGGTGAGAAGGGTGTGCGGTGTGAGGTGTTCCTCCAGATAAGCTCCGAATTCTTCCCAAGATGTTTTATATCTGGTGTTGTCCGGGAGTGTGGCGAGAGAATCTACTGGGTCTCCCAAATACAGTAGGATGGGGTTGTGATTTGAGTTAAGCTCGTCAGTTACTCTGATTATCGGGATGTAGCTAGTGTTTCTAAGAAGTGCAAAGTCTATGATGTTTGATTGGCAACCTGCTGTGTGGATGGTGGCTTCTGATAGGGCTACTATTATCGACTCTGAGTCCTCTGTGTATTGGTGAATTATCTTGCCTCTTGCTGTGGTGGTTGTGCTGTTCCATGCGGAATATTTAGCATTGAATTCACCAGTAATGATGGATATGGGGAAATTCGAGTCAGTTAGGTCATGCAGGTCCGACTGCAACAGTTGCCTCTTGGGAGGGCATTACACTGAGGTGAACTGTACTAATCCGTAGTTTTTGGTGTTGACTAGGATTGAGGTGGACTCTGTTGTCGGGGTGTGGAGTGGCGTTGATGTTGGTGGTGAGCTTGGAGGGCAATGTTCTATAGTCGATTTGATGAGGATGTCTGTCAGGACGTGAGTCTGTCAGTCCTGTAGATGTTATAGCTGGGGAAGTTAACTGTCGTATGTGGTTTGAGAAATGTTTCATTTATCAAGAAGATGTCGATGTCGTGGTCCTCTAGGAAGTTTGTGATTTCGTGTTTGTCCCTATGGACAGCTCCAGAAGCATTCCAGAATGCTATCTGGAGAGAAGAAGGTGATATCTTGGTAGCCATTGAAGGTTTAAGATATTTGGTCGTGGGAGGGAGCTTTTGTTGAGATGTGGGAGAGAATCAATAGTTATTGGGGGTTGGGCAAATTGCCGCGAGAGTGGAGTTGGCGACTTGGAGCAGGTTTTTCATACCTGTGCACAGTTCTTGAAGATTGGCGATGTGCCGGCGATCTGTATTAAGTGTTGAGGGGCCGTTGTTGTAGTGTTTTATTGAGGGGATGTTGTTGTGGTTGTTTCTGGGGTTGTTGCTCAGGTGCCCTGAATCCGAGAAATAACACAAATCAAGAAGAAGACTTCCGATATCAGTTTAATTTCTCGCACGACGCCGAATCCACGTTGGATCGCGTCGAGATTTTTCCCATACAAAACCGCATCTTTTTCAATCTTGTGGCGGCTGAGTAGTACGTCTACCTCCCACCACCCCCTTTGGGTTGAATACCTAAAGCTGGACTTTCACTCGAAAAATAATTTCAAATACCTAAACTTCGACTTAGCCAATTCCGCGAGAATTTTTGAGATCAATACCTATCTGGTACTCTGAACGCGAAAGTTTTAGTTTTGTACAGCGGTTCTTCAACGGAGGCCCTGAATTTTTTTTGGACTTTTATTTCTATCGATCATCGGTTTCTAAAGCTCATTCGTGGCGACTCCGTGTGCTCCTTAAGAATAATTGTGTACTTTCAATGACAATTTATTTGAATTACGTGAACTTTCGATTGATTGTGAACTTTTGTGAATTTTTGACATTTATTTGTCTTGACGTTGTGTAATAATATAATAATTAATTCTGTGAACTATAAACATCCTTTCTGACTATAAATAAACTAAATTGTAAACCAAGTGTAATTGAGAACAATATATGGACCTACTTAAATTTTCGAATAATTTTATTTTGAAAACCTATATGGTTACTTCCTTCCATGAGACCATGGCCTGAGTGAGTACACAACGATGGACCTCCACTTCCAAGCCCCAGAGCTAGCCGAGGAATTCGGAGGCAACTCACTTGTCTATAATAGTCGGCCTGTAATAGCATGGTCAACATTAAATTCAGCTTCAAAATATCGGTATGTATAATGGCGACTGGCGTTACATTTGTATCTTATTAATCATTAATTTGTTCCGTGATAAATACTATTAGAGCAAAAGTTTAATAGACATGTTGAATCATCATGGCCCCACATCCTGAAACGGGCCCCCACCAGTTTACCTACCTTTCGCTAAAGTTAAAGGAAAGAGTAGTGTGCCGTTCTAGCGCTTGGCCACAGTGACGGGCGGGCAGCGGTGTGTACAACTCAAACGTATAACCGTGTGTGATACGCCTAAAAAAAGACACTGTCTACGAACATTTCACACACGGTTATACGTTTGAGTTGCGCACGCCGCTGCCGCGCCGCCTCCCGCCCGACCACTACGCTCTTGCACCTACAGTAGCGCTTTCCAAAAATTAGGTATGTTCGAGTTAAAATTAAGGCTGTTCAGTGTATTTTTAGTGATTTTTTTTTTAATTTTCAGTACCTACAATCTACATCCACACAGTAGGTACACACAATAATCAAAAATTTCATCGCACCATGTCAAATTTTAAAATGTTAAAATTTTTAACTTGTTCTACTTACCATATGGCGTCACAATATTTTGGCTATTTTTAACCCTCGCTCCCCCATCGTTACATTTCGTCATAATTATTATAACCTTTTACCACCATGTCTATATTACGTGATACGTCATAGAGCCCTGTTAGTCCGTCCCTTATAGGGGCCATGTGTTGAAAATGTTATATGATTAGGTAGGTAGGTACTGTTTTGGAAAACTTCTGCAGTGTTATAAATATATTGATATCAAAGAGATTAGATTAGAGGAGTTGTCATGTTACATTTCACGTAACATGGCTACATTTCAAACGCAGATATTAAAATAAATAATGTTAATTTAAATAACAAAATTTGGCACAACCTTGTTAAAAAGTGTGTGTCAACCCTTGTTTCCAAGACAATGAAGGTTAAAAATAGGCCAATCGGGTTTCTTCCCGCCTTTTTGAAAGCGTCTTGTCAACAAATAAATTATTTCCGCCCGCAAGATCCTGACTCCGAGATTAGATTCAGTACCGATCGGACGTGCTTGTTTAAACAATTAGATACAGTTTCAACGCCATTTGTAGTTACTTCCTTTCGGACAGGGAGAAGGATTCGCAGTTCATAATTCCAGCCAAGATGAAGTTCCAGCCATCACAATTTAAACATAAAGTTAAGTAATAATTACCATCTTCCAACAAATGCTCTATGTCCATACCAAGTAAACGCTTCTCAAAGTTGTATTAAAAATCTGTATTTGTTTTAGTATGTTTTTAAATTTCAATGGTTTGTGTAATTAAATAACACTTTTCACGATTAGCTGTGTTCTTATTTTTATACTGTTATATTTAATTTGTAATTACACATCTTTCAAGGCGCCCAAAAATTATAATTTAATATTTCAACGAGTTTACAAATGACATTTTATTAGAGGTAGATAAATGATTTATAAGGCATTCTTTACACAGGGTTAAGTTGGCAGAAAGCCGAATCTTATAAGCTGTGAGATTAAATATTTCATGTTTTATTGATTGAATTAGTTGGCACTCTATGTTTAATAATTGTGCATTACAATTATTAAACTTCTTTTACGATAATACATTTTACACACATTTCATTTTTCTTATTATGACAGAGTCCAATCTCTTTGATTGATATCATGTAATATTTTGATAAGAAACAGGTACCTAGGTACCCACTTATTTAGTTGAATATAATAAATACCCAAATATCATGCAATGTTTATTTAATAAATCGTTGCTAGGTAGTTGACGCGAAATTATATTTTTTTAGAACGATAAGGTTTTATATCTTTATATTAATCTTATTGGAGTGATTCAAAAGTAATTGGTCATATTATTCTGCACTTCGTAAGTAGGTACGTCATATAAATAGTACCTACTAGATAATAATAATAACACATTGATAAGTAGGTAGGTTGGTAAATAAAATACTACAGTTTACATGATCATTTGTGGACTAAAGTAATTAAAATTTATTTCAATAAAATATATTCCGTTACAGTCATTCGGTTTATAAGTTTAGAATTATTTATAAGGTGGAAGGTACGTGCTTGCAGGAGTAGACACAGAAGGCGACGTGGGGAATGGAGTAGCAGGTCTTTGAAACCCAGTCGGCTTCGGAGGCACGTATGAATTTGAAGGATTCGACAGTGGTATGGCAGCAGTCGGCGGAGGACCATAACCGGTAGCCGGAGATCCATACGAATTCGATGGACTAGGCGGCATCGGTGCCGCACTTGATGGACGATATCCTGAACTTGGTGGCACATACGATTTTGGAGGTTTGGAAGGCGCAATGGAAGGTCCATATTCAGGACTAGGAGCCAAGTAAGAGTTTTCCACGCTTCGCATGGTTGAAGATGGAATCAAAAGCGGAGCTCGAGAGCTAGGGGGTTGGCTTAAATATGTCGCTGATGGTGGTCTAGGAGGTGGAGCATTAATTGGAGGGGGCACGTAATTATTACCAGGAGAAGCAGTGGGTTTTGTAGACGCCCTTACGTCAATTCTTTGCATAGTGCCAGGCTGTAAATAAGTATTGTCTGGTGTGCCAGAGTATTGGGGTTGATCAGCCACAACAATAACCATTCTGGGACTGGAAGAAGGTTGATATGAATTCGGAGGAGGTGCTGGAGAATTGGGTGATATTTTTGGGGGTAAATATGGTGGACCCGGTGTAGAACTAACTGAATTGGCATTTTGGGAGCTTGGCTGCGCATACGAATAAGAAGGTGGGGATGGTTGCGCTGTAGATCCAGGAAACGGTGGCAGATATGGAGGCCGAGGCGTTGACGTCAGACCGGCAGAAGATCCGGTCGGTTGAGGGTACGAATACGGTTTTTGGGATGGCGGGGAAGACGGGGATGGATATCCAGACGGTTGTTGGGATGACGGGGAAGATGAAGATTGCGAAGTAGGTTGTTGATATGAATAAGATGGGTTATTATTGGCGGGTCGTTGAGAAGATGGCTGTGGATATGAATAATCACTAGGGCTTTGTGACGGCGTTCCAACACTGTTCGATTGTACATTCACCGAGACCGACGGGTACATTAAAGAATTAACGGCCGGTGCTGAATTCGATTGATATCCTTGGGATGATCCAATTGAACTCGGTGTTGTGCTGGATGGACGCTGTGGAGATATTTCGACGGGAGATGGATAATTGTAATCTGTTGGCTTTGATGGAGATGCGGATGATGGTCCAGGAGAATAATTATTTTGCGCTGGTGATGATGGCCCGGGGACTGTTGATCCCATTCCCTGCTTAGGCAAATTAAAAGAAACTGATGGACGTTCATATCGATAGCCGGCTTGTCGTATTACTCTCGAATTCTTTATAACATGTCCTAAATGAGCACTTTGGTATTGTCTTTCATTAATACGATTTGTTTCATTCGAACTATATGTAATTCGTTTGTTTATATATTTAGCCTTTTTGACATTAGGTTTATCTAGCAGTCCTCCATTTGCATCTATTAAAAGTGTGTTAAAAATAATAATCAATAACTGGGCGCTTCTGATATCCATAATCTGAAACATAAAAAATATTGATGTCGGTACATACCTATGTAGGAACAATAATTAGTCGTAGGCATTATGTAATTATTACTGGTATGTGATTTCTGTTAGTTATTGTTACTAAAGATTAGGTATTAGGTATGTTATGGTAGGGCGTAGCCGTAGGGTGTTACACAGACTCTTTTCTGGGTAGGTATCAGTATCATTCTACTCATTGCTACCTACCTAGTAATAGTTTTCATTTCTCACCACCGAACCCGTCTCAGTATTCTGCTATGTTTAAAATTAATTATTATTTTTTTTTTTTAATTAGGTCAGTCAATTATTAAGTTTGGCAAGAATTTTGTTAAAGCGCGTTGACACGGTCCAAGTACGATCCAAGTACACTTGGACCGAGTACCATCCAAGCGACAGCTACATACTAATTATTCCTATCCAAGCTACTCGGACCGCGTCCTACTCATCCAAGTTAGCTTGGCTAGGAATAATTATTAGTATGAAGATGTCTCATACGAGTGCGCTTGGATGGCACTCGATCCAAGTGTACTTGGATCGTACTTGGACCGTGTCAACGCGTCTTTAGGTTTTATATTTTGTTGCAATGATTACCTACATACACGAAGATCATAAAGTAGGTACAAGTACCTAAATAAATAAAGAATCATACATACCATTTTCAATAACGTAAATAATGTCCGGTGACGATTTTTATGTTGAGCTGGCGACTAAAAATAATTATTGTAAGGTAATATGTCGTCAAATTTTGGTGGACATACTGAAATCAAGACTAGACACGCCGCAGAACTGGAAAACTGTTCTCTGAAACGTGACAATTTTCAATGTAAACTTGCTTAAATAGTCTCAAAATAATGAAAGGAGCAAGATAATTTTACCTACTCCCTACAAACTAGCTGTCACCAATTTGTAAATGAATTTCATTTACATAGGTGAAAAGTAATTGCCTTAACCACAATCGTGACGAAGACGAGAAGTTTTTCTAAGCTTCAAATTACCCACATTGCTAATTGGATAAAAAAAATAATAGTACTTATATATACTTAAATTTATTTTGGTCTAAAAATTATATTACAGAGGTATGCAGATATTATATTATTTTGTTTAACTTCTTCGTTAACATCGCAAGTAAGTAAGTATTCAACATGATTATGTATTACGAATATTCTTAATTCAAAAATGTAGGTATATATTATTTAGAACATAATCGAACATGGCAACACTGAGCACATGAAACGTCAAAAGATATCAAATGAAATTTGAGTGGATTGATGGCAATTATTTCAATCTGTAAATTCGTTTGAAATGGAATTCTTTCGCCAAGGTATGTTACGAAACAGTATTCGCCTCGTTTGATGAATGCATTCGGGATTTGACTCAAAAGGAAAAAAAGATTGAATACACGACAAAAATAGCAAATAAAAAGATGTAGAAAATGTAATTTCGCAATTTATTATGGGACGTCCCAGATTCTGGGCAAACTCATTGCCAATTAAAAATGCGGTTCATTAGATCGTGCACGCTCAACTATTTTGAATTATAACGAGACATGGTTAATCTCTAAACTAATTTACGTTTAGAAATCGTACTCCATTACGAGATTGCTTAATTTGTTATTCTTGTAAAGTATATTCGTTTACACAGTGCTGGCAACAATATTTTATAAACAAAATTGTAAATATTTTGTTTCATGTAGTACATACTACACAAAACAAGACTGTTTACTGTTATTTATTATATATCTTACTTCATGATATGTGATTCGTTCTGGATTTTACACATATGAAACAATATATTATATCAAAAATTATGGTAAGCTATTTTTAGTTAGTTTGGATTTAACGATTTACGATTGACATAAATAGGATGTTCAGAAAAGGTCTGACTATGGTTGAATAGTGCACAGATATGTAAAGTAAGTAGGATACTTGTATATTTACTTGATCCTGCGATATAAGGACCAACATTCACTTTCTGAGAAGAGCATAGATTCCATGTAAAAATCATTCATTTGAAGCAGTGAAAATATATAAATGTCAGCTTTTTTTCACTGATTGCGTTAATTGATTTTATATAATATATGCAACCGCTGTGTGACAAGGTAACACTCATTTATATTTATTTTTGTTACAGGGTAACCTTCAAAGAAGAGGTTGCTTATTTCTGCAATGATATCGTCCAATCGTATCGGTAGAAACTATGTGTTCCTATGGGGCGCCTTACGGTACTCTCCTACCTGCGTATGAAACCAATCTGGAATATAAACCGTCACCATATTTGATCAACATCAATGATCTACCCAACGAGTTGTTGATCCTCATTTTCTCGCTGGTAGATTATGAAAGCATTCAAGCGGTGGAACTGGTCTGCATACGATGGCACGCGCTGGCAATGTCTGCCGCCGTGTGGGACAAGATGCGGCTGATCGTCTGCATTAAGAACTACCAAAAAATCAAAGATAGCATCCTTCCGAGGATCGGAGGTAACTTGAAACTGGTCAAATTTCAATATTTTAAGTTATACAGGAAAATAAGAGTGCCTTTGACATCGCTATGCCCCAACATTACGCATCTGGAGATTTCGATTTCGATAGTTGACAACTGTATTTTCGACGATTTGAAACTTTGGCCGGAATTAAAGTTTTTAAGTTTTAGAAACTCACTTATTGTGAAAGATTTAAGTGATACAGACGCAAACTATGTATTTAGCATGCCGTTCGGGCATTTGACTAAATTGGAAACCTTAATTTTGTCAAATTTCGGCCTCACTTCCACCAGTCTGGACGCCATGCTGACTTGCAAGCACCTCAACAATATCAATATGGAAAAGATGAAGAATATCCCGAGCAGGTTTTTGGAATGTCTGGTAACGTCCAAACGGCACATTCTTAAGGATTTATGTATTTACGGAGACACTTTGACTGACGATATCGTTAAACTTCTCTCGCAGTGCACGAGGCTGTGCAGCTTACATATCACGACATGCAAAAGTTTGTTCGACTCCAGTCTGTTTCACTTGGCCAAGTTGAAAGGATTGAAGTCGTTGAAGTTGCGACACGGCTACTTCTCTACCAGTGCCTTGATAGCGTACTTCTCCAACAACATATTATTCCAAAGACTGACGTACTTGAGTTTGTCTCGGTGCCTGCACGTCACCATGCGTGTCGCCCTCGCCATCAAGACCAACGCCCCCAAACTTAGAGAATTATCATTTTACCAGTGCCCCTTTGTCATGGACAAATCATTTGATAGATCTGAAATTGAAAAGATGTTCAGTATTTCTTTGCTTTTAGATTAAATCTAGAATCGAAATTATTTATATTTTCAGTATTATTTATTAAATTTATTTTCTAAAGAGTAATTAAATGATCTGATTTATTTAGCATAATAGCCTATGCTTATTATAATTATTTTTCGACTGCCTAAAATTTAATCGTTTTAATCGAGTATTATTTATTTATTGACTCGGGAGTTGTTAAAAGAAATGTTGTAGTAGCGAACCGTTGTACCTTCAATTTTGTTGTTCTGCTGTATATAAGATTTTTTTGTGAAAGTATTAACATTATGTCATAATAATTATATTCTTGTAATTCTAATTATACAATTAACAAAAGATGAGTAATATTTTATGAAATGTTATATTTGTGATATTATATCCTGTTGCTTCTTATATTTATAAATTTTATTCTCCGTCGCAAGACAAAGGAAAAAAATTCATTATCATTATCAATTTACCTCGAATTTTTAAAGTTTCATATTTTAATATGTATTTTATCTGTATATTGATAAGTTAAATAAAAGAACATCAGGGTCCAATTTTATTTTTATTTATTCCTCATTCCTAGCAACACTTTCTACAAATGAAGCTGTGTTTTATTTAATATTCTGACAGCTGTGTATTTCCGGCTACACAACTTTCAGAATGCCTATGAATAGAACACCTATAAACACTTGGTATGACTTGTCAGCCAAGCCGACCTATCCTGTAATATGTATTGGATAAGTTGCACTATTAGATCATGCAGTAAATATAAGATACCCACAAATCTAATATTTTTACTAGAATTTATTAAGGAAACCAATTAAAACTTTCTTTCAAGTCTTTTTTCCACAAAGCAAAGCTATCCAGCTATCATTTTTGTTTTGACTTTTTAATATGAATGACTCGTCCTTGGCATATTTGTGATAGTTCATCTAAATATTTGCACATGTTCCGCTGAATACCCGTGAACTTACCTAATATGTGAATAATTATGATTCAATCCCAAATGGAGAAGCCATGTGGGATTCATTTCTTATCCAATAATTTTAGAATAACCTTTCTATCATTATCTCATGCCATTTAAAGCGAAACGGATTCGGCAACTACATGAATTAGGCTATATGTATAATAATTCTAATATTGTTGAAATCATTTATATTATATATCTACAGATACACCATTCCATACAAAACAGAAAAATAGGTACTTTTTCCTGAAAAGGTTAGACATCTGACAAAAAATTTAAGAATCACCTTTATTGCAATGTAGATATGTAGAATTTACTTTTAAGTACGTACAGTATGTATTATTTTGTAAATATTCTATAAAGTTAATTTATATTAAATTAGAGTTACAATAAAATTGACATCTACAAATAAACGCGGTTTGGTTATTGGCCCTAATTACAATGCAGGTAGTGTTTATTTTTCTGTCACTTATCTGTATAATATATCTGTTTATTACGAAAGGATAAAAAAATTATAAAGGACACTGACAGATTAAAAGTTTGTTGTCATTTTATTTTTCACACTTCCATATAATATGACAACACTCGAAACATTATTTACGGTTTACAGATGCAAATGAAAATAATGAAGATTGCTACAAATGAGTTCAATGTGAATTAAATTGCAGGTAATTTAAACAACAGTTCATTATACTTCGGCCTTACTTTCATATTATATTCCATCTGTTTAGTGTAGGTTTTCTTCAAAATTTGTTAAAAACAGTAATTGCGGACAGCAAGTTCTGTTCATAGATTGTCTAATGTGATTTAATGTCAATTTAGAAAAGTCAGCTGAAATCTGGCAAAAACCCATTGTTCCTCCACTCAGCTCTGCTCAAAGGCCTCGTTTTTTAATTTTTATGCTAGAAAGAACATCAAAGAATGGCCTTAGCATTTGCATTCGTGAGAATATGAGGTATTTACTTTGTCGGTGAAAGAAAGAACCATATTAGTATATTGTGACAACTTTATTTATAAATAAAAAAAGGTTTATATAAAAATTAATTACAAATTAATAAATAGACACAAAAACAACTTTATATTTTTAAATTACGCTGGGTCCCAAAATAAATACATAAATATACTATTATTATGACTATGCATGCTGCTTACAAAAGTGCAAGTTACACTACACGGTGACCAAATGAGATTGAATAATATACCTTATCGTCCCTAATATAACACAATGTTTTTTGCATAAAACATTTTTCTATAAAAATGAATTTGCATTGTATTCAAGCTCGAAAAAAATGCTGAAATAAAATCACTCCAGCGTCTGTAGCGAATGAGTTTAAGAAATGTTAAGCCACATTTAGACCAAGCGAGCGGATATTTGTTCTTCCCCCACTCCAGCGAAATTCTTATGCTCGCTCAACAAAAAGCGTTTACGTCAAGAGAATTTTGCTGGAATGGGGGAAGAACAAACATTCGCTCACTTGGTCTGAATGCGGCTGAACACTGGTAACGATTTGAATGTGACTGATGATGATATTTTATAAGAAGAAGAAAGTAACATACATGGATCCTTACATCAAGTAATACCGATTCAAATGAATCATGATAAATCAAACACCTCCGAATGAATGTTTATCTTCCTCAATTTTTTTTAAATAAATAGTAATTTTTTATTTAACTTTCTCTTTCAATTTTTTTCTAAAATAATGTATAGATTGCATTGTATTCGAGGCCAGATATTCGGAACAATACAGTATGTAAACAGTAATAGAATTTAATAAAGCAGAACAAACATTTCCTGTTGAGAAATAGTTTTAAAGCAAAGAGAGATGGTGTTGTATTTTTAACACACATGTCAGAAAAGGTTTATAGTTTGATGTCACACTAAACGAATGGTTCTAGAGTGAATTCAACAACAGAACAAGGGTTGGTCAGTTCAAACTTGGCAAGAACGGAGGGATGTAAGACGCCTATCTTTCCAATTACTTGTCCTTTCAGGGTGATCTCTGCACAACGGCCGGGGAAGTATGCCGGGTCTGAAAAAAATAAGATTTACATATTAAATTCAGCAAAATAGAAAACAAATTATCAATGTTTATAATAATGCAAATTGAATACATGAGACACATTTTATATTTCATGATTTTTTGACAGATGGGTAAAAAGTACCGAATGACAGAAATACCGATTATTTATATATGTTACGCCGGATGTGCGAAATTGACTATTACATGAAATGGGCAAAATTTTGGCTAATTCATGTAATAGTCAAGCCCGTTGCCTTATTCATGAATTAGGTAAATTATCTGCCGAGTACGTGAATTCGCCCGGGTATGGAATTCTTAAACTGTCAACATGACAGTAGAAAAAGTAAATTTAATACGGATGGTTTTATTAGTTATAATTGGACATAATATAATATTATTATTATTAGGTTGGGTTAGGTTAGGTTTTGTAATTTTGAATTCAACTGAATGTCCATTTTGAGGTTAGCTAACAAGTATCAACAAACCATCACAAACATACAATCGACCATTGCACGATTGATACCAAAGCACGAATCAAATCGCGAAAATACCTTTTAATAAAATTCTTCCATTATCATATTATAGTTCTAGATTTTTTTTGCGCATAGTAAACGGATATGTACGTCATTGTAGCTATGGATTGGTATATTTTTATATTATAATCAATGACATTTGACACATTTTGTTAGTTTGATTAGTTGCAAAAAATACCACCGGAGCGCGACCATCTATTTTGACCATAGATAATAAACGTAAATTTTGACCAATGTATGAGCATTTGACACATTTAGTTTAGTTGCAAAAAACACCACTGTAGCGCTACTATCTAATTTGTCCAATGCATGAACTAGGCAGAAAAATTACTGCCAAACTCGCGCACTCGGCAGATATTTTGTGTAATGCATGAATAAGGCAACAGGCTTGCATTTTCCATGATTTAGGCAAAATTTTGCCCATTTCATGGAATTGTCAATTTCGCACATTCGGCGTAACATATATAATATCTTCTTTTTTTTATAAAAATGTTATTCAATAAAAAGCTCCCGCGAATGTCAATGCAATGATGTGAAAATGTGACAACCAACATGAGTGGTGTTTACGCATAAAATGCATACATTCTTTAGCGTTGCTTAGAGTTAATCATAATAATATGAGCAATCACTGATAAACCAATATAGTTATTATGGTGAAATTGTGGACTGTGCTCTCTCTGTCACACTAGCAGTACCAGTCAGTTGATGGAGTCGCTAGGGTCTGCATTGCGCATTATGGACAATGAGGTGGAATCGTTTTTTGAACATGCTACTACCACGCAATATGAGACTATGATTGTCGGAGTATTGTTGGATATTTATAACAATTTTATTACAATCGGTGACTTATGAATCATGTGAATTTCAGTGATCATAAAACCAATAATTTCATTTTTCAATTATTTGCTAATGGATAATTTAATTCAATTCTTTTATTTTATTTTAATTTAATTCTCAATTATGGTTTTTAACATGCATTAGTGCATTCACCTATCCTTTGAAATACATATTATTTAAAAAAAAAAATGCATGATTATAAGTTTTATTCGACTTATGCAATTTAACGACATACATGAACATCTTCAGACCGAATTAATCGTGTAAGTCGAGGACTTACTGTATTACGGGAAGCCTTGAAGGGACATGTTTTGCATTCTTTCTTGAAACATTGACAGGTAAATTGAGTACAGGCGGACCTCGACTTACGAACGTTCGACTTTCGCACAATTCGCTATTTCGCACATTTCAAAAAAAATCATTTTTTTAAAACGTCGCGCTGGCCGTAGGGTTAAGATATCCCCTTCTCGCTCGCTCACAAGCAAGTGCATTTCTTGCGTCACTTGCATCCTGCTCGCACCCGTCACTTTGCTTGTGAGCTAGCTAGGATAGGTGTCTTGCGCAGGAGCATGTGTCATGTTGTGCGTTTTGCTAATTTTCTTCATTTGAAATACTTCACCCTAAAAATTTATAAACATGAGTGAGAAACGGAAAAACTGCAATGTTGATACGAACAAAAAAAAATCAAGGACTTATAAACTTCACATGACGCTTTGATTGCGGTGAATCTTTTGCTTCAATCGGACGTTCATATGATACAAACAGGTCTACTACGATATGTTCAATTTTGAAAAATAAAAATAAAATTAAGGAATACGTTCAAAATTGTGGAAATATATTATCTTTAAAGATTGTTTCTAAAGGACACGGCATAGTTATGGATGAAATGGAAAAAATATTTGTCATCATGGATCGACGACCAACATCAAAAAGATGTCCCTCTGAATATTTCAATTATTCAAGCGAAGGCTCTTAGTTTGTACAAAGATTGGAAGGCTAGAAAAAGAAGATTCTAACACGATTTTTCAAGCAAGTAACAGTTGGTTTATTCTAAATTCACTGGAAAATCGGCTGATGCGGATAACGATGCTGCAAAAGAATTTATTTCCTCATTATCCAAAATTATTGAAGATGGAGAATATTCCTCTAGCCAAATATTTAATGTAGATGACACAGGTTTATTTTGGAAAAAAATGCCTAGTCGTACATTCTCATCTAAGGAAGAATCAGTTGCCCCAGGGCATAAACCTTCTAAAAACCGATTGACATTGCTTCTTGGTGGAAACTTGGCTGGTGATTTAAAATTGATGCCAATGTTAATTTATCAACCAGAAAATCCCAGAGCATTGAAAGGGAAGGATAAAGAATTGCTTACAGTAATCAAATAAAAAAACCTGGATTTACTGCGTTAATATTAAAAGATTGGTTCACTTTACATTTCGTGCCAGCAGTTAAGCAATATTGTAAAGTTAATGATTTACCATTTAAAATATTTTATTTAAAATAAGAAAAAGAAACATCTTATATTTACTTGATAAATAAATATTTCAAAATACACACAATTTAATTTTTTTTACTTCCCTCTACTTTCGAACATTCAACATTCGCACACCTTTTCAGGAACCAATTATGTGCGAAAGTCGAGGTCCTCCTGTAAACATTATGGTTTAGCGATAATTATTATTGATTCTAATATGCATGTATATACAGTTGACTCTCAATTAACCAGGTCAGTTAACAGGGTCGTGGATTACCTGTAATGAAAAAAGTTCATAATCTACCGTTTTTGCACTTTGAATGATTAAATTCGCAGTACGTGGATTAACTGTAAAGAAAAAAGTGTTAATTGATCTATCATTATTATTTTGACACATTTCTTGTCGCCGCAATTGTAAACTGTAAATATTCAACAGGTGTAGTTAAATTGGATAAAATAATTTACATAGAATTTATTATATTCAACTAAGTAAAGTAGCTCTGCAGGGCTATTCTAACATATTACTTAACATCCAAAAAGAGCTAATTGTGATAAATATATCACTTTAAGTACGTATTCTGGCGGTTAATTCTGCAAACAAGTGAACCGTCAGAACTGTCAAAAAGTGCTATCTTTTAACAGCCCGTCTCTTGACTGTGTTAACTTGTAGAGCGAGACAGAGTACGTCAATTTCACAAATTGAGATGCAAGATCTGATGTTTTCAAATATGATTACGTCACAGCTGCCGTGCCGTCTTGATTTATAGTTCCCCGTGAGCTGTCAAATATCGAGTGGCTAGTAGCAGCTAATAGTAACCTAATATTTGTTTTACTGCAATTACGTTTTGTGCTACAATCACAATGGCATGACTAATAAAATTATAGGTTATGTTGATATGTCTGACGTGTCAATACAAAATTCATGTGCTCGGCCGTATCTGCTTCGGTTCGACCGTAACGGTTGTTGGATTGCAATTTAGACAACCACCTTACTATATATCGTCGGTGTTTTGTAAAATGGGCGAATCAACCATTTCGGCGAAATCGAGATTTTAATGAAAATACAATATGTACCCCACTAGCTTTGTTGTGTAAAAACGGCGAATTTTTATCTCCACAGGAAAGTACTTAAAAACGATAATCGACTAAAATTAAATTATTAAAATTAAAAAGCAAATGTGACATATTAATCCTTTTAAAATATTATATAATAATACCTATTATAATGACAGTATTCTTTCTAAGCTTTATTATAAACTTGTTAGATATTTATAATCGTCTACAGGTAAAAAACAAATAAATGTCAAAAGTTAAAAATTCTCCTCCTGTACAGTAGCATTTTGGTTAATTCGCCCTTTTTACAAAACACCCGACGATATATCACCAACTTAGGTGATATCTGTGCTATTTCAGATCTGAAAAAAAATAACGGAAAACGTGTTATCATGTTAACTAGTTAGAATGGCCCTGCAGAGGGTGGAAGTTGTATACAGATTTTTTTATGAGAAATAGTTATTAGCCATTTGCCCGCCCAACCCATTGGGTCTTTCCGCAAGATCAAAAACACATTGAAAAACAACATGCATTTTATTGGCTAGCCGCAGGTTCAAACGTCCGATCTACGGCTTCGCATTGTATAAACTAGATTAACGTGGTGAATTCAATCAGTACGGACCTGGACGGCCAAAATTGAGATGGCTGGACTGCGCCCAGGGACATTTAAAAATGGTCGGTCAAAGCAATTGGAGAGTGTCGGCGCTGGCGCCAAGACCCACCAAGGGTTGTAGTGCCATAAATGATGATGGTTCAATTAGCACTACAAATCGATTTTGTGCATATTTAAGTATAAATCTAAGTACATAGTTAGATCCGGTGCAAATTGTAAACAAGCAGGCAATAGAAAAATATTTTTGTTTCAGATTGACTGGGAAATGAATTATCCAGGGAATATGTTTTCCCATCTAATTCGTTGTAAATCGAGAGTCAACTGTATGTAATAAGTAAAAGTTGAAATACCTTCAGCTTGTTTGAGATAGTATCCAGATTGTCGATCCCAGGAAACTGCTAGAAGTCGCATGAAGTGATCGAGCAGCCCGTGAACAGCCTGGAAAGCTGCGCTCCGAGCTAAGTGAACTGCACACAACCTTCTTGAGTTACGAGCTCCCACCTCTGAAAAAGAAAGCAAATTTGGATGATATCTCATAATGCAATATCACAGATTTTCTCCTCTATTGGCAGTTACTTATAAAAATCTCAGACAATACTCTTTCTACATGGGGGTGTAGCTACAGGTTGCCAGGTATTCAGATTTCGACGGGAATGTCCCCATTTAGAAACTGTAATCCTAAGTCACGATATACAGTCAGTCTAGATAAAGAGAATGTTGAAATAAAGGACATGTCTCAAGAGCAGTTGTGTATTTCGCTTGAAGAAAACAATTACTGAAGCATACAAATCAATCACTGTTATCATGTATCAGTGCATTGAACTAAGATTGTCTGGAAATATTATTTTTTCGTACAGAACAGAGTTGGCAACACTGCCAGGTTACGTTGAGGTGGCGGCATCCTTGGGCTTGAAGTTTCGGAAAAAAACATTGTCACTCTTGAAATTTCGGATTTAATTCAAAGTACGGCATTTGTCAATAATTATCAGATTTCAGATTTTATGGGTTATCATATGAAAATAGAATACAAGCAGTTTTTTTTAATTTTTAGGACGTAATTGGTTTTTTATTCAGCACTAAGCTTAAAATTCTGAAGAAAAATAAATGAAAGTTTTTATATATTGAACTTTGAACCTCCCTATCTAGCTTTAACTATATTTTTTTTCTTTTCTGTCTTTTAAATCATATTAAAACATCCTTTGTTTATTTATATTCAAAAAATCAAATAATTTGAACACATAATTTTTGAGTTATTAATATTTGATTGTTGGAAGTCATTTTTGTATTCTATGTACAAAAATAAGTCGGTAGTCAATAAGAGAAGTTACAGTATCAAAAACACCTATGTTTTAATGCCTTTTTTGTCTTACACCCCCTTTTGTAGTAGCCATTACTGACAGCAAAAAAAGGCATTTTAATATAATATATAGTGAGAAGATGCATAAAAATCAAACTTTTTTTATTAAAATTATCATTTAATTAGCAATCTTTTGTTCATCGAGATTTGAAAGTGAATTAGCAATCAGTACATTTCCTGTCATGCAGCTTATCAGTGGTTTGGAAACGAATTTTGTGTTGAGTGAGTTGAAATATGAGAAGATAAAACGAAGAAGATAAGAAGGTAAACATATTCGTATGATTTTAAATTATCTATCGACGGTAAGGTAAGGTAAAATTTTGGTCTATGGTAAAATATTAATACATAATAATTGTCAACAAAGGTCGATCCACTGTTTGATAAAGACATCCAGAAGTTTCCTTATCAGTCCTGTTAGCTGGCCTAGTATTTTAGGTGAACATCAGTTCGATGAACAAGTGGGTATAACATGAATAGACCATCAAAAAAAACCAATAAACAAGGAAGCATAGAAGAATGATTTCGCCATATAGTAGATGTCGTCAAACCAGTTTTGTGACATATTTTTGATCTAAACTTGGTTAGTTTAGGTCCAAAATAGTTCCACAGGTGACTTTTTTTACTATTCATGGAACAAAAGTGTATGAAAATGTTACCTTTATTGCGTACTTTGTTGAAATTTCACTGAGCTGACAATAAATGGGACTTTGAAACAATAAATAGCAGATGCTGAACATTTAAAATCTAAATATTGTAGATTTATTTTGTTTCATAATAAATAAAAACACACTTACCAGCTTTCACATCCTTCAATACCACGTCACTGATCTCGAACAATCTGATGGGAAGAGGCATCTTCTTATTGGCCGCGAGGGTCTTCAATAATCCTGGCAACAGTAATGTTCTGGCCACTTGGAACTCCAAAGTCTTCGGATTTGATATGTGAATCGCTGGAACGGACTCAATTGTCACTCCCAGTTTGGTTGAAATGTCATCTCGAGAACACTATAAAAAATAACATAATATCATTATTAATAAAAATACATTATTGAGTCAATAAATAAGGTAATTGCATTGTTAATTTGTTTATCTGTGATCGTACTTATTGTCTATGTCTATATTTGTTCGTGGTCTAGTCAAAAATTGGGGATTGATAGTTTTTATTGGGCAACGTGACAGATCTGACGGGTAAGCTCTCATACATTGGAGCCACAATATCCACTAAAACTCACTCTGACTCCACGTAAAATAATATAGTTATACATAAAACAAATTGGTTGAATACAGCTATTTCCCTCCCAATTGGTGTCACCAATGGCAGTTTAGTATTGAATCCTGGCAGAAAAAACAGCTGATGCTTGTGATCCCTTATATAGTTTTCAACTCAAAAGGTGGAGTCAGTGAAGGCCATGATACCCACACTGACATCCAACCCACACAATACAATATTGTTAGGATATGGCACAGGTGGATTTCTATTATCTCCATAAATTCAATTATGGAAAGTGTCAATTTGAGTAGTTCTTCTGATTGGGAACAGGTGATCGAAACTGTTGTTGCTTTTGCAATTTATCGATCAACAAAATAAAAAAAAAGCAAAAAGAGCATGGGTCTATGATATAAATTAATAGAAATAGTGAAGCATTGTGCACATTTTTGAATAAACATTTTTATTCTGTCTTTTGTCAAAATTATCAGATGAAACTTCGAAAATCACGGAAAAATGAGTAATGCTTTACATTTGATATTTTGAATTACTATTCAAGACCCATGGTAATTTCAATTAATTTTAATAGTTTCAACGTGTGCGCATGTCAAATTACTTGCGATATCGCATGACTTGATAATATTTTGAACAGAATCCAATCAGCAGACCACAGACAATAAACAAAAACAAAAGATTAATGCAGTCAGATAATAATCTAATAGATAATTCATAGAGCTAACCATTAAAAACAAATAGCATGCGGTTTTGATGACAGTTGAAAATGTGTTAAACTTGACTGTTTGGTGATGTAACACGATACGCATGAGATGACCTCATTGTTGTTCTGGCCATTTCGGCAGATTTTGCTAACTGACAATATTCGTTTTTGGTTCCAAATGTGCTACGGGAAGGGAGCATTAGTCTGATAAGATTTTAAATAGCAAGAAAAACGACATTCCAAAGTTTTTGCATGCTCATGTGGTAGCACGAGCCGCAGTGGCGCATCCAGGGGGGGGGGCAAGGGGCCCTGGCACCCCCCAAAATTATCAGAATGATTTTAAACATTGAAATTGAAAGCCGATAAACTATACTTTTGGGCTTGGACAAATAAAAACACGGCAAAAAAATGATATGTAATTCTCCAGCACCCTTTTTAGAAAAATTTCTTAGATTTTAATTTCTAACACAAAAATTTCGAAACACTAATAGGGTAAGAGGTACAATGATGGGCCAGTTAAGCGAATGGCTTGCTTTGATCGGTCAGAACAAGCTTATTAATGCGGTTTTATTGAAATGCAATTTTTTTTCGTGTTTACAAAGCATGTATATTGATATATATGTGTACATATTTTATAATACCGAACATGGTTATTACAAAAAATATAAATGAAAAAAAAAATCGCAAAAAGTACAGTGATGGGCCACACTCACATAGTGATCGGCCACTTTCCAGACAGTGATGGGCCACCCGTCTTTTTCTGCATAAATTAAACAACTAAGGCTTACTTTTCAATAAAATATTGAATCAACGTGTCTAATCTCATGATATAATCAACAAACATACTCCTTTATCTCACCGTTGATGTAATAAAAGAGGATAGAGTGACAGAGAGTGTATTCTAAGGTCTTAGAAAATTATCGACCTATCTGTTGAATACTTCATCACCTGAGTCACTAAATAAAACATCAATCTCAATTGGGACATGGACCTGCTGAGATTTTGGAACGCAATTTGAATGAAAGCTATCTTTATACACTGGACATTCTAATTAATTAAGATGTTTTATTATTATTTCACAAACCGCACAACGATTTTGGCCGCCGTTTTTTAAACTTTATTATTTTTGATTGCCTCTACTTTCAATTGCCTCATTAAAATGTGTGGTTTTTGCCTTTATTTGTTTTATCTTCCTCTGCACTTTTCTTGTTTTCCATTTTTTGATCTTAAATATTTCTATATTTTTGCGAAGTGATGGCGAATGGAACTCTTTGTAAAACATGTTTATCGTTTATTTTTGGTATCTGAGGCCATGATAATGTTTGAATTAGAACTGTAGATATATTTACCATATGTTCATTTATTTCTTCCATGCGATCAGTATTTATTTCCATGTTGCATTCTCTGACGGCACTGACACGTTAGATACATTTAATTGGGTTATATTTTCTATGCTCTTGCTGTTGTCAGATAATGAATTAATTTGATTAAGTTTTTCCGCAATCGGTAGGTATGGCATAAAAATGTTTTATCTATTTACCTCAGCTAGTATTTTGAATATTTTTAAGCTTTTCTTCTGTTTAATTGCCCACTATATTCGTTAAATCTGTAAGGATGAAAACAGCATTTTGCGATATTTTGCAGCTTTAACTGGAGGGAAAACAGTTATATCTATATGCTGAAGAATCCTAGATGCATTAGGATTATAGTGCTATAAGATGTATTTCAAAATTTTAGACAAAGCTCACTAACTTGGTAAATAAGATGTGACTTATGCCTTTCGATATATAATATGGGAAACTCTATACCCACAGTAACCAGATTCGGATAGAAAATATTTCCAACGTATTGATATCGATCGTGGCACTCCGATCTTTTTTTTGCAACTTCACATAGTGATCCCCCATTTTTATAAAAGTATTCAACAGCATCATCTATAGTTTTAACATCATATTTTAAACTTAAATTATTCAGTATTTTGATATTCTGAAAGAAATGGGAAGTTAAATGTTTCTAAATACAGTGATCGGCCAGTACAAATTCAGTGATCAGCCACGTGGCCAACGACTATCTAAAATTAAAATAACATAAAAATAAAAACGGCAGGTACCATAGTGCATTATAAATATTGTATTTAGCATAAAAAAGTTAACTAAAAGTAAAAAACCATTTTTTCAGTCATGGGCCAGCCCGGCCCATCATACAACTGCTACATATTTTTAGTGCAGTAAATGGCCACCCAGCTAGATGTGTTATTTTAATTTAAAATAGTCGTAGACTTAACATAATTATATGTTTGAATATCCAGCATAACGATTATTAAATAAAAAGTATAATTAGTAATATAGTTAAAGAGATCTTACCTTCCAAAGTATGTTATTTCCTTAACAAATAGTTAAGCAATTGTCAGACAAAATGCAAAACGTGTGACTTGGTTTACAAAATGGTCACTTATAGGGTCAGTTCTGCTACCTATACAAGAAATAATGTGCTAGAACCGAAGTATATGATGTTGTGAGTCACATATAGGAACAAATATCCATAACTTAGGTTTTTAAATACCTATTTTTTGTGTTTTACTGATGAGTGGCCCATCACTGGAGGGTGGCCCACGATTGTACCTCTTACCCTATCAGGTTTTTTAGAAACCCAATTCCTAATGGAACTGTAAAAAAATTCTCAGTGTCCACCCGAATTCCGGAGTGGTGTAGGTAATGGCTGGGGAGGGCTGACAGGGCTCTAGCCTGGGGGCCCAGGCTATGGGGGGCCCGGCGTGTCGGGTTGACCAGATAAGTGAGATAAGCACACATCATACATTACCTTTAATACTAAAAAAAGTCGCCTGCAGCGCTATTTTGCTTCATGGCCATGAACATTTTCAATTATATAATTGTGCAATATATTTTTTGATTATTATGTGTCGATACTCGACAGCTCCATTATTAAAGTAGATGTATTAAAAATCGCCAATAATTCACTGTATGAGTACCCTTCATTTGAACTAAAACACAATTTGAAAAACGTTAATGTAGTGAGTGTTTCACACTGCCTTTAGTCTTCACGGTAGGTAGGGGGCCCGCCAAATATTCTATCCTGAGGGCCCGTTTCAGGATGTGAGGACCATGGTGTAGGTACACCGAGTGCAATAGACAAAAGGCCGATAAACGAGAAATTAGGCTGTGAAGAAGAAAAAGATCATATGGGACTAATTTACATTATCCTCTTTGGGCCCCCCCCAATATTAAATCCTGGGTGCGCCACTGACGTGCCGTGATAGTAATGTGTTCCGACCAAAAGAGTCAATACTCACCAAACAAAAGGTGAGAGCTTCGGTACATCCAGCTTGCGCGGCACCGGCTCGGAGCTGCTCTGACAATTTGTTGACAGGCAGTTGCTTACCAACACCACCAATAGTTCTGACACTCTTCCCCTTTTTCTTCAATATGTTGTTGTATCTAAAAAAAATAGTATTTAAATAATATAGGGCAACAGTGGTAAAGATTCTATACTAAGCAATTATTTAGCGCTCACGTTAATAAATAACAACAGTGGCGAAGACTCAATAGTACACAGTTATTTAAAGTTTTACTTGACTTGTAAAGAATTTATTTAATTACGGGAATTTATTAGCGGCAATATGCAATCAGTGCTGCAAGCAATTGTGTTATTAAATTAGCACAGTGACACCTTTGAAATATCAATGAAATATAATAGATATTAATTATTCTGATCGTAATTCACGCAATTAAAATGCATGAAACCCAGTGGTTACGTCTGGTGCTAAAATAAAAAAAAACTATCTTAAATTATTTAGCAATTTGTAAGCAGCCAGGAAATAGCTTGGCAGAGAGACTAATATATAGAGAATGCTGTCACTAGAGAGATAAATATAGGTACCATCCAATGAGGTTTGATTTTTTTACTGGCTCATAGAGACGTTCTTACAAAAGAAAATCGTACATTGGCCACTTTCAGTTTGGGCAAACCCAACGAATAAAAAAAGGCAGGAAGGAACATACTGATTCATCGCAGTATAAAAACTGGCAACCAAATTCGCCATTTTGGAAAGCGACGATTTTGCATAAACAAATATCTGCAAACGTCTGCGGTAAACTTTGTATGTGTAATTTTGTGTATCACGCAATGTCGGCCATATTTGCCGGCCTTTATGATTGCCGTGATTTTTAAACATGTTCCTTCCTATCTTTTTTTATTCGTAGGGCAAACCCGATACAAAATCTCATGGGCTGAAAACTACTCCATAGCAATCAGGCAATACCTCATTAGCGGCATACCTTTTAATACCGATACGCCGACCAATACTGCCCTGCTAAGTAAAAAGACAGTATTTTGGTTTTAGTGAAGTCAGAAAACGCAAGTTTTAAACTACTTTTTCTCTTTTACTATGTCAACATTTCAATAAGTTTACGTAATATAAGAGAAAAGGTAGTTTAAAACTTGGGTTCTCTGACTTCACTAAAACCAAAATACTGCCTTTTTAGTTAGCAGGGCAGAATAGCTCCGAATGCTTTACCTATCCTTGACCTATCCTATATACTCAATCAATGACGCCATCATTTACTTCCCTCCAGGTATTTTATGAAGTATTAACCTAATCCCAACCATGGGTTCAAATTTAAATGTATCCTGATGTAACTTACCCATACGATATTGCAACATCTTCATAAACGTCGCACGCATGTATTATGTCATGTCTCGATGGAGGAATCTTTACATTCAATTTGTTATTTTTGAACTCTGAAGTTAGACACATTCGAGATAGCAGTTTTGCCAGAGAATCTCCTGACTCACTAAAATCAACAATTATTTAAAAACATTAATCATTCAAAAAAAAAATATTCATTGAACTTTGGATATTTGAGATACAATTGAAAAATAAAACACTTTCTTTCAACTATATTATTTACCTCAAATTTAACTCTATTTTACCAGGAAAGACAAATATATCACCGTCCTGGAACCAGACTGTAGTATTTAGAAAAAATGCAGTTTTGACTTAACTATTATTATGCACGTATTTGGTCCACTATTCAATCATCTACCCAACAGTAAAACTTTCGTATATAACACCATCTTCACAAAAATATAGTCTACTGCAGTTCGATTTCTATATCGAGATGTACATGTCACTGCGGCCGTTTCTGACACTAAAACCGCTGCCATTATGACGTAGATGTCAATATGTATAAACCGAACGTTAATTAAATTATGCATATGCACTGGAGTAGACGGTGGTAAAATACTTACTACAATTTAGCCGCGGCTTATACTTTTAATTTGCTATATATGTATACCCAACTGTCAGATGTCAGTTCTATCAGTGCAATTTCTGGGGTCATTGTTTTTACTTTACCAAATTATTTTTACCTCTAACAAAATATTCTATTCATTGTTTTATGGCTCGGTTTAGTGAAAAAAAATCTCTGGATTCAATTATTTTAAAACTATGATATTTCTCAAACTACAGTTTGGTTCAAAGACAGAGATATAATGTATTTTTTTGATTATTATCTATTATGATAGAGTTTGTAGTTATAATTACAGAAATAGAAATTTGAAAAGAGATTATGGACTAATTACAATCAGTTGCGAATTAAGGCTGTCCACTTTCACACTCTCAGTAATCCGCCGCTCGATTATCCGACAACTACTATAATCCGCCGTTATTTTTATTAGTTGAAAGCACAAAATCAAGCTCTATAATTCGCCGGTATTCGATTGTCAAATTCAGTAGTCCGCCGTGTACAAGTATACAACGCAGATAAGAGGGGTTTATTTTGGAAACTTCTCCTTCGTAAAACGTACGTTCATCGCGAAGAAAGTAATGCACCAGGAAGGAAAATGCCCAAGGACCGCATCACAATTATGCCGTGCTCCAATGCAACCGGGACACACAAAATGAGGCTTTTGGTCATAGGGAAAGCCAGGAATCCTAAGCCATTCAAGAATATCTGCCTCACTGAACAACTGGTTGTGTCAAGTGATTTACTGTTTAATATTTAGTTATTAACTTAGTTTATAAATATGTATAATTTAGTAAATATGTGCTTGATTTTGATTATAAATAAAACCGTAATTTGCTAGTACAAATTTCTCAAAAAAACTATTTTTACGAAATACCTGTTTTAATTTTTACCATATTTTGTATGTACCGATGCACTATAATCCGCCGCTTTCACTAATTGGACACTTGTTTGGTTTTTGGGGTGGCGGATTAATGAGAGAGTACTGTATATATAATGCACAATGTCATATAATATGTATATTTCCAAATACCGATATGTCCACAACTCATATTTCAATAATGTTTCTATGTTACATGTGGTAAGTTTTAATTTTTATTTAATCATATTGTATTTTAAAACTATCTAAACGTCTGCGTGAATCATGGAAATAAAAAATATACAGACTGAAGAAAAACACTGATTAAATTTTAATGTAATTCATATAACTATATAGACAATGGTTGGATCTATGCACACACACCCCTCTACTCCCACTTCACCTCACCAACCCATCGCTGCTATCTGACCACTTTGTCCAGTTGTAGTGAATTTTTGCATTATTTAATAACGTTTGGACGAAGGCGCATTGACAATATTTTATTTTATTCATTATATTATATGAGTTGCTTAGTCACTAAGCCCGCTCTGGAGGTTTTTTTAAATTTCGAGTAAATCACGAAAAACCGTTTTGTGCAATTACGATGATGTTGATGCTAGTAGTGGTGACGTTTGTAAAGCGATTGAAGGGTATGTTAAAATCATGGTTTGAATCACAATGCCTGATTGGTCGGCTATGTAGAGCTGATTGAATAACCTGTTTAATTTATCCTAGAGTGGATTTGGCAACTCAAGTCAATATTCATTTTGGTTTTTTAACGGAACTGGGCAAACTTTAAAACTCGCACCTCGTTAGGCTAGTAGACCTATCCAGTATAGCACATATGTACATTCTAAACTAATTTTATTGAAAAATCGCCCAGAGCAGGTTTGGCGACTACGCAACACATAATATGTTTGCTATACAAAATGTGCTCTAGAAATGGTGTAACTTCTTGCATTTCATTAGAGCGTAACTCTATCGAATGACTTTAATATAAATATTTATATTTACCTAATTCCGATGTATCCATTAGTTTTCTTAACATCGATAATTTCTGTTCTATAATTTAACTCAGGGTACATTTGACAGCTACCATCAGGTGCAAAAACTTTACACCGTTGTATCGAGTAGGGTTCCGAACAGTATTGAGAAAACATGCAGACCAGGGTGTCCAATACGACAATAGCCTAAAATATAATAAACAATTAATTAAATTAAATAAAATTGAAATCTTGACGTACATCATTCGATCCTAAATCAAAATGTTTGTCTAACGTGTGTGCCCACGGTGAAGTGTCCTAAAGATGTGCGCTGCAGATTCAAATTTCGAATCTGGCAATCACTTATTTAACGGCTTTATTTTGGTCGTTGCAATTTCCTACTTGATTCCCAGCCTTCACAACCTTTCCGGAGAGTCTGATTATAACAATACTCTGTCATGACGGGTTGTTTTGTAGCTGTTGTTTCCATGTTTAGTTTTTGTATGCAAGAAACATGGGGAAAGTTAAAGAATAGAATGAAAATTACAGATTGGTTGTTTTCATACATACATGATATACAATTGATAAAAGCCAGCATAGTATGTACACTTGCTGTAAATCTGTTGGGAATTAAAACCAGCATCAGTTGAATGCTACTACAATGCATTGATAACTTTGATCAGGGATGGCGAACCTATCACTTTTGTGTGATACGCGGGCAAAGATAGAATTGTGTATGTAAAATTATAGATATTATAGAATTACAGATTTACCGATAATCTAATGAATTTTTAAAATTCAATTTTTTCTATCAAAACTGCCCTGTTTGATCAGCATTCGAAGAGATTAGGCAAATAATATTTCTAATTAATACGTTGACAATATGTCTGTTATTGCCAATGACATTAATATGGACGAAGCATCTAGAAAATAAAATGACACTCACTTTGTGTCGGGTCTGCCGGATGGCGAAATTCATATTTTAATATCGGTATCCTACGCTCAAATGAACATTCTGCTTGCAAGCGGTCTGGCGACACCGCTGGGTCTGCCCATACACAATTTCTGACTGTCAGGTTTCGACTCCACCGTTATTATTATGTTACAAAATGCCAATGTGCCTAGTTAAAAATTGTAAAAAAATCTACTAAACACTCCAAGAAAGATGGGATATCAATTTGCATGTGTTAGTATTGTTTATTATTTATAAAATGCCATTTTAAGATATTGATGAATGTTTATTCAATGCAATTGAATGACAGGAACCATTGGACAGTCAGTCGCCTGTGATTCGCTGGGTTCACTTGCGTCTAATCTCCGAGAAGTCGTAAGTAACCGAGAATCTGTTTCTAACACAATGAGTCATGACACTAATACGCCATTACAATAAAGGTTATATTACTATAAATTCTCGAAGCTTGTATCGCATAATGGAAACGGATACGTCAATGGTCACGTGACATCTACCTATACATCTGTGAATGACTTTCATGCACAATTTCTCGTGCGCGCCGGGTATGAAGTGAGTCGTCCATTTAATATGTCATTGGTTATTGCAGAAAATACTTTTAAAAGAATGGAACTCGTCACGAGCAATTTTAAGCATCTTTGGGGAAATGATTGTGTACAACTATTTTCGTCAATGAATTATTTGAAATTGAAAGTAAAACATCGTTTGGGTAATTGTTTCACTTATAACACGTGTAAACGTTTCTTATAAACCACGCTGCATCTTCAATTATCTTCGAAGTCTTTTATAAAACGCAAATAAATAAATTGACATCAGATTCAGACAAACAACAAACTAATATCTTACAAAATTATATCATATTTTTGTGTATTATGTAAATTTAAAAAATATAATATGGTAGGTACTTACATACTTACATTATCTTTGTTTGTTATATTATTTCATTTATCTGACATGTGACTATTTTGTGCAAGATTTTTGCATATAATTTGAAACACACGTAAAAAAATTTCACCATGCCTGACATATGAAAATCAAATTACAAAGAAAATAAATATTCAAACCTTCGTCAGATCTGTGGCTGTGCACTCTATGAAGACATTCTTTGTGTCAATTGAGATTTTAGTGTGATCCCCGTTAATAATAGGGGGAAGTGAGAGTACCACATTATTCCTATCCTTTATAACTGGATACACCGGGCTGTCTCGGATTATGCCTAAGAACTGCTTCAGCTGAGCGTGATTCTGAAAACAAACGAATGTTGATACGAATATGAAAAATGTAATATTTTGTAGTGAATTATATGAAAAGCTAGCTGCCTATTCTTACATCCATATTTGATTTATTTAGTAGAAAATTTAACAATCTATAAAATAATCTAATATAAAACAATCGTGACTTTACAGTAGTTTGAAACACAGGTTACATGCCTGAGATACGTTCGGCATTATATTTGCCATATCCAAAAAAAAAAACAAACACCCTAGGCCATGGTTTCCTAAACTATGGAGCGAATATTGAGTGGGCCCTCGCCACCGTATACATGAAAAAAAAATAGGAAGTGATAAATTTGATATTTCATTCAGCTATTTATAATTCCTAAAAATTTAAATAAACTTAACCAACTAGTATGTCAACAAAAGCAAGTGAAGAACTCATTGATTTATCAGAAGATACGTCACTGAAAAATAGTTGCAATCGTAAACAGTTAACGAAATTCTGGCTCTCAGTTGCTGATAATTATCCTTGCCTGTTCGATGAAGCTATGAAAGTCCTCCTCCTCTTTACTACCTCATATCTATGTGAGGTCGGATTTTCGGCTATGGTTAACATTAAAACTAAATACCGAAATAAATTGGATATATCAAACTCACTGCGATTAAAAGTAACTAAAGTTGAAGTTGATGCTAAAACTGTAATGAAGAAAAATAAGAAACAAATACATCCTTCCCATTGAAATAACTTTCTTGCAGGTGTAGGTATTTAAGTAATATTTTTTTTTTATTTAAGTTGTGTTTCTTATTTCAACAGTCTTTCATTCATATTGGTAACGCTTATAAATTTTTTTTTTTTTATTTCAATTAGAACAAATAAGACAGCATTAAGTAGTTCCACGACTCGCCACTAGGGAATCTGAGCGTTACCAATATTTATGCCCTCTTTTCTCTAAGACAGCTAAGAGGTGGGTCCTAAGATTGGAAATTTTTGTTAGATGGATCGGAGCCCAGTCAACTTTGGGAACCACTGCCCTAGGCTATTACATTATATCACCATGTTCGATCCTAAAAGCATCATATGGGCCTTTAGAGAGTGGAAGATTAAACAAATTTTTGTTTTACGAGAAATGGAGACTGACTGCAAACACATATTGATAAACAACAAGTGAATTTTATCAGACCCGGGATTCGAACCCGGTACCGACATTATAAGCCGACACGTTATCTATATCAAAAATACATATCTACAACTTACTGAATAAAACTCCATCAATTCAACAGCGGTCATCTCTTTCTCCTGGTTTAAGGGTTTGAATTTAATCTGATCTGGGGGTAAAGCGTCGTAAACAAATGGTCCTTGGATAGTATCCAAATCATGGGTGCCAATTGCAACCAGGGTACGTTTACGACAAATGTTTTGATGCAACTTGTCCTGAAAATAAATATTTCATTATTGAATATAATTTAGCTATAGATTATTAATATTGTGCACTCTTAATCCTGTTTCATTTATAAAAAAAAAACATGAAAATGGATGGTAAAAATGATCTTTGCAAAAGAATATTTATTATCAATTTCAGTTTTCAGAATAAAGTTCCAAATGATGTATCAAAAATCATCCATTTTTATGCATTATGTACATAATATTAATGTGTAACGTGAGTGTTTTTTAATTATTGTCATACAATTAATCGTCAAGATTTGAGGATTCACCTTTTCCATTAGAAAATATATGATTGGTTTTTTGATTTCTCAATATTCATGAAAATGTTTTTCTGAGAGGAATCGAAAGTTTTCTCATCACAACAAATGTCAAAAGATTCTTTTCAGGTCTTAAAAAAAACCCTAGTGTTTTTTTTTTAAATTTCTCATCTCAATGAGATTTTTTAAGGTAGTCCTTGACAAATCTATTTATTTTATCTGAAGAGTATTTCTATGATTTTATTCTTTTTCTTTGGACCACATCCCAGATGCTAATTTATATATAAGTAAGTACATGGACAGTAATAGTTAGGTTAGGTTAAAAATTACACATATTCTCTAGAACCTAATACAATGAATTCTCCAGAAACGAGATAATCGAAATTTCATTGAAACATATTCCTGCTTAGCGGTCAGCACATTAGAAGCTGACAAGGTTATACGCATCATCTGGAGATAGATGTCTTTGATTTATTTCATACCTGAAGATCAATGAAACTGTTATAGGAATCTTTGGTAAAGGTGACGTTCCTCAGAACCGCTGCAACAGCATACGGCCTAATAAGACCAGTGGATGGAGTTAGGTGCAGAGAGCATGTATCTTCATGGTTTTTCAGGGAATAGTTTGGGGGTGACATTCTGGAATTAAACAAGAAATTATTTTTACTGGTCCTAAAGCATATAGACATAGGTGAATGCACTTTAATGAACTGTTTTCGAGGATCAGTTATTAGTAACAATTTGCTCAAGCCATTGAGTCCACAAAACATACATCAATGGAAATATGTATCAGTATGAAAATTGAAACAACTAGCGTTCTAATATTCGCTGCATGACATTAAAAACCTGTTTTACCTCGGCCGAGCGTTGCTGATCCAATCATTGTCGGTTTGTCGATGCTCAAAGGTGCTTGCGCGGCTGCCTCACGTAACATTAACTTTGTTGCGAGGTGGCTCGCGCAGCAAATGCCCAAGGCAACCTCCCGAGGCTGCTCGCTCAGTCAGTACGCGGCTAATAAAAAACCATGGTATGCGACTATTGTAATGATAGTTTATTTTCACTACACTTGGTCATACATTGATGTTCTTATAAATCCTATGAAATTTTATGACATTCATCTCTGTATACATTTGTGAAATTTACTAATACTAGTTATATCACCAGTCCATAGAAACTTAGCATGACCTACGCATCTAATCTATACACAAGGTTGCTATCGGCGGCTATTGAGAGTAGTTTATCATATTTATGTATTGAGGTATTATAATTGTTACAATAAGTTGAGGTCTAAACTGTCAAAACTGTCTATCTTGCTCTAAGAAATAACACAGCCAAGAGAGGTGGTGTTAAAACATAGCACTTTTTAACAGTTCAGACGGTTAACTTATTGTCACAATTGACCGCGTCAATACATAAATATGATAAAACTACCCTCGATAGCAGCCTTGTGTATAGAACAGATGTGCTAGAAATGTCTATCTAAAAAAAAAATGACCACCAAAACGGGTTGGTTATCTGTAATATTTCATTTACTTACTGTTAACCATACAGAAATTTTATTCTTAGATAAAATAAAGATCATTAAACTCTACACAAATGCATACAATTTTAATTTAAAGTAATCAGTTAAATGCTAATATAAATGTGTATCTCACATTGTGATAAAACCATTTATAAAAAGTAAAATACCTTTTGTGTAGAGTCTAACGATTTTTATTTCTATCAAAATAAAATTTCTGTGGATCTAACGGTTAATGAAATATTACACAAAATCATGTTTTGGCCGCAGTATTTCCTAAAAATGAGTCAGAATGCGTCAATAAATCTTTATCCCTCGACAATTCAAACACTATTTCATCATATTAATATGCTGAAAAACACCTCAAAAAAGATTCAAACAATATAATGATGTTGCAAGAAATGAAAATGTAAGAATGGAAATAATAAAATTGTTAATGTATGAATACTCACTTTCCTTGAAATACTAAAAGTCCAGTGACGAGACCTTCTAAGCAGAGGAGGTCGTACCGATTAGCAGGAATGTCAATACGATAAATTATCTCTTCAGATCCACCTTCTGCTGCTGAAGCTCCTTGCTCTTTTGTCACCATTTGTTTTTCTGTAGTCTAAAAACCACAAATAAAAAGAATGCAATGTGCAATGGTATAAAATAATTTGTAATAAATAAACTATAATATTGAATTGAAGTAACTAAGTCAGTTATTTATTTATCAATCATTTTGTTATTGGGATAAGATAAAAATTCATGGATCACAAATAACTGCTTATTTAAGTAACAGAATTCGGAACTACCTCAAAAATAGACATATTTGAAAAAATCTTAAAAACATTTGATCCATGAGAATTAACTTGTTTATTCTAATATTTCAGAGTGATTGCTGATCCAAAATAATTGGTAATCATTCTGAAGGTGACTGATAATTATAATTTTTTTTATTTGGTATCAACCCAAATGCATAAAACTCTCCATTACATACAGTAATAATTACAAGATAAAAAGAACTTTTATGTACCACATTTTTAAATTTTCTGTTGAATCATATAAACTGATATATTATTATGACATGTATTAATAAATACTTTTTTTTGTACTTCATAAAAATACTGAATAAATATAGAATACTAAAATGTTATTTTGACATTTCATATTGATTTCATATACAATATGTATATATTAATAATTTAGTTTCTAGAACCCGCTTAGCTACCAATAATAGTGTTTTACTTCTTACAAATTTTTTCTGAAATAACTTTCCATAGAAAATAGAATTAACTGAAAATGAATTCAATTCTGCTTAAAGATGGCTAAAAGTATTAAAAGAATGCATTGTCATCGTGTTCTGATATATTCTAAAAGTTTAAAATGTCTATCTAGTCATGAAGTTAATTAAAAATCGATTGCAAGATTTGGACAAACAAGAAAAAATTTGTACTGGACAAACAAGAATACGAACTAATAAAAAAGTGGTAAAATACCTCGTTTACACATGCATGGATTTACTGCTGACAGTACGTATTATCGCGGCCAAAACAAAAAAATGCACATGTAAACTCATGTGCAAATTGCAAGATCGCATGCATGAATCAAAAAACTTCAGAAGCTTTTGAATTTTCACGTGAAAATTGGACCGTGCAATATCTGCGCCTGAGCACTAGAATGATAGTAGCGAACCTGCCGGTAAAAAACGAACTACACCGCGCAGAGACTCATTTTGGGGTTAACCAATTTTCACGGGCTGTCAAATAGTACCATAAAATGACAACATCGCGTCTCGCTTACTCTTGAAGAACGAGATTGCCGAGACATTCGGCAATTTTACGTGTAAACAGTTATTATCACGATAGTTTAAAATACACACCATTAATGCAAGTAAATCCATGCACGTGCACAGGCATTATAATACCATCTATCGCTTTAGTCAGAAAACTTAAGGCCCGACAAAAAAATATATGGCATATCATACTACTAGACTAGAAGAAATAGGGTCGTATGCATGAGATTCCCAAATACTTTATAGGCTATATACTGCTCATTGGTATGCATGAGTGCAAATGTAATTCGTTGTTTAGCAATGTAAACAAAAATAATGTGTCATGGTGTCCAAATAATGGCAAACTTATAAAATTTCATTCCCCAACCATTAATTTAAAATTTTGAAATTCTAAATGTGTCTGAAAGTGTGCGAACGGTACCATATAAATTTAATAATTATACATGAATAATTATTATTAACTTTAAATAATTTATCACTTATTTTATCACATTTATTTTATAATTCTACTGTACGAAAGGAGGATTGCCAGTAAACATTTTCATTTGGTGGCATACATATTATGCCTAACTTCACTTCAATTACTTCTATTAAGAGATGTCGAAACAGAATAAGAATAAATGACAGAAATGCAAATGGATTTAGATAATAATATGTAATGATCTCTGTATTACGAGGGTGGGTCAATAATTCCTTAGAAAAAAGCATTAAAACAGGTTTTATTTTTGTATTTTTTTTTTATTTCTCAACATAATTTCCTTGGAGCTCAATACACTTGGTTAGACGTTTCTCAATTTTTTTTAAACCGTCAGAAAAATAAGTTTTCGGAAGGTCCTCAAAATAAGCATTTGTCCGATCGATGACTTCTTCATTTGAAAAAAAACGTTGTCCACTTAGCCATTTTTTTAAGTTTGGGAAAAGGAAAAAGTCACTGGGGGCTAAATCTGGCGAATACGGTGGGTGGTCGACCAATTCGAACTTCAATTCTTCAATTTTAGCCATTGATCGTAAACATGTGTGAACACGGGCATTGTCCTGATGAAAGAGGATTTTTTTCCTGTTTAAATGAGGCCGTTTTTCTTCAATTTTGTTTTTTAGCTGGTCCAATAAAGATGCATAATAATCCCCTGTTATTGTTTTTCCTTTTTCCAAATAGTCAACGAAAATAATTTCACGTGCATCTCAAAATACAGTAGCCATAACCTTACCAGCTGATTTTACGGTTTTCGCCTTCTTTGGACATGGTTTGCCTTCGCAATCCACTGCTTTGACTGTTCTTTCGTCTCGGGAGTATAGTGGTGTATCCATGTTTCATCTAGTCACAAAGCGACGAAAAAATTCATCCGGATTGCGTTGCATGAGCGACAACAGGGCTTTAGAGGCCACCACCCTACTGCGTTTATTGTCGACTGTGAGCAAACGCGGCACCCATCTTGCAGAAATATTTTTCATGCCCAATTTTTCATGTAAAATAGAAATGACGCTACCTTTTGAGATCCCTGTAACCTCAATTATCTCACTCAACTTTAATCTTCGGTCACTTAACACCATATCGTGGATTTTATTGATCATTTCTGGTTTAGTCACCTCTACAGGACGTCCTGAGCGTGGTTCATCCTTTGTTGATGTACGACCACGTTTAAAATCATTTAACCAGTTATAAATAGTTGCAAGTGAAGGAGCAGATATGCCGTGAACTAAATCCAACTCATTTTTTATTTCCTTTGCTGTTAACCCTTTTATATTAAAATGTTTAATAACAACTCTAAACTCAATTTTCTCCATTTTCCATTTTTCCATTTTCCACAAGCAAATTTTTTTTTTAAATGTACGAGAAACACACAACAACCCGACCAATCTGATTGAAACTTCGCAGCATACTGAATCGGTAGTGCCGCTGCATGAAAACAAACCGCTTGCAGTACTAGTCGCGCCACCTGTCGGCTTTTCTAAGGACTTATTGACCCACCCTCGTATATTATCATTTATACCAATCAATCACTTTATTGATGTTATATTTGTAGTGTATTTGAGAGTTGTGCCTTGTTTATTACAGTTATCTTACAATAATTAACTAGGTAGGTAGGTACCATAATATTTTGAAGAATGCAGAATGCTTCCAATTGTATATTTTAATGCCAGATACAGCAGTAGGTACCTATCTTTGCGGTCGTTTAGCGGAGATATTTTGTCGTAATCTTACGTAAATCCATCTTATCTCTCCATCAGAAATACTGCATTTTGTAAGCGAAATACGAGGCATTATATCAGTTACCTACTATCTAGATCAATGATACTCAACCTTTTTTTTCTTCGGGCCAAATACATATATTTGTAAAGTAACCCGGGCCGCATCACTACTGGTGTGATGAAAAAAAATCATGAAACCCCCCCTTTTTTACAAAACATTTTTGAGATTTTAAAAATTATGCGTGTTTTTTAAAATAATCGTGTGCAATAGCAACACTCTTATACCAGATCTGATGTGGACCATAATGACAATCCTCTTCGGGTGTCACTATCTGTGCGTCAAAGTCGAAACTAATCTCAAGATATACGAAATTCCTGATAATAAATGTATTTCGGGCCGCACATAAAAGCTTAAAGGGCCGCAGGTTGAGTATCGCTGATCTAGATTATAGACTATGGATCAAAATTATACGTATTTTGTAAACAGCACGACTAGGAACTGTTTTTAAAGTTCGCAAATGTTTTACAGAGTCTACAAAATGAACGAGGGCCTCAAGCAAACGTTTGTTGTAATGAATGCATTATTAAAATGACATTTGAAAGTGACAGATGAAGCAGCCATTTTGAATGACGTGTGAAGTCAGATTGCTTACGTCACAAACAGTCCTATACACTACATGGTGGAATATCGGTTAAATAACTTATAAAGAATTTGGTAATCTCATACATACGGCCCATAGGCTGTATAAATTAGCTAATAATAATAAATATTGTGCAAAATATATTACATATTTTATTAATTAAATAGTGACTTTATGTATCGCGTATTAACGGCAGGAAATAGAATTAATGACAAGCGGACTTACAACTTCATCAAGCTCCAGACCGAATTCAAAGCATAGATTTTGGAATTCATCGTCAGCTGGAAGATAAATAAACTCATTATTTAGTTATTTAAGCAATCTGTTTGTACAACAATATACAAGCAACCCTCATTTATTGCAACACTAGCGAGTGTGAATTTGGCATAAAGCGACCGATTTTTAATATTTTTTGTCTTGCACTTGTTTTGAAGTGTACCACATGCCAGGAATCGTCCTGAAAGGAATTATGCACGTAGGATCTTTCTCATTTGCTCACATAATACAGTATTCTTTCAGTAATCCGCCACCCTAAAAACCAGACAAGTGTCCAATTAGTGAAAGCGGCGGATTATTATATATTATATTCATACAAAATATGGTAAAAATTAAAACAAATACAGTATAACCCCTATTTTACGTTTTTTAAGGGACTGAAAAAAAAACCTAACATTTAAATTTTATGTTTCGAAAAAAATAATGTTTTATTAAAGAACATTCAATTAAAATTTTTATTGAAATTTTTTTTATTTGTTATTAAAAAAATCATGTATATTAGTTTGTTGCATTTTTGTTTTTTTGATATGTAATTCTCTTTCAAAACTATATAAACATTTAAGTGTCGTAAAAGCGAACTTGTAAGACTGATGGCAGAATAATGACAGACGGAGTGTATACAAAACACAAACCCGATGCCAAAAGAAAAGATGGCGACCAATGGACCAATCACCTTGTTATGCGCCGAACTCGGGCCAATCACAGCGTCGCTCGCCGACCAATCACCGTGAGCCGTTCTAAAGACACAGAGTTTTCCCTCCAAACACCTTACACCGTTCGAATGTCAGGACCCAATCATTGTCTAGCACGCGTAACTCGCATATTTTGAATATTTCCGACGTAAATCGCGGGAAAGAAAAACGTAAATGCAGGTATTAAATGTGCTGAAATACATCGGGACTGAAAAAATTACACGCAATTGCCGGGAAAACGTGAATTCCGGGGACGTAAAAACGAGGTTATACTGTATTTCGTAAAAATAGTTTTTTTGAGAAATTTTTACTGGCAAATTACTGTTTTATTTATAATCAAAATCAAGCACATATTTACTAAATTATACATATTTAAAATCTAAGTTTATTAACTAAATATTAAACAGAAAATCACTTGAGACAACCAGTTGTTCAGTGAGGCAGATATTCTTGAATGGCTTAGGATTCCTGGCTTTCCCTATGACCAAAAGCTCCATTTTGTGTCCCGGTTGCATTGGAGCATGGCATAATTGTGATGCAGCCCTTGGGCACTTTTCTCCTTTGTCCATTACTTTCTTCACGATGAACGTACGTTTTACAAAGGAGAAGTTTTCAAAATAAGCCCGTCTCATCTGCATTGTATACTTGTACGCGGCGAACTACTGAATTTGACAATCGAATACTGGCGAATTATAAAGCTTGATTTTGTGCTTTCAACTAGTAAAAATAACGGCGGATTATAGTAGTTGTCGTATAATCGAGCGGCGGATTACTGAGTGTACTACATAATGAAGTCACGAGCTTCATGATCATCATTACATATTGCATGAAATAAAGTTTTTAAATTGATGATGATTATACAATCGTATCTATAAGCGGGCATTCACAAGCAGAGCTTTGAATAATGTGAAGTTTCAACACTGCGATTGAACACAATATAGTAAGTACTGAAACGTGTTAGGTGATAATATGGTTGTAAAACCATTTGGAGATCACTTCATGCTACGAGGCTTGAACCGTTTATGACTTAGGTCTTGGAATATGACTCGGAGAATGATCAAGTTGAAATGCCGCGTTCTCACGTGGCGATTTTTGTTGCTCAACGTTGTGTTGAATGTTGTAAAAGAAATGTTTCCACATATCAATTTAAGTTCCATCGATAGGTAGTCATAACCAAGATGGTGTCATATTCTAAGAAATTAATCTATAAATTTAATGGTTTGACGTTTCGTCATTTCATAAAGGTTTGTATTTTGCACAACAATATAATAAATGATAGGTTCAACTTACCACAATAAGGTTACTTTCTACAATAGATTTTTTATTTGAGTTTATTTAGTATAGAATTTAACATAATCCACATTGGTATAATATAAATAAAGGTACAACAGCTGCTGTGTAAAACACGTTAAGATTACAGTTTGTGAGATGGTCTTTTGATTTACTTACTATATTTTTTTCCAAGAGCTTTAAAGAGCACGTCCCTTTTAACACCGATTGTAGGCATAGTGAAGATAAATTTCTAGCGCCGTCTAAAAGGAAGATAAATCACGTAATTCTAAATCAATTCCAAGAATATTGTACACTTCTGACGTTGACACTTCGTGCTGATTTTAGGGTTAAAATTATTTAGTCTATGGTATGGAATCAGAAACAATTAGAAAGGTTTCATCATCCTTCCACATTGCCAGTACAAGTACTAGGTATTGCCAAGCAATAATGTGGCAAACGTAGGAATAATGCAAAATACCTCTTTGCTAACAACAAAAAAATAATCTTTGCAAGAAAAGGTTTAATTTATTAATTGTAAATTACCATTTTATTAACAAAATAATCTTTGTGAATTGAATTTATAAGGAACATAAAGAAAAAAACTGTTTTTTACCGTTCTTATTATTTTTCAAATATTTGTTGTTTTTTTTTTAAAACGCAATTTTACTTATTCCACTTTAATTAAATATTTGTTAATTTATAATTAGGCAGACAAAACATTATTCGTGAATGAAAGGCAACAGTTAATAATAATTACTGATTAAATAAATAAACTTGAGACATTGAGAATTCATAATAAATAGGATTGATCATAAAAAGTTTTACTAAAACTAGATAATATTATGTAAAATTTTGTAGGAACTTATACGAAAGGAAAAAATGTAGGTATAAAGCCCAAGCTCACTCCAGACGTAGAGGCAAAAGAAGCTTTTGGGAGCAGTTTTTATGATAACTACAATGTAAAATTAGAGTAATTTTACATAATATTATGTGGAACTTAGTAAGTCAGAGGCGTTGATTTGACACATTATCCTCTTTCTCTCATGCATACTGTATTACGGTTCATTTGGCATATTACTGAAGTGATTTCAATTTTCACATAAGGTAGGTAATATAATTTTATATGAGTGTAGATTGTACTTTTTCACAGTGAGTAGGTAGATACCTACCTACGCAAAATGTTGATTTCAATAACAAAAATTTCATAGTTATTATTGATATCCTAAATTAATATTCTATAAATTAAATTGACCTACTATTATTATAATAATTTTATTGTATATTTGTTTACATTTTGTTTTAGGTACACAGCCAGTATGACATTACCATTACAGTAAACTTTTAAATGTTTTCTATATTTACCGCTGTGAGCGCTAGTACAGTAAAACTTTACTTATTTTACATAAAATTCACATTAAAATGAACTTTCATTACTCCTTTTTACAAACGACTTAGATTACTTTTGACTCAAAATAGATTTAATATTTTACTATAAAATTTATAAAGGAGTCTCTAATGCTTTATTTATGATGGTTATTTAAAAAATCTACAGAATGAAATTATATTATTTAGTCTATCGCTATCGCTATGCTGACCAATTGTGTTCAAAACATACGTCACGTGATTGCTCAGTCAGTCCAGTTTTGTGATCAGTGAGTGGAATGCCTTGTCATCAGTGATTATTTCGGATTATTTTTCGCCGAGTTGGATTTCTCTGTAAGGAATGTTTAGATATTTCTTGGGTTAATATAAAATAAAGGTACACGTCGGCATGTTATAGAGGCAATATGCAGTCGCATTCGAGATAATTTCATCCATTTTCGTGGCCGATTGCCTAATCTCGGTCCGACGCCATTTTCTTGCTGTACAATAATAGTTGCTAATTGTTTGTGTTTTATCGTCGTTCTTTTCGACAGGAGACTTGATTTTGTTGAATTCTACAGTTCACATAATCTCTACCCTATCTATAAGTTATACTTTCTAAAACATCTGCATTATTCCTAGTAATTGTATTGTAAAAAACGAGGTGGGTCCACTGTCGGAAGGTAGGTAATTTACTATTGAAAGATAAGGATTTTAGTCATTATGGCTGTACGATTGTTCTAGAAGAGAACGAGAAATAAACTTGACGATTATTTCTCAATGCATTCAGGCTTAAATTTGCATTATTCATGACCTTATTAGCAATGGCGTAATATTCTTTTTGTGACACTTGTGAAATCCTGTTATCTTTCAAGACTTCTTACTAAAGGCGCCTGCGATCTTCTTTTGCCTATAAATTGATACGAAATTGATGCAAACTTTAAAAAACATGACTTTGATAACAGCTGCTTGTACGTACTAACTATAATACAGCAATCTACTCGTTTATAAACCATCATTAACTTTTAAGATACCCATTAGGTTGTTGATTTTTTCAGTAGGTACACAGATCTAAAATGTGTGAAACTTGTTTTTAGTAAAGTAATTCTCCTAAAACACTATGCACCGACACCTACTTTCCCATTGCTGATTACTTTGAGGTTAGTAGCAAATCACAGACATTGATTAGTGATTGGAAATTAAATTTGTCCAGAAAGTATTGTCAAAAAGTTTGTAGGTACAAAAAATACCGAAAAACCACATTTATTTAGGTATATATCTATATACCTACACTTTTAATTTTTATCAAATTTACAAAATTAATAAAGGGAAATCGAGTAAAATTGTGCCAGAAACGCTATAGGTAGGTACCTACATCTACTTAGTTATTTGGACAGCCAAATTCGAACTTATGAGACGCTCATTTGTAACTGACAAAATTGCCGATAAGAGCTAGGTATATTATATCTATACCTATTATAAAAATAATAAATTGAAGAACTGCATTCTTATCCACTCAAAAGATGAAGGCGTAACAATATGTCGCTAATTAAATGTCACGCGAGAGATTATAAAGATACCTAATATTATAATATTTGCGAAAGGTTATACATACCTATACTTTAATTCTCTTTGGTACCTATTACCAAAAATCTACCGCACTATGAGATTTATCTAGTGATTGTTTCTACTTCTAACTATGTATCCAGCCAATTTAGATTAGACTCAGATTAGAGGCTTGTAGCCAACTTTATTGCATCGAATATCCTTTTGTGTACCTTTTACATTATCCAATCATTCAATCTTGTGTCTATCCTATGTGTCATGCTCACAGCATAATACACACGCCATGAAACATATTTGTAAAAAAAACTTTCTATGTAGACTAAATGAATGACGTTTGATAAAAAGGACCTCTGTGGTCTACTAGGAATTAAGTTAGCTACAAGTGACTTCGAATTTCGAATTATTGAATATTAATTTTTAAGAGAACTTCACACTTGTCTTCTAATATGACATTCCACCATAATTTGAGATTCATCCAATTGGTTAGGTATTATAATTAATTATAATATAGGTATGATTATTTGTGTAAATATTGCCGAAATAAGCATGATATTTAAATTCATAGGATTGGGTAAGTATTGTATAATTAAATTAGACTTCAATTTGATATTTTGCGCATCTCACATATTGACATATCAAAGCAGATATTTTTTCAATATAAACTTTTCATATTCTAGAAAGATACTTCTCGTGAATTTTATGCAGTCAGTCGAAAACAATACGTTGACCATTATTTAAAAAATTAATAATGACATAAAACATCAATAAAAGCATACGTATATTATTAGTAAACACAGTGACAGTCTCAAACGAGACTGCGAGCCGCTATTTTGTTTTTGGGGCTACCAATAGAAGAATAAAACAATGAATTTGTTACCAAAACAACCATACCGACAATAATCAAAACGGTAGTAGGTATATCTATATACAATACCTACACTGTGATTAGTGATTACACACCCTTCCTACAAAGTATAGAGCCAAAGTCCCAGTCAAGCAATAAAGAAAAATACATAGGTAGGTAAGTACCTAGATATTTCCACTTCAAGGCGGAGCACCCGGGGCCAGTGCCTGGCCTTTCATCCGGATCCGGAGGACCCGAATTCGATCTCGTTAGGGTTATAATATATTTATGCCATTCATCAAAGTCTGGGTGGTTATGATTGTTTATCGTCTATTCTAAATAAGTAGGTACATTACTGTTTTACTACTCTATTGTCATTGGTCCAAAAAGCATGTGGTTGTGTTAAACAGAATATAATATATTTGTAATCTATAGGTAACGTAACACCCATGGTAGCCGCGCGGCTTAAGCGTTGGACTATAACGCCGTGGGTCCCAGGTTCGAATCCTGGGTCTGGCAAGTACACATATTGTTTTTTAATTTGGGTGTGAGTCAGGGTATGGACCTAATAGGTTGAGCAAGTGGCTGACGTCCATTTCTCGTAAAAAACAAAATCTGTTAATACAAACCTCTACTCTGTGGAGGCCCATAATATGGGTCAAATAGATCATATTATGATCCTATTAGGATCGGACATGGTCGAAAAAAAATCTATAGGTAAAACCCGTTGTCCTGAAGTCACCATTTAAAAGTGTACCGCAAATAGACACGAGTAAAATGAATGTCTCCATTTTAGTAGGTATGCTACTGGTTGAATTAAACAATTAAAGGAATAGGTGCATACGTAATATTCAATATTACCAGCTATTGCCTTTTTAGCGATTTGTCTCGTCCGTGTTTTACACCTCTTTTATCTGGTGCATCCATCGTAGTGCAAAAGCCTGCGGGGTGGCCTGTGACCTCCTTTAGTTCCCACCGCCAATCCGATGTAATTTTCCTCCGAGACTAAACGCCGTTTGTGTGCACATCCTAGATCCCCGAACACTCATTCGACGGTTTCATATCTAAAACTTTTCAGGCTGCTCGATTCAAAGCCATTCGCCACACTTTTTTAGTTTGGATGCAAATATCGCTCTAAGAATCTTTCAAATAGATGTCGGTTTTCCGTTTTTTTTTTACTTATGACAACATTCTGATTAATATGTGGGGGACTGGCCTCGGATCTGCTCAAAAATATGAATCTTCCAACGTTTTCCGTTCCTCGACGAATATTATGTCTGCACGACACGTCGCGGGCAAGTAGGAGCAGTCTTTACCGATTCTTTCCTGAAGTGGCATAGTGGGAATCCAATATCGGCATACTACTAACTTATTTAGGCCCAATTTTTATTGAAATCTTTTGAGACCGTGTAGAAACTGAGAATTTTCAACGCATTGAGTATGTGACTTGGAAATAATGTTGTTTTTTTCTACACCAGAATACCTATAGTCATATAAATGGATTCACAATCCTCTCGACAATAATTTTCATCCCTACCAGCATGGTTTGGTTTCGTAACTTGAAACAAAGTTACGTCTATATGTACCTATTTATTCATTATTTATTGTAAAATCCTACTAGAATTTTAATTGCTGCTCTCTTGATAGGTATGGGAAAAAACTATAAAGAATAATAGTCTGCCATTCATGTAACAAAATTCTGTACAACATAGGCGAACATTTGTCATAAAATCTTAATCATGTCATAAGTGCTAATTTTCTATGCAACAAACAATGCATGACCGACTCTTCATATTTTGTATGAAAATTAGTATAGGTACTTGTGGGTCTATTCTATTCTATACTTATCGACCGCTAAAGTGATAAATATTATCAAACTTAGGGTAGGTTTGTATCAACGTATTAGCACTTATTGTAACAATTACAATAAGTTGGTTGTAATTGTTGCAATAAGTGCTGTATTTTAACAGCACCTCTCTTGGCTGTGATAAAATTTAGAGCGATATAGACAGTTTTGACTGTTTAGACCACTAACTTTTTGTAACAATTATTATAATACCTCAATACAAATATGTAATAAATACTATCACTTTATCACTTTAGCGGTCGATAGTCGCCTTGTGTATAGAATGTACCCGCTGGAGTTTTATTCTGAGCGTCACTTCCATACATGTAGGCTCCATCTCTAAGTATAGATATAGAATAAGGTTTTCTTGAACATCTGTGGCTTCGTCCATTAAAGTGTTCGTGGTTACTGTTTTCACCCTTGTGTGTGGTGCGAATCAAGGTATGACAGGCGTGTGCCAATGTTCAACATTGGATATTGTTTGATTTACAAACGTCTGTTGGGTGGACTACATTTATTATATTTACTTATATTGTTTTTTTTTTAATGATTTGTTTTAGGAGAATTGTAGCCCAACACTGTGATGCCTGTTCATGCTGTGGCCACTTGTGTTGAGGTGTTGTTGGGTCGCGCTTCACTAGCCACAAGTTCCATTGTAATCCATCCCGTTAGCCGAAACTCACAATCATCATACAAGGTAAACACCAATGAATCTATCTGCTACACTTAATCTTGTAATGTCCTTCCTAGGCTGTGATCTACTATCCAGTGTCAAAACTGGCAGTGATTTACCACACTCTTCCATTGCGATTCTTCAACTTTAATAAACATATTATTATTGTATTCGGCTGTGGGTACTGACGCGTTACAAATTAAACAGCATCACTTCTCAATATTTGATATCCCATTCGTTGTGAAAATGATAGATAATATGTGATTCGTCTTCTTTTGGGCACTCATCGTAAAACTATTATCGAACTGTGAAAAGAGCTTACTGCGTGACGGTAGGGGAAACTACACCTCGGTTTAAAGCGCGGAGATTTACATTTTCACTTTCTCTCACTTAAGGGAGAGGAGCCGTGCGCGATGTAATACGAATCAAGTGATACGACGAGGTCACTCGGGCTCTCTCATGGTTAATTTGAAAACGACTTTCACGTAAGGTGTTAATTGGAATGGTTAATTACTCTTCTTCAAAATCTTGATATCATATTATATTACAACTGAATGTAAAGGCTTTTTACATTTCCACGACCCAATTCCTATAGGCACATGGTGCGATGAACGAAAATCTATAATGTCCTATTCTATAAGCCGATGCATTGTACTGTAATCGTGCAATTTTTGAAATAGCGTACGATTTCGGCTTCGAAAATTCTACAGTGATCCTGTGATTTCCCTACCTTATTATGAGCATTTAAATCTTGTCGTGTTAAACTTAGATGGATCCCAGTATTACGAGACTTGATTTCGAATAATTTGGTGCCAGGTTCAGTTCCACAGCTTTCTTAGTAAAACGCTCAAGTTGTTTAATTGTAATACAAATATTCCAGCGAATGTATGGCTACGTGTTTCTCGAAGTGATGGCATGTCACGTCTTTTGCGAATACATGTACCCACCCACGTGGAGTACCTATGGTTCTGCCAACGAGAGCTTGGCACGGGTTTTAGTTGAAATTTTAGGAATTGCTTCGAAATGTTCATACGTTTTTTGCTATCTTCTATTTTAAATAACCTTTAAAATGGTGATGAAAAATATTTTACGATATACTCGTATGTTAGTTTAGTCACACACGGAAATTAGTTTAATAATAGGTAGTATGGTATATATTATAATCCCGTGTGGTTGGTTGATTAAACGCATTATACTGTATTTATTTTATATTCTTCATTCACTTTTGGTGTCCTAGGATAAATGCTTACGTAAGTATTGTGTAACTAAACCCAACCCAAGCCCAACTAAATATTCAACATTATTACATGTAGGTATCATTATATTCATTATTATATTATATATATTTACATGTTTTTAATAGCATGGCAATAGGACCATTAGTAACTAGCCCACATTTTCTTTGTATTGAGAGTGGTTTATATTAAGAGAAAGGCTTTATATTTCCTTAACTGATAAAGTTTTTTAAAACAGAAAACTTGTTATATTGCTATATTCATATATTGCTGTATTCACACCTTGCAAAATAGAGTTGTGACCAATGGTATGAATAAATAAATACTTATCTCACACTGCATAGGTGCGGATTTTCCTTTCCAGTGGCCAATATAACTTAGCATAATTTATTTGAAACATTTTGCATTATGAATACGAGATGTAGGGTAAGGTAAGGTTATTTGGCAGTATTTTGAGTAAATGTAAAAAATGAACACTTTAAAATAAAAAGTTTTATTCTTTTCAGGGAATGACATAAAGATTATAATGTTAAAAATGTATGAATAGAAGAAAATATTGATAAAGTTATTTGTTTAAACGTAATATTAAACTTATTAATGTATCATCAATGGCTAGATAATTTGGCAATAGGATATCTAATTTGGCAATTTTGGCACTATGATCAAGTATACAAATATTTAAAATATTATTTCGTTTATAAGTACTATTCATCATTATCCGAATTCATGGATCCACTGCACTTATCACACATGAAAATATCTTCTTCTGTGGACTCGTCTTGGCAGCGTACATGATAAGGAACATGGCAAAACGAACACTGAATCCATGACGCACTATTTTACTTTCTGACATCTGAGAGATACTGGGTATGAAAAATCTCAACCATTCTTCAAATAGTTCAGCATTTATTAGAATTAGGCAAACAATCTTTTTTGTTATGCTGAAAAAAATAGCAAATGTATGTAGTATAAACATGATAGGTAATTTGGCAATAGTCCTATTTAACTCAATTGTCATGAAATATCATTTAAACATGTCGTAATACATATAACAGTATTTTATACTATCTAGAAATTAAATTAGATCGATAAAATTTTACCTTTGAAAAATTCTTATAACGGGCTCTTATAATTTTGAAGTTAAAAAGTTAATATTTTCACACTATTAGCTAAGCAATCACAGCAAAACACTAAATGTTATATTTAAAATAGTTTCACAACAAAAAACTACGTTTATTTTTTAATCGCACTAGTATAAATTGATCTCAGTTGTAAAAGTCATGAGTGTCATGACTAAAGGCCGGATCTTTCAAGTTTTTAACCGTCAACCCATAAAAAAACACATTAAAATGGTGGACGAATCCAATATCCTAAGAAGACTTTTGCCCAAATGATTCTTAGTATGGATTTCTACAATTTGTCAGTTGTTTTTTCTGGCAGCTCAGGTGCGATGGTAATTATTGTAATTAAGATAATCGTCTTGCCAATATTATAACGCGACTTGCGGCTACGACAAACGAATTCAAATTCGCAAAATGCAATTAAAAAGATCGCATTACAAAATTGATGGTTTGTTTTATTGCAGGTAAGTAATGGTAAACCATTTTTATAAAATGCGTGTAGAATATGTTTTTTCATAATTAAATATCGAATAGCTTTTGCGTACCTACCACTAATATAAATACAAATATTGGAAGATTTTGTCCGCTGACCCGTTTTATGTTCTAAATGTATCATATTGATACCTATTAGTATTACAAGCAACAATACCGTACCTACATATCGATAAAAAAGTCACATACCTACTTGTTTATTTCTTTAGATATTTAAGTATTTTGAGGATGCTCTGCCCAAACTGGTCTATTTGATTATAAACTATTGACATTGAAGAATTTCATCAAATCGATCGTAAGAAATTTCATCTTCAAAATACCAGTGGCGTACATCTGAAGATGCGAGACATCCCTGAAAATATTCGTTTGAACCTACTATTATAATATTATGTATTGCGTAAGCCGTAATTGCATTCTTCTAAAGGTTTTGCAATATAATATTGCTTCAGATTTTCACTTAGTCATTGTATTACGTTAATATTTATTGTTGTTTAATTTAATAAAATGCATTTTTTTGTAGTACTTATTCCACTTTTAATCAATAAATTAGGACCAGTTTCGTTCGCATCAGAGGGACATTTTCAACTGAACAAGGGAAGATTCAGTTGAAAATGTCCCTCTGAGGCGGACGAAACCGGTCCTAATTTATAGATTAAAAGTGGAATAAGTACTACAAAAAAAATGGAGCCATTGTCGAAAACTACCCAATCAAGACTCGTAACTGGACAAAATCTGACATTCGAATGAAATTTTCAAAATGGCGTCCTATGGTAGTTCGTAGTTCCATTTTTGGCCATTCTACAGGTAAGTTTGTAGGTGTGTAACGTTAAAAAAAAGTCCCGCCGTCCCATGTAATACTTCAGATTTTCACTTAGTGATTGTATTACGTTAATATTTATTGTTGTTTAATTAAAAAAACGCATTTTTTTGTAGTACTTATTCCACTTTTAATCAATAAATTAGGATCGGTTTCGTTCGCATCAGAGGGACATTTTCAACCGAACAAGGGAAGATTCAGTTGAAAATGTCCCTCTGAGGCGGATGAAACCGGTCCTAATTTATTGATTAAAAGTGGAATAAGTACTACAAAAAAAATGGAGCCATTGTCGAAAACTACCCAATCAAGACTAGTAACTGGACAAAATCTGACATTCGAATGAAATTTTCAAAATGGCGTCCTATGGTAATTCGTAGTTCCATTTTTGGCCATTCTACAGGTAAGTTTGTAGGTGTGTAACATTAAAAAAAGTCCCGCCGTCCCATTTAATACATTGTACGCTAAAGGCGCGCCGATTAGGTGGCCATTCGACATAATTAGCATTATATTTAAATGTTGTTATTAAAAAGAAATTATCTGATATATGATTATATTATGTATTTGATTTAAATACTTACATATTATAAAGTGTAAAGAACTATTCATCACATAAAACGACTGGTACCTAGATACATATTTCATTAAAACACTTTATAATATGTACTTTCGTACTTTTTCCACATTTATTCCATAATGTTGATATTCAACCGATTTTATCCTAATGGACATTTTCAATTGAATAACAGTACAAAATATAGGTAGGTACATATTATTGCATAAAAAGTCAATTAAGTATAGAGGACGTGGGAGTCGATTGTTTACTTGAACTAACTTGTTGGTGATATTTGTCCTTATTTATTAAATGACTGGTTTATATACATTAAGAAATAGCGTAACTTCAAAACTGTGAAAAATTTGCTGTGTTTAAAATTCACCTGCCGTAGGTGTATGTATCAAAAAAGGTTCCCGACCAATGACAAAAACTTGAAGACGATTTTATTGCTTTTGTCGCATGATACGTACAAGAAACCCACAACTTAAAAATGAATTATTTTCCATACGATAGTATGTATCATCATCAGCTGTAGTATATACCAATATTGCATATAAATTTATGTTTACATTTTAGATATAATAGTGCAACCATCTATAATACCGTGGATTTACAAGAATAAAATTACAAAGCGGCAGGTTTACATAGGTCGTAAGTGCATTTGCTAGTCACGCAGCCTTCGCTATCGAGGCTTGATAATTATATATTATATACTTACACAATATTATATATGTGACATATTATAATATTTAGGAATATTATATTTCATCCATTGTTGTTATTTTTAAGTTAATAAGTCAAAAGAACAATATCAACTAAGATTTAATAACAATAAACAAAAATGCAAAATGTACAAAGTGTTTAAAAGTACCTTATACACCTTCTAGAGGAAAGTGGTATAATGGTCCCTATATCTAACGGGTACGAGTGGCAAAAATATTAATCAATAAATTCTAATTGATTTATGTTTTGTACTAGGTATTCTATTAGTCATTATTTACGACCCGGCTTATGCCTTCTGGATTATGGCCTTCTGGCTTCTTCGTGCACTATGCGCACTCACCGATCGTAAATGCACATTGACATAATAAAAGATTGTTAAAACCTTCTTACCTATTAGTAAAGGATCAAGTAAAAAACAAATTTTGATTATCTGAAGTGTTTGTGAAAAACCCGTAATGAATATATTACATACTATTAATACATTCAATAGGTAAGCCCGTTAAATCGTCATTTCCCGTAAACAATGGAACCAGCTAATGTGAAATATCACAAAATATACCTACTCACTAAATAAAAACAAATAAACAATTTTAAGCTATAATCCATAATCGTTAAAACTGAAGTGATCTCGGATTTTAAGAAAATACGTAGATCAGTTAACAAACGCGCAGGTTAAGTTTTTTTTGTTTTTTCTACCATATTACTATAACATCAAATTATAGTTTCATGTGTGAACTCCCAGATTGGATAAATCAATGAACTATTAGAACCAAGGTCAACTTGTTAAGGCAAATGGTAGGCACTGCAACTGTGTTATACCTATTTATATCTAATATTTTCTTGATAAAATAATTTATTATCAATGGTATTAGGTACTATATATACACAATGTATCAATGTCGACTAATTATGATTGTATCATTTTGATAACTTCCGAAATAAATAATTATATCGGGTTTATATATTTCATTGAAATAATACTATGATATATAATTTATAGTATTAGGGAGTAGCAATTAACAGAAAACGCATGTACTTACATATTTTGCATGATGAATATAAAGTTTTTGAAAATGGCCTATAAAATGTCAAAAAAAACATTACAACATCAGTACCTATATATTAAAATTGAATATCTCAATATGTCCAACCACTTGCTTGAAACACAAAAATACGATTTGAAGTATCTTTCGTACGAAACTTTTTCTAAAGGGTTTCATTAACCACATAGGTCCGATATTCCCCATTTTACCCATCCATAAATCCATATAATATAATAATATGTTTTCATATTATATATTTTCGTAGTATCAACATAATATACGAAATCATTCAGATTTGGTACGATTTTAATAATACACTAGCTGTCAGGTCCTTCTCATTATGGGAGCAAGTGTGATTTGTTATTTGATAGTGAAAATAAAAGTAGTTTAGTAGAAATTTTAAACTTTGATTACAATAATAGGTATGTATATAAAAAGTGGAATATTATTAAATATTATAGATATTACTATTAACAACTAATTTTTCCACTCTATACGTAAGCGCTTCATTAATTTCTCTAAATAGTATAGTATATCTACCTACTAATAGCAGCGTTTCTATATAATTAAGTATCGATAAAGTCTCTTGCACATATTATCAATATCATTTATTTCATATTTCATTGTACCTACTACATCGTACAACTTATTTTTCTGAAAAACATAGGTTCCATAAATTATTAACGCATTTTTTAATTAAAAAATGTTGTAATATTCGAGTCCGTCCCAAAAAAAAAAGGACTCCAGATATCCGGTGTCTAGTCATGACATTACAGTAAATTAAATAAAACAGGTCTCCTAGAAATCAACAAAATACGCATGTTTCAACAAGACAAACGCTTTACTGTTTTGTACCAGCGAAGACGCGTGTGATAATCGTCGCCTGTAAGTTATTTTAATATTATTAGATATTTTTCTATCTATCAGTAGGCGTATAAAGCGATAGGTTATTTAGCAGTCATGTTTTCAAAAACTACTGCCAAATTACCTATACTGCCAAAATACCTTACCTTACCCTATTTGATTTTTTACGCGTGACAATGTAAATTATAATTCCAGTTTAATTAGACGATTCTCAAAAATTGATTTAGTACATACCTATTTCAAAAATTCCAGCTTTATAATGACATATTTGGTATATAGGTATATATACAATTTGTTGTGCATTTATATCAAATGCATTTAGTTTGTTTACGTGTTGTTGACGTCCGATCATGTGATTTGAGTGTTTTGACATGCAGTCATTTCATGTATAGGTATATGAGAAATATAAGATTAATGTTTTAATCATTTTCAAATTTGTACATGTGGGTTTTTTACACTGCTGTAGTAATTGTACAATTTTTATGCATTTGAACAACGTAGTCAGCGAATAACTAAGCTATATACTATAATATACGCTAGTTTACACCACGCGAAAATCGAATACCACAGCCACCGGTGGTAGCCAAGCACTGTAGACTGCATTTATCGTACTGTTTGAAGATATGTCTATACAACCAGTGAGTGGCAAGCAGTGGTGGCTGCGATTAGTAGTAATGGTATCCGTGCGGAGTATTAATGGGTACAGTTGGCTGCACGCATATTAAACGTACCTACCATTGTCATCGGTTTGGATTGTTTAGAAGTCCGGCAATTACTTTATTTATTATGCATCTACCCGTGTATTGAATTTATCGTGATATTATGATACAAAAATACACTCGTCTCAAAGTCACTCTCATATCTCTAAGCACGTTAATCAATGATACCATTAATTAATTAATTATCCCTTGTCAATTCAAGCTTGGGTGAGTTATATGAACTACTCTCTCATTACAATGTATTGCCTAAAATATGCGTATAAGCCATGCCTGTGGGTCTATTCTATACTTATCGAACACTAAATTGATAAATAGTATCAAACTTAGGGTAGATTTGTATCAAAATATTAGCACTTATTGTAACAATTACACGAAGCTGGTTTTTATTGTTGCAATAAGTGCAATATTTTAACAGCAGCAAGATAGGTGCTGTTAAAATATAGCGCTTATTGCAACAATAAAAATCAACTTCGTGTAATTGTTACAATAAGTGCTAATATTTTGATACAAACGTACCCTAAGTTTGATAATATTTATCACTTTATCACTTTAGCGGTCGATAAGCATAGAATAGACCCACTGGAATTGTTTAAAGAATTAATTGATATAATATGTTATGTTATCGAACGCCTATTTCGTTGTACGATTAGCATGAATCGATCGACAGTTATCCCGAGCCTTGGGTACAGTGGGGAGTGAAGCCTCGCCCAGGGCTGTTTAGCTATGCTGATGAACGATCATAGTGATGGTCTCAGGCCAGGATCTTTTGCGGGCCCCCTATCTATTGCTAAGGCTCAAGACAGTGTGATACTCTTAAAGTAGCGTTTTCCAAATGGTGTTCGAGGTAAAATTAATGATTTTTTTGTATTTTTGAATACATCTACTTGAATTTTATTATGGTTGGTTGTGTTATAGCCCCACAATATAAGCTTATCTTTATATTATTCTTATCAAAGTTAATAAGCAGTACAATGAATGTCTCCCAATGCATTTGATAACGATTTGATTTGTCGCTTATTATTGTTTCAAACTACCTTCAAAGGGATATTGTTGTCTCGAGAATGTCAATGCTTGTTTTATGTTTTATAATATACTTAATCAAAATAGTTTTACAATTATTTATTCAGTTAAAATACAACTTTAGAAAAAAACGCATCGACTGCATTCACTGTATCAAACCATACTGAAACAGTGTAACAAGTTGTCTAAAATGTAATTTGCTTTATCTCTATATATATAAAAATCTCGTGTCACGATGTTTGTGGTCGAACTCCTCCGAAATGGCTCGACCGATTTTTATGATTTTTTTTATGTATATTTGTTAGGTATGAGAATAGGTCAACAAGTATATTTCATACCGCTAGGTGATTAGGGTATCTCTATCCAGAAAATTTTTCTTTTATGTTTTTGACAATTTTTTTTTTGTATTTTTTTTATTATTTGGCATCAAAAAATACCTATAACCCAAAATTTTCACCGTCCCACCCCCACCCTCCCATTTTTTAATCGCGATTTTATTATTTTTGTATGAACAAATTTAACCGTCGTTCGTATTTCAAACAGAACGAAATTATTTATGTTTTTGAATGACAGAAGGCGCTAAGTCCGAGAAGAATTCAAGAGAAGCGTCGCGTCATTTTGACATTTCATTCGGCATATCACAACGCAGTACGTGCAAAATTTTGTACGATTTATTTTAATTTATCTATTTTTATGTGCGTGTATTACAGTGCACAATGCCAGCAAGACGCAAGGGAGGCCATTTGGGCCATCGAACGAATAAAGCAACAAACATGCAAAATAGTAGAGCAGAAAGAACAGACGAACAAATCCAACAAGATAACAAAAACATGCGTGTAAGCATGTCGCAATTGCGTGCATCTCAATCACAAGAGGCACGAGCTGAACGAAACCAACAACGACAATTGGAACGGAGCCGCGCCGGTTCGTAGTTAACACACGCAGAGCAAATGACCGACAACGCCAACAAGTACATCGAACATTTACATCCGCTTCGTTCCTTCGTTTCGCATTCGAGTACGAGCCAGATATTGAATATTCCGCTCATCCGAAAGTGCTGACTGGTGCTATGGACAAAGAATGTCCCCATTGTCATGCGCTCAAATTCAAACATGAGTCAGCCGGGATGTGTTGCGCATCAGAAAAGTGCAACTACCAGAAATTGAGATACCACCAGAACCATTGAATGGCTTGCTCATCGGCACGGTTCCAGATTCAAACCTGTTCCTGAAGTCTATTCGCACATTCAATTCATGCTTCCAAATGACTTCGTTCGGAGCAACAGAAATAGTTCACAATACTGCGGCAAATGGTCAACAATTCCATTCTACGTTCAAAATCAAAGGCCAAGTATACAACAAAGTAAGCTCATTGCTGCCAATGCCAAACGAACTACATAAATTTTTACAAATCTACTTCATGGGCGGTGAGGACATCAATCATGTGGATGCACGTTGCGGCTACAATAGCCTCAATTCGCCTAATGCCAGGCGCATCGTCGGTGAACTGGACGCCCTGTTGAATGAGCACAATGAATTATTGAAATTCTTCAAAGCACACATGCACGAATTTCAAAGTGACAATCATGCTATTATCATCAATCCTGATAAAACACCAGCTGGAGAGCACGTGCGTCGATTCAATGCGCCTGCTGTTGACGACATTGCTGGAATCATGGTTGGCGACCGCACATCGACGCGAGAAATCGTGATTCGAAGAAGAAATAATAATCTGGAGTTCATCGCTGACACACACCGTTCATACGACGCTCTCCAATATCCGCTAATTTTCTGGAAGGGACAAGACGGATATTGCATAAATATTAAACAACGAGATCCTGTCACAGGTAATTCATTCATTATGAACATCATTACTCATTTTGAATTGAGGAAATGAATGGTTGATGTTTTTTTGTTTTTATCGGCGGTCATCGTCTACAGCGCTCTATTCCTCTTTCTGTCATAGATCCCAACCCCACACACTTACGATACATTCGTTATTTTTTATTTAACAACCAAAATATTCACTAAAATAATTTATATGGCAGAACAACGTTTGCCAGGTCAGCTAGTATATTATATTAGTTAGCTTCAAATAGAATCAGTTTAAATATAAATGGTGTTTATGTGAAAATGATCCCGCCGTTCCATAACAGTTGTCAAGTATAGACACATAATAATCAAAAATTGCAGCCTACAATCATACTATGTATATTTTAAAATGTGATTAGTTTCGAAGTAAAATAGCCCGCAGGCGACTTTTTTTAAATATTAGAGCGAATTTATAATGTATCTCACTTATCTGGTTGGCCTGCCACGCCGCCCCCCCGAGCCTGAACTCACAGGCTAGAATCCTGTCACCCCCCCTTGTGGGGGCCATGATCATAATATCGGACACCCAAGGTATGCCATATAATATGTGATGACGCATCATACATTAATATACGTCCGCGGTAGCCGGATGTCCGGTTCTGAAGCCTTGGGTATTGTTTTCGTTTCCAAATAATACATGGAATAATTTGAGCGAATGGCTAACAATCATTGCTCATAAAACATCTGCCAAGAAACGTGAGGTGGTCAACGTACGCGTCAAATTGTACGTGATGAAATGAAATTTAATATACTTTATTCGTAGCTCAGGATACTTTGGTAATGGATCTGTAGACCGAAACGTCTCAATATCAATAATCTCTTTTACGAAGATACTGCCGTAGTATTGGGAATTCTGTTCCCGACAGTCTATTAAAACGACATTGACAATACGTATTTCACAAATAAATTCAGATTGATGTTTTATAGACTTTGGAAGTGTTTGTTTGCTTTTGAACCACTCGTCTTTAATGGTGGGTAATATAGCGGGAATTTGGTAATATTATTATGTCGTTGTTTTGCGACGTATACCTATACATTTTCTCATTAAATGTATTTCATTTTACTTATTACATTTTGGCACTAATGCGTATGGTGTATAATGTGTACCTATATTATTTTTGTCGTCTGGGTTAATAATTATTTTTTTGAAATTAAATTAACACATTTAAGCACATACCTGCATGCGTCATTACCGTGTGTCCGGCACGTGTCGGAGCACTGAGCATCGCAGGTGGGCATGCGTTGTCCGGTTATGCATTTCGGGCTGGCCGCAGAATACGCACGTGCAAATGTACCCGACCCACTTTTACCTGCGCAATGCCTGTCGCACGTTTTTCATCAGCCCAACGATTACTGTCACACTGCGAATCCGTGTTATTTTGCGCACTCTGTCTTTTGCGCGCAAATAGTAAACACAAAAACAGTTGCCTCTGAAAGTTATCAGGGTGCCTCTCGAGCATCGTCTCAAGATCTTCGTTGTCCTAATTCTGGTCGACGGATAAACATGACTGCATATCGAGCTAAGATTCAATCTTCCTCTCTGATGTTTTCTTATCAAGAATCTAAATCTCATTATTTGCTACTTTTTGTACCTATTATTATCATGCGACTGGGGAATTTTTTTTTTCTTTGTGGTAAATAGCATTTTGATACACGTCTTGCAGTTTGTGCGTATTTGCTATCGTGCTGTGAATTATTATACATGTGTGCGGGATATTTTCAGAATTATTACTCTGACACAGAGTTGAAAGGCGTAAGAAAAGTGTGGAGTTGTCAACCCTAACATTTTTAAACCTAACGATTTTGATATGAATAACATAGCAATAATTATTATCATTGGAAATAATAATATAGGTATACCTCAGAAACATAAGTTCCTTTCAGAAAACTGTGGACGAAGTTACTTTATGTTGAGTGCTCTCCAATTATTACTACCGATCAGTCGTTAAATATTGTGTATATTCATTCAGTAATGGGTAAAAAAATAATTTAGATAATTATTATCCATCGAAATATGGTATTCACAATAATTATAAGGAGGTACCAACTTATCTACATGCTGCCACTATTGATTTTATTTTTTGTTGTATGTAGTATGTTTATATTATTGAATTTAATTTATAGGGTGATCATAATGTCCCTGCGAGTGAATTTGAAAACTTCAATTTAATATATTTTATTGAATTGTATTTAATTGCAGGTTTTGCTTAAAGCTTTACTCTCTGCCTTAATATAAGCGGTCCTTGACCGCAGTGCACTGGTTTCTCATTCGGGGACTCCGCGTTAGATTCCTCCAAAAGCCACACTACATAATAATATATTATATGATTTTCTCAAACCCTAGACGTTTCTGTGATTGTTTCACTACTACGACACTAGGTACCTACTAACTGTCATTCTGCCACATGTCAAAAAATAAACACCATGTAAATAATAATAAAATCAATAGGAAACTTGAGTCATATTTTTATATTAGTTTATTTAGGAAGTAACACATGCTAATCTAATGGCCGGATTATTAAAATATTGCAATGCAATCTCCAATAATGTTATTGTCTTCGCGATGTCGCCGTGGATTTTTTTTCTTCGGTGGAGGAAGACATCGGCATTTTTACGACCCGATCGACCTCGGTGGGAATAAATCTGTTTACGCTCACTGCATTGGTGGATGTTAGAATTTCTAAAAACTTGCGCAAACGTTCTGCCAAATCGCATTTTGGAAATGCGTTTCGTTGAACTCGCTCGAGAGAGGAACGCCTCGTCTTGAAATATGTCTGCCGCTGAACTCTGCGAGATTTTGAATAAAAATAGACTCTGGTCGTTGTCTTTTTGGACCGACTATTCACCAATCACCACTATACGGGACACAAAGCAGAAGACGAGGAAATTGAATTTATCGCTTTATTTGTTCGTGCTATGTCATGTGTCGTCGTTTTGCGATGACAATTATTTTATTCGTTATTGAGCAGTGCAGTTCTAAATAAATTCTTGGTACTGTCATATTTTTAGTATGTACGTACTATATGTATGTACTTCCACACTTACCAGGATAATTGACCGCCGAGGGCGATTGCACGCGCGGACAGATTTACAAACTTTTTAAAACTATTAGCACCGACTCGACTGAGATGTTGAGGAAAATTATTTATCTCTGACATTACAGAACAGTAATAATTTAAATTTTTATCATACGGATTGGAATGTCTCCTATCATTTTGAATAATTCTAGTTTACAGCCGGTTACATCAGTCATTAATTTTTTTTTAAAACAACATTGCAGCAACCATAAAGTAAACAAAGAAATGGTTTATATTAAAAACGAATCTTGCAATTAAAATGTAAGATATTTTTGGCGAATAATATTTTTATTTTACAATATCACACTTTCTATGTATCACAAGTAGGGAATCCAATCCCGAGCCAAAATTCTGATCCCGGGATTTCGGGATTATAATTTGACAATTCCGGGATTGGCATTTTTTCCACTGTTAATATAAAATTTTTATATTTACAAATAACATTGATAAAATCGGTCAACAATAAATCTTAGTATAATTTATACTATTTGAGACATTTATTGTTAATATTGTATACGTTCAATCTTGGAAATACATAACTTTAATGGAGTAAATAATATAATATAAATAATAATGTGACTTTAATATGAGATTGCTGTTTCTGATAGTAAAGACTTAATGAATGGGTTAGCGAGACTTAAAATACTAAAGCAAATCATGGTTTACTTATGGCCTTTCCGCTTCATAAATCTAATTAGTTAGCCAAATATGAAACTGCCGTAAAACGTATGAGATCATGGTGGAATTACTTTGTTAATAGTGCGAAGCATTGTTTTTTTCCAATTTTTCTCATTTTTATTAATTTATGTGAAAAAATAAAATGAATCGGCAACTTACACATGGGTATAAATCAAACTCAGTTTATTTCTAATGTAGTTATTTGTTATTAAAAGTATTTTTTCTGTTATATTTTCGTTTTTATTTTATTTTCCATAAAAATTGATATAAAAAATCAATCCCAAAAGATTCGGGATTATGTTTATCAATCCCGGGATTCATAGGTATCGAAAATAGCTCGGGATCCCTAATCACAAGCTATTCTACGGTTTATTTAGAGGTATTTATACCATTAAGTCTACAACGACTTGCTAAATTGTTATAAGATTTCTAGTTGATATATGAATAATTACCCAAGCGATTCGCAGTTGTATTGGTATTGCTTGCTAGCATTGAAATAAGCATTGTAGAAAATGAGCCGCCTAAACACATGCGAATCGCCATGGTGCCACGCTAGAATGTCGAATGATGACACTATGGCCCCCACATCCTGAAGCGGGTCCCCAGGCCACGATGCTTGGCGGGCCCCCATACATTTTGCTAAGGTTATGGGCAGTGTGATATTTTACACTTTGGTGTTGTCTAAATGGTATCCCAAATGGAATACCAGGTTTCCGCAAACTAAAATTAAGGGCGTCCTGTATATTTTTAGTGATGTTTCGTATTTGTATATAAATCAACTTGAATTATTGAGTTGTCTGCTCTTGGCAACCAATTATGAAACACTGATCGCGACCCCCTTTTGTAGTAGTCAAGTAACATATTGTGATCGTTCAACATATTTGGTAAATAGCCATTTTTATTAGTCAGGAAACACACAAAATAATTAAAATAAATCTATACACGTGAATTATTATTTAATTATATCCATCATCATTTCATAACACATCGAATTGCATCATATAGCCTCATATTTCTAAATAATGTTAATATTCTTTAGGCGAATAACGCCGCAGTCGACTTTATTTTCTATCAGACCAAAATTTTGGTGTGGTTATCTGACTTAACTGGTCTATCTACGAACGACACAGTTCAATTTCGTGCACAATGCTTGCCTCGCGTTTGTCCAAGATTGTATTCCATGTCTCCCATCACTCGTGATCTTATACTTTATAGCCTGCATGGAACCGCCACAGTATCGTTATATTGGTGATATTTCATTATTATTATCTTCTTGAGTTCACACCGTTCACATTGCTTGGACAAAAAAATATTTTTTTTGATTATTATCGCATAGGAAAATACACGCATTCGAATAGGTGCGTAGGTATAGGAAATAACATAATGATAATATACGAACGATTTTGTCGAAAGTGAAAACAATAGGCACGATAATAAAACACGCGGGCGTCGTTGTCGATTGGGCAAGTTAGTGCTGCGCTGGCTGTTCAGCTGTTGCCTCAGTCGGTTCGTATTGCAAGATATCGTTTGCAAAACGCCCCCGTTACCCACCAAAGTAGTTTTCTAGTGCTGCACACCTTGGATGCGAACTACAAAATGCTCAGTAGTCTTGCTGTCTCTTTACGACGTTTACTGTATTATAATTATCTTTTTGTTGTTTTGTTTACAGCACTCTAGGCAAAGATATTTTTCTCCATTATATTCTCTCCTAGATAGTTTTAGGTTTAGATTTCGGACCTAGCTGCTGTCCATTTTAGGTCGTTATTACTGAAGTAGGATGAGTAAAAGCTCACAGATCATTATTATATTGTAATGATTATGACAACTTCTATGTAGATATCGTTCTTTTAATCTGATAAATTCTGCGTGGTTCTCTGCCTACGCTTTGTAAAATATACGCACCTCGGTTAGTCACTGACTAAGTGTGGTTATCTTTGCCATGGCCCCCACAAGGGGGGGCTGATAGGGCTCTAGCCTGGGGGGCAGGGGTCAGGAGGGGCCCGGCGAGGCGAGTTGACCAGATAAGTGAGATAAGCACGCATTACAAATTTTCTTTAATATTTTTCTAATAATTCTATTTTCCATCATTTATATTTTTATTTTAAATTATATGGTTGTAATTAAAAAAAAAAAATGATGTATCAGTATCAATACTCGATAACATCATAATTAAAATGGATGTACCTATTTGAATATACAAAAAACATTAAATGTACACATTAATTTTACCGCGTACATTATTTGGAAAACGCTACTGTAGAGCGTCACGCTGCCTTTATCCTTAGCGATAGGTAGGGGGCCCTGCCAAAGATCCTAGTCTGGGGGCCCGCTTCAGGATGTGAGGGCCATGCTCTTTACACATATTGTATTACCATAATACTTACTACATACTTTGCGAATGAATCGGGTTCTTCTTTTTTGTCTGTTCTCCCTAATACCCCGTTTATACGTGCATAGATTTAATGCTGACAGTAGGTACTATCGCGGAAGTTGCAAAATTGCATAAATAGGTATGGATCAAACAATTTCAGCAGCTTCCGAATTTTCACGCGACAGTTGGAACTTGTGCGATATATGCGCGTGCACAGTGGAACGATAGTGGCGAACCTGCCGGAAAAAACGACGTTTACCAATTTTCACAATCAGTGAAATATCACCATACTTGTGATTTTACTTATGCGATCATCGCATTGCAGGTACCTACATGCTTTGTAATGCAAATATATGTTCATAGAATCGTATTGATTTTGTAACAATCTTTTTTTAAATTAATATTATAATTATAATAATTATAAGTACTTACATTTATTTTAATTCAACAGTCGCATTTTTACGACGACATACCTATATTGCCGTTTTTGTTTCCAGAGCCTTCCAATGCAGTGCGATTATCGTATAAGTTAGGCGAAATCACCATTGCGATCATCGCATAAGTAAAATCAACACTTAAACCGGCAATAAGTGTGTTTATTGACAAAACAGTTTGATGCCAATATGTTCTAAAACAGTGGCAATGCAAACTGTATAGTATATATAATAAATAATTTAATGAGGTTGCAGTTACAGTTACACTATTGTATATTCGTCTTTAACTTTACAGCAAAATCAATTCAAATATAAATTATTTTTCTACGTTTCATTGAATGGACAAGTTTTTCTGATAGTGTCTATAAAGCGTGCTGAGGTAAATATCTGGCCCAGATCTGATGTTAATGTTATTTATTGCCTTCGCCCTACGTCTTGATCAGAAAATTAAACAGCAAATAAATCCTGTTAAATTACCTTTCAGAGCATGAAGTTTTAAAAATTTATGAACATCTTTCGTGTAGATAATAAGAAAATTATATTGGTCGTTTTCATTATGCAAACACGAATGCTTCAAAAGTAAATAAATATACCGCCGTGTCTTGCAGCGAGATTCGGCTATCGATTACTCAAGTCGGCGGGCGTTTCTATGATACCGCGTCCCTCCACAAACTTTTCAACCATTTCATTATTTTAATTCAGTCTCCTGTGACTCATTCATTTCCAACGGGTATATCCACGACATTGCATCCCCCAATCGTATCGATCAGCTGTCATATCAACTCCACGCCTAGTCGGACCGATCCGTTATTTCTTCCCATTCACGCCAGTTGTTTCGGTGAGGTTTTGAGAACTTGCGACTGATATATATTTTACAAGGGCTGAAGAATTGACCTTGTCCAGAAAAATTACATTAAAAAAATCCATCACTACTGCATCATCAGTCGGGTCTATTCACTCCTAGTCCTGGATGAATGAATGTGTTCTCTGATTGATTCCATTTTTGAGCACTGCGTTTATCCAATTATTTTTTGGGCGGACTAGTGGTTATCAAATGAGTTTTAAGTACCACCGTATTGCGGCATTTTCACAACGGTCAAACATTCTCCGAGCAACATTTCCAGCCTGGTGCAGTAGTGTAAGCAGCTTGAGGACATTCACCGCACCGCGTCTTCCTATTTCCTTCACGTGTCCATGCATAACATGTATCTATGTTTTCATGCCACCGTACGCTACTTATTTTTCGAATCTCTCTTGTATCGAGGATCCACGTTTATCCATGCATGAGTAAGTCTGGCACATGACACAGTGACTTAACACATTTTTTTTAGTCCCATTGAAACCATTGCTCAGAATATGCCCCATCCCAGTTTGGATCCTCAGAACGATTATCATCTAATAACACTATCTCTTCACAGCCATCATCTTTCCGTCTGTCCCTTTTATTATGAGCAAACAACTGTGCATAACTATTAGAAAACTTCAAAATGATTATGAAAGTGATTATGACGATATCTCGTATCAGTTATCAATACATTGATACATGCATTTGTGGGTATCTACAATGAATTATTGACAAATTATGTATACTCATAACGTAATCATGATCTGATAGTCATCATAACTTACTATTGGAAACCCCTTGTTAAACCATCTGTGAACCGATAATTTAGGATATTTTTAATAATATATTAAAAAAAATATCTTTATAAGTATCTAATTTAAACCTACTGTTTTATAATGTTGTTTATATCGCGTTTTTTTGTTGTTTAGTTCCTTTACACACTTACACTATTTTGACGGCCTTCCGCATTATTAATTATATAGTCATAATTAGTTACTTATATATTTAAATTTTAAAACCAAAAGTGTCGTGTGTAAACGGTTATCAATGTTGTTGCCATATTATCCTAACGAAATATTTCCGATAAGGGCCTTGAATATATTTTTAACTGCCCAGTGTGGTACGTTTCCATTATCTAAATATATTTTAGCTTTGGCAAATATACACGAATGTTCAATTTCACATAAATTGTTTTCGTCGAAAATTGTAAAATATCGGAACGATTTCATTTTTGCTCTTCAACACTTTTGTACGTGTAAGTACGAAACTGCTTTGAGAGTAGTGTGCTTAGTCAGTGTAATAAAATTTCATTATTTGTATAAGCGTTGCGTAATACGAATGAACATAATGAAACGTCTATCTGGCTAGGTGGCCTATTCGTATATAAATACTTCAATAATGCTTTGACCCCCTGATCTTGGCCCTAATCATAATATTTTTACGTTGGTCAAATTTCTTCACTCTCAAAATCTGGGCCAATTTTATCGGCCGGCCTTTCGGTTGGGCGTGCTGTGTACCTATATGGCTTCAAGTTTGCCTGGTGGAGATTTAACGCTTTTTTCCTATGCCACGGCACTCTTGCAAAGAGTCAATTATTGACAAATTTTCTATTTTACACCTAGTAAATTATGCAACGTGTTTTATAGGTTAATATTTGTTACGTTGGCAGCGCGCCAGACATTGTTGTGACTTATTTCATAATGAACCTGGCTGTTTATTTTTGTTAAAAAAAACTTCGTTCATCTGCTCTCATTATTACCCACTTACCCACTTCCAATATTCGCCGGTTAATAAATCAAATGTATAGTAGGTATTGTAAACTTTTTCAATCTCAAGACAGCTGTCTCCCAGATTTTTATTTCTTCATTTTTACAACATAGATATTATCAAGTGATAGGACATTTATCTCAAATTAAAAAAAAAAACTATATTAGTTGATTTGATTGTACTTAATAATTATTTAAAATCTTGCAATATTCATGAGTGGTATGATCATGGAACACGAAAATAAGAGTTACCTTCTGGATCTGGAGAAATAAATGTGCCGAAGAATATGTAATTTTCAATATTTGGTCTGTATCACAATAATATGCCTTAAAGTTTGTCATGTAAACATTGTAAACGAAACGCGCATTAAATATTTGAGGACATTGATCGCTCTTGATTGACTCTTTCTGTGGATGTGATATTAATATTATCACATCCACAGAAAGAGTCATATTATGATAGTGGTATTTCTGACAACTGCGAAGTGTTTATTAATTGGAGATTCTAATTGGATACGTTTGGAATCAAGGAAGACCCTGGGCCCTTACTTGAGCCATTGTGAAGGGTAGCATTAGATTCTAGTGATATTTTTAACGATTATCAATGCTATAATTGTCATTAGGTACTAATCGCGAATTGAATTTGCACATACACACACACGCATACATATTATAGGTATTATAATTATATACAATGACAAAGTCAAGGTTGTGCTTTCAGGTATTCAATTACGCACCTACGCTTTATTTGTCGGTGCAATTTTATTAATGGTTTTATGTATAATCGACAATGTCGTGTTTTGTATATGGTTGATTCTTTAAAATCACAATGAATTCACATTTTTAATCATAACTGTCTCTCATTTGAGATTGCGCGCTTTATAGTGACTTATAATATGTGTGCATTGTGTACTATCGTTGTTATTTTATTATATTTGTACGTGGCAGTGGGTCGTGGGCGCTTTTGTGCATTTTTATTTAGGTCAGGTGAACCGTCTCGCGTTATTATCAAGCTCAGCACAGCGGCAAAGCGGCGAACCTTCCCCGTTTCATTTGAGCTCACGGCGACGATGATTTATCCTCCCGCGATTGTGGTATTTCGTCGGAAGGGGTTGGCGCTTACGAGGGATGTTTTGTCGATCAAGGATGCTAGATAGAGGGATGTCAGTTTAAGTGGGAGGGTTGGGTCGGGTGCCTGTGTAAATATTGCCGGTGAATTAGCTGTGAGAATCGAGCGAGCCCGATACATTATCGTGTAGTAGATTAAGTATATTTATATACATACCTACTACATTTTCAATGTGAGTTTGACATTAAAGAAAATGTAATATATAATTAAGTTTATCTTCATGTTATTAGTATTATTATTCGTAGCGTTTTTCAGATCTAGCATTTTTATGCATCTTAATTTTCAAAAGACGTATTTGACTTATTGTTTTAAAATCTAGTGTTTTTTTCTTCAAATAACTTAAAAACGCTAAAATATCAGATCAGACGCGCTAGAAAATCAACTTATTGGCAGATCGGTCCTTTAATTTTATTAATATTTTTTACTAAGTTGGTAGGTATTCTTGACATATTTTTGCGATTTTTATTTCATTAAATTTGTTTAGTTGCTGGTTAAGAAACATTCTAATATTTTTCATTATTTTTTCTCGTAAATAATATTATGTTCTACATCTAGAGATATTTTAAACTAAAGTAAGTCCGGTTTATATGTGGATATTCACTCAACATTTTCCTCCGCCCGATAGTTTATTTTATGATGATTACCCAGTCTGGCATATTTTTGTCAACGGCAATACGTTGGCAACACCTGTAATAAACCATAATATACAACTTACATGAGTTCTGTCACAGTTTGGGACCGTTCCACACGTTTTGGGAGGACTTTACTATACATGTCGCTGTCCATTGTGTTTCACATAATAATTTAATTATGTATTTTAAATGACCATACGTAATTCGAATACAACTCAAAAACTCTCGAAATAAGTATGGTGCTGTGCGGGACTCGAACCCGCATCTATCGGATTCTGGGCAATGGGGTTTACCATTTTAACCACTTGTACTCCACCCAGTTACAATGCGACTGAAGCGTGCCTATTTCAAATAAGTATAAATAAAAGTTTTATTATTTTTAATGAATCAAGCAGTTTTTCATACCATTATTCACTGTCACTGTTGGTGTATAGTGTATATACCTAATATACTCACTGTGCATCCTACTGCATCAAAGAATTAATTAAATCAATCAGTTCCTAGGAGCGAAATGATAGGAGTCAAGACGAGTGTTATCTACCGAAAGTTATATCTGACAAAATTGGCGGAAATACGGGGATTGGAGGAAGAATCACTCTGGCTATTGTAAGTAGAAGGGTTTAGCTTCGAACTTACAATGAAAGAGACCGGGAGATGAAAATGACAGTACCTACCTAAATGTTTAGTCGTAATTTGTACTCAAAAAGAAGGTAGCATTAAGTGTTAGTAGCTTTTTAACTGATTTCGTTATAAATCATTCAAACGACTTACGTTGCTGAAACAGTGTCTATTTGCATTGCAATATAGCACCTACACACCTACTAGGAATCCAATCCATTGCATTTTGTCTTCATGCTATCTCGATAAGGTATGAAGCGGTGACCTTCATTTTGCCGCACTAATTATAAAAGATTCGTCTCAAAGTGTGTCACGATGCAGCAACGTTATCATTGCAGTTGTTGGAATAATTTAAATTGTGCAGCTCGGCGATCGGCGCTGGCTGCTCATTTCAAAGGCACCTTAAGTGCACGCTGCACAGCTTCTAGCGATTAGATTCGAGGTCTTCTAGCATTAAGAAAATAAAATAAAGTGCGGTCATGTATTACATTTAAAGATGAGATGTTTTTTGCTATTCAGCTATGTATGGCGCTCGGTGGATCGTAAAAATACATAATAAAATGATAATATCAACAGGAAACGATGTTGCGGTGTTTCTTGACAAAAGACATTAAATTTGATTTAACAGATGGTAAATCATAATGTTAAACGTTCGCTCGTTTGGTAAACGGGGGCTAATCTCGTGATTCGGCTAATAAGTATAAGTTTTTTTTTGTGTATTTATATTCAGGGTATGAAGCCAATGTATTGAACGAATGGCTTGTAACCAATGCTTGTATAATGATAAAATATGACCGAAAAACATGGAAGTCCATTGATTGATTTACCTTAGAGCTGGAATTAGTGATTTATCATTTATATTAGATCATCTGAGAATACAGTGTGACGCCTAGTTATAGTACATATCTATATTTGCCCGCAAACAAATACGCGATATGTAAAACCTATGAACAAATATTTAAAACGTTTTTACACAAATACTCATGTTTTTGTTGTATTCCGTTGTCAATGGAAAATGCATACAAATACACTGATGAACATATTTGCGGGATTTTTTGGTCTTTCATAGGAAGTAATTTAATTTTTTTTTGATATTTACAGACTGTCAAATTACGATTTTCGTATGTACCTACCCTTACAAGCACAGATGTTTATTTGAAATATATATATAATAAACATGTTTTTGGGATATATAGGTAGGTACCTACTTGCAAATCAAAATGTCTATGTCATACTTTGAAATAAGTTCAGTTCTTACGCCTTTAAAAAAATGAACACTGTCACAGGTCTCAGTTTCTGTAGTTTTCATTATGGTTGTATTTTTGAAAAGGCCCACTATAGTCAGGCCGTGACACGAAACTGTAAACTTGTGGTGCTAGTAGTTATTGCTTCGTCATATTCCATCAAAATTCGAGTTCGAATGCAACAGGTAAACTGTTTATAGAAAATGATAACTGTTGCATATTGAAGTAAATGGTAGATAACAATTTAAACGAAATATGGAAACGGAATTCTTCATTTATTGCAAACAGGTTACTGTATTACATTCAATGATAATCAATAACTAGCACTACCATCGTAACTCGCAATTCAGAGCCATAGCCTGAATATAGTCAGCCTTGATTTTTGGCAGAGAATTGTTTACCTACTCTAATAGTGTGTTTCTGATTATTTTACGTAGGCATCAATATTATACAGACGTAAGGTGATGTAACAGTAAACTGCCTTTACAAAAAATCATTTTCCTTTATTATGTAGGTATGGTCGGCGCATTAATGTCAGTGTGGTATGAAAATATCATTACACGTAAACCACCGAATTAATTAGATAGGTACGGGAATAAACAGGGGTATATAGTATAATAGAGTTTGCTACACACATTGTATCGTCATGGGTAGGGCACATAGCATGAAGAAAAGACAATCACTGGACAAATCTAGTCAACCAGGTGACAACCATCAGATAGTTGTGAAATACCGAAAAGGTAGACCTAGAGGTTGTTAGTTGATCGAAGTAGTTTAGTGCTGTGGATGTACGTGGCGGTACAATGGGAATGCACAGCATCAACTCGGAGAGGCTTTCATCTAGGGCAGGCAAGTCCAACTTTAGTAAACTACGATCTAGTATCCAGTCTCAAAACTGGCAGTGCTCTACCACACTCTCTCATTGTCGTTGTTCAGCTTCAGCAACAGACACTAATTTTATAAAGAAATACGCAATTTTCCATTCGTTTTGGGCACTCATTCCACTCGTCGTCAAACTATTTTCATACTGCGCAAAGAGCCTAATGCGCGACGGTAAACTAAACACGCCTCCGCTTAAAGCGCGGGGATTCATTTCTCTTTCTCCAACTCCTGCAATTGGTCATTCTGAGTGATGCAAAATGAAATAAGTGATCGAGGTTACGCGGGCTTTCTCATCGTTTATTTGAAAACGACTTTTAAGTAAGCTCATTAAGAATATAATAAAAAGAAATGGATAATGCTTCTTCTTTAAAGTCTACAAAATCATATTATATTACAATTGAATGCACACGATTTTTACAATATTACATGTGTGGGGTACAATCGACGAAAATCCATCTCGCGACCAACGCGTTTGATAATATGCCTGATCTAGAAGATTGATCCAGGCTGGCAATGATAACATGAAAAACTATCCACTGTTTTAAACAATAAAGCATTGGTTTTTTTTTTAAATTAGGCGAAATAATTATGTTAACACATTGCATCCATTGTATATTTACCTTGGTGTTATCGCTTTCCGACAGCATTTCGTAACTTCCGTTATCAACTCGGCAATGTCATCCGTATTGACATTTTATTTCCCATTCTGTTACGAAAGTTGTCGGTTTCCTTGTAAAAGTTGATCGATTTGTGTGAGTTCTGTCGGAGGAGGAACCTCGCCCTCATAACGATACGTTATCATCCTTGTTTGATGCTCGCTTGACCCACTTTTGCTTTACCTCGTTTTCTATGGACACCATATCGCGGTCTCTTTATCCATACGTGCTATCAAACCGCTATAGGGAGCGTAATATGTCGGATTGAATGTGCATACCATTTATTTAGCACGCGAGAGATGCGCATTTAGAAGTACTATATTATGTCCTATGTCGTTTTCAATATCTTTATAATAATAGATATCATAAACTATTTTTTTAATTCAACACATAATTCACAAAAAAACATCTTGAAAAAAATATGACACCGGACAGGACTCGAATCTGTATCAATATAATAAGTGCAAATACGTGAAGACTAAAATTTGGAGAGATTTCAGTCGGTCCTAATCCATGTACCGGGAATATAACAATTGCATCGCTTCATTGGATCATTCAAACATATTTTTGTTCTTTCTCAACGATTTTGTATACCTAGTCACTTACTTAAGTTAATAATTTCGGAAATAATTAAATAAGTACGGACCACCTAAAAACCTTCCTATTTGTAAACAATTAATTGACTTATGAATGAATATAATCCACTCACGATCTAATATTTATGTATTTTTACAAATTATAACGTTAAGAAATGCGGTTGAAATTCTTTTATAATGAAAGTATTGTGGGGGCGCTTTATGTAAAAAAAGTTTAATTTCCTTGAATTCACATTTCTGAGGCATCCTAGTTCTGCAAACATAGTAAATTAATCAGACGATTGATAAGATAAAATATCATTTGACATTGATTTATAGCAAGGTGCAACAAATAGATACCCATTTAAGGGTGACCTAGTTAGTATCTGCGACTGAATTTGAAAACTGCAATTTAATATTATATTATTTCACTAATAATTTTCATTTTAAATAATCAATAGGTAGTACGTAGCTTTCTAAAAACAAACATATTTTTTATAAATTAAAAAACTGTATAAAACAGGCGTTTATTTATTGTTTTGAGAGAGAGAGGTGGACGAAACCGGTCCAAATTTATTAATTAAAAAAGTGAAGCACAAAAAAAATGCGTTTTATTAAATTTATCAACAATACAATGCAGTTCAACTAATAAAAAAATACATTTTATATAAAAAGAATATTTTTCAACTAAAATAATGCATTTTATTACTGTTTTCGAAGCGTATTTATTATTTCAATGTAATCAGTAAAATGTATAATAATGCTAAAAACGGTTACTCTGGGCGTTATGAGTTATCGTAGTGTAAACTTACTGACAAAGGGTACTTTTCATTTACTAATTTAGTTATACTTGATTTAATTCAGCTTGGTTACTGTTCGTACATCTGTAGTAGGAGTTTGTTGGCTCGTTTTTAATTGGTGCTGGCACCACGTTAGCGGAAGAAGAAACATAAAACCAACGTGGGATGTTCTCTTTCTTGAGCGTATAACGCAGAATGAGGTAAATTATTGTCTCATTCGTTTTATTTGGGACAAAGAAAGACTTGACATATAATTTTATTCATATTGTGCTTTTTGTTGAAGTTTCGTGTCTTTTACTGTTCTACATTACTTACATTTCTATGAACCTGTACTGATTTTATGTTTTCGTTTAATCGGTCACATAGGTGTGTCAATTAAAGAGGCCCTTGGTGTCCCATATTTGGTGTATGTATATATTTGCGAGGAATGAAACTTATATGGAGCTCAATAAATAAAATAAAAAACTAATATAGTTATGTACCTATCCAAAATAATTAATATGCCAACCACAAACTTTGTAATTGAGCGTAGTTATGCAGAAATCAGATAATCCACACAAACCACAAACTGAGATATAAGCAATTTTGTGTTATACATGTGATTATTTAATTCTACACAATTTAAATGTACCTACTATTTTTTTGTTTATGAATGATATATTTATAATAAATATACCTTTGATTTTATAGAACTTTCAAGGATATAAATTGAATTATTTAAGATATATTGGTATTTAAATAGCTGGCTGCTTTCTGCAAAATATGAAAATTCTATGATCTATTCAGAAATCAGCCATGTCTGGTTTTGTTTGAAGAAACTCCATGTTTTTATGTAATTATTGAAAAATTGCTTCCTTCATAATACACAAGTTGAGATTCGCAGATGATACCACGCAAATCGCTGCTGATGAAAGAGAACTCGCAGAGCTGCTACACCGGGTAAAGGAAGGGAGTCGCAAATATGAAATAGTAATAATACGAAGTAAATGGTTGTCGATCGGGCTAACCTTCTACCAGCAGAAAGTATACTCCAAAACCTAGAAACAGTGGATGAGTTTCTATATCTGGGATCGACGGTTAGTGGGAATGGCGAGTGTGAAGCAGAGATAAGATGGTGCACACAGATTGCGAAAAATACGATGACACGTCTTACCACTATATGGAAGGGTTGGGGAATTTCAATTGCCACGAAGATGCATGTGCAAAGATTAGTGTTCTTCATATTTTTGTACGGTGTAGAATCATGGACCCTGAAGGCAAAGGAGCGGAAGGCAATTGATGCTTTCGAAATGTGGTGTTGGCACCGAAAGCTTCGTATTTCTTGGACAGAGCACAGTATGAACCAGTTGATCATCTGAGACTACAGATTAAGGAACGGCCCTCGACAACATGTCCGAGACTCATCCTGCAGCTTTTTTTTTGGACATATCGCTCGGCGCTGACCCGATAACTTGGAGAAACTGGTGATTTTGGGTAGCTTCCGGGGAAGGAATAGAATAGGAAGAGCGTCGGCGCGCTAGAGGCAGCAGTGAAGGAACTGGCTGGGGGCAGCCTTCACTCTGCTTTGAGAGAAGTAGATGATTGAGAAAGGTGGAAAGTCTCGGTCGCTCAAAAGATCCTCGGCGATGAGGAAACGACCAAGCAGAAGATTTACTATTATTCAGAAAAAAGCGTCATGTTGAGATTAATAACTGCAAAATTAGGAAAATTGGAAGTATTTCGACATATCAACAGTGAGTGTATTGGTCCAAATATCAGTATCAGTTCGTATTTATCGTATGAATTGATTAGAAGGCATGTCTTTATTGCATGTCCAGATTTACATGAACAACGGAATTGATAATATCGTATCTTTGTCTCACTTCTTTTTTTTTTTGAACTTTGTCGTTTTGTTAATAAACTATTGGAGTCTATGATTTGGGTGCGTCTCGTATCTATAGGGTCGGCACATTAGAGTCTTTTAAGAACAGAGAATGTCCGGGATCGTAATATCTATATATTTTTTCGCGTTTACCCGGAATGACCGATTCGTTTTCGGGTCCGACGTGTGGACGTTGACAGACGCCTTTGTGCCAAGCCAGTAAGTAGGAAAGGCTGGGCAATGGCCAAAAGCGTAAATATGCCAGCTCACGTGGACGCGGCAATTTGGCAAGATTTCGCCAGACTAAATGCCCCTCATACTTCCCCAATGATTATTAATCGTGCCACCTAAATCTTTCACATCACTTGCTACTAATTTAAAAAAATATATATTTCGCCTATGGAAATTTGTGTTTTTTAATGTTTATCACTTTCATCAACCGATGTCGATTCATTGCTTCCCTTGCTTCTTCTCAGTCCATCTTTCTTTGCTGCCACATACGTACATTTTGGGGATTCATGCAGTCAATGGAACATACTGAGATTTCACCTGTGATAACGATAGCCGCATAATGTAGCTCTGCAGTGTCGGGTATTGGTACTTTTGAGGACTCCTGACATAAAAAATAAATAAAAACAGTCACATCCTGTAACTGCAAATATTTATTATTGAACTTGCCGGTGATATGACACAATAATATTATTAGTTTATGTTTTGTATATCCTACAAGTACCTACGTGTATGTTTGAGTGGCTATATTGTGGTCCCTTTGATTTTAGATACAGGGATTTTAACGAATCAATTGCGTCATCTGTCATCATCAATCGCCGATACAGCCAGGATAATATGTATCTCGAAATGATCTTTGATTTGCTCGAAACAAACGAGAAGAAATCCATTTTTGTCCATGAGAACCAAAAAAGTCTGATAGTTTTTTTGAATTTAGTGAACGGATTTGTAAAATGTAGGCACCTATTACTTTATATAATAATGTGTTGAGCTAGCTATCTTACTTGAAATTCTTACTGTACTAAGTTACCCACATTCACGTTCCATTGCTTAGTCGGTATGGTGAGAAAAAATATCTATAAACTTACATGTTACACTTTCTTGGCGGCTGTAATGAAAAATACATTCTACGATATTATATTATTTTTGAACAATGTTGACAGGATAGGTCGTTGAAAGAATTATCATGCGATATTGTATTTTTTTACCATGTCCGATCCAAAGAAGATTATAATGTAGGCCTCCACTTCGTGGAGATTAACAGATTTTTTTTAACGAGAAATATGTTAGCCACTTCTTGCTCAACCTATCAAATCCATACTCTGGGTCCAAACTGCGATTTTTTTACTAGACCCGAAATTCGAACCCGGGACCTACGACATTATGGGCTGACACATTATCCGCTCGGCCATCGTAGGCGTATAATGTACCTACTGTATAGAATATTAAAATAATATGCTGCATGCGTAGACTTAAAATGGATGCAGAATAAAAAAAGGGGACAATGGAACATACACGTCTGAGTATGTTCGTACAAATTTAATTGTTTTGTAAACAGATGATTTTATTTGAAAATTAATTATACCTATGTTGCAACAAGGGCGCGCATACCATAGATCCACGTTAATGGTTTATAATATAGTATTTCATGCCCTATTCGGCTATGACCGTTTAAATAATGGCTACACGTACCTACACACAATTTACATAGTGTATATTATTGTATGTGATTAAAAAACGAATTCTACTTTCATTACAATAGGGGTGCGTATTGCAAAACACTTTCACGTCTCGTACCTATTATACTGATGTATCCACTTTATTAGGTATTGCTATTTTATGTAGATGTAATAATAATTGTGTGTGTTATATGTTTATAACTGATTGCACGTATCTTAATATTAGAAACATTAATCACATATGGATTTTTTAATATTTACATTAAAATTATTACTCATCAAATATCCTAAATTAACTGATAAATCTTTGATGATACTGTTATAAGATTTTATCGTGGTAGCATTACTGTCATGTTTTTTTTACTCTAGTAGTTGCTCCTGTAAATATTTTAGGGTTGTACAGATTTATGTTAAGTTTATCATTCATTATTGTCACACTTCACGTGCATTGTTTGTAATTGTATAACTATATATTTTACGAGTCAATGCGTTTGACATTGTCAACGAAGTATAAAATCAATCAATCAATCAATCAGCGATATCCATTGCTTTAAGGTTAGAACACCCACCGGTTTATTATCTGCGTCTACAAAAAACAGCGTTCAAGCAACTTCGCAGTTCGGTCAGTGCTCCTGGATTTGCCGAGGTGACCTTTTCGCTACGCACTCCCCTCGCTTTGCGTTTCTCATACGAATATTTATTTACACTGTTTTCCTAAGTTTACTGCGCTCATTATCACCTTTCACAAGATATGTACTGCGGTACTAGTTCGCGTTGTGACCCATTTTAGTGGGCGATACCTTGCAACATTGGGAGCGCATTCAAAATGGATCCGGGACGATTAAGTGAGCGCCTCGCATACATGTGTGCATGCATTGATATTGTTGCTTTGTAAGTACATAGTGCAGCAACGCAAATGTGGAATATTTTTCATGTCATGTTGCTTCATTATGGTATTTTTTTTTTTAAATATATCTACATTCATTACGTACACCTTCCGTCCATACATATTATTTAATAACTGTACTGGAACAAATACGTATTTTATATTTTGATTTACAAGCCACGCATTCAATGATATGAGCTCAAAAGTATAAAAATACCCAATAGTTACAAATTAAACCATTCTTAAAACGTTCTGGAATCGCTATCTAGTGTTTTAATAACGCCTCTTTTATATTGGTTCAACGTGTTAGGTGTATCAGATGTTTAGTATTTATATAAATAATGAATTATTGGACGACTGTGCCAAGATGTCGAATCATTGATGAGTAAGTAGTATGTGAGTCTGTGTCTGGTTGGAAGAAGATAAAGATTCTAGAGTATGGAGAAATATGGGATAAACTTAAACACGTGTTAAAGAATATGATATTTACAAATATTAGCGTCACGTTAAGCCATGTGCATTCTATATTGGTTTTCGGGACATTCGGGGGACTATGATGTATTTTGTGTTCAATAAGTTATCCCTCATTAAGTCATAAACCAAGACTGCAGTCAAAGTCTTGGTCTATAACTCTATACTCTGTAGCAGGGATTTTCAGCAATGTGCATAATGCAATCGAAATACAGATCGCGAATTACTGATAGGAATAGGATATAAGGATTATAAGGATAGGAATATCCACAAACAATCATTCCTAACTATAAAAACTCGATTGAAGAAATCGGATGAATTTATGCACTCTGTCTAAGTGATGTAAGTTTTATTGGAAAAAAATGTGCCCGCCATTCCATTTTTGGCTATAAATGTGCCCTTGATGAACATAAGGTTGGGAACTCCTGAGCGACTTATTTTCGCATTTCTATCATAATGGTCTTTATGTGATGTAGCTCATTTGATAAAGGTTTGTTGAAATGGTGAAGATACCTATTCAAATATTATGTAGGAATTAGACTTGTATTCGACTGGTGTTTTAACGTTGATATGGTATTTTGAAGTACATATTCTTTATAATCGGACTTGGTATTTCTTATATCAAAATGTGACTGTCGATCGATCGTAGTATTTCAACGAACTATTTTTTTTATTAATTTTCTATACCTCCGTTATCGATTGATTATTATTCAAACCTACCTAGTTTCATTTCATTGCCGTTCTAGTATTATTTCAGATGCCTAAATATAATCTTTCATCCAGTTTCTTCCCGTGCTTGTTGCGAATTTTTTCGCATATTATCTGTAGGTTCGCTTTTTTGGTTTCCCAGTCGATTATATTAACGAGAAAGTAAAGGTTATAATAATATCTATATTCAAATTTTTGGCAGTGCTGTCTTGCAAGGCACCTACAATAGTTTTATCATTTGTCACACATTGCTTCAACTGACAGTATACAGTTGATTGGTTTTATCTCTTGATGTCGTTACCCCGTGTGTTTGTTATATTGGCTAATATTTGGTTACAGAAAAACTAAATTTATTACAAGTAGGTATATAGCAATAAATATAAAAAACGGGTTAATATTATATATTATTGTAATAAACTTGTGAGGGATGTTTTCTGATATTTATATGTAATCATAATCACTTCCGTTTTTCCGATTTTAAAATTCATTATTCCGAAAATTTTGATATTAATTTTATGCAAGCTTCGGAATTTTAAAAAAAACAATATAACGTTCCATACTCTATTGTCACTTGGATACAACGTGACAATTTATTCTCTAATGTCAGAAAGTGTAATTTAAAAAAAATATTTTTGTTTATTGATTGATTGCTACGAATAAAACTCTATATGAGGACCCACCTGACATGTGATGATATTATTGGATCACCAGAAGAACTTTTCTCCCTCAGAACTTGACAATATACCGATATTATCAATAATTTTATTCTTCATTGTCAAATGGTAAATTATATCAATTTATAACAATTTTTCATTTGGTTTTTTTGCCGAGCATAGGATAGATTTATGTATAATGGTACGTTTACATCTGACACTTATACCGTTATACTTATTTTATGTGTCTGACATTAAAATTCATTTACTGTTTACACCTGCATGGATCTGACATAAAATTCTCGTATACTACTCGTTGAAATAAAGTCTCGACATTTGGAATACATATATGCGGTGTTTACGTATGGTATTGTAACTTATTCGGACACGTATTTCGTATACTTCTCAAAAACGTTATGTCAGTTGTCAATATGGGAATGTTAAAAAAGAAAGCAGCGAGTGTTATTATTTTCTATCTGTCTTTCTATCTTTCTATAAGTCTTTTGGCAACAAAAATGAGGAAAAAATGGTCTAGATGGGTGCGGGAATGGATTCAGCGACGAGAAGAACTAGGTGCCTTCCGTTTAATGTCAGAGTTTAAAATCGAAGATCCAACTCAATTTGTGAACTTTAGTTTGCAAGATTGGACCTTTTGCCAAAAAACAAGACACACAATTCAGACATGCCATAAGTGTAGAAGAACGATTAACAGTAACATTGCGATATCTAGCACTTGATCGTCATTGCATATTCAATATAATATTATCGTACCTAATACGAGTGCAGGTGTGGGCTAAAATGAATTAGGTAATACCATTTGAAGAGCATTTTTGCATCGAATGCAAGCGCAGAGTGCATCAGAATTAATCGTATTGCCGGCCACAGACGGACAGTTCTCGTAACAGGTTGAACATGCCAGTTAATAACTATACAGTTATCTTTGGTAGATAATCTGCTGCGCCCATAGACGGACACTTTTCGACCTTTCAGATGTTTGCCATGTTCAAACTGCCAGCGACCCCCTACTCCCGTGTTTTTGTAAAACTGTTGGAATTTCAACTAGCCGAAAGTTTTCGGGTGACGTTAGATGTCGGTAACGTAAAGTAGAATATACCGCGCGATACAACTTCGGCTGGTGTTGCTTGTTATTGCATTTTATAATATATTTTATAATACATTAAAAATGTAATAATATTATGTACGCGGAGATCGCAAATATTATATTTTATTTATTTTTACGAGAGTAAAACAAAGTAATAGTTATTTATGTAAACATATTATTTTATACAATATAATATAAATGTTAAAATGAAAGTTATTGTGAAAATATAGACTAATAACTCAGTACTCAAATTTTGTTTATTGTATGTAGTGAATATTAAAACTTATTAATTTAAGACGTTCACAACATAAATTAATATACCTAATTGTGAATGACAATCTCGGTAAATCTAAATAAAATTTAAGTATATATTTTAATAATATCATAGTAATTAATTATTATACTGATAATTGATGTAAATATAATTTTGTGGCATGTTTAAATTTATTGTAGGTATATAAAATCAATACCTTTATAAATATTACCGTTTTCTATTACAATATAATATAAATGTTAAAATTTTAGAGAGCATTATAAATATTAAGTTATTGTGAAAATATAGACTAATAACTCAGTACTCAAATTTTATTTATTGTATGTAGTGAATATTAAAAATTATTAGTTTAAGACGTTCACAACATAAATTAATATACCTAATTGTGAATGACAATGTCGCTAAATCTAAATAAAATTTAAGTACCTATATATTTTAATAATATCATAGTAATTATATAATACTGATGATTGATGTAAATATAATTTTGTGGCATGTTTAAATTTATTGTATATAAAATCAATACTTTTATAAATATTACCATTTTCTTACTTAATTAATACTGTCCATTAAAGGGAATAATTTATTCAAAAGAAAAGATTACATTTTATATTTACACGAATGTGTATAATATTGTTTCGGTGAATCGATAAAATACACAATCCACTAGCGAAATCATGATTTATTTTACCAACGTCATAGGTGTGTATTTTATGTCAATTTGTTTCTAATAAAAACAATTATAACCATAATAAATTCAAAGTAAAATTATTCGTGTATCATCGTTCAAGTATACCCTACCTAAAACTAATTGAAACAATACCCCTGTGTAATATCTCCGCGAACCTAACCGCCATAGTTTTTGACACTTGCTCTGCCACAGACAATAACTGTACGTATATGGGCACGTCTGTTGACAGTTCGACAGATTTAAATGGGGTAGTTAAACTGATCTGTGGTGTGGCCACTAACGTACAGTTATTGAACAGTTATTGTCTGTGCCATGTTCAAACTGCTACGAGAACTGTCCGTCTATGGGGGCCTTATGTGCCGAGAACAAGCGATATTTTATTTTCGAACAAAATCCATAGAACACGGCACATCCGATTTATTTCTCACTGTCTATGATTTTTGACAGATCGCTACAGTACATTTATTAACGTAAACGTTGGGCATACATTCATGGTGTACCTATGATAATTGATTGTCCGTTGTTTTAGAAATATACATATGCAATTCACTAGGTACATGTCAAACTACGAATAATGTGTCAGGTACTTGACATAAAAGTAGACGGTGGTCCAACTTCGGTGATATATCGCTCCAAGTTCGAACTTGTTGTATACGCGGTGTTTACATTTGCGTATATAAGTAGATTGAATAAGTGGCAGGTGAGAGTCGACACACGCAAAATAAGTGGCAGATACAAAAATACTTACTGTTTACACTTAAGTGAATATGGTGTCATACATAAATATGACGATATTAGTGTCAAATGTAAACGTACCATAAGAATTATTGCTTGTCACTTTTATGTAATATTGAAACCAAAATTTAAAATTTCCACTATACTAATTTTATTTTTCTTTATCAAATAGCAAATCTCACACTACTACAGAATTATAAACTCAAATGGTTATTGATGGCACAAATAGTATTGATATTTGTTTCGATATGTTTTATTTTATTGTCTCAGTTGCAAATTGGTTGCGATTTTCGGGCTGCAATATTGTTTATATAGGACAGTCGTCCTCCAAACCCCCTTTAATAATATAATGGCATTATCATTGGAGTTTGAAGTTCATTGTCACGTAATATAGAGTGCGCCAACAAGTATGTACCTTCGTGTTATTATTATTCTTATTATTTGATGGAAGAGAGCGGCTGACGCGTCTGTCGACCTTTGTAGGCCGTTTGCAGTAACCTTGCGGCGTTGTCCCCCCCGACCCTCCCTCCTCCCGCCCCGCCCGAATCGACTATGCTCGTCTATGTTTCTATTTTTATGACTTTTCGGCGTAGACGGTCTGTTGGAAATTTGCGCAAAATTTTCTTTTGTACGGTGCGACCGACTTGTGCTTTCCATACCGCGCGCGCGTCTTATTTATGCGTGTTTTCGCGTAGATTTTTTGACTTTTTTTGCTACGCCTTTAGAAGTAATTGACCGATTTCGACGCAAAGTTTCGGCTTTGTTTTTAGCCAGTCATATTCCTGCCACTGAAATAAGCTTAGGATACGTTTTTTTTTCTGCAACAGATCTTTTACCAAAGTTTTTCCTTCAGTCACTGGCGTTGAAAATGCAGTAGATACTTATTTTTCTACCAATATACGAAATTACAAGACTAATTAATAATATATTAAAAATACAAATAAATAAATTGCAGTGGCGTGCGGTCCTCAATTGCTGTATGCCCAGAAATAATGATAAGACTACTGTGTAATAATAATATAATGTAGATAGTTATTGTGCAATTGCATGGCCAATCGTATCTTGGTTAACTATACTTCTTCTATCTATATTCTGTATCATTAATATGACCTGAATATTTTTAGAATATCGCAGAGCTTTCACACATTATATGTACAGGCATATCATAACCCGACCTCCAATACTAAGTGAGTTGGAAACCCTATGTAGATATTATGTAATACATAGTGGGTAGATAATATGTAGTTTTTGACATAGTCCCTACAAATAAAAGTCACCGCTCGCCACTGGTAAATTAACAGGTTCGCTCCTAAGCTGAGCATATGGGCCTACACCAGTGGTTCTTAACCTTGTTGGAGGTACTGACCCCCACCAGTTTCATATGCTCATTCACCGAACCCTTCTTAATTGGAAAAATAAAATATGATTTTTTTCAAATTCAAAACATAGGTATATATTTTACTGGTGCACAAAATGAACCGTGCATCAACATCACTGTGTTCAAAGAACAAAACCATTAAAACATGATTTTTACACAAAAACAAAAACGTAATAATAAATATTTACTGCAAATCAGTGTGACTTCTGCTGTTGCCTTTCAGAGACCAGTTCAGAAATGCGCGCTTCGCCTCGACAAGTGCCACTCTCATGTCATTTTCGCAACAAAGTCTGTTCCTTTTCTTCGTTTTTATGTCCAGCATCCTCGAAAAGGATTGCTCGCAAAGATATGTTGTAACAAACCGTATGAAAATCTCGAGAACTGACCTCCGCCGAACCCCTGAGACTGACTCACCGAACCCCTGGGGTTCGATCGAACCCAGGTTAAGAACCACTGGCCTACACAGAGTATAAGTTTTATTAACAGTTTTTTATGAGTAGTAAGATCGTCGGCGACCATTTGACGGCGTTCCAAAACGATTTTAGTGTGATTGTAGTATTCGCAGCAGTGATGTCAACCGTACTATAATTATAGTACAATACTATAATTTTAAATCCGCGAAAAATGTAAAATACTATAATGTTACGCCAAATATACCAAAATACTATAATTTTAAAGGATTCAAGACGGAAAATGTTCCTGTACTATATATTATTCAGAAATACTATAATTTTTATGCCTTTGTCCTATAATCAACACAGAAAAAGATGGCAACACTGATTCGCAGAAAGATTAATATTCATATCAGAGCAAGACTATAATGTCTTCTTTATTGCGACCGTCTTTGGGTGCCCTAATTTGATGTTTTGTTACAATCTATGTTTGCAATTTGATGTTATCGTTCATAATAATGGGTCCTCGCCCATCCATAACAAATTTAGATGACAGACACGGGGTTATTTCTGAAATATCAGCTCATTTATCGTCTATGCCTACATGAACCACCGAACGGTGCGTGGAACCGCCCCCCGCTCGCCTGTCGACCCTCTCGCCAAAGTAAACGTAGAATACAGTCAGCGCTAAAATGTAAATGTTTTCTTTACAGTCTTTGGTATAATATATTGTATTAATTTTGTTCTTTTCTCTCTTGTTTCAGGTATGGATGTCTATTAAGTTTCTTCTAAGACTACATCTAGGTACTACTGATTGGTAAAAAATATCAGAGCAAAAATAATAATACATAACTATGTTTGTTTCTGAGCGAGAAGCAAATTGAATAAGTTTCCGCAAATTCCAACTCATAATGCTGGTATTTTATTAAATATGACATATTATGTAGCATATTTTTTTGGTTTGTGCGGGTCTTCGAGAAGACTTCAATACTAAAATTGGACATACTATCAAGATACAGTACCTACCTACATTGTTATACAATGAATGATTAAACATTGAAATGTGGTCTTCGAGTTCCACGATAAGGGAGCCCCGGCCTAAACCGACGTCTGGTTTGTAAAATCTAATAATAATGTGCGAATTTCGATTGCATGGGCTCGCGATTCTCTCCCCCCAGCGTGGCTTTCGGTCCTCGGCGCTCTCGTGTTGCTGGCAGTCTGTATCGAAGTCCTTCCCTCGCGTACCTATTGCGTGAGTGAGGTTCGATCCCGGGCCACCACCTGCCCTCGCCGGTGCATTGAACCCTCGGGGGATGGAAGCCTATTGCGCGCCCTTAACAATTTAATCGCTTTCGAATTGGCCATTCTGCGCGCTACGTCTGTTTTCTCCGCTACCAATTTCGCCACTGCTACTCGCCACTTCTAAAGATTTTCTGTCGGCGTGTCTGGTTCGACTTGGATTTAGTTTGCTTTTGATGAATATTGTTTTAATGCTTCAATTTCAGTGTGGCAGTGTTGCCAACAACATAAAGAGCAACGTATTTCAGAATTATATTATATTTTTTATTACAGCTATGTTGAATCAATAGTTTCATTTTGGCTAGTTACTAGCTAGACATAACTAGCCAATGTTTTGCTGAATTATCAGAGCCGCTATGTATTAGTGGCGAAGGGTGAACCGAAGAAAGTCATATGACAGCCATATTTATGGGACTTTACTGATACAATATCTTCTTTGACTTTAACCGATCCCAATGGTATCATATGGGCCTCCACATAGGTTTGCATTAAGGGCGGACGTGCTCAGCGTGGGTCAAAATGCAGCTTTTGTTCTATTATCAAAGCATGATCCTGGATATTCCTTAAACGTTGTAGATAATCTATTTATATAATTTTGAAGCCTTATTATCCTTTATATTTATTTTAAACATTTGATGACTGCATAAAGTATTTTTGTTACATAAAATAGTATTCTTTTAAACCTCTCGCTCTAATGTTTTAGAATATAGTCATATGTCGGTACATAACTGTGCAGTGGTGTTAAGATTTTTTACGTTTATTAATTTTTAAACGCATTTATGAAACCATTAGTATAATTTATTACGAGATAATTTTTGTAAAATATTCACGATAAAAATTATATTGATTAATCTCTGTGATCCCAAATTTGACAAGAATTAGGCATTTTATTATTCAAAAAATCGGCAAGATTAACACATTTGAAGATAATTCTAAAGATACTCATTATAAGCTATGTCTTTGACCATTCAAGTGTGATAAACATCCTACGAATAATGATTGCTTTATAATAATTATTGACCTAAGAATAAGGTAGTGTTTTTTTGAAATACGCCATTTCTTTTGGCATTCCCCAGTGGTTAAGCTACAACATACGGCCGTAACCATACATCGACAAACTATAATTGAAGTAGGGAGTAAAATGATGTTAACGTGCGTGTTTGAACATGTACCTAACCCAATTTTTTTTAAACGGGTCGTGGAAAGCTTGGGTTGTTTCATATAACAAATTAGATAGGTCTGAGAATCAATGACAAATCGGTTCAGATTCCATTAAAAAATGATAAGCCCAAACCATTGTTTGCACGTGGTAGTAGAAGATTTGATAGACTTATATACAGTATAATATCTGTGTGTAAGGTAGGTACCGCAAACTCCTGAAAGAATCAAAGTAAATTTTAAATAATCGCTTAGTGTCGAGTTTTCGCCGTACTAATAATGTAGGTGGTAGGTACCCACTGTGTTTTATTTTTCACTTCGTATCACATGAGTTGGTAGTTACAAACCGCTTTCTGGTTCTGGAGGAATACAGGGAAATTTATGTATGTATTAATTTATCAAGATTTTTATGGTAGGGGGGGGGGGGGGGGAGATTGTGTCCACTGAACACTGATTTATTATGACATTATTTTTTACATGTCACGTGTATGCGGTAAGAGTATCGGAGTATTTAGAACGCGTTTAACTTAATATTGTATCTCACACTTGTTCATTTGGGAGGAATGAACTATGTTTTAGGACGGAGAGCGGGGGACATTTTTCTAAGCAAAGGTGTCACAATAGTAGGTACGGTCACCTACTATATTTACGCACTCTGATGGCCCATATAGCAAATAAACACTCATCCATGTAGTTCATCGGTACTGATGATTTATTACACCGACTTAACTGTATTAATACCTATTTATAGTTTGTCAATCAACGGTTTATGCGTCTTAGATAATTAGAGAGGTATTTTGATTTCGATATTAACTGTTTGACTAATCTGACAGTGTAAAATTATCTTTCCCTGATCTAATTAATGACTAGTAATTTATCGCACCTTTTGCGTTCAATTTTTGGCTGCGTCTGTTCTGCATCGCACGGTACAGATGCGATGCACAATAATGCGGTTTACACTACTTACAGCCGTACTTTAGCGCGCGTATTATATAGGCAAGAATGATTTTATTTCTACACGTGCTTACTGTTCTGGCACGACACACCCGTAGACACCACTGTAGGAAATATAGGTGTACTTGTCAACAACCGACAGTATGTTAGTTTCGTCTCCCACCTATTTATATTCTTTGTTTATGGAGGTTCAAGGATTCAGGAGAGTCTTTTGTGTTCCGCAAACTGTTTGACTGACATTTTGAAGTCACTGAACGCATCCGCGGAGGTGGTGACCAAGCAAGCGCCTTTCGCACAATGGCCCAACAGAATTACCGAAATAACATCGTCCCTAAAGGCCTGGTCTCTCGTTGGCAACGCTTATAGGCCCAGCATAAACGCGACTAATGCTCATCGGGTATTGTACCTAGGCTTCAATTATATTAGGTTAATTTTTAAATAACTCATTACCTGAAAATAATTCCCTAAAGTGGATATTTTGCATAATGTGTATAGTATCAACATAAAATCATCATAAATCAATACCCACACACGCTGCGTTACGGCTGTCATTTTGGAAAATGGTTTATGATTATCATTTTTTCAGCTATATCTCATTAACGGCTGAAAATATCGAAAAATATTTCGAATAAAAGTTGAAAAAAAAAATGAAAAATACATTTATTAAGAGTAATTTTTATCGTAAAGCAACGGTTACCGTACCGCAGGGTAGGAATAAATTTAAAAAAACAGATTTTCAAGCTAGAATTTTGAATAAAAAAAATGAATTTAAGTACTTAATATTGACTTTTTAATTCAATCTGCATCTCAAGCATAAAAAATATATGGCTGAACATTTAAAATCGGTTGCCGTTTTCCAAGATGGCGGCGACATCTTGTACTGGAAACTAGTGCGTATGTTTCTCGAGACTCCTATATTTTCATCGCAACTTTGATTTATGATAATATATTTTTTTTATTTACCGAGTTTGAAAAATATGCAAAACAAAAAATACGCAAATAATTATGTAGGTGTACCTTTACAAAGGACTTTTATAGAAAACTTAGTGAAATAATAATTTTGAATGCTATGCTAGTTTTATTCTCTTCTCTGACGACAGTGAGGTCAGTAAACGATAAATATACAAAAAACTGACTGATAACGAAGTTTTAATAACCAACTGGAAATTGCTATGCAGTAAAAGCGATGTACACTTTTCACCTCTGATAGTAAAAGTATCACGCGAAGTGTACGTGCATTCGTTTTCGAGTATTATAAATATTATAATATTATCGATACGGGAGCAGGTGTTGTTGAATAAGTGTCTGTTTATGATTTACCTGCGAATATAGAGAATATATTAAGCAGTGGCGCACACGTCGCGGCCCGTGGACTGCCGACTGCCTGTGACTAGGAATCATTCGATAATTATTCCATAGTTGGAATGTTTAAATGCTGAAAAAATTTTAATAGATACTAAAATGTATCTGATAGATCAGTGCTTCTCAAACTTTCATATCACGGTACTCAAAATCTGAAATAAATAATCTCCGACTCTCCCGAAAAATAAATTATTTTAGTTTTCAAAAACTTTGTTTCGCATTAACTATAACTGTCTATATGTATATGTATCACAAACAAAATGTAATATGAATAAATTAAAATTTGTGACGCCCACAAAAACAATTTAATGAGATGTAAGTGATTACATGTTTTTACAATAAGTATAACAAATCACTCTCGGGTTCAATGTAATGGTAATTCTTAGGGAATCTTCCAAAGTCTCCGTTGAAAGGCATGGCCATGACCTCTGCTTATTTTTTATTGAATACTTAATGAAAAAATCGCCTTTTAAAATAAATATAGGTACATAATATATTATAATAAATGAATATTTGTAGTTCTACTGAACATTTCGCAGCCCCCTGCAGTAGCCCTATATCCCACCCGCCGGGGGCCGCGACCCATGAGTTTGGGAAGCTCTGTATGGATTAAAATATGCGGCTTTACCGGTTACTAGAGGCAACACTTAAATTGTAATTTAAGTGCGAGAATTTTCGATGTACCTAATTAATACCCATAAGGCAATTATTGCCACGAATAGTGCAAATTAGTTAATTATTCCATCCTTAATTAATGTAATTATAGCTTGAGGAATAAGCGACATCATTAAATACTATGAAATTGTTTGGTCTCTTATCGTAATATTTGTATGAATATTTCTCGGTAGTGTCCTCATGGCTGAGGACTGTTACCACCCTGAAATAACTTTCCACCTATCACCGTCCTATGCTTCTTTCAGGGTAGAGTGAAGGCTACTACCAGTAAGCTCCTCTAGAGCGCCGATGCGTTTCCTCCGCTTAGCCTTCCCTGGAGGCTACTCAAATCACCAGTATCGCATATACACGGCATAAAATTGCAGGATGCGTCACAAGATATATTGTCGAGAGCCGTTCCTTTCCTAAGAAGATCATATGGGCCACCACAGGGTGGAACAAATATCTGTTTATACGATAAATGGATGTTAGCCACTTGCTCAACCCATGTGGTCCATATTCTAGGTCCAAACACACATTGTAAAAACAACATGTGATTTTTTTAGTTCTTAACCCGGGACCCACGACATTATCAGCCTGACGCGTAACCACTCGGCTATCGTTTCAGTTACTACCTAAACAAAAATAATATTCAGTTTATTCTGAAATTTTCTGTGATAGATAATATTACTGCGCGTTACATAGGTACATTGCATTATAATATTATGTATTAATAAAACTTCTAACTCATTGATTACTATCTAAGTGTGTGTTGCTATTTTTTTTCGTTTGTTATAATCGTTTACCTCAGTCGAAAAGGCAGTCTTCGCGACTGCTTATAGTAATTTGCTCGCCTTACAATGTCTAGTACTCGATACATAGGTATCCAATATACCTACACATGTCACTTTTAATGCACATTTAAAAAAAAATAATTCACGTTTAGTTTTAAATTACTTCTTATTAAGTTTGCAATCAGTCACAGCGGGGAGGTGTCGTGAATTCTCGCCTGCATTCGCTTCGCGCGAGATAGGAACGATGCGCGCACTTTATACGAAGCGAAATTTATAGCGACGCGTAGCTGTGTGCTCCTCCGCGCGCACATTTTCTCGAGGAAAGTGCTTTTTTACGCGCGCTTTGTGCGCCTCGGCCGCTCTCCGATGTATAAATCAAAAGGTGAACGATTTTCAGAGCTCTCTTGACCTCTCTCTCTTCAGTCTCTTCACTCGACGCTCGTAAACATTCGATCTGCCTGTGTAAACTTGCCAATTCTTATTGTTCACATTTTCACACCGTCTTTCTAATTTCGTTTCTTTATTGATGATTAGATTCAGGCGCGCACGCAGAAAAATGGTTTGTGGGGGGGGTCCACTTTGAAAAAATATCCACAATATATTTTTTTAATTGATTTTTAGACGGCGGGAGGGGGCGTTGTTAAGAGAATCTAACAGGTGTCACTGAATTCCACAATAATTACTCCGCCTACTACTCATAGCTTCTCGTCGCTTCTACCTCGGAATACTGCACTTTTACAGATACATTCTCCATACCCAGACACTCTTCACATTCGAGTCTAGCCATAAACACCTGGCCTGCAAGTCGCATCCACGAGTTGTTATCGAATGTGCATGGCTTGACGGTCGGTCATAACTATTAGGATCGTCAGTGTCCGTTTCTGTCATCCGCGCTGTCTTGTCTTTTGGACGTACCACAATTCTTCTTCTTCTTTTCTAATACTTTTCTAATATCTTTCTAATAATATTTAGTACTATTAATATATACTATTTATGAGTGTCACGGGTCTTTAAGTGGCCAAAATCATGTCTTGCGTATGGCCAGTGGAGTGAGGACAATCCGTTCATCCTCATTTACCTAAATAATTTGTATTTTTCCTTTCCTGCGGGAGGGTCCGGCCCCGAACCCCCCCCCCCTTTCCGCCTTTATGCTCGTTTTGATTAGATCAATCAAAAATCAAAACGAGCATAAAGGGGGCTCATTTTGATTAGATCACCTGCTTGTATCGACCATTCAAATTTATTTTGCAATACGACATGGATAATTGAATAACTAACATGCTTGCCGGTTGGGTAGCTACTTTCGCAGCATGAGCATTCGCTCATCAATTCCACGCTTACGACACAGCTTCTTGGCGTCCCCCCCCACATGGTCTTCCCAGCTGCGGGTTTCTCACGGGTTGATTTTTCCTCTTGGATTTTTTGAATGAATGTGTCATGCCCATCGCAGTCAGAGCATGAAGAGTCGCGAATCCTTGTAATATATAATTCCTCTATCATTAACCATGGGTACATATTATGAGTCGACTGTCGAAGGATCGTCCGTACCGAACCTATCCATTAATTAGCTTGGCATTCGCCATCGATACGTCCCAGGTATTACTTCTGTAGGATACAACTGTTCGCGTGATTGTTTTATACATCAACATATTTGTTTATCTGCGCGTAAAAGGGGGACGTAAGATATACACATTCCCTATGGCTATTCGTTTTGATATTGTGCTGTCGGTTAGTTACACAAGGTCATTTTAAACTGAAATGTACATATTTGGCGTCTATTAGTTCTCATCATAAGAACTTCGCGAACTATATTATAGCATATTATAGAAACATGGCAACACAAAACTTAACGCCCCAAACATACCAGCGAAATGTTATCGAAAACCCCAAAGAAAACTTAACCGGAGAAGGCGATGTGAAATAACTTCAGTCAATACTTACCTGGAAATGACTATGGCTATTTGTAAGTATAAAAAATACTATAGTATATAAATTACTGATTGATTGATAATTAATGATATAGTATTTAATAATCCCTGGACTGTCCACAGGTGTTTGTTATCTACTCTGATATCACACACTTTACATAATATAGGCAATCAGCACAGCACAATATATTCTTTATTGAGTGATACTATGTATGCAATTCTGTTATTTAATACACATCTGAAAAGGTCTTCGATATATTGACCAGTAGGTACTGATTAGTATATTGTAATCTCATCAATACTAGACGCTCAAGTCTTATACGAGAGATTAAACTGACGTCATGATTGACAAATTATGTGTGCGCTTTAGTTATAATGTTATTTATTACACGCGCTAATTCTTATCGGTTGTCAATTTATTATCAACAACAAAAAAATAGCGTATTCAGAAAATACGTTGTAATTAGGGATTCCAATCCCGGGATCCCGGGATCCCGAGCTATTTTCGATACCTATGAATCCCGGGATTGATTAACATAATCCCGGGATTTCGGGATTGATTTTTTTATCAATTTTTATGGAAAATAAAATAAAAGCGAAAATATAACAGAAAAAATACTTTTAATAACAAATAACTACATTAGAAATAAACTGAGTTTGATTTATACCCATGTGTAAGTTGCCGATTCATTTTATTTTTTCACATAAATTAATAAAAATGAGAAAAATTGAAAAAAAACAATGCTTCGCACTATTAACAAAGTAATTCCACCATGATCTCATACGTTTTACGGCAGTTTCATTTTTGTCTGACTAATTAGATTTATGAATCGGAAAGGCCATAAGTACGCCATGATTATTTGCTTTACTATTTAAAATCTCGCTAATACATTCATTGAGTCTTTACTATCAGAAACAGCAATCTCCTATTAAATTCACATTATTATTTAAATTACAATATTATTTACTCCGTTAAACTTGTCTATTTCCAAGATTGAACGTATGCAATATTAACAATAAATGTCTTAAATAGTATAAATTATACTTGATTTATTTTTGACCGATTTTATCAATGTTATTTGTAAATATAAAAATTTTATATTAACAATGGAAAAAATGCCAATCCCGGGACCAGTCCCGGGATCCCGGGATTGTCAAATTGTAATCCCGAAATCCCGGGATCAGAATTTTGGTTCGGGATTGGATTCCCTAGTTGTAATATGTATTATTAACGGTATTTGATAACGAGGAATATGACGTCATAACGTCATGATTTTGATATAAATATTATCATCATCATCATCATCAGCCGGGGTCAATCCACTGCTGGATGAAGGCCTCCCCAAGCTTTCTCCAACTCTCTCGGTCCTGTGTCGTTCGCTGCCACGTATTTCCGCCGAACTTTACCAGTTCATCAACCCAGCGGCTTTTAGGGCGACCCTGTGGCCGTTTTGTACCCCTTGGGTACCATTGGATGACGGCATTTGTCCAGCGGCCGTCCTTTCGGCGAGCAATGTGCCCCGCCCATCTCCATTTCAGCTGTTTGGCAACGTCTATTACATCGCGTACTCTTGTCTGCTTCCTAACCCATTCGTTTCTCTTGCGGTCCTTTCGCGTGATGCCCAACATGCACCTCTCCATGCCTCGCTGTGTGACTCTTAGCCTTTGGACATCTCTCATGTTGAGGGTCCACGTCTCGCAGCCGTATGTGAGCACGGGTAGCACACATTGGTTGAACACCCTACGCTTAAGACATGTCATAAATATTATATGGGTACAAATTCTATAACATTTGGTTAATTTGCGGACACGTCGTCGATAAACTCTTTTTGTAATATTCAGTCTGTTTTTCCGCCATTTTACTGTACCAAGGCGCGAGACATCAAGATCTTTCGTCTATTCTAAACAGCTTGTGCAAATATGCGATGTTCATCGCAATTGCGCGTTTATCGAATTATTTATAGTGAAAACTGTCTTGTGGCGTCGCCGAATATCCAGTTATAAACAATTCTATGTCGCGGTCTCTTTGTCCCAGAAGTTTTCCCCCATGCCAACCTGTTGACTCTCCTAGGAGATTTTCAAGCTCTTTGTTCTGTTTTATGAGATTAATCAAGTTGGGGGAGGAACCACTTACATTATATTGTGTTGATACTGTAACGCGCACACTTATTTTTTTAAATACACTGAAGTGATTAGGTGGATCATTAGGTTGCGCGCACACGACCACTACCTGTGGGTTCGACGTGTCGCAACGCCTTCAAGTAGGGAGTGGTTGCTGTCGCAAGCAGCGTGTTATTTTTTTTTATTATTCCGACGGCTGATGGGCATCAAAGAAACCGGAGAACGCAATGTATCAATGATGCGCTTAAGTACCATTATATGTAAACCATTATAAGTAAACAAATAAATAGAAACAAGATTATCTCCTGAGAATGGCCTCTGCGTCGAGTTCTACATCGAGGAAAGAAGGAGGACGAACACGCGGTGACAACCCAACAATTTATTACGAAAAAAATTCTTTCTGTTGGGATTAATTCGGATGACCAGGAGAAGTAAAACAGTCTGTAGTGGTTAGCTTTGGTTGTCACAGGGGGATGGTGATTGTGACCATAGATAGACGCTAAACAAATGTATGACAGATGAGTGAATAATTACGTGTGGCTATATTCAGATTGGACAATTCCAAATGACGTAGTTCCAAGTTTGATTGATATCACTTCATCGACGATCGTTGTTCAATCGTTAGTCGTGTCCACGCATTGAACACTTGGCCTGCGAGCAAAAAAATGCGACCAGTCACAACGATTCGTTGTGTGCGGATACTTTATCAAGTTATCTAATTTAAAAAACTAACCAGATCTTTGTCCATTATTTCTTTTATAACATTTTGACTCTCGAATGCATTGTCTTCCATTGGCATCTCACCGCCCTAAATGGTCGAAGCGGCGGCCATTCAAGAGTCACAATCGTCTCCCAGGTTTTATGACTGGTGACATATTTTATATTCAGAAGCTTTGTGCGCCGAAGACTGCACGCGTAGCGCAGTGATCTCCAAACTTTATGTTACTACGCCCCCCTTTAAAAAAATCTATTTTTGGCGCCTCCCCAAATGATAAAACAGACCCAGTTTTATATGGTAAAAAATGTAGCAATACAAAAAAGAAAAAATAAGTTTTAAACAGAATAATACAAACGTTTTATATATACGTATATATTCATATTTAAATTAATTTGTTTTTAATACGATGGATGTATTTAACGTTTATCACATCCAGGTGTCATTGGGGAGAGTGCTACTCGTAGCTCTTTATCTTCTACTAAAGGGGCTCGATATTTGGATATCATTGCACTTAATGCAGAATATCCCGTTTCGCATAAATATGATGCTACGAATGGGAACAGTAGGTAAGTACTTGCATTGCTTTGGTTGATAAAATATTACATTCTTCACTTTGATTCAACCAAAATTTACCTAGTGAAAAGAGTGAAAACTCTGAAATTTTTGTTTCAACTAAGTATCACATGATAATTTAATCAATTTTGAATTTTCAACAGTAGTACCTAAATCAAAATTAATCATCCTGTTCGCGCGCCTCCCTTTACAATAGTCTGCGGCTCCCAAGGGAGGCGCGCCGCCTAGTTTGGAAATCTCTGGCGTAGCGTATCGCCTTTGCATACCTATATAAGAAGTCAGTATTCCTAATTCATAATACATTCACATCGTATATTAAAACAATGGGTTGCAAAGAAAACAGTTCATCGCTCTAATTTAAGGACTTATTAGTGCTTAACCGTGTCATCAGATACCTATTTCATATTGTGTACGTTTTTTCAGTTGAGATTACCTAGTGCACTTCGAGAAAATATTTATTTTTCTGTGCGCCGTAGTGCCACCTACCTTTGTTTGATTTGTTTGCCGTCCGAACGGTGATCGCAGATGCTGTTGTAATAATTTCGCGTATGTACGAACTATATTTTATATAGGTAATGAACAAAGAAAAAGTAAATTTCCATTATCACACCTAAGCGGAGCATACAAGACTCCGTCAAGTGGTGGTTATATTAACAGATTTTATTATAAGACATGGTTGCTGGTCATTATTTACCCATGCCCAATACCCATCCTTGCAGCCATCAAACACGTCATATTGAAATGTATTTTTGGCAACCGAGTGAAAACGGCGTCTTACTGTGGGTGCAATTCCATTACATAGTTATAGAAATTAAGAATGTATGTAAATGTATTTTTATATTTTAATTATTGGTACTACACTGGTTGCACTGGAGTCATTCTACAGTGGCAACATAGGCGATTCGCATGTGTATTGACATTCTTTGCTACGATGCCTATTAATTTATTTCAATTCTAGCAAACAATACTGCTGCAACTGCGAATAGGTTTTGCCGTACCCTAGAATAATTCCAGTCTACTATTGTGAAATGAAATTCTATCAACCAAATACTATCGCAATACATATGTGTTGAATGTAGGCATATAGTATTTATAGTTTATTGGGTACCTACTTCAGTAACAAAGTTTGACTATGATAGATTACATAGTAAGGAATCAATTTTATTAAATATTACGTAACTATACTACGGCATTGGCTAATTACTATTGGGTACAATTTATTGATTAGTCGATGAGTTATATAAATAATATCAAATATTATAAATATTAAATTTAACGTAGAAAACATGCATGCCGATGAAAATTGTGAGAAGGTGCTCTTCCGGAACATCTTTGAACGTGTCCTGACGTCCGTTACGCCACGGTGTATGCTCCCGTAACACATGACGTGGGCAGAAGTAGGAGCAAATTGCGAGCACTTGCGTTGTATCCCTTTATCCGCCTTCGGACTATGAGCATCCGCGTAAAGGCTTGGTACTAATCATTAGCACTAGCCACTAACTTACTTAAAACTAAGTAGAGCTTAAACGAGTTGACAAGTATTCGTATCGGTATCGTATTCTTATTTGTCACTAAACACTAGTTACGGAAGAGTTGGGCGGTTGAGTGGAGTTATGTTGGGAACACGTAGGTACGATCAGTAAATAGGATGGGTTTATTTCTATTCACTCTCATATTTTTTACTAATGCTTATAACTTCTTAGTATTCGGCCTGTTACACAATATGTCGGTATTAGTATGTGTACGGAGTACTAAAGATTAGTACTAAGCCCGTGTAAACGACCCTTTAACCAACGAGTGGAGTCTCGTCTAGTATGATGAGGTTAGCGCATGCTTATGCATCCATCCATAGCGACCAACTCGATTTTATCAGAAACTCGCACATATGAACAAATTGTCGTAGCTCCATAGGTCCTTACACAAGTAGAGCTTTTATTTGTGTTGACTATCTGTTTGCATTGCATACTATGATATTTTTGAGTTGTTAATTAGTTGTGATTATTAGTCGACACGTCATGATCATCGTGTTGTTGAAGAAGACATAGTTTGTTACGACATATTTAGAACATCTATGGTTACGACACAACTCCATTGCAATAGTTGTCATTTTTTTACACTTGTTTAATGGAATGTTTGTAGATTGTAGAATGTAAACGAATGGAAACATGATTACTACGTGTAAAAATGATTCTTCGTTTTCTGAATGTATCCGTTTATTTTTTCGCTTCCTTAATCTGTGCTGAGAATAACTATGTTAAAACGGAAGCAACTGATAAGTACAATCCATTGAATTTTTCAAGCGCCGATTGTTTTCACACCCGCCCTGCGAGTCTGCTTGTGCATTATTATTTATTCAAATCTTTGTTCGTATGTAATATGCTTACTATTATTTAAATGAAAATGACCTTCAGCGCCATCGGGCTGGAACCGCTAAGTGCACTCGCGCCTCGGCGAACCGACCGCCGAGTTTTCGTGTGATTTCTTTTGCAAGCAGACAGGACAGTGCAAATCAACGAAATAGTATTCGCGGAAAATGCATCCTTTGTCGCGTAGATTGGTGCTTCCCAAGCTTTTCCGCGTCACGGCACACTGCAGTTTTTTTTTTTTTTTTTTTTAATTAAATGAATATAGTTTGCGTCAAGTGGATAGATCAAAGATATTAACGACAATCTGTTATCTTATTAATTATTCAATAATATAGCATTTTGATTTTTTACACTACAATATTCGGACAAATTTAATGTAGACGAATTAACAGAATAGTATGACAATAACGCTGTAAAGATATGAACGCAGATTTAAAATATTGTTCCTTGTTGAAATTTACGTACCATGTGTAATTTTTCAATCACGTTTTCAATCTGTTTACGACAGAATGATTTTTAAGATACCTAGGAACAAGGTCGTTTCCGAATGGCCTTTTATTTTTCACACGCTATGCACATTAATTGTTGGTCACTGTTTTGCGCGATTAACCTGACAAAATAACAAGATTCAATTATTTTAAATAATACAAAGTATGTGAGTTTGTTCCTTCCAAATTTTGAATTTTTACCACAGATTCAGATAAATTTGGTGTTCTTTTGTTTGACATTTACTGCTGTCAGAATTCTTTTCATTTTCACATAATGTATGCTTAGATACAATTTTATTATTTTGATATAAAAGGGGGAGTTATTGTTGTTTTCGCCAAGTTAAATAATATAATATATCGCAAAGCTATTTCGTACGAAGTAGGGTATGTACTTCGGCTATTATAATAAATTAGTAATATATTTTATAAATCTCTTAGAAATGTTTAAACATTGCATTTCGACAGGCATCTTCCATAACAATTAATTTAATAGTTTTATAGTAAACATTTTTTAACAACAATTTAAATTGAGATGTGTTATTGAATGGTCATTATTAATTATTTAAAATTAAATATGGGGCATCAAATTATTTCAATGAGATACCTACCTACCCGACTTTTTGTCGATGATTGTAATTAGTGTACAACAGTACATACACTTACTTTCGCCGCACACTGGTTGAAAAGCTCTGGCGTGATATACTGCGGGCTTTATGCAAACGCAATACAACAATGTCATTCTGGGTTTTTTGTCCGATTCCTTTACCTATTTATTTAACCTTTTCTTGATATAAACATGCAAATTTTGTGATTATAATTTTCCTTTTCCTGTTGGAGTGCTGCATTATCTGTTGTCGAGTGGTTTTGATTTTGATGAGGGTCGAAAAATAAAATTAGTGGATCTTGTGAATTTGACGTTTTACACTTGCAGTCGAATGGAAATAACTACCCTCATTTTCCGTTCGACGATGAGTTTTTAGTGGTATTTCAATTTTAAGCTGCCCGTCCAATAATGCCGTCTGGCTTCTACATTTCCTACGGCGAGAGGGTCAACAGGTGAGCGGGGGGTCGAACGCTGCGTTAAAAGGGTGTCGATCAATGATTAAGAGGGCTGTGAAGCTGTGGTACCCAATGTCGCCGATAAGCAGTATGATGCGTTGAAGTTTTATTACGCAAGTTGGAAAACCTGTGTGTTTTAGCACGTCATTTGTGATATGGATCTAACATTATTGTCTTCCAAGATAATAAGCCCACCTTTTCCCGGAGCTTTTTGGAATATTTATATACACATTTGGGTAGTATTAAGGCTAAGCTCTAGTTGTTCGGTAAGTGGGCGTTGTCAGTAATAGCAGGAAAATATTAATAGTTGGTTATGTCAGTCTTTGACGTCATTATTTTTGTATTTTGCGATTTTCCGCTTGGCCTGGTGATGTAATTATAATAAATTAACTCTTTAGGGGCTGAGAACACAAATGATATAAGTGTATCGGTGACCAAATTGAGCAAATTCACTTCAAAGTTCAGCGATTGTAATTTGTGCATTACTAGAAAGAAGTGCACACATAGAATTACACCCCTCCGATGAATCAGATTTTTAGATAACAAGGCATATTAATAGGGGTGGGTTAAAAATCAAGCAAAACACATTTTTTAATAGTCAATTTAAGGACACACTTGTTTCAACGATATTACAACTTTTTATTACCGCCTGAAAAATAGTTTTCGTCGAACTCAGTAAAAATAATCATTGACACCTGCGACAATGGCAGCCTCAGTCAAAAGTCCGAGAAGTAATGTAGATGAGAAATCAATTTGATGCCCAATTTGATGCCCAATTCATGCAAGTTCGCAACACGTTGGTGTTGCGTCGGTTGTCCTGGTGTAAGAGAATCTTGTACACGACTTGATAGTTTTTCTTCTAATCGTCTTTCAATGATACAAAAACACTGCGTAATTAGATCCTTGTCATTGTATTGACCTTTTAAAACTAAGCAATCAAATTGACTCCTTGGGAACCCCAAAAAACAGTGGCCATTATTTTCCCAGCCGACAAAACGGTTTTGTCTTCTTCAGCATACTTTCACCAGTTTTTGTCGATTGTTTTGTCTGCTGTTTTGAGTCTGATACCTATGTGTAGTGTAGTCGTGGATCAAAGTTTTGTAAGCAGTCGAATCGACACATAGGTGTTTTGGATTGGGATTAAACATCACTTAATAAACTCCATTCCAGTGCATTACTGGTATTTCATAATATTATATAAAATCTGCACTAATCTGTATCTTCCAAGATAAATGAATGATTACTTATATATTACCTGTATCTAACTAAGAATACGCCACGGTGAGGTCATAGAGTATCGAATGATATTATATTACCTACCAGGGAACTCAGAAATAATTTATATAATATATTATATTTTATTATCTGTTCTGTGGTACCTACACTTGTCTCCGATGTCCTTTACTGAAAACTCGAAATATGGCTAGTACAGTTTACGCATGATTATATAACATAACATGCGTACAAACGGTACCGAATGTGTTGATATGAAAACGACATCCAAATTAATTTTAACATAGTTGTTACGTGTTGTCCCTCGGGTTCTCAGCACCTCGATTAATAATTGATTATCGTCTGCGAAAGCAATGACCTTTACGTTCCATCACCTTGTCTTGTTTTTTTGTTTTCCTTAAAAACTTTAATATTTTATTTTAAGTACATAGGTACATATTAATAATAATGTGATAATCTATCCAACCATTATAATGGCAAGTTATTGCAATACAATTGAGAATTGAGTAGTCGGGAATGAATGAAGAATTCGATAGTTCTGCGCTATTATTAGTGAAAATATTGAATATTTTATTTTCGTAGAACTATTGAATTCCTTTGCATTTCTTACTTTAATTTTGGCCGCTCTTCATCCCGTGAATCGTGATCGTCCTAGTAATTAATTACTATAATATAATAATTATGGAAACTAATCTTCTCCACTGTAAAAAGCTGCGTTGTTTCTTTCTGTCCCCATCATGGAACGTGGAACTGAGGTTAGAACGATCGTCTGCTAGTTCGTCGACCGCGGGCTCAAATCCGCATGTTGTTTTTTTTATCAATAATAAACAATAACATTGGGTGTTTGTATTCAGGGAATATGCCCCCAATGGCGGCTCTCGTGGTGCAGTGGGTAAGGCGTCGGCCTTCCACCCGAGAGTTCTGGGTTCGATCCCGGTCATGACAAAAATATTTATGTGTTTTTCTCAAAGCCTGGGTGTTTGTGATTGTTCAAAATTACTAACAACCACCTTGTACGAAAAAGCAAGGACATGGTTATTAATAATTCTAAAAAAAAAAAAAATATGCCCCCAAACGTTAATACGTATTGCCTACGGCTAATCTTCGGAAAAAATAATAGTGCATAATATAATAATATGTGTAATATATTTGTTCCGTTGTGTGAAAATGCTCATTTACACTGTTTTTAATTTTTAAAAAAATTTAAAAACACATTTAAACATTAATTAGATTTTGTATATACCTGCCTACGAGTATTATTATAATTTTAATTACTTTAAAAAAGGTAGATAATATACAGGTAGGTATGTGGTGGTAAAATATAATAGGTAGAAACATGATTATTTTGTGATAGGTACAGGTTTCTGAGCTCGTCCATTTGGTAAAAATCTATATCAATAATGATAGTAGTTAACTATTACTGTTATATTATAGTTTCCTTTCTCTGTTTACAGGGGTAATTTGTAGCATCAAACTCTTCTAATGAAAACCATCAGTTTTACACTTTTCGTAACTTGATCAACGACCACAGATTTTATACAATTAAATTAAATCGAAATTCTCGGTTGATTACATACTTTTCTTGACACTTTCATCGTGTTTTAAAAGTTGTACAATATGCCATTGTGGAAAAGTGAGTTTTCCAGGCCAACCAAAAACCTGACTCCACTGACGTCGGCGTCGTTGTAATCATTTTCAATTTTCTACCTATAGCGTACGCCGCTCGGCATCGTTCGCATGCGTTCGGCTCCGTCTTGACATGCGCACTAATCGTGACTTGCGTTTAACTAGTGCGCGAAAGAGACGGCCACCAGGCTTCTCGCTCTTTCCCAACTTTTTTTTATTCGCTACACACGCATTCGTGATTCGAACATGGTCGCGGGAGCGACGGCGTCGACGGCGCACATCAGTGTGTGTATCAATGCGGACTGTATGTATGTGTTTATTTCGATGAGACATCGTGCTTTTCTATGAAAATGTCAGATGAATTTCATGCTAAGATCAGTTTAAAAGATGTTGGCAATAATAAATAAAATCACATTTTTGGTTTTTAGTCGATACATTTATACCTATGCATAAGATAATATGTTTCTTTCTGTAGACAATAGAAATTGGCCATGAAATAGGTATTCTCATTATTTCGATAGTTTAGTTTGACACAATGGATGAGCCCAAAATTCTCTCCAGAGCTCAATTATCAATCCATCAATATTTAAAATATTTCTTCCAGTCCACTGTATACTCATAGTATGGTAGCGGCCACATTTTTACCTTTATGGGTTTCTAGGCTTATTATATGTCTCAAGTACTCACTTGAGCGGCACTCACTCGGTCTCAAATGGATCGAAAACCAGGGCTACAGCCACACTACAGCTACAGCTACAGCCACAGCCACAAACACGGGGCTTGGTGACAAACAGTCGGATTTTTTGGTGTTGATAGATTGTCCATGGAATCGTTGTGTTACCATCAAACTGATTGTCACCATGGCGATATAATCATATGTACTCCCAAGTTTTCGATGACACCAGGGTGAGTGCTTGTAATTTGTGTCACGGTACGTACTAAGAGTGTTGGAGACAGGCCAAAACTCTTGATCGTAATTGTATATTAGAGTTTGGCCATCTTTAGTTTCTCCATTTCGCCAATTTATATGTAATTTATCAGATGGAGATACCTAAATTCCTTTCAACTGAGAGCATTTTTTCATTGTATTAAATATCTTCTGCTTCATGATCCATCTGACAGCCTTCTCAGTATTCAGCGCCACGCAGGGCCTGTGTCAGTGACATTCTTAATTTGGTTCGAGTCCGGCGAAGGCAAACCATGGAGAGCCGTGTCTGTTTCGAATGTGGAGTTCGCTAATTATGGAGTTGATAATTATTTTAAATTTAAAATCATTCAATAAATTTGAAGAGTTTGTAATTGTTCTTCTGAAAAGTTATTTTTGTTGACTATACTCTCAGTGCGTTGCATGATAGATTTAATACTACTTGACTTTTCTTATTGTAGCTCAAGCGATATCCGATTTATTTGAATTATTAATAATTCTAATTACATATTTTCCAGTGACAAATTTTATTCCGCTGTCCCTACGGAAGTAAATAGTGAAGAAACACATTTACTAACAAATTTTGTACCGAGATTAAAATATATGTCACTCGGAATCCCACTAACAATAAAATTACGTCATGTTTTTTGTGCGAGATTGGTGTAGGTTAATTTCATGTTATTCTCGAATAATGACGATACATTTTATAAGTGCTCAGATGACTTTGCAATATTTGATTGCATTTATCAAAAATCAATCATTGTAACATCCGTTCATCTGTATCATTGTTAAAATATACGCACCTATTTTCTTTTCGGCACTTTTGGTAGCTGTAATATTATGTTTGTATTATTGTGCCGATCATTGATAGAGTCTCAGTACGTTTGATGAAGTTTATACGGCTACATACATAAGTTGGCGGATGTAGTATGAATCACAAAAGATTTTGCTTTGAAATTTCTCATCACGTGAGTCACTTGTATTTCCGCGAACTTTTCTTCTGTTTTCTTTGCTGAGGATTATTAGTTTTTGAACATTGTTTGATTGAGAATACTCACTATAATTATACGGTAATTATAATTGAACGTAGGTATAATATTTATTTTGTAACATTTTTTAAATTAATCAAGCACCGTTAATTATATTACCATTGTAACTGTTTCAAATAAATACACATCCATAACACTTATTTTGCGTTTGGATTATGTTATTATAAATACCATATACCTACATGGGATAGTAAGTTCTACTTTTGATTTCAGACTGCTTTTATATTGCAATTTCAATGTTCTATGAAGTACCAAATGTTTCTATCCGTAGAAGCATGCCGTGGTTTGGTTTCGACAACGATTATGAGATCACTTCTCCGTAATGTTGGTAGATCCTCTGCGAAGAGACGACTTTCCTTGAAGCAGTCGGGAGCTCCGCCGCTGGCTGGCTTTTCCGCGAATGATTAATTTTTCATCGCTATTCCACGGGCGCCCCCCTCCCTCCACCAGTTTAATTTCACGTGTGGCGGTACGCGAGGCGAGAGGGGAGGCGCGCGTTCGAAAGCTCCAACCTCCGCTACCCGCGCGCCGCTCGTCAGTCCGATTTCAGCCTTCGACGCGGGAGGGTCTCGCGGCTCGTGTTTACGCATCGCTACAAAACAGATTTAAACAAAAAGTATATCCAGATTCAAAATACGCGACGTTATCAAAGTATAAAGCTCGCCATTTGGAAATTTAGTGCTATCTATCAGTCGAATCGTTCGAAAACGGAGATATAAGAAGTTTTATTGTTCTCAGTATACCCGTGTCGACGTCCCAGCGAGCGCGAATGAGCAAAGTGCAGCAGCGCGTCTCGACTGAAATCCGTGTGTTCTGGTGCTGCGATATATGAATTTGAATTATAGCTGTTGATTGTTGGTTATTGTGAGTGAGAATCCGTGACGATTGTGGTGCTGCGCCTCGAAGGTTCGAGTCGGGAAGGAGCACGCCTGAGCCCAAAGGCCAGACGGATCGGCCAGCTGACGGCCTGTCTTCTCTCCTACTTACCACCACGAGCGAATGTAAGTTTGCCACCGTGTGCGTGAGATTGTGTGTACATTGTATAACATACTGAGTGTACACGTTGGCGATCGTGTGTTCAGCCTTTGTCCTTCGCTACGTGATAAATAAAATATGATAATAAATATATAAATAATTGCTAAGAAATTGCGTCACGTTGTCAGTTGAAGAAGTTTCGAAAGACGTAGAAGACATTCCGAAAAACATCTACATAGTTAATAAGTAAGTAAGTAAGTACCTATCTAGCTGGGGAAAATAATCTAATTAAATTTACGCGCACTTGAGCCGATATTGCGAGTAAAGTGCATGCTCGAAAACAAAAGAGATTGACACCTGTTGTCGAGATAAAGGAAACGTGTGGTCGGTTGGTTGTTCACCTCGCAGACGAGGTGAAGAAAATATTTTGCGTGTTATTTTGGCATATCATTCGTTCGTTGTTTGCTGTAAATTACACGTCACATAGTGTGCTCGTTTCCCAGTGCGAAACACACAAATATTTAGGTTTTTATCCGGTCTGGCACCCCGCCACGCATTATTCGCGGCCCAATGATATTTTTGATCGTATTTTTGTTTACCAACCTCGTGCGTTTCATGAATTTCTGGTTTTCCCAAGAACGACTTATTCTTTAAAGTTTGACTTTTCAGAAGCACGTGATAACGATAATAATTTGCTAAAAGCACATTGCTTAATCTGTAAAAATTAGCGATAACAATCAGGTATTGTTTTCCTACGAAACGTCATGTTTTCAACATTGCTTATTTCGTCATGCGATCGACACATTTAATCAAATGGTACCTACCTATTTAACTCCTTCATATCTCGCCAACACAGCACGTATTTTTTATGTGTTTAGCAAGAACTATTTGCATACTCTAGCACTGGCTGATACCGACCAAATTTGATAACATATTCATTATTAAGTAATTTTTTTTATCCAAATTGAATTTGTTAACACAACTATTTTAACCATCTGCTTATATCAATCTAAACTATAAGTACCTACCTATTATGGTATTAATGTTATGAGTTTATGACCGTTTTGATCTAAGGAAAATCAATTATTAGAATCCTTTATACCTTTAATTAGATTGTTAGACGCTTATGAATACAAGATACATTAGCAACATTACCTATACCTTCACTAAATCTGAAGTACCTAGGTACCTTCTTTATTATGAGGGTTGCTAGGTATGTAAACTTGTACCTATATACAGTACCTAACATGAACACGTTTGTTATTCGTGTTCAATGAGGAGCGATGATAATAATATGATATTATGATATCGACAGACCATTCTCTACGGAGAATATAAACTGCCATAAAAAATAATATAGGTACTAGGTATACCTTCGTAATATAATGTTATCAGGATATTTCTTTAAATAGAGACTGCCTGGTATTGGGGGCGCCTCGGAATATTTTAATAATGCACTTAGCTAATAATACATCATAGCTCTCGTTTCATGTGGCAATATGGGAATAGGTGATATGATGATAGTCGCAGCCATCGGATGGTGGTGTGCGTGGAGCCCTCGTGCCGGATCCGTGGGGCGCACTCCCTTCGCTCGGCGGGGTCGACGGCCTGCCGAGCCGCCGGTCCACCCCCCGGAGTTCCACGACCCCGTCGAAGAGGGACCACCCTCCTGATAACCCGACTCGATCTGCTCAACCCCATTGCGTGCGTTTGTGTGTTCGTCTATTTTGCCACCGCGCGCGTATGCGTTTTCCATCGTGCCTGTCTGTCGCGCACATGGATGGACTCGTGTAGGTTGTGATAGGTAGGTACCTATGTGTTGTTTTTTTATTCCCTTCCCCATATCTGAAAAGTTAATGTGGGATGGTGAAGTAGTTATTATCTATCGGTAACGCCTTGTTTCTAGCACTATCTCATTTAAGTATCTTTTTGTAAATTTATACGTAGTAAGGCAGTGCATTCTTCCGTATAGTTAATTCATACAATAGTTATGGATTTGTTTTATGGTATAACATTTATTGCCATAGTGAGAAATGCGGTGTCTAACTTGGAAAAGTCTTTGGCTATTAAATTGCTATGGTTACACTTACGTCTTATCACGTGCTTACGTACCTCTACAACAGTTGTATAGGTAAATCATTCTACAGTGTCACCATGGCTACGGAAAAAGGGAAGTGCAGTTGTAGTGGTATTGTTTGTTAGCATTAAACCAGGCATTGCAGCAAGCAATTCCAATACATATGCGTAACGCCTATGGTACCACTGTAGAATGATTTTATACATTGCACTAGTAAACGTAGTGGACTAAAATATCAGCTGGGGTGGTCGATCCGCTGCTGAATGATGGTCCCTAGTTCTTCGCTGCCACTAATAAAAATGTCATTATTATTTAATCGTTTCTTAAAATACCACTATACCAGGGCGATAATATTTAGTTTTTGGTTGGATCAAGTTCGTATCATCACAAATAATGCGTGTAAGGTACACAATAATTGTATACTTTCGAGTACATAGTTATTTTTAATTTTCATTACATGATTTTTTTTAAAATCAAATATTTCGTTTATTTTTAAACTGTTTCCATTCGAATGCCAAATACCTACTCTGAGCGAAGAGGTTTTACCGTGAATGGGACGACGTAAGATTTTAATTTAGCTGTCATGTCAATATCGTGAATATCAATATTCTATTTGATTGTGAATTACGTTTGTGGTTGTACCTATTCAGGTACTGGACGGTTGGTCGAACGTATGACTTTGGGTAGGTGGATTATTTTGTTTAAAATTCTGTTGAATTTGAAAAATACACCGGTCTTTGTTCGATTCTATTCCAACTTATTAAGATCGCAGGCGGAGATCTCGGCCCTTTGTCGGGCGATCCACCGAGCCGATCTCTGTGTGTTTTCAATTTACTCGCCCAGTCGTCGCAAGTGTATTCTAGCGGAGGGTCTCCAACCCTCGGCCCCCCTTTCCCGCCCGCCTCCCAGCTGATACCTCATACATTCGAAATGCGTTTGCATCAGCTGATGCGCGGCGGCCATATTGCCAATGCTAGGAGGCGAGCGCGCGGCGGGCTTTTCGCGCGACTCATATCGCGCGTTGTCATTTCAATGAGCCGTGACGTCACACCGCCTACCAACACCACCGTGTTTTTGTTTATTCGAATTTCGAACGTTGCCGTAGTGTTCACCACGCACACTTGCATGCGATAATATCACTGATAGGTAAATAAACTAAAGTGTGTGGGTTTTTTTTTGAGTGTGTGTGCTTTTATCGATAGATTACGACCTGATACATCCATGCATACTGCAACGTTTTCATAGCGTGATATTTTGTTTGTAGAATATACCTACGTGGAAAACGGTACCCGTTCTAAGTTTAAAAAGTGTCACGAATTGGTACTGGCTCTTTTTTCTTTCGTATTGCGCGATAGCCACATTCCCGAACGGCACGGCCCGTACTTTTCTCTGAATATAAAAATTTATAATCTGTCTTAGGAATCAACGCCGAATAATATTGTTGTGGTTTTACTTAGAATCGACGAAATTACAAAATACACGTCAATAGGTTCTTATTTTTTAAAAACACATCTTGGTAATGTTATCAAGTTTGTAATAAGTAGGTGGGTATATGACAAAGAAAATAACGAAGATTGTGGTTATTTTTTTTAAACCTAGATTTTTTTGTCATGTGTTTATGTTTACTATGTGTAAACAACAAGAAAACACAGCGCATTTAAACATGTACATACGCAATATAAAATAACTATCCCTAGTCCCATTCTGCAGTCTATTCACTCATTCGTAGCTAAGTTGTAATTGTAATAGCAGGTAAAATCATTTTGTTAGTGTATTGAGCAGGCACCTACAGAAAATGCTTGCAACCATATTGCCTACACTAAGTTGGCTGTTGCAAATTGAGTTCGCGGTGTGTTCAGGTGTGTCCGTTTATTATTTGTGTTCCATTGCAGACAGCAGTGTATAGTATGTTCACTCTCTATTTATCAATACCGATTTAATATTAATCCGTAATTGTGTGAAAGTGAAATTTTATGCAGCCATCTCAAGTTATACGTGATTTGAAATTATTCCGTATAATGGTGATCATGTCCGGTATCGTTTGCCGATTGTGAATGTCATATTGAAGCAGCCGAAGCCTGTCCCGATCAGCAGAGATACCTATATAATACAAATACACGCACGAAAGATCGCGCCATTAAACATCGAATATTGGCATTTCCATTTAAGATATTTGGATAAAATTATACAACTGATAACCAAACAAAATATGTACGAAGCAAGCACTGCCTAGTAGGGCCATGCTAGACAAAGCGTTCTCAAGTTTATTCCACCATTAAAGAAAATCAATTCTGGTGTTATGAGTTGTCGTGTCAGTAGCGCCAATTGGGAGTGCAATATCTGTTCAACAAAATTGCTTTTGATTTTGATATATTCCACTTGCGTGAGAGTGATTGGTTTAGGTCGGCGTTATTTTATAGATTCTTAAAAAATATCTTATACTTAGCTCATATTTTTTTTATTTACTCTTTTCTATTAATTCCGCTGTCTTTCTTTAAATATTGTTAATACTTGATATTCTCTGTTTTTTTATGTAATGTATGTAACAGTGAACATCTATTATGTGTATTATCGATGTATTATCGACTACTGAAATTTATATTTTTGTATTTGAATTACAATCAGCGTACTAAAGTGTACGTCTTCCACCGATGGTATTTGGATTTTTATTCGGATTTACGTGCAACTTGATTTTGACCGAATGAGAAAGAACAGACTTAACGCGATTTCACTATTTGCCATACACCAGCAGCAGCTATTCAAAGATGGTGAAAAGCGTTTAGTCGAGCTGGGTTCGCTCCCTCGGCGCTGCCATGTTGGGTCTCCGACTATTGTGACATGCGATCTGCTGTTTTTTTTTCTGTGCTTCGTGCGCCCAGCGGCTCGTGACATGTTATAATAAAATGTATTCTGTAACCCTGAATTCGCGCACAATTTCTAAGTACTTGGATTTTATAGATAATTTCGATAGCTAAAGTGCCTGCAGTTAAGAAATTGCTATAAATTAGATATAATTGTCACTGTGTATTTATTTACAATGTGCAATATAATGGTATTTCTAGTTATATGGCCAATGCGTGCAAGCGAAGGTATTTATGTGGTTTTGTTTATCGTTGTAAGTAACCTACATTGATGCAAGTATTTTATTTTATTGGAATTAGCTTGAAAAAGTTGAACTCAATAAAGTTGTAAATAAGTTATTTTATCAGATGACCCTTTCTCACATTGCATAATTCTTTTTCGACCGGACAGCATTGGGAATAATAATAAATTCTACTATTGCACAAACGTTACATTTTCATGCTTTTATGCGTGATAAAGCTCACATGTGAGGGAAACATAAATTGTGTCGTTATACAATATTTTTATAATATGTGGTGAAATGATTTAAGCATGATGCATTTTCATCAATTGTTATGAATTTTCACGAAGTAAATGCTGAATCTACTAACTATTAAAAGATCTACATTAACTACTTGTCAACATTTTGTATCATGGCCCGCTTATTCTGAAGCGGGGCCCCCAGGTCACTATCTTTGGCGAGTCCCCTTACCCATTGGAAGGTTAAGGGCAGTGTGCAAACACACAATAAATAAATATACAAATGGGCTGACATCATTAGTTATGTTTTGTGTTAATTCTGAAATATTGAGTACTTAGATGGGTATTACGTTTTATAGATTTTGTCGACGAAAATATTTAAATCGGTAAAATTAACTTTATCAGGCTTCAGCAAAATCATTTTCGAATGCCAAGATTTTAATTAACAAGTGATTGGTTTTCTTTTTAAATGTATCGTGTAATAAACAGGCTAGTGTTGTCCATTGGCAAAAATAAGTGTACAAAATAATGGAAATATTTTTTTAGTTCGATAACACAAAAAGTCAATTCGAAGTCTTTTCGTCTCCCGTTCATAACAGTTAGCTGGCCTTTACCCCGGGTTCCAGGGCGAGAGCTCTGTCTGTCTGCCCCCCTTATGAGTTCCATTTATTGTATAATAGGAATGAATGTTGGATGTCCCTATTCTACGAGATAATAATATTAAGTAATCGTTCCTTATGTTAAAAAGATCGTATTTTATCTTGGAAACAGTGTTGATTTGAAAAATGAAAAATATTCCATAGAATACTTTTCTTTCGGATGATGTGTTCCTATTTTGCCGAATTATAGGTATCACACATTGACTTGTAAAATACGAATGATTGATAATGCAATATCATAAGCAGTCTATACTTACTTGTTGGCTGACATAACCACGCCGTAGATGCCCCTACGGCAGAAATCGATAGATTAATAATAATTTATATGCTTCGTATTTATTACTTATTGCAAACCCGACACACATTCGCTTGCGATTCGAAATGAATCGCATCGGCCAGCGTCGCCATCTCATTATTACGACACGCTCCCATTTTGCTGGCGCTACGGTTTGTGTGTCAAGGGCGCCTCGCCATTACTATCGGTTACTTAGTTATCCGTGCATTATATTATTATTTGGCTGCGAAGGTGCTTCTTCGGTCGTCTTGTCCTCCTTTGTGCGGAACATGCGCTCACCGCTCGCGGGCTCCTTCGGCAGTGTTGCGCTGCGGTAATCGCTTGCCGCGCAGGTGAGCGTGTGATCTCATACTTCCGCGCCTACATTCTTCGCCCGATGCGAGCCTCGACGAATGCAGCGCATTTTTAGGTCGCAGCATAATTATTTAACCTACAACTTACTCGATGCGATTTATTAGGATTTTATAAATACATGGGAGTGGAATATCACACAGGAGTTCACCGTATTTTTCGCGATTTTTTGTACATGGTAATTACCAGGGTCGGTCCTAGCTTGGGTGAGCCCGATTGGTAATATGCGCGAGGCCCCTAGGACCTAGGTATATTATTTTCCCCTCCGAAAACGGTTGAGATGAGGTTCTTTATTATTTATTTTATACTTGTCTACATTGTAAAAAATACCGGACATTTTGATAAACTCTTTATTGGCATATCACTCACAATTATTAATGATGCAGCTAGCTTCTTTAGTCACCAAGTGTAAATAACAATTAATAAACTGATAAAATTGCAGGACAACAAAATGCTGACCACGTATAACAACGCGTTTCGTACTACATCTTACATGATTGCCATTGAGTTAATTTTGAATGTGTTTTTTCAAAATATCTTTATGAAAAATACCTACGTATTTCTCGATTTCCTTGAGTACATATTCTATGATTTTACTGCACATGGGCTCCGCGTTTTAAATGTTTGTTTCATCCTTTTTTATTTTGACTCATTTCAAGCGCAATGTCCGATTGTGCCCAATCGGTCCAATTGCCCTAAAATCGGGTCTGCGTATTAAGTTTAATTATAAGTACATATTTTTTTTTAAATGTTTAGTCAGTATTGAAAATTTGATAACTGATCATTATATGGACACTAATATGTTCCTAAAATCTGAGTGCATAAAAAGCTAACACCCTAGGACGCACGTGGGTCAATTGGTAAAGCACATTGGCGCGAATCCAGTGGATGCGGGTTCGAGTCCCGCTGAGCGCCGTTTTTTTTTCAAAGAGTTTTTCTAGTAAGTAGGTATTTCGAGGTATTCAAGTATGTATGTATGTTCAAAAAAGTATTTATTTGTTTTGCTTCTGCACCAAATCGTCAATTACATTTGAAAATTCCAGTTTCATTATGAAGAGTCAACGGGTTATTCTATGAGTCTATGGGTACATGGGTACATACGAAATAGATAAAAATGTAAAGCGGGTTTTATAACGAGCGCGCAGAGAGTCGACGATAGGCGTTCGGCGGACCTCAAGTAGGTCACGGGTCGTGGCCAGCCACTGTTCGCTATCATTCTGCTGCCACTACCGAACACGTTCATCCATTCTAGCTATCTTTAGAATGAACGTTTCTCCGCCTGCCATATACATACTATGCTAATTTAACCCTATTCCGATAGCTAGTCGGCTAGCGATCAGATCCCCGAACAACTGCTGCAAAATGAGTCCCATGTGATCCCGTTCGGCATGTTTTGCAAAAAAATAACTAGCCTGGCCTGTTGATTGTATGTAATCTCATAGCTATGTAGATAGATACACGAATCCACGTGTTGTGTTAAAAATTACAATCTATAAACTTATCCTAATCAAATTGATAATGGTGTGTTGTAGATGATTTAGAAAACAAAACATTTTTATCAATTCTGTTGTATGATATAATATATATATATTATTCGCGGGAATGTGTTTACCGCACGATTAATTGACCCACGCAATCATCCAATGTACGAATCGCAAACATATTTTGACATTACGTGGAAAGCGGTAAGTTATACAAATTGATGCAATCGTGTGTTTTTGTTGCATTTGGATTGACACTTTCTAGTCATGGCTGTCTTATCAGTATCACACAGGCATACATAATATTATTATTATTGCACAGTCGAAACTAGTATAATGTCACCTACCAATCTAGATTGAAGTTTATTTTTTGCTTTCACTTTAATGTTGTTAAATGACAGTTACCTGTCAATGTTTTGGTGGATTATCTTTCGATGTCTCTTCATGAACGAGAGTACTGGAATACTTCAGAACTCTGCAGCTTCTGCTGTCCGGTTTATTGTGTCCTTTGCCATGATATAGTATATTTTTTTAAATAACTGGTTGCATTACCTTATTGGTGCACATACGGTGATTTCTTTAATTTCCACACTGGCTGGCATAATGTCTTTCAAAGTTCTCTGGTCCTTGACGAATAGTGGCCCATAAGAATTTGACAGTACGTCGTAGGGATACAATATCGACATTTGGAAGAAAAAGGGCTTAATCCACACAAATCAAATCCTACAAGAGTCACAAAAACGCTTTTGTTATGGTTTTAGGTCAAAGTTAAAATTTAAAATAAACAATCGTGAAATGCATGATAATTAATATTTTGGTTTTTATATTCCTAATCTGATGGTAGGTACCTATTAATTATTAGCTTACATCCTTTGGACACAACGTGCATTATTTAATGTTAATGTTATTCAGCGTCTGACGCAAACGAAATCATATACACCATTATAAATCTATCTAAATATGCATTTTATAAAAGCTGACAATGCTACTTTACTGTAATATTATGTGTACTTGGATGACTAGGCGATATTTTAAATGCAGAAACAATTAAGTTTATAATATGTGTAAATAATATGACATGCGATATTATTTTAATTTAACTGTATAACATACATATTTACACCTACACTATCTCGCATAACATAATACATTATTGTATATTGCACGCTTCACAATACATTATATAATATGATGCTATGTAGCAGTTAATGGTGACATACGTGTTTTCCACCGTATGGCAGGGGTAACAGCCTGCGGGTCAACATGAGGAAATTTCAGCGAACCCACCCCTTGCCGAACATGTAGAAAATCGAGACACCCGGTTCTCTTTATTCTAACATAACTTGTATTGTACTGCATATATCATTCAATTAACCTATCTGATTGATGTTATTAGGTCATTATTAACAGTTATTAACATAGGTCAAAATGGAGCTTTTATGGTATTTTCAAAGCATTAGCCTGAACATTCCTTAAACGTTGTAGATAATCTATTTATATAATTTTGAAGCCTTATTGTACTTTTTATTTGACGATTGCATAAAGTATTTTTATTACATAAAATAGTATTTTTTTAAACCTCTCGGTCTAATGTTTTAGATTATTTAGAATATAGTCATATTTCAGTACATCCATGTGTTAAGATTTTTTAGATGTATTAATTTTTAAACGCATTTAAAAAACCGTTAGTAAATTAATGTTAAATAGTGAAATATTTATGATAAAAAATATATTTTATAATCTCTGTGATCCCAGATTTGACAAGAATTAGGCATTTTATTATTCAAAAAATGGGCACGATTAACACATTTGAAGATAATTCTAAAGATACTGATTATAAGCTGTGTCTTTGACCATTCAAATGTGATAAACATCATGCGAATGATTGTTTTATAATAATTATTGACCTAAGAATAAGGTAGTATTTTTTGAAATACGCCATTTCTAATGGCATTTCCCAGTGGTTAAGCTACAACACACGTAGTTATAAATTGACAAACGATAAATGAAGTAGGGAGTAAGATCATGTTAACACGTGTGTTTGAGCATGTACCGAACCGAAAAAAATGTTTTTTTTAAATGTATTTTTTAAACATATTTTTAAAAGAATCTAAACACACGTAGTTATAAATTGACAAACGATAAATGAAGTAGGGAGTAAGATCATGTTAACACGTGTGTTTGAGCATGTACCGAACCGAAAAAAATGTTTTTTTTAAATGTATTTTTTAAACATATTTTTAAAAGAATCTAATGCTTTTCTTTCGTCAAGCTCTTTTTGTAATATTTTCTTCTCTTGGTGCAGTTTTCTATCGAAGGTTGGTAATCAAATTGCTGTTCGTTTCCGTTTAGGTTTAGACCAATGCCATGGACATTGTGATAGTTTAATGATTTGATTTCTGTTTTATAATTGTCAAAATTTACGAAATCGGATTTAGATTTAATTCGCTTTAAGTTTAGATTGATGATAACTTTTATAACGTAGTAGTTATGTTACTTGCGATTTCATTTTAATTGTCATGCGTGTATGATTAGGTACATAGTTTAATTAAACCCGTATCGTATAAAGACAGGTCTATAATATTGCGAGCGAAATCGAAAGTGCTGCTAGTCTGCCTCGCAGGGGCGGCTGGCTGCGTCAGAAAGCGGCGGCAGAAGGGCGGAGGGCGGCGTGACCTGATTTTGCGCTCCGCCCCATTCACCCACGGTTGTGACCTATTATTATTGCGCCTGAAAACTACAGTCCCTTCCGACTTACTTTCTGCCGATTACGTACTACATGCATCATATTGGCTTAATACTCGAGCCCTATTTATTATTTTATCGCATTTTAACACTTCATTTCAGTATTATTTTAACTTTATGAATCTTTGGTATCATAATGCAATTAAGGGCTCCCGCAATTGTTGACCTAGTTGTGTTGAAGTTAGATTCCATCGCGTTTATGGAGTAGGTAGGATGATAGATGGCTAGAGAGAAATTTTGGTACTGTTCGGTTATACCGGAGCCAGCGGAAAACGCATTTTGAAAATAGTCGATAAACTGGATTATTTGTTAGTTTGGGTTAGTTTAGGTTCGGTTAGGTTGGGTTAGGTTAGGTTAGGTTAGGTTTGGTTAGGTTAACCTAACAAATAATCCAGTTTATCGGCTATTTTCAAAATGCGTTTTCCGCTGGCTCCGGTATAACCGAACAGTACCGAAATTTTATATTATGATTGTATGGCAGTCGGAAAATTTCTCAACTGTGGAAGAACTCAGGGTGCCAATTCGCTTAACTTAGAAACAAAATGTATGACATCGGTTATTATAACAGTAAAATAATATGATAGTTGCGTTATAAATCAATGTATTAATTAATATATTTGAAAATACATGCTTATATTTCGTTCACCATATTGCCTGTTGGATATCAGGCAAGTGCTGTGTGACAGGTTAGCATTAGAAAACCCTGAAGGTGTTCATTTGTTATGTTGCATCGTTACTTGCAAATGCAGATTCACGCCCGAACCATGTGTCTAGCTCTAGAATTTCACTATCTTCGCATATTGGTAAATTTATGTCTAGCCACGACATCCAAAATTTAGAGTTAATATTCTATTTTCAAGAGATAGTTTGTTCGATAGGTAATTTTTAATAGTATTTTTTTTTTGAAGCCATGGTCATGTCATGCCTATCATGTACAATTTAACTTATCAATCGATATGACTCGGCTACATACACAGCTACGTATAATGCCGCCTCTTTCTATTTCATATTTTATATGCCTTCAATTCTTCATGAATCATGATGTTAATGGTCCTCCTGCACCTTTGATATCAACTATACTTTCATAAATATTCTTATATTGTCGTCCCACTTTTCTGCCATGTTCAGTTGTAAATATATGACATACTCTCCTGATAAATACTCGGACCTCGCTTTCTGTGCAATGGTTCCGACACAGAACACGACTTAATTTTTATTTTCTATGTGGTACTTAGTACCTCAATCGAGTAGTACGTATCTGATGCCCTTACCGAACTTGTTATCTACCCCTTTTTGCAGTCTTTTATGTATAATGCTTATTAAATCGTTATCTTTATGTTCCCGTGATAGGTACCATATGGCGCTATTGCTTTCATGTATATCTATATAAATTGTATAATGTACCTATTTACTAAGCAACGGGACCGTGATAGCAGTTGTCACATATTTTCTCTCGCTGAAAAATGTTTGTTGAACTTAAATGAAATATTCCGATACAGTTGTTTTTAAACATTTCAACCGTCTGGCGTAGTCTGCTACTCTCCTAACTGTCATCGACTTCACACTGTCCGGCTTGATCCTCTAAGGGTAGTATAATGGCATGGTTTTCATGGCATTTCCCTCATTCATGGACCTAGTAGATCGTTCTTGACGTAGGTCGATTATGATGGTCATGGGATTGTAGCGAAATGGCTCCCGAGGGTTACATGTAAATTGTATGTGAAACATTTCACCGTGGCACAGTTCGCCGTTAGCTTTCTGATGGAAAGAGATGACCGTATACTATACGGTCTCCAATTTTATTGGATTCAATATGAACATTAATTCAATTTTCATAGCTGATTTTGGCAAAATTCATGAATTCAAGAATGAAAACCTAACGTAACCTAACAAAACATATAATCCAGTATATCGGCTATTTTCAAAATTCGTTTACTGCTAGCGTCATGTGAAGTGTAAACCGACAAGAACCGTGTTTTATTTAGACATGAATTTTATGTCAGTGGTATACGATCCAAAGAGGTTGGACGGTCTTTAATATACGGCCATATATGTCCGATGTTCACGGTGAAGTGTGATACGCCGAACTGCATACGTACGAGTTTCCGGACACGTTCCCGGAGGACTAAGAAACACGCAAACTTGTAATATCGCGTACGTCACACATTCAGTGTATTCTCTCAGCCGACATTTCCTGACTACGCATCCGAAGTGTTTTCAGATTATATTCAATGATTTTTTTCGTTAATGAAAACTTGTGTAAGCATACCTACCTACCTACTTAATATTATGATTAATGTACTTGCAACAATCGATAATTTATTATATTCTATTCTGACTTGAAGCAAAATATAGTCAAGAAAAATTAAGATTTTGTGTCCTTTGGTTATATAACAAGGAAAATCACATTAATAAATTAATAGAAAGTACCCAATCTATGTTCTTTATCCAGGCGCGCAGATGTTATGTAAAAACTACTGTAAATAATTTTGAAATGATTTTTTGTGTGCTGTACATCCGGCGCGAGCGGCTCGGAAAGAAGATTCTTTCGTTATATTACCATTTTACCTGTTGAATCACCTGCCCATTGCCTACGCTGGGCGAAAAGATTATCTTCCTTCATTCACCGCACTCTGCCGCAGTCTCTCACGGGGCTTGAAGTGGGATTGAAAAAGCTAATTAATTTAGACGCCTTGTAAAAATTACGTAGTTATATTAGACCTTATGACCTTACCGCTTACCCTGTGTTTTTGTAAAGTAAATTGACTTCATAGGTATTATAATGTACGCGAGTATAAAGGTGTTTCTCTTTCTATAGAGTAAAATGTTCAACTATTCTTTGCAATACATTTATTTCATTTAATCAATTATTGCGAGGTATACCTACGTTCAAGTTGTATAGTATGTCGTTAAAAATGGAGCAATTATTCGCTTATCGATGGCAGCAAATTGATTTTGATTAATAACTGTAATTGTTTTGTGATGACAGTTTTAATTACGAGTCATCGAACTTGCAGTCACTTTGTTCCCAGAGTCATACACGACGCAGTCATTGCAATTTGCAAATAGCCCCCCAATTTGATTGTTTAAATTTTTTGCGATGACGTCACACCATAATGTGTAGTTCTTATCTTCGGTTGATGATAGCCGGCAGGGAGCAGCGCATCAAATCATTATACACATTTCGAAGCGAGCGCAAAATTTAATTATTAGTTATTATGCTGGCGCGCTGTTTGAATAATGGCCGCTTCAGGTTCGTTTAGATCACGGGCTCCCAACCTTTTTCTAGTCGCGATCCACTCTCATAATAGCCAAGTAATCGACTTCCCCCGTACCACGTGCATGCAAATGAATTTTGATATGGTGACGAAAACACATAGAAATAATCCATTTTTTTTTACTTCACTCGTTTACTGTCAAAAATTACACTTTGCATTGCTTTTCATGTCGTTTTACTGGTTTCTGTTTGTTTGCTATTAAACATGATACTTTTAGTCTCCGGAACACTGGTTTCAACCTATCATAGTTAGTACACTGTTTTTGTTTGTTTGTATACGTTGTTTGTATTCGTACTTTAAATTTTCTTCTACTGGTTCCTTCTTTCAGTCGAACCTTTGATTTTCTGTAGACAAGTCTAACTCTAATCGAGTTTCACATATGATATTTACATTCATGCAGTTAAATATAGTATGCTTGGTGGTATATTTTAAAATTCCTTCGAAGATGTCTGGTTCTCTGGTAGGTACATCAGACAATGGACACACCAAATAAAACCTAATTTTAGTATGTAGGTATTTGAATTTAGCGTAATAGTTTTCAGTTTACCGGGTGTCGTCTCAGTTTACGACCCATGTGTTGGTAACCCGTGGTTTAGATTTTAAACTCACATTATACGGCTTTATAATATCCCACAGCACGGGCGAATAAGATTCCTGCACCGCGATTTCCTAACTCTCGTCTCGTGTGGCACCAGACGAGATGACGTAATTGTGACGTCACGCTCGAGGCATGCCGACCGCGCACAGAATAACCATAGAAAATTTTATTATGATACACCTATATGTGTATGGTGACAATGAATAGCGCCGCTGTCTGACCACTCGCTATTTTCTCGAATGCTATTATCACTCCGGTAGTACGTCATAATGATGTCATATGACGTCATCTCGACCGGGAAGCTTGCACTCGCAAGTTCTAACATAGGGCCCCTGGTCGAATTCGGCGAACCTTTTTTCCTTTTTGTCGAAGGGTTGATAATGAGGCCGGTCGTTTCCGGCTGGGCATTCCGCGGCGCTCGGGTTCGACGCCCTGTGAGTCCTCCTTCGCCATCTCTGCACGTAAAAACGTCTGGTTTCTGGTCGCCGCCGACCGTGCATTATTTTGTCTTATATTATTACCTCGGCGCTAGTCGATTGCGTGAACTGCTTTTGGACAAAAAAAGTAGCGTTTACTAGAGAGGTTTCTCATTATATTTACGGGATTTGTTGGTATCTGTGGTTGGGGTGGGGCAGCATCCGTTTAGTGTTTGTCACATCCCGCATGAAAGTCATCATAATATGACATACGTGTATAAATTAAACCACTACTGTCACTCTGACGTGGTTTATTCCCGTGGACTTTACAGAGCAGAGGTTACATTGACCGGTATTTAAAAAAAGAGTAATAGTCGTTGGTGATTCGCCCGACCCATTGAATCATTGTTACCACTTTACCATTAACTTAGTTTGGTTCTGCGAGCGATCTCGCCATAAATAAAAATGATATTTAATCCACAAAACTTTCGGTACTATGCATGAAATTTAATGTCACCAAGTCCGTATTAGCTATTTTCCAGTCGAAAGTGGAAATAATAAATGTCGAAAAAATCTAAAAAAAAGAGACACATGAAACTACAACATGGTGGACTTGCTGTCAAGTGACTGCAGCTGTTCAGTATCCGTTGCGGGATTATCAAGTTCAGTATCCGTTGCGGGAATTGCAAACCTTGTTGATTTTGTAGATTTCTCCGTACATTTATGGTTTAGAGGTTAGACTTGTATGATGACTATGATGAACCCGAATTTCGGTTGAAATTTAGTAAGTTCACGACTAAAACGTGATAAAGTAACCAGCTTAGTGAACTATCAATTGATTTTGTATCGTTTGCATACTTTGAAGTACCACTCATAACAATTTTAAATTATTATTTGATTAATTATTTGTTTAATTAAATAAAACTGATAATGTCCCTTTGAGGAGGACGAAACCGGTCCAAAGTGGAATAAGACTAACTTGACATTCTATGCATCTAGGGCTCTCAAAAATGTTCATTATGCTTTAGTACTGTATGTTTTAATATTCCAATGCCAGTGTGAAAGTTAATAGTGTGTCCACCATTCGATGATCAATCTAGCTGAGGAAACTCTTGAAGTTGTGCCAATATGACGGTGTTGTGCCAGATTGCGAAAAAAAAAGATTCCCCCCATCGTTATCAGTCATGTGTATGTGTTAGTCACGAGACTGGCTTATAAATAATATTCCCAGAACCGCAAAGTCAGAGCGTTGAAGCGGAGCTCGGAGCAGGAGCACGGAGCACTAGAGCAATGGGATTTTACCCGGAGCACCGAAACTTTGTAGTGCTCCACTGCTCCGGATGTTTTTTTATTATTAAATTTTCGTCCTAAAATCCAAAAAAAATAGTATATTTTGACACTTTGCAACACTGGAATTATTTGAAATATGGCAACACTGCCGAGTGATTATTAACCTCACTTTTTTGACAGAAGAGACAATGAGAGACAATTTGTGGTCAGAATTTTGTTGAATAGAAATAATAATGAAAATGATTATTTTAAAACTAGGTAGGTACTTATTTTTTTAACATTTGCATACATATAGTAGGTACTTATTAAAACTTTTTACCCGGAGCGGAGCAGATCCTTGAGCGGAGCTGGAGCAAATATTAGGTCCAGGAGCAACTCAAAAAAGGGTCCGCTCCAACGCTCTGCGCAGAGTACCTCTACACCACTGATGTGCATATATTCAGCAAGCATTGATTATTTACTCTAATTAATTTATGTATATCTACAATATATTATGCAAAGTGAGTAATTACCTAAACACAATTATTTAATTACTGATAACAGTGCACTTTCTATCACAAATTACTTAACGTACCTAAGTGCTAAGTGTAATCTATAAATATAATAATGTCAATTAAGCGAGTATGATTCTATTCGTCTCATTCATTAGTAACACATTGAGCATATAGAATGGTTGAGAACGAGATAACTTATAGTATACCAGTTGCACTGGCTGGCAAAGTCGCTAGGGAAATAATTATCAATTGTGAAAAAATATAATGCAGTAAGTCGTTCCTCGAGTTAGTGATTTCGATATTTTTTCTTATGTAAGGTTATTATGCAATCAAATTTCTTTAATAAAACCTTGTAGATTCGAGTGCTTTTTTCATCCATGAATTTCACAAATTTCGTAAAAATAAAAGTTGAAATCTGTTTAGGTCTTCGGGGATAAAATCCATTCTTGAATGAATTGTTCAGTAAATTCCGGCCAGAATCAAAATTGACAGTTTTTTTTATATTGCAGTAGAACATCACGGCCCTCGTAGTCCTGAACGTAAGGCGCTGACCTTTCATTCGGGGGGCTCCGGGTCACAATGTATTTATGTGATTTTCTCAAAGTCTGTGTGTTTAATTTATAATGCTAACTACAGTAATGTTTCACTACACCAACTGTCATTGGGTCTCATGACCTGTTTGTAGTGTTCAACAAAATCAATTTTCGTTTTGTTTCCTTGTAAATGGAAAGATATTTTTTTTGTAACACATTCATGGTAAGCGATTGATTTCTCATGGTATGAAACTGTTGTCAACAAACATGGAATTGTGCCGCTATTGTTCACTGGCTTCTACGTAGGTAATCAGCTGAAACCTCCATAAGGAAAAAAACTGAAATCACACACTTCAGTACGTTGTATTGTAATATTTAATGAGAATAACTCAAAGTGAACTGTTTTTCTTTTCATTTTTGTGTGGAGACCGGTTTGTGGTGTTTTGCCGTGTAATTGTGTATGGCTCGTCCGTGTACCTTTTTCACCTGCCACCGCCAACTAACTTTGGACGTTTCGAAATGGCAGGCATAATCGCTACGCCTCGCTCAAATCGATTCATTCTTCTTCTTTTTTATATTTTTCAATTTCTATTAACCGTTATAATAATATTTTATTGTTACTTTATAAGGCGTAACCTACCTTTTTACAGTGAAAGCCGTCGTACCGATCCCTGATGGGAATGCGACTATGTACATATTGACAAATTTAAGAACGTAGATTACAAAAAAATACCTATCGATAGTATTTTTCAGATCTAACATTTTATGCTACACCTCTCAATTTTAACTGTTAATTATATGTTCATTCATTTGTTACTAGATACTACTAAAATACTACTGTAGTCTTTCAATAAAATAATGTTAAATATAATGGATAGTGCGGATGTTATATAAACCGAGCTTTTGATCGAACACAGACTGAAAGAACAACATTATTCTTTTGTCACCCACGGGGTTCGAATTGCGCCCAACGGCAGCAGAGTCACTAGGCCGCTGTGAGTGCCTGCTACATCTATTATTAATTACCCACAATTCACCATATTAGTAATTATTACTTTGCTTAGTCTAGCAGAGCTAGATAACCGATAACCCAAGAGACTTAGGGGGTTAAGAGTTTACCTATGTTTAAAAGTGTGTGTTTAGACACAATAAAGTGTGTCTATACAAATAACGTGTCGTCAGAATGAACGCGCTGTGTGAAAATATTTATTTTTGTTTCGAATCAAAATGTGAAAATTAATATGTTAATGCTATCGGTTCCTTTGTACTTGGTCCACTGTTAAAAGGTGTATATGAGGCGAACATGAGACTTCGCACCGCTAGCTTGTTACGGCGGCACTTGTGAGGTTTCCGTGGCTTATCAGGTGGCTCGCGAGAGATGATCACACCTGGGTAGGTTTCTTTAACCCCGGATACACGCGGGCGGCCACTCGCTGTCACATCCGCTCACGTAGGGCTGCGGCTCCACGCTCGCCCTGCTTCCGCCCTTTCCTCTGATGTATGACCAATTGTACCAACTCGCCATTCTGAATTGTAATTTTGAACGTGTCATCGTCATGTTAACTTTCAATAGATCATTCTTATCACAATACTTTGTACTGTAATTGTTATTTATCCCTCCTTTTGGTCGTACTGCAATGGTTGAGGACCGTCGTCATTCTGTAGTGCAGTCTGATTTTGAGAAACCAAGATTCTCCAACTCTCACCTCCCTCTTGTTTTCTCAGATCAGAATGGAGGCGGATCGTTCAACTGTCAGTCTTTAGCCTTTACATCCACGTACTACAATAATTCGTCGATCTCGCGGCTTTTAGTAATTTGGTTTCCCCTGCGGTGCAGTGTTTTTCCCGTGGTTGTTCACTCGTCGACCGACGTAATCAGTCCGTCGTCACTTCAGTTATTTGACCTTATATATCCCTATTACGATACTTTTATATCCCATCGCTTCTTTCTAGCTATAAAATTGTTTTTTTTGTGGCCCTACCGCGTGTTACATGTAAATTGTACGTAAGCACTTCGCCGTAGCACGTTTCACCGTGAGCCGTTGTATCGGAAATATATGACCGTATAGCATTGAGATTGAAAAATGACGCGCTGTTCATTGAGCTTTTCACCATAAAGTAAGTTGTACGTATGCTACAAAACCATTTAGATGAGGCGTTTGTTTGCAGACCGTAATGTTCCAATTTTATTACATTGGAAAAGAACATTAATTTGATATTGAATGGTATTAAATATTTTATAATAACGCTGTCATTATTATCGTGTATTTGATGGGTGATACGAACGAGCACCTATTTGCTAACCTAGTTTTGAATATTTTAGGATTTATTATATTATATAAGTATTATACGATTTAATTGTATTTCTAATATTCTTAACTACCCACCTTCTTTTCTTTTGTCTCTCCGTTGTATTCTGATGATTGCTATTACATATTTTTAAGTGTTTTATTTAGACACGAATTTCATCTCAATTGTATACGGCCATCTGTTACCGATACAATAGCTGACGGTGAACTGAATACGTACGATTTTCCGGACACTCCCATCTTATCGTTATGCTAAGATATTGATTATTTTTAAAACTTCAAGATTTTTTCGTAGTGTACAATCTGCCAAACATCTGAAACATCATGATAATAATTATTATAGTGATCTGTCTGTTATTTTCACACAGACGTCATTAATTTACTGAACAAGACTGAATAACATGTACCATACGGTTTTCCCCTACAGTTGCACGCCCTTCGTTGTATACACGGTTACATAATGTTATCCGTTGCAATACAGGGTCCATTGGCTATTGCTATCTTTATTATATCTCCCTCCTTTGTTATATTTAATATACATAATATACATAGGTACTTCACTTTTATGTATTCGTATGACGGCAGTTTGTTGGGAAACGGCACTGTCTAGTCAAGCTTGATGCGAAGGTCTTTTCTTTTCGTAGCATCGGAGTTTTCAAATCACTCACCGTCGAATACGTCGGTGCCATTGCAGTAATCACAGTATGCACCATAATAATAATATGTATAATAAATGGTTACCTATTCTCTATTTTACAAGAGTATGGTTCCAAATACTGCTCTGTATTTTTTTTAAATACGATAGCGAATATTTAATTGTTTATTCAGATTCAGATAACTCTCAATAAATGCCTTTAAATAATTAAATTTGAGATATTACTAAAAATAATTACAAGATAAAAAGAACTTTTTATATACGTTTTTAAATTTTCTGTTGAATTATTATGCTCAAACTTGTACTTAATATGAAGTAAATAAAAAACAAACAAACAAATATAGAATATTGAAATGTCATTTTGACATTTTATTTTGATTTCCATAGTAACGCACGTATATATTAATAATTTAGTTGCTAGGACCACCTCCTTAGCAACCAATAATAGTCTTTTACTTTTTACGGATTTTTCTGTAATAACTTTCCATGCAAAACAGAATTAACTGAAAATGACTTCAATTCTGCTTAAAGATGGCTAAAAGTATTAAGAGAATGCATTGGCATCGTGTTCTGATGTATTCTAAAAGTATCAAATGTCCAGCTAGTCGGGAAGTTAGTTAAAAATCGATTGCAAGATTTGTACTGGACAAACAACTACCGGACAAACAAGAATACGAGCTAATAAAAACGTTGTAATAAGGAAAACTTGTGACTGCAAACATACAATGTAAAAATATGAACTGCTATTAAATTATGTATTTTATTAGTAAAGCATTATTTACACGTTCATAAAATACTACGCGATTTATTTATTAGGTATGTATAATAGTTACCTATACCGCGTTTCCGTATTCTTGCGATCCTTCTTACACCTCAGATTTATTACGAGACCTCATAAATAAATGCTTGGAAAGCCATCTGTCTTTGATTTTCTGCATTGCCTACTCATATCGGCGGATATGGAAGATTGCAATTTATTATTCAACGATAAATTCATAAGACCGGCACAGCTGTGAGCTGCGCCATTCGCTCCGTTCGTGCGGAAAGAACAGGCTATGGGAACGAGCGAACGAATCTTGTGGCCTCGTGAGGAAGCCGAAGATTTCCATCGACTTCAGGCATGGCTGGCGAACAAAGCGACAATTCAAAATAAAATCATTACCCAATAGAATGAATGCTCCATTCGTTTCCTTTTCTGTGTTGGAAAATACTTCGAAGATGCTTTGCATTCTCTCGTGATATTAAAATAAAATATGCATTATTTTACATGTTGTTTTATTGAGCAGCATACTTAGATGCGTTTCAGGAAGTCAATCTCTGAAATGAGCGGCTCCGTCCAAGGTTGTTTTAATTTATTTAATTATTGATAATGTCGACCGTGCGTGTTGCGTAACTCGGATCGTTGCAAATACTAGTCGTCGTAATATTCAATATCGAAATAAGTTATTGATATGTTATTATTAATGTTACATTATATTATTCGAATTGGTGTATAATATTAATATGTTTGTCGAGATTTTTTCTTTCTTATTTCTGCGTTATATTATCGCGTTCAGCACCACTAATTATTGCTCAGTTCATACTCTGCTATATACCTAGGTCATGTATGGCGAACATTTTTAGGTACACGTGCCAAAATTTCCCAAATATTATTTTTTGACGGTCTGGCGTGCCGAGCAGTTTTTCGAATAGTTCGAGCAGGAAAAAAATGATAAAATAATTATATGAATTCTAGTAAAAAGGTTCAAAAATTATAAGCGATTGAGTTCTTGAGTATTGTTACTATAATACCTACTTAGTTTGGTTTTTTACGCATAAATTGACGCCAAAATTTCTCGAATCAGATGAGGCATCCTCTCGCCACAGTGGTCTCAAGCATTGTAAATCGATCAAAATCAGAGGATCGCGACACGACCCCGCCGCCTAATGAGGTCAGTGCTGTACTATTATTATGGGTGACGCATAAAGCCTAAGGACCCATCTATGCAATTTAAAATAATTATAATGCTTATTCTTCAAGAGTATCAGATGCCTGTTATTTTTTATACATTGCAATCTGTGATAAATGCACGAATTTCGTAATTATAATAATTATTAAGGTATTTGTCAAACTTTTTGTAAAAAATGTCTTTCAAATTATATATCTATTTTTTTGCTCTTTAACACAAAACATTAGCGTGCCATGCAAAATCATCTCGCATGCCATAGGTTCGCCATCCCTGACCTAGGTCCTGTTTAGGGAATCCAATCCCGAGCCAAAATTCTGATCCCGGGATTTCGGGATTACAATTTGACAATCCCGGGACTGGTCCCGGGATTGGGATTTTTTTCCATTGTTAATATAAAATTTTTATATTTACAAATATAATTGATAAAATCGGTCAAAAATAAATCTAGTATAATTTATACTATTTAAGACATTTATTGTTTATATTGTATACGTTAAATCTTGGAAATACACAAGTTTAATGGAGTAAATAATATTGTAATATAAATAATAATGTGAATTTAATATGAGATTGCTATTTCTGATAGTAAAGACATAATGAATAGATCAGCGAGATTTAAAATAGTAAAGCAAATAATCATGGCGTACTTATAAGGCCTTTCCGCTTCATAAATCTAATTAGTCAGCCAAATATGAAACTGCCGTAAAACGTATGATATCATGGTGGAATTACTTTGTTAAAAGTGCGAAGCATTGTTTTTTTACCAATCTTTCTCATTTTTAATAATCTATGTGAAAAATAAAATGAATCGGCAACCTACACATCAAACTTCATTCAAACTCAGTTTATTTCTAATGTAGTTATTTTGTATTAAAAGTATTTTTTCTGTTATATTTTCCATAAAAATTGATAAAAAAATCAATCCCGGGATTCATAGGTATCGAAAATAGCTCGGGATCCCGGGATTGGATTCCCTAGTCCTGTTCAAATAATTTAAAGTGTGTTGATGAAACGAGGCACGATATGGTAATCGGCCGTTGGACGGTAATTAGTAGTGGTCACGGTACTGTTCGGTTAAAGCGGATACAGCGGAAAACGCATTTTGAAAATAGCCGATAAACTGGATTATTTGTTAGGTTAACCTAACCAAACCTAACCTAACACTACAGGTGGTCACTACAGTGACCCTCATCGAACCCTAATATTCAAACCGCCTATGTACGTCTAATATCCCCGTAAAACGGTGCGAACGAATCTTCTAATCTGCGTGCGATTTATTGTCTTGATAAGAACTATGACTGGTACACTCGTACGTGTTGTGTCAACTTTGTCAGAATCATAGATTAGATTGGAAGTATTCACATAGTGATAATTTAAGATGTTCCAAGGAAAGATTATGCAAGGCTGTTTATGTTGATTTGATACAAATATTACTATCAGCAATAATTGGATCCTAGTTTCCATTTCGATTACGCATTTGGCAACTTAGTGTGTGTTCATTTTAAATTCGGTAATGAGTGGAATGACGTGTTCAAACGCGAAAATTAATGTCGGAATTATTACGAGCCGGACGGTTGATGTCAGTATAATAATTATTCATTTGAACACTTCAGTTTAATAATATTCTGTATTGCGGGTTGCCTGGTTTCAGAGAAAGTATTCCAACAATTGCGTGCCTTCCCTCTCGCCAGCTGTGGAGCGAGTCAAAAGATTAATAATATCGCATAGGTATAAACACACGCAAGAACATTGTCCAGCGATGCCAAACTTGTAGAGTTTCAAGAAGAGCTCCGGAATATCCACTGGGATGTTGTCGGACTCAGCGAAGTAAGGCGTAAAGGTGAGAGTATTATTACTTTACAAAGCGGACATGTGCTGTACTCCAAAGGAACCGATGAAGGACGCACGAGCGGTGTTGGATTTGTTGTCAACAAAGCCTGGAGGGACCGCATAGTCGAGTTCAACTGCATTTCTGACAGGGTCGCAAGCGTGATACTTAAAATCAATGCTAGGTACCGCATTCAGATTTTGCAAGTATATGCTCCGACACAGAGTTATCCTGATGAAAAAGTGGAAGAGTTTTACGAGGAAATAACATCCTTGAAAAATAAAAGTAAATGCCACTTCAACATCATAATGGGAGATTTCAATGCACGTATTGGATCATACCAAAGAGATGACGTAGCGGTCGGACATTTCGGACATGGCTCAAGGGATGGTAGAGGGGACATGCTTGTGGAGTTTGCTGAAACCAACAATCTTCACATCATGAATTCCTTTTTTCAACATAAACCTACACGTAAATGGACGTGGAGAAGCCCGACAGGAAGGACCAGCGAAATCGATTACATCCTCACTGACAGAAAATATACATTTTTAAACTGTAAAGTGATCAATCAGTTTAACACCGGCAGTGATCACCGGATGGTGAGATGTAAGATAAGATTGAACGTCAAATCAGAAAGATCCAAACTGCAGAAGAAGTCAAATGCTCGCGTATACCTGCAGAACAATACTGAATTCCAAAATGAACTCAAAAATGCACTATCGGCTTTCTTAGATGAGAACGAAACCGTTTCCCTATCCAACGCGGAGGATATAACGAATATTATTCTACAATGTGCAGAAAAAATAGGCGTAAAAAACTCAGAAGTTACACTTTCCACCAAGCTTTCGAAGGCAACATTGAATCTTATGGAGCAGAGAAGGAAAACCAAGAGCGATAGACAGGCACAAAACGATATGGAGTTTTCATCACTTTGCAAAACCCTCCGAAGGAAGATTAGAGAAGACCTTCGTAAATTCAATGTAAACCTCATACAAGCAATTGTGAAAGCAGGCAGAAGTCTAAACAAAAACAAGCAATGCTTGTCGATAGGAAAACGTCAAATCACAGTAACCCATGCTTTAAATTACATGAAAAGTGGGAAAGCCCCCGGGGAAGACGGTTTAACGATAGATATCCTCAAAAAAGCAGGAAAGGATGCAAATGAAGTACTTGCACAATTGTTCACAGCCTGCATATGCAAAGAGGATGTCCCAGAGGTATGGAAAAATGCCAGCATTGTCATTCTTCACAAAAAAGGTGACAGAGAAGACCTAGCAAATTATCGTCCAATAAGTCTACTCCCTATTCTCTACAAGACGTTCACAAAAATTCTCTCAAACCGTCTGCAAAATGTACTAGACGAGAACCAACCGAGAGAACAAGCCGGATTTAGAGGAGGATACAGCACTATGGACCATATCCAAGTCGTCAGAGAAATCATAGAGCGGTACCAGGAATACAAACTGCCACTATGCATGGGTTTTATAGACTATGAGAAGGCGTTTGATTCGTTAAAGAAATGTTCAATACTCGACGCACTCAGAAAACAAGGAATCCCTGGACGCTATATAAATATTTTCAATAATATATACAGTAGCGCAACAGCATCTGTAAATCTCCATAAACCATCGCGCAGATTTCCTATCAGCAAAGGAGTCCGACAAGGTGATACAATCTCACCTAAACTATTTACAGCTACCCTTGAAGACTTATTCAGGCAACTTGACTGGAATGACAAAGGGATCCCCATAAATGGAGAATACCTGAGTCATCTGCGCTTTGCCGATGACATAGTAATTTTCTCGCAAGACTCAGAAGACCTCCAAAGCAGAATGCAGGAACTCGCTGAAGTAAGCAACAAAGTAGGTTTGAAAATAAATGTAACAAAGACGAAAGTCATGTTCAACTGCTTTGCAGGCCAAAAAGAGATCCTCATCAATGGCACTCAGCTCGAACAGGTGAAAAGCTACATCTATCTGGGACAACAAGTATCTATAGATGGATGTATATTTGATGAAATTGTTCGCAGAGTAAAGCTAGGCTGGAGTGCTTTTGGCCGCCTGAATAATGTCTTCAAAAGTGACCTTCCACTGTGCCTAAAGCGCAAAGTGTTCAACCAGTGTGTGCTTCCCGTGATGACATATGCGTGTGAAACATGGGCCCTAAGTAAAAGAGAGATCCAGAAACTTAGAGTAGCACAACGTGGTATGGAGAGGTGCATGCTGGGCATAACGCGAAAGGACAAAAAGAGGAATGAGTGGATAAGGAAGCAGACAAGGGTTTGCGATGTAATAAAGTTTATTAAAAGCCTTAAATGGAGATGGGCTGGACACATAGCTCGAAGAAGAGACAATCGTTGGACAAATCTAGTCATCCAGTGGTATCCAAGAAGTACAAAACGTCCACAAGGTAGACCTAGAGGCCGCTGGATCGATGAAATGATAAAGTTCTGCGGAAGTACGTGGCAACGCAATGCACAGGACCGAGAGAAGTGGAAGCAACTTGAAGAGGCCTTCATCCAGCAGTGGATAGATTCAGGCTGATGATGATGATGATGATGATGAATAAACACACGCGAATATACGTGGTTGCTGTTAATTTATTGACAGACCATTATTCATACTGATGAATCAATAAAAATGTGCGAAACAATAATTGTCTATCTATATTCTATGTAATAATGTTGCAAGTAAGGCAAATCACACAATAGAATGTTGCTGGAGTCACGTACCGGTTGTATCATATTGTCATGACTGCTTATTCTTTTTTCTGTTATTCAAACTTCAAGTCACCTATTGAGTATTGTAATACCGTATTATATTATGTTCTTTAATAACTTTCTACTGTCCAAGTACCAACCGTAGACATAACTGTATTGATTGTGGATTAAAGGTTCCTATCCTATGTTGAGTATTTAGATTTTTTCGATTATTTATATGCGAGAAAGGATTCACAGCTGCTGTAACTGTTGTGTATAAAAAGTTATAAGCATACGTCATATTTACAAGAAAAATAACTGCACTTGGATTCCTTTATTCCTCAGCCCTTCCATTATTCCGTAAAACATCTAACAATAATTTGCACGACATTAATCGGTACGTACTTAATAAAGGTATGTACTATTGTTTGTTTTTCATACACAGTTTTTATCTTTCTTATGATAATATTATTACGATGGTGTTGAGTAGGGAGTCCAATCCCGGGATCCCGGGTTCCCGAGCTATTTTCGATACCTATGAATCCCGGGATTGATAAACATAATCCCGGGATTTCGGGATTGATTTTTTTATCAATTTTTATGGAAAATAAAATAAAAGTGAAAATATAACAGAAAAAATATTTTTAATAAAAAATAACTATATTAGAAATAAACTGAGTTTGAATGAAGTTTGATTTATACCCATGTGTAGGTTGCCGATTCATTTTATTTTTTCACATAAATTATTAAAAATGAGTAAGATTGGAAAAAACAATGCTTCGCACTTTTAACAAAGTAATTCCACCATGATATCATACGTTTTCCGGCAGTTTCATATTTGGCTGACTAATTAGATTTATGAAGCGGAAAAGCCATAAGTACGCCATGATTATTTGCTTTACTATTTTAAATCTTGCTAATCCATTCAGTATGTCTTTACTATCAGAAACATCAATCTCATATTAAATTCACATTATTATTTATATTACAATATTATTTACTCCATTAAACTTGTGTATTTTCCAAGATTGAACGTATACAATATAAATGTCTTAAATAGAATAAATTATACTAGATTTATTTTTGACCGATTTTATCAATGTTCTTTGTAAATATAAAATTTTTATATTAACAATGGAAAAAAATGCCAATCCCGGGACCAGTCCCGGGATCCCGGGATTGTCAAATTGTAATCCCGAAATCCCGGGATCAGAATTTTGGCTCGGGATTGGATTCCCTAGGGTGTTGAGCATGCAAAACAGAGCAATATGTATGAAACAGGCAATGACAATCGGAAATGTTTCGCGAAACAAAAGAGTAGGTACCTACTGTCCGTTGACCATTTGGCGAGTCGCTCGCATCCTGCTGATTCGTCACCGTTATTCCCCATCGCTAAACGATCGCTCCCGGGATCGTCGCTTCTTCCAGGCCGGCGTGGCCCGTTAGCGAAACTGTCTCGCCAAACCGGTTCGCCCTCTTCCTCGGAGAGAGCTCGCACTATCATAATAATAGCGGTGCATTTCGATTGTTGTGTAAGTTGGTACGGCTTAACTGCCGCATTCCTACTCGCTTTGGGGTTGCATCGCCTCAACAAAGATCTCTTGACCCCTTGCTGCAGTTTATTGCTTTTATTTCTTCGCCGTTCGATTCCCACTGATATTTTTACTGTTACTTATAGGTACAACACTTTACGATCACTAATACTATTTCTTATACTTTATTTAGTCTAAGTCTGAATTATTCAAAATAAAAAGCGCACATCTTCGAATCTTTACGGCCCTGGTATTTAATCATTGCTTAGAGACCCATGCTGGGAAATATTTTTGGTTCTTATTTATTCATCATCAGCCTGACCGCTCCACTGATAAATGGGATTATTCTTTATAAAAAAAGTCGTAAATAGAACAATTACATATCTACAAACAAAAGTACACGGAAGTTCTGAATGAGCTTTTTTGAAGAACTTGTAATGTGAAACAACGTCCTCTTGAACTCGTTTTCACGCAAGTGGGCTATAGCAATTTCCTAATTGATTTTTTTGAACACAATAATTATTATGCCCTGCTAAGTAAAGACTGTTTTTGGTTGTAGTGAAATTATTGTTGGAGAACACAAGTTTAAATAGTTTATTAAGAGATTATGTCAAAGCAATTCAATAATTTTACATACTATAAAAGAAAAGGTAGTTTAAAACTCCAAACTCCAACAACAATTTCACTACAATTTAAAACATTGTCTTTGGACCCTGGGAAAACAAACAACAGTTACTGATGTGTGGTAATAGTAATTATTGTTATCCGTTGCATTTTCACGTAGTTCTGCAGAACTCAACTATTTTATCATTCGTTTTCTACTTCTTGGGTAGTACTGGATGACTATATTTGTGTAGTTATTGTATTATTTTCGTGTTAGTCAATGGTCTCTATTATAGTGACCTGTAGAAGGTCATCTGTACGCAATCGTGTGTTAGTTTGTACCTAGTTAAGTAGATAAGTACCAGCCTAGTATTTTATCCAGTAAAGTAAGACAAGTATTAATGGTATAAATTGACAGAAACAAAGGAAAACTAGTAGGTTCTTATTCGTACGACCATGGAAAAGTCATAAATGGTGGTATCGTGCGATATAATAAACGTGATGTATACACATGAGAATTTCCTTGCCGATTGTGCAACGCAAATGAATTCAGTATTGGCGAATTCGAGGCGAACGACAAAGGCAAAAATCGCCTTCGGGCCAACAAGCAGGAAACACTAGAAATGTGTAGCGTTGCGTTGCATCCACTGCGAGCCGCTTGTACCGCGTCGAGTCGGCCGACCCGCGAAGCAAAAGCGAGCGGCACAAGTAGGAACCGATCTCGATGTGTGAGTGACCTCCGTCCGCGTTTGGAGGTCTCTCGGCGCCCCCCGCACAATCCCTCGCCCGCCTCAATCGTCTTGCTCTCTGCACGCGACTTTGTATTTTTTTCCTTCATAATATGCCTACAAGTCGAACAAGGAAGTCTACTTTGGTTCTCTTGGGCAGGTGCGGTAGGTACATTATACCGCTGAACATGGAAAGAGCAACAAAAACTTTTTCGTAATCAGTCATCAGTGTTTTTTTGCGACCGAAAATATTGCCCCACCCCTAGCACGATTAATATTATCGAAAAAATATGTTTGCATTTTTATGCATGACTGCTGTTTTCTATTTAATACAAACTATTACGAGTAGGTAGTATCAACATAATAAATTGTCCATTACTTACAAAACGAAATAAAATATAATAGGTACCGCCTATTATAACTACATAATATAAACGGCTACAATCTATGTAATATCGTTTGTCATGTATGTATTAAACATACCGACTGAAAGGTGGCTAATCAAAAAAATATTGGTAAATAGCCGCCAATTATGAATAATCAGTGTGTATGTGGAGTAGGTAGTTGTTTGCCAATCATTATAATATTATTGTGTTCGACTTGATCGTGTATTGTGTATGCAAACACGCGTCAGTATTGTGTGAATTTTCGAACTTGCGACCTGCAATATGGTGAGCGTGGTAACCTTTAACTATTAGAAAAAATAAATGGATGCTACCAAAATACTTGCTGGAAAACACAAAAGTTTTCTAACAGTAGCGATAATGAAATCACTACCACCATCATTTTGTTTCTGATATTTTTACAAGAACAAAGTGCTGACAACTCGCTCTTTGTTTGGACTGATCGTGCATTGCATAGTTAAGTGGGTACTGGTTAGTTTCATTTCAATACGGAAATCAACGCATCTGAAGGTTCCGGAAGTCTCATGTGACGCACATCTTCGGCAATAATTACGTGGTAAATATACGTTATTTTATCAGCATAATGATAATATATCACCGATTATACTTAGAACCGATTCTGTGTCACATTAACTTCATCGTGGCCTCTGAATAATGATATTTTTTCCTACTGATAATAAGCTACCTGTTTTTAATAGCATTTCTTTTGACCATTTGTCTTCATTGACCTTTAACTGGATCCGAAGTTGCGTTTCCTTGTTTTCGGAATAGATATTTTTTCTGTCATACGAAATGCGTGCGATTTGAGCGTAGGATCTTGCGAACTATCTTTGACCCCATATGCGAAGATATGCATTTTCAACCATGAATCTATAATAAATAACTATTTGACGAGCTTTGACGTCGTCAGTGATATCAAAACCCAACACCTGTGATGGGCTTGCCACGTGATACACGAATAGCTCAAGCATCGATTGAGCGTTTCACATTTAGTGGACTTGAAGAAAAACGAATAAGTGGAGAGTGTTGTTTGAGGCGGTTCAGGTCCATCCCGGGCTGTAGCGCTAGTAAAGACGAGGTAATTACAAATCTTTACTATACTACTTTTCATTTGAAATAAAAAAAATTACCCCCGGAAACTTCATACGCTTTGTAAGGTGACAAAGGTTATTATTAAATGGTGGTATTAAAGGTTACTTTAAAGTAGACGGCAGAAATCTAAGTGGTCTGAATTCTGTGCAAGGTATCCTAAATTAAGTAAATTCCACTCTATTTTAGAACTTAACATTACAACACATTTAATTACAGAAGGTTGGCTAGTAGGGTGGTGTAGGCCTCCGAATCCTCGGCTAGCTCCGGGCCTGGAGTGGAGGTACATTCAAATTGTAGGAAGAACAGGTAGGCACTATGTCTAGTCCAGAAAAAGAACTTTACACTATATTAAACAATTTTATTAGGTCCCACGATCACCAAAGGTTACAAAGTTCAAATTATATAAGTCCGAAACCACAAAAATTATTAAAAAAAAAAGTCTTATTTATTATATAATATTAATTGTATAAACTAGCACATTTATTATTTAATTATTTAAGAATTAATTTATCTTTATCTGTAATCGAGATTGCGCGATCACGGGGCACCGCGACAAAAGGTTGGGGACCGGGTCCGGTAATGAACGATAGAACTCGCGAATAAAACGACTAAGTCGCTGGTTGACACTTCACCACTATCTGTCAAAGTGACAGTAGGTATGGAGGTAGGTATCTGCCAGTAGGTATCGGGACCTGGGCGAGTACCTCCTCACAAGTCCTGGCGACTTGTATATGAAAAGTGTGAACAAAATTCCGCCGCTGACCTTCGCAGGTTCAGGGTCGTGAGTGTGAGCGAAGACTGATATTGAATTTAAAAATAGTGGGTTTATATGCAAATCTGGCCGATTTCATCCCTTAGCTCAACGTTTTTCGGGTGACAAAATTAATTAACGGTTTCCTTACGAGAGTGGCGGAAATTGTACAATGACTAATTACCCGCGACATCTACGTAAGGGCCGACTAAGAAAAATTATGGGCGCGAGTCGACGCTCGCCGGCGGGCGGCGTCGCTCACTCGTCACGTACGTCCTTCGAGTACCTAGGAGTACCGAGAGCGTGTAATTGGTGTAGCAGTACCGCAGTGTTTCTGGGCCAGCCCCACGAAAAACGCACCTACGAAGGCGTGCGAGGCATCGACGGATTTGTGGTTGAATTACCCATCGATACAGCACACCCCCCGCGTGGTGGCGCTCCTCATGGCTGAGGGAGGGGCGTTCCCGCGGCGGCCGGCTTTACGGGCCCTAGCGGCGCGAAGGTACCTCTCACCCAAAAACAAGAGTACTACAAAGTTAGCCTGGATGATAAGGCGTCATATGCCAGTGGTTAACTTGGCATATTTGCGGCACCAGGCCTTCGACAGCGCATACCAGTCCTTCGGCCAACTACCGTTGGGGGGCTCAACTTTGAGGCGCCCCGACGGCCTGAATACCTACTTGACGTTGGTCTAAGAATATGAACTCGGTAGATTGGTAATTTAACTACAAAATAAAAGCTTAATATAAAACCATATCACGCGGGGAAGTTACTTGATTCTAATATATAAACGTATTGGTCGCGCAATCTTTCTCACATTAACAACTAATATAGCTCGGTGTCGCCACGGGCACATACTTACGACTAGTTGACGGATGTCATTCCGTCAACCAAACATATAGGCAGTAATAATTGCTTAGTACATACTCATACCTAGCCGATCAAAGATTTCCCGCACTTTATTCCAGTACGTGGTCTCCTTGATCGACCAAAATCATTGATCCGATTCTCCCGTCGCGCGTGAGCGTGATGCCGTCATACACGCGAGCGAGAGGGGCTCTGTCACTGCAAAGCGAGCAAATTTGTATCTCGAAATCGGTTTCTACACATACGACAGAGACGCCGTCGTATGTGAGAGCAGGAAAGCTGCCAGAATACCGATTCGGAAACGCCGCGCGCGGAATGACCGCGGATATTAATGAACGGAATTGATATGTAAATTAATTACGCGGGATCGTGATTATAATCGGATCGATGATTGCCTAGGTGTTGCTATGCTTTGTGATTGCACATACGTGCAAATGGGAGCCTTCGCAACAGGCCTATGAGCATATGTTAACAATTACTGTGCCGTGTACGTGCGACGCGTAGCGACATCGATCTATATGCCCTTATCATTATGTACATATTAACTATCTTATATTACATACCCTCAACGCCCATCCATAAGTCCCCCTTTATTACCGTTTAATCCTTTACATTATATATGAATATTATATTACAATTTACACTATACATTAACATTACAAACAAATCATATTTAATTTAATTACCCTTTACCATATTATATTCGACAAACAAAATTCAACCTTATACTATATTACCTATTACCTATATTTACATGGTCAGTGGCGACCGACTTAACCATCCACAGTTCACTCTGAGAAGCCGTGGGGCCTGTCAGAGCAAACTGCGGGACTTAACATATGAAATATTTTGTTCAGCTTTGCCAAGGGTCATCATCATTTCATCGGTGGCGCATTGACTACCAGGGTCAGACCGAGCGGCTGGGTGGCACTACTCCTTATGGGAGTGCCCCCCACAGGGGCGGAAAAACCTGTCGGTGACAGTGGGTTAAATTTTAGCGGACGACAGTGTGGCAAACCGGGAGACTGATCTCCAAAGGGTCCGGTCGTTCTAGGTCAGGCGACGTTTGTTGGTCCCTTCTCGATCATCTCATCAAATCCCGACGATCTTTGCAGTTTATAGAAAAATAGCCTGTCATGTTTAGGCCAAAGTAGTATCATGGTGACGGTGGATAATCTAATATCTACATTCATACTATGCATACGTCGTTATCGATCAACAAACTCATTTGCACACAAAGCCGATATTCTTAGTAGAAATGGACGCGTAAATTAAAATGTATTGCATTCTCACACATGACATAAAGCTGCTCAATTCAATTCCACGGCGTAAAACAATCGACATGTTTATAAAGAGTGAATTAATAATGATAGGTATGCGATATTGTTATTGTAAACGCTCGTGCCGTATATCCTTCGGCACGACTGTGTTGACATTTCAGTCGCGAGTCAATACCGGCAATACCGGAGCGCTGCTTCCTCTTATCACGCGTTCGCGAGGACGACCGCACTTGGGCGGGCGAGAACAGTGGCTCCGCGTCGGACAACAGCGTCTCGCGTATGATAGAAGAATGTGGTCCATGTCCGCTCACCCATCATTCCTCTGCTGTGGTCGTGTTTAGTTGAAATCGTTGTATCAACGCAGGTCGATGTATCTCGCAGTTAATGCGACGTTTTATCACTGCTGAGCCGAACACACTCGCCCTTCTGGACTACTAGACCTGGTGTTTTTCGGGGGTCTAAATGCCCATTTTATTGACTCGATACATCCTAAATTACAATGTTTTTAATGTGGTAACGTCTTTATTTTCGTTCTCATCTTTTAAATTTTGAAATTCCACCCCTAAAACATGATACAAATGCAAATATATGAACTCCATTAGGTATTATTATATCGCATAATATTTTGTCTAAAGTATTTTCAATATGAAAACATCTCGTACGAATTAAAAAAAAAGAAACCACAATTTCATTTTTGTTATTATTTCGGAAAATAGACTTCTCTATTTTTTATTTATGCTGATTATTTTGTAGATACTTACATAATTCTAAAAAAAGTTAACATACTTTTCATTATAAACGCAACACTAGGTATGGTAGTTAAGTAGGTACATGATGGTGTTTCATTTTAGAAGTTTCAAAATTGAAACTGAACTTAAAATATAGTAGGAAGTGCTTATAATAATACTATAATTATATTACGGTCAGCAACACTGGATGACATTAATGTTTTGTTCACATCTCTACTAGTTCACTCGTCTTGCGGTCAGCATTTTGCCTTTCAGGACTTACAACCTGGCACATTCGAGAGAATTCAGACCAACTGAGGATTACCCTTATCCTGTATAATGTATACAAAATTCCATAGGAAATATCGGAGAAAAGGAATATTGAAATGTCACGAAGTTAGCATTAAACTGATAGTACACAACGGTAAAGATGAATAAATATTATTATAGATTAAAATTGGCAAGTTGCAAAATTGCTTATCTTGGATTTTTTTTAAATTTATTTCGCCGGGTAAAATATTGTAGGTCCTAGGCACTCGGTCTATTGTGGGCTATGGATAAAACAGCCTTGCATATTATCTCCACATCATGGATAATCTAAGGACGTTACAAGACAGTGTTATGTAACTCGAGGGGAGTAATAATTGTTACTTCAGTTTACAAAATTCATAATTTTCGAAATATTTGCATTACAAATACCTCTGATTGTCGTGGCCAAAGGTCGCATCTCCATAAACTTAGTTATCGAATTCACGACTTATTGGGCCGCATCGATTACCCGCTTGCGCAAACAAAATAATGTTCGTCAGTGCATTTTGAAAATAACTCTCCGATAGACTTGCACATCTCTCGAGAACGAACTGCGTTGTGCGCCAATTTATTTTCGTCATTATTTTTCATTAGTAGGCTATCTCGGATTCCGAAGATTTCTATAATGGAATGTCGGATGCGGCCATCGAGAGTCTTACCGAGCGACCATACTTACGTTGACGCCGTAACAGTGCTTATTAGACTGAATCTATCTCATGATTCTCGCTGATCTGCTTCATGTTAATTGAATGTCGACACATCATTTAAAATCCAAATTCCCCATTGTTTTGAAAGTTATACATTTTTTTTTTCATCTTATAGGAATTGAGTCGTGAAATAATATAATTTCATTGAGATTTTCAAGAGGAAACAAACCATTCCCATATTTATTTCCGTAAATGGCTTACTTGAAACTCGTTTTCAAATTATTTATAAGGAAGCCCGCGTTACCTCGTAGTATTCTTCGCAGAGAAAGAGAACATGTGAATCCCCGCACTTTAAAATCAGGTTTAAATTATTGCCTCTTACCATCGCGCAGTATGATCTTTGTGCAGTATGATAATAGATAATTAGTGCTTACCCAAAAGAAGACCAAAGTTTATAATATTCACGACGTGTAGGAAATTGAGTATTTCTTTGTGATAGTGAAAAATGTTGATGTTTAGTTTGTAATGCCTCAGTGTCCTAAATATAATATTTTTTACTGTTTATTTAGGGTGAAGAATGGCAATGGTTAGTAGATCACAACATACTCGATGTTAGACATAGCTCCTGATGTCATTAAAAAAAAACGCTCCAAATCTGACCCAGACGGTTTTCACAATATTTAAAAAAAAGATTAAGTAGTACCTACTTACATTGTAACACTTCGAAAAAAGTAGATAATATCATCGTAACCCTCACTCGTTAATTTCTAAATATAAGACTCCTTACGCACTGTCAACAAGTTGCAGGAGCCAGTCGACAGTGCGTAAGGCCCCTTACTAAATATCTACAGTTACCTGTCTACTGTAAACACCTTGCCTACTTGTGGCATTTGCAAGATAACTGAATATTGCCATGGTAAAAGACGTGACGGCAGAACTAATTACTGATTCAATCCGGTGATGTGCACTGTGGGTACATATTATTTGGTATTGTGTTTAAAATTAAATTTTCCAACAACCTCAAAAAATCTATATGTTAGTGTAGTTTGGGGTGACGATATGTAAATGTAAATATACTAAAACATTATAAAATAGCTACACATTCTCGTCGTTCATGATTAGATTTAAGATTACGTAGTTACCTATTGCATTTTTCAGGCATTAGGGTTTTGACAGCCGTTGATCGGAAAAGAATGAGCATCTGTTCGTGATGGATCTATTTTGCAGAGTTTTTGAATTCCCATGACAAGTTTCCTCAATGGATTAACATTCCTAACCGATCTTAATCTACGAGAGTATTATCATCGCTGTGCTGATTAAATTCGACACGACAATCGGCTCTCGAGAGTACGTTAGCGGATTGTGATGCCGAACTCTTACCTTCCGAAGAGCGGGTATCGAGGCCAAATGAAATAGAATTTGTCCATCCATCTCGCGCGGGTAGCGCTTCCCTCTCGCTCCCCCGCACTGCGGCCCCCCTCGCTCCGTCACTGTCGAACCTGTCAGGTGTAACGGGCGCCCTGTCCCGTTAGGCGCGGAGGAGGTTGACTCTGCCTCTTCGTACAGGCAATAATCTCACCGTTCGATTATACCGCCGACCCCGATTCGTGCGCCGGATCGATCGAGTCCGATCGTCGATATTCGTTCGCTAATAAATACTTCACTTTCTTTTTTATTTATTTTTTATTTGTATCGTTATCACAGTGACAGACAAGCCGGCCCACAGGTGACGTGACATGCGTTTTACTTTCAGAAAAATTGCCCGCTCGCCGATCGATTAGATTGGTGCCGATAATTGCAGTTTTTTGCGACACACTCGCACAGTTGAGTGTTTCTCGTTATCACATAGTGATTTGCATTACAAATTTATCTGTCGTGTTGACAGTATTAATATCATATTATGTACCATTAATATAACATACTGTGGAATATGATAAAAAAACTTACTAAAACGAAATATATTGAATGCTAATAGTGGTTTGTTCATATTTTATCAGCACTCCATTCCTATCTTAATGATATCAATGCAATTAACCTTAAACACTGATTAATATCCACACGGAGACAACTATAAGTTAATAATCATTACCATCAAGAGCGTGATAAATCAACACCGGGTCCTATCTTTCTCCGACAATTCTTTACTCCAAGGATACAACAGTCATGGGTGACTTAATCTAACTAGCGAATTTATGGCCTGTCTCTTCTGTACCACATTGGATCGCTCGAAATTACCCCCTTTGCTGCAAGGCCGTCTATAGTCAGACCGCGACTCTAAATACTGATTGGCATATAGATACGTCGGAAGATTTTTTGTTTCAAAAATATTAAGGTATTATTTTTATCCAGGTTTCCGAGGCGTCTGCGACAGGTTTCCTACATGACATGTCATTACTAAAAAATCTTCAGTGGTTTAGCCGTGATTATCGCAAACAAAACGTATGGAAATGTATGCTGTCAATTTGATTAAACGGGTAATTATGTTTACCTAGTTGAGACTTTAGTAGGTTATCTGCATAGTTGCATACTAATCCGGCAGCATAGTTCAGACTGTTTAGCATTATCTACCGTCTATATATAAATCCGCATATTATACTTATATAAGTATATAATATAATACGCCCACGGTAGCCGAGCGGCTTAAGCGTTGGACTATAACGCCGTGGGTCCCAGGTTCGAATCCTGGGTCTAGCAAGTACACATATTGTTTTTCAATATGTGTGTGAGTCAGGGTATGGACCTAATAGGTTGAGCAAGTGGCTGACATCCATTTCTCGTAAAAACAAAATCTGTTAATACAAACCTCTACTCTGTGGAGGCCCATATGATCCTATTAGGATCGGACATGGTTGAAATATATATATATATAAGTATCACAATAATTATTTCACTAGGAGTTGGAGAATCAGCTGGATGAATTAAATACTCCCTCGCCATTCGTCCACCTGATTCAAAACGACGGCGCGCAGTGAATAAAGGTGTTTTTATACTCTCGAGGCAGCGTTCATTGTGCGAACTGTCTATTGAAAATGCTGTTTTTAAATCGGATAAAAAATACTCGAATTCGTATCGCGTGTGACAGCTGTTTGAACAGCTGTTTTATCAGTCGTCGGCCATTTTATAAGCGAAGGTTCACGCGAAATTGTGTGCCCTTCTAAACATCCGCCGCGGGATTGGTGCCCTCGCCGGCAGGTGCAGTTTTTCACCCCTGTTTACCGGTGGCACTGCTGCGATGCATTGAACTCTCGCGGACCTCTATAGTCTATCTTATTCTTTGATCATTGAATAGGAAACGTGTTTGCGCTTAGACGACTGCTTGCTTTCAGGTGCAACTGCGTTTAATATAGTAAAAATAGTTATTCAATTGTCATTGTAAACAGGTGTCTACTGGAACTATACAGTGTCCTATCATATCACTCTTGTCAAATTGAAACTACACGCTGTTGTTTTCAACTATTGACATATTCTGCTCTTTATTCACAACGAGGTGCATGTGCATACTGTTTGTTGGTTGGAAACGGCCCGTATTCTTTCACTTTCATAATCAATATTTTATTATTTCCATAAAAAACAGTTTTTCGGATTTAATCTAATAGTATGCCATTTATGGATATTTATTTTTAGCTTCGACTTGATAATGTCATTCATTGTCTGATTGAGGCATTTTCGCATCGAATGCAACGGCATAAGCCTCCGTGGAATTAATACATGCCAACACTTACAATATAATCGTTGCACGTTATGTTGCTGGCTGTTGTAATGCAATTCTTTATATTTTAGAACCGTCAGTCTAACTTGACTATATTTTTTGTACTATGTCGTGAACTTATAAGATATTTTGTAGTTGCGTAGCATTTCTATTACTGTCTATACTAGTACCTGTGTTAATCCGTGGCGAAGGGTGGAGGTAGGAGGTTAAGTTCCCATAGAAGTGGTGCACACTAAACTTGTCAGTCATATTTATTTGTTTTCATTGAAATAAGAATATTAAATAATTGCAGATGGTACTTACGGTTAGTTTTTAAAATTCAATTAAACCCTGCCTCACCAAACCATTACAGTGGAGGTAGGCTGTGGAGATCCGACAAAAATAGTGTACACTTTGTCTGTCATACTTAAATTGTTTATATTGCATTTGGAGTATAAATTGCAGATGGTGTTGGTTGGTTTTTGAAAAATTCATCTTATCCCCTGCCTAATCCGAGCCATCATAAATCTATAAAATATCTAAAATTATGTATGATGACATAATTTTAAATATTTTATAGACGCATATTTTTTGACTATTTATTTTGGCTTCGTTTATGGAGGGTTTAATTGAATTTTAAAAGCTAACCACCACTATCCGCAATTTGTAGCGTTAGTTCAATGAAAACAAATACCCACGTATGACTGACAAAGTTTAGTGTGTATCTACTATTTATGTCGGATCTTAACTACATATCTCCACGCTTTGCCACTGATACCAATACATCCTAGGATAATAAGATTTAAATTTCTTTTGTTACGTCATCAATTCTGGGGGGCTGTACTGTCGCACTTATACTATCGTATGTTAAATTTCGTATACTATAGATTTCCACGTAGGGGGCACGTTTCCTCAAAGCCACGTCGTATTTCATAAAAGTCATGACGCAATGAACTGAAAGATATTACTGTTATCAAAATTATTACCGATAACTACGTGGCCTTGTGCTGTGTTTCTTGGCGCACTTGCGTTGTTATTATCTAGATTCTAGAATCTAGATAAATTAATATTTTAAAACGCTTTGAAAATATATAAGTACCCAAGACATTTCCATTATTATACCTACATTGTATATTTTGTACCTATGCAATTTCTTTTAAATTAACCTTATTTTCTTTTCTTGTTTCAGGTACGTTTCTGTACTGGATACAAACTATGCAGGGAAATAATAATTGGGTAAGACCAACACCACTATTTCAATAGTAAGTAGGTTATTATATTTGAGTTACAGTGTTGCCTTGCCTTGCCCTCTGGCACAAAGTGGCGTGCTTGTAGGACGGGTTCGGAATAAACGATAATATTGTTTCAATCAATATTCGTATCTGGATTTTACGAAATTCTCCATTCCCTTCCCCTTATTCACGCCCCCAGAAGGTTGGAGGGAATGGTTTACAACCAGCGTCTGCACCTTCTGTATGTCGCTCCAATGCCAATAATAACACTTTATTAGCTTGCAGTTATTATAATTATGTTTTTTAGTGTGCTTTATGCCTTCAAAATACCTATATGGCGTTTTATAGCGAAAATGACGTTTGAAACCAGGGCTAAAAATTTCAAATCCGAGTTCGAGTCACATTTTAATTATTCTTTTTATCTTGCCATCACCTAACGGAGGTCAGCCACCATCAGAGAATTCTTTGTTATATCATCTGCTACTCGGAACAGTTCGTCGGAGGAGCACTCGTATTGATCAAGGCGTTTCTTAAGCCAAGAAATGCGTCATCGCCCTTTGCTATATTTACCATAGATCTTTGATTGGATTACAAGTTGGTGAATGTTGTACCTACGTTAATTAATTGTCCTCTCATAATATGACCCGCAGACGTGCAGAACGTTTCGGTCATCTTCCATTCGTTTAAGAGCGTTTGCGTTTGTCGCTCGGTCAACCCAAGCAATTTTGAGGATACGCCCTTGTTGATGAGATTTTTATTTAATGAAAATGGCATACTTAATAAATCCACTAAAAATATGATTGGACTGAATGTATCTAAATAAGTAAGGTGCATTGTGGATGAATGAAAAGGACATATATTTAGTAAAATGCGTTTAAATTAAAAGTCGGTCGATTTCTAACGAGTCAGACTTCGTCGAAGATATAAATCACGATTCCTACTTCACACAGCCCTGCTTGAAACGCGGCGTGAATACCTTTTATTTATTCACACCATATCACCGAACCTCGACTCACTTCCGGCAGCGACCATAAAAATCACGAATTGATAATGTTGATGATATTACGAATTTATATAAAAATATCACGCTCACGATACGGACGGACGACATCGAGCGACGCAGCGAACACAATGTCCGACGTCACTCAAACAGTTGGTCGTGAGCTGCGCCCGCCAAAGTGCATCGCGGTGCAAAACGCAGCCCGCGATGCATTTTTCAATTTGCGCAAGGAACACAAATCAAAGCGAGTGAAATGATTGCGAAATTAATTAGTCAGTAAGCTAATTTTGAATTTGCTGATGCTAATTTAATAAATGAAAATGTTCTCTCGAACTGTGGGACGCTTTCGAGGAGTGAGCTCTCATGTATCTATTATACTATTGTACGGGATCGGTTTTGATATTGAAATTTAGGTGAGTTTATTAAATGCAATGTGACATTCGGGCCGATGTGTTGTTCTTGAGGTGTAACATGCCAAACTTTTAATATATTAACGTAGTGTATTATTGTATAAAAATGTACATATTAGCAGTCCGATAGCAATATGCATTACGACAGTAGCGATTTATAACCACCCCCATTGCGTACCTATATACTGTCGAATAGCTTCCCAACCACGCCTATACAGAAATTGTCATTTTTTTGTTATTTTGTGTTAAGGGACGGTAGGTAGGTACTTATCGCTTCCAGTCATTATGAACGTATTTACCGAGTTGCTTATTAAATATTATACTGGGGTTTAGGAAGCGTTTTAGGGTCAAATACTCTAAATTATTAAGAATGACAATACTTTTACATGTATTTTTCCCTTAAAAGATCCTGATAAAAAGTTTAGATATTTGTGTCGGTCTTTCCCGTGGTATCTTTTCTATCTTTCAAATTATATTTTCTTCGTAGTACGTAGGTATGCGTGTCTTATATTATAATTGATACACGAAGAATATTTACGTCAGATTCACTAAAATTGAACTTATCCAGTTTATAGCTATTCTTTTCATATATGTGTTGCTATTTGCGTAAAACGGACTAAAATACCTAAATAATTCCGAGCACCATCGCCATCACGTCGTCGTGTCTGTGTCGTCGAAGTCGTTGTTTTAGCGAACGGCGTCGAGTGCAGCCACGGCGGCAGGGGCGGCGGGGGGCCGAGGGGGTTGCGGGGTCCGGTTCACTGACCGCCCCCATCATGACTGTTGTACTTCATATTATTATATCTCTCTACCTTTGCCCGCTGTCTACAACTAACTAGTCTACGCGTGAGGGTGCCCATTTTCTTCGGTCCGTGCTTCCAACATTACGCAGGAATCGCCCGCACGGGACCCGTGTCAACCTGCCATCTCCGATCTTGACACTGCTCTCGATTACGACCTTATATTAATGATAATTTAATATGATTTTATACCTAAACCGCGTGAAGCATTAACAGATGTAAATAAGCTAATAACAAAGTAAGAAATATGTATGCATCACAATTGACCCTAACGTCATGTTCGAATTAAACTGGTATATTTTTGTGCTGTTCGGGAAAATTACGTATTTACGTCAAAAATGGATGCAAAAGTTGCATCTTAACAATTGCCAATTATTTTAATTATTGTACATAAATAAAGCTAAATTATATACATCCATACGCTGGCTCTATTTTACTGATTCTCTTGTCGATTTTTACTTTAAATTTATCGATTAGGTGGACTCACGTGATTATATCCAAAGATAGAGCGACTTTACTAACATTATACGGTTTAAAAAATGATTCACATTTATTCGACTGAGGTTTAAAGTGATTATAAATAACAGAACACGTATATTTTAATTAATCATGTGTTTTTTATATACAAATGCACAGTCCGTGTGTAAATTTAATTCGTCCTCGTCCAATTAGTCTATAATTAGGTAGGTATACGAATCATGTGCAACATAACACTCATACCTACTGATTTTCAGTTTTCGATCTTTAATTAATTCCTGAAATATTTCTCTCTCTTATTAGTTAACTATATACTTGTCGTATTGATCGCCATTCGCCAGTACTTACTTGCCCAACGAAATAGGTTACTTGACAAAACGTAGGAGGTAAGTAGATATATTTTCAACTAAAAATGATTACAGGGTTATAAACTTCTATATGTTGCAATGTTGTCAATTTATTGCCGCACATACGGATTTTGTTTTTACATATATTTATGTCATTAATTAATAGTGTAGTGCCCAGGATAGTTGGATGGTATGCCCAGGTATGCCATATTTAACATTCAGAGATTGGGTTAGGTGTAAAAGTGTTTACTTTACCATAAGTAGACATTGTCAAAACTCTGAAGATGCTGGTAGGGGAAATTCGGATTGAAGGTATCGGCATCCGTGGAAATTTAGCTGTTTTGTTTCACCTTACTTTGAATTACGTATCTTATCTGTACAAAATAAATACAAATTCGTGGAATTTTCATGATAAGAATTTGACGCTGCTAAATCAGCGCAAACTGGTACTAACTAGTGGGTAATAGTTGTGAATGTTATTTATCTATAACTATCGTTTCAAGGTGTTATGTTGGACTGTGTGTTATAGTAACGAAATTACTCAATGCTCAGGTTGGATTATTATAAAGTTAAAGCACATAAATCACATTCTTTTATTACTTTTTGCAGTGAAATGTTGGATATTATAATATTTTTAGTAATGGCGTTTAGCTAATAAAGTACTTAACCGTTTTTCGCTATCGTTTGCCTGTTTGTTCTGATATCTGGGCAATAAAGATAACAGATTCGCGCATGCAGGATAGTCAATAGAGTGGACCGCTTTTTAGAAACCTGAACCGATGTTTTAGCCGGGTACACTTCGAACGTGATAATTAAATGTTTCACGTATGTCACGTGGTTGGTTTGATTTAATACGGCTCATATTAATAATTAATGTACGTGACGTGATTAGTGAAATTCACCCTTCGATTGCCATACTTGCAAGGCTTGTAAAAATGATTGAGTTGCTACTTTTGTGCACACTACGTTACTATTTACACGAGCATATTATTATATTGTAAAGTAGGTATTATTAAACATGTACTTATTTTTAACATGGTCCGTTGTTTTTAATCTTATTGTGGGCAATACCGGTTCAATGCGGTGCATAATAATTATGTTTGAGAGGAAGAATTTTAATGTCGAACATGCGGTGCTCTTATCTGTAAGTAAATATATTTAAATCCCTTAAACACATTGACTTCTTACAGTATAATTATTTCGTCACGGAAACGTATAGGTAGGTATACTGATTGACTAACTAGACAGACATGCGTTAACGTTTAGTCGGTAGGTATGTATACCCATTAGCTATAATTATGTGATAATAGCTTCTCAATGTCTCAGTTGGTTATCTATAACCTTATCGGCTGTTTTTATCCAAAGTCGTAAAATATGGTATGCAACGATTTGACGCGAGCTGTTTGCTCAAATTGTCTTGTTTACTGCATTTTGCATTCGCAGTCAAGGTGATGGTGCCACGATATCGTGTCGATTGCACGAATAACTGAGAATCTAGGTAGGTACCTACCTCTCTTTCATTGCCGAGTTGGTGTGAACGAAATGTACCTACTTAGTAGAAATCACGAGTTTCTCCGTTCCTCCGCTATTTTCGTTTTCTTATTACGTTGCGCATAGTAATTAATGAAATTTTACTCTCATTGACAAATACCTAACATTATTATTAGTTGTATATTAATATTATCATCATTATCTATAGAATACTCAGTTGTATTGCTGTTCATATTTGAGAAAATGTATCACTGTAGAAAATGTATCAGTGGTGAAAAACCGCCTGTTTGAGGAAGGTAAACGATATGTAACCAAAAATAATTTAACAAAAGTAACTTTAAAAATGATTGTAGGTACGCTATATAATATTATGAAGTAAGAAATCCATGAATGTTTTCAATTTAAACAAATAAATACATAAACACGTGACGTAAACCCGAAATCAAACGAGATAGGTAATAACGAAGTTGCGTTTACAGCTTTATTAATGATAAGCGATGGGTCCATGTATGGTTCTTAGTAGATGACGACAGCCGGTTATTTCATCAGTTTCCCTGTGACGAGACAAGCCAATATCAGTGAAGCGCGCTGACTATTGATAATGGGCATTCTGTTTAACAAAAATACATATATATGTACCAGCAATTTATTATCTATTTTTTTGTTCTTACCACCAACTGCACAAACATACATATTATTTACACTCCATATCATCTCGTCTAGTATTTCAGGGGATGCCAAGCATCCACAGCATCTTTAGACTGCATGCCACTGGTCAGCACCATCATCATCGGTGGCTTAACAATCCAAGGCGGGTTCTAGCATCTTCCAAAAACTTCCTCCATCCTATGTATCCTCGACTAGTACTTATCCTCCAGGTGACAAAATATACTTTCAATTATTAGATCATATTGACCATTCTTTGGGGATTAGTAAGGCAATGGATAGTACTATACTTAAGGTGACGCATCAGTGAAACGCCAAATAATGTTCAACTGTACGCGCGACGAAAATTTTTACTTGCTTCGCATTCATTGAGAGAACGTGGAGTCGGACGCACGTCACTTTGCTGCGTGATGGCGACGGGCCAATTAATTCTAAAATCGTGTAAAGATGACTAAAAACTTTACCCATTTACTTTAAAAAGCAAACATGTCAATGAATATATTATTATTGATACTAATAGAATAATAAACAGAACATAAAATGGACGTATGTTGGATTTATATGAGAAATAATATTTCGTTTGACAGGCGTCATTTTCACCCGCGACCCGCAATCCGCACATCGCCTAGCAACGATCTTTTTAGACCGTGCCTCAACTAATGCATGGCCTTAAGTGTAATAACCACTAGCGAAACTAATAAATAAATTAATCATTATGTACAAAGCACTTTTGCCGTAACAATCATGCACTATGATAAAATTTTCTGCAAAAGCTCGTAAACCGAAAAATTGAACCTTTATATCGCGGTTCCGGCTACCAGTACTTAATCCTCCGTTCGGGGCGTTTCCGGGAGGAAGTTGAGAATTTTTGATTTGGATTTTTTCATCTCTTATTATTTTTTTACAGCCTCGTGCATAAAGAGCACAAGCAAGTTTTTGATCGGGATTCGAAATATTGCGTTCATGTTTACGGTCTGCGTCTTTACGCTGGTATATTTTACATACATTATTATAATTATTGAATTCTTTTCAATTATTTTCATTATTCTTCTGATGTCAAATTTTCAAAACACTCTTCATCGGAGCTTAGTGTATAATATGTTTGATTCGGTGACCATAGAAATCAGGAATGGGTTAGATTGGCAGCAATATTGTCATCTAAAGTTTGTAAACCAGCATGTATGCGAAAATGTTGTATAATATCTAGAAAAATAGCTGAGCTAATCAAACTGGTTAAGTTTTTTGTTACGAATTTATACAGGTATGACTTGTGTATTGTCAATGTTTGCCTACAGCGTTTGGTTGTCTATGTTTTTTTCAGAAAGCAAAGATGGGTTCTTAAGATCACGGGAACATATTAATTATGGACACTATTCCCATATTTTCAAACAGTTGCGTGACTTTATTATTATTATTCCTCTGTCTTCCGTACAGTGTGTATGTCCCCAGTTATTCCAGCATAATTGACTATCCGATTTTTTTAATGTCTCCGATACTTTGTGCTTTTGACGTACCTACATTTACACCTGTTGTATGTATACATAATATCTAGCCTCTCAAATACAATATGCGGAATACTTAACTATGCACAATAGGCTCTTTTTTAGTTTATTTGCAGGTTTTATGTATTTATGGAAATCGGTTAACAGTCGTACTTTGATTGTCGCAAGCGGGTCAGGGCGACGTATCAAAAAGTTGTACGGCTGTATGGTGTGTTGCAGTACATAATATGGTTCTCAGTTTGTGGGTCGCAACCGTCCGTTTTGGTACTAGCGGAACATCGATATAAAAATATCTCATCTTCAAAGTTGAGCATATTATTATCAGGCATATTTTGAATGAGATAGAATGGACCATAAGATATTTATAATAATATATATGTATTATACTTTCATATATCGTGGCAAATACCAGATAATTTATATTAAATTACCACTCAATTACAAACGCCAATAACAAGTTTACCGAATATGTTTTACGATGTCATCATCATCAGCCGGGGTCAATCCACTGCTGGATGAAGGCCTTCCCAAGCTTTCTCCAACTCTCGGTCCTGTGTCGTTCGCTGCCACGTATTTCCGCCGAACTTTACCAGTTCGTCAATCCAGCGGCTTTTAGGGCGACCCTGTGGCCGTTTCGTACCCCTTGGGTACCATTGGATGACGGCATTTGTCCAGCGGCCGTTCTTTCGGCGAGCAATGTGCCCCGCCCATCTCCATTTCAGCTGTTTGGCAACGTCTATTACATCGCGTACTCTTGTCTGCTTCCTAACCCATTCGTTTCTCTTACGGTCCTTTCGCGTGATGCCCAACATGCACCTCTCCATGCCTCGCTGTGTTTACGATGTAATGTTATTTTAATATTGAATATGTAACGAAAATCGAAGTAGTGCTATTGATGTACCTACTAACTATGGCTTTATTCTCAAATTTAAGATGGCGTTTTTAATGGTATTAATATGATGAGAAAATACATGGAATGGAATCATACTGTCGTTTACACCTTTCCTACGAAGTCTACACATTGTTCAGACTAAGTTCCCTGGGATATCCACAATTCTACATTTTTTACCTACTTGCGGGTCACGTGGATCGTGAAGCCGGATATGATAGATTATAGACTACACTTAAGGGCCTGCTGAAGAGCCCGCCGTTCAAATATAATTTAGTATAAAAAGGACCTCGGCGTCGTAACTACGTCAATTTAAATCGATCTTTTCGCAAAAATCACTAATCATCGGAGATTTTATTTCAAGAAATATTAACAACAGATTGATCACTGTCCTATCACGTGTGTTTGATTATTTTTTTCGTGTGTTATAATAGGCAGCATTCGTATGTCAAATGTAGTGAGTGTCGTGGCGGAAGACATTTTATTTATTCTTTAATCGAAGGTGGCCGCAATTCCAAGAAGATTGGTAACCACTGGCCCGTATTATAATAGTAAGCCAAAGCATTATTTCCTGCGCAAACAATTAAATGTCATCATCACAATATGAATACTTTCAATTTCGTATTTACAATCGTTTAAATTGGGTACCTACACCTACAGTTTATTGCACATTACTTACGTGTGTACGGATAAATGGCCATTATGTCTATAATAGTACTCGCATTATACTCGATAATATGACATCTGGCAGACGTGTATTTATCTGGAAGGGTGCATTGGTTGAGCGGGTGTGATGGAATATCCCTATACAGTTTTAGTGCTGAAAGCTTTGCACTTTTCTATCATTCATTGCCAAATAGTTAACTTTCAACTATGTATGCTTGCAATCTTATTAAAATTATTATCCCATTGTCGTAATATTGATGAAATGCATGTAGTTGGTAGGTTGTCGTGGGTAGGTATTTTAATCTTATTTTTATCATACCATCCCCTATCGGAGGTCAGCCACCATCGGAGCGATCTTTGCTCTAACATCTGTTAGGCGGAACTGCACTCGTGCCAATCATGGATGTTCTTCAGCCACGAAATGCGGCGTCGTCCAATGCCACGTTAACCGTTGATATTTCCTTGGATTACGAGTTGGGAATGCTGAACCAACTGGTATTGATACTATGCAGAATCTTAGGTGGGTATTCTATATTGGGTACGAGTTTTTTAATGTTGGCACCTTGGATCACATTACATACCCACAGGCCATAGTAGACACAAATATAAAAGAGGCCGTTTGGAAACCGGATGACAAAATATTGATATAGATTTATAATAATATTAATAATCTACAAAAAAAGTACTGACTTCCATATATAATAAGTATATATCGTTATTCACGATCCTAGTTTCCGCTTATCCGCGAATCCAGTATCTCTCTTTACATCACTGCCGATTATTATTACACGTTTTTAAATACATACTACTTTACCAACACTACATTATAATATTGGTACTTATTTCAGTAACGAAGACTGCTTGCTGTACAGATCTGTAGTATTATTAAACGAAAAGAATAGCAACACAATGCACAATGTAACACATACAGTGGACAGCTTCTCCAAATAACACGTCTCGGTTCGTTCGGGCTTATTCGGTTTATCGTTGAACGAAAAAACTGAAAGTGGGTAGGCATAATTTATATTCAGTTTAATTTTTTTTTTAAATATCTTTGCATGCACATTTTTGCTTTTTTCTCACCACTCAAAGAAGGGCGCCGTTGGTTTTTGTTTAAATTATCGGATCAATAATTTCATAGTAATTATGTTATATCACGGGTTGTAATTGTTACACTTACGGATCGTGAGAATAAATCGATTGGTAGGTACTATAATATTTATGTGCTCTATAATCTCTATAGGGAACCATTTTTTTTAATGTGTCCTAAAATTGTTAATACTTCAATGCATAACATCGAATAACCTTTTCCGAAAATTTATGCCAACGATTCAAGCACCGTTATCTTAAAATAAGTTGTTTTAGCTGTTGTGTTTTTCATCGTTTAGTGTCAAGCCACTGAGTATCATGGCCATGATAATATGTGTTAATTTAATTTACCAGAGCGGAGGCATTGATAATACATGATATATTATGTTGACTGCTGAGTCTCAGTGACAGTAGGCATGTGGTCCTCGATCCGGCACTTGAACCGACTCATCTGCTCTTCATAGGGGTGCACGCGTAGTACACAGACAAGTAAACCGTATCTATGAACCGAAGGGCTGTGCAAGTCGCGTTGTGCGGGCGGTCCGCGCCGATTCGACTGTCCGGGTCTTTGAACCCTCGCGCGCAGTTCTGCTCGGTCCTCGGCGCGTTCGTTGCCCTCGGAGGGATGAGGCCCCCGACTGGTCGTCACCAGCTACCATAACTACGCCGTGGGGGAGATGAGGGGCAGACACTTTTATTACACGCGTTTCATATTACTATTACGACGCTCTTCTTCGCGGCCGCGCTTGCTACTGGGATAGATTGTCTCTGAGATGAATTTGTCATGCCGGTGATTTGTATTGATTGTCCGCTCATTTGTCAGAATCAATCAAAAGACCGGCATTGATCATAGTTTTTGGTTGGCTGAGAGTTCCGCGATCGTTTTTGTGATATGTAGTAAGTGCCTACTATGAAAAAATACGTCATTCGATTCGTTCTGAATAAACTTGTTGGGGGTCGCTGAAAAAATGCGACCGAGAATTGCGACGTCCAATCAGTGTTGCCAACTCACATCCACAAAATATGACATCGTCAGACAATACGCTAGATGACAAAAAATGCCAGATTTCCATTAATAAAAAAATGGTTAAAAGTAACATTTCAAAAAAAAAACAAAACATAATTTTTATTAACATGATTTTTACGAGAAATATTGAAGAAGAATATTTTATTGTTTCATAACCAATAAACCAATCATACAGTTAAGACTATTGAATGTACAACACTAAACTTGGTCATTATTTAAATATTGTGTGTAGGTAACATTTTTATTTTATTGGTAAGATGTAATGCCGGGTCCTCACTGGCAACAAGTTGCTGGCAACCTCGTTAGATTTTACGATAATTATGACAGTTATCGTAAAAATTCTAAGCAATTATGATAATTATCGTAAAATTTAAAAGGGTTGCCCGCAACTTGTTGCCAGTGTGGACACGGCATAAGGTCCAAAAGGCAATCATGTTAATTGTCATGAAAGTCTGGTGTCACATTCTAGCTTTTTATGAGCAGTTTTAAACTATTTGCGACGAAAAAACACGCTAAATTTAACGCCATATTATGACATTATATTATGAAAAGCCTATAAGACTCCTAGTTATAATCCAAACTCTATGATTATAATGTAACATTGTAAGATTTGTAACGTTGATTTCCTGTCCTAATATTTTAATTTTTATGCCTAGATTTTAGATTTCAATGCAAAACGCAAACAGTATAATATTAATATATTCAATTGATTGGTATTTATTTGTCAGAAATCTATTTTCCCTGTTTCCATCTTATCACATTTCGTAATCGCATTTAATCCAGCAATCTATCCCAATCTTCCCAAATAACAAGTGATTGTGTTAAAAATAATTGATAACCTTATTTTTATTATTACGACATGCGATACAGTTTTTGTGCGGTGGGTGGTCAACTTTATTTTAAAGAAATATGCATTCAGTGGCGTCACCTTTGTTATTCGTGTTGGCAATTTATTGTGGTACGAAGTCCACGCAAAATAAATTACTGTTGAAACCGCATTACGTTTGATCCCCTTTTATTGTACGTAATTGATATTGTTATTTTTATGCATTATCGCATTTTGATATTAAAAAAAATATATGAGTTATCGCTACTTTTCTTTGTGATTTGTGAATGAGTCATTCATTCGTTCATTTCACACTTTCTGCGATTTATACAAAAAATAACCATTCGAACTATGGCTATCGGCCTGACGTGCGTTCCGCTGAACCGAGTGACTAATCCTCTGCGATAAAACTCATCCAAGACTTTAGGAAACGGAAAGCTTTGTCAGATCGTTTAAATCGTCCGGATATTTTTTATTATGAATCAGTTTATATTGTTTTATAATCAAGACGATTTATTTGTATTTTTTTTTGTTCTAACTCAAAATGAATATAGGTACATACTTAAGTACTTTAAATTAGTATTATTTTACATTTATACATTGTTATCAACGCATTCATTGATTATTGTTATAGTATTACCTATGTAATTGTAATCGATGTACGTCTCGTAACGTGGTCGCATTTACTTATTAAACGGTGTCTCGAATTATATTATTTATCTCCTAAACATTGTAGCAAAGATCACCTCTTCAGTTGTCCATTGCATTTTATCCTGAACCATGGCAAATCGGCATAATATATGCGAATCCATGATATATTTGACGTTAGTAAAGTTTACCTTCTTCTTCGATGGCGCTTCAGCTCAAGTCGAGCCCTGGCCTCCTCCACCGCCGTCCTCCAGCCGGAACGGTCCTCCACACGTCTTTTCCAGTTCATGATTTTTAGTAGCTGGTTGGCATTTTTTGTAATGTTGTCACCCCATCGTGTGTGTGACTTTCCTACTGGCCTTTTCCCCCCTGGGTTTCCTTCAAGGATCTTCTTCGGTATCCGTGACTCAGGCTTGCGCTGGACATGGCCTGCCCAGTTTAGCCTCTGCAGTTTTATGAAGGTGGAGAGTTTTGAATCTTGGTATAAGCGGTATAGTTCCGTGTTGTACCTAATTCTCCACTCCCCACCATCAATCATGGGTTCGTATATCCGCCTTAGGATCTTTTTTTCAAAGCAGTCCACCATTTGCTGCTTTTATATTTAGAAATTTAGAATAAAGTTTACCTTATATAATATTCATATTTGTTTTAATATATTTAAAAACGTCCCCCCAATTAATATTTTAGTAAGTACTGTAGAACGCGATAAAATATAGATAACGGTTAGGTTACTCACATTTATGGATAAGTGATGTTTATTGCTGATGTGTATCAAATGATGAAACCATAATGACTATTATAAGTGAATAAATAAATACGCATTAACATAGTGTGGGAATTGCGTAATAATAGCAAATGTAGTTTCCCGTTGGCGAATCTGGAACCTATGAGCGGAATGCACAATCTAAGATTTCGTTCCTAAGGATAAGTCGCCGAAAAGCATGACTTAACTATAGACAATCCTGAGTATAGAGTTAAGGAATCCTTAACCATAGACTACTTTTGTTATGAACACGCCCCCTTCTGTATTACCATTTACCACTGACAGCTGCTGTCAAAATAAATTCGCATGTCTATAACACAGTCCATACACTCAAATTCATTTGACAATGTATCTCAATATGGATATTGATAGTGTTAATTCGTTTGGCATGTACTTGCAGAATATTATTTTATTTTTATACGCCAGCCCGCAGAAATACAAAATACCAGATGAAGAATGACACTTGATGCTAGTGTTACCATGTTAAAAAAAAATCTTGTGGTGCCTGTGGAATCACGTATAATGACTTATAACGGAAACATAAGAGTATTATAATTAAATATTAATATGTATTTATAGTTATTGCATTTATAAAATGCAGTTGTCATATTTTTGTCATCGTTTAACGATTATAAAATAATAATTTACCTAATTTACCTAACGAGAATTTTTAAATATGGTATTATTTTCAATAAAAATGATCTTAACTAAGGACAGTGTTCCTGCATAGTGTTTTCTGCTAAGGAAATTTTAGTTATGACAAATGTTTCTGCATTCCGCTCTATGGCCATAATATAACAATCATAATTTATTATTACTTATGTTAGTATATATTTACTTAATAAATTTAACTGCTAACTTGACAGTTATCTTATTATCGAATGCAAAAATGGTTAATTCTAGGGCCTCGTGAAACGCTCGATTGAGACCGAGTGTGATGCTAGGCGGGTTGGTTTGGAGGGTCTGTGTTTATGTTGGCGTTTGTATATATATTTTGTCATTCCATTACAGTGCCGGGACAAAGACTTCTGCAGTCTAATAAATCGATTCCCAAACCTTTTCAGTGGAAGGAACCCTGAAAATATTAGGAGATAGTGAGGAACATTTCTTACTCAATTAAACAAATGTCAAGTTACTAGTACCTTTTCTGAAGAACTATTTATTGGGAATCTGATTATATGATTATAATATATAATAATATGATTAAAATGGGTATGTTCGTATGTCATCATTACTATTAATGAATATTATAATGTAACTAGTAGGTACTTATTATTAAACGCGCCTACATAGACAGTAATTGAAGAAAGTTTAAATTATTGATGTCTTGCAATGCATTTTATTGAATTTATGGCCAGCTGGCTTGCATGCCATTTTCATGTTGCAACGTTTGCAATTATTGCATACCTACTCTTGTAAAATTATGCGGGCAGTATGATGGAGGGTGTTTTTTTGTATATATAAAATTTTCAACACATAGGGGCACTATTTATATGTGTTAATTATTGTCATATACATCCGCCACATTATATGGCACGAGATACATATTTTATTGGGAATGCTGCGATACTGCATTCCTCTCATCTTCGGTGCTATTTTACTCATACTAGGTTATTGTAATGACACGGTGCCTAAAGCTACGACATTTGAATGATCTATCTATATTTTGCTAGCAAGTTGAGCTGATATCCGTGGTATATATGATCACCCATGAATGCCTAATTATACTGACATAATATTGTATCAAATTTAAAAAAAAATGCGATTATATTATTTATTTAATCATTTTTATATATAAAAAAATCCTGTCATACATATTGTATTCTTTCTTAGACATAGATATTATGAATATGGTTGAAAAACGAAATATATAGGTATACATTGATTGCAATAAGGCGATTATTGTAAATTTGTGTTCATGTAACAGTGAAATTATGACGTATGGGAGGGAGCATGTGCCCTGGTATAAATCGTATCAATTGGTGGACCAACTACCTACTTGTGAAAGGTATTAGTAAATAGTTATAGGAATTGAATGTGGAATAAGGCATTGGTTTTACCTCTCTCGGTATTCAACGGCTTGTTCGACTTGACTACGCTGATGATGGACTCATTGGGGCGTTTGACTGCCCGTGAGATATAGCGTCTGCCTCCAGCACCGGATCACCTCTTACTGTCCGTTCGGGGACTATAATCTCGGAGGAATATTATATGAGAATTGGGAAGATAACAATTTTACTAGCTGAATTTTAGTTATTATTGTAATGTTTATGCTCTTTTTGCACAATTTTTTCGCAGTTTAGATAGCGTTTTTTGCCATTGCTATTTTCATTTTGATGTCAGCCTCGCAACCACCACAGTTTATACTAAGTATGAGTATTAAATATTTCGTATTATTTTATTTTATTCCCATAATTTATTCAATAACGAAGGAGAATATTCATAATATTAGCCGATCCTCCCAAATTATACTTTAATGATTTTGGTTGATATCAATTGATAGGTATTTACCTCAATGGATAATGCTGAAATATCAGTGTATTCAATCGCCATCATTTTAAAAGCAGGTGTTTTGTTGTTCAGTCGAGGTAAAGGTATTTTCAAAAAAACATCTACCGCTGCTACCGATTGGCCTTGTTTTGACATTTCTAATACCAACTTGTGGGGAGATGTTTTTTTCGTGGATTATTAATGACGTGTGTTTGAATATTATCTATCTTTTAGTTTCCTGTGTTTTTTTCCTTTTCGCTAATTATTGTTGTTTGTCCAATTCACACTCTGTTTATTTGTGTGTGTGTGTGTGTGTTATGTTGCATGTATTCAGCTGGTAATTAAAAATGTGCATGATATTATACTTATTGTGACAGCAAAATGGAAATCAATCGTTGCAATTGATTTGATACATGCATGTAGTTTAGGTACCTACTGGAAGTTGGGTGACAGCGGTCGAAATAGAGAATTTTACGAACCTAGTGCTCGATAATTATCCGAAAATACCTATCATGGTCAGAATCGCAACACCATCATTTAAACCTCTGGCAATGCCTATCTACCGCGGATTGCGTAGGAAATAATCTAACTTCTTTCCCTTATCTGCTGCCCATAAGCAGTGCCTGCCCGTGAGACAGTACTGATTTTTACTTATAAATAATAAGTTATTTCGGTACGATCATTTTATTAGTGAATTTAGTAATAACATTATAATACATCCGCATAATATGTACCATGAAAATATTGGAAATGTAAGTGAATTAAATTGTATTTAATAGTTCACGAACTGGTAGTGGTAGTCTTAACGATTTCACGAACGGTCCATTTCGAGCTCTGGTTGGTGGCCACCTGCATACTATTAACATACGTGAGTCCTGTAAATTCGAATATACAGTTGTCTGAGGACGTTATTTATTTAATTGAATAACTCGATGACTGGTTTGAACTCTTCGGAGGTCCTCTTTTTTGATGAATCGGTTGCGTCATTTGCGCCAAAGAAACGCGCCGCTGGGCAGCGCCTAAACCTGGGAATCATAATGAGAATGGTAGAGTTAGAGACCGACAAGTTTAACGTGAGGCTCCGGTGCATAGTGTTAGCTATGCAGCGAAGCCTCACGTTAAACTTATCGGTCTCTAAGTGCGATGTATTTTGGTCCGATACAGAGTGGAGGCGTGGACAATCACATAAACAGCGCTCAGAAAACTCGAGGCTTTCTAATAATGTGGGTGTACATACGCATATTCCGTACCAGTTGGATAGACAATGTTACGAATGTCCAGACTGAAAAGACAGAAGAAATAATCATAGAAATAATAACTAGAGTTAGTATACTTTGGCCGTATAATGCGGCGTCCCGTGAGAGTAACTTCAGCATCTTACCATTCAAGGGAAGATTTCCGATAAGCGAGGCCTTGACGGAAGACGAACGTCGTGGCTCAAGAATCTCGGAGCTCGGACAGAGCTCTGTTTAGCCTTAGTTAGGGCAATGACAGACAGGGAAATTTAGATACAGTAATTGGGAGACGGGGCGGACGTTCGCCCACTGATATGACATAGAAAGATGAAGACATTTGTAGTATGCTGAGATAAATTATTGCTCTGCGTATTATGTAGGTACTTATTCTGTCCGAAACAATAGTATTGTATGTAGATATAATGAATTATGATGCACTTGACCCATCACTGCTTAGATTTTATTATCGTCTGTAAATAAAATTAAGACTACGCATTTAATGACAGTACTTGGTTTTGTACGCAAATAACGTGGTGCGGTGGTGAAATTATATTTATTTTGTTCCGTGTATTTTTAACCTGTCCACACAATGTCATAATGGCCACCGTAACTTGACTGCTAATGTCTTCAGTTTTTTGTGACACTCAACATTGTTGCCAACAGTGTCTTGGCGAGATGCTGCCGTCCGACTGGCTGATATAAAGATGCTGACCATTTCAGACTGACACGATTTAGAAGTACATACCTAATATTCTCCGTAAATATATTATAATAAATCATTTAAAGATTTCTTGTTTCGGAGCAGCGAGTTCTTCACCCGACCAGTTAGTATTATTCGGCTGAGAAATACATTATCTAGTATGTCCTCATTTTTGTTACCCTCAAGTTCCTATTGTTTATTTTCTCATGGAACTGTGCTTGTAAAGAGACGCGAGGTATGCAACTTTCCACGTTCTCACTACAAATTGGTCAATTCCTGCGAAACGAGAACACTCAACCAGGGAGCAGGGAGAACTCAGAATTATTAATCTGTTCTGTGCACTCAACTCATTTTAGTAGTAGGTACTGTTTACCAGTTACCTCATATTTATCAATATCTCTCATATACGACTGTAAAGAACATTGTTTGGTAGATATATTATTATAAGTCTGCCCTTTATTCTATAGTACTTATATGTATTCAAAAATAAATTAATAACCGAACTTGTGATATCTTTCACAGATTTGAAGCGTATCGCAAATTTAATGTGCATTTAAAATGATTGCAAAAAAAGTCGTGTATGTTTTTCAGTTATCGTTCTAATTATTTATATTTACTTACTACTTAATCAATAATAATTGTTCATGCTCATCAAGTTGATTATATCCATGTTTAGATAATTCATGAAATTGATCATTGTATTATTCAAATCAAACGTAGTAGGTAAGGTAATTTGCAAAAAAAAATAAAATAAAGGAGATTATCAGTTTGGTATTCACCGCGTACATTTATAATAATAAAATTATGACGTGTAATTACGTAAGGATTTGTCATAGGCGGTAAATCGCGTAGCTTTATGACGAATTTTGACGTAATTTTCGCTTCGCAAAAATATATACATTTATATTGCCAAAAATGTAATCATTTTAATTTCTAAATAAGTCGCCACAGTATGTTTTGTCGAATTTCATTCTATGCCTGACCATTCTTCGAATTCCACGCCAATGTGTTTAATGTATAATGAAAAAAATGTGAGTTACGGAAAATATGACCTTTGTTACGTGATTGATAATAATATGTACTACGTTGCCTTAATGCTCAATATTACAGTTATATCTATTCTTTTGATTAAGGAGGTGCTTCTTTCTCGTGTATGCATAATTTCTCACAATGGGTACTTACTTACCTTATCAGATTATGCACGTGTTTGCGATAGACGAAAACGGGTGGTAAGGGCCAGGTTGGCGGGGAGCGGGCGGCCAGAGGGGAGGCCACCGCCACGCGCGGCGCGCACGTGCGAATGCCCTCCCGTCTGCCCGGCCGGAGGGCCGCCGAGTGACGACACACCCTACCTAACCTTTCTTCGCCCGCGAGAGAGAAAGAGAACGCATCGTTGGGACAACGAGGAATAAGATGCAGATATTATGTCTCGAGTCTGTATGCAATGAGTTATTTTGATGGATGGATAGATGGATATTATATTGTATACCAGTGGCGTGCGGTGCCTTTTGCTTGTAGGGATGCTATTGAGAAAAAAATTACAATAATATGTGCTGTATAAATTATATTTGGGTTCGGTCGGTAAAGTAATGATGTGTATGATGTTGCGGAAAGCTATTAAGTAAGTAATATTAATAAGAATATAAAACATTTTTATCACAAGCGTAGTTAATTTAAATTTGCCATACATATTGCACAAGAAATATATTATATTATTGTTATATAGTACTTACTTTAACGATTATTTCCGGGCATGGTCCTAATCTATACTGTAGACGCAGCGCGGACGCAACCCATGCGTGGCTTCGCAGAGAGTCGAAAGCTTTCTCAATTTTAATGTAAACGCAAAACAATAAATTATTGGTAGGTTATTTATGTATTTATCTGTAGACACGTTTTGTTGATGGCTACAGGTGTTTGCCCCAGAAGTTAGCAACACCATTTTTCTTAACTTGTCGGATTGCATTTTAGTGGGTATGCCTTGCGAGAAAATAGGTGTTCCTTGCTTTGCATTTCACTGCACTTTTGCAGGCTTTGTCATCAGAGTACCTATCCTTTTTCACTATGATGTTGTTTGTATTCATTCTGTTGGCAAACGTTTTTTGTTTATTTTTTTCTAAATTTGCGGACAACCAACAATTCAGTACAACGGAACGTCGCTATTAAATTATTCATTATTTCTTTTGCAATTAAAATTGGCAGTGGGTTAGCGTTATTCCGTTATTTAAACTCGTCTGTAATCTTATTTTTCTTTTATTGATCGCGCTATTCACTCCTTGGTTGATTTGACATTATCTTCTGATTCACATTTTCCGTATTGCTAAAATTTCCATGTTTTTTTTTGCATCTATAATAAAATATGGTCCTCTCTAGGCAAGTAATTTGTAAGGTATCAGTTTTTTTCCGGTATCACGCGCCACGTGGGCGTGCCATTTCGTGCGATGCTGCCGGAACAATGAATGTAGCACAGATCTTATCGAGGGCTTAGTGTCAAACAACACTATCTACAAAAGTGCAACTTTACAGGAGAGCCAAAAATCGTTATTTTAGATTCTTGTAGCTTAACAGGGGAAATGTTTATTTAAAACCTAATGTTAATATTTTATAATTTATTGTGTATTGTACAGTTATCTTGCTTATGATGATGTTAAAATTTATAGGGATAGTTTTAAAAAAATATGAAAACAAGGGTAACTTATGTAGTTAGCGTTAAACTTTACTGACGATTTAATAAGAAATTATAAAAGATTGACATAACGTTGTTTGACTATCATGTAGCCGTAAATGTAAAATAACGTCTCAACAAAAAAAAAAACACTTTTTTGTAGATAACGTTGTCTGACTTTAAGCACTCGTTATTATGTTTGAGATTTTTATTATGCATAAATCTTTGTACAGTGTGCCACATTCCGAATTTTAATCCCGCCACGATCACTTTTTACCCCCCCCCCACACTCCCATCAATTCTTGACCGTGTTTGTGGACTGTTTTTGGCAATCCCGATTTTTTTTTACATTTGACTCGTTGCATCGTACTTGTTATTATTTACTTATATCAAAACCAAAGTGCAGTGCTCGTTGTGTATGAACTTTGTCAAGCTGTTTTAGTGCAGATCGTGTCGCGTCACAATCCATTCATTACTATAAATACCACTATCGCTGTTTCAAATATTCAATTCATTTCTCTTCGACCCACTTTGCGTTTTATGTAATAAATAACATTATTGTAATATACATAAATAACATAACAATATAGCGGCGTTACAAAGTTTAATACGCTTGTAAAAGTTTATATCAGTTGGCAAATCCTTCGAATTGTGGATGTGTTTTGAGTTTTCGGCGATACCGATAGAATAAATTACGTACATATTTTGTGCTGCTGCGGTTTGTTAACTGGGATCACATCATGAAAGTTTGTCCAAAGACATTACCGGCTTATTATTTATTAGTGCCTTTATTCGTTCATTTATATTTACATCATTAGTCATATTCATATACCTACATAATCATATGTACGAAATCGACGCTGTGTCACCTAATATCGAACAATATTAATAATAAAAATATATTTTTTACATATATTATTATCTATTTATTTTCTTAATACTACATAATTATATACAAGGGAATATCATTTGATCTAATTTTATGCGAGGTAATCAGGCAAAAGTTGTATCAGTGTACCTAGTAAAAAGTGCAAAGTTATTAAGCGTATACTCTACAAATTGTTCACAACATTTTTTTTGTTGTTTTGTATATTAGTGTGAGTAAAATGCTAAGCTTGTAGTTTGTCAAACATTTTCATTTCATTGTGCTTTATAAACATTGATTTTAACTGGTCTGCCGTGAATGTCTTGTCCTTCCTAGCATAATATCTAAAAATTTTAGGTTTTACGTAGAAATAGCATAATAAAATAACAGAACGTGGTTGTAAGTACTTTCCTCTCCTACCTCACACAACCGCGCTGTTTCTCGCTTTTTTTCAAAATGTTCTTTTGAGATATCTCTAATATTCTAATCATCATCATCATCAGCCGGGGTCAATCCACTGCTGGATGAAGGCCTCCCCAAGCTTTCTCCAACTCTCTCGGTCCTGTGTCGTTCGCTGCCACGTATTTCCGCCGAACTTTACCAATTCGTCAATCCAGCGGCTTTTAGAGCGACCCTGTGGCCGTTTCGTGCCCCTCGGGTACCACTGGATGAATGCATTTGTCGGCTGTCCTTTCGGCGAGCAATGTGTCCCGCCCATCTCCATTTCAGCTGTTTGGCAACGTCTATTACATCGCGTACTCTTGTCTGCTTCCTAACCCATTCGTTTCTCTTACGGTCCTTTCGCGTGATGCCCAACATACACCTCTCCATGCCTCGCTGTGTGACTCTTAAGCCTTTGGACATCTCTCGTGTTAAGGGTCCACGTCTCGCAGCCATACGTGAGCACGGGTAACACACATTGGTTGAACACCCTACGCTTAAGACATAATGGTAGGTCACTCTTGAAGATACTATTCAGAAGTCCGAAAGCACTCCATCCCAGCTTTGTTCTTCGAGCAATTTCATCGTGCATGCTTCCGTCTATGGACACCTGCTGTCCGATGTCCGAGAATATTCTAATATTCTAATTAAATGAAGCATTCAATTAAGGGCCTGATATCAACCCCCTTTTTTGTTCTGCCTGTATTGTAGACGAAATGTGTGGTCAAATTGATTCGGTGTGAGTCGCACTTTGTTTATTTTATATGGAACTTTATGTCTAATTAGTGATTACTATATTGTCGATGCTTTGGTGTATCGAAAGAAAAACTTTTTAATATTAGGTACGTGAGTATGAAAATGCATTATTTTCTTGAAAACAATGCTTATGCATTGTCGCCGTCAATCAGCATTTAAATATTCCAATAATTATGGAAAAAAGTACCTATCGAAGTATCAGTCAAAAAGTTTGACAGCCCCAGCCATAGTAGTTTGGCAGAGGGTGAAGTGTGCTGTTTTGTAAAAAAGGTTGAAAATCACCGCCACATACCTAAGTTAGTAATACGCGGGATTGTATTAATTAATAACTAAATAGAATTTTTGATTCTGTAGTTTTAATGAAATACAATTATTACATTACCTACTAGATAATAGGTAATAATATTATGTTAAATTATTTCATAACAGTGAATAGTTCTTTCTTCGTCTTATTTTTTGCATCTAAATTTATTACGACTTTTTAATTATGAATACTAATGCCGTGTTTTGCATAATGTTATATTGATATATTTTTAAGAAAACGGAATATTATGTTTTCGTTTTTTTTTTGACAATATGCAGCTTATTACGAGTTATTATATTACCCCACATTGAGGTTGTAGCTAAATTGTGAAATTATAATAATAGTATACAATATACATACTTGGTTGGGTTAAAAAATATAAATTTATGTTGACCATGTTATGTCAAAATCATGTTTATGTTTTTATTATGCATCCCAGGCCGCTAATAAAGCATGACGTCGATGTATTAATTATATGCGTGAAATAGATTTTGTCATAAAGTTGTAAGAAGACTTGCATATTGTGCAAGCGCAAAAATAAATCGTTTTTTGCAGACGTCTGCCGAAATTCAATGTCAAGGCCGCCTCCTGCAGATTGCAGTGGCGAAGATGTACCATTGTAAACTATTTTGACAACCTAATTAAATTATGACTATGCACACTTTGACAATCATCAATGTGTTAATTAGTTGCCTTTTCCCGCGTTCTAATGTCATTGCTTAGTACGTATAGACATAGATCATTGTAGATGGATGTTTAGAACATTCTCGTATTTCATTATTTATTTTTAATATCAAACGTAAACGTTAAATAATTGTTCCTTACACCCATCCATCTCTCTATTGATAATATATTTTTAATTCAGAACTTTTTCTTTTCCACGTAGGCACCTAGTTATTTAAATCGAATAAAACACAATATTATGTGGTGTGGTATGGTGACTAGGTACTTTTTTCACATAATTTAATAATAATCAGGGCCGGTTTCGTCCGTTTCATTTGGACATTGTCAATTTATACAAAATATACGATTTTACAGCCATTTCGTTAGTTACTTTCAATTAATGATTGATGTATAGGTGGATGGCTATTGAATTATTAGTAACGGTATCGATTTACCTACATAATAATATAATATTGTATGAAATGCGTTTCAGTCATTGTTATGAGATGGTTAGAAATCGCAAAAACGGTGGCAGAATACAGCACACCAAAAACACCGTCAACTTGCGGTGTAAAATTCACATAGTTCTACAATATCATTTATCGATGTCACAATATTTGTATTTAGTCATCGTTTTGGTGACTTCTGAATAATTATTATTGTCTTCTCTCGACTTGGCATTTAATCAAATTGTGTTTGCTTTTTATAATTGAGTAAAACCTTTGTAGTATTGAGACGAAACGAACTTAATATCTATTACGGTGTGCATTCTGGGATGTCAAATGAAATGATGCTCTTGGCGTCAGTCGAGTCGTAAAGAAACCCCAGCCATTTTCGAGAGTATCGAACCGGCAGCCGAACGGTTGGCAGACCGCTTGCGGGGACCCAGCCTCTTGGACGGAGTCAACAAAAGACATCCAGCGAAGCTGCTCGCCTTAGTTCGGGTCTGTTCGGCTGGGTTCCCTCCGCGCACCTGCCTGCCTCCGCGGTGCCCTACTGATTACCACACCACAGCCCGGGGTGTTGCCAACACATGCTAATGAACAAAACTACTTTGGGGAAGAATTTAATATTTCACTTTATATTTGGTAGATTTCCTCAAAGGCATGTAGAAAAATCCGATCTCTCATAAAATTAAGTCAACATTATTTTTTCAAACTTGTAGATATATTAGATTTGGTGTTTTTGTTTAAATATTATGTTAGTCAATGTTATTTAATTTCAAATAGCATTTACCCAGTTACCAGTACACGTTTGTGCTTTCTAAATAATTTACTGTTTCATAAGTATAAAAATTATGGCTTTTGGTACATAAGTGATTCGGCATGAATAAAATCTAAACTGGCAACACCGTCACAAGGCAGCAAGGTGAAGGGAGTCAGCACTGAAGGGCGGAGGGCGGGGTGGGAGGCAGGGCCGACCTTGTTCCCCTTTCCTTTCACCTCGTTTCGTCTTGCCTTGCCTCCGCCCTTACAGCTGTTTTGGATCCGAGCTAAACCGTTGGCGATAGATAGATATTATTTTATCCGATGCAATGCATTCTGAATGTAAGCCGATTTGGACAGTTCGCCAGGTGTGCTCAGGTGCTCACTCTTGTATTACATATTGTGCTCCCTTTGTGTCGTTATATCTTATACCTGCCTAGGAACATCGTAATTTTGGATCATGGGCCGTCCATACTCGGGCGTATTGCACGCATTCTGCCTATTTTGTATAATTTGAAAATGGTTAATTTTGAATTAAATGAACGTACAAAACAAATGATAACAATATTTGGTTATTGTAGAGACCTATAAATAAATCGGAATGTTTTTAAAATATAGTAAATATTTGTTATAATATTAAATATATAACATTCATGGGTTCCAGTGGCGTGCAGTCTATGGATGCTGTAAGCGTAAGCAGAATATAGAGCACACCCACCCAGCACCCCCAGATATAATTTATACTACTATTGTGATATCTTTTTCTCTCTTAGGTAACTATACTTCTTTGAAAGTTACTTTATTATTATTATTAGTATTAGTACCTAGTACGCAAATAATTTTGGAATATCTAAGAGCCACCAGTCCGCATTAAGTTACCACATATTACTATACTACTAACTACATTACTACATCATCGGTGTCTCCAAAATTTAATTAGTTACAAACTTGTCAATGTACCTACTGTCGAACAATATCTTCTTGGCTACGTGTTAAAACTACAGGCTCCTCCCATTTTAACCGCACTTCGATTATAGCGCCTTCCGGTTAGCGACGAGTTGTCCACGTGTTAAAACTGAACTAAACAAGCTCCTCCTATTTAGTCGACGACAGCGACTTCGGCTTGTGCCTAAATCTTCTTGTTGGACAGTTAGTAGTATCTATAATTGTATTTCGACAGCATCCCTACAACCAAAAGTCACCGCATGCTACTGGTAGATAACCTATCTACCCAGTTTGTAGATAATATTGTTTGTTTTATATATTGAGCTGTGTACCTATACTATGCACACGTTTCACGGAGAGAACATGGCTATTCGACTAAATACAAAGTGTAAAGACTGTGAAGTGGAGAGTGGCTGGCCACATCGTTCGAATAACAGACCATCACTGGGCAAATCTCATCATCCAGTGGTACCCAATGATTTACGGGTTAATTAGGTTTAGCGGAAGTCCGTGACAGCGTAGGGATCATGGTCTAGAAGAGTGGAAGCCTTCATCCAGAGAGTGGCAGAGATGATACCATGAACACCACACTAATGTTGCTGACGCCGCATGTCGCTGTTGACAAATCGCGTGGTCATTTACTTTCGATAGTGAGTTTTTTTATATAAATATTCTTAGATGACCGTTTTATCGGAATAAGTGCTATTTGATGATTTTTGCAGATTGCGTTATCTTTTTTAAATGCTACCGTTTAAATAAAAAAAAAAAAATACATACAACCGTGCGGCAATATTAATAATTGTTATTTTATCTGACACTGTTATTATCCATCATAAAGAAATTACAATATCAAAATGAATCGGTAATTACTATAGTATCATTAAATTTGATGTAATTTCATTTATAATATACCTACTCATAACATAATATCTGCTAATTCTATAGATTGGTAAGTTATATGAAGCCATTAGAGGTAACAAAGTTCCACTTCACTGTTTTTCGTGATACCACAAAACTCTTCTAGTAAATATGTTTACCAACTGGGTTGGGTGCTGTAAAATTTTAAATAATTTTTAAATGGAATATTAAACTGAGTTTATCTGTTTATGAAATGAGTATTTATTTTAGGATTCATTTAATGATTCAGGCTTTGCGTATAACTTTTGCACTTCGGAAACTAATTTTTGTCATTTGTAATTAAGCTTATTTTATAATTAAATATTTAGTATATGTTATTTTTCCTTTAAAAAAACATTTGATCACGTGTTAAAAATAAGAACATGTATGTAAAACAGCTGAAATACTCGTTTGGCAGTTTTGGACTTTTTAAAATTTGGCTATAGCAGCAGGTTCATAATATATAATATATTTTCTAATACTGATCCAGTAATATCATAGTGAAAGTGTTATGTTAGGTATTGGACATTAGAATTTAAATATATTTATTCTGCTAGTAACGCAATATACATTCAAAATGAGTTAAGGATTTGTCGCATTTCCTATGAAATTAAATCAAACGCAGTGTTATTAAATCTTGTTTAATAAAAGCTGCAATTAATCGCCATGGCGCCGTGGGCTGACAGGTTTTTTGGTCGAAATTAGCTTTTAATCAGGCCATCGCGAACATTCGTCCAAACGAAATGGATAAGTATAATAATATATTTTATCGAACTGAATTGATTCGTGTGCATAGCAGAGTTTCGTACATGACCCGAAGCCTATTTTATAAAATATTACATTCTACCAGATTACATCACGTTTTCTCAACAAATAGAGGACAGTGTAATTCGGACAATTTTGTTAATCCTCACACTTTGGTTGATCAATTTTAATTTTGGTTTCGTTATGCATTTACAGGTTAACTGACGTTATACGAAAAAAAAAAACAACTGAAGATACCACCACTGAACAAGCACTGAACAATCAAAATAAATAATAATTTTACGAGTACTTAGAATAATTCCGGGCGACTGTTCTACCACATTCAGATCACCGTACTTACAGTTTACTTTGTTATAATTTGCCACTCGATTCATTATCTCTTTCCTAGCTACAATAAACTTATTTTGAATCATTAATAATTAATTTTGCTTGCGTAATGTCGCGTAGGTAATGCAGAGGTGGATTGGCCAAGCGGAACATCCGGTACCCAAACCTATCAGCCCAAAATGAATTTTTTTGTTTAAAATTTGTACTGTAATTCGTGAACAAGCATTATATATTTATTAAAATTTTATCACCTTTTAAGCTGTTCAATATTCTACAATGGGGTTGGGTTTATTCAAGTTTTATGTTACTTACTGTTTACCTTTTTTATTACTCATTCTAATACGCGTTGTTCATACAGTAGTAGTTATCTACGTAGTTTAAGATTGTGTATAATTTGGTTTTGGGACGATTGATGATTATACAAAATTTAGGGGTGGTTTCAGGACCCCAATCCGCCCCTGATTGAATATATTATATACTCTGATTTAGACTTTGGAATCGGAATAATAAATTATTAATTAATAATGTCCTTTAACGGCCCACATGCTCAGCGTAGGTCAAAATTGAGTTTTTATTGTATTTTCAAACCATGATCCTGGACATTCCTTAAACGTTGTAGATAATCTATTTGTATAATTTTGAAGCCTTATTATCCTTTATATTTATTTTAAACATTTGATGACTGCATAAAGTATTTTTATTACATAAAATAGTATTCTTTTAAACCTCTCGCTCTAATGTTTTAGAATATAGTCATATTTCGGTACATGAATGTGCAGTGGTGTTAAGATTTTTTACGTTTATTAATTTTTAAACGCATTTATAAAACCATTAGTATAATTTATGACGAGATAATTTTAGTAAAATATTTACGATAAAAAATTATATTGATAATCTCTGTGATCCCAAATTTGACAAGAATTAGGCATTTTATTATTAAAAAAATCGCCAAGATTAACACATTTAAAGATAATTCTAAAGATACTAATTATAAGCTATGTCTTTGACCATTCAAGTGTGATAAACATCCTACGAATAATGGTTGCTTTGTAATAATTATTGACCTAAGAATAAGGTAGTGTTTTTTTGAAATACGCCATTTCTTTTGTCATTCCCCAGTGGTTAAGCTACAACATACGGCCGTAGTCATAAATTGACAAACTATAATTGAAGTAGGGAGTAAAATGATGTTAACGCGCGTGTTTGAACATGTACCGTATAAAAAAAATCAGTTAGGTACATGCTTAATGATATAATGCCCCCCCCCTTGATGATAACTTCACAATACATTAATAATGAAAAAAGTTTTTTTTTTTTTTTTAAATCATAACTATGTTTTCGAATTTTTATTGCTCGTGCTGCAATCGTCGAGAAACTCGTGCAGCGATTTTCTTCCCACAATTTAGTCACAGTGAATTTGATCGACGTCTAGAAGTTAATTATTCAATTCTGCATTTATTTGTGTATCGATTATATTGTATTGCGCATATATTATATTATTGATTTTGAACTAGTTTTGTTATTATTGGGCACGTGTAATCATGTCAAACGTCACTTCTTACGGTAAACAGAGCAATGGAAGGTTATCAGCAGCTGAATGAGTTTTGTTGGTTAACATAATAAAATTGTGTTGGACGCTTTGTAATTGCAACAACGCAGTTGCTTACAGTACGTATCTATATTGTGGATTGTGATGGATCTCTTTTATAATGTCAGTATTTTATTTTGTTCATATGCACCTAACTAAATGAAGCACGTGGCCACCGTGTGTCTAGATCACAATCCAGACGATCGGTACATGAGAGCCGATATTTCGATGTGTTAAAATCTCAAAAAATTACATATATCTTATATCGGTGAATTGCTTATAGGTACTATACTACTCTATCTCACTACAACCCAACCTAACCTAACCGATAACTAACGGTATCTGAGTCAGCTGAATCAGCCCAGGATCGCGTAAAATGCAATTGTCGGCAGATGGCTGTAACTTACGTGGTCGCCATATCAGTAATTAGGTAAATGATATTATGGTAGTTCATGATCTTGTAAGCCCATCAGGCAACACACACATGTTAGGAAGTGCCTTATCTTCCGATTGTAGTTGTAACAAGGCCTACTATAAATAGTTAGGCCGTGAGACGTAACGGTAAACTTCGATGGTAGTTATTATTGGTCACATACTTCGAATGCAACATGGCACACTGTTTGTAGAAAATGACGATTGTTGTTTATTGAAATAAATACTAATTGTACTTTGAACGAAATATGCAATCGAAAATCTTCCTTTATTGCGAATAGGTTACTTCGTTCTATTCGAAGATGATCAATAACTAGTAGAACTGAATATAGTTAAATGTGAAAAAATAAGTAGGTGCAGGATAAATCTAAACGCGTATTATAGAATTTGTTATATTGCAGAATATACCCATACCGGTACGTCTGATCGGTCATTATAACATGCATTAAACTTAGTAAACGCAACGCACATCCAATATTGGTAATATTTGAGGGCATTCAAGGGACTTTGTATTTCTTGCATTTTATAGGTCCTCATTAAGTCATAAACCGAAACTGGCATTTTTTTTGTCTTTAAGGTGACTGATTTTTCTATCTTATTGATCTGTTCTCTGAAGCCCACACTCTTAACTTTAATGCCTGAGTTGGAAATAGCGACATCGCAATGTTTGAAACGAGGATCCGCTATCCGATGGTTAAGAAATGCTGAATGCGTGGGTCGTTATTGAGAACTGATTAAAAAAACAACACGGAATATACAATCGGTCATTTAATTTTATTTTGTGCAGTGTATTTTTTTAGAAATACACCATTTACTTACTCGTTTATAGTCTCCTCGGCAAGGTCGCACGAGCGTTCGCCATCGGAGATTTGTTTTTCTCGCGCTGTTATTTATTACGGGGTTGCAATTTGCAATATAACTTGGGTTAGTTTGCATAACTAATCACTGGTGGTACGTTTATTATCGAACTTCACTTATTCATTTCATGCCGGCGGCCTGCTGCACGTCTTCTCGTACACGTTCCGGTGATTGGGTTGTTTGTTTACGCTCATCGGTCGCAAAAACAAAACTATCTAGGCACCTACCTACCTACCTACTCGGTGTTACTTGTACCACTCGTGGAGTTATTTTGCATGCTAACATAATATTGTTTGGTTGTTTGTTAATTGATATCCATTATCAATATTTAATGTTGACCCGACCAAGTACCAGATTTACCCTTGAATGGTAAATAAATACACTTGTTCGAAACATCACCAGCAGGGTATACAGAATTAATAAATACCTAACGGGTGTAGAGTAACAGGCAACAGATCTCCAGTGTGCGAGAAATGGGATAAACTTAAACACGTGTAAAGAATACGTTTGTCTGTTCCGACAACTGCTCTCGGTTTACGCGCTAACGCTCGTTCAATATTGGTGTATTTGAAGGTTGCAACCAATGACAATGTCATTGGTTGCAACACACACTATTGCACGTCTATAATGTGTGGTTCATTTTCGTACGATACACACAGTCAAAACACTGCTACTAAATGTAGTGTATTGGGGGTATAATCTATCTGAATTATATTTATTAATCTGTTCTTTGATCACGACTATATAGGACGTTTTTTATTTCGTCTTAGTTTGGAAAAATACTTTTCCATTTTACCGTAGTCTAATTTGTGCTAAATCTAGGTCTGGATACGACAGGAAAGACGTCGGAAGTAGTTTTGGGAAAAGAGCCAACGATTATTATAATCGAAATTTCTTAATTTCTATTTAATAAATACCTACTTACATATTCCGCGAATTTAAGTATCTTGTCATAAAAGATTAAAAAATATAACGGTCAATTGGTTTCTTTTGTTCATTTCATAATACAGAATTATTTAATTTTGCTTGTATAATATTAGTTTGCTACTTTTAAGTTGTGTTCATTTTTGGTAATGTATAAATAGTTTGAAAAAATTTAGAGAAGATCATTATTTTTGACTGTTTCTTGTGTACATAGTCAAACCAATGAAATAATATAATAACTACACTAGTTGTCTCAAAAGCATCCTATAAACGAATATTCTGACTGTCTTAAGTTTTTATGATTCTTATTTTTAACCCAGACATCTTATTTTTTTTCTATAGAGCAGTTAAATAACATGTTTCGTTTTGGCAATTCCAGGTGACGCACCACTCCTGACACATCCGCAACGAGTAAGGCGAGTTCCAGGCGCATTTAGTACGCCATCTCCCAAGTATTTACGACTCCGGAGACCAGCGACGCAGTCCCCTCAACAAAAACCCTCCCCCATTGCGGAAAAGAAATCGAAGTCATTACCAAAATTAAAAGTTAATTGTCATTTTTGCCCGGTGTGCTGTGAAATACAAACACGTGTTTAAAATTAAAATATATTATTAATAGTGAAATTATAACGTCGTAATACCCCATTGTGGGGCCCTTTAACAGTGTGTGGTGAAGTGCAATATATTAAATACTCTATTATTATACAAAAGTAAAATATTCGAACCAATTATAGTGTCGCTCAGTGTGTGCGATAGATAAACAATTATTTTGTTATTTCTGAACAGTTGGTGGCGTTGCCGCAACAAATTCGCGATTGATTCCAAAATTGAAAAGATGGAGCGCGAGTCGAACCCCATGGAAGCGCTCTGCCGGTCGGGTTGCGGGTTCTATGGAAACCCGGCAACCGATGGGTTATGTTCAGTATGTTTTAAGGTGAGCAATATCTTCATTATTTTTTCATTTTATATTTAGATTTTTCTGATTCATATGTTTGCGAAGTCGAATCCTAGTTATCATTCAATCTTCCGGGAGGACGACGGTCAGTGAGTCTTACGTGCATCACGATGTGTAGGATCCTGGTTTGACCCATCATTCACATATTGTGCGCAATACAAAAATTTCTTTGTCTACCCCATATATCTGAGTATCATCATTTCAAAACTTCGAAACATATATATGATTTTGACAGTGTCAGTCGTGAGTCTCAATCCCATATACCATAATTAATTTTAGGTATGTTTTGTAAATACGTATTTTTCCATCTATTCTCACTTTTTTCCCCAATTTCAATGGTTAGAACATATTGTATTTTTTTCTTGTGCCGCTGTCAACATTTATGACAAATTAACTTTTGATGATAAAGACCTTTCCCTAAATTTCATTACAAAAATATTCAATAAATTTAAATTTGACCTTGCTGTACAATATTTTGAAGAAATGCAAGCCTACCTCTCATACCAATTCTCCAATTCAACATTATTTGTTTAGCAGAAAGTACGCCACGTAGAATATTTTTTCCTAGCACGTAATGATCAGGCGGCCATTCGATATAATTAGCATGCTATTTAAATGTGGTAATTAGAAAGTAATTATCTAGTCAGCAGTCAATGTGATAAAGGCAAAATATGAAAATCATCTCCATATTATTTGATCTTTTGTCAATCTCATTGGTAATTCCAAATGGACTTGAGCCAGCTGCAAAATAGTCACGCGCGAGCTATACCAAGATGCTTTCCTGTTTTTCTTTGTTTGGTATTTCTGTGTTTTTGTTACTCATCGTCACTCTCATGACTGGGGATTGTAATCATTATGGAATACTGCCGAAATCTGGATCAGTTTTCGTCACCTTTCCATATCCTTTGTGGAGGATGCTATGTGTTGTCCAGTAGATTCCTTCACCTGGCCAATCCACCTCAACGGTGTTGCCCTTCTGCTCATACAAGACAGCATTTTATATTGATTAAATAACCATAAAGAGGCTCATTTGTGCCACATTAGTCAGTAAACATTGATGGTCTTCAGCATTGTTCATTAGTACTATCGTCAGCATGGTAGATTATTAATACATACTACTATTGTGATGTTGCAATTTTATTTTTTCATGGGATCAGTCATCATTACATCTTAAGATCTACCCTGTGATACGATAAGTCTGAAAAAAACTATAAGTCTGAAAACATATATTTACTGAAGTGATAATTGTATTTTCTTCTTGTGCCATCACCTATTGGAGGTCGGCCATCATCGGGGCAATCTTCACTTTGTCGTCTGCTAGATCAGTTCAATGTATTTGCTCTCGAACCAATCATGTAGGTCGTCCTCTGCTATATATACCATTGGTCCTAGCCTTGGATAATAAGCTGGGGAATGCTGTGCTTTTTGTCCTCTCATAATGTGGCCAAGGTGCTGAAGTTTTTTAGTTTCGATACTATGCTGAGGATCTCGGTACTTTCTCATTCATTTGAGGAGGTCAACATTTCGTCGCTGCAGGAATTTTTTGTCGAATAGACCAAATGTCAGATGTTCAGGAGACGAAAAACAAATTTCATTATCCTATATTTAAATACACGGAGGTATTTAAATTGTTGTTTTTACAGCATATGAATGCTGTTTTCATTATAAAGCAATTTAAAGAAAAGGATGGTTCTGGTCCATTTAGATACAAAACATCATTCTGCATTAAAAGGTCGATTTCGACAAAAACTGATATTCGACAAACCAATCGTAAAGCGACGATTTGTCAAAGATATGTCTTAAAAGCCTCACATCTCCGTGATACTTTCTTGTTCAGGACTTCCTTGGTAATCCCATATACTAATGAAAGTTGGCACTTATAACACTAGTTTCACTTTTCCATCAAATCTATAATACCAGTTATCTGATTGTAATTTATTTATATAATATTACTATATTATACTATGTCTGTCTATGATGGCTGGATAATTTGGTTCTCAGTTTACATATTTTCATATTCCAAATAATATATTGACTATTCCTTGTCTGCAGGGTTGGCATTATACCTTCAAAGTTATCACAGATTATTTTGCTGTATTTCAAGTACAGTTCAAAGATTTTTTTGTATTGTTTGATAACGTTAGTTGGATAGTAATTTAATCAAGATTTTCTTCATACAATGTTATAATTACAATGAAGTAATATTTTAATAATGTTTCTAGCACTAATTCCACCATGGATGTATGAGATTACCAAAAAAAAATATGGAAAAGTAGCAATGTAAAATCAATTGTTAAAAATTACAATGTTAAAATTAAATTGAAATTCAAGTACTTACTACTTGACTACTTTCATGTTCCTCATTTTTGAAGATCATGACTGCATTCAAAAGTTTTTTTTGTTACACTTCTTCAGCAGTCTCTGCAGGCATTCTATTGTCCGAATGGCAGTAGGTATCAGGAGGGTCTTAGCGTCCTTTTCACTTGATCGGTCCACCAAGAAAGCAACCCTCCTTTTCCATGTTGGCTCTCAATATATCCGCTGACATGGAGCTTTGCCAAATTGTCATTATTACTTCTGGCTATATAGCCAAAGACCTCCACAACTGTCTGGAGATATATTTTAGAATATCCTTTTTACCTTTACGGAGGCATTTTGCTGTGGAGAATTGGGAAATGTGCGAAGGATTGCAGTATTTGAGTCGATCTTATTGTACAAAAAGTCATCTACAAGGAAGTGTGACAATTCTTCTACTTTCAATGTCACTAAAGCTCAAATCGAGGAGGCCAGTCCTACATCTGCATGCTAAACAGAGTTTTCTTATGCATAGTGTGATCAATTATGACCATGATACTCATCTCTCGGGCTAGCAAAATTTTCTAGCAAAACCTGGAGAAGATTTATGTATTACACAAACTCTCAAATGCCACAAGATCAAGCCGGTTTTGTCAGGGTGAAAGTACGCGGGAACAAAGTTTGAATATCTGTCAACATTGAATTAATAAACTGTATTTATTGAACTAACAATTATGTGGTAGTACTCCATCGTAATGAAATATTAGTTGTTCTTTGTGATGCAGATAAATGAATTTCTACTGCATCTTCTTGCTGTGCCGTCTTCGATTGCAAGCAACTAAAATGCAGTACAACCCCCTATTCCGTGCCATCCACATTAACTCTCCAACATCTCTAACGATGAATGTCTCAGGTTGCAGAACAGCAGAGAATCTTTCTCTGCTGTTCTCTGTCTTTCCTTGTCGGTAGTATGAAGCATCCCTCCGCTTGATGGATATTGGCTCTTTCGACTTATTTGCCGGTCACCTGATTGGATTAGAATAACATAAAAATTCTCCTTTCTAAAATTCTAAAGCCACGTTTCCAAAATCTCTCCAGTTATAGTTTCTGCTAAACATTTAATTCTATATTATATAACATTTTCTGAGAGCATATATTATAACCAATAGAAAAAATCTTGTTTGAAAAAAAGTAAGCCAACCCGACGGGGAATCGAACTCCGTATCTCCCAGGTTTACGCCCTAATCCGCTGCATTACCATTATGCTACGAGGTGACATACTAATAGCGACAAATTTTAACTATTGGTCAATTTTAATACCTACTCATCAGTGTTCTTCCAAATCAAGCTACTTTCGCAATCGATTTTTGTTTCTTAAATCAAAGTAGGTAACTATTTACTTATTACTTTGATTACTAACCGACGTCGTGGAATTTCTCCAATATTTTGATTATTGAACATATATAATTTAGAAAAACACTTTCTGAGAGCATATATAACCAATAGAAAAAATCTTTTTTGAAAAAAAAAGTAAGCCAACCCGACGGGGAATCGAAGAGAAATCGAGAATCGAGAAACAAAAATCGATTGCCAAAGTAGCTTGATTTGGAAGAACACTGATGAGTAGGTATTAAAATCGACCAATAGTTAAAATTTGTCGCTATTAGTATGTCACCTCGTAGCATAATGGTAATGCAGCGGATCAGGGCGTAAACCTGGGAGATACGGAGTTCGATTCCCCGTCGGGTTGGCTTACTTTTTTTCAAAAAAGATTTTTTCTATTGGTTATAATATATGCTCTCAGAAAGTGTTATATCTAAATTATTATGTTCAATAATCAGAATGATATATTCTTAAATCTTGTGAATTATTCGTTGAATAAAAGAAATAGTTAATTATCTATATTATATCTTCAACCTTTTCAATTATTGTAATGTTAAGTATCTATTTGAGGCCATATTTTAGTATATCCATAATTATGGTAATAATATGATGCAGTGAATCATGTGATGGTATGTTATCTTTCTCAATTTGTAGTCAACTGATTTTTTCTTATTATATTTCAATTGTCTACATATTGTAAAGATGACTATTTCTTGTTTCCCTTAGTTCTTATTCTCAAAATAAACTTCGTGACTTTATATCAAATATATATGTTTAACATAAATATATATATCTGGATATATTTATCAATTTGAAATGTCTAAATTTGCTGTAATTTTTTTTAACCATTAAATAATAAAAAAAATAAAATAATTTAGTATTAAATTGTTGTAATAATGTATAAAAGACATGACATGTATTAAATACAGCAGCAGTGTGCATTTTGCATATGTAATAATACAGGGTTGTCTTTATGTTTGATATTCTATTATTATTATATTATTCATCAACTCCTGTTAATTCACATAATATATTGATGACATTCACTTATCTCATTTTATTTTGAGGAATGTAATTTTTAGTACTTTTCTTTTTATGTCATGAAATGCAGCGTCTTCCCCCGCCAAAGTACACTTTCTTGAATAATGCGCTGAGAAATACTGTACTTTTGTTTTTACATAATGCAGAACTTTTCGGTCCTTTCCTATTCATTTCATGACGTTAACATTTAGTCATCGGGTCAGTCCAAGAGGTTTTGAGAATATCACTATATAGGTCACATCTCAAAGGCCTAAATTCTCTGCGATATTTCCTTGTATAGTGACCACACCTTCATACCATAGAAAAGAATTGAGAGGATATATTATTAGCTAACCATACACAATCAGTCTTAGGCCTTGGTTGTAATATTTATTGCAGATCATCGAAAACTGTCAGTTAACTGATTTAGCTGAAACTCTTCAAAGCTTCTTATTATAAAAGTTGAATATCCTAGAGAGAACTTGTCTAAATGTATAAAAATATTCATAATAGTGCAGTCATATCAAGTGGATCTTGAGTTTTTCGCGCCGTTGTTTGTGATCCCCAGGTGTGCAGTCAGCTTTAGGTGCACATGTTTGGTCTTATACCTTTGAGAAGAACAAATTAAAAAAAAAAATGGGTTCCAATCTTGCATGGAAAAAAATCGGATGCTTTTATTAGTAATTTAATTTCAATTCACTTAGAGCGCGATGCAGAACCATACTTAAGCGCGTAAGTCCCTAAGATACACACCTAACTTTAAGGGGCCGATTTCGATGACCTAAGTTCAGTGAGGCAAACCTATATTATTCTTATTAGAACATTTAAATGGTAGAGAGAAAGAACATATGACGTGTTTTTCTTGTTGGAACGGCTGCTTAATGTGAACGGTTCTGCATTGCGCTCTTATTGTGTACATATTTGGATTCAGAGAAAAGGTTGCCTTGCCTGTTGATTGGGGGTTGAGCAAAGGACCACCGTGTTACTTTTACTTTGCGGGCTTTAATTATATTTCAGAATGTCTTTCAAACATTCGGTTCCTTTCCAGTCGGACTATGTGAATCTATGAGGTTTGAATTTTTGCTGCGCTCATGGAGATATTCATATAAACAAAAATCGTACATTGCCCACCTTCAGTTTGGGCGATTCCGATATAAAATCTCATTGACTGAAAACCACTCCATACTAATCAGACGATACTTCATTGGGCTACATACAGCTTAATACCATTACGCTGACCGATGAATGACTCGGAATGATTTACTAACTATCAGAAAATATGTATGCATCAAATCAATGTGAATCTATAGACCTATCCTATATAGTAAATCAATGATATGAATCCTATAATCTGGAGGTATCAAATACTGTTGATCAGACTTATTTATATATTTTTCTCGTCAATAATATGCTTGCTTGTAATAATCCAGATTCCATTGAGATTAGATAGATGTTGCTGTGCATAATTTTAATATGTCGATTAATTTTGTTTTGCATTCTTAATTCTAAATAGATTTCTTTACAATTCAAGGTATATGTTAAATGTTTGAATAATCATTTTTTATTGAGTCTCCACCATTAAGTATTTTTTTAAGTAATGGCTAAATAAACGCTTAATATTTTAAAAATTAAAAATATATGTAAGTATGTATATGTTACAAATAATATAGGTATTATATTCTTTGTTAACACCACAACAGATCATGAGGTACAATGAGACAGTAGTGTAGTGAAATTAGTAATAGAAGGATTCACAAACATTCAGGCTTTGAGAAAATCACAAATATATTGTGACTTCAACGGGAATCGAACCCAAAGGTCAACGCCTTATGCACTGGACTACAAGGGCCTCCTGTGCTATTTGCATTATATAATCTGGAGGTATTTAAAAGCCAATTTATTTACAATTATCATTGTAGGGTTGCATTGTTCATTTGATGTTGGCAATAATGGTTGTGTCATTTTGATTTCAGGAGGCGCTAAAGAAGAAGCAGCAGCCGCCGTCTGTGTCAGCGCCATCAACGGTGTCGGCCACGTACGGCTCTCCTCCACCCGCACCCCCTACCAGACTCCCTCCGGCACCTTCCCCCTCCCCCTCTCCTTCGCCGTCCCCCGCCGCCGCCCCCTCCCCCGTAACGCCCCTCGCCCTCGCCACTGCCACCGCCACCGACACACAGCTGCAGCTGCACGCTGATGTAAGGACCGCATCTTCCTTACCTTATTACTGATCCGACTGAATGAGAAATAGCTTATGTCCATTAATACTGGAGCTCCGCTCAACAATGTAACTGTAACATAATATTTCTTTAAATGGATAAAGTAATTGTACCCATTCTTATACGTTATTCATAAATATTTCACATACATACTGTGTGCAGATGCAGATGCAGATCAATTAAAAATTATTTCTCAATTTACTACTGTGTATGTTGTGTAGCAGAATGGGGATGGGGATGGGGATGCGCTTTCTTCAAGTTAAATATCTATACTTTTTTTTCTATTTGATTGAAAATTCTACGTGCTACATTGTTGAACTAACTCTTACTAACTGTCGACTGGTCTTCAGCAACCATGTTTGCCAATGACATGCGGTTGAATCTACCTCATGGTTGACATTGCGTAAGGGTGGGCCTTTGTTACCTACCTTAATAAAACATGTTATATATTCTGAAATTTAAGTCTAAAAATTGAATTGGTCGAGCAGTTTTATTTGTATATTGCACATTTTTTCTTTCTGAGATTTCAAAAAGTTAACTATATTTATTGTTGATTATTTGGTTAAATCCAGCTATAGTAAAAATATAATTTCCAGAGAATTGGTTTAAAGACAGGTTTTAAATACCCTTTTAAGTATTTGGGAGAATTTTTATAGCCAATGGTCCATTATCCCTTTAATAAATAACACAAAATATGTATTACATAATATTATGTAGTTACACAACTTTGTCAATTTACAGTAAATAAATTTATTGCTTATCAAAATCACTAGTAATTAATGTTAAATTTTTAATGTAATTTTTAGTTGATGTAAAGTTGTTTTCTTCTTGCATTGCTAGGGAATTGAAGAAGACCCCATCCCTCAAACTAGTGCTTTAAAAAACGAAAATACTATTGAACCGGACGGCACCGTGTTTTTGATGGACACATCTGATACGGAAAACATCCACGATCCTAATGCCATTGTTGTGGCTGAAATGGATCCCAGTGTTGTAAGACCTCTCAGTAGTACTTTAAATAAATTCGCTGAGTCGATTCTGACAGCTACTTCTAATTTTAAGGAAGTTATGTGACTAGTTGCTATAGTAATTTATTATTGCTTAAAATTAAAGTCTATTGACATAGGCACTGAGTGGCTGTAGTGACTCACTGAGTTCAGGCATTTTTGGTGGACACCCCTCAATCATGCATATTGCATTTAAGCTCCTAAGCGCAGGTTATATACGGGAAATGGCTGTTGGTCATACCTAGTATGCTTTTGATCATACACATGTAATTTTTGCCAGACGCGGTGTCAAACCTGTACCCATGGCCTCTAGATGGGTGCTATACGTCATTGCTACGCCTTTCTATGTTTAGGTATATATTTCATTTAAATTGCCTTCTCTATAATTACGAATTACAATAACATTTACATTCAATTAATATTGCTTGTGTTAATAAAATTAGTCTCCAAAGAGGGTACTTAGCCAAAAGGCAAAGATGAAAATGTGTTATTTATGGGCAACTGTGATCTTTAGCACCGCAAAAGTTATTAGCAAGAGTTATTCCGTGATAAGTTACTACTATTTTTAGGCAGCGTAGTTTGTGAAAAATATAATATGACGAAATCACTAAAATTGTTACCAATGCACTTTAGCATGCACTGAGACTACGGTGCAGCCCACGATGGCCGCGCGGCTTGAGCGCTGGATTATAAAGCCGTGGGTCCCAGGTTCGAATCCTGGGTCTGGCAAGTACACATATTGTTTTTCAATTTGTGTGTGAGTCAGGGTATGGACCTAGTAGGTTAAGCAAGTGGCTGACAAAATCTGTTAATATAAACCTCTACTCTGTGGAGGCCCATTTATGATCCTATTAGGATCAGACATGGTCGGAGACTATATAAAGTTTATCTTTGAAGAATCGCTGAAATTCATATTGTAAACATTATTCAACGATTGTGTTGTTAAGTGACATTCTCTGTCTAAGTCTGCCCATAGTCTGTTTGCTTGGGTGTGGAAATGGTAATTTATCATACCTTTTCAATGTAATGTCGATTTGATTCAACTTCAACAATAACTTATTAATATGGTGTATGATATACCGACCCCTAAATGTTCAGTTATTTGTGTTTTTTAGTAACTGCATTGATGTGTTTAATAATGTGTGTTGTCATTATGATTGCAGTTGTTGGAGGAGCGAGAGAGAGAAAGAGAAAGCGGCAGCACGAGTGGTTCGGTGTCTTCGGGGGAGCAGGAGGAGGCGGACGCGTGCGACAAAGACCTCGCCAAAGATAAGAAAAAGAAAAACCGATGCGCCATTTGTCGCAAGAAGGTTGGACTTACAGGTCCGTACACGAACAAATTCTTTTGACTCACCATTATATTGTGGTGGCCGACGTCTTAGTGGTGAACTACTAATTCCCACGCTCTTTCGCATACATGTCTATGGCCACTGCTTCCGTTCTTTACTCTGTATACAGTATTATGAAACTGCAGCCATGACATGAATATTATAATTCACAATATTGGTATTGCCAAAATGTGTAAGAGACAAATTTTCTTCTGTGGAGATTGAGCATTTATTTATAAAAGTCAAGCTGATAATAGGTTTACCAAGGCCCCGTCCAGGGTGGGCGCGTTCAGCGTAGCGTTGAGCGGCGTGCGCAACTCTAATGTATAACCAAAAAAAGACATTGTCTACGAACATTTTCACACACGGTCATACATTTGATTTGCGCAGGCCGCTCAACGCTCCGCTGAACGTGTTCACCCTGGACGGGGCCTAAGACTTATGAATAAATCAGCTGCAATTCATTTTGTATTGCAGGTTAATTTATAGTGAATGTGGTCTGTTTTGCTAAGCCTAAAAGATTTATTTTTATAAAAAAACTGAAGCGAGAGAATCAACAACCAGCTGCTATTTGCATTTTCTTTAGAATATATTTAGTATTGCTGACACAGGTCACCTGAATGTTATTTTCCATTTCCAAAATCATTTCATATTATATTTTTTACATCACCTTTCTTTCTACAATCTCATATTTTAATAATATAAGTTTGAAACTTTAAAGCAATTTACATGCTGTTGATAAAAAATATGAAATAAGTCACAATATGAATATCATTACTAGTATGATGGTAATATTATCATAAAATTTTTGTTAAAAATTGTTTTATGTGTGTTTCAGGTTTCGAATGCAGATGCGGGGGATTGTTTTGCTCAGTTCACCGGTACTCGGACAAACACGACTGCACGTTCGACTACCGGGAGCTGGGGGCGCAGGAGATCCGCCGGAATAACCCCGTCGTGGTAGGAGAGAAGATCCAGAAGATCTGAAGCGACTCCGCCCGCCCCCGCGCCCCCTCGCGCCCTCGCCCCCGCCGCTGACAGTGAGAGTGAGAGTGAGTGCGAACGTGCGCGAGTGAGATTTGCCAGTCGCGTGGCGGCAGACGGACCCCCGTTGTTCAGTGGGCGATGCCGCCGGGACGATGCGTGCAAACGCCATAGCAAAAAATTAACTCCGTCGGAAGCAGTGTTGTTTGTATTCGTTTTGTTTTAAACAATACTAATTTGAAGAAATGAATCGAGTGTGTGTCAGCTTGCTTGCCGTCTCAATTTTCCTCTATACATATATTATTATTATATTCTCTGTGTTCGGTTTTTACCCTTTCCTCTTTTCTCTTATAACTCTTTTACATTAGATTCAATGCCATTGTTATTACTGTATTATGAAAATAAATAATCAACGTATTTTGACACTGGCATTTTTTCAATAAAGCCTTATGGAATAATTAATTAATTACTAGAAAGAAGTCGAAGAACTGTCTTGTCTATTTTCATTATACCATTACACCGATTGATCTGAATAGATTACAATTTTTTTTTTATGAATATTATTTTATATTGATTTTTCATGAAGCAACAAATATTTAGGTATATTTTCATTGTTTAATTATTGTTAAAAAATACAATAATAAACTGCAAATCGTATATATAAAAAAAAATTTGGTTGCGAACTGGGAACTCATTATTTAACTTTAAAAAATCATGCATAATAATTAATGGTGTTTTATTTTTAAATTAAAGTTTGTCTTATATTCAGATCAAGTCAGTGACAAGTGGCATTGTAATTTTTCATATGGAGCCAGACAATCACCTTATTACTGTAAAGAGTTTGCGAATGGCATTACCCCTAATAGTTCAATATGGATTAGCTCGTTTTCTTAGCTGAAGCTTCCATATTATATTCGAGAGTTATGTATAGGTTTTTCAATAATAATATTTCATTTGTGATAGAGAATGCTTATGGAAGTCTCGAATAGTCGGCGATTATATAAAAATAACGCATTACGAATATTAATATAATAATGAAATATTTCAATCAATAATAATTATTGTCGTAACTAAATGTTATAAAGTGATTTAAGACTGCTTTAAATAAAATTGTTATTGCTTTATTTTCTTCTAATCGATGAGGCTTCAGTTGCATGGGGTCCTCGTCTATAATGCAAGCTACACATCGCCGATCATCTCATTTCTTTAAGTTAATAGTCTAATTTTTTTTAAATTCTGGTGTTTATGTCTAGAGGTATCTGTAATTTTCAATTTTAAAATTATCTTGTGGCTTACTGAAAAAATAAATTCATAGTGTTTCAGAAATATATTTTATATATAACGTCAAATTAAAAAAAACATTTTCAGTAAAAGTTAAAATATAATTAACAGGTAATTATTATTATAATTATGTACATTTATAAATTTTTTTGTTGAATAAAACTACCGAATATGAAGAAAATATTTGATATACAATTGCCTCTTCAAAATGTAAATAAAGAAGAAATCTATATTCTAAAGATGTCCACAACACAATAGTGCCATTCTATTAAGCAAGTTATGGAGCACGGCTTGATTTTGAAAGCATTTCTGCATTTTTCAAACAGTCTCTGAAACACCGGTTTAATATTGTATGTATCGACATTTCTTTACTATTATTTCATGTTGAAGCATTATAATTATTTGACCTCTAGATGGGTTACGTAAAATGAAAATTTAGTGAGGTTTTTTTGGTTCACTACTGCAGATTTATGTGTAATATTTTTTTAATAATAAATTAAAAACTCACGAAGATTGGACTGCGGACTGAGGACATTTCACGAAGACGTATTGTAGAATTGTTCAGTGTACAGTGATATTGTGAAACGGGGAGTCAAATGATATATTTTTGAGAAGTAAACGGAATGGAAGGAGGTGAGCCGCCGACGGGTGGCCTGCCATCGTTACGTCCGTGAAGACAAACCGAATCGGTACCCTGTGAAAAGATAAACAATGTGGTGTTCGGTTTAATTAGCTCCGGCTGTCCGGAACAGAGTGCGCCGGTGTACTGAGGTGATACTCGATAAAACAAATTAATAAAAACTCCCGGTCGATGGACTGCCCATCCGATCCGACTAATTCCTAATAAATTTTAATATTTTTTTCTTTCAAACGAAACAATAAATAAATTTGTTAACGACCACGCCTATCTGGATGATTTAGATGAAAATAAACTTGAATAATAGGGGTTTACTCTCGAGTGTTTCTAGAGAAAAAGACTTGTGCTTACGATAGAAATATCCGCTGACGGCGAGATAATATGACTGTTTAAATAAAATGTTTCCTTCCTCTGCTGAAACGAGAAGAAATTTCATCCGCTGCTGTCACACACCTTAGGAATCTTTCGCTTCACGTATTATATTATTGTAACACAACTGAACCGTTATATTTGTATAGTTTAGCTATGCCGGTATTTAGTTACTCGTTTGGTGAATTGTTTGAAAATTATTATTTTAGCTGAGAATCAGAACCCTCTATTGGACGCCGTCCTGGGAAAAATTATTGTAAAAAGAAATTTGAAGACAGGTTATTGTGCAATCGAAGACTGTAAATTTTTCATTCAAAGCAATATTTTTGCCTCTATGCAAGGTGTCGGTCCTTTTGGATCTTTTGAATTGTAATTATTATCGTTTTTCATTCAAAATAAGTTTGAATTATACCCGTTCAACGTTTGGATTGACAATGTCTTTTTTGTACACTATCTGTCTTGAAATGACGGATCGCCGTGCTGTCTCGGTGTGGCCGCCCCGATAACTAATTTTTCCAGAATAACTATATTATAATCGTTTTCATTTATTTGTCTGCAAAAGTAGCTATAAATGTTTCTCATTGAACACTTTCTGGTCACTTATAAATATTGAATAATGTTGCCGAAATTATTTCAAAATATATTACACATGCTATTGAAACGGTAAAAGCAAAAATGTTAACTGTTTGTGTTTTGCGTGCGACTTTTACATACTACGTAATATATTATTATAAATGAAACTTATTTAAAATGAACTTGCAAAATGATTGCTGTAAAAATATAGTAGACACAATATTACGTCTCATGTTAGTAACAATATAATTATATATTTATAGATTTTTTTTTGTTATCCTTTCTTCATAATATAAAGTTCATCTTTCTAAACGTATTTTATTCCTTCTATATCCTTTACTTAAAGAAAAAGTTGAAAATAAATGTGAACATGCGGTAACCTAATCGTGTGCCGATTTGAAAATATTCACAATACATACGAGTCTTCAAAATGTCAATTATTACTTAATCACTTTCCTCTTTGTCTAGTTGGCGAATTGAGTATGGTATGTACATCGATACAACGATAACGATTCACTCATCGCGCCCCGCCCGTCTAATGAATTGTTTTTGTAAATTGAATTGTTTATCGGATCTATCCTACCGCTGTACTGTCGTTCCTTGAATCCTGATTATTATGGAGTTTATTTTAATTAGATTGTTCATTTAACAAGTTGTAATTCAATAGCAGTGTAGGTTTGACGAATCAATGTGCTTGGATTTGTATCACTCGAGACATTCGGTCAAATGTTAAAATGATGTAAAAAGTATTTATTCTCTTCGAATACGCAATGTCTTAATATCTATAATAAATTGATAATTCTTTTCGGGACTATTTTAATCACATTTATTAGCTTTTGTAATTACTAATTAGTCGCAGAAATTTTTTGTAAAAATAGTCTTTCAAAAGATGCCTTTAGTTTTCACAGTTTATCAAATTCCAAAAATGATTTATTAGGATGATATATTGTGACAGATGAAAAATATTGTTGATATTTTTATTGTATGAAATCACCATGTTTATTTTCAATTCTTTATATTTTATGAACATATTTCTAATCTTTATTACTATTCTGTTTATTTTGTGTCCGTATTTATAGTGTGGTACCAAATTAAGCTACCATTTATATTTGTTGAGATTTCCAATTTTCGCACTATAAATAAGGGCCTGACATAGTTGTTTTATTTTGTGGATAATTGTGCTAGATGTATATATTATGTAATTTTAGTTTCATTTTGTTTTGACATATAATTTTGATTTATTAATAAACATTAAAAATTTATATAATTGGAATGAATCCTTGTTTTCATTATTTTATTGCATTACCACTATACAAGGATATTGATTTACTTTCAGAGATAAACAAAATCATCTTTTATCTATTATAATTTAATCTATTTTATTAGATCAACTGTACATTGATAAGACAACCTTCCTGAAAAGCCAGGTCCTAGGAATAAGTATAAGATAAATGGGCCTTTCACAAAATCGTCTCCCACATATAAGATGGCGGAGTTGCCCAGTGTTATAGTCATTCCGGATTATTTAGCATTGGAAGACATGGCAATACTTATTATACTTGGATGTTGGTTTAGTGGCAGTCATTGTTTAATCGTTTTAGCGCTGAGAAGCGTGGTAGTGCTCTTTCGTGACTTTTACTGTAAAAGTCTTACTGGACGTATAGGAGTTGGATTTATACCTTCTATGCAAATCGACGTCTGTAGACATCATACAAATTCATATTTGAATCAAAAGTCTTAAGTATTGTATTTTCATTTGCTTAACGCCTGCGATGGTCGAGCTGGTAACATGTCGGTCTATAACGTCGTGGGTACCCCATTGGAATCCCGGGAAGTCTAGAAAAAGAATCACATGTTTTCAATGTGTGTTTAGACCAAGAGTATGTACTCGATAGATTGAGCAAAGTGGATAACATCCATTTCTCGTAAAAAAAAAAACAAAAATATGTTAAATGTAGGTAGATATTTTAAGTCTCCGGTAATTTTACATAATAATTGGTGCTAGGTAGATAAAACAGTAAACTGCGAGGTGTCTTACAATATTTATATTTTCAAATGAATGGTTTTGCCTACTCTTTATTATGTAGTTACATTAAAAAAATGGATAGGTAAGAATGTATTTCTATATTGGTTTGTTAATTAAAAGATTCTAAATATTATGTTGGTACTAAGAGCCAAAGCTCACTTGATGCGCCACAATAATAATAAGTGGATAGGTATAGCCATGAACAGATTGGTGGATTTACCATTTTGTAGGGTTCAAAAGTAGGTACTTTAATAAAATGTACCATGTATTCTTCTTTTGGTTCTATCTACTATCGAAGGTTAGCAAGCAAATTGCAGTACAGGCAACCCTCGACTTTCGCACATAATGAAATGAAAATGTGTTCTAATGTTCGAAAGTAGAGGGATGTAAAAAAACATCAAAAAGTGTACTTTAAAATATTTATTTATCAATGGGTATAATAAAATTAACGAGACGTATTAGTGATGAGGTGTTTTCTTTATAAACTTGTCAAGAGATAGTTGAATACCACCTTTTTACATATTTGAGAAGGTGACGAAGCGGAGGAGAGAAGAGTGACTGCATGGAAGCGCACAGTTTTTACATTATCAACAAAAATCTAAAATTGAAGAAATGTACGAAATAGCGAATTGTGCGAAAGTAGAATGTTTGAAAGTCGAAGGCTGCCTTCTGGGTTGGTCGTCAAACCCCAAATTTAATTTTAGGCATGGTCACAATATTGAAGCTCGAGTTGATATAAATAAAAAGGATTTCAAGTTATACACATTTATATTTTTATAAAAATCGATGTTTTTAAAAATAAACATAAAAAATATTAAAACGATGAATTAGTCAAAAATCTAAACGACAGAAAATCTAAAACTCAATAAACTAAATTTTAATGATAATTATGACCATAAAATATAATGCAGTAATAAGATTTGACCTTGCGACGAATTTACATTTTTTTACAATTGTAAGTTTATCTTTAAGTTAAAAAAAAATAAAAAACCTTTTTAATGTTTTCGGATACATAATTATTAATTAATACAGTTGAAATTGTAAATTATCAAAAAAAAATCTCAAATTGCAAGCTTCGTATATTTCCGCTAGGTTCTCTGCTGGCATGTGTTTCCCCCTTAATGTCCTATTATAGAAAGCAAAACCGGTTCTGATGATTATTAAAATAATTATGTAGAATAAGTACTATATATTATTATTGTGTATTATTTTAATTAAGAAAGTTTATTAAAATCATAATATATTACATGGAGATTTACAAGGTGAATTAATAAATACATAAACAATAATAATAAAAGAGTAAAACAAAATAACAGTGACTAAAAGGTGTTAAATTAAATGATATAAGTACATAATATATAAACTAATATTTTAATTCTGTGGTCAGGTGGCAAAACATGATGTTATTAGGTTAGTTTTTTTGGCAATTTGAGTTACATCTACATACCTTCAGACTTATCTCAGTGAGATCTAGGAGATATCAAAATAGGTTGGGAAAAATAAGCTGTGTCAATATCGTCAGCATTTTGTAAAAAGGGCGAATTAACCAAAATGCTATTTTACAGGAGGATTTTTAACTTTTGACATTTATTTATTTATTACCTGTGGATGATTATAAATATCTAACAAGTTTATAATAAAGCTTAGAAAGAATACTGTCATTATAATAGGTATTCTTATATAATATTTTAAAAGGCCTAATATGTCACATTCGCTTTTTGTTCGTAATTTTAATAATTTAATATTAGTCGATTATCGGTTTTAAGTACTTTCCTGTGGAGATACAAATTCGCCGTTTTTACACAACAAAGCTAGTGGGGTGGGGTTCCTATTGTGTTTTCATTAAAATCTCGATTTCGCCAACATGGTTGATTCGCCCTTTTTACAAAACACCGACGATATGTCCATTGTTTGAATATTTTTCGAAGTTTAAAATTGCTCTCCTGAACAATTTAGATAAACAGACATATTATCGTGTTTTGCCATCTTACTACAGAATTAATAGTTACAATATCTTACCACAAAGAAGAAACTACTTTTATAGCCAATAATTTGAATATTCATTTTCACCGAATTATCAATAAAACCTTTTCACAAATACATAGCTCTAAAATATTTGGTGTAAATTTGAAATATTGTGTATAAATATATTATGTATCATATATATATACATATAAATATATTATGAACCTCATAAACATGGATATGTTAATATGTCCGTCTTTACATTGGACACCAGACAATCACTTCTGGTCACATAAACAGATAAATGCCAGTTGTCTTTATGTACTCCGTGCAGCTGGCCGTTAACAAAGTACGTTAGAGGCGCACATGTATTATTTTGACAGTTTTCATTTGAGAAATAGTGTCTTCATTGTTTTATTCGCTGAAATTCAATAATGTCGTTCAAAATGATTAGTCAAAGAAGCCACATGATAGTTGGTTTAGTAATTAATGACAAAGACAAAAAATGTGAAGATAACTTATAAAAAAGATATAAAAAATGATGAAATTCGCCCTAATAAGCTATTTATTAAATAATAATAATTTTATTTCTGATATAACATGAGTATGCAATAAATCAAATAGTGAAGAATGCAAGACCGACTGAATTTGCTTGTTATAAGCGTTACTCGTTATATTAGAGAACAGGTATTTTTAAATGAGCAGTCACATAACACAAAAAGTCACAACTCAAACAAAAATACACAATTAGAATTTTTCCCCGATACAAGCATGGCATTCATAAACTACAAAAGAAGTTGTTTATTGTTGTAGATACCTAGTGACTTGACAAACCTTAGATGTTTTACATGCAATTTCAACCATATGCGTATATACTTTTTCAATATTGTCGGCGAAAACACCAATTAGGTATGTACTTATACACTTAACTAGTGTCATAAACGTAATCCGATTCCGGCTGCATCCTGTCCGTTCGGATTTTATTGCTTAGGGTCGAAATGTTTTTAAACGATCGACACAGTTTTAAGAAAATTTTTGACGATATTTTAGCTCGGTATAACCGATAAGTAGCTCGTTATAAAAGTGAATAAATGTATGGAGAAAATCATAAACAAAAATGCCAACGAATGTGTCCTCGGTACATCCGAGATATCGCTATATCCGTGATCGTAATAACCGAGTGCGAAGTATACAAGGACATTATCCATAATACATGAGACAAGTATTAATTATTGTGGTGTCTTACTTTCGTTCATAGTTTGTTATTACGTTATACCTTTAGAATATACATGCTTATACCACTTACTAGCTTTTACATAATCTAAACTGGATTTGGTGACCATAATTCTTTTTTTTTGAGAAAAATTATTAAAAAAAGGAATTAAAGCTTTTTGAGGCCTTAAGAAAGAGAAGGCATAAAGCCCATTGACACAGCGAGTGCGGCGCTCGCGCAAAATTTCTACAAGTGGCGCGTAAATCATCGAAAATACAACGTAATCAAATACGCCAGCGCACACTGGATTTGACGATGCCTTGTGCCCCGCCTGCCGCATGAGTCACCGTTTTTCGCTTCTCAGCGATACGATTTAACGAAAATACAACGGAGTCCATTCATTGAACACAGCAAGCAAAATCACGCTGCTCGAAGCGAGAAGCCATTATTAAGAACAATCTACGCTTTGTTTAGTTATTGCGTGTCCGATATTTAATTACAAACCCCGAGACATAATATAATATTTTTATTGCTTTGTTATGAGAGGCGCTGTAATAATAATTATTTTGTGCTTCTTGGGCCCCTTATTACATAGGTGAAGGGTAATGCGCGGCAAGAAGCGTGTGATTATGGTTATGAATATACGCTTCTTACGCCGACTTCGCCTGCTTGTCCGTCTTGGTGGGCTTCATGCCTAAAAGAGTTAAATGTGATTGTTATTTACCAACATTTGATTATTTAACACTTACCACAGTAGAAAAATATATGTAGGTACCTACATGTCATACATCATATACCTACATTATCATATTGTTCTTCACAGAGTCATCATTGCAATTTGGGGCAGACTTCACAGAAGAGAAAATGGTGTGTTTCATCTTACACGACCCACTCCATGACGTCATTCGAGAAACTTCTCCAGTTAATAACACAACAAGAGCAACAGCAACAGCATCAATAACACCCATCCCCTCCCCATACGATTCATTTACAAGCGGTCCTGTTTGTACAGCCAACCAAAGTGAAGATTCTGCTACTCCAATCTCAGTAAGGTTGAAACGTAACTGTATACAAAATAATCATCCTGGGAAAATCAGAAAACAAAGAAGAAGCGATTGGATCGATATGAAAAGGAAGACATTACTTAATCTTGGGAAGGCATATGTGTCTCGAGGTGGAAAACAGAAAAAAGCCAAAATAATGAGACCTCACTGTAAAACTAATTGTCGTCTCAAATGTTTCAAAAAATTTTCAGAAGAAATGCGAAAAGAAATCCATGAAAAATTTTGGAATCTCGGAAACCATTCCCTTCAATGGGATTTTATAAAAAAATATAGTAAACGTACTACTAAGAAACGTTTAACTTTAACTACCGGAGAATCTCGTCGAGAGTTTGCCGTAAAATATTATTTCCCAGTATTACACTCGATTAATGATCATTCTTCTGATATCAATGTCTGTAAGTTAATGTTCAAAAATACTTTGTCCATCAGCAATCAGTTTATTCAAACGGCACTTGAAAAACATTGTGAAACATCGAGCTCCCTAATAAAAGATAACAGAGGATCACATTCGAGTCACAAAAAATGACCAAACAAAATACTTCATTCACATGTTAAATCTTTTGCACCTGTTGAGTCCCATTATACAAGAAACGAATCAAAAAAAAATTGTATATGGATGGAAGTCTCTGCTTTAGTCTTATGGTGGTGTGAAGTAAATAATTGCACTGATGTATCTAAGACGTTAAGGCAATACTGCGATATTGTCAATAATGAAGTGAACGTTGCTTCCACATACCTAAAAAAGATCAGTGTGATATTTGCCTACTTATACAAAAATGAAACCAGTCCCACTGATTAACTGTCAAGTTTATTTAATAGTTATCTTCGGAAATAAAGAAATCGCTCGCCAATTAAAAAATAAAGATAAAGCAGATGCAATTTCTAACCCCATTACAATGAATAGGTACGTCTACTTTTGACAACAAATTTCAAATGCACCACATGCAGAGATTGGTATGCTTTATTATAAAAGGAAATTATCTGTTTATAATTTTACCAACTTTGATTTATTTGAATTTATTGGAAAAAAAGTTGAAAGTGGAATATGTAATTGATGTAATTGTATCAATCCTTTTACTTGCCAAATAAATGTAATGGAAATGGCCGCATGTATTGCAGATTTTGTTTAAGGTATATGGTAGGTGTATGCAATTTGAATAATAGTTTTATTATTTTGAAACATTTTTATTTAATATTTATTAATAAATTATGAATATAAGGAAATAAATTATGGGAAAATGAGAAGTTATGGAAGGAGTTTGTCGATTAAAAATGGGTGGTGCCCGCCACCCTACCAATATTTTAGAATGTGCTCTAGAGTACAAAAAGGTTGGGAACCCCTGCATTTGAGGATAAAGCACGGAAGTCACATTTGGACTTTTCTTCAGGAGAGTGATTTTTGTGTAGGTTAAATGTTTGAAACTCCATAACTTTTTTAATAACTATAATAATTAGGGTCTGTATACGGTATCATTCATAATTAAATTTATTTTTGACCATAGTATGAATAGAAAGACCAAATCATTTAGAATTGATAAATTAATGGACTTCCGTGTTTTATGTTCTAACAGATAATGTAGAAGTACCACTAAGCAATACTTCACCTATAGATAATACACGGAAGTCCATATAGGTATAAATTATATTATTAATAATTATTTTATTATAAATACACAAAATATTTCAGTAAGTCTACATATGAAAAGGAATTATATTTTTTTTTAATTTACAAAGTACAACATTGTTTGAAATTTATTATTGCTCTAGAAAAAAATCAACGCAATGAGAATTATTCCTTGTCATTCTCCGGGACATCAGCTGATGAAGAATTATGTGGAATTCTATCATAAAATTCTTGAAATTCTCGAGAATTCTGTTTCATAGTTTGCAGATCTTAACCGGACACGGTGGTTTTGAATCGAAGCTCTGTCAGCTTGGCCTAATAGAATCTCCGACTTCCTTATGTGCCGAATCGCAGGATGCCGATCACATCCTCTGGGAATGTCCCCATATGTCGCTTGAAAGGGAAGAGCTTCTCAAGTCGGTTCGACCCTCAGTTGGACCGGTCGGCCATTGCGATTTGGTATCTACGGGGGAAAATTTGTGCGGCATTTTACGGCGAGCGAGAAGGTCGGAGGTAGGAGGTCTACGGAGGGTTTACGCTACCTAATAGCCCAGATATAATTTATTACAGTGACATTGAGGCAAAAACAATTAATTGTGCTCCTAACATAAACACTAGAGGTCAAAGTCAACAAAATAATACTACCTCTAACTTTTTAAAAGTATAAAGATCTAGTTAATCTTTGTGAATCAAAAATTATCCCGGCTAAGTATCTGAGTTTTATAAAGGCTTAAAATATTTCAATGATAAAAATATTCAGAATGACATCATAATCGACATAATGTCACTATGTTGTAATTTTTAATTATTTTATTAAATTTTTTTTATTGTTTACTTTAGATGTTTTGGATTGTAATATTATAGCTAATCTAAAATGGTAAAATACCATTAATTATTCTCCTATTTAAAAAGCTAATAAAGTTGTAATTTAAAAAAATATATACCTAATTAAAAATTGCTACACTCGCAATACATACTCATACTGAATTCTTTCATTTTTACTGTCTGCGAATATGATAATCACATTGTTTTATATTATTAATACCTATTTTTGTATATTATTTTTAAGTTAATAATAATTATGTTATGAAGATCAATGTCTTTTCTTTGGCTATTTTCCGCAAGCAAAAAAAGAACAATTTTACATTGAAGAAAATTGTAAATGAAAATTAGACTGCCATCTTTGAATAGCATTATTAAGTAAAAAGTAAATTTCTGTTTAACTAATATATTCACCATTTTCCCAAAAACGTATTATCAAAAAGTTAAATAATTTTCTGAAATGGTTCATAGGTGTCAGTATATATGATTAATAAACATCTTTGTATGCCCATGGCTAGATGTCAGTAAAAAAATATGCTTTGTAAATAATATGTACATACTTACTTATTATAATTAAATAATGAATATCTAATATCGTTTTATAGTACAAAACAGCGCTCGGAATGGAGCGGAACGCCCCGGAGCGCCGTTCCTGTTCGTGGGATTTCCGAGTATGGCGTTCCTGTTCGTTAAAAATTCGAAAATGGCGTACCGGTTCGTAAAATATCCGACGGACAGCGAGTCGTCTAGTAAAATCCTCAAGCGTCATACTTAATATTATTACGTTCCGGGTCAGATTTAAAATTGACGAAATTGATAGGTAAATAAAAAACATAAATATTTTTTTTTATTAAAAAATAATTTTACTGGTTTAGAACCACTGAATTTTCTATGACCCGTACATATTACGTACTTAAGAATGTCCGAAATTGTTTTAAACGGTGGGTAAACAACAAAATATTATTTTTTCAAGACAATATGAAACTGGACTTCAAAAAAGATTGTTTTAAAACACGAGCATATATATGTACTGGAGAGAATTGTTAATTTCTCTCAATTGTTTCCATTTATAGTCACAGAAAAAACATTGCATTTTTAAAAAGAATTTGGTACGCATCGAAATATTAAGAGCGTGTGTGTTAAAAAAACAAATGCATGTCATAAATTTTGTGTTCACCTTCTACGTATTCTTCCGGGCGACCGGGCGAAATGCATTGTCTAAAGACACTAAAGCTGTAAAGTGTTAACTAAATAAATATTGCATACATGAAAAAACCTAACTAGGTAGTTAGACCTTCGCAGATGAGTTCGCTAAATTATTTTATTACCAACAAAATGTGTGCCCTGACAAAAGCCTTTGTAGTAAATAGTAAAAAGTTTTCCCTAAATAACCTACATGTTTTTAAGGGATTGAAATATTTCAAATTAAATATGTAATTGTTAATAAAGTCTTGTTTTTCCCTTTGGCGAGTTCATACCTCTTTTAATAATTCACCAATTAATAAATTTCTAGACAGAAACATTAATTTTATTTTATAATTTAAATTATTCATTGCGGTTATAGGTAATACCTATATTTAAATGTTGTGTCGTGTGATTATCTATTAAGTTATATACCATATGTCATGTTATACCTTTTTTTGTAAGTTTTTTGTATACTTGCATACCTACTTCAATTTAACTAAAATTAATTTTATTTGATTGTTTATAAGTTTATAATAATTATTTTTATGCTGACGTCGCTACATTCTGGTAAGTTTTGTGTTTTAATTTAAAATGTTAACTGTTTTATATATATGTAAGTTACATTTTAAAGAAAATGGGTTCTCTTAAAAGTTGATTAAAAATCCCAGCAGGCAATAACATTACACATAAAAAAAATTAGATGATCGAAAAGTTCCAACCGAAACTATTGAAAAATATTCCCAAGAGACAAGCGGCCAATTCACTAGAAACCCAGTTATTAAAAATTGGAAGAGTTTTATCATTGCGGTGGGTGGTTTCAAGTATGCGTACATAAAATGCCGTTATTAATAGTTACTCGGCACTATACGATCATTTTAATAAAGCATCCGAAGATAATACCAGGGATGAATCAGAATGATGCAAATACAGTGGCCTTAGAAAAATGTTAACAAGTGTGGAATTTGTTAGAAATTTAAATACAATGTCAGATGCACTAGATGAATTAGGTTTCTTATCGAATTATCTTCAAAGGCGTAATATTACACTAGTTGATGCTGATAAAGCGATTAAAACCACCATTCGTGTGCTTGATTCGATGGCGAATGATCCCGGTCCAAAATTATTAGACGCTCTTAGAGCCATAGATGAAAAGATATACAAAGGAGTAATTATTCAGGAAGGTAAGGAGCCATTAATGTTTCTCAATTATATAGAAGTCTAGCCAATAACTTAAGAAATCGAATGATTACAACAAGTCCATCGCATGTCAGTCGAAACGCAAACATTCACCAAGAAAACATTAATCTATATGACAATTTATTAGAGAGTATACAAGTACTGGATCGTAATAATTATCGCAAATCAGATGATGACGGCGTGGACATACGATATGGAGAGGATAACATTATCAGATTATGCCATCAATTTCATTTAAATGAATTAGATATTAAACGCGGTTTTAGGTTTTTTTAAAATATGTGATGATTCTAATAAAACTCCAGAAGATTTGAAACCTCTCCTTAAAGCTATAGCGACGATCCCAATATCAACAGCTGAATGCGAAAGAAATTTTAGCGCTTTAAATGAGATAATGACACCATTAAGATCATGTCTTAATATTAAAACGTGTGCTGCGTTCTTATTTATAAATAGTGTAGGTCCGCCATTAAGGCAATTTAATCCTGAAAAATATGTTCGGTCATGGTTAGCTAAAGGTCGGCATTCAGCGGATGACACGGCAAGTCGAAAAAGAGAATTGAAAGATGACAAAACGTACGACCTCCTGTGGAAATTATTGTAAAAATTAAACAAACCAATGCGGATATGCATTTCTTATTTTTCTTAATGATTGTTTATCAACGTGTCAATACGTAAACCTTGTAGTAAATATATAAATGTATACATACTATCTATCTATATATAAATATGTATAATAATTATGAATGCACACACATAATAATATGTAATTGTAATAATTAATAATGTGTTGCTTGGATCCCTCCTTTCTCCACTAACGCCCTTATCCTACAGTATTCCTTTCCTGGTAAGGAATGTGCTTACACCTCCATGTGGTCAATCTGGACAGTATTGTTCATTTTTTATTGAAAACAATTAGTCTATAACTCGGCTCAAAATCTCGGTTTCATTGCATTGTATAAATTCAATAAAGCCAAGATTTTAAAATATGTGTATTATTTACAAAATACAGTACAACAGTTAATACAACAGGTAATGTTGAGTTGTGAATTAATTTGTTTGTTGTTCAAGATTAATCCAATATAAAAATATACTGTATGAATGACGTTCCAGCGTATTAAAATTTATCATACCTTGAAATTCGGGAACAAATTATTTCGCTTAGCACATGTTCAATTACAATAACAATTGACAATATTGCCAAAGAGAAGCTTTCTTGCATGTTACACTGGTTACAAATGTATTTATTTATAATGATTATTAATTTTAAATATATGATACTTTTAGTAAGTGTATTTTTTAGGAGAGAATTTACTTAATATCTTTTATATCATATTTACAAAATCTTAAATATACAACACCCACGATGGTCGCGCGGCTTAAGTGTCGGCCTATAGTGTCGTTGGTCCCAGGCTCGAATCCTGGGTCTGGCAAGTACACATATTGTGTATCAGAGTATGTACCTAATAGGTTAAGCAAGTGGTTGAGATCCATTTCTCGTAAAAACAAAAAAAATCTGTTAATACAAACTTCTACTCTGTGGAGGCCCATATGATCTTATTAGGATTGGACATGGTCGATAAAAAAAGAATTTATCTATAGTCTTGTAATTTCTTTACCCATAAAACGGTTAAGTTAGATATTTAAATTAATATGGTATAACAAAATTTCAGGACTTGTGATGCCATACGTATGATAAAAAAGTATGCAGATAATGGCACTGTTCAATAGTGCCATTTTATTAAGGGGCGGAAAATAAATGATGTAAATAGATACAATTATCAAAATTACCACGTGGAAAAAAATTAAGTATTCATACTCATAACTTGATTATAATGCTGTGAATGTCAATAGTTCAAAGATTGTTTTTATTTCTTTGCAACAATTGCACCAAAAAATCGAACACTCTTTGATATTCTTTGAAGATTATGCAGCGCTCCGGTTCGTAGAATTCTCCATTTCGAGCACTGGTACAAAACTCTTCAAATCTCATATCTACATAATACCTTCTATTTTTTTCAATTGAATGAATTTAATTACACAAATTCCTAAAATTCACGAATCGTAATGCAATTTCGTATTTTTTTACCAGGCGGAGCGATAGTCCAAATAATTTGGATATTATTATTATGAATCGATAATATGCTACAGTAAATTAAAACATATTGACATTTAAAAAAAAATGAAGTATTACTTTATAAGTAAATATTTTTTAATAACTTTATAATAAAGTAAATACCTAGGTATATTTATTTTGAAGATACCTCAGATGCGTGATTATCATGTAACACATGTGATAAATGTAGTTTGCCGTCAATAAGATTCGCTGTGCAAAGAAGTTAGACATGACTTTCGTCTTCGTTAGGTTAGGTTAGGCTAGGTTAGGTTTCGCTTTTGCTACGATTCTTCTTTTTATTTTAGTCTGTCCAAAGCTGATTCTTTCCGGCTTAGGACGCCCAAGGTCATTACATCTAATTCGAAAATATTCCTCCATCTTGTACAAGGCCGACCAGATCTTCCACGAATGACAGTTTTTCTTTGTCATACGTGAGTCGTTCATCCTGTGTGCTGTGTATGTAGTCTAGCCATCTGCCCAATTGTTTGATGACTGTAAAACGCGTACAGCCTGTAATTATACCTTCGTCTCCACCCCAACTGTGTCATTGATGGATTCGAATATACCACGCAGCACGCTCTGCTCAAATAAGGCCAACACTGATTTCCATGCTTTTGGTCATGTACAAGAGTAGAAGGTCTCCGAGCCATACATAACATAGTGTTTTTAGTACCTTCATTAGACCGAAGTGATATTTGTCGCCTAGCACAATAGTTCCTTTCTTAATTTCGATTTAAAGACTACTCTCACTATCAGTGACGTCCCTAGACAAAATGCCGCCCCATTTTTTTATACAGTATTTTTTATCATCCTTTCATGACTCTAATATCTAAGAAATGTGTTACATGGATACATTACTAACAAAACATATAAATGCATCCCCTGCATCTTTAGTTTTGACGGCCAACACGTCAGACTGTAATTTAGTATTCGCAAATCTGCACGCGTGGTCGAAGGGCAACGGAAGTAAACTAGACATCACAACCCCGACAAAAAAATTACAGTCCTCTTAAATCTTTTATGTTAGTAGTTATGTTAATTAATACACTTTGTTTCCAACCAGTAAGCTGATTTTTTAATGGAAAGATATTTTCGTTATTACTAAGTTTAGGTAGCTATTTCTATATATAAGTACCAAATAAGTCTCCTCGATTTGCCGCCCCCAAGCGACGCTCAATCTGCCTACCCCCACGGGACGTCACTGCTCACTATTAATGGAGAACTCCAAGGTACACGACATTTTTGACACTTTCAAAAGCTCTTTTGAGCACCCTGAAAGTATCACAAGGTCCGGGCATTACTAGAGGGCACATCTAGCTTGGGGGAACGGGTTTAGAGAGGGCGAGTCGAGCAGTTAAGTGAGATAAACACACCACAATTTAGCTGCAATACAAAAAAGTCGTCCGCGGCGCTATTTTACTTAAAGAAGACTAATATTTAAAAATATGTGTTGATATTTGATGTGATATAATAATTTATGTAAGTAAGTAGATATTAATGATAATACACATGTAGAATTTTATTTTATAACGTTTTTTAGTGTGTTTCCTGACTAATAAAAATGGATTTTTATCAAATATGGCGAAGGGTCGCGTGATACTTGGCTACTGCTAAATTACGAAAAATCGCTAAGAATACACGGAATGCCCTTAATTTTATATTGCGGAATCCTGGGGTTCCACGGAATACATTTAGGGAACACTATTGTTGAACATCACACTGTCCATTAGCGATAGGCGAGGTTCCTGCCAAACATCTTGGCATGGAGGCCCGCTTCAGAATCTGAGGGCCATGCTCTTAATACAACCATATATTTGGTTTTATCAACCCTAGTATGTTGGAGGATGAGAAAACTGGGCGCCAGGAAAATTAAGCGCCGCACTGTCGAATGGAATAAATAGACGTTCGTTACGATTTTGTGCAGAAAGTAGACGAGAAATTTTAGTTTAGTTAAGTTTCTATCTACTACTTAGTAGTTTTAATTTATTTTGGTCATTATTTAATTTATTACTCTCTTCTAGTTGGAACTTATGCACAATTAAATCATTATTTACCTATGCATGTATAAATTGTCACCAAGTATTAATTAATAATAATATAACAATTTAAATATTTAATATAAATTTTAAAACTAGGAATCTACCTATAATTCACGAACGTCTATTTATTTTCGTATTCCATTTGATTGCGTGGCACCCAGTTGTCCCGGCGCCGAATCATCCTAGACCCTGTGCTGGCTTTCTTTATCAAGGTACACTAATCCTTTTTTGTGAGAAATTTTGTTCCGGTCTATGATGCCAATGTCGCTTTGCCACGTATGTTTGATTTATTTAAGTTTAATTGCACGTTGCTAGTAAACTTTGGATGTCAATATTATGTTACGAGAGTGTCTATCTGTTAATGTGATGAATCTTCTGGTGGATGCGAATATTGATGTATAAACTTTTCAATCAGTGCCAAGCGAAAAACTTTCCCGTGACATTTCGAAAGCCGACGATATTGGAAAAGTTTAATGTCTTTTTTCTATTCGCCGGCCGCATATAATATATCTTTCGTCACCATCAATATATCAGGGGCGAGTCTTCGCGCACATGTTTCCGATTTCGGGCCTAATGACCATCCGCAGAAAACCCTTTCGGCCAACCCCGAGCAAGGGTTCAGATTGTTGAGACGAATTTACGGCCACATCAGCCGCTGCGATTTCACCACAGTATCAGAGGATAGTTTCTCATAAAGCCGAGCTATTTTATGGACAACCAAAAAATATAAAATATAATATGTACTGATAAACCTAGAAATACGTTTAGGCAAATCTATCAGAATATTTTTATTATAAATATTTAATAATTTGATTTCTAAAGAACATATTTAAACGTCGGCCTATAGCATCGTGGTTCTCAGGTTCGAATCCTGGGTCTAGGAAATACACATTATTGTTTTTCAATTTATTTTTGAGTCAGAGTATGGATAACGTGACCATACGTCCCGTTTTGAACAGGGCCGTCCCGTTTTCATGTAACCTATACCGTTGTACCCAAGCACAGTTTCTGGATGCCGAAATGTCCTGTTTTCAGAAAGAGAGCAACCCACGATGTCAATTAGAAATATTTAAATGGGTGAATTTAACCAAAATACCTACGTGGGAAAAAAATCATAGTGTAATGGATGTATTGATCGAAAAGGGATTTATCAACCAAGATACAGAAGATTTCATAAGTATTCACTTATTTCTAACTATTGTAATAGTGATAAAAGTGAGGGATTGTTAGAGTGTGAATAAAAGAGATTAGAGAAATTGAAAGTTAAGAGTAGAGCATGATTAAGAAGTGAAAAGTAAAGAATAAAATATGATGATTAAATAGTTCAGGGCATGTGATCGCGCTGACAAATGGATGTGACTATAAGTGAACTTGTATCTATGGAATATATAATAAAAAAAGGGATTTAAGCATAGACTAAGAAAAATGTGTATAAATAAGACTTGTAAGTGTATGATAAAATTGATTAATGATTAGGGCGCCAAGTACTTCCTATATGTGTACATGATGGTATATTGAAGAAAACACTGTAATTTAGAGGTAACAATTGTTTATTATAAGCTAGAAAACATTGAATTTATTTAACCAAGTAAGAATATAGAGACATGAAATTATGGAGACTCGTGATCTTTGCTATGCGAACATATACAGTTTTACAATAACATTACAATACAAAAATAGGGGTACTCATCTGCTGGTTCATTTGAAGACACTGATTTTACAAATTAATGTTAATGAAAGTTCAAATGAAGCTAAAGCAATACTGAGATTTAATGTGACCGGCGTCCGTACCGGCCGTGAACAAAAGTAAGTTAAGTGCAGACTGCAGAGCTCCTTTAAGATCAAACGCCAGGGTAAAAGTGAAAGAAATCGATAGAGGTCCACCCCCATTGCCGCCAAAGTACAAAGTAGGGTCTCGTCCTGCCGCAGGGTGGGGGTTGGTGTGAAAGACACAACCAATCTTGCATCTTCTTCTCTTGTTCAGCATTTACCTACTTTGAATTTAGGTATAGGTAGGTATCCACAACGTGACACTATATTACACCGCAAAAAGTGACAGAATGGTACACTAGGAATTTTTAACCCGAAAGTCATTGGGCGGATTTGTTCAAACACTTAGTAGAAAGGGCCTCTTCTCTTATGGATAAGTTGCGGACGCGCAGAAAAACACAGTTGCAAATCGCAGTCGCAGCAAGCACCAAAGTAAATTTTTAGAAGTCCTGCCAAGAATTACATTCATATTTGAAATCAAACCTAATATACTTAGTTGAGCAAATAATATGTTCTTCAGAAAAATATAAGACTACTTAAATTATTTATTTTCACGTGTTCATTCCTGTTCTTTTTATGAATAAATAAAAACTATGAAGAAATATGCGTTTTTTTGAATACACACCTACAAATCGTCTCTGTTCTGGCAGAACACACTAACTGGAGAATACTAGTTTTGAGTAATTTGACTTTGAAGTTGTTAAAATATTTGAAATGGTCTATCATGTGAGTTTATTAAGTAATCGTAAAAAGGATGACTTTAAAATAAAGACTGTTTATTTATTAAGAAGGTTTCCAGACGGTAAAGTTTGAAATAAGGAACATTTTGGTATAACTAACTCAATATGTCATTTTTTCGAATTAGTGTCTTCTGCCAGAACAGTGACGAAATTAGATGTACCGTTTTGAGGAAAAAAATAAATGGTCACATTAAGTATGGACCTAATAGGTTGAGCAAGTGTCTTCTGCCAGAACAGTGACGAAATTAGATGTCCCGTTTTGAGGAAAAAAATAAATGGTCACATTAAGTATGGACCTAATAGGTTGAGCAAGTGGTTAACATCCATTTCTCATAAAATCAAAAATCTGTTAATACAAACTTACACTCTGTGGAGGCCCATATTATGATCTTATTAGGATCGGATATGGTAAAAACAATGTATACTAATGTTAGAAAACAGTGATAGCTGTAAATAATGTGAATGAAATCTATTGATTATTTAGAATTTAGATAATCATGACGTATCCCATTCGTTAATTTATCACCGTTTCCACATTGGTTTCCACACGACCACTCTATATTATGCATAATGCAAATACACATCATTCTTAGTGACACCCGATAAGAAGTTGGGGAACCGGGGATACGAAGGAGTATATAATGAAAAGGTGCCTCGAAATGGTTCAATTTAGTCATTCAATTATTAAATAATAAATTGAGTAAACAATATTACACAAAGCATAACAAAATTCCTGCAACTAAAATCAAAAGGGCGTATAACATAACCAAACAAACGGATTCGTACCTACTTGTACACAAAAAATATATTACCAATATTATCATTTGTCATCACTGTCATATTATTCGATAATAATTAGATAGAAAAAAGATACATTGTAATTTTTGCTAGGTCGTAGGTATAATTTATGGTTATAAAGTTAGCCAGTGCCTCGAGCCTACAAGTCCTTAAACTCATCACTGTATACCATATTCTCGTCAAAAAACGCCTACGTAACCCATACGATTTGCAATAATATCTGTGACGTCGCCGGCGTATTTGTTTAAATTTTGTACGCGTGAAAAAGGCTGAGATAATTGTATGGTTTAGTTTGATTCTCTGAGATTTGACTCATAATTTGAATACATAAATAACCAGGTAAATATTTATTTTTCTACTACCAACTGCACTTTAATGTAGCGTAACGTGGCATGGAAAGGTGCATACTGAGCATAATGCGTAAAGATCACAAAATAAACCAATGAACAATGAAGCAGACAAAAGTACGCGATGTGATAGAGGTCGCTAAGCAGATGAAATAGTAATGGGCCCCACATGACAAATGCCGTTATACAGTGATACCCGAGGAGCACTATACATTCACAGGGACGCCCTAAAACCCGCTGCATAGACGAGCTCATAAAGTTCGGTGAATGTATGTGGCAGAACCGAGAAGAGCGGAAAGAGCTAGGGAAGACCTTCATCCAATAGTGGATCGACCCCGTCTGATGATGATGATAATGAAACTCTTATTAGATTTTTTTTTATTTACAAGTGAAGATAAACGTGAAATGGTAAATAATATTAATTAAATAATTACAAGATAAAAAGAAATTTTTATATACAACGATTCTAAATTTTCTCTTGAATCATATAAAGTTGACTTGACTAGCTTAAACGATCAAAAAAATTTGTACTTGATAGAAATACTGAATAATGAAATGTCATTTCATATTGATTTCCATAGTAACGCACGTATATATTATTTAATAATTTAGTTGCTAGGACCCCTAGCAACCAATAATGGTATCGAAATAACTTTTCATACAAAACAGAATTAACTAAAAATGAATTCAATTCTACTTAAAGATGGCTTATATATTCTAAAAGTTTCAAATGTCTAGCTAGTCGGGAAGTTAGTTAAAAATCGATTGCAAGATTTTTACTGGACAAGCAATCACCGGACAAACAACCACCGGACAAATAAGAATACGACCTAAGAAAAACGTTGTAAAAAAGAGTATTTTTTTATCAAAACAGTCTCTATTTTATACTGTTTAGAGTCTAAATAATCGTCTTCGCTACCGATAGATGCATAATATTATTATTTAGATATCATTTCCCAGAGAAAGATACGAAAGCTCGATAAAAGATTCGTCTGTGTACTTTCTGTGTTGTCCATTTGTGAAAGGAAAGCCCTTCGGAAAATGCGATGACAGTGAAAAGCCTCCGTGGCTTTGGAGTTTTCCCTTTGTTGTTGACAATCGCGCGTCGCGCCGTTGCGAAGGCTATCGCAGATTTTGTTCTCTGATAAAAGTTTACATGATTGCGAAATCTCGCCCGACGCGTGGCCATGTCGATACCGTATTGATTGATTACGCTTTTTTCCCTTTTCCGAAAAAGGCGGTGTTTTCTCGGATGCTTTGTGACGATTCGTATAATATATGTAGATATATTTATCGCCAGCTTAAAACGACAATTCCCCAAATAATAAGAGTATTCTGAGAGAGTCGATAGTGTAGGTATACATTAATATTGATACCTCTTTAGAAAGGAGATATTTAAGAAAATGATGTACTTACTAGAGATGCTGTAGACACACGAGATGATTTTTCATCGAATAAGATACTAATCATGGATCCCACAACGGTGGGGATGATAGGGCTCTAGCTAGGGCCCGGCAAGCAAATAAATGAGATAACCACACAACACAAATTTGCTAGAATATTAAGGCTATACCTCAGCTGAGGCACGGTCTAAAAAGATCGTGGCTAAGCGAGCGATGCGCGGATTGCGGGTCGCGGGTGCAAATGGCGCATGTCAAACGAAATATAATTTGTCATATAAATCCAACATATTGTGTCCGTTTAATGTTCTGTTTATTGTGCTGAACAAATTGACGTGTTTCCAGCTCGACGTTCTCTCTCTGAATGGCAGTGAGTCCAAAATTTCGTCGCGCCTATAGTTGAAGATTATTTGCCGTTTTACTGATGTATTTACCTTAAAAATAATTATTACAAGATAAAAAGAACTTTTTATATACTTACCACGTTTTCAAATTTTCTGTTGAATCATATAAACTTGAAAATTATATGTATTAATAAAAACTTTTTATTGTTGTTGATAGAAATACTGAATAAATATTATAGAATACAGAAATATCATTTTGACATTTCATATTGATTTCCATAGTAACGCACGTATATATTAAAAATTTAGTTGCTAGTACCCCCTTAGCAACCAATAATAGTGAGTAGTAAATATTACTTTTAACGAATTTTTTCCGAAACATACAAAACAGAATTAACTGAAAATGAATTCAATTCTGCTAAAAGATGGCCAAAAGTATTAAAAGAATGCATTGTCGTCGTGTTCTGATATATTCTAAAAGTTTCAAATGTCTAGCTAGTCGGGAAGTTAGTTAAAATTTTTGGACAAACAAGAAAAAATTTGTACCGGACAAACAAGAATACGAGCTAATAAAAACGTGGTAAAAAGTCGCTTGCGGCGCTATTTTCCTTCACCAATAACATTATAAGCTCTGTGGTCGTGCAATGCAGTTTTTAATTTTTGTGTGTCGATTCTCTACAACTTCATAATTCAAGTGGTTGTATTCAAAAATTTGTAAAAAAATCGCTAAAATTAACCTACTTTTAATTTTACCTCGAATTGTTCAATATAATTAATAGATATGTTCAATTCATATATAGAATGTAACATTCTCAAAATCTTGTGAATTATTCGTTGAATAAAAGAAATGGTTTATTAATACTTGACATGATTTAGAACGGCATCACTCATACTTCGTGAATTATTCTGGTGTGTAGATTATTATATTATTATAAGTATATTTAACAGTTTTTGAATTGCGATAGAGTCGTGTGGACTATATTATGAAGATTAGACATCACTGTATAGTTTCTACGACCCTGCTGATATAACTTATAGGCGGTCATCGCTGTACTTAGCCCAAGAGATTACCAAAAGACAAGTTTCTGTTATCACAAATCCTCATAATTTATACCGTGCTATCGTAAATAAGGACCTAGTATGTGCTACAAGCATCCATTCCTCTTGGTATGCTGCGGTCTGGTGGCTGCCACATAATCTAACGCGGGGGGTGGCCAACGTCAGGCCCGAAGACCAAAAATCCAGAATTGAATTAAAAAATGTAGCGTAATGTACCCGTGCGGCTTAAGCGTCGGCATATAGCGTCGAGGGTCTCAGGTTCGAATCCTGGGTCTGGCAAGTATGTGCCTACACATATTGTTTTTCAATTTGTGTATCTGTCAGACTATGGACCTAATAGGTTGAGCAAGTGGCTGGCATACATTTCTCGTAAAAACAAAATATGTTAATACTAACCTACACTCCATGGAGGCCCATATGATCTTATTAGGATCAGACATCAGACATTTAGGTAGTGTTAAGTTATTTTACAACTCATTTAATATTCAGATTATTTGTTTGGCTAGCTCATAACTGTAGTTGTTTAATCAATTAATTGGTTACTATTTTATATTTGTTTAATTACTAAGTTTAATTTTTTGTGTGTGAATGTGAATACATAATTGATTGATAGAGACAGTGGCGAAGGGTGGAGGCAGGCTGTGGAGATTCGACATAAACTAAAGTGCACACTAAACTTTGTCATTCATACTTATTTGTTTTCACTGAACTAAGAATACAATTTGTAGATGGTGCTGGTTAGTTTTTAAAATTCAATTAAACCCTGCCTAAACCAAGCCATATTAGTTTAGGTATGCTATGGGAGATCCGACAAAAATAGTGTACATTTATTTAGTCATAGGTACTTATTTGTTTTCGTTGAATTAAGAATACATAATAATATTAAAGATGGTGTTGGTTAATTTTTTAATCATTAAGCCCTACCTATATCAAACCATAATCGATAAAAAATATTCTTCCATCTATAAAATATCTAAAAGTATGTATGGTTTAATGGCAAAGTTTTAAATATTTCATAGATAAACGAATATTTTTTGACTATCTATGGCTTTAATTAAGCAGGGTTCAATTGAATTAAAAATAATTACAAGATAAAAAGAACTTTTTATATACCACGTTTTTAAATTTTCTGTTGAATCAAATAAACTTGACAATTCTAGGTATTAATAAATATTTTTTTTGTACTTGATATAAATCCTGAATAAACATAGAATACTGAAATGACACTTTGACTTCCATAGTAACGCACGTATATATTAATAATTTAGTTGCTAGGACCCCCTTAGCAACCAATAATAGTGTTTTTTTCGAAATAACTTTCCATACAAGACAGAATTAACTGAAAATGAATTCAATTCTGCTTAAAGATGTCTAAAAGTATTAAAAGAATGCATTGTCATCGTGTTGTGATATATTCTAAAACTTTAAAATGTCTATCTAGTCGGGAAGCTAGTTATAAATCAATTGCAAGATTTGGACAAACAAGAAAAAAATTTTACTGGACAAACAAGAATACGAGCTAACAAAAACGTGGTAATAAAATTAACAAACATTATCTAAACATTGTAGTCTTAGTTCAATGAAAACAAATCCGTGTGACTGACAAAGTTTAGTGTGCGTTATTATTTTATGTCGGATCTTAATAGCCTACCTCCATCCTTCGCCACTGATAGACAGTACTGTTTGGTTCAATATTAAATATCTATTAGTTTGCAATAAATATTCCAGTTGTTGCAAAAATACGCAGCATCTCATTTAAGTATGTAATCATATTTATCGATGATTGAAATTTAATACAAATATTGTTAGTGGGTATTATTACTATATTTCACAAATAGAAAAAAGCCGTGATCATCCCTGGCCTCTAACGCAAGGAGCGAACAAAACAATCCACTCCCGAGGGAACAGGCTTCTTTTCGAGAGGGGTGGGATCGTCTGAGGCTGCCCCGGGGGTGAATTCTACCCTTGCAGTCGTGGAGATGTTTCAAATAAGATTACGCTATAATATCGGATACCGGATCGTACATCAAAGTCTAAAGCGTTCAAGATCCAGTTAATATTTTCAAAATAAAATAACAGTATTATGGTATGCCATGTTAAAAATAAGAAACTGAAGAATCAGTAGACAATTTTGGATTAGATTATTGTTATTTTCAGACATGATATTTCTTAAATAGCAGTTTTATGATTTACAATGGTCGAGTCTTGTTAGCTTTCTTGTTCACACAGTGGACGAAAATAAATATTAATTTCAATTTTGCATCACATACAGACGCCGTTATAAAAATATAATATACAGATCGATAGCTTAACGAAGAGATGAAAACATTCACCAGGCCTATGAAAGGTGGAAGTTCGAAGCCCATTCGGAAAAACTTGTATATCCACATCATTCAATGTTAAATTGAAAAGTAATCAAATTAATAACTACGTATTGAACATTTTAAGGAGGTCATACTAAAATTTCGATAACTCCTGATGCCGTGCTAGCAATATCATTATCTTGCTCTAAATTACACTGTTACTGTCCAACAAGAATTTCTTGTCCACGTTAAAACTGTGAACTAAAAATTCCATATCATAATAATTAAGGGGGGACATGCTCAGCATAGGTCAAAATGGAGTTTTTGTTCTATTTTCAAAGCCTGATCCTGGACATACCTTAAACGTTGTGGATAATCTATTTATATAATTTTGAAGCCTTATTATCCTTTATATTTATTTATATTTTATATTAAAAAATATATTGTATTCCTTTATATTTACGCGTCTGTTTGAACATGTACCTAACCGAATTTTTTTATGACTACGGCCGTATGTTGTAGCTTAACCACTGGGGGATGCCAAAAGAAATGGCGTATTTCAAAAAAACACTACCTTATTCTTAGGTCAATAATTATTATAAAGCAATCATTATTCGTAGGATGTTTATCACACTTGAATGGTCAAAGCCATAGCTTATAATTAGTATCTTTAGAATTATCTTCAAATGTGTTAATCTTGCCCATTTTTTGAATAATAAAATGCCTAATTCTTGTCAAATTTGGGATCACAGAGATTATCAATATAATTTTTTATAGTAGATATTTCACTATAATAATGTCGACATAAATTATACTGATGGTTTTATAAATGCGTTTAAAAATTATTAAATGTAAAAAAATCTTAACACCACTGCACATTTATGTACTGAAATATGACTATATTCTAAAACATTAGAGCGAGAGGTTTAAAAGAATACTATTTTATGTAATAAAAATACTTTATGCAGTCATCAAATGTTTAAAATAAATATAAAGGATAATAAGGCTTCAAAATTATATAAATAGATTATCTACAACGTTTAAGGAATGTCCAGGATCATGCTTTGAAAATATAACAAAAGCTCAATTTTGACCCAGGCTGAGCAAGTCCGCCCTTAAGATATGAAGTTAATTATCAAAATATAATAATTGAACTTCTAAGTGAATTACTGAGAATAGAATTGGTATAAATTAAAAACCTAATTTCACAGGTTCACACTGAGAAGTGTTCTACATGCGACTACAGCGACTTCCTGTTATCGCCAATTTGTTGTTGTCGGACAATAGTAGCCTTTCCTTCTTCTTCTTATTGTGCCATCCCCTAGCGGAGGTCGGCCACCATCAAGGCGATCTTAGCTTTGTCGTTTGCCACCCGGAACAGCTCAGTGAAGCTGCACTAGTACCAATCACGGAGGTTCTTAAGCCACGAAATGCGGAGGCGTCCTTTGCTACGCTTACCATTGATCTTTCCTTGAATGAGAAGTTGGGGAATACTGTACTTTTGTCCTCTCATAATGCGGTCGAGGTACTGTAGTTTCCTGGTTTTTGGTTTCTTGTTTGGTGGAATTTAAAACATTAATTTTTTATATCGTAGTTATAATTAATATATTGCATGGATAATAAAACTCAACTGGATATTGAAAGATGTGAGTTCGAATTCTATTCCATAATTTTTTTTTCTATGAATTTCTATTATCAAAATAATGATGATACATAATTTTGAATAACACTTCTTCTTTTGAGATAGAACCTTCTTCACAGTTATTTCTGGGGTTTATGGTTGAGGTTCGTTACTACCCTGCTTCTCAGGGTAGAGTGAAGGCTATTCCCTGTAAGTTCCTTCGTTTGGTCGCTCCAGTGCACTGAAACGCTTAGAGTCTAGATACAGCCTAAATATATTATGAAAGCAAAACAAAGAGTTTAATTTAATTAATTTTCATACACTGAAAGAGAGTAAATGATTATATATTTTTTGCGTATAAAAATGGTACTTACGCCAAGGTGGAACTTGCTTCAGCGATATTTATAGGGATATTTAGCTTTTCTTGAAGAAGATTCAACATTTTTGTTTTAAACATATTTTACTATCAAATAGTCTGGAAAGTGAAAGATGTGAGTTTGTTGGACTGATTTTTTCTAATATGTATGTGTGATTCTGATATATAATTTTTAAAAATGCAAAATGCTACCCTCTAATATAATAAGTAATATGTCTTTAGAATAAAACTATTAAATAAATGAGAAATGTTTGAAATACAATTATTTAAAAATGTATTTTTTTAGAAATATATAGGTAGGTACTTACTTTGTAAAATTGCCAACGTGCGATTTTTTCACTATTCACTAAAAATCCTCATTAAAATTTAATAGCTTTAGAGCGCCTTTTGTTGTACAAATAATCTCATTTTTACAAACAAATTTTATACCTATTATAATAGTATCCGCTCTATTGAGACTTTGAGAAAATACTTTCGGTAAATTTGTATACAACTGTGATGCAGCTTAGTACTCATATATTGAGATCTCCAACTTATAAATAAGATACTATTATGTACCTATATTTTGCAATAATTCTTCAATTTTACGCCAATCGGTAAGTGCAATCATTCAACGATAGGTATACATCATGCGTAGGTGATTTATATATTTCAACATACGATTTAGTTTATGAATTTTAATTTAAAGTGTCACTTCCCCCCATTTTCGAAAGTTAATAGTACGCTGTCACTTTTATTTTTAGTATGGTTTTTCGTCTGGATTTGGGATGTGGAGATGGACAATTAACACACCGGAATAGTTACGGAAACGACGAGATGTATTTACGTTTATTATATACTAGATTACTACATTTTATATAATTTATTTTATACGTAGCTCGAGCGAACAGTGTTTTCTGTCTGGTCGCTGGCCATGAAACAAAACAAATACGGCCGTTTGCGAAAACACAATGCGGACTTCCCAATATGAAATTTTGTCGGCAACCATGTTCAACGTTGCGGTTTATTAATATCTATTTTCGTAATCAGCTCTTACTATTTGTTGGATTTGATATCGACTCGGGCCTCTGCAGATACACAGAAACATCCCCAAATGGGAACCATTCGGGGGTGTAACAAAAGTAGGTATTTTTTTTTTTTAAAATAAATATTAGATATTATAAAATAAGTTTTGCCACCACCTAAACCCTACCGCCTCGTTGCTGTGCATCCCCAACACCATAGCTTGGCGCGTCTATGATTGTTTATTGATCTTTTCCCGATAAAGTTCATCTTCTAAAAAGAGTGTATGTGATCGAGAGAAGCAATAACAACAAGATAATATCTTTCTCCACCTAATGGAGGCCTGACATTTGATCATCTAACCGGAGCATAATAATAGCTTCAGTTTTCAAATTGCCTCTAGTTTTTGTTTATCTTTTCTTTAATATCCGAGTAGAGGGCTCTTTCGCCTCAATCCCTTTTACACTATCCCCTATTTCACGCGTGCGGTCCGCGGACCAAAATAAGCATTAAAGATGTCGAAGAAACTATTACTGAACTTTTCTCCTGCCAAGTGGGGCCTTTTGTGGTATTCTCAGTAAAATCAATGATACCAACATAGTCATGAATCATAACTGCCAGCAATTTTGCGACGTGTCCGGAAACTTGTATGTATGCAGTAACACACTTCACCGTGAAATGTTATATCGGAAATATATGGCCGTATATTAAAGACCGTCCAACCTCTTTGGGTTGTATAGTACTGACATACAATTCATGTCTAAATAAAACACGATTCTTGTCGGTTTACACTTTACGGGAACCCAGCAGCAAACAAATTTTGATATACTAGATTATTTGTTAGGTGAGGTTAGGTTTTCATACTTGAATTCATGAATTTTGCCAAAATCAGCTATGAAAATTGAATTAATATTCATATTGAATCTAATAAAAATGGAAACCGTATATTATACGGTCATCTCTTTCCGATAAGAAAGCTCACAGCAAACTGTGCCACGGTGAAATGTTTTACGTACAATTTACATATGTAACTATTTTGTGAGACTCTGCCATGCACACAGCCATGACAATGACACGACGCGACTTACTATTCATTTGTTCATCCAACAAAGTGTTTAAGAAAACGAACGCACAGTGTTCCAATTGTTGAAAGGATATTTTCAAACCTGAAACGACATTTCATTACGACCACCACCATTTTTTGTCATTTCCGCTCTCCCGTGATCTGGTCCTCGCAGTCGCGCGTCGACCATATTGTGTACCATCTTGAAAGGTGACTGGCGCGCTTTAATATAGTATGGACTCCAGTAGAGGCAAATTTTCAAACTACATACGCAACTTTAATACTAATATGTTTCATTTGCCAACACGTGACTTCGAGCTGTTAATTTCGCTTAGTCCTTAAATTTCTCGCGAATTCCCTGCACACTCCACTGCACAGATTATGTTTATTGTTATTTAAGTGATAATAATAATATATTCAATGACATGTTTTGTTTTTCGAGTAAATACGTAACACTTTTTAGTCATCTTTACATGATTTAAGAATTAATTCCTCCGATACCATCACAAAACAAAATGACGTGCGAACAGGTCGACTATCGCTCTCCGACTGGCAACGCATGCAAAATTACGTCTCACCTATTACTGAAAATTATTTGCCGTTTCACTGAAATATGCTCTTAAGTCAGATGTGTTTTGTCAGACGAGTTTGTGTGTGTGTGACCCACCTAAGTGGCATTTTTCTATGCAAAATCAAGAAAAAACCCTTATAACTCACCTCGGCTTGTGAACAAAATGAACGAAATACGTGTCCTACTTAAATTAACATGTAGCCAAGATAAATCTATTATCGAGTACTACTGTTAAACGATGTATTGTTCAAATATACTAAAATTAATTAGGCAATATTATATAATATACCTACATAAATCGTCCGATGTTAGAATTTATAACTAAGCTCATTACAGTATAACAAATATTGAATGATATGTCAAATGTTAGCACGTGGCGCACTCACTCAGCGAATAACTTATACTTACTGGTAATTGTTACTGGTGACTGGTTATTGCAATGAGATTACAAAATTTGATAACGGTTCCAGAAAGTGTGTAGTAATGTTGAACTGTTCTCTGCATGGCAGCACTAACTACATTGTATCTAATCTATCATTGTGTTGACGATATTCCTTCGGTTTTTTACTTACATAAAGTTAATTTAAATTTTTAATCCATAATTTGGAACACCTAAAAACTATTAGAAATACTATTTGTACCAAATAGGACTCGAATCTGCATCCACTGGATTTCAGCTGCTTTATCAATTAAAGATTAAGTACCATACTTGTCACATCGAAATTAAAGAACAACTTTGCGTTTGAAGTGATATCACAAATTCCATGAATTTTGGTTACCATATTTTGTGATTGAAGTTATAAAACCTAATAAAAAATCGGTGTGTGTACTTATTGGAAGAAAAAAATCTCAAAACCTGTGTTTGAAAAATCTAGCAAACCGCTATTTCAACCATCTTTGCTTAAACAGATGACTACAACTATTTTCGTTAACAATAATAATTTATTACAAATCAAACGTAAAACATAGCCTATTTAATGGTTTAACTGAAACGTGATATTGGCTTTTGTGATGAAACATAATAATTATTATTGTATTCAGTTATTATAAACCGCTAATAAATAAACTGACATGGGATATACGACAAATATTATCCTAAACTGTAAAAATATGTATTTTTGTATATGAAGTGTCTAAATATTGTAAATTTACAACATACCATTGTTTGAATTATTTACCAACTCAAAATTCACAAAATTTATTTATTTATTTATATATAATTTCACTCATAAATAAAAATTGCAACATTCAGTCTTTACCCAACCGGCCCAAGCCACAGCCCTCAACATCACAGCTGAAAATTACAAACCTCCAGCATTTAGAACTCCCGAACGTCGCCGCGCAAAACAAATTATGTTGCATCGGCGGACAAAACTTCCGTCCCACGCCAAATTAATGCGTTACATTTGCGCGCACAAATTCATCCCACGCCAAAAATAGACTCTTATCTGTTTTGCCAAACGCGCCTAAAGAAGTATAGCTTCAAAAATCTTAATTAAAATTAAGTATATTATAATATGACAACGTAATGTGCCGGAAATCTTTCAAAACACCTGCCTCAGAGGGGTAAGTGTGAAAACGATTCCATCTAAGTTGGATCAAACATGAAGGTTTCTGAAAGTGGTACCTAACTAGAGATGTAAACTGATTCACGGAAGATTGTAATTAAATCCTACGTTGGGACTTCTGTGTACTGCCAGATTCTTGAGATATATATTTAGGCATTATTGTTTTTGAGAGGAAAGTCAATATTTTTTTTATTCCTTCGACGGGTTATTTTATGACTTCTCGGTAAACGTGTTTAAAGCAAACGTATTTATTCTAGAAGTTAATATGACATAGATGTCGCTGGCAAGTAGATAAACGCTGGTCAAACATGCGGTCATACAGTGGTACCCAAGGAGTACTACATAAAGTTCGGTGGAAGTACGTGGCAGCGATGAACTAAGGACTGAACATAATGGAGTAAGCTATATGAGGCCTTCATCCAACAGTGGATCGACCCCGGGAGATGATGATGGTTATGACATATATTAGGTATTATTCATTAATTTCTCAGCGAAATGTTCGTAATATAAATGTTATATGAATATATAATATGTTTCCGTTCTTACCTTCATGCAGAATGTAACAATAAATGCACAAGCTAATACACACATATAATATACTTCATACTAACAACATAATATTATTTAAATGTGACGGTACTCTACAAGACATTTTATAAATTAACGCACGCTATGTGGACGAGTTAACCCTAATAATAATCTGTATACAAAATAAACTTCACTACAATGTATTAAGTAAGGATCGATTATCGGCTAGGTGAAGTTAAGTAATTATTTTTCTGTCTAGATATACAGTAAGTCGATAATTTATTAGTCCTTGGCTAACATTGAGATCGCACATATTATTTTAGCTTGAATTTAAAATTAGGTACAGTCAATTTTTCATATATTTTTTTTCTATTATTAACACGTTAAAGTCGTCCGTATAATTATAAAAAAGTGAGCGTTATAAAAGCGCGATTATGACAAAATTGAATTTCATTCATTCCGGTGTCTGGCATAACTCCATACATTTTTTATTATTATTATAACGTTTTTATTAGGTCGTATTCTTATTTGTCCGGTACAAATCTTGCAATCGATTTTTAACTAACTTCCCGACTAGCTAGACATTTGAAATTTTTAGAATATATCAGAACACGATGCCAGTGCATTTTTAATACTTTTAGCCAATTTTAAGTAGAATTAAATTAATTTTCAGTTAATTATGTTTTGTATGAAAAGTTATTTCGGAAGAAATCCGTAATCTAATCCACTATTATTGGTTGCTAGGGTTCTAACAACTAAATTATTAATATATACGTGCATTACTATGGAAATCAATATGAGTGTCAAAATGACATTTCAGTATTATTTCTATCAAATACAATTTCTTTTGATCGTTTAAGCTAGTTAAGTCAAGATTATATGATTCAACAGAAAATTTAAAAAACGTTGTATATAAAAAGTTCTTTTAATCTTGTAGTTATTATCATTATCATTAACCAGGGTCAATACACTGCTAGATGAAAGTCTACCCAAGCTCCCTCCACTCCTCTCGGGACCTAGTTATTCGCTGTCACGTAATGCACCGAACTTTACGAAATCGTCTATTCAGCGAGTTTTACGGCATCCCTGTGGGTAGTGCCCCTTGGGTACCACTGTATGTTATAGAATCTTCCGGAGTAGGTAGCAGTGAATAATTTTGGTGAGATCGTGTCGCATTGTCAGACACCCTTGCTAATAGAAAACCTGCAAGACGCTTATGGAGTTTTACACTGGTTGCTGCACTACTGTATATGTTATTTAGGGTGTTTATACAGCGCCTAGAGATTCCTTGGTTGTATAAGACGTCGATAATTGAGGATTTTTTGGTAGAATCAAATTCATTTTCGTAATCAATGAAACCCAAGTAGAGTGATAGTCTATAATTTATGTATGTATATTTTTTAATTAATCTATTAGTTTGATTATTTATATAGTACCATACGTGACAGGTAAAATTAACTCGTCTGTGTATAAGTAAATAGTCCATGGAAGAATTACTATAAACAAATCCTACTGCGGTTTACAGAGATACTTTATATCAAGACTTCTCTCAATTAAAACATAAATATAAACAAAAATAAAGACCACATTGACTTATGGATCTGTATTCTGAGCTTTACTAAAAAAAGGCGAAAGGAAGCTGGCCATCTTAGAAAGAAAGATACTGAGAAGGGTATTTGGAACCGCATGTAAGGAAGGTTACAACCTCGAAGTGGACGCAGACGTGGAGAAACTCTGTTTGGCAGACTATGTCTCAACAATGGACGGCACCAAGCCAATAAAGAAGCTCTTCCTCAACAGACCAGACAGAATCAAAGGAGTCAGGAGACCCAGATTGTGGTGGAGAGAGGAGTTTGCTGCTAAAGAGAGATTATGTACCTACTTATTGTGTTGTAAAACTGTCTGTTCTAAATTGAAAATATCCGTTAGGATAGAATCACTCTTGTGTGTAGTTCTAACTAAAATAAGTACGACCATTTAAAAAAATATAACTAAATATTTTGAAGTATTCGTTGTTTCTAATAACATGTCAATTCCATCAACTAGTGAAAAAAATATTAATTATATTATATTATTACACACGGTTTTAATCTCACCATTTACTTAATTTGAAAATAAAAACATAGCAATCGATAAACTTTTTAATTAAAAAAAAAAATAATTACGCTGATGAACCTATAACTAACTATTATAATACAGATAAATTATCAATGGCACGCTAGACGATAACAAGGCAAATATTTTTTTTCATTTACCCTCAGTTACGCAGTGAAATATGGTGTTAAAATATCTTCTACGAGTATTCGGTATTCTCACTTACAAAGTTAACGTAGATTTAATCCACGCAGAAGAAAATAAATATTTGAAACTTTATAGAGCAATTTTAGTAATTATGTCATGTGTCAGTCTTGTGACAATGTACAAGCAATTTTCCAATGGCCTCTACTTTTATTTAACGCCAAGTATGATTGTTACATATTTGATGATTTTAACGATTCGCACTTTTTCCTTTAATACGTCTATTCTTCTAAACATGACTATAAATATAAAGCAAAATATTAAAATTTTATCTAATACGTGTGAAATCGAAAATACATTAAAACTCACATCGCGCGAAAGGTCTTTAATTAATGTATTCGAATACAGTTTTATAACAATAGCAATGATCAATGTCATTTATAATATTATATATTACAAACTAATTTTACAACACTGTCACACACTGTTAATATCATTTCATAATGCTTTGCTGATAATACAATTTTTTAAAAGAGCCACCAAAATAATTTTTCAATTGAAAAATCTCAATGACAATTTTTTCTCAAATTCTGATCCAAGTGAACATTTTTTGAGTAATATTTTCATGGTTTTTAAAACGAAATACTCAATACCAACTACAATTAACGACTCATTGGAGAGTATTATTCAAGTCCACGAGAAACTATATCATAATATAAATATTATTAATTATATATATTCTAACCAGGTGAGGCTCTTAATACATTGGCTTATTAATGAATGTTGGTAGCATGTGAAGATTAAAAGGACACTCTAACTAAGAATAGCCTGTTCATATAAATCTGTATTTGTTTATACAAACTTAATTTTTTCGTAAACTATGGACATACAGAAAGTAAAAAGTTGTAAAATGAACGTCACGTATCATAGACTATAGATACATCTAGACGCCACCCGTTGCATTGTTAAATGAAGCCGCGTGCCGTGCGTTTTGTTTGTGGGCGAGCGAACGCATTCGTCTACAAATGTTCGAGACCATAGACCATTTCGCTAGTGCTCGCCCAAAGTGCTCGCACTAGACGCTCAGAATTAAAATATAATTTTCTATTTTTTTACGATATATAGTATTTTTAAGCGGTCAAAATGCAACCATTAGGTAAAGATATCCATAATTTAGGTTATTTTAAAGAAACACTAGGTCACTGATATTAAACTATATAATAATATACAAATAAGTTACCACGAATATGTATCAACGTACCTATGAAACGTAATACCATCTTCTTGCCTATCAGTACGGCTACCATATTTTAATATAATACACAGAACCATCTTTTCTACTTAATTGACTAAAAATATTTACCATTGACTTTATGTTTAACACAAAAAATAGCAGTTTTAGCAACACGGTTATCGACGCTTAGATATGCAATAAGCTAATATTTGCCGGCTACACCGTAGCAAACCATCTCCCAGATCTGTAAACCTTTTATCTTACTCTAGCGCGTGTCGCAGAGATTGTAAAGGTACCGAATACTTTCTCACTCGCACTTATGCATTGTCTTTGTTCAGGCCTTGTCACGTATATTGCAACAATGATCATGACGACTTTATAGCAGTGATGAGCAGCACATACGCCACATTAGGATGATTTTCTGGTATTTAATTAGGTCCTCATGAAAAGAAAGAATACTCATCATTATTTTGCAGTGTCGTAAATATAATTATCGCTTAAATACAGATTTATGTACTTATGTAATATAAGTATTCGTACCATTATAACATGGCTGCGGACGCCTTAGCGGCAATGCGGCTTTAAACACAGTCCTTTTATTTTTTCAATGTTTGTATATGACTTAATTTTTTTTTATATAATTGTCATTTTAGTTATTGTTTACATCCTTTTCGACGTTCTTGGCGACAGTTTCAACCATGAATATGGTGATCTACAGACCTGCACGCTACAAAGAAATTACAATAGTAAGTTGGTATGTTCTCTAAAGAGTCTAAATAAATCATTACGCCCAAGAAACACTAGTGCGATTGGTGGCAAGCACTTGTGTTCTCTGGTCGCAACGACTCAAAGTCGAGTATCTCACAGTGATTTTAGCCACAGACCAAGTGTTCACTGCTAAAATCAAATTCCTAGCTAATTTTTATGGGATTTTCTCCCACACGAAAAAGTGAGCCAATGGGCTGTGAGTACGAGCGAAATTCAGTGTAACGGTAACGCAACAGTTAACGCGCGTTAACATGTTCTTACTCCTTACTTCAGTTTTAGTTTGTCAATTTATGGCTACGGCCGTATGTTGTAGCTTAACCACTGGGGAATGCCAAAAGAAATGGCGTATTTAAAAAAAAACACTACCTTATTCTTAGGTCAATAATTATTATAAAGCAATCATTATTCGTAGGATGTTTATCACACTTGAATGGTCAAAGACATAGATTATAATTAGTATCTTTAGAATTATCTTCAAATGTGTTAATCTTGCCCATTTTTTGAATAATAAAATGCCTAATTCTTGTCAAATTTGGGATCACAGAGATTATTAATATAATTTTTTATCGTAAATATTTTACTATAATAATGTCGACATAAATTATACTGATGGTTTTATAAATGCGTTTAAAAATTAATTAATGTAAAAAATCTTAACACCACTGCACATTTATGTACTGAAATATGACTATATTCTAAAACATTAGAGCGAGAGGTTTAAAAGAATACTATTTTATGTAATAAAAATACTTTATGCAGTCATTAAATGTAAATTAAACAAAATAAAGGAAAAAAAAGTTTAAAATAAATATAAAGAATAATAAGGCTAAAAATGATATAAATAGATAATCTACAACGTTTAAGGAATGTCTAAGGATCATGCTTTGAAAATAGAATAAAAGCTCCATTTTGACCCACGCTGAGCACGTCCGCCCTTAACACAAATAATCAACCCAAATGAGATAATATACAATCTACACGTGTCATTGGTAGCATTTCAAACCGATGGCACACTTTAAACATCTCTAAATGGCGTATTTCGTGTGCGGAAAATTGTACGTATACAGTTGGCCGTATCGCAGTAGGTACATCGCGGGCTCCTTTGTCGGAAATATATGGCCGTGTAGTATTGAGATCAAGTGTAACATTACCATTACAGCATAAAAACACCAGAATACTTGGGAAAGACAGGAAAAAATTAGTCAATTATAAATATCTACCTATGATAACAATAGCAGCCTTATAATCAAATATTTGATACAAATCAATATCAAATGAATATTTTTATTGAATCCAATAAATAGGAACATTACTGTCTACAACATTTCATGAACAGCATGTATTTTTTTGATCTCAATGCTTAATAATTTTTTATCGTGAATATTTTACAAAAATTATCTCGTAATAAATTATACTAATGGTTTCATAAATGCGTTTAAAAATTAATAAATGTAAAAAATCTTAACACCACTGCACAGTTATGTACCGAAATATGACTATATTCTAAAACATTAGAGCGAGAGGTTTAAAAGAATACTATTTTATGTAACAAAAATACTTTATGCAGTCATCAAATGTTTAAAATAACTATAAAGGATAATAAAGCTTCAAAATTATATAAATAGATTATCTACAACGTTTAAGGAGTGTCCAGGATCATGGTTTGAAAATACAATAAAAACTCAATTTTGACCTACGACGAGCACGTGGGCCGTTAAATCATAATTCCAACGCTTTATTCATTTAATTGTCATTAGATAAATTGAATTAAAATATAATGTATGTTTATGTAATTTCAGAATGTTCCAGGTGTCTTGTCGGTTGTTTTGTGGGTTTCATTTGACATATTATTTTTCACGCTTTTATTTGTCGTCGGAGAGTACATTCAACGTGTCACCAAAATATCAAAAATAATCGTTAGTAAATTGATAATCAGTAAAAAAGTTGGTAAGTTTTTCATATTTAATATTTGTCACGTAGTGTACTTAATACTTGGTGTCTACCTGTGCCCCTAACCTGATGATAGAGGTAAACCATTATATCATGGGACCAGCGGCGTGCAGTAAGTTGTAGTGGTATTGTTTGCTAGCAGTGAAACAAGCATTGTAGGTAGCAAACAAAACCAATACATACGCAAATCGGCTATGCTGCTAGTGTAGAAAAAATTATGTATACGCGGTACATTTATTTTACCTCACGAAGGCGCGTTCTCTATTAATTATTAGCGAATGACTTAATGTATTGGAATCATTAGCGTTCGTAACATTTTTTTCATTTTCACCTTCACTTATTTCCATAATTATAACATTTGATTCCGCGGGTCCAAAAACCAAAACCCAAAACCATTTCGAAATGAGACAATTTTTATTTTTACATGAGTAATATTATATTTTAGATAAACAAATAAAAAAAGACATACGAATAAAGATATAAATTATGTAAAATTAAATTTCAATATTGTGTACCAACCTTCTTAAATATTATTCTAAATTAGAAATACTACCATACATAGGCATTAACTAAGTGTTAAAAGCTGATGATTTTAATTTATTACTCTACTAACAGTTGCAACAGATTACATCTCAAATTACACTGATTATCGTAAATATATAAATTCATATCGATACGCAATTCGAAAAACCAAAAAAGCACTTGTTTAATATATTTATGTATTTTTTGAGGGCGGTTTTGTCTAGGTGGATTTATCCGGCCGGTATGGGGGGTCCCCCCGCGAAAACTAAATGTTATAATATGGAAATACGTGGAGGTAAAAAAAAATGAAAAAATTTGAACGGTAATGATTTTAATGTACCTACTGGCGCATTTGGTTTGGCGGCAATGTCCTGGCGGGTATAGAATAAGGCTACTTTTCTATGAGTTGTGTTTTTATACCTAGTGAATGTTTATTTACGAAAAAGAAAGAGTATACTTCCACTGATTTTCTTTCAGGTGGACGTAATCGATTGCAATTATTGAGATTTTCAAAACACATAAACAACCGGAAAACAGGCATCATTGCCATGAATATGTTTAATTTGGATTTCTCGTTTTGTTATGCATTTTTCGGAGCGCTCACGTATTATATAATTATAATGTTACAATTGTCACATCAACATATATAAAACATTCAATGACACAACCGACCCGAGTGGAAGCGCATCATATAAGAATGTTTGTCAAGAGCACATATTGTTAATACATATTTTGTAAGAATCGAGAGATTCACAACATAAATTATACAATAAATAATGTCGAAATACAAATATAATCATTTTATTACAGAAAAGTTTTTCATATAACTTAAATTACACTTCGATATTTTTTCTACTTGTCCAACCAAACCATGATATCAACTTAGCTTTCCTAGTAGCCCGTTGTTATATCCATGATGTTTTACATGTGAGACTATATGGTCAATGTTATTGATACAAAATTTATATAAATGTACTAGCTGACCCGGCAAACTTTGTTCTGCGATATAAATTATTTCTAGTGAATATTTTGGTTGTTAAATAAAAAATAACGAATGTATTGTAAGTGTATGGGGATGGGATCTATAACAAAAAGAGGAATGGAGCGCTGTAGACGAAGGCCGCCGATAAAAAAAGAAAAGCACCAACCATTCATTTCCTCAATTCAATGTATTTCATTAAAGTAACGGACATATTCATTATTTGATCTCTTATCTCGGATCTCGTTGTTTAATGTTTATGCAATATCCGTCTTGTCCCTTTCAAAAAATTAGCGGATATTGGAGAGCGTCGTATGAACGGTGTGTGTCAGCGATGAACTCCAGATTATTGTTTTTTCTTCGAATCACATTTTTTCTCGCGTCGATGTGCGGTCGCCAACCATGATTCCAACAACGTCATCAACAACAGGCGCATTGAATCGACGCACGTACTCTCCAGCTGGTGTTTTTATCAGGATTGATGACAATAGCGTGATTGTCACTTTGCAATTCGTGCATGTGTGATTTGAAGAATTTCAATAATTCATTGTGCTCATTCAATAGGGCGTCCAGTTCACCGACGATGCGCCTGGCATTAGGCGAATTGAGGTTATTGTAGCCGCAATGAGCCTACTTTGTGGTACACTTGGCCTTTGATTTTGAACGTTGAATGGAATTGTTGACAATGGTCAAATGTACCGCAGTATTGTGAACTATTTCTGTTGCTCTGAACGAAGTCATTTGGAAGCATGAATTGAATGTGCGAATGGACTTCAGGAACAGGTTTGAATCTGGATCCGTGCCGATGAGCAAGCCGTTCAATGGTTCTAGTGGTGTCTCAATTTCTGGTAGTTGCACTTTTCCAGATGCGCAACACATCCCGGCTGACTCATGTTTGAATTTGAGCGCATGACAATGCGGACATTCTTTGTCCATAGCACCAATCAACACTTTCGGATGAGCGGAATATTCAATATCTGACTCGTATTCGAATGCGAGACGATGGAACGAAGCGGATGTAAATGCTCGATGTACTTGTTGGCGTTGTCGGTCATTTGCTCTGCGTGTGTTAACTACGAACCGGCGTGCTTGTCTCCATTCCAATTGCCGTTGTTGATTTGGTTCAGCTCGTGCCTCTTGTGATTGAGATGCACGCAATTATGACACGCTTACACGCACATTTTTGTTATCTTGTTGGATTTGTTTGTCTGTTCTTTCTGCTCTACTATTTTGCATGTTTGTTGCTTTATTTGTTCGACGGCCCAAATGGGCCCCCTTGCGTCTTGCTGGCATTGTTCACTGTAATACACGCACTGCGTTGTGATATGCCAAATGAAATGTCAAAACGACGCGATGCTTATCGTGAATTCTTCTCGGATGTAGCGCCATCTGTCATTCAACAACATAAATAACTTCGTTCTGTTTGAAATACGAACGACGGTTACAAAAATACTAAAATCGCGATTAAAAAATGGGAGGGTCGCGATTAAAAATGGGAAAGTGGGAAAAGAGGGTGAAAATTTGGGATTATAGGTATTTTTTGATGCCAAATAAAAAAAAATTGTCAAAAAAGTAAACTTTTTTTCTAGATAGGGACAACCTAATCTCCTAGCGGTATGAAATATACTTTACGACCTATTCTCATACCTAACAAATATACATAAAAAAATCATAAAAATCGGTCGAGCCGTTTCGGAGGAGTGCGACCACAAACACCGTGACACGAGATTTTTATATATATAGAGATGTATGAGAATGTATAGATGAGGATTTAGGTATGTATAAGTATGTGTATATACATATTATATTAGGTAAGTTTATATGTATAGTTTAAAAAATAATGTTATAAATAAGTAGGTACCAAGAGCATTTTTAAAGACTAATATCTCATTAGTTAACTCCATTAATTATTTTCCAATATATGACCATTGTGCTTAGACACCTCTTGAGTGTAGTATTTTTATTGTTTATAAAGAATAATGATCTATTATTAGGCTTTGACGATTTATTATAATATGCTATCGAGTGTATTGGTATTAATAAGATATGGTTTTTACTAATTAGGTTTTATACTGACACTTCAACTATTCATGTTGTATTTTTTGTCACCTTTGACTTGATACGTAGGTAATGGAGTTTTTCGCTACTTTATTGTATTGATTTATTATATAAGCTAGAGTTAAGAGTGTTCGTTGTCAGGGTGTGCCTTTAGCGAAAAAAGAAGAAAGATGTCGAAAGGCGAAACCCGGGTCGCAAAAAACAACTTAAATGGAATATTACAAAACTTAAATCCATTAGAATTCAAACCATGTGCAAACATAGTTTAGGTATGCTATGGGCGATCCCACAGAAATAGTGTAGGTACACCTTTTCAGTCATACTTATTTAGTTTTAGTTAAATTAAGAATATATAAAATTACAGATGTTGTTGCTCAGTTTTTTTTAAATTCATTAAACCCTGCCTTACCAAACCATAATATTATAAAAAACTATTCTTCAATATCTAAAATTATGTATGATTTAATGGCATAATTTTAGATATTTTATAGACAAAGAATATTTTTTGACTCTAATATGACCATATCTATGTACTTAACATACATACTTTTGAAAACACTTCTGAGAAAATATATTATAACCAATAGAATTTTTTTTTTTTTTTTAAATAATACACTCAGTTGGAATCGAACCTGCTCTCTCGGGATTCACGCCCATGTACATAGACCACTATGCTATAGGCGTCATACTTAGTTGCGACCAAATTTAACAAATGCCTCTTAATACTCTCTGAAGCGCTTTCCAAATTGAGTTACTAAAAGATAATAAAGAGTTATTAAAAAAAATTGTTTATTATTTACTTGGTTTAGCAGGGTTTAATTGAATTTAAAAAATTAACTAATCCTATCTATAATTTGTAGTCTTAGTTCAATGAAAACAAATACGTATGACTGATAAAGTTTAGGGTGCATTATTTATGTCAGATCTTAATAGCCTATCTTATACATTGATATTTATATATGTATATGATACACACACACACGGTGGCCGCGCGGCTTAAGCGTTGGACTATCACGCCGTGGGTCTCAGGTTCGAATCCTGGGTCTAGGGGGGGGGGGGGTCGTAACAGTTTGTCCGACACTGACCTTTTTTTGACAAGTGGGAACGAGGCATTAGCCTCAGTGATTCATTTATTCATTCATTTATTTTTTTAACATATTGTGGACATTACAAATTATAAGTTTAAGACGTTCACAACATGACATTTAGAAACAAAGATATATAAATATAACAGTACTACATAAAAAAAGAGATATATCTGTAGATGAATTAGATAGGTACAAGGAAGTACACCGGATGAGCTAAGCAGACCCTATTTTAAGATTTTATAAAACAACATCCACCTAAACTCATTCTCACGTAGGTGGAATATATCAACACCCGAAGCAATTTTGTTGAACATAGTTATCACTCTCCCAATTGGCATTACCAGTGGCAGGTTGGTTCTGCACCTTGGGAGAATAAACAACTGGTGGTCTCTATTTCTAAGATAGTTATCAGGGACACACAGGTCAACACTGCCCAGAATGGCAGAGTTCTCATTTATACCTTGTATAAGTCGAAAAAAATACGTAGCTAAATAAAGATTTCTTCTAAATTGCAGACTGCAGTATGTAAGCATGCCTAAGAGAAAGTCAGTTGGATAAAGCCACGGATAGTATCCATTCAACCTCAAGTAAAGGAGTCACAAGAATTTCTTCTGTACCCTCTCCACCATAAGGCCATATTTCAACTGGTGCGGTGCCCAAACAATAGACCCACTCTCAAGTCTGCTTCGAACTAAAGAATTAAATAAAAGTTTTAATACCGTAACATCTGAAAAGACCCGGGAAGTACGCATGACGAAGCCCAACATTTTAAGCGCTTTGTTACAAATGGTAACTATATGGCTAATAAATGTCAGTTTACTCTCAAACGTAATGCCAAGATCCCTTACAGATGATATTCGTGACAGAACTCTGCCATGCATCGAGTATTGGAAAAACAACACTTTTGAGGCTCTGGTAAACGATAAAAGATTGCATTTATCGTTTGCGTTTGTTACGCCTGCCCCAATTTAATACATTATCTATATCAAGTTGGAGCTGACGACAATCGTCCAAGGTGACAACTTCCAAAAAGAGTTTCAAGTCATCAGCGAACAACAAAAACATAGCATTTTTTATTACCAATGCTATGTCATTTATAAAAATCGTGAACAGCAACGGCCCTAAGTTTGAGCCCTGGGGGACACCAGAAAATGTGTAAAAGATCTGTGACTGATAAAGGCCGTACGATACGTATTGTTGACGGTTCCTAAAATAACTCCCGAATAGTTTCAAAAATCGATCCAACAATCCAATAAGTTGGAGTTTTTCCATCAGGATGTCATGATCGACTTTGTCAAATGCTTTCGAGAAGTCATTGTAAGAACAGTCAACCTGGTGGCCTCTATCCAGTGCCGATGACACATAATCGGTAAATACCATCAGGTTAGTTTCCGTTGATCGGCCTGCTCTAAATCCATGCTGTTCATTTATTATGAATGACTCAATTTTTGGATAAATCATGTTGTGCATGATCATCTCAAGAACCTTTGCTGGTGCAGAGAGAACAGCTACCGGCCTGTAATTCTCCACTGATGACTCTGTACCACTCTTATGGATTGGAGTAACCTTCGACATCTTCCACGTTTCCGGGAAGATACCTGTCTCCATTGCGAGATTAAATATATATGAAAGCGGGCCTTTAACGAAGTCAATACAACCCTTTAAAAAAAATGTAGGAACATAATCAGGTCCCAAAGAGCGAGTATTCTTCAGTTTTTTAATAAACTGAAGTACATCGTCCTCATTAATTGAAAAAATATCGACGGATTGGGCACCACATGACGGTTTTCCTGACGTTGAGGCAACATCCAGATTTGGAATACTACTTGCGTAGACAGACTTGAAATAACCAGCAAATGCTTCTGCCACTCCATGTCCGGTCACCTCTTCGCCCTTCCAACTCATCCTATCAGTAAACCCACCATCTCTTCTTAACGATTTTACGTAATTCCAAAACAATTTAGGATTTTCGCGAATGGAATCTCCTACCGTTTCCATATATGTTCGATAGGCCTGTCGAACAGCTTGTCTCACTTTCGAACGATAGATGCTAAACATGATATAGTCAGTCTGATCATGCCCAGCCTTCCATGCTGTATGATAGTTATGCTTGACCTTAATGTCCCCAATAATCTCCCTAGAAAACCACCTCGGGTATCGCCTTCCACCACGACATGGCGACTTCCTCGAAAAACATTGATCAAAAATATTATACACAATATTGTAAAAACATTGTACCGCCTCATTCACATCACAAATCTCGAGCAACTCACTCCAGTCCACTTCACTCATCAATGAGTAAAGTAGCTTGAAGTTTCCGCCTTCAAACCTCCACCCGCCGAATTGGTTGGTTTTGTAAGAGGGAATTGGAGTCTGAAGCGGACGAGTCGAACGAAACCTGAGCAGAAAAACTAAAGTTGGATGATACACATCTTCGCGTACAAGAGGAGATGTGCATCGTGAAAGCGATAAGTCGATATTGCTAAATACCCTATCCAAAAGTCCATTGCTAGAGTTAGAGACATCATTGTGCTGAGAAAATCCAAAAACAGAAGATAGAAATTCAAGGTCATCGCTGACTCTTTTACCACTACGTGCTGAGTTTAGATTAAAATCTCCCATTACAATAATCTTTCTATCTCCAATTAAGTTGATATTAGATAGCATACTCTCAATAAAACACTTATACACCTCCAAGTCACTTGCTGGTGAAAAATAAATGACGCAAACGTAAATAGTGTCTCCGTTGTAGGTCAGTTTCACCCAAAGGTCCTCATTTTGAGTCTCCAAAGCACGGAAACGTTCGGCCTGTAACACTTCCATACTTCTAACCCCCAAAAAACAACCCCCACCCTGATGTTGATGATGGCTCCGTGGTCTAGTTGCACTATCACTCGAGCGGTATTGTTTGTTGGGTTACCTGGTGCGCGGCACTTGATGGTACACTGTTGATGGATGATATACGAGGTTGATGAATGATGTTGATAGGTTGTATGAATGGTGAGAACCGATATCACGGCTTGCCAGGTATTCAGAAGTGTCGCTTGGACGACGGTCACACTATATCACGGTCGATCATGACCCGTGACTGGTGGTCTTGTGGCAATAATTGGAGATTTGAGGTTGGTGGAAAGAAAGGATGAATGCAAATATAAATGGCCCAACCACTTAATATTATAGTATACTTGGTAAATATGTAGGTAGGTACTTGGAAAAGCTTATAAAACATACCATATCAAAAAATCTTTCACCGAATGGGATTTGATCACCAGTCTTACGATTGCCGATTACCGACTATAATAGTGATAAGTGTAAGGGATGGATAGAATGTGAATAAGAAGAGATTAGAGAAGTTGGAAGTTAAGAGTGGAGCATGATTGAGATGTAAGGGTAAAGAGTAAAATAGGATAATTAAATTGTTCAGGGCATGTGATCGCGCTGACAAATGGATGTGGCTATCAATGAACTTGTATCTATGGAATATAATAAAAAAGGAATTTAAGTAGAGACTAAGAAAAATGTGTATAAAAAAGACTTGTAAGTGTAAGATAAATTTGATTAATGACTAAGGCGCCAAGTGCTTCCTAGATAATATGTACATGATAGTATATTGAAGAATTGAAGAAAACACTGTAATTTAGAGGTGAAAATTGTTTATTATAAGCTAGAAAACATTGAATTTATTCAAACAAGTAAAAAAATAAAGACATTCAATTCAAGAGACTCGTGATCTTTGCTATGCGAACATATATAGTTTTACAATAACATTACAATACAAAAATAGGGGTACTCATCTGCTGGTTCATTTAAAGTTAAAGACACTGATTTTACAAATGGCAATGAAAGTTCAAATGAAGCGAAAGCAATACTGAGAATTTATTTGACCGGCGTCCGTACCGGCCGTCAACAAAAGTAAGTTAAGTTCAGAGCTTCTTCCAGATGAAACGCCAGGATAAAAGTGAAAGAATAGAGGTCCATCCCCCATTGCCGCCAAAGTAAAACAGTGGGATCAGCTTCTGCAGCAGGGTGTGGGTTGGTGTGAAAGACACATCCAATCTTGCATCTTCTTCTCTTGGTCATCATTTACATACTTTGAAGTTAGGTATAGGTATCCACAACGTGACACGACACAAGTCGAGTTGGTAACTTATAATAAATGTATTATTAATGAAAAATGCCGATCTCCAGCATCTCAATAATAACTGCTAACGAGAGTTGCTGCATAACAACGAAAGCAACAGCTGGGGATATTGGAACAACGAGTCATATGCCTAAATCAAATCTAGAGAGCCAAACAACAGAGGAGACTCGCTAGGAGGAGGCTCGCGTTTGTGGCTACTGGCAAGATATCGACAAGAGCTGCTTCAATGATAGATTTTTTTTCAGTAGCGTGTGTTACTACACCGAGGTGCTCAAATCTACTTGAATACGCGTACAGTATTGAAGTAAAGCAGAACAACTTGGGTGCCCTCAGAATTTTTACAATATATTTTTTTACAATATGAGAATTTTTGTTAAGTTGACAAACACACTGAGACCAGTTCTCGAAACTTTTAGAAATAGACAAGATTCTTACGCTGATCCCTTTAAAAAGTAATACGATGTGTGGAATAAACATAATTTTCTGCATGGCTATCCTTAAACTGCGTGGCGGAGAATAATCGTGCGGATTTTTATCGGAACGTGTGAAACGGGGGTAATTCGGCTGTCTTGTACGCGTGCGTACAAGGTAGCAGCGATGATTGGTATTTATAAAAACTCTCTGTCAAATATAAGAAGGGTGTGTCATAAATATGTTAATACAAATTAATTGGTGAATTCAAGTCAGATTTATAAAATTCCATCATCGATTCATCAATTTAATTGTGTATATAATCCATTATATACAACGTCAATGTCAACAGTCAATGATTTACTTTCTTTTTACGTAAATACAGCTCCCAATTAAAATAAAACAATAATTAATGAATTTAAATATCAAAATAACACATCACTGTATTTCATTCGAAACGCGTTAAAGTGAATTACTTATACGTACAGATAACGTTTATATTCATATTTTGACGTAGTCAAATGCAGTCTTGTCGTAGTGTAAGTAAACGATTCGAGTAATGATGCACGATTTTATTCTACGATTTTTTGGTTTCATAACATACAAAAAGTCTGATGGTTTCATTAATAAAAATATAAACAAATTATTAAAATTATACAGAGTGTTTTTAATCTTAATGTCAGTTATTGGATGTATATATAACTCTCACAATCTAATTGTTATGAATATAAAAGTATTAACACGAAGTATGACAGTGACATATTTATTGATTTATATTTTACGGACACTGGCCGTCGCATTGACTTTAATACAAAACGGGCGAAAAAACTCAAAGCTATGTATGAAACTATTGGAAAACTTACATTTGATAAGAGTTGAATTAATGCTGAAGAAAAATACTGATATTAAGTTAATTCATATATCTTTAGAGTTAATTGCGACTATTTCAGTAATATATTTGGTAGGATACTACCAAAAATTAAACCATTTCTGCACTCTACTTCTGTCGTATACAAACATATTACATATTATTCAACTTACGTCAAGAACTTTGATAACAATTCACCAAATTCACAAATTTAATATAAAGCTAAGTGAATTTTACTGGGTGTCAGAATTTGGTCATTCTCACTGGAGTCTGAATATACTTTTGAAGGAAAAAATTATCAAAGAGTCAAGAAAAACTAATAATTCAACAAATGCAGAATATTATAGAAGGTTGATAAGCATTCACGAAAAGATATCCAACAACGTTGACATCGTGAATTCTATATATCGCATAAAGGTATGATAATATTTTCAATTAATTAATGATATGATTATCGCGTACAGATGGGAAATATCGCTACTGAAAACTACAATCGGTACTAGTAGAATTAGTTAATATTAACTAGCGAATTTCGCAGAACCCCTATCAAGCTATTCCAGAAGGGAAAATTACAAATTTGAATCAAATAGTAGTAGGTATATAAAATAATTAACCAATATGCATATGGCACAACAGGCGAAAAAAATTTCTACAATACGGAATCTACTCCAAAAAGTTATAAGTCGCATTTCTTCGTATTCATTTATCTAAGTATTGCCTACATTTCGGATACATGAAATCAATTAACATATTCCGAATTGTCCAAAACTAACACGATTAACAAAAATAATTAAAAACAATAAGTAGGTACATCAGTGCTTTGCTGTACCAAAAACGTCAGCATACAAAACTTTGATAGAAACGAAATAAGTAGTGCGTAGTAGGTGGTGACCTTCAATAATGACAACCAATACCTCATTTTTCATTCATTGTTACTACAAAAATGTCCTTCCCAATAAAACCCTTATTACTTCAATAATAACTACAGCGTAATATCTACCTATTATACAAATTTTAAATACACAGCCCAAGAGATGCAGGTTCGATTCCTGCCGGGTGTCTTACTTTTTTCAAAAAGATGTTTTCTATTGGTTATAATATATTTTCTCACAAGTCTTTTTCAAAATTATGTATGTTCAATAATTAGAATGGTACATTCTTAAATCTTGTGAATTATTCGTTGAATAAAAGAAATAGTTAATTATATCATATAAATTTGATATGTAAGTACTTTCAATTTATCGTAGATTTATTAATTATCGAATTGCGACGTAGATGCAGGGATCAAACCCCGTGAACTGAGGAGGCTGAAGATTTGTGTCAATCAATATAATAATAATATGTATCTAAATGCATGGTTCATATTATGCATGTATGCAATGTTGACCCAGTGACTTATCTTGAATTGCTTCGGAAATTGGTCTGAAAACATAAAATCGTATTACCATATCCATACCATATCGGCTGTCAAAATTCAAAACCCTGTAAGAGATTATAAAATTTAAAAAAATAAAGAAAGACACGTGTACTTATTACGATGTTTAAAAATACAATAAAACGCGTTTTTGAAAAATGTGCCTTGCCATGTTTTAAATTCAGATAGCCGATGTATTGTAGTATAGTCATTAATAGTTTTTCATAGTAGGCACTCGTTCATGTTTATTATTTTCCGACCATGTCCGATCTTAATATGATCATAAATGGGCCTCCACAGAGTAGAGGTTTGTAATAACAGATTTTATTTTTTACGAGATATGGATGTCAGCCACTTGCTCAACCTATTAGGTCCATACCCTGACTCACACACAAATTGAAAAACAATATGTGTACTTGCCAGACCCAGGATTCGAACCTGGGACCCACGGCGTGATAGTCCAACGCTTAAGCCGCGCGGCCACCGTGGGCGTTTATTATGTTATATTATATCATGTTTATTATATTGTTATATTATTTAATAAAATATTATTTGATTGTAATGAATTCACTGTTCAGATTAATTTATTTTACCCATTTTTAGTTACTTTTGACACCACTATCCACAATTTTGGCGTTAACCACTACAATTAATTATATTTACTACTATTTGACGGTTGGACATGGTGTGAACCTTGTGAGTATCTATATGTATCTAAATATTTTAAAAAATGACAGTTTTAGACTATATTTTCTCTCAACGAATGTAGAAAAACAAGAATCTAAGCTTCAAAAGAATGACTAATTATTCCTAAACAAATTATAAAATACTCTAATATTAATTATTTGAATAGTATTGAAATAAAGTAAAAGCAAAGTGTAATAAATAAAATTTATTTTAGCAACGCCCTGACGTCGCAGCTGCAACTATATGGGCTATTTTCGATTTCGTCTATACGGCCATTTTATTTATTATTGGAGAACTTTTGAACGTTGTCACAAGAACTACGAGTATAATCATCACCAAATTGATAATCAACCAAGAAATAGGTATGTATATATTCTGTAAGATATTTTGTAAATTACTTCATATATATTATTTTAAATCTTGTAGCATTATAATATAATAATTATGAACCAATAAAATTGACATTGCATTTCAATGGGATGATCAATTAATATTGTGTGTTGTTTTTCGACAGATGCGGAAAGTCGACTGACTTTGAAGGGATTTCTAAAACATATTACACGCCATAAAGTTGAAATAAGAGCATTTACTATATTTAATTTAGATTTTTCTTTTTGTTACGCATTTGCAGGAGTACTTACACGAAATACAATAATATTATTGCAACTATCACAAGGAAATATATAGAATAATTTGTATACTGGCATAATACATTTGTATTAATCTGAATTTGAACCAACCTTAAATATTTATGAATAGAAGAAATAGAAATAGAATAGAACAGTTCACACTACATTACTCTATACTATTTTGGCATTCGAACGAATGTTATATAAAAGGCACAGAACCGCCCTCATATTTTAATAAAATATATTGTCAGTGCGTTGGGACGTAATACGCAAAGTATTTGAAAAATATTTTAGTTGGTAATTTAAAAAGGATCTTAATAATTAATTATATATATTAATGTCATATAGTAAGTGTGATAAGTGATAACTGTTATGTATCCACCATTATAAGTTGTCCGCTGAGGGCGTCAAATGCTATCATATCATTCAATACTTTTTATACTGGGATGAGCTTAGTTCTAAATTTGAACACCGGACGATTTATGATGGTATGTATCTATATATATATATAGTAAGTTGGTGACAAATTACTGGATTAGATTAATATAATGCCAATCGATATGTAATATCTTAACACTAATGTAATTGATGGAAAACAGTGTTTTAAATTGTCACATTTTCCTTAAATTCCTATGAAGTATTTATTAACGAAAGACAAACAATTTTCAATGATGGTTGCTAAGTTAGGAAAGTAAACATTTTTACTAAATAAACATCAACTAATATTGATTCCCGTACCTACGTAATCAGTTTAATTAGACATATAATAGAGGATACATTACGTACGCGTCATGTTCAAAATAATTCTACAGTTGTTAGGTTTTTTAACATATACAAAATCTGGTAGAAAATTTTCAAAGAGAAAGTGTAGATTGTTAAATATATATCGTATATTTTTGATTTTACTATCAATTTCAGGCTGTGCCTTCAATATTTATACACTATTAGTTACAATTAGCAAATGGTTAACTCAAAGTATGATTGTAACTTACGTATTAGTATATTTTGTACGCTCTATAAACGAATCGTTCACTATGATAATGAATTTGAAATTTAATTCGAAAAAATGCTTCAATTTGTTGCAAAAAAGTCATTATATACGTGTTAAATTAATGTTCAAAAGATATTTTTTTATTAAGTATCTTCATATTACTTTGGAAACGCTTGCTACATTTATTTTAATTTATCTATTATTATATCATAACAGAATAAGTCATTGTGTCACACTGTTTTTGGCGTACACAAACATTTTATTTATCATTCAATTCACTATGAGAGCACTTATAACGGTATGCCAGTTTCATCAGCTGAATATAAAACTAAGTGAACATTACTGGAGTCCTCAATTCGATAGTTCGTTATGGAGTATAAATTTTCTGCTAAAAGAAAGAGATATCACAATTCCAAGAAATGAGATGGCTGACATGTTTAATGAATTGTTTAACATCCACGAAAGGATATCAAGCAATCTGGACTCTTTGAATTCAATATACTGCATACAGGTAACTAAAAAATGACTTGATTACGTAATTTGCTTTCTTACTTTGTAGTTACTAAAAATGTCATCCACCTTAGTGCAGCGATTACCGGTTTATTATCGTTTATTATATTTTAATTGCGTAAATTACACTTAAAATGTTCTATAAGTTAAATTAAATACAAATGAATCGATGCACATTATTTACAGCACTTAGGACTAAGCCGGCTCTCACATCTAAACTCGCTTCGTCTGCCGCACAGCCATAAATCAAACCTTCCAAGAACGTCGATCCGGTGTTGCATATGATGACAGCGCACATCTACCTAGTGACAGTCGCACGTAACCTTCGAAACGTATAGATTTTTGGATGCGGCGATCGGCGAGCCGGTATAGGAATGACCAATTCGTAGGTGTTTGTATGCATCCTGGCGTCTTCGACTCGCAGCCCGAGAAGCATGCAACTTGTCGATAGCAACAGTAGATTTTTTTTAAACTGAAAAGTCGCATTCCATCATTGCGGAGCTCCATTTGGCAACCTGTGTTTTGTGGATAACGATGACGTCACTTCGACGTATTTGACACGTTGCAGATGAGACGAGTTTTGATGTGACAGCCGGCTTCGACACATGGCGCTTCAGTTGCCGCTGACTGCACATTGAAAGTTACAACAGATCACAGCGCTCCGTATGTCTTATCCAATAATGTTGAATGTAGGCATTAATTAATCGCTTACTATCGATTCGCCACTGGGTTTAGCGTTGCAAAATTAACGTTTTCTTGCCAGATATAGAATTAATTATCGAACAGGCCTAGCTTGCAAAATTCGTATATCTAGCGTTTTTCGACACCGCAAACAGCTTAAAATATCTCATGGTAATCTAGATTCTAGAATATTTAACCAGATTTGCTTGAAAATCAACATGCTGATATTTTGTACCTTATAAATTTTCCATACTTTATCTTATAAATAAAATACATGCAACGTACAGAATGACTTAATTCTTATCTCCGTTAATTTTAGGTATTACTTATTTATTTTTATTTTTTTTCTTGTGATTTTACCGAGGCTTTGACTGCGACTCGTTGTCATATCGCCTCTTCTCTTCTAGAAGGGGATCCGTCGATCAGGTCCTCACTCCTATTCTGTTAAATAACTTTACAATTTTGCATAGCTCTTCCGTCTTACCCACCGCCAGGACACCCTTAAATTCATCGACATTCTCATAGATATCCGCAATTCGCAGCTGTACTCTGTGAAGTTCATATTTAGGGCATTGTAGTGCTATATGTACAATGTCCTCTAAAACATGACATTCATCGCAGAGTTGCGATTCGCTTCTTCCCATGAGGACATCAAATCTTTTGCCCATTGTGTGCCATGTTCTTAGCCTCAGTATTAATTTAAGCTCATTCCTCGTCAAAGGAGACTCTACAAACCAGGGCACCTCTCGTGGTGATGGTAGAATAGACTTACTTCATTTCCCCTTTTCTAATGATGCTCTATGGTGAAAATCTTTTATTAATTTTAAAACAATATATTCTTCTAAAAACAATGTAGGTATCTATCACATATTTATAACATTTTTTTCTGCCATCTAGCTTATATTCTTAACTTATCTGCCATATTTTTGTAAATAACAGTCGTCAACACTGACCGAGATACACATTATACGATTAAACTTTGATGTAATCTCCAGTATTAGTTATTAGATAATTAGGTGGTGGGTGGTTATGAGCAACATTTACAAGAGTGTTAATTTTATCATCCATCGTTTTGATAATTGCTGGACATTTTTTGGCCAAGTATGATGAACACTGCCATGTGAATTTCTTAGAGGTTTTCGCATAATTTACGAGACGAAACGTGAACCCATTGTGCATCAGAAGCTTTCCCTTTTCGTCTGACGGTATGAATAACGCTGAAAGAACATAAACGTAATTAACACCAGATTAGTTTTTCTCAAAGCGAAAATGTCGCCCATATTAGTGAGGAGATTATCAGCTTCTTATACTAACAATATTTAGAATTTCGACAAGATGTATCGATGTTTATTTAGTCAATATTATGAGAGATAGGTCGCGACAGATATGCGAAAAGATCGCCGTTCTTGACATATTTTCCTACGTAAAGTTCTAGCATAGAGCGCCTACTACACTCTCGCCGACACTACCCAAGTGAGGCTGAGCGCGAAAGTGTAGTAGACGCACTCGCCCCCCCTCGCTTACAAAATAGTATAAGGGAAAGTCTCGCCGAATGAATATGCGAGGGTATGGTTCCTGCATACGATTAGACGGCAATAATAGATTCACTTGGTCCATGTGTTCGGGATACCTCCTCTAAGTTTTCGGGATGTCAATTGAAAATATTTTCATCCCTACACGGCGTTTGATTCCTGCTGACTCTCCGTTTGTCCAATTGGCGATCTAAGAATATCGAGATACTGGAGAGTGATGTTGGAGATGGCCTGGGTTTGCCCATTGCTATAATAGTGACAGTGATAAAAAGTAATGTGAAGTCATTGAAAATAAAAAAATAGTATTAGTAGGTAATATTATTAATGTCGCACGGAAAATATCGAGTATACATAGATAGTATTTATGAAATATATTTGCGTAGGTATAGGTATTTTAGTTGGGTGTATAATATATATGTATAATTTTATATGTATTTCAGTTACTTTTGACACCGCTTTCATCAGTTTTGGCAATTTCTACAACCATATCTTATATAAACTATATTGCACATGAAAAACGCAATGTATTCGTGAGTACCTACATATTTATATATCTTTATGTGAGAGATGGCAAAAAATATAACAAATTGGCAAATATTTTTCATACAAACCCTGCAGATAAAGAACGTTTTTTTGCATACAAAAGCATTTTTTCAAATTATTCTTTTGTCAACACGCGCATTATACATAATATATATAAATTAGAAACACCTCAGATACTCGGGGAACACAGCATTAATGGTAAATGAAATACCTAACGGGTGTGGAGTAACAGGCAACCAATCTCGAGTGTTGAAGAATACGGGATAAACTTAAGCACGTGTCAAAAATATGTCATTCTACGCTTGTCCTTCGTTCTGACAACTACTCTCGGTTTGTGTACTGACGCTCATTCAATATTAATGTATTTGAAGGTTGCAACACACACTATTGCATGTCTATAATGTGTGTTTAATTTCCATTGTGATATAGCGTATCTGAATTCTGTTTATTAGTCTGTTCTGTGATTAAATAGTTAGTTAAATATATTCGGCAAACTTTCCATTCACGTTTCAAATTGACTCGAAATTTCAGAATCTGTATTTGACATGATATATATATATGATAATTTATGATATTGTAATGTATTATTTTACCTTAATGTTCATTAATTTCCATTCAATATGCTATGCTAAAATTACTAATTTTGATTTCAGGGAACTGTTGATATATCTAAAACAATCCTATGGTCTGTTTTCGATTTCATATTTTTATTCGTATTGTTTATCGTTGGAGAAACATTGAACATCGTCTCAAAGACGACAAAAACAATCGTCAGTAAACTGGTAATCAATAAAGATGTGGGTGAGTAAAATAATATTGCCTACAAAAGTATTCCAGACGGGGTGAGATAATAAGCTGTTCGGCAAAAGAAAGTGCCAGATTTCATGACAAAAATATTGCAGCCGTCCATCGGGGTCAAGTAAAGAAATACTACATATAGGCACATTCTACTTTTAAAATTTACTTTAACTACATAAAACCTTTGGCTGCTGAGTTTATCTATAATTTTTTGTGCTATTCAGATATGAAAAAAAATGATACATTTAAAAATGCCAGATGAAATTATTGCAAGCTAGATTACTAGTTAAGAGCTAGAAAAATGGTTTGGAACGTTGCATAGTTACATGTAAATTGTACGTAAAACATTTCACCGTGGCACAGTTCACCATGAGCTTTCCTATCGGAAACAGATGATACGGTCTCCAATTTTATTAGATTCAATATGAACATTAATTCAATTTTCATAGCTAATTTTGGCAAAATTCATGAATTCAAGAATGAAAACCTATCCTAACGTAACCTAACAAATAATCCATTACATCGACTATTTTCAAAATTTGTTTGCTGCTGGCTTCTTGTAAAGTGTAAACCGACAACAACCGTGTTTTATTGTATGTTTGTACTATACGACCCAAAGAGGTTGGACGGTTTTAATATACGGCCATATAATATTTCCCATATAATATACCCTCGATGGCCGCGTGGCTTAAGCGCCCGCCTATAGTGTCGAGGGTCCCAGGTTCGAATCCTGGGTCTGGCAAGTACACATATTGTTTTTCAATTTGTGTATGAGTCAGAGTATGGACCTAATAGGTTGAGCAAGTGGCTGACATCCATTTCTCGTAAGAATTAAATCTGTTAATACAAACCTCCACTCTGGGGAGGCCCATATGATCCTATTAGGATCGGACATGGTCAAAAAAAGAAGAATATAATATTTCCAACACAACATTTCACAGTGAAGTGTGATACGGCGAACTGCATACGTACAAGTTTCCGGACACGGCGTTGCAGACAGTAGTCATTATCAATACGAAAGATATTTTTGAATTAAATCTGCGAAACGAACTCAGATAAAAAGACCATGGCAACTGAAATTGACAAAATATTGAAACTGGTCAATCAGACCAAATATGGCAAAAGTTTTTATACGGGTACATTTAATGTTTCTAAAACTATTTTTCTCCAGGTAGGTGGTAAGTACTGAATTTTGTCGGAATGAAAATAAATTTGAATCTCCGAAGACACTACTTCATTTTAAAGACATTCATGTCTTCGGGTAAATAGATATTACGTTATTAATAAAAATAAAACAGATTGTGATTTTTTTGTTTGATTTTTACAGATGCAGTGAGCCTTTCATATCTGAAGAATTTTCTAAAGCACATAACAAACCGCAAACTGAAAATTTTGGCGGCGAATATATTCAGCTTGGATTTTTCATTTTGTTTCGCCTTTGTAAGCGTTTTAACCTCAAATACAATAATACTGTTGCAACTTTCACATGATAATGTATGATTAATTTGCGTGAATTGTTGAATTCAAACAATAAACACAAATAATCCTTTCTAAAAAAATATATTTTGACAATCCTTATAAGTTTATAATTACCACTATTTATAAAAATCTTCATATTATATAGGTATGTAACCTACTCCAGCAGTTAGATACTTACATATTAGATAACTGAGAAAATTATCCAGTAGATACACATAATAATAATATATTTATAATGTACATAAGGCAGATAGACTTGTCTTATTTTAGACAAGCACACAAGGGGTATGGAGTAGGTACCTAACAGGTAACCGATCTCGAGTGTGGAAGAATATGGGATAAACTGAAACACGTATCAAGAATACGTCATTCGAAGCTTGTTCTTCATTGTGACAACTGCTCTCGGTTTATGCACGGATGCTCATTCAATATTGGTGTATTTGAAGGTTGAAAAACATATCATTGCATTCTATAATGTGTTTCATTTCCATAAAAAACTCACACATTCAAAACACTGCTTCAAAATGTAGTGTATAGCCGATCAGATAAATGTTAATAAATGTAAGTATAATCTACCGATATAATAAATATAACACATAATACTTAAATCTTGTTTGTTTAGAAATCCGATGTGCGCCCGCCACTATTATCCCAAATCTCAAATGCGCCCGCTACTGCAAAAAGGATAAAAACCTTATTAAAAAGCCTATCTGAATTAAATTTATTAATTACTAGCTGACCCGGCAAACTTCGTACCGCCTCTGAATCAAGAAATCTTGTGTTAACTTATTAGCTGAATTTAATTCAGTTTTTATGAATACTCAAAATTAATTAAGATCAATAAATGTGCAAAAATCAAATCAAAATGAAAAGTATTTTAATAACATTGAAATTAATGTAATTCACGTGGCAGCAAGGCATTTGCTTTATTGAAGTGAATAGATATGATTCGCGTAGCATTGTTGCACTACTTTCTGTTAAACTATTTGGTGGATGGGTTACACTCGGGTCGATTCCCTTCATTGAAGTAACTTGTGCTATAAGACATTTTTCGTTTTGTTGTCAAGTGCGAGAACGAACAAAGTGGATGGTTTGCCGACACGTGATCATGCTACGTACAATTGACCGTGAGAGAAACATTCATTTTCTAGATTCAGGCCACAAACACTCAAGGATTGGCCTTGTGATTTGTTGATCGTGGTTAGCAATGATGTTCGGGAATACTTTGTTGATGAGGTCGTCCTTCGTTGAGACGAAATTGCAAAAATTCAGCGGAAACGAAATCTATCCATTCGATTCGTCGACAGGAACACGGCCGTTACCGATAGTCAGCAATTGCTTGGAGAAATCTTCGGCAGATGCATGTTTGTCGACAGCTGAAGTTTCTTCACATAGCGCCACAGAGTCGATGATTTGAGGCAAGGGTTTATTTCATCGGCAGCGGTCGATCTTGGAATGACTGGTAGTGTTTGGCGGAAATCACCAGATAGTAGAATCATTGCGACTCCAAAACATCTTGATCGCAGATCTTTCATAGTTCGATTGAGTGCTTCCAATGCGCGTTTGTGCGCCATTGTGCACTCATACCAGGTGATGATTTTACTTGCTTCCAAACCTTTGGTCATTGTTGAGTATTTTGCAATGTTGCATTTCGGTTTTTGAGTCGTTTGAAAGTTTATCGGCAATTTCAACGCTGAATGAGCCGTTCAGCATCCTCCTAGCAACGTGGCCGCTATCCCGGAAGAAACAACTGCTACATTAATTTCGGATCTCGCACGAACAGTGGCGAAATCATGAACATGAGGAATGTCTTCTCAGTTCTACCGGGCGCATCGAGGAAAAATAAGCCACCATTTTCATCATCAATTGCCTTCATTAACGTATCGTATACTTCCTTCTGTTGGTTGTTGAACAGTGGTACATTCGTTTGAACTGATTGGTTCAATGCATCTCAATCATATTCATGTTCACGTTCCAATTCTCGATTGAAAGCGTCATTCATTCCACGATCAGGCGTTGGCATTCCTAACTTGACTAACAAACTGCCGCACATGAGATAACACATGTCTTCGATCAAAAGCAAAGGCTGGTTATGTATTTCCTCATTCACTTCGAGATCGAGATTCTCTGAACTGACACGAATTCGATGTAAAATGTCTTCTGACATGTCATCCTTGTTCCACAGCTCAGGTGGATTTGATGGAAAGCATGTCGAAATAATGATAGCAAATAATGTGCATATCTGACTTGGAGATGCAGAAACAAATGCTTTAGCGATTGTCATGTCCCAATGAGTATCATTTTCAAGCACATTGAGCTTTTGAAATGCAGCACAAAATGTTGGGCACACTACACCATTGACAGTTCGAAGTGATTCAAATGATGTCGGCCCACGAACATTTACCAGCAACAACCGCAAGTAGAATCATTCGCCATTCTTCGGATGAACTGTGTAAATGCGACCAAGAGCATCAGTAGAATGCACATCCGGATGATCAGGAACCGCGTCGCCTAGCTTCCGACGTTGAAATTTCTTCGATGAAGCGTTCCAAGTTTAATAACGTGGCATCTTAGAGTAGAACAACGTTCGTGAAAACAGATCGCTTTGGCAAATCGAAAAGAAACTGGTCAGTGTTGGCGCTGGAGATATTTCAGCACGTTGAGCAACATTCGATGCGTTGAAATAAACTTGTTGATCATTCTCCAGATGCACCGCCAAATGTACAGCAGTGGGATGACGTTCTCAATGGGGAATGAGAGAATACGCCAAATTGCTTCATTGCAGCTCACATATCGACCAACTTGATAGTGCGTGATTTCATCGTTGGTATTGGGAGTTTGAATGCCAAAAACTACAATATCGCTGCCTTTGGTGACATATTTGCAGATGTATTTGATGGACTTCACTGAATTGAAAAACTCCACGTTGCAATGCGCCTTGAATGTTTTGGAAAAAAGTGGCAAATACGGAACAATCTAAGTGTTGTCGACCACGATATCGTTTCACTTCATTTTCGTTGTGATAGTTCTACCGTTATCATTGGGTGATCGACGCCGATACAGTGGATAACCATCATTGGCAGTGATAGTCTCCGCTGTTAAACTTCATGGATAACGCTTGGAACACTTGCCGTCGACCATGCACGGTGATTGGGGGTTGATGGCGCCACACTGTCCATGAATCATGTAAGTAATTACAACATCATGCAGGTCTGGATTGGTTTCAGGATCAGGAATCTCGGCACATATGATGTCATCTTTTTGCTCTGGTCGAATTCTTTCGATTCACTAAATATGAATGTGTGCATGTGGCAAGCTTCGTTTTTGTCATTCAATCGAATACATCCAGCATCGAGTATCCCCAAAGACGCGATGATTAACAATGTAGTTCATCAGCGACAGGATTTTTTGTTTAAACACACGTGCGGTGATGTCGTGCCGTTCATTTGATGTTTGTCCGGGGAGTAGCAGTTGAATAATTTCTATTCATTTCAGATTTCATGTAAAGGTGATGAATAGATCTGGACGACCGTAATGACAAAAATATGTCATTGCATCTTGCGCATATTCATGCATATGACGTGGGCTGCCAATGTACATCGCCGATAGAATAGTCAATATACCAACATTAGCTGCATCTCCTACGGTGCTGATTGCATCGCGTAAATGAATATACTCCTCCGATCGCAGTTTGGCTTGGTTCAACCGAATGAAAGTGAGGCGCTCCGTCTCGATTTTAAGCAATCGACGAAATCGCAGCAAATAGTTGTCAGCATTTTTGACGAATCATCAAATGATAAGCACTGGAAAATTAATCACACAATTCAAAATTACATAGTGAAGCAGTTATCGATGCACACACAATCACGAATTTGATAACCTCACAAAGTGAACATCTTCGAAGGCAACTTACCGTTTGAAAATCACGATCGAAATAGCTATTTGCGCACCTAGCTGGTAATCGGCTCGATTATTCACGTAGATCGATTGTCGAATGAAGTTCAAATGATGGTTTTTGAAATTGGTATGTAAATAATGAGCAATACCAGCAATGAGATCATGTAATTTTATTTTTGGACGCTGTCGAAGAAGTAAAAAAGATTCAGGCAGGACAACTTCCTCCAAAATTCGCCGGAGTATACAACAAAGTCTTTCGGGATTATCTGATGCTGAACTGAATCAACTGTCAAAGGATAGATAATACACAACGCCTTTCATTTGTTTGTTTGTTTCTTGTTCATTCTTTCTGTCATGTATCGTTGTATATGGATTTAATTTTTTTGTGATTTTCTTTTATTTTTGATTGCGCGTTCATTGTTCAAAATGTCAAAATGTATGAGAAAATTAATTTTCTTCATAATTTATTTTTTCCGTGATTTATCCGATGTTTTAATAGTTATTCTGCTATTCCGGGCGGAGACAAATCCAACAAAACAAAGATTATAAAAATCTGTCCAGCCGTTCTTGAGTTATAAATGGTGTAACTAACCCGACTTTGTTTTATATATATAGATAATATGTTCTGTGCAAGCACAGCATGCACTATTTAAATCTAGCTCGCGCAATGCTATCTGAGTATATTAATTGACCGTATCACATTTAAACCGTGAGCTGTTGTATCGAAAATAGATATCCGTATAGTATTGAGATCAAATTCATTGAAGTATACGTACATAAAACACTTAAAAATACGTAATGAGATTCACCGAAATACAAGAGAAACAAAGAATAAAATAGGTAGGTAAGTGAAGTAGAAATACAATACACAATGCTTTATAATTTATATAACATTCTGGTAGGTGCTCGTATCAAGCCGTACCTTATAATAATGGCAGCGTTAGATATTATCAGATATTTGATACCAATCTATATCAAATTAATGTTATTATAGAATCTAATAAAATTGGACTATTATTCTCTGCAATGCTTCACGAACAACGGGTTATTTTTTAATTTCAATAGTAAACGGCCATCTTTTCTCGATACGTATGGTAAAATATGCTTTGGTGCTATAATGGTAACACCAACATAAACTACAGGTTAAATACCTATGATAGTATATATATATATTTGATGGCCCAAACATTGTCACCTAATCTTTACCCCGCCGGCTTTATAAAACTCGTAACTAAAATCCCTTGGACTATCGACAAACTTTCTTTCTATTTCAGTTTAAGCCTTCGCCCTGTGTATGCACTGGTGTACAATAGGCGGGAAGAAATTGGTAAAAATAAGTATGTGAGGTGACGAATGGAGTCTAGACATTCAATAGATTAAGAAATATTTAAATTGTATAATTATGTTTCAAAAATGATAATGTTGTATGAACCTATCATGTAAATTTTATTATTAAGTAAGTAAAATCATTTTATATAAATCCATATTATGCGGACACGCAAATACGCTTTATAAAATGCGTCGTTTCAAATGGCTTACTGTGTCTCAAAAATTTGTTTGTGTCACTACTGACTTCGGTGACCGCGATTTAGGAAACAAAAAGTTGCTTGTTTAAAATGGCCTCTCTTGGCTGAAACCAATGACATATTAAATAGACGACTCACTTCATACCCGGCGCGCACGAGAAATTGTGCATGAAAGTCATTCACAGATGTATAGGTAGATGTCACGTAACCATTGACGTATCCGTTTCCATTATGCGATACAAGCTTCGAGAATTTATAGTAATATAACTTTTATTGTAATGGCGTATTAGTGTAATGACTCATTGCGTTAGAAACAGATTCTCGGTTACTTACGACTTCTCGGAGATTAGACGCCAGTGAGCTCAGCGAATCACAGGCGACTGACTGTCCAATGGTTCCTGTCATTCAATTGCATTGAATAAACATTCATCAATATCTTAAAATGGCATTTTATAAATAATAAATAATACTAACACATGCAAAGTGATATCCCATCTCTCTTGGAGTGTTTAGTATATTTTTTTACAATTTTTAACTAGGCACATTGGCATTTTGTAACACAATAATAACGGTGGAGTCGAAACCTGACAGTCAGAAATTTTGTATGGGCAGACCCAGCGGTGTCGCCAGACCGCTTGCAAGCAGAATGTTCATTTGAGCGTAGGATACCGATATTAAAATATGAATTTCGCCATCCGGCAGACCCGACACAAAGTGAGTGTCATTTTATTTTCTAGATGCTTCGTCCATATTAATGTCATTGGCTGAAACGATGACAAAAGTTAAAAATCGTGAAAGGATGTAGGCCGAAAATAGTTAGTCAGCGTCCTCCTATAATGTAATAAGAACCTACTCCGCGCCTGTGGTTCGCGTAAAAAGTTTCCGCATCTAAGATTAAGTTAATAAACAATAAGTTAAACTAAGTAAATTTCATATAAATTAGTGTATAAGTCTTGCTTGTAAATAATTATGAGGTGAAAAAATATAAAACTAAATACCAGTCAATATACGTGTTTCTTTTAATAATTGCCTGATCGACTGCACACATCCTGCAAAAGGAATAGACATTTTAATTTTGATATTACGCCATATAATTTGACTGAGCTAGTCAACAACATTTCTGGGGTAGTATTAATGGTATTTACTTATACATTAAGTTTATTATAACATTTTAAACATATTTTAAATTACAGTCGAAATATTCCATAATACTGTTTGGTCGAGAATTTAAATAAACCCAAGTTTACCGATTATTCGCCACTGTGAGGTGGGGCATAGATTATACAATTAAACTTTTATGTAATTTCTATTGTTAATTACAACATAATTAGGTGGTGCGTGGTTGTGAGCAACATTTACGACAGTGTCAATTTTATCATCCGTCGTTTTGATAATTGCTGGACATCTTTTAGCGAAATACGAAGAACACTGCCATGTGCATTTATTTGAGGTTTTGGCATAATTCAAGAGACGGAATGTGAAACTATTGTACATCAATAGCTTTTCTTTTCCCCCTGACGGTATGAACAAAGCTGAAAGAATATAAACCTTAGACTATAGATACATCTAGACGCCACCCATTGCATTGCTAAATGAAGCTGCGGTCATTAGGTAAAGATATCTATAATTTAAGTTATTTTAAAGAAACATTAGGTCACTGATATTAAAATATATAATAATATACTAATAAATTGTAAAACATGTATCAACGTAATACCATCTTCTTGCTTATCAGTACGGCTACCACATTTTAATACAACACACATAACCATCCTTTCTACTTAATTAACTAAAAATATTTAACACTGACTTTATGTTTAACATAAAAAATATCAATTTTAGCAACACGCGTTTGCAGGTTAAGCTTCGACGCTTAGTTAAGCAACAAACTAAGATTTGGCGGCGATACCACAGCAAATCATCTCACACATCTGTAAACCTTTTATCTTACTCTAGCGCGTGTCGCAGAGATTATAAGGATGCCGAATACTTTCTTACTCGCACTTATGCATCGTTTTTGTTCAGGCCTTGATATAAACTGAAATTAACACCAGATTAGTTTTCCTCGACGCAAATAATTGATAAAAAGAGAATTTTATAGTAACCTTAAGAACCTACCTACATTTATTATGTTGACCTTTATTAATATGACGTATAGATCATAATTTATTCATTGAAGTCCAAGTACTGTAAAATATTTTTCAAATTGAACGTTTTTTGGATGTACTACCAACGTTGATCAATAGTTATAGAATAATTGGAAATATTTGCCACGGATGCTTTCTTTTTCGAAATATGGTAATAATATATATCGCAATCGACAATTCTATGAGTATATTTGAGGGATTTTGTTGTATTATTAATTAACTTTTGTTGGTTTCAGTCAATATATTTGCGTTTCGGCAGAGTTAGTCTTAGGTCGGGTAGCCCACTCTGGTAATGGATCGACATTGTATCTGTAGGCTAACAAAAATGAAGCTCTCGCTGGAGAGCGGTTAGGCAGTTACATCTCTAGTAAAGTCAAAACCTGGAGGTTAAGGGAATAGACAATAAGAAGTCTGGAGGCTTTAGAAATGTGGCTATATCATCGTAGAATGAGAATTTCTTAGGCTGATCACATTACCAATTAAGAAGTTTTAACACAAGCCAATAAAATAAACCTAAATAATTTATTGGCATCATAATGAGTAGAAAGTTCGCATTTTTCAGTCATATTTTCCGTAATAATAACTATAATTTACTCCAGGATCACAGTTTAGGGAGATGTAGAGTGCAGCAGAGGCGTGCGTAGTGAAGAGAAAGTAGAAAGAGACGGTGTTAGCTACACAACCTCCGTAAGTGGCTCAGTGTACAAGGCGTTGGTGATCTGATTTGACTGACCTAGAAGAGGAATGTATATTATAAATCTACTGTTATCCAGTCGCCAACTTTTGATAGAAGACGAAACGGGAAGAAGAAGAAGAATAAAATGATTGAAACATTATTTATTGAGAGAAAACTTACATATAAATTAGTTAATGAAATACTCAATATTAAATAAAAAAATAAGTTAATATGCATAATATTTTGATAATTTTATTAGACAACTCGACAATAGTTTTTTTACTTATACCTAATTTAATGCTATTAAAATGTTTTGAGATTTTATTGACTAAATATATTGCCTAAACCGGAACTCAAAGTAGTTAAAAAACCAATTTATATAATTTAGTCAGTGTAATTAGCATTAAAAGTAATGTAGTGTTGTAATCTACTGCGTAAATAAAACTTTGTGCCCACTAACGCCGTCTGTGGTTGCGTTTTTTATGCATATATTTTCGATTTATATCCCGCGCAAGCATACTGCGGCGACTGGATTCAACGTTTCCTGCGGCGGAAGGGTCGACAGGCGAGCGGGGATCTAACGTTAAACTACACCACTATTTACAATTCAACGACAACAAAAGATAATTTATTGCATGAATGCACGTAGAAGAGCAATATTCTTTCTCTGTGCATTCGTGTTTTCAGTAAAAATCAGGCGTTCGAAGTTTTTTGATTTTGGCGGTTTGTGTTTCAAAGGCTATGGCATTTTCACAGACGCACCAGTGTCAGGTGTAGGCAACTAAATGCGCCAATGTGCATTTCCAATTAAGCTACGGACATCCTAATTAATTACGACGATTAGTAGTTCTTACATGAAATGTGTTTTAAATCAAGATTAAATGCCCTAATTACTAACCGACGTCAGGATCATTCCAAATTGTAGATATAAGTTATAACGTACTTGCACTTGTAAATAGTTTAATAAACCATTTATTTTATTCAACGAATAATTCACAAGATTTGAGAATGTAACATTCTATATAAACCATTTTCTACTGTAATTTAACTAAAATCGAGGTGACAGCTGATCTTTTGGTTATGTTTAACACTCCAATCATTCAATCTTCAACTGGCTCGGACTATTTGAGCATGATCCATTTTCGTGTCCTCAATAGCCAAATTAAATACCTTTGGTAAACTCTTTGCAGGTCACATTTATATACTTCATTTTTTTCGCATAATTATCCAAACGGATTATTTTATTTCTACATACATAATCAAGCGGCGCGTTGCTAATAAGTACTGTAAAATTTGCGATAAGGATAATTATTTACTGTTCTTGACGTATTATACTAACAGATCCACTTTTAAACGTCCGAACCGTTTTCCCCTCTAATATTTTTTTTTGCCGAGAATCCCAGTACGAGTTTGCGGTACACTTGCCAATACCTCGCAGCACGCGTTGGGAAGCTCTGCTTTAAAGAAATCATATTTTATTTATTATGTGTTTCTTCATAAGTATATTAAACATATAGGTGCTGGTTTACGAAAAAAAAAATGATACGAGTTAGTAATTCTGAGTTAGGTGAAATTGTATGTTTTAATCATAAAATAACCTACATTTTTTTTTGTCTTCATATCTATAAAATACCAATATATTATTCCGAATCGTTCGATATACTTGTTTCGCAGTGGAGTGCCCACTTTGGCACTGGCCATAAAAACAGGGCCGAACGTAGGTTTAAGGATTGTCAAAATATTCAGGACCCATTGAGAAGGGTTCGATTTGAATAAATATACCACAATATGTTTTTTCGGCGCGCGATATGAGGAATATAAAGTATATTAGGCCGTGGACCGGAAGAATGAGATTTTAAATGGGGATTTGGTGGAGCTATTTCAGAATTCATGGACAAATAATATGTGGAACGGTATAGCCGGGTATCAAAATTGCCTAACGATAATGACGTTTCCATTTTATTTTTATTTTTCATCTTCTATCTATACGCACATCGAAGGGAGTGTAATGTTACTAAGGACATCTAGCGACTGAATAAGAAAGATGAAATTGAATAAATCAGTGGCTTAACACACCAGGGCCGGTATTTGTCTTCCTCAATCTCCGCCTATACCGGGCCCGTGTCCGGAAACTTGTACGCATGCAGTTCGCCGTATCACATTTCACCGTGAAATGTTGTATCGGAAATATATTATTGCCGTATTTTAAAGATCGTTCAATCTCTTTGGGTCGTATAGTACTGACATAAAATTCATGTCTAAATAAAACACAGTTCTTATCGGTTTACACTTTATAGGAAGCCAGCAGTTAACAAATTTTGAAAATAGGTGATGTACTGGATTATTTGTTAGGTTAGGTTAGGTTTTCATTTTTGAATTCATGAATTTTGCCAAAATCAGCTATGAAAATTGAATTAATATTCATATTGCATCTAATAAAATTGAATACCGTATAGTATACTGATACGAACTGTGCCACGGTGAAATGTTTTACGTACAATTTACATGTAACCCCCCGGGCAAGCGTCCTTCAGGCGTTTGCATTGGCCGATATAACATCTAGATAGTGTCGATTCAAATGTATATTATTTAATAAGTTCCGACGAGTGCGTGTGAGAGATTTCGAATATTACATATTTTTTATCTATGAATTTAAAAACATTGACTTTTCCTTGTCTTGTCTTGATTTGAAATTCTTTTAATTTATATCGAATCAAGAATCGGTATAAATAAAATTGATGCTTATATTAAGTATTATTACTTATTACTATTCCAAAAAACTAATAACAACATTTTATTTATTATATCGATAGGTAATACTCTAATAATAGGACTATAACTTTTTATAAATGGAAATTGCATATTTGATTTCACACATATGTGGTGGTGTGAAAACTGTAGTTCGGTAGAACTTGTGATTTTACATTTTTTTTAGAGATTGATTTGAGAATTCGAGATTCGTTTATTGATCTCTTGAGATGTCGATAATTTTTTATTGAATGTACTTAGGTATTATGTAAATATTTTTACCAGCAATTAGTGTAATTTTGAAATTACGTCTTGAACCAATCTCGAGAAGCTCTTCTGGTGAATATTTTTTTGATTGACTAGGAATTTGACGAATACCATTCAGAATCAAAGTAAAATATATAAAAATATTATTTTTATATAATCCTGCTAATAATTGTCCGAATTCTTGAGATTCCCATAATATCACGGAATTTCTAAATTTTTGGTAAAGATCTCGAGACACGGCAATCAACCTTTTCATCATTTATCGAGAATTCTTGAGACGAGAAATATCGATCATGAGCTCTAATCCTCTGCACTTTGGATATGCTAAGTGGTATCTGATTAAATAGTTAACTAACTTACATTTTTTGACTTTATTTAAAAACTATAATATACAAAATATAATAAGTATGTAGGAAAAATAAATCCACAATTATAGTGTGTAATTAAATAATAATTAACAATGTTTAAGTGTTTTAATTAAATAAAAGCATTGTTACAATCAATTTATGAGCTACTCGATCTCTCACGGTTTAGTAATGTATTACAAATACTTAAATTACATTTAGATAACTACGCATTACTTTATAATATTAACTTATACACCAATTATGACTTTACAATAATAACTCTTAATTTGAAAAAATAGTATATTATTTGTTTCTATTGATTTGTACAAAAGTCAAACAAGAGACATCGAGAACATTATAAAACTACGAAAGCCAAACTAAATAAAATGAATACCAGAAAAATGTGTAGGTGTATATTGTGTATTAATAGTATATACAAGAAGTTATTTATAAATACTATATCAATTGTAAAATAATCGATTACTTTCTAAACACGCAGTATAGGAACATAACCATTTACGCAGGGAACTTCCGACCGGATTCGAATCGAATAAAAGCAATTCATTTGGTTAATTTCATTTCTCAGCGGGATTCTCGGATGAAGAATTGAAAATGGTTGATGAAAAAAAATGCTTTCTTTTCAGTGTTGATCCATAGAAAATATTACAGTCGGTGCAGACTGCTACCAATATATTAAATTAAATAGGAAATTGAATGTATGAGGTTTTTAAATATTATCAAAACCATCCATGATTAAAATTCAACAAAACTACATTTTAACTAAATTATAAATTAAAATGAATACCCATAGTATTTAACGATGTCAAATTGCTTTGATTAAAAACACCTACGTCATTTTTAAATACCTACTCAAAAACCTAAGTTTAAATTAAATTAAACCCTTGTGACACGGGTTATAATTCGGGAGATAACTGCTGAGTAGACATTTAATCACAATAGCAGATGGTGTAATAATGAACTTTTTGTTGTTTTTATATCTGATTAAGTAGCTTTATAGCAGTGACGTCCGGTAAATGCCGCTCCTAGGTAGTGCCAAAATGCCGCCACATTTTTTTAAAACCGTATTTTTATCATCCTTTCATTAATTCAATATCTAAGAAATGTGTTATATGGTTATTTTAATAACAAGATATACACCAATTAATCTAATTTAAATACCACCTCTGCTTAAATAGACAATATTACGAGTCTACTGTTTCACATAGGTAAGTATATACATTTAAAAATACACCTGACAACTTCCAAAACTCGCGAGTGACTGGCAAACATATTTGGATAAATTTTAAATTAGGTAAGTAAAGTATGTACCAATCTATAATGAAGTAGACATCGCGAACCCGACAAAAAAATAAAGTCCTGTTAAAGCTTTTATAGTAATTAATATATTTTGTTTCAAACCAGTGAGCTGATTTTTTTAATGGAAAGATATTTCCGTTATTACTAAGTTTAGGTAGCTATTTTTATATATACCTAATGATTTATCTCGATTTGCCGCCCTTTGAGTAACTGCCGCCCCCAAGCGATGCTCAATCTGCCTACACCCACGGGACGTCACCGCTTTTTAGACAGAGTGTTGGATACAATGTCGAGGTGACGATATGACTAATTTCACATTTAAATAATGACTACTACCTACCTAACCAAATTGTAAAGTAATAAAATAATACAGGTTGCATGTCTCAGGAGTAGGGATTCCAATCCCGGGATCCCGAGCTATTTTAGATACATATGAATCCCGGGATTGATAAACCTAATCCCAGGATTTCGGGATTGATTTTTTTTATCAATTTTTATGGAAAATAAAATAAAAGCGAAAATATAACAGAAAAAATACTTTTAATAAAAAATAACTACATTAGAAATAAACTGAGTTTGAATGAAGTTTAATATATACCTATGTGTAGGTTGCCGATTCATTTTATTTTTTTCACATAAATTATTAATAATGAGAAAGATTGGAACAAAACAATGCTTCGTACTTTTAACAAAGTAATTCCACAATGAAATCACACGTTTTACGGCAGTTTCATATTTTCCTGACTAATTAGATTTATGAAGCGGAAAGGCCATAAGGCCGGATAAGTACGCCACGATTATTTGCTTTACTATTTTAAATCTCTCTAATCCATTCATTATGTCTTTACTATCAGAAACAGCAATCTCATATTAAATTCACATTAATATTTATATTACAATATTATTTACTCCATTAATCTTATGTACGTCCAAGATTGAACGTATACAATATTAACAATAAATGTCTTAAATAGTATAAATTATACTAGATTTATTTTTGACCGATTTTATCAATGTTCTTTGTAAATATAAAAATTTTATATTAACAATGGAAAAAAAATGTCAATCCCGGGATTGTCAAATTGTAATCCCGAAATCCCGGGATCAGGATTTTGGCTCGGGATTGGATTCCCTACTCAGGAGCAACCATTCGAGATTTAAATTTACGGTATCTTACTGCATACGTAACGATCTCGCTTAAATCAATGTTTTTGCAATTTTGCAATTTTAAATTAACGTATTATTTATATTTTATTATTAACTTTTGTCGGTTATTCATTCACTCTCCCATGGGTACTATGGTTATATTAAATGTTATGGTTATGTATATATATATAATTACGAGGGTGGGTCAATAATTCCTTAGAAAAAAGCATTAAACAGTTTTTATTTTTGTATTTTTTTTTATTTCTCAACATAATCTCCTTGGAGCTCAATACACTTGGTTAGACGTTTCTCAATATTTTTTAAACCGTCAGAAAAATAAGTTTTCGGAAGGTCCTCAAAATAAGCATTTGTCCGATCGATGACTTCTTCATTTGAAAAAAAAACGTTGTCCACTTAGCCATTTTTTTAAGTTTGGGAAAAGGAAAAAGTCACTGGGGGCTAAATCTGGCGAATACGGTGGGTGGTCGACCAATTCGAACTTCAATTCTTCAATTTTAGCCATTGATCGTAAACATGTGTGAACACGGGCATTGTCCTGATGAAAGAGGATTTTTTTCCTGTTTAAATGAGGCCGTTTTTCTTCAATTTTGTTTTTTAGCTGGTCCAATAAAGATGCATAATAATCCCCTGTTATTGTTTTTCCTTTTTCCAAATAGTCAACGAAAATAATTTCACGTGCATCCCAAAATACAGTAGCCATAACCTTACCAGCTGATTTTACGGTTTTCGCCTTCTTTGGACATGGTTTGCCTTCGCAATCCACTGCTTTGACTGTTCTTTCGTCTCGGGAGTATAGTGGTGTATCCATGTTTCATCTACAGTCACAAAGCGACGAAAAAATTCATCCGGATTGCGTTGCATGAGCGACAACAGGGCTTTAGAGGCCACCACCCTATTGCGTTTATTGTCGACTGTGAGCAAACGCGGCACCCATCTTGCAGAAATATTTTTCATGCCCAATTTGTCATGTAAAATAGAAATGACGCTACCTTTTGAGATCCCTGTAACCTCAATTATCTCACTCAACTTTAATCTTCGGTCACTTAACACCATATCGTGGATTTTATTGATCATTTCTGGTGTACTCACCTCTACAGGACGTCCTGAGCGTGGTTCATCCTTTGTTGATGTACGACCACGTTTAAATTCATTTAACCAGTTATAAATAGTTGCAAGTGAAGGAGCAGATATGCCGTGAACTAAATCCAACTCATTTTTTATTTCCTTTGCTGTTAACCCTTTTATATTAAAATGTTTAATAACAGTTCTAACCTCAATTTTCTCCATTTTTCCATTTTCCACAAGCAATTTTTTTTTTAAATGTACGAGAAACACACAACAACCCGACCAATCTGATTGAAACTTCGCAGCATACTGAATCGGTAGTGCCGCTGCATGAAAACAAACCGCTTACAGTACTAGTCGCGCCACCTGTCGGCTTTTCTAAGGACTTATTGACCCACCCTCGTATTATATATCATCATCATCAGCCGCAGTCAATCCACTGCTGGATGAAGGCGTTCCCAAGCTTCTTCCAACTCTCTTGATCCTGTGTCGTTCGCTACCACGTATTTCCGCCGAACTTTACCAGTTTGTCAATCCAGCGGCTTTTAGGGCGACTCTGTGGCCGTTTCGTGCCCCTTGGGTACCACTGGATGACGGCATTTGTCCAGCGGCTGTCCTTTTGGCGAGCAATGTGCCCCGCCCATCTCCATATCAGCTGTTTGGCAACGTCTGTTACATCGAATTATATAATACTATGTATTATATATACTATGGTTAAAATTAAATGTTATGGGTATGGTTAACTTAAAGTCATGTCAACTTAGTCAAAACATATTTGAAATCGTGGCGATCTTAGTCTTGAGTAACTGCTCCTGAGACATTGCCAGGTTTAAACAATAAATTACTGATTCTTCACATCCAAACCGTAGGGCTTCGTGATATGCCTAATTAAGATCGGGTATTTTGCGAGTTGGATTGGTTTGAACGGGTCTATGTATTGTAGTTACACAAAACTATAATAGTGTGATAGTGATAGAATGAATACATCGATTACTAAATACGTAATTTCCGATCTCCATTTCACAGATCATTAAAGTATGCTTTTGCCGGCAGTAGATTCCGAAGTCAGCCCCATGATTTAAATGTATCTACTTATTTCAAAGTAAAGATGGCTGGGAGATAAAATAATATTTGCAGCTTGTTCATTTCCTTTCCGACAATAAACAAATGCGAAACCCAGCGGCCCAGGAGCAGGACAAGTTTTGCAAATAAGACGGCAGATGGGAAATAAAGTTTTACTTCTGCAATATTCCGCGTGACAGTTCTTGTATGTTCTATATACAAACACATAATATATTAATAATAATTAAACTATTTTTATTTAATGAATTATACCTACATAAGATTTAAGAATACATACTTACAACATTCGTTATTGAATGTGTTTAATTTGATACACCTCAGAAAAATACATACAAAGAAAAAAGTATTTTTGGAAATATTCTGTATAATTCTGTAATCACGCCGAAATTTATTATAAAAACATCCAACCGAATCGAGAATAGTAACGGAATTTGAGATAATACCTCGGATACATGGGTTGGGTGTTAGTAAATTTAGACATGAATAGTTTTGTACAGATTGCTTAATAATTTGTGAAGCAGGTCGGCCTAAAAAATCTGTAGTACCTATACAGTGTAATTCAATGACGATAGCAAGGCAAAATGTTGGGTAAAAACAAAATCACAGAGATAGTCACATAACAAGTTACAATGGAGTTGACAAATTCATCAATCCATGCGATAGCTTCTATATTTATTCATAGTTCATAACAAATATTTGCCCCATCCTCTTTAAATTAATTTAGTTTAAGGGCGGACATGCTCAGCGTGGGTGAAAATGGAAATTTTTTTCTATTTTCAAAGCATGATCCTGGACATACCTTAAACGTTGTAGATAATCTATTTTTATAATTTTGAAGCCTTATTAGCCTTTATATTTATTTTAAACATTTGGTGACTGCATAAAGTATTTTTATTACATAAAATAGTATTCTTTTTAACCTCTCGCTCTAATGTTTTAGAATATAGTCATATTTCAGTACATAAATGTGCAGTGATGTTAAGAATTTTTACATTTATTAATTTTTAAACGCATTTATAAAACCATCAGTATAATTTATGTTGACATTATTATAGTGAAATATTAACGATAAAAAATTATATTCATAATCTCTGTGATCCCAATTTTGACAAGAATTAGGCATTTTTTTATTCAAAAAATGGGCAAGATTAACACATTTGAAGATAATTCTAAAGATACTCTTTATAAGCTATGTCTTTGATAATGCAAGTTTGATAAACATCCTACGAATAATGATTGCTTTATAATAATTATTGACCTAAGAATAAGGTAGTGTTTTTTTGAAATACGCCATTTCTTTTGGCATTCCCCAGTGGTTAAGCTACGACATACGGCCGTAGCCATAAATTGACAAACTATAATTGAAGTAGGGAGTAAAATGATGCTAACGCGCGTGTTTGAACATGTACCGTTTAAAAAAATCGGTTAGGTCCTGCGGCCTATTAAGGTTTTGTTTTTAATGGTCATTAGTCGAAGAGAAAATAGTTTGTAAAATAGTTGGTTGGTATAGTTATGTGAAAATGCGTCTCCACATTTTTTTGGTATTTAATTCATGCGTTGCCAGATAATTATTTTACCAAATCGAGAATATTACCATGTGAAATAAAAAAAATCATCAGGATTTAGCAGCAATTAGCGGAACAATCTAAAAAACGCACAGTTCAGTATTTCTAATATTTATTTCTATAATGTCAATCATCATAAATGACAACACAAACTACAAAATTCTTTAAAGTACGAGTATAATACCATCAAACTAATGATATTATTTAACAATATTTCACACTCGCCTATTTGTACTTGGATGAGGATTTTATTTCCTGAAGAGTTTCTTTCTGCTGCCTAATGTATTGGTAAAATTCAGCACATCAGTATATCATGTTGAATTGAACAAGTAACCTAAACGTATTATTTGTATTTGTTGAATAATCGTGAATTCAGTTGTCGTGCGGGACAATCTATTATCTATCTCTACAATGGTTAAAACGCGGGACGTCCTGATAAAATCGGGACTTCTGTCAACGTTGATTTAATTTGCCTTCACCATTTTAATAGTTTATTTAAAATTGTAAATTAAAAAAAAATTGTTTTTGGACGTGTATTGTTTATTTAAAACACTATTAACGGATGTTTATCTATTATAAAATTTCAGTTTTATCTAAGTAATATATACAGCATCAGTTGTTTGTTCTCCCAATGTGTACAACTAACCTACCATTGGTGATGCCAATTGGGAGGGCAATAACTCTGTTCAACCAAATCGTTTCGAATGTAGATAATATGTTCCACATACTTGAGAATGAGTATAGGTGGGCGTTGTTTTATAAATTAATAAAATACGGTCCACTTAGCTCATTCGGTATGCTTCCATGCTTTATCTCTCTATATATATAAATCTCGTGTCACGATGTTTGTGGTCGAACTCCTCCGAAATGGCTCGACCAATTTTTATGAAATTTTTTATGTATATTTTTTAGGTATGAGAATAGGTCAACAAGTATATTTTATACCGCTAGGTGATTAGGGTATCTCTATCCAGAAAAATTTTCTTTGATTTGCCAGCAAGACGCAAGGGGGGCCATTTGGGCCGTCGAACGAATAAAGCAACAAACATGCAAAATAGTAGAGCAGAAAGAACAGACGAACAAATCCAACAAGATAACAAAAACGTGCGTTTAAGCATGTCGCAATTGCGTGCATCTCAATCACAAGAGGCACGAGCTGAACGAAATCAACAACGACAATTGGAACGGAGCCAAGCACGCTGGTTTGCAGTTAACACACGCAGAGAAAATGACCGACAACGCCAACAAGTACATCGAACATTTACATCCGCTTCGTTCCTTCGTCTCGCATTCGAGTACAAGCCAGATATTGAATATTCCGCTCATCGAAAAGTGCTGATTGGTGCTATGGACAAAGAATGTCCCCATTGTCATGCGCTCAAATTCAAAGATGAGTCAGCCGGGATGTGTTGCGCATCAGGAAAAGTGCAACTACCAGAAATTGAGATACCACCAGAACCATTGAATGGCTTGCTCATCGGCACGGTTCCAGATTCAAACCTGTTCCTGAAGTCCATTCGCACATTCAATTCATGCTTCCAAATGACTTCGTCCGGAGCAACAGAAATAGTTCACAATACTGCGGCAAATGGTCAACAATTCCATTCTACATTCAAAATCAAAGGCCAAGTATACCACAAAGTAGGCTCATTGCTGCCAATGCCAAACGAACCACATACATTTTTACAAATCTACTTCATGGGCGCGGCGGCGGTGAGGACATCAATCATGTGGATGCACGTTGCGGCTACAATAGCCTCAATTCGCCTAATGCCAGGCGCATCGTCGGCAAACTGGACGCCCTGTTGAATGAGCACAATGAATTATTGAAATTCTTCAAAGCACACATGCACGAATTGCAAAGTGACAATCACGCTATTGTCATCAATCCTGATAAAACACCAGCTGGAGAGCACGTACGTCGATTCAATGCGACTGTTGTTGACGACATTGCTGGAATCATGGTTGGCGACCGCACATCGACGCGAGAAATCGTGATTCGAAGAAAAAACAATAATCTGGAGTTCATCGCTGACATACACCGTTCATACGACGCTCTCCAATATCCGCTAATTTTCTGGAAGGAACAAGACGGATATTGCATAAAGATTAAACAACGAGATCCTGTCACAGGTAATTCATTCATTATGAACATCATTACTCATTTTGAATTGAGAAAATGAATGGTTGATGTTTTTTTGTTTTTATCGGCGGTCATGGTATACAGCGCTCTATTCCTCTTTCTGTCATAGATCCCATCTCCACACACTTACGATACATTCGTTATTTTTTATTTAACAACCAAAATATTCACTAGAAACAGCGCTCGAAATGGAAAAATTGACGAACCGGAGCGCTCGACAGTTTTCTGAAGATTTTTACAAAGTAAAGTTATCAAAGTTTATGTGATTTTTTCATAAAAATGAGTGTTAGATTTTCTATTATATGGCCTATCCAGCTCAGATGGTCAAATTATCTATTCCACGAGACGGAGCGAAAATTTTACCGATTTCACGAATAGGAACGGCGCTCCGGTGCGTTCCGGTTCATTTCGAGCCCTGACTAGAAATAATTTATATGGCAGAACAACGTTTGCCGGGTCAGCTAGTAATTTATAATTTTTGTACCTTTTACTTTACTTTTATACTGTGTTTTGTGATACTACGTATATTATATTTATTCTTTACACTATTTTAATACTATTTCTTTGTATTTAAATGTCATGTTGTGAACGTCTTAAATTTTTAATTTGTAATGTTCACAATAAGTAAAAATAAGTAAATTTGAAATATTTCCGGTATCACTACAGTTACACATGAAAAAAAAACAATAAACTACTGAGAAAATAAGTTTTTATTTATTGAACAAACTGATTATGGAGCGAAGTCTTCCAAACGAACTGTTGCGAATGTTCAAATTATTCGCCAAGAAAATAAAGAGGGATCTCGTATAACACCATTTTCTTATTTGTGATACAATAATAATAGTAATATTTTAATGTTGATTTACATGAAACGTAAAACGGTTAAAAAGATGGAAGCAAGATGATGCAGGCAAGCCGTGGAGGTCTGTCTGAAATGTCAAGCTCGTTGAAGATGGACTTGTTTGTCCGCTTAGCTATTTACTGGTCTCAACATCCGCTTCCGGTACAGCTTTTAAAATGCGTCTGAGTTTTATTTTATTAAGAGATAACATTACATTGATTGTAAATATGTATAAACGTAGAGTAAAGATAAGTTATCGTAACCAGTAAAGTTTCAATACACAAATTAATTATATCTGATATAGTAGAGACTAGCAGGATAGAGATAAAATAAAGTAGTTAGAAATTAGAGAAGGAAAAGAGAAAAAGAATATTGAATAAATATATAGAAAATGGTAACATTTTTATAATAATATAAATATATCGGTGATAGGTATTATTGACATTTAACAAGAGATAACAGAGAAGAAAATAATAAGGAAAGATAAAAAAATTAGGTACATTTGAATTTTGATTATGATATTATACATATATATTCTTTTAAATAACACTAACATGGACCCTCCAAATCAACCCGTCCCGCACCACAATCGATTTTAATCGAGCGTAGCACGAGGTCCTATGTTTGGTGTGAAGCATCAGCAGTTGTTTACGGCTGGGCATGTCTCAGGAGAAGATGTCCAAGACTGACGTCTCCACGTTTTCAAGTGAGCTTGATGAACTGAGTTTAATGAAAGACGTAATTGAATAAACATGCCACGGGAACAATAAAAACAATATGGATAAACAAAATTATGTGAAGATATTATCTTCACGTCCGCAATTTTTTTAAAATGCAATATTCTTTTTAACACTGTAACAGGTCATGGTGCCCAATGACAGTAGTGTAGTGAAACAGTATCTAGTCTAATTAGTAATAGAAGTGAAACAATCACAAACACCGAGGCGTTGAGAAAATCACATAAATATTGTGACTTCATCGGATGAAATCAAACCTGGAGGTCCCGGATGAAAGGTCAGCGAATTTTGGAAGTAGGCAGGTTATGGGGACTTCGAAATGTGGTCTATCAACATACATAACGGTACAATAGACCATGAGGCCCAATAACAGTAGTGAAACAGTATTCTAATTAGTAATAGAAGTGAAAAAATCACAAATACCCAGACGTTGAGAAATATTGTGACCTCACCGGAATCGAGCCCAGAGTCCCCGGATGAAAGATCAGCAAATTTTGTAAATATGCTTGGTTATCGGGACTTCAAAATGTGGTCTATTAAATAAAAATTCACATTTTCAATCATAAAATTAGACATTTTTGAATAATTATATGATGTAATTAAAAGAGTTTTTGTACTCGTACAGTCGTGCACTGTATATAAATGGTAAATTTTAGACAATAATCACAATTGGACATTTATCTCGCGTAAACCCAGTAAATAACTGACATTCACATTACGAAATGCATATTATTTTCGTTTATTGTAAAGTTACGAAAACATAAGTATGGTGCTTGTTAGTTTTTAAAATTAAATTATTCCCAGCAAATTCATAAGAGATGAAAATGGAAAAAATCTACAATTTTGTATAATTTAAAGGCGTATAAAAACGTTCTATTCATTTTTAATATTTTGATTATTTTTGACTGAGGCTGACGCAACAAAGCCTACTTCATGTCATGCAATTTGACGGCAAATGATTGACGTCCAATTATTATTCTATACTTATACTAGACTATACTAGACAACAATAAACAAACATGACATTACAGTAGCCTTTGACCGTATCAGTATTGGTGCTGCCATCTCCGTGTAGACGTATTCCAACTACTATAAAATTATAATACATATATATTGCTTTGCTATTATGTTACTAATGTAATTGATATTATAATTATAAATGAATAGGTTCCTTGTTAATTAAAATTATTTTTTCTTAAGAAGTTTTCTCTAATAGTCTCTTACTAGACGAATGTTAGATGCTTTACTAAGGTTCTTCCTATTCAAAATTTGTTGCAGTTTCGACATTACGTAATCGCCATTCTTTTTTTAAAGCTCGTAAACATATCTCACTACTGTTATTTATTACATTATATATATTTGACTTGATTTATCTGTCTATCTGTAACGCATAAGCTGTATCTCTCTGACACACGTACATTTTCATGTGAAAGAGTTTTTGTTGCGCGATCGCATAAATAGAACACCCACGTTGGATTGCTTAGTCACGTGTACCTATATGCATTTTGCTCGCACTTGTTAACCATTCACAAGAATTGTACTTTCGTTATTTGTATAAATAATAAAAAAAAACTATTTTAATACAAATGAAACTCATGTACAATATACTGGTTTTATCGAAATAGGTACTTACTCAATTTTAGCCGTTCTTTAGCTATAAATATCGTAACCCTATTCTATTGTTCTGCGATATAAAAATGTATTTTCGTTAGCTAAATAGTATTATTGAGTGCATCGACAATAATGTTACCAGGTGGCACTGCCACCGATAAATTTTTTCTAGTTTAATATATATTGTGAACATTACACATTATATATTTAAGACGTTCACGACATGACATTTAAAAACAAAGAAATAATTATATAGGTACATTATCACAAAAACAGTATGAAAAGTATAGTAAAATGTACAAAAATTATAAAGCATGGAAGCACACGGAATGAGCTAAGTGGACCCGACTTTAAGAATTTATAAAACAGCGCCCACCTATACTCACTCACGTATGTGGAATATATCAACATCCGAAGCGATTTGGTTGAACAGAGTTATTACCCTCCCAATTGGCATCACCAATGGCAGGTTAGTTCTTTATGTATAAGGTATTCAAATAATTCAAACGCATGTGCTAAATGTAATCTTAATATGGGAAATTATTTATGGGCCGCAAAAAATGTACGCGTGCATTGCACGTGATCTGTGGTCTACTAGTGGTCGACCTCTACTCTGAAGCTGTGCGTTTCGCACTCGAATCCTGCGGTTTGATCAAAAAAACATGTTTTTTGTTCAATGTGCATTTGTATATAGAAAGCACTATTCGTCAAAAAAAGTTTGACAAGATAAATTTTCTCTTTATAAGATTGGGACCATTTTTATACCTTTTACCCTACTGTTAGATGTCTAGCAAACATCTGTCTAAAAAAACACTGCAACAACAAACAAAATGTACTTTATTTATTAAATTTGTTTCATTTTCATAAATTGTACATCTTATGCACAAGCATCTTAAGATCTTTCAAGAGGCTTTTAAATTAGAGTTACTTTCGTAATACTGGCAATTATTGCTTCTTATATGCAATTAGTTGCATTCACAAATGCAGTTCCAAACAAAGCGAGCTCCACGGTGGCTCTCAGTTTGTTCGTATTTGGTTCAACCTCCACCACCCTCCCATTTCACTTTACTAAATACATCGCAAATAACACGGACAGGGTTGAGTTTTCGCGTGGTAAGCTCTGTTTTCTTGTAACCAGCACGTATTTTTCACCGCAATGTTTTGTCATTTTATTTAAACGGACATTGGCTAATTTGGTAGATACTTACTTTAGTATATAAATATATACGTAGTATATCAACCATCATCAGTCTGTTTTAATCCAATTCTGAATGTAATGTTATATTTCGTCAATCCAGGGTACCTTAGGGCGGTTTTACGGTCGGCTTCCCGGGATTTCTATCGTTATCCCGGCGTGTCCATATCGCTACAATCTTCTTCATCTTCGGCCACGCGTGCCCCTTAACTGGGGCATATGGACACCACACGGCGCCTTCAAGAATCCTGGTCGCTCGCCAGTCTTCTTACGTCGTTCCAGGTTATACCAGAATGACCGCTATATACACTATAGATTATCATTATTATCAGCCAGAGTTGATCCAATGCTAGACCAAGGCCTCCCCATAGCTCTCTCCACTCTTCATCGTACTTAGTTCTTTGCTGCCACGTACATCCAGCAAACTTTATGAGCTCGTCTATCCAGCGGGTTTTAGGGCGTCCCCGTAGGCATTTAGTGCCCCTTGGATAGCACTCTATGACAAGATTTGTCCAGCGGTTGTCTACTCGCCGTGCATCATGTCAGGCCCATTTCCATTTCATCTGCTTGGTAACCTCTACTACATTGCGTACTCTTGTCTGCTTACTTATCAATTGGATTCTTTTGTAATGTTTACGCGTTATCCCCAACATGCACCTTTCCATGCCACGTTGCGCTACTAGTAATTTTTGAATTTCTCTTAGATAAGAAGACCATGTTTTACATGGCTACATGAAAGTTGATAGCACACATTGGTTGACAATCTATAGAGAAATATTAGATAGTATTTAATGGTCTTTCAGAAAGCCGGAACTCGGCTGGCTTGAAGAACACGCAAGCGAGGTTGATATTATCTTCTGGCATTCGCAGTACGTGGCCGAGCCAGGTCCGACGTAGCCTCTTCAGCATGATGAGAGGCTTCTTGACACCGAGTACTCGAAGCTCAGTGTAGGTACAGGTCTTGCTCGTCATATACTGCTGAGAGGAGTATGGACACCTCGTTGAGAAAGCTGTTCGACAGTCAAATAATCCAGGTCCACGATTCTGTCATGAAGCTATGGGGAAGAAGAAAAATAAGTAATAAGTAGTACATTTCCCTAAATACTATCTCACACACAAATCTCTATTCGGTGAAATGAGAAAACTGCTCCAAACTCTTTTAAAAAAAAAAATTATATACGTATTATTACTTGTACCTACTGGTTTAATCATCAATAAGCATTTGTAACAATACAAAATAACTCTCCAATAGACATTCCGATTGAAGCGTACTGTTAGCAGAGTGTTTGAATAAATATGACATAGAATTGCGTCAGTTTGGCCGTTTAGTATTGTTTACATCGCGAAGAGTGCACTTAGTCTTTAGAAGTGATTAATATATTATTTTAAAGATTTTCATCCTTGGTCAAAATTAGATTATACATGCCTGTGCATGTTGACTTCTCGCATTCCTATTCTCCCATAGCGTAGAGAGCAGTAAAGAACAATCTCATAAATTCGAAGTTAAAACTTGCAAGCGCGGTTTAATTAAGCCCAAGAAGCGAGCCTCTTCCGCTTCCGCTAAACTATCTATGTTCTTTATTACTACCAACTATTATAATATTATGTGCTCTGTGTTTATTCTTTTGTTTCATTTCTTAGTATACTGCCCATTAGGCGTACAAACAAGCGGGAGTCCATTTCGAAAAAAAAAACAGTCAGAATCTTGTATATAAAAATCAATATTTGTTTGTTTGTTTGTTCGTATTTTATGCGCTGCCATACCGTTCATTCGATTGCGATAAAACTTTGTGAACTTATTGCTTGTACTTTTGCAAAGAGTAAAGGCTATATCTTATATATAAAAATGATCTCTGTCTGTCCGTCTGTTTGTCTGTGTGTCCGTATGCGTTTTTATACCATTCATCCGATTGCGATGAAAGTTTGACCAGTTGTTGTGCGCACGCCCGCGAAGGTTTCTGAATAAGTAGAACCATCATCATCTTCTTCTATTCGTATGCATTCCTATACCATTTTCCGATTGCGATGAAACTTTTGTCAGTTGTTGTGCGCACATCTGCTTAGGTTTATAAATTGGTATTATCTAAAATACAAAGTTTGTTGTTTGTTTGTTCCATCCAATTTTGATTTTTTTTTTACTACATATTAATAACATTAATAACGTTTGAATATTTTGGTTTCGATTTTAATTTAGTGTTCTTTTATTTGACCTTTACTCCTATTAGAATTATTTTAATATTGCCATATCGTATTATACACATATTTTAATATCAAAAAAAAATAATTTCCTCTCATTATTTTTTAAATATCTAAGATAAATATAACCACGAAGCGACCGCGGCGAAGCCGGGTACTTCAGCTAGTACTTTATAAAAACTATTTTATTTTGCTTTTGTACAATACGAGGAAGGATTATAATATGTTAATAATTAATGTCTATAATGACATTTATTTAAGGAATGTAAGGTGTTGCGGAGACGTAAATCCGAAAGTAAAACAAAATACATGTCAGCACTGTGCATCAATAAATAATAATAGCAGCCTCGGATCCCTTGTCACAAACACAAATAACATAAGCGACGAAACAAATCGTCGGATCAACCTTGCCAACAGGTGCAATTTTGGTCTTCAAAAGCTTCTGAAAATCAAGGCACTCAATATTTTAAAATAACCAAAACAATTTTATTTGAAACTCTCATGAGCCCAGTATTAATTAACATAAGGTTAAAAATGCTGGGTCAACTCGTCAAACAGGGTGAAAGAAATATGGATATCATTGAAAGCAGAGTCTCGAGTAGAATATTTCAGACTTAGCCCGGATATGACATTAATTACGAATTAATCACAATCTGTTTATATAGTTTGAATCGAAGTACCAATAATAATTAGGCATTTACCTTGATTTATAGCTGATGTCAATAATTGGTAAAGCACATTAGCTGGAATCCAATTGATGCGGGGTCGCGTCGTAGTCTTTCTTCTTCTTCTTCTTTCACCCTGTCACGCCCCAGCATTGGGTCATAGGGCAAGCACAAGTTCGCACCACTTCTCGCGATCCAATGCCAACTCTTGCGACTCCACCGACATGCACCGCGTAGATCGCTTTTGTAGAACCGATGCAGGGTAAATCTGAGATTGTTGTTTTAATTTTATTATACTCATATTTTTTTAGAATCCTCTCCCTTCTTAAAAAAATAAAAAATACGTTAATTATGTACCCACTTATTAATTAATTATTAAAAAAAAATATTTTTGAGACACCTTATAAAATAAATTTCATTGATAAAATTGATTATAAAAAAGTATATTAATGATTTTTAAAACAGATTTTATTGAATTACAAGCAAAAATATTTGTGAATTAAATTCATTAATTAAAACATCTTAAAATTAAATTTTCCAGTAACTTCATGCATATTTCGTTATGTTGTTACTAGATGTCTCTAGTAATCTATCATTATTCACTCCTCCGCATTGGGAAATGTCTGACAAATCGACACACGCGATATGAAATAGTCCCGCAAAGCATTGAATAAACGTCGCTGATAAAAAAGAGATAAGAAAATGTCGAGATGTACAACCAGGCAGGGCCATTAATTTTCCTACCACATGCCATTCACGAGACATTAAGGATTTGATTCTAAAATGGAGGCGCCGCTTAAATATAGATTTGGAAAAGTTTACTTTCCACCTGCACTTTGCCAACGCTCTTTTACTGCGGCAATATTTCCCTTGCGGGGTCGGTTTAATTCGAAAAGGCTTTTAACCCTTATTTAAACACCCAGTGTGGGATTCAGAATTTACATAGCATGGTTTACAGATCATATTATTATAAACAGAAAAAAATACTTACAATGCCAGGATTGTAATAAATCTATTGAACCTTAATCTAAAGCTCTGATAAAGCTTAGAATGGAACCCTGTTCCACGGCATGCCCTATTCAGGAGGCTAGCGTAGAGTGGGTTCCAATGATATATACATAAATAAATATATATTCATTTTAACACTACAACAGGCCATGAAGCCCAATAATAATAGTGTGGTGACATGGTAGAGTATTTATTAATTAGTAAGAGAAACAATCACAAATACCCTGGCATTGAAAAAATCACATAAATATTTTGTATCCTTATCGAGGATCGAATTGGGGGTCCCCAGATGAAAGTCCAGCGCCTTAAAAATTGGTCTACGCCTAGAATACACTACTGGACTCGTATCCGGAAATTTGTATGTAAACGGTTCACCGCAGGACGCTTATTCGTGCGCCGCAGTACGTGAAACATGAGTTCGTGTAACATTTAATCAAATGACGAGTTCTTCGTTGAACATTTCACCGTGGAGTATATTTTTACGTATGCTACAACATGTGGAGATGTCTTTACTAGGTTAGGTTAGGTTCCAATTAGATTAACCCTAAAATCTAATTGGAACAGTACTATTTGCAAACTATCGCCGCATTTTGTAAGATACGTACAAATGTATTCCACGGTGAAATGTTCAACGAAAAACTCGTCATTTGATAAAATGTTTTACGAACTCATGTTTCACGTACTGCGGTGCACGAATAAATGTCCCACCATGAACTGCATACGCACAACTTACATGTAACCCGCTGGACTATCGCAGGTGAAGAATTATAGCGGATGGAATTGTAACTGTGTGTGTTATATGATCAGCGCATCTATCTTATACGGCAGCTACGGCAGCTATCTAGGGTAGGTTTGTATCGAAGTATTAGCACTTATTGTTAGAATTACAATAAGATAGTTGTAATTATTGTTACAATAAGTGGTATGTTTTAACGGCACCTTTCTTGGCTATGCTAAATTTTAGAGCGAGATAGACAATTTTGACTATTTAGATGGCAAACTTTCTGTAATTGTTACAATAAGTACTAATACTTCAATAAAAACCTACCCTAGATAGCTGCTGTAACGGCCAAAAGCAGTCTTGTGAATAGAATAGATGCGCAGGTACAGTTTATTTATATATTTGAAGGCATCTTGGTCTATACGAGGAAACATATATAAATAATAAGAATTTAAGTGTTTTCTATTTAGATTTTTAAATTAAGCAAATGTATATGATTGAAAATATAATCATAAAATAAATCTTGTGTAACCTTCCCAGAAATTCGGTATGCTAAAATTCAACTGATCACGCATTTGGTTATAATGTACAAATTTTTAGGGTTATCAAATTTGTATAAAAACATTGAATACATCTAAATCATTATATTAATTAGTATTACAAATTTTAAGCTACTCATAGTTATAAGACAAACGGACGCTGATTATGGCCTGATCCTTGAATTAAATTTTAATGGCCATGGGGCCTAATGGTAGTAATTGAAGTGAAACAATCACAGATACCCAGGCTTTGTGAAAATCACATACATATTTTGTGACCTCACCGGGAATTGAAACCGGAGCCCGAATGAAAGGCCAGTGCCTTTCGCACTGGACTACGACAGTTAATGTTCACTTCAGAATCAAGTTTTATGAATTATCAATGTACTGCTTTAGGTGTTGATTTATTCAGTTATCGTTCGTCATTTTTAGTTATTTAATCATTGCCCGTAATCACCTGAATCACTTGAATTATTATATTATTGCAACACTAATATTTTAAGAAATTAATTTATATCGTGTCTTATAATAATATTGATTTCACTTTATCGTGTAAATTTTACAAAAATAATCAACCAGTGGGTCTATTCTATACTAATCGACCGCTAAAGTGATAACGTGATAAATACGACTGCCAACTAGGGTAGGTTTATATCAAAGTATTAGCACTTATTGTAACAATTCCAATAAGTTGGTTGTAATTGATGCAATAAGTGCTATATTTTAACAGCACTTCTCTGTGCCGTGATAAAATTTTGAGCAAGATTGACAGTTTTGACTGTTCAGACGGATAACTTATTGTAACAATTATAATATTCCGACCATGTCCAATCCTAATAGGATCATATGGGCTTCTACAGAGTAGAGATTTGTATCAACTGATTTTTTTTTTTTTTTTTACGATAAATGGTTGTCAACCACTTGCTCAACCTATTAGGTCCATACCCTGACTCACACACAAATTAAAAACAATATGTGTGCTTGCCAGACCCAGGATTCTAACCTGGGACCCACGACGCTATAGTCGAACGCTTAAGCCGCGCGCCACCGTATGTAATAAATATTATCACTTTATCACTTTAGCGGTCGATAGTCGCCTTGTGTATAAAATAGACCCGTATAAGTCCTCTGTACGTATCTGTTAATTAATATTGAATATTGGTAAGAACATTTAGCAGTTTTCAAATCAACAGAGAACAGTGAGTATCGTGCTTTATATTATTCAAGACCGCATTGACCTCCAGTTCGAGCCTGTCTCCGAGGTCGTACCTGCCCCCACCGCATCTGTTGTGTTAGAGCAAAGCCTCTCCAAGGCTTCGGGCTGCGTTCGTCTTCTCCTAATCGTGGATTATCCTAGCATTAACAGTACGCGCTTTCGAAACACTTTCCCGCGCGAAAAATCGGATCTTTGAGGCTTTCACGTGGAGACGAAAGTAATCATGTTGTAACTTTTAGCAGGTAGGGGTATTCATTCATTTTTTTTCAATATATCCGCTACAGGTGGAGCATTTTATATTATATGTGTATATATATATTTATTATAAACTCCTTTGAATAGAAAAACTTTAGTACATTAATAAGTAATACAGTAAAGTGTCGGTTTATGGTTTCTAAATATTTGTCTTTTGGCCTAAGTTTTGACTATTTTCATGATATCAACACAATATATAGGTATCTATTTTAATAAACAATATTTCTTTTATTCAACGAATACTTCACAACATTTGAGTGTATATTGTCGCGAATCCAATAGTTACAGGTTCAAGTCCCGTCGTATTTTTTCAAAAAAGATTTTTTCTAATAGGTAGTTAGGTATATAATATCTGAGGTGTTTTTAAATGATGTATATTCAGTATATATTTTCATGGTAATTGTGCCGCAGAGGTGGCGTGGCCATGTACCTACTTATATATATATTTTTTTATGAAAACAGTTTATTCCATGTAGACAATTATAATAAATACCTTCTTCTGTCGGTGCATCGGCTTTTCGATGTTTGATGCAAAATTATCTCTAAATAAGATTATATGAGGTAATATTAGGTTGGGGTAGATTAGATTAGGTTAGGTTAGGTTAGGTTAGGTTTGGTCTAAAAAGAAAGTTGTAAAATCTCGTGGCTACCTCTGAGGCACATTTACCATTTTCATTTTTGTTCCGTTACAGCTCAAGCACTATTGGACCAATATTGATGAAAATTATAGACTACACTGTGTTGTACGATGGATCCGAATGTGAGATAAAGAGTGGTTAGAAATCGGTGGAGTGATGAGGTGAGATGAGGTTCGCGTGCATACATCCGACCGTTGTAGAATTGCATGGGCTTAGTCGGAGATAATAATAAAACTGAATCATATTTAGATAAAGTGGTCAGGTGGCAGCAGTGGAGTTGTGAGGTTGGACGGAATGAATCTGGATACGGTTTAGCAGGATGGACCACGTCCTGACATAAATCTCTTGAAACGCGGGAGTTATTGCAAATCATGTTTCCTGATCGTGTGGTCGTAAGTTGATGAATTCATAAACCTACACTCATACAATTAATTAAATGAATATTAAGTACCTATCTAGTTTTGAATTTATAGTTCGGTTCTTGTATACATCCGTAACTACCGTTAGACGCAGTATGCATAATTTCATTTCTCAGAGGCAACTGTGCACCGGTCCATGAAAATCGAGTTGATTGTTTCTGTTCGGTAAGACAAGATGGCGGTGGGCGTCGCGACGCTGCTTGGAAACTTATTCGAACAATTGATATTATTGCACCGGGCTTATTTAGAGCAGAGGTGAATGAAGCGGCACATTGCGCAATCAACTGAATTAGAGATTACTTATAAATTAACTTCGTCTAAAATTAGAATTATCACAAATGAGTATGGTAAACCATTCATTAATGAGGAATATAATTCAAGTCCTTTATGCTATAATTATAGCTGTTTTAGTCAATAGACCGAGTAGACATAGTGACTAGGGTTGCCAAAAATTTTCGAGACAGTTCCGTGACAAGTATACAATAATTTGGTATTAATATCCAGAGTTTTGATTCTCAAAGAAAAAAACGTCCAGAATTCGAATCCAGACAAATTTTTAACTTCCAAATGGAGCATATTTAGCGATTTTTTAGCGCTAATTTTTTAACCATAACATACTATATTAATTAATAAATATGTATCTGAAAACATCAAAAAGATTTTTTTTTAGAGTCAAAGATAAACTTAAAATTGTAATAAAATCTTATAAAATGTGAATTTGTCACAGGACCGCGTTTTATTATTGCATTATATTTTATGGTCATATTTATTATTAAAATTTAGTTTATTAAATTTTCAATTTATGCTCGTGAAGATTTTTGACTAATTATAGTTTTAATATTTTTTATGTATATTTTTATAAACATCGATGTTTTTAAAAATAAATATAAAGCATATTAAAACTATGAATTAGTCAAAAATCTTTACGAGGAAAAATTGAAAACGTAATAAACTAAATTATAATAATAAATATTACCATACAATAAATAGGTTTTGTAATAATAAGATGCGGTCCTGTGATATATTCACATTTATAATTTTTTTTTTCAATTATTGTAAGTTTATCTATGACTTAAAACATTTTTTTAAAATGTTTTCAGATACATATTTATTAGTTAATACAGTTGAAATTGTAAATTATCAAAAAAAAAATCTAAAATTGCAAGCTTCCTATGTTTCCGCTAGTTACCTCTGGTAGGTAGAAGCATCACTTTTAATGCCAAGTATTGATATTTTGAATAATAAAGAAATATTAAAAATAATTTTTTTGTGTCATTTTTTTACAATTTCAAGCTCTATTCGGCTTAAAAACACCCTTTATAATATGACCAAACGTATCGGTAAACCCTCGGAATAAACAATAAACATATCCTTATGTACCGTACAAGATTTTATGAGAGCAAAGCACATTTTGTTCTGGTAAAAGAGGGTTCACACGTGTGCGATAAAATCGTACAGCTAATGAAGAGATTTGGAGGCAAAGTCACACTCTGCAATAGTGACGAGTCTGCTAAAACGTGCCGGGTGCATTCTTATGACGGGAATAACTCGACCATTTGATGCTAGTATACAGTGATACAAAACATATTTAAAATATACATTTAAAAATCATTTCTTCTCAGTTTAAGTTGTATAGGTACACTAATAATACTTATACATTTAATTCTATGTTTTAATTGAATTAAGTTTTGTACTATTTCATTTGAGTGCTTTTTTGCGACTTTTCGACATTATTATCAACCAAAGAAGTAAATATGAAATCTAAAGTGTTTGAAAATACAATAGTATATTAGATACAAAAGGCGAAGGGTGGAGTTAGGCTGTGGAGATCTGACAAACGTATTGCACTTTAAACTCTGTCAGTTATCCTTATTTGTTTTCATTGAACTAAGAATACAAATTACAGATGGTGTTAATTAGTTTTTAAAATTCAATTAAATCCTACCTAAAGTAAACCATAATGATAAAATATTATTATTTCTATAAAGTATCTAAAATTATGCCATTTATAATTTTAGATAATTTGTAGACAGAAGAAATCTATTATCGTTTGGTTTAAGAGTGGTTTAATTGTTTTTTTAAGAACTAACCAACACCATCTGCAATTTGTATTATTAGTTCAATGCAGACAAACAAGTATGACTGACAGAGTTTAGTGTGCACTATTTTTGTCGGATCTCGACAACTTACCTCTACTCTTCGCCACTGTTAGATACCGACTGCTAATACATTTGGCAAGCGTATTCAACACTTAATAATAATGTTATCACGGTCATTTATTATGTTAATGTGGTGTTTACTATTAGTTAGTGTGCATACTGCCTGAAGATGCCGAAAGAAAAACCCCGTTCACAAAAATTACTCAAATGAACTACTGGGATGGAAGCTAACCAAGATGCGGAAAAAACCTCTCTATAGTGTCATCATATTTCCCTCTTGAAATTTATAAATTCTGATAAAAAGTAATAGTGCCTGTTTTATGTAATAAAAAAATGGTCTGCGGCGCAATTTTTCTTGTCTGATTAACAATAACAAAAAACTGTGTTATCTTGACAAAAGTATTAAAACCATAATATCGTTTCCAATCTCTAAAATTCTGGAAGTTTTATGGTGAAAACACTGATTTCTTGATTAAAATGTACTCATGATAAAAAACGTTGGGAACGGCCAATATCATAACGTCTTTATAGATTCTTTAAAGATGTTATGATATTGGCCGTATAAAACCCCAAAAATAATTTATAAAATAAGAAAAAAATCTTATTTTCTATTAATATTTTATTTTATGTAACTACCAAATGATTGGATATTCAGTCATTTGGTATGTAGAAATAACGAAATATCTGTATAACTATGTTTAGATGTAAATACTAAGTCAATTAAAAATTAATTTGGCAATCACGTTCAGCAATCAATAAAATGATACAACAGTGCCAGACCAACCAATCTATAGGGTAACTTAAGGCTTAAGATTTGAATCACGACCTTTGATAGATAGCTGGGGGCCATTTGGAAGGCGTGCCTACGATAGGCAACAGCTGTACCGATCGTAGCACCTCTACAGCTGGAGGAATGAGGACTACCTCTGCTACTGGGGGAGAGAGAAGTTCCTCTACGCTTGGGGGGGGAGAAGAAGGAGTACGTGTACGTGGGTAATCTCGTTATGGCGATGAACGGTGATGGGCGAAGGCGGACCGCGAGCTCTACGACGTGAATAAATCTACGTGGCGTAGAAGCGTAGATGAAAGCTACGAGGGGAATTCGATAAACAGGCAAGTCGTTAGGTAATAAAATATATCTAGATAGTGTATATAATATATAATATTCTTCTAAACATATGATTCCCGCAAGAGAACATGTCATAGTTTTTGCCTTTGAAGTTGTACTACAATGGTACAGAGTGTCGTATTCTCTGGGGGCATCTGGAACATATGTACCAACCACGTGAAGTGTCTCTTTGTGATTTGTTCAATTACCAGGGTTATCATGTCCGCTCACAAATTAAGTATTTGTAACGTGGTCGTATCAATGTAGGCACCCATAAGATTCGGCGGAGACTTCGATTCTCAAAGCTCAAGAGTGGTGACCTTTGTTACGATGTCATACTCGTATCTTACAGTCATACAAGAGCATAGGTAGAGTTGTTTCTTCATAACTTTGCACTCCTGGCTCTATGGTGTAATGATGTAATATATTTCAAAAATATTTTTTTACATTTAATATTATCTATTTATTTTCTTATTACTACATGTATTACAAGTGAGTATCATTTAATCTAATTTTACGCGAGGTAATTAATCAAAGAGGCGAATCAGTGTAGTAAAAAGTGTAAAGTTTTAAAACGTATACTCTACACCAGTTTCAGACTCTAAGTTCAATTTCAATTTCAACTTATTTATTTTTAACATATTGTGGACATTACAAATTATAAGTTTAAGACGTTCACAACATGACATTTAGAAACAAGGAAATATAAAACAGTATTACATAAAAAAAGAGATAGATAGTATGTTATTAAACAGTAGAAATATGTACATACAAAAAGTATTAATTAGATAGGTTCAAGGAAGTACACCGGATTAGTTAACCGGACGCTATTTTAAGAATTTATAAAACAACGTCCACCTATATTCATCCTCACGTAGGTGGAATATATCAACACCCGAAGCAATTTCGTTGAACATAGTTATCTGAAGTTATAGTTGGCTGAATACAGCCCGCCACACCCATGCAGGTTCCAAGTTCACCGAAATTCAGTTCTATATACCATATAAATTTGTTAAAAAATACAAAATTTGGATATTTATTAAAAAAATATTCATTTCTTTTATTTATCAACATTTATTTGTGAAGCATTCAAATAATATTGCAGGGAAATCCTGATTCACTAGATTAATAAAAACTATTTTAAAACAAACATATAACTATATTACAAAAAATGTACCTATACATATACAAATTATGCACAGCGTTGATTTTTCATACATCTACACAGGGTCGGTACAAGAAAATGTGAGGCCTGATTAGTTTAACAATACATAATAATTATTACTGCACAGATAAAATTGTAAAACATTAAAATATTGGACACTTCTATTCGTCAAATAATTTTAAATGTTATGTATTGCATCTATATGATGCCAATGAGCTAATTTTGTGTGTATTTTTAAATAATGGTCCTGGATTGCTTTCTAATTTTCTGCACTAGGGTCCTAGGCCACTCCACTGCTGGACGAAGGCCTGCCCTAGCTCACTTCACTATTCTCGGTCCTTTGTTCGTCACTGCCACGCGTCTATCCAGCGGGTTTTACGACGACACTGCAGTTGCTTAATGCCCCTCGTATACCACTGTATGGTGGTATTTGTCCGGCGGTTGTCTACTTGCCGAGTAATATATCCAGCCCATTACCATTTCATCTGCTTAGAGACCTCTATAACATCGCGTATTCTTCTGCTTCTTTATGCATTGATTTATTTTGTGGTCTTTCCGCGTTATGCTCAACATGCACATTTCCATGTGACGTAACCTAACCTAACCTAACCATAATTTTTGGATTTCTCTTACATTACGAATCGATTTATCATATACACATAAGCTCAAATGCACTCGTCTTCGGGTAATATATTACTGTCAATTTACAATTGTTATCCAAGATAGGCGTAGTTATTAACTCTCTTGATTTGAGTACCTTTGGTTAAGTAAAGCAGTTTATCATTACTTTTTGATTCGTTTGCTCTTAAACCTACTATGAGGCTTTCATTAGTCAGAATTGATAACACACATTGGTTGAACACTTTATGCTTAAGACATTTTTTAGGAGGTCTCCTTTAAAGACACTAGTTAAACGCCCAATTGCACTCCATGCCAGTTTAGTTCTGTGAGCAATCTCGTCATACATATAACTGTCAATTGGTATGTTATCCAAGATAGACGTAGTTGTTGACTCTCTTGATTTAAGTGCCATTGATGAGTATCGTTTTTAGTTCCGTAAAGCAGTTATTCATTACCTTTGTCTTCGAGAGAATTATCTTTAAACCTACTTTGTTGCTTTCATTTGCAAGGTTGCAAGGTTACATCTTGTTCTGATCAAATTCATTGATTAAAATTAAAAAAGACCTATCGTTTCATTTTTTTTTATTGTGATTCACTTACGGAGACCCGATTGGCCCAACTACCCTGAGACCGGGCCTGCATTATATATAACATAACCGTGGCTTAACACAAAAATGGTAATGTATATTTTTAGCCAAAAAAAAAAACGTACAGAACAAGCTATTGAATGCAAGGTTTTCAATTAGAGAAATGAGAACAAATACTATTCAAATAGCCCCTTTATTACACTGGCAATGCGCATTTTTTTTAACCCGCTCACAAATGAACATGTTGAACACGTTTTTCTTGCAAAAAATCTGCGAAATGTGGTCGCAGAATTCCACATTTTTTCGAAGCGAGTGGAGATTTTTTCAACGTCTACCGGGAGTTGATTAAACTGAAATAAAGCAGTGTCCACGCTGTGTGTGAAAAAGTCGAGTTCGTGCAATGTGACTACTAACTGGACGGCATATTAATCAAAAATGTGTGTTTACATTGGTACTGTCAGTTGGAAGTGCTTGATGGAAATTTATTTTAAATATAAAATCTGTACCTGCGCACATATAATATAGATCAATATTTACGACACTGGTTTTACCTGTCGATATTTTTGTGCTTTAACGGCCCACATGCTCAGCGTACCTACGTCAAAATGGAGCTTTAATGCTATTTTCAAATCATGATCCTGGACATTCCTTAAACGTTGTAGATAATCTATTTAGATAATTTTGAAGCCTTATTATCCTTTATATTTATTTTAAACATTTGATGACTGCATAAAGTAGTTTTATTACATAAAATAGTATTCTTTTAAACCTCTCGCTCTTAGAATATAGTCGGTGCGGTTAGCAAGATTTCATTCATGAATCAAACAAGTTTGGAAGTTTCTGAATTGTGCTGATGTTTTATGCGCAAGGAAAATCTGCATCTGCCCAGTAGTACGATGATGGTGAACCTGCCGGTAAAAAACGAACTACTCATTTTGACGTTAACCGATTTTCAATACGTCCTGTCAAATCTAATATATACAAATTAATATTTGTGTGTTTGTTTGTTCGTATTTAATGCGCAGCCATACCGTTCATCCGATTGCAATAAAACTTTGTAAACTTATCGCTTGCACTTGCGGAAAGAGTATAGGCTATACTAATATATATAAATTAATGTCTGTCTGTCTGTATGTCTGTCTGTCTGTGTGTCTGTCCCGTATGCGTTCCTATACCATTCATCCGATTGCAATGAAATTTTGGTAAGTGGTTGTATGCACACCCATGAAGGTTTCTGAAAAAAAAAATCATCATCTTCTTCTTCTTCTTCATTCTATCTTCTTTTATTCGTATGGTTCCTATACCGTTCATCCGATTGCAATAAAATTTTCGTCAATAACTGTGCCAACACCCGCGAAGGTTTCTGAATTAGTACAACCATCTTCTTCTTCTTCTTCTTCTTCTTCATTCTATCTTCTTTTATTCGTATGGTCAGTTGTCATGCGCATGCCCACGAAGATTTCTGATTTAGAAAATCATCTTCTTCTACTATTCGTATGCGTTCCTATACCATTCATCCGATTGCGATGAAACTTTTGTCAGTTGTTGTGCGCGCACACCTGTGAAGGTTTCTTAATTATTATTATATAAAATACAAAGTTTGTTGTTTGTTTGTTCCATCCAATTTTGATTTTTTTTTACTACATATTAATAACATTAATAACGTTTTCATATTTTGGATTCGATTTTAATTAAGTGTTCTTATGTTTGACCTTTACTCCTATTAGAATTATTTTCATATTGCCATATTGTATTACACAGATATTTTAATATTAAAAAAATAATTACCTCTTATTATTTTTCAAATATCTAAGATAAATATAACCACGAAGCGACCCTGTGCGAAGCCGGGTATTTCAGCTAGTAGTAATATAAAATGACAACATCGCGTCTCGCTTACTCTTGAAGAATGAGATTGGAGAGACAGTCAGCACTTTTACGTGTAAACAGTTATTGTCACGATAGTTTAAAATGAGCACTATTGCCGACAGTAATTCCATGCACGTGTACAGGCGCTATTAGTATATTATAATATATTAGTTAGGTATGTAGATATGAACAGAAATACAAATGTTTAAGGGCCCACATGCTCGGCGTAGGTCAAAATGGTGGTTTTATGGTTTTTTCAGAGTATAACCCTCGACATTCCTTAAACGTTGTAGATAATCTATATATATATAATTTTGAAGCCTTATTATCCTTTATATTTATTTTAAACATTTGATGACTGCATAAAGTATTTTTATTACATAAAATAGTATTCTTTTAAACCTCTCGCACTAATGTTTTAGAATATAGTCATATTTCAGTACGTCCATGTGAAGTGGTGTTAAGATGTTTTATATTAGGGAGTAAGATCATGCTAACGCGCGTGTTTGAACATGTCGATTTTTTTTAAACGGTACATGTTCAAACACGCGCGTTACTATGATCTTACTCCCTACTCCATTTATCGTTTGTCAATTTATGGCTACGGCCGTATGTTGTACCTTAACCACTGGGAAATGCCAATAGAAATGACGTATTTCAAAAAAATACTACCTTATTCTTAGGTTAATAATTATTATAAAGCAAACATTATTCATTGAATGTTTATCACATTTGAATGGTCAAAGACATAGCTTATAATTAATATCTTTAGAATTATCTTCAAATGTGTTAATCTTTGATTTTTTTTGAATAATATAATGCCTAATTCTTGTCAAATTTGGGATCAGAGAGATTATCAATATAATATTTTATCGTAAATATTTCACTATTATAATGTCGTTATAAATTATACTGATGGTTTTATAAATGCGTTTAAAAATTATTAAATGTAAAAAATCTTAACACCACTGCACATTTATGTACTGAAATATGACTATAGTCTAAAACATTAGTGCGAGAGGTTTAAAAGAATACTATTTTATGTAATAAAAATACTTTATGCAGTCATCAAATGTTTAAAATAAATATAAAGGATAATAAGGCTTCAAAATTATGTAAATATATTATCTACAACGTTTAAAGAATGTCCAAGATCATGCTTTGAAAATAGCATAAAAGCTCCATTTTGACGTACGCTGAGCATGTCCCCCCTTAAGTATAAGCTAAAACTTCTATACCTGTTTCTTAAATAGTGGTCACTGTCAATTCATGGTGCAAAGACATTATAGATTGTACTTATTAGTTAATATAACACTCGATATGTACCTAGTAATTATCCCACATATCTTAATAATCATCAGGACCGGTTTCGTCGGCTTCAATCGGCCAATGTCAACTGATGACATGATCATGACATCATAAAACATAAATCATGAATGACGAAATAAAACATGAATCAGATATTATTGTGTTTTATTTTAATTAATACGTAATTACAGTGGTTTTAAAGTGAATTTTCAGTGATCTAAAATAGCAAAACAAAACAATCACGTATTAAAATGAAGTAAAAAAAAAATAGTATAATTACAGCCACGGAGGTTTAGTTAGTAGAAAAGCCGTCTCTAAAGCCGTGACTCGTGGGTTAAATCCAGTGCACGACAAAAACGCATTTTGTTTTTCAATATGTGTTGCTCAAGTGTAAGGAATAACCAGTCCTCGTGAAAAAAACCTATTAATATAAGTCTCTCCTGCCTTCTCCATATAGTCGAATTAAGAGTGAAAATGTTGTTTAATAATATTAGATAATTATAGATTATGTCGGTTTGTTAATAATAACTAGGTATTTTTTGTTTTACTCGTATATTTTGGAAGTATTGCTCTCAGAACCAAACTTGCATGGAGTGGATTTGGGGTTTTAATATTGTATCAAAAGTGACTTCCCATTGAGTCTTAAGCGTAAAGTGTTCAACCAATGTGTACTACCAGTGCTGATGTATTTGTGTGAAACATGGATTGAAAATTAATGAAAGAGAAATCGCGTGGTATGCAAAAGTGCAAAGGATAACGAGGTCACTAAGTAGATAAAATCGATAATCGATAAAGTCGACGAATGGACAACTGCTGGACAAAAAATGCCATACTGTGGTACCCAAGAAGGACTAAAACCCGCTGGATAGATGAACTCATATATTTCGTTGGATGTACGTTGCAGCGGAAAGCTATGGACTACGTTAAAGTTCACACCTCCACCCGTCATATATGCATAGCCGTGGATGTGCTCGGCCGCTTTCCATGACGCTTTAAAAGTGTCTGAAAGAAGTGATTTTAAGTACTCATTCCGTCCCGAGACGGAGCCGCACGGGACTAATGCTGCAACCATGCACCGTAGTGCTTAAAGAAGAAAGTTAAGAAAGATTTTTTTTTGTTTTTGAACTGGCTCTGCTGTCCGCTGACGTTAAGCGCCCTGTGTACCCGCATACTGAGTGTTACGAATTGAAATGGATGAGTCTACAGAGGAGTTGGGACTATCTCGCTCCCCATACGACGCTGCAAATTTCTCGAATGCCGCAAAGTTGGCCTCGGTTGCTATCAGATATCCATGTCTAATCGGGCCCGTCTGATGACGGACCCTGGGAAACAGCTCCGCTCGTTCGAGTTCCATAAGCGGGCAATCCCAGAGGATGTGTTCAACATCTTGGTGGTCATGCCCGCAGGTACAACCCGGCCGACTAAAAAGAGTGGAGAAGGCTAAAAGCGGCCTTCATGCAGTACTGGATTGAGCCTGGCTGATGATGACGATGATTACTTTAGAAACAGCATCTGCAGATTCTTAAATTTAAAACTCACATCGCATGAATCAACCAATATTGAAGTATACAAGATATCCATTTGATTAAACTATTAGTGTCCATAATATTAAATGAATACGGCGCATAGTTAACAATTATAGAGGTTCAATGATCATATTTATTAAGTGTAGCTGGTGTGTATACACAGATATGGGTTTATTTGGTTTGGAAATTAATTTAAGCTCATAAAAGCTCCCAGCCCTATTCGCATGATGAATTTTAACTTTGATGGTGCTGGGACTGTGGAAAATGTATTATATTCTAGCATAGCCTAGCCGCCTTAGCCTAACCAAGGGATGTCAACCTTTTGTAATTAAGCGCATTACGGCTATATTGATATTTGATAAGGTATCTTAAAAGAATAACCATTGAAAAACGTGATATTTCATTATGTAATTATTTATCTATGAATCATCAACTCAAGTTCAAATTTAATATTGAATTAAAAATATGTGACAGTGTAGAATTCGGGATAGCAATGCTTTAAGACGATTTATACAAATTTATAGACATGCCTACCTAAGAGAGACCATATCTATATAGATCTGTAATGCCAATTAAAGAAACTTTTTAACATTATAAACTTATTAGAGAAGGGTGACAAGTTGGTAAAAAGCAATTGACGCTTACAAGTGATGAAATATAACGTAATATACCGGTTCTTTTCCTAAAAAGGAGCGTGAGGATAATCAATATATGGATGTATTACAGATAAAAAAAACATTGTTAGTCTTTTTGCCTATGTACATAATGAACTTTAATGTATACTGTGTCTACACAATTTATTGATTTTCAAACAATTTTAACCATAGAGATTATCCTTTACGACCAAACTTTCGCCTTTCGGCATCAACAGCTTCCGTAACGCAAAGCGTGTATGATTACAACTTACTGACAGAAATTAAATATAAACAAGTATTTTTCATTTTGTTAGGTTCATTATTGCGACAAAGGGAAAGAGGGCACAATTTTCACAGTTGGGCTGCTTGTAAATGAAATTACAAAAACGTGATTTAAAAAACTCTATGTTTGCACTAAAAAAGCAAGTGTTCATTAATAAATATGTATTACAATAACAAGTGTCGATAATATAATATGTACGTGTTCTTTCAGTGAGTCAATGAATGCTTTTTTGACAGTGTGAAATTTACCACAACATGAATCTGTAATGCAATATGACTTCAAAGTATTGTTATTATTGTTAGTCTTAGTAATCATTTTTTATCTTTATTTTCATATATTTAAACTCCATTTATATAGATAAAGATTTTTTCAACTATTATTTATTGTAAAAAATGCGCAACAAAAATATTTCAATATTTTGTTAAAAAAGGTTATGTACATCTATAAATATTTGACTCGTTGTATTATTTGATTCCAATGAAATAAATTATTTGCAATAGTTCAAAAAAAGATGATGAGCTCCTGTAATAGTATATGTAAATATACTTGTACTATCAAGTTTAAATTTGCCAGAAACCTCATACATCTAAAACACCTCGATAGAAACCTTTCGGGCAGCGCTTAACCAGGGATCGGCTACCACCGAGCTCTCTGCTATATGTCTAGTCTATACAAATCTTTAACACAATTATAACTTTTGATTAGAGGTTATGTTATTGATATAAACCTCATAAGCTTTCTATTCTGAGCAGAGAGATTAATGTGCAAACTGGATAATGTAATTTTCACGAAATAATACAATAATCAAGAATATTGGTAATGTTGTGATAGCAAACATTGTATTAAATATGGTTTTGAAGTTCACGTAAAATAAAATAGGTAGGTTTACGTGGTATAACTGCATAATACGAGTTATGAAACAAAGTTAAAAAAAAAATTCTACGACATTTATATTGACAGCTGTTTTGTGTTATTTACACATCTTCATAACGACAATATGATAGAAAATATTGACTAATTTTCAAAAACTAAAATTTATTGTTTGCAATGTTCAATTTATGACACTAAAAAGTGTTATGTTAATCTATGTTCTTTATTACACACAAAAGTGGCGTAGTTTAATTTTACTTTATGAGCAACGGAATTGTTATTGAAAATCAATAATTTTGAATATTTTAAGGGTATCTACATAAGGATCAGAAACATAAAATTCCAACTTAAATTACATCTATCACTTTTCAAGTGATGGCTCTTATCCATTAAGCTACCAATCCATTTGTACTTCTAGCGAATGAGTAGGTACTTTAAATCGCACAATCCGTACTTTACTGTCAGAATTTGCGAGTTATAAAATTGTTCGTAAGTACGTTGCCTTGCCTGACTCGTGATGTGACTTGAAAGAGATCGGAAAAGGTTTTGACTGTTTGCATGTTGTATTGAATGTGTGTATAAACTGTAGAAAGCACTTATTATGGCGACCATTTTTATGGGATACCCCACCCCACCCCAGAAGAATCCGCGTCTAACAGAGTCCACTTACACAATTTTCATTCTGACGTAAACATATAAAGTTTACCTATGCTGCAATAGAGGTAATTATAACACATCTGTTTGTAATGTAAAATACAGTATTTATATTTATGGTACGTATGTACATAAAAATAACCTCTATCCACATAGCAATAGGGGTGATTGGTTGCAGGTTTTCTTGAATCAATGAAAGTAAGGTAGTAAGTTGGAATAAAATTACCTTAATCACTGTATAAAAAGTATTGAATGATATGTCAAATGTTAGCATGTGGCGCCGTCACTCGACGGATAACTTATACTGGTGGATCTAAATTATAATTTACAGTTTTTCTAGCTTATAACAATATTTATTATTATTATTTATTCAGTTTTAATCTACATTATTTTTTTAATATTTTTTTGAAAATAATATCTATTTTATAAGAATATAGTGAACTTTGGAAATTTAAAATTGAAAACATTTATAGCATGACAATGGACAAAAATAATAAAACATAACAGTGTCAGCAACATTTAAATAAAAACACCGAAAATATCTAAACATAAAAAATATATTGAGTATGAATTTATGTACCTACATTAGACATTTAGATACTCCGGTTAGTATTTTGGATATTTCTTTTCATTTAATTTAATTTTATATCAATGAAATCGATCTACCTAAACATATAAAAGAAATTAAGAATTATTGGAGAAGTTGTAAAATGCTACGGAGATTTTATTTTGAATTTACTATCGCCTCATTAAACTTAAATAAAGTTTAAAGTTTTTAAGAAGTTTTCAAACTCAAAATAATGAAAGGCCAGTACATAATAATTCATATACCTACCCGAGAGCTAGACTGTATTAAGTTCAAAAAGAAAGAAGGGAAAATCGAAATAAAAATTTTCAAATGGCGATTTTTGTTATTCAACTGTATGTTTAATACAGTACGACAATATGTCTGAGAAGAATTCTGCAGATTTTTGGACATATTGTCAGGCGCGGACCGGACAACCTGGAGAGACTGGTAATTTTGGGTGGCCTTCAAGGAATGCGAAGCAGAGGAAGAGCGTCTGCGCGCCGGAGCGACCAAGTGAAAGAGCTGACCGGGGGCACCATCCATTCTGCCCTGAGAGAAGCGGAAGATCGAGAAGGATGGAAAGTCTTGGTCGCTCAAAGGATGGCAAAATTAAAATGTGGTCACGATCCTCAGCCATGAGTGCACGACCAAGAAGAAGAGTATGTTTAATGACAATTGAAAGTCAATTATTGATAAATAGAAACCATATTATTTCAACAAAGTTACATACATAATTCAGAAAACACTTCTGAAAAAATGTATTATAACTAGGGAGCGGATTTATATGCAACAAAAAACATGATTATATGCATGCATATATGCACTTAAAATCATTGAAATATTCACTAAAACCAAAGAAATATGCAGTTAAAATTGTCATTTTTATGGAAAACTATTGTAAATACCCACTTCACCCAATATTACCGATAAAAAATCGAATAACAAATTAATAATCTTAAGCAATATAATACAGTAACATAAAAACACAAATAATCAATATAAAGTTAATCAATTACAATTTTCAAAATAGTTTGTTTACAAGTAGGTAGGTCAAATAATTGAACAAGAAATGCAAAATGTAAATGTAAACTATGGAAACTAAATGCAACTTAAAAAAACAAAAACGACACACTTAACTATTCCTAAATCTAAATACTATTTGCTGTTTTTCTGTCCGAAAAAATAAGTTACAAATTTTTTTTCGATATTCTCTTGCATTAAATTTTCCGCATATCTGTTGGTATTTTTTTATGTGCGGAAAATGATCTTTCAACGTCCACAGATGTGATAGCGCAAAATTTAAATAAAGGTGCCCGAGTTGACTTCACTTTTTCTGATTAATTAATGAAAATGCAAGTGCATCTACCTGATTTAGTTAATATGTTTCGATAAAATTATAAATGCAAAAGCCCTAAAATATGCATCTTTTAATGAAATATGCACTAATATCTCAAATATGCTCTAACGTTTCAAATATGCATTTATATGCACAATAAAATTTTATTTTTGGATTCTGCGTCTTTCAAAACGGATTTCTGTGCGACTCCCATAGCTGTGCATACACCCTAACAAAACATGCACTAGCATATAAATCCGGGCCCTAATTATAACCAATAGAAAAAATCTTTTTGAAAAATGTAAGAGGAATGTCTCCAGGTATCGCGCCCGTCGATTTTACAATTTGGGAAGCGCTTCAGAGAGTATTATATGAGCTAATAGTTAACATTTGTCGTAATTAATATGACAGCTTTAGCATAATTGTATATGCGCGGCGGGCGCGATACCTGGAGAGATGCAGGTTCAACTCCTGCGGGTTGTCTTTTTTCAAAAAGATTTTTTCTATTGGTTATAATACATTTTTTCAGAAGTGTTTTCAGAATTATGTATGTTCAATGCTTAGAATATTACATTCTTAAATCTTGTGAATTATTCGTTGAATAAAAAAAAAATAGTTTATTAAAGTTGATCAAGTTGAATCGAACAAAGTTGAGGTCCTTTCTACTTTTATCAACGCTGTCAACTGGTTGCCTAGTAAGTTCCCTAGTTTAACCAACGTGAAAACAACTTGCATCGGGACGTCAAACTTGTTTGTTTCACTTGCGGCCATCTTGGTTACGACTATCAGTTCAACCGTCCCTTTAATCAGTCAAAGTTATGTGAATCTTGATTACGCGTTTTGATTCAAAGCAACCAATATGGATAGCTAGTTCTTCTTCGTTGAAACCTATTAACTGATGATTATGTAGCAAATAATTTTATCGTCTGACAGCGTTTTTTATGACTTGGTTCCACATCTCTTGGCATTTAGCGTTAAGGTGACGCATCAGTGAAACGCCAAATAATTTCCAACTGTAGGCGCGACGAAATTTTGGACTCGCTGCCATTCACTGAGAGAATCTCGAGCCAGAAGCACGTCACTTTGCTGCGTGATGGCGACGGGTCAATTAATTCTAAAATCGTGTAAAGATGACTAAAAACGTTACCCATTTACTTTAAAAAGAACGTATGTTGGATTTATATGAAAAATAATATTTCGTTTGACAGGTGTCATTTGCACCCGCGACCCGCAGTCCGCGCATCGCCTAGCAACGATCTTTTTAGACCGTGCCTCAACTAATGCATGGCCTTAACCAGGACGTCAGTGGAAAACACGTGGCATTCTTAAACACTTCGACTTGACCAAATATCATGATTTAGTGTGGGTATATTATTAAGGTAACCTTTGTTATTATTAGGAAGAAAAGACACTGTATCATGTTAAGCTAATTTATAGAATTGATGATAATTATATAAAAGTAAGTATATTCAAAGTTATAACTATAGGTACTAGATGAAATCATACCACATCAAATTACAGTAACATTTATAGAAATTTTAACTAAGTAGTGTTACATTCCCAAGTGACCCCCATTTGGGGATGTCTCTGTGAATCTGGAGAGGCCCTAATCGGTATGAAATCAACAAATAGTAAGGGTTGATTGCTAAAATAATTAAATAATGTTAAATATCTGACCGGCAACATTGTCTGAATGCAGTTAAAAAAAAATACGAACGGCAACGCCGCTTTTGTACCGCTCGTAAGCGGCCGTTTGTTTTAGCGGGAGAAGCATTTTTAACAGCAACGCGGTAAGCAGTGTTAACCCCACTATCCGCCAAAATTAAAATAAGAGAAATTGTAACTGTGAAAAAATGTAACCATTAGTATATTATATTTAACGTAAATATACCTTGCCGTTTCCACCACAATTCCGGTGTGTTATATGTCCACCTCCAAGTCCTGAATCCAGACGAAAATCCATACAACGAAGCAAAGTGACAGCGTGTTCACTTTCGAAAATGGAGGGAATTGACAGTAGGTATAATTGAATTGTTAAATAAAGAAAAATATTATTCTCTGGGTTAACAGGATTTCTAGTAAGTAAAAAAAAATGGTGGCCTTTTATGACATTTTTATTTGGTTAAATTGTTGTTATTTTATTTTAAAACAATTGTTCATCTTAAAAATGATCGTTAATTATATAAAAAAATAGACTTATAATACTAATTAAACGAGTTTCTAGCTCAGTCAGGCTTTGTGCAATATATTTTACAGCACAATAATTGTGACACATGCGTCAAATGAATCTACAATTTAATGCTTGAGTTTAATATTTTTACCGTTTATCCATTGTTTTATTTATCATCTTTGAGTATGATATTGGCGTTGTAAGTGAACCATTTTTATAAATATTCAGGAGATATAAAACATATTATTAAACTGGCGTGAAAAAAAGTTACGCTGTTTTTGTTCTCTGTAATAATTATTATGATTCATACGCATTTCTACAAATAGTAATGGTCATACGTAGTATTGATTTAGGCTGGTACTAGTATGAGAAATATTTGCGGTTGATCCTGATTTATTATACACCAATCGAAAAGTATTAAGAAAAAATTGGTTCTTTCACAGTTTCGCATGGTTTGAAAAAAAGTTGGCGACCAACTTGCAGTAGGTACCAGTGGCGAAGGGTGAAGGAAGGCTGTTAAGATTCTACATAAATAGTGTACACTAAACATTGTCAGTCATAATTATTATTTGTTTTCATTGAAATAAGCATGTAATAATTATTGATTAATTTAATAAAACGCATTTTTTTAGTATTTATTCCACTTTTATTATTTAATACATCTGGATCCGCGACATTTTCAAACTCAAATGTCCCTCTGAGGCGGACGAAACCGGGCCAGATTGATTAAATAATAAAAGTGGAATTAGTACTAAAAAAATGCGTCTTATTAAATTAATCAATAATACAATTGACACAATGAAATAAATTATGCATGTAATATTTTCATAATCAAATTAACAAAATATACACACTCGAACGCCTTCATTTTCCTCTGATGTCAAGTGGTATTTCTTTTTGCATTGTTATTACAGATTCAAGAAATATTTCATGTGTAATTCTAAGTTATAAAAACAGTAATAAAAAGTTTCTGGAATCCTCCTGTAAAAAGTTCGCAAATTATTTTATGATGTACGGAAAACAAGAAGTTGTAAAGAGAATTATTACATTTGCCGTACAGACTGTTTGAAGTCTTTTATTATTAAGTTTTCAAGCGAAGCTTGCGAAAGGTCGTGGAGGTAACACAAGGTCACTTTAAAAAAAAGTTTAGATCAGACTTGATTCGAAAGAAATTTATCTACGCAGCTACAAAACAGTTATTCGTTTTTATTTTTGAGTATTATTAGATTTAAAATGATATTGAAGATATTGGTAGGAATTATTATCGAGAATTCGATTGAATTGAATAGGTATTCGCAGGGGTTGCAATACCGATATTTTTAATTAGTACCGTACAAAATACAAAAAACCAGAGCTTCTTGCAAAAAAATAAATAATTTCAAAATAGATTTATTGTCAGATTATTGAGTCATTTTAGGTAATTTTTATTATATTTCTCTAATTTTTTAATACCGAAAAAACGGTAAGTATTATTATTTAAAAACCGGTATTATGGTATCGATATTGCAATGGAGAAATATGAATTAGGAAAACTATATATGATATATTAAATGCCAAATTTTATGTTAAACCAGTGGTCGCCGAACCGTCACTCGTGAGCTGCGACAAAATTTTTGATAGTTTACCTACTTTATTATGTGATTGGTATCTACACCTGAGTTGGTCAAATTTGTAAAGTTTCTAGTAGAACAACAAGTTATTTTCATTAAATTAATTTTAATGAATGTGAAAAAATCACCCTGCGGCGCATTTTCATTGGTTTTGGTTAACATAATAATATAGTCGCATATTTTTGGTATACAATATACCTCTTAGCACCGAAACGGACATTTGAACGGACAAAACGTTGACATTATTTTAAACTATATCCCATATGCCCATTGGAACTCTTGGAACTTGCGTAAAACTCGTTTTCAAATTAAGAATTACGAACCCCACGTGACTTCGTCGTATCATATTGCATCATCGCCTGCCGCAGAAATGAGAAAAAGAGAATATGTGAATTCCCGTGATTTAAAGTGAGACGTAGTTTTCTCTTACCGTCGCGTATTAGGCTCTTTGCACAATAAGTATATTATACAAAAAAACCAAAACCTATTATTTTTACGATATGTGGAAAGTGGAGTTTTTTTTAGTAATTGTGAAAGCCAAATTTAATGTTTTCGTTTAATTCGCAACGTTTTGTTCTAGTTGTAGAATAACAATGGGGTAAATCCAGTGACGTCCCTAGATAAAATGCCGCCCCTAGCCAGCGCCAAAATGCCGCCTCATTTTTTTATGCAGTATTTTTATCATCCTTTCCTGAGTCCAATATCTAAGAAATGTGTTGTATGGATACATTACTAACAAAAAATCAGACTAATTATTCGCAAATCTGCACATGTCGTTTCTGGTCACCAAAGACATCGAAGGGCAACGGAAGTAAACGAGATATCGCGAAACCGATAAAACTAGTGAGCAGATTTTTTTAATGGAAAGATATTTTCATTATTACTAAGTTTAGGTAGCTATTTCTATATATTCCAAATGATTCTCCTCGCTTTGCCGCCCTTCGAGTAACTGCCGCCCCCAAGCGACGCTCAATCTGCCTAGCCCCACGGGACGTCACTGGGTAAATCATTGCCAGTCTTTTATATTGGATAGTAGAAAACAGCGTACTTCAAATTGGATATGCCTGGGCCCTAGTCGAGAAGACTTCGGATTAACACTATGTCTTTGAAAGAAGTGTTATTAATTAATAGGGTGCGTCATGCTTTTAAATGCTGTTAAGTGAATTTTCGCGAAACAAGTATAATCATTTGTAAAGTGTCGAGAAGTTATGAACTGTATGAGAAATCGGCGGCCGGAAGTTTTTAAAATTTAAATTCAGAACATATTTTCGTAATAAGAAGAGACTGTTGAAATCATATGTGTTCTATATACGAAGACAAAGTAAATATGGAGTGTTTATAAATAAATTTAGAAGGTATCTATTCCATTTTTAATGCAGTGTATTAGACTTGAGAAAATAACCGTATTTATAATTTAAGCTTATTTTAGTAGTCAATATTAATTTTAGTGATTAACGATTATGTAAGATTATTTTTCTTGGTTGGACTTACTTATTCAGTATAATATGAGTGGGTATATTTGATAGAATAATTGGTGATTTTTTAACGTAAAATTTATGTAAACCACTTGATCTACCTATTAGGTCCATACTCTGGGTTCAAAAACATATAGATATACAATATGTAAATTTTTCAGACCCACTCCAAGATTTGAACCAGAGATCCTTAGTGGATACGTTATAACTCGGCCATCCAGGGTGAATACTGCGTACAATATAACATTTATAATAATGCTATATAATATAATATTATGACCATGTTCGATCCAAATAAGCTCAACTCCATAGAGTAGAGGTTTGTATTAACAGATTTTTGTTTTTACGAGAAATGGATATTAATCACTTGAACAATCTATTTATTCCATGGTCTGGGTAGAAACATACGAGGGTTATCCAAGAATTAAAGACCTTTATTATTTAAAAAAATCAGGAAAATTTTATTTTTACAAGAAGCATACGAAATTTTAGGTAGATATCCCCACTATTTTTGACGTAGTCCCCGTTGCGATCGATGCACTTGGTGAGCCGTGGCGGCCGGTGAGGAACTGGCTAATCCAGTGCGAAGGTTGGAGTCTTCTAGTTTGTACCATAATTGGATGTGAGACAACGATGGATTTCAACAGGGTGGATTCCCTCCCGGTTGAGAAACTGAATTATTAAACGCACCTCGCAGGCGACAGGATTCGACAGTGGAGCGTCCATCTCAAACGAACGCCAAGGTCACACAGAAGAAGCTACCGAGCTGGCTTACCACTCGTTCTGGAGAGGGAAGTCTACACACCAGCGCTGCTATCTTTTGAGAAATAACATCCGCGTCTCCAAAGTAGGTCGTTGCTACATGCGAATTTTCCAGACCCAGGATTCGAACCTGATTTCCACAACTTTATAAGTCGACACGTTATCACTCGACTGTCACGAAATTATAGCGCACTATATCCATGATTTAAATATTGTTATGCCAAAATGTTTCCCGTAAAATATTGTTCGGTTTTTTTTTTTATTATTATTTACTGTGAAAATTATATGATGTCAAATCCATAAGATCCATAAAATCCACAGAAGTATTTTCAAAAACAAATGATGTATCCTGTATTTTTTTTCCATTTCAGTGAACAAATTTGATTGAAACTTAAAAATTACGTAGGTATCTTAGAACTGGTATTAGCTCATACTAATAATATAAAGAGAGTGGGTATTGTTTGGAAAAATAAAGCTGTATTTCTTGCGTATAACGCAAGGTAGAACCTAAATTTTATTATTATTAACTTAACTATGAAACGTTATAGCATCACGCTGCTTCTCAGTAGAGCTACCAAATTTAAACACACCATAGTTAACCATAATATTTTATACAAAATAACTAAAAATCATTACCACTACCTTTATATTTAATACGAAAATAATAAATTTCAGTAACATATGCTTGCAGTTTTTAAATGACTGTAGTCATCCAAATCAATATTTACCGGTGACGTGTACAAAAATATTTAATACAGCAGTAGAAATTCTATCTTACTTTAACGCATATTGCGGAAATATAAGCGTGTCGAATGCTCTCTCACTCGCGCTTATGGTTCGTTATTGTTCAGGCCCTGGGTATTAGTGAAAATAATACCACTTGATTTCAATATGAAGATATAAGGCGTATAAAAAAATCCACATTGTTTTAATCAGAATACGAATATATGTATTCCGATATTAGATGACAGGTGTATAAACTTAAGTAGAAAGGAAAATAAAGAAATTTTATCAATATAAATGATTTGTTTGGTTTAACAGTCCACTGTATACCAATGTTCAAAATAGGAAGATAAATGCGAGAGAACGACAATTTTTTATTAATCTCTAAATAGGTTGTGTAAATTATTTATAAACCGGAGCGGTACAAAACGATTTCAGTACGACAGCATTACCAGTGCAAAGTGCTCGAGTTTCAATTAGTTGAACAGTCGAACGCCTTTGACAGTTTGCGAAGGTTGCCCACGCCCTATAAAGCCTTCAGGATCAATCAATTTCCGGTAGGCTTCGGTGGAAAAGTACGCATGTAAAGAAAACAATTTGGCCGGCGCTCAAAGAGGCTTCGAGGGTCGATCGAGAACTAAATCACTATGCGGACCCCTGGTTAGGATAGGGTAGGGTATGTCAGAGGTGGCGGACTCCATAAGGTTTTACAGACATAAAAGATAGTCACAGGGTTTTTAAGTACCTTTATAAATTAACTACACGATCCTAAAAAAATCCCAGCTGGATTTTACGCACATATTTTATATAATATATCTAACTTATACGTGTACTACAGCAGCTTTGGATTATTAAATGCAGTAAATAAAAAAATGTATTATGAATTAATAAAAAAAATACATCACGCCTTTAAAATAGTGGCGTCGCTAAATAAAACATCATTATTAGAAAAACTTAAAAAGGCAATTAAAAAAACCATCTTTGGTTATTATTTTGCTTTATGTTCATTACAAATTAATTAAATTTTGTTTTTTATCTAATGATACAATATTTTTATAAAATAATATAAATTATTAGAATCAATATATTATTGAGTGAGGAAATGCATGAGAATGGGAGAGGAGTGACACAGTGAAACAGTGACACATGCGACAACCCTCGGCAAATAGAGGCTGATATTTTTGAATTTTTGAGTTTAGTGCAGTCATCTTCATAGTCTTATACAATCGCGTTTTTTAGAAGCGCCACAATAAAATTAATGCCCGCCAAATGCGCCGGTTTTCTATTTACATAAATTTAGATGTGATGTTTACATACTTACAAAAAAAGTGGCGCCAGTTTTCAGGGCTCACGCGTATTCCAGCGTTTCTGAAAACGCTTATGTCGGGATACTATTCGTTTAAAACATGTGCACTAGCCCTAAAGAAAAAATACTTTGGCGCAAACTCATAAAATAATATTATTGCTAAAAATGAGACGTTGACAATTGTGTAAAAATAGTTTTGTTATTTATCCTAAAATTTTGTATACTATAGTATATACTTGCTTTTCCCTCCACCACCCGCCACGTCTCCACACCCGTTATGCAGGCGTATACCGTGGCGTAACGAACGATAGGCGCTGTTCAAATTTGTGCCGAAAGTGTCCCAGGAGCAACTTCCCAAGACCTTGGTTGGCGTGCACTAGAGTGTGCGTGATCCCTACTTCCATATAATGTATTACGGTCAATTCTCGACGAGAAAAGACCTTCTCGCTCGCCGTATAATGCCGCAAACTTTTTAAAAGCTGAGAAATATTCCCTCGTAGATAACAAGTCGCAATGGCCGACCGGTCCAACTGAGGGTCGGACCGACTTGAGAAGCTCTTCCCTTTCAACCGACATATGGGGACACTCCCAGAGGATGTGATCGGCATCCTGCAATTCGCCACATAAGCAAGTCGGAGATTCTATTAGGCCAAGCTGACAGAGCTTGGAGGCAAAGCCACCGTATCCGGTTAAGAACTGAGATATCTAATGGTCTGGGGTCAATCTGGTTATCTCCATGCGCCATTTTATATTAGGAAAAAATAAATGCGTTTGTCTGCCCTTGGAAGAAGTGGTCCATCGCCCCTGCCACGCACGCAGCGCCGTGTCATATACCAGGACCCCGATTTCCTAACTATCGACTCGTGTGGCACCAGACGACATGACGTAATTGTGACGTCAGCCAATCCACGCTCGAGGCATGTCGCCCGCGCGCAGTGCTCACCGTAGATAATTATTACGATTAAACACCTATATGTGTATGGTGACAATGAATAGCGCCGCTGTCTGAGTAGCGTGATTTTCTAGAGTGCTATTGCACCGGCTCATGGATCCAAGTCCTAAAGGCGGCGATATAAAGATACCGCCAACCTCCGCCCCCAGACCCCCGAGCAAGGCGGTCGTGGCACCACGGATTTGAATGTGCAGGTCTAACGGAAGCACTCCAGCAAGGACAGGCAACGCGTCGGTAGAAGTCGTCTAAGTATAGTACTAACATTGCATATATTTGGATTCAATCTTTAAAATAGATTAAATTAAATCAAATAAATATTACTTACAAAAAGTTCCCACAGTATATTGTTTGGAGTAACCACAGTATATTGTTTGGCAGCAAATTTACTATGGCCTTTCGGGAATTGACTTATATTTACCTTTATATCCCGTGTGCCAAAGATGTATCATCTCTTCTATAGATACATCCAGCCTTTTAATTAAATACAGTGTTTTTGTAGAACCGATTAGAAATCTTTGCTATGTACATATCGGTCACGAAATTGCTACGCCGCGCTGGATAAAATTCACCACGACTTATTGATTGATTGCTGTCAGTTCATCTCAGAAAGATTCATTAAACGACTCTAGTAGTAAGCCGTATAGAAACGAGGTATTACGCAGATCAGAGTTTTCCAACTGGTGTGTCGGTAATCCGATACAGCTACATGTCGAAAGTCTTTTCAAAAAAGCTTCTTGCTGTCTCAATTCTAGTGTAGCCTCCAATCTGCACGTATATGGCAACCATGGCCCCCACAAGGGGGGGTTGACTGGGCTCTAGCCTGGGGGCCCAGGTTATGGGGGGGGCGCGTGGCGCTTCTACATTACAAGTGAGATAAACATACATCACAAATTTGCTCTAATGGTAAAAAAGTCGCCTGTTTTGCTTTAAAAGTATTACCATTTTAAAATATGTGATTGTGTGATGCAAATTTTGAATACTGTGTGTCGATATTCAAAAACTTCATAACAAAAATGAATTTATTGAAAAATACAAAAAATCGTTAAAGATACACTGAATACCAGTAATTTTACCTGGAATATCATTTGACAAACGTGTATGAAGAGCCTAGCGATAGGTAGGGGGGGGGGTAGACAATGATCCTGGCCTAGAGGCTCGCTTCAAGATGTGGGGGCCATGACGGCAACTGAGATATTTTACATGATCCACTCTATATACAAACTGTCCTTCATATGTAAAGGTAGACACCTTCAACTTTGTGTTTACTGAAGATTCATATTGTGTATAATATGTGGTTAGGCCAATTATGGTCGCCCTCATCCCTATATTTCCCTCCTACCTCAAAGCTTCGTTATTGTCGCAAGTCCAGGTGCTACTCAGTAACAGAACATCAGTCAACCGTGATTGAATAACATTTAGATACCTCAAGCCAATGGGCGCATCTAGGCTTGTTACAGCTAGACCGTCGTTTAATGAGTAATTCAAAGCGCATACACTATGAAAAGCGCAGCCAATTATCTTACTGATGGTGTTTACTTTAGTCAGTAAACATAGAAAATCGCTGTCATTATTCGGCAGTAGCACTGTGTCATCCACATAACGATCCTTTTTGGATGTCATCAATTTGACTCTTTAACAACAAACTCATATAAAGTAAAATAAAATGTATCTAAGTTGTAAATTAATTGTGGTGGCATTATATTATGTTAATTTAAAAGTGATATGTACTTACGTAAGTATTCTTCAGTGTGCGCAAAATTTAGATAATGTGAATAGTGTGTCATGACGCGGAAAATGTTGAGGAATACTGACCTAGATAATCAACGTAACACATAGTGAGATAAAGGAATAATCGCATAATCTCACTATAATCTATTACCGTAGAATAGATTGAGAGGTTCATTCGATTAGTTGTCAGAATAGACTAAATAAATTCCTTAACTTATAAGACACAGAATTGGTTAAGATTTTGTCAAGAAATTTGCCAGATATGCCTGGTAAAATTTTAGCATTAAAAGAAATGTGGTCAAAACAAAAATAATATTTTGTAAGTTGGCGGATTAAATTGTGACACGGTTGCTTGTTTATAGCCGCCATATGTGATTTATTATGATTATGGCGCGGACCGGACAAGCTGGAGAGACTGGTAGTTTTGGGTGGCCTCCAGGGAAGGCGAAGCAAGGGAAGAGCGTCTGCGCGCTGGAGCGACCAAGTGAAAGAGGGCTCCATCCATTCTGCCCTGAGAGAAGCGGAAGATCGAGAAGGATTGCGAAATTCAAATGTGGTCAAGATCCTCAGTCATGAAATCATCTTTCGATGAAAGATGACGAATTTTAAACGTGTTTGATATATTTGTCATTGTTTATCTAAATATTCTTTAAATATCTTGGTAATATTTCCACATATTTAGCCGAATCCGTGAACTTGCATAATTTAATTTATTTATTTATAAACGGCGCATGCACATATGAAAGAATACGTGAGGAAATATTCGGTATTCAATATACAGAAACTTTAAGAATTATAAATTTTTCAAATTGAAAATACATAATTTTGAAATGCCTACCTACACCTGAAAACATAATTATACATAAAAAAATATAAAAAAATGTGCACTTGGTACTTAATTAGTGGTATTTGTGAGTACTGTTGTCCCTTGAGCTATCGACCCGCCCAAGAGTGATGCAAATTAAATCTTATATTTATCGGATTAGAGGTATATAAAAGTTTTCCAAGGTGAATAAAGCTAAAAATTTCACTTTGAAACCAAGATGATAAGACGAAATATAGAATATTTTTCGCACTTAGGGAAGCCATAAAAATATACTTACCTGAACTTTGACCATTTTAATAGGGGCGATTGGCTGTATTAAAAAAGTCATGGGCTCCGGCTTCTTTAGCAAAATCTAATATCCGTTCAGGTATTGCTGATCGTATATATATATACGTACGGTCATATTAAACTATCATACTCAAAATAATTATGAAAATATTATATAAGGATGGAGCGAATTTTATGAAAATGGGTCAAAAAGACACTGGGATCATTAATTTGCATAAAAACTCTTAAAATAAAAAAGTACTTATATTATTCTGCATATAAAAATGCAATACATTAAATTAGAACATCTTTGATCACACCCTTTTTTACGTAGAGAAACGTTCGCTGTCAGATAAACACAACCCTTTTCGATATTTTTATAGCAGCGTTCGATTTTATATATTTTATTATCACACTTGAGAATTGTGTTTGCAATGAGCCTAAAACGTCGAGAAAATAAGCAGGAAGAACACACGTGATAACCTAAATACGATGACACACGACCGTGAAAGTTTCACACTATCCAATATTATCAAGTAAGTTTCCCAATAAACCACCTAGTCAAATATAACAATATATTATTATTATCGGTTATAACGAAATTTTTCCGTAGAATATCTAGAAAATGAGTCGATACCTCTTCAAAGTAATTTTCCCTTTGTACAACGGTTCTCGGTACTTTAGTGCCGTCCCATATTAAATTTCTTTGAAATGTAAAACTTCTGTGACATTTTTAATGATACGTATTAATTTTATGAATTTCATTAAAGTCAGGTTCTTTGAAAATATTATTATTCATTATGTAAAAGATGACTAAGACTATATTATTTCTAATTACCTTTCTAATATTAATGAAAATTAAGATCTTTTGCTTTGAAAGATGTTAAAGAAAATCTTTTTCATAGATATTGGTGACTAAACATAATAAAAAAATGGTTATAAAAGAAGCATACAAACTCTATAAAGTAACTCAATTTTTGTTGCATATAAAAATGACATTTATGACTCACTTGAACTTGTTTCAGTGATTTTGATAGGAAATCGACGGCATGCTTGATTTGGAAAGAGATTTAACATGTTTGTACGATTTTAAATAAAATTATAATTATTAAAGAATCTTGCCAACATCCCAGGGAAAATTAGTAATTAGCAATAGTAGCAGTAATGATAAAATTATTTTTTTCATAAAAAAATAATTAATAATAATCTAAAACCATTCAACGGACACTCGTTTTGTATACTAGCCAATGCACTCCCTAAAGACATGGACATTTTCAATGGTGTGCTGTGCATTTTGATTTTGTTTATAAATTTTATTTTACTGTATATGTTTATGTTTTTATTTTTTTTACTTCTCTCTTGTTGCGGGTTATAGCTGTTCTTATAATATATATCTCACATGTTGTGAACGTTCTGAATTTTGATTTATTATGTCTACAGTGTCTTGTTTTCTTAATCTTTTTATTAGATAATATTTTATTATTGCAAAAAACAGTTACATATTATATTACACTGAGAATTATATACAGAATTAAGAAATGATAAAGATAGAGGAACATTAATAATTATTATAAAAGAGTGAAACATAATAATACTAAGTAATATAATAATAAAACTACATAAATAACATAAGCAGACGGTCTCCATTGTCCAAATGTCTCGAAACTCGGGGGACAGAGAATATAATATGTTAAATAATTTTTTTTTTGACAATGTCCGATCCTAATATAATCATATGGGCCTCCACAGAGTAGAGGTTTGAATTAACAGATTTTGTTTTTTACGAGAAATGGATGTCAGCCACTTGCTCAACCTATTAGGTCCATACCCTGACTCACACACAAATTAAAAAAACAATATGTGTACTTGCCCGACCCAGGATTCGAACCTGAGACCCACGGCGTGATAGTCCAACGCGCCACCGTGGTTAATACGATAAACGTATACTTTTCGATTAAATTAATATTTTAGATACATTTAAGTATATTTATTTTTAATATGTTATGTTAAATTTTAACAGTGAAAATTCAGTCTTATTTTTCCTGTAACATTTATCTGCAACCTGGTACCATAATATCGATATTTATATTATAGTCTATTACGAGAAACAGTAGCATGGAGTTGCATTTGTAATATTTCAGTAAATTCTATTTAATTGGATGTTTCGTAATTTCACCACAAGATTTACCCAGTAGCGCGAAACTACGTCTTAAGTAACTGAGCTGACTTTACTTTAGAAAGCTAGCAATATCCCTCAAAGTGGCTGCAATCAGTTTAGATTATTATTAAGTCTGGTAGGATTATATACTACATAATATCGTCATTAAGCTGTCAAAGCCTCTGATGTGATATTTTTTTCCGGGACAGCTTTATAAGCACATAAATGAGAGTAGACTTTCAATTCTGATTTATAAGTCTGAATAATTTGATTTATCTAAAGAGCAGGGAGGTACTGGGAAAAACGCCATCATGGAATATTTGTAAAAGCTCATATTATCTGATAAATACTTACATTGAATGAAATATGATTGTAATAAAATGAATCATATCAAATCGAATGATTTTATAATTAGGTAGGTAATCATATTTTTATTCATTCAATTTTATGGTATCAGGGAGTCAGCGACAGCATAGAGATATTCAAATCAAAGTACAATCACAGTAACACAAAATCCCATTCTCAAGACAATAACACGGTATCGGTAGACTCAACATCTGATTAGTGGGTGATAGTGAGTCCTCCGGGGAAGGCATGGATGACAGTGATGACTGATGACACAGGTCTTGAGTATTCGATACATCGTATAAGTAATGGACATAATTACGTAGTGTTTAGTGTGACGTATAAAAGGTATTGTTGTACGGCGCGACGGTGTCTAGACACTATTTCTAGACACTATGAGCAGCGTCTGAATTAATATAATCATCTGGTGATACTCAAGTTTCCGCTAAAATGGAACCAAAGATAGTAATAATCTCTCTGTTTCAGCAGAACTAATAATAATAACATTTGAAGTAGCATGACTTCGAAAAGAGACCCACAGATGGCGCTTTTGATCATACGGGTTCTCTATTTTGAAACTAAGCACCTTACACTATCGAGGTTTATTTCTGGTGTTAAGTGTAGTTATCTAGCTGTCAAATGTGATACCTGCCGGTACTGAACTAATTCTTTGACAAGTTCAGCTGGTTATTGGGTCGAGCGAGTCATCTTATCTTGTTAATCTCTCAATAAATATTAAAACCGGAAGTATTTCTATGTTATAAATAAACCTTACTATTCATTTTAATTTTTATATAGAATATTGAGAGGTTTGCTAAACTAACTGAATAGAAGAAATAAAATCGCGTTTTGACAAAATTGTTACATCATAGATTTGAAAAGCTGAACGGCGATATATATATATTGTTATATTTTCTTTAATGGATTTCAACCAAGAATCAATAAAATACAACAAAAAAATCATACGTGATGTTAATTAGTTTTATATTTAAATTATGATATAAAACTTTTGGTGATACAAGTCAGACAAAAAGCTCAGAATGTCAAAAGCAAGACAGGAGAAATGCATGAGGATTTAAAATAGTTCTAAACTTTTCGCATTAGAGCAAAATCTTGTGCACTTTTAACCGTTCTTTTTAGGTTCAAATCCGTTTGCGACATCACAAAGCACTCAGATATACTGTCTGCGCTTTCTTAGGATTGTATTGTAGTAAAATGCATGATAATGTGTATCTGCTACAGTAAATGATAATATATAATATTATAATCTAATGATATGGAAATGTATTATAATATTATGTCAAATAGTAAAAAATATTCGTAAATTAGCAGATTTTATTTTAAGCGTAGGTATCATAAAAATATCAGCGTCTATAAGGTATTAAAAAACTTCTTTTTATGCGGAATGGTTATTAGCCATTCAACTTATTGTGTCTCTGTTAAAACTTGTTGTTTCCCAAAATGAGCAAAGATTTTATGGAAGGAAGGAAGGGAGAAGGGGCATTGCGGTGAAAAATATATATTTGAAAATGGTGAGTCGGGAGGTGCCCTGGTTGGTAGAGTCTCCTTTGACGAGGAATGAGCTTAAGTTAATACTGAGGCTAAGAACAGGGCACACAATGGGCGAAAAATTTGATGTCCTCATGGGAAGAAGCAAATCGCGATGAATGTCATGTTTTAGAGGACATTGTATATGTAGCACTACAATGCCTTAAATATTAACTTCACAGAGTACATCTGCGAATTGCGGATATCTATGAGAATGTCGACGAATTGAAAGGTGTCCTGGCAGTGGCTAAGACGGAAAAGCTAGGCAAAATTGTAAAGTTATATAACAGAACAGGAGTGAGGACTTGATCGACGGATCCTCTTCTAGAAGAGAAGAGGCGATATGACAGCGAGTCGCAGTCAAAGCCTCGGTAAAATCACAAAAAAAAAATGGTGAGTCAAAAAAGTTTAGATCATAATAGCATGTTTTTTGGCTACACCCAGGAAGCAAATTCGCACCCACTGCTTCATAGATTCAGGCATTACTGCGCCGCGGAGACTTGTGTAAAATAAATATGACATATTATAATTCATTAGGTAGTGTAAACTTAGATTTATTCTTTTTATTTCAAATTTCTTGCAAATCGACAGATTTCAAATTTCACCAAAGAAAGAACATCCAGGTTTGTAATTAATTAAGGTAGGTAATGATATTACTAACATGACTATAGTTGGCGTCCAGTGCTAAAAAAATTTATTAATACCAATTGTCCACTTACGAATATTTTATTAATTAAATTGTTATTTTCAATCACCGAGATTTAAGAATGTAATGTGAATGTGTTTTGTAGTAAAGTTATATCAGACTAGTTGAAATGTCCGGCTTCGCAGGAGGTCGCTTTATTGTTCGATATACATATTTTATCTTACAAAACAATAATAATTACATTCTTCTATATTATTAAAATATCTATAGACAGGCATACAAAACGGAAATAATTCTAATAGCCAAGTCAAACAAAAGAAATTAAAATCGAATCCAAAATATGCAAACTTTACCTATCGTAGAAATTCGAAATTGGAATTTACAGGAAACTTCGTATTTTCTTATATGTAGTTGTCAGTTAAGGCCAAGTAAGAAAAAGAAATCGAACAAACATATTTTGAAAATATTCCAGAGAAATATATGACTAGAAAAAATATTTTTGAAAAAACTCGGAACCCACGTTTACTGGATTTGCGCCAATGTACTCTACCAATTATAAATAATTGTTGACTATTAAGGTAAGGTCGATTAAAGATTTTTTTTTAAATTTTGAATTTGAATTTGAATTGATGCTTCTATATGCGCGAGTGTTTTTATAAGTTTATAACCGTTATATATTTCTAGATATAATAAACAGTAAATGACTGAATACTTAATGAATAAGAGACAGCAAGTAACCCTCATCCAGCAGTTTATGGAGATTGGATGAAATGATGATGATACAAATACACAACGTAGTCATAATTAAGGGTTTATTTCTTAAATTTTGCAATTAGATAAATTGGCCACTCAATTTTGCGTGGGCTGTATTAGCGACGCGTCTAAAAATGAGGCAATAAAATAAAAGAAAAATTTCATTTCTCCAACATTCGGGCGTACGCATTAAGCGAAATCCCAAATAATGGCCAAAAATCCGTAAAGTTGAATAAAAAGCGACCGAGCTTTGGCTGTGTAGCGAAAAGCTGCGAGCGCGAAAGCTCCGTAAGCACAAAATAGCAAATAGATCCCCTACAGTTGACTATTTGTCTGTTTTAGTTCGGAAGTGATTTTCTCGCTTTCCGGGAAATCATCGCGAGTTTTCTTACAGCAACGAGATTTTTCTATATTCTTCACGGAAAACTTTGCATAGTTTTCATAATAATATACTGATTTTAAGAACTTGAGAGTAGGTTTGTAATACCGGTATCCCAGAATTATTTTTCGAAACCGAAATATCGGCTTTAAAAAGACAATACCGATATATTTGGTATTGAAAATGGAAGGAAAATGTATTTATTAACATATTATAAGGTTTAATTGGAATGAACATTTCGGGTTACACGATGTCTGGTTTACTTCCGTTGCCATTCCGTGACTAGTATTGGTATTTTTGGTTGGTATTGCAATCCCTACTTGGGAGGAAGTATGTTATTTATTGACTCTTTTAGAAATTATTAACTCTTATTATGTTACCTTCTCTTACGAATAATTATTATTTTGTGTAATCTTAATTTTAGTATCTACTATCAGTAACACTTCGACTGAGCTGCACTTATATCAATAATAGAAATTTATAAACCACTATGTGATAACTGGACATAAATACAGAAGAATAGGTAATAATATGGTTATACCTATTAGTAAAAATGTCCACGGAAGTACCGAATGAACCGTCAGTAGAGAGAATTTAAAAAACTTCCATATAAACTCACACGTTATATATCAATTTCCAAAGCAATTCGACTATGCTCATTAGATAAATTATTAATAAACACAGCATTTATATAAAACGATTTATATATTGTAATTCGGAGTCTTAGTAATCACAGGTAATGGGTATATATCTAACGGTATCAAATAAGCCTTTTCAAACAATGTTCTGTCTGAAACGAAATTGTTTTTCAATACTGGCTCATATTATTACTGACGAAGATATTTCCCGTTTACCTGAAGCCGAAATCCGAATAGCGATAAACTGCGGAAATGGTTCCATTAAAAGTCGCACATTCAATTGTTTTATTTTATTTCGTACCAAATCCTTCTCAGAATTCCCAAAACAACACAGTCAAATGTGATACGATAAAAGAGAATTGCCTATTCTTTGTACATATTGATCGAGTTTATTTGAAACGCCAATAAAATCAAGTGCCCATTTTATTACAAACCAATATATATTTTGATTTTTATCGTAAATTGTATATGTATAGCAATTGTTATGTTTTTTTTTATTGAAAAAGCCCAGTTTACTATTATGGGATGGATAATAATATTCTCACGATAAATTCGATTTTTATCTCACCAATCAACACACCCTTATAATAAAGCAGTTTTCAGTACAAAAATATTATACTGATGATTTGTATGGACATTGTTACAATAACACCCTTAAAATATTGTTATAGATTTTGGTCGATCGCACTATACACCTATTTGAATTGAGTCGTGAAAATGTAAAGAGCGTGTACTCGTAAATGAGCACCCTTACTTATATCCGCAGGCCAAGTATTCGTCGATAGACTTAAAATGCGGAGTGTCTGGTTATGGGGTATGTACCTACCTAAAAAAGTACGGAAGTCCTTGGGGTAAATGCGTGAAAAGTCAGTGGCACTTGTTAGATTCTGTCGATCACTCCCCATCCCACCGCCTTAAAAAGTCAACAATACTTTTTTAAGAAATGAATCCCCTCCAACAATACTTTTAGAACTGTTATGACGTGTACTTGTCAAGCACATTTTTACAACGTTTTTATTAGGTCGTATTCTTATTTGTCCGGTGGTTGTTTATCCGGTACAAATCTTACAATCGATTTTTAACTAAGTTCCCGACTAGCTAGACATTTGAAACTTTTAGAATATACCAGAACACGATGCCAATGCATTTTTTAAATACTTAGCCATCTTTAAGTAGAATTGAATTCATTTTCAGTTAATTCTGTTTTGTATGAAAAGTTATTTCGGCAGAAATCCGTAATCCAATCCACTATTATTGGTTGCTAGGGGTCTGGGGTCCTAGCAACTAACTTATTAATATATACGTGTATTACTATGGAAATCAATATGAATGTCAAAATGACATTTCAGTATTATTTCTATCAAGTACATTTTTTTTGATCGTTTAAGCTAGTGAAGTCAAGTTTATAATATAAATAATGTTGAATCATATTATGATTCAACAGAAAATTTAAAAACGTTGTATATAAAAAGTTCTTTTTATCTTGTAATTATTTAAAAATTATTTGTACTAATACTAATATATTTACTGAAAGTAAGGAAAGGTGAAATGAAAGTACATAATATACTTCACTAAGCTTAGATTTCTTCAGCACAATATATATATCAAATGAAATAAAGGGATATATTTTACATACATCTGTATATATAATTATTACTTTACTCTGACAATTTAATTATATGAGATAGAAGATATATGAAGACAACAAATGAGGCCATGGCTGGCATAGCCTAAGTCCACATAAGCATTATTAAAACTGACGTTATTAAGGTTCGCGCCTTTTGACTGACACTTTATTATGTCCGGCCGGGAATCCCCGCAAGACTATATTAATCTTCATTCAGCAAGGTGCGCGAAAAACCTCGCTAACTGAACAACCGAATAGCTGCTGGGATACAACTTTTTTGATAACCATATCTAGACAATTTGAGCATTGAGCTTTAAACTCTAGAATCTAGATATTCATAATGTATCAATGACATTGAGCTACTTTACGAGCTGCTTGTTGGCGAATTTACAATCTGCCTGTAAAGTCGCCCAGTGTCATAATCTAACAAGCTAACAAGCAGATTGTGAACAATCTACCGAGAAAAGTTGAAAGCCGGTCAACTTTACACGCTACACGCCGGCGTGTAGGCCTACTGCGTCTGCGCAGTAGAGCGTAGTAGCGACCTCCCGGTAAAAAACGAACTACGTTCTGTCAAAATAGTCGCTAGCTTGTTGGCTTCTCGGCGAATGGAAAGTTTTGTGTGTCATCATCACAATCGCAGTAGCTGAATCGCCCGCTTTTAAATTCGCCAACAAACAGCTCGTAGAGTAGCTCAATGTAATTGACGCATAAATCACGCAAAGATTTTTCAAAATTATGAATTTTTAATAAAAATAATCTCACATTCTCACATGTTGTATAAATTAATATTGAATATAAAATAAAAACAACAATTTAAAGAATACAATAAACATGTAATGACAAAAAAATCAAAATGAATATATAATAATTGAAATAACCGTAAGGTTTGAGGCGTTGACAAGTTTGGAGGCCCCCTTGTAAATTTAAAACTAATATATCGGTATCTACTTTCTAACTAAGCGGCATCATGACGATGGAAAACCACCACTGCTTTTAAAGATTGTAATGATCGTATTCGTTTCTTCGTTTTATAATGTACCGCGCATAAGTAATGCATGAACTGTCTACCCCTATGGGATGTCACTGTTTTGATGCGATTGGTTAGTCTTGGTTTATGTTTTTGTATTTGTTGATATAATTGTATATGTATTTCTATAAGTATTCTAATAGTTCAATAAATACGTTATTCTGCATATTTTGGTAACCAATTATTGATAATGCCCGTTTCGACGAAACCGATCTTGTGTGTATTATAATAATTTTGAAATAATTATGAATTAACTCATTTTAAAAAAAATATTTGTTATTAACATGTCATTCCACCAAGAATTAACAGTTAAAATTATTTAATAATATAAAATATAAAATATATTTACTAATTGAATCGGATTATGTTCACAGAATAAGTTACACAAAGAATACGAATAATTATAAACATAGAACAATTCTTAAATACGTCATCGTCATTGATAAGGACGTTAATTTGCTCATTGCATCATTTTCAATTATAATATAAAGCTTTGGCATTAATATTTCATTTTAAATTCATGAAATATAACTATAACTTTATATTATAGTCAATAGTGATGCACTGAGTGAAGAAAACACCCTCATCTATATACTTATGTTGCACACCATAATTATGCTTGATTGTATTTTATTAAATAAAGAGCATTGATAATTACTGTAGTGTTCTCTATGACACATTTCCTAATAGTTTAGCTGTTAATTCGCCATTTAACTGTTATCTCCTCATTTAATCGGTGACGAATCGTCTTACGATTGGTTCAGATATCGCTTTGTTCTTTCCGCAGAGGCTGCAAGGGTATTTCCCGGAATCAGCCCCCCCCCTCTGCCTTCAGTGGCGCACCCCAAAGTAAACATTGGGGAGGTTTTGTTATATCACACGTCATGATTGCGGCCTGGCTAGTCACCGCGTTTCTATAATACATATATCTCAGACATATGCAACCTTTGCGAAAATTAGGGGAAGGCATTTATTTGTAGGTAATTATGAATGTGGGGTAATTACCGGATGTTTAAAATGTTTCTAAAGTCATGGTATTGAAATAATTAAAAAAGGGTATAATTATATAGGGAAATAATTAATCTAACGTTGGCAAAAATCTACGGTTTTGGAATATTTTAATGTTGTTATTCTTCATCGTAGAAAGAATGAGTAACTAATCAACTGCTACCAGCACCGGCGGCTCAGCACTTGATTACAATAAATAACTTCTTTTGTAGTTTAGAATGCCATGCTTGTTTCGGGGATTTTTACGATGGTTTTCAGTTTTTTTATGTTCTACGCTTAAATAGAACGTGGGGCAAAAAATGTTATATAACGTTATAAAGAGTAATGCTTATAACGAGCAAATTCAGTCGGTCCCATCGGGAACGGGACAACTGGACGCCAGGACAATTGGACGCCGCACTGTCGTAGACACGTGTACAGAACGTAGACGAGGAATTTTAATCGGTTTCTATCTACTACTTAGTAGTTTTAATTCATTTTACTCTTAACATAATGTTTTTTTTATTGCGGTTTGAAATTTACCATGCCTAAGGCTATATACAAAATAAAAAAACCCTTTTTTCGTTGGAACTTAAACATATGCAATGATTAAAACATTATTGACGTGTGCATATTTAAATTCTCACCAACTATTAAATCATAATATAATAATTTAAATATAAATAATAATATTAAGTATATTTTTACTATAAGTTACCTATAAGTACTGTGACACCCCCGTATGGTCCCCATTTGGGGGTGTCTTTGTGTATCTGAAGAGGCCCGAATCGTTATCGAAGCCAACAAATAATAACGGCTGATTGCGAAAATAATTAAATAATAATAACAGAGCCGAACCGGCAATGCCGTAGAGTAGATTATAACCGTTGGAGATTTGCAACGTCGCTTTTTTTTCGACGACGGCTTTCGTTGACACAAGATGGCGCGCAGAACGCTACAAACAGCTAAATCGCCAACACGCCGATTTCGTCCTCCGCAAAATTAAATTATAAAAAAATGTAACGATTATAATATTAACGTTAAATAAACTCGCCGTTTCTGATCACAATTCCGGTTTTTTAATTATCTACCTCCAAATCCTAAAACGCAGACGATAAACCAGATACTAAAAATAAAAGTGACAGTTGGTTTTTCACTTACCAAAATGGACGGAAATGATAGTACCTAACGTCTATTTATTTTAGAATTGCGTGGCGTCCAGTTGTCCCGGCGCCAAATCATCCAATACCTTTCCCATCTACCTCGTAATAACCAAGTTCGACTGTAGTTAATAGAAATTCTGTGTTTCGACTTAAATTTATAGAGTTTAAATTATCTAGTATGAAGCTTAGTTTCGTCTGTCTTCTGCTCTCCTTCTCCAATTCTTTTGAGCAACGTACATGAGCACGATATTACCCTAAGTTCTTGGAAATAATACGTTGGTGACAGTATCCCGAATCACGGGTTGTCCACGTCTCGCGTGTCGCCCGGGGATTAATTTAGCCCAAACACACAACGCTACTGATATTTTAATCTTTTGTTTTGAGAAGCGGCACTCGCTTATTACTGCTTTACGGAAGGAAAGGTGGATTAACATAATATTGTTAATTATTTATGCCCTGTGGTGATGATCCCCTCAGTCTCCGAGTCTCTTTGAAAAGGCCAAACAGAATTTTATATCTGCGATTACTAGTGGCGAGGACTCTTGTACTGAAAATTATAGACTAGAAAGGCTGAATATACAGTCCCTGGCTCCTCCATTAGACAAATCGAGCATTTCGATATAATTTTTGCTTTACGGCCCATAAAAATCCTTTTTTGGAATGTATGTATGACTATTTTTATAATATGTAATAATAAATGTTATTTTAATTTACACATTATAATAATAGTTTTTAGTAACCCACGATGGCCGAGCGGTTTAACCAACGGCCTATAACGTCGTGGGTACCAGGTTCGAATCGTGGGTCTGGCAAATACACACATTCTTTTTCAATTTATTTGAGTCAGACTATGGACCTAGGTTGAGCAAGTGGTTAACATTCATTTCTCGGAAAAAAAACAAAAATCTGTTTATACAAACAGCCACTCTGTGGAGGTCCATATGATCTTATTAGGATCGGACATGGTCAAACAATAAAAATAGTCCATTATTGATTATAGTCGTCAATCTGTCGATCTTTCTGCGACAGAAGTGGTTTCTACTTCTATATGCTTGTAATTTATATGGGTTTACTGATGTTAGTTTAAAAAAAATCAGGTAAAAAGTAAAATTTAATCGTGTTTTTGTAGTGTCAGCTTTGCCAAATTACCTATAGACGGCATTGCTTAGTTTTTAAAATTCTAAAACCAGAAATCAAAAGTGTAAAAATGAACTGGACACTCGGTCGCGATTTATTAAATTGACATTTTTTATTAGGGGGCCTCCAAACCTGTCAGTGCCTCGCGTACCTAAAACGGGCACTGGGTATTATCACAAAACAAAACACGAAAAGTACTGATTTGAGTTGCCCCCATTTCCACCCGTCATATTATATTCACGGCCGCCTTTCATGACGCTATAAACGTATAGGAATGAAAAGATTTTAGTGCTAAACTTCCTTGTCCCGAAACGAAGCTGCATGGGACTGATGTACCAACAATGCACTTTGGTGCTTAAAGGAAGAGTTTAAAATATAAAAAAGCGTAATTGAAAATAATACGCATTCTGCCGACACGCCCCTACGACTTCTTTCCATAGGTTCTTGGCTTTGCTAAAAATAAATTATGAATTTTAATTATGAAATGACTTTGTAACATTTTTCACATAGAAATATTTAATATTTTTCATCGTCGCTTTCAAATACATAAAATTCTTCTCTCAGATGTTAATGTCGCCTAAAATACAAAACTGCGAATGAAAAAAAAAGATTAAAAAAGCTGATGATTGTATTTTACTCACTATAGTCATAATCTTTAATAAATAACAGATTCGTTTATTGAAATATTCACACTCTTCACACCCTCGACAGTCTACTGAGATAAAATAGCGTAAAAACGTTTTTAATGCAATTAATATTATTTAGATTATTTGTATGAACAATCATAAAAAATGGAAATAACAAACGTAAGTAAGCAACTAAAGCAAAACGTGAAAACAGACACATGAAATTTTCCCAGCATATTAATTTTTCTGTGGTAACTAATTAACTTTTACTATAATCGATTTGGAATCGCCATTGATCGTCATTGTAATACAACAAAGTAATAAAACAAATCCCTTTATTATTTATTATGTTAACTCAAACTAACAAGCTAACTCAAATATTTATAAACATGTAAATATACTGTAAAGTTAAAATATAATATTAACTAGCTATTTACTATGTTGTACTAAGCAAAACGAAAGAGGTCCTAATCATTATTCAATTTTGCTAATTTTATTAGGAACTATATAATATAATATTATGTTTCATTTTAATTTGTATACAATTTAAACACATCTTACTCCATTAATTTATTATTGTATATGTGTGTAGAAATATAGGCATTTCGATGTTTAAAACATTATAGGTATTATCTCGTAATCACCTAATATGTAGTTATGGTTTTATATTTTAAGAGAGCTGGATATTGTAGTCTAATATTTATGGTGCTTATATTTTTTTGGGCTATAGTTAGCATGTGCTATGTAGCCAGGCCCACTCAAAGGGACTTAGCCGCCCCCATGTGAAATACAGAAATAATTACAAGACAAAAAGAACTTTTTATATACCACATTTTAAAATTTTCTGTTGAATCATATAAACTTGACAATTCTATGTATTACTAAATACTTTTTTTGTACTTGATAGAAATACTGAATAAATATAGAATACTGAAATGTAATTTTGACATTTCATATTGATTTCTTTAGTAACGCACGTATAAATTAATAATTTAGTTGCTATTACCCCCTTAGCAACCAATAATAGTGTTTTAATTTTTAGGATTTTTTTCCGAAAGAACTTTCCATACAAAACAGAATTGACTGAAAATGAATTCAGTTCTGCTTAAATATGGCTAAAAGTATTAAAATAATGCATTGTCGTCGTGTTCTGATATAAGTTTCAAATGTCTAGCTAGACGGGAAGTTAGTTAAAAATCTTTAATCATCCAATACAAATCTTGGACAAACAAGAAAAAATTTGTACTGGACAAACAAGAATACGAGCTAATAAAAACGTGGTAAAATCACCGCATCTCCCAATCGATTTAAAAACATGTCAATTTCAGTGGTATTAAAACTGTGCAATACAGAAAAAAAATCAGAGAAAACTAAAGAAAATGCCCTCGACTTCGATTCTGGTCGGAGTTTTTATTTTGGTCGGAAAATTTAATGACACTGAAAACATTTGTTGTAAAGAAGAGCTATCGATTCTAAATCTAAATTGATAGAAAAAGCGTTTTGAAAGGATATTTAAAATGCTAAAAACTTTATATATAGGGTATAGTGAAATACGAGTAATCAAGGGCAACGAGAAACGAATAGTTTGAAAACCACTGGTATATAAAATGTAGTTTTAAAATATGTATATTAGTTGTTATGTGGGTGGCATGGATTAACTGAGTCGATATACAAATCTAAGGTTACTTAAAATATAAAGACTCTTTTACTTACAATATGGAATAGAAATAGTTCTTACTACAAATTCACTAACCAAACAAGTCTGCTATGAACTTAAAATTGTAATAGGCAGGGCAAGTTATTATAATTATATTAAAGACGCTATGACCGGGTGTGGGGCTCCAATATTGCTCTTCATTATCTCTTCTCTCTCTCTCTGTCAAGTGTTGGACAAGCCCAAAATCTAGAAATTAAATCCGTTCCTAATTCGTTCACCCACCGGAGTTAGTTGACACCTGTCTCGTTGTGATCTCTATGTTGATTTTAAGAGCTTTCATGCTGATATAATATGGTCCATCCTTTCTATGTGTCCACCCAGCGAAGTCTTTGGATATTTATAAATATGATGATAACATATATTCCGAATATAAGAAAATTTGTGAACAGTCTAGTCAACTAATGAAAACAAAGAGATAAACGGAAAGTTGGGTTGACAAAATTGTGAAGTGGTACGGAAATACGTAGAAACATATTTTACATCTGTTGTATTTTTATTAAGAAGAGATTTTAAGATCAAGCACAAAAAAGCTGTATATTTAGACCATATTTTACCCAAAAAGGAGTATGATTTATCCTCACTCATTCGCAGCTCAAGTTCAAGGCAACGGGCAGTAAAACAAGATTCTATGATTACGCAACACAATAACTTCGAGCCTTGTCAGCATTATTTCGACAGTGTAAGAATTAGCAAGTCATTTAAACTATTGCACAAGTATCGCACCTACAATCAGCATATTCTATACACGTGACATTCTTCGATGGGATAGAAACGTTCGAAGTGCAATAATGCTGAGGCCAACAGATTTATCAATTGCAAACTTCATCAGCAATGACTCGCAATTTACCGAATATTCATGGATATAATTAGCGGGCCATAGTTGATAAGTTAGTCACTCTAAATATCTATTAGTATTAATCTTAATCTCAGTCCGATTAGTAAGCTTCGTGTAAGTCGCTCCGCACAGCATTCTATTCCACCGAGCTCAGACCTCGGAACAGTATCAGTATTGTAACATAACGCTGTAACATACTCTTGTACCGACTGTTTACGCTGCAAATAAAACTCGCTCCTCCATCCTTCGGAGCAACCACCAAATCTCGACTTCTCATCTCTTCTCCTGACGACTCTCCATCTACACCTCCTGGTCATCCCCAATCACAGCGGTCTCATCCCTCAACAACTAGACTCGCCAAAGGTATACTACAATTTGGACGCCAAAACTTTGATAGAAGACGGCATTAAGAAGATTTTATTATAGTTTTAGTTGATTGACAGTTTGGCCGCTCTTATACAATGCACATTTTGCACGCATGGACGGGGACGGTCCTGTAAATCACATAGTTGTATAGTTACGCAGAAAAATTATGGGAAAATGTGCATGAAGTAAATTCTTTATACTTTAGCGGCATAAATCTTAAAAAAAACATTTAGTACTGGTAAAAAAGGATGGATGACTCAATAAAACGGCGGAGCGCCGGTCCCCATGCGATCGTAAACATTTAACAGCCTATCTCCCAGTTTGCTCAGACGCCGTATACTGGCCTATACGAAAAAAACATTCGCGTTGTAATAATATATTATTATGAAAATGTAAACATTTTGTACGTACTTTTTTACATCGCGAGGCTTCTTTCACCGAATTTAAGCGGGATCAATTCAATTTGTTTCTTTAAATTTATGCCTGGCTTTAAAACAAGAGATGGATTTGTAGATTTTAAGTACCGGTCTATATTATTATCTTGTTAGTTCTGGTTTTTGACGAAAGCTGAATGACTGTTGGTAAATTAAGTACCTATAGCGCAATATATATATTTTGAAGTTATACTTCTTTAGGCGCGTTTGGAAAATCAGATCAGAGTGTATTTTTGGCGTGTGACATGTAACACATAATTTATTTTTTCACACAAAAAAAAACACACTCGATTGGACTCGAACCAACAATTGTTCGGTTATCAGCCAAACGCACAACCATTACGCCACAGAATGATACTGCAATCGTGATGATTATACAGTATCATATTATAATTTAGAATTGTTCCGTTGCTAGGCAGCGAATTTATTATTGTCGGTTATTTGCAATTCCTTAGGTAAACAAATAATTAAACGCCATAGTGGCAGTTACTTTAAAAATAAAAACAAAGATAAAAAATTATATAATTTAGTAATACAAGTGAAAATGTATAGAAATAAACCAACGGCGTGCCAATAAGCGGTCCTTTTTCTTGAGTGTGTAATTTAACAAGATAATTAAGAACTAGTCGAAGAATCTAGTTTATCACAAGTTTTGTTTTTGTTTTGTTACCCCAAAGAAGTATAACTTCTAACGCGCGTACATAAGTACACACACCGATTTTTAGGTCAACCAACAGGATCAAATACAGACGAATAAGTACCGTACCATATATCGTCACTGTTCTGGCAGAAGACACTAATTCGAAAAAATGACATATTGAGTTAGTTAAACCAAAATGTTCCTTATTTCAAACTTTACCGTCTGGAAACCTTCTTGATAAATAAACTGTCTTTACTTTTTTAAAGTCATCCTTTTTACGATTATTTAATAAACTCACATTTCAAACAGTTTAACAACTTCAAAGTCAAATTACTTAAAACTAGTATTCTCCAGTTAGTGTGTTCTGCCAGAACAGAGACGATATTATGAGATATACAGTAAAAGTAGTATATAGTGATGTTACCAATAATAGGCAGCCACAGAAAAGATAATTAAATCAAACAATACATCGTGGGGTTGCTGCTAAAAGTTGGCAAGTCGATTATTTAGGTATTTAAAGTTAACAACGGATTATATGTCTATATATCTTTTATATCTTCTATATATATATATATATAAGAGAAACGAATGGGTTAGGAAGCAGACAAGAGTACGCGATGTAATAGACGTTGCCAAACAGCTGAAATGGAGATGGGCGGGGCACATTGTTCGCCAAAAGGACGGCCGCTGGACAAATGCCTTCATCCAATGGTACCCGAGGGGTACGAAACGGCCACAGGGTCGCCCTAAAAGCCGCTGGATTGACGAACTGGTAAAGTTCGGCGGAAATACGTGGCAGCGAACGACACAGGACCGAGAGAGTTGGAGAAAGCTTATGGAGGCCTTCATTCAGCAGTGGATTGACCCTGGCTGATGATGATATGAGTCGCTTAGAATCATAACTCACATATTCCAAAAATCAAGTTTTGAGATAATCGCTAAAAACCAACAGAGCACTATTTTTTGTAATTAGAAGAACAGTATTGAACTCCCTAGAATATTATTGAGTGAGAGAGTCGAATAACTTTTTTTTTAAAAATATATATACCTAATACTCCTAACGTTGCAGACATACAGCATACTATGAGAAATAGAGCTCCCCGATTGGTTAGGAAGGCGTTGGTGACGAAACTTTATTCTTTGAAATATACGACATATTACACCAACAATGAACTTTGTCAACGATTTTCACATGGTTTAAATTGACTTTTAATACTCAACTATTTTTCGGTATATAGATTAATTCATTTAGAATCACTTGGCATATTTAACTAAAAAACGACAAAATTGCAATATGTGAGTTATGATTCTAAGCGACTCATATGTCTATATATAAAAATATGTATGCTAAAAAAAAATTCAAGGGCATCCGATATATAGAACATGCACATGTAGAGGTTTTATACAACTCTACTACTGACATGTTAACGTCTATGCTCATTTATAGAGCATAGACGATAACCCAACGAAAATGACACAGTTGTCAATTAGAGTTTTCAAAATGTAGACGTTCCGAACAGCTCGTATAGTGAAACAACTTAACCTTGAAATCGCGCAGACGTGCAACTGCGCACGAATTACGTAGGATAAATCTAATTATTTTTACCTTTATTATTTCCAACTGCTATTATATGAAGCCACATGTATCATTGTCTTTCGCTCGGCGTCGTATTTTCAGTAAAAACTATTGAACATCACGCTTATGTGGTATGTTTATAACCACATCAAAAAGCAGTGAAAGACAATACTATATTATAATTTTGTATAATATTCTGTCAAGTCAGATTGTCTGACATCGATTTCGATGAATTGGTTTGGCAAACAGTTTTTATTTCACCCAATGACATCTGTGAAATATTGAAACACTTAAGTAAACGGCGCAATTTGTGCCTTTTGTCTTCGCGTCAAAGGAAATGTTCTCCTAATAACATCTCGAAGTACGAGAAAACTGAACTGCCACTTTGAACCACGTCTAATAAATATTGTCTATCTTTGCAGACTATTTAACGACGAGACGTCAGAATATCGTTCCACGGGTGATGTATTAGTCGTATTACTATGGCTGCCTCCCCAGAGAAATTAAATTAAACATTCAAATGACATTATTTACCTTGAAAATTGAAACCTGAATGGTATTGTGTCGTAACAATTTAAAACAAATACTTAAACAAAAATAAAAAAAACCTTATGTTTCCCAGACCTGAGTAAACTTATATAGCGACGAATAAATCACAAAATAAATAATTTGCAATGTATATACGGTCGTACAATACACAGAATACCTAGGTTTTCTAGAGAATAATCATTTAATTAGTGGTAAAACGTTTTATACAAAACGAGGTAATCAAAGAAATGTAGGACTTTCATTAATGTATTGAACTTGATACGAAAGAAAATAGTCAGCGCATTGAAACGAGGTGGAACTTCTATTGACTTTCGAAATGATAACATGGCAAGCCTGCATGTACCGTTTGATCATCCATTTTTTTTTAAAGAATGCATGTATAAAATTAAGAAGATTTATAGTAATAGTTAATGGTCATTATTTTGAGCAAGCAGTTTAATTTGAGTAGACAGACGTCCCTCGCAGCGGGCAGTGGCGAAGACTTCATTTCTAGGCGATTATTTAAATTTTAACACGCTACGACGGCTAACTAGGGTAGGTTTATATCAAAGTATTAGCGCTTATTGTAATAATTACAATAAGTTAGTTGTAATTGTTGCAATAAGTGCTATATTTTAACAGCACCTGTGATAACTATAATACCTCAATACAAATATTTAATAAATACTATCACTTTATCACTTTAGCGGTAGATACTAGATAGTCACCTTGTGTATAGAATAGAACTGCTGAAAACAAACAAATTTAAAATAAATAACCTAAATACATTCCAAATGTAAAAAATAACAAAAGAGTTATCTGTCTTTAATTGTTGTATTTTAGAATTATCACACACATATAATAATATATTATGGAAATTCAAGTATTCGAAGTAATCAAGTATCGAATATTCTACTAACACATGCAAAAAAGGCTTGGGATAATCAAAAGTTTTTGTATGTAATTTGAACCGATTTGTCCCTGAACTCTCAGAGCTGCCTAGTTCATTATATCAAAAATGACCCATGCTTCCAACGACAAAGTCTACCCACCTTTGCACATATAATGTAAAGGCTGTTATTTTACACACAATGATCGGAGTTTTCAACTGCCTACTGGATAAAAAGGTCGACTAAAACATTCCTAAAATTTATGGTGCAAGTTCGATTCCCGGTTGGGCATAACTTTTTTTTTTGTAAAATATCTATTTTATTGCATGTTGCCTTCTTTTGGTGAAATATCTTTTATAAAACAAATTAGCATTATTTAGGGTTTAATCTTAAATACACAACCAGTTGAAAGAATATCGACTGATTAGGCCACTTCATTAGAGCATCCAAACCGGTTAACTGAGTAACCGTACGTTTCTAAACTAATCTAGAACCGGGTAATTTTACACGGTTAACCGACCGAATTCTTAGTAAGTATTTTTATGATCAAACACAGAAATAATTAGCATTTAATAAGACACATCAACAACTGCGCAATTCGTACTAATACTATTCTAAAATTAACTGATAATCCCAAGTGCTGAGAATTAGTCTAGTATAGTGACCACTAATCGAACTTTTTTCGGAATACAAATGGAATTTCCTAAAATCCCACCTACACCCAAAATATTTTGTTAAATTCTGACGGTTTAAACCAGTTCAATATTCGTAACAACCTATAGCCGGGTATTTTTCGGAATGCCGTACTCATAATAAAAAAATTGAAAAGAGCGAAAAACATTTTTTTTTATTATTCAACACATAGATTATATAAGTCATTATGTACATAGGTGCAGGGGCCTTATGTTATAACTTGAGAAATTAAGTCACCCGACGACATGACGTAATTGTGACGTAACCTCAATACACGCATCGAGGCGAGCCGCCCAAGCACACGGCTCACCATAGATATTATTATGCTGAAACACCTATTTGTGTATGAGGACAATGAATAACGCCAGTATTTGAGTAGCGTTAATATCTCGAATGCTATTATCACTCCGGTAGTACGTGACAATGATGTCATATGATGTCATGTCGACCGGGCGACTTCAACTCGCAAGTTACAACATAAGTCCCCAGGATGTCAAAATGTGTACGACTGTTTATATTCATAGTACACATATTGCGACAAATTAAACAATATTGTTATCAGCACAGTAGTAACACAAACTTAATCTCGTGCCTGTCAGCAATGAGTACATTTAATTGTTTGACATCGTTTGTTTGTTAATTTATTGATCGAGTGATTAATACCTTTATGTGGAATAATACAATCCCGCAGTGCAAACTTGTTCCAATAATACCCGGCATTCAATCCACGCCGGGTTCTAACTGTTCGAGCAAAACATAATATGGCACGCGAGATGATTTTACATGGCACGCGAATGTTTTATTTTGAAGAGAGAAAAAAATAATTTTTAAATAAGTAAATATTAATAATTAAAAAAAAAATAGAAAAAAGTTTTACAAATAAATATAGATATCATCATAATCAGCCTGAATCTATCCATTGGTGGATGAAGGCCTCTTCAAGCTGCTTCCATTTTTCTCGGTCATGTGCATTGCGTTGCCACGTACGTCCACAGAACTTTATCATTTCATCAATCCAGCGGCCTCTAGGTCTACCTTGGGGACGTTTTGTACTTCTTGGATACCACTAGATGACTAGATTTGTCCAACGATTGTCCCTTCTTCGAGCTATGTGTCCAGCCCATCTCCATTTAAGGCTTGTAATAAACTCTATTACCTACATCGCAAACCCTTGTCTGCTTCCTTATCCACTCATTCCTCTTTTTGTCCTTTCGCGTTATACCCAGCATGCACCTCTCTATATCACGTTGTGCTACTCTAAGTTTCTGGATCTCTCTTTTACTTAGGGTCCATGTTTCACACGCATATGTGATCGCGGGAAGCACACACTGGTTGAACACTTTGCGCTTTAGGCACAGTGGAAAGTCACTTTTGAAGACATTGTTCAGGTGGCCAAAAGCACTCCAGCCTAGCTTTACTCTGCGAACAATTTCATCAAATATACATCAATCTATAGACACTTGTTGTCCCAGATAGATGTAACTTTTCACCTGTTCGAGCTGAGTGCCATTGATGATGATCTCTTTTTGGCCCGCAAAGCAGTTGAACATGACTTTCGTCTTTGTTACATTTATATATTATAAATGTAGATATAGTTAGGGCCCGGATTTATATGATAGTGCATGTTTTGTTAGGGTGTATGCACAGCTATGAGAGTTGCACAGAAATCCATTTTGAAACACACATAATCCAAAAATAAAATTTTATTGTGCATATAAATGCATATTTAAGACATTAGAGCATATTTCGGAGATAAGTGCATATTTCATTAATAAATGCATATTTTAGGGCTTTTCTTGGAAGTTGAATTGGTGGAAGTTGAAAAGTGTTACGAAAGTGTTTATTAAGGCACCACTTCGAGTCCAAGTTTATAAAGAGAATCAGCCTAATCTACCACTCCCCGCAGAACCTGTGCTGACTAGGTGGGAAACGTGGCTGAACGCAGCTCATTTTTATTCAAAGAATTTTGAAGCAATAAAAAACACTAAACACTAAACTGGAGACACGAGGACAACTTTTAACAGAGTCACTGGAAATGGTGGTAGATGTTAAAAGACGATTGTCTTCTATCCCAAGTGAGATGGGAGACATAAACGAAATATTCGCAAATATTTTATCGAAAAATCCTGATTTAGAGAATCTATACAAAATTGATGCTTATATTAATGGAAAAGGCCTGGATTTACCAGAAAACGTCAAGTCAACACACGTACCTTTATTTAAATTTTGCCCAATCACCTCTGTGGATGTTGAGAGGTCATTTTCTGCATATAAACAAATACTGACAGATATGCGGAATAGTTTTACACCAGAACACATTGAAAAAAATATTATAACGTATTGTTGTGGACAAAAACAGCAATAAATAGTATTTAAGAATTAGTTAAGTGTGTCGTTTCTGTTTTTTTTTAAAAATTGTATTTAGTTTATATTGCATTTCTTATTCAATTGTAGGTAGGTACTTGTAAAAAAAATATTTTGAAAATAAAATTGTATGTAACTTTATATTGATTATTTGTGTCCTTTTTTTGTTATTGTATATCTATTATTATTATAAAATTATTAATTTGTTATTCGATTTTATCAGTAATATGGGGTATAGATAGAAGATATCTAAAATTTTTTCCATAAAAAACTGACAATTTTTAAGTGCATATTTTTTAGTTTGTAGTGCATATTTTAATGATTTTAAGCGCATATGTGCATGCATATATTCATGTTTTTTGGTGCATACAAATCCGGGCCCTAGATATAGTATTATATAATATTACAAAATGATGACGACATAGCCATGTGTATTTTCTTCGGTTTTTAATATTATTTACTATAATGACAGATCGCATTGTATAAAAAAATGGCAGGCAAATACTCTTCAAGAATAAGCATAACATTTGTAAAAATAATGTAAATATATAATTGTATAGGTCGGACCTTTTGGCCTGGTCGGCTTTATACGTCACCCATAAGTAATATATATTATCGCACTGACGAAGAAGAAACCGCGCCACGAACCGCTGATTTGGATCGATCTACAATAATTATTCTAAAAATATTCAATCAACAAACCTGAAGAAATTTATCGGCAGTTATTCAAGTATAAAGAAAAGAAGAATATATGAAAGAAGCGTGGTTGAAATGCTTCTACGATCTCTTTGAAAATGAAAAAAAACGGAAAATATTATTCAAAGAATAAAAGATATGTATTCGGTTAGAAACACGGCGAAAGATAGAATCTCAAGAACTCAATGGTAATTTTTGAACGTTCTTAAGGATGCTTCAAAAATTTTTTTTCCCAAAGAAAAACAGCTCAGCACTTCAGACAGTCGAAATATAATATTTGGGAAAGTTTGGCTTGCGTACGTAAAAAGATTCGCCAACCCTGATATACGGCATTGTACTACATGGGCTGGCTTTATTTATGGATTACGATGAAATGTTTACAACATTGTTATAATTATATTTTTTTAAAGTGAAAAACAAAGTCGCCGTAGATAGCAGTCGCATATATATATATATATAATATGCTTACTGTATTTTTACTGTAAATGCTTACTGTAAATTGCTTATATTGATACTGTGGGAGCTATTTAACATACATAATTGACACCTCAGATAAATATAATTGTACCTACTAGAAAAAATCTTTCAAAAATTAAATACGACGCCCGATGGGACTTCAACCTGTAACCACTGGATTCGCGCCAATGTGCTTTATCGATTAAGCTACAGGCATTCTATCTAATTACGACGAAATTAACTGGTAGTTTTTACATGAAATGTTTATCAATTTTCGTTAGGTTTGGCAATCGGTTTTTGTGTCGTCAAATCAAATTGGCAGTAAACACCATCCAGAGTTTCTAATTTAGCCCAACTTATCTAGGAGTATCTTGACCTAATTTAAATCGTTTCTTTCTTTCCACTGCCTTTTTTACCTTAGATGTAATACCTAATATATGACGTTTTATTACACATAGATACTGTAGGCAACGCCATCTCAGTTGCCGATATTGGCTTCTTAAAGAAAGGCCGTCTTAGGGTCTTACGCGAATGAGTATGGTTCTGCATCGCGGTCTTGGTTTAAGGATTTCACGATTGTGTTACGAATTAATATTAATATAAGAGAAGTACGTGAAAAATCAGGGTTTTAAAAAGAGTCTAGAAGCGTTTCCGCGGCTTGAAGATGAATGAAAAAATTGACAAATAAAGCTAGTGCAGAGGCTATTTTCTTTGACGTCAATGACGTAGTCGATTCATCATTAGATTTTAAAAGGAGGCTTGAAACACTTCAAACCAGTCATCAAATTATTGAAATATATAAAATAAATTAAAAATGTTCCTATTGTTCTTGCGGCGTCCAGTCATTGGGCAGCGCCATCTATGTATCTCTTTTCGAAGTCACGCCGCTACAGTGTGAAATAATACATATTATATAGGCCAATTCTTCAAGAGATGCAGATGTCAGTATTGGCATAGGAAGCGGTGCACAACCTGTGCTGGTGTCAGTGATAAAAAGTATTATATTATATTGTTCCGCACAAAATATAATATTTAAATAGTCCGATAAAGGTTGGGAAGCAATGCTCTAGCTAGAGAAAAGTTTTTTCAAGGTCATTGGTTAAAGTAGATATTGTAAATTTAGTAACAGTTGAATGGAAAATAACCCTACTTACGGTAATGAAAGAAAACTCTGAGATTTTCACTTAAAACTGCTTAAGAAAAATGGTGGTGGCGGATTATAAATAGCGCCGGGGATGATTTATCACGTTTGGAACACGTCGCAGCGTGAGTGGCGTGACGTCATGACTTGACACCTGGAATAATTTCCCCATCGCGTCCCACAAAACTTTACGGGAAGTATCATAAAACCATAATCAGAAAACCGCCTAAACTTTTGCGTGCGAACTTTTAAATCAGTGCAGTACGTCAATTGAAAATGCGCAGAATTAATTAAGCTCATGGTTAATATATCTTGTCACACTTATTTAAGAAGGAGAAAGTAGACTGTATGGAATGGGTGAAATTGTAACTACGAGAAAAAGGGGAGGAGAGCGAGTGTGGAGTAATGGATTGGAGTCACTGATGCACGGACTTATTATGTGTTTTGAACACTTATTATGGACGTTGACGTTTTGATTGAACCATTCGACCATGTTACTCTATTTTTTTATAATATTGACATAATACATAGTTTTTGCTTGGCCAATTTGGTTGCATTTCGATCACTTAGATTTGTTGGTAGTTTTGTATAGGTAAGCTTTTGTTACTTATTATAATTTTCCTGTCTTCCAAGGGTTAGGATTTAATTTAATTTTTAAGTCAAGTAAAATTTAAGTCATATAAATTCAGTCAAAGCACACTTGAGTGCATGGTGACCATAACTATTATAAGATAATTATACTTTGCACTAAACGTAGGGTCGCGTAAAACGCTGGATTAAAACTGAGCGTGGTGCGAGGCGATGTGGTTTAGTTAGGTCAAAAACTTCATTGACAAATCATTTAATTAACTAAGATCAAAATACATAACAATACTTAGAAGCGATAGACGTCTAACTTACGATGCCGAAATCGGCGACTTAGTTTGAGAGAGAAAAAACATAATATATTATTCATATTTTAACGCCTTAGTGGAAGCGAAAAACAACATTCGACGTCATTAATACTTTTGTTATATACGATAATGAGTATTATTATTTCATTAAATTATCAATGTGATACAAGTTATGTGTGAACAGGAGACAGTGGCAAAAATTAGTTTCAATTTAATGGACGCCATTGCTGTAAAGCAAAGCGGATAGGATCTTCCTACCGCGGGGGTCGACTTTCTTATTAAATTCGAGATTAAGAAATAAATGACGCCATCTGCGGCCATTCCGGGGAGATTAAATACAAAAGCTCGGTCCCCCATTATAAAAATAATATTTCTCGGGTAGCGCTTAATGAGAGGTTTTTATACGCCTCCGTCTTTTAAAAACATTTTAAACAGTTTAAATTTCAATTTGGACGAAGTGAAAGAGTTTAATTTACAAGACGGATACATATTTTGGAAGACTTGAAAGCATTCTGAATGATGTTATAATTTAGAACCTTCCTTAACTAAGTGCAATCGATTTTTTTTTTTTTTTTGAAATTTAGTTGAGAAGCTTTGTTGTGAATTGTAAAAAAGTCATGATTCTCAATTATTAGCTCTACAATCTATTAACGATCTTACCGTTCCACCAGTATGTTTCTCAACATCTATTTACGAGAATTGGTTTTTAACCATTCGCTCAACATATCAGAACCATTATTTAAAACACGATATTGTACTAATAACTATTTAATAGTTTTGATATCGTTACGAAAACAACTTTTGTGTTTTTCATAATCGTAATAACAAAAGATGTGATCTTCAATTCTTGTTTGACGTTTCAATATAAAATTTTGAGCATTACGAGGTTCGGGTGGAAAAATCATATATACAGCACGAACATACCCGAATTTGACCGAGGTCCGAAAATAAGAGACGTATTTCACACGACGTGTCTACCAACTAAAGTTTTCGCCGTATTACGAATTTCCAATTATTGTAGATAACCCATGATAACCGCATTGTGTATGGAATTACTTTCATGTTAATTTAGACCAATAAAAATAATGGAAAGATGCTAAAGTTAGCTGTTAAGAATAGGTGTGCTGATCTGAAAGCCACTAAAAAGCCCAAAAAAAATGATGCCTAAAATAGGTCTAGTAAATAAAAATAAGTTTTTATTTTTTTAAGATGAATACATTAATATATGAGGCATCTAAAAGCAAAAACCGATCTGTCTACTTTTCAATATTAGTAGTAAACGAAGTTTTTGTGTTTCACGCTTAAATCATGCATTGTATTTTCAATTAAGAATAATTTAGAATACATTTGAAACATTTAGAATATATCAGAACACGATGCCAATGCATTCTTTTAATACTTTTAGCCATCTAATTAATAATAATAATTAATTCTGTTTTGTATGGAAAGTTATTTCAGAAAAATCAATAAAAAAGTAAAAGACTATTATTGGTTGCTAAGGTGGTCCTAGCAACTAAATTATTAATATATACGTGTGTTACTATGGAAATCAAAATGTTTTTTATTTACTTCATATCAAGTACAAGTTTGAGCATATTGAGCATAATAATTCATATAAAATTTAAAAGCGCTGTATATACAAAGTTCTTTTTATCTTATAATTATTTATTAGTCAGTCAACCGATAATTTCAATAAATATAAGCGAAAGAAAATTAGATATATCGCCATTTGCCTTAACAATTAAATTTTTCGCTTAATGCTTGCATTAAGAGTTTTAAAAATCGTATGCTTTTGTCGAGTTTTGCGAGTTATATTATCATTTCATATGGTTATATGAAATGAGTAAAGTTACAGTATAATTATTATATACGTAACTTTGTTATTTTTTTTAGATTTTGACAAAATGTGGACTTATTGGTCTTTGGTTTTAACCGTCTCATGAAATCAAAGGTCAGTGTGAATTTGCCATTGATTAGTGGGTATAGTATCTGAAAATGACGACAGGTAAAATCAGGGTCGCAAAAGTGACTGAAACTAAGTATCACAAAACTTAAATCGATTTGAATTTTAATTTCATCTTTCCTTCCAATTGCACTATAGCCCAGCTTCATCTCTTCAATTTTCTCTTCTAATACCTTCATGCATACTAAATAGGTCCAACATAACCCCTTACTACATCGATCGGTGTTCGATGAGGATTATTTTTGGAATCCGCGTGTTTGGCATACAGTGGACACGCCTCACATACTGAGGCCACAACAGTTTATTATGCATGGAGAGCACGAGTACATGTTGTACAGTTCTTCGTTTTATCCAGTGCTCGAAATAGAAATGTCAGAAACTAGAGCGCTCGATACTTTTCCAAAATAGGTGTGTTCGATTTTTACCTTGGACGGACAAATGCAATAAAAGTTTTGAAACTTCTAACATTTATATCTACTAAAGATTTGGGTACATAAGAACTGTCAGTAGTTGTCCCATATAAGCAGTGCATGGTCTGCCTAGTTCTATGGAATAGGTACCAATGCTTTGTACATATACAATAATTTACGATCGTATAATATAGTAACAACATATTAATATACATTTGAAGGTGAAACTCGTTATTATAAACTCCTATTGAATAGGAAAAAAATCTCATTAATTAGAATTTATATTATTTATAACGTGCGTTTATATATATTTATATTAAAAAGTAATTATTATTAATATGGTAAGTACCTAATGCCTTGGTTAGCGTGCGTTGATGTAAGAATTTATGTTTTTATTAAGAACATCCAATAATCGGTTCACTGAAGACTTAAATTCAATAGAAATTGAATTCGCCTAAAATCTTTGAATGTTTAAAATGGCCGAGCGGTAACGTAACTGCTTAAAATTTCGTGGGTCCCGGGTTTGAATCCGGGTCTGAAAAATTTACATATTATTTTTTCATGTGTATTTGGACACAGAGTGTGGACGCAATAGATTGCGTAAATGAGTAACACCCATTTCTCGTAAAAATCTCTACAGCTACATAATCGATTTATTACATGTTAGACGTATTATTTTTTTACTATGTATCCCACATGTTTGGTATTAAGAAAAAAAATGTAAAGTAAATGAATTTTAATTATTTTCTTGATACTTCACGAGTCGGTTTGCAATGTTTACTTTTTCCACGTGACGGAACGCTAGTCTCGAAATCGCGCTCCGGTCCATTCCGAGCACTGATTGTATCTTATTCTCCATATTCTTTCTTCTTTCGTGGGTCTAAAGGTCTTCCAAAAAACTTTCCTTTCAAATATATCCAATGTTGTAGCTGTACTAATGAAGCTGCAGTCAATTATTGTCAATGTTACGCTGGTAACCAGGCCTATTTTTGAATCAAGTAGTATATTATGAAATATGAAAACCTGCTTGCTTGAAAGCGCAAAATAGCTTCAAAAGTAAGCATGTAGCTTCGAACGGTCTCCGATAATATCCATGACAACCAATGACAGTTAAAGTTAACATGTAAATAAAAAATAACCTAAAATATTGTAATGATATTATCATATTTTATTAGTAACCGTTATAGTAGAATTAATAATACGATTTATTTTTAAAGTACGTAGTTAATTTTCGTGTATGGCATGAATATGTTAAGTCTAAAAACATAAATTCTGAGGGCAGCTCTTTGTGAGGTAGGTTTTCTGTGGTAAATCAGGAATATTTTGTAATTTGTGTATTTTGAATGTAAATTGTAAACAGAACTCCCTATGTATTTTACAAACCTAGTATTAATAAAATAATATGTATGTACCTATATAAAAAAATAACAATAAATATTTTAATAAGAATTTAAATATAAAATAACACTTCAACGATAATATTTAAAAGCGAAAAAACAATAAATAAGCAGAGCCTTACAACGTTGCGTTACGACATTTAATCTGTTTTCGATCTGTCAAAATTAAAATAGACGACCGCCAGTGACAAACTAGCGCCTCTACCGAAGAAGCATGTGAAACTCAGAAATAATGGGAACTGAAATACATAACGAGTAAGGCGATAGCAGGTGACCGACTCGAGTAAGGAAGAATCTGTGTTAAACTTACACACGTGTCAAGAATACGTTTTACGTCGAATACTGAAAACTGCTCTCTGTTTATGCATTTACGCTCATTTAATGTTGGTGTATTACACATACTATTGCACGTGCATAATGCGTGCTTCATTTTCGTAGAACACTCACACATTCAAAAGCCTGCATCAACATGCGGCGTATTGAATATAGCCTATCGGTATTCTATTTATTATCTGTTCTGTGCTAAGAAACCTCCGCAACTTTTAGACGAGGTTGTAAAAGTTGAAGCAGAAATAAAATATCTCATACAAAATCGAAGCAGGCTGCTTGAGTGGCTTAGATATTGCTTGATTCAAAAATCGCCCTCCTGAAACTCCTATAATAATAATATAAATTGATTAGAATAAAAAAATGTTAAGTTTAACAATAAAATGACTATTCAGTTTCAAGTTTGAATGGTCAACTCCCAAACAATGCTCACCATAGCGGTCGATACGGTCAGACGTCGATATTTTTAGGCTTCAACACACGCGTAATATATTTGCAAACAAACTTCCCAACCAACGCTGGCAACAATGATTTGTATTGAGATTGATTTGGGTTAATTGTACAAAGGCCTAAATGCTTCTTTGGTGTATTTTATCATTAAATCCTTGATATCCAGGCACTGACCGAGGGTTGAGCCGACAACATTTCTATCTTTAGAAATGCGTTACAGTAGTTTTGCATTCTCGAATGAAAGGTATTTACTTTGAATTGTGTACTTATTAAATAAATTACATTATGATGTATCTGTTTTATTCGAGAAATTGTTTTTGCTTACAATATAATACAATAAAAAATACGACTTGCGCAAATGTCATCATCCTATTGACAGATAGCGATTTTTTTATTGGACGTTATTTGGTATTGTTTTGATGACAGTTGTATGTAACAGAGAAGTAAAAAATTCATCGCTCCACAAGAACGTGGGAAATTGTTGACTATTTATATCCATATTATTCGTAGTATTGCTGAAAAAAGTTGGTAAGTCGATAATTTAGGTATTTGGAATTAACAACGGATTATGTGTCTATATCAGTGGGGGGCAGACTGCGGCCCGCCGGGTATTTTTTGCGGCCCACCATCATTATGATTACGAATAACTTTTTTTATAATTTTTAAAAAATATTGACAATAGATTGAAATTTGAAGAATTTGTTGTTTCGTAAATGTATTATCTTAGTACGTCTTCCTCGCGTCTCATCTCACACTATGTAACCACTATTTTTTACGTTGAACATCGTGACACATTACAATACTTTTAACTCCGCGTTGCAAGGAAAAAAATATATGCCCATGATATGGTAAAAAGCTTGAATATCAGAATATAAATTTGAAGAATATGGTAAAATTATTAAAGCTCTGAATGACGATTTTTCACAAAGATTTGGTGAAAAATTGAGACAAGTTTAGCAATAGTACGCGATCCATTTTCAATAGATATTGATAGTGTTCCGACAGAGCTACAACTTGAGGTTATTATCTGCAGTGTGACACTGATTTAAGAGAATTGCATAGTCGTGAAGAAATCTCCAAATTTTACAATGCCCTTAATTCAGACAAATTCGACCAACTTAAAGATTATGCAAGAAAAATGTTCGTTATTTTTGGATCAACCTATACATGTGAACAAACATTTTCGATCATGAACCTCAATAAAAATTCTTTACGATCAAATATCTCCGATGCCCATTTACAAGCAGTTTTGAGAATATCAACTACAAAATTAACACCTGAATTTAACAAAATGTTAAAAAATGTACAAGTTTCATTCTTCTCATTAATTTTTCGTGATAATAAATAGTGTATATCTAAAAATGGTATTTTACTTGCGGCCCGCCGCTCATTTTGAATTCTTGAATTGGGCCCTCCCGACGAGACGATTTCGAGACTTACCAACTTTTGGCAGTACCCCACGTTATTATTCTGATAAATTAAATTGAATGCTTACAATATGTAAATTGCACTATTATATTCGCTGTATCACAGTACCGGAAATAGATGGCCGAACAACATTGAGATCAAAACATGAAGCGTTGTTCATGCAGCATTGCAGGCAGTAATGTTCCGATTTTATTAGATTAAATAAGAACATTAATATGATATTGACTTGTATAACATATTTGATAATAAACACTGGCATTAATATCAGATATGTGATAAACACGACTTCATACTTACAAGCATCTATGTGCTAACCAACTTTTGAAACATTCAGAATTTTATATAATTGTATTTCTAATTTACATACCTACCTATTTGTTTCTGTGTTTCCTTGTATTTTAGTGGATTTTATATACGTATAAATATTTTAATTATATATGAAACTCATCTCAATACTATACGGCCATCGGTTTTTGATACAGCATCTCACCGTGATCTGTGTTACGGCCAACTGCATACGAATAATTCCAGACACGAAATTGAACAACTCTAGAATTTTTCGCGGGTTTAATTTAGCCACTGAAATTTATCGAAATTTGGGAGTAAATTAAAATGGAAACCACATATTTTGGCATAATAAAAATTATCAAGCCATAACCACTTGACAATAATTATAGTGAATTTAGCGGTCAATTTTATAAAGGGTATGTGTGCACAATCACAATATTATGATGGCTTAATAAATTTTAATATATTTCATTATATATTTAAAGCTTTTCTAATAAACTAGGAAAAAATACCAAGTGCCAGTCCTACCTGTCAACATTTTTGTAGATGCACTCATAATAATGGAAATGAATAGGGAAACACGAGAGGGGATTTTAATATACCAAGCTGTCGCACATCAAGTCAAACTTGTTAATTAAAACTATCGACAAAGGGTACCTACTTGATTGAATATTAATTAAAAATCTAATTTTAGATTTGCTTATTGGTTTAAAAGTATTGTCTTGACTTGACGTGACTTAAACTAATAATTTGTAGTTTACATAATGTGCTAATTTCATAAGTGCAATATTTAAATATTATTATACCTACTGACGATTACCTACGACTTCGTCCGAGTGAAATACGAAAAGAAAAAGTAGACATATAATTGAAGAAGAAGACTGATTTGTATTATTAATTGTTAGATTAATTGTAGGTGTGCGCTTCTCACCTGGTAACTCACCTAATATGGTTGCATATTGCGCCTTACTTTCGATAAGTTGGGATATCGAAAATAGCAATGAAAGTCTATTAAAAGTTTACTTACTACTAAGTTATTACCAAACCAAGAATGTAGTGTATACGTTGGTTCAGTATTATTTTACAACTATAAACGAACAAACATAATATATATTACTTAAATTGATACATACTCAAAGCCTGATAAAAAACTAACCATAATAAGTAGGAGTGAAAAAGCTTTCGCCAGGCGTATAATCTATACGATATAAATTAGAGTAATATAGAAGATATATGAATAAATGAATTAAGTTTTAGGTCGTGAATCCAGTGAATATTAGTTTGACGGATGTCCTAAGGAAAAACACTATGGGTACATACGGTTCGCTGAAATATAGTTTTTATGGAAATTATGAAGTAAGTGGTAAATATTTTCTGATAAAAGTAAAAAAGATTTTTAAATTTGGTAGCCGTTCTAACAAGCAATATCATAGTATAACGTTTCATAGTTAAGTTAATAATAATAAAATTGAACTTCTATAAAAACTTGAATAATAACTATCCATTAGTGCGAGTGAGAAAGCAATTAGTACGTGTATAATCTAAAAATTAAAGTTAGAAGTGAAGCTGGTGAATATTGGTTGTACTTATGTACGTGTTGCTAAAATATATAGTTTTTTTACGAGAAATATTAAATAAGTCGTAAATATTTTTATTTAACTGTGTTGTATTTAAATGTGATAGCCATTCTAAGAAGCAAGATGATGGTATAACGTTTCATATTATATAAGATAAATTGAGTTTCTACTGTGCGTCATAGGTACGCAAAGAAAACGGCTTCATATAGCCGGACCATACCCTCTCTCCAGTATTATTGCTCTGAGTACCTACTTAAATTGAAAAAAATGATAGACGGAGCTTTTCAAATAGTAGAGGATTCTAAGTATTGTATATAATATGGAACCCAAAATCCTTTATGCTGGAATCATTTTGATAAGCAAAAGATCAAACGCAAAGAAAATTGACTGTTTTCTCATTAGGGGAGTCATTAATATTCGTGAAAACCACTTCTGGCAGAGGGCTGCGCGGATATAAGTTAGTGAGATGTTTTAAAGGTCTGATATGGGTCGACCGTTAGTCTCACTCTCCGCCACTGGCGTGCCGACTGGGAGGGGCTGACATTGAAAAATTGATCTTTTCTTTTTATTCAAGAGCTTTTAAAAATCCATTTTTTTATTTGCTCGGTAGTGTAAGTACCTAACAGTTGTTGGAGAGGAGTCAGTAGTGTTTTAAATCTCGTGTGTACGGCAGTGGTGCACAAACCAGAATTATTTCATGATATTAACTATTAATATTACCAGTCGATTTTTTTTCTCTTTTGAGATTATTCTTTGTTTTATATTTCATATTTTTATTGAACTTGCTATAATATTAAACGGTTCCTTTAAAATTTAAATGTCATGTTGTCAGAGTCCCAAATTCGTAAGCTGTTATGTATAACACTTCTTTTATTCAACGAATACTTCACAAGATTTGAAAATGTAACATTCTATATTATATTGAGCATACATCATTTGAAAACATCTCATGCATACATATACCTACTAGAAAAAAATCTGTTTTAGAACAAAATAGGACACCCGGCGGGTCTTGCACATTTATGCCCGCTGGATTAGGTCAGTGCGCTTTTCCAATGAAACTAAGGGCATACCACTTAATTAAGATAATTTTAACCAATAGTTCTGACATGAAATGCTTATAAAATTGCGTTAATAATGTTGGCTATATGTTTTTGTATATTGAGGTAGATTATGAAGGTAGATAATTAAATGGTTCAATTACTAATCGACGTCACGGATTACTCAAAGTATTTAGTTTTTAAACTATTGTTATTGCACTTGCTAATAAGTTAAGGTTACTTCCTGTTCGGTGTCATATTTTTTATAAAATGGATTTTTTCTAGTAGGTATATGCATGAGATAATTTCAAATTATGTATGTTATGTATACAATGTTTTTTGTTGTTGTTGTTGTTGAATTTTATTTATTATTTAGATATACGATGCAAAAAGTCTGCAGACCTGTTATTAAATTCTGGTTTTTTTATGAGAAGTTTAATTAGTAATTTAGTTAATAAGTAATTAGTAATTTGGGGTCACGGAAAATGTTAGATTTAGCGACAAATATTATGCCATACGCGCATGAAAGTAAGATATCTAATTAAAATGCTACACATTGTCACGTTGTGGATACCTACTTATACCTAAATTCAAAGTAGGTAAATGCTGACCAAGAGAAGAAGATGCAAGATTGGTTGTGTCCTTCACATCAACCCTCACCCTGCGGCAGGACGAGACCCTACTTTGTACCTCGGCGCCATGAGGGATGGGCCTCTATCGATTTCTATCACTTTAACCCTGACGTTTCAACTGGAAGGTGCTCTCCACTCAACTTATTTTGTTGACGGCCGGTACGGACGCCGGTCACATTAAATATCAGTATTGCTGATTTTTTTCGCTTCATTTGAACTTTCGTTAACATTAATTTGTAAAATCAGTGTCTACAACTTCAAGTGAACTAGCAGATGAGTACCCATATTATTTGTATTATAATGTTCTTGTAAAATTGTATATTTTCGCATAGCAAAGATCACGAGTCTCCTTAATTTCATGTCTCTATATTATCACTTGTCTAAATAAATTCAATGTTTTCTAGCCTATAATAAACGATTATTGTCATCTCTAAATATAGTGTTTTCTTTATTTATATGGTATTTCGTTATGTACACACTTAGAAAGCATTTGGCGCCCCAATCATTAATCAATTTTTATCATACACTTACAAGTCATGTTTATACACATTTTTCTTGGTCTCTAATTAAATTATTTTTTTAGTATATTCCATATATATAAGTTCACTGATAGTCACATACATTTGTCAGCGCGATCACATGCCCTGAACTATTTAATTATCTTATTTTACTCTTACATCTTAATCATGCTCTATCAATTTCTTTAATCTCTATTTATTCACATATTTCTCTCCTCTATTTTATCCTCTGTTTTATCACGATTACAACATGTCAAGAAAAACGTAATCAAGCTGGCCTTATTAATACAAAATAGCTTGACAATTATATAAAACCTCAGTTAAATATTGAGAGTAGCAATCACAAATATTGCAGCGGACTTGGTGCCAGTGATGTTACTAACGCTGCCACTAAAATATTATAATATCTAGTAAATTTTATTTACGTAATGCAGAGAGGAAACTTACTGAAGTATTTGGTATCAAAAATCACGTAGACCCTATTGAATATCAAGAGATCGCCTTTAGACTCCTTCATCTTGAACCATTACTGATCGATGTGTGAATACTGGCTTCAACAGTAGTTTTTATTTATGGAATTTCATTTAATATCAATTATAAAACGGATAGTTAATCCTTCTGACGAAAAGTTTATCACCAATGTATAGTAAGATATGTGTGTGAATTTGGTTGAAGAATTGTTCACTTTACTTACATGATATAGTTGAAATATAGGTAACAAAAATCTTCAACTAAAAATGAAAAGAGAGATTTGTGTGATTGAGAAAATTGTAGATTGTACCTACAGGAAAATGAAAGTCCGACTAAATCTATAGCACCAATAGAAAATAAGTAAATATTGTCACATCCGATTAGTTTTGAAAAATTATCTTGATTGATAGCGACAATAGTAAAAAAGGAAGTACACTGCTACGCTGGATCGAACAAATCAGGAAATGTGAACAGATCTTCAATGGTGTTCGGGAATCCATTCAGCTGAGATTAGGGAAACTGTCGGAGACGCGTCTGCAGAATATGAACTGCTTGCAGAGCCACGATATTCAGTAATAAGGCAATCACTGAGAAGAATTTAAATTATTATTTTATTTTACAGAAGTTCTTCGTGCAAGCATTCTGTCGGATGAAGATCGAATATTTATTAGATAAGTGATTCAAATTTATGGGTTCATATTTAATTAATTTTTAATAATATAAATGACTTAATATTATACAAAATAATTTTTTTTAAATAATACATAAGTATATGAATATAATTACATAACTTGAAAACACTTCCAATATATACCTACTAGAAAAAAATCACATTAGAAAAAAATACGACGCCTGACGGGATTTGAACCCGTATATCCACTGGAATCGCGCCAATATGCTTTAAGAAATTAAACTACAGTCCTCCTACTACTACATATATATATATGACTTGTGTTAATATAAAGGTCAAAAATCAGGATCAATTGCAATAGTAAATACCTATTATATAATATATGAATGTAAGATAAAAAATAAATGAATATGTCCTAATAACAGGCGACACAGAAAAAAATATTAAATCAAACAGTTGCACAAATCGCATACAGTATAGGAAGAGATTAAAATGAGTACACAAAAACAGTTGATATGAACATTTAAGTAAGCAGGTCTTATACAATCCGATGTGGATCTTGGTCGCCACATGAAGAGATTTTGTAAGAGATTTTTTTTAAACGAGAAATGGATGTTAGCCAATTGATCAAGGTGTTAGGTCTATCATCTGGGAAAAATAACATGTGAATTTTTCCAGACCCGGGATTCGAATTCTTACTGACCGATTACGTTGCCAGTCGGCCATCATAAAAAAATGACAAATAACGTAAGAAAATAATACAGTTATTATGGGTGGTGAGTATGTAACTTTGGAGGCTCTTCTTTTGAGTCCGACTGTATTATTACTTAGATAATTCATAGTTGTGCAGAGTTCAGCTACCGGAAAATACTAACCAATATTGATTTTAATGTGTAGTAATAATGATTACAAGATAAAAAGAACTTTTTGGTACTGTTCGGTTAAAGCGGATACAGCGGAAAACGCATTTTGAAAATAGCCGATAAACTCGATTATTTGTTAAGTTAACCTAACCAAACCTAACCTAACCTAACCTAACCTAACCCAACCTAACCTAACCTAACCTAACCTAACCCAACCTAACCTAACCTAAACTAACCCTAACTAACAAATAATCCAGTTTATCGGCTATTTTCAAAATGCGTTTTCCGCTGTATCCGCTTTAACCGAACAGTACCAACTTTTTATATAAAACGTTTATAAAATTTCTGTTGAATTATTGTGCTCAATATGCTCAAACTTGTACTCGATAAGAAGTAAATAAAAAACAAGCAAACAAACAAAATATAGAATATTGAAATGTCATTTTGACATTTCATTTTGATTTCCATAGTAACGCACGTATATATTAATAATTTAGTTACTAGGACCACCCCCTTAGCAACCAATAATAGTCTTTTACTTTTTACGGATTTTTCTGAAATAACTTTCCATACAAAACATAAATAATTGAAAATTAATTCAATTCTGCTTAAAGATGGCTAAAAGTATTAAAAGCATGCATTGGCATCGTGTTCTGATATATTCTAAAAGTTTAAAATGTTTAGCTAGTCGAGAAGTTAGTTAAAAATCGATTGCAAGATTTGTACTGGACAAACAACCACCGGACAAACAAGAATACGACCTGATAAAACGTTGTAAAAATACATGTATTGCATGGTCATATAATGGATGAATCTGTACTTATCGGTATGAAGTACAATAATATAATTTTATTTTAATTTACTACCTAAAATATAATGTTGTGGCGGTGGTTTTATTTAAATCCGATTTTAATATTTTATTTGAACCTATACTCTATTTGTATTGAAAATGGCAAACCACGAAGAAACTTTTACCATATAAAAGCACATTAAAATGCCAGAATTTTTAAAAACCTCGGAACATATATTTGCCCCAAAGGTCCAATTGTATATCGTTGTAGAATCGTATGGGTTTTTTGTAATTAATCCTTCTGTGTTTAATTAATTACTCATTGCCATGTGTAAGATTTATTTTTGAATAGTTTTTTTTCGTGTGATGTATTTAAATCGAGTCATTTTTACCTGAAATGTGCATTAGGTATTTTTGCAATTTTATTATTTGAAATAACACATTTATGTACTCTTTCCTAAATCAAGTGCGTCACTGCGTTCTAGGTCTACTTCAGAAGGAAGTAGATCAGAAGTGGTACGGCAGCAGTATATCTTGAGGACTCTGTCATGCCTCGCGATGGCAGGGAGAAGAGGCCAACTAAATTTAGCGGGACCCGCCCCATTGTCAAATGTTTACTCGGGGCAAGTGCCCTTTAATTTGGCTGTCATCCTAGCAAAACTTTGTATTGACCGAGAAGCAGTCACGAGTGAAATGTTTCATACGGTGTAATAAATTTAGCCATCTCATTGAAATACGACAAATATTGCGGTACGACATTGTGTAGTTAAGGAATGACCTTTAGAATATTATTATTAATAAATAATAATGTACATATTTGATGTCAAGTGACGCATGCTCGTAACCCTAAACATAATGATATTATAGGCACATAAGTAACCAGTGATATAATACAAATAAAATCGAGTTTTTAACATTAAATGCTACTGAAAACGTTGATTTATGCGATTCCACATTTTCTAAAAATACTTTACTTTTCAACTGGTATTAGAATATCAAATCAGCGCTTTGTGAATTATGATAGCATAATGTGCAACTGTGATTAAAACCCCCGAATGAAAATTTTACCCTTTCAGGAAAACCCAGTCTACCCCTTATGACTAGATAATATGATTGTATTGTATCGGCTATCGACAATTCTATGTGTATACAAGAAAACTTTTGGACTGTACCTAGACGAAATCAAATGAATTGTTGCATTACATAATACAATATTAGATGAATGATTTGAGTATTGTTGGAAACTTAAAAAATAATATTTTTTGCTATATCAGTTTTCTATGTAAATCAATGATATTATTAATGGAAAACGCACTCAATACAGTAGCTAGCAAGTAAATTCGCGCATAGTGACATTCGCACATGTGTAGTTAGACGTCACGCAATTTCCATTATGCGATATCACGGATCGGGAATTTATAGCAATATGACTTTTATTGTAATGGCGTTAGAACAGTGTTTCTAGTGTCAATGTTCATTTGAGCGAACCCGTTCGAACCAAACCATTCGGCAGACCCGACAAAAAGCATCGGATATTTATAGCAATATCACCTTTATTGTAATGGCGTTAGAACAGATTATGCCATTCGGCAGACCCGACGAAAAAATGAGTGTCATTTTTTTCCAGATGCTTCGTCCATATGTCATTGATGTAAATAGAAAAATAAATTACAGGAATGTTTAATGGCCTCTTCTGGTTACTTATTTATTTGCACAAATTGAAAATAATGCGAGATTGTTCACCCAAATAATGATTGTTCATTGTGTAAAACTTTTAGTATGTGAACAATATTTTGGCTGGAAAAGCTAAAAATAGCTCTCGACTTTCAATATGGAAGTAATTCTTTAAATATCACAGAAATTTTTGCCTGGAAAAGCTAAAAAAAGCTTTCGGCTCTCATTTTGACCAAAATTTTGGACAAATAATGTCAGATTTTATTTTGTATTGTGAATAAGTGAAAATAAACTTTTAATTTCCTATAAAGTATTCTTTTTATTCTTCCTGTCACTGTGGGTCTTAAGCAGCTCTTCTAGCATCTGCCATCATCCAGATATATCCGAAACCATTTTCTTCTAAATGTTGCAAAGCTGAACATTCACGCAAAATGGCCATAAATTGGAATGAATATGAATATATGACAGTATGGTCACACTGATACAAGGCCAGTTCAATTACCAATCAGAGCTCAGCCATGGCCCATCCAATCAACACTCAATCCTTTTCTCGATTTTTAAATTTCATGACAATTCTACAAAATGATATTTTCAAAACAAAAGTAATCGTTCCATATTTTTCGAGTTGATATTGGCGTAAATAAAATTAAATATAATATTATGTAATAGGTGTCCGAATAATGAATAATGTTCGGCATTTTTAAGCCATATTGATAAAAAGGTTTTGCAATTCGATAGCTGATAAAATAAACTAATGGGTAAGTCTCCTTTTATTATTATATTATTATGTTTATATACGCTTGTATGTCCCTTGAAAATTCTTTGCAGTCGTGGTATCGAAATAATGATAGTACCTATTGTAATTTTCACGTTTGAAAATCTACCAACGCAAAGATAAATATATAAAGAAGTTTACGTTTTAGTAAATAACCTATAAATATAAATGTATATATTATATTTGCGTTCATTCTTACAAAAGTGGAAATGGCGACCATTGTCATTTAAATTTTTTGATATTACATTTAAAAATTATTGTTTCAGAAACTATGGTGCCGATCGTTGAGTTTTTGGCTGCGCAGAATAACAGCAAGTGATGAGAATTTATAACCCAATCTTCAGGCTACATATCGGAAATTAATGAAGGCATCAAACTGACAGGAAGTGCTGAAAAATAATTACCACTAATAGTGGGAGTGCGTTACGATTATCTTTAAAACCTACATAATTATGTCCAAATAAATTTATGTTGTTATTCATAATGTCAATTTTATTATCATTGCAATAAACTGTATCTGACTTTTGTTAATTTCTGTCACAATTTCGTTAAAAGATCCAAACGCCGTCGATAAAGTAGGATGTTAATGGTAAAACAGTATTCTACTTATTGAAAAAGGTGATATTAATCAATTTACACAGATGACGTTGACTGTATCAATAAAGTATTAAAATAGCCGTGTGTTTCAGTTTTATTTCAAATGTGATATTATTTCATGGTCAATAATTATCTTCTGTCTGGATGGACACGTAATAGACAATATCACAATATGTAACATAAATAAATAAATTGAAATTGAAAATTTAAATTGAAATTGAAATTGAAGTCAATATTGTCAAATTAATAATTATACAATTTATATTTAAAAAGAAATGATAATGAATACATTTTGATAAGCAAATTAGGTAAGTAAACCCCATGATAAAATAGCAGTGTCCGCCGGTCGGTCCGTGCAAAGGGGCACTTTGGCACAAGGGCAATTTTGCCTGCGGCAACCAATCTTCAAAGTGCCAACTTTGCCCGTAATATTAAGCGATCCCGTTTATTCTAATTAGTCGAGATATAAACCAGATTATGGTGCAGCAAATTGCAAAGCTGCGCTTGCTTACAAAGGGTGTCTATTATCTTGCCTCATCGTAACGATGAATCTAACCCCACGCAGCTTATCGTAAAGAAAATCTAATATCATAAGGACATTACATACAAATGTGTTAATGAAGAAAATTATCGGAATGTAACAATTTGGTGTCACCACTTGGATGCAGAGAAAGTTGGACGATTGCCATTTTAGCGCCGGTAAATATGAATGAAATAACCGAAAAATATACATCCGTTACAATTTGAAAAAAAATCTTTTACAGCGTCAATATAACAATTGCCCAGTTGTTTTGGCGTTCATGTAAAAAATATGTGTTAGATAGATGGCGTTTCTGAATAATAAGAAAATCAGTCATGTTATATCGAAGCATATTATGAGTCTCTTAATAGTGAAGGTTATATTAACAAACTTATTTTTATGAATAATGATTATTCAACATTTTCCCGACGAGTTGAATTTAGATGCTTAGTTGCAGGATCAAACATGCGACCCACGGAATCAGAGACGGTCGCTAAACCAACAAGGCTACCATGTGTGCAATAAAATTGGAGTAAGTAAACAAATTTGAATATAAAGCTAAATGATAGTTTACTAAAGCTAACGATTAAATTAACTGTATATCATTTTGCTTTTAACATTTGTTTGTGGTATTCCATACCTACAATAAGTACATATGTCCAACGCGTAGATCGCGGGATGGATTTTGGTCAATCGCACTCAGATCGCACTATAGGCACATTCATTCATTCAGTTGTCATATAATATCATTTCAATGCAATTTTAAAGTGTAAACATCAACCGTTTCTATTTTGTTATATTGACTTTCAAATAAACTACGAGTAAGCCTGCGTAAACTCGTAGTATAACTTCGTATTAAATCACTCATAGCCTGCCGCAGGAGTGAGAGAAAGAGAATATGTGAATCCGCACGCTTTTAACTGAGGCATAGTTCCCATCACCGTCGTTCAGTACACTTTTTGTACAATAGGATAAAAAGTTGACGATTAGTGGAAAGACTGTCCGAAAGAAGAGGAAAACTCATAATTTTTACGAAGAATGGAAAATGGGACCTTTCTCAGTGATCGTGAAAGACTTGTTGAAAGTAATGTTGCTTCATTTATAATGCCAAAGTGTTCTCAGCCAAATATAATTACGCCAACTACAAAATGATTTCATTAAGATTTTGAATGGAAAGCATTAAACTTTTCTATTTTTGTTTCTTTAACTAGCTCACATGTAAGTAGTTGTCAAATTAACCGTAAGTAAGCCGCGTGATCTTGCCGCATTGTACCACTCACGGCCTACCGCAGGAGTGTGAAAATATTACGTGTATTATCGTTTTTTAAATTGAGATGTTTTTTTTCTTCTTACAGTAAGCTTCACAGAGTGTCGCGTGAGAGCAGCCGGAACATCCTCTGACCTCTTTGAAATCACGTCAGGAGTCAAGCAAGGATGTGTACTTGCGCCCTTTCTTTTTATCATCATGATGGATTTCATAATGCGTAAGACGGTTTGCCCCGACAGTGGGATACGCCTACATCATGATGACACAAACGATCTATGCGAAGAAAGACTGTGCGACTTGGAGTATGCAGACGACGCAGTCGTGTTTGACTCGACGATCGAGAGGTTGGAGGTGACCGTGAACAGGCTAGCCGCGAACTCAATGCGTGTGGGTCTTCATCTGAATGCCGCTAAGACCAAATCCATGTGCAGTGCTGCTTGCATCGACGCCGACACTCCTCTGCGGGTTTCTGGTCTGCCCGTCGAGCTGGTGTCCAGATTCAGGTACTTGGGTGCCACGGTTGCCGATGATGGTGGTATTTCTAGTGAGCTTGGAATCCGCATGGGTGTGGCGGGCTCTTCGTTCAACCAACTTGGAGTCGCATGGAGGTCAAGGCTGTATTCTGTGAGGACCAAATGTCGTTTGTTTAACGCGTGCGTGCTACTTGTGCTCCTGTATGGCTGTGAGACATGGCATCTTACTAAGCTTCAAGAGTCTCGGCTTTTGAGCTTTGAGAATCGATGTCTCCGCAGAATCTTAGGGGTACATTGGTACGACCGCGTTACAAACATCCGAGTTCGTGAGCAGACACAACAGCCTTCGGTGATTGAAGTTATCACGAAGAGACGATTCACGTGGCTGGGACATGTATTCCGGATGCCGCCAAAGAGTGCGGCACTTCGTACCCTTGTGACACAGCCTCAAGGGTTCCGTCGCCGTGGCCGGCCCTCCCTCACCCTGCAGCGATGCTACAAAAGCGACCTTCGTGCTGCAGGTCTGACATGGCGGGAGGCACAGGAGTTGGCGATGGACCGAGGGAAGTGACGCCAACTTGTGCTTGCCCTATGCCCCAATGTTGGGACGTGACAGGGTGAAAGAAGAAGAAGAAGAAGCTCATTAAATAATTTGAAGATGAGTGCAATCAATGCCTAAAAGAAGACCATAATATGTTTTACAATTAATGGGAAATTTAGTATTTCTTTGTGAGGGTGAAGGATAAGTGTTATTGTTTAATTAATAGCAATCAATCAAATATAATAATATGTTTGTTCAACTTGAACAATGATAATGGAAGAGTGAGTTAGATCACTGCCAGTTTTGATCCTGAATTGTAGATCACAGCACATTAATTTGAAGTTGGATATGCCTACTGTCATGCCCCCACGGGGCTGACAGGACACTAGCCTGGGGGCCTTTTATGGCGGACCGATCAGTAAATTGAGATAAACACACCACAATTTTTCTCTAATAGTGAAAATGGTCATTTTAAAATATGTGTCTGTGCGAGACAATTTAATGAACTATGACGATTGACATAATTCAATGATAATTCGCGTGTATACATTTGTTTCATAATTATGTTTGATGCGTTTCCTGATTAAATAAAATGGTTATCTATCCAATATGACTAAGGGTAGCATGTTACTTACCTACCCCAAAAGGGGCTCACGAGCAAAACCTCATAATATGGATGCAGAGTGCCAACAACTCAATAATTCAAGTGGCCTTAATTTTACCTCGCGGATTGATCGCAATTGGGGAACACTACTGATGAACATCACACTGCCCTAAATCTTAGCAATAGGAAGAGAGCCCGCTTCATGATGTGAAGGGCTATGCTTACTGTACGCCAGTTGCGAAGGGTGGAGGTAAGCTGTTAAGATCCGACATAAATAGTGTACACTAAGCTTTGTCAGCCATGTCTATTTGTTTTCATCGGAACAGCCTACCTCCACACTTCGCCACTGCTATACACATATTATGGGATGATATTTATAATGTTTATATTATGTTCTCTTTTTTATCCCTTATATTACTTTTATTTTTCTTTCTTCTTTATAATACTGTTTCATGTCATGTTGTGAACGTCTTAAACTTTTCAAAGTAAAAAAAATATATTATTCATTCTTGAATATTCTTATTGAACCATGTGATATTTGACCAAGAAGTAATTAAGGAAGTACGTAAAAGAAAAAAAAACGTTACGTATCTGTAAATATGTCCTTTATATTATTTGTTCTTCATAGTGTCGATAGGACAGTATAGTACCTATACATGGATGGATAAGTTGATTACTGCTGTCTATAACGAAGTGTAGACGGTTCCGAGTAGTAAAAGCTTATCTTGTGTGTTTGCAAAGCTCGTGATGGATTAGTGCTTTGATTGAGTTTGATGGCCAGTGTCAGTGATATGGGTAAATCGATGGGATCTATTTTAAAACACTATTGACCGCCCTGCTTTGACGAAGTAATATTATAATTGGCTGATTTATTACATGTGCTATGTAACTATCTCATAAGCCGTTATAATCTAGTAGTATCTACTCAATAACATAGACACTTAATTTGAAAAAAAAAGCCACATTCTATTAGAAAAAAATCGATTTAAACTCACTTCTTTCACTCTCTGTGTCAGTGCTTTCACCTTTAAACAATTCATGATTCATTTTATTTATTTATTAACTGATGTACTTCAATCAGGAGGCTTAATTGGCTTGTAATCGATTAAGGTACATCACATTACTAACTCAATTTGAACATACGTCTTTCGCTAACTATTTTTTTAGTTAACGAATATTTCACAAGATTTAGGAATGTAACATTCTTTATATTGAAAATACATAAGCTGAAAATACCAGACATAATAATATGTACCTACTATATTTTTTTATGCCCGGCGGGACTTGAATTGTGTATCTACTGGATTCGCGCTAATGTGTTTTAACAATTAAGCCACAGGCGTTCTATCTAGCTATGAAAATTTTATATATTGAAGTGTTTATCAAATTGCGTTTTTTTATTGACATTCTTGTAATTATGAATAATACAATTGTTATTTTCTCATCTATATTGAATATGCAAAATGATTAATAACGTCAGATTCTTTATTTTATATATATATATTTTTTCTAAATGGTATGTACCTGAGGGTTTTCAAAATTATATTGTTTTATATAATAAAGAATCTAACATCCTCTTAAACTTTATGGATAATACGCATTGAATAAAAGATAATGTTTTCTTTTACGTTGTTCTGTCTCGCTTTTCTTCTAATTACCGTATTCACATAATATGCTAATGAAGAAGCAATATTTTTAACTAAATTTTAGGGGCGGTCCCGTACTCAGACATATTCATACGGTTTCTTATTTTTGTTGTTGTTAATAATGCAGACGATCTGAAATCTTCACTGACAGATTCTTCGTCGACAGTTTTATGATAGAAACTAATAAAAAAATGGGTGTCGTCGATCTACTTTTTGAGACAATATAACTGAAACATTGCATTAGCACTCGTCGTGATTTTGGTTTTGTGAAAAAGGGAAGGTCTCGTGGGGGTCGAAGGCGGCCAGGATAGCGAACCTTACTAGTAACAATATATAGTGATATTATAATGTGTACTTAGTATAGAAGTGAAAGAGCTCGGATTGAAAGAAGAAAATATCTAATAATACATTATTATATTTTCATTGATCAATTATTATATGTACCTTTCATATTTTACTGATGGTGAATTTGAATGCGAAATCTACGAAAAACTACAATAATATGTCCAAATTTGTTGAAATTGAACTTATAGTATTTATAAATAACACAACATGTCTTTAATAACAGAGAAAAAAATCTAAAAATATTGTACGTCCACATAACGTTAGAGTAAGTCCATTATACAATTATTTACCTCATAGTTTATCGCTCAAAATGTTTTTATATGTTATGTTCTAACACTAACGTCAGAAATAGTTCGCTGGTTTGCCAATGATTGTATTTGGAAAGAATAATTCGGCATTAGTAAAGTGTGAAGTTTTTAATGAACGAGAGATGATTCGGAAAACGTTTGTGTACTCGTTTAATCTTTTGATCTTAGCGACGTAATGACGTTTCTATACTGTAATACAATATTCAAGTTGACATCGTACCAGAGAGTAAAATATCATAATGACATTGATAGCAGCTTTATTTCCGCACTTGACACGATACAACTTCACCATATCTGTGAAGTATATTTAACATGACAATCATAACATATATTATAATACAAGCATTTTGCAGCCATAACATTACATAAAACGGGAAACCAATCTTATTATATATACAATCAAGAAGATATTTGACATATTTTCGGAAAGATATATCTCTGAGAAGTGTCTAAAAGTTATATCTGTGTGGTATATCTGAGAGTTATATGCGAGAGTTTTCTCTCGTTTTCCTCGAATTTATATTGTCTTAACCGATTATAAGTTGAATGAGATAATATTTGGAATTAATGCATGCCTTTTAAATGTTTGGATAACAATGTAAGATCTTTAATATATTATTGTATATAGTTTGAATGCGCACTATTATTAGATGTGGACATAGACAATACAAATTATCATCATCATTATCGATTCAATAAAAGATACAGGAAATATCTCCACTTCCTTTTGCTGACCTCAAGTTGGCTGCACTGTCTTAGCTTCAGGAATGCTATGTTTATTCATAATATATAGTCTTGCCTCTGCAGCCGAGGTTACCCGATCTTAATATTTCCTACTGTCCTATTAAAAATGAGCTTCTTAGATGATTTTATGGGTTCCGTTTTTGAAAAATAACCTGCCCAACTCTCCTACTTTCTTACTCGAAATGGCAGGCAACATAACATAATATACGATTTACAACACCTCAGAAACAAGCGTGTAAGAAAAATAAATAAAAATATTTTATATTGAATAGGAATCATCGAAATCCGGGTGCTATATTTTACAGACGTCAAAATTTTCTAGTAAGTACGCGACATGATAGAGGTCGCTAAACATATTATGAAATTGCAAAGGGTTGAAAATGTCACTCGGCGAGTGGACAACCGCTTTACGTCATAAAGTGACCCAAGGCACCCTAAAACCTGATGAATAGACGAACTCATAGTCCAGTACGTAAGGAGCTGGCTTATCATCAGGGGCTCCGAATTCGATTCCCGATGAGGCTACGATATACTTAGGTATATGATTTTATTAAAGTCTACGTATTTATTTGGTCGTTTCACATCTACCACTATAATAATGTTTCACTACACTACTATCAGTGGGTCTAATGGTATGTTGTAGTCTTAAAAGGATAACATTATATAAAGGTCGGTAGATGGACATGGCAGCGAAGAACAAGGGACCGATAAAAGTGGAAAGAGCTAGACGAGGCCTTCATTCAGCAGTGGATCAAACCCAACTGATGATGATAACGATGATGTAACTGATGTGTTATTTCATATTGTTTCATTATAATTTAATTTATTGGCGACCATCTTTTGGATATTTCAAATTAAAGTATTGACAATTAATTATTGGTAGGTACTAAACTTAATAACAGGATTTCAAATGTTTATATTTACCCCTTAGTTGTACGGTATTGCATTTCACTAATAAATTCTACTATTATTTGTATTTTTTGTGTGAACGAAATTTTATTTAAAAACTTCTAAATATGCTGACAAAATAGTTTTTATTCACTTTCAATCGTATTATGTACCTACATTTTAAAGGGTTGTCATCATATTTAAGGGTTCATACTTGCACTTGTTTATATTCTATTTTTTATTCATTGAATACATACGATTTAAAAATGTAGGATTGATTCCTTATTGAACTCAATACGTTTGAATGTGGGCATTTATATTTTTATAAAATTATTTGAAATTGCCACCCATATAAACATTTCAATATGTAAAATATAAAAAATAAACGACACATGTATTCAGAATACATAAACAAAGCGTCACTCTAAAATACAAAACGACTTACTAAATGCCGAGCAAAATTGCCATTTCGAACGCATGTTGAATGTCGACCCCACACACAAATAGCTCGTATCTTACCTATCGTTCTATATGTATTCACTGATAACCGATAATAAAAACACCCTTTTAAAGATATTTTTATTATCTTGAAAATGGTCTGGCAACCGAAATAACTATCAACTTATGATAAAAATAACTTATAGAATTTAATATGATTTATATTATCAATTTTTCTTAATTACTGGCTGGATACATTTTGCAGGCTTACTCATTTTTCAACATGAACGGAAGTTAGATTCACTTCAACATCTTATGATAGGAAGGATATGTACCCTACCCAAGAAATTACTTACTTATTACTACAAAAAATATGGTGAGTATGAATTTGTATTTTAAAATAGATAATCTCGAGAAATCCCCACTCTGCATGGATCTTGGACAATGTAGTTCCGTCATTGATTTAAATGAGTCTATTAATTTCAAAGTCGGTAACCTTCATGTTAAATATTTTGATATTTTTATTGATTCAAATTCTGTAAGTACTTTTTCATCGTATGTGTATATTCATAAAATATCAAATCTAGCTATGTTTGTTAGTTAAATATGATTAAACTAGAAGTTACAAGCAAAATCGTCTATATTCATCAGCCACCATTATTTTATATTTTACGATAAACTTTAGACATTTTTTTTTATCAATTTTAGTGACGTTAAGGACATTTTATTTCTCTATTTGATTTTTATAAATGTTAAGTAATATGTTCACTACCACCGTGCCTAAAGCGCAAAGTGTTCCATCAGTGTGTGCTTCCCGTAATAACATGAAATGAAACATGGAGCCTAAGTAAAAGAGAGATCCAGAAACTTAGAGTAACACAACGTAGTTTGGAGAGGTTATTTTGCTGGGCATAACGCAAAAGGAAAAAAGAGGAATGAGTGGATAAGAGAACAGACAAGGGTTTGTGATGTAATAGAGTTTGCTAAAAACCTCAAATGGAATGGGCTGGAGCATAGCTCGAAGAAAGGACACTCGTTGGACAAATTTAGTCATCCAGTGGTATCCAAGAGGTAAAAAACGTCCGCAAGGTAGACCTAGATGCCGCTGGATCGATTCTGCGGAAGTACGTGGCAATGCAACGCACAAAACCGAGAGAAGTGGAATCAGCTTGCAGAGGTCTTCATCCAGCAGTGGATAAATTCAGGCTGTTGATGATGATGATGTTCATAAATGTGCCTGACGACTTTTTGCGATTATATCAAAATAGTTGATAATGAATGTTACCGACTTTAAGATAAGCATCCTCATAATATAATAGTGTAATTTTATATGGTTTTTATTGAGTTACGAAGTATCGTCGCCACACGAAGTGGCTAGAGTTTTAACATTCATATGAATACTTTACGATGGCCCGTAAAGATTTTCGTTCAGAATGTTCATTTTACATTTGGCCGGAAAACTAATTGCGCTCTGTTGAAAATTCAATTTTGATAAAAACATCAAATTTAAGCCCCGCGCTCACTTTCCGGCTGCCGCGCCTATAAAGGCTAAAGCCACCATAAGTCGCCACGAACTGGTGGGCCGCAGGCAATATCAGGTTTCTTTGAATTCTTCTTACCACAATCTTTTTACATTAGTCTAAAATAGTCGGCTATTTGAGCGAGGGCCTGAAATATACCCGTGAAAGGTTATAAAAAAGTGTCACAATGGTAATTAATTTTCATGTAGTAATTGTAACGGTGCGTTAACTAATGACAACCCCCAAAAGTGTCATCATTTAGGGGAAAATCCTCCGGAACCCTAAAGAGGCCGGAATCCTTATCGGAAGGATTAGAATTGTTTAGGCATTAATATATATTATAAATTCCTTTATTTTTTTATACTTTAATTCTAGAAGCAAACCTAATAAAAGCTAGAATCATTACAAATTAAATTGTTAATTCAATCTTAAAATCAATCAGCATGAAAGAAAGCCGTGATTTTAAAGTCAATAAAAAATATTAAATTATTAGTTATATGCCTTAAAGCAATCATCAACATAATGCATTAGATGAAATAATTAATATCATTTTTATTTATCAGTCTTTAGCAATTTGTGTCAAACAAAAAATCCTTATATGTATATAAACTTCAGACGAAAATTAGGAGCAAGCCAAAAATGTAATAATTAAATAATTTGTATAAAATATTTCTATGCCGATGTTAGAAAAGAAATATCTGGCGTCCCTCCCTCATCGGTTGTTATTTTTTTTTGTGGATTGATACTGCATCTCCGTCTATTAGAGGTGTTTTTTTTGCCTACAGCGTGTAAATGGGTGCAATAATGTGCACGTGCAGCAAAATCTTCAACCTCAGCGACAGAAAAAAATATTTGATATTTGATAATATTGGGACTGCAGAACATTTTGGACGATCTGTTGTGTACACTAATAAGGCATCACACCTATCAGATTTACAATAACATTTGATTATTGAATCATACAAACTTTAAGCTTTTAAATAAACAATATATAATATAATATAAACTACTCACACACCTACTTGACTGTATCAAATTAGAAATATTCAAAAAGTTTCACAACATTTAGTTCTTTATCTAAAAATGATAAATTAATCGAGATAACGTTTTAAACCAATGCACACGTCTCCAGTAATAAAAGATGAAATACGTGTTTTGTTTATATGAACAACATCTTATACGGAAAGTAAAACAATCTCTCTCAATATTGATATGTACACGTGCATCCGCATCCTCTTTTAAACTTGTTATTTATATTAATGTTATTTATCGTTGATGTAAGCAGACGCCATAATTAACACATGCAGATGAAATGGACTTTGACCATAGTCAAAGAACCCATTAAAGTAAATGGTATAAAATACCAAGTAATGTTGCTCCCCGTGTCTTTTGTCTCCAAACCATTGTGCAGTACGTAAGCTCTGTCTGTTAAATATTTTGTACTAAAATTGCGACTGAAATAAATAGTAACGTTTTGCTTTACGTAAAACTCTATTACTTACCCGTGTTAATAATCAATTATCCCACCGCTCCAGCATCTCAGTAAGTAACTCTCCTGACAAAACTATCTTCGAAGACACACGGTCTATAAACGTACAACTGTGAAGAATTACATCAAGGAGTTTCACAGAGTGTCCCAATTCTGATAAGAAACTTAAGGAAGGTTAATACCATCAAACCATACAGGATACCTGCCAGCCCAAATCACCTGTTTCCTTAAAGCACTCATCACTAGGACATAACAGATCGATTCATGTGGCACTATCTCCACCACCACTTGTTCCCTTTTATACTCTTCATAATGTAATTACTAGAGATCGGATTATATGCAACATAAAAAGCTTGAAATATGCATGAAAATGCTTAAAATATGCAACATTAAATATTAAAAAAGAGTAATTTTTAAGTAAAATCAGCATACAATTAGTAAGTATCGATGATAATTATTAATTAACAATTATTTAACAATTTGTTACTCTTGCAAACGTTAAGGCTCTTCAGTTGAGGCATGGTCTAAAAAGATCGTGGATGGCGATGCGCAGATTGTGCAAATGACGCGTGCCGAACGAAATATAATTTGTCCTAAAAATCCAACATGCATCCATTTAATGTTATGTTTATTGTTATATTACTAATAATAAGAGTATATTCATTGACTTGTTTTCTTTTTTAAGTACATACGTAATGTTTTATATTTTGTAAATCTTTACACGATTTAAGAATATTTGCATACGACGCTATGACAAAACAAATCGACGTGCGGACACCTCGACTATCTGTCTCTGATTGGCGACTAGTGAGAAATTTCGTCGCCACTACTGTTGAAAATTATTTGCAGTTTCACTGAAGTACGCTCTTAACAATCGGGTACTGTTCCAAATCTTCGGTAGTAAGATTGTGTCTTTGACCACTCAAAATATTTTTATAAGTGGAAAAGGACCGTTCCACATCCACTGAGGTATCTGGGCAGTATTTGAATTTGGGTGCTATGTTAGCACTCAAATTCCCATTCCATTGTTTCTGGCAAAAGTTCACCCGTCCCATTAATAAAACTATCAATTTGACACAAAGGTTCCAAGCCTGTATCAGAATGTTTTCAAACTTTTCTCTAAGTTTAGGCGGGAATATATCTGGATATGCGGAGTTCACTTGGTGGATTTTATTCATCAAATGAATAGATTCAGTCTAAAATATAGTGAAAATATGCATCATCACTAGATTTTAGGTAAAATATGCAATAAGCGGTGAGAATAGGCTAACTATGCAATTGCATTTGCAGATATGCAAATGCATATAATCCGGTCTCTAGTAATAAAATCATCATCATCAGGGACGTGACAACCCGGTGTGGGCCCTGGTCTCCTCCAACAGCTCCCTCCACCTGTCCCTATCCAGTGTGGCCGCTTTCCAATTCGGTACCCTCAGAATACGGCAGTCACTGGCAGCTCCATGCAACCAGCGAATCTTTGGCCTGCCTTTTCTTCTACGCCCTATTAGATTGCTGGACATCACTCTCTTTGCCGGTTCATTGTCATTCATACGATGCACATGACCTAGCCATCGCAATCTCCCAATCTTAATTGATTGAACTGCGCTGCAATCTTCGTACAGCCCGTAGAGCTCAGCATTATATCTTCTCCTCCAATTGGTGCCGTCCCTGATCGGTCCATATATACGGCGGAGAATTTTTATTTCAAAGATGTTCAGGGCTCGTTTATTTCGCAAAGTTAATGTCCAGGTTTCCGATGCGTAGGTGAGCACTGGCTTTACAAGTGTCTTGTAAAGAGTGGTTTTAGTTCGGCGAGATAGTATGCGGCTCTAGTAATAACACTATCTTTTAAATCTATATTAGTCATGGTATCGATATGTCTTATAAGTCCCAGTACACAATTTTAATAAAATTTAGTATGGAGTTAGTAGCCTGTTCTCAAGTATGAGCATTATCTTTTCTCTCATCGAATTTCATGCGTTTGATGGAATATTGTATTTTGTTTCTGCAATCTCCACATTCATTTAGAAAAGAGGGCCTGAAAAATATAACTAGGATATAAATAAGAAGAGAAGAGGTAATATTAGCCGCAAAAACTCCATACTAAGCGATTATTTAAAGCCTACTATATCAAGAAAAAATATTTTTTTTAATGCCTATTAATGTATTTAAATATTAACAAGGGGGGACATGCTCGTCGAAGGTCAAAATTGAGTTTTTATTGTATTTTCAAACCATGATCCTGGACACTCCTTAAACGTTGTAGATAATCTATTTATATAATTTTGAAGCCTTATTATCCTTTATAGTTATTTTAAACATTTGATAGTATAAAATAGTATTCTTTTAAACCTCTCGCTCTAATGTTTTAGAATATAGTCATATTTAGGTACAGAACTGTGCAGTGGTGTTAAGATTTTTTACATTTATTAATTTTTAAACGCATTTATAAAACCATTAGTATAATTTATTATGAGATAATTTTTGTAAAATATTCACGATAAAAAATTATTTTGATAATCTCTGTGATCCCAAATTTGACAAGAATTAGGCATTTTATTATTCAAAAAATCGGCAAGATTAACACATTTGAAGATGAATCTAAAGATACTTATTATAAGCTATGTCTTTGACCATTCAAGTGTGATAAAAATCTTATGAATAATGATTGCTTTATAATAATTATTGACCTAAGAATAAGGTAGTGTTTTTTTGAAATACGCCATTTCTTTTGTCTTCTTCATTCTTTTCTTTTATGTGTTGTATGCGTGAAATTTTCTAAATAACTTGGAACCATTTTTATTGTATTTGTATATTAGTGCCATAGCTGATTACGTAATAATGCTATATACTTGTCGGTTCGGTTATACAAGCGGGTTATCAATTTATATTACATACCCACAGAAAGATATCATTGACAAGGGGGGACATGCTCGTCGAAGGTCAAAATTGAGTTTTTATTGTATATTCAAACCATGATCCTGGACACTCCTTAAACGTTGTAGATAATCTATTTATATAATTTTGAAGCCTTATTATCCTTTATAGTTATTTTAAACATTTGATGACTGCATGAAGTATTTTTGTTACATAAAATAGTATTCTTTTAAACCTCTCGCTCTAATGTTTTAGAATATAGTCATATTTCGGTACATAACTGTGCAGTGGTGTTAAGATTTTTTACATTTATTAATTTTTAAATGCATTTATAAAACTATTAGCATAATTTATTACGAGATAATTTTTGTAAAATATTCACGATAAAAAATTATATTGATAATCTCTGTGATCCCAAATTTGACAAGAATTAGGCATTTTATTATTCAAAAAATCGGCAAGATTAACACATTTGAAGATGAATCTAAAGATATTTATTATAAGCTATGTCTTTGACCATTCAAGTGTGATAAAAATCTTATGAATAATGATTGCTTTATAATAATTATTGGCCTAAGAATAAGGTAGTGTTTTTTTGAAATACGCCATTTCTTTTGTCATTCCCTAGTAGTTAAGCTACAACATACGGCCGTAGCCATAAAATGACAAACTATAATTAAAGTAGGGAGTAAAATTATGTTAACGCGCGTGTTTGAACATGTACCTAACCGTTTTTTTTTAATTTTTTTTTCAAACGGTACATGTTCAAACATGCGCGTCAATATCATTTTACTCCTTACTTCAATTATAGTTTGTCAATTTATGGCTACGGCCGTATGTTGTAGTTTAACCACTGGGGAATGACAAAAGAAATGGCGTATTTCAAAAAAACACTACCTTATTCTTAGGTCAATAATTATTATAAAGCAATCATTATTCATAAAATGTTTATCACACTTGAATGGTCAAAGACATAGCTTATAATAAATATCTTTATAATCATCTTGAAATGTGTTAATCTTGCCGATTTTTTGAATAATAAAATGCCTAATTCTTGTCAAATTTGGGATCACAGAGATTATCAATATAATTTTTTATCGTGAATATTTTACAAAAATTATCTCGTAATAAATTATGCTAATGGTTTTATAAATGCGTTTAAAAATTAATAAATGTAAAAAATCTTAACACCACTGCACAGTTATGTACCGAAATATGACTATATTCTAAAACATTAGAGCGAGAGGTTTAAAAGAATACTATTTTATGTAACAAAAATACTTCATGCAGTCATCAAATGTTTAAAATAACTATAAAGGATAATAAGGCTTCAAAATTATATAAATAGATCATCTACAACGTTTAAGGAGTGTCCAGGATCATGGTTTGAATATACAATAAAAACTCAATTTTGACCGTCGACGAGCATGTCCCCCCTTGTCAATGAAATCTTTCTGTGGGTATGTAATATAAATTGATAACCCGCTTGTATAACCGAACCGACAAGTATATAGCATTATTACGTAATCAGCTATGGCACTAATATACAAATACAATAAAAATGGTTCCAAGTTATTTAGAAAATTTCACGCATACAACACATACAACACATACAAACGATTGCACAATTGTATTGTAAAATAAACACATACACAATAACAAAACCAATGTCAAATTATCATGTGACCTGAGGCTATAGGTATTTATGCCTACCAAGCCTTCCGGTGCTTACAGAGAAGTAATTTATGTATATTTATTTAGGCGCGTCGGACTCGATGGGGTCAAAACACCCAACATATTTGTGGCTGTACAAATTTCTAGGGCGAATTCTAATCACCGTTGGATTTAAATATATTTTTTAGTATCTGTTGTCTTTTTTCGTGTAATATCTATTATAAAGAAGTGAACTAAAATAATTTTTATTCAGTAAAATAATGCACTCTTTGCCACTGGGTGATAATATATGACATCGGACAGCAGTAAAAACCTCTGTAAAATTATAAGAACAATACGCATATCCCCAAAAAAAAAATCTTCGATTATAATTATATGGTGTCACAGCTACTATATTATGTTAATAGTATTTATTCATGTGATTCAATTTGTGATACCTGAAATACATTAAAACACAATAGTTCAAAGAACTGCCGCCAGAGCAACAGGAATCACAAAAAGCGAGACATTAATATAGCAGCTAAGCGTGTAAAATGGCGTGGGGCTTTGAATGAAATGCGACGCGGGCTACGCTGGTCCTACGATGGGGCTACGAACGGTCTACGCAGGGTCATACTAAGGAATATTTAAACCGTGTGGGTGCAAATAAGTAATGCATATAACAACAATTATTATAATACATCTGTACAATTGGATACTTCGAAAATATTAATGTTAGAAAAATCGTAGGAATGCCTTGACCGAGCGGGATTTGACTGATTAGATTAGAGCATATTTATCATGTGTTTTGCTTACCAGGCGATCTTTTTAAAATAATTATTCTACTGATTTTGATACTATTCTTATGGAAATTTTCCAATAACTATTTGTGCTTGAAGCCCATTTGGACTTGTTTTATGATTTTTCAAATACATAAATATAATAATATATCTGAGACTTTTAGAATTTATGTTATTTTAATGAGATATGCCACATTATTAGATTTTGAATATATTTAGTATTAAATAAAAACCATCATCGAATATATATAATTCGAAAACACCTCAGATATATAACAACTATATTGAAACCACTAAATTCGCGCAAATGTGCTTTACAAATTAAGCGACGGACATCCTACTTAATTACGACGAATTTAACTGGTAATTTTTAAGTACATTGAATGCTTATGAAATTTAGTCAATGTTGGCTACCAGTTTTTGCATTTTACATCAAAGTATATAGAATTTCACATTCTCAAATCTTTTGAATTATTCGTTGAATAAAAGAAATAGTTTATTAAAAATCATTAGAGAATAGTTTTAAGCAATTGATTACCGCATTGGATCCAACTGCATATCAAATTGTTTGGGAAACATGTTATTTTTTCGTTGCTAGTGAAATTCAAGCAAGCGGCACATATTATATTAAAGTCTCTGTATTTATCATATTAAAGTTCTTTGGCCTACTGCGTTAGATGAATACATAACATATACAATAAAATGTAATCTGATTTGGTAGTAAGCTTTAAGATGCAATATAACATTCAAAACATGTAGGATTACTTAATAATAAACTTTGCATTATGACAAATATAACGAAGTTATAGACCGAGTTCAATTAACGAGTATAATTATTATATATTCATATCGTAATAGATTTTTGGGTTTCCACCGCGTGTACTTCGTCCTTCTTTCCTCGACGTTTCGGGCTCGTTGCAGAGGCTATTATCAAAAGATATGTGTTATGATGAAGCGTGATGTAGGTTTTTGAATGCAAACGTCGCTCTAAGAATTATGTATGGTTCCAATAAAAAACTAGTCGAGAAAAAGAAAGTACTATTAAAATTTAAACAACTTGCAAGTACATCTAACAAAAACATAAAACTAAATTAAACAAATCCATATCTACATTAAACGCTATTTCAAACCAATTATTGTTATTATAAATCTTATTTTAAAATGCTCAACACGAAATTAGCACCAATTTATTTATACGATAATTAACAGTTTTGTTGACAAAGAGAGTTCGCAGTTTTAGCTTATTAATAAATGTATGATAGATTTTATATTACTGTGGTAGCTTCTGTAGCCACCCTCTAGTTTGAGCGTCTATTTGAGTGGCATGCATTACCCACAAAGGCGCGACGGTCCTGTGTCTTCGCCAGTTCTACGCCGGCTCTACGACCCTGCAGCCATTACTGCTTAACAAAAACGGCACTGGATGGCGGCCCAGGCACTGGCGTACGGTAGACAGATTAAAATGGGTCCAAAGTAAGGACCCCAAAAGATTAGACATCTGCATAATATACTCCGGTAATACTCGAGGGAAGTACGGGCATACTTGACCGTCAGGGTGACAGTACTTGCTTTGGTCTCTCGTATTTTGTTGAAAACAAACATTACCCTGTAATTACGTACCGACTGATATTTGTATTTAAGCATTGAAGTCCAACAATATATTAGTTAATATATTCATTTACATCAAATAAAACTAACCGTAAATCTAACATTACATTTCCTTAATATACTTATTTTTGAATAGCGTCTGTCACTGAGTGCTGATCTCTAAGCCGTCTCTGAGCTTATTGAGCTAAGAAGTTCTTATTCTACCAGGCCAACGTATTCTAACTTTGTAGACTTGATTTAATCAAATAACTCTTCAATATTTTTCTTCATCGATATGAGGACATTCGTAAGTTTTTTCTTCTATTTCATACGCGTCATGCGTATATACTATATATATCTAAAAAAAACAAGTTTTTTGAGCATTGTTTATGTGTGGAAAAATGAGCTTTACATGTATTGTAATAAGGGCCAATTAAAAAATATGTGTTAATTTCTGTAAGTCCATCAATTTTAATGTTATTTATAATTTAAAATAATATGAATTAATATCATTTTATGGGATTAAAAAAAAAGAATTTTTATAAATGAATATTGTGGTATTTAATTTTAATTCTACATACATTGCATAAGGGTGATTCTAAGAGATTTTTCCAGATGTCTATAATCTTTCCTGGAAAAAGTACCAATTTTCTCTTGAGATTTTGCATTAAATGGTGTACATATTTTGAAGTTATATCATTGGTTGCAATCAAAATAATTTAATTTTCACATTTTTATATAAGTAGTTTTGTATTTCGATATTTACAAATTTTATGAACAAGCAAAATGTATATAATTGATGAAGGGTACGGGTTTTTAAATTCGTTCAGTTGTGCGGACGGTCGAATACAAGGATAGTTGGAGAAACATATCTAAAGCATTTGAAAGGTTTCACGATAGTCAACAGCGAGGGATGCGAAATCAAGTATTAGGAATTAACTAAAAGGAATAATCTCAGGGAGCTTTCTAGACATAGTGTAAATACCTCGAGTTGTCATAGAACAATATATTTTTATAATATTAATGACAAGAAAGATATTAAATAATGAATACATGTAGCAATCATACCACTCAGCACTACAAGGGTCACACACTTCGATATTTATGTCTTCTTGTCAAAAAGAATCAGAATGGTGGAAGCGATTATCACCATTTCATCAATCATAACCTAGATCAGGGGTCGGCAGTTTGTCGAGAGAGAATAGCCAAATTGTCAAGGAAACAGGATGACAAAGCTACCAGCGAGCCGCTTATAATATACATATGTATATGGATTTTTAGGGGGGGGGGGGGGAGTTTTCAAGATTTTTTATTAAAAAAAAATAATTGGACTGGTGTCCATGCATCGCTTTTGATAGCTTTACTGTATCTGGCAAATAGCTACTTATTTTTAGTTGAATAGATGATTGTAAATTTTCATCCGTTATTCTGCTTCTAAGTTTATTTTTTATTTGATTCATAGATGAGAATGTTTGTTCGCATATATATATAGAACCAAAGATTGTGAGAATACCAAAAGATAGTTTTTTTTAACGCGTCATATGTTTCAAGCAAACTATTCCATGTATTATAATATATTATAGTTTCTATTTTAGGCAGTTGTTTTATAGCTGTCCACTTGTGCTGATAAATAAAGGATTTATCTCTTTCGAGTTCTTTCAAGCGGCTGGTCAGATCTGTGAACTTGTTGCTCCACAGTTCCTTGCTTTTAAATCTATTAACTGCATCTGGAGTGAACCAGTATCTGGTCGAACGGTGTCAAGTTAAGTTCATTGACATTTATTTTGAGAGCACGTACGATAAAAGCTAATGTAGTCTTATTTGCTCTGAACTGGTGAAAACGTTCACCAAAACTGTTCTTCATTTTTATTAATACTTTATAAGGCTGCTTGAGATTAGGTGAAATTGGAGGTTATGTTTGAAGAGCCGCTTCTGCCGACTCCTGACCTTGATCAACAGTGTACGTTGTCATTTATTTAATTGTGACAATGACTGTTGTAATGTATTGATTTAATCAGTATAAATAGGAAGGACGATCCATATATCGTAACTACTCCACTCGAGTCCGTCACTCGACACATTCACTCTTGACTCGTCACTCGACAGTCATATGCTTAACAGTATATCGGTAGTCGTCGCTACCAGATCACGGCTCGGTCTGAGCACGAGCTCACCGCGATCACTCCAGACCGTTATCTTACTTCGACCATTGCAACTCTCTGCTCTCTGCATCAAGACAATAAACATCTACATATATCTACACCGCCGCGGCCTTTACCACCTCCTCACTTGCTCCCTTTCAATCCCCACATATATTTTAATCATTGAGTTTGCCGTATAATGACATAGCTTTGAAAGGTTTTTAGGTAAATTATATTATTTTAATAGAGTATATTCAAACATTTGTACTATTGCTTATATTAAAAATAACAAATTTATTTGGCCAAATTTGAATATTTCAGTCACTTTTGGAAATTCAAAAAAAGAGAGTAACTATTTTGATTTTATTTTCTCATATATATGTTACAACCTACGTTTAATTTTATATTTACAGTGATGTGTAGTCTACAATGTAGACTGAAATGAAAAGATGAAAAAGTTTGATTCGTTACGTTGGATTTGTAACCCATTTCAAGACGACTTACCAACTAGTATGTCAACAAAAGCAAGTGAAGAACTCATTGATTTATCAGAAGATACGTCACTGAAAAATAGTTTCAATCGTAAACAGTTAACGAAATTCTGGCTCTCAGTTGCTGATAATTATCCTTGCCTGTTCGATGAAGCTATGAAAGTCCTCCTCCTCTTTACTACCTCATATCTATGTGAGGTCGGATTTTCGGCTATGGTTAACATTAAAACTAAATACCGAAATAAATTGGATATATCAAACTCACTGCGATTAAAAGTAACTAAAGTTGAAGTTGATGCTAAAACTGTAATGAAGAAAAATAAGAAACAAATACATCCTTCCCATTGAAATAACTTTGTAAAAAAGCCTTGCAGGTGTAGGTATTTAAGTAATATTTTTTTTATTTCAATTAGAACAAATAAAACAGCATTAAGTAGTTCCACGACTCGCCACTAAGGAATCTGAGCATTACTAATATGTATGCCCTCTTTTCTCTAAGACAGCTAAGAGGTGGGTCCCAAGATTGGAAATTTTTGTTAGATGGGTCGGAGCCCAGTCAACTTTGGGAACCACTGGTCTACATAATGTTGTGTAGTAAAAAATAAGTCACTAATATTATATTTCATAAATTTTAGTCAAGCGATACAAAAGATATAATTTATTAATACGAAAAACGTTTATACAATTTAACCCTCCCACCTTGTATGAAGATAGAGCCACTGGTTGACGGGTGTGTCCAAAAAGGGTTAGGACTCCAAAAGAACCACGAGTGTTGTGCACGTTGACAAATTCACAATAAGTCCTTTTTGGCTTTTTGGGCCTCGACCGAGAAGTGGGAGGAAATTCGATAGATGTGCACTTTACTTTATTGAGAATTTCAAAGCCGCGGCATAATGTGAAAGCCGAGCTTTGTGTAATATTTCGGAGAAATATATCGGGGAATTTATTTTTATTAAAAACCGAAATCCAAAATATACCGAGGGCAAATAGTAAAAATAAATTCAGTTATTAAATTTAGAAATGAAAATATCATATTTATTTGATATGTAAATACGGAATTACGATTTGTAGCGTAACTGACAATTACCAGATGGCAGGATTACCTGTTAATTCTTGGTCGTGGTTAATATCTTCTCCCTGTCCTTGTCTCTCATACGTTTACGTGTATGTTTTCTCTCACCTTATCTCTTTTCTTCTGATGTTTAAGGGACAAAGCCCACCGAACGCGTCGGATCGGGGCGCTCACTAGGTAGTAGGCCCGTGAAGCGTGAATACAACCGAAATGACACTCCTTCCATCCGCGCATTACTCTTCACCTATGTAATAAGGAGCGCGAGAAGTACAAAATAACTATTATTATCAGCACCTCTCATAACAAAGCAATAAAAATATTATTTTATTTCTCGGCGGCTTGTAATTCATATTCACGATGACATAATTCTACCAGCAATATATCGCACACCGAGCAACTAAACAATGACTTTATTGTTATTAAAAGAATGCCAAGGCGCCCGTCTATCGACAAGGCGTTCAGAAGCGGATAAATAAAAAGCGCCCGCCCCTTGTGCTTGCCACATTGAATGGGCTTTGACATATTTGAATATGTAGTATTTTCGTTAATTCGTCCCGCTAAGAAGCCAAATGTGCTTTGAATTATGGGGCAGGCGGGCGCAGCGCTTCGTCACAACCAGTGTACTCTGCCGTATTTGATCACGCTGTATTTTCGATGATTCACCGCGCCACTTGTGAAATTTTGCGTGAGTGGGTTTCACGCATCAGACTAAATTCTTTGCCTTTGAGCTGCTGCATCAACTTCGCGGAGTTTTCTATCAAGCAGCGACGCCAAGCTGATAATTCTTACTTATCCATAACGTTTCTATTTGTTAATTCTAATGGATTGAAGTTTTGTACTGTTCTATTTGAGTCGTTTTTTGCGACCCGGGTTTCGCCTTTCGGCATCTTCAGGCACTATCTACACTCACAAAAATCAAATACACACTGATAACGAATAACTCTAATTTATATAACAAATCACTACAATAAAGTATGTAAAAGCGAAAAGCGGAACCCGGGTCGCAAAAAACGATTCAAATAGAATAGTACAGAGCGTAAATCAATTAGAATTTAAATTCAAATTCCATCAAGTACCTTAGGTCGATAGTATTAATATTGTTTCTATTTTTGATTGATTGTGTATTGGATAATACACTAATTTCTTATCTAAATGCCACTTTGTTGAATTTTTAACACTTTCTTTTCGATTTATCCACTCCCGAAATCTTTTCAATTTGAATCAAGGATGTTCTTATAGAAAGTTTACATTTTCAGAGATACATCAATTATAAAATCGTGCTTCTATTCGACACCATACTTATTTTTACCTTTAAGTCAATCTGTCAGAAATTAAAAGTAATATCGTTTAATACTTTCCATATACTCGATATGCTAGCGTCATACTGTTAGCACCTGTCAAACTAATATGAGAGAATCCTATTGTTTTATTTTACGACTCGTTTAAAATAAACGAATTATTTATTTGCGTATTAGTTTATTTTTAAAATTTACAATTTTCGTTTATGTGTATGTTTCCTCTCATCAAAAATTTTTATAACGTTTTCTCCCTATCTCGTACACATTACAATGTTATATTTTCTTACATGTGTTACGGATAAGTCAAGACAAATATAGATATTTATTATTTGTAATAAAATGTTATTGTTTGTTGAATAAAAAATGGTTTATTAAAAAAGTATTTATGCCAACAAGAAATAATAAGAATAACAGGAAGTACGTTCAGAATTTATATTTATACGAGTATAATGTAATCTATTTTAAACCAATGTAATATCAACAGTTGTTTAGCATTACAATAGGGACTCCCCATTTTCCAATTACTTCGTTTCATAATATTAGCAAACTCAAATAAAAATTATCAAAAGTACAAAATGGCCTCCGGTTGCTGGCGAGTAATTAATTTTTCACGCCCAAAAGCCTCGGCAAACACTTGAAAGGGTTGGAAAATGTTGTCTCCGCTTAAACAACGGAGCGCAGTGATAATACTGGGAAACCGGAAACGGAAGTTATAATGAATCCAGTTCAAAAATATCCCTCGAGAGGCGCCACTGACACACAAAAGTTCTACCAATCACCGGATGTGTGGCTTATATTTCAGTGTAGTATTACATTCTGGTATGACCTGGAAATGTTTTTTTCTTAAATATCGTCGGTATTATCATGTTGAATTATTTTACGTTGTTAAGTTATTTATTATCAGTCAAGTTAATTAAAAAAATATGAATAACTGAAAAATCACTTCTTCTTCTTATTGTGTCATCCCCTAGGGGAGGTCGGCCACCATCAAGGCGATCTTATCTTTGTCGTCAGCTACCCGGAACAGTTTGGTGGAGCTGCACTCGTAACAATCACGGAGGTTCTTAAGCCACGAAATGTGGAGCCGTCCTCTGCTACGCTTCCAATTGATCTTTTCTTGAATGACAAGTTGGGGAATGCTGTATTTTTGTCCTCTCATAATGTGGCCGAGGTATTGTAGTTTCCTGGTTTTGATACTTCGTAGAACTCTTCGGTCCTTCCCCATTAGATTGAGAGCTTCAACATTTGTCACCCGGTCAGTCCAAGGAATTTTGAGGATGCGTCTATACAGCCACATCTCGAAAGCTTCAAGTGTCCGTGACATCTCTTGGTTTAGCGTCCATACTTCCATACCATAGAAAAGAATTGAGAGCACATAACAACGTACCATACGCAGTCTCAGACCTAGGTTATGATCTCGATTGCTAAGGAGGCGTCTCATTTTGAGAAAGGCGCTCCTTGCGATCTCAATTCTAGTTTTTATTTCCTGAGACTGGTCCCATTTCTCATTGACCCATGTACCTAAATATTTTTATATTAATATAAAATCACTGATAATATAAAAAAAAATATCACCACCCGGGATACCATTCTTCTTAATAAATACCACTCTTCTTGGTTCACAATATAACTATATGCGATAATTTGTTTGTTTTGATTTTTATTTTTTATACTTGATCATTTACGTAGTAGGTAAGTACATAATAAGGTGTTTAACTACTTTATTATATTAATTTATTATATAAGCGATGAATTAACTGTGTTCGTTGATAGTGTGTTATTTACCATTGGTGAGTGCATATAGTGTTTAAGTAAGAAAATGTCATAGTGCCATAGTGCGAAACCCAAAAACACAAATGGAATAAATTTTTTTTCCAACCATGTCCGATCCTAATAGGATCATATGGGCCTCCACACAGTAGAGGTTTGTATTAACAGATTTGTTTTTTACGAGAAATGGATGTCAGCCACTTGCTCAACCTATTAGGTCCATCCCTTGACTCACATACAAATTGAAAAACAAAATAAGTATACTTGCCAGACCCAGGATTCAAACCTGGGACCCACGGCATGATAGTCCAACACTTAAGCCGCGCGGCCACCGTGGGTGAACTGGAATAATACACAACTTAAATTCATTAGAATTTAAATTCAAATTCTTTCAAGTATCCTCGGTTGATAGTATTAATATATGAATATAATGGATTATTTTTTAATAACTTTGATAGATTCCTTATAACATTAATGCATTATCATGTTGGTTACATTGTCCACTATTGTTTGTATTTTTTTTTTTTTAATTATTGTTGTTTTTTTATTTTATTTCTTTTGTGTAAAACTATTTTTTGCTTTGTTTTTTTTTCTACCTTGTTTTTTCTCTAACTGATTACTTGTAATTTTTATTCTAAATGTCATGTTGTGAACGTCCTGAATTAATAATTTGTTGTGTACTCAACGTGTCTTTTTCAAATAAATAAATAACTACTGACTCTGTGGTGTTTCTTTAATGATGTTATTGGTCAATTTTTGGTGGAAATACATATATGAATTAAATATCAATATCACAATACTATGAAGTATGATTAGAGTACGTATTAATTGAAACGATGATTTTTTGTTAATGGGGATTAATTGTCATCAAATTCGTTATGGTTGATTGTGTTCTTCGCTTTTACAAACAAGTATTCTTAAAATATTAATATTAATTTAATGCATATTTCATTATTTATTAGTACCTACAAGAATATCAATAATCTAATGTGGCTAGCGCCAGACATTTGTTACAATTATGCTTATACTGTATATCTTAATTGACCACAAAGCAGATTGGCTCCTGATTAGTGTTGTGGCTGTCATCAGATTCCTGTGACCCAGATCTCAATTATAATATTATTTATATAATATAATCATTTTTAATGTCAAATCAGTCAGTACCTATGTACAATATGATTTCGTGATGTTATGAGATAGCGAATCCGCAATTTCATAACATTACGAATTAATATTATTTCATAATCATTTCAACATAATATTACTCCATAGTAAATAGAAGGTCAGAATCGATTGGACATGTCATACGATTACAAGTTTCCGTTAAGACACATCGCACCGAATTGCCGTTATATTTATTATATTGTATCGATTGTACCCTTATAGTTATTTGAAACAATAAACAAATTCTCGCCTCCTCCATCATCACGAACAACTGCTACTGTCTGTCATCTGCAATACCTATCCTCCAAGGCGGCTCTCGTGGTGCAGTGGGTAAGGTGCTGGCCTTCCACCCGAGAGTTCTGGGTTCGATTCCCGGTCATGACAAAAACATTTATGTGTTTTTCTCAAAGCCTGGGTGTTTGTGATTGTTCAAAATTACTAACAACCACCTTGTACGAAAAAACAAGGACATGGTTATTAATAATTAAAAAAAAAATACCTAAACTCCGCAGAACCAAAATACAAAACGTTAAGTAAAAAATTACAGAAAAATTATAGTCGGATCGATAGACTAATGTACTCACCTGCAAAGTAAAAGACGTGAGTTCGATTCCCACTCAGTTCTACTTATTTGTATTGTTGTTTTTATTTAATAAAACGCAATTTTTTGTAGTACTTTTCCACTTTTAATAATTTATTATTTATTAAAAGTGGAATAAGTACTATAAAAAATTGCATTTTATTAAATAAAAACAACAATACAATGCAGTTCCACCATGAATTGATAGTTAACAAAATAAAAAAACTACTTATTTGTGATAAGTATGTCTATGAAGTTATTAAAAAATCGTGTTTTTTTCTATGATAAGTGAACATTTATCAGTAGCGAAGGGTGGATGTAGGCTGTTAAGATCCGCCATAATTAGTGCACACTAAACTTTGTCAGTAATACGTATTTGCTTTCATTGAAATAAGACTACAATAATTTACAAATGGTGTTGGTTAGTTTTTCTAAATTCAATTAAACCCTGCAAAACCAAGCCATAATAGATAATAGTCACAAAACACTACAATACTACTATAAGATAATAGTCATAAAATATCTAAAATTATGCAATTAAATAATACATAATTTTGGATATTTTATATATATATATATATATATATTATAGTTTGGTTTAGGCAGGGCTTAATGAATTAAAAAAAATGAACCAACAATATGTGTACCTTATATATATTTTTAATCCAACGAAAACAAATAAGTATGAATGAAAAAGTATGCACAATTTTGTCGCATCGCCCAAAGTATACCAAAATTATTATGGTTTGGTTTAGGCAGGGTTCAATTGATTTTTAAGAACTTACTAACACTATCTATAAATTGCAGTATTAGTTCAATAAAAACAAATACGTATGGCTAACAAAGTTTAATGTGCACTATTTATGATGGATCTTAATAACCTACCCCTACCCTTCGCTTCTGACGTTTATATTATAAAACACAAATAATCTTAAATGTTTGAGTGGATAGAATGCTTAACGGTCTCAACCGTGGATTGAACAAGTTAAGAATGTGGCACGTGCATTATTAACTTCTTGTGGCAGGTATGGCAACTGTTAGCCAAAGGGGAAATAACATTTCCGAGTATTTGCATCGGTCGGTCGTCTCAAATTCTTCCTTTGACTAAAGAAACCTCCCTCTACTCACGCTTGAATACTTCCCTGGCCAGAATGTTGAGTTAAACGCTTTCATTATGAAATAGTTTTATCCGGGAAGCTTTCTTAAATGAAATGTTTCATTTAAAGAATGTCATATCATGGATTGTACCCTGGTTCGTGCGTATTTAACCAACGTATAATTAAATGTTTGAGCTCCAGATAATATGGTTACAGATAATAAAATAAGTAAATGTAAATCTTGAACAAAAACGTCAAAATTTATGTATCTTTCTGTGATTTTAAAATATATGCGTTTTGACTATTTACACGTAAGCAAAAAAACGTAGGTTTAAAAAAAATGTTTGATCCGTAATTACTAAAAAACAAGTGAACAAAAATATTATGGACTTGAGTGCTGTGTGAAGTTCGAAAATTAGGATTTGGGGGTATCTTTGTGAGCTTAGCCTAAATTATGTAGACCTTAAAAAATATTCTCTTAAAAAAACTATGACTACATGAAATGTATTAATACCATAAAAAAGTATTGTTGTAATCGTCCTCATGTCAAATTTGAAAATACACATGCAATATAGGTAATAATTATTGTCGTAAAATTTAGCAAATTATTGTCAAATATGTTCGGTAAATTAGTCAATTGTAGTTTGTAATCAACTAGTAATCAACTAGTAATTCATCATATACGTATTATTATCATCTGAAGCACGATTTTTTTCCACTCGACTAGAAAACTTGCATACTTTATCAACTACATTGTTGTTACCAATTTAATATTTGAAGTTTCTTAAAAACTCCCTATGTTCCTAAGTTGAAACTTCTCGAACATAACACACTTGCAACAATTCAGCGGTAGTGGTCAGATAGTAACGGTGGAGTGGTGAGGTGAGGTCAGGTGAAGGTCAAGGGCCGCGCGCATATATCCAATCGTTTTCGATCGCGTGGGCTCACTTTAGATCTCCGTCGAGTGTTATACTGACGTACGTATCTAAAGGCACTGAGTGAATATTAATAGCGTAGAAGGGACATGCATCTTAGTAGCAAAGGGTGGAAGTGGGAGTGTGTTTGGCTGAGGCAGGATTTAATTGAACTTTAAAAACTAACCAACACCATCTGCAATTTGTATTCTTAGTTCAATGAAAACAAATAAGTACCTATCTGACAAAGTATCCATTATTTTTGCCGGATCTTCACAGCTTACTTCCATTATTATTGTTTTGGTTTATACAGGATTTAATTGAATTCAATAACCACTCAAATGTGAGCACCCGTAGTTACTGACACAGATCAAGTTATCGTTGCTAGACTCATGGTGAGGAGTATGTATCCAGAAACGTGCGAAAGTCAGTGGTAAATTTAGACTAGATTTTGTTAACTTCCCTCTCTTAAAAATCAATAATAAATCATTATCGATAATTTTTCGAAATATACCTCCCAATTCCATTCGTATGTGTTCTTGTTGCAATATCTCGAATTATAATACCTACCTCTTTGTATAAAGTCGTTTGAAGATAAGACAGATATAAGGTCAACAAGTTAGTCTTGAAATGAGAACAAGCAAGCACTACAATTATTTGAAAGTAGCAAGATGCTGGGAAGACAACAACTGCTTCCAGCGAAGCATCCAACATTCGCCGCCACTACAGTGCATTGCCTTTTTTAATCTTGCTATTTGCAATTTAACTTTTTTAATTAAAGCACTATTAATGTTATCTGAAAGCATCATGGCAGAGTTGAATCTTGAAAAGAAATGCTTTGCTAGAAAAACGTATTACAAGTTTAGATATATCTGTGCACGTAATAAAAGATTATGCATATTAATTTTAGATTACAGTTTCTCTTCAAGCTGTTTTATATTAAACTGAGAGTAATAGTTGCAAATGCAACTGTGTCTATTTTTATTTTCGTAAGTTGTACGGGAAAAATTACTTTTTGTTTTGTTAAATAAGCAAATCAGTTATAGGTATGTACTAATAATAAAATCGAACTCTACACATGATTGGTGAAATGACGTACTTAAGACAGCCATATTTGTAACAGGACTTAAATTTGAATTTAGTTTCATCTACGTGGCAGATAATGGATAATAATTGACAGTATATTTAATAGAACTGAGTTTTTCTTATGCGGCGTTCAAAAACGTTGATAAACCAAACCTTCATTAACTTTCCATTTACGATGCTAATAAATTATGTCCGTTTCTGTGGTGTAACACTGCATTACCATACGAGATTGAAAATATTACAGTAGGCAAAGATGCAACATAAATAAATCTAATAAGTTTCATCACCATCATTTACTAATTATTTTATCTATAAAATGATCAAAAACGTATCGAAACTTAGGGTGACGGACGAAATCCCGAATGCTGAAATCACGAATTGCCGAAACTGCCGAAAAACGAAACCAATTATCTTGAATTGCGCAAATTTTACAAGAGAGACAAAAACCCATTTTTATATATTATATTATATTCTATATATATCATATTTTAAAAACTCATTACAGCCTACAAGTAATACAAATATCATGATATCATCCTTTTTTCATATCTTTTCTCACAATTGAGCATGTCGTATATACTTTTGGATCTATATCTTTTGTTCATAATGGAGTGCGATGCTCTGTTTACAATGTGAATTTATAATTTATAACAAGTAAATGAAATTTGATGGATATCTATCAATTATATGTATTTAACAAATAATGCTATAGATTTTGAAATTAATAAAATTTTAATTTAACGTAATATTGATAATTTTAGAAATAGCCGAATTATGAAGATGACAAATTGCATATTAACTGAAATATTTGCAGCTTAATGGGCTGGGTAACCTAAGGTAACATAACAGTAATGAGAAAGTTAAAAACTGATATTAAATATGCCCGTCTATAGTTGGTAAATAACAAAAAAAATGCGCACACTTAAATATTTTAGTAAAATTATCTAGCTTAATTAGCTCTGAATGACATGATGTTTTTTTTTTTTTTATCCGAATGTCACAGTTTAAATTTAATATTTTGAATTAATACTTTCTAATATTCATGGTAACAATATGTTGAATTTAATTTACAGTGTAGGTATGTATTTAGGTCATCCTCATCATGTCATTGGATAACTGCATGATATTCCATTAGCGTAATATGATATGTGGAGTATAATTTTAACCTAACTAACCTAAATTAAATGGGTATAATTTCATGCAAATTGGTATATTGTTTACTAAAAGGAACTAGGTTATTTTCTGTATTCACGCCACCTAGTTAATGCATTGTTATCATCGAACAAATACGATGCAAAATACAAATAATTATTATCAACTTCCACTTTAAGCTATAAATATATATATACCTACCTATATATATTGTTATATTTAATATTAGAATTATAGTAAGTAATTGAATAGTACTCACTGTGTCAAATAAGGAAAACAGAACACTGGCGATCCGCGAATGGGGTTCTAGTCTACCGGTTAATGACTATTTAAATATTATTACATATGTCTTCTATTTGGGCTAAGACTCTAGCACTCTATGTATACATGTTCTCTGTATAATAAATAATATAGTACATGCGATTTCTACGTATGTAAGATGCTTGTCACCACCAGAGTCCCAGAACAACTCTGAAACGTATTTATCGTGCGTTATGCCACGGTGTATGCTCAAAACTATAATATGGAGACATAGCAGGATGTGGAGCACAAAACATGAATTATGGTAATTTAAGTGCGGACGTGCTCAGCGTGGGTCAAAATGGAGCTTTTTTTCTATTTTCAAAGCATGATCCTGGACATACCTTAAACGTTGTAGATAATCTATTTATATAATTTTGAAGCTTTATTATCCTTTATATTTATTTTAAACATTTGATGACTGCATAAAGTATTTTTATTATATAAAATAGTATTTTTTTATACCTCTTGCTCTAATGTTTTAGAATATAGTCATAGTTCAGTACATAAATGTGCAGTGGTGTTAAGATTTTTTACATTTATTAATTTTTAAACGCATTTATAAAACTATCAGTATAATTTATATTGACATTATTATAGTGAAATATTTACGATAAAAATTATATTGATAATCTCTGTGATCCCAAATTTGACAAGAATTAGGAATTTTATTATTCAAAAAATGGGTAGGATTAACACATTTGAAGATAATTCTAAAGATACTCATTATAAGCTATATCTTTGACCATTCAAGTATGATAAACATCCTACGAACAATGATTGATTTATAATAATTATTGACCTAAGAATAAGGTAGTGTTTTTTTGAAATACGCCATTTCTTTTGGCATTCCCCAGTGGTTAAGCTACAACATACAGCCGAAGCCATAAATTGACAAACTATAATTGAAGTAGGGAGTAAAATGATGTTAATGCGCGTATTTATGTTTTTTTATGCTTTATGCAGTCATCAAATGTTTAAAATAAATATAAAGGATAATAAGGCTTCAAAATTATATAAATAGATTATCTACAACGTTTAAGGAATGTCCAGGATCATGTTTTGAAAATAAATAAAAATCTCCATTTTGACCTACGCGGCGCACGTCCCCCCTTATTGTATTCGTCGATGTATTATTATTATTATTATTATGTTGTCCAAGTATATGCCTACACTTAGTGGGAGGGTAAATTTAATTTCCGTTAGCGTCGGAGCGTAATTATAAAACAATATAATTGAATATCGGGGATGTCAATTATTCCCCCCGTTATTTATTGCGCGTCGGCTTTCGGTAAAATGCTCTCGGTTTCGAGTTTCGAGTGTAAATCTTCGCCCTTAATTTGAAACTCCCTCGTTTGGCTTTATTTTATTTAATTGAAAGCCAGTAGTGTTTCTTAATTAAGGGCGTCGTAAATTATTATTCATGGTTTTTTTTAATTAAAAAGAAAAACTTAACGTCTGTTTGTCGTGTGTACAAAGAAAAATGAGGCTGTTATGGAAATTCCGAAAAATGTTACAATGTTTTTACTTTTTGGATGGAAAATGTTTTTTATTTATTTTATAAATAATTTGGAACAGCGTCAGAAACATACGTATGTACTTGAAAAAAGTTGGACCTGAATGGGTCTTAAATACACTTTCATCACAATTCGGATGCGTATCATATTGATATTTTTTTAATAAATACGCATCTCAAGTATTCTTCAATTTCATCTGTATTGACAATGAACTTTCATAATTAAAACAAGGCTAAACTTGGACCTAATAGAATGAACAAGTGGCTGACATCTATTTCTTGTAAAAACAAAATCTGTTAATACAATCCTCTACCTTGCCGATGCCTACATGATCTTATTAGGATTTGACATAGTTGAATAATAATAAACTTTCCATTTTTCATCCATTTTTTTCGCTATTGAAAACACCTTTGGCTAAAATTTAACTTTCATCTATCCTTAATTATAATAAAACAAAATAATATATAATACTTATTCTACTTAGTTTAATAATAATCAGAACTGGTTTCACATGCATCAATGGCATCAATGGTAAATGACTTTTAATTAGTTTTAAAATACGTCACCCATGAATCCACTGGATTCGCGAAAATATGGTTTACCAAGTGAGCCATGTGCATTATATCTAAATACGATGAAATTAACTAAAAGTACTTTAACAGATAGCGTTAATCTACATAATTTGAAAACATCTCATGCATGTACACACTAGAAAAAAATATTTTGTAGAAAAAATAAGACACCCGACGGGATTTGAACCTGTATCTGCTGGATTCGCGCCGGTGTGCTTTTACAATTAAGCTACGGGCATCTTAGTTAATTACGACGATTTTAACTAGTAGTTGTTACATGAAATGCTTATCGAATTGCGTTATAATGTTGACGAGTCCAGCAGATACAGGTTCAAGTCTCGTCAGGTGTCGTTAGTTTTTTTTACAAAATGATTTTTTCTAGTATGTATATGCATGAAATGTTTTCAAATAATGTATATTCAATATATAGAATGTTACATTCTGAAATCTTGTGTCTTAATTGATGAATAAAAAAAAATAGTTAATTAAAATGCGTTAATTTTTGGCAATCGAAATTTTTAAAATAAGTTATTGTATCAATTATTTTAATTACTAACCGACGTCAGGGTCTCTCGGCTTTAGTTATAACGCACTTGCACTTGTTGATAATTGATTAAACTATTTTTTTGTTCAACAGATAATTTACAATTTTTGAGAATGAAATATTGTTTTATTGAACAGGCATTGTTGTTAAAAAGGTCAGGATCACTAGTCACTACCCTAGTAGACTCACATAAGGTCATTGTCTACTACTTGCTATTTAGCTTTTAAAACGATTTTCTCTCTCAAAAATGATATTTTCTTATGATGTCTACTTAATGCAATATGCACTATTAGCTATATCTATAATAGCATCTGACGCTGAATAAAGTGTAGTAAAATTTATCAAAGCTTACGTCTCAATAAAGGCAGCATCTGACATTAAAAAACACTGAGCAATTTTCATGAAGACAAGAACACTTTGCGAAAAACTTTTATGAACAATTGCTTTCACTTAATACCGTTCATTGAACGCGCTCGACGCTAGACTCTGAGAAATATAGCCGATAAAAATGACGTCGACCTTTCCCTTTATGCGGAGTTTTTCTTGCTAAACGTTCCGCTGGATTGGCTGCTCTTTGTAACAAGTCCTACTGCAAAAAGTAACGTTGGACTTTAGAGTAACGATTCGAAGCTACTTCAGTATTATTCCATTCGCCACTGCTCAAAATTGGTTTCGTGCCGCGTATATAATACGTTCATTTTTATTCATGTGAAAATGTTATTTTACTATTTACGTATTTCAATATATCGTCACCTCAATATTACAACTAGATAACTTGATTTTCAATGTTTTTAAGATAGCTATTGAAGATGATTCTACATATCCTTCTCTAAAAAATGATAAAACTAGTGTCATCAACCGTCAAGTGCGAGAGCGAAGTTGCATTATCTTTCTTCGCTCAAAATGATGGTTGCTGGTCATCGTCTGTTTTTGGTAAAGTAAACACCTCGGAATGGTCGAAAACGGCGATTTTTATTTTACTTGCATTTTTACTATTTATTACATTTTTATCATTTCATTCTGACAAACAGCGTTGCCATTAACTATGAGTCAACTCGAAAATGGTTCCGGCCTCTCTAGACCCCCAGAGGAGACATCTCGCAGTTGGTGACAATCTGAGGTGAGACACGATGTAAGTCATAAGTTGATGGGCTGTATTTTTTTTTGTTTGAAAATATTAGATAACTTTAAAACAATAAAAAAAGAAAACAATATATCTAAAATATTTTTTCATACAATTGAACATTATTTACATTAAAATAAACACAATTTTCCATTTTTATTTTAAATAATAATTATAGCTTAGATTTATGTTAATCAAGTAAAGTTTAAATTTCATTTTACAACAATGACCAAATCAGAGTTATCTAGTTGTAATATTGAGGTGACGACTTTATAAGCCTCTCAAAGTACGCTTGACTGATTTACAATAATATAATAACTGATAGGTCTTTTAAAGTGGTGCTTCACGGTGAAGTAGTTGGTAAAAAGGTTAGTTTGAAGCAAGCTGGAGAGTGGGTCTATTGTTTGGGCCCGGCATCCATTGAAGTACGGCCTTATGGCAGAGAGGGTTCAATATATTTATTTAAGATTTCTTGATAAGGCTGTATGTATACTATAAGTGGCTTTATCCGACTAGGTATGCTTATATATTGTGGTGTAAAAGTTGGAAAAGATTTATATCTGGCTACGTATTTTTTCCAACTTTTTTGTAGTTGAGTGTTCCTGATTTTAGAAATCGAGAGTAACAGTTATTTGTTTTTCCAATGTACAGAACTAATATGTCATTGATAATGCCAATTGGGAAGCCAGTAACTCTGGTTAACCAAATCGCTTAAGATATTGGTATATTCCGATTGCGTGAAGATAAGTTAGGTGGAAGTTGTTTTAACAATTATGAAAATAGAATCTACTCATACTTAGCTTATTCGGTGTACATTTTATAATATTTATGTTCACTATTATAATTCAGTTTTTTTTTGTATAAATATTATTAATGCTATTACAAAATTATTTGTTTTTTTCACATGTCATGTTGTAAACATCTTGAATTTACAATTTGTAATGTATGTTGTGTAATGTTGTACAGTCTCTTTAGCACTTAAGCGGTTGTAAGCGGTGGGTTCGGGTTTGAATCTCGAATTTGGCGATTCAAATCAGGGCAATGACTTGTTTCTCATAAAAGTTAATTAAGGTAGATAACATTCGATATAATATATTCTTACATGATCCGATTATGAGTGAATATGCCAATTTTTTGATAAGGCACTATATTAAATTCTTTAAAATCTATAACTCTCAACAAGTTTAGTGTCGTGAATCGCTGGACAAATGCAGTAATAAAAGGTATCCAAGGGCTACTGAACAACCAAAAAGATGCCTTGAACCCACTGGATCGACGAACTAATAAAACTCGGCAGTTATACATATTTAAGGACCGATAAAAGTGGAATGAGAAAGAAAAAGCTTTAATCAAACAGTGATGATGATGATGACGACGATTCAAAGACAAGATAACATGCAGTGTGTGAAGAAAGTTGCTACTAAGGGTGAATGGTAAAATAAAACTTTCAAAAGCTCGTTCCCAAGTGAGAAGCTGCCACCTCTCGGTGCAATGCCTCGCTGCAGTACCATTTGCATTTTAATCGACGTGAGGTCATCAAGTGCATCTAAAAGCTTGCGAACCACGCTACATAGCGCTCCACTTCCGTAAGCTATATATAACGACGCTGCTTTAACGAACGCCGTTTGCAAGGCGTCGTTATTGTCCACCGAGAAAACAATGCGAACATTGCTATTTTGATCGTTTATATTTCGCAAAATTGCATATAAATATGTCTAGCATACAGTATCAGTACAATGTTGCCAATATCGGAAGTGAAGGTTCAGAATTGTGGAATAGAAATGAATGAAATCTGGCTGTTTTTTAATGTAATTTTGTTAAACCTCTTCTTTTTAATTAGATAATTAGAATATAATTGTTTTTTAATGCTGCAAGAGGCCATGAAACCCAATGATAGAGTAATAAAAGTGTAGCAACCACGTGGCTTTTAGAAAATCACATAAATATATTGTGACCTCACCAAGCGGGAATCGAGTCCGGAAACCCCGGATGACAGGCCAGTGCCTTCCGTACGGGATTACAAAGTCTGCTTCTTCTTTTAGTGTGTTCTTTTATTAACTTGCTTTGACTGTAGTCTTCCGTTCGTAAAACTGACGCTCTTTTTCACAACGCCTTCTGTTATTTTGGTTGGTGTCACATCGCTCGAAAAATTAACACCCTTCAACACAATGCCTACTATGGGCTTTGCACCTTACGATGAATTTTATAGTTAAATAAGAATAAATACGTAGTCACTATCCCTTCAAAGCAGAGAGCCATTCTTAATAACCATTTTTTATTGTGGTCACTTTTAATCCATTTATACTAGCAAGTATTATTTGCACCATTTTTTTAATCTCTGGTCGGCGACGATTCAGTACTATACGTATAAAAATTTCTATTATTATTAATCTAAATATTCTAAATATGTACATATTTATAGAGCTGTGTACTTGACTATTTTTCTAAGTATAATAATAAACACTGTCTGTTTCTTCACAGACTACATTAATTCACCTAACAACGTGCTACCAGTTATTCTTGTACCTACGTCGTAGAATACGTCTAAAACAAAATATTGCTATGAAATGGTGTTACGTAGTTGGAATAGAACAGTTATCATCTAACTTTACCAATGCTATCACATGCATGTTTGAACTTTGAAGAGAATATGTTTTATTAACACCGGATAGGGTGAGTAGTCATATCACCTCGTTTTATTCGTACATTATGTGGCCACGGCGATCGTAGAAGGAAAGCCCCGTTGTTAATCCTGTGTTCTGTTTTATTATCTGTGCGTCAGAAGCCGTTGTTTTGTCTCAGTTATGACCGCTTTGTATTTGCAATAATACTGCGAATCCAATTCTAGTTGACTGCTCATAAAACGACGATCCCTCAATTTTGGGTGTCTCACTGCGCGATTTTTAGGATAAATAAAAGATTTTATTTTGATACAATGAATAAAATGTCATACGTGTATATAATCAAACGTAAATTTAACAAAAAACGTTCTTACTTTTGATAGCATTCGATGGAAAATGCTTTATGTTGATAGCTTCATAAAGGCGTATCTAGAGATGAAAAAATACAATTGTAGGGTAAATTACTTAGATATGTTTATGCAGATTTGATATGAAAAGTAATAAAAGAAATTGTTTATATAATGCAAATTCCATCCGTTAGTCGGAAGTCAGCCACCATCATGGCGATCTTTCGTCTATTGTGTGCTACTCTTATAGGTGATCTTTTCTTAGATAAAGTGTTTGAAAATGCTGCTCTTTTTTCGGTTCAATGGCGATTGGAGATAACCGGTTTGACTCCTGATCACTACACCAGACAATTTTTACTGGCTTCGGGGCATTCGCTGCCAATATCTTTGAGCATGGACTTGTCACCCGACCAATATGTCTATTTGGCGAAGTACTACAGGATTTAAACCACATTCTCTGGAAATATGCTCCGATTGGTCTAACCAGCTGTTAAGCCTATCGGGCCGTCTAACTTGGTCGCAACAAAGGCCAATTTTATTGCGTTTAAAACACTTGCGGCGTCTTATTACGGACATGAAGATCTCTTCACATATTTTTGTATATCCGTATTGTTTTAGGTTTGTTTTCTGTAGTTTATATTTATTAATTAGAATCATTTGTGTTTGTTAGTTCACTGTGCTCCTCTCTCCTATCTCCATTTTTATTATTATTACAACGTTTTTCTTAGGTCGTATTCTTATTTGTCCGGTGGTTGTTTGTCCGGTACAAATCTTGAAATCGATTTTTAACTAACTTCCCAACTAGATATACATTTTAAACTTTTAGAATAGATTAGAACACGATGCCAATGCATTTTTTAAATACTTTTAGCCATCTTTAAGTAGAATTGAATTCATTTTTAGATAATTCTGTTTTGTATGAAAAGTTATTTCGATACCATTATTGGTTGCTAGGGGGTCCTAACAACTAAATTATTATAATAAATAAATAATATATACGTGCGTTACTATGGAAATCAATATGAAGTGACATTTCATTATTCAGTATTTCTATCAAGTACAATTTTTGTTTGTTTAAGCTAGTCAAGTCAAGTTAATATGATTCAACAGAAAATTTAAAAACGTTGTATATAAAAAGTTCGGTACTGTTCGGTTGAAGCGGATACAGCGGAAAACGCATTTTGAAAATAGCCGATAAACTGGATTATTTGTCAGTTTGGGTTAGTTTAGGTTAGGTTAGGTTGGGTTAGGTTAGATTAGGTTAGGTTAGGTTAGGTTTGGTTAGGTTAACCTAACAAATAATCCAGTTTATCGGCTATTTTCAAAATGCGTTTTCCGCTGTATCCGCTTTAACCGAACAGTACCAAAAGTTCTTTTTATCTTGTAATTATTATGAGATTAAGTCTCTGGAAACTCAGTCAAAGCTCAGTTAAATGCGTGGTGGTTTCAGTCTGAGGTATCTGCTCCTGAGACATTCTCAGGCGTAAAAAACTGCTGATGATTTACATCCAATTACTATCACAATTAAGGCCGAGTGTGGTGCGGGGCGGTTGGTTTGGAAGGGTTCTATGTTTGTGTTGTCCTTTATTTGGCCGAGATACTGTGTATCTTCCCATCAGTTCCAGGAATTTAGAGATTACCACTATACATTTACATATCGAAAGCGTAAACTCTCTGTGACATCTCCATCTGGTAACCCAAGGCGTATAAAACTACGTCTATCGACGCACTTGTATGCTTCCACTAGATTTAGATACAGATATATGGCACCTAAAAAGATCAAGTGCCTATAGGGTTTCTTAATAAGCTTTATGGAGAGAGCCAAGGCCTGAACAAAAACGATGCATAAGTGCGAGTGAGAAAGTATTTGGTACCCTTATAATCTCTGCGACACGCGCTAGAGTAAGATAAAAGGTTTACAGATCTGGGAGATGTTTTGCTACGGTGTAGCCGGTAAATTTTCGCTTATTGCATAACTAAGCATCGATAACCGTGTTGCTAAAATTGCTATTTTTTGTGTTAAACATAAAGTCAGTGGTAAATATTTTTAGTTAATTAAGTAGAAAAGATGGTTATGTGTGTTGTATTAAAATATGGTAGCCGTACTGATAAGCAAGTAGATGGTATTATGTTTCATAGGTAAGTTGATACATGTTCGTGATAATTTATTTGTATATTATTGTACATTTTAATATCAGTGACCTAGTGTTTCTTTGAAATAACTTAAATTATGGATATCTTTACCTAATGGTTGCATTTTGACCGCTTAAAAACACTATATAACGTATAAAAATAGAAAATTATATTTTAATTCTGAGCGTTTAGTGCGAGCACTAGCGAAATGGTCTATGGTTTCGAACATTTGTAGACGAATGCGTTCGCTCGCCCACAAACCAAACGCACGGCACGCGGCTTCATTTAGCAATGCAACGGGTGGCGTCTAGATGTATCTATAGTCTATGGAGAGAGCTCTAGATTTTCTTAAGTCATATAATATTATTATTATGTTACTATGATACATGATAGGTACAATTATTTCACTAAGATGGTCTGTTGATAACCTTTCGTGTTTTAGTCCCTCAATACCAGTTTGACCAATTCATGGATTATCTACAATGAAATAATGAATCTACTTATAGAATATAATATATAAATTCAATTAAATTAGCATTAAATATTTTTTGGTTAAATTTTCTTGAATATTAATCTGTGAGATTTAGGCTCTATATTTTGTATTCGAGGAAAAGTTTATTGTCGACGAATTGCATGAAGATTTGAAGAGCTCTTAGAAAGTTACGGTTTTCACGAACGAAGGCAGGAAACTGAGATGGAAGACAGAGTCGTATGTTTTAGACCCGCACTGATCACGATGCTAGTTTCAACTACTCTTACCAGCTTTACTTTGATTTGAAAGTACAAATTGTCACGAGTCTTAAAGAATCATACACGTACATACAATTATTACGCTAAGAGATTTTGAAGTGCGTACAAACATCGCGCCTAAACGCCACTTTTGTTTACAATCTCATTTCTATATCCGGTTGAGTTGAACAGATTTATTTAGTAATTGACACTTTAAATGCCAGAGTGGTGTGTGAAGTTAAAAAAGTAGAGTATCTTTGCGAGCTTAGTCTAGATAATCTGTATCATTTGTGGGAACTACGGATATGTCATTATAATACCCTGTCGTTTCTCATCATGGAAATTAACATTTTATGATGATTTACAGTTCTTCTTATTGTGCCATCCCCTAGCGGAGGTCGGCCACCATCAAGGCGATCTTATCTTTGTCGTCTGCTACCCGGAACAGTTCGGTGGAGCTTGTGTTGTGGTGGAGTGGTGGCCGAGGTATTGTAGTTTCCTGGTTTTGATACTACGTAGAACTTCTTGGTCCTTCCCCATTCGATTGAGAACTTCAACATTTGTTCAACTATGTATCATTGGTGAGGGTTGTAGTAACAGTTACATCAACTATATATCATTGGTGAGGGGTGTAGGTAGACTGATATGGTCGGACATTAATTATATTATACATACTTATTTATTTTCATTGAGCTAATAATACAAATTACAGATGGTGCTAGTTAATTAAAAAAAAAATTATTAAGCCCTGCCTAACCAAACAATAATAGTTTATGTATGATATGAGCGATCTGACAAAATAGTGCACACTTTTTCAGTCGTGCTTATTTGTTTTCGTTGAATTAAATCAAATCAAATTTATTTATTTTACATATAATGAACATAACAAATTATAAATTCAAAGCGTTCACGACATGACATAAAATAATTGTTAATAAATTTACAAATAAAAATACAGAGAATAAGTAATAAAATAAGAAATAAAATTAGTAACAAAATAAAAGTAGATGGAAGCACACAGAGTGTACTTTGATAGACCCTATCTTAAAAACTTATAAAACAACGTCCACCTAAATTCACTCTCACGAAAGTGGAATATATCAATATCCGAAGCGATTTCATTAAACATGGTTACTGCCGTCCCAATTGGCATTAGTAATGGCAGGTTAGTTCTGCACCGTGGGAGAACAAACAACGGATGCCCTCGATTCCTAAGGTAATTATCAGAGACACACAAGCCAACACCACCAAGAATGGCAGAGTTCACATTTACGCCGCGTATAAGTCTGAAAAAAATATGTAGCTAAATAAAGATCCCTTCTAAATTTTAAGCTACAGTATGTAAGCATCCCTAAGAGAAAATCAGTCGGATAGAGCCACGGATAATATCCATACAGCCGAAAGTAAAGGAAAAATTTCTTTTGGACTCTCTCCACCATAAGGCCGTACTTCAACTGATGCGGGGCCCAAACGATAGACCCACTCTCAAGTCTGCTTCTAACTAAGGAGTTATAGAGAATTTTTAGTACCGTAACATCCGAAAAGACCCGGGAAGTACGTAAGACAAAGCCCAACATCTTTAGCGCCTTTTTACAAATGGTATCTATATGACCACTAAACGTCAGTTTATTGTCAAACGTAATTCCAAGATCTCTTACAGATGATATTCGCTAGAGAACTCTGCCATGCATCGAGTACTGGAAAAACAATACTCGTGAGGCTTTAGTAAACCATAAAACATTGCATTTATCAATATTGAAGTCCAGTTTTTTACGCCTGCCCCAATCTAATATATTATCTATATCAAGTTGGAGTTGACGACAATCGTCCAAGGTGACAACTTCCATGAAGAGTTTCAAGTCGTCAGCAAACAACAAAAACATAGCATTTTTAATTACCAATGCTATGTCATTTATAAAAATCGTGAACAGCAATGGCCCTAAGTTTGAGCCCTGGGGGACACTAGAAAATGTGTAAAATGTCTGTGACTGATAAAGGCCGTATGAAACGTATTGTTGACGGTTCCTAAAATAACTCCCGAATAGCTTCAAAAATCGATCCGACAATCCAATAAGTTGGAGTTTTTCCATTAGAATATCGTGATCGACTCTGTCAAATGCCTTCGAGAAATCATTGTAAGAACAGTCAACCTGGCTGCCTCTATCTAGTACTGACGACACATAATCAGTGAACACCATTAGGTTGGTTTCCGTTGATCGGCCTGCTCTAAATCCATGCTGTTCATTCATTATAAATGACTCAATTTTTGGAGAAATCATGCTGTGCATGATCATCTCCAGAACTTTTGCTGGTGTAGAAAGAACAGCTACCGGCCTGTAGTTTTCTGCTGACGACTCTGTACCACTCTTATAAATTGTAGTCACCTTCGACATCTTCCATATTTCCGGAAAGATACCTGTCTCCATTGTAAGATTATATATATATGCAAGTGGGCCTTTGACAAAATCAACACACCCCTTTAAAAAAAATGTAGGGACGTTATCCGGTCCCAAAGAGCGCGTATTCTTAAGTTTTTTTAATAAATCTAAACACGTCACCTTCATCAATTGGGAAGATGTCAACGGATTGGGCACCGCACGATCGTTTTCTTGACGTTGAGGCGACATCCAGATTCGGAGTACTACTTGCGTAGACGGACCTGAAATGACCAGAAAATGCTTCTGCCATTCTATATCCAGTCACCTCTTCGCCCTTCCAAGTCATCGAATTGGCAAATCCACCATCCTTTCTTAATGATTTTATATAATCCCAAAACGATTTAGGATTTTCGCGAATGCAATCCTTTACCGATTCCATATATGCTCGATAGGCCAGCCAAACAGCTAGTCTCACTCTCATTCGATAAAGGCCAAACATTTTATAGTCATGCTGACCATGCTTAGCCTTCCAGGCTGTATGATAGTAGTGTTTGACTCTAATATCTCTAATAATCTCCCGAGAAAACCACTTCGGATATCGTCTTCCACCTCGACATAGTGACTTCCTTGAAAAACATTTATTAAACAGATTATATACAATATTATAAAAGTATTGTACCTCCTCATTCACATCAAAAATCTCACGCAACTCACTCCAATCTACTTCACTCATTAAAGAGTAAAGCAACTTGAAATTTCCACCATCAAACTTCCATCCCCCACACCAATTAGCTTCGTGTGAGGGAATTTCTGTTTGCAGCGGGCGAATCGCATGAAATACGTGTAAAAAAACCAATGTAGGGTGGTACACATCCTCTCGTATCGAAGTTAATGTACATCGCGAAATTGATAAAATAGCGTTACTGAAAATCCTATCCAGAAGTCCACCTTTAGAGTAAAGAATACATATTATTACAGATGGTATTCGTTAGTTTATTAAAATGTATTAAGCTCTCCTAAACCAAACCATAATAAATAATGCATCCTCTATTATGGTTTGGTTTACGCGTAGTTTAATTACATTATAAAAACTAACCAACACAATCTGAAATTTACAGTCTTAATTTAATGAAATCAGATATGAGTAGGTACGCATGACTAAAAAGTTAAGTGTGCACTATTTATGTCTAAATAATGTAGATAGGACCTTAATTTGACTTAATTTAAGTTACAAGTTGATCAGCTTTTGAAATGAGGTACCCACTTATCGATTTTGTTTCAATTTTCTTTTGGATATCAAATATTAAAAAATAAATTGATATGAATGTTCCCACATATCAATTTAAGTTGAATCGATATACGTAGTCAAGAAGGCGTCAAGTGGGTTAGTTAGTTTGTTTACACAATTTTGTTTCAGAGCTTTTCGAATGAAGACGCCATAGTTAATTCAAAAACAAAAAAAATGTACTATATGACACACGGCCAATTGATCAAAATTTGCCAACCTATTGTCGATTCGAATGGTGATTTACAGTTGAATCGGTTGAAGGTAGAAAAGGAATCAACCTTATTCAGTTCATTTTTGCTGAAACGTTTCAAATTTATCAATTAATTTAGTTGTAACTTTCATTTAGCAGATAATTGAACGACAAAAATTGACACGTGGGAACGCGGTGTTAAATAATGATAAGTATATAAATGAATGTTAAAGTTACACAGGTGGATTGTAAGTACCATTTATTCATGAAAAAGTATTCTGTTGAAAGTTTTCGAGGCTGTAATAAGTCACATAAAGTACTACAGACAAGTTATATCATATAATGAGTCACCGTGCTTTCTTCCAGGGCGATATTTTATAATGTTATTGTTGTTAAATCGTGGAGTTTTGCGAAAGTTTCCGTCCAAAGGATTTGCGGGAGCTTAGGTGAAATCTGCAAAGTGTTGTAGCAGTCAGCCCTCTCAGTGTACAGCTAAACTTTGCGACGACAGGTTATATCATAATTAATGTCGCCTGTCCACAGGTGAGTTGGTTTGCGGCGACATTTTGTAATATTTTTTATGATCCTTAACAGAATAGGTTTTCAATGTAGGACGCTTTATTAGCTATGATTGAATTATAAAAATGTATTCATGCATTTAATTATCTATATTACACATTGATAATAATATATCTACAACCCTTTACAGGATACCTGCATTATTTTGAACAAACATATATACTTTTTCAGAAAAGGCTATAGATATCTGACAAAAATCTGTAAGAATTACTCTTATTGCCATATAGGTACATAAAATATGTATTTATAACAATTGTTTATAAAAATATCGGTACTATATGTTTATCCTGGATACAGCGGCAAACACATTTTGAAAATAGCCGATATACTGGATTATTTGTTAGTTCGGGTTAGTTTAGATTGGGCTAAGTTAGCTTAGGTTAGGTTAGGTTATCCTAACAAATAATCCAGTATATCGGCTATTTTCAAAATGTATTTGCCATTGTATCCAGGATAACCGACTAGTACCAAAATATCCCATAAAAACAGATAATTTATTTTCTTTTAAATTAAATTAACGATAAAATCGACGTATACAAATTAACGTTGTTGGTATATGACCCTTATTACGATGCAGCTAGATTTCAGGCCAGGACCGGCTTCTAGCAGTCTTATAACAAGGAATTAGCTTAAATTCAGTAAAAATAATATGACGTTTTTTGTTGTTTTTAATACAAAAATTACATAAATAACATTCTGGGTACCGCCGATCTAAACTATCGCCGATTGTCGACAGAGTCGTGAGCAAAAAAATACATTTTACGATCGGGGCAGACGATCGGTGTAAGATCCAGCGAATCTGATTATTTTGAGCTTAATAGGCATACACTTTTTATGAGATGATGATGATTATAATATATTATATATTGATCAAATAATCTTATACGTCAATATCTTAATACATAAATTGATTGATGTTTCGATATTTGTGTTGAATATATTGGTTCTTTGCCGGTGCTGTAAATATTACCTACCTACTTATGTTTTAAGCTGTGTATTTTTCTCTTAGAACTTATCTACACACAAGAGAACATGAAATTGCTCTCCTTTTGTAAATCTTCCTTTAGAAGCACTACGAGACGACAGAAATGACGTCATTAAATCTTGAAAGTACACTCGACTGTTCTAATTACAAACTTGAAAAAATTTGCACTCAGTTTTATGTAATTTGAGATTAAGTAACATAAGCGAAAGGGGCTAACAAACCATTCTCCACCAGAAACGTGGGGATTTCCAGAGAAAAAAAGAGTATTTTTTTTATTGCCAACTTAAAAAAGGATTAAGATAAATGTAAGTGACTATAAGAAAACAAGTGGCAGATTAGTAATTGCATGGTGATTTTTTATAATTATAATTAATGTAGTTTTAATAAACATATATAATTTGAAAACACTTCAGATATATACCTACTATAAAAGATCTTTAAAAAAAATACGAAACCCGATGTGAAGTGATCCAGCATCCACTAGATTTGCGTCAATGTGCTTAACCAATTGAGATACGTGCATTCCTATATACTTAGGACGAAATTAACTGGTAGTTGTTGCATATTGAAATGTTTATCAAATTACATTAATTGGTAAAGCACACTAGCGCGAATCCAGTCTCTTCGGGCATCGTATTTTTTTAAAAAGATTTTTTATAGTAGGTATATATCTGAAGCGTTTTCAAGTTATGTATTTTCAATATAAAGAATGTTACATATTATTTAAATCTTGTTAAGTAGTTTTACTAGTTATGGAGATATTTTTGTTGGTCTTTTTCTTATTTTATAGCACTATAACTCATGATAGAACTTGATCGCTTCAAGTAGATTCCACCATTCTGTCCAGTCTTCCGTTTTCCTTATCCAGTAAAAGTATTTTTAGGTCATCGTACCTCTGAAATTGTGTTTTCACCTGTCAAGATCTTGGGTATTGATAAATTTGTCTACGTCAGACTCCTAAAAAATGAAATAGTTCATTATTGTAGGAACGTCACTAGACGAGCGGCTCTCGTGGTGCAGTGCGTAAGGCGCTTGCCTTTCACTCGAGAATTCTGGGTTCGATTCCCGGTGAGGACACAATATTAATGTGTTTTTCTCAAAACCTGGGTGTTTGTGATTGTTCAAAATTACTGACAACCACCTTGTACGAAAAAGCAAGGACATGGTTATTATTAATTGAAAAAAAAGTCACCAGACGCCATTCTCTCAGATGGGACCAATCATCTCTCGCAAGACTCTACACTCAAATACTTTAAAATACTCACAGTAAATAATTAATATTTTATTTGAATGTATCTGAAATACGAGTATATTAGAATATTGGTCTCAACAATCATTTTGTAGTAGATACAGAAAATAACAAAATATTATAACATACATATTATGGTTATCCATTTACTTTTTTTTAACAATAAGAATGGATTTTCTCCCAAGATTTTTTTTCCAAATTAAAAGTCGATTTTTTTGATTTAATTTTTAAATTTAGATGCGTGCTAAATTTTAAACTGGGACAAAATGTCAAACCACAGGTACAACAGAACGGAGTATCAAACCACGACAATCCCGGTGAAACCGTTATTATGATAAATAATGTATACCTTTTTACCTTATAATAAATTTGCATAAAATATTAGAGAAAATTATAAAGGTTTTTCAATTTTCCATAATTTTCATTAAAATTTCTTCGAAATGATTTGTGATAATTTGGAGTATTTTACATTTTTGACTTAGTAGTATTCTCGAATATAAATTCGAAAATTTGTCCATTCATTGAACATCGATAGACAACAGAAAGGCAATTATGTTAAATGTAAATAAATTATGCCGAATTTAAAATCATGTAAACTCTGTCAAAGCATAATTGAGTGTGTGACGATGGTTACATGTAAATTGTACGTAAAACATTTCACCATGGCACAGTTCACCGTGAGCTTTCTTATCGGATAGAGATGACCGTTTACTATACGGTCTCCATTTTTATTAGATTCAATATGAACATTAAATCAATTGTCATATCTAATTTCGGCAAAATTCATGAATTTAAGAAGAAAATCTAGCCTAACCTAACCAATAATCCAGTATATCGGCTATTTTCAAAATTTGTATACCGCTGGCTTCCTGTAAACCGACAAGATCCGTGTTTTATTTTGACATGAATTTTATCTTAGTACTATACGTCCCAAAGAGGTTGGACGGTCTTTTATATACGACCATATTTTTCCGATAAAACATTTAACGGTGGATTGTGATACGGCGAGCTGCATACGTACACATTTCCGGACACGTCAACAAGGTCGTCCGATGGCCGAATATATTGACGAAGAAGGATAATAACCTCTACTATACGATGGTTTATTAATATTATGTCCTAGTGAGGAGTGAAAATAGTAATATACTTTTAAAAACTTAGATGAACATTGTAGCAAACTTTCCTTATATTTCATTAGTACATTAGTTGAAAGTGTTTACAATTCCAACTGCAAAACACGATTGTTTCTTAATGTCGTGTTGAATTACAATTGCGTTGTTATCCAATTACATCAGATCGTGTCATAGTCACCTTTCCATGTCCCAGCTTCGCAATATCAATTTGTAGTTACATTAATGACTGTTAGATGTGTTAGTAGTCTAGCAACTACAACTACAAGCTACAAATACTGGCGTGGGACCGGTAATGTGCACATTTTCCAATGCGAGTTGTGAATGTTAATTTGTAAAGGTGCGTCCACAATATAGCCACTTACGGATTATGAGAGTGAAAACTTTTCGGACACTCGTTTGCTGGACAGTTTGTACTTAACCCTTCATCTGACGATGTTTATATAAATTATGGGCATAGGTACATTGAAAGGAAAATATTTTTATGTATCTACTTTTAAAATTGAGGAGTGCAGCGCAGCTTAACTAAAAGTGTAACAGTATAAAGAATGCCCACACTTTATTCTTTATGGACCAAACGCGTTAAACGCGAAAAAAACTTTATTATTATGCATTATGCCATTCTCAATGTCGAAGACTGAAGAGGTTCCGCGGAGGATGTCGTCGTCTGGAAAAAGGCGGTGGAGGAGGCATAGGCTCGAACCGAGATATAGTAACATTAAAAGAAGAAGAAGATTATGGATATAGTAATATTACAGGTAGGTACCTATATAACTTTAGTAGAAACAATTGCAGTATTTTTGAAGGAACTGTGATTTAGCGCATTGGCAAAATTTATAGTGTAAAAAAGATGATAACATAAAAGAGACGTCTAGAGTAGCCTATTAACTCACATTTTGCTATTTTGTAATTTTTGAGTCAAATATAATATCAAGTGATCCTAAAGGCATAGAGTAGTTGGCTATCAAAAGTCACTTTAAACCATGTGAAAATAGTTGATAAACTTGACTGTTGGTATCATAAGTTCAATGAATAATCTGAGGTCTGTCATGAAGGCCATTCTAAATAATTACTGAGATCTATTTCTCATAATATGCTGTGTGTCTGCAGCCGTAGAAGTATTATATATATCTAAAAAATAATGTAAATCGACTCACTCACTCATTAATATTCAAGGGAGTTCAATACTTTTCTTCTAATTGCAAAATACAGTAGGTACTCTGGTAGTTTTTTGTGATTATCTCAAAACTCCATTTTTTAAGTACTGATGTGAGTTATGACTCTAGGCAACTCAAAAAGTTTTTTTCCATTTTGGTCTTACGACAATATAGGCTTTTATTTATGAACCTGTCTTATATTATATAACTTTGTGGCCTGCTCCTTCATAAACATTTAATCATGACATATTTTTATAGTGTATTATGACATAAGTATAGCGTGATGGTGCTTTGAAGGGTTAACTAATTTCATATGAAAGCATAGAGTTGCGCTAGAAGCACCGGTTTGCGCCGCAGGATATTGAAAACACGCGTATGAACAACGAACGCGCTTGATAGCCATGGAAATACAATTAATTCTGAAACCTTTTCATACAACCCTAACGCTCTCCCAACTCGTATGTGCGCTTAACAGGCCTGCGTATAAAACGGATGAAAGAACTCAAGGGTACTACCATTGGTGGAGCATGGATGATAAAAGAAGATATGGTTTTGAGGGGTGGAGTCAAATAATATTTATGATTATATATTATTTTTGTGGCAATTATACCACTTAACATTAAATGAGTGACACACTTTAATATCGACTGTGGAAAGGAAAAGGGCGTAATCCACAAAAATCAAATTTTACAGGCGGCACAAAAACGTTTTTGTTATGGTTTTCGGTCAAAGTTGAAATACAAAATAGTCATAACCTCGAAGTGCATGATAATTAATAATTTGGTTTTTATATCCCTTATCTGATATTAATTATTAAAAGTTAATTAAAAAAAGCAACAAAAATGATGGTGAAATCGTTTCTCCACGTCACTTCCTTTTTTTATTTGTTGGCTAAATTAAGATAATAAATCGGCATTTGCAGCGTACATTCTTTTGACATAAAGTGTATTTTGTCGTGTACAACGTTATTATGCAATAAAACTTATTTTGAAAAAAACTTAGAGGGTTACGCCCTTTTTCATTTCTAAGGTCGATATGTATGTTTTGTTGTCAAAAAAAAACAATAGAGCGATAATATATATGTCAGCATTTCCTAAATCATAACTAGATCAGTAGGGTCTGTAATGATTTGTTGATTGCGACAATATCTCTTGTAATATATTATAATATGTACTGCGCATTTGTAAATTTTGTAAATTGGAAGGAAAATGTATGAAGGAGTCAAGGTATTTAACCATCACTCCAAGTCTCTCAGTTATTAATATAATCAATCTCTTAATCACATCGATCTCACCAGTAAATCATTACCCTCGATTATAATCTCACACTGTCATCTTTATTAAAGTGTTATTGTATTTATTATATTCTTCTATCGAGCAATAAACTCTCCTCCAAATAACGAAGCAACAACAACCTTCTATCTCCTCCGTCTTATCTACCGCCAAATGTTCGGCATTATAAGTCAATATACGGCCCAGAATCCTATAGAATACGTCTCTACTAACTTCTGGCAGTTGAAAACTCAAAGCTGTCAATAATACTAAGATAATAACGTTAAAAATTGTATGAGGTATTTAACTAATCTAATAATATTACGCCAGATATTAAAATTTTGATATAGGTAGTCGTACATTATTCAAATTAATTAATGTATGTAGCATTTGCTATCAATCGCAGTGCGAACTGAAAACGTAGTTGTCAATTGAATAATACGTACATATTATAATTATTGCCATGCAAGATGAAGATTTGTGTGAGAATTTCAGCAGACATACTGGCCACTTGGAACCTGAAACCGTTAAGCGATTCACTACATAAATCCCTTGAGAACAAGAGAAGACCTCTTGAGAAATTGAGATGACTGGACTACACCACACGAGATTTAATAATGCTCGGTCAAAGTGTATCCTGGAGAGTGTCGGAGCTGGATTGTCCAGGATGGAAGAAGTTTTTCAAGGAGGCTAAGACGTGACAATGGTTATAGTGCCATAAATGATGACTGGTCATTTGGATAATTGTTTATTATAAAATTTAGATACTTCTATATAATATGCAAGACCTTTCTTGCTAATGATGTGATTTATGATCAATTTTTGTTAAAGTTTTTACCGATCGTTGATATGAATAATTGTAAAAACTGCACTTATTTTTTTTCATATTCGTTATTGTATATCGGTGATAAGTTCGGCCATTTTGTCCTTGTTCATCGCTGTTCTAAATAATAGGTATGAAGCATGGAGCTCAAACTAGTGTCTGAGGTTCTTTACGAGGTCTCTATCTGTAGTCTTCAGGTCGTTCTTCTTCTATAAATGTTTCGCTTGTTTGATAACATTCAGACATTGATATCTCTCGGAATACTCCATGATATAGCCAAAGTATACTTACTCTCTTGTTTTTAATTCTATGATTATTTCTTTGATCTTTTTCATATTCAATATCCACCGTGCACCCGGATCCAGTAGTGGGTTGACCGCGGCTGATGATGACTTACTAAACAGCCAATTTTCGAACGGCCACCTAACGTTAAGCGGCAGTTAAGTACAACTAAGCATCTGACCCTAAGACCACATTTTAAAAACTGTGACTAAACTGCACCCCAGTGTATGTGAGGCTGTTCACATTTTTTTCCGCAAGAAGCAAACAAACCGAGAATTTGCGAGCGGCCTGCGTGAATTAATGGCTGCCCAACGGCTCTAATGTCAAATGCCTACTAAACAAAATTTATATTATTGCTCAGTGTTTATATATATAAAAAAATAGTCTTTTTATTTTAGCTGTTCCGAGTGGCGCCATCTATGGGGCGCCGGAATAAATGGCCCGTGCTCTAAATGTGCGCTGGACTCTTTTTAATATACTACTGTTAATATACAACGTAATCGTTTTCTTTGTGATACTAATATAATTTTACATTTCAATATATTGTTCACTTCCACAAACAACTACATTATCACTTCTTTGCCCAACCGCAGGATCACACCCGCGATACAAGGTTTCACAAACGACCGCTCTACCGACTCAGCTACCATAGATGTAAATATACATAGTAAATTATGACTCAAATACATATTTGGATGAATTTAAAAACCTACTTTGACATAAAATCCATTTCAGTTTAATAACGCATGTTTGGGCCAATTATGGAAGCGCTAATCCCATAAAAAATCCTTACATACCTCCCACAATCATTGTTGTGCGTTCAAGTATGTTATAAACAATTTTGTTATCTTCAAACCACCAAAGCGTCAAGACTTGCACTAGTTTAACCGCCCATAGCGTCATCAAAGAAGTAATTAAACTGAGTTACAATTCCCCCAATGCCGTGTCAATCATCGTAATTCATAAACAATCATAAACTTATTACCAACCCATCTTTCACACGTACTGTATAACCGCGAGATTGATCGTACTAGTTGTGTTAGTGCGGGAACATAAAAGGTCTGTTTAACCCCCTCCAGTATCCAAATCATCCCTTTTCTACAGACGATGCCGCCAACGTATCTTTTGCTTGTCGAGCGAGTACTTTACCCACTAGTATGTATTTAAAATTCAATTACAAATGACTAAGTACCATATTATTAATTTATAAATGAATTATTTAATTTGATTCATAGATGGCCTCAGGATCAATATGAGCATTATACGATAAAAAACATACCACATAAGCGAAAAATTTGATAGATTTGACAGAACATAATATTATGACGTAGTTCGGGCGACACGGAGCCAGAGAAAATGATGCAATACGCTTCGTGTAAGGGTTACATGTAAGTTTTACGTATGCAGTTCATTGTGAGCAATGACATATTCATTGGTTGTGAGACACTTATTCGTGCGGCGCAGTACGTGAAACATGAGTTCGTATAACATTTTATCAAAAAATGACGAGTTCTTCGTTGAACATTTCACCGTGCGATCAAAATGCGGCGATAGTTTGCAAATAGTACTGTTCCAATTAGTTCCAAATAATTCCCTCACCTAACCTAACCTAACCTAGTAAAGACATCTCCACATATTGTAGCATACATACAAATGTACTCCGCGGTGAAATGTTCAACGAAAAACTCGTCATTTGATTAAATGTTACACGAACTCATGTTTCACGTACTGCGGCGCACAAATAAGTATCCTGCGGTGAACTGTTTACGTAGAAATTTCCGGATATGTCGTGTAAGGGTAGCCGGAAATAATAGCGGTAACAATAATTAAATTTACCTTTTGTAATTCGTAAGTAGAAAAAATCGCAATCTGCGCAATTTCAAAATTAAGTAATTGCACTATAACATAGAATTTTCTATCAATTTACACAAACAAATATAATTTAAAATGGACGTTGAATTATAAGAATTTAAAAAAAACTAATTTTCTCAGAGATGTACTTAAACAAAATATTGTGATAAAGTTTAAGCACCTATATTATAATAATATTGAAGTTACTATATTTTAGTCCAGTCCTTATCCAGGATTTAGCTTACACACTAATTATTCTTCTCAGGAAGGCTAGATTGAAGGCTAAATTATTGCTAAATTTCAGCTCACTACCCTAGATGATCACCACGCCCTTACATTTTTGTAAAACTTTTCTGGACTATTAAGGCTACTTGAAAAACAATTTGATGAGTATGACCGTTAATATAAACTGAAAGCTCAGTTCTTATCATGAAGTGAACGATTTCAACGAAGTAAAAAGGTTGACCGAAAGCAATGTAACTAAATTTATATGGCATTAAATATAAATAATTTGAATGGCGGAGTTAGATTAGAGCACACCCCGTTAAAGGGTTGTAAATAAGCCGGCTCTGCTACAAAATTATCGATGGCTTGTATTTATTTGATTACGTTTTGCATACAAAGTACTCGAACTCAGTTGTAGCTAAAATATTATTCTGTATGCAAAAATTATTTTCTTGTACAATATGTTTATGCTAAAGCTATTATTAATTGCGATTCAAATACACATCTTTTGCTTGCCGGGCGGGTAATTTAACTACGAGATATAGGTCAAAGACAACCCAGCCTCATGACGAATTTAGTACAATGTAATATTATCTGTTTTCAAAATCTGACACAAGCGTCTACGATCTTTGTAAGGTAAAAAAAACATGATAAATATTGGTTTATAGATGGCAAAAGGATTGTTTCTTATTTCAATACTTAAAGGAAATTTGGTATCAATATATTTACATATTGGTCAAACAAATACAACGGTGATTTATCAATATTAATAAATTCTTTCTTTATCCCTCTTTCATAAAAATTTACATATATTTTCTCTCATCTTACCACTTTTATTGCGTCTTATCTCTGTCTCCCTCTCTCTCATATGTTTAGGTATATGTTCTGTCTTACATTACCACTATATTACTATACGTTTTCTCTCTCTTCCACACAGCTTTGTATATTATGATTATCGTTTTCTACCTCTGCTTTACATACTGCGAGATAGATACATAATATAAATAAAATTGTAGAACAATATTTGATGGCCATTCAAGAACATTATTGTTATTCTTTCTAATTGTTATTCATTACTGTTGAGCAGTGGCGCACCCAGGATTTAATATTAGGGGGGGTGGGCCCAAGGAGGAGAATGTAAATTAGTCCTATAGGCTCTTTTTCTTCTTCACAGCCTAATTTCTCGTTTATCGGTCTTTTGTCTATTGCACTCGGTGTACCTACACCATGGTCCCCACATCCTGAAACGGGCCCTCAGGCTAGGATATTTGGCGGGCCCCCTACCTACCGCTAAGATTAAAGGCAGTGTGAAACACTACATAAACGTTTTTAAAATTGTGTTTTAGTTCAAATTAAGGGTACTTAAACGGTGAATTATTGGTGATTTTTAATACATCTACTTTAATAATGGAGCTGTCGAGTATCGACACATAATAATCAAAAAATATATTGCACAATTATATAAGTAATTGAAAACGTTCATGGCCATGAAGCATAATAGCTTTTTACTATTAAAGCTAATTTATGATGTGTGTTTATCTCACTAATCTGGTCAACCCGACACGCCTGGCCCCCCACAGCCCGGGCCCCCAGGCTAGAGCCCTGTCAGCCCTCCCCAACCATGATCTACACCACTCCGGAATTCGGGTGGACACCGAGAATTTTTTGACAGTTCCATTAGGGATTGGGTTTCTAAAAAAACCTGACATTAATATTTCGAAATTTTTGTGTTGGAAATTAAAATCTAAGAAATTTTTCTAAAAAGGGTGCTGGAAAATTATTACAAATCATTTTTTTGGCGTGTTTTTATTGTTTTTTTGGGAGGTGCCAGGGCCCCTTGCCCCCCCCCCCCCCCCCGGGTGCGCCACTGCTGTTGAGTGTCGCAATTTTTATTGACTGGAAAAGTTCTGTTATCCTCGACGATCTTTTATATTTCTTTTCTAGACTCTCCAGTGAGCGCTATTGGTAAAAAGAAATTCGTTGTGTCACTCCAGCTAGCTAGGATCCTTTCATAACCATAGCTTCGTAATTTAACTTGACCGATGACTACTGGGCAAACAAAATTATTGGTACTCTTACTTTAAAATATTGCCAAATAAATCGAATGAGCGTCGTGAGGATCCACGTATTATTTTTTTCAGAGGGTTATGAATAGTTTAAATAAAGCTATGCATGTGGCGACCTACTTTGTAGTACTAAATCTATTTTCATCATCAATAGAAAAAAAACTCCTAAGTGCCCGAATATTATTATCCAAAAGCCATCAAAGTGAGCTTAATATACGGCCAAAAAGCCGTGAGCTTACGGAAGCTTTTAGAAGACACATTAGTAAATAGGCAAATACTTTCTTACGCCTATGCATTCATTGCTTCTCAACTTATATTCATGAAAAAAAACTTTTCAAATCAATGGAAGCCAACAGACATGCAGAGTGCTTTGACGTCAAAGTGTATGTCTTTTGTTCGATATACTGAAACATTTGAATTTGGAATAATAATGTATCTACTGACAACAATAATTATTATCTGAAACATATAATTGAACACTTTACACTATTCAGTATCTGCAGTATTCAGCAATATATGGGGAGAGTTTTAGACTGTAAAAGAACTTTGACAAATATCTTTTATGAAAAAAAAATTAAAAAATCTTTTACGATGTAAAAGTCTACATTTTATAAAATAAAATAAAATGTAATAGCATAACATGACTTTTTATTAAAGATTAGATAGTGATTTGCAGAGTTGTCAAATATTTTTTTTATTCAATAGATTGTCAAAATGTATAAAAATCGACGACTTTACTTCATGTAAGTGAAAGTAGTGTCATTCTAAGCATATTATTATAACAATAAATCTCATGAAGTATCTTTAAAAAACACGTTCATGTGATTATTAATCCAATATTAAAATATATCAGTAGATTTACTGAAATTTCAGTAAACATGGCAACACTGATTGGTTAAAATGGAAGACGGCAAGAAATTAACCAACAAAACTATTGATTGCAATTTTTTGTTCACATGAGTTTTTGCAAATTCCTAGAAAAACATATTTGGCACGGCATCTATTATAAAAAAATATTATCTGGTTTTTTTTGAGCCTAAGCATAAAAAGGTTTGCAACCTCTGGTATATAATATAAAAAAGATTTGCTGAAATATGCAATATTCTTCTGTCACGCGCAGCGTTCCTACTTTCCATATATCCAGACTTGAAATTCGATATACAGGTGACATTGCGATGTTAATACACCATATTATTTTTTGGGGGCGGCCCAGTACTCCAAACATAGATCTCCATACAATATAATTAAAAAAACCGTTTTTTTATTAATGACGACATAGATCTGAAATACTTCTCTATCGGAACCACAAATCAATTTGGGAGACGAAAAAAATATTTGTCAACTGTTCCAATTTGTCCATTACATTCAACACTTACATTGGAAACTCTCACTAGAGACTGATTTCTATAAGCTGACGTACACGTCATTACGGTTCTTTTATGAACTAGTGGAACTAAATTCCTAAATTCTCCCCGTTTCCGCATCTTAACACTGCATCACGTCCGCCCCCCGCCAACTCCATCGTTAATGCGACGCTTTATATATTGATTATATGATATTTTATCAAACATCGTTTATAGAGAGAAAAATATAAAAAAATGGATGTCATCGATTTACTTTTCGAGATAATATAACTTAACTATTGCAGCATTACAGCGCGTCGTAATCTCAGAAACATTCCTTCTAGATTTTTTTAATTTCATTAATAAATAAGAAAGCTATTTTTATAATTATACAAATATATAACAGATTTAGAATTACATAAGTATCCACTCTACCCCAAATTTTATAACATTTCTGTAGAGTATAAATAGGACATTTAAAATGAGTCACGTTCCTCAATAATGAAGGACACGCAGCGAAGAATTAGGTATAAAAGTCTTTAAATAATAGCTAAACTTACAACATCTGTCCTTAACAATACAAGCAAGGGGGTATAATACCTATATATTATATTCGCTATAAAACTTTTATAACGAATCTAATAGCATTAAAAGTGGAGTTTTATTACCCTAGCGTATAGGTATTATGAATAGAGTTTCGGATTTACGACCGCGGGCAAATTATTATAATTGCGATGTTGGATATTAACATTTTTACTGCATTCACTTTAACTTATATTGAACGTTTTATTCGAAACTTATGACGGCATATTATTATGGCTATAGTAAACCATCAAGTTTGATTGGATTTTAGTTTATGGTGGATTAATATAGTGGTTTTCAAACTTGACTGAGCCTTTCGTACATACCGATTACTTCACATATCCGAAAGACTACATTAGCAAATAAAACGCAGCAGTTCACCCACTACTGACCATGCTATCTTCGTCGTGTCGGGTCTTCAATAGCTACTATGTGTCGCTCCGGGAGTTAGCGAAGGCAACACTATTTTCCTCGGCTTGTAGGATCTCGTCGAAGTTGCAGCTTACTGGGCAAGCCTTACATGAAAATAGATGCTCCATGCTTTGCATTTCACCGCACTCGCACTCCATGGTTCTCAGTCTGTTTAGAGCTTTCCATGTACGGTACCCGAGACTGGCTCCGGCTGGAAGATGCTTCGCTGGCTTTACCCAACCCTTAGAGGCTAGGTTCGCCTTCCATGCGGATAGTCTATCTTCTTCGGATGGGACGGTCAGAGGTATAGTTGTCACCATAAGGCTGTTACAATTACAAATTAATATTCCACAGCATTTTAGAAGTGGAATTATATCTGGCTTCGATTCATTGCATAATATCTACGATAAGGAAAGCGCAGTTTAAATTAATCGCTTAAAGACAACCACCAACGAAGTAGGCGAATCTATTAATTTGATCGTGTATCTGGCATTGAAAAAGGATTGCTGAGATTAATGTGGCGCACATTTTTAAAACCACTTGCTTAATAAAACTATTGATGTTAGAAAATGAAATGAAATTAATAAAAGGGATCAGTCCTATTTTTTTACGATAAAAGAAAATATATGAAAACCACAATATATCCTTTGATAGTTTTATTAGTTTCAAATATGCCTATGTATTTATTGCAAGTATTATTTTTATAGGAATACGTAAAATATCCCCGCACCCGTTTCTGAATCCAATGTCTAGCAAAAATTACATATTGTTTTAACCAGAGGTCTCGTTGATTTGGGCTAATGGAAAATAACCATTCCTCATAAAAATCTGTCAAAACTTCTACTATATGAAAACCCATCTGTTCCGTGAGAATGAAATCACGTGGCTCCACCATTGCACGGAAGCTAGGATATCTGGACAATATTGCCAATGCGCTAATGATAAATATGATTAAAATTTGTATAGAAATACAATGCTGGTATTCCTGGTGGATGGTATTCCACGGCTGAAGTGACGAGAAGCTATGAGTAGAAAGCAGAGTAAATGTGGAAGTCATTGGTACCCTTTTTAGCCCAGTTCCCTTCGAATCAATATAAATATTTGAAAAAAATTAAAAATGATTCTATATACAATTTGAGACTAAATTGTTACGGGGCGGCATTTTGAGCCTACTCAAAGGTGAACTAATTTCGAGATTTTATAGAGTAGATACATAAAGAATTAATTGCAGGTTTAAATACCCCACTAATTTATATTTTAAGGGCGCAGTTCTAAAATATTTAGACACAAAGAGTGTTGTGAGACAAAAGTTTGAAAACTACTGCAATATAGGTTTTAAAAATAATGTATATAATAAAAAAAATCAAATAACGATTTATTTATTTATATTAGCAGTCAGTAGAAAAGACTAATTCAAAATTAAAAGAATTAAATTATATAGAATAAAATAAACACTGCGTTTTCTAAATTAAATTATTATTTTTTGGTAATTTCAACCAAAGAAACACGTGCCAACTCATTCTTAAAATTATGAATGGTTTTCGTTGTACATAATTAGATCCAATTAATTACGGGTGACATATAATGTCGCTTGAAAAAAAATAAAACACGGGTTAATTTTTAAACGATAAAAAAACCCCTCAAATCCCCAACTGACCAAAATAACAAATGCCGCGCAAAAAGTCGCCTACCAAAATATGTCACGAGCCACGAGTTATAAGAGAAAGAAGAAGATCGTTTACGAGATGACACGCCTGGGGGCTGTAGTCCCAAACCCGAGGTTTTTCCCCCGGATGTCCACTAGCAGTGACGTATCTCTATCAGTGTTCTAAATTTAAAAAATCTCTCTTTACTTGAATTACCTATTCTAAATAATTTTTAAATGTGCTCCAAATTTTAATTTATCTTCTGATGTGTATTAAATTTGTATTGTTGAAACAAAACAATCTTGAAGGACTTTAAAGTGTATTCCAAATTTAAATTATCGTTTACCGATTAATGTTTGATATTATTTGATATTTTGACTTTGTTTAAAGTCAATGAGTAGGTATTTAGAAAGTTTTGAGAATTCCAATTTGAAAATTATGTTTTAATCTGACTTACCACTGAAAACATAGTTACCTATCATTTAATAATTTGGCTAATTCGGTTTGACATATTTCCAAAGTTTACAAATTGCCCTTCGGATTTGTTGCTGAAGGTCGAAAACACGACAATATTATTATATATTATATTTAAAAGACGCTTAAATCACTAGAATTTCAAGCAAAATTAGTCTTCTCTGAAATATAAAGGATATTCTGGCTCTATACGAAGCAAATACACAATTGCTAGAATAATCATAATATGAAACGATTTATAATAATAAGTATTGTATATGAAAATGAATCGAACATTTATTACTTATTGGTATATTTGCATTGTCTTTGTTATAACCAAGGTTTTAAGTTATATTAGTTTAGTAATACAAATGATCATATATATTGAACATACATAACTTGAAAACACCTCAGATATTTACTCACTAGAAAAAAATATATTTGAAAAAAAATACGAAACTCGACGGGATTTGAATCCGTATAACCATATTCTCCTATCTAATGACGACAATTTAAACGAGTAGGGTAAATTTTCTAGTGGGTAATATATCTGACGTGTTTTTAAGTTATGTATGTTCAATATATAGAATGTGACATTCTCAAAATCTTGTGAATTATTCATTTGAATAAAGGAATTTTTAATGGTTTATTAAAAATTGTTAGCAAGTTCAAGTAAACGTTATAACTAAAAATATTTGGCGAGAGTCTGGCGTCGGTTAGTAATTAAGGTAATTAATATTCCTTGATTTAATACACAAAAATCGATAGTCAATAATAACGCAATAAGATTTCGACTGGAGTAGTGTACGATACATAGTTTGAAAGGTAATGAATATAACGTCTACATGCTAATAATCATTGAAATATTGTAAAAACGGCCATGTCAAAATTACTTACAATTTTCACTCCATCTAAAACGTAATACTTTAATATTAAACAAAGCCTGATAATAGAGTTATAAATTTTACTTTGCAGGTTACTGATGCCTATACTAACGAACACACAAAAGCGAGAAAGCCACAACAAAAATGTTAACAATAATCAACTTGTCGGCTTGAAGTTTTACTTAAAAAATACGGATCAGTCGTAGTTTAAACACATGCGTTTTTTATGATTATGGAAAGTTAAATATTTTTCATGAATTTTTCAAACGTTCAAAAATACGATTATGATATTAAAAATATTATAAACACCACTGTCCAGTTAAACGACTCCTTCCCCTTCCGCCCTCTACCCAGTTTGCGAGGATACACCAGGAAAGCAATAATTGGATAATTGGCGAGGCTTGTTTTCCTGTTTTCAAGTATTTCTGAGATTCCTCCACTGCGAGAGGGGAGTCTGGAGCGGAGTCCTTGGACCGGTAGGTTTGGGTTGGGGGGGGGGGGGTCTATTTTGTATCTCGCGGGACGGTGCACCAAAACGGAGGGCAACAATAATAGAGTTTGTGTATCCAGTTAATGTAACGCGATTTCCGCAAATTGGAGAGGAGATGTTTGCCAGAAGACAAAGTGTCACCGAGTTACGCTATAAATAAATTACTAAGTATTTATGGCGCAGAATCGAGTAAGAGGCGGTCGGCGTAGACGCCTGAAAATATAATATGTAAGGGTCTCAAGGGATCAATTTGAGTGATGCTATTTTTACTAACCTTATAATAACATCACTTGGATATGGTATAATATAATATATTATACCAGGGGTGTCAATAAGGTCGATCGCCAAAAATATTTAATTTATTTGTTCATAATTTGGAAGTATAATGGGATTTTGTTTATACATGTATATTTATTTCTATTATCAAAATTTAAAAGTTTTGGAATGAAATGGTTAATTATAATGAGTAATTACACCCCCAATTATACAAAAATTGTAGACACCTTACAACGTAGGAAAAGTAATTCAAACTCTGTAGCATCCGTAATCTCAAAATAAAATATATGCACCTATTCAATATAAAATAACTACAGTTCTGTATATAAAATTTTTCTATTTTGGTTTAAAAATACATCTATTATATAGGTATTTACTATACTTATATATTATATGTCCTTAATTTCAGAAAAAGTAGATCGCGCAGGATTTTTCTTCTCCAAAGTAGATCTTATGTAAAAATTAGTTGACACCCTTGTATTATAGATTATTCCATCAACTTTTTATTTATTTTTTATTTTTAATTGGCCCTACATTCCTAGGTAGATATGGTCCGGTTAACTAAGAGGTTTATTGACAGATTTGAATAATATCTTTTGAACACTATAACCGACCACGAGGTCCAATGTCAGTAGCGTACTGAAACAGTATTAGAAGCAAAACGATCATTTTAGAAAACCACATAACTATATTGTGACGTCACTGGAATCAAACCCAGAGCCCCCGGAAAAGAGATCAGTGCCTTAAGCACTGGACCACGAGAGTGACCTTCCTATTAAGGGTGTAATAATTTGAAATTAAGTTCTAATTGATTTAAGTTTTGTACTATACTATTTGCGTCATTTTTTGCGAACCGCATTTCGCCATTCGGCATCTTTAGTAACCATGCATACTCACTAATAGCGAATGCATACTGGCATGCAATACAGGCAATTATCAGGATAAGGTCATGCGTTGCTTGGGGATTAACAATTAAGAAATTGGTGCCTATAATACAAATTTTGAAAGTAAATTTCGTTGTTGACAAATTTTAGACTTTACATACAATTTTAATAACGTAGTATGTAGGGTGGTATTTTGGGACTATTTAAATGCGGCACTTTGGTTATGTATATCATTTCGGTAACTTATTTCGGGATTTGTGAAACTACATGATGAAACAGGCTTGCATCCCATCAACGAGTAATCAAATTATTATACATGAAGAGCACTGTGAAACGAAAAAGTTTGAAAATAACTACCCTACTTAGTTCTGCCATTGCAAAAAAGTTGGCATCGTATACTTACTTACTTTAAATGTAGACATCTTCATTTATTGTTTAATTGGTTGGAAAGTGGAATTGTATTCAATAATATGATGCACGTGATGAATTCGTTCTAAAAGCCGTTTAAGTACACAGCCTAATTGATTCCAACAGACACTATGTCTCCGCCACTCACTAATAGGCAAGTTAATTGATCACCTATGCATGTTTGCATATTTACATAGACGAATGCTTATACCCTAAGTCACTCCGTTCTGTAATTGATACAAGTAATTCCGTTATCTTAACGGTGACGTCAGTATTGCCGTTTGTGAGATACGATAGTTATACAGTGTGATATGTGTCTTATGCTAAACAGTTATGTTTATAGTCATTACTCTCGGGTTTACTGATATCGCGAATATTTGCTGCGACAACATGACGTTTGGATTTTGCCTTTCGGACCAAAGGCGTACCAATGCTTTGATCTAGTTTCATTATGCTATACCTACATATAAATGGGCGCCAACCTTCGATAAAAAACGTCACGAAAAGAAGAAGAAAATTATAATATAAACAAAAATAGGTTTTCTTTCTTTCCTCCTGCCCATTTATTCTATACACAAAGCTGCTATCGTCGGCTATCGGAAGCTATCGAGGGTAGTTAGTCATATTTATGTATTCATTTTTACAATATGTTAGCCGTCTAAACTGTCAAACGTGCCTATCTCGTTCTAAAAGTTAACACAGCCAAGTGAGCCAAGAGAGGTGCTGTTAACAGTGTGAACAGGACAATTCAGGCGATTAACTTATTGTAACAATAATTAACCGCCTCTATATGTAAAAAAGATTAACTACCCTTGATAGCGTCCGATAGCAGCTTTGTATATATAATAAATACGCTGGAATGGTTGATAAAACAGTTTTCATAGTTTATTATTTTTCGACTACCTTTTTACTTGAAACATTTTTGCCTGTTATCGCGAGGGATGGTTTCTAATCCTGGTATCCTAAAGAATTTGTTACCTATGTGATCGAAACCGTTTCCTCGTGTCAAGCCTATCAGGCACAATTAGCGAGGGGTGCAAGACTAGTCAATGCGCTCCCCAAATAAATAGACATTTTCAGTGAACTGCTATGTATTTTGTATCCGAAAATTAATTTTTATGTATAAAATTGTACTTTTTTATTATTTTTATTACATATATAATATAATATTCTCTTCTTCTCTCTTGTGAGGCTAATATTTGTTATACTTGATGTGAATTTCATGTTGTCAACGTCTTGAATTTAGATTTATTATATCCACAATGTTTTGTTTTCTTAAATAAATAAATGAATAAATAAAAAATGATGTCCAAAGTATTGCAGGCATTTCATTGTCTACATCTACGCTGTAGATGTAGTCTCTACGGCTTACGCCACTGATATAAATACCGCATCAGTTTCTAAACCGGATGTGGGTCGGTGAAGGGTGGCCACGAACGGAAGTCAGTTTTCACCATCTTACCATCCGCTTTGTTGAGTTAGTGACATTTCAGATGCCGTATCCTTCAAATTACGCCAACTATGAATACAGACATTGTATTGAGAAATCCGAATGGGGCGGGTATCTTTAGATACGACGCAGATCATTTCGATATTACTTCACCCAATATACAATAATGAAATCAGGGGTACAAATATGAGGAATATTGGGTTTCCATTTTTGATATAATATATTCAGACATGTAAAGCTATATTAATCAGTTTCAAGAGTAATTATAATATGATGGGCTTGTATTTCAATATAGTTTATTAAATAACACAGTCTATTTCAACATAATCGCTAATATTTCACGCACGAATTTATTACGTAAACACAATCTTTGCTGATTGTCTGACACTTTTCTCATTTCGATTTATTTACATCCGCGAGATCTTTTGGTTGATACATATTTCGGTTCTATAAGTTTATCCTGGATACATTTTGACACATTTTGAAAATAGCCGATTATTTGTTAGTTTGGATTAGTTTAGGTTAGGTTAAGTTAGGTTAGGTTAGGCTAGGTTAGATAAGTTAGGTTAGGTTAGGTTATGTTAGGTTAGGTTATCCTAAAAAATAATCCAGTATATCGGCTATTTTATGTGTTTGCCGCTGTATCCAGGATAACCGACTAGTTATTTCTAAAGAAATTTTATATATGAATACCTCCACACTTTTTCGAATATTTAATTAAGCGTTTAACAGCAAAACCAATATAAATATTCGAATTTTGTTTATATTCAGACTGACGTCAAACATAGTAACATTAATATATTATCACATTACGGATAGTTTAAAAAAATAGGAACACTATAATAGTTTAATAATTTAAGATTTATATATATGAAGACGACTGAATAAAGAGGCTACCGGTGCAGGGAGATAACGTCGAATTTTGTTTATATTCAGACTGACGTCAAATATAATTTTATTATATATATCACAGCAAGGGTACTTTAACAAAATCAAGAACGCTATAGTTTAATAATTTAAGATTTATATGTATGAAGACCACTGAATAAAGAGGCTACCGGTGCGGAGAGACAATGTCAAATTTTGTTTATATTCAGACTGACGTCAAATATAATTTTATTATATATATTACAGCAAGGGCAGTTTAACAAAATCAAGAACGCTATAGTTTAATAATTTAAGATTAAGAATATGTATGAAAACCACTGAATAAAGGGGCTACCAGTGCCGAGATACAAATTCAACGGTAGACCAAGATTTACCATCCTCTCATTGGCAATCCGGGGCTCAAAAATACGTATTTCATTTATCAATATACGATATTATTATTTAGAGATGTAAAAACCCAGCCAAACCGATGAAATGGTAATGAGTTGGATGTATCGCTCGGCGAGTGGACAACTACTGAACAAATACTGTAATTCTGTGCTAACCAATAGTCATGAAACGACTACAGGGCCGCCCTAAACTCGCTGCATCGACGTTAATGTATGTGGCAACAAATGACTAGAAATTAAAAAAAGAATGGAATGAGTTATATATTTATACAAATATTATTTTGAACTCTACAGTAGGCTATGAGGTCCAATGACAGTAGTGTAGTGTAACAGAGGTATTATATTGAACATGCAAAATTAAAAAAATATCTCATACTCACTAGAAAAATCTTTTTTGAAAAGGACAATGGTTACAGCGGGTCTATTCTATACAAAAGGCGACTATCGACCGCTAACGTGCTAACGTGATAATGTGTTAGTATTTGTTACATACATTTTATATTGAAATATTATAATTGTAATTGTATTGTAATCAGTTAATCAGTCGAAACTGTCTCTCTCTCGCTCTCTCTCTATCGCCCATGCTCTAAATTTTAGCACAGGCAGGGGGCATGCCGTTAAAATATATCATTTATTGCAACAATTAATACCGGCTAATTATAATTGTAACAATACGTGTTAATAATTTGATACAAACATACCCTAGTTGGCGGTTTTAGCGGACGAAAGCAGCCTTTTGTATAGAATAGACCCGCTGGTTCAAGTACCGGTCAAGTGTCGTATTTTTTCCTTTATAGATCTTTTATAGTAACTTTGTATATATGAGAGGTTTTCAAATTATTTATGTTCAATATTATAGATGTAACATTCTCAAATATTGTGAATTATTCGTTGAATAAAAGTAAAAGTATTAGCAAGTGCAAGTACGTTATGACTAAAATTTTGGAGTGACCCAGACGTCGGTTAGTAATTAAGGCATTTAATTGATAGTTACCTTGATTTAATAATATACGAAAACCGATAGCCAACATTCTTAACGAAATTTGATAAGCATTTAATTTAAGGACTACTAGTTAAAATCGTCGTAATTGAGTAGGATGCCCGTAGCTTAATCGGAAAACTAGATTGGCGCAAATCCTGTGGTTACACATTACAAGTCCCGTCGGGTGTCGTATTTTTTTTTTCAAAAAAGATTTTTTATGGTGGGTGAGATGTTTTCAAATTATGTATGTTTATTTTTTACATTCTAAATCTTGTGAATTATTCGTTGAATAAAAGAAATAGTTTATTAGAAGTATTATAAGTAATCACAAACGCTCAAGCTTTGAGAGAATCTCATAAAATGTATTGTGACGCCACCGGAAATCGAGCTCAGACCCCTTGGCTAGAAGGCCAGCGCCAATTGTCAAATTTACGTTATGTTAAAAGCACGGCAGAACACGCCGCATGTGGTCATATTCGAAATTTTTAAAGTTGATAATTCAGATATTTTCGTAGGTTTTCGGTAATCTTCGTCTGTAACTGTCATTGATCGGTGAGTAAATTGAGCACTAATCACGTGATTATTCCATTTTGGCTATGACTTCAAAAACTGATCGAAAGTGACATTTTTCACGATCGGTCGCAATCGTGGCAGACGGTCGAAGCAGGCGACCATCGTGAGAATCTGCCAACAATACAATTTTTGGGTGCTAAATTGTCGATACCCCTTGTGCTTACGAGGGTAAAATACAACCCTAATTCAATGCTAAGGACATCGTTGCAACTTTTAAGATGTGTCATAAAATCTGTATCGTATAAAATATTAATTATCATTGGATATTATTACAAGTAAAACTTACTTTAATGAGCTATAAAAACGACATTATTTTGGTTTATTACCTTGTTCAAATGAATAAATGTTGTAAGCGATAATTCCCAATTCGACTATAAAATGCCAATAAAAATTGTAATTTACGGAAATTATAATTATTCATTAGATAACCTAATTAACGTTTAATCGGAAATTATAAAGTTCTCTTAATATATTATGTTTTCAACTCTATATATATTATTACAATATTGACACTACTGGTAAGTTAAACATATTCCAGTGGTGTACGGTAAATTTTACTTGTAGGTATTTTCTATACATTCAGCTGATGATTTCGCATAATTGGTTCACTTGCATATTAAAGCAGCCACGTATTTGGGCCATATATTAAATAACGAATACAAAACCAAGGAATCAACAGTAATTAACATAGCTTAATTAGGATAGTAAACGCGCTCAACTGTAAAATAATACGAAAATTCCTACTTTTTTGGAGAACTTTTATGCAGATGACATTTTACAAGTTCCTATTGTTTATTGTCAATAATTTTCGACAATAGATTTAAATTTGTGTGAATACATACACTTTATGAAGATTTGCAGAATTATATTGTATTTATTTACCCACTTATTATTTTATTTCAGAATATATTATTCTCCTGACATTTCAATAGAATTAAATCATTTTGCAACTTTTGATAGGAAAATATTCATTGTTTAATTGTATCTAGGTAAAATTCGATTAATCGGAACAGACACTTAAACGGACCAAAATTTCCTAGTCCTGATGTGTCCTAATTAAGCGGAATCAACTATATATTCAAGAGCTTTCCTATATAATATATACTGATAACTACTATTTTTTTATTATCTATTTAGGGTTTTGTAACTAAATGAATCTTGACTGGTGGAAAATGAAATAGTGTATTAAATGGTAGCTAGCTTTGCAATATTCTAAAAATATTTACGTGATATTAATAATATAGAACCTCTAGAACTGAACTTACTAAATGTACCTTTAAATTAGGCTATAAATACATACTTTAATTATATAGTAATGCATCGATTGCTTCTGTATATTATGCTTTACGTCTACAACATCTATGGTCTGTACGCCACTGTACTTTTCTATTAAATAAAGTTTGTTAAATATAATATAAACTGAAGTTTAGGTAGTGCTTATATTTTAATGTAAAACGTTTTACATTTTGGTACCTTCTAATGGAGCATGGACTTAATAGATTGAGCGAATGGTTAACAACTATAATTTATAAAAAGTTTGTTAATTTAACATTTATTTAACAGAAAAAAATATAATTAATATTAATTAAATACATTTGATTGAACCCTTTTGGATATAATTATCATCAATCTTGTGTACTTGCATTTCCTAAGTAATACTTGTTTTAGGTTTACAAGTATTTATTTACATTAGCAGTAATTTGATAGAGAGTGTAAGTAGATATTTCGTTTAATCTTATTATAACTGTGATCGATGTCGGCAATTAGTAAACTTCGGAAGACGATAGGCGAGTATCAAAAGCCGCCGAAAGGAGCCGCTCGGCAACTACACCATCTTAACTTTGGACAAACTTCCGCTTCCCGCGCATTCTACACCGGATGTGGTCTCGATCCAAGATGGCGGCGATCATCAGTGCGGGTAAAGTGTTGCGATAACACTTGATGCTACGCCAGAGAGTCGTAGGTTGTAATTAACACAAGTTCTGCAACGCGGATAAGAGCCACTTGATGTGCTAAATATTGTTCGGCTAGCCTTTTTCGTTTGTAACGAAAACTACATAAAAATAAGTCGCTGTCATCTAACTTTACTCTTTATAAAAAAGTTATTAATAATAACGTTAATATCCCGTCAAGATAATGTGATAGAGTTTGTTTTTACGGCATACTTATCACAAAAGATTTTAACATTACCTATATTAATTTAAATAATCTAAATAGATTGAAATACAGCTGATACGAAATTAATATGTATTTATACTAAAATTTAATCAATTTATTTTAGATAGAATGCTTAGTTAAATCTAAACGGTTTTTATATAACGTTCTTCTATAAATTATTTATAGTATCAATATCAATTTTCGACTACTTGCCATTTATCCAGAGGCTTAAAATTCAGTACCACTGTAGTCAATTCTTCGATAAATGGATGTTACCCATTTGTTCAATCTATTAGGCCTAAACCCTGTTTTCAAATAAATTGAAAAACAACATGTGAATTTGCTAAATTTATACAACATTATAAGCCGACTAACAAGCGTAATAGAATACACCTACTCTAAATTATTTAGCAAATATAAAAGAATATACTCCAATCTGGAAAAAATAATTAGATTTATAGAAGATATTAATATAATTTATACACACTGGTTTTATAGAAGATGTCAAACTTTAAAATGGATAAAACTGCATAACATGTATTTGAGACTTACAAATTTTCGGCAGTAACCCCACGATTATGTATATTCTTTGTAATACTACAACAGATCACGAGGCTCAATGACAGTATTGTAGCGAAACAGTAATAGTAGAAGTAAACCAATCACATTAACACACGGAATTGAAAAAAAAACCACATAAATACTATATTGTGATGTCACCGGTATCGGACCAATCGGACTCAAGTTTTTGAGAAATTAGACTTCACTTTTGACCATGTCAATAACTGTTTGTTTTTCATTTAATAAGGAATTATATATTCTCAGATCTTGTAAATTATACGTTGATTGAAAATAAGTTTATTAAATTTTATATTTGTGTATTTATAACAGAAAAACTGAGAAATAAGTCAGTATATTAGAGAATAAAATGAAAGAAAATAATATGAATTGAAAATTTAGCAGACCGCGATAAATATCACACAAATTACCGTTTGACCTTATTAAAACGAGTCGTGTCACAAACACAAAGCACAAAGCTTTTATTTGATTCTTCGAGATAAAATTCGGTCACGATTGTATTGTGTTGTATACTTTCGTTTTCAAAAGCTCCGAAAATCATTTTTGTTCGAGCTTTAAGCTACGGAAAAGTTTCCCGTTGTGTATTTTTTTTACGATCGACTGTTTGACTGAAGGCTTAAATTTTTGTTCGAACGCGTCGACTTAATAACACCGCCCGTATCGTAACTCGAGCACTTATGCAAAGCACCGCCATTGATAATTTAACGACTTTTATTTTACAAAAGAAATTTTGCTTTTCTTGTGCGTGGTTTTACAACCCAATATTGTACGTGGGCATGTAAAAAATGCGAAAGTTTTATTAAAAGGCGAACGCAACTTATCTTATCTGTTTTTGTGCAGAATAGATACGTTTGTTTTCGTAGTCTTAACACAATACATATATACTTAACTGTGAAACAATATTCTAACGCATATTAAATTTACTGTGGTGGAACGGTAACATATATGTTGAATTTGTAAAAGTATTTTCCGATATATGTTAATATCTTTTCTATGTAGCCATTCCAAATTCAAGACGCATTATTTTGATATCTACTCATTTTATACAAGATTTAACAAACGACAAAAGATGGTCGCAAATACTGTCAGTATCCATTTTTTTTATATACATTTTTTATAAAAAAAAACAAATGAATACTTATCCCTTATTCTGTCACTTACGAATTTAAAAATAGATCGGAACAATTTGGCGGATTTGAGATATTTTAAATGATAAATTTCATTCAATTTTTTTTGAGTTAAATCTAAAAAAATATTATTGCTTATCTAAAAAAACTACATGCAGAGTGGGCAAAGTATTATTGGTTCAGCAGAATAACTAATGTTTTTTTTTTCTATATTTTTAATATAAATTGTGTTTTATAAAAAAAAATCTTGTACAACTTCTTTATTATTTTATTATTACTATTTTTAAGATAAACTTATGTTTTTTAATTTATTATTTATTATTATTATTTATATAAATATCAAAAAAAAATCACATTTTTTAAAAATATTCATAAGTAAATACATTTTTATAATTAAAACTCAGAATACAAATGTTTATATGCCGCCTTATTTCTTACTCTTTGTTATGATTTTTTATGACTATATATAATTATATATAGTCACATATATATATGACACGTTGTATTATTTAGAGTTGAATAATGCGTTGTAATGGTTCTTGCGTAAAGGAACGTTATAACTCTAGTCGCATTTAATAAAATCGTATGGAGTAAAACAATAGCCACGTATAAAAGATCCATTTTAGCATTTTTAGCTATCTTAGATTGTGAGTCTGTTATGCGGCGTGAGTAATATATTTCGTCCATCCAAAAGCGTGTTAAATCAAGTCGAAATATCAAGCGCTTTTAATTATTCTAAATAACATCATTTGAGTGTATTGTCTCTTCTATTATTTAATAATTCACCATATAGTTTTAATATGATTATAGACCATAAAATTATCTATCCGATTTACTCAAATAATATAGGAACAAACATACTCATTTTACAGGATGAATTTATAACTGTAAATATTTTATTTTTCTGCTCTCCTGAAAATTTGTGATTTCAGACTAATGACGGTTTTTTGGGAGCCGTAGATTACAAGAAAACATATTATATTTTTACTTAGATTGTTGTTTTTATTTTTACTTTTCTTAACTGCTGAGTAGATAATTACTTTTAATTATCACATTTAAAATGCATGCTAATTACATCGATCGGCCGCCTGATCGTTACGCGCCAGGTGCGTCTTCAGCGTCCAATGACTTAAGAGCGTACTTCAGTGAAACGGAAGATACTTTTCAACTATAGGTGTGACGAAATTTCGGACTGGCTGGCAATCGGAGAGCGAAAGCGAGCTGTGAACACGTCAATTTGTTTTGTGAGGGCGACGGGGGAATTAATTCTTAAATCGTGTAAAGATGACTAAAAAACGTTACCCATTTACTTCAGAAAGAAAACATGTCAATGGATATATTATTATTATTAGTAATAGAACAATAAACATAACATTAAATGGACGCATGTTGACTTTTTATGACAAATTATGTTTTTTTATGCAGGCGTCAATTGCACAATCTTTGCGTCGCGTAGTCACGATCGTTTTAGACCACCCCAGCTCCCATTTGCCCCAGCTGAAGTATATAGCCTTAATAAATAGATGTAAATATTAAATTCTGACCGAAGAAGTTCCATATCAAAAATGAATTGTGATATTGAATATTGTCGTCGTATGTTTTTTAGTTTACCATTATGTAATTGCGACCCCCTAGAAAACACTCCGAATTGGGAACGCGTGTATTAGATTGAAAAAGCTTCCAGGAATGGTAATATTTTGTATTCGATACAATATAGGTAGTCCATTTACAATTTCAAAACACAGAGGTCTTGTTAAACAACTTAAAGTTTATATGGCATTTCGAGCTTATGAGCTCACTAGCCAGATTGACATACTTGACAAGTCGCAGTAATAATTTGACTTTGCAGGAGCAAGTATTTTGTATGCTGGTGGGAAGTAACTCAGTTCCCCAGTTACTTGCAGTTTACACAATGCACGACAGTTTACAGTAATACCTCTTTACTCTTTGCGTTTCGTGTCATAATAGAAGGGATATTTTCAAGGATTGGTTCCTGTTAAATATGTCTCGTAAAAATCTGTATGTTTTTTCTAAAACATTATAATTGTATATATGTGTCGCTAGATTTCAAAATCAGCCTAGTCCATAATAGATGAATAGGAGAAAAACAGCTTTTTGTTTTCTCAAATACACAGTCACTAAGGTGAAAGTTTATATTATTTCGAGTATAGAATATTTAAAATTAATAAATTCCACATTTTGATAATGCAGAAATGTTAGAAAGCATTAGTTCTTCAGCAATTCACAAAAAGTCAAAAATACCTAAAGGTGGACTTGGCTGATTTTGAAATGTAGCGACACATTTATATCATATAGCATTTTTAAAATATATACATACATACAGTGGCTATACGCCATTGAGAATGTCACTATCTTTCAGTGTTGCCATCTTTTTATATGTTGATTATAGTACTAAATGGTAAAAATTATAGTATTTCTGAAAAAAGAAAAGTACAGGAAAATTTTTCGTCTCGAATCCTTCAAAATTATAGTATTTTTTGTATATTTACCTAAAATTATAGTATTTTACATTTTTCGCGGATTCAAAATTACAGTATTGTACTATAATTATTATAGTACGGTTGGCAACACTGCTATCGTTGGATATGTTCCGATTTGAAAGCCATCCAATTTTTGAAAGCCTCTTTCCAATATAAAATTGATGTTTTTTTTCTATTATTGAAAGTCAACCAGATGACATGTGTGTAGCCATAAAATTATAATACGCTAATAACTAATTTTAAGTATATATTGGATATGTCGAATTTTGATTTTTAACTACTGTATTAACGATATAATATATAGGCCTTGATGCATATACAGTGTCACGGTTTCTACAAATTTTAGTTTGAAGTATTTTTTTTCCAAATAATGAACGTTCACCAAAGATATGCTACACTAACGGAACAGTTTAATAAATATAATTCAGATATGCTATACCCTAATACACTACATTTTGAAGCAGGGTTTTGAATGTGTAAGTGTCCTACGAAGATGAAACACATATTATAGACGTGCAATAGCGGGTCTAGGACGATTTGGCATCGGACAACTGGACGCCACGGAATTCGAAAATAAATAGACGTTAGGTACTTATAGGTACTTTAAAAAAATATTCAATGTTATTATTTGTATTTAAATGATTATATTATGATTTAATAGTTGGTGAGAATGTAAATATGCAAACGTAAACAATGATTTAATCGTGCATATGTTTAAGTTCCAACGAAAAAAGAGTTTTATTTTATTTTATTTTATATAAAGCTTTAGGCATGGTAATTCTCAATCCACTATGAAGAATAAGTTATGTTAAGAGTAAAATGAATTCAAACTACTAAGTAGTAGATAGAAACTGATTAAAATACCTCGTCTACGTTCTGTATACGTGTCTACGATAGTGCGGCGTCCAATTGTCCGGAGGCCAGTCGTCCCAGCATGTATCTTTCAAATACACCAATATTCAATGAGTGTCATTGCATAAACCGAGAACAGTTGTGAGAACGTAGGGTAAGCGTATTTATGACACGTGTTTAAGTTTATCCCATATTATTCCACACTCGAGATATGTTGCCTGCTACTCGACACCCGTCAGGTATTACAGTTTCCATTAATTCTGTGTTCCCTGGCAACATTCTTAAACCTTGTATATAAATAAATTGAATAGCAAATTCGTATGCGAAAGATAAATAATGGTTAGTCCAAATTTGGTGATAATGAGTTATTACCATGTTAAAATTGGATTTGTTGTCGTCTATAACATGATAAATATCTGTTGATATATAGCCGTCTAATATAATAACATAACTAAATATTATAAGTAATAATTTAAGAATATTATTAATACGTTTAACTATGGCACTGGCTGTCCGCCAATGCTAAATACTAATTAATACTAATTACAGTTCTATGTTCACTTGGGTGTCCGGCGTGACAACAGTGTGTACTCGAAGGTCTATTGTAACGGTCGCATAACAAAATGTAATCTATTACTCTGTATATTATTATTCATGAAGTTGATAATAATAAAGTTAATCATATATATAAAACTAGGATGATAATTTAACATCCTCTAAACGATCCATTATTCTCAACAATATCTTTAATGATAATAAAAACTAAATTAAAAAAAAATCTGGAAAGAACACAAAACAAAAAAGTATGTGTCTTCTATTTGAAAAACGAATTTAACCCTTACTGTAGCCGTAGCTGTAAACTTACCGTAGTTTACGTCTCACATATAGAACTAGTTTAATTATAAATATATTATAAAGAATCGTTGTTGTATGCCAATGACTCGGTCTCGTTATCCGAAACGAGAAAACTTTCCGCGATGTGACAGCGGCAAGGTAAACGATACTTCACACAATTTGTATTCGAGTGAGATTACACTCTCTGGCCATGCGCTTTGCATACCAATGCCGATGATTTGCACTGAACCGTTAAGGTCGGTAATAATAAACAGGTGAAAGGGCCAACCCTGAGACCACAAAACATCAACCACCGAATACCCCCTGCATATTGACAAAATAGATTCACTCTTTTTTTTCGGATTAGGCAAAAGAATCCAATGCTCACAATAATTATGATCTTATTACAATACAATAATGACAATAAAAGTTAAAGCAGGCCTCAATAAGAAGGGACACGCCAAGCAGGGGTATTGGGGGTACAAAATACCCTGGTGACAGGATTCAGGGGGTGGCAAAATGTAAAGAAAATACATGTTATAATACCTAATGTTAGTTATTAAAACAATAATATTTTAATATTAATACTATCGACCGAAGGTATTTGATGGAATTTGAATTTAAATTCTAATGGATTTAAGTTTGTACTATTCCATTTGAGTCGTTTTTTGCAAATAAACACTGTCAGTGTTTATTTACCTTTTGGTGAATGTACACAGTGCCTGAAGATTCTGAAAGGCAAAATGTTGATGTATATGAAGTACCTAATTATATTTTATACTTATTTTCTAATACAACAACAGGCCTAGATGCCCAATGACAATAGTGTAGTGAAACTACACGTCGCACGCCGGGCCCCCCACAGCCCGGGCCCCCAGGCTAGAGCCCTGTCAGCCCTCCCCAGCCATAACCTACACCACTCCGGAATTCGGGTGGACACTGAGAATTTCTTGACAGTCCCATTAGGGATTGGGTTTCTAAAACAACCTGACATTAGTGTTTTGAAATTTTTGTGTTAGAAGTTAAAATCTAAGAGAATTTTCTAAAAAGAGTACTGGCGAATTATTACAAATCATTTTTTTGCCGTGTTTGTCTACGCCCAAAGGTATAGTTTATTGGCTTTCAATTTCAATGTTTAAAATCATTCCGATAATTTTCATGTTTGTGGGGTGCCAGGGCCCCTTGCTCCCCCCCTGGGTGCGCCACTGGAACAATCACAGTCACCCAGGCTTTGTGAAAATCTCATAAATATATTGTGTCCTGGCCGGGGATCGTACCCCGAGCTCCTTCAGGATCGCCTTACGCACTGCACTACGAGAGAGATATATAAACATAGGCACATGATAATAATCCATTTTATGAGCTGAAGATCTCCGATATTATTATATCCCTAATGATATGCGTTAAAAATATACTGAAAAGTATTCTATTGAAGTCTTCATAGAATAGTTCAGTTTCCTATCATAATAGGCATAAAATATTTTGGAAAGATGTAATTATACCTATCCAAGCTAGTAAACTAGTGACTAGTAATTATACCCAGTGACTAGCCCTATAATATGACAAAAAGTATTATTATAATGAATTTGTTTAATAAATAGCAAAATATAATGTACTTAAATCTTTAAAAATAGAATTATTTATAATTTGTATCTCAGAAATAACAACCCAGTGATATATAAAAATCTTAAAGCTTGATGGAAATTAAATTTATGAACAAGTGTTTTTCATAACAATGCTTTTATTGAACTGAGTCTCGTTTTTCGGCACCTTGGAGTTTTATACCTATCTATGTCCTTAATATGACGAAAGTCAAACTCTGGGTCACTGAAACCAATCTTATTAATAGTATCATACAATTTAATGCCTTTTTTATTTGCGGAAGTAGGTAGATAAACCTTCTTAATTTAAAATAAAACAGTATTTAAATATTACGTTAAAATTTAAAACATGTTAAAAATAAATTTTAATCGAAAAACTTGTCATTTTGACATTTCATATTGATTTCTATAGCAACGCACGTGAATAACAATTTTGTTACTAGAATTCCATATAACCAATAGCAGTGTTTTGCTTCAATGTTTTTGTAATCCAAAATAAGAAAAGTCCTACCTTTTATTAAATATTTTTGAAATTTCAATATTTTAATATTTCGTTCAAAAGGGATAAGTACGTTAACGTAGATGGACTTGCCTTTTTAAATATAAAGTCATGTCTAGCTGAACTGGATCCAATGAAATATTATCATCCAATTATCACATTTTTAAGATAGATTTGTGTGTCAGCCACAGCGACCGATAGAGTAAGCTCGAGTTGCCTAATATCCAAGGTATAGCAAAATCAATCTCAGACAATTTCTCATTCCACAATCTGAAAGTTTCAGGAGCGCATTCAGGTCACGGCGAATAAGATGCGACTGCCTCCAGGCGCTAAACCCAAGACACTTCATGATGTCAATAGTTCAAATAAAGTTTTAATAGGCACCGCTGTTTGTGTGACAGCTATTTTAATTGATCTGCCATAGTCAGTGTAAGACATTGTTAATAGGGAAGGCATAATTTGATTCACAGAAGGAATGACACAATTCGGCGTCGTCTCCTCCTACTGTGCACCTGGATAACTGGACGATGTAACAACAGATGAAAAAAAATATATGTAGGTTATTTTTTGAACTGGAAAGTAGTGTTAATGATGTTTTTTTAATGGAAGAACATGTTAACATGGAAATATGATAATTTGATGTAGTTGACTGGACGTACGGACAACTAGACGATGGGCATCTGGGTGCTACATAAACGAATGAACGCGTACGTTACGCTTTAAACCAGCAAGTTGCAAAACCCCTTGTTGATGATGTGCTTCTGCTGTAACACAGTGGTGTTGTGCAACGAACGTAACAACCAATCAAAATTTCGTAAATTGCGCATTTTATTTCAAGAAACTTTTAACTTTGTGCCAGAAAATCAATAATATTGCATAATAATCGACATTTATAAAAAGACAACATCTATTAACAATATTGCGCAACCTTGTTGATCTTTTTTAGATATACTTACTACCCACTAGAAAAAAACAATATAGAAAAAAATACAACATTCTACGAGATTTGAATGTCTAACCGCTGAAGTCACGCCAGTGTGCTTTTTCAATTAAGCTACGGGCATCCTACTTGCCAATTTGATGACATGGCAATGAGTTGGATATGTTGATTAGTAGAGGTGAATTTAATATTTAAGACGGTCAATAACACCAACATAATATTTGTAATCTGATAGAATTTGCTTTATATGGCTACCCATTGGCCGATATAAATAGTCAGTATTATCAGTTATTTTAATTGAATTTTATTGTATATAAACTTTTAGTTTAAAATATTATTTTTGAGCACAAAAAGCTACACAAAACCGTCTTATAAATTTTAACTGAGTGTAAAGTGGACAACCGCAACACAATAGTGACTCTATGTCTAAAAGACTACAAACCCGTTGGCTCGACGAAACTATTATGTTCTACGAATATACCTACGTGATAGTGAAGAACTAGAAACCGAGATGAATAGAAAGAACTACAGGAAGTCTTCATCCAGTAGTGGACTAATAATGGTGATTATATTATATTTTATTAAATTATAAAAATGAATTTACAAAAAAAAAACTACTAATCGGGCTGTCGAAAGCCTTGATATGGCGTCGCAGGCCCTCAAAGCCGTTTGGAAGAAATCTTGAGAAAATTGCTTTTGGAAAATACAACCCGGAATGTTTGCTGAAACTCATTGAGTTAATAATGATAGACCCGGATAATGGCAACATTGCTTTTTAACCGTCCCCGGTCTGGAGTGGTAGCCGGTAGGGGAGAATTTTCAAGCATTTTATCTTTTCGAAGAAAACCTCTCCGACAACTACGCGTGTTACTATGGCGATTTGTCGCATAGTTGTTGGAGACCTGATATCATTGGAAACAAAATCTGTTCGTTCTTATTTCAAAAATTGTCAAATATTGCCAGCTATTTAAAACAAAGTAGGTATTACCAAAAATCCAGTAGTGTTACGAAATATACAATTAAGAAAGATGTCAAGTCAAATACATTTTTACTTTCAGTAAAAATTGACGTTTCGAAAATAAAATAAATAATTACAAGATAAAGAGAACTTTTTATATACAACGTTTTTAAATTTTCTGTTGAATCATATAAACTTGACTTGACTAGCTTAAACGATCAAAAAAAATTGTTCTTGATAGAAATAATACTGAAATGTCATTTTGACATGTCATATTGATTTCCATAGTAACGCACGTATATATTTATAATTTAGTTACTAGGACCCCAGACCCCTAGCAACCAATAATGGTGTCGAAATAACTTTTCATACGAAACAGAATTAACTGAAAATGAATTCAATTCTACTTAAAGATGGCTAAAAGTATTAAAAAAATGCATTGGCATCGTGTTCTGATATATTATAAAAGTTTGAAATGTCTAGCTAGTCGGGAAGTTAGTTAAAAATCGATTGCAAGTTTTGTACCGGACAAAGAACCACCGGACAAATAAGAATACGAGCTAAGAAAAGCGTTATAAAATACATTAAAACATTGAATAATCCAGATACATGATTATAATATATTGAAACTCATATCATGATAAATAAACTGTTTGTAGAAAATTATGATTTTTGCATAAATAAATAAATGGTAATAATTTGAACGAAATATGCAATCCAACATTTTCGTTTATTGCGAACAGGTTAATGAATATCATTTGAATATACCTTCATCATCTATAATAAGACTACCATTGTAATTATCAATTCAGTGCCACGGCCTGAATATAGTCAGCCTTGATTGGAACCAATTAACGAATATTTGTTTTATACCACACAATTTTTTTTTTTAATGGTAAATTTTCAATAATATTTGTAGTAAATTGCATGTAATTCTTTCAATAGATGTCCCTTTAGCACTACATTGTCATATGATTTAAGTACTTATGTCGAATATTTATAAAAAAATATGCATTTGTGTTCTACCTAATATAATTTTATCTTTAATAAGAGTTCCAAAAATAATAAATGTAACAATGAAATTTTTTAAAAAATTCCCTCTATTTCTTTATTGAAAAATCGAATGCCCAAAGCCAAATAATAAAGAAAAAAATAGAAATTCTGAAAAAACGTTTTTTTTTGTTTTTCTATACCGCCGTATAAATCAATTGATACCCGTTCATCAATTTAGTGAATAGCTGAAATGCGCGGTTTTTTCAAAAATAAAAGCACACATTTTTTTGTGTAAATAAAAATTGTACATTTTACCCACTTGCTATACGCCTATTAGGCGATGCGTATAAGCTACATAGTAGTAATTCGTACAGAAATTATCGTTTGAAATGCCCAATCAGGTACTTATAGGAAACTTTTTCGTGTTGGAACGATAACTGTAAACTAATATGGCTGCAGTCTAGACATTTAAATTAGATGGGTTTAAAAATGAGCTATAAAAATCTAACTACTGTGTTCTAAGATAAAAAGAAAAATAACTTTAATTTTATTTAAAATGCTATACGTTTTCTGCCACAATGCTAGATCAAATACGGTCGCTAGTAAACTCGGACATCGTAACAATTAAAATACTTCCTCCTAGATATAAAATTAAAGAATAAATAAATCTTACTTAATTTCGGAAAAAAATGTACGTAAAAACGGAAAAATAACTTTATTAAATGAACCGCGTAAATGCGGATATGTTAATATATTATCCATCTTTACTTTGTACACCAGCCAGTTGCATAAACGAATAACTGCCAGTTGTCTTTATGTACTACGTGTAGGTATCCGTTAACGAACGTTAGAAACACAAACAATTAGTGTATTATTTTGGAAAATGATATTCCTCTAAACAGTTCGAAATATGATGATTTCAACAGTAATAATTAAAGTTATATGACTTATTCCCACGTAAAGTGAGACATGTGGTAGTTGTTTTTATTAACGAATGTTTGAAAGGTGACGTAAAGTCGGACAACTACAATTCTGCCAAAAGTATATAAATTAGAAAGAATGTCATCATCATCATCAGCCAGGGTCAATCCACTGCTGGATGACGGCCTCCCCAAGCTTTACTCTCTCGGTCATGTGTCGTTCGCTGCCACGTATTTCCGCCGAACTTTACCAGTTCGTCAATCCAGCGGCTTTTAGGGCGACCCTGTGGCCGTTTCGTACCCCTTGGGTACCACTGGATGACGGCATTTGTCCAGCGGCCGTCCTTTCGGCGAGCAATGTGCCCCGCCCATCTCCATTTCAGCTGTTTGGCAACGTCTATTACATCGCGTACTCTTGTCTGCTTCCTAACCCATACGTTCCTCTTACGGTCCTTTCGCGTGATGCCCAACATGCACCTCTCCATGCCTCGCTGTGTGACTCTTAGCCTTTGGACATCTCTCGTGTTGAGGGTCCACGTCTCGCAGCCATACGTGAGCACGGGTAGCACACATTGGTTGAACACCCTACGCTTAAGACATAATGGTAGGTCACTCTTGAAGATAATATTCAGACGTCTGAAAGCACTCCATCCCAGCTTTGTTCTTCGAGCAATTTCATCGTGCATGCTTCCGTCTATGGACACCTGCTGTCCGAGATAGACGTAGCTGCTGACTTGCTCGACTTGGGTGCCAGAAATACAGATAATCGCAGGGTCCGAAAAACAGTTCCTCATCACTTTTGTCTTTGAGACATTTATCTTTAGACCGACCGTTTGACTGACATTCGCGAGTTCTTGCATTCTGGTAATACTGTATAAATAAACCGTGAGTAGTATTTATAATACGTATTGAATTTCAAGTGCCTGGTAATAAAAACTTGGAAGTTCTAAGAATTCTTACTTCAAATAGCTCACCTGTAAATTGCGTTTTTGTAGATGTCCGAGTTTACGTAGGGACCGTTGAAATGTTCTCAACGGTGTATTATTTTGCAGCATTTACGCTAAAAATATTCATAAACAATATTGGGCATATCTTTCAAAATGCAGAAATCATAGTAATATTGTACACGACTTATTAGAGGAATTATTAATTGTGAATATATGTAATATAATTTATTCAGACTCACTGAAAACCTTATAGAGATCACCAGGTGCCATCCTCGCAGATGGTGCTGATGATTGGAAAATTCTAAATAGCTACTGATATACCTAAATATCTAATAAATGTTATAGATCCGGCATGTCCAACTTTAAGTAGGCTGCAATCTACTATCCAGTATCAAAATTGGCAGTGGTATACCATGCTTTCCTATTTACATTATTTGAACAAATGTATTATATTTGGCTGAGGATAATTAACAACATCAATAGTCTTTTATCCTCACAAAGAAGTACTCAATCTTCCATTCGTTGTGAAAATACTTTTGGTCAGGTTTTGTGCATTCATTGTCTTCATCATTCAACAACTGTCATACTGTGTAAAAATCTTACTGCGCGATGGTAAAAGAAAACTATGCCTCATTTTAAAGTGCACAGCTTCTCATATTATTCTCTTTCTCTCATTCCATACGTTCCAGTGATTTCATACGAATCGAGTAATACAAGGTCACGTGTACTTCCTCGTGGCCATAACAACTTTAACGTAATATGGTTAAAGACATAAAAGGGAATAGGTACAGCTTTCTCTTAAGGCTATACTTCAGCTGGGTCACGGTCTAAAACGATCGTGACTACGCGACGCGAATATTGTGCAAATGACGCGTGCAAAACAAAACACAATTTGTCATAAAAAGTTGACATGCGTCCATTTAATGTTATGTTTATTGTTCTATTACTAATAATAATATTATATTCATTGACATGTTTTCTTTTTCAAGTAAATGGTTAAAGTTTTTTAGTCATCTTTATACGATTTAAGAATCAATTCCCCCGTCGCCATCACAAAACAAATTGACGTGTTCACAGCTCGACTTTCGCTCCCCGATTGCCAGCCAGTCCGAAATTTCATCGCACCTATAATTGAAAATTATTTGCCGTTTCACTGAAGTACCGTCTTAAAAAAAACTCAATGAAATCATATTATATAATAATTACTGAATGTATATATACGGTTTTTAGATTTTAACGACTCAATTTCTATGGGCATATGGTACGATCGATGCTTTAGACATACTTGTTATAGATCAGCGGTGGCAAACCTTTTTACGCGACCGTGTCAAAAATCTTGAAAAATATTTTTAATAATGGGTGAAAATTATTAAGGAGATACATCATATACATGCGTGTATATCCCCCCCCCCCGATAAGTGATACAGAACATACAATTGTTATAATAAAAACATATCTAAATGAAATGTTTTGCTAATACAATCAAAATATTTAACTAGTTAAAATGGTTTCATTGAAACATAATAAATGTTCATATTGCAATATGCAGATTCTTCTTCTTCTTTCTCAGCACTACATCCCGGGGCGGGATTTGGCCTCCTCTACAATTGTCCTCCACACGCTCCTTTTTCTGGCTACTCCTCTCCAGTCTCCAGTCTCCAGCCCTCCCCATCTTTCTCCAGTCCTTTTCGATACAGTCAGCCCACCTCTTCTTTGGTCTGCCTCTAGACCATTTCCACTGTGGGATCCACTTGGTCATGATTTTTGGCGTCCTGTGCTCAGGCATTCTCTCAACGTGTCCAACCCACCTTAGTCTTTGGGATCGACAGAATTTCACCACCGTTTCATGTTTTATTAACTCTTCTAACTCGTGGTTCATTTTTATCCTATAACTTCCATTTTCCAATGTGGGCCCAAAAATTCTCCTGAGGATCTTTCTTATTTTTTCCAGAGGCCAGTTTATGTTCTTCCCTTTGAATGAGGTACCATGTCTCACAGCCATAGGTAGCTACTGGTCGAATAACTGTTTTGTAGATAAGCAGTTTGCTATTCTTGCTTAGGATTTTCGAACTCAGTAGACCCTTACAAGCGTAGAAGCACTTATTAGCAGCTATGAGTCGTATGTTCACCTCTTCTGTTGTTTTATTGAGTGTGTTTAGGTTAGAGCCCAGGTACGTGAAGCTTTGAACCTCTTCCCATACCTGCTGCTCCACACAGATATTTCGAGGTGGACCCTGCTCTCGCGTGGATACCATGTATTTTGTTTTGCAGGCATTTATTTCTAATCCAAGCTTTTCCGCTTCCCTTTTCAATGTTGTGGCATGGTCGATCAGTCTTTGTTTGGTACGGCTAGTTATCACTATGTCGTCAGCATAGGCGCACATCTGGGATGTCTTAGAGTTAACACAACCCCTTATGTCGACCTTACGGGCTATGGTGGAGAGTGCGTCACCCTGCCTTACACCAGACTCAATCACAATATGGTCCGTTAGCTCATTTTGTATGTTTATGACGGCCTTTGACTCAGTTAGGGAGACATGTATCAGTCTTCCAAGCTTTGAGGGGATTCCTAGTAATTTTAGTGCATGCAACATTTTTTCTCTGTTGATACTGTCAAAAGCTTGTTTGAAGTCGATGAAGATATGATACAAAATCTTATTATACTCATACGCCTTTTCCATAGTTTGCCGCATCAGGTGAATATGATCAATGGTGGATCGATTGGGGCGGAATCCGCACTGGTATTCTCCTAAGATACTCTCCGTATACCTTAGTAATCTTGCATATAGCAATATGCAGATTATTCACTTAAAAAACACACGTTTACCTATAAGCATAAATGCATTTACAAGTAGAAGGCGTGACCTCCCAAAATCATTATTTTACTGGTGAAAAACTATTTTAAGCAGATGTTCACTTATCATGATGATAGGATTCTAGTATTACAAATGTGATTAAGGAATATTAACATTATTTTGTATGACTAAGTTTGAAATTGATGTTATATACAATTCTTCCGCGTGCCAACATAACTTTGGCGAGTGCCACTGGAAGCACGCACGTTATAGGTTTACCATCGCTAATACAGATAATATAACGTATTTTTTTAGTTTCCACTGTATCCAGCACATTAACTTTTCCAAGTTGGTTTGACTTTGATCGTTGATTAATGGTACAGTTACTTTGTGCATTTGAAAGTCTATCAAATGTTGTAGTGTAAACAAAAATAGCGCATCTGATTGCTAACCAATAAAACGAGGTAACGCCGAAGTTAACTAGGTCCCACATAAAACTCGGTGTTTTTTTTTAATCACGTACAAACCGTGTTTTAATCAAGGTGACCAAAGGATTTCCGTAAAACGCAAATGGATACAAAAAACGCATCGGGAATGTGTATACCTGATTAGAATGTTGTATACATTGAAACAAGTTACACTAGCTGAATAGAAAGTTATAAATTATCGGATGGTTTAAGAATTTAATTAATATTAATTACTTCTTATTTTAATGCTGTTAACCAACCTGCAGAACACTTAGAGATTAACCGTTTAAAAAAAAGATTTTTTTCGGTTAGGTACATGTTCAAACACGCGCGTTAACATAATTTTACTCTTTACTTCAGTGATAGTTATATTTTGTCAATTTATGGTTACGGCCGTATGTTGTAGCTTAACTACTGGGAAATGCCAAAAAAATGGCGTATTTCAAAAAAATACTACCTTATTCTAAGTTTAATAATTATTATAAAACAATCATTATTTGTCGGATGTTTATCACACTTGAATGGTCAAAGATATAGCTTATAATCAGTTTCTTTAGAATTATCTTCACATGTGTTAGTCTTGTCCATTTTTTGAATAATAAAATGTCTAATTCTTGTCAAATTTGGGATCACAGAGATTATCAATATAATTTTTTATCGTAAATATTTTACTATAATAATGTCAACATACATTTTACTAATGGTTTTATAAATGCGTTTAAAAATGAATACATGTAAAAAATCTTAACACCACTGCACATAGATGTACTGAAATATGACTATATTCTAAAACATTAATCGAGAGGTTTAAGAGAATACTATTTTATGTTATACAAATACTTTATACAGTCATCAAATGTTTATAATAAATATAAAGGATAATAAGGCTTCAAAATTATGTAAATAGATTATCTACAACGTTTAAGGAATGTCCAGGATCATGCTTTGAAAATACCATAAAAGCTCTATTTTGACCTACGCTGAGCACGTCCCCCCTTAAGCCACTTACAGAAATTGCGTAGCCAAGAGAATCCTTCTCCTCGATTAATACACCCTCCACCACCCATAGGGTCTGTACAGCCGTGGATTATGCACGGCCGCCTTCCACAGCGCTGTATTGCGACATAATGAATATTTAATTGCTCACATTTCGTCCAGAACGGAGCCGCACGGGACCAATGATTTGCAACCATGCTGACCAACCGACCTTAAGACTGGCTCTAGAAAGAAACTGAATAAGTGAGGTCCAGCTCTGCTGGTTGCCGGCGTGATGCGCCCTGTGTACCCGCGTACTGATGCTCAAGATTTTAATCTGATTCTACGGAGGAATCGGGATTATCCCGCTCCCCATACGACGCTGCAAATTTTTCAAATGCCGCAAAATTGACCTCTGTTGCACTAAGGTTTGCGTGGCCAATTTGACCCGTGTGAGGACGGACCCTGGCAAATAGCACTGCTTGTTCGGCGGATTCCATAAATTCCATTATGTAAATTAATTAGAATCATTTATTTTGGTTAATTCTCCGTGCTCCTCTATCCACTAAAAATCAGTGGCGAGGGATGGAGGTAGGCTGTTAAGATCCAACATAAAGTGTTATCCGACAAAAATAGTGCACACCTTTTCAGTCACGCTTATGTGTTTGTGTTGAATTCAGAATACATATTACAGATGGTGTTAGTTAGTTTTCTTTTAATTCGTTAAGGCTATACCTCAGTTGAGGCACGGTCTAAAAAGATGTGGCTAGGCGATGCGCAGATTGCGGGTCGCGGGTGCAAATGACGCATGCCGAACGAAATATAATTTGTCATATAATGCGTCCATTTAATGTTCTGTTTATTGTTCTATTAGTAACAATAATAATATTTTCCTTGACATGTTTTCTTTTTCAAGTAAATGGGTAACGTTTTTAGTCATCTTTACACGATTTAAGAATTAATACTACCGTCGCCATCACGACACAGATTGACGTATTCCCAACTCGACGTTCTCTCTCCGAATGTCATCGAGTCCAAAATTTCGTCGCGCCTATAGTTGAAAATTATTTGCCGTTTCACTGATGTCTTAAGCTCTGCCTAACCAAACTATATATAAGAGATGACAATAATTAATATTGTTCTGTCTGTAAAAGATTATTTGACTATTATCTATTTATGACTTGGATTAAACAGGGTTTAATTCAATTTTAAAAACTAACAAACACTATCTACACATTGTAGTCTTAGTTCAATGAAAACAAATACGTTTGACTGACAAAGTTTAATGTGATTTATTTATGTCGGATCTTAATAGCCTATTTCCGCCCTTCGCCACCGCTAAAAATAATATTCCTGAATTAATAAAAAGCGATTTATTTATAAATATAGCTGGCAAAATTCATTCACACGGTGAGGAATATTTGATCGAAAATGACGTCAATAAATTATCTGACGCTTTTCACGTTCGGTTCGGAAACGTTCGATAAAATGACACATTGACAAGGAAAGCATAAATAATTTAGCGTTTGATTTATTATTAAAATTTATCTCCAAATAATAATGAAGTGATGGGGGTTAATGACGTCATTCGCGTGCTTACCGGAGCTTTTTGTTTTGTTTTATCTGTAATACGAGCGCGTCGCAAAAATTAGGGTTAATTTTCGATTCATGATACCAACCGCAATAGCAGTATTTTAAAATTAAAATATTAATCTTTACTTCGTGGTTATTGACTATAGATAAAGAGGCCGAGTCATGATGCCACGCGTTAACGAAAAGAATTTGAACTACAATTAGAACTGGTCTTATACGTTATTTCTGTTATGACATTTGAAATTATTTTACAAGCGCGTGAAGCATAGCTTAGTTGGTAAACTCAACAAAAGATTGAAATAAAATATTGTTATCAAAGTGGCACACGACAAAACCGCCCAGACATTGCCGCCAAACCAAATACGCCCGTACCAGTGCTCGTCAATACCGCCCGGACAAATCCGCCTAGTTAGACAAAACCGCCTGCAAGAAATACAAAAATATACAAAACAAGTGCTTTTTGGTTTTTTGAATTGCGTATCGATAGAAATTTACATACTTAGTGTATTTTGAGATTTAATCTGTTGCAGCTGTAGTAGAGTAATAACTTAAAATCATCATCACTTAGTACTAAAAACAACAAAAAATGCCGATAGTACGTGTTTAATCAGATGCAGCTGCATAGCTTACAACTAGGGATTTCAATCCCAGGATCGCGAACTATGTTCGATACCTATGAATCCCGAAATTGGTAAACATAACCCGGGATTGAGTTTTTTTATCAATTTTTATGAGAAATAAAATAGAAACGAAAATATGACAGAAAAAATACTTTTAATAACATGCAACTACATTAGAAATAAACTGAGTTTGAATGAAATTTGATTTATTACCCATGTCTTGCCAATTCATTTTATTTTTTCACATAACTTAATAAAAATAAGAAAGATTGGAAAAACAATGCTTCGCACTTTTAAGAAAGTGATTCCACCGTGTTTTTTTAATGCATTTGTCATTTTTTATTTTAATTGAACGTGTATTTGTATTTGTCATCTTTTCATAAATAAATAAAACTGTTTTACTTTCACATTATTATTATTATATATTATTATTATACATTATTATTATTATCACCTATGTATTTCCAAGATTGAACTTACAAAATGTGTACAATAAATATCGTAAACAGTATACATTATACTAGATTTATTTTTGACCAATTTTATCAACTTTATTCGTATATATAATTTTTTTATATTAACTATTGAAAAAAAGCCAATCCCGGAACCAGTCCCGGAATCCCGGGATCGTCTAATCGTAATCCCGAAATCCCGGGATCAAGATTTTGACTCGGGATTGGATTCCCTACGTTATAACTGAGTTCCCTAATGGAATACCTGGAATATCTACTATTTTGTTATATCTTTATTTTTATATATCTTTATTCGTATGTTTTTTTATTTGCGTAATCTAAAATATAATATTAATACTTATATAAAAATAAAATTTGTCTCATTTCTTAATTGTTTTGGAGGCAATGTCTGGGCGGTAATGTCCGGGCGGTTTCGTCGGGACTCCTACTAAAGTATCGGAATATCCGCCAAAATGTATCGATACTTGCGTGTAAATTAATAAAAATATTCCTTGTGCGCGAAGATTTTATTTCCGGCCATTTTTATGTTCATTGTGATTACTTACTCGATTGCAGTTATAAATGGTTACACACAATTTATACAAGATTTTAAAACTAAATAATAATGCCTAAGTGAAGTATTATAGGCTGGTTATCTTTTCATCTTGGCAGATTGTCTTTATTATACACCATACAAATTGGTAAATAAATGTCATAGTAGCAGAGTAGTCATAGTTCTTTACAAATGGCACTGGAAGTCAGTTATAGCTAACTTAATCAGTCTACTAGTGGTACTTTTTTTGCTTCAATTACATACATTTAGCCTCCATATTAATAAAATAAGGTTTTTTCAAGCTTCAAAAGCTTTGCTTTGAGAATTGATGTCTCCGCCAAATCTTAAGCGTACCTTGGTATGACCGCGTTACAAAAGCTCGAGTTTGTCAGCGGACAAGACAGCCCTCGGTGATTGAAATACTCACAAGGAGTCACTTCAAGTGGTTGTGATATGTGTTCCGGGTACCGCCAAAGAGCGCGACACTTCGTACCCTTGTGGTACTACTTTAAAGGTTACGTCACCGTAGCCAAACCCTTCTAATTTTGCAGCGTGGAGGGAGACATGCGCTTTCCATATGCCCCCAACACTGAGGTTTGACAGGGTGAAGCAATCAAAACATATTTGTCAAAGATCTATGTAGTCTAATACGGTATTAGACTAAATATTAGATCTTTGACAAAAGGGTGCAGATAGGCTGTTAAGATCTACCATAAATAGTGCAAATTAAACTTTGTTGGTCATAAATATTTGTTTTAATTGAACTAAGACTACAATTTACCGATGGTATTAGTTAGTTTTTAAAAATCAATTAAACTCTGCCTAAACCAAGCCATTATAATTTTGGTGTATTTTGGGCGAAACGACAAAATTGTGCACACTTTTTCATTCATACTTTTAATTAATTTGTCTTCGTTGGATTAAGAATACATAATACACGTCATATTGTTGGTTATTTTTAAAGCTAAACTATAATTGATAAAAAATATTATTCTATGTATAAAATAACCAAAATTATGTACGATTTAATGACATAATTTTAGATATTAAATAAATAGACGAGATTTTCGATTATTATCTATTATGATTTGGTTTTCGCAGGGTTTAATTGAATTTTAAAAATTAACCAACACCATCTGTAAATTGTAGTTTTGGTTCAATACGTATGACTGACAAAGTTTAGTATGCACTATTTATGGCAGATATTAACAGCCTACCTCCACCCTTCGCCACTAGTAATACCGGCCTGACAGAATATAATGATGATGATCACTTAAAGCTATATTTCTCTCTCACATCTTCTTCTTATTGTGCCATCCCCTAGCGGAGGTCAGCCACCATCAAGGCGATCTTATTTTTGTCGCCTGCTACCCGGAACAGTTCATTTGAGCTGCACTCGTACCAATCACGGAGACTTTTAAGCCACGAAATGCGGCGCAGTCCTCTTCTACGCTTCCCATTGATCTCTCCTTGAATGACAAGTTGGGGAATGCTGTATTTTTGTCCTCTCATAATGTGGCCGAGGTACTGGTTTTGACACTACGTAGAACTTCTCAGTCCTTCCCTTTCGATTGAGAACTTCAACATTTGTCACCTGGTCAGTCCAAGGAATTTTGAGGATGCGTCTATACAGTCACATCTCGAAAGCTCTCCGTGACATCTCTCTTACATAATAAACATTTAATTCGTTTAAATAATAATATGATATTGATATAACTGTACTATAGTATACCAAGTTTAACCGAAATGTGATATTATTCAACACAAGTTTGCGTCCCCTTCGGTGGTGTACGTTGTTTCATTAAACAAGGGGCATAACTTGATTGGTAACCCTGTTTTGCGCTGCATGCATAAATTGGATGAAATCTTGCGGTCTTAAAATCTTTCATATAATAGTCTCTTACTTGGCACATGACATAATTTGAATTTCAAGCAATATTCTGAGACAGTGAGGGAGAGATACCGAGCGCGGGAACAATGAAGCAATCTTTATTCACAAAAGTTAGCGAGTAATCTAACTTAAGAAGCTGAATGGAACAAAATGGAGACAAAAAACATTTTCGTTTGTTACCATAAAATGTTTCCGCGCAAATAATAATGTTTAATTATGAACTGTTTGTATCTGGAATGAAAGATGCTCAGGGCTGTCCATATATTAAAAGGTTTTTGTTTTATCTTGCAGTCTTGTCCAAGTTTTCCACGTAAAATATACATATTCAAAAGACTCTTTCATAAAAGACGACATATAATTTTTTCGGATGGTTTATTATCTTAATTTAATATACATACATGATAATAATATTAAGTATAATAAGGAATCAGTAAATAATATGGTTATACCCATTTTCCCGAAATAATGTAAATAATAATCTTATGTACCTACTTATCTACTTTTGATCAATTTCACAGGAAACACAGAAAAATATTACCATTTTTTTAATAAGTTACTTACTTCATCCAGTATTGGTGGTATAAGGCAAGCACAGGGTTACGCCACTTTTCTTGGTCTATCGCCACGTCTCGCATCTCTTTTGTAGCACCACTGTAAAATGAAGGGGGGTCTAAAAATTGGGGTAACTAAAAATAATAATTATTGAAGATATCACTGATGACACATATTTAATATTAGTACCTAATTATCACAGAACAGATAATAAATAGAATACCAATAGGCTATATTCAATACGCCGCATGGTGAAGCAGGCTTTTGAATGTGTGAGTGTCCTACGAAAATGAAGCACGCATTATGCACGTGCAATAGTGTGTGTAATACACCATCATTAAAGGAGCGTAAATGCATAAACCGAGAGCAGTTTTAAGTAGTCGACGTTAAACGTATTCTAGACACGTGTGTAAGTTTAACCCGGATTCATCCTTACTCGAGTCGGTTACCTGCTATCGCCTTACCCGTTGTGTATTTCAGTTGCCATTATTTCTGAGTTCCCTGGTAATTATTATGAATAGGCGACGTTGGACCTGGTTCGGCCACGTGCCGCGAATGCCAGAAGAGAACCTCAATCTGACTTGCCTGCTCTTCAAGCCAATTGGATTCTGGCGTCTCGGCGCTGATCACTATCTATATAGTGTATACGGTGGAGCTACAAGATACTGGTATTACTTGGAACGATGTAAGAATACTGGTGAGCGCCAGGGATTCTTGGAGGCGCCGCGTGATGGCCATATGCTCCAAATAAGGGGCGGATATGGCTGAAGATGAAGAAAAAGAATTTTTTGAATACAAGTAGTATCTCGGTGTTCTAATGCCAATACCCAGTATCTGACCTATATGACGAAAATGACTTTTTGATGTACCAAAAACAAAAAAAATATTGCCCATCGACTGCGAAATTCCCATATCTGTAGTTATTTTAACAAAAATGATATAGCCATTTTAGTAATTTACCGTATCTGAAAATTGCAGAAATAAACCTGTAATCGCCCGTATCTTTCCTCTAAGCTGTCAAGAGTGTTGCATGACGTGTGTTGAATTCAGCTTCAAAATGTCACTTTCGAATTATTTAAAAGGTAAAACAGTAAATAATATAACGAATTTGGATGAAATATGTCACATTTTATTAGATGTTACATTATATTAGTCGTAATGTACTTTGCTTTACAAGTTTTTATGTTACATGTTATTGGCTTGATATGTAGTTACAACATGTGTGAACTATAAATAGTCAGATACGGGATAGCTTCCTGCATAATTTGTAAAACGTCACTTATGGGAAATTGACATTAGGCCATCGCTGCTGGAGTGATGTTTTTTTGCCGATTTGATGTTAGTTGTAAGGAGTATTGTATTCTATACTCAACGTATGAGAAATACGCATCTCTTTTTTTAAATGTGGAATTTAATAATTATATAACTGATTAAAAAAAATTGAGGCCCCTTTTAAATCTTATAATGAATATGGGGATAAACAACTCAATCCGTGTCAGCACATTGATCGGCGATATTAAATATCCATTTACAGTAGTGTCCAATTATGGCAAACTCAGTAAATAGTTGACTGCAATGATTATTTCTGCGATATCTATTTTTTCACATAGTCAGCTATATCCGATGACGCAAACTCCATATAGTCGCATACTCAATTATAATAATTATTTCCTAAATATTCTTTCAGGATATTATTTTGATTATGAGTACGTCAATAAATAGCAGATCATAATTGGACATGTCACTCGAATATAAGTTTTCGGTCTGTTAGAATCTCAGTCTCTGTATCGCTCCGCACAACATCTCATTCTACCGAGACTCGGACCTCGGAACAGTATCAAGTATTGTAACATACTCTCTTGTACTGACTGTTTGCGCTGCAAATAAAACTCGCTCCTTCATCCATCGGAGCAACCACCAAATCTCGACTTCATCACTCACCACACCATGACACCCACAGTATTATCCCACAGAATTAATTGTGTCATTTGCGTCAACAAAAATTGTCACTGCTCGTCCACATAATATGTGACTAGGGAAAGTAAACACTGCGATTATTTAGTACGTGCATATTCAACAAAATAATATAATCGGCGATTTACCATTTTACGGTACCTTCGCAATATGGACGCAAAAAACAAAGCATCATCGCCTAAAGTTTTGATTAATACCGGAATAACATAATTATTCAGCGACCGGTCCATTTTTTATCACACCAGAATATATTCGCTGAGTGCGCAGGGCAAAACAGCGCGTACGTAATCAAATAGGCCCGAGTTAGAGGCCCTGGAGAAAAACGAAAACTTTGTGTGGCAACCCTATCGTCATAAGAAGTATAGACCCATGTCACAAGCGGCCTGCGATAGATCATAATTAAGAATACATGTGTTGCGCGAAGACACATGCCCATGGAATTATTATTTCGGATAATTGTTAAATGCTTCGGAATAAATTAATTCCCGAGTGCGGACCTGTTTTTTGTTAATTCTTGATGATAAGATTAAATTATATTTTTAGTAAATGTAATAAAATTAGAATATATGAATATATTCTAATACTTGATTATATACTGCTGGATGAAGGCATTTTTAACTATTTAGTTCTTTTCTTTTAATAAGTTAGTTTCAAATTAATTATATTATTTATAAAAAATAGAGTACTTAATTAATAATACTTCATCGGCTGCCACTGATCTTGATCGATATTTTATAGAGAAATTCATATTATTATTTTAGGGAGGCATATAAAGAACCTGGCATATGTAGAATAATACCTTGGTTGCCGTCTAGATCGGAACTAAGACCATAAGAATAAGGTTATAATTGAGAAGGAAAAGCACATTTGAAAACATGAAACACCAATTCTGTAAACGAATTTTTATTTCCTGATTCAGATAACGTGTTACATAATAAATTAAGCATGATGCAATTAATTCAGTAGTATATTAAATACTTACTAATTTTAAAATAAAATATCATTCTTGCTCCTAAGCAAAGCATACGGAGCCACCGCTTTAGAGTGGTAGTAAGGTATCTTAAAAAACCTTTTACGAAAAATAGTTTTTAGTATTTTTTCATTCTAATGGGATCTTCCTCAATTGAATAAACAAAATGTATTATTTGTACTGCAATAATCTAAATGTACGAAAAATAAAACTATCCTGTCAATTGAATCACGTCAAATTGAGCAAAAATCAATCCATTTTAATAAATAAACTATGACTATCCAAATTACTTACTGAATAAAGTAATTAGTGTCAGTTTCAAGTCAATGGGTTTCATGATGATTAGATTTTTTTCACAATTTTGTTAAAATCGAAGACGTATTTCTATTAGCTGATTAGCTAAGAGCAAACGTTGCTCAGAGTAATGTGTCAATCGTTAGGTACGACCAGAGATATGTTATGTAAAAGGTAACTATTCAGTATTATATTGGATCTTTCGTATTTCCCTCAATAAATGTTTTTAATATAATATATAACAATGTATTACACTCCACCTTAACGTGTACCACTTTAAAATACATTAACACTGAGTATGGGTCTATCTTGCCGATTCTTGATACTGTAATGTCGAAAATTTTCAAAGAATTAATAAAATTGAATGTGAGAATATTGTCGTAATCAGGCAATAAATTATTTCGACTGTACATGTAATTTTACTGCTAAAGTTGGTTTATTACATAAGTGTCGTAATATTTATATACTTACATGAGAATAAATTAACACGGAACCTTAATTTTATTTAACAACTTGAGCTTGTTATAATATAATATGTAATAAGCAGAAAATTTAATACATATTATATTTGGAGGCACTTGAGAATCGTACGTTAACGTAACGTATTTTATATTGATTTTGTATTCGCTGGGTGTTCACATTTTGAGAATCGAAAGGACTCCGGCTGTCGAAAACGTTAACAAGCGCCAAACTATTTGGCAATAGGGACGAATAGTTGGTGCGCGATGTATGTTTATGTATTACAGAACCAGCACCCTAAAGCCGGTCTCAGAATGTGTAATTATGTAAACGTGTAAAGGCATGCATTATTCCGTAATGATACTGCTACGCCTGGTATCTAGGATGCTGTTAACGTCTGCAAGATGCTAATTTACTTGTTTAATTACATATAACGCCCGAGAATTGCAAATTACACACTGAGCCGTCATTATGTATTGAATCGGTAAAAGCCCTGTGATGCTACAGCGATGTATTAATTACCACGAAACAACGGAACATCATTACTCATTATGACTGATAGAAATTTGTTCACATTAAATCATTAAATATTAGGTAATATTCATTATCACTACACCTCCCTTTGATAGTCAAGCGGATTATCGTGGGTTCAAGTCCCGGAGTCTGGCAAAAAAATAAATCACAACGTGTGTTTGGAGTCAGGCTATTGACCTATCCTATTAGGTTGAGCAAGTGGCTAACATTCATTTATCCCATTAATTATGATCTTCTTAGGATTGGGCATGGTTTAAAAAACATCTAAAAATATATGCGTTGATCCAAATTTTAGCCAAGAAATCTTCAGTAAAAATTTGACCACCCTAGAGCGTGCCATGTTGATGCTGTTAAATTCACAACAAACTATGTGTTTTATAATTAATAGTACAGATACGTTTTATGTATTGCATATTATGATATAGGTATAATTATTATCAATGATCAGTTTGTAGGTACATTAAGTAAGATATTATTGTCAACTGAGACAATATTATCACCATCCGCTTAGTGCTCGAAATGGAAAATTTTACGAACCGTAGCGCACGGAAATTTTCCAAAAATATGAACTTATTTATGTAAATATATTAGGTAATATATACAAATAAGTGTATTAGATTTGTTTGGTATATACCTACCAAACTCAGACATTCAAATGGAATAGCAGTTTTTTTTTAAATTTGTGGTATGCAAGATTAGAGATTTACTTCTTGTCATAAATTAAAAATTATATACACATACATTAATTTTATTAGTTTTTAATAATTCACGAACCGGAAAGCAATATTTAATTTTCCATGAAACTGAACTTAATCTCGAGGATTTCACGAACATGAACTGCGCTCTGGTGCGTTCCGGATGATTTTGAGCACTGCATACGCCTGGTTCGATCCACTGCTGTATGACGACTTCCATTAACATCTTTATGGTCGTTTAGTAGGCCTTGGGTATTAGTCCAACGGCTGTCTACTTACCGTACGATTTGTCCAGCCGACCTCTATCACTAATTGAATAGAATATAATAGTATAAAGAAAATGTCTATCATATACATCCAATTTCGTTGAGACGTCATTCACTGTTGGCCACGGTAGGTTCGCTGCAAAGCCCTTTGAGCTTAGACTTGTTACCGGACCGAAATGTCCATGTGGCGGAGAAAAACAGGATGCAAACCACATCCTTTGGGAATATCCGAGAATGTGCTCCGATAGGAAAGAGTTACTCGAGTCGATCCAACCTGCTGTTGGGGCCATTGGGCCGTCCGACCTGGTCGCCACAAAGGCCAATTATCTTGCGTTTTAAAAAAATGCGGTGTCTTACTGCGGGCAGATCTATTCACATAATTTTTGCTGTCCGTATGATTAGTTTCTTTTTATTTTTATTAAATTCGTTTCTTTTTTGTTAATTCCTTTGTGCCTTTTCTCTCCCCAGCACTTTGCATGATTAGAGTATAACTTGAGAGCGTGGCGACCTCAGTCTCGGGTAACTACTCCTGGGATATTACCAGGCATAAACAACTGTACAGATGCTTCACATCAAACGTAGTGGCTCGTGATACGCTCGATTAAGACCGAGTGTGATGCGGGGCGGATTTGGTTGGAGGGCGTGTTTGTGTTGTTGAAAATCCTGATACTTTTTACATGCATTGCGTCATACATATAGCTGAAGGTATATATTATATTTATTATCCCATTCATTAATGTTTGAATAAAAGTTGTATAACTATTATTTTATATTCATTTAAACAAGGAAATGGTAAATATCTTAAGAGGAAATATAAAGAGGTCTCTATTATTAATATACGATATTGTATAACTATACTTTCGCAGGATTACGAAAAAACAAAAGCTGTGATTATCGATCGAATATTCGACTCTCACCAAAACGAGCTTTCGACTTTGTAATTATTCGAAAGCTCGAGGATATTAAAATTAAGCTGCATGGTCCAAGCACCAAGAGGTCAGCGCCGGCCGTTAGGGTCGCTGTCGCCATTACTCGAGGGGTACGGCGCCCGCCATTTGAGGGGTTCAGCATTCGCAGAGTCCCGATCCAGGCAACATCTGGCGGCGACGTGACTAACCCAATCCTTTGTAACGATCCGAGCAATTTTTGAAAAGTACCCCGCCATGTTGATCTCGGTAACAATCGTATAGGAATAAATGAATTATTAGTGTAATTAATCATAGTCCAAACAAAATGCTCCTTTTTGTTCGCCTGACTTGAGTTAATCAAGGAAAAGAAAACAAATAAGTCGGTAGGTACTAAAGAGATATTCTTTTGTGAAAATATTTTTAAATGTCACAATATTAAAATATACGCACAAAAGTAGCTTGACAAAATACCAGGAAAACGTAGAAATAACTTTTATTAAATATACGTAATTTTGAAATACCCCAGAAAAATACGTAAAAAGTTTTAGAAAAAATGGTATGTAGACCAAGTGGAATTTTGATAACAAGAATTTTAAAAGTATTTAATGTTGTATATAATTATTCAGTATTAAGTAATAAAATTATTCAGTATTATATAATCCACTGTGCCTAAAGCGCAAAGTGTTCAACCATTGTGTGCTTCCCGTGATCACATATGCGTGTGAAACATGAACTCTAAGTAAAAGAGAGATCCAGAAACTTAGAGTAGCAAACGTGGTATGGAGAGGTGCATGCTGGGCATAACGCGAAAGGACAAAAAGATGAATGAGCGGATAAGGAAGCAGGCAAGGGCTAGCGATGTAATAGAGTTTATTAAAAGCCTTAAATGGAGATAGGCTGGACACATACCTCGAAGAAGAGACAATCGTTGGACAAATCCAGTGGTATACATAGAGGCTGCTGGATCGATGAAATGATAAAGTTCTGCAGAAGTACGTGGCAACGCAATGCACAGAACCGAGAGAAGTGGTAACAGCTTGAAGAGGCCTTCATCCAGCAGTGGATAGATTCAGGCTGATGATGATGATGATGTAATAAAAAAATAATTTAATAGAAATAATTTGAATTCTATCAAGTACCTTCGGTTGATAGTATTAATATTAGAAATAGTTTGCTTTCCAGTTGGGTCAAAACCAATCAGTTGATTTACCAAGAATGACTTGGTAATGTATAATGCGTAAATCATTGTTTTACCATATAAGAATTTTGTAAAGAAATTGTGACCGATTAATGGTTAGGTTATTGGTATTCGGTGGTATAGTAATGGGCAGTCACAAAAGTAAATATTGTGGCGATCAACGAGTCCTGTGAGAACGAGCATTGTCAGCAAAATCCGCGACATACGAATCGATTGCGAAAATAATATTCGATTATTTTAGATACATTTTTTTACATGCCGTCAGCGGTATCGGTTAGTGCTTACTCAATGAGAAACGCTGATGGCGAAAATAAAAGTCTTTAATAGATACGTTTTAGCATACATATTTCAGATTACCAATTGCAAACCTCAGCAATATTTATTAATGTTTGTTATGTTAAAATACATTTCTCACCGAAGGCATGGGATACTCAGTATTAGCATTTTTCAATCGTGAACGGTTTAATAAATAGGCTATCATGATTCAATGAATATCTCACTCCGCTTTTATTTTGATCGTGTAACAGTCACTCAGTATCGCTAAGCCTCGGGCTACAAATCTCACTAGTTTTTATATCTTATATTATTGTCTTTAGTATACCTATGTAAACTGCACATATCAATTTGAAAATAAATTTTGACATCTCCACCAGAAACTACAAGTCTTCATACTCTAATCATCATCATCAGCAATTATCATTTCCACGCACACGTAACTCAAATAATAATAATAATAAACTCTTTTATTTTGTTATCTGTCAATTCATGGTGGAACTGCATTGTATTGCTGTTTTAATTTTATAAAACGCAATTTATTTTTTGTAGTACTTATTCCACTTTTAATCAATAAATTAGAACCGGTTTCGTCCGCCTCAGAGGGAAATTTTCAACTAAACGAAACCGGTCCTAATTTATTGATTAAAAGTGGAATAAGTACTACAAAAAAATGCGTATTATTAAATTAAAACAACAATAATAAACTCATAGAGGATAATGCGCTGACGGGGCGGGGCGTAAACCCAAGAGATGCAGTTTCGATTCCTGCCGGCTTACTTTTTACAAAAAGATTTTTTCTATTGGTTATAATATGTTTTCTCAGAAGTGTTTTTCAAAATTATGTATGTTCAATATTAGTTGTATAAAATGTTTAATATTTTTGTTAGTTGTTTTAGAATGATAAACGTAACATAGCTTACAAAATAATGTATCAGTCAAATGGTTTAATATGATGTCGAATGAGTAAATTAAATAGCTGTATTAAACATCAAGTAACGTTATTAAATGGGGATTTGAGTGCGATAATAAAGCTTCCCTTCGGAGATAGGCGCCCACTAATAACTGAGGAGTATTTACGTTTAATGTCATTGGCAGATGCTGTACGGGGTTAATAAATTTTAAATAAATGCAACAGATATGTTCCCAAATTGCTCAAAGTACGGTACGGCAACTTGACGTAAATACTTTTAGATTGCAAATGACGTCCTCTATTCTACGTACTGGTCAGTAGCAAGTACGAAACCCTTTCAAAAACGACGGAACATGTACGGAGATACTATCCCAGCAACGAAACGACCAAAGCCCCTTCACCAGAACAGATAAAAACCTCTCTTATTTCCGTATATATTAAGCTTGTTTAATTCTACTGCTTTAAGTCGTAGCTCGTTTAGGACGCCACGTTTTCATTACGAAGGCGAAACTATCCGGCATTAAAGCCGTTATTTTGGCATGATAAAATAGCTTTTAATACCATCTGACCAAAGGATTAATGTTTTTCATTATATAAGAGTGGATTTAAGTGTTTTTGATCTGACTGCCTGCCACTTGAAATTTTAAATGTAGTGCTGGAAATTTGCGGCGGGAAACGTGTTTTAAAATTCACAGTTTTTTTTTTTAAACGAAGGACGTTTTAACTTGCTGTAATTAGAGGAAAAAATGACAAAGCAACCCGGTTGCAGTGACAATAGCTGCCAACGCCGTGAAAATTGTAATGAAGTTACAAAAATTCTTTTGACAAGGATTCTACGCGTGTTGAATATGGCTGGAAACAGTAAACAAACTAGTTCAAGGAAACAAGACAGGTTTATGAAACTAAATTATTTTCTAACAAGGTAATGTAAAAGATATGGGCGGTATTTTACTTCGTGCTGTATTTTCAAAAGACTTTGTTTATTTTCACGAAATATTTGTTTAAAATTAAAATGTTTTTAGTAAAAATAAACAAATATTTCCTCCCCATGTCGGCGTGCGCACATCAATCTGTGTAAAGTGAAAGTATCTTATAGTATAATTTTATAACAATTCATTATATTATATCATAATACATATTTTGAGCGAAAAACACAATATTAAAAATGTTACTAAAATAATGCTATTCCATCCTCAGCTTCATCGATCAGAGCACAGCGCGTTTATTTCTGCCACATTTTTTTCAGATATCAAGATATACCATTAATTTATTTTAAGGTGTTATCTGTCAATTCTTGGTGGAAATACATTGTACTAATTAAAATAAAGCAAAATATGTAGTACTGATTTCACTTAGTTTAAAATAATAATCAGGACCGATTTGACAATGTCCCTTTGAAGCGGACGAAACCGGTCCTGATTAATACTTTGGACGCGGAAGACGCACACGGTGCGTAATGACCAGGCGGCCGATCGATGTAATTAACGTGCATTTTAAAGGGGGCAATTAAAATCTCATTATCTATTCAGCAGCGAAAGCGTTAATAATATTATTCTAACATTAAGATAAATAATAATATATTATGATTAACAACATATTGCATAATTTGAAAGCACCTCATAAACATCTTCTTTGGACAAATCCGCCCCTTAGTTGGAGCATATGGACACCACGCGGCGCCTCCGAGAATCCCATACGTAACTATTTTAATTAATTTAATTAACTACTAGTCATACAACTGGATAGACCTGCTTCTCAAATTGCATTAATATTGGCAATCGGTTTTTGTGGTTTGAATCAAGGTATCAATGACGGCTACCAGTGGTGTGCGGTCCATAGATACGGTAGACGCGTAGCATCTTCAGACATATTTGGTAAATTGATATATTATTATATTATGTATTCATTATGCAATAAAGTTGTCTAGTAAATTTAAATTATATTTTTTAAAGGCTCTATATTGGTCGAGAGTTTCACGGTAGATTATCATTTTTCTTACTATGTGTTATAAATATGTTTACAATATTGCAGGACTACGACAAACCATACTACTTTATTGACCGCTCACAAAGATCTAATTAGTTATAAACCTAACCTAAACATAAGTAAATTATGTTTCCTAGGAAGAGTGTCTGAGAATATTTCAATTAAAATAGATACAAATGTTTTCAATGTACCTAACATTTTACAACACACAAAATTTGAATTCAATACTGGTGAATACTAAGATAGATTAGATAATGGACAAACGAGACGATCTTTTAACACTAGGATCAAAGGAACATTAGCCTGTGCCAAAAATGGTAATGAATCTTCATCTTTTGGAAATCATTTATGTTTAAATAATCACTCGTTTAATATCAGTAAAGATTTAAAAATCCTGCATTTGAATGAGAAATCTATAAAATTAGATAAACAGGAAATCCTTGAAATCAATAGGTATAAATTTTTGCCCAATTCTAATTTGTTAAATGATCAATTATATTTTGTGTCTTCTCCGTTATTATACCCTATTTAATATTTGGGATTTTTATAACATAACTCAATATATTGTACATTTTTTTTAAAATTTTTATTTAATTTTGACTCATATTTTGGTTGTATTTGTTTTTGTATTCGATCTTATTTCAATTGATAATATTGTTTATTTTTTATTTTGTATATATTTTTTATTGTAAATTTTGACTAATCATAAATATTTATTGATATTAATGTTATTGTAAGTGTTGATTGTTTCATATTTTGTGGTTTGTTAATATTTTAAAATAATTTGCTTAATGCCCGTGATGTAGTATGAAATATTTATGTCCAACCTCATTAATTTTGAATGAATTTGTTATTAGGAAGGTATTATTGGACGGATAATTTATGTACCTATTGTTATATTATTTCTGTCGCTTTAGATTTTGTTTGATAAATATTGTTTAAAAAATGTATTCAGTTGAAAATGTCTCTCTGAGGCGGACGAAGTCTATTGATTAAAAGTGGAATAAGTACTACAAAAAAATGCGTTTTATTAAATTAAAACAACAATAAACATAAGTACTTAGACACTAGGTAGTAAGTAGTGTGTATATGTATACTATGACGTATGTTTTCAAGGAGACTCATACCATCATTTGTACTTACCGTGATTCATAGCTGATGTCAAGATTTCTCCAAATTTTAATCATGTAACATTTTTGGTTACACATAATTTGAAAACACTCTAAAAACATGTCTACCAGAACAAACCTTTAAAAAAAGAGGCATCTGTGTTCTTCATATTTTTGTACTGTGGACCATAAAGGTAAGACAACGCGATGCAGTGGATTTCGTTGTAATTTTATATCGTCACCGAATGCTTAGAAGTCCTTGAAAAAAAGCACATAACGAACCACTCAATCATCCAGAGACTCAAAATAATTGAACGATTGTCAATGAAAGTTGTAGTTAATCTGTAATTTATCGGGTAGTGGATTAAAGAATCTGGAAAGATTAGTGGTTTCCGGCAGCTTCATGGAAAACTAAGCAGATAAAGAGTGTTGGCACGATGAAGGGTGCAAGTGAATGAATATAATAATGGTAGATAGCCTTTACCTCTACTCTAGATCTAGAAAACGAAAACCACCGTGAGAGTTGGATACCTACTCTAAAGCTAGAAATACATTATTATCATGTAGCGTAGGAACTTGTGATATCAAGGTAGGCTCGCGTCAACATGTATGCAAGATCGCTTTACTTGGTATATGAATATATCAGAACCACACCGAATTCAATCAGATAGGTCGTGTTAAACCCTGTTTTGCCAAAAAGTTTATACGAATTTTTGCGTAGCCCCAGGGTTTTGCGATACCCCGATTGGGTTATATTGGATCTAAAATGTGAAACAAAAAATGAAATCGTAAACTACACGAAATTTTCTAAATCGTGTGTGTGAATCTAGTCAACCATCAACAGTGTTCAAGATATAAAGTCAATGCTCAAAGTGAGAAAGCTGGGCTGCTACAATTTCACCTTGTCAGTGTTCGTGGTCCCTTATTCCCGCCACCCCAAATCCATACAGTCCTCTTATTTTATTCATCAACTTCTATTCAACTAAAGCAATCATTTAGTAAAGAATCTTCGTCATTATTATACTGCTATTATTATGAATAGGTTTCGATAATTATTTGATAAAAAATACGACGTTTAAAACTCTTTAAAAAAAATACATTAGTTACAATAAATTATTATTTATTTCTCAACGTTCTTATGGAGTTATACCATTCAGATACGAAAACAATAAGTACCTAAGCGTTGTAGCGTTTTCACAAAGAAAAATAAATTCATTGTTATACTTACTGCGAAAGTTCGTAGTCGCAGAAGTATTAAATTCAGAATAATATTCGCGATCGCATTTATATTTCCCGAAATTCTTTGAATGTCAAAAGCTCCTTTGGCCTCTATAAGAAAGCATAAAAGTTAAAGAAGCGAGAAAATTGCTTATATTAAGGAAGTTTTCTTGTACTAGAACCTTTTCGAGAGGAAAGCTTTATGCTTTTAAGTAATTGAATACCTTTGCCGGGTAAATTAGAAGCTTAAAGCTTCGTCCGAGAAGCGCTTAGCCGGTGTATATTGCGTTATAAACGGCTATACTCTGAAGCAATGTATGGTTTGTTAAAGATATTTTACGTTTAACATAGTAGTTTTGTATGCCATAATCTTTTCAAGTACAAAGTAGGTAAGTACCTGCTCGATGCAAGTATTTAGATTATATATTATATAGATATATGAATTAGAGTATTAAAGTAGGTATCACATAATGAAATATGCATTGGAATAAAAAATATTGTTTAAACTAATGATTAACGTAAATTTTTTTTTATGATTTTACAGAGGTTTTGACTGCTACTCGCTGTCATATTGCGTCTTCTCACTTAGAAGAAGATCTACTGATCAGGTCCTCACTCTAATTCTGTTAAAGAACTTTGTCAAGATCTTACGTCTTACCCACCGCGAGGGCACCTTTCAATACGTCTTCATTCTCAAAAATATCCGCAATTTGCAGCTGTACTCTGTATCATTCATATTTAGGGCATTGTACTGCTATATGTAAAATATCCTCCAGAATATCATATTCATGAGCTGCGAATTGCTTCTTCCCATGAGGACATCAAATCTTTTACTCATTGTATGTCTTGTTTTTAGCCTCAGTATCAGCTTGACCTCGAAAAAGGTTATTTTTCTGCAGGTTAACTGATTATTAGAAAACGTACTATATTTTAATAGATTATGATGAATTTTAATTCTTCTATTGTGAATATATGAGTGGATCTTTTCTAAGTAATACAACTACCAGAAAATCTTGAAAACATACATTTATGCTAGTAGCAAAAATACAATCATGCATTCTGCACTGTGTCGATTTTCCAATAAATACAAAATAACAATCAATCGGTAGTAAAAAAACTCCATTGTTATGAAAGATGTCGTATGCCTCTATTTACTTAAATGGGTACTTAAAATACAGCAACGAAATCGATTCTTACAAAGGCTCTATATCTGTACATCTATGTGATAAGGGTCATCGATTCAATCTTATGGAGTATGTAAAGATAAACAAATACATAAAAAGCTCCAGAGATGACGTTATCAATGAAGATGTTAACCTATATAATAGTCCGCTAAGGGGGGACATGCTCGTCGAAGGTCAAAATTGAGTTTTTATTGTATTTTCAAACCATGATCCTGGACACTTCTTAAACGTTGTAGATAATCTATTTATATAATTTTGAAGCCTAATTATCCTTTATAATTATTTTAAACATTTGATGACTGCATAAAGTATTTTTGTTACATAAAATAGTATTCTTTTAAACCTCTCGCTCTAATGTTTTAGAATATAGTCATATTTCGGTACATAACTGTGCAGTGGTGTTAAGATTTTTTACATTTATTAATTTTTAAACGCATTTATAAAACCATTAGCATAATTTATTATGAGATAATTTTTGTAAAATATTCACGATAAAAAATTATATTGATAATCTCTGTGATCCCAAATTTGACAAGAATTAGGCATTTTATTATTCAAAAAATCGGCAAGATTAACAAATTTGAAGATGATTCTAAAGATATTTATTATAAGCTATGTCTTTGACCATTCAAGTGTGATAAAAATCTTATGAATAATGATTGCTTTATAATAATTATTGACCTAAGAATAAGGTAGTGTTTTTTTGAAATACGCCATTCCTTTTGTCATTCCCCAGTAGTTAAGCTACAACATACGCGCACACGCGCGTTAATATCATTTTACTCCCTACTTCAATTATAGTTTGTCAATTTATGGCTACGGCCGTATGTTGTAGCTTAATCACTGGGGAATGACAAAAGAAATGGCGTATTTCAAAAAAACACTACCTTATTCTTAGGTCAATAATTATTATAAATCAATTATTATTCATAAGATGGTTATCACACTTGAATGGTCAAATACATAGCTTATAATAAATATCTTTAGAATCATCTTCAAATGTGTTAATCTTGTCCATTTTTTGAATAATAAAATGTCTAATTCTTGTCAAATTTGGGATCACAGAGATTATCAATATAATTTTTTATCGTGAATATTTTACAAAAATTATCTCATAATAAATTATGCTAATGGTTTTATAAATGCGTTTAAAAATTAATAAATGTAAAAAATCTTAACACCACTGCACAGTTAAGTTATGTACCGAAATATGACTATATTCTAAAACATTAGAGCGAGAGGTTTAAAAGAATACTATTTTATGTAACAAAAATACTTAACGCAGTCATCAAATGTTAAAAATAATTATAAAGGATAATAAGGCTTCAAAATTATATAAATAGATTATCTACAACGTTTAAGGAGTGTCTAGGATCATGGTTTGAAAATACAATAAAAACTCAATTTTAACCTTCGACCAGCATGTCCCCCCTTCCAGAAATATATAATGCTTATGTATGTTTGTAAAATATGTATGTGTATGTATGCATGCACGTGTCTATGCATGTGTGTATGCGTGTGGATTTGTCCTTCTGTGTACATAATAACACAAATTATCATCATCATGATATATGATGATATGATATATCCACTGCTGGATGAAGGCCTCTTCAAGCTGCTCCCAATTTTCTCGGTTCTGTGCATTGCGTTGCCACGTACTTCCGCAGAAATTTATCATTTCATCGATCCAGCGGCCTCTGGGTCTACCTTGCGGACGTTTTGTATCTCTTGGATACCACTTAATGACTAAATTTGTCGATTGTCTCTTCTCCATTTGAGGCTTTTAATAAACTCTATTACATCGCAAACCCTTGTCTATAAAACTGATAAATAAATAATAATAAATTAAAACATGATAAAAAAATATATATTTTAATACTTAAATAAGATAAAAAATGCTACGCCACTGTCGTGAATGTGAAGAGAGGTGAAAGAGATAGATATCGACATAATAATATACCCTTTTGCTCTATTACAACAGCCAGAGAGTGGCAATAGTTTATCCGAATCTTTAACTTCAGTTATAGTCGATCGTTCTGAAGATGGGTTTATATCCCGAAATATCTGTCAACGTAAATGGCTCAATTGAAGTAGAATAAACAAAAATAACTTTTTTAAAACCATTATTTTTTAAAATATCATTATACACTTTAAATTTAGTTATAAAGTGGTTAATATGATTAATCTGTTCTTTTTATTAAAAATGATATTTGACGTTAATGTAACCAATTAAATGTATTGTAAGATGTTTACTCTTCTTATGCCACTTCTTGTGTCATTACAGAGCAATACACGACATGTTATTTTGTCTGTGAGTATACACAGAATGTCATCACGCAAGCAGGCAAGCCGCGGGCAACAAGTGGTGGAGAGTTGACGACGCGATCGCAAAAGCTCCCTCCAACTTTTACCCAAATCCCAATCGGAATTGAGTAGATGAAGTGTTAAAACAGTGAAAGTGAGATAGGTCGGATAGCCCGAATTGAGGCAACTGAATAGGTGATACGCTCGCGCGAATTAGTTGTGTTAATTTTAACTTGTGGTAATTCAAAGTTACGTTGGGTCAAACTTACTTTTGTACAGAAGAGGTTTCGTTGCTACGCAAATAGAAATTTATTGTAAATCAGTGGAATGTTTTTTGGATTGAGATTTAGATTATTATTATTTTGCCAAAGGAGAGCAATATGTCTACTTAGATAATATAATTGATACAATTCTTAACATAAAATATATCGAGAGCTTTGGATCATACTACAAAAAATAAAGTTTTGAGATATCGTAAATAAAAATTTTGTTGCTATGAATCTCGGAAAATATAGCATATTTTATTCGAGTAATAAATTGTTTCATTATTTTAATGCCTCAACGAGTGAATTTAATTAATATATTTCATTAATAATTTTGATTTTAAATAATCAATACATATCTTATAACATTGAATAGATAATTGGTGGGTCTATTGTAGAGGGATAAGACCATTTTAGTGGTGACAGGTGTAGAGATGAAAGTCGGATCGGAGGTTGCTCAGACGAACGGAGGAGCGAGTGTTTATTGCTACGTAACGGTACAGGGTTGGTACAAGAGTACATGATACAGGAGAAATGTTAGGGGTCTGAGGCTCGGTGGAAGTGATGCTATAGTCCCAAGCATGCTACAAGAATGCTTCAAAGCAAAATGTGACGAAAGAGTGCGTTGGTCTGAGGCTCGGTGGAAGAGAGTTCTGTGCGGCGTGATACATGTATATGAATATTCGGTAGATTGCGAGAGTCATTGTTCAAAGAATAGAAAGATACAAATCTTCTGGCCGCCGCATTTTTGCAACTTCGAGGCGTTTCCATGTCCAAGCTCGAGGTAATCGAACCCCATCGAAGTATGTCACGCATGTAGAATATACTGTCTGTAGATTCGACAATTGTGCGATAGTTAAACGACTCGCTGATTATTATTGCTAACAAAGCCCGAGGTTTTTGCCCGCTACGGATTTTTTTTCATAAATTAAAAATACACTCACAATTCAGAAAAAAACACAAAATATTATAAAATGTGCTTTTTTGAAAGGTTTTATTTACAAGTTCACACACCGTATAGTTCATAAAATTGGGCAAACAGATATCAAATCAATAAAATTGCCAGGATCACACTGTGATAATAAGTTTAAAATAGTCTTCTTATATAGTGAACTATCATAAATTAGTTAACGAAGGTGAACAATAAGAAAAATTATACTTAATATTACGTAACTAACTAACCAAATTAAAATAACAAAAAATGACCATTACTCAAACAATTGAATGCTGCTAATACAAAGAATATATTTTTACAACGTTTTTATTAGGTCGTATTCTTATTTGACCGGTGGTTGTTTATCAGGTACAAATCTTGCGATCGATTTTTAACTAACTTCCCGACTAGCTAGACATTGGAAACTTTTAAAATATATCAGAACACGATGCCAATGCATTTTTTTAATACTTTTAGCCATCTTTAAGTAGCATTGAATTAATTTTCAGTTAATTCTGTTTTGTATGAAAAGTTATTTCGGAAGAAATCCGTAATCCAATCCATTATTATTGGTTGCTAGGGGTCTGGGGTCCTAGCAACTAAATTATTTATATATACGTGCGTTACTATGGAAATCAATATGAAATCTCAAAATGACATTTCAGTATTATTTCTATCAAGTACAAATTTTTTTGATCGTTTAAGCTAGTCAAGTCAAGTTTATATGTTTCAACAAAAAATTTAAAAACGTTGTATAAAAAAAGTTCTTTTTATCTTGTAATTATTCTATAATGTTATTAATTGAGTGGAATTCTGGAATCAATAATAAATTGTATTATAAAAAAAATCGAAAAACTGCGTCTATTAAACTATGAAACTATTAAATTATGTACATAAATAATCTAATCGCTTTGAAAGCGGGAGGTATTTGTAAAAGAGTAATTAATTTTTATTTTTTAAAAAGGTTTCACAATGATATTGAAACTATTCCTAAATACTGAATAAATCATGTAAAATGTTTCATTAATTTTACAATCAAATTATTCAATATTAAACCGACGAATACCTGTTATAAATAAGGCGTTAAGTGTCAAAAAATAAAAAATATAAAAACTATGTTTCTACTAAATGAAGAAATGTGACACAAAACTTCTCGTTGGCTAAGAAAAAGAAAATATAAATACATCAGATCTAAGTCCATTATCATTATCTATCATTAGTCTATCATCATTAGAAAAGGGGAAATGGAGTAAGTCTATTCTACCATCACCATGGTTGGTGCCGAGTCGAGGTGTAGAGTCTCTTTTGAAGAGGAACGAGATTAAGCTAATACTGAGGCTAAGAATTGGGCACACAATGGGTAAAAGATTTGATGTCCTATCCATGGTCTCCAGCGGGCCTCCAGGCTAGGATGTTTGGCAGGCCTCTCTACCTATAGCTAAGGGTAAAGGCAGTGTGACGCGTTACAGTAGCGTTTTCCATGGTGTACGCGGTAAAATTATGGTGTATTTTTTTAGCGATTTTTGTATTTTTAACATGTACATCTATTTGAATTATGGAGTTGTCGAGTCACTGGACACAGTTAAAAATTGCATCGTACAATCAAATATTTTTATTATTAATAATAACTAAAATAAAATAGCACCACAGGCGACTTTTTTACTATTAGAGCAAATTTGTGGTGTGTGTTTATCTCACTTATCGGTCGACTCGTTACGTCGGGCCCTTACTGTGCCCGGGCCCCTAGGCTGGAGCTCTGTCAGCTCCCTCCCATGTGGGGGCCATGGTCCTGTCCATGGGAAGAAGCGATTTGCAGCTCTGCGACGAATGTGATGTTTTAGATGACATTATACATATAGCAGTACAATGCCCTTAATATGAACGTCGCTGAGTACAGCTGCAAATTGCGGATATTTATGAGAATGTCGAAGAATTGAAAGGTGTCCTGGCGGTGGATAAGACGGAAGAGCTTGGCAAAATTGTAAAGTTCTTTAACAGAATATAAGTGAGGACCTGATCGGCGGATCCCCTTTTAGAAGAGAAGAGGCGATATGACAGCGAGTAGCAGTCAAAGCCTCGGTAAAATAAAAAAAGTCTAAAGTGTGTTGATCAATAGTAAGAAAAAAAAACATGTCTTCAAAAGATATATTTTGTAGTTCTTTAGTCGCATCGCCAGAAGGAAAAATAATAATTCAGACATACTCATCGTCAGTGAAAATACCGAGGAACTACACTAAAGAGGGATATCTATTAGACTTTTTTATAGCAGCCAAATAACTTGCGATTTCATTCTATAAAAATTTACATTTAGCACTAGCGTTTTATTTATTTCAGGTATTTAGATATCACAGAATGTTTATTTGATTAAATACTTTTTCCATTTATAGCAGTTTCAAATATTGACAAAAAACTAATCAAATATTCCAACAATTAATAAATTCGTTGTGTGGATATTTTAATTAAATCCAGCCCACGCAAAAAAACTTTCCCTATAAATTACATGGATTCCGCGACGGGGGTTAAAATTTTATTAATACGATGTACATTTTGTTTGTATTGTCAAATTCTTCGAATTGATTTCGATGCATGAAAGTTATTTATTATAAGTTATGCGTTAGTGATAATATGCTATTTTCATTTTTGTGAGATTTGATAACACACATTTTTGGATAGGAATTTTGGAATATGAATGAGTTGTGTTTCCCAACTGTTTTTTTAATCTGGAAAATTGTATTAAACATTTGACGCGTGCGCATAGAAAAATGTCGACAACATTAAATCTTGTTATGAAATTGTTTAGCTAACATAAATCTCATTATTATTGCTTTATTCCTAGATTTAATGCTTTACTCTATTCAAATTTCTGTTCTTATATTGTAGCCAACTCCAATGTCTACACACCTTTAGAGACAAAATTGGTAGCAATTTAAAAAAAAAATTATGCATTTTAAACATAAATAATATCATGTACCTACTTGATTATTATCTCATCATAAGTGGTAAAACAACTCAGGGGCGGGTCGTAGCTTTCTCTAAGAACTTCTTCCATTCTTTATCACTATTCTGAACCGGTATTCTTCAGGTTCTTCTGCGCCAGCCGCTCTAACATCCGAGGAGTCTGGGCCTGTCAGTCAACCTTCGACCGTCCAATCTAGTATCCAGAATAATTCTCCACGGCGGTTGAGATCTGTTCATTATTGCTATATGACCCGCGCATCGACTAGCAAGCTTAAGAAAGAGGTTGTGCCAAATATGACATTCTTCTCCTTCTAGTATTGGTCCATTTAAATCATACGCAGCACCTTCCTCTCGTAAACGTCGAGCGCAAGCTCATCGGCCTTGGTGAGAGTCGAGCACTCCAACCCGTAAGTCAGTATTAATCAGATTAGCATCTTCCAAATCAGAATTTCTGTACGACGAGAGAAAATGCGAGACTTTAGCTGATTTTGTAGACCAAAGTGGCACCCGTTTACTGATCGTATCCGGAAATTTGTACGTACAGTTCACCGCAGGACACTTATTCGTGCGCCGCAATACGTGAAACATGAGTTCGTGTAACATTTAATCAAATGACGAGTTCTTCGTTGAACATTTCACCGTCGAGTATATTTGTACGTATGCTACAACATGTGGAGATGTCTTTACTAGGTTAGGTTAGGGTTAATCTAATTGGAACAGTACTATTCGCAAACTATCACCGCATTTTGTAAGATACGTACAAATGTATTCCACGGTGAAATGTTCAACGAAAAACTCGTCATTTGATAAGATGTTATACAAACTCATGTTTCACGTACTGCGGTGCACGAATAAGTGTCTCACGATGAACTGCATACGTACAACTCACATGTAACCTTCACTGATATGACTCTCTATTTTATTTTTTCACTTAATATAATATTCTTGTTATTCATCAGTGAGCCAAGGTACACAAAATTATCGATGCACTCGAAGAATGAGTCGTTGATTTAGATTTCATAATTCAGTCCTAATAAATAATATTTAAAAAATAAATAAAGATGGACCTTATGAATATTAATTTAACTTAGGTATGTAAATAACTGGGGTAGAGATAAATACTTGGAAAGAGAAAGCGTTTATGTAATATGTATAGTGTATAGTGTAGGCGTATATTCATAAGCATAATTTAAAAACGATGACGTATCTACTCACTGCTACGCTGGAGAACATTTATGATATAAAAAAATTCTAACTATGTATTTGTTTCACTATAAATAACGTGAAATAATACGGAATTTAGTGCTTTCATTAAAGATTGAAATAATTCGAGTTAACTGTTAATGCCAGTGGATTTTTCTTTTTAATTATCATCCATTAAATAAAACGCAATGTTTAGTAACTAATTCCAATTTTACAACGTTTTTCTTAGCTCGTATTCTTATTTGTACGGTACAAACCTTGCAATCGATTTTTAACTAACTTCCCGACTAGCTACACATTTGAAACTTTTAAAATACATCAGAACACGATGCCAATGCATTTTTTTTTTAAATACTTTTAGCCATCTTCAAATAGAATTGAATTCATTTTCACTTAATTCTGTTAGAGTTTTAGAGTTTAAAAGTTATTTCGACACCATTATTGGTTGCTAGGGGTCTGGGGTCCTAGCAACTATATTATTAATATATGCGTGCGTTACTATGGAAATCATAATGACATGTCAAAATGACATTTCAGTATTATTTCTATCAAGTACATTTTTTTTGATCGTTTAAGCTAGTCAAGTCAAGTTTATATGATTCAACTTTACCACTTTTATAGACCAGTTTCATCCGTTTCAAAGGGATATTGTTACTGGCTGATAATGCCTAATTTTTTATATACAACGTTTTTAAATTTTCTGTTGACTTATTATGCTCAATATGCTCAAACTTGTACTTGATAAGAAGTAAATAAAAAACAAACAAACAAACAAATATAGAATACTGAAATGTCATTTAGACATTTCATTTTGATTTCCATAGTAACGCACGTATATATTAATAATTTAGTTGCTAGGACCACCCCTTAGCAACTAATAATAGTCTTTTACTTTTTACGGATTTTTCTGAAATAACTTTCCATACAAAACAGAATTAACTGAAAATGAATTCAATTCTGCTTAAAGATGATTAGAAAGTATTAAAAAAATGCATTGGCATCGTGTTCTGATATAATCTAAAAGTTTAAAGCACTAGCTGGTCGGGAAGTTAGTTAAAAATCGATTGCAAGATTTGTACTGGACAAACAACCACCGGACAAACAAGAATACGAGCTAATAAAAACGTTGTAAAAAGTGGAATCAATCAAGTACTAAAAATTGTGTTTTGTTTAATTATTAATGCAATGCATATCCATCATGTATTGACAGTTAACACCATTACATATTCAAGAATTTAAATATTACTCAGTTTTTTGTCTACGATCGTCCATGGCGGCCAACTTTTGATGAGCCTAGTGTAGATAATAACATAATAATATAATGCGGTATTCTATTTTTGTTTAAGCAGTATGTTTAATACTGTGGGAAGTTTTGCTTCCGGGAAATTCCCTTATCTGTTGGCGGTCAGAAGTATATTATAGTATATTGTATAGTTGTGTCGGTATGTTGATACAAACTATAATATCATATTCTATTAACTGTGGGATTAATAATAACCTTTAGTTAACTGGAAGGTTTTATTTATTGAGGACCGATTTAACTGAGATTCATATTATTACACTTTGGATTCGGTTACTTTTAACAATCCTACATTATATATCAGTTATGTGCGACATTATTTAATTTATGGATAGAAAATTAAAACATATAAATTCGTACCTAGGTAATAATATTTATAATATATCCGATTTTTATTGATTTTGGAATTGGCCCCATTTATTAAAATATAACACAATATTATTATTTAGTACTTATTCCCTATAGTGTAATGATAATCAGATCCTATTTTTTCTGATGTACAGGAATAGTGTGAACTGATACACTAAAATATATACCATCTAGCTAATAATATTTGTAATATACCTATCTGATTTTCATTCATTTATGAATTGGCCCCTTTTATTATAATTTAACACAATATTTAAGTACTTATTCCCTATAGTGTAATGATGATCAGTTTTCTAATATACTGGAATAGTATGAACTGATACACTAAAATATACACTATTACGGGTATATATATATATATATTTTAAATTAAATGCAAAATTATAGACAAATTACTCTATTATATTTTGTCTTGAATAGTCTGTAACAAGAAATTACATTATATTATTTAACTAAAAAAAATAAGTACTAGCGATTGTTGTAGACACTTCTATAAAAAAAACATAGTGTTTGGCATCGAAAAAAAATTGCCAGATTGAATTTTTATTATTGATACAAAAGTTCTGGAAGATTATATGGGAAAAAAATCCTACGTATGGCCAGCAATTGTCATACGTGCGAGGAATCCTTGATAAGTTTTATAAAATCATAAAGCACATCTAATAAATGTTTTATTGCCGACATCGGCCGTAAAATCAGCGCCGCAGGCCGTGTCTTGGAGCGTAACAGTGCCGTAAATAAGGCGCTCAATCGTTCCTGTCCGGGGGGTGAAAAAAATTATGTATTCATAAGGCTCTGTGGCACGTCGCCGTGGGTTGGTGATGCCTCGCATCCGCACAACTGGCTTAAACCCTTTCGCCCCTTGCGTGTTGGGGTTGGGAATAAAGGAAGTTTTGCGGGAGAAATTGCACTAACTGCGTTCGTCTACGTATAAAGATAAGATATAACAAACTATATAGCCACCCTGCATATTATCATAATAAAACTAGATTAATCCACATCTGGGTGAAGTCCTCCACTAGCTTCTTCAACCTCTCTTTACAGTATCTCGATGCGTTTATCTACTTAACGGGTTATAAAGTGGTCCCCCGTTCGCGTCTTCTCGATAAATAGTATTTAGTGGACTTGCAGGACGCCGGAATCCAGTTGGCTTAAAGAACAGGTAAGCCAGGTTGAGATTCTTTTCTTGCATCCGCAGCACGTGGCCGAGCCAAATCCAACGTCGTCTCTTCACTCGTAGCGTTCTTTTATCTCCTCATTACTCGTACACACAGTCATACCGTACACCCAGTACATTCCAAACATCTGTTTTTGAAACTCAGTATACGGATTCTTCATAATGTGGCATGATTCGCTACCGTATAGCAGCACCGTCAGAATGCAAGCGTCGAATAGGCGGCATTTGGTTTTGACCGAGTAAAATCGTGAGTCCCAGACATACCGCATCGATTTGAATGTTGCTTCATTCATTTACATTCGGATAACGAGCTCTCTCTGCAAAGTGCCCGGGTATTTGAAGCTGTCGACGGTCTCGATGTTTTGCGATTAATAATAATTGGGATTACGAGGTAACGCCAGACTGAATTAGATGCAGAAAGCACTCGACCATGCAATGGATGGAAGCTGAGGAGAAATATCTCCAGCATCTAGAGGACATCTACAGGCTGAAAAGTATTGCAATTACACAAATAATACATTAGTACTTCATATGCACTAATTGACTTTGGTTCTAAACTACGCTGAATTGACGAATTGAGTTAAAGGGAAAAAAGAAAATTTTACTCCGCATTTCAATTTGAATAGATGAAATGTTAACACCATGAACGTGAGATTGGTTATGTGGTTATATTCTCGCATGAACTAGTTGTATCAATTTTAACTTGTGCTAATTGAAAGTTACGTTGGGTCAAACATACTTTTCCACAGGAGAGGTTTTGTTGCCATCTAAATGGAAATTTATTGTAAATCAGTCGATCGTATTAATTTGGACTGCCATTTAGTATTTAGTCAATGGGGAAAATCTATCTACTTAGATAATGTAATTGATACAGTCCCTAAAATAAAATATATCAAGGCTTCAGATTACAGGGTGGGCACTGTCTGCAAAAACATTATTTTTAGATATAATATGTACATAAATAAAAATGTTTGTGCTATAAAGCTAAGGCATATTTTAGTACAGGGTTCGCGAACCTTTTCACGTACGCGTGCCAAAATTTCCCAATTATTAGTTTTTGACTGTCGAGTGCCGAGTAGTTTTTCATAGGGAAACAATAGAATCTTATAAAAAAAGTTCTAAAATTATAATAGAGTTCTTCAATATTACCTACGGTATTACTTAGTTTGATTCTTTGCGCACAAATTAACGCCAGAATTGTTCCGATAAGATAAGGCATTATTTCGCTACAGTGGTCTCAAGCATTGTAAAATGATTGTAAATCGATCAAAATCAGAGGTTCGAGGCGCGGCTTTCCTCGAGGCCTGATGAAGTCAGTGCGATAATATTATGTATGACGCATTAAATTTAAGGACCGATATATGCAATATAAATTAATCATAATGCTTATTCTTGAAGAGTATCTGTCTGTTATTTTTTATACAATGTGATAATAATGTCATTTTTGCACGAATTTCGTCGTTTCCGCTTGCGCGTCGATTGGTAAAAATATGATTAAAAACTGAAGAAAACACGCATGGCTATGTTGTCATTATTTTTTAATATTATATGTTATAAATATTTATTTGTAAAACTTTTTCGTTTTTTTTTTTTTTAATTACTATTATAAGTATCTATTTTTTTTCTTGAACATAAAAGATGCCATAGGTTCGCCATCACTGTTTTAGTCGAATATTTTTAATTGTGATCGTATTGCCTCAGCTTAAACTTACAAATCTGAAAAAGGTAGATTTTTATTAGTACATCGTATTTTATAAAAGTTTCTTACGAGGTGTCCAAACGATTTTTCAAAAATTCATAGTTTTAATGTAGGTATATAATATCTTGTTTCTAATTTAAAAAACATAGAATTTTCCAGAAAAAATATAAGTGTATATCTAACTTGAAATTCTTTTAATTTTAGTGGAAGAAAAGAGATTAAAATAGCCTTATCTCCAGTAGTAGCTGGACAATGGCCCCCACATCCTGAAGCAGGCCCCCAGAATAGGTTCTTTGGCGGACCCCCCTACCTATCGCTAAGGATAAAGGCAGTGTGATGCTCCACAGTAGCGTTTTCCAAATGGTGTACGCGGTAAAATTAATGTGTATATTTTTAGTGTTTTTTTAATATTTAATACATTCATTTGAAATATGGAATTGTCGAGTATCGATACACAAATAAAAATTGTATCTTAAAAACACATTAAATAATAACATTATTGAACGAAAATAGCTCCGCAGGCGACTTTTTTACTATTAGAGAGAATTTGTGATGTGTATCTATATCACTTTTCTGGTCGACTCGCCACGCCGGGCCCTTCCTGAGTCCGGGCCCCCAGACTAGAGCCCTGTCAGCCCCCTTTTTGTGGGGGGCATGAGATGGACTCCAACCCATGATGATGATGATGAATCTCTCGGTTGGAGTGACCACTGTAATAAATCACGGTGCGACGTGATCGATGACATAAAACATAATCGTCTAGCTAGCCAATTCAAAATATTAATTTGGATGTAAACAAAAAGTTAGCCTGATTTGCATTCAAACGGCGAATTGTTTTGAACCCGCAGTAAAAAATTCGATGCCAAATCCGTCGGTGGACACGCGATATTTTTTTATAAGCATCCATCCATTCGTCGGCACGGTATCGGCATTTTTTTATTTTCTCGTTATGTTGGTAATAACGGGACTTTTTTTACTGCGATGTCTTTATATGGCATTGTTTTTAGCGTTGTTGCGAGTTTTCGATATATATTAGTATTTTATTATACATTTCGTAATGATTGTTTCGGACATTATCTGCAGAAGGTGAAACGTGATTTGATTGTAAATGAATATAACAGAGTTTTAATTGTAAATCAATACAATTTATGTTGGAGTGACCGTTATATTATAAAGAATAGACTAGGCATTATTTTATAAACGTTTATTACAATTAATGGTTTTGGGGCACACAGAAAAATGGTTAAGGAAGGGATCCATTACGAAAAAATAGCTGTTATTACTATTTATTATTTATTATTGATTTTTAAGGCGGTGGGAATGCGTAGGGTTTACGATATCTAGTACCTAGGTACCAATGACTACATCATTTACATTACCTAATACTTATTGCTACTCAACCGTTGCAAATTTACAGGTTCTCCATACCCAGACATTTCAAACTTTGAGTCTAGTGAGAAACACCTGGCCCCTAGGTATAACTAAAGATGCTTATCCACGAGTTATTTCGAGCTGTGGGGTTATTGAATACGTGTATATACGTGGGTCGTTAGTATTCGTTTGTGTCGTCCGTGCTGTTTTAACTTTTAGATATGCCGCATCAAAATAAGCAATAATTGGATGCCTCAAATGGCACCAATTCATTAGTGCTACATATCTGTCAGTAGCTCGTAGAATGCAGGGATGAATGAAGCTAACCCGTTGTTCGACAGTCAAAAAAAGTATTATTGCATTCACCTATTGTATTGTTTTCCGTTCCTGGAGGGGGGTTGACTTGATCCTGGCAAATTCTTCTTATTATAGTGGGGTATATGACATCCATGGGTCAAAGACAGATCAATAGGTTGCAGAAAAGGTGAATGGAAATATTTCCCTGAAGTGGCTAAGTCAGAAATCTCACAGAAAGCGCCGTCGTGACATTTGGTTGACTCTAGAGGGGCTAAGTGGGATACTCAACGGACACACATAGAGACCACCCTAGTTAAGTAAAGATACTGTAGTAATATGAGTTATTTTGTGATTTTTTTTTCACAGAATTAAAATGTTTAATTACTTATCTCGTAAATTAGATTGGAGCAATATTTATTTTTATATTTACAATCTAACTACGAAGAATTATTGATTGATGAAAATTTCAGATCGGTAATTTCAAAAGAGATTTCAAAAGAGATATCAAAAGAGTTTTTGGCAAACATCACGTGGCTGAGTGTGCACTGCACTATTAGTTATTAATAATATATATTAGTCGTACCGTTTGCCAAAGCGATACCCGTGACATGTAATTTCCCCAACCACCATTGCTTTCTGCGGTCTCCAAACGGGAAAGAAACGCAATAGACTGTAATGATGGAAATTACTTTGAAAGAAAATGTAAAATTACATAAGTTACGGAATTTTACTTTTCATTTGATTACTGATTCAATAAGTCGATTTGATTCTAGGTACATACTGTACAGGCCAATTGTCTTAACCCTCACTTTTACTAAGTGACATTTTGATGGCAATGGACGTTTTGCATACTCTTACACGAACTGGCCAAGTATCATAAATCCCAAAAAAATATTTCATATCAAAATAATTCAAAATTATTTTTTAAGCCATTTGTAACTTGACAAAAAATATTCCAGCCAAGCTGTAACCTTATAAACGGAGGTTACATGTACGTTGTACATATGCAGTTCATCGTAGGACACTTATTCGTGCGCCGCACTACGTGAAACATGAGTTCCTATAACATTTTATCAAATGACGAGTTCTTCGTTGAAAATTTCAAGAATACATGTGTACGTATCTTACAAAATGCGGCGATAGTTTGCAAATAGTACTTTTTGTTTGGACTGGCTCTGCTATCCTCTGACGTTAAGCGCTTTGTATACCCGAATACTGAGTTTCACGAATTGAAATGGATGAGTCTACAGAAGAATCGGGACTATCCCGCTCCCCATACGACGCTGCAAATTTCTCGAATGCCGCAAAGTTAGCCTCGGTTGCTATCAGATCTCCATGACCAATTGGGCCCGTGTGAGGACGGACCCTGGCAAACAGCTCCGCTTGTTCGAATTCCATAAGCGGCCAATCCCAGAGGATGTGTTCAACATCTTGGTGGTCATGCCCGCAAGTACAACCCGGCCCATCTACTATCAAGCCAAACTCGTGGAGTCTGGTGGCGAAGTTCCCATGGCCGGTGAGGAACTGGTTAGTCCAGTGCGAAGGTTGGAGTCTTCTAGTTTGGTGCCTGCAGAATACGTCTGGAAAAAAACAGTAAGTGTGCCGCCCCTTGGGGGAGGCGGTCTACCTCGCCTGGCATGCCGCAAATGCGGTCTTGTACACAATGTCACTTACAGTCTTCCTGTAAGGAACGTCCTCAAATCTCTGCGGTGGTGTCAGATAGATACCGGCAAGTGTTGTGCTGATCCCCCTCAAAAGGAGGGTGATCGATCCTCTGACTTGGACGTGCAGATCGAGGGGTAGCACCCCCGCGAGTACGGCAAGCGCGTCAGTAGAAGTTGTGCGGTAGGCTTTGGTAAGCGAGATCAGCGCAAGTCGCTGCCCGCTTAGTAGTGCGCGTCTCACGAGAGTTAAGGTGTTTACTCGGGAATGCCAAATGCTGGAGGCGTAACCGGCAATTCCCATGAATTGCGCCGCATGAAACCTGTACTGTTCCAATTAGATTAACCTTAACCTAACCTAACCTAACCTAGTAAAGACATCTCCACAACTCGTCATTTGATTAAATGTTACACGAACTCATGTTTCACGTACTGCGGCGCACAAATAAGTGTCCTGCGGTGAACTGTTTACGTACAAATTTCCGGATACGATAAACGGAAGCCACTGGTGTGTTTATAAAAGAAAATTGTCAATTTGTAATAAAATAATATATGTGAAATAATAAATAAATAGTACGTATATTACAGCTTAAGCGTCGGCCTATAGCGTCGTGGGTCCCAGATTCAAATCCTGGGTCTGGCATGTATGCATATTGTTTTTCAATTTGTGTATGAGTTAGAGTATGGACCTAATAGGTTGAGAAAGTGGCTGACATCCATTTGTCGTAAAAACAAAATCTGCTATTACAAACCTCCACTCTGTGGAGGCACATATGATCCTATTAAGATCGGACATGGTCGAAAGAAGAAGAAAAGAAATATAAAATAATAAGTAACTCCAATGCCCACAGTTTTTTTTCACTTCCTTAACAATTTGATATTTGAGGGTTATGACTAGGGCCAGGATTTGTATGCAACAAAAAACATGGTTATATGCATGCACATATGCACTTAAAATCAATAAAATATGCACTAAAACCGAAGAAATATGCAGTTAAAAATTGACATTTTTGTGGGAAAAAATTGTAAATACCCACTTTACCCAATATTACTGACAAAAAATCGAATAAACAGTTAATAATTTTTCAACATAATACGATATCAGAACAAAAAACACAAACAAAGAATATAAAGTTAATCAATTACAATTTTCAAGTACCTACAAATAATTGAATAATAAATGCAATGTATACCAAACATAACTTAAAAAACAAAAACGACACACTTAACTATTCCTAAATACTATTTTCTGTTTTTCGCCCGAAAAAAAATTACATTATTTTTTTCAATATAATGCTCTGGCATTAAATTTTTCCGCATAGGTATCTGTCAGTATTTTGTTTATATGCGGAAAACTACCTCTTAACGTCCACTTGGGCAAACTTTAAATAATAGTGCCCGAGTTGACTTCACTTTTTCCACTGATAAATCCACAGCTCGGAGATGGCGTTAAAAATGCAAGTGCATCTAAACTTTCTTCCTTCCTAACTTAGTTATATTTCGATAAAATAATTTAAAAAAAACTAAAATTATACATTCAAAAGCTCTAAAATATGCATTTATTTATGAAATATGCACTAATGTCTCAAATATGCTCTAATGTCTCAAATATGCATTTATATGCACAATAAAATTTTATTTTTGGATTTTGTGTCTTTCAAAACAGATTTCTGTGCAACTCTCATAGCTGTGCATACACCCTAACAAAACATGCACTGGCATATAAATCCGGGCCCTAGTTATGACAATTGGCCTGCACAGTGACGATAATTTCGTAACATGCACATTAATTATTAAAATATACTGTTTAAGTCTCGGTAAGATTATTAAAAATAAAAAAAAGGAAACACTATAACAAAATCTTGAAATGATTAAGTATTTGTCTCTCAGCTAGTTACGTTTATATTCGTATTAGAAAATAGTAAGAAGCTATAGGTATAATATCTCGAGAATTATCAAGATTATAATCAAAATAATCGAGTCTTTATGTCTAATGACGGAATGCGAATCTTAGAATTGTCATTCTATTCCTAGATCAGACTAAAGATATTTATATTCTCCATTCAGCAGAGCGAAATGCTGGCCGTGCGGGCGTCAATTTGTCATTTGATTGTCCTTTGAGATTAGGCGGGAAAAGGCCGGGGCAGTCCGGTTGGCGAGTATTGCGCGGGAAAAATCGTCGCCATTTGTAACGGATCGCGTGGATTAGACACCATTACAAGCTTCCGGCGGAAACGGGCCTAGATGAAACTATTGGCGCTATTCTTCAGGACATCCGACTTCTTTAACACGTCAGCGTTTTGTGCGAGATTTGACCTAGTTCAATTAATTACGGTTAGCCAGTGACCAGCGTATGAGATTGCTACAGTCAGATACGCGTGTAAGAGAGATTAGTATCTTATTTTTGGATTATTATTTCGTTATCTAAAGAAGTGTTTATCAACCGGTGGTCCGCAGAATTTTTCTGGTGGTCCGCGAATTTTTAGTGTCCAAATGAATATACTAAAACTTAACTTTCAAAATAAAATTTTCAAAACCCGTGCACCTGCTTGTGCATTGTGTTTTTGTTCTTAAAATAAATTAATGGTTTTACGTAGCGAAATCAACAATGATCATAATATGTGATTATTCGCTACCATAATGTAAATAATTTATTTCTGCAAAACGTTTCACCTATTTTCAGTGGTCCGTAGGTGTAAAAACGCTGAGAAACATTATTATGTATTATGATAATATTATACTTTATTGTATTATGATACTATAACATCGTCGAACTGTGGCGAATACTACATGTTGGACGGAGGTAAACGATTATAACAAATATAAAATATACACAGCACTCAAAATTGCATAATTGCGTACGAAGCGTCTTTCTGTGATTTCAAAATATTTTCATTTTAACTAATTACATGATAGCTAAGCACAAAAATATAGTTTTTTTTTTTAATTTCTGTATTTTTTTTTGTTATGACTCAAAAACTACTGATGAATCTTGCTTGTTACCGGTTTAGCAGAGCTTGATATCGATAGGTAAAGAATTCTGATAGCGGCGTTGGAGTGGTGAGGTGAGGTATGGATGCATGGCGTGTGCCATGCGTGATCGATTTGAGTTATCAGTCTAATATTATTTTTTAACTATGTCTGAATCTAAATAGGTTATAATATGAACTTCCTCAGCATGGCTCCCAGAAATTGGGGGGGGGGGGGGGGGGGGGGGGGGGCTGACAGGGCTCTAGCCAAGGGGCTCGGGCTCAAGAGGGGCCCGGCGTAGCGGGTCGACCAGAAAAATGAGATAAACACACATCTTAAATTTGCTCTAATAGTAAAAAAAGTGCTATTTTATTTCGGGGTTATCACTATTTTAAAATGTATGGTTGTGTGATGCTATTTTTGTTTGTTGATATGTACTCGACAACTCCATAATTCGTTATATTAAAAAATCGCTAAAAATACACTGAATTTTATTTAACCTCGAACACCTTTTGGAAAACGTCACTGTAGAGCAGTGGTTTCCAAACTTTATATTACTACGCCTCCCTTTAAAAAAATCTAATCTTGGCGCCTCCCCCCTTATTTAATTAAATAAAACAGACACCTTTTTAAATAGTCAACAATGTACCTACTAATACAAAAATGAAAAAATATATAAAAATAAACAAGGTTTTACCACTTCGGTATACTACGAGTATATACATTTTTTAATTAATTTGTTTTTCATGCGACGAATGTGCTTGTTTATTAGCACAATCAATTTCAATAGTAGTCAATCCAAATTCATCATCGTTCATTGACAAATGGATTCTATCATGGGCCCCACATCCTGAAGCGTGCCCCCAGGCCAGGATCTTTCAACCACATATGTAAAATATTTAATAGCCCCGAAGCAAAGCAAAGACCTTTTTTTAACTATTAATAAAATAATGTGAAAAGTGCATTAGCAAACTAACCAAAAACTCAACAAATAGATTTTTGTTTGCTTCAATATAATATATGGCGTAGAAATCATTTAAAAGTGGAGACATGGCGAACTTATTTTTTTTGTAATTTTGATTTCCAAAGCTCCAATTTTTATGAATACCTCCACTTTGTCTTTTTAAATTAGTGGTTCTTGCTTTGATATATTCACTCATTTTTTTTTTTTAAATTTCAACCAAATGGACAAGTTTAACAACAAAATTATCGTTCCTAAACAAATTTGCCTCAAATTTCAACATTATGATTAATTTGACCCTTTTAATAGCCAGCGCGCTTCACAATAGTATAGATTTATCGAAGGTAGGTATTATAAAATTAGTCTTCATATTTGCAGACAGCTTTGCAAACAACCTTTTATAGGACTGTTTTTGTGTAGTTTATAACTAGCGGGCGTTTTATAAACTATGCATTTGCAAACTGTAAACCTGTGGCTTCATTAATTGTGTTAAACCTTTCGCGCCTCTTACTCAACCTATTTCACACATCAACCCACAATACTATAAGTCGATGCGGTAACCGCTTGGCCATCGTGGGCTATCTAGTATGTTTCTAACAGTGTCTAAAAACACTGAGTGTGCCGCGCGCCTAAATCCATCTCTATATTTCTTCATTTTTTATACCTATCTGTCTATTTTTTATTTACGTATTTCATGCACAGGTAAATTATTGTTTGTTTGTCGACTGTTGTTTGTATTTTCGTTTTGAAATGCGGTTTAAGTTCTCCTTCCTACTAATTACTAACTTGAAATTTTCCAATCATCTTTAGAAAATACGTATGTAATGGTATATTATGTTCAACCACAAAAGACTTAAGACTCATCAAAAGTTTAACTTCGGCAGACAGCAGTTAAGTTAATCATATGTGGAAATTGCACTGCGGAATTACTTGTCAATTAACTATAAGAGATCCTCACTCAAAGTATTAATTATATTAGAGAAAACTAATGACTTGCTAACATGACGTATACATTTTAAAATTATAAATAATATTTATCACGTTTATTTATTGAATATTTGTCTTAGAAATGATAATGGTAAGTATGTATTAAATTTACTTCTAAGATATAAGAATTTATTTTAATATATAAAAGTTATGCATGGGACGTTTCGGTGCCACTGATTGGATGCTACCAACTGGATGAAACCGACTGAACAATAGACATCTCGGTGCCGTAAAAATGAATGAAATGAAAAAAATGAAAAAAAAAAATAGTACTTATTGTCGAACAAGAACTTCTTGTCCACATGTTAAAACTGTGAACAAACAATTCCCTCCAGTGCAGCTAATCGCATATGAAGAAAGTCCACAAATTTATCATTTCATTTTACGCTCCCGTGGTATACGGATCTATTAATTGACGTATTTTGAAGCTTTTTATATTAAAAATATTTTAGTTATAAATATTTATGTTAGAATTATTATTAGTAAATTTTTGGTTTATTGAATTATTGAAAAAGAGTCGCACCAAAAATTAGAGCCGATACATTATTTAAACACGCTTCTATCACGCGTTGCCGCCATGATAGGTTCGTCATTGAGAAGCCTTCTATATGCGACTTCAGCAACTTCCTGTTTTCGCTGATTTCTTGTTGTCGGAGATAATAGGTATCACCTTATGAAGGCTGAGAGCAACTGTATACTAAGGCCTTGTCCATGCCAATTTCACTAGCGCGCATCACAGGTAGATGTGAACTCATTGAGCTGTCCGCATGCACTCACCATGTGTCATCTGTCGTGCGACAAACGTGAGCATTCGCCAAAATCTTGACAACGCCATATTTTTGTGCCCATTCAAAAATGAATTACATCACATAGCTTGTTCACTGCTAAATGAAACGCGTTATATGGACACAGGATACATTTAGTATTTGAGCGTAAAGTGCGGTAAGATACGCGCCATTTAGACAAGGCCTAAGCTAAAAGAACTCAGGAGTAACGAGGAGATAAGAGAATGGACCAAGCAGTCTTTAATGCACAGAGAGTAAAAGGCGACGTTGGACCTGGTTGAAACACGTGCTGTGTATACTACAAAAAAATTTCAACATGGCTTGCCTGTTCTTCAAGTCAACCAGAGTTCTGAAACGCCGCTAAATACTACAAACCGAGTATATAATGGCATAGCTATGGGATGCTGGAATGACCTGGGATGATGCAAGAAGACTGGTGAGCCACAGGGATCCTTGGAGGAACCGTTTGGTGTTCATGAGCTCTAACTGATATGGTCAAGGAAGAAATGATGTCAATGGTGTGGTTTCGCATTTAATTATTTCACTGGAATACCTTTACACTTACATCTAAAAGTCTATAAATGATAAATAATACAATTTATTCATTTAAAGTATGTACGTGTTTATTATAGACAGTATCAGACGCCTAAAAACGGAAACGTAAATAAACGATTTTATGAGTTCGTTAAAAATAACTTATATACTTAACCTGACGCTACAGACCATTCAAGTTCATGGCCGACTGCAAAACTATCATCCGGGTATCTCTATCCCACGATCTCTCTCTCCAGCCGGTTACACTCAGTCTTTCTGCGTCCCTCTTGACGTTATCCGTTAATCTACTCCGGGAGACGAATTCCTACAGGGCTTTCATTATAAACTTTATGATGATCTCTTGATCCATCGTATCTAACAACGTGATCTGCCCACCTGGTCTTCACGCCTTCAAGACATTGACTATATTGAGCTTAAATTGATAATTAAATATCGCACTGAGCACATTCATCAGTCTTACACCCTTCGCTAATACTGTCTGATGAACCTGGCATGACGAAACGGATCGAATATTATGTCATGGCTGCGAGCACATTGATAATTTACATCAGGATTGGAAAACATCCCTCGTGAGAGCAGAATGAAATGACGTCTTCAGTTCAGAAGTCACATATGGACCTTCAAGGGAGTGTAGAGTGAGAATGCTTTGAAAAAGGCAATCGTAATAAATAATCGTTTGACAAATTAAAAGTTGGATGAATTAAAATAAAGACACCGAAGAAAATTCTCAGGGCGCTCTCAAAAATAAGCTTGTAAGAAACTTCAAAAGGGCTCCAGATAATTGACAATGTGTGCGTAGTGTACGTGGAATATTTGGATTCTTGAATGTCTTAGCCTATTGCGCTGTTATGTCTCTTAGGGAAGAAGGTAAAGGAATTAGATGACTTGTGTTAAAAAGAACCTGAGGTAGAATGATGGTGTTCTCCTTCCTTTGTCTCCTTACCGAAGACTATGTTTCTGTGTGGCTCCTGAGTAGTATGCACAACTGTTACGTTTAAAAACCGTCGTCTTAAAGGTAATAATTGTCAAGTGATTTACATTCAGGGATGTGTTTAGAATAGATGACGAGAAGATAATCGGTAAACAATAAAACTTTCGCGAAAGTTGAAACATTGAAGTTGATTCTACGAAAATGTAAGTACATAAGCGGACAAGATATACGCGTTACAAGGAATTTAAAACAAAAGACAAGGCCGCGAGATGCGTAGCCCTTTTTTTAATATATTTTAGTGATATCATATTAATTAGTTTATTAACTTCTTGTGTATGATATCCAGGCGTGGGTTCAAAGTACTATAACCGACTGCTGGCCCACACTTGTGTTTATAAAGTTAGAATAATTCTGTATGTATTGCATCATATTAAATGTGCGATTGCTTATTAAACCTTATTAAATTGCAAAGTTTGGTAGGTTTAACATATTCTGAAACTTGGGAGATCATATTATGACAGCACGATACAATCTAGAAAATTATTTTAAGTGAAGTTGCGAGTGAAAAAATAATGAATAGTCAAAAAATATGCCAAGATCTTAAGTCTCAGATTGATGCTTTAATGAGCTTTTTGACATTATATTGAAGGACTTATATATATATTTTTTTATTTTATTTTATTTATTAAGGAAAACAAACAGTTACATATTGATTACAGAAATTTATAATATAATAATAAAAAGTTAATGCAACCAGCAAAGTTTCCATATATACATTATAATATAGTTAAGCCTAACAAGATAGAGAGTAAAATAACATAAATATAAAGAAATTACATAAGAAGATTACATGAGAACAAATGAGAAAAATGAGGAAGAATAATGAATAATTAAATAATATACAAAAGATAAAAAAGAAAAATTAAAAAGTAACATAAGAAATAAAAGAATTAATATATATGTATAAGTAAATACATTATATATCTATTTATACAAATTTTTTGAGATAGCATGTTTAAATGAAACAGGTGAATTATTAAAAGGGTCAACGGTGGAGAAATACATATTATAATTTAAACAAGAGCGCCGAATAAAGGAGTTTTGTGCATAATTAGAACCGCTACGACTGATATGGTACAAAGTTTGGTTTCGTGTAAATCTTGATGGACAATGGAAACCCACCCTTTCGAGTAGGTTTGGCGAGTCAACAAAACCATTGATAATTTTAAAAAGAAAATATTGATCAGATATAGAACGTCGACTTTCCAAAGATGGTACCATAAAAGTTGCAGCGGTCGAAGTAGAATTAGATAAATCATAACAGTAGGCTTTAAAATTAACGTGCTTGCGAAATCGCTTTTGCACCGCTTCGAGCCGATTTATATAAGTAACGTACTGTGGATTCCACACGACAGAGGCATACTCAACTAAGGATCTAACATAAGAGAAGTAAAGAACCTTCAGAACATCAGGTGATCTGAATGGTTTAGAGATCCGAAGGATAAAACCTAGTAATTTTAATGCTTTATTGATGGTTTCATTGATATGAGCGTTAAAATTCATTTTATTATCCATTATAACACCCAGGTCACGTATTATTACTTTATTAATAACACTGCCAACTTCCTTTGATAATTAATACACCTTGAGAATTAATTGACAATTAGGTTGTACATTAAGTAGGATATCGTCAATTGAGACAATAAATTATATTGTATACTAATTACATTCAATCATCTTGTTATACACTTAAAATAAATAAAGATATCGCTTAAATTAACGAAAAGGTCACAAAATAATGACTGTATTTACTGAAAAAGCCTTGATAATATTGATGTCTTTGTGAATTGAATACTCGAGTGGAAATTCATAAAATTTAATCGTCGTCCAGAGTACTGAATCAAAATTTATTTTCGATTGACTAAATCAAGGACTCTTATTTGATTCTATTAGTTTTCCGAAAACAACGGATTTGTTTTTAATAATAAACGGTAAACGATATTCAATGGAAAACAATTCAGTTTCAGAAAAGATATTATTTGAAAGTTCTCGGAACGGATGTAATCATAACTTTAGGGAAATGAGATCTTTTATTAATTTTTAAATGGAGTGAGTCACGACCCCCATAAAAGGGGGGTGGGTGACAGGGCTCTAGCCTAAGGGCCTAGGCTCAGGGGCCCCGGCATGGCGGGTCGATCAGCTATGCGAGATAAACACACATCACAAGTTTGCTCTATTTCACGGGGGTATTATCATTTTAAAAAGGATGTTGTAAGATGCAGTTTTTGATTGTTTTGTGTTGATACTCGACAACTCCATAATTCAAGTAGATGTATTATTATTACAAAAATTATCGCTGACAATAAACTGAAGGCTCTTACGTTTACCACTTACACAATTATGAAAACTCTTCCATTGCGTGTCACACATGCCATTAAACTTAGCGACAGGTAGGAGGACTCGCTTTAGGATGTGGAGGCCATGTAGTTACTACTAGTAAATGTTATCTGTGCAGGTATTGAATTGAATTGTGTGAAAATGAGTATTAAGTCATTCCATAGATAATGTTGTATTTCTGTACCTAAGAGCTGAAAGTCTGGAAATCACATATTAAATATTTTGCAGCAGAGCTGTTTTAACATAGTTAATCTAATCTAATTAAATTGGGCTAAAACTTAGTATGTTGGACTTCCGCAGTTTTGCAATTAATCTTTTTGCTATAGCTTAAAGACAACACCACTTAAATTGGACATCCACTCTTTCAACTCTAAAGAATAATAATTGGACTACCGTCATTTTAGAAGTAAGTATTTTGAAAACCATTTGAAATTGGACTCCAAAATTTTCAGCATTAAGAGAATATACATTTAAATCTGCATACGTAACCCAAAAATGATAAAAATGTGACTTCCGCACTTTCAACTCTAAGGTACTTACTAAGAATGGAAAAAAGCTTATTATTAAAGCATATTTAAGATTCTTACCCATAAACTTTCAACTACCTGGCGATATAATTCTCTCGGTTTTGAGCCGATGAATAAATCAAGCATTTGGATAGCATAATCCTTTATAAATATTCGCACTAAACCACTTTCCATTAACATGATTTTGTGGAAAACATCGTATCAGGAAAAATGTAGGTATAAAGTTGGCCGTATAGCATTGAGAGCAAATTCATGTCTAAATAAAACATACGTAATAAAAACCACCGAATAAAAACCACCGGAATACAAGGGAAAGACGGTTACACGTAAATTGTACGTATTAAATTTTCACCGTCGCACAGTTCGCCGTAAGCCTTCTTATCGGAAGTAGATGATCGTATACTATAGCACCGAGATGAAGAAATTACACGTTGTTTTCTAAATTGTTATTTTCAAAATTTATTTGCTGCTGCCTTCCTGTAAACAGACAAGAACCGTGTTTTATTCAGACATGAATTTTATGTCAGTACTATATATATACTACCCAAAAAGGTTGGACGGTCTTTAATATACGACCATATATTTTTGATACAACATTTCACGGTGTGATACGGTGAACTGCATACACACAAATTTTCCAACACGAGGAAAGACAGCAGAAAATAGGTGGGTAAGTGAATTAGAAATACAATCGTATCGTATATATTTATATACCTAATATATTGAATTCTGAATAATTCTAAAGGAGATTAGCAAGTTATTATCAGATATTTAATACTAATCGGTGTTAAATTAATGTTCTTATTGAATTCAATAAAATTGGATAATTCCTGTTTGCAATGGTCCACGAACAACCCGCCATTTCCCGATGTCAATACTATATGGTCATCTCTTTTCGATATCACACGGCAAAATATAATACATGTAATTTACATGCAACTGGAGAAAATGATAATCTGATGGTACCAGCTCAGTAGAATATGATAGACATTACATGACTTGTTATTTAATCTGTCTTACTGTTTGCACTGTGTTTTGTGCCAATATGAGGAAAATTGTGGTGGAAAATGATACTTATCTCATCTCTTGGACAAGATTGGCATTTTTTCTTCGATCGATTGCTTCAGATTTTCCTGAAAATTTTTCACAAAAGTGTTCTTTTTGAACATACGATATACTAACTCGCATGTACATATATTTGTATATCACAATGTTATGTAGTGTTAATATTAATATTTATTAGGCGAGGTTAAAAAAATACCATATTTGATCCTAAGCAGAACATAATATAGGACTTCATTGAGTTGAGATTATATTATTAGATTTTTTACTAGGAATAGTTAGTTGTTCAACTGCACATTGAAAGAACCACGTGCATTTTTTGAACTGTCGCGGATTCAAACCCGTGTATTAATACAAACCCCTACGTGGTAGGCCAAGAAAAGTATGTGGGGGGCAGATTTTTTAAAAACACAGTCATGAAGCCCAATGACAGTATAGTGAAACAGTAGTGTAATCAGCAACAGAGGTGAAACAATCACAAAAATCCATGCTTTGACAAAATCACATACATATATTGTGACCTCATAAGGAATCGAACCTGGACCCATGGGATGCAAGGCCAGCGCCTTACGTACTCTAAGGGAGCTGTGTTAAGTTCACATATCAACCAAAATATTGATATCTTAAATACATGAAAACGAAGTCAAGAAAAGGGTTAGTACGGCTAATGATTAAGTTACCTGTACGTCATTTCTAATTGGAGATATATTTGTAGCAAATTTCATGCTGAATTTATTTTCCTGAGCTTTTTCAATCATGTCCGATCCTAATAAGATCATATTATGGGTCTTCACGGGAGGTTTGAATTAACAGATTTTTGTTTTTACGAGAAATGGATGTCAGACACTTGCTTAACCTATTAGGTCTAAATTATATATTAGGTTACTACGAGTGATGATTAAATTAGCTGCAAGTCATTTCGAAGTGCAGATTTATTTGCAGCAAATTTTACGCTGAGATTTATTTGTTAGGGCAGCAATGTGATAACAAATCATTGCATTAGTCTTACAATAAATATTCCTAAGACGATCATATGGACCTCCACAGATTTGAGGTGATGTTAACAGATTGTTTTAAAACCAGAATTGGATATTTACCACATCCTCAATCTATTAAGTCTATACATACATTACAAAATAACATGTGAATTTGGTAGACCCGGGAATCGAACCGCGGACCCACGACATTATAAACCTGACGGGCGATCGCGGGATGTATATTGTTTCAAGAGATTCAATGTTTATTTTATGGTAATTAATTAATTGAGTTACAAATTAAATTGTTTTTATATAATATGGTGAATTTGAAATGATTAACTTATCTATTATCTTAAAACCTATTTATTATTATTTTTGTGAAAGCACTTTAAAATGAAATAGTTTCCAAGCGATCTATGAATATTATATGTATTATTTTAACATGATTATTCGTTTTCTGAAAGCTCTGAGTACCTATAAGTATATTTATTTAAGTATAAAACGTTCACAATATTCACTGAATTCGTTAAGTAAAATCTGTGACACCTGCGTACTTCAAATAATTAAAATATGCAAAAACTGTACGAAGCGAAGAGCAGTCAATTTTTGAAGAGTTTTTGAAAAATTTTGATGGCTGAAGTTTCGTCTAAATAGCTTCACTTTTTAGAGTACGCTCTCCAATGAGAGTATGAGTACAGCTACACTAATAAAGTCCATGCATCGTTAATGCACTGTGAAAAGCTCTAAATTTTTCAATTCTGCTTCAACCATTTTCACCAAATTTCAGTTATATTTTATTTTTGGGTCAATGGGTATGTAATGCAGTTGTTTTAATAATTTATGTGATCGTTTGTGGGTGCTTTATAACATGTATATACTATATAATATGTTCAAGTGTATAAATTCAAATAACGTACATTTATTTCCAGTTGGAATAAATACGGTGAACTAGAGCAGTGGTCTCCAAAGTCAATAAGTATGCAAGGTAAATTTTAAATTTAAATTGACTAGTTCAGTTTGAAAACGTAATAAAAATTATACAGCCATGAGTAGAAAATTTCCTATTGAAACGAATGCAATATTTTTAGAGCATTAGTAAATTTGATGGAATAAGTACTCAATAAGAAATATTGTATTTAATTTCAATTAAGAATTAACAGATAATAAATCTTTTTTATGCGCGTCAATTATGTTATAATATATTAAGGGGGGACATGCTCGTCGAAGGTCAAAATTGAGTTTTTATTGTATTTTCAAACCATGATCCTGGACACTCCTTAAACGTTGTAGATAATCTATTTATATAATTTTGAAGCCTTATTATCCTTTATAGTTATTTTAAACATTTGATGACTGCATGAAGTATTTTTGTTACATAAAATAGTATTCTTTTAAACCTCTCGCTCTAATGTTTTAGAATATAGTCATATTTCGGTACAGAACTGTGCAATGGTGTTAAATTTTTTTACATTTATTAATTTTTAAACGCATTTATAAAACCATTAGTATAATTTATTACGAGATAATTTTAGTAAAATATTCACGATAAAAAATTATTTTGATAATCTCTGTGATCCCAAATTTGACAAGAATTAGGCATTTTATTATTCAAAAAATCGGCAAGATTAACAAATTTGGAGATGATTCTAAAGATATTTATTATAAGCTATGTTTTTGATCATTCAAGTGTGATAAAAATCTTATGAATAATGATTGCTTTATAATAATTATTGACCTAAGAATAAGGTAGTGTTTTTTTGAAATACGCCATTTCTTTTGTCATTCCCTAGTGGTTAAGCTACAACATACGGCCGTAGCCATAAAATGACAAACTATAATTAAAGTAGGGAGTAAAATTATGTTAACGCGCGTGTTTGAACATGTACCGTATGTTGTAGCTTAACCACTGGGGATTGACAAAAGAAATGGCGTATTTCAAAAAAACACTACCTTATTCTTAGGTCAATAATTATTATAAAGCAATCATTATTCATAAAATGTTTATCACACTTGAATGGTCAAAGACATAGCTTATAATAAGTATCTTTAGAATCATCTTGAAATGTGTTAATCTTGCCGATTTTTTGAATAATAAAATGCCTAATTCTTGTCAAATTTGGGATCACAGAGATTATCAATATAATTTTTTATCGTGAATATTTTACAAAAATTATCTCGTAATAAATTATACTAATGGTTTTATAAATACGTTTAAAAATTAATAAATGTAAAAAATCTTAACACCACTGCACAGTTATGTACCGAAATATGACTATATTCTAAAACATTAGAGCGAGAGGTTTAAAAGAATACTATTTTATGTAACAAAAATACTTCATGCAGTCATCAAATGTTTAAAATAACTATAAAGGATAATAAGGCTTCAAAATTATATAAATAGATCATCTACAACGTTTAAGGAGTTTCCAGGATCATGGTTTGAATATACAATAAAAACTCAATTTTGACCTTCGACGAGCATGTACCCCCTTAATGAACTGCGGCAAAATTTAGCTTATATTAGTTATGGATAAGTTTAAATACCCATTGAAACATATACTCGATTCATATGGGCATATTTACATGCCCTGTGCAGGTTAAAGGAAGAATACGTATTAGCATAAAAATATATAATATGATTTTAACACTTCCGTTACTGTAATGTCACTTTGCGTTACCCATCCCATTACACTGCAAATATTTCAGTTAATATACACTTTGTCATCTTTATATTTCAGCTATGTCATAAATATATTATAAATGCACATTGCAAACAGAGCATCTCATTTTATTACAAACAAAATATATAGATCTAAAAGTAAATGAGTGAAAAATAGAGACATACCTACTCTATTGTGGGAAAGAGATAGAATTGATTTGATTGAATTCAGATATGCCGTTTTGACACATATACAAGTATCACATAAGCTACTATTTCTTCATTATTAACTCAAAACAGCCAAATTTTAACTTACGCATCTTTGTCAGATTGACGACGATATGTGCATATGGGGTGAAATACATATATTATTATGACTAAACTTGTAGGCTATTAGAATGTATAAAAATATTCGTACAATTATAATTATATTTTTATGATTTTGTAGATAAAACAAATAGTAAAAACTGATTTATTTATGTTGCCAAAGTTCTTTTAAGGCTATACTTCAGCTGAGACATGGTCTAAAAAGATCGTGACTAGGCGATGCGCGGATTGTGAAATTGACGCGTGCCGAACGAAATATAATTTGTCATAAAAATTCAACATGCTTCCTTTTAATGTTATGTTTATTATTATATTCGTAATAATAATAGTATATTCATTGACATGTTTTCTTTTTTAAGTACATGCGGAACATTTTTTAGTCATCTTTACACGATTTAAGAATATATTCCTCCGACGCCATCACAAAACAAATTGACGTGCTCACACCTCGACTGCTAGTCTACGATTGGCGATGATCGCGCGAAATTTCGTTCCACACACTGTTGAAAATTATTTGCCGTTTCACTTATGTACGCTCTTAACTTACTGTACCGAAGCGGGAGGAATTTCTTAGAACCGCCGTTGGAAGGTTAAATAAAATGTCAATGGTGCGTCAAAATTTCCAATAAATATACAATATTTTTGTTTGTAAGAGCTACTTCGAATATTTTTTTACAGCCTTACTATGTTAATCGAAACCAAAGAAAAATGCGCTGCAGACGATTTTCTTATTGGAGGGGTATACGATTTTGGTAAAAGTGAACGAACATAATTTGGAGCTTTTGATCTTCCTAGTTTATGATTGCTTGAGGATATATAGAACCAATGACAGCAGTCGATAATGCAGTACACATCACTCGAACTTATCTAATATAGTATTTGATAAGTGACTGTATTAGTTGTAAGTAGTAGTCGATATCAAACATTTCAATCATGAAGTTCACAAATAATCTCTTAATTTAATAATTGTTCCTCGCATACTTTTTTTGTCCGCAATCTACATTAAACTATCAAAATAATAAAGCCATACAAATTGTTATGTGATTGTTAATCAATTATGTATTCACATAAAAAAGTGAACTTAGTAGTTGGACGACATACCCAATTAAAATAACGATTACAAAACCATTTAATGGTGATCCCGAAGGAAAATGATGAAAAACTACAGCTAATAATCAGTAAAAATACTGCGATAAGTCTTGTTATCAAAAATGCTGTTGCTAGTTACCGGTAGCTTGCAAATGAAGGTTTAGTGACCACTGGAATAGATGCATAGAGCTCATCGCATAGCTCTCGTGGTAAAATGTTAAAAATCAGATAGGTAATATTTTTTTCAATAATAAATAATAGTGTGTTTGGTCTAGAACATAGGTTCTCAAACCTATTGCACCTTGAGATTTAAAAAAAATCTAGTGTCCCCATATTTTTTAACTTACCTTTATACATTACCATCTGTTTCGTATCTTAAAAACAGTAATTGCAAATATAATTTTTAAACATGCATTATTATATGGATAGGATAATGCCATATCCTATCTCTGAGATCAAATAATGTTTCAATGAGAGGAATTAATAAAACTCATACTTAGTGATATTTAGAAATATTTTTATTAACATTAAAAGAAGGCTTTGCATTTAAAACTTATCTAATGTGAAGGATGAATCTTCGGATAGGGATGGGATTGCCGTGATCGACCGAAAATTCTTGAATGAAAAACCATGGACTATGTACATGAAATATAAAGCTGCATCAACATTATTACATGCGTAAGTGACTCTAATTTAACCGTATATACGGGACTCCAAGCATTCGAGTAGTAAATCGCATCTCAAGAGGTATCGTGTCTAGATTCCGTCGGATTTTTATAGATAGAATTTTTCTGCCATCATCCCTCTAGATTTCCTTAATGCCCCCTAATTTTCATTGAGCCTTCTACTGCCCCCTAAAAGCCTCGAGCGCCCACAAGGGGGCGTTATCGCCCACTTTGAGAAAGACTGGTCTAGAACATGGTTGAGCAATTTGGCGATCATTGTTAGTAAAAATGATTTTATTAATATAGCCTAATCTAATTTTTATAGATTTATCATGCTGCTTTCCAAAAAAAAAATATTTACTGAACTGGAAATAAATTTTTGAAAGATGTGCGATAAATATTTCAAAGAACGACTTTATAGCCTGAAACAGGTTGTCAAAATCGTAAATTGCAAGCGATTCATCTTAATTAAGCCACAGCAGATAATAATAAATAATGTGCACTGTGATGATGTTGCAAATACAGTCTCCCGGCGCTCGGTATTCCTAAGAAAACTAAACAATAATCGTTTACATGCAAAATAACCATTTGAAAATATTTCAATACGTAGAAAATTACAACTTATTGGTAGGTATGTACTAATATAATCTATTAAATTTAAGGATATTAGGAAGGTAAATAGGTACCTGGTAATTGTCTTCGTCTAAAATCAGAGAAAAATTTACATACCTAACTAATATATTATTATATACTAATAGCGCCTGTACACGTGCATGGAATTACTGTGGGCAATTAATAGTGCTTATTTTAAACTATCGTGTCAATAACTGTTTAAACGTAAAAGTGCTGACTGTATCTCCAATCTCATTCTTCAAGAGTAAGCGAGACGCGATGTTATCATTTTATATTACTGTTTGACAGGACGTATTGAAAATCGGTTAACGTAAAAATGAGTAGTTAATTTTTTTACCGGTAGGTTCGCCATCATCTTTCTGCTGCGCAGGCGCAGATTTTACTTGCGCATAAAAAAATTAGCACACTTCAGAAGCTTCCAAACTTGTTTGATTCATGCATGAATATGCGCAGGATAATATATGTTTCCACATAAATTTTCTAACTGTGCACAGTAAATCCATGCACGTGTAAACAGGGTATTAAAGATTTGTATGTCTGTTTTGACAGGAAAATTCTTTTCAATTGTTTCGAATATCATAACTATTTTTAAAATGTTGTTCTTATTTTTAGGTTTGTTTACCTAAGAATCAAACAACTCTTCGCATGCCATGCTCTTTTAGCTTCATAATCCTTTCCTTTGCGCGATCCTACGCTAATGAGTCTAAAAACCCTTTACTTCAAAAATATATTTTGTTTTTGTTTGGAAGGTATTCGTTATTTTTTTTAAACATATTAATTTTATTAACCCAAAATTAATTACCCAAAAAAAGTTGAAACACAAATGAAAAAGCAAAATGTAAGAATTTAGCCGTTCTCTCTTAATTACAAAAAATAACACCACAAAAAGCGACTGCGAAAATTCTCTCTCGCTATCGAACAAGGAAAATGTTATAATAAAAAAATATTTAGTTAACCGATTTTGGCTGATAACGCTTTGATTTATATTTCATGAACCACGTCACATTGATTATAGTGCAATGGCCATTTGATATGGGCGATTTACTATGCAATTAAGAATAAATATACCATGCCCCGTGTAAATGGTCTTAATAGAAAGGGTGGGATACCAATTAAGTCGTATTTATGGACACGCAGTCGGTAAAGTGACGTTCTTTTTTCGTAGTCCAGCAAATGAAGCTATAAAGATGATATAAACTAGTATATAATTTTTTAGCGATGGCAAAAAGTTCTATTGTTGGGAGGTAAACGTTGAATAATCGAAAATAATGGTGCAGATTTGTACACATCATTAAATAATTACAGATCTCAATTTGGAAAGTGCTTCAGAGAGTATTAAGAGCCATTAGTTAAAATTTGTCGCAATTATGCCAATAACATAGTGGTATATGTACATAGGTGTGAAACCCAAGAGATGCAGGTTCGATTTCTGCTGGGTGTCGTATTTTTTTTAAAAAGATTTTTTCTATTGGTTATAATATATTTTCTCAGAAGTGTTTTCAAAATTATGCATGTTCAATTACAGCCCCATTAAGTCCGCGATGGCTGAGTAATAACAAAGTCCGCTCAGTAAATAAAGGCTTTCGGCCTTGAGTCTCGGGTCTGTTAACTTTTTTACATGCTGTTTTTCAATGTGTGTTTTGACAGAGGGCATGTATCCAAGTAGTGGTTAATACCTGTTTCTTGTAAAAAAAAATGTTACAAAACATCTTCTTGATGTAGTCAAGATCCAAACGATTATAAAGACAATACAAATAATTACAAGATAAAAAGAACTTTTTATATACAACGTTTTTAAATTTTCTGTTGAATCATATAAACTTGACTTGACTAGCTTAAACGATCAAAAAATTTGTACTTGATAGAAATAATACTGAAATGTCATTTTGACATTCACAGTGATTTCCATAGTAACGCACGTATATATTAATAATTTAGTTTCTAGGACCATCCGCTTAGCAACCAATGATGGTGTCGAAATAATTTTTCATACAAAACAGAATTAACTGAAAATGAATTCAATTCTACTTAAAGATGGCTAAACGTATTAAAAAATGCATTGGCATCGTGTTTTGATATATTCTAAAAGTTTCAAATTCTAGCTAGTTGGGAAGTTAGTTGAAAATCGATTGCAAGATTTTTACCGGACAAATAAGAATGCAAGCTAAGAAAAACGTAGTAAAATATTGTAAGATTTTGTATAATACACTAATTTGTTATTTAAACGCCACTTTGTTGATTTTAACAATTTAACTTTGATTGATAGAAAATTTACGCTTGAAATATATATTATATAACGTTCAAAATCGAGTTTTCTATACAAATCTATGCGATTCACAAAGTTTCTATCGATGTGTCAAAAAATAGTCACAACGTCACTTACAACGTTCTTATATGCTATATTTACAGATGACTCCGAATAGACATTTAAATCACGTGAGAGGATATGCACGCACAATAAGTTTTAGCTTGAAAAAGTAATAACAACGAAAATACAATTTAATATTACTAAAATTAAATTATAATAAAATAACAAGATAAAAAGAACTTTTTATATACTTACAACGTTTTTAATTTTTTTGTTGAATCATATAAACTTGACTTGACTAGCTTAAACGATCAAAAAAAATGTACTTGATAGAAATAATACTGAAATTTCATATTGATTTCCATAGTAACGCACGTATATATTAGTAATTTAGTTGCTAGGACCCCAGACCCTTATCAACCAATAATGATGTCGAAATAACTTTTCATACAAAACAGAATTAACTGAAAATGAATTCAATTCTACTTAAAGATGGCTAAATTATTATAAAATGCATTGGCATCGTGTTCTGATATATTCTAAAAGTTTCAAATGTCTAGCTAGTCGAGAAGTTAATTAAAAATCGATTGCAAGATTTGTACCGCACAAAGAACCACCGGAAGAATAAGAATACGAGTTAAGAAAAACGTTGTAAAAATAAATATAAAGTACATGGAAGTACCTACGCCAAATGAGCCGAGTAAACCCTATTTCGATAGGATTTGGATCGGACATGGTTTAAAAAAAAAAAAAACCGAAACTCATTTTCATGTAGGTGGAATACATCAATATTGGAAGCGATTTGGTTGAATATAGTTATTGCAAACCCAACTGGCATTACCAATGGCAGTTACGCACATCGGGAGAACACCATGTATAAGTAAGTTAAAAGCAAAAGTACTTAGCCAAATATAGAGATGTATGAAGCTTTCTACTCATTCACTAGATTTGTTTTTATGACGTTATTTGTAATATGTATATTATATGAAAAAGGTTATCTAGTATTATTACATAAACGCCAAGCTTTTTTTCAACGTGAACCATAGTTTATGGTTATGGCTATATGTATCAATAAAATTTGGTTTTATTGTATGAATCGATACTTACCAGACATCTTGTATACTAATAATAATAATACATCAATCAGTTCAGCTTTCCGATTTTCTTATGCCTGTTAAACCATTGGATCCGGATAGTATTTTTTTCTGGCAGAAGACACGTTTGGCATTTTTGCTGGAAGGAAAATGTGATGAAAGAAAAATGTCTGATGTGGAAAACTTTGTTACGAAATACCATACAAAAATACATTTGGGTATTTATATTTAGCGTCTAATTGTAATGCTGCGTTTTTAATTCCAGTTAAATGTTGAACAGGAAACCGAAAGGAATGTTTCCACGTATCGATTTAAGTTAAATCGATTGTCGTTATCAAGATAACGTCAAGTGAAACAAACAAATTTGACATACCGATGCGAGTTTTTATTACCTTGGTTACTCTAGGCAACCTGCTAGGCAACCAAATGTCTCTAAATATAATGATTAACTTTTGAATCAACAAAATGCAGAAAATACCTCAATTACGTTTAATTTAACTAAAAAAATATGGTTCCAAACAAGGCCTGAACAAAAACGAACCATAAGTGCGAGTGAGTAAGCATTCGGCACTTATATCTCCGCACTATGCGTTAGAGTAAGATAGAATTTCTACGGCTGAATTAAATATTTTTTGTAAGCTTCACCGGTTAAAAATGGATTTAACTGATTACATTTATTTAAAAACTGCGAGCACGTGTTGCTGAAATTTATTGTTTTTATGTTAAATATAAAGTTAGTGGTAATTGTGTTTAGTTATTCTAGTAGAACATATTGTTAACTATGTTGTGTTTTTGAAAAATATCTAAAAATAGAAAATAAAACATTTTAGGCCAAATTGACGCCGATTGTCTAGAATCATTTGGTCAACAGCGGCGTCAAATTGGCGCCGATTATCTCCAATAAATAAATGTTGAAGAAGAGTTAAAATATGTTAAAATTCTCTTAAGGCACCCGCAGCTGGTGACTAAGCCAGGTCCAATGTCGCCTTAGTCGAAGTTTAGTATATAGTTGCTCTGAGCGTTTGCAAGGTTCCATGACTTATTACCGTTAAGCAGCACCATCAAAATGCAAGCTTCGAATATGCAGAATTTGGTTTGAACCTAGTACAGTCATGATTCCCAGACATTTTATATCGAGTTTAATTTTGCTCCAAATATTCCTATTTGGACAGCGAGCCATCTTTGCACATTGTCATCTCCCGTGAAGTGCACACACAGGTATTCAAAACTGTCAACAGCTTTGTTTTGTTGCCAATCATAACATGTACTATTACACCAAACGTTGGTTTTCCATGCGTTGATTTTCAAGACAATGTCAACGAATTATTATACTACCTGGCGATCGTCTCTTGAATAACCTCGATTGAGTTATTTAATAGGACAGCGCAATCAACGTATCCTAGCTCCCACAGGTATACCTCAGTCAGATGGTATTGATTATTGTAGTATGAAGTCAAAGAAGATGATGAAAAGAATCGGAGAAAGGACACAACCCTATCGGACTCCGATCGCGACCCTGAATTATTCTGTGACAGTATCACTAATTATTCTTATACGACCATGTCCGATCCTAATAGGATCATATTATGGGCCTCCACAGAGTAGAGGTTTGTATTAACAGATTTTGTTATTTACGAGAAATGGATGTCAGCCACTTGCTCAACCTATTAGGTCCATACCCTGACTCACACACAAATTGAAAAATAATATATGTACTTGCCAGACCCAGGATTCGAACCTAAGACCCACGGCGTGATAGTCCAACGCTTATGCCGCGCGGCCACCGTAGGTGTACACTTATACAGTATTCGATATTCTCTTAAATTTGATAATGATGAGGTCTATGGTTTAGGTTAAAGGATGGAAGGATTAGAGGGAATAGGTGGATGGATTAATAAGGCGTAGAATTATTGGTTTCAATACACTCCGTCATCATCATTGAAGTTATGCGGGACTGACGACGTATAGTTAAAATGTAACATTTGCGCAAGAAGTTACAAAGATCGATTATTGCATGGCTGACAGCTCGTAGTAATCTAAATCAAGAGAAAGATCAATGAAAGAGTAAGGATTAAATCAATCAGGGTGCCACTCAATCATAAGGACAGAAAAATATTAACATGTGAGTAATTAAAGAAATTAAAAGACGATCAAGTATATTTAAACAATTGTGTATACAAAAACCACTGTCAAACAGACTCAAAACGAACAAATTTAGATAAAAGTTAACACGAGATACAAACGGAGAGCATAGAAAAGTATGAAATTATAACGAAGCTACAATAGAAAGTAACATGAAGCTTCTACAAGAGTCCAGTGGACCACTAAGACAATAAATTGGACGACATAACTTGCGGAAAAGAATTGAATGTACCTATGGCTCCACGCCTCACGGTGCCCGAAGACACGCTCGTCTTCGTCTAGGGGTCAAAATTAAGACACTTTAAAAAACTCCACTCCTCCATTCGCGCTAAAAATTTAAATCGCAATTCCCTTCCACCCCGCGATGTTCTTCTGCCGACCATAGTGCAAATAATTACAAGATAAAAAGAACTTTTTATATACAACGTTTTTAATTTTTCTGATGAATCATATAAACTTGACTTGACTAGCTTAAACGGATTAGAAATACTGAATAAACATAGAATACTGAAATGTTATTTTAACATTTCATATTGATTTCCATAGTAACGTACGTATATATTAATAATTTAGTTGATAGGACTCCAGACCTATAGTGCTTTACTTTTTACAGATTTCTTCAGAAATAGCTTTTCATACAAAACAGAATTAACTGAAAATGAATTCAATTCTACTTAAATATTGCTAAAAGTATTAAAAGAATGCATTAGCATCGTGTTTTGATATATTCTAAAAGATTTAAATATCTATCTAGTCGGGAAGTTAGTTAAAAATAAAATGCAAGATTTGTACTGGATAAACAACCACCGGACAAACAAGAATACGACCTAATAAAAACGTTGTAATAAAATAGTAAAGACACTTACTGGCTAACAGAAAAAAATTGGTTATGGTCGTCGAACATAACACGATTTAAGTATGGAACATCATAATAAATTGATTAGAAAAACCTCAGTAATGCATTATTATCTCTTTTAAACTATAGTAAGCCAATCCCGTTGTGTTTACTGGAATCAGTCAGATAATAAAAATTACTTATAATAAAAAAAATGGTTATTAAAATTTCATTCATATCTTCATGTTGAATGAACTGTCAAGGACATACTATTGAGAGTACTTTTTAGACTAATTTTCGTTAGTGACATTATTTGGTAAGAGTTTAAGAGGGTTCGCACACCAGAACTCGCCGCATGCGTCTTACGACGAATTCGTTGATGTGACGTCATCGTAAACCAAGAAACAAACGTTATCAAATGGAGCTTCGCAGATTTTCCGATGCAACTGTGACGCTGCGATGCTGCCGCATGCGTTGAATTGTGTTAGCTAGAGCCTGCATGTCGACATCGGCCAATATCGACTCCGCGCATGCGCACAGCCGCACAATGGGTCATTTCTCTCCAGACTGTCGCCGCGTTTGGAGCAGCCGCGATGCGGCGAATGTCGATATCGCTAGGCAGATGTGCGAGGTTGTATCATGGAACACCGGCTGCCCGTTCTCGGAAGTTTTGATTTATGGCGGTCAGGCACACGAGGCGAGTTGTGATGTGCGAGCCGGCTAATATCCTTTTTATTCTTTAAAATGCCAGTCTTTTGATTGTAGGTACTTATTTTCTTTCAACGTCCAGGCTTTACGGCTATACCTCAGTTGAGGCATGGTATAAAAAAATTATGAAAATGACGCGTGCCGAACGAAATATAATTTGTCATATAAATTCGTCCATTTAATGATCTGTTTATTGTTCAATTAGTAACAATAATAATATATTCATTGACAAGTTTTCTTTTTCAAGTAAATGGGTAACATTTTTTAGTCATCTTCACACGATTTAAGAATTAATACCCCCGTCGCCATCACGAAACAAATTGACGTGTTCACAGCTCGACGTTTGCTCTCCGACTCCAAAATTTCCTCGCACAAATTATTTGCCGTTTCACTGAAGTACCGTCTTAACTTTTGCAACTAAAATCACCGACCAGACATCACCAAAATCGAGTAAACGCCTATTTCATGAATAATATTTCCGTTCAGATTTGTGACTTCTATCTGGCGCATCTGTACCTCTTGACCCATCGAATCCCGGTTAGATTTTTTCCCGGCAGAAGTCACGTTTTGCCTTTTGGCCGGAAGCAAAAAGTGTTAAAGTGAAATAGCCGCGTGAAACGTTTTCTATATCTACGGTTAACGATCAATCATTGCCAGGGCTTAAACGTATCCGGCCGTTACTAAGTATAACATCGTTGTTCACTCGGAAAAGGGCAGGAGAACACGATTGATTTTGTATCATCAAAAAAGTCTTTTTCGTATTCTTCCACTAACTGATTAATTTACTCTCAATTCACTCCTGAATGATGGCTTTCCGCTTCTTATTGTTTTCATTCTTCATGGTACTTAGTATTTAGCTGACATGTAATTCTGTAATTAAATTTAATTATCTCATTGATCTAAAGTTTTGAAATTTCTCTAACATCTCTTACGAACCCTTAGACATTTTTTAGATCCTTGTAGACTATGCCCAACATGCATCTACCGATACCATACTGTTGTACTTTAAGATTCTCGATCCTCGTTTATGTATACAATATGTTTCAAATAGATATATTGTAATTTTACGTTAAACATTTTGTGTTTTGGGCACAGTGGAGGTCACTTTTGATGATAAGACTCAGGCGGTCATAAGAACTCCAGCTCAGATTTTGAATATCATTTAAAAATAACTAATTACATATACATGTTGTATACGAAATAGCTGTAAAAATTTAAAACGATCTATAAAAATGCCTTGCCAAATGAAAACAGTCAATTTTGATTCGAAATTAAGGGGGGACATGCTCGTCGAACGTCAAAATTGAGTTTTTATTGTATTTTCAAACCATGATCCTGGACACTCCTTAAACGTTGTAGATAATCTATTTATATAATTTTGAAGCCTTATTATCCTTTATAGTTATTTTAAACATTTGATGACTGCATGAAGCATTTTTGTTACATAAAATAGTATTCTTTTAAACCTCTCGCTCTAATGTTTTAGAATATAGTCATATTTCAGTACATAACTGTGCAGTGGTGTTAAAATTTTTTACGTTTATTAATTTTTAAACGCATTTATAAAATCATTAGTATAATTTATTACGAGATAATTTTTGTAAAATATTCACGATAAAAAATTATTTTGATAATCTCTGTGATCCCAAATTTGACAAGAATTAGGCATTTTATTATTCAAAAAATCGGCAAGATGGACACATTTGAAGATAATTCTAAAGAAACTTATTATAAGCTTTGTTTTTGACCATTCAAGTGTGATAAAAATCTTATGAATAATGATTGCTTTATAATAATTATTGACCTAAGAATAAGGTAGTGTTTTTTTGAAATACGCCATTTCTTTTGTCATTCCCCAGTGGTTAAGCTACAACATACGGCCATAGCCATAAAATGACAAACTATAATTAAAGTAGGAAATAAAATTATGTTAACGCGCGTGTTTGAACATGTACCTAACCGAATTTTTTTTATTTTTTTTTAAACGGTACATGTTCAAACACGCGCGTCAATATCAATTTACTCCCTACTTCAATTATAGTTTGTCAATTTATGGCTACGGCCGTATGTTGTAGCTTAACCACTGGGGAATGACAAAATAAATGGCGTATTTCAAAAAAACACTACCTTATTCTTAGGTCAATAATTATTATAAAGCAATCATTATTCATAAGATTTTTATCACACTTGAATGGTCAAAAACATAGCTTATAATATATATCTTTAGAATCATCTTCAAATGTGTTAATCTTGCCGATTTTTTGAATAATAAAATGCCTAATTCTTGTCAAATTTGGGATCACAGAGATTAGCAATATAATTTTTTATCGTGAATATTTTACAAAAATTATCTCGTAATAAATTATGCTAATGGTTTAATAAATGCGTTGAAAAATTAATAAATGTAAAAAATCTTAACACCACTGCACAGTTATGTACCGAAATATGACTATATTCTAAAATATTAGAGCGAGAGGTTTAAAAGAATACTATTTTATGTAACAAAAATACTTCATGCAGTCATCAAATGTTTAAAATAACTATAAAGGATAATAAGGCTTCAAAATTCTATAAATAGATCATCTACAACGTTTAAGGAGTGTCCAGGATCATGGTTTGAAAATACAATAAAAACTCAATTTTGACCTTCGACGAGCATGTCCCCCCTTAATGACGAATATTTTGGGAAAAATATTGTTGGCGGAAAGAATTGTGAGCAAAAAATTATCGGCGAAGAATTGCGGGTGAAAAATTGTAGGCGAAGAATTACTTAAAATAATATATTGGATACATCTAAGTTTTTATACTTTTTTTAATAAACAATTATTTTAATAATAAAAAAAAATTGAAGTAAAAATGTAAAAGTTAAAAAAATAAAGATTTTAGAAGTATTGTGAATTTCCCAAAAAAACTGTTTTTTTATAGTAAAAAGTCTTTTTGTGTCGAAGGGTTGTGTGTGAGAGAGGAGTTATGTGCTTCCTATTCGACTGTTATTATAATTTATTCATTATTTTATCCATAAAAAACTAGGATATAAGGAATTTATATACACAATATAAGAATATAGAAACACCGCTCGTCTAATAATGTTTAACATTAACGTTGTTTATCAATTTTGTACACCCATAATTATTAAAAAAAAACTCAAAGTCATCCTTAAAATTATGTAAAGATCTTATTTAATAATGTGAAATCAGATGTTTTTGGTTTGACGATGATCAAAGTAATTCCATCTAAAATTCGTGTTACGTATATGAGTTGGTTAACACTGTAGCTTCGAATACGCGCTGCACGAAATATTGTATCGTGAGACGTAGTACTAACACATCAAAACTTACAAAGTAACGTCACGTTACAAAGCGCTTTTCAAACGGAGTTTTGTAAAACATCGCTCACACGAATTGATTTACACGACATTATAATATTTGAACATAAATATTTTAGAAGTGTTTGAACATAAAACAATAATTAAATATAATAAACTTATTCCTATCCGGACGAGCATATATGTACTAAATTTACAACCTTTGATGACTTATCCAATAAAACTATGAGTTGAAAACAATATTACTTTACTGCTTTTGGATTAAGAGATAGTTTTCGACAGATCAACCTTGTATGACCATAGCAAATGTTTAGTCAGAATTTTTGACACTCAACTGGCAACGGAATAGTCTGGAGTTACGACTGAAGTCAGACAGGGTTGTGTTTTTGGTGTGTTTTTTATCACTTTTTACTACAAAAGTCAATGCCGTCTGACGGAAGCATAGCTGTCACCCTCACATTAAAGCTCTGCGACCTGGAATATGCCAATGACGTTGTTCTATTTAAAAAGTCAATTAAGGGAATTCAAGTGGCAATCGTTAGGCCAGATAACAATTTGTCTCGCGTTGGTTCGAACATCAACGCAAGGAAAACCAACGTTTTGTGCAATAGCAGCGTTTTTATCTAGATTTCAAAAAAACATTGAGCAAATCGACAGCTTTAAATCACTATTAATGCACATTAGAGTAGACGGCGCTTTGCAAAGAAAATTAGCCACCTGAATGGCAATAGCCGTAACAACATTCCAATCGATGCGAAATATCAGTGACTGAATGTACTCGTTTAAAAACTCGACGTCGGGGTCACCATTTATCGGGGGTAATTGGAAGTTGCTTGGTAGTCCCCAATATTATAAATATCTGTTCTGAAGATTGCGGATATTTGCGTGACTTGGAGTGTTTCGGGACGTGATGCATAACGCACAGAGATGATATTTTCATGGTTTTATATTGTAGAATAATTTTAATATAAACTAACAGCACTTAGTAAATGACTGTCACATTGTTATATTAGTTGATTGAAGAAGATTGCATTTTGAATTTAAAAGGATACGCGGACGAGCGGGGCGTATCGACTACATTGTAGGATGGCCGGAAGGCAACTGTTTAATTATCGTTGCATTGTTATCTGTGGCATATCAATGGCCACAGACAACAACATGACAGTTTATAGAGTTATACAAAACCTCTACAGCTTAGAGAACATATGTTTACAGTACATATTGGGTGTGTAGTGGAATCAATTTAGGAGTATCAAGTAGGGAATCCAATCCCGAGCCAAAATTCTGATCCCGGGATTTCGGGATTACAATTTGACAATCCCGGGATTGGCATTTTTCCATTGTTAATATGAAATTTTTATATTTACAAATAACATTGATAAAATCGGTCAAAATAAATCTCGTATAATTTACACTATTTAAGACATTTATTGTTAATATTGTATACGTTCAATCTTGGAAATGGAGTAAATAATATTGTAATATAAATAATAATGTGAATGTAATATGAGATTGCTGTTTCTGATAGTAAAGACATAATGAATGGATTAGCGAGATTTCAAATAGTAAATCAAATAATCATGGCGTACTTATGGCCTTTCCGCATCATAAATCTAATTAATCAGCCAAATATGAAACTGCCGTAAAACGTATGATATCATGGTAAAATAATTACTTTGTTAAAAGTGCGAAGCATTGTTTTTTCCCAACCTTTCTCATTTTTAATAATTCATGTGAAAAAATAAAATGAATCGGCAACCTACACATGGGTATAAATCAAACTTCATTCAAACTCAGTTTCTTTCTAATGTAGTTATTTTTTATTAAAAGTATTTTTTCTGTTTTATTTTCGTTTTTATTTTATTTTCCATAAAAATTGATAAAAAAAATCAATCCTGAAATCCCGGGACTATGTTTATCAATCCCGGGATTCCAAGGTATCGAAAATAGCTCGGGATCCCGGGATTGGAATCCCTAGTAACAAGGGTATAAGAGAGAGGGCCTATTTCAAACCTCTTTAGAGTTGACCATGTAGCCTCTCATCACATAGAGAGTTTTACCCCGCCGCATGTTACAGAATGATCTAACTGATGAGCGGATATGGTCAAAAAAGAAGACAAACTTAAGAGATTCATAAAATGAGATGGTAAGTCACAATTAATAAGTCACACATATGTGTACAAATTCTATCATGGCCGAAATTGCAATGAGTGCAGCTTTGTCGTCTTTGTATCAAGGTTTTATTGCAGAAATTAGTAATTTTCCAAAAAATCTTGCAATCTTTCTCGTTTTTCATTAGTTTTGATTTTGAGATCACTCTGGTCACTTTTTTACTAAGGCGGGATGCTAATCGAATGCTATCAATATAATTTGAATATCATATCGTCACAAAAATGCTTACATGTAAGTTGTACGTATGCAGTTCATCGAGGGACACTTATTCGTGCGCCGCAGTACGTGAAACATGAGTTCGTATAACATTTTATCAAATGACGAGTTCTTCGTTGAACATTTCACCGTGGAATACATTTGTACGTATCTTACAAAATGCGGCGATAGTTTGCAAATAGTACTGTTCTAATTAGATTAACCCTAACTTAACCTAACCTAACCTAGTAAAGACGTCTCATAAAATTTGCCACATGTTATATCATACGTACAAATATACTCCACGGTGAAATGTTTAACGAAGAATTCGTCATTTGATTAAATGTTACACGAACTCATGTTTAACGTACTGCGGCGCACGAATAAGTGTCTTGCGGTCAACTGGTTACGTACAAATTTCCGGATACGCACGAAAATAATAATTCGTATATATACTAATATATATTTTTTAATGTGTCTTTATGATTCATTCACATCTTGCCAAAACGTTACTGTCATCAATGCTCCCTTCTTTTTAATGAATGCCTGGGAGGAGGTTAACATTGGGCATGGATTATCCGGCAATCAAAAGAATATTTCTTTTCTATCACCGATTTCTTTCTGTGAAAGTTTAAAGTCACCACGAATAATTTATTGATAAATTCCCGGCGTTCAAAGTCGAGCCATAAAAAGTTGTACAGCCGGATTGTTAAACTTTAAATGGCAATTCTTATCCGCATAATAGCACATTTAACGGCGCCGTACGATTTATATCTTTATCAACATATTGAGAAAGCCTGAATGTTATATCTTTTCAAAGTAAATTCACACATTAATAGGTTATTCAAACTTAAAAATTAGTAGAAAAATGTGCGTTGCCCCCATGTGTCGCAGTTAAAACGTCTTGCTAATATACGAAGAAAATTACTAGTTAATAATTAAAGATACCTTTTTTTAATTTGTTTTCTGTTCTTTTAGAACTATGCAATTATGATATTTCGATATTCCGTGATCTACCAAAATCCATCCAGCAGTAGACCGGTTGATCGTAATCGATGCATTGGACATACCTGGTTTCTTCGTTTATATTAAATAATAAAAAAAAATGATTATAAGACGAATTCGCATAATTTTCTTTATTTCTTTAAGCCGTTTACGTGAAAGCCCTTTTTAAAATAATCTGGAGGAAACCCGTATTACCACGTCGTATCACTTAATTTATATTGCGCCACTCATGGTCTACCACGAGAGTAAAAGAAAAAGAAGATGTGAACTCTCGCTCCTTAAACTAAGGCGTAGTTTATTCTTCCCTTTAGACAGTAGGATAATAGTTTGACAATGACTTATTATTTTCACGATGAATGGAAATATCTATATTAGTAATAGTGAAAGACAAGACTAGGGATTGCAAAACTGGTATTTCAAAACCAGTATTTTTTTTGTGATACCGAAATACCGGTTTTAAAAAACAGACAATACCGATATATTTGGTATTGACTGTGGAAACAAAATGTATTAATTAACATAAAAGTCTTTACAGGAATAGTTTACTTTGCCCTTCATTGTTTTTAGTGACTTCTTCTTCTTATTGTGCCATCCCCTAGCGGAGGTCGGACACCATCAAGGCGGTCTTATCTCTGTCGTCTGCTACCCGAAACAGTTAAGTGGAGCTGCACTCGTACCAAACACGGAAGTTCTTAAGCCACGAAATGCGGCGTCGTCCTCTGCTACGTTTACCATTGATCTTTCCTTGAATGACAAGTTGGGGAATGCTGTATTTTTGTCCTCTCATAATGAGGCCGAGGTACTGTAGTTTCCTGGTTTTAGTGACTAGTAATGACATATTCCATTAAATATTGATATTTTAAAGATATTTTTGATAATATATTATATTTGTTGGTAGATACGTCTGTTTTTTTCCCCAATTATTTTACGAATACCGGTGTTCAATAGAAAATACTGAAATACTGGTATGTATTGGTATTTTTATTCAGTATAGCAATCCTAAGACAAGACGTATTCTTGTTCAATTTGTAACACCTCAGTGTACTTAGCTAAATGTAATGAATACATTATTGTCCAAGTTGAAGAATGGGAGAATGTACTAGTTTACTGCCAGTTTTCATACTGGATAGTAGATCATATTAGAGGAATATGGATGGAAAAGAAAAAGTGAAAGTCTGAATCGCCCTGTTGGCGGGATTTGAACCAGAGTCTTCCGGATCTGAAGGCCGCAACGCTGTCAACTGGACCACGGTAGTAGGAGGCATACTGGATTAAAATAAAGTATTATTTTAAACGCGTTTGCCGGCTGAATTAAATAAACTAAAAGTCATAATTTTTCACGAGAAACATCAAGTTTAATGATCTCCGGGGGAATAATAATCGCAGAAAGTTTTGAGAGATTTGATTATAATCGCATAAAGTTTGGAATCGCGTCGAGTCGCGTCGCTCGCAGTGGCTGGAATATCGGTGGGTCCTAAGTTTTTATCGCCTTTACTACGACCGTAAACCGAAATTAAGATTTGATAGAGTCGTTATAACAACCAATCTTAATGTTTAATATCTTAATTACTTACACGAGTCTCTCGGAGAGACGCCACTGGATTATTGATGCCCTCAAGAAACTGTTATTCGAGGTTTCGTAACATTTATTTTTTCAAAAAATTAATCGACTGAGGGTAACTTGATGTAATTTGAATTTTAATCGATATAAATGACCTACTTAAATCATTTTTAGCGACCCGGAATCATAAATGAAACTATAATATATATAGCAGTAGCGATGGGTGGAGGTAGGCTGTTAAGATCCACCATAAATAGTACACAATAAACTTTGTTAGTCATATGTATTTGTTTTTATTGAACTAAGATTACAATTTACAAATAGTGTTGGTTAGTTTTTTAAAAATCTGTCTATCTGAGTTAGTTATACCAAAATGTTCCTTATTTCAAACTTTACCGTCTGGAAACCTTCTTAATAAATAAACAGTCTTTATTTTAAAGTCATCATTTTTACGATTACTTAATAAACTCACATGATAGACCATTTCAAACATTTTAAAAACTTCAAAGTCAAATTACTATTATTCTCCAGTTAGTGTGTTCTGCTAGAACAGAGACGATATTATCTACATATTTCATTTTTATCATAAATGTCCATACGATTTAATAATACATATCTGCATAATACTATATTGAATAAATATGGGAATGCGGAGCATTTACCGCTTTATGGACCCAACGCCACTGATTTACATGTCCTTACATAATTTCCCCCACATCCTGAAGCGGGCCCCTAGGCTGAGATCTTAAGCGGGCCTCCCTACCTATCGCTAAGGATGAAAGCAGTGTGACGCTCTACGGTAGCGTGTTCCAAATGGTGTACGCGGTAAAATTAATGTATATATACACATATACATATAAATATTTAGTGTTTTTTGTATATTTTAATACATCCATCTGAATTATGGAGTTGTGGAGTATTGATACACTATTAGAAATTGTAACGTACAACCACATAATTTTAAATGATAATAGTAGTGAAGGAAAATACTATTTTTTACCAGTGAAGCAAATTTGTGATGTGTGTTTATCTCACTTATCTGGTCGACTCGCCTCCTCCCCCTCCTGAGCCCGGGCCTCTAGGCTAGTGCCCTGTCAGCTCTCCCCTTGTGGGGGCCATGACTTACATAGAAAAGTATTAATAAAAAATCTTCTGCAAGTAGCAACGTATCTGTTTATGAAATTATGGGTCTCGGGTTTGAATCCCGCATCAAAAAAAATTACATTTTGTAATTTTTCTTAGTGTATTCACTTGCATTACATTAGTTTAAGCAAGTGTACAAAATATTTAAAGAATTCCCATTCGTAACCCATTTGTGATACAACCAAGTACACATTTGTGATACTTATTGGATTGAATAACCAATGAAAAAACATATCTAGTACCTACGTAAGTTCTTGTTATAAAACCTAATAGTTTCGAGAACACTTGGTATGCAGTGGTATAACTTTAAATAGTAAAAAAAGTAAAAAGTAAATAGGAAAAGAGAATGGACTATGCGACCTTTCAGCCACCTAGTACCGATACCCCAAGAGAATTTCAACCTGGTTTGCTTGTTCTTTAAGTCGACATTATTACTACGACCACTAAATGCCACCCGCGGAGTATATGCTGTTACCAAAATGACTTGAGAACATACAAGAAGACTACTGAGTGAGGAGAATTATGCCATGTGGCACCCATTTTTCCTAATAAAATGAACAAGAAATTGCTTTAAAACTATCGCGTTTAAAGAACTATTTACTGTGTAATCAGAAGCCTCCTTGTTTTCGTGCGATTCGATATTAGAATACGCAGACGTTATTTATTTGAATGCATCTTCCAAATTAATAGTGGTTAGTAAAACTTGCAATATATTATGTATATTTTATTTTGGACCCTTCCAAATATATAATAGCTAGCCATGAGTTGATTTATAAGACTAACTTGAAAAACATACTTGTTATGATAACCTAGAACAATATGGGTAGGTGCTTAAAAAGACTCGATATCTGTGACTACTCTAATTTGTAATTAAACTTAGTAAATAATCGACTCATTAGCTCCGGGGCGTTCATAAACATAATATAAAGGCCTCCTATATTATATACGAGCGCGACACCGGTGTCCCGTCTGAAACGGGCCTAAGTTGGTCAAAATTGACAACGTTGTCGAATTATTTGAATTATATACATTTTTCAATAGGTAATTAAATTTGAATTAACATATAATTTGGGTTTAATTATTTTGTAAAATCAGTGAAATTATACTAATATTATATCTAATTAAATTTTATGAATGATAATGTCATTAAAAGCTTTCTTTTGACCATTTGTTTTCCACTTTAAATTCACTTCCAATGCCACTTTAAAAATACTTTAAACGGGCATTTCCCGATTCGCCGCCTTTTATCCGTAGCCTTTCGCAAGCTTGCGAGTATTGCGAAGTGCGCCGCGGGTCACAAATCCTCAAAAGCCTCCAACCCAGGTGACGGATTCTCAGGCGTCGGAAAGGATGGTCTGGCGACGCCAAATATTTTCAATGAAAGGCGCCCGAATCGAATGAATCATACCGAAGCAGGCATTTTTCATAAGATTACGTCGAATATTTTTTCCAGGAATTCCCCGGTTTTTTGTCGACCGTGAAAGAACGTCATTTCGTTTACAATCTACGTGACGTGTTCATGAATTACGTCGAGCGCTTTTGGTTAGCACGTAAACTTTTTAATATCTTGATATTTTTTATGTATGAAGGATTGCATACCTGCAAATGCTCATAAATATTTTATTCAACTATTTATTGAATAAGAACTATTTAGTAAGAGTTTATACCAATAAAATGTTGTTATTCTCAATTGATTGTTGATTCACGTGATCACATTATCTCTGTGAGTGAATTTGAAATTTTAATTCAATATATTTTATTGATAATTTTCATTTTAAGTAATCAATACGTACTACCTAAGATCATGAAAAATACATTCTTTAAATTAAAAAATACACTATAATATAAAACGTAATTTTTAAAAATACATAATTTAATCACTATGTACGTAGTATTATAATAGCGTCTTTTTTATCATTAAAATGTAGTTTGATAAAATGTTTAAAGCTCGCTAAACGTTTTTGGAAAACTTCATAGTTTTACCATATTAATTTAAAAGAACAATGATTTATATTATGTAATATACATGAATATTAATGTTGAAATCCTTTTTATTTATATCGATACGGTTTCGTTTTATGACCGAATACACTGATATTAATCGATACCATTTCAATATGAAAACAAATCAAAAAAACTTGTTCCAAGATAATGGCGTTTGAATTTTTTGCAGAAATTATCATTTTAATTTTAAAGCCTTGATTTAGAGTAACATGTATGTTTTTTTATATTTAGTTTAGCAATGAACAATGAAATTTTACAATTAATTAATTAACACAGAAATTCCAGTATTTAATCTCAGATAGGGTTTTTCGATTTTATGACACGTGAAGTGAAATTTTTTGACTCTTTTTCTTACTAAATTGTAAAGAGAAGGCCTTTCTACATTGAATGACATAATTAACTCACAACCTTTAAATTTTATAAAAAAATCGATATTTTCAATAAAAATAATAAATCGTCTAGTAACCTTTTAAGAACTTATTAAACTACATTTTAATGATAAAAATATTCAGAAAATATAATGTAATAATGCGATGCAACATTAATAACACTCAAGTCAAATAATTATAATATATTAGTTTTTATTCAACTGCAGTCAAATTATATTACAGATAAATTTAGCTAAAGATAATAGTGGAATATTAACATAATATTATTATTATTTGAACAATGTAATAGCAATTACACAGAGTTGAACATAACTAACCCCAGGTGCAATCAGATACCTGTCGACCTATGTTGACACATCCATTTACCACCTGAGTAACCATTCAAACCGGCTCGCTAAGTGACCAAATACTATGCAAACTAGCTGATAAATCGAATTGGGACTAGATTATGGTGAACCATGTTATTTATATTCATGTATTTTACCATATTATATTTAAAGCGGTCATTCGGTCAACGGATTCTAATTTTGATCGAATATCGTAAAATGAGTAAAAAATACTAAAACCAAAGTCTTCATTTAAAATTTTATTATCGTAAACGACACTATTTTTGTTAGATTTTCACGTCAATGTATACATACACGTAATATCACAGTTTAAATCAAGTATATTATTAAGAAATTTGGTACTTAAAAATATACCTCATGTTAAATATTGACTTTTCTATGGAATTTAATAGATTCTGCAATATTTTATGAACCCCGTCAAAATTACACTCTGGTTACATAGGATCCGTTAAAAAGAATGAAAATAATAAATAGTGACATGTAAAGATGATTCATGCCTTTCAGATCCAGTGACTGCAATCATATAAGATAGGATAAGTATATACTTAGAAAATCAGTCCTATGCGACATTTCTTTTATCACGGGAAAAAACTCGACTACAAATCGCAGTCCTCAGTTCCCAATGAATTCGACAAAATATTCATCAGAATCACCTCCGCCTTGCGCTACTAAGAATTTTCCAGGGTTTTTGCAAGGCGGTTTCATAGGCCCTGGCCGAATTCAAATTAGCAATACCCGATGCGGGTAGAAGAACAGTTTTCAATAAGGCATATTCTCTCAGCCGGCACAATTTTCATTTGACTAGCATCAAGTAGAGTAGTTTGCGTGCCAAAGTCCTAAAGAAACCTCGATAGTAAATGCGAGGTATCCATAAAGGCATCTAGGAAAAAAAAAAACATAGGATCCGTTTGATATGTCACAAGTGAAAATCGTTCCATAAGATTTAAAAAAATATAAGACAATATGTTTATTACAGATTCAGTAGTATTCAGAATGTTTGATTAAAAGAAAAATAATATAATCAGATAACACTGAAACGTAACTATCTGTCATAGTTATGCGAGTATGTCTATAATTTGTTTTAATTGATGTTTTTTTATTTTTTTAAATTTAGATTTTGCTACCTCAGATTTCATAGACAATCTAGATAAATATATAAAATTGCTGATACATTTGTATGATAGTGGATGAGATAATATTGTAATTCATGCACATTTTAAAATTTCAGTAATTACATTATGATATTTTGTATGTTTTTTGGGAATGGGACAGCTGGATGCCGAGACAATTGGGCGCCGTACTGTCAAATTAAATAAATAAATGTTCGTAACAATTTTATACAGAAAGTAGAAGAGGAATTTTAATTAGTTTTTTATCTACCACTTAGTAGTTTTAATTCATTTTGCTCTAACATTTTTATTGCGGATTGAGAATTATCATGCCTGACGCTTTATATAAAAGTTAAAGAATTCTCTTCCCATTGGAACTTTGCACAATTAAATCATTATTTACGTGTGCATATATAAATTCTCACTATTAAATAATAATATAATAATTTAAATGTAAATAAAAATATTTATATTCAATATTTATTTTAATATATAGTATATGTAATTCACGAATGTCTATTTATTTTTCCATTTCATTCGAATACGTGGCGATCAATAGTCCCGGCGCCGAATCGTCCTAGATCTGTTTTTTTGTCAGAATATTTGTATTACTTACCTCCATATAAAATGCATGCCTATCTATCTGCAAATAAAATTGTAAATATAGCAATGATGCTATAATTAAAAAAAGTTCATGAATATTATTTTTGATATGCTACTTTCTCTTGATATTAATTGTAAAATTATTAATTATTTGGTTGAAAAAACTTACTTTGTTGTAAATAAATAGATTTCTGTTTAAAAATAAGCAAAGCTTTTTAAATCGATTGTCACATTAAGAGAGATAGATCAAATTAAATAGGTACAATACAAACAAAAACCCACCAAACCAACCCACCCCGCACCAAATTCGGTCTTAATTAAGCGTATCACGAGGTCGTACGTTTGGTTATGAAGCATTAGCAGTTCTTTTTATGCCTGGAAATATCTTAGGAGTAGATACCCAAGACTGAGGTCACCACGCACTCAAATGTGGGTTGACTGAGTTTACGAAGACTTTCTAGTTAAAAGTGCCCATAGGTAAGAGAAGCACGATGAGTTAACAACAATAAATGATTCTAATCAATTAATATAATATAATACAAAAAAAAAAATTGTACAAATTTATATACTTGAGGCTAAATTAGTAAAGCACACGGTGTCAAATTTTTCGCCATTTTTTTATATTTTGTAAAACTACCAACCTGTACTTACCTGCAAAGCTGAGTGCACAAGTATATTAAAGTCATTAGATAAAGCTTTATTGAAATATGTACTGCGATATTTTTGTGTATTCACTAGTTTACCGTTAAGCCCAGTGAAGTTCTACATTATTCAACAAATAATTAAGAAAGTATATAGATACAGAAATACATAAATTATTATTAAAATATTAAAATAGGTCTAGTTAAAAAAGTTTACAGAAAATACAGTACCGAAAATATCCCATTCCATCGACTACCTACTACTCTATAGCAAAAATGTCATAATTTTATTTTGTTTTCAAATGTTTCTACAGCATTCTAAATAAATCAAAAGCAATATGGCTAGGGATTTTTTTTACAAAAACAAGTCAGTTTGAAAACCATATTTCTTTTTCTTTTAGTAGTTACAGAATTTTCGGAAAATATAACGCATAATAATATTATTCGAAAATATTTCTTTCGTAAAAATTTTCATGTCAACGACTAATAAAAAACAAAAAAAAATAGTGTTTATCGAAATAAATTATATTTTTTTCAAGTTAATACTCTATTGGTTGAAATGAAATAGTCATAAAACTGACAAAATAAATAGCAAGTATTGAAATTGCGCGTACTTTGAGCAGCATTTTTTCAATAATTAATCTATAAAGAAAACAATTACTTACAGCGGTTTTGGAATTTAAAACCATTTTTTCAAAGAAAAATTTCACTACAAAATCTATAAGCACCTAGAAAAAAGCGTTATTATGATTTTATACCATATTGGCTCCGTCAACCTGGTGATTCTAAGCCATTTGGTAGATTGCCATATTGCCGCCGGTAAATATCGGTAGATGTGGCTTATATTTCCATAATATATTCGCTTGGTTATATAAGTATATATTTTAATATTATTGACTGAAACTGAAAACAACAATAAATCTTTTTGATGAGCTTCCTAATTTATAAATCACATACATTGAATATTCAATATAGATATTTGGTGAAAGAAGGTATATCTAATATTTTATCTTATCAAAAAAAAACGAGAAACGAGGAATACAATTTTTCATTATTACTCAAGAATACTCGACCACAATCTTTACTCAGAATTATAGAGTGTAGAAAAGAAAATTAGAGGGTTATTACTGAGCTTTTCCGTACATTAAAGGTATATTGAATACATTTTAATAACTTGCTTTAAATACGGCAATGAAAACACAGATTGAACTTAACAGAATTCGATAAATGAGTCGCTTAGAGTCATAACTCACATATTTCAAAAATCAAGTTTTGAGATAATCGCAAAAAACCAACAGAGCACTATTTTTTGTAATTAGAAGAAAAGTATTGAACTCTCTTGAATAATAATGAGTGAGAGAGTCGAATAACTTATTTTTTAAAAAATATATATACCTAATACTCATAGCGTTGCAGACATACAGCATACTATGAGAAATAGAGGTCCCCGATTGGTAAGGAGGGCGTTGGTGACAAAACTCTATTCTTTGAAATATGCTAATTATTACACCAACAATGAACTTTGTCAACGATTTTTATATGGTTTAAATTGACTTTTGATACTCAACTATTTTTCTGTATATAGATTAATTCATTTAGAATCACTTGGCATATTTAACTAAAAACGACGAAATTGCAATATGTGAGTTATGACTCTAAGCGACTCAAATAGTTTTGAACTTTTAATTAGATTTTTTTCTTAAAATTCTATGCCATAAAAATGGGATTACGTATATTTAATATTTCTAAGTCAAACGTACACCAAGTATTATTGTTCTGAAAAAGATTACGAATTTAATTTTTAGTTAGTAAATATTGCTAACTTAAGTATGAAACGACTAGATTAGGCGGCGTTGATAAATTTTGTTATCTTTAGCTATCCAATTAAACCACGTTTCCTCTCTAAATCTCGCCCCTCTCGAGGCAAGAATTATAAAGTCAATCAAAGTTAGTCATCACTACTGTGATAAGAGTCGCAACTTAAGAGATACGAAGGTATACGATGTGCCAAATCTAGCTTGTAAGTAAATATATATTCAGTAGATACCGAGTTTCATATATATATCTACCGTCGCAAAGTTATTACGTTTTCATTAGTCAGTCTGATAGAAAATTGGAACTGGATGTACGTCATGAATGACAAATTTAATAATGTGTTAACCTACCAAAGCTTCGCCAAGTATAGTATATAGACACTCGAGAAGTTGATGTATTAATATCATCATCAGCTGATTGATTCACCACTAGATGAAGGAAAGTCGAAGCCTTTCACGATTCAGTGAATTGAGTTGATGCTTTTACAGAGCTTTTAGCAGTGACACATAAGTATTGTAATTTAATTATTGTATTGGACCAAAATCCATCTTTGTCATACAGCGGTTATAATCGATTCAGAAGTGCCCATGATGAATTAAATTATTTACCAACTCAACATTCACAAAATTTATTTATTTATTGATATATAATTTTACTCATAAAGAATACTTACATAAATATAGCCTCAAATCTTGATACACAATCTTTACAATGAAAAATAAATATACACTCCAATATAAATAAAGTTTTATGAATATAAAATAACAGTGTAGAATGTTAGTCTTCAGAAATTTGTTTATAAACATATATATTTATTATGACACAATATTGGCTATGTTTACAACACGTGCTCTTACTTGGTTGTATTGAACGACTAACTAAATGACTATAGTCATGCGCATGTACCCTTGAGACCAAAATGAATATAATCATAAAAAAATACAGTTTTTACAGTGGTATTGTAGATCTGCTACATTTAATATTTTAAAGTTGAAATTGAATATATTGAAAAATCATCAAGTATATATAGATATTAAAAAAACAATATTAAAATTGTTTATTAACAAAAACTCTCAACATTATAAAATCCGAGAGAAGTTGTAATAATAATTATGAAGAAAGTGTCCAGTAAATGCAGATACGTATTGATTATTTAAAAATGTAATTTAATGTTTTCCTCTCTCCTATGGGCCCTCTTAACGGCCCACATGCTCAGCGTAGGTCAAAATGGAGTTTTTATGGTATTTTTAGAGCATAACCCTGGACATTCCTTAAACGTTGTAGATAATCTATTTATATAATTTTGAAGCCTTATTATTCTTTATATTTATTATAAACATTTGATGACTGCATAAAGTATTTTTATTACATAAAATAGTATTCTTTTAAACCTCTCGCTCTAATGAGTATAGTCATATTTCAGTACGTCCATGCGCAGTAGTGTTAAATTTGTTTAGATTTATTAATTTTTAAATGCATTAAAAAAACCATTAGTAAAAGTAATGTTAACATTATATAGTGACATATTTACGATAAAAAAATATATTTTATAATCTTTTTGATCCCAAATTTGACAAGAATTAGGCATTTTATTATTCAAAAAATGGACACGATAACACATTTGAAGATAATTTTAAAGATACTGATTATAAGCAATGTCTTTGACCATTCAAATGTGATAAACATCCTACGAATAATAATTGCTTTATAATAATTATTGACCTAAGAATTAGGTAGTATTTTTTTGAAATACGCCATTCTGATTATCTACAACGTTTAAGGAATGTCCAGGGTTATGCTCTGAAAATACCATAAAAGCTCCATTTTGACCTACGCTGAGCATGTGGACCCTTAATTTGTATAAAGTGCCTGGTGATATAAGTCATAACTGTTTCTGAGAAATTCCCAGTCATGAAAAAAGGATGCCGATTAAGACCAAGGGTGCGAGGCGGTTATGGTTTGGTAGGACCATTAACTTCAATGACTGTTTTGTTCTGTGCTCTATCCAAGAAATACGTAGCATTATGTGCCAATACTACATTTGGAAGTTATCAATTATATTGTCTTTCACTTTCTTGCCCTTGGGGTTAAAGATCAAAATACCGGTATTTAAAAAACCGGGATCCCGTTATTCATTGATAGCAAAATACCGGTTTTAAAAATCTAAAGTACTAGTATTTTCGGTATTAAGAAAGAAAAGATATTAAAAATACTATGTATAATATTATCGTAAATGATTGAATCATACGATAAAAGTTAATTAATCACCAAAAAGTCTACAAGATATTTATTTTGAGCTGAAAAACTCTCGAATTTGATTTTGGATGGAATTATTGGCTAGAGCTAATAAAAATTGTCGTTTGCGGAAAATTCACGCCATTTAAAAAAGGATTATACTGCCATGAAAGATTTATCTTAGAATGTTTTTTAATGAATACCGGTATTTAAAATATAATACCGAAAAACCGGTATTGATAATATTGCAACCCATGACTCGACACCGTAGAAATATACTGAGAGCCAAAGGGTATTCAATATTATGTTTGAGTATAATATTATATCAGTATGCATTATTTGATAAAGCTTTAGTTTGAGGAAATACTTAAACTTTGATAATACTATATTTAACTATCGTGTAGTAAGACGTATATACTCTCTGTAACTTGTTGCATCATTTCACCTGGCGCTGACGTATCAAAGAACTTTGAAAGCTTCGCCTTGCATTAGCGATATCTGCAAATGCATTATTTGCTACTAGAATGGTTCCGACAACTTTATATCCTATTAAAGTAAATTGTTAGATGTTTGTTGATCTGGAAAGAGTTAAAGGATCGCATATCAAAGAGTAATCATATTATGTGAGTTTATAAGATACGTCATACATCGGATTTCAAGAATATTTTTAGTATTAAAATAAATAAGTTTTTTAAAAGATCACAAACGAGTTTGAAATGATTCATAATTATTTTAATATGGGTATTCTTCCTTGTAGACCCTGCTTAAATCAATATCATAATAGTTTTGCTATGGTATGATGGGCGATCCGACAAAAATAGTGCACACTTTTTCAGTCACATTAATTGAATTTAAAAACTATCTACACCTTGTAATCTTAGTTAATTGAAAATAAATACATACTTACATAATTATAATTACATAATTAAAATATAATTCGTCTCTGTTCTGGCAGAACACACTAACTGGAGAATAATAGTTTTGAGTAATTTGACTTTGAAGTTGTTAAAATGTTTAAAATAGTCTATTATGTGAGTTTATTAAGTAATCGTAAAACGGATGACTTTAAAATAAAGACTGTTTATTTATTAAAAAGGTTTCCAGACGGTAAAGTTTGAAATAATGAACATTTTGGTATAACTAACTCAATATGTAATTTTTTCAAATTAGTGTCTTCTGCCAGAACAGTGACAATATAATCAATAGATTTTTTTAACATACGATACCCAGCAGAAATCGAACCTGCGTCCTCAGGTTTCGTGCCCACGCACATTGTCCACAATGAAATAGGTATCATGTCTAATTATTTTTTTTAACTAATGGCTCTTACTTTACTCTTTAAACTCTTTTCAAAATAAGTTACTATTGGCGATCGGTTTTTGTATTTTAAATCAATGAATGTCAATGTTAGATTCTTAAATCTTGTGAATTTGTCGTTGAATAAAAAAAATAATTATTTATGAAAACGAATACGTTTGACTGGCAAAATTTAGTGCGCACTATTTATGTCGGATCTTAACAGCCTACCTCCACCCCTCGCCACTAGTATTTACAAAACACAAAACACACAATACAGCGCCATTAAACTAATATCCGGCGATTGACACAATTGAAATCTTTTTCTAAAGCTTTCGTTTCGTTTGCTTCGGATTTCCGTAATGGTCAATGAGCGTGCTGCAATTGCATTGTCGCTCCGACAAAATGGCGACTGAAGCTAACGCCACCGCTTTCATTTAAATTGTTACTGGAGGTGAAAATAAACGAGGACACTATACTCGTACTGTATGCAATTTGTTCCACATTCCGACACTTCCAGATAACAATATCGGATAAGTTCATATCCCTGCTGACAAGCCAAGCGTCTATTAAAGAAGATAGTCGAATAGCCCCTTTAGCATAAAGTGAAACCATTTTTTTACCCGGTATTAACTAGCAAAAAAATATATTCTACTGCATTTGCATTTTGTAGCTACGGGAATTTCCCTTGGAATATATATATATGTTTCTACAGTAAGACCAGTAAATATAAATATCTGGTCGCACAATAATTCAAACAAGTCATAAAAACAATTTATTTTGTCTATATTTATCGTTACCTCAATTTATACTACAAATAGATAACTTGATTTTCACTGTTTTTGAAATAGCTATTGAATAATATGATTCTACATTTCCTTCTCTACTAAATGATACGACTAAGTAAGTCAGTAAGTAAGTTAATGGGAACTGTATTAATTTTGTATTTGAAAATATTAGATAATTTTAAAACCATAATAGGTACATCTATAATATATTTTCATACAATTGAACATTATTATCTTCTTTTTTCTTTTGACCACGTCCGATCCTAATAGGATCATATGGGCCTCCACAGAGTGGAGGTTTATATTGACAGATTTTTGTTTTTACGACAAATGGATGTCAGCCACTTGCTCAGCCTATTAGGTCCATACTCTGACTCCACACAAATTGAAAAACAATATGTGTACTTGCTAGACCCAGGATTCAAGCCTGGGACTCAAGACGAAATAGGCCAACGCTTAAGCCACGCGGCCATCGTGAGTGAGCCCAATTAGACAAGCACAGTTTTCCATTTTTATTTTAAATAATATTTATAGCCCAGATTTATGTTAATCAAGTAAAGCTTAAAATTCATTTTCTCAACAATGGCCAAATCAATCTAGTTGTAGTAGTGACGATATGGAAACCACAGAACAGATTAATAAGATAATATATTATGTGTGTCGCCAAGGATCAAAGTTTCGAAGTCGGATTCAGTTCATAAAACGCGTCGAGTGTCCTCAAATATTACCAATATTGAATGCGCGTTTACGTGACAAATGTAACTGCAAGTTATGATGCAGATATAATTATTGAAAATAACGATTACATGTTAATTGTACGTATGCAGTACGTGATCCGTTGTATCGGAAAAAGATGGGCGTATAGCATTGATATCAAACAATAACGAGATATTCTTGGAGAATTTCACGATGAAATAAGTTGTACGATTCAATAAGAACTTTAATTTGATATTGATTGTTATCAAATATCTATTAATAACGCTGTCATTATTATCAGATATTTTCTAGGTATCACTTGATACTTCCGTGCACCTAGTACTTGCTAATTTATTTTGTATATCCCTTGTATTCCGTTTTACTACATATTTTACTTGTTCCATTTAGATATACATTTGATCATAATGCTATAAGGCCACCTGTTTTTGTTATAGCAACTCGCGTGAACTGGATACGTATAATATTCCGGATACGGAAAATAACATAGTCTTTACGTGCTTAAAATCCCATATTTCTCCACACTCGAGAATAAAACCTTGTTACAGCCTCAGAAGGTAACCGAATTTCCATTATATTTAAGTTCCTTCATGCAGATCAATAATTTAAGATATTTTTGCCTGTCCGTAATTATTACGGTTTTGATTTTTAATGAAGACACCGTACCCACAAACGTCATCGTTATAGATGATAACTTTTCTTTGCACATGGCATCTTCGGCCATGTCCAATCCTAATAAGATCATAATATGGGCCTCAACATAGTGAAGGTTTGATTTAACAGATTTTATTTTTACGAGAAATAGATGTCAGCCACTTGCTCAACGTATTAGGTCCATACTCTGACTCATATACAAATTGAAAAACAATATGTGTACTTGTCAGAACCAGGGTTCGAACCTGCGACCCATGACACTATAGGCCGATGCTTAAGCCGCGCGGCCATCGTGAGAGAGCATATGGCATCAGTGATGACTAAATTAAAATCTTTTTTGTCCCGCTCAATAACCCTTTTCGCCTATTTTCTGTATACGAAGAGACCCAGGTACCTCCAGCTACCCAGGTCAAACGTGTTAATCCTGCCCATTTTTTGAATAATAAAATGCCTAATTCTTGTCAAATTTGGGATCACAAAGATTATGAAATATAATTTTTTATCGTAAATATGTCACTATATAATGTTAAAATTAATTTTACTAATGCTTTTAAAAATTAATAAATCCAAAAAATCCTAACACCACTGCACATGAATGTACTGAAATATGACTATATTCTAAAACATTAGATCGAGAGGTTAAACAGTCATCAAATGTTTAAAATAAATATAAAGGATAATGAGGCTTCAAAATTATGTAAATAGATTATCTACAACGTTTAAGGAATGTACAGGATCATTCTTTGAAAATAGCATAAAAGCTCCATTTTGACCTACGCGGCGCACGTCCCTTCTTAAAAAATAACACTATCGATCTAAAACCTACAGTGTAGGTTTTAGATGGATAGTGTTAATTTCTACACCAATCGATTCTCTATGGACGGTTTCTAGATGTAAACGTAAACATGTGTGTATGTCGTCGATCTACTTTTTGAGATAATTCAACGTCAACATCGCATCATCTTCATTTGGTGAGGCTTTGTAAAGGTAGATTGGGGTAATAGTAATGACATTACAATATGTACATTAATTGTGTATGGCTACTATGTTTGACATACTATTAAAACAAGCATTAATTTATAAATACGAGTATTATATCATGTTTATTCCATACGTTTATAATATAAATTCAAATAGCGAAAAATACAAATTTTAAGAATACACTTATTAGAATTTTATAGAAATGGTAAATCGGCTTGAAGTGTTCACACGAAGCTTTGGAATTAGAACGATCTCGTTCAAGGATATTCGAGTCGATTTTATATAAGTTAGGAATTTTAATGGAATTGTTGAACTCAATTGAACTTTCACCTTCGCTGTCAAGTGTCCTTGAAGTTTCAAAGGTGTGATACATTTTTGAAATGGAATATTTTGTTTATTAATGGGTATAATATTATAATACTGTTGAATACAGTTAAGTAGTTTATAATAATCTATGAATAAATACATTATTTATTGAAAGAATAATTTCACATGATTCCAGAATATAATATAACATTTTCAAACCTTGTGAAGTTTTAAGGGGGGACATGCTCAGCGTAGGTCAAAATGGAGCTTTTGTTCTATTTTCAAAGCATGATCCTGGACATACCTTAAACGTTGTAGATAATCTATTTATATAATTTTGAAGCCGTATTATCTTTTATATTTATTTTAAACATTTGATGACTGCGTAAAGTATTTTTATTACATAAAATAGTATTCTTTTAAGCCTCTCGCTCTAATGTTTTAGAATATAGTCATATTTCAGTACATAAATGTGCAGTGGTGTTAAGATTTTTTACATTTATTAATTGTTAAACGCATTTATAAAACCATCAGTATAATTTACATTGACATTATTATAGTGAAATATTTACGATAAAAAATTATATTGATAATCTCTGTGATCCCAAATTTGACAAGAATTAGGCATTTTATTATAAAAAAATGGGCAAGATTAACACATTTGAAGATAATTCTAAAGATACTAATTATAAGCTATGTCTTTGACCATTCAAGTGTGATAAACATCCGACGAATAATGATTGCAATTATTGACTTAAGAATAAGGTAGTGTTTTTTTGAAATACGCCATTTCTTTTGGCATTCCCCAGTAGTTAAGCTACAACATACGGCCGTAGCCACAAATTGAAAATCTCAATATAATTTTTTATCGTAAATATTTCACTATAATAGTGTCGACATAAATTATACTGATAGTTTTATAAATGCGTTTAAAAATTAATAAATGTAAAAAATCTTAATACCACTGCACATTTATGTACTGAAATATGACTTTATTCTAAAACATTAGAGCGAGAGGTTTAAAAGAATACTATTTTATGTAATAAAAATACTTTATGCAGTCATCAAATGTTTAAAATAAATAGAAAGGATAATAAGGTTTCAATATTATATAAATAGATTATCTACAACGTTTAAGGTATGTCCAGGATCATGATTTGAAAATAGAAAAAAGCCCCATTTTGACCCACGCTGAGCACGTCCGCCCTTAAATGTTGTTCAAACGTGCAAGTACATTATATCTAAAATTTTGAGAGATCCTGACGCTGCGGCCGATTAGTAATTAAGGTTATTGTTACCTTGATTTAAAAACACAAAAGTCAATTAATGCTAAAAAATAAAGTAATTTGTTAAAAGCTAATACGACAGGATGAACATGGCTTAATTTTTAAAGCACATTTACGTGAATCCAGTAGATATAGATAGGGTCTAGTATTGTATATATGTATTTTTTAAAAAGATTTTTCTATTATATTGTATAATATATCTGAGTGGTTTTTCGATTAATGTAAGTGGCATCTGAGTGGTTTGTTTTATATTAGTCATGTACCCGGGAAATGTATACGTGAGAAAATTCTGAACATATATGCTAGTTAATAGAGATTGCAGGGAATTTAATAAGTAATGGATAATGTTCTTCATTGATTGTATTAAAGCTTTTGACTTTTGTGCGATGGCAGATGATATAGGAAATCCTCCTAGAGATGTGAGTTATGGTACACATCTAAACCATAACTTTGCCTAAGGTAAATGCTTTAAAATTCGAAAAAATCCGAGTGAAAAAGGGAGTTAGCCAGAGATATATTCTTTTCCCAGATCTCTTAAATCTTACTGGCAACAATATAATAAGGTAAGCTCTTGATAATTGGGTAAACCGCGACGATAAAAAGCTTTCCAAATTGAGATATGCGGACGACACATTGCTTACTGCGAAATCATCTAAAGAGATGGGCAACTTGCTCTACTGAGTTGAAAAAGAAGATGAAATTGATGGTTATAGATCATATAAATACTACATCTCAACCCTGTCAGTTGCTGATAGATATAGATAGAAATATATTTATCTCGGGAGTACATCTAAAACAGGTGGTCGGAAGACTGATATCAAAAGTGGGGAAAAAATGCCATGACAAAATTGCAACTAATTTGGAAGACTAAAAATATTACCAAACTTTTTAAAATACGTCTAGTATAATATGATCTCTTGTCTGATTAAAATATAGCTAGGTTGTCAAAGAGAGATCAAATTCAATTATTGTTAGTGGTTAATTTCTCTAGAATGAATATTCAAATACAGATTATTTTTTTATATATTGTAAACTTTACAAATTACAAATTAACGTTCACAAAATGTCATCAAAAATAAGGAAAACGTATTAAAAAACAAAGCCATGGAAGCAGTATTAGACAAACATTACAAAAAGAGTAAGTATAAAGAGTAAATACAAACCCTATTTTGAGAATTTACAAATGAACGTCTTCTTAAACTCATCCTCACGTGGATGAAATATAAATATTAGTATCTGAAGCAATTTGGTTGAACATAGTTATTGCCCATCCAATTGAAATTGCAATGGCAGGTTAGTTCTGCACATTGGGAGAAAAAAAAACTGATGTTCCCGATTTTGAACATGGTTATCAAGGACACACATCATATCATCACTACCAAGAATGACATAGTTTTCATTTACACCGTGTATAAGTCGGAAAATATATATGGCCCTTTTCCTTCCTTTTTAGTTAGTCCTTTGAGTTTAAAAAAAATATTTTGAATTCAATCCACCATAAGGTCGTATTTTAACTGATGTGGGGCCCAAACAATTGACTCACTCCTAATTTTTTTATTCAGATAATGCATCAATAATATTGTAAAATATTCATAGTAGAGTTTAATGCTCTAGTCATGAGTATGCGATTGCACCTCGTAATAATATATTCAAATGTAAAAAGTTGGCAAAGTTAGTTGTGTTTACGCCTGAAAAAGGAGAATCTGTATAAGCAAACCTGTGTTAAAGGAAACTTTGCTCATAAAACTAAGACGGTGACGCAAACTTTGTTTTGTATACGGCAAAGATATTTTTCAGATAAATGTCAAAAACTAAGGAAACACACTGTATCATTGTGAATAAGTGTGTTAACACAGCGATAACTTTGCAATTATTCTTGTAGTATTTTTAATTTTTATGAAAATATAATATTTATATTTTTGTTCATTTCTATCGTCTTTTTAGTAGTTACCTCAATGACATTAATACAGACGAAACATTTGGGAAAAAAATGACACTCACTTTTTGTCGGGTCTGCCGAATGGCATAATCTGTTCTAATGCCATTACAATAAAGGTGATATTGCTATAAATTCCCGATGCTCTTTGTCGGGTCTGCCAAATGGTACGGGTTCGCTCAAATGAATATTGACACTAGGAATACTGTTCTAACGCCATTACAATAAAGGTCAAATTGCTATAAATCCCCGATGCGTGATATCGCATTATGGAAATAATTGCGTGACGTCTACCTATACCTACATGCGAATGTCACTATACGCGAATTTACTTGCTAGCTACTGTATTGAGTGAGTTGTCCATTAATAATGTCATTGAGTTACCTACATCCCGTTAGCAGCGAGAGTTTAACTAAAAAATCACGATTTTTTAGTTAAAGCGCAAAACCTTTACTTGGTTAGTATTAGACAAGGCTTGAATAAAAACTAACCATGAGTGTGAGTGAGAAAGCATTCGGCAGGCGTATAATCTCCGCAATATGCGTTAGAGTAAGTTAGAAGACTAATCAACTTTTTAAAGCTAGAATTAGTGTAGCTGGTAAATATTGGTTTGATTTATGTAGGTACTATAACCGGGAGTATGTGGTGTTGAAATATATAGTTTTATTTATGCGAAATATAAAGTTTCTGGCCAAAATTTTTAGTTAATTTTGTGGAAAATATGATTATGCTTCAACTTGGTATACGAAAAGCGAAAAAAAAATGTGTAACATTTCATTGGTGAGTTAATAATAATACAATTGTGCGTTATACATAAAGAAAACGGCTCCATATAGCCGGAAAATACCTTCTCTCTTTAGCATTATTGCTCTAAGGCAGTAGTCCCCAACCTTTTTATCGCCGCGGTCCGGTCAACGTTTGATAATTTTACCGCGGCCCGTTGACGGGGGGACGTTGATTGTTTATATTTTGGATTGTTTTGATTGAATAATTTTAATTTAATTGTATTTAAACATGCCTTCAAAATAAAATACAGTTAGTACACCAAAAAATAAATATAATGTGATTTAGCATTTTAACTCACTAGAACGCTAAATCAATGAGAACCTTGAGTTTGTTTTTTTGCAACGAGACGGTTCCATCTGGTGGTAATATGAGACAATGACACCCGAAGTGTGTTGCTTATGTCCAGTTTATTCCGTTGTTCTGTTTTGGTTGCTGTCATTGCAGAAACCCCGCTACACAGGGATAGGATGTCGGAAATGGTAATAGGGATTTAAGTGCTATGGTGGCAATCTCCAGTTAACCTCTCGTTCATGGAAAGTCGCACAAACCCGAGAAAAATACACCACACCACCACAATAAAATGGATATAATTTAATGTTCCTTGGGCGGCCCGGTACCATTTGATCCACGGACTGGGGTTGAGGACCACTGCTCTAAGGTATTAGATACTTTGTTGTATGATGATTGAATAGATATATTTTGGTTTTTTTAACCAAGCAAAATAACTTTAATTTATCTGTTAGTTAATATTGCAGTTTATATTGCTATTCATAATTAGAGATTTTTTTCAATTTGGGAGAAACACACGACAGAAACTATTCTCTTAGTTTTATGAGAAAGTCAATTTGCTAGTGATAATAATTATTCATATACATTTATTTTTGGACGACGATGTCTGTGATTATAACATGCCACTAGGTACATATAATACTCATTTGAAAGGTTTGGCGGCAAAAAAAAATATAGCATAAATATACACATTTACTCATTAATAGGCCTAATAATTCGATTAAGAATTTGGCGAAATCACAAAGTGTTTTTTTAAAGCTGATTTTGTGTGTTTATTAAATATATTTATATACTGCTATATGCCGTAACAAAGATCGGTATAATTAAATTACAATTGACCTTCTTCTATAAAGATGTAGTCTAAACATAATATGAATAACTACAAGATAAAAAGAACTTTTTATATACAACGTTTTTAAGTTTTCTGTTGAATCATATAAACTTGACTTGACTAGCTTAAACGATCAAAAAAATTTGTACTTTATAGAAATAATACTGAAACGTCATATTGATTTCCATAGTAACGCACGTATATATTAATATTAATAATTTAGTTGCTAGGACCCACTTAGCAACCAATAATAGTTTTACTTTTTACGGATTTCTTCCGAAATAACTTTTCATACAAAACCGAATTAACTGAAAATGAAATCAATTCTACTTAAAGATGGCTAAAAGTATTAAAGAATGCATTGGAATCGTGTTCTGATATATTCTAAAAGTTTCAAATGTCTAGCTAGTCGGGAAGTTAGTTAAAAATCGATTGCAAGATTTGTACCGGACAAATAGGAATACGACCTAATGAAAACGTTGTAATAATAAAATGAGGTGAAAAAAGCAACTCTGAGTTTTATAAACTTTATACTTACTTTGAAATGAGAGTGTAAGTTAATATTTTATTTATATATAAACGTCAAACTAGAATTTACTCCATAGATTTTTGTAGGTAAACCTGGAAAACCGTAGAAAGCTTTGTCTGGAAAACATCTTGTGATTGTGATTTGTTATATTATAACGTCATTGATTCTGTAATATATTATTGTATACAAAGCCGTATTCGTTCAAGGTAAAAATAAAACAGTACAGTAAGTTGTTGTACAAATGTTATATTATATACATATATAATATATACATATACCAGCATAATATATATGCAATTTCAAACATTGCTGATACACGGTAAATTTTGTTAATATATTTTTGAAAAATACTTTGGCGATTCCATTAATATAGCAGAATTATAAACGCATAGTGAGAAAAAATAGCCTCTCTGGCGATGCGCATAACTCAAAACTGCCAAAAGATGCGTATAATGCAGAATCAACGACATGACGTAGTACCGTGAAAATATCTTTAAGAGGAAGATTCGCCGGCAGGGTAAAAGGAGAATAACTCAAAATGAAACATTTTTTTATGAAAATCATTTGAAACGTTTGGTAGCAAAAAGTATGAAATAAAAGTTCTTTTATTATCATACAGGTCTAGTGCAATGTGTGTTGATTTCAATGTTTTTTTGATTAACATTTTAAATAGTGTCCTTAAAATAATGAATTTTGAAATATGAACTCGTCAATAAAGGTAAGATGTAGCAAATAGGACCAAATGACGATGTACATAATAATATTATATTACTTATATCAAGATTGAAATCCCTATAACTTCATAAAATTGTTGTTATGAAGAACTCGCAAAGATTTAGACCTTATTTCTCTCACTCCTGTCGTAGACTATGAGTGGTGCAATATGAATTAAGTACTACGATGAGGTCACGTGAGCTCTTTCATGATTAATTTAAAAACAATTTCCACATAAGCTGGTTAATGAAATATAATTACAAGATAAAAAGAACTTTTTATATACAACGTTTTTAAATTTTCTGTTGAATCATATAAACTTGACTTGACTAGCTTAAACGATCCAAAAAAATGTACTTGACATGTCATATTGATTTCCATGGTAACGCACGTATATATTAATAATTTAGTTGCTAGGACCCCTGACTCCTAGCAACCAATAATGGTGTCGAAATAATTTTTCATACAACACAGAATTAACTGAAAATGAATTCAATTCTACTTAAAGATGGATAAAGATGGTAAAAAAATGCATTGGCATCGTGTTCTGATATATTCTAAAAGTTTCAAATGTCTAGCTAGTCGGGAAGTTAGTTAAAAATTGATTACAAGATTTGTACCGGACAAATAAGAATACGAGCTAAGAAAAACGTTTTAAAAAACAACAATGGTTATTGCTTCGACCGACTTTGATTGATCAAAATCGGTCGACGCGATCGAGGTGTTTAGGTCACGTGTACCACTGAGTCAACGGTGGCCATCCGGGCACCGTGAATACAGTGGAATTGGTCGGCTGCTATACGGCGCCGTTTTGGTTTTTAACCATCGCCGTGTAATGTGAAAAGGGCCATGTTCTTCTTCACGCCACTAAAAGAATATCGCCGTTAGATTTTTTGCCGTACGGTCAAAACCGTATAGTGTGAAAGGAAGAGCACGCTTTCACTTTAGACGGCTTTAAATCATACAGCACAGTACAATACTCATCTACAAACTGAGCTTGTGACGGAAAAAAACCGTGCATTCATTTTTTCCGTACGGTTAAAACCGTGTAGTGTGAAATAAGGGTTAACATGCCTGTGTTAAAATATTATATTGTTGTGAAAGTTGTTTATTTTAACTAGATTTTCTATATTATATTTTTTCTAACGTGTATATTTCCGAGCTGTTACAAGTTATGTATAATATATTATATGTTGTAATATCAGCTGTGAATGATACGAAAAAATATGCATACAAACTTAATTACCACAAAGAGTTTTTCATTGTAAGTTTCCTACCTAATAAAAGCTCCGCAGATGTCGTCGCGACGTCGTTTGGACGAACGCTTCGCAAAAGACGTCGAAGTTATGTCGCCGGTAAAACTAAAACTACTACTTACTTACGGCGGAGGCGTCCGGCAAATGGGGCCTAATGACCGTCACGACATGGGTAGATGTGGTACTTTACAGACGTATGGACAGGCTTTTAAAAAATAACTGTAGATATAATGTATTAACTGTAACTTGATTCGTACTAATAGGTATAAACGTAAAAAATAACTGTGAACCACTCGTAATATTTATTATTCTCTTCAAAACACGTCTTAATCTCTATAGTATGAAGAATTTTATATTCATATTTATTGGTTTCTCATTTTTTTCATTTATCAATACGTAAATCTATTTTCTGGTTATCGCTGGTTTATTTCTATACACTTTAACTTATATCACTAAATAAATTATATAATTATTTCTCGTTGTTTTGATTTTATTTTCGCCAACAATTATAAATTCGTTACCTAGCCAACGGAACAATTCGACTATCAAACTTTCGTTTGTATGCAGCTGACTGTGCGCACATGCGCGTTGGGTATACCCCGATCACTTAGTTAACTTCATACTGTCGCGCACTTTTGTAATGGTGTGCGCGCGCAGCTCTCAATTTCACTCTCTGCCAAACGCCCCAAAAGAAGTATAACTTCAAAAATATTTATATATTATATTTAAAACTTTAATATTCTTCAAATAAATCACTGATATAGAACTCATTATTAAAGGTTTGTAGTAACATAATATTCTTCTTATTTCTGAGTCATATCCGTTATAGGACGTTGACGACGACTGGTTATCTTTTTCTTTGTCTGTCTCAACTTTAAATATGGATGGAGTATAGTTAGCGCGATACCAGTGGTTATACGGGTTCAAATATCGTTGAGCATCGCATTTTTTCAAATGTGATTTTTTCTAGTGGGTATATATATATATATATCTGGGGTGTTTTCAAGTTATGTATATTAAATATTATTTGGAATATTACATTCTCAAAATCTTGTGAATTATTCGTTGAATAAAAGAAATGGTATATTTAATATTATTTTGTATTAAACAGTGAAGAAATGCGTTACTTTTTTGATACCTAGATGGCAGAATTTTTTAATATTTTTTTTTATCAGAAAACCATTTGCGTAAATTTTCTTAGTTGTTAAGAGTGTTCGGATAATGTTATTATTTTGCTTAAGCATTTTTTTTATATTTTTCCGTTTTATCAGAGTGTGTTAGTGTTTTCATTTGAAGTAAAAAGTATAAGAAGCTTTGTATATTATATTCAAATTCATCTCGCGGTAAAATACTCGGAAACTAATAATGTAAACGAAAATCTAAATAAACTTGAAAGACTTTACCAAAAATAATAAAATGCTAAACGTGGACTTACAGCAAGTTGGCGGGAAAATCCTTTAATGCCTGAAGAAAGGAGGATCATCGTTGAAAGATTGCAACGTCTTGTGCATAATTTACGCTAAAAGTGCCTACTAATATTAACTCACTTCAAAACATTATGTCCATAAAAGGGAAGCTTATGAATAAATGTTTCTTTGTTTTTCGCGACTTTAATTTATGGAATGCAAAAGATGCTTAAAGCTATGAAAGTTGAAAAATAATTAACGTTTTTAAACTTTCTTGGATGTGCTTTATTGTTTCCTTTTGTTACATTGCAATTAGGGATTGCAATACCGGTATTTCAAAACCGGTATTCAATTATTTATCGATACCGAAATACCGGTTTCAAAAATCCAAAGTACCGGTATTTTCAGTATTAAAAAAGCATATACGTTTATGTTTTTCGAAAATGAATTTATTGTTATTTTTCATTACTATATATTACTAGCTGACCCGGCAAACGTTGTTCTGCCATATAAATTATTTCTAGTGAATATTTTGGTTGTTAAATAAAAAATAACGAATGTATCGTAAGTGTGTGGGGATGGGATCTATGACAGAAAGAGGAATAGAGCGCTGTAGACGATGACCGCCGATAAAAACAAAAAAACATCAACCATTCATTTTCTCAATTCAAAATGACTAATGATGTTCATAATGAATGAATTACCTGTGACAGGATCTCGTTGTTTAATGTTTAAGCAATATCCGTCTTGTCCCTTCCAGAAAATAAGCGGATATTGGAGAGCGTCGTATGAACGGTGTGTGTCAGCGATGAACTCCAGATTATTGTTTCTTCTTCGAATCACGATTTCTCGCGTCGACGTGCGGTCGCCAACCATGATTCCAGCAATGTCGTCAACAAAAGGTGCATTGAATCGACGCACGTGCTCTCCAGCTGGTGTTTTTATCAGGATTGATGACAATAGCGTGATTGTCACTTTGCAATTCGTGCATGTGTGCTTTGAAGAATTTCAATAATTCATTGTGCTCATTCAACAGGGCGTCCAGTTTGCCGACGATGCGCCTGGAAATAGGCGAATTGAGGCCATTGTAGCCGCAACGTGCATCTACATGATTGATGTCCTCACCGCCCATGAAGTAGATTTGTAAAAATTTATGTGGTTCTTTTGGCATTGGCAGCAATGAGCCTACTTTGTGGTATACTTGGCCTTTGATTTTGAACGTAGAATGGAATTGTTGACCATTTGCCGCAGTATTGTGAACTATTTCTGTTGCTCCGAACGAAGTCATTTGGAAGCATGAATTGAATGTGCGAATGGACTTCAGGAACAGGTTTGAATCTGGAACCGTGCCGATGAGCAAGCCGTTCAATGGTTCTGGTGGTATCTCAATTTCTGGTAGTTGCACTTTTCCTGATGCGCAACACATCCCGGCTGACTCATGTTTGAATTTGAGCGCATGACAATGGGGACATTCTTTGTCCATAGCACCAATCAGCACTTTCGGATAAGCGGAATATTCAATATCTGGCTCGTACTCGAATGCGAGACGAAGGAACGAAGCGGATGTAAATGTTCGATGTACTTGTTGACGTTGTCGGTCATTTGCTCTGCGTGTGTTAACTACGAACCGGCGCGCTTGGCTCCGTTCCAATTGTCGTTGTTGATTTCGTTCAGCTCGTGCCTCTTATAATTGAGATGCACGCAATTGTGACATGCTTACACGCACGTTTTTGTTCTCTTGTTGGATTTGTTCGTCTGTTCTTTCTGCTCTACTATTTTGCATGTTTGTTGCTTTATTCGTTCGACGGCCTAAATGGCCCCCCTTGCGTCTTGCTGGCATTGTGCACTGTAATACACGCACATAAAAATAGATAAATTAAAATAAATCGTACAAAATTTTGCACGCACTGCGTTGTGATATGCTGAATGAAATGTCAAAATGACACGACGCTTCTCTTGAATTCTTCTCGGACGTAGCGCCATCTGTCATTCAACAACATAAATAATTTCGTTCTGTTTGAAATACGAACGACGGTTAAATTTGTTCATACCAAAATAATAAAATCGCGATTAAAAATGGGAGGGTAGGGGTAGGAGAGCTAAAATTTGGGGTTATGGGTATTTTTTTATGCCAAATAATAAAAAAAATACAAAAAAAAATTGTCAAAAAAATGAAAGAAAATTTTTCTGGATAGAGATACCCTAATCACCTAGCGGCATGAAATATAGTTGTTGACCTATTCTCATACCTAACAAATATACATAAAAAAATCATAAAAATCGGTCGAGCTATTTCGGAGGAGTTCGACCACAAACATCGTGACACGAGATTTTTATATATATAGAGATTGTACATTACATTTATTGTATAATTTGTATGCTGCCGAAACGAAAATATTTTGACTTAAACTAACAAAAGTTGAATAAAATTGAAACAAAATCCCTCAAATATACTGTCGCGATAAATTATCATATTTCGAAAAAGGAAATATTCGTGGCAAACATTTCTAATTAATCTATAAATTTAACTATTGATCCAACGTTGGTACGAGTAGTATGTACATTCAACAAACGTTGAATTTGAGAGAGATTTTTCTGTACCCGGATATAGTATTTTTGTAAAAATTATCGGTTCTAATAATAAATATAATAAATGTAGGTACTTTAGGTTGTCATAAAATAGTGTATAATAGATTTTATTAGATATATTTATTTATAGGTACTTCTTTTTTCTATAAATGTTTTGACGAATACCGGTATTCAATAAGAAATACCGATATTGATATATTCATTCGGTATTGCAATCCCTAATTGTAATTTATGCTTGTAGATAATAGAAGACGGTATTCTAACGGCCGGTATGTATGTTTACATCACCCGAGCATGTTATGACAGAAATCCTGACTAGACCGCGTCGAACAAGTTTTTTCTCAGCATAATCAGTAGACGTCTGAAGCATTTCCTCGACTAACAAATACCAGAAAAGGAGGTTTAGAGGTTTAGCAGGAGGCAGTAGCATTTATTAAAAATAAAACAAAAATCTATAATTCTTCTATTGAAAGGTTTTACGTCTTTAGGTACCTCTTCGTATTGTTAATAATTGAATAAAATATAATGTTTGAGACATTCACGGTTATTTTTTCATCGTAATAGATTTTTGGCTTTCCACCGCATATACTTACTTCTTTCTTCTTTCATCGACGTTTCGGGCTCGCTGCAGAGGCCATTATCAAAAGATATGTGTTATGATGAAGTGTTGTGTAAGTGTATGAATGCAAAGGTCGCTCTAAGATTTCCAAAAGGAATCCGATTAGCTAAGAGCAAACGCTGCCCAGAGTAATGTGTCAATCCATAAAAACCGTGAAAATATTAATAGGGATGATGGGTTATGGTTAAAAACGTCATGGCTTCCGGTACTGCCAGCAAAATCTAATATTCAATCCGGTATCTCAGGTCGTAAAGATTGACACTGTCATTACACTGAGCAACCTTTTCTCTTAGCTAATAGGATTCCTTTTGGCATCATTAGAGCGACGTTTGCATTCATACATCAAATTTCTATACTACACTTGATCATAACACATATTTTTTGATGATACCTTCTGTAACGAGGCCAAAACTTTGAGGAAAAAAGGAAAAAGTATACGCGGTAGAAACCCAAGAATCTATTACGATTGAATAAAATGTTTTTTAAAAAATCTTGAAAAATGACTATTTTTATTTATCACGTTATATTTTGTGAACTTTTTTTAAACCTCACGGAGTCGTATAAACAAAAAAAAAAATATTATTGAACAAAAATGATCATGCACACAAAAATCTAGTGTGAAAACAGTTTTTTTTTTATTTGAATATTTTTACAAGGCGGAACATCGTACCATGTAAAAGACAAGATACTGTACGTGATTTAGTTTTTTTTTCTACTCTAAGCATTTTTTGAGTAATACGAACGTCAGTGAAAAATAATGAAAAGGAACACGAGGAATACATAATGCGAGAGAGAAAATTGCCCAAAATATTAACATGCATACCTTAGACCTGAAACAAAAATGTTTCAGGGGACGTGAATGTTGAATAAATGGGTACCTACTCCGCCCAGAAATAGAATTATTACATCCATAAAAAATATACGAACGTGGAATATCTAAATATATTTTATAATCCGAACTACCTACTTATAAAAACTATTTATTTTATTCAACGAGTAATTCACAAGATTTAACAATGTTACATTCTTTATTGAACATACATAATTATAAAATATGCCAGAGAAATATTAGGTTAATGCATATTAAGGGCGGACGTGCTCAGCGTGGGTCAAAATGGAACTTTTTTCTATTTTCAAAGCATGATCCTGGACATACCTTAAACGTTGTAGATAATCTATTTATATAATTTTGAAGCCTTATTATCCTTTATATTTATTTTAAATATTTGATGACTGCATAAAGTATTTTTATTACATAAAATAGTATTCTTTTAAACCTCTCGCTCTAATGTCTTAGAATATAGTCATATTTCAGTACATAATTAATGTGCAGTGGTGTTAATATTTTTTACATTTATTAATTTATAAAACCATCAGTATAATTTATATCGACATTATTATAGTGAAATATTTACGATAAAAATTATATTGATAATCTCTGTGATCCCAAATTTGTCAAAAATTAGGCATTTTATAATTCAAAAAATGGGCAAGATTAACACATTTGAAGATAATTCTAAAGATACTAATTATAAGCTATGTCTATGACCATTTAAGTGTGACAAACATCCTACGAATAATGATTGTTTTCTAATAATTATTGAAATAAGAATAAGGTAGTGTTTTTTTGAAATACGCCATTTCTTTTGGCATTCCCCAGTGGTTAAACTACAAAATATGGCTGTAGCCATAAATTGACAAGCTAAGATTAAAGGTAGTGTGATGATCTACAGTTACGTATTCCAAATGGTGTTAGAGGTAAAATAATTAAGGGATATTGTAGAGATTTTTTGTAATTTTCAATACATCCACTGAATTATGGAGTTGTTGAATATCGACAAACTCTAATCAAAAATTGCATCGTCCAACCACATAATTTTAAATGTCAGTATGTCAGACAACATTTTACTATTAGTGCAAAATTGCAAGCATTGGATTACGACGGCTGTCGAAATAATATGATTATAAAATATAAAACAGTAGAGTTTTGGATGAAGAGGAAAACAAAATTGGGACACTAAAGGGATTTGTTGTTATCGACTCATTCAGAGAGATAACAGACACTGTTATCAGGACCCGAGTGAAAGTAATTGTCGAAAAAACAGAAATACGAATATTTTCTGTTATATTTGACAACACAGACATAATAATATCCATCCAAAATAAACCGACCGCACCACGACCGATTTGGTTGTGAAGCATCACTACAGGAGCAGTTACCCAAGACTGAGGTTATTGTACTTGCACTTGGTTATAATTTAATAAACCTTCCTAACTACCATTTTATATATAAATTGATTTAAACTACAAAAGCTGGTCAACAATATTAATGACATTTGAGAAGTGCTTCAATTGCGTAACTACAAGTTAAAATTAATAAAGTATACAGGTCGGATTCTGATGGATACAAATTCGAGTCCTGTTCAGTGCCATATATTTTTTTTCATTTTATTCTGATATTTATATATGTTAACACAATCACTGCGGACCAGTTAATTACCTTTTAATTACCATATTTAAATAACATGCTAATTATATCTAGTGGCCATCTAATGCAGACACGCCAGCCGTGTTGTCAGCACTGAATGAGTTTTAAGATGCGCATTATGTAATTGTTATAAATTATTTTTTGAATGAAAAAATAAAAAAGTTTTTTATATATTGTAAAAAGATATTCGGTCAACTTATTGCAGCATGTGATCAAGCGAGATTTCTTGGAGAGTGTGGGTTTGATGTATTTATACACTCCATTTAGCACGTAGAGACACTTTTATTCTTCAAGGCAAGTAAGTTACATTTTGGTATGAATATTAAACATGGCTACATTAACACTGCGTCCAACGCAACTGGTGCGTTGTGCGTTGACCATTAGATATAATTAGCATTTTATTTAAATTTGGTAATTAAATATTATTTAAAAGGTCAGCAGTGAATGGGTTTTAATGTCGCTATTGAATGGGTGACGAGGACATCGCCGCTCGGCTACAAATATATTATTCGATTACATGTTGTTTGAACATGAGTTTATGATATGGGTTGTTAAGAAAAATGACGGTCTTTTCACAACTGCCGTTTTTCATAAGTCACTACTGCAGGTACTTTGTACTATCAATCTAGTGACCGGGCGGCTAACACCTCTATTGGTATATTTTGAAATTATGTCCTCAAAGACCGAGAATTTTGAATAAATAAAATTAAATTTAGGCTATTTAGGTCAACTTAGGCGATAATATCGCGATGGTAACAATACTTATGTCTGACGTATGACTGCGTATGGTACGTTGTTATGTTCTCTCAATTCTTTCCTAAGGCATGGAAGTATGGACGCTAAACCAAGAGATGTCACGGAGACTTGAAGCTTTTGAGATGAAATGTTGGAGTTCTCAATCGAATGGGGAAGGACTGAGAAGTTCTACGTAGTATCACAGCCAGGAAACTAACAGTACCTCAGCCACATTATAAGAAGACAAAGGTACAGCATTCCCCAACTTGTCATTCAAGGAAAGATCAATGGATGGCGCCGAATTACGTGGCTTAAGAACCTCCGTGATTGGTACGAGTACAACTCCACTGAACTGTTCCGGGTAGCAGACGACAAAATCTAAGATCGCCTTAATGGTGGCCGACCTCCGCTAGGGTATGGCACAATAAGAAGAAGAATTATACAAAAATTACGAACGCTTTAAAAAGTTAATTGGGTATCAAAAATTCAAAGAGTCCTAGTCCGCTTTTACACTCAGATTGTATGAGCAATTACGCTGCAATAAGATAGCTATTTATCAAATGCCAGACGTCGTGAATTTGAAAATTTCGAGGACGATCCCAGCCACTAAATAATATGATCACGACTAGACCTTGAAAAACGAACAAACTTGAACTTGCGTGAAAGTCAACGAATCTGTCAGGATTATATAACAATTTGCCCCCTTCACAAAACTTTTGCCAACGCAACCGCGAACTTTGGGGGAATTTGCAAATTACAATCAGACTTTACATTTTTTTTAGCACACGAAATGAGATACTTAATACTCTTTTTTCGTTTAATCAACAGTGGTATTAGCCAGTGACAAAGAAAAAAAAAACTTTGAGAATTATAGCAGTATTTACACATAATACGGTCCCAATATTTATTAGGATAGCAAAGGGTGGAGGTAGGCTGTTAAAATCCGCCATAAATAGTGGACACTAAACTTTGTCAGTCATACGTAGGTATTTGTTTTCATTGAAATAAGACTGCAATTTACAGATGGTGTTTGTTAGTTTTTAAAATTCAATGAGTCTGCGAAAACCAAGCCATAATTAATAGATAATAGGCAAAAAATATCCTTCTCTCTATAAAATATCAGAAATTATGAAATTAAATCATAGATAAATTTGGAATATTTTTTATCTATTAATATTTTGGTATAGGCAGGGCTTAATGAATTAAAAAAAATAATCAACAGTATGTGTAATATGTTTTCTTAATCTAACGAAAACGAATAAGTATGCATGAAAAAGTGTGCATAATTTTGTCGTATCGCCCAAAATGTATCAAAACTATTATGGTTTGGTTTAGGCAGGGTTTAATTGATTTTTAAAAACTAATTACATCCATCTGTAAATTGTAGTCTTAGTTCAATTAAAACAAATACGTATGACTAAAAATGTTTAATGTGCACTATTTATGGCGGATCTTAACAGCCTACCTCTACCCTTCGCTGCTGAGATATTTGTACATTTATTAATTTATTTTAGTTAAATCATATTAAGAAGCCAAAAGGCTTCCTTTTCTTTCGACTATGTCCGATCCTAATAGGATCATATGGACCTCCACAGAGTGGAGGTTTGTATTAACAGATTTTATTTTCACAAGAAATGGATGTCAGCCACTTCCTCAACCTATTAGGTCCATACTCTGACTCATACACAAATTGAAAAACAATATGTGTACTTACTAGACCCAGGATTCGAACCTGGGACCCTCGACTCTATAGGCCGGCGTTTAAGCCACGCGGTCATCGTGGGTGTAATTTCGGTAATTACGTATATTTATAAATATATTAAAAATATAATAAATATAATAAAAAAATATAAATAATAATTATGTATAGTTGGGATATCATTCCATAAATAATCTGTTAACTTTGTAGAAAAGACGAATATGTCATTATGATATCTAGTATTTTTTTTATCTTACCTTATTCTTATTGTGCCATCTCCTAGCGGAGACCAACGCGATCTTAGCTTTGTCATCTGATACCTGAAACAGTTCAGTGGAGCTGTATTCAATCACGGAGGTTCTTAAGCCACGAAATGCGGCGTCGTCCTCTGATACGCTTAATATTGATCTGTTCTTGAATGACAAGTTGGGGAAGGCTCTCATAATATGCACGAGGTACTGTAGTTTCTTGGTTTTGATACTACGCAGAAATAATTATCAGTCCTTTCCCGTTCGATTGAGAACTTAAACATTTGTCACCCGGTCAATCCAGGGAACATCTCTTCCATACCATAGACTGGAATTGAGAGAACATAACAAAGAACAATACAATCTCAGACTTAGGTTAAGTTTTAGATTGCTATGGAGGCATTTCATTTTGAGAAAGGCACTCCTTGCGATCTCAATTATAGTTTTTATTTCTTTAGACTGGACCCATTTTTTATTGACCCATGTGCATAAATATTTATAATGGTTCGCACGTTTTATCTTATAAAATAATTAATATTTAATAACCATACAAACTAATATATTAACACAATATTATTGTACCTAAATGTCATGGAAAATTTAAGAATAAAGCAAAATTTCTGACTTCCGTCCGTGTCCGTGGATATGGCATTTTATCAAATCATTATTTTGTGAACATAATATTGTATGTCATTATTATTATATATATATTTTTATACTTATTGAACATACATACTTTTGAAACAACTTCTGAGAAAATATATTACTTTATAAATATCCAATAGAAAAAATCTTTTTGACAAAAGTAAGACGCAAACACGCTTCCTGCGATTTTTTCTTTTGGTTATAATTTATTATCTCAGAAGTGTTTTCAAAATTATGTATGTTCAATAATTAGAATATTACATTAACATCTTATGAATTATTCGTTGAATAAAAACATAGTTAATTAATTATTATAATTAATTCTTTAAGTTTTGTACTATTCTATTTGAGTCATTTTTTTGTGTCCTGGGTTTCGTCTTTCGGAATCTTTAGGCACTACTACAAGCAATAGGTACAATACAATATCCTATATTTATCGTGTAGTAAAGTAAAGTTATTAAATATCGATATTATATTCTACTTGAATACATTACGTATGTATAGCTTATTGGTCGGTGCACATGGACGCAAATCCCGGGAGCGCATGTTCGAATCCTGGTGGGTATATTAGTTTTTTCCCTAATGGTTATAGATTTTTCAGTGAATCTAAGGTGGCTATCGACGGCTACAGCGATATATATTATCACTTTATCATATATTTATGTATTGACGCGCTTACTTGTTACAATAAAACTGTCAAAACTGTCTATCTCGCTCTAAAAGTTAACACAGCCAAGAGAGAGGCTGTCAAAACTTTTTGACAGTTTAGACGGTTAACTTATTGTAACAATTAAGCACCTCAATAGATAAATATGATAAACAACAGTCAATAGCCGCAGATAGCCGCCTTGTGTATAGAATAGCTTCGCAGAAGTATTTTCAAATTATGGTATGTTATTGTTTAATTGTCTTCAGTCAAACACAATACCTACGTTATTTACACAATGAAAGAATGTAGAGATCACTGGATAGTAGATCACAGTCAACATGAATTTGTATAGTAAAGTTAGAGGGTAAAATGTAACCTATTTGGCAATATAACTTTTTGTCATGTTACTCGTATTCCGTTGGTAATCGAGATCGTAGGGTTTCTGGGGGTATTTTACCCTAATATTATGACGCAGCCTTATATATAAAAAAGCGTTTTATCTTATATAATACAATAATATATATACATATATATTTTTGATACAAAGTAGGTATAGACACTGAAAGAATTTCTGGAATGGAAGATTGCTACAATCGTTAGTGCTATCGATTGAAGATAGAGGAATGTTATATTGGAGAGATTGTACATATAGTTTTATTACGAATTATGCTATTTCACAAAGGGCGATTTCTGAGTAGTATACGGGTAGTTATTTATTAAGGCCGCATTTTTTTAATATAATGAAAAAAGCTAGCTTACAAAGATGTTATAGAAACCTTATGATAAAAGGACTCTAAAAATCGTTGCGTTCGTCAGATTCTGCACAAATATTATATGTACGTCAAAGTATTTTTTTTTTTTTTACAAAAAATTCAAGTTAAAATGTATTTATTTTACATATACTGAACATGAAAAATTATAAAGTCAAAGCGTTCACGGCATGACATAAAAAATAAGTGTGAACCAAGGAAAATAAAGGGAACTGAAATACCTAACGAGTGTGAAGTAACAGGCAACTGATCTCGAGTGTGGAAGAATATGTGATAAACTTAAACACGTGTCGAGAATACGTTTGTCCTTCGTTCTGAAAACTGCTCTCGGTGAATTAATATTAAATATTGGTGTATTTGAAGGTGACAACACACACTATTGCATGTCTATAATTTGTGGTTCATTTTAGTAGGACACTCACACATTCAAAATCCGGAATTTGGAATTCGGAATTCTATTTATTAATCTGTTTTGTGGTGTTAACACTGTTGAAATAAAAATACAGGGTAATATCACACAGATTGTACTAGGTTGATAAACGTATCTTAAAAACTTTATTGAACGATTGCCGATATGAATAGAGCGTTGGAGCGGAGCCCGGAGCAGGAGCACGAAGCACAAGAGCAATGGAATTTTACCCGGAGCAGAAGCGGAGACGGAGCACCGAAAATTTGTAGTTCTCCACTGCTCCGGATGTTTTTTTTTTTTATTAAATTTTCGTCCTAAAATCCAATGAACATAGTATATTTTGACACTTTGTAACACTGCAATCATTTTAAATATGGCAACACTACCGAGTGATAAATAACATCATTTTTTTGACAGAAGAGGCAAATAATGAGAAACAATTTGCTGTCGGAATTTTGTTTAATAAAATTAATTACGAAAATGATGATTATTTGAAAATTACTTATTTTTTTGTTATTATTTATACATATAAAACTTTTTACTCGGAGTGGAGCCGGAGCAAGTATTAGGTCCCGGAGCGGAGCAACTCAAAATAAGCTCCGCTCCAACGCTCTGGATATGAACAAAGCGATTTTATTGAAAATGCATCGAGTACTGGAAAAACAATACTGGTGGGGTTTTATTTCAGTAATTACGCCTGCCCCAATCTTATGTATTATTATCTATTTTACGTTGGAATTGACGACAATCATCCAAGGTGACAACTTCCAAGAAGAGCTTATACGCATTCCGAATTCAGAGTGTTAAAGGCAATTCGATTTTAGAATGCGGTTATATTGCTAAAAATTTCATTATATTTTTTATTACATTGGTATCTCCGAAAACAAAATGGCAGCTCATATTTTGGTTTCGTCTATTGCTCTCTTTATATAACGTATATCTACTTGTTTTACTTATTCATATTAAAATGATCGTTAATGGGTTTTTTGGACACCTACATAAAATTTGTGACGGAGTATCCTTCCTCGGATATTTATAAGTACCTACAAAAATATGACATGTGCATGAAATATCAAAATACCTGTACAAAAAATCATGTACTTACTTAGTTATATACATAATTAAATATTTTTGTGAATTTGAAATAATAACGGAATCTCATATTATAAGTATTAAATTATCTTCAAATGAACATGCAATCTTGTAAGTATGTAAAATAATTAGTGGATCAGAGCATCCTCTTTTGTTTGAATTTTATACATTTGGGCTCTATCTCTTTGGAATGAGGGTTTTTTTACACGTTTGGTTACACAAAACGCCATTCTGCATCATACTAATATGCTGTAAAAATATGTGAATCTAAAAAATAGGGTATTTAATAAACTATTGTTTTATTTCATTCAAATCATTGCGTAATTAATTTATTATTATATGTTCATTTACCCTTCGGTTATAAATCTAATCTATTGGAATTACTTATACAATTGGAAACGAATTACATGCAATTAACATAATTAACACAGTTACTTTTTATAACGTTTTTATTAGCTCATATTCTTGTTTGTCCGGTGGTTGTTTGTCCAGTACAAATCTTGCAAACGATTTTTAACTAACTTCCCGACTAGGTAGACATTTGAAACTTTTAGAATATATCAGATGCCAATGCATTCTTTTAATACTTTTAGCCATCTTTAAGTAGAATTGAATTCATTTAGTTAATTCTGTTTTGTATGAAAAGTTATTTCGGAAGAAATCCGTAAAAAGTAAAATACTATTAATTATTGGTTGCTAAGGAGGTAGTTCAAGCAACTAAATTATTAATATATACGTGCGTTACTATAAAAATCAAAATGAAATGTCAAAATGACATTTTAGTATTCTATATTTGTTTGTTTTTTATTTAATTCATTATCAAGTACAAGTTTGAGCATATTGAGCATAATAATTCAACAGAAAATTTAAAAACGTTGTATATAAAAAGTTCTTTTTATTTTGTAATTATTAGGTATTAATGACAAACCAACCCTACACTATGTATAATCCATAGATTAATGACCTAATTCTCAATCTAAAATCTAAATAATCTCAAAATATCTATTAAACAATGTAAACGTAAATCGCCTATCACCCTCAGGTAGGTTACTAATCCCGTTCATCTCCGCGCGTTTATAAAGTAAGATTCTTGACCTTTGATGGACCTTGACGCCGGAAAAGGACAATTGATAACGTCTACCGAGATGAAGACGATGCAAGATATCTATCTACCCCTTCATCCCATACAAGACATAATATTACGTTTTTTTTTTAAATATGAGGCAGTACAAAAATAATACCCCGAATTAAGAGCGTGCCTTTGCGTCGATTGCCGCAAGTTCTAATAATACAATACGTTATACATAATAAATAATTAAACAAGCCCTTACACGCTATAATAAATAATGAAAAAGTGAACAGTGCAAACCTAATAATTGATATAAGACTAATCAACCTCCCTCTGTGACATTGTGTTTCTAGCGACAATATAATGTTTTCCGAGGCATTTTCACCACTGTAATCAAAATTTAACTACAATAACCAGAGTTTATCTCACCTGTTTAACTGTTTAAGTTTTAATGAATAAACAAATCTATGTGGACTACTATAATTATGTCGCTAGATTTCAAAATCAGCCAAGTCCACCTTTAGGTATTTTTTACTTTTTTGTGAATTCCTGAAAAACAACTGCTTTCTAACATTTCTGGATTATTGAAATATTGAACTTATTAATTTTAAATATTTTATACGCGAAATATTATAAACTTTCACCCTTGTGACTGTGTACTTGAGAAAACAAAAAGCTGTTTTTCTCCTATTCATCTATTATGGGCTGATTTTGAAATTTATCGACATAATTCACCTCAGTCGCTGTGTTTTAATATTATGTTATACTATTGCATGAATACAATGTTTAATTCACCCGTGCCCCTTTCTCTACTCTGACCCAAAGATGATAGACTCCCGATCACTACGCACCATTCAGCCGGGAGGAGTTATCATTAGGTACCGTATTTCGCGGTATAATAATTTGACAAGTTCATTTATCTACGCAAACAAGTGAAAATAACTTCACACATACTTTTTTTGTACACAATATATGGCTCAGATAAGTTTATGATCAGCACACACTAAATAAAATTTAGAGGGAATGTTGCGACGGACGTTAAGATGTATACTTTGAAAACGTCTAATGATTTTAACGAAATATATTATTATGTTTTCAAACTGTAATACTCGTATAATTATTTACTCTCAAAATAATAATTTCATGAGTAGCATTCGTAAATCAATATCATAGAATTTATTAGTGGTTGTTAAGTAATTTGGATTGTAAAACTTCGAACTTATCAACATTACTTTGGACTTATTTATGAAGATCTTTGTATGACCAACTGGCATACAAGAAAAAACTCTATCGCTATGAAAAATAAAATGCCCGAGGTGTTAAGGTTGGTTTGCGCAAACAAAAAATATTATGTATTAAAGATGTCTCAGAGAAATTCGTCTCCGCATTTTTAATACAATTTAAAATATTTAATAATTATTTTATGTCTATTGCCCACTATATTGCGACCAATAAAATTATTTTAATATTATAGCGGCATGACTTCAAAAAGAGACCCATAGATGGCGCGACCCATTGACTGGACATCGGAAGCGCTATGTAGACAGATTAAGATTTAACTCTATTTATAGTGGCGTGACTTCGAAAAGAGACCCATAGATGGCGCTACCCATTTACTGGATGTCAAGCACTATATAGGCGGATTAGGATTTAACTCTATGTTAACTCCGTAATTGATATCTCTCACAGATCACTCACAGTTTTAAAGCCAGTAAGCATAGTCTGATTAGGTCTGACCCTTTTGATCATACATGTCCTTTATTTCTTACCTACCTTCAACTATCGAGATTCGTTTCTAGTGATAAGTGTGGTATCTAGTTGTGAAATGTGATACCTACCTGAACTGAACTAATCCTTTGGCAAGTTCATGTGGTTATTTGGTCGAGCGAATCATATTATCTTGTTAATCTATTTTCGTGTACCGTTTCAAGTATTCTCTGTTATTATTGATTACACCTTCGTTATCTCGGGATAAATACTAAAACCGGAAGTGTTTCAATTTTATAACTATAAATAACATATTACTATAACTGGCGTCCAACGTGGGCACAAAGTATTTCTAAGTTATAAATAAAACCATCCTATAATTAAAGTATTTTTTTATAGTTTTTATGCTTTATCTGTTACCGGACGTTAGCGATGATTTTGGTTATTTTTATTTGACTTTGGGGTGGAGTATTGAGCTCGAACCAGTTTCTGAAATTGTTATTTCAGGATGTACTTCTTTTCCCAGCTCCGCGGTTACCAGAGACTTTCACTTGAATGGTAAGATCCAGATATCTCTTATTATATGATGCCTCATGATGTAGCAAAAATATACCAATTTAATAGTTTTTACTTCCCTGAATATTTTATTTGGTTTTTTATTCTCGACATACGTAATTTTATCATTCAGGCAGATACAAAGCTAAGAACTTTCCATACAATTTAAGACTGAAACTGACTTGAAAATGAAAGGGGACGGTATTCTAAGTCTGCCTAAGGGCGGAATTTTATCTAGGTATGTCACTGTGTATCAAAACCACACTGAAGTTAATACACTAGTATCACAAAGCACCATCGAAATCTCGCGTGGTAGAATAGTTTTCTTGATTGCATATTACGACCCCATAGACCAGCATGTAATTGTCGTCACTCATAATTATAAGAAACCCTCTATAGATAAAATTATCCCTCATTAAGGTTTGTCTTATATTTTTCAACACCGACTTTAAAGGTAGAAGCAGATTGGTACCCATTAAGTCGGCGACGTAGGCAAAAAGTCTGCAATTTCATTTTGCTAAGTATTTAAATGTCACTAAACTTGCATTTTTTTAAAATTATTTTCTACAAGTTTACATATTTTAGAGTCACACGATCTCACGTTTTTAGTAATTTGATCTAGGGTACAACACAAACAATGAAACCCTCCAAACCAACCCACCTCGCACTATACTTGCTCTTAATCGAGCGTATCACGTAGCCCTGCTTTTGTATGTAAAGCATTATCAGTTTTAAGCAGATATTCAAAACTGGAGTCACCATGCTATCAAATGAGCTTTAAATGAGTTTACTGATTGACATAATTTAATAAAAAGTGCCACTGTAGAGAAAAATATGGAGAATTAACATAAAATATATGAATCCATTATTATTCTCCATAAGAAAGGAGACACTGAAGATCTGAAAAATTATCGACCAATTAGTCTACTGCCAATTCTGTATAAGATTTTCACGAAAATACTCTCAAACCGTCTCGAAACAGTTTTAGATGAGAACCAACCAAGAGAGCAAGCCGGATTCTGAAGAGGCTACAGTACTATGGATCATATTATACAGGTCATCAGGGAAATCATAGAGCGCTACCAGGAATACAAACTGTCATTATATCTCGGTTTTATAGACTACCTGACCTACCATTATGTCTTAAGCGTAGGGTGTTCAACCAATGTGTGCTACCCGTGCTCACGTATGGCTGCGAGACGTAGACCCTCAACACGAGAGATGTCCAAAGGCTAAGAGTCACACAGCGAGGCATGGAGAGGTGCATGTTGGGCATCACGCGAAAGGACCGAAAGAGAAACGAATGGGTTGAGAAGCAGACAAGAGTACGCGATGTAATAGACGTTGCCAAACAGCTGAAATGGAGATGGGCGGGGCACATTGCTCGTCGAAAGGACGGCCGCTGGACAAATGCCGTCATCCAATGGTACCCAAGGAGTACGAAACGGCCACAGGGGGGTCGCCCTAAAAGCCGCTGGATTGACGAACTAGTAAAGTTCGGCGGAAATACGTGGGAGCAGTTGGAGAAAGCTTGGGGAGGCCTTCATCCAGCAGTGGATTGACCCCTGCTGATGATGATGATATGAATTTAATGTTATATAATACAACTCAACCAATACGGACATACAAAAACTCTGTGTAGAGATCTTCACGTCCGCAAAAAGACGCCGGATTTTTTAATGCAAGTACAATATTACAGGTAATTGATATAATGTTTTTGTAGGTTGTTAGTTTTTATTATTGAATATTTTGATAGTTCTAACATTTATGATTTTACGCCTAGGGGCGGCAGGTTATATGAAAGTATGGTGAGGCAGGCTGGTAATCAAGTTGCGGCAAAACTTCCACGTAATATGGGTACGTTATAATGACGGTCAAAAGGCCAAAGTAAATCCTCTGTGATGCCCAGTATTTTATTATCGTGTGGCTATTTCTCGTAAGTTGTTGTTGGTCTGCTTCATTCAGTTGAGGAGCCGATTCATTGCCGCTCTTTTTACAATGTTTTTCTTAGTTCGTATTTTTATTTGTCCGGTACAAAACTTGCAATCGATTTTTAACTCACTTCCCGACTAGCTGGATATTTGAAACTTTTAGGATATATCAGAACACGATGCCAATGTATTTTTATTACTTTTAGCCATCTTTAAGTAGAATTAAATTCATTTTCAGTTAATTCTGTTTTATATGAAAAGTTATTTCGACACCATTATTCTTTGCTAGGGGTTTGGGGTCCTAGTAACTAAATTATTAATATATATGTGTGTTTCTATGGAAATCAATATGATATGTCAAAATGACATTTCAGTAGTATTTCTATCAAGTACAAATTTTTTTGATCGTTTAAGCTAGTCAAGTCAAGTTTATATGATTCAACAGAAAATTTAAAAACGTTGTATATAAAAAGTTATTTTTATTTTGTAATTATTATTTAATACCTCTATGGTTCACGCCCTTAAATATTCGTTTTATTATCGCCCATTTTAATCCTTTCTATGCCGCAATTAGTTAATTGATAGTAATTAACATAAGAATCTGTGTAATTAAGGCGTCCAAAGACGCTCTGGGCACTTAACCGGTTAAAGAAGTTTAAATTCGTGCATGTTCAGCATATACTATTTTATTTTGGCTGACGTGTTATGTAAATTGTTTTATACTGGCTCAATTATAATATTATAACTCGTGTGTGCGCTTTCGACCAATTATTTGAAATTTCCGTTATACCACCCCGTCGGGATCACGCTCTTGCGTGCTACCAAGATGAGTGCTTTTTTAATACTTCAATCGTGTTACATAAATAAAGCCGATTTCTTTTTCCGTGAGTCGAAGAAAGTCAATAGAGATTAGCGAAAACATGGCGTTCGCAGAGAAAAAAAACTTAATAACGTAAGATTGGGAAAAAATAACTTTGGTTAAACCAAAAAAAAATATTAAAGTAACCAACCCTCTTTGGTTCCTTGTTGACTTCAATTCATTAAGAGTTTGGGAGTCAAAGTTGCGAAAACAATTTTGTCAAATTTGGGATTGCTCGAAAACTTATTTAAATTTGTCAATAACATTTTGGTGGTAGACTTAAGCTTTCAACACTAAATTTTTCGTAAGTATGTGACTTAATCGTATAAAATATATCAGACACATGAAAATTCTTTTATAGGAAACTCAATACAAATAATTACAAGATAAAGAAACTTTTTATATACCACGTTTTTAAATTCTATTGAATCGTATACACTTGACAATTCTATGTATTAATAAATACTTATTTTTTAAAAATTTTTTTGATGAATTATCCCATCAACTGATCAAATGCATAATAAAGAGAGCAATTATAAGAAATTTTTGATTGAATAACATATATGATATTTTTAAAACGTGTATTTGATATGAAGTAAAAAACAAGAAAGCGAGTTAATTCTTTTTTCAAAATCGTCGAACGCCGTTACGCAAAAGTGCAAGCATTGAATTCGATCGAAGCCGCACCTTGCGGATTTTTTCCGAACTAGCTTTCTATACAAAACAGAATTAACTGAAAATGAATTCAATTCTGCTTAAAGATGGTTAAAAATATTAAAAGAATGCATTGTGATCGTGTTCTGATATATTCTAAAAGTTTCAAATATCTAGCTAGTCGGGAAATTAGTTAAAAATCGATTGCAAGATTTGTACTGGACAAATAAGAAAACGAGGCAATAAAAACGTTGTAAAATACTCTTTTATTTAAAATTAAAACTCGGAAGAAGAATATTTAAAAAAATGATACTCAAATATTTAGTGTCTGTCTGTTTGATATTTCAAAATATTTTTATTTCATCAGTGTTATGAAAGTACAAAATAGTTTTTAATTTTATGTCCGTTTGCCTGTCTTCATGTTTATTCCGTTATAACTCATAACTACTCGATCAATATAGAATAACTTAGAGAAAAGTTTTTTTACGTATATCAAAATATAAAATTTCTTGAAAATAAATCTCAACGATTTGCATCACCGTTAGGTTAGGTTAGGTGTACGTACAAAAATGCGTGTCTCCATCTAACTATTGTCATTCGTGCTAGCTCACTATAGCACTCAGATGAGCGTGATATTGATGTACGTGTCTAAAAGCAGGATATTCATAGAAATGGCTGGGTCAAAGTCGCGTGCTAAGATTCAAACGATGTCTATCTCATATTTTTGAAAAACATCGCATTGATTCGGTATATTACTTCAATGTGTACATCTGTCTACTTTATATGGCAGTATTTCACGTGGACGAAGCCGCGATCTATTGCCAGTTTTTATTATGATTGCGACGCTGAAAACTAAATGTTTACTAAATTGCTATTGCAAATAATTTCACATTACATATTAAATATACCTAAGCCCATGATTAGAGTTGGGTTTCGGGAATTTCCCGACGAGGATTTTCGAGAAATTTTCAAGATTTTCCATCCCGAATTCCGAGAATTGAAATTTTTAACATTTCGGGAAATCCCGGATCTCGAGAATCTTTTCTCGGAATTCGGGATTTCTTTATTATCAAATATTAATTGAAAAAACGATTTTCTATATGAAAAAAGTGGACAAAAAACACAAAACGTTCAAAGACTGATCGGGGCATTTAACACAATTAAGCCAACGTCGACTCAAAATGAGCGTAATGTTTGCAACATCAGGGAATTTTGTGTCTCAAAAGCGTACGCGACTGTCAGACGATTGAGTGTGTTTTGAAATTCTATTTTAATAATTAATTATAAATTATTTTAATAAAGTAATGTTTTGATTTTTGTTTTTCTACATCTATTTTGTTTGTCTTCTTCCACAAATAAAAAAAACATTTTTTTTCGGATTTGTCTGTTTTTACATTGATTTTAGGATTTTTACAGGTTTTTTTTAAATTTACCGATATCTCGAGAATTCTTTTCTGGAAATCCCGAATCTCGGGAATTCAAAATTACATCATTTCGTGAAATCCCGAATCTCGAGATTGAGATTTTCTCGGGAAATACCCAACTCTACCCACGATGACTGAGCGGCTATGCGTCAGTCTTATAATGCCGTGGGTCCCGACTTCAAATCCTGAGTCTGGAAAAATTCGCATGTTGTTTTTCAAAATGTCTTTAGACTCAGAGTATGGGCCTAACATGGTGAGGAAGTGATTAATATCCATTTCTCAATGCTAAAGTGCTGTCTGAAGGAAAAAATGAATGGGGTATTATAATAAATTAGGAATTAACCGAGAGTAGATAATTCATAGACTTTGTAGAAAAACATCTTGTCTTTTCTCATCTTTCTTAGAAATTAACATTTACTAACGTAAAACATTAATATTATAAAAAAAGTACTTATTTTATAATGGATTTAAGTTTTGTATTATTCCATTTGAGTCGTTTTTTACGACCTGAGTTTCGCCTTTCAGCATCTTCAGGCACTATGTTTACGATTTATATGCTTACCGAGTGTATTATTATTAAGGTAGGGATTTTTCACAAACACTTTAACTATTCGTAATTTGTTTGTTGTAGTTTGTATTGTGATTCTTGACTTATTAGGTAGGTGATAAAGTTTTTACCCACTTTATTGTATTAATTTGTTATATTAGCGTTAACTGTATTCGTTGAAAATGTGTATTTGCCTTTTGGTGAGTGCACATAGTGCCTGAAGATGTCGAAAGGCAAAACACGGGTCGCAAAAAACAATTCAAATGGAATAGTACAAAACTTAAATCCATTAGTTCAAATTCCATTAAGTACCCTCGGCCGATAGTATTAATATTAAAAAATGTATTGTTATAAACGTCATTGTATTAAAATTAAAAATAAAGATATATTTTGTACATCAGATGTCCGTGTTTATAGCCCTTTTTCAAATTATTATTTTGTCAACACACGCATTATAATATCTTCAATTTTCATCAAATTTGTTCGGTAAATTATTCAATGGAGTTTGTAATCGACTCGTAATTTTGCGTTCCCTATATGCATTGGTGTATATATTTAATAGCATTCCGGCCCTTAATAAACCTTCTTCTTCATCAGGTGGCCTATACTCACATAATATTCTTGACTGTGTCAATTAAATAAAATATATTAAATAATACACGCTTTTTCTTTGGAATCTATTAGGCAGGACTGCATTGAGATACAATGGTTTATCTTAGTCACAAGCTTAGTGTTATAAGCCAAAAAGAAGTTTTGTTTGAACAATTAATCAATATTAATAATGAATATTATATTGCCTAACTTGGCCATACTAAAAATTCTCATCAAGTTTTGTTGTAACAACATTCAGTGTTATTTATTTAAATAGGTACAGTATGTTGCAAAACCTCTTTGATTATTCTACGAAAGTAAATGTAAGGATTCGGTGTCGTTTCGAAGAATTTATGATGAAGTTGGCTTCTTTGAAGTATCTAAAAAGGTTTCAATTATTATCTGTAATATAATAAACTTGAGTTATAGATAAAATAAAATACTTCAGGTGAAAGAAAATCGTGTCGTCTCTATTAATTTATGATCATCTTTATTCGTTGTTTGTTTTACCGTCTTGCCATCGTATGGACTCTTAAATATTTTAATCATATAGCTCACAAAGAAGATAAAAATCTGGTGATATTGAGTCATGAGGGTCGGAGGGGGTTAGAAAGAGTTTTCTATAGATGGAAAGATGAAATCAAGAATGCCACAGGTTTCATACTGATAAATGCACGTTGTAATACTGTTGAATGTCAAAATAAATGCAGCCAAGTGTCATAAAGAAGATTATCGGACGGTCAATCATCATCATCATCATCATCTACGTCACGATCATCAGCTACGAAGAAAAATAGTGACGTCTTTTATATTTTGTGAAGAAATTTTGACAGCCTGTTTTACATATCGACTGTTTAATCTGCAAACTAGCCAACTGCACTTTTTACCAAAAATGAGATTTTGATGGAATTTTGTTATAAATCATGTTTTCTATGCTTATTATTTTTTTTCATCTAATCGGATTCTAATATGGGCCTCCACAGAGTAGAAGTTTGTATTAACAGATTTTGTTTTTTACGAGAAATGGATGTCAGCCACTCGCTCAACCTATTAGGTCCATACCCTAAACAATATGTGTACTTGCCAAGCCCAGGAATCAAACCTGAGAAACTACCACGGCGTGATAGTTCAACGCTTAAGCCAAGCGGCCATCGTGGGTGTGCTTATAGTAATTTAAAACTCCTAAACCTATAAATAAATGCTTTATCGTACTTCAAATAAAACAGCCAACTGCAGGTGACAAATTTTTAATATTGTAATTGGAACAACTCCGCTTTTAACGTAAATTTTCTTTATATATAAAAGAGAATCTAAAATAGTGTATTAATTCTAAGTGCAGCTTATTTTTTAAATATTTTTTTAAGTATATTTTTGAAATTGTTAAATTCGATAGTTAAATCGTTGTGTTTTTTCTCCTTCCTGGACAATTAGCTCAAATGGAGTTAACCGGTTTGCAGATTAAGCAGTCGATGTTTTGCGTATATTGAAATTGTTTATCGTTTTCGTTTGGTACATGTTCAAACACGCGCGTTAACGTGATCTTACTCCCTACCTCAGTTATAATTTGTCAATTTATGGCTACGGCCATATGTTGTAGCCTTACCACTGGGAAACGCCAATATAATGGCGTATTTAAAAAAAATACTACCTTATTCTTAGGTCAATAATTATTATAAAACAATCATTATTTGTAGGATATTTTATCACATTTGAATTGTCAAAGACATAGCTTATAATCATTATCTTTAGAATAATCTTAAAATGTGGTAATTTTGGCGATTTTTTTGAATAATAAAATGCCTAATTCTTGTAAAATTTAGGATCACAGAGATTATAAAATATAATTTTTTATCGTAAATATTTCACTATAATAATGTTCAAATAAATTTTACTAATGGTTGTATAAATGCGTTTAAAAATTAATAAATCTAAAAAATCTTAACACCACTGCACATGGATGTACTGAAATATGACTATATTCTAAAAAATTAGATCGAGAGGTTTGAAAGAATACTATTTTATGTAATAAAAATACTTTATGCAGTCGTAAAATGTTTAAAATAAATATAAAGGATAAAAAGGCTTCAAAATTATATAAATAGATTATCTACAACGTTTAAAGAATGTTCAGGCTAATGCTTTGAAAATACCATAAAATCTCCATTTTGACCTACGTTGGGCATGTGCGCCGTTAAGAACTAAGTATGATTTAAAATTAATTACTAAATAATAAATAATTATTGCCTTTTCTAATATTTTTTAGATTTTATTGATTATGTATAATTTACATACTTTACAAAATATACAAGGGTTCCGTTAAAATTTCAGGATTTGCAAAGTGTTCCATTGCAGGAAACGTTTGGGAAACACTTTATTATATTATAAAATGTAAAATGAATTTTTAAATTGTGCCATTATTTTATGCACATATTTCAATGTGTAAGTAATGGAGAGAACCCTTTTTGCTTTTGACTTACTCAAATGATAAATAAACTTTATAAACTACTATATTATGATTAGAGAAAAAACTTCAATAAAATATGTTGAAACTTTTTCCTGATTGACTCCTATGATTGCCTTATAAAAATTACATTCCTTTTCAGAGTTTGTATGAAAATTTGTGATAAAATTAGTGGTAGTTCATACGTCTAGTCTCCACCTTCATTCAACAAAGTTTTCGTGAATACCTTTATCTTTAATCTATTTTATTAATGTATTAATAAACTGAATTGAAGTATCTTATAGTGAGTATATATATAAAATATGTAGCGCGATGTTTTCCTCAGTGAATTGCGATATGATATAATTTATCGGACTATAATATTCTTTGCGCGGGAAATGCATTTGAGCCTTTGAGAAAAACTCGACCGGGAAAGCGTCAACAAAGGAAAGGATAGAAGAGGACGGAATGAGAGATATCAGGAGGGTCTCAAGGGAAATCACGCAACTCTCTTGCTCTGCCACCAGCCATCCTTGGGATTCAGTTTACAATACAACAATGAAATGACCCAATAAGGATAAAAAATTAAATTAACTCCACATTGCGCGCAAAGAGATGATTTGATACATTTTCTTCGCGAAGGATATGAAAAGATTTCAGTAGATAGAATTTTATTTGTGTTATTTTCACAGCATAATATATTACGAACATACTATAAAAATGTGTAGCATCTCCTATATATCAATTAAAGTTACAATTAGCTATTTGAAACGTGTTAAAATATAAAGAAATTCACATATTAAATAAAAATCAACCAAAATTATTCATTATTGTTTTAAATATCGTCTTATTATAACAATATTATAAGGTACCATTTTTAAATATAAGACAATTAAATTTGTATTTGTTATGTTCCAATTTATATTAGATACATTAATCCGGATCGTTTGATCTTTAGCTCGCATACTGGTAAAATGCTATAGTCTACACATATATACATACCATAATCTTTAGAATTGAAAACGTGGCAGGGATCTACGATGCTACGAAGCTCTGCGACTCGCTACGGCGTAGCCAGGAATGCAACTGGAACTCTCTTTGTGAAATAATGTATGAATACTTACTCTTTTTATTATTTACATGTATTATTTTTTTGTATGTTGTATTGTATAAATTGTTGGGGTTGATTGATAGTTCATTCCGCTTTGAGATAGAGCATATGAAGGTAGCTAGGCCAAAATGATGTAAGAGACAATAAGATGAATCTGAGTAATTAAGCAATGGTTATCTTCAACGTCTTGATATCGGATCAGCAAAAGATTTTCTGTCACATAGTTAGAACTATTGCCTTTACATTTATTTACTTATTAAAAAAACACTATGGACATAATCAATTAGAATTTAGGACGTTCACAGCATGAGATCAAACAAGATAAATAAAAAAAATATGTCTAATGCTCTCACAAAAGAGAAGAGAGAAAAATTTAAAAAAAACATCAACACTGTTATACAGTAACAAAAAAAACACAATACATAGCATATCACTGAAAATTTCTTTGTTTGGGGAGCACATTGACTAGTAAGTATTGAACTCCTCGCTAAAGTTGCCTGATAATCTTGACAGGAAGAAACGGTTCTCACCCAGAACAAGTCATGGCTACGATCACGTAAGTAATAATTGACAGGTGCATATTAATTTAATAATAAATTAGGACGCCATGATTGGAAACCATCCCTCGTGATAGTAGACAAAATTAAGAGCAGAAGTGACTCACGAGATTCAAGACAGTGAAAAGCGAACATAAATGAAATGAAGCATAAAAGGCAGTCGAAAAATAATCGTTTGACGAATTATCGAAATGAAAATAGTTAAATATGTCAGTTAGTTAAAAGTTAAGAAACAGATAACTTAACACAATTTGAATGATAAAATTACGAACAATTTCGGTACAAGAATTCATATATTTTTTTATATACTCGTAGCATACTGATCATCCTTACTTCTATGTAATACTTACTTAATGTTTTTGTTAACACTTCACATTTAAACGTAGGGTCCTGTGATATGCCCCATTATGATTGAGTGTGGTGCAGAGCAGGTGAGATTTGGTTGAACACTAACTTCGATCTCATACACTACTTACCTTGTGTAGACATATATGACCGTTCCTGATACTCATTACTTTGTTTTTATTAAGGAAAATATACTTTTAGCAACAGATAAAATATAAAAAAAAGAAATAACTATTTTTTATATTATGTTTATTATTATTTATATGTCACAGTGCACAGTTAACAAGTTTCAAACATGTTATAAGAAAGCTTAGTTTATTAAAACTTGATTATATTTAACACTTAGAGATATTTACATATTAAGTTTACTTTGAAATAAAAAATAAATTTATTGTAAAATACACCATCAATCTAAACGATATATCAATAAAATACAACACGGCTCAAAATAAGTAAACTAAATCAGCTGTTATACAAAAATAAAATACATTTTAATTATTAATTGTTATAATAATAATATGTTTTTTCTTGAATATAGTAAGTAAACTCATTTTATTGATTAAAAGATAGTTTTTAAAATCTAAATTCAATTCTCTTAAGATTTTTGTATAATGTAGTTTTTATTTTATTTGGACACATTAAATTTTTAGATAAATGACTGTAGTTTGAACATTATAAATAAAATGAAAAAGTATATCAAAAAATAAAAGTAAAATAATCGCATTGAATAATATTGTTCAGTTGTCAATAGATTTTAGCATTTTATAGAACAATACTGAGTGTTTTGCGGAATTATTAAGTACAATACCACAGAAAATGTTTTTTTGTATGTCATTAGTATTATTATATTTTGATGCAATTATTTTACTGGTTATTATAAAATCTGTACTTGAGAGCCAGTGCTTCTTAAGTGCAAAAAGAACATTTACATCATTATAAATTTTAAGATTTTTCGCGCGCTTAATATTGATGAATTTTCTACTTTATAGTTTCTGTTATGAATAAACTCAGAAGACGTGAATGAAAGGTATGATAATTTAGATTTTAACTTAACTCACTTATAGAAAATTCGACTCAAAGGTACAGAAATAAAATTTAAAAATATAAAACTTAACTTAAAAATAAAATAAATTTTCTTAATTATTTACATTGGGGTACGTAACAGCACAACATCAAATTACTTACACACATTTTTAAAAAATAGCTGAACCCAGCACAAATTCAGTACATAGGTGTAATAATTATAATAATTCTTCATTTTACCGTTTATACAAAAGCAAGTTTTATACAAAGACTACCCTTAGGTTTACGTAATGATACAATTATTTCATTATTTTTTTTTTTAGATACGAACAATAATTTACATTTTTTTTTGATATATGGTAAACGTTGGACCGCTCCATTTCGAAGATATATTGGAATTGATACAACATTATTTGAGTGTAATTAAAAGGAATGATTTATGTTTTATTTTTAAATGCATGCTGTGTTCAAATCGAAAAATATTTACCCTCAATGAAAAAGTGTTTTATTTGTTTGAGTATTTAAAAATAAATTAAAACCCTCGGCCACTCTGTTGAATATCAGAAGAAGATTATCGGCATCTGAAAAAAAAAAGAAAATTATATATTATTATCACAAAAAATATTTTTTTAATTATTTTATATAGAGTGGGTGGAGAATCTAATCCCTAGCCAAAATCTTGATCCCGGGATAGGCATTTTTTCAATAGTTAATATTGAATTTTTATATATACAAATAACGTTGATAAAATCGGTCAAAAATAAATCTAGTATAATTTATACTATTGAAGACATTTATTCTTAGTATTGTGTACGTTCAACCTTGGAAATACATAGGTTTAATGCTTTTGCTTCATAAATCTAATAAGTCAGCCAAATATGAAACTGCCGTAAAGCGTATGAGATCATGGTGGAATCACTTTGGTAAAAGTGCGAAGCATTGTTTTTTCCAATCTTTTTCATTTTTATTAATTTATGTGAAAAAATAAAATGAATTGGCAACACATATATGGCTAATTAGTCAAACTTCATTCACACTCAGTTAGTTTCTAATGTAGTTATATGTTATTAAAGTATTTTTTCTGTTACATTTTCGTTTTTATTTGATTTTCCATGAAAATTGATAAAAAAAATGAATCCTGAAAGTTTCGGGATTATGTGTACCAATCCCGGGATTCATAGGTTTCGAAAATAGTTCGGGATCCCGGGATTGGAATCCCTAATAGTGGGTGCTAAGTTTGTGACATACAATCTGGTAGGTGACGAAGATGTTCTGAGAAGTATTTATAGAGGTAAAGAAAATCGCCATCACACTTAGAACTTATTGTTAGTTTTGAGAAAACCAAATAAATATAATTGTAACTACAGGGCCAGAAAATTATACGTATGTAGTTGACCGTATTACAGTTCACCGTGAGATGTCTGGTTCGGAAATAGATGGCCGAAAGTATTGAGATCAAATTCATGTCTTAATAACCCCGAACCCGAATACATAGGAAAGATAGAAGAAAATAATTCGGTGTGTAAATTATAAATAATATAACCATATCGTTTAATTTATATACGTCTATGGTTGGTTCTTGTAAGTGTGAACTCGTATCTATAAAAACATCTGATAATAATGACTGCGTTCTTATCAGATATTGGATTTCAATTAATATTAAATTAATGTTATTATTGAATATAATAAAAATAGAACATTACTGTCTGCAATCATCTATCGAATAATGTTTTGTTTTTTTTATTATAACCGATTCAGTACTGACCTACTAATTACTAGTTAATAACCACATTTAAATATCATGTTAATTATATCTAATGACCAACTAATGCAAACGTGCCAGTCGCGTTGTTAGCACTAATTAATGCTAGACGGCCATATTATATTTACGGTAAGAGATCTCACTCTGTAATGTGTTTCGGTGAAATGTAATATCTATTATTTACATATAATCACTTTTAGAATGCATACTAGTGATTGTTTTCACATAATATCTAAATATACACTCTAGTGATAACTAGTTATAGCGTAGTCGCGCACATATTTTCTTTGTACAAAATTTACTGCTTAGAAAATTTTATGACCCGTATACACAATAGAAAAATTGGATGAAAAGCTGTTTGGCTCTGGTGTTTACCTTCTAAAATATATTTTAAGCTTGATTTAGTTTAAGATAAAATCATACTCGTAAAATATTAATTTAATAAAGAAAGATTTTTCTTGTCTCAACAACACTTTAATATTTTCTTAGTTTTTAAGGGCTCTTTTTGAAAACTTGTTTTTATTTAGTTTCACACTTTCATTCCTTTGAGTTACTTAATATTGTCGAAATAAAATATTGATAAAGTAAAGAATATCGTATTTAATACGTAGAATTTTTTTTGAATACGCAAAAGTACAGTATTGATTTCATTTCTTCCCACTATAAAAATGGGTTAACAAAGAATGCGGTATATCTCTACTAAAATCCGTGGAGTATTTCTTCACAGTCGATATTTTGTGGAATTCAATGTACAGAAAACAATTCCAAAATAAGGTAATAAATATAAATCATACACTGATACTCATGATAAAAGCTAGCTGTAAATGTGAGCCATATTTTAATAGATTCTCAAATATTTTTGAAATACAATGTAGGTACTCTAATAATATAAAAAAATAAGCCGAAACGTTATGTATTTATGTTAACCCATAGCTTACGAGCCGCACAAAATTGTGTTTTTGCTAATTACTTTTCAAATGCAAATTAACACGTTAATTACAAAATTAATTAAAAGGGCCCGTAAGCATTGTGTTAAGTTTGATGATGAATTTTCGCTAATTTTCCGTTTACCCAGAGATTTTTAATTCAGTACATTTGGAAGCAATTGAGCTCTTCTCTGAATGGAAGGCTATTCTGCTTTACAATGGTTTACACGCGGTAACACGCGGTAAAAATATATTCTTTTAAAAATTGGGGGCGGTCCGGTACTCAAAACTTGTAGTTTCCATGAAAAAGCTAACTTGTTTGTTAATGATGCTATCGAATCTATACTTGTTAGGCCAATTATGACGGAACTAATATAATATAAAAGTCAGTCATTTATAAACAGTGCGCTTATAAACGCTTATAACTTGAACCATTTTTGACGGTCAAGTGCCGCGCACTGGGTGATTCAATAAACAATACCGCGCGAGAGTGATAGTACGACCAGGAGTAACACCTCTAGACAACTAGACCATAGATTCAGCCTAAACAGAAAAACAGGTAAATGCCTGGCATCCTTGACATAACACCCCCAATATTCGAATCTCATCTTCATCACCATCTTCAAATTCTATTCTCAGGTAAATAGAAATAAATAACCATGACCGACAAAGTTTACTGTGCTCTATTTATGTCGAATATTAATAGCCTACCTCCACCCCTCGCCATTGAGTCATACAAACGGGCAGAATATATTCTAAAACCTTTTAAGAAATATTTTTCTTGCTTGGTTGCTCACAATATAATATATTATGTAGGTACGTATAATTTAATTAGCATTTATTTTTTCAGTGCGCAATACGAATGATAACAACGCCATTTTATATTGTTTTTTTATATATCATTGGGTTTAAAATAATGCTTTTAAAATTTGAACTGCATTGAAGACCCGTGAACTTAAGGTTTCATTTATTGTAAAATTTAAAATTATATATAAGATGTAGAAACCAGAAATACAATTAATTAAAACAAAGAAGAAATGAAACACGTTTACTTGAGAGATTCTGAAACACAGTTGGTATGTGCAAGGCACACGAAGGCCACATAGCTCCTTTGTCTCACATAAACCGTGCTCTCTGCGGTTAGTTTTGATTTATTCTTAAACTTACGATATTTACTTTTATCTGCACTTCCTCCTTCAGCTTCCAACTTATCTTGAGGATGGGAGGAGGGATCTGTTCCAATAATTCTCGAGGAATACCAGCTAAATGCATTCGGTCATATTGTTTTTGTTTCGGATGTTTTCACCCAATTTATGTGTTTAAAGTTGGCCGAATAAACGGAGAACGTATATTACGCCGTCGGATTGTGTTTTGATAATAAATTTTTAAAAGCTTTCACAAGAAACTATATATATATTTTTCCTTTCCTACGCTGATAAGTTTATCTTAATGCTGGTTTACACGGGCGTAGTACTAATTATTAGTACTAATAACGTTACGTGTAAACAGGTTGAATACAGCATTATTATAAAAATGTTAGCGCGAGTGTATAGAAACCTACTCTATACGCAACGCCACCATAACTCCACTTGCACTTGCAACTTTTAGCAATGTGTAAACCGTCCAAAACTTTAATGACAAAGAAGAATACGAGCAAGAGAATATTGTTATTATAGTGCTACTAATACATTTTTACTTGTCAATTCGCGTAAACTCTACTCAGTGTTTTAAGTAGCCTACTGGCTAGTACGACTTGCGAGTACTAGTGATTAGTATTAAGCCCGTGTAAACAGGCCTTTACTTATATGTATAATAAATGAAAATAGGCAACAATAAAATGTCATAACAATAACTCTTTTGGATATTGTTTTTAGAGTCATGTCCGTTACTTGATGTGTGATGAGTGATCTTTACATCGTGATAAGTGACAATATTTGAGGTTATCAAATTAAATTTGTATGGTTAGCTGATATAGTCACTAAGATAGAAGTGTTACAGTTATTAGAGAGATTATGTTCGTCCACATCCAAATATTTTCCTCCTACTTATAATCCAAATTATTGTCGCAAGTCCAGGCACAACTCAGTAACGAGTCATTAGTCGACCATTATTAATAAATAAACTTCAGTTATATAAAGACAACGAGCGCGTCTAGGCATATTACTATTTGAACATCGTTAACGAGTAATCCAAAGCGCATACAGAGTGACTAAAAAAAAATAAGTACAGACCACGAGCGTGTACAGTGTAACCGTCGTAGAAGAAGTCTCCGTGTAAATTCAGTAAATCAGTAAAAACCATGTGAGTGCCTATTAAGATGTGATAGCATGTATCAGAGACCAGCTTTAACTAGACAGCTGAACATCAAAAAGGTGAGTACCTGGAGTAACTCCCATGTAACCGCCCCCTCAGTATCCACATCTACCATCGCAATCATACAGACAATACAGTCCACAAAAAAGCGCGACCATTAATGTAAACTTAGACACGGTACGTAAGTAGAGAAATATATTTTCAATACTTCTGATATATTTTTAAGGCACATACATTTTATTGTAATAAATGATCACTTCGAAAATTTCTTACTGCAAAGCGTGCGAATGATTTATCGTTTACACATTTTACCTGCATTTTATGACTGATTGTCTCAATCCATCAATGTCAAGCCAGTTATATGTAGCCTTTGATATGTTATATTAGTGTACCATATTATAATATATATATATATTGTATTAATGAATTTCTCATAATTTTGGGTAGTGATTTTTATAATGCGAAAATGAAACACGCAACGTTGTATACGAGAACTTTATGATTTTATAATACCCACTTCAAATGAGAAATTCTAATTTTTCAAATCACATTAAATATGGTTATTAAAGTTGTAAAAGGGGAAAAATCCTATGTACAAAATTAATATTGAAATATTAAATAATTTTATACAAAATATAATATGATATATCATCATCAGCCGGGGTCAATCCACTGCTGGATGAAGGCCTCCCCAAGATTCTTTCAACTCTTTCGGTCCTGTGTCTTTTGCTGCCACGTATTTCCGCCGAACTTTACCAGTTCGTCAATCCAGCGGCTTTTAGGGCGACCCTGTGGCCGTTTCGTGCCCCTTGGGTACCACTGGATGACGGCATTTGTCCAGCGGCCCTCCTTTCGGCAAGCAATGTGCCCCGCCCATCTCCATTTCAGCTGTTTGGCAACGTCTATTACATCGCGTACTCCTGTCCTTCCCTAACCCATTCGTTTCTCTTACGGTCCTTTCGCGTGATGCCCAACATACACCTCTCCATGCCTTGCTATGCGACTCTTAGCCTTTGGACATCTCTCGTGTTGAAGGTCCACGTCTTCCAGCCATACGTGAGCATGGGTAGCACACATTGTTTGAACACCCTACGCTTAAGACATAATGGTAGGTCACTCTTTTTAGATACTATTCAGACGTCCGAAAGCACTCCATCCCAGCTTTGTTCTTCGAGCAATTTCATCGGTCATGCTTCCGTCTATGGGCACCTGGTATCCGAGATAGACGTAGCTGCTGACTTTCTCGAGTTGGGTGCCATTAATACAGATAATTGCAGGGTCCGAAAAACAGTTCCTCATCACTTTTGTCTTTGAGAAATTTATCTTTAGGCCAACCGTTTGACTGACATCCGCGAGTTCTTGCATTCTACCTTAGAGGTCTTTCGGGTCTTGTGAGAGTATAACAATATCATCTGCAAAGCGCAGGTGACTGAGGTGTTCCCCATTAATTGGGACACCTTTTTCCTCCCAATCAAGTTTCCTGAATAAGTCTTTACTATTTAAATACTTTGCTGAGCTATCTATACCTATGCTATATAATAATGATGATTTAGATTGCTCTATGATTAGTTTTGGCGGCGAAGTATTTAAAGAAACATATAATTAAAAGAATTAATTGGTATATGTATTTTGTCAGAGAATTCATGATGATTTATAAAAGCTTTATTTATACTTTGCTATTCACCATATTATTATATGACACGTATTCCGTTCAGATAGTGAGCTTTATCAGGTATGAGTGGCAACATTTATGATTGAGTTTATGTAATGCTATACTTATTGTAAATACTGTGTTCGTGTTGTAATGGTAGAATAAAGCACCAGGCCCAATATTATTAGTCAAGCCGTATTAGAAAACTGTCAGCTTCGAAGATAGTGTTAGTTATTGCTCATAATTCTAAACTGTTTGTAGAAAATAATGATTGAAATAAACTGTGATAATTTGAACGCATTAGAAATATGCATTAGAAAACCTTCATTTATTGCGAACAGGTTACTGTATTGGATTCAAAGTTAATCAATCACTAGCACTAACATCGTAATGCACAATTCAGTGCCAATACCTGAATGTAGTCGGCCTTGGAAATAAAATAGTTATAATAATTGGATAGGGCAGGTAAAAAAAAGATAATCTCGTGACGAGTGGAGAGTGGAGGGAGCTACGGCGAGGCCTTCATTCAGTATTGGATTGACCACGGATGATGCTGATGATGACGAATATATATATACATATATATGAAAATAGGTAGGAATTAAGATTTAAAACGATTGTTATTAAATTATTTTTAAACTTAAGCTGAAAAATAAGTATTTTGATAATAATAATTAAATTTATATTAAAAATCGGGGAAAAAAATAAAGATTTTTGTGTGAAGAGTGTCAGTTTTATATATTACATATATTTATCTGTATATATACAGAAGCGCAACAGCATCTGTCAATCTCCATAAACCATCGCGCAGATTTTCTATCAGGAAAGGAGTCCGACAAGGTGATACAATCTCACCTAAACTATTTACAGCTACCCTTGAAGACTTATTCAGGCAACTTGACTGGAATGACAAAATGATCCCCATAAATGGAGACAACCTGAGTCATCTGCGCTTTCGCGATGATATAGTAATTTGCTCGCAAGACTCAGAAGACCTCCAAAGCAGAATGCAGGAACTCGCTGAAGTAAGCAATAAAGTAGGTTTAAAAATAAATGTAACAAAGACCAAAGTCATGTTCAACTGCTTTGCGGGCCAAAAAGAGATCCTCATCAATGGCACTCAGGTCGAACAGGTGAAAAGCTACATCTATCTGGGACAACAAGTGTCTATAGATGGATGTATATTTGATGAAATTTTTCGCAGAGTAAAGCTACGCCGGAGTGATTTTGGCCGCCTGAATAATGTCTTCAAAAGTGACTTTCCACTGTGTTCAACCAATGTGTGCTTCCCGTGATCACATGTGCGTGTGAAACATGGACCCTAAGTAAAAGAAAGATCCAGAAACTTAGAGTAGCACAACGTGGTATGGAGAGGTGCATGCTGGGCATGACGCGAAAGGACAAAAAGAGAAATGAGTAGATAAGGAAGCAGACGAGGGTTTGCGATGTAATAGAGTTTATTAAAAGCCGATGGGCTGGACACATAGCTTAAAGAAAAGACAATCGTTGGACATATCTAGTCATCCAGTGGTATCCAAGAAGTACAAAACGTCCGCAAGGTAGACCTAGAGGCCGCTGGATCGATGAAATGATAAAGTTATGCGGAAGTACGTGGAAACGCAATGCACAGGACCGAGAGAAGTGGAAGCAGCTTTAAGAGGTCTTCATCTAGCAGTGGATAGATTCAGGCTGATGATGATGATGATATGAAAATACGTAGGTATCAAGTTTTAAAATGATTTTTATTAAATTATTTTTAAACTTAAAAATCGGGGAAAACATAAATAAAGATTTTTGTGTGAAGAGTTTCAGTTTAATAATATACGAGTATTATATATATTTATCTAGATTGACGCGTCGAACAATCTGGTACGAATTTCATAAGATATTATTATATTGGATTTAATTATTTCTTCCTAAGACTGGAGTACAACCTAAAATTGTTTAAGTATAATATTTATTTATGGCGTTAAATGATAAAACATGTGACACGTCAAGAAAATTAATAATTGCTACCAGCTTGTAATAAACTCGAAGAAAATTTGACTTAAACATTAAAATTATTATTTCTGAGTCGTTAATCATTAGGTGCGCCGACCTTATTAGACGTCCTCTTTATGACTGTTTTACACTTAAAAACATCTATTACGAAAATGTAATCTAACTCAAGGAAATATTTATTTACTCCCAAATAAATCATTAACCGGCAGTTAATTAATTTTCTTCACTGTTAATCCTTGGTGGAAGGGCATTGCAAATAAATTAATTGTGTGGCTTAGAGTCAAATGCAAAGCTGTTGATTTTATGGGTGAAATTGGCGAAAGCAGTGTTTTTTTTAATGAATGAATGGTTTACAAAATAGGTACAATATAAATGTTCGAATTGGTTTAAATCGTACGGAGATATGTATATAAAATGACTACCGGAATACAGAGTTATTGAAGACTGTTTTTTATGACTCGTCTCGCTGACTTTGAAAGTCCAATCGCTTTAATTTCGACATCCTGTCCGAATACTCTGACTCTGCAGATCCTTGAATTTTCGCAGTGATCGAGTGGATTTGTTTTGTTCTCTTGCCTCTTTCAAATTAACTCGCTCAAAAATCCACGACTAATTGAAATAATTGTATCTGGACGACTGCTTATTTTTATTGTACCGATTTATTTTACAACGTAACTTAGCTCGTATTATTATATTTGTCCGGTGGTTCTTTGTCCGGTACAAATCTTGCAATCGATTTTTAACTAACTTTCCGACTAGCTAGACATCTGATTTTTTTAGAATATATCAGAACACGATGACAATGCATTTTTTTTTAAATACTTTTAGCCATCTTTATGAAGAATTGAATACATTTTCAGTTAATTCTGTTTTGTATGAAAAGTTATTTAGACACCATTATTGGTTGCTAGGGGTCTGGGATCCTAGCAACTAAATTATTAATATATACGTGCGCTACTATGTAAATCAATATGACATGCAAAAATGACATTTCAGTATTATTTCTATCGAGTACACCTTTTTTTTGATCGTTTAAGCTAGTCAAGTCAAGTTTATATTATGATTCAACAGAAAATTTAAAAACGTTTTATATAATAAGTTCTTTTTATCTTGTAATTATTTATATTTAGTTTAGTGGAATTCAGCAATGAATAATGACATCTTACAATTTAATGATTAATTAACACAGAAATTCCAGTATATAACTGAATTAATGAATAATCTCAGGAAGGGTTTTTCGATTTTATGACATATTGAATAATTTAACAGAACAGAATATTTAAAAACGTTGTAAATAAAAAAATCTTTTTATCTTGTAATTTTACATTATTTTAAATTGTATTTTTCTTTTTTTGTATTGCCTTTCTTATCTATGTACAAACTTTTTTATATTTTTCCGTTTTTTTCTTTAACGATTTTCAATAACTCTCCAATTATATTCATTACAGCTGTACATAATATTCCATCTAGTTTAATTTGATTTATTATACTTTTTGTGTCTGCCTGTTATTGAGACCATCACATATGTTTTCTATATTATATTTATCCTCTGTGATCGATACTGTTGGTTGACCTAAATAAATTTAAAAAAATACAAAAATGCTGTTCTAGGTAACATTGTAATCAACACAGATTCACGTTGTTGTATAGTGTTGAGAGATTATAATTACTTAATATGGGTACCTAGATTCAATACAATCAGCAAATGACGGTTTCAAAAATATTTGACGAGCGACATATTAAAGTTATTTGGTCTAATTATTTGAACACTTTAAATAATGACTGTTGTGAATTTGAAAAATATAGAGAAGCCCATTTGCTTTTAACCTACTCAATTAATTGATGAATTTAATGTATAAGGAAATAAAACTTTAATAAAAAATTTCAAATATAACTAATCATAATGTTTATTTTAGTATTTAATCGTATAATATCTAACGTTTACTTTAAAAAATATATACTATATATATATTGTTAAGAATATAACTACTAAAATGTGTAATCCGCAGAAAATGCTCCCCATACAACAGCCTTATTCTGGATAGCTTTTGAAGAGTATAAATAATTAGCCTGGAAGCTTTTCCAGTTCGGACAACAATGGTGGATGAAAATGAATTCTTATGCAAGAACACAATATACCGAAGCGATGAATGATAGCGATGGAATCGTTTAGGGAAATTTCAATTGAGTGATTCAATATTTTTGTTAATTGAAAACCATTTATTTAAGTTTGACTGCCTGTCACCAAATTATATTGTCATTTGGGGTTGATGATCACGTTGACTTTGTATACTCTCATCAAGGGCATCACTAGGGGGGGGGGGGGTCGAATGAGATGTAGGTGGATAAAGATTTACACAATTATGCAATTAAAAAAATATCGATCGAAAGACGACGTAGTTACAAAAAATATATATATATTTTATAAATATAAATATTTTGGCTAACATATTTTTTTATATTCTGACTTATATTGATTTATATTGAAAATATAAGTTAGGGAGAAATCAGTATTAAAATTGTGGAAAAGTACAGAAAATAAAATCGACATATACGATAATAAGTCGACATAGACAGCATACGAACCTGTGTCTCTCAGGGATCGCGCCTACGTGCATTGACCAATATGCTTTATTATGTATCTTATCAAATTGCGATGAATTTTAACTAATGGTTCTTACAATACTCTCTGAAGCGCTTTCTAAATTGCGTTACTATTGGAAATCAGCTTTAGTATTTTAAATCAAAGTCAATCAATCAACCTTAATTATTACTGACCGTCGTCATGGACCACTCCAAGATTTTCGTAAATAAATAAAAGAATGTTAAATTCTTAAATCTTGTGATTTATTCATTGAATATATAAAATATTGTTTGTTTTTTTATAATGTACTTACAAAATACAATTAATTATTATGTAATAGTAATTTAATAAAAGAAAATGCGTCGCTTTCTTTTGACGGTTTGACTAACTGTGCTTTAGCGTTATTAGATGAGCAACGAACACTTGAACTACCAGCGAAATTATTTTCCATTGTCAACCATTTAATTGGGAATCTTCAGAGAGAAATTATGCATTACCGTGAGTTGTCAGCCTGCTTTTGACAAACGCCGTTTAGGCTTGAAATTGCAATTAAGGTGTCGGGCAATTAAAATATTAATTTAATGATGTTAAGTTTATTGCCTTGTTTGATGAAAACGTCTGAAACATGCGATGGATGGGTCAGGAAATTAAAATGTTTTTCATTGTCTTTCTTTGATCAAGGTTTTTGATAAACTGTGATAGATAAAGTTGTTCTTAGATGTGTATATGCCCCACTGGTAATTCTTGCACTTTACTTTGCTTTTATCCCGTAAGAAGTAAAACCAAACACAATGTTGCTCACTGTATCAACAAATTTATATTTCTTCATTATTGTATAAGCTACTTTTTAGTAGATAAATATCATGAGGTCATGAATTATTATATTATAAACAAAAGACAAAATCAGACAAAAAAATACAGTCCTCTTAAACCTTTCATGTTAATCATTACATTTTATTTCGACTTTTAATACCGAATATATCGGTATTGTCTGATTCTGAAAATTATTTATTATCGAAATTGTTATCGAAAAATACTGGAATACTGGTGTTGCAATCCCTGCGTGAAATGAATAAAATAATGCTATACAATTCAATAATTGATAGTAATGATATTTAAGGACATTGAAATACTCATATTCCTTAGACAACTAATCAAATAATTTTTCATACGTTATTCAACCGGTATCCTATTAGCTAAAGTAAATTTATATCTATACTTATATTATTTAGACTATAGATCAAAGCAGTATATAATTTTCTCCTAATTTCCCTTTTCTTTATACGACATCAAAGACTTACTCAAAAATACGCAATCTCATTGATAATAATAAATTGATATGGTTGAAGTTAAATTAGGTTGGAATCTTATTAGGTATATTGAATTTATTACATGAAAAAATAATATTATAATATACAAGTTTGAATCTGGAATCGTGCCGATGAGCAGGCCGTTCAATGGTTCTGGTGATATCTCAATGTCTGGTAGTTGCACTTTTCCTGATGCGCACATATCCCGGCTGACTCATTTTTGAATTTGAGTGCATGACAATGGGGACATTCTTTGTCCATAGCACCAATCAGCACTTTCGGATGAGCGGAATATTCAATATCTGGCTCGTACTCAAATGCGAGGCGAAGGAACGAAGCGGATGTAAATGCTCGATGTACTTGTTGGCGTTGTCGGTCATTTGCTTTGCGTCTGTTAACTACGAACCGGCGCGCTTGGCTTCGTTCCAATTGTCGTTGTTGATTTCGTTCAGCTCGTGCCTCTTGTGATTGAGATGCACGCAATTGCGACATGCTCACACGCACGTTTGATTTAGTTATCTTGTTAGATTTGTTCGTCTGTTCTTTCTGATCTACTATTTCGCATGTTTGTTGCTTTATTCGTTCGACGGCCCAAATGGCCCTCTTTGCGTCTTGCTGGCATTTTGCACTGTAATACACGCACACAAACATAGATAAAGTAAAATAAATCGTACAACATTTTGCACGCACTGCGTTGTGATATGCCGAATGAATTGTCAAAATGTGAAAATGAGCGACGCTTTTCTTGAATTCTTCTCGGACGTAGCGCCATCTGTCATTCAACAACATAAATAATTTCGTTCTGTTTGAAATACGAACGACGGTTAAATTTTTTCATACAAAAATAATAAAATCGCGAAGGAAAATGAGAGGGTAGGGGTAAGAGGGTGAAAATTTGGGATTATAGGTATTTTTTGATTCCAAATAATAAAAAAAATACAAAAAAAAATTGTCAAAAAAATATAAGCAATTTTTTTCTGGATAGAGATACCCTGATCACGTAGCGGTATGAAATATACTTGTTGACCTATTCTCATACCTAAAAAATATACATAAAAAAATTCATAAAAATCTGTGGAGCCATTTCGGAGGAGTGTGACCACAAACATCGTGACACGAGATTTTTATATATATAGAGATCTACCTCGGTACCGAAGAGTACTATAAAAAGGAAAGGAGGTTGTAGTAGGTAACTAAAAACAGTCCTAGGCTTAAATATAGTTTTACGTGACATACAATTGAATTCCGTTTTATTTTCAGTTAACTCAACATAAACTATTATTTTATAATATTAATTTAAGTCAGGCACGGGCAAACCGCGGCCAGCGAGCAATATTATATTTTTGAAAAAGATTCACGTTTTTATCTTTTGACGCCTTTCTCAACTACAAAACTAACACCTGAATTTAAATAAATGTTAAAAGACGTAAAACAGTTCCATTCCACTCATTAGATTGTTTTTCTTTGTAATATTTTTTTTTCATGATTATACAGTGTACGTATAAAATGATATTTTATTTGCGGCCCGCCGCTGATTTTGAATTCCTGAATTTTGGCCCTTCATCCGAAAAGTTTGCCTCCCTGATTTAAATTGTGTATTATTTAATTTGAGTAGTTATTTTTTGCGACCCGGGTTTCGCCTTTTGGCATATTCAGACACCATGCATACCCACTAATAGCAAATTCACACTGATAATGAATACTGATAATAATTCTTGCTATTATAAATTTATAGAAAAAAAGATGGTGAACTACTTTTTATTTATTAAGTAAAGGATCAAAAATAAAAATATATTTACTACTAATACATTCTGTTAACACATTGACGGGACCTTCTTTTATTGTATAAGTTTAACATATACACGACAATTAACTGTATTCTTTGTCAGTGTGAATTTGCCATTGGTCAATACGCATGGTGCCTGAATATGCCGATAAACCTCGGTTTGATCTGAGCGTGTGCTTCTCTACCTGCACTCTACCTCACCATTCCATCGCTGCTATTTGACTTGCCTACTCTACGTACGTACTAAAATAAGCTCACACAATTGACAACGGTTGAATATAGGCGCAAGCCTATCTACCAGTATCTACCTCACTTTACTACTCTGCCGCTGCTATTTGACCACTTTGGTTTGTGTATAATTTTTGAAAAGTATTGTAACTTTGGAACCTATTGAGATATTGAAATTAAGCCAAGTAGGTAGGTACTGTGTAAAATTTCCATGTTTAATAAATGGTTTTTGAGTGATAGTAAAATGTATTACTAGTAAACAATAGAACAAAAAACCAAGAAAATAGTCAAAACGCTGATCAAAAGGCAATAAAAACTTATTTTTTATTCATTAGGTATAATATAAAAATAAAAAAATATCCAAATATAACTTTTATTATATTTATTTTCACATAATACATCAGTGTGTTTTTTTGTGAAAATTTTATATTAATAGCAAGTTGAAAACTTGATGGAATATAATGGGTCATTAATAATAAACAAAAGAAAACGATGGAAGTTCCAGTGTTGTTAGTCAATTGGCCGCTTTTCAAGTGTGTGGCGCTGTCAGCCCAAGCGTGATGTATTGCCATCTAGCGAGTGTATTATTTATTAAAGACTGTTTAGTGTAAGAGGAAAGTGCGAAGGAAACAAAAGTTTGAAAGGTCCTTTCTAGTGCCAAACTTATTCTTTTGACAATGGTGATGTTTGAAACAACGAGATCGTTTAAGTACCACATGCGAGTCTTTTGAGATAGATTTATGACGACATTTATACTTTTAGGGCGAATTATTTAATATCCGTTATTAATGACATGATACGTGTGTTTATAATTATGATTGTTGTCATACATTTCTCACATTCAATAGTCATGACGTTTTTTTTAAGTAGAAATTCTTTTGACACAGTGAAATAGCACGAAGAAAAGAAATGTGGGACCAAAGTATCGTACGTGAAAACGTTTCGTGTAAGGATTGCAATACCGGTATTTCAAAACCGGTATTAAATTATTTATCGATACCGAAATACCAGTATTTTTGGTATTAAGAAAGCATACACGTTTATGTTTTCTAAAATGAATTAATGTTATTTTTTCAATATTTACTAGATACTATGTTGTATAAATATGTAGTGTATAAACTTTATGCTGGCAAAATGTAAATATATTGACTGAAACCAACAAAAGTTACATAATATTAAAACAAAATCCCTCAATCTTAATCTCAACTTATAGAATTATCGCGATGAATTAACATATTTCGAAAAAAAGACATTCGTGGCAAATGTCTCCAATTATTCTATAACTATTGATCCAACGTAGATAGTAGGTACATCTAACAAACGTTGTATTTCAGAGAGATTTTTCTGTACCCAGACCAGTATTTTGTAAAAATTAACAGTTCTAAAATATTATCATCTATACATATTTATAAAGGTCAACATAATAAATGTAGGTAGATTGCAAAAAATAGTATTTCAAATAGATTTTAAGAGTTATATTTATTGATAGGTACTTCTTTTTTTATATAATATTGTTTTACGAATACCGGTATTAATACCGATATTCAATAAGAAATACTGAAATACCGGTATTGATATATTCATTCGGTATTGCAATCCCTAGTTTCGTGGAGGTAGCTGACAGCCATTTTTTCCTCCTGATAAGGACCGTTCTAAACATAATAATTATAGTAAAAAAAACAACACGACGTGATTATTCCAGAATTCGATATAAACCCGAGAACTACTTTGCAATGAATGTGCAACAGGTTTTGTGCTGAAATTCAATTTTAACTTTAAAACTCGATGAAAAACTAATCAATACGGCGGCAAATTTTTTAATGTTTTATAATTTATTTGTGATTTGATTGTCTTTTAATTTGAGACATGTACCTACTTATTTTATGGTGACGGATATTATTTCAAAGTTAAACTTGACAACTGGTAGCCGATAAAATACCAAGATGGCGGAAAAAAAATAATTGGTATTGGTCCAGATGACACTCGAATATTTTATGACTTTGGTTACGTCAAAATAAAATTGAAAAATAAGATGGTATTATTTATTATTATATTTATTATGTAATGGCGATGGAGAGAGGTTACATATTCGCTTATGAAATCGTTGGTCTCGGGTTTGATTCACTGGTTTAGAAAATGCACACGTTATTTTTTAAGGCTCAGAGCATGCATATAATAATATTATATTGAGCAAGTGTTTTATATATATTTCTCGCAAAAACGTCTTCGTGAGACAGCCAAGATCCTTATCAGATTGCCATGACAATGAAAATAATAATATATTACGTCAAACCATGTAGAGTTATATTACATAGCTTCCAGAGTGATGTTCTTTCACAGTTTACCTGAGTTTTTCATATGGTGCCTTCACCATAATAAAGATTGATTTTTTTATACACTCGCCTCCGCATCCATTTGTCTTATGGCCGCTATGCCGGAGAAAAGGCGCGCGATATTGAATTAGGAACCGTTTTTCGGTTAACTGTATGAGAAAGGGCGGTAAAAATGAGTTAATTTACTAGAACAGAACACTTTATCATTTTGATAGATGCGTTTTTCGCCCGGTAGATGTGACTCTGTTCGCTTACCGGATGTAAGCGACAATGTAGTGAACCGGAAAGAGCTGGGTGCTTTGACATTCTGATACTTGTTATATAGCTTTAATATTGTATCAACTCTGGTTATGACATGCTAGGTAGGCATATTTTGTAATTAAAATAATATTGAAACTCTCCTTGACATTTCAGTATGAAGACTGCTAACGAATTTTGTAAGATCGTTATAAGTAAAAGAGGAAATAATATGCGAAAACTCCAGCTAAATGTAATAGCAAACTTAGGAGATAGTCTTTGAGGAATCATATATATAATTTAAATTGTAAGGGATATAGTCTACTATATATGGAGTGATGGTGTTGAGAATGAAAAACTGGTGGTGGTTGAATGGATTGAGTGTGGATTACGAAATCAATAAGTATAATGACAGGTGCGATCATGGCCACCACAACGGGGGGCTGGCAGGGCTCTAGCTTAGGGGCCCGGCGTGACGAGTCGACCAGATTAGTGAGATAAACACAGACCATAAATTTGCTCCAATAGTAAAAAAAGTCGCATGCGGCGCTATTTTGCTTCAAAAATTATTAAAAATTAAAATATTTGATTGTACGATGCAATTTTTAATTATGTGGCGATACTCGACAACTCCATAATTTAAATGGATGTAAATGGATGGGAAAATACAAAAAATCGCTAAAAAACATCTTAATTTTACCGCATACACCATGGAAAACGCTAATGTAGCGCGTCACACTGCCTTTACCCTTAGTGATAGGTAGGGGGGCACGCCAAACATCCTAGCCTGGGGGCCCGCTTCAGGATGTGCCAGAGATAGTCCAGTCAGAGCCGCGATGAAAGAGACTGCATTTTTACTCAATTCCAATTAGCTATTTATTGAAGTATTTGCAATTGAATAATACTGAAAATAAATATTCAATACATTGCGGCAAGATATTATTGAAGAATGTGCTGTAGATGAAATTACATGTACAAGGTACAAGGATGACTGTTGCTTTGCTGCGATTCCAAAGCGTTGGCTGATAAGGCCTGGGCTTGTCAACCCCCAAATATATAAGATGGCATAATTTTTATCACACCAAATTCCAATTTATGCATTTTCGTCAAGATTTTTTAAAATCAAATGAATATAGCATTTACTATAATTTGAGATAGCAAAACATATTTGAAAGATTCCTAACTGTTTATAAGTCATTATTAATTTTACTGTGCGAGGATCTAATAGAAAACGATTCCACGATGTATTTTACAGAATATAGTTATATATAATAATATGAAAGATCCTAGTGAATGAAGAGTGATAGAGTTTCTGATAACCGTACGAAATAGAGAAGTAGTTATGTAGGTCAGTTGCTTTGTGACTGAGAAATACACCCTATAGAAAAATAGTTTACACTATAATATTTTCAATTGGGTCACTATTAGTGATATAAGTTTTTTAGATTAATGCAGAAGCTTTCTAAAACTTTAAAAATATAGGAAATGAAAATATTGTTTTCATTATCGGCTGGGGTATTTCCACTGCTCCATCCTCTATTATCTGTCATTATTTCTATAGATCTATCAAAACTTATGAGTTTGTTGATTTAGTATCTTTTAGTTTAGAGCATCCTTGTGATTATGACATAGTGCCCCTAGGTAGGTACCACTGTTTCACGGCATTTTTTTTGACATTTCCAGCCTATTGCCATTTAATATACTCGGTGACCTCTATCGCATCGCTTATAATATTATCGTCTGCCACCTTATTTATAAATGTTATGCCCAACATGCATCCTTTCATGTTACTCGTAATTACCACGTTTTTATTAGCTCGTTTTCTTGTTTGTCCAGTACAAATCTTGCAATCGACTTTTAACTAACTTCCCGACTAGCTAAACATTTGAAACTTTTAAAATATATCAGAACACGATGACAATGTTTTCTTTTATTACTTTTAGCCATCTTTAAGCAGAATAAAATTCATTTTCAGTTAATTCTGTTTTGTATGGAAAGTTAGTTTGGAAAAAATCCGCAAGGTGGCGCTTCGATCGAATTTAATGCTTGCACTTTTGAGTAACGGCGTTCGACGATTTTGAAAAAAGAATTAACTCGCTTTCTTGTTTTTTGTTTGTTTGTTTGTTTGTTTTTTACTTCATATCAAGTACAAGTTTTAAAAATCTTACATATGTTATTCAATTAATAAATGTTTGAAAATTTCTTATAATTAAATTACGCATTTGACCATTTTCTTTCAAGTTGAAGGATAATTCATCAAAAAATTTAAAAAAAGTATTTATCAATACATTGTCAAGTTTATATGATTCAACAGAATTTAAAAACGTGGTATATAAAAAAATATTTTTATCTTGTATTTTTTTTAGATTTATCTTACATTAAGGATCCATTTTTCACATTTTATATGTGAGTACAAATAACATAAATTGATTGAACACTGATTTAATTGAAACTATAAATTGTACCTCACTATAAATAATCGTCTAAATTCTTTAATAAATACCGTTCTTCGCAATAAAATATTGATTATTAGAAACCTTTCCCCTCTTGATCAAGGCATGCATAGGCATGTCTCGTTTCAAGCCTTATTACTATATAGGTATATACCCTTAATGAGCGTTACATAATGTTAGTATAAAAAAAAGTTTTATGTGAAGGTAAAAATCCGGTCAATATCTCTGAAATACATTTCGCAAAATAATAGCTTTTAGACGTGGGCGTGTGTCCTAAAAGCCATCGCTCAAATTAACTCGCGAAATGACGTCCAAAATAACGCAAAAAAAAAACTTTTAACGGAACATCGAAATTGCATTTCAGGTGTTCCGGCTTTACTAATTTGCTTTGAAAGGTATCGAGGTATTTAACCTGTAAAGCTCTTTTCGCAAACACCCACACCGTGAGAAATGAAAAAGTCAATAATCGTGTCATAGTCAAAACGTACCTACTAAATGCGCTGAGTGGTTAAATAAAATGACAGTGAAGTCCTCAATATAACTCTAAACAAGTCAATCAAAAATTAAAGCTACTAAATAAATAACATTATAAGAAATTAACGTAACAAAATATATTCTTTGTATTCAATATCTGCACACATAATTATATGCGTATGTAATTATAAACCAATTGGATGAATCTGAAAGTATAGTGGAATAATTTCTTTTCAAATGCACCTGCAATGTGAAATCACTTGTTTAACTTAATCAGTGGACCAGATCATCAGCTGAATGATGAACTATTCTAACTTACATTTAAAATTTTTGAAGATGAGTTTTTTTTAAACAACTTACTGAAATTATTTATAATCTTTATGGATAAATGGATGCATCATATTATTTTAGTAAGATTATTGATGAAAAAAATGGTGCATACACCTGTCCATATAAATAATAAATAACTGAAGTAGGCTGTTTCAAAAAACTCTTCTGCAAAATATTTCAAATGTGAGTTAGAATAGTTCTGCATTCAGCTGACGAGATGTATTTTTTTGCTTCAATTTCATATATTTAGACTCCATCTCTATATAAAAGAAATATTTATCATAATCTTTGGATATTTCGCGTTTATAGAAATTTAAAGTTTATCATGAGGTGGCTGTAATAGTTCAGTGTGTAAGGCATTGGTCTTTCATCCCGGGGCTCCGGGTTTGATCTCGGTGAGGTCATAATGTATTTATGTGATTGTGTCACTTCAATTACTAATTACATTACAAATTTACTACACTACTCTTATTGAGCTTCATGACCTATTGTAGTATTAAATAAGTTACTTAAAAATTAACCTTAGTATTTTTTCTTCGAAACATGGATAACCAAAACTAGCTGATTAAGTAAAGACTGATTTCCGTCCCTTGTAAAAACTTTGAGCCGTTATATATATATTATTTTGATCTTTTAAAAAGTAAATGATGACAAATATTTCGAAACAATTATAATAATTATTGTAATATATGGGTGATGAGTATAGATGAGTATATATACTAAGGATAATTAATAATATACTAACCATATTTTCTATTATTAGTAATAGGTCGATCTTAAAATAGTTTAATTGAAATGATCACTGAATACAAAATGTTTATACCGATGAAATCCAGGTAAACCAATCAAAACTATTCAGGTGTGTGCACTGGATTGGTGCCAGATTATACGGAGAATTAATTGACAAAAGCTCAGGAACGGAAAGTTTCCCGCGCTATTTCAAAATGAGGGATTTCCCGGATGGATGCTGGGACGAGATCAATGAAATTATATCAGACAAATCTGTATTAACGGAATTCTGAAACGATGAATAGAAACTAAATTACCATGTAAACTGAAATATTTTCAGCGTATCACTGTGGATATCTGATGAAATAAATCCATTAGAGTAATTACTATTGAAAATCTTCGCAAAAAATAAATTCAATGACTTTTTGATTCAATATTTCTGATAGATGTATTTCAAACTGAAAGATAATAATGTAATATATTATTTTTATAAATACAAGAGAATGTACTAGAATTCATGTTAGGTGTGAGATAATTTTAAGTATTAAGTATATAAGTAAATATAATTATCACGTTCATTCATAAGCAAAGCATATGAACTTTTACAGGTAAAGTTTATGTTAATGGACTTCTATAGGAGAAATAGTTATTCGGTTTTTCACTGGATTAAATACACACTGAAAAACATCACGTATTTTTTGACTAGCCGCCTCTTCAAAGCTGTATTTGGCTTTGTATTTTTATATAGAGACGGCCGCTCAACATTACTGGCCGATGAAAGCGCCGAGTTTAAGTAAATTAAATATAACAATAGCTTAATAAGGTTGCCAATTGAGAGATCAATAACTTTAATATATTCCATTTGTGTGACGATCTGTTTAGGTGGATGTTGGTTTATAATTTCTAAAAATGTGGTATAATAATTATCTCTGTATACTGTTATGTAGTTTTTTTGTATTTTGTATTTTTTGTTTAAATATTGTTAACACAAACTATTTCCTAATTTATTTCTTTTCTCATGTTACGTTGTTAACCTCTTAAATTTATAATTTATACTTAGTGTTCACTTTACGTAAAATACTGAATTTTGAAATATTTATAAAACATAGATTTTTTTGAAAGATAAAGTATATCGACAGTCTAACATTTTCATAATATTTTAAAACGTTATAAAAATTGATAAAAATTAACTATAAAGAAGACCACACTTTCACTTAGAAATAAACAATTATTTTAAACGCATTAAGCGTCATAATTTTAATAAATTAAAAATTTTTATAAATTAAAGTTAGCATTTAATTTGATTTTCTGGGTTTTTTAAAACATTTGAACTCCACCAAGTCAAAAATATTAGTCAGTTACAACGACAATAATGTCAATGTAAGGATATCGATATTTGAATATAATTAATAACTTTTTTATGCATTTGGGGTGCTTACTCTCGAAAGCAAAATTGGTAAACATGAGTATAATGTTTAGTATAATCGAATCTAAAACACGAAATGACTTGCAGGTCATGAAGTTATGCTTTCTATAAGAAACCTTTTCAGCTTCACTTTTATATAATTAGGCTTGTTTATGCTTCGAAGATGGTATTCTTCAACATGTTTAGTAAAAACCATTTTTAATGAAGGTTGTGTTGATAAATTCTAAAATTTGTATCAGATATAATTATGAAAACGTGGTACGGTTGAAGAAAAAAGATGGATAAAGACGGCTCTCGTATTGCAGTGCATAAGGCGCTGGCCTACCATCCGGGAGCTCTGGGTTTGATGTGTGATTTTCTCAAAGCCTGACATGGTTATTAATAATTTAAAAAAAATATGTGTCATACAGCTGGAATAAAATAATGTTCTATACATACCACCCAAGAGAACGACGCGATTCTGTTCTTATTTTAAATGTGTTATTTATCTCAATCGGATTCGAATAACGTGTTAAACGAACTTTACATATATATTGACTAAGAGTAGAAATAAACCTTATAAGTTGAGAAAGTCTATTAAGAAACCCCATCATGCGGCTACCAGGATCGGATTGTAGAGCGAATCAAATAACAAGAAAAACTCATATTACTCCAGCGATCCTTGCATTCAGTCGACCGCAAACTGGTTGAAGTTATTAAAAGAAATGTATTTAGATTCCTTCGACGGACCATCGTTTTCTCAATATTTTAGCTGATATGAATTATGCCTTTTCGAATATTTTTTTCCCTTCTGGCTATGTGTCCAAATAAATATTTAGAAATATATTTTAGAAAGTTTTAGTATTATAATACAAATAATAGGAATAGCATATCATGTACGTTTGAATGAAGTTAAAAAAAATATTCGTTCGACGAATCATAGTATAATATTATTATAGAGTGGGGTGACAATATTTTCATACAAAAAATGACTATAAAACCGGTAGACAATAAAAAAGAGGGGTCACACATTCAAAGCAATGATTTTATTTTATTCCCGAATGTGTTTTATATAAATCATTACGCGCCGATGAGCACGTTTGCTCCATCTGTTTGTAAAATTCCTAGTTAGAGTCACGTCGCCATCCGGGAAAATGTTTTTTGCGCATAAAAATGGAGAGGAAAAGAAAATTCTACAGTTTCCCATCAACACGTCAATCAGCGAATCAGAAGGGCGTGAGAAAAATAAAGAATTGGATGCTATGCAGGCCTTCAGGCTCTCGCAAAGGTAAATATACGTAGAACTGATAAGGTAGATTACTCACTTACCGACATGGCGCGTGCGATTTATTTGCATATAATCTGATTTCGGTATTAAATTGATTTATTCATAGTTCTTTTTCGGTTCATCAGGCCGTGAAATGAAGAAATTTTCCTACGTCAATGGTAATTTAGAAAAAAAAATAATATTATTTCCTCTCTAGATACCTCTCTAATTTTACTTCAAGCTTAATTTGAAATATGATGTAAGTAAGTTCTTAATTTACTGTGAGAAATAAAATATGGTTATTGATTTTATTGTATGTTTTTTCTTACGTAACATAGTATTTGCCTATTCAGTGAAGTAAATATTGAATGAGTGAGTACCTACTCATGCCAATATTATGGGTACCCTCGGAAAACATAGCTAAAGCCCACGTTTGGCAGCCAAATAAATGGAATTAGCTGCGAAATTGTAAAACATAACTTAACTTTATGTAAATATTAGAGGACGTTGTTGGTAGCTTTGAATTTTTCCCGCCTAAGTCTTGGTGATGAAAAAGTATCACTGATGAAATGGAAAATATGCTGGATTGGATCGATTTTATTCTGAAAGCTACCACTCTCGATTATATAAAACTTTTTTTTTTTTTCGACCATGTCCAATCCTAATATGATCATATGGGCCTCCACAGAGTAGAGGTTTGTATTAACAGATTTTGTTTTTTTTACGAGAAATGGATGTCAGCCACTTACTTGCTCAACCTATTAGGTCCATAACCTGACTCACACACAAATTGAAAAACAATATGTGTACCTACTTGCCAGATATAGGATTCAAACCTGAAACCCATGGCGTGATAGTCTAACGCTTAAGCCGCGCAACCACCATGAGTGTCTATAAATATAACTTATATAAAAGAAGATTTTTTTCACACTTTGGAAAAAAATTAAGCGATTTTAAATATACCTTGATGCAAGCCTCAATGACTCAAGTATCTGCGATAAGTAAATTAGGCGAAAGATAACGTAATCCAAAAAGCCAGGAGTTTTCTTACCAAAATATAAAAACAAAAAAAACGTAATTAGTAATTAGTATATAATAGAATAAACCGATTAATTAATAAATCACATTAGCCGGATTTTTGTTTGGTATATTATAATATTATAGTTTCTGAAATATTTCAGACTATGTTTATATAATTATCATTATGTATTATGCCATTGTCATTGACACAAAATAAAGGTTATACTATTTTATTCTAAAGTGTACGTGCCATTTTTTAAAGATACATATATAGTGGAGTCTTTAATAATACATTAATAAGAATAAGATGATCATATATATAATATTATATTACTATTCTTTAGGAGAATTTTTATCATAAAAGTTATTTTTATAAATAATTCATCTAAAAACTCATTACTTACTCTTATTATCACATGAGGAGATGTTTATTTTTTTAAGAAACTTAAGTAAAATATGAACTCTATTTTTTGGAATAATTATATTATAGTGCCATCATAAAATAGTTTTCTGCCGTATCTCTAATAAAATCTCTTGAAGATGAAAGTTTTTCTCAACATAATATTTAATGTAAAGGAGTGGAGATTAATTTAATGCGTCAAAAAATAATTCCCACTCATGGAGAGATAAAAGTACAGCACTGAGTTTTATTATTTAATAAAGATCTAGATGTTCAGATTGCTAATAGAATAATTTATCAGGAGCGGATTTACTGGTATTCTGAGTGCGTGCAAAAGTAGGGAGATCTACTAAACAAGGGGTCTTAAATAAAATAAAATTTCAATTATTAATATTAAGCCAAAATAGCCATTTGCTGTTTGTGAATTATAAAAATCCTGTTTACTATACTTAATACTAATACGAGTATTATGGATATTTTTATTAAAAAAATTAACTGTAGCTTTCAACCAGAATGAACTCAGTTCATGATAGACTTCGGGACTGTCAACAAATACAGTGTTACAAGTCATCCCGCGTTACTAAATTAACAAATTAAAATCACTTCAATAAATAAACATCAAAGTTTCCACACGTGTTTCACTGATAATCCACTTACAAACAATGACACAGTAGTGACAAATTAATGCAGTATGTAAATTTATACATTCAAAAAATGATCATGGATGAACCAATTAATGGATGTAAAATTATGAAATTCTCTCAAAATATGTAGGATTGTCACAAATGAAAGGATTTTTAGAATATTGAGAAATATGCACTGTTTTTGTCATAGTTTATAACTGATAATTTGGATTACGATTCAAAAGTTCAAATTACAAAGTAAATTCGAACACAATATGCTTAATGATACTTATTGAAATAATAAATACAGTCTTTGAAAAACAAAGTCCTCTACTTATACAAAGCTTTGATCTGTTATATATTGTTGTCTGTGGAATTATTGTATTTTACATCTAAAAACGAAGAAATAAGGAAGTATTGAAAATAAATGAGAACCTATTCGAAAAATATTGCTTGCGTCCATTTAAGAAGGTTAATAGTTTTCTCGTGCAGTTGTTAATTATTTATATTTTTTATGGGGATCTTAGTTAGTGCTGTAGTAGTTAAGTAGAGGTTTAAGCCCGCCCCTATTATTTTTAGATCATTAAAGTAGGTAGATATTTTTTGCTATTATATTATTATGAAAATATTTTGTACTTATTTCAGACTTTTATAACAATGGATTTCATGTAAGGTAAAAGGTGCTAAGTGTGAACGCGTTTTACGCTGTATTTTGACAAAGCATAACATTTAATTTTATTTGGAAGTTGTATTTTGAAAAAAAACTTTATACATTAACTGATATAAAAGTTATAAATTAGTTTTGATTTGAAGGTAGAGCATTCACACTTATCAACCCTTGTGAGGCAAGTGGAAACTCGGACGACGACTTTCTTAATATACACTGGAATTTAAAAAAAAATACATTTGTATAAAGCATGAGTTACGTCATATCAAACAACGGCAAATGTATCAGTTATTGCAGCGTATTTTCGAAGGAATATTCTACAAAGAACTGTCTATGGTTTCTCCTATGGCTTTTCGGTGGATTACATTTTATTGAGAGACTTGAAATAATATGATACGTAAGTGGTCTTAGTATATTGTATTAAAATTTGATACATGGTTAATAAATAAATAAGTAGGTAGCAATGATAATAATAATAAACTACCAAATATAAAAAAATGCTAATGGCATTAAAATATCGAAAATAGTTTAAATCTAGTTAAAAGTTTTAAGTCTACTTTGGATTTTTTTTATATAAACTATACTTCAAGCAACGATTACGGAGGATACGTTTTGAATACGATCGCGATAAGCAACGTTTTGTGATCAACGGAGATTTTGAAAAATGAAAATAAATCAATGGTTATAATTAATTGGTCGATGGATCAATATACAATTAGGAGGGCAATAGCCATGTTTAATGAAATCGCTTCGGATATTGATATATTCCATTTAGGTGAGGGTGAATTCAGGTGGACGTTGTTTTATAAGTTTTTAAGATAGGGTCTATCGATAGTTCACCCTGTGTGCTTCCATCTACTTACTTACCATCTGCTTTATTTTATTTCTTTTCTTGTTTTACTACTTACTGTATTATTAAGTCACATCTCTCTGTATTTTTATTTTAAAAATTGTTAACACTTATTTTATGTCAGGTCATGAACGTTTTGAATTTTAATTTGTTTTGTTCGTTATAAATGTAAAATAAATAAATATAATTTGATTATAAAATTTATCATATTTTTTATTAAATTATTAGCTGATGACGTTGGACCTAGGGATTGCGATACCGAATGAAAATGTCAATACCGGTTTTTCGGTATTCTTTAAACATTAGTACTCATCAGTAAATGTTATGTTAAAATCTCTTTAAAATATTATTTAATAGCATCAACCTACATTATGTTGACAATTAAAAATATGTATTGATCATAATATTGCAGAACTGGTGATTTTTGCAAATAATTTTGAATATATTGATAATTTTAACGTGCGGTTTAAGTGCGGCTGCAGGAAAACCTTTTTAAATTCAACGCTTGTACAGTCATAAATAATTATGGAATAATTGAACATTTGTCACGAATTTTCTATTTCAAAATAATATTATGATTAATTCATTGATTTTTTTTGATGAATTTTGTTTTATTATTTTTTCACCCCTGTTAGATTCAGTCAATATATTTGCATTTTAGCAGCACATAACTTATAATTCGTTTTCAAAAACGTAAACGATTGTGATTTCTTAATAACGAAAATTCCGGTATAATATATAATTCCGGAATACCGGTTTTGAAATACCGATATTGCAATCTCCAATTGGATCTATTAATTTAGGAGTTATTGACATTTTTAATCCCTTGCACCCCTAAAAAATATTCTATCAATCATCGCACACCGTATTAACATAATAAAAGCAAAAGTTTTTTAAACACTTTTTACCGCGTTTTTATTAGCTTGTATTCTTGTTTGTCCAGTACAATTTTTTTCTGGTTTGTCCAAGATTTGTATTGAACGATTGAAGATTTTTAACTTACTTCCCGACTAGCTAGACATTTGAAACTCTTAGAATATATCAGAACACGAAGACAATGCATTCTTTTAATACTTTTTGCCATCATTAAGCAATATTGAATTCATTTTCAGTTAATTCTGTTTTGTATGGAAAGTTATTATTGTCGATTGCTAAGGGGCTCCTAGCAACTAAATTATTACTATATACGTGCGTTACTATGGAAATCAATATGAAATGTCAAAATGACATTTCAGTATTCTATATATATTCAGTATTTCTATCAAGTTTATATGATTCAACAGAAAATTTAAAAACGTGGTATATAAAAAGTCTTTTTTATATTGTAATTATTAAGCTTTTCTTTCATCCGCCAAGCATTCCATTAGACTTTTTTTAATCCGTGACATCCAGCCAAAAAGTTTAAAAGTACAGCTAATAAGAAGTTTCCATTTTTTATTCCAATTTTTAAATTTATTTGTTATAAAATATACAAATTTATTAAAGTATGCACAAATATAATATAATTACAATATGAAAATCTAAAATATTTCTTCAACAAATTTTTTCCTTCATTGTTATACCACCTGAAACGTAATCTCGTATCCCCATATTCATATAAATATAATTCAATGAGCAATGGTTAATCTCAGTTAAACTTCTATTTTATATTGTTTCTTTGAGTTATATTATTTTATCCATCGCGAAAATAATACAAATATATGTTGTAACTAAAACAACAAAAGGTTATAAATTTATGAAAGAAATAATTATAAGACAGAACATATAAATTAATAAAACAAAGACTCGTGAAGTTTTATTCACACTGTTGGTTCTTGAGACCAAAGTTTAGTTGTTTTTATTTACTTTTGAGCATTTGGAAACAGTCTACGCCTCTGAGTAAATTTTACTATAATATTATTACTAACTGTACGAGCATCAGGTATGTTTATTTTATGATTAAACTCCGAATTGAATTAACATATCATTCGAGAGTGTACGTACGTACAAAAAATAATTTTATTCACGTAAAAACTAGGTTCTTTGTTGGAGGAAGGTATCGCTCTGGGGACCACGTTAAGAGACATGGATCTACCGCATCTTTTTCAAAAGAAGGTTTTGAAATCCTAAAAGCTTACCTGAACCGTACAACCTGACAAATTGGAATTAATAATTGAATAATTTAATAAGGTTATCTACTCACAGATTATCCGTATGGGTAGGTGGATAATCTTTCACAGCGAATATAATGAATATAATGAGATTTCACAGAAAATATGGTAATACTATACCTGATCTAAATATTAAAAAATGTAATAGGAGCGCTAAAAAAGGTGATTTTTATAAATTGTATTGAGTTTATATATTTTTATTGTCTATAAACCTTAATCCTCATCAGAATTATTTAAATCTGTTAGAACGAATAAGTTTTCCATAATATGAGATACCTACATCAAGTTTTTGAGTATATTCTTCTAGCAATAATTATTGTGTGACATCGATTGGCCTATTGATACCTCTTATCTCTTGGAACTCCTAAATATAACGGGATAGGGGATAGTGGCGGTACGGTACCTCATTGATAAAGTAGATAGCAAACATTTTGAGAACACGGGTTATTATAAAATGAAAACACAATAATTGGCGGCGTCGTCGGGATTTATTTAGTCAATTGACGTTAATAACATAAGACAAATTATTTATCCCCGAGGATCCCCATATTGTCAGACCGATACATGGAGTAAAAGACGAAAACAAACGTTGAAGGAACAAAGGTCGCAGACTTATTGGACGGACAAAAATGGAGCGATACAATGGAGGAGAAAGCGTGTCAGCAGCTGGTATCAGTTGTTTTGTAGAATACATAATATTGTTGTTTGATTTAATAAAACACATTTCTTTTTTGTAGCACTTATTCCACTTTTAATCAATAAATTAGGACCGGTTTCGTCCGCCTCAGAGGGACATTTTCAATCCCTATGAGGCGGACAAAACCGATCCTAATTTATTGATTAAAAGTGGAATAAGCACTACAAAGAAAATTGGGTTTTATTAATGCAGCTCCATCATGAATTATTGACAGTTCAAAATAAAAGAATTTAAAGAATACACAATATACTAGATATTTAGGCTGGCTAAAATATAATTATACTGTCGGTGACATCATAATGTTTTCGTTTGGTAATACTGTCGATACGAGATGTCAATATCGACAGATGGAAAGTATTATATAATATAAATTGTCGCGTTAGGACACTAGTCCAATTAAATTTACAGTTCACATTTAAATGTAATAATTCTACATATAATCAATAAATTGATGTAATTTCCATATTGAATTGAATAATTGGTTAATTCCAGAAAGGTTTATTCGATTTCATGACACATTTAATATATTTTTGACTTGAATTTGTTTTTTAATTTAAAATAACAAAACAAAATATTATTGAATAATGTACATATTTTGCAAGAAAAAAATCTCTAAGCCTGTGTTTGAAAAATGTAGCAAACCGCTATTTCGACCATCTTTGCCTAAACAGATGACTGTACAACTATTTTCGTTACAATACTAATTTATTACAAATCATAAGTAAAACATAGCCTATTTAATGGTTTAACTGAAACATGATATTGGTTTGTGTGATGTAACACAATAATTATTATTGTCTTCAATTGATAAGCCGCTAATAAATAAATTTACATGGAATATACGACAAATATTATTCTAAACTGTAAAAATATGTATTTTTGTGTAAATATTGTAAATTTACAACATACCATTGTTTGAATTATTTACCAACTCAACATTCACAAAATTTATTTATTTATTGATTTATAATTTTACTCATAAATAAAAGTTGCAACATTCAGTCTTTACCCAACCGGCCCAAGCCACAGTCCTCAATATAACAGCTAAAAATTACAAACCTCCAGCATTTAGAACACTCGAACGTCGCCGCGCTAAACAAATTATGTTGCATCGGCCGGGCAAAATTTCCGCCCCACGCCAAATTGATGCGTTACATTTGCGCGCGCAACTTCGTCCCACGCCAAAAATACGCTCTGATCTGTTTTCCCAAACGCACTTAAAGAAGTATAACTTCAAAACATTCGTATTTTGACTTGTTTCCGTATGTCTAGAGCTAGAATATCAGTATTATTAATGTCACGTATACATGACCTCCACAAGGGGGGGCTGACAAGGCTCTAGCCTGGGGGCCCGGCGAGGCCAGTTGACCAGGATAAGTGAAATAAACACACAAGACAAATTTGCTTTAACAGTAAAAAAAAAAGTCGCCTGTGCCTAGCCTGGCGCTATTTTCCTTCAGTAATGTTATTACTTAAAATTATATCGTTGTACGATAAATTTTTTAATTGTGTATTGACACTCGACAACTCCTTAATTAAATTTAAAAACACTAAATAAACACATCAATTTTACCGCGTAGACCAGCGGTTTCCAACCTGGGAGGCGCGCCTCCCAGGGGAGTTGCGATCTATTGCCAGGGGAGGCGCCAAAATTTTTTAATAAATTAATTTGTATACCATAATATCTACAAATAAAATATTTGGAGCGGAGAAATTAAAAAATGGCGCTTTTGCAAACGCTCTGTTTCGGTAATGCACAAAACGACCGCTGGTTGCATGAAAACAATAACCTCAAATTTAAATGTCACTCGTAGCTAAAGTGTCAACTGAAGCGTGTAGGCAGGGTGTGATATTGTTTTTTTAAATTGTTTTTGACGTGATTTCTTTAATATAATATAACAATAATACATGTCTTCACTTTTAAATGATTTCTACGCCAGATATATTGAAGCAAACAAAAATCTATTTCCTGAGTTCTTGGTTAGTTTGCTAATGCATTTTTCATATTATTTTATTAATAGTAAAAAAGTCGCCTGCTGCGCTGCTTTGTTTCAGGGCTATTAAATATTTTAAATATATGGGTGAAAGATCCTGGCCTGTGGGCCCTATTCAGTATGTGGAGCCCATGATAGAATCCATTAATTTTTGTCAATGAACGATGATGAATTTGGTTGACTTCTATTAAAATTGATTGTGGTAATAAACAAGCTCATTCGTCGCATGAAAAAAAAATTAATTAAAAAATGAATTTAATATAAGTAAGTAGTAAAAACTTGTGTGTTAAAAAAGTGTCTGTATTATTTAATGAAATAAAGGGGAGGAGGCGCCAAGATTAGATTTTTTTTAAAGGGAGGCGTAGTAACATAAAGGTTGGAGACCACTGGCGTAGACCATTTGAGAAACGCTACTGTAGAGTATCACACTGCCTTTATACTTAGAGATAGGTAGAGGGGCCCGCCAAAGACCCTGGCATAGGGGCCCGGTTCAGGATGTGGGGTGCATGCATGTATATAAAGCTTACCCTAATTTAGCTAATTAAATGTTTTCAGGGTGAACTTTGCATTCTACCTATTTTTAGATTAAATAGATTGTTTGATTATGTGGCGACAGCTGAGATTATTATATAAAGAAGAAAATTGTAATTATAATGTATATTAAACAGGCAACATTAATGCATTATTTAAACGGTGTTGCCATATTCATTAGGCTTAGCTGGCAGATTTTAATTAAATCCCGCGCAGACAAACTATACGTGAGCATATTATTTAATGAAGTTACGACTACAAAGATACACACACGCAATATTGCATGGTCGCCATAATTTGCAGTCCTAGAAAAACATTTTATTAATATCGGTCGTGAATAAATACTTTTTGCAATCGTCATTTTATCAGTAAACGTAATTGAAACTTCTGTCTATGATTTCGAAATACTTGTCTATGTTATGTACATATTTTTGTTTGTTCTATCATGGGTCATAAATTGCCAAACAAATATTTGTTAAACTAACCCTGTTTATACTGCCTTGCTTAATAAAAATAAAGTGTTTTTAGTTCTAATGAAACGAGAAGTTTCAAACTACACTTTTTCTTATATTATGTAAAATTATTGTATTGTTTTGACATAATCTCTAAATATTCTCATTTCACTGAAACCAAAAACTCTCTTTTTACTTAGCAGGGCAGTTTAGTTAATTGAAGTAATCACAAAGAGATGGTTTACGTAGTTGAGAAATGTGTTTCGTATGCTGCAAGAGAGTGCAACCATATTTTCCTTGTGGCGCAACTTCAAAGGTTCCGTCGCCGTGGCTGACCCTCCTTTACCATGCAACGGTACTTACTGTAAAAGCAATCTACGTGCTGCAGGTCTCGCGTGGCGCGGGATGTGGTGATAGACCGAGGGAAGTGGTCCAACGTTGTGATTGCCCTATGCCCCAACACTGGGGCATGACAGGGTGAGGTAAGTAAGTAACCGAGCTTATAGAGTATATTGCTGGTAACCAATGTTCCCTGTAAGGTGTGCACACCTACCAAAATGTGTCCGCATACATGTTTTAATCCCCCGCACAGTCCTAATATTGTAAAATAAAGTTTCCTTTGCCAGATTTTAGCGTTTTGCTCGAATGTACGAAACCATCACATGCACAATTCTACGACTCATTTCTCAGAAGGCGAAGGTCAAGTGCGACTAATGCGAGCACGCAAGTAAAATTTTACGTCGAGTGGGATCATTATATCCGTTCCGTTCTATTGCATGCCAAAGTATATGAAAAGAAGATATGTATTTTAGTTTTAATCAATTTAATAAATACTTTAAAAATATACATACTTAAGTTTTAATGAAAACTTGTATGTGTGTGTTTGTGGAAGAGAGGGGGTGTGAATTTACCGTATCGAGACACTATGCCAGATGCTCAGATGCGTTGATGATCCGCACACACAATAGAAAAATTAGAGGAAACATTGCAGGTAACATTATAAAATATAGACTTTTTGATAAATTTATATTATTTTGATGCGAGCGAGAGTTCTGACAGTTCGTAAGGTAATTGGGGCCGTTCACTGGTTTGTCTATTGGTATTCAGTGGTATGTAGACAATTAGGTGTCGCCTGATTAGTAGATATGCAATGATTTTCAGCTAATGAGATTTTATATCGCCATGATGCAGGTGAGTCCAAACTGAACGTAGATTTACATTAGTTAGGGCATCTCCATGGGCGCAATCAGTAGTGTCATCTCGATATCACAAAAAGTTTCGAACATACAAACTAAAAATTTTAGAAAAGACGCAAAACTTGTGAAAGCATATTATATAAAATAAATAAAATCTTTCAGGTAAATAGCAGCGGTAGAATGGTGAGGTGAGGTAGAGGTGGAGAGGTGTGCGCCTAAAGCCATCCGTTTTTAATTTTGCGGTCTCATGTGACCTCTAAATCTAGTATGATACTGAAATACGCGTCTAAAAGCATTGTCTGGATATTATTAGAAATGGAATAGTTGGGTAGAGGTCTACACTAGACCGAATCATTATAAATTTCAATGATTTCAAAAAATTAAAATCGCAACCATAAATTAAATATAAAATATTCATTTTTTATAAGCTTTTATTTCTATTTTTTCAAGAGCGTATTTCAATGATACGGCAAATAATTTTCAACAGTAGGTGCGACGAAATTTCACACTATTCACCAATCGGAGACCGACAGTCGAGGTGTCTCCACGTCGATTTGTTTTGTCATGGCGTTGGATGAAAATATTCTTTAATCGTGTAAAGATGACTAAAAAACTTAACATTAAGTTAAGTTAGGTTAACAATAAACATAACATTAAGTGAACGCATGTTGGATTTTTAAGACAAATTATATTTCGTTCGGCACACGTCATTTGCACAATCCGCGCATCGCCTAGCCACGATCTTTTTAGACCATGCCTCAACTTTTCCGTATTTCCACGCGGATAAAGTCACTATTAACGCTTTCGCTGCTGAATAGATAATGAGATTTTAATCGCCCCCTTTAAAATGCACGTTAATTACATCGATCGGCCGCCTGGTCATTACGCACCGTGGGCGTCTTCCGCGTCCAAAGTATTAACCAAGTCTATTATAAACATACCACATAAGCGTGAAGTTCAATAGTTTTAACAGAAAATATGATGTAGTAAGAGTGACGCACAGTAAGAGAAAACAATGCAATAGGTTTCATGTAAGAGCAGTCACAATAATTTACTTACCTTATGTAATTCGTGCGCAGTTAAAAAAAATCGTAATCTGAGTAATTTCAAGGTCGTTGTTTCACTGTAATAATATTTGTATGATTCGAGGTAGCTTGTACAAAACCCTTGTATGGTGGTAAATTGGCAGACACAGGCAGAGACATACGCAAGCCGAATCACAAAAGGAATGACGTTATGATTCAAGCCGAATGGGGTTTGAATGTGTTTTGTATTTTGTAAATTGGCCGATGTTGACCAATTTACCTTCATAAAGTGTCTTCAAACAAGTCACCGAACACGTATTCGTTCATATTACAGTATTATATTTAAAAAAAAAAGCTCTTTCATAATTTAATTGGCAACATCGGAATTTTATAAATATATTGTCATTACATATTACACTATAAAGCAAAAACAATCGTTATCCTTTATATATATTTTAAACATTTGATGACTGCATAAAGTATTTTTATTACATAAAATAGTATTTTTTAAACCTCTCGCTCTAATGTTTTAGAATATAGTCATATTCCAGTACATGCATGTGCAGTGGTGTTAAGATTTTTTACATTTATTAATTTTTAAACGCATTTATAAAACCATTAGTATAATTTATGTCTACATTATTATGGTGAAATATTTACGATAAAAAATTATATAATGAGGCTTCAAAATTATATAAATAGATTATCTACAACGTTTAAGGAATGTCCAGGATCATGCTTTGAAAATAGAATAAAAGCTTCATTTTGACCCTCGCTGAGCATGTTCCCCCCTTGAAGGTTGGCTAATTTTTCCATTATATGGACACAGTATACCAGTTTTTTTTTATTGATGTTTGCCATGATTAAACGTTTCATGGATGCAAAGATATTACACACTATTTGATAATACTACACAGTGCATAGTGTATCAATAAAAATCAAATTTATTACTATTATTACTGACCGAGGGTATGTAATGAATTATTATTTTCAATTCAGGTAGCTGGGACATATACTGTGGCTGCCTTTCAATTGATTTCGCGCTGTTTTGGTACAGCCAAATGAATCCATGTATTGTAGTTAATTCTATGTTACCATAATACGTTGCTACAAGAAAGATCTACATCTTATAAGTATGGCATACAGGATCTTGACAGGAAAAATAAATAAGTATGTAAGGACAGTAAGACTGTGTAATTGTCACGAAAGCACTGTTATCGTATACATATTGAAACTCTTGTAAACTGCACAACACTTTAATTTCTCTATGTTAGAAAGTAACTCATTCGCTGCTGCCTAGATAATGATTTTTTTAATTACCACATTTATAATCCACGTTAATTAAATCGATCGGCTACCTGGTCATTACGCTCCAGGTGTGTCTTTAGCGTCCAAAGTATTAATGATTTTTTTCGAATAACTCAATTATAATTAATCTTAAAGTCGACGGCCCCAGGAAAAACCATGATAAGTCTGAAAATAGCGTTTTAAGTTTTATTAGCTTTTTATAATATCATATTTTTTGTGCATGTCCTGTAAAAATTTCAGGTCTCTAGCATAAAAATTGACAAAGTTAGGTTTTTGACAATGGTGCTCTATATCTACATATTGCATCGACCAAATTTGTGTTCACATAAATATCCGTGGAGTATAGTCATATATCAATAAAAAAAGTGTACTGCGTTTTATTTTACGAGTAAGAAGGTTGTTTTACTTGCTATAACAGTCTTTAACGGAGATCCTAATATACGGCATGGTTTATATTGACGTATCACATTAGTTTCGAAAAATATATTGGTTTATCTTCGGAAAATATTGGAATTTGCAGTAGGTAAATGCAGTTTTAGTTAAAAAGCTACTCACTAGTCACTAGTACTAGTGTTTTATTATCAAAATATTATATTATTGAATATAAAACAAACAAAATAGAAAAGAATTATTTTGTACTACTATAGGTAGGTGCTTTTACTATACTAGGACACAGTAATAATGTTTAAATATAAATTTTGATTCATCAGCCAATTTAAATCCACCGCAAAATAAAGACCTCCACAAGCTTTCTTCGACTATTTTCGGTTAATTACTCTTCTACTTAGATACCCAAAAAACAATGTTGTAGGTAATGTTTAAGTTTAAAATTGTTATATTATTTGATATTAAACAAATATCTAATAGAAAACGATATGGATATATCATTATAATAATTCACTGTTTCAATTATTTAGATGAGTAAAAAAAGTATGTAATTATAAATAAACTTAATTTAAATAAATACCCAGCAGAAAAAGACATATTTTAATTAAATATTATTACCTATTACTAGAAAACAAATTGTTTTGCAATTAAAAATGTACCCACCTAAAATATCCGATCATGTCCGATCCTAATGAGGCCCCCCACAGATTGGAGAACAGGTTTTGTTTCTACGAGAAATGGATGTCAGCCACTTGCTCAACCTATTAGGTACGTACTCTGACTCCGACCACAAAATGAAAAACAATTTGTATCTATTTTTCAGACCCATGATTCAAACTCGGAACCTACGATGTTATAGGCCGATGCTTATACCTATAATATTATGTTTTAACTTCAAAACATTATATTATTTTCGGTACAGTATGACACATTTTGATTAAATTAGTCTTGTACATCGATAATAACAACTAGGCAGTATTTTCATGTTTAAATTACAAAATATTTTATTATTTAAAAGGAAGGACTTATCTAGCTAGCAAATACAAGAGAGTTTATTTTATTATTCTCTTAGTAAAATTCTTACTAATTACGGAATAATATTTATGACTTAAGAAAGTGAAAAAAATTATTTTTATTACTCTTTCAAATGGTGAGAATTTCCGAAAGGCTTACTAATTGATTTGTACACATTGGGACCAACTTAAGCTCATTGTAAAACTTAAATACGTCCGACGTGTTAATTTTATGTTTGCAATAATATAAAAGGGTATATATTATTATTACTTTGTACATTGAATGTTTTTCGAAAACGAGCTCTGTGGATTATAAATTATTATTACATGTCGGTCACCTAAAAGAAAAAATTAGCCGGGTTTTTTGAAAACTTATTTTATCTATTATTTTCAATAGAATTTTACCGAAAAACGTGTATAATAATAGTCATTTTATGAATTATTTATTGTTGTCTAGAATCTAGGTAAATAATATGTATGAGATGGGATTAACATATTGTGGTATCCCCGGTAGGTATAATATCGAACAAAATATCAATTGGTTTTGAAAAATCTAGTACCTACTCTCATATATACATACCTTGTATTAATTTATTGAATATGATTGTTTTAAAATATGAAAACTAGCATAAATAGTAATTACTATTTTATCTAAGTTAAATCGGTCGGAGTTATATAGATCGATCAAAATAGTAAGTTAAATAAAGTGCTATGAATGATAATTGATATTAAACTATGTTTTTTTGAGAAAGTATTTAATAAAACTCTACGTAATTGATTAGATTAGATAACAATATAATGTATCATTTAAAGAAAATACTTAAAAGCCAACCGTTTAGAAAAATGCAGATTCGTACCACGATTATTTAAATTTTAAACTAAATATTACAATGTTGGGGAGGTACATATTTATTTTATCTTTCCAAATAAATTATTGCAATCATGACACCTCCTATTAATTAACATAACTGAGTTCAATTAAGACGTACTTATACTGATGTTTCATGATTTATGTTGACAATTAAATATAATTCAACTATGTTTACTAATCGATAATTAAACTCATATCAACAATAAACATTAGAAAAACAAAACGAAAGTTAATATGATCACTGTATCAGTATTTATAAGCTTTTAATTATAATTTTACAAGATCAATTACAGAAAGATATTATGTTGCAAAAATTGAATTGAAAAAAGAGAATAGAAGGTAGGTACTGAAAAGGTTATCACTCTTGCTACATCAGAACTACATAATGTTGTATCAATGTTATTTTAGATAGGTAATTACCTAATCGTGATTATAGAATGTGTATGTAATACAAGCCTAGTATAAATTTTATATGAATTTAACTCTGCTGATGAACATTTTAATAATGCGATATCATTTGATAACGAAAGTGAATTCAGCTGTTTTTAAATAATAATTATTAGGTTATAAATAACACTTTCCTTAGGTTTATTAGTATTAAAATTTTGAAACTAATAAACCTACTTAAATATATTTTTTCTAATATTTCGATGCTTTGGTAGGTACATTTGTGCCAAATTGTTATGTATAATATTATATTCCACTAGTTATTTAATATTTTTGTGTTTTTGTATTGAACAAAAATAATTATGTGTGTTCTAAAGTGATAATTACTAATTTAATTCACTCAGTATATCCTTTATGTAAACTATTAACGAACTCATAATGATTTATTTAATGAAATATATTATCTCTCTGGTTTCGATAATTGTACTGAATATTAATTAAATTAAAATTGCTCTAGCGATATACATGACCATTAACATTACATTGTTTTTTTCTATCTATTCTATATTTTTAATGAAAAATTTGTTACGAAGTAGATATAAAAAATAGATATTTTATTGATGGTGTAGTAAGTAGTGTTATGTACTAATTTTCTCATAACTTCTTTATTATTCCATTATAAACATTTTTCCTGAATGTTTATTATTTCGTTATGTACATATTCTGATTATTTATAAAAATATCAATAATAATTTGCAAAAAATCATAAAAAGTCATACTTAAATACATTTAAATTATAAAAACTCCGTATAAAAATATATATATATCAATATGTCCCTATATCCCTTGTTAAGATTTTATAGACACGCTGTACTATTTCGAGTTAAATATTGCGCAATGTCAATTTTTCCGTGAAAGAGCGTTATAACTATAGTTGTAATTAATAAAATCGTATAGAGAAAGAAAAATGCGACGTAAAATAAGGTTTCTATCTCAGAATATGAATGTGTTATGCGGAGTCAGTAATCTATTTCGTCCGCGCAAAAGCATGTTGAATCGAGTCGAAATATAAAGTGCGTAATATTATTCCAAATAAAAACGATTTTTGGACATTATCTCAGCTGTTAATTAATTAATCACCATTAAATTTTGATAGGAATATAGACCATAAAATGGTCTATCTGATTTACTTAAATAAAATAACAAAAAACTTACTCATTTTATATGATGAATTTAATAGCGTAAATATTTTAGTTTTTTCGCTCTCCTGAACATTTATGATTTTAGACTTATCATGGTTTTTCCTGGGGCCGTCGAAGTGAAGATATAATAATATATTGGAATAATTGGAGATATGTCGCAGTTTTTAACTTCATTATAAAATATCTTTTATAAAATCTACGTATATTGCATCCATATGGTCTGATATGCATAAACATATTAAATTATGACAAAAAATAAACCAACAAAGGCATTGTGCAATTATGAACTTGTTTGCTTTTACGGAAAAATAAGATACTTGGGGTTTTTTTTTGTAACGTGAACGAAAAATGAACCGCCGGGCAGAATATTGCTTATGAATATTCCTGCGAATTTTCCGCAAGGCCCTTTGAGTTTTTGTCGCGTTTTTAATGAATACAAAATTGTCTTTTGATTGAAACTAAACCTTATTTACATAATAAACGGGAAAAATTTTCTTTATAGTATCACTCAAATTTAATGGATATTTTTATATGATAATTTTAAATTATAATCCTTTAAAAGTTTCCAACAGCATTATAATTAATTATGACTATTAAATTCATTTCCAAAATATTTGTAATTCTAACCTAACCTAACTGCATGGCCCCCCATAAGGGCAGACTGAAAGGCAGTGACGAAGGGTAGAGATAGGCTGTTATGATCCGACATAAATAGTGTACACTAAACTTTGTCAATCAAACGTATTTATTTTCATTGTACCAAGACTACAATGTGAGATAGTGTTTGTTAATTTTTCAAATCTATGTTTTGGTTGTCATAACACTTCATCTTTTCGTGTCATATCCGTTTTTCGATGTCAGCTGCTCTAAATACGGATAGAGTGTTGAGATTAAACCAATCTCTGAGATTATTGAGCAAGGACGTTTCATCGGGCATTATATCCAACTCATTTGATTGCTGTCTTAACCATTTATTCGTTTATTTTTTGGTTTGAAAATTATGTCCAATATGCATGCATGTTAACCACACACACGTATTTTTTACAACGTTTTTCCTAGCTCGTATTCTTATTTGTCCGGTGGTTTTTGGTCCGGTACATATCTTGCAATCGATTTTTAACTAACTTCCCGACTAGATAGACATTTAAAACTTTTAACTCGTAGCAACTAAATTATTAATATATACGTGCGTTACTATGAAAATCAATATGACATGTCAAAATGGGGTGCCGGACGAAATCCCGAAGGCCTAAATCCCGAAAAATTGCGCAATCTTGAATTGCGCAATTTGATCAAGAGATACAAAAACCATTTTTTGTAGAACAAATGGGGTTTTGTCTCCTGAAAAATTGCGCAATCCTAACACTTATCTTGGGTTGCGCAATTTTTACAAGAGAGACAAAACCCCATTTTCCACAAAAAATCAAGATTGCGCAATTATTGATGTTTGTATTTTTTATTTTTCGGGATTTCGGCCTTCGGGATTCCGGCCATTCGGGATTTCAGCATTCGGGATTCCGGCCTTCGGGATTCCGGCCTTCGGGATTTCGACCCAAACCCGTCAAAATGACAATTCAGTATTATTTCTATCAAGTACAATTTTTTTTGATCGTTTAAGCTAATCAAGTCAAGTTTATATGATTCAACAGAAAATTTAAAAACGTTGTATATAAAAGTTCTTTTTATCTTGTTATTATTATACAATTGACTTATATACACTATGTTCGTTGGTAAGGTAACTATAATTTGATTCCGAAAATACCGACGCTATTTTTAAAACTACAAAGACGCTACAAAGTTATGAATTTTATTTCTCGCAACTGCCTTTCTCTTTGAATATACTTCATGTCATATATATATTTATATGTTTATGCTAGAGTCTCGTCATAGAGTATGAAGTATTAGAGTCGAGTTTAAGGAACCAACCAGCAGTTGTATGTTTACAACCGCGCGGAATAAATAATAATAAGTTTGCAGTTCCTTATATCCCGATATGTTATACATAGTTCAGCCAGCATGTCTTATCCTCACGTTGCACTCAACCAGTGACGTAGACAATATTATAAAAAATATAATATTGTTAAGTGTATTTTATAAAGTGTAGGAAGAACTTAGTAAATTGTTCATGAAGTATAAGGTATATATAGAAACACAAAGTAAAAATAAATACATCACTACGTCCTCTCAGTACAGTATTTTTTAAATGATGATTATTTCAAATTGAAACATATTGTTAATGTAACTTTCATTTAAGACATGCTACACGTTGCATTCGAAGTCAAGCAAAAATTAGCACTGCAATCGGATATCGCTATTTTATACCGCACTCTGACTATAAACAGCCTTAAGACTTAATTACATTGGCAGACGCGCAGACCCAACACGATCCAATAACTGTCGTGGCCAACGTTTTAACACTATTTGCAATTACACGCAACGATTCAATCGCGTTGGTCCTTGCTTTTAATTTGTTTAAAATAAACATAGAGTTGCTATTATTAAAAATATAGGTAGACCGAAACCTAGAAAACTATTGATGGCTACACTGAACGTATTTCCGCGCAATTATGCGTCAAAAAAACTGAGCTGTCAAACCTAGCGAGCATTTGTTGAAATTCGCGCGGCCGTTTGACATTTTTCGACAAGAACTGTGTCCTTAGAGCTAGTCCATACATTTTTTTGAGATTTCGTCATCTTGTAGTTGTTGAAATCGAGCAGTAGAATGAACGACCATTTGCGTGGCTTGCAAGCGGGCGCGTATTCGGCTATTTTCGTACGCTTTCGGCAATCTTCGCTTGCTAATAATCGCACGACGGAAGAATAGAAAATTTTCCACTTTTGTCCCGATCGCTCACGATCCTTGAAAACCATAGAGAATAAAGTTTGATAGTCGTGGCAGACGATCGGGCCATGCAATGTAATCTGACCTTTAGGCATATTAATGCTATGGCGCTTCTGATTCTGAATTACTTCCGAAGTTGTCCGAACGGTTTTTTGCACACTTTCTGATCATGTTCAATATGGGCTTCCACAAAATGGAGGTTGGATTAACAGATTCCTATTTTTAAGAGAAATGTATGTTAGCCACTTGATAAACCTGGTAGGTATATACTCGAAGGTCTAAACACACATTCAAAAACAGTATGTGAATTTGCCAGGCTCGGGGTTCGAGCCCGGGGACCTATGGAATTATAAATCGCAAGGTGAGGTATACTTGACTAAAATAATATACTATACGAATACTCCATTTGTAGCGCTTTGTAAAATTTTGGAAACGGAATAAAATATGTCCTGAATCTGCACGTCATTGCAACTGGTGCATTATATAAGTCTACATTGCCAAAACACTCGAGCGCAATATAAATTCCTCCATTCTGGAAACATTTATTGCGGGGTTATAATAATTTATTTATAGAGTTGTGCAAATATTCGACATCAGATGGCATTGTAAGCGCACAAAAGAGGGTTCGAGAACCGGCTATAAATATAAATATATTATTGGCAACATCGGATAAAGTTGCCGCGACTAATAAATTGATAGCATGAACATAAATCCCAATTTATTATGCGAAATTTATACTCCTAATTTATTATATTCTAAAATGGACAACTCGACCTTCAGACAGTGACCCTTGGCATGATGATTTCTCTATAATACATTCTAAGCTCGTCGCCTAAATCGAAGCTGTGTTGAAAATAAGCAACCCTTTCGTAATTTGGTGCACGTTTCTCTTCTACGTATGACTAATATTATCATGCATAATCGAATTTTAAATTTAAAAAGAAATCATAATAGGGTTACGAGAATAATTAATGTAGCATACTTATGATCACTATGCTTGGTATATTTTAGGAAAATAGTTTTGATTCAAGACAAATAGTTTGTAATATAATATCAATAGTGTTTTTGTATTATTAATTACACTCGATGGCAATTTGGTAGATATCTATATATTAATATTCTGTGCATTGGGTAATTGAAAAACAGCAGTTATCAAGTTTAGTTTATAGCACCCATTGTTGTTTTGACGTTTTGTTATTATGTAAAGCCATTTGCGATTTTTTTTGTGCTTCTTGACTATTTAGCATATATTTTGGTAAGGGGAGATGAGGATGATGAGGTAGGTAGATGGACTTCAATGAATCGAAGGTGGATGCGTGTTTGAGTAATTAACAGTTTAATCCCCTCAACAATGCTTGATACAATTATTACAGACGATATATTTGAATAATATTAATTTGACAAAGTTAAGTTACGCTGGCGTGTTTCTATCAGAAAAGTTAACTGAATTGACGAGCAGAGATTTGACTGTAGGTTAACAGGATTTTACGACGTGTGATATCAGATTTGTTCCGCTCTGAGCTTTTATACAAATTCATAACAAAGAGAGTTCATTAGGGGTCAGGAGCAATGACCGGTGACCACATGTCACTTGTTTACTGTGTGAGTTGCCTAGGTACAAGAAAATCTGATAGTTCAGCACATTTCCGGATTGCTTTATATGGCAATGCAATGCTTAATTACGCATTCTTCGTTACAATATTGCTAAGTAATTCTTATGAATAATTACATTTTATCAAGAAAGCAATGTGTTATTATGAAATTTGATAGCTGGCAAATTGCTCGTTGGTTGATTGACCTGTGGCTTGCGCCGTCAACCAGATTGTGTGAATCATAAAACACGCCTTTCTTACATAGTAAAATACATTATTTGGTACTTAAATATATTATGATAATTTATATAATATGGTGAGATTCCATGCTAAACCCCACATATATGACATCATATTTAGCATCATGGCCCCTACAAAGGGGGGGCTGACAGGGCTCTAGTCTGGGGGCCCGGGCTCAGGAGAGGCCCGGCGTGGCGAGTCGACTAGATAAGTGAGATACACACACATCACAAATTTACCCTAATAGTAAAAAAGTCGCCTGCGGCGCTATGTTCCTACAATAATATTATTATTTTAAATTAAGTGATTATGGAATACAATTTTTAATTGTGTGTCGATACTCGACTACTCTAAACTCGAGATTTCTAATAGATGCATAATATGGATCCATTAAAAATATAAAAAAAAACACTAAAAAATACACATTAATTTTACCGCGTACACCATTTGGATAACACTACTGTTGAGTGTCACAGTGCCTTTACCCTTAGCGATAGGTAGGGGGGCCCGCCAAAGATCCTAGCCTGGGGGCCCACTTCAGAATGTGGGGTCATGGACTGCATATACAGGTAGAAAGTATATAAAATAAATAATAAATAATAAAAAATATAATATTATACAGTATTTATTCGACATAATTTAATAATGATCAGGACCGTTTTCGTTGGCTTCATAATTTTATTTGATTATTGGCCAAATCTTTAATAAATCATATTGTCTCTAAAATTTATCAGCATGAATAGCTGTCTGTGTCTGTATCTGTGTATTGTATACTTTGTATCAGTTAACCGTGTCCCATTAAAGCGGACGAAACCGGTCCTGATTATTATTAAAGTATGTGTTATTGAGTACTATATAATTTTTTGTTTTACTTTATTTAATACAATGTCTTTCCATCAAGAATTGACAGATGGCACTATACAATACAATAAACAATGATTGATGGTCTAACCACTCTAACTCTAACCTTACGCACAGACTTACAATTTCTATTATAGTTAGTGTAGTGTTATAGCTAAAACAAAGAGAAAAGTAAGATATTTCAAGTTAATTATACTGGAGTCAATTTTACATTATTTCCAGCTGCTTTAATTTGTGGACATAAAAAACATTTCAATATAAATTAGAATATCATAAAAAAACCGTTCCATAAATAATTCTCTCATATTTGTTAAGATCATTTTTTAAACTTACATTTTGCTAAACTATGTTAGGTTAGATTACATTTGATTAGGTTAGGTTGTTTTTAATAATTGAAAATCTTGGTAATTTTTATTATGAAATATCTTTGACTTGTACTGAAACTAAAATATTTACATAATAATACAAATTTATTGTAGTTTAAAACTGCACTTGAAAGGACGGAATTACTGCGTCAACTATTGTGGCGACTGGCATATTATATTTTAGAAAATATTAATAAACAAATGTAAAATCGGATCTTTTGACGTACCTACGTCGAAAACTCCGGTGTTTTTATTTAAACATATTATTGTACAACTATTTTCCTTTCGATACTAAGTATTTTGTGAGTAGTTTTATTCAATGGATGCTCGCTTTTCACTCGCTTGAAAGTTCCTTGTCGTCTTGAAAATTCTTTACATAAAAGATTCAAGTCCCGTCGGGTGTGGTATTTTTTCTACAAAATGATTTTTTCTAGATTGTATATGCATGAGATGTTTTCAAATTATGTATATTCAGTATATAGATTGTTGCATTCTGAAATCTTGTGCCTTATTCGTTGAATAAAAAAAATAGTTTATTAGAACAATACCACCATAATATTTTAATGTGACAATTTATAAAACTACTAGCGAGTACCCGGCATGCATTGCAATGCCACTCAAAGAAAGAAATTGTTTGTGTTTTAATTCTGTTTATTGAATTGCTTTTGGATAGACAATGTTTTTTGATTTTTTGCCTGGTGCGTACACGAATTCCATCGCAGGCCACATACAGCTGTCCATATGAAAGGCATGGATTTTCCATATTTGGTATAGGAACGCATACGAATAGACGAAGAAGTTGGTTGTACTAATTCAGAAACCTTTGCGGGTGTACGCATAATAACTCACCAAAGTTTCATCGCAATCGGATGAATGGTATAGGAACGCATACGGGACAGACAGACAAACAAACAAACATTCATTTATATATATATATATATATATATAGATTGTTTATCCGTGTAGCTAATTAAATCACATTTTAAACGTTTGAGAATTATTGTCATCAAGTACTGTGTTTGTTACTCATAATATTGTTCAGAAGACTTCGTTAAATATAGTATCACATCTTTCATTATAAGCGTCTTTAATCATTGATATTTCAAATTTTATATTATACTAGCTGAACCGGCAAACGTTGTTCTGCCATATAAATTATTTCTAGTGAATATTTTGGTTGTTAAATAAAAAATAACGAATGTTTCGTAAGTGTGTGGGGATGGGATCTATGACAGAAAAAGGAATAGAGCGCTGTAGACGATGACCGCCGAGAAAAACAAAAAAACATCAACCATTCATTTTCTCAATTCAAAATGAGTAATGACGTTCATAATGAATGAATTACCTGTGACATGATCTCGTTGTTTAATGTTTATGCAATATCCGTCTTGTCCCTTCCAGAAAATTTGCGGATATTGAAGAGCGTCCTATGAATAGTGTGTGTCGGCGATGAACTCCAGATTATTGTTTTTTCTTCGAATCACGATTTCTCGCGTCGATGTGCGGTCGCTAACCATGATTCCAGCAATGTCGTCAACAACAGTCTCATTGAATCGACGTACGTGCTCTCCAGCTGGTGTTTTATCAGGATTGATGACAATAGTGTGATTGTCACTTTGCAATTCATGCATGTGTGCTTTGAAGAATTTCAATAATTCATTATGCTCATTCAATAGGGCGTCCAGTTCGCCGACGATGCGCCTGGCATTAGGCGAATTGAGGCTATTGTAGCCGCAACGTGCATCCACATGATTGATGTCCTCACCGCCGTGCCCATGAAGTAGATTTGTAAAAATGTATGTGGTTCGTTTGGCATTGGCAGCAATGAGCCTACTTTGTGGTATACTTGGCCTTTGATTTTGAACGTAGAATGAAATTGTTGACCACTTGCCGCAGTATTGTGAACTATTTCTGTTGCTCCAAACGAAGTCATTTGGAAACATGAATTGAATGTGCGAATGGACTTCAGGAACAGGTTTGAATCTGGAACCGTGCCGATGAGCAAGCCGTTCAATGGTTCTGGTGGTATCTCAATTTCTGGTAGTTGCACTTTTCCTGATGCGAAACACATCCCGGCTGACTCATGTTTGAATTTGAGCGCCAATGGGGACATTCTTTGTCCATAGCACCAATCAGCACTTTCGGATGAGCGGAATATTCAATATCTGGCTCGTACTCGAATGCGAGACGAAAGAACGAAGCGGATGTAAATGTTCGATGTGCTTGTTGGCGTTGTCGGTCATTTGCTCTGCGTGTGTTAACTACGAACCGGCGTGCTTGGCTCCGTTCCAATTGTGGTTGTTGATTTCGTTCAGCTCGTGCCTCTTGTGATTGAGATGCACGCAATTGCGACATGCTTACACGCACGTTTTCGTTATCTTGTTGGATTTGTTCGTCTGTTCTTTCTGCTCTACTATTTCGCATGTTTGTTTCTTTATTCGTTCGATGGCCCAAATGGCCCCTTTTGCGTCTTGCTGGCATTGTGCACTGTAATACACGCACATAAAAATAGATAAATTAAAATAAATCGTACAAAATTTTGCACGCACTGCGTTGTGATATGCCGAATGAAATGTCAAAATGACGCGATGCTTCTCTTGAATTCTTCTTGGACGTAGCGCCATCTGTCATTCAACAACATAAATAATTTCATTCGGTTTGAAATACGAACGACGGTTAAATTTGTTCATACAAACATAATAAAATCGCGATTAAAAAATAGGAAGGTGAGGGTAGGAGGGTGAAAATTTGGGGTTATAGGTATTTTTTTATGCCAAATAATAAAAAAAATACAAAAAAAAATTATGAAAAAAATAAAAGAAAATTTTTCTGGATAGAGATACCCTAATCACCTAGCGATATGAAATATACTTGTTGACCTATTCTCATACCTAACAAATATACATAAAAAAATTCATAAAAATCAGTCGAGCCATTTCGGAGGAGTTCGACCACAAACATCGTGACACGAGATTTTTATATATATAGAGATAATAATGAAAAATTTGAAAACGTTCTTACCTAATTAAGTATCTCCTATATATTATTATCCTAAGAGATTTTGGAAAATACACCAACAGCTCATTTAAGCGACATTTTATTGTTATTTTTACATCTTCACTTCGAAATGTGCGCTACCGAATTATCTACCGATTGAATTGACCGAATTTGAGAAATATCCGATGATTTGCCAGAAACGTGACGCTTATAACCGATATTTTCTCATATAGCGTATACAATGCGCCATACTTCTTTTAATGTACAGCAAAATGACGTCTTCGTCGCTTAAGACCTTCTAATCCTTTATTTGACAAACGAATTCGATTATTTTTATTCAAATATCGTAATGTAGGCATTGGCGCACTTTTTCCGGTGAAAAAACCATAATATTGGTACAATTCACTACGTAAATAAAAATCTGACAGATGTGTCCGCCACTGTCCGTCATATCATAGATAACGTGATATTCCAAATTTGATTTTTTAAATACTTCTTTGTGGCTGTTCACGAACTATTTTTTTATATTGAATAATTACCTAGGCTACTAATTTCCATAGATCACAATATAGTTGCCATTGCAAACAATGAAAGAAATTAATACGAATTGTTATAGTTATCAAAATGAGTCATATTGTATAATATCTACCTATTTTTATCGTCCCTATCATCATCAATCTTGACCTATCCACTGCTGGATGAAGGCCTCCTCAGACTTATTCGACTCCTTACTTACACATGAATTGTTATATTTATCAAAATCAGTGATATTATATTATTATCTACCTATCTATATATAATGCCATTATTATCACGAGCCTCAATAAATCCACTGCTGGATGAAGGCCTCTCTACGTTGATTGTATTCTTGACAGTATTGAATTTCTAATGTTATTTATCTACATATCATATCGTCATCATAATCATAATCATCATCAACCAGGATCAATCCACTTCTGGATGAAGATTCCGCAACCTGATTCTACTACCATTAGTTCAACGAATTTGTGATATTATACATATTTCAATCCATCTTATCATCATCGACTTGAACCAATCCACTGTTGGATAATGGCGTCCCTAGCCCGAATCTACTCCTTTCTGTCATATGAATTGCTGTATTTATCAAAATCGGTGATACTATATTTATCTACATATTCATAATGTCATCATCATCATCATCAACCAGGATCAATCCTCTGCTTAATAAAGACCTCCATAGACTGATTCTACTCCTTTTTGTCATATGAATTTCTGTATTTATCAAAATCGGTTATATTATATTTATCTACATATTCATATCGTCATCATCATCATCATCATCACATCGACCTGAACCAATACACTGCTTAATAAAGACCTCCCTAGCCTGATTTTACTCCTTTCTGTCATATGAATTTCTGTATTTATCAAAATCGGTGATATTATATTTATCTACATATTCATATCGTCATTATCATTATCATCATCATTGACCTGAACCAATTCACTGCTTAATAAAGACCTCCCTACCCTGATTCTACTTCTTTCTGTCATATGAATTGCTGTATTTATCAAAATCGGTGATACTGTATTGATCTACATATTCATATCGTCATCATCATCATCAACCTGAACCAATCCACTACTTAAATACCTCCTTAGCCTGATTCTACTCCTTTCTGTCATATGAATTGCTGTATTTATCAAAATCGGTGATATTATATTTATCTACATATTTATATCGTCATTATCATTATCATCATCATCGACCTAAACCAATCCACTGCTTAATAAAGACCTCCCTAGCCTGATTCTACTCCTTTCTGTAATATGAATTTCTGTATTTATCAAAATCGGTGATATTATATTTATTTACATATTCATATCGTCATCATCATCATCATCATCAACCTGAACCAATCCACTACTTAAAAACCTCCTTAGCCTGATTCTACTCCTTTCTGTCATATGTATTGCTGTATTTATCAAAATCGGTGATATTATATTAATTTACATATTCATATCGTCATCATCATCATCATCAACCTGAACCAATCCACTACTTAAATACCTCCTTAGCCTGATTCTACTCCTTTCTGTCATATGAATTGCTGTATTTATCAAAATCGGTGATATTATATTTATCTACATATTCATATCATCATTATCATCATCATCAACCTGAACCAATCCACTACTTAAAGACCTCGCTAGCCTGATTCTACTCCTTTCTGTGATATGAATTTCTGTATTTATCAAAATCGGTGATATTACATTTATCTACATATTCATATCGTCATCATCATCAACCAGGATCAATTCACTGCTGGATGAAGAGTTCCGAAACCTGATTCTACTACTGTATTATACCTATTTCTATCGTCCTTATCATAATTGAGCTGAACCCATCTACTGCTGGATAAAGGCCTCCCATGCCTGATTCTACTCCTTTCTGTCATTTGAATTGCTGTATTTATCAACATCGGTGATATTATATTATATCTATTTATATTTCCAATATCATTATGAGCCTGAATCAATTGCCACCGGTGGATGAAGGCTTCTCTAAGTTGTTTGAATTTCTGTCGGTCATATGAATTGCTATATTTATCAAAATTGCTGATATTATATTTACCTATTCATAATATCGTCATTATCATCATCAACCAAGATTAATCCACTGCTGGATGAAAGTTATCCCAACCTAATTCTACTCTTCTTGGTCATATAAACTGCAATATTTTTTTAAAATTTGTGATTTTATATACCTACCCATTTATATCGTCATTATCGTCATCAACCTGTATCAATCCACTGCTGGATGAAGGCCTCTTTAAGCTGATTCATCATCTTTAGGTGTTATAAATTCCTATTCTTTTCATATATAATATGTATTGCTTCATTATTTATCAACATTTGTCTTGATATGAATGTCCCGCACCGGGAAACTATATTGTTTAAGGTTAATTTTTAAAACAAAATATGATTTTTAAAATATTATTCTATGGCTCCAAACATTTATTTTTTAAAGACAATGAAACAAAATAATGTTTAAATTTATTTTTTATGCTGCTAACCTTTTTCTATTATGTAAATGGGACCCGAAATAGATTAAAATTTGCGTTATATTGGATCGCTATTTATGATAATCACGATTGAGATGTATAATTATTTATAATATTTAAATGCACATACATACACATTTATTAAATTAAAATTAAAATGATAGTGGTAGCAATCGGTGATTGCCAGCTGTTCTGCTAGGCTTAGCAGCCAGAAATGGTGTCAGATGAAATTGAGAAGGCCAGACTCCAGAATAGACTACGCACATGACTCCAAATTTGTTGGCAGTGACGACATGCAGATCGTTAAACTGACAAATCAGATAAATTTTCAATTGTCTGACGTGAATGAAAATCTATCCCGAAGGGAAAACTATGGCGCCGTCTATACACACTTTACAATTATTATATTAAAATCCAACACCAAGTCACTATGACGAAAAGCTTTCTGCAAGACCTAGCGAGACAGACTGGCGAGAGCCAGCTGGCTCAGCTAGTACATATTTAAAATCTGTTTGTGATAGAATATCTTGACAGTTGATTGGCCTAAATAGTACAAAAGTTAAATGATTAAAACGTGATCTCAAGTATATAACACCTTTGAAATTGCCAACCTGTCAGACACAAATAAACATCCAACAGAATTCTTTTGAAACACAATACAGCGAGCACAACAAGGCGCCTAATCTCAGGACATAAAAGAGATAAAACGAATTTTTATATCGAACGGCATTGTCCTATAAGCACTCTGTACCTAATACACATTTGAGTTCTGACTAACATCGACTCTCAAGAAAAATCGTAAATCTTCCTGTAAAAGTCTCCAGTCAAGATGTTTTTCCTCTGTCCGTTCCAACAAAAAAAAAACGCTCGCTGTTTGAGATGAAATTAATGCTTTTACGGCGGTATATTGTTGATATTCCTCTCAATTCTGGTTTATCAGGATTTCTTATTGAGAGGTTTTTTTGTAGTTTTGTCGGAGATGTCGTGAAGTTGGAAACTACTAAATCACGGAATAAGAGCACTGTATCAAAAACTTGTAGGTGTGTTTCATTTTTTTTATATGTATATCACGGCTTCCTTTGATCATCTTAGTTATAAGTTATCCGCAAACCTTGAAAATTTAGTACATATCCCTAAATATTCATCTTCTTAACATTAAACACAAAGCGATGTTATTTGATATTATACCTTCGCCTGAATCTTAGTATGAAATACATTTGACGTATTTTATAGTGGTATATTTATTTGTAAAAGTAATATGAAAGCTGAGTATACAACATGAATACACATTTCCATATTTAAATAAAATAATGTAGTCAAATAAAGTAATGTAGTGGTTATTCATTTATAAGATTGACTCAATTATCGTATTACCTATACGAATTGTAATGTTTTGGTTCAAAATATTACTTAAACGAAAAAAAAGGTCTTTTAATTATCCGTAGAATTCGCCACTCTGAACGAGCTTGCAATCGGAGGCACTGTTTTTCCCCACAAAGACATTCACAAATATACGTGGACGTCTCCTGATGGACGCACGAGGACGCAGATTGACCACTTCTTATACAGCTTGAAGCACCGAAAGGAACTTCTCGACGTGCGTACTTACAGAGGCGCCGATATCCATAGCGATCATGAGTTACTTATTGGAAACATCCGAGTAAAACTCAGTCGCCAGGCGAGGCCTCCAAAGTGCGAACGAATTGACGTTGAGAAGCTCCGACGCCGAAGAATTCGGACCGACTTCGAAACTGCTATACGAGATAGTGTAGATCGTATCTACGAGCGGCACAAATCTGAATCCGACCTCATTGAGGCGGACTGGAGCCTCATAAAGAGTGCGATTGTGTCGTCGGCTCGTACCGTCCTTGGTACCAGAAGGAGTGAGCAGCCAAAGTGGATGTCTGACGAAACGTGGGTTGAAATTGGTGAACGAGCCAGGCTGAAAGCCCTGAGAGACGAGGAGAGAGACCCCGACCGAACCGAGGACCGCCGGACTGACTACCAGACCCAAGACAGGGTAGTAAAACGATCCGTGCGGTTGGACAAGCGCAATTTTATGAACCGGCAAATTGAAGCGGCAGAGGAGGCAGCAAGCAGAAATGACACCAGGAAACTCTTCCGAATCACCCGTGAAGTCTGCGGCAGGCGACCACCGACTCCCGGAGCCATTCGTGGTCCCAGTGGAGCAATAGAGTCTGACGCAGAATGCGTCAAGAAGATTTGGAAGAATCATTTCTGCGGAGTGCTGAACCGCCCACCCCCCTTGGATCCCTTTGACATATCTGCGGAAGCTTTACTTTTGGACATTCCCCGAGCGACCGACATTTCCGATTGCCCGCCCACGCACACCGAGATAAAATCGGCTGTGAAAAGGCTCAAGAACGGAAAGGCACCGGGGGGAGACGGGATTCATCCTGAATTCCTCAAGTACAGCTTGAGCGCAATCCTGCACCCTATGTTTCATCTGATGACAAAGGTGTGGGAAGAAGAGCGCTGCCCAAGGGACTGGGTGAACGGTGAAATCATCACACTTCTTAAAAAAGGTGACCCTCTAAGCTGCGACAATTACCGAGGCATTACGCTACTCAGTGTTCCGGGAAAGATTTTGGCAAACATCATTTTGATGAGAATAAGGGACCCAATAATGCACGTCCTCAGGAAAAACCAAGCCGGGTTTCTACCTGGTCGAGCGTGTGCAGACCAAATCCACAACCTTCGATGTCTTCTCCAGCAGAGCCATGAGTTGAACAGTCCGATGGCCTGCTGTTTTGTGGATTATGAGAAGGCTTTCGACAGTCCGCACCGCCCCTCCCTCTGGATGATACTGGGAGCATACGGGATCCCTCCCAAGATCATTGCCATAATCAAAAGCCTGCACGAGAATAGCGAATGCTGTGTCAGAATTGGAGACACTGTCACGGAATGGTTCGGGGTCACGACTGGAGTCAGACAGGGTTGTGTCCTTGCACCGTTTCTCTTTATCATTCTCTTTGACTTCATACTACGGAAGTCAATACCACCCGACCGAGGCATACCTGTCACCCCCACGGTGAAGCTATGCGACCTAGAATACGCCGATGATGCTGTCCTATTCGACAACTCAATCGAGGGCATTCAAGAGACAATCGACAGGTTGCATAACAACTCCTCTCGCGTTGGTTTGAAAATCAACGCGAAGAAAACCAACGTCTTGTGCAATAGCACCTGTCCTGATCCAGATTTCCCTCTGATTAGCGATGGACAGAGCATCGAGAGCGTCGACAGCTTCAAGTACCTGGGGGTACACATCACGGGAGATGGCATTTTGCAGAAAGAGCTCGCTATCCGAATGGGAATGGCTGGAGCAACATTCAACTCGATGCGAAATGTCTGGGACTCACGATTGTACTCGGTCAAAACCAAATGCCGCCTATTCGACGCTTGCATTCTGACGGTGCTGCTTTACGGTAGCGAATCATGGCACCTAACGAAGGCTCAGAGCAACCGTATACTGAGCTTCGAAAACAGATGTTTGCGACGAATACTGGGTGTGCGGTGGTATGACTTTAGGAGCAACGAGGAGATAAGAGAACGTACCAAGCAGCCTCTCATCACGCTGAAAGTGAAGAGGCGACGTTGGACCTGGCTCGGCCACGTGCTGCGGATGCCAGAAGAGAACTTTAACCTGGCTTGCCTGTTCTTCAAGCCGACCGGATTCCGGCGTCCTGGAAGGCCGCTAAATACAATCTACAGAGTGTATACGGTGGAGCTACGGGATGCTGGTTTGACCTGGAACGAAGCAAGAAGACTGGCGAGCGACAGGGATTCTTGGAGGCGCCGCGTGGTGTCCATATGCTCCAGTTAAGGGGCGGATATGGGCAAAGAAGAAGAAGAAGAATTATTATTGAACATTCATAATTTGAAAACATCTCATGCATTATACTCATTTGATAACCATTTCATGTAAAAACTACTAGTTAAAATTCTCATTTCAATTCATAAAATTCAATTTTCAAATTATATATAATGTTATATTCTCACATCTTGTAATAATTTCTTAATCATATATTCTTAAGTACTTTATATTTTGTTTATATAAAAGCTTTCCACAAAGAATTAAAAGCTAACACCTTTGAAGTAAATAAAACTACTTAGCTTGGTACGTGTAAAATAAATGATATTTTAATACCTAACAGTGGGGAAGAATGGCTGCTAATGGAAGGTAGGCTGTAAATGAAAAAAAAGTCTTAAGCCAACCATATTATTTAAAGGACTTATATTTGAAAATAGTTATTATATAAAAAAAGACAATAGGTACATACTAAAATTTATATTTTAAAAAAATCAGCCCAACCACGATTCCAACTCGGGCTAGAAAATTCTACTGTCACGGCGAGACCATTTAGCATCGAGTCCAGCACTCACTCACACTAAAAAGTATATATTTACAAAAATTACATCGCTGTAGCACCGGCGGATCCGTTAGGCTTAAATACTGATACGAGAAGAATGGGGTGGAGAACTCACATGTACGCTGGCAGCATTCTTTACGAGTATCACCTTGATTGAGGGTTGTGTGGACACCAGGACATATAATTCAAGATAAAACACGTCTTTGATTTGACAATTTCCCTGCGCAGGGACGTTTAATTACATTAACTTTTCAGACATTGGTTGGATTACATCATTAATTACACTTGCACAGGAGTCTTAGATTTAGCTATCACTCAGTCATTGTATGGGAACACGTGTTTGAACACATTAGCCAAACTGGCGCGAACGTTTTATCGAGGACGCGACGCGTGGTTTTGAGGTGGTTATAGGGATTATTATTAACACAATAACGGGGAAAGAGATTCACTAATTTATCATATTGGGGCAAGCGTGGCTTTGCACTTCGCGTTGAGGGGGGGGCGGCCAGACCACGCTGAGCGCGTGGTCCTAGACACCTACTACTCTCCCGGGAGAATTTGTACTGCCGGCAATTATCTACGATGGATCTATGGGTGATGAGACAGGAGGGAGGGGCAAAGGAATGAAACAAAATTACGGTAAATTTTTGTTTGTCTCTCGGCAAGTTACCATTTCCTAGTAGCTGGGCTTAGGTACTCGCCCTTTTTGCCGCTGTTGAAATGTGCCGTGACGATGTTATTTCGTAAATCAGGGGTGGTGAACCCTAATTCGAAGGCGTTTGATTAGGTTGTGGATGTGTGATTTGAAACTGCGGACCAGGGGTTTTTTCGTCTGGTGACAAAACCACCCTGCCGTCTTTTGTTTCAAATCTCATATCGGCAACCACGTTATGTGAATGGAGCGTGTATTGATAAAACAAAGAAAATTTCACTAATAAGTCGCGGGGGTTTTGAATGGTTCACGTCGGTAACACATTGATAGGGTTTTCATGGGGCACGTTTTGTGGTTATGGGGTGATGTCGTCGAGGTTTCTAGTTCGTCTTGCGAGATACCCTCAGTAAGTGCCAACGGTTCTGGAGGGGTAGCCGGTTTCGGTAGGGTGTCGTCACATGATCGGCTTCTTCGGACTGCTGCAGTGGTTGGGGCTGGGTCGCCTTTACAGGGGTAGGCGGAGGGTGGCGGAGATCAGGTGTCGTTTGGCGGGAGGTGCAATTTGGACGTGTGCTCGAGTCCGGCGACGCCGTCGCAAGATTGACGCGGGGATGCGAAGACAGGGCTGAGTTCTCGTGCTAGGGGTCGTCGGGCAGAGGGGGGCGACCTTGACAGGCAGGTTATACCCTGTACTTTTCCAGGACCTCCGGTGTCGGTGGTCCCCGGCAGCTGCCAGTGGACGGGGGGGGGTGGCTGCAGCGTCGTAGGAACGTCCGTTCTGTGAGAACCCACGTTCGTGGCATTTTCGGGTTTCGTTGCACTGATTTCTCATCATGGACATTAACGTCGTTTTAATTTTTGGCGGCTCGCAATATTTTTTTTTTTAAAACACTGTGTATTAGGTTTAACGCCCCTGGTTTTGATTTTTATCTTGTTTGGTTTACGCGCGAATTTGTTGTTACTGGGTTTGTCTCGTAATTTTCACTTTGTTTTAACGGTAGCGTGGGCGAAATATATTTTTGTTTAGGGTTTTTTTTAATAGGGCGCCAGAGAATTTATTTTTATTTATAAAATTCACAAAACTATGGGTTTGATGTCACACACTTGGGTTTCTCAGGGGGTAGGTTCGCGGAACCCATCGATTCCTGTCGCCCCACGTTCGGAAGCCAGAATGATACGAGAAGAATGGGGTGGAGAACTCACATGTACGCTGGCAGCATTCTTCACGAGTATCACCTTGATTGAGGGTTGTGTGGACACCAGGACATATAATTCAAGATAAAACACGTCTTTGATTTGACAATTTCCCTGCGCAGGGACGTTTAATTACATTAACTTTTCAGACATTGGTTGGATTACATCATTAATTACACTTGCACAGGAGTCTTAGATTTAGCTATCACGCAGTCATTATATGGGAACACGTGTTTGAACACATTAGCCAAACTGGCGCGAACGTTTTATCGAGGACGCGACGCGTGGTTTTGAGGTGGTTATAGGGATTATTATTAACACAATAACGGGGAAAGAGATTCACTAATTTATCATATTGGGGCAAGCGTGGCTTTGCACTTCGCGTTGAGGGGGGGGCGGCCAGACCACGCTGAGCGCGTGGTCCTAGACACCTACTACTCTCCCGGGAGAATTTGTACTGCCGGCAATTATCTACGACGGATCTATGGGTGATGAGACAGGAGGGAGGGGCAAAGGGATGAAACAAAATTACGGTAAATTTTTGTTTGTCTCTTGGCAAGTTACCATTTCCTAGTAGCTGGGCTTAGGTACTCGCCCTTTTTGCCGCTGTTGAAATGTGCCGTGACGATGTTATTTCGTAAATCAGGGGTGGTGAACCCTAATTCGAAGGCGTTTGATTAGGTTGTGGATGTGTGATTTGAAACTGCGGACCAGGGGTTTTTTCGTCTGGTGACAATACATACAACCTCGGGTCATGTGATAGTATGACACTAGTTTTGACATTGTATGTGTATATGTTTCTTGTAATATATGTGTATTTATATGTATGTGTTTTATGCGTAAAATTTTAGAAATTACTTGCAGCCTTTTTTTGATTGTATTAGTATATTAGTGCCATGTACGTGTCGGTCTATCAATTCATAATACACACCTACAGATAGGTGTCGTTAGAAAAGTATCATTGTAGAATATAGAATAATGAAGTTATTATTTATATATATGTTAATAGACGATTGAAAAATATGTAGGTATCTTACAAAACTAGCCATTAAATATTAGCCTAGTAGGTATGGAGTCTTTGACAGGCACTTAATTCTTCAAAACTGGCGAATGCAGAAAATATGTTTTATTTTTCACATGTGCTTCTTGCTATTTCAATCCTGACCTTAATTTTATAGTCTGGGCTCCAGTATTCGTATAGATAGATATACTGTAAACAAGATATTGTACGAGTACATTCTCCACCCTCTTTACAGGCCTACCCTAATATGCGGGCGAATATATTATACGTTTTGATTACGTACTGATAATATTAATTTAATACATCTACATTTGTGGTGATCTACTTGTAATTACCATAATATATTGCCCAATTAACACGATGCAAAAAATCAATTAATTATAGAGTGAATGTATTTTTATTTAATTCTTTTGAGTGGTTTTCCAAACCGAATAAATTACTTGACAGATAGTAAAAGCAATTTTCAGCACGGCTTATATTACAGAATGTTTCGGAAAATAGGCTTTTTACAAAGATCTACTTTAAAAAGGGTCGATAGATTGATATTACGTACGAGTATAGGTACTTCTAGCTGATTTTGTTACTGGGTTGCCTTCAAAACGTATGGTTTGTGTGGACAAACTTCCCTAGGGTATTAGAGGCGATTCAACCGGCGACTTACGACAGGTGCACTATATTAGAAAAGCGACCAACGTTATTTAAAAAAATATATATTATGTCATTTAATATTATGGAAATATACTTGGTTTTAACATTTTTTTTTAAATTTTATTATTAACGGCGGCCCGCATGCTCAGCGTACGTCAAAATGGAGCTTTTAGGCTATTTTCAAAGCATGATCCTGGACATTCCTTAAAAATTATTATAAAGCAAACATTATTCGTAGAATGTTTATCACATTTGAATGGTCAAAGACATAGCTTATAATCAGTATCTTTAAAAGTAATTTTAAATGTTTAAATTTTGCCCATTTTTTGAATAATAAAATACTTAATTCTTGTCAAATTTGGGATCACAGAGATTACCAATATAATTTTTATTGTAAATATTTCACTATAATAATGTCAACGTAAATTTTACTAATGGTTTTATAAATGCTTTTAAAAATTAATAAACATAAAAAATCTTAACACCACTTCACATGGACGTACAGAAATATGACTATATTCTAAAACATTAGAGCGAGAGGTTTAAAAGAATACTATTTTATGTAGTAAAAATACTTTATATAGTCATCAAATGTTTAAAATAAATATAAAAGATAATAAAGCTTCAAAATTATGTAAATAAATTATCTACAACGTTTAAGAAATGTCCAGGATCATGCTTTGAAGATAGCATGAAAGCTCCATTTTGACGTACGCTGAGCATGTCCCCCCTTAATAACCATGTCCTTGCTTTTTGGTACAAGGCGGTTGTTAGTAATATTGAACAATAACAAACACACAGGCTTTGAAAAAAAACATAAATATTGTGTCCTCACCGGAAATCGAACCCAGAACTATCTGGTGGAAGGCCAGCGCCTTACGCATTGCACCATGAGAGCCACCTATTTATGATTATTAAAACACAAATTTTGATTTCAAAACTTGTTGTAATTTATTTATTGTATGTTGTCATGGGTCCCGAGTTCAAATCTCAGATTAGGAAAGTTTACATTGGATTTAATAAGTTTAGTATGTGGTTAGCATAGTATAAACAGCGAAACAATCACAGAAGTATCTAGGATTTATGTAAATGTGTAACCTTACCGGAAATTGAAATCGGAGCTCCCGGGTGAGAAAAAGTTCATTACGTAATAACGTTTATGTAATAGGTATTTATACAATTTCTTGCAAAACCAAACTGGCATGGAGCGCATTTGAGCGCCTGAATAGTATCTATCTTCAAAATGTGACCTCACATTGTGTCTTACACGTAGTGTTAAAAAAATAACGAGAAATCCAAAAATGGCGAAATCAATGAATAAGGAGGAAGACAAGAGCACGCAGTGGTAATACACTAGATAATAATCGTCTCTGTTCTGGCAGAACACACTAACTGGAGAATACTAGTTTTGAGTAATTTGACTTTGAAGTTGTTAAAAAGTTTGAAATAATGGTCTATCATGTGAGTTTATTAAGTAATCGTAAAAAAGATAACTTTAAAATAAAGACTGTTTATTTATTAAGGTGATTCATCGGTGAAACGGCAAATAATTTTCAACCATAGGCGCGACGAAATTTTGCACTCGCTCCCATTCGGAGAGAGAATGTAGAGCTGGAAACACGTCATTTTGCTTCGTGATGTGACGGCCGTAATAATTCTTAAATCGTGTAAAGATGATTTACTTTAAAAAGAAAACATGTCAATGAATATATTATTATTGTTACTGATAAAACAATAAACAGAACATTAAATGGACACATGTTGGATTTATAAGACAAATTAGATTTGGTTTGACATGCCTCATTTGCACCCGAGACCCGCTATCCGCGCATCGCCTAGCGACGATCTTTTTAGACCGTGTCTCAACTAAGGTATGGCCTTAAGAAGGTTTCCAGACGGTAAAGTTTGAAATACGGAACATTTTGGTACTAACTCAATATGTCATTTTTTCGAATTAGTGTCTTCTGCCAGAACAGTGGCATTATGTTGATTGGTGAGTGGAAAACTGCTAAAAAAATGCCGTCATACAGTGGATAGAAAGACTCATCAATTTCAGTAAATGTATGTAGTATCAAAGAACTAGGAACCGAGATGAGTGGGATCTAAGGGAGGCCTTTGTAGTTGTTTATTTATTTAAGGGGGCGAGATTTGTAGTTGTTCAACTACTAAGGTTAATTTTTGATTTGTTTGATTAATAAGCATAACTGTTTTTATGGTTCTTTTATTGTATGCACTTGTACAATGTATTACATTTTGAGGATATATATATATATAGATAATACTAATTGAGTAATCTATGTAAATTGAGTATTTAATAGTAGTTAGTCATTCTCGGAAATATATTATTATAATATGCGAGGAAGGATGTGTTAATTGAGAGACTAATTTTTGAACTGCTTGACTGAAAGGTTTGTTATCGACTGACATTATAATAATTTTGAGAGACAAATACTTAATAATTATCGTCTGAGATGGTTAGTTCTAATTATTTATGTTGGTAGTGGTATTAGGTATGCGGTGAGTAATAATGATGATATTATAATATGTAAATACCTCATACCTATGTGAGTACAGAAACAATAAGTTATAAATAATACTTATTTATCAATTAAAAAAGTAATCATTTAAGTCCTATTTTAAAACACTGGATAACGTGGGATATACAAATATGTCATATTATATTTTCTTTAACAACATAATGAAAATAACTCCCATGTGTACTCGCCAGTTTTTGTTCGGGTGAAGTATTTACAAACCTAAGTAAAATATCAAAATATTATATTCGTTATTAAGTAACCTCTGAAAAAATCTTCAATGTATCTGACCAGATGTGGCAGTGACACTCTTCACGGATTGACAGTGTTATTGTAAGTGCTCGAAAATAAAAGTTTTTACGAGTACGTATAAGAAACGTTCACTTGTACTGAGTCCTCCATCGTCAGACAAACGGGCCTGGACGGAAAGATATCGGCCGTTTTCAGGAAAATTCACTTTATCAGCGTATAAACTAAATTGACGAAAATGTCAAACAGAAGGACGGGGAGTAAAGTAAAATATATTTTATTTAAAAGTGTTACGATAACGGCTTTGAAAAAAGGGTAAGGAAGATTGTTTCTTATCTTTTATTATGATATTTTGATGTCCTTATTAAGATTATATTTTAATGTCCTCTCCATTTTCTCTATCTTCGCAACACATCATGACATATACTGCCTTATTGTTGTTTTAATTTAATAAAACGCATTTTTTTTGTAGTATTTATTCCACTTTTAATTCCACAATTAATATTATTAAAAGTGGAATAAGTACTACAAAAAAAATGCGTTTTATTAAATTAAAACAACAATACAATGCAGTTCCACAATGAATTGACAGTTAACAAAATAAAAGAAATATACTGTCTTGCTAAGTTCAAAAACAGTATTTTTGGTTTTAGTGAAATGAAAGCCCAAGTTTTAAACTACCCTTTCTTATATAGTATGTAAAATTATTGGATTGTTTTGACATTATCTCTAAATATACAGTGCCTATTTAGACATCAGTTTCAATTATATCTTATTTGTATTCGTTTAATCCTTAGCGTATCAATTATTTAATTAAATATCGGTAAACAAATGACATTTACCAAAGGCACCAAGGATTTATAACTACTTAATTAAATATAAATAATAATTTAAAAAATAACCAAATTTATAATAAAATATTATAGTTAATACAATTTGGCAAGTAAGTTTCGTTAAAGAAGCACTTTAATTGGTCGTATAATTGCCTGTAAATATTTAAACTAAAGTTAGGTTTTAGCTACATGTTAAATTTAATATTTTATATTCAATTAACACAAACTATTTCAACAATATTTAAACTCAGGTGTTTCATTAAACTTTGATTATAATTATACCATATATAATTATGTATTATTTGTTCATACAATTAGTCAGGCACGTGTAAGAGTTTTTTAACTAACTCCCTATATTATAAGTCAATAATTAATTATAGTTTGTATAATTTTGGTAAAATATGATTAAAACTTATCCTATATTGAAATGACTACATTGGCCTAGAACAGGTCTGGGCAAGCTTTTTGGATGAAGGGCCACATTAAGAATATAAAATGAATGGTGGGCCGCAAGTAAAATACTATTTTTAGACATACATATTTTATTATCATAAAAAAGGAATTTCAACATAAATAATTACAAGATAAAAAGAACTTTTGATATACCACGTTTTTAAATTTTCTGTTGAATCATATAAGCTTGACAATTCTATGTATTAATAATTTAGGACAAATAAGGCAATTGTCAACAAATCATTTTTTTGCTATTTTGCAACAAACAATTAATATAGAATACTACTGAAATGTCATTTTGATTTCCATAGTAACGCACGTATATATTAATAATTTAGTTGCTAGGAACACCCTCTTAGCAATCAATAACAGTGGATTGGATTACGGATTTCTTCCGAAATAACTTTTTATACAAAACAAAATTAACTGAAAATGAATTCAATTCTACTTAAATATGGCTAAAAGTATTAAAAGAATGCATTGGCATCGTGTTCTGAAATATTCTAAAAGTTTAAAATATCTAGCTAGTCGGGAAGTTAGTTAAAAATCGATTGCAAGATTTGTACTGGATAAACAACCACCGGACAAACAAAAATACGAGCTAAGAAAAACGTGGTAAAAATAAATGATTCTCTAATAGCCAACAATTTAATGCGAAGAATGAAACTGTATTAATATTTTAACACTTTTTTTTCAGGTATTAATTTTGTAGTTGACATTCTTAAAACTGCTTGTAACTAAACGAGTTTTTATCGAAATCCATAATTGAAAATGTTTGTTCACCATCTAGGTTGATACAAAAAAAAATTTTTTTTTCGAGCAGAATCTTTAAGTTGTTTGAATTTGTCCGAATTAAAAGTGATATACCTACCTACAGATTAATATTTACAGATTTATTCTCGACGGTGCAATTCCTGTAATACTGTAATGCAGCCCGCGGGCCGTAGTTTGCCCAGACCCGGTCTAAAAATATTTTACGTCATTTTATTTACCGACATAAAATGGTGATGACATACACCTGAATTCGTAAGTCATGTAAGTTATAATATAGGGAAGTTAAAATTTTCCAAAGCTGCTTTTGCAAAATGTTCAGAGAGGATTTTGTTTCTTACAGGCGCACACAGAAGGAGGGGGTTTTTGGGTCCAGACTGTCCCAGAAACGAATAAAATATCTACAAATTATTTAGGAAAATTAAGTATTACTTGTTCTTATTTATCGTCATGACCTGAGACTGAGAATTATGACTTGGATGTCGAATAGTATTTGAATGAGTTGGCCTCACTTCCACTGGAAGATGACTGGCCCTCATAAATTTATGCAATTGTCTGGGGCATCCAATGTTTGCTTTAAAGTTCTGATGTGGCATGTCTAAAAGAAAAAACAGCGCGACAGACGACACAAATGAACACTAACGATCCTAAAAAAATATGACCGTTATGCCGGGTCCACACTGGCAACATGTCGCGCGATAACCTCGTTAAATTTTACGATGAGTATGATAATTATCGTAAAATTTAACGAGGTTGTCGCGCGACATGTTGCCAGTGTGGACCCGGCATTATGTACGCGTATTCTATAACCACTTGTAGATGCGGCAGCTCACAGTAACTCATATGTGAACTCGCTTAGATATACTTGCAAGCCAGTTTTATATTTAGTGTAAGTGTCAGGGTATGGGGAATGTATCTGCAAAAGTGCTGTATTTCACTGTTGAAGCGACGAGAAGCTATAAGTAAAGCGGAGTAAATATGGAAGCCAGTGTCACATACTAGCATTTATTAACCACGCCCCCTGCTGCCGCTTTAAAAATCGATAATAAAAAATATCGTTATCTTTTCAAAATGGACCCCTATTCAAACCATTTTTCTGTGTGCGTGCCTGGACTATTATTATAAAATTCCGGTGAGAGACATTATTGATATTTTCCTAGGCATCAATCAATTAGGCATTTCTTCCATTTTATTTTTCTCCAGATTCGACTCCAGACAATTCATTGGTTCTTTTTTCCAATGGTGATTCGGATCCGCAAAAATAAAATATGCATCTTGTTTGTGTTATGAGTGATCCTTATCATTATTAACCGAGTTCAATCGACTGCTAGATTCCCTGCTTCCTTCCCATTGCTTCTATTTTTATTCATTCCAATTTATATCTCAAGCAGTATAATAATATGTTACAACGTTTTTTATTAGCTCGTATTCTTATTTGTCCGATGGTTGTTTATCCGGTACAAATCTTGCAATCGATTTTTAACTAACTTCCCGACTAGTTAAACCTTTGAAACTTTTAGAATATATTAGGACACGATGCCAATACATTCTTTTAATACTTTTAGCCATATTTAAGTAGAAATTAATTCATTTCCAGTTAATTCTGTTTTGTATGAAAAGTTATTTCGGAATAAATCCGTAATCCAATCTACTATTATTGGTTGCTTAGTGGGTGGTCCTAGCTACTAAATTATTAATATATACGTGCGTTACTATGGAAATAAAATGATATTTTAGTATTCAGTATTTCTATATTTGTTTGTTTTTTATTTACTTCGTATCAAGTACAAGTTTGAGCATATTGAGCATAATAATTCAACAGAAAATTTAAAAACGTTGTATATAAAGAGTTCTTTTTATCTTATAATTATTGTTATTTTAGGTCAGCCATTCTGTGAACCGATTCTTGGGAACCGAGTGAATATTTTGATTAATAAAAAGGTGTGACGTTTTTATAGTTGCGTAATTTGAATCCGTGTAAGTGAGTGTTTTAATTAAAATTTATAAAGACAAAAACCCCAATATAAAAATATTTTTTTTAAATAAAAATTTCGTTGATACCGCAAATAATGATGACCATAATTTATTTAAAAAAGAAATAATATTTTAAAACAAATCTGAAAAAATAATATTTAACAGATTTTCATATTTTAAAGAGACTATTTTTTCTCACATTTAGCTTTAAAATGTTTAAATTATATTTTAATATAATTTTATATAATACTATTAAACTACATAGGTACTGTGTGAGAGATTTCAATATTATATTGTGTAGGTACCTATATATTAAAAAAAATATATTTTATCAAATTGTCTATAAAACATTCATTTTGTCAACAAAATAATTGTGCCCATTGGTTGTTGTGTCAAAGAAATTTTCTTTTTATGAGGGGGTTTTTTGTCGTGGTGTATTTTTCAAGTATGGGGTTTATTAACCGGGGGCTTAAGTATAGGAAGTATTATTGTCCATGAACTCAAATTTATATTATTATACGCATTACAAGTTTAATCTGAGAAATAATTTTCTCACAATATCGCCTCGTAATAATGTAATCCTATATTTCCAGAAAATCGTTTCACAGGAAGCTAATAGCTGTACAAATAATGAATAAAGCGAAAAAATCACACACCGTTATTAAGATATTCTTGGGTATTGTGTTTACGTAGCCTTCACCTATCAAAACCAAGATACTAAATCACTCGGATTATAACCTTTGTGAATCATCCATTTCTCGACTTTTGATGTATTAAATATTATATCTTCGTATTGGATTCATGTCATAAATATCTCAGGTTGATGTAACATGGACATGTTTATGTCGTAATTATTAGATGTTAATATATTGTTCACAAATATTATATTTATAGCATCTAAATGTAGTCGTAGGCTTTAAATGAACAAAGTAGGTCATGTTAATTTCGTTATTATTAATAACAACATTTATCTACATGCGAATTTGATCGGATTATATTAGGTTTTTGGATATTCTTTAACATGGCTTTTTGTCTATTCTATTATGAGTATTATAACCTCATCTAATTATTTTTATTATCACCTTAGGCGGCTCTCGTCGTACAGTGCGTAAGGTGCTGGCCTTCCATCCGGGAGCTCTGGGTTCGACCCAGTTAGGACACAATATATATATATATATAATTGATTTTATCAAGGCTTTGACTGCGACTCGCTGTCTATTTATGTCGCTTTATAATTTTGCCAAGCTATTCCGGCTTACCCACCGCCAGGGCACCTTTCAATTCGTCGATATTCTCAAAGATATCCGCAATTCGCAACTGTGTCATCAGTATTTACGGCATTGTACTGCTGTATGTACAATATCCTCAAAAACATCTCATTCATCGTAGAGCTGCAAATTGCTTCTTCCCATGAGTACATCACATTATTTACACATTGTATGACCTGTTATTAGCCTCAGTATTAGCTTAAGCTAATTTCTCTTCTAATGAGACTCTACAAACCAGGGCACTAACCGTGGGGATGGTAGAATAGACTTACTCCATTTCCCCTTTTCTATGGATACCCTATGGTGAAAATCTATACACATGCTTTGGCACATTTTCTTTGTGGCCTCATTCCAATCCAGGTTTTCTGGTATCCACCTTGTACGAAAAAGCAAGAACATGGTCGCGTCTACCATGTATAATAAACTCATCATCTTTATCCCAAGACCAAAGTGTAACCGTGGGAGTGATGATCGAACAGTCAGCATACTAGTGCGTGAGTGCGTGTACCCATGATCTGCTCCAGAAATACAACCGATCAACATTTGGGTTAGTGCCTAGACTGAATTCCATTTAAACCGCTCTCCCCCAGCATCCTGAATCTAACCCCAAATACAGTTCTCATAAAAGCATCACCAATGCTGTAAATTTAATCGAGTGCAGAAATATTATTTCAATCAATCTGCCGTTTTTTTGTTGTTTTTTATATGATTGACCAACCGAAAAAATAGTTAATAATATGCATTTTTCTCTCGTTGACTGTTTCATATTTTTTACATTTTTTCAGAGTTGATTTATTTTTGAGACTGCTTAAAGGACACATTTTTTTCCCTTCAAAGGTTTCATAAATCTAATTTTCCCCGGCGAGCCTTCCCGCGATACAAACTACAAACAAAATAACCCGTCTGAGGCTAGCTTTGGTCGTCTAAAGGAAAATTACATTTGATAACGGAGCGGCTGCCTCTATGATAGGGCTTCGAAACCGTAATATTAAAGAATACAATATACATTACATAATTCGCATATTCGTTTACAAATCATCAAATATTTAAATACTTAATTATTAAATTAAATCTATCCTAACATTTTGTGTATCACATGTCCAAAAAGAACACTTTTATTAGGAAAATTTAATTTAAGATTTTCCAGTAAACGATGTCTACGTAATTTATGTTTTTTGGTTTCAAGAATTTTCTATTGTGGATATACTAAAAAGGTGGATTAGCTTTGAAAGATATGATGTGCCTACCAAATCTGTATATAAACTATTTACAGCATTATTGTACATACGAGGTATAGAAATTATAATTTGTTAAAATCGTATATAATATAATCAACCACTCCATTATCTCTTCAAAGCGGGACATATCATCATCAGCCGGGGTCAATCCACTGCTGGATGAAGGCCTCCCCAAGCTTCTTCCAACTCTCTCGGTCTTGTTTCGTTCGCTGCCACGTATTTCCGCCGAAATTTACCAGTTCGCCAATCCAGCGGCTTTTAGGGCGACCCTGTGGCCGTTTCGTGCCCTTTGGGTACCACTGGATGACGGCATTTGTCCAGCGGCCGTCATTTTGGCGAGTTACATCGCGTACTACTGTCTGCTTCCTAACCCATTCGTTTCTCTTACGGTCCTTTTGCGTGATGCCCAACATATAGTTGCATATAGTTGTTCATAAATTGGAAGTAATATTAACATAATTTTTTATAGGAAATGTTTAGTAGCCCTTTATCTAGCCGTTGGATCCTTTTAACTAATCATAAAGATAATTTCAAAACACTTTAGAGAAAATATATATAATTACTAGAAATAAACTTTTTGAAAACGATACGACGGACAGCGAGACTCAAACCCACGTTAATACTTTGGACGCTGAAGACGCACCTGGCGCGTAATGACCAGACGGCCGATCGATGTAATTAACGTGCATTTTAAAGGTGGTAATTAAAAAATCATTATCTAGTCAGCAGCGAATGAGCCACCAAGTATTTTTTGTTCGTCCTATCGAACTGCGACGAAATAAACCAGCAGTTTTTTTGGTACTGTTCGGTTATACGGAATACAGCGGAAAACGTTTATCGGCTATTTTCAAAATGCGTTTTTCGCTGTATTCCGTATAACCGAACAGTACCGTTTTTTTATATTTCTGAAGCGCTTCACAAAATGTGTGAATATTCTCAAATCTAGTGAATTGTTCGTTGAGTACAAAAATAGTTTACTAATCATAAACTGTATATAAACCATTTACAGCATTATTGTACATACGAGGTATAGAAATTATAATTTGTTAAAATCGTATATAATATAATCAACCACTCCATTATCTCTTCAAAGCGGGACATATCATCATCAGCCGGGGTCAATCCACTGCTGGATGAAGGCCTCCCCAAGCTTCTTCCAACTCTCTCGGTCTTGTTTCGTTCGCTGCCACGTATTTCCGCCGAAATTTACCAGTTCGCCAATCCAGCGGCTTTTAGGGCGACCCTGTGGCCGTTTCGTGCCCTTTGGGTACCACTGGATGACGGCATTTGTCCAGCGGCCGTCATTTCGGCGAGTTACATCGCGTACTACTGTCTGCTTCCTAACCCATTCGTTTCTCTTACGGTCCTTTTGCGTGATGCCCAACATATAGTTGCATATAGTTGTTCATAAATTGGAAGTAATATTAACATAATTTTTTATAGGAAATGTTTAGTAGCCCTTTATCTAGCCGTTGGATCCTTTTAACTAATCATAAACATAATTTGAAAACACTTTAGAGAAAATATATATAATTACTAGAAATAAACTTTTTGAAAACAATACGACGGACAGCGAGACTCAAACCCACGTTAATACTTTGGACGCTGAAGACGCACCTGGCGCGTAATGACCAGACGGCCGATCGATGTAATTAACGTGCATTTTAAAGGTGGTAATTAAAAAATCATTATCTAGTCAGCAGCGAATGAGCCACCAAGTATTTTTTGTTCGTCCTATCGAACTGCGACGAAATAAACCAGCAGTTTTTTTGGTACTGTTCGGTTATACGGAATACAGCGGAAAACGTTTATCGGCTTTTTTCAAAATGCGTTTTTCGCTGTATTCCGTATAACCGAACAGTACCGTTTTTTTATATTTCTGAAGCGCTTCACAAAATGTGTGAATATTCTCAAATCTAGTGAATTGTTCGTTGAGTACAAAAATAGTTTACTAATCATAAACTGATTGATAAAATAACATACATTTTTTCCAGACACGTAAATGAAACAGCGATCATTTTGGAGAGGAGTATTCAATTATTGTCAATTAAGTTCTTAAGTACGTACAGTAAGAAATAAATAAATAAGCAATAATTATGCTCAAATTATGTAAGATACCCGAAACGAGGAAATAACCGACTATCTGGCCCGATCGTGTGCGTCATAAAATCATTCTTTACACACATTTGGACAGTCTGAAATGAAATACAATAGTTGATATTCGTGCCAGGCTAAACTAATATTCTGTTTATATTTTATTGTCGCTTTAAATTATTTATTATTTGAACAGAATAATACGAATCGATAATGGAGTGAATACAATCAGTTAGGTACTTTAACCCAACCAATTTATTATTATTTTTTCTTCTCCTTCATTTAAGACAGCTTTAGATCGATGTAATGTAAATGATAGAGGAATTCAAATCCTATAGACCAGGGGTCCTTACCGGTCTTGCGGTCGCGGGCGCATTCGAGATTTGGGATAATAGTGGCGGGCGCACATCGGATTTAAAAAAAACAACAGGATTAAAGTATTATGTGTTACATTTATTATATCGGTAGATTATATATTTATTAACATTTAAACACCTGTGAGGAAAGCATAAAACACCCATACAATAAAGAGTAAAAAAAATATTCAAAATGACATTGCATTTCACTTACTAACTTTTCAAAGTCAGGAGTGTAAGATGATAATCCCAATCGTAAATAATTATCAAGGTTGGTATTAGTAAGTCGAGATCTTGCTTTTGACTTTATTATGTTCATGGTGGAAAATAAAGATTCGCACAAATAAACAGGATTTAATTTTGTAAGCTCCTTTTTTCAAAAGAGGGTACTTTTTATAGTTTTTATAGTAGCAAAATTCCAAATGTTTTCACTCAGTCCGTACGATTTTAATATAATGTCATGTTGAATATCTAAAATTTTTTCTTTCAATTTAGCATAGGTATGTTAAACATTTAACTCACTGACAGTGGAATTAAAACTTAGTCGTAAAATAACAAAAATATGGTTATTTTGTTTTTCGTTATTTAATACTATGCCGGGGGCACAAGAAAATGGCTCAGCATGTGCGCCCGTGGGCACGCGGGCACGCGGTTTTAAGAACCCCTGCTATAGACGGTTCAAAGGCCCCTTTATTCAAATACAAATGCCTCCTTATTATCTACAAGCGCGACACCCTTGTCCCGTCTGTAACGGCCCTTACGGTCACATTCAAATCGCCGACAGAGTTTGGAGAGAATTTTTTCACAAATGTATGAGTGGTAATTCTTAATAAATGATTTATGTACAGGTGAGATCTCTCCAAATATGAATCATTTTACAAATATTATGTTTACAGTGAGTAAGAATACAATACAAATTAAATGCTTATTAAACTTAATTACCCGCAGGGCTTAACTGAATCATTATTCCCCTTGTACTGCACAACAATATAAGGGCATAATGGGACGACTGGCCTCCGGACAATTGGACGCCGCACTGTCGTAGACACGTGTAGACGAGGTATTTTAATCAGTTTTTATCTACTACTTAGTAGTTTGAATTCATTTTACTCTTAACATAACGTATTCTTTATCACGGATTGAGAATTACCATGCCTAAGTCTTTATATTAAATAAAAAACTCTTTTTTCTTTGGAACTTAAACATCTGCACGAAAATCATTGTTTACGTCTGCATATTTACATTTTTACCAACTATTAAATCATAACATAATCATTGAAGTATACATAATAATATTGAATATTTTTTTAAAGTACCTATAAGTACCTAACGTCTATTTATTTTAGAATTCCGTGGCGCCAAATCATCCTAGACCCCAATATGGGACCTTTTTTTAAATGTGTAATATGTTCAAACTATATAAGTTACAAAGGACGGCTCACAGTGAACCGAATTCCAGGTAGATAAGTAGATGATTTTCACGCCATTTGTTTGGCCGCCTCTCGGTATCCCTGCTTAATTGTAATTCAGTCTGTGAGAATGGCAAGATATTACTAATTTATAAAATTAAAAAAAATTAACTTCAGCTTATAAGATTGCCGGTGATACTCGTATTATATATGAATAAACCATACTAGAGAGAGCCTTTCTTTAAATACTATACTCAGACGACCTCGATCTCAGGTAGCTGAGAAAAATATTTGTGGAAATTTGTTTGCATGCCTCTAAGTGTACTTTTCATTCGGACTAACAGGAAATTACTAATTTATAAAATTAACCTGGAATGTTTGGACCAAGTTACATCTATACTATAATTTGAAGAGTATATTTGGATGTATGTTTGTACCGTCCTTCGGTATTTCTTTATAAAAATCCACACGCGCAGTCGGATTTCAACAAAATTTGGAGAGTAGACGGAAACCGACGAGCCGGAGTGCGTGGTAGGGTCTCGAATTTCAGATTTAACCCATTGCACTCTGGGACAGTTTTACAATAATAAATTGAATATGAACTAATTTTTAAGATATTTAAATGCAATAAATGTACAAAAATATACTAAATTATGCTAAAAATAAAAATCTCTAATAATTTTTTTTACGTTTTTAATATTCAATCCTTTGCGTATTAAATTTAGAATTTTTATTTTCAAGTATTAAACCATTCCACTCCCGGGCAGTGCCGGGTGATACTGCTAGTCTTGATTATAATAATATCAGTTTAAAAGCCTTGCCGGTGATACTGTATAGTATAATATATGAAGTATGAATAAACTATCCCAGAGATGAATAAACCATTCTGAAGAGGATCATTCTTAATCTTGTGTAGGTATTTATTTTAAATTGGGAGATATAATATAATCAAAATGGAGAATTTTTACTTACCTGATGAAATGAACCTTACCTACTAAAAAATTACTGATATAATTTAACCAAACGTTTAACACCTCTGCTGTATACCTATTATTTTTCTGTTGAGAAGGGCTTAGACCGGACATGGGCCTTTACAATATTGTAAAAATGAAACAACACACACATGAATTGGTTTATAGGGATACGGTGATGTCATACTGTCGAACAAAGTGCTTTTCATATATGATATGGAAATTTTAAAAGGTTATTTTTCATAAACTTCAAAAGTATGTAGCTTTTATGGGACTTTTTGACATATTTATATACTCTTTTCTATTCCGTCAATTTTGGAATACACGTGCACACTAACACTCTTTAAATTGATCAATTTTTGTGGATTACGCCATAAATGGGTTATAACTGTCTAATAAGAAGGAGTTGGCTACAATTGCAAACAATGATATTATTTTATCCGTATGTATACATTTAAATAGCTTTAAGAATTTTGAAATATAACAGACTACTCGTTGAGAAAAAAATGTTCTGCCAGTGAGCCATTTCTGAAAACAGCACTTGGCAGTACTACTATCCATCCACCTACCGTCTGCCATCTTAGGTCGGTAAGTAATATCCATAAGTTTAGTTGTATACTATAGAACTACGAGATTCTGGCATGATGGGAAGAAACAGAAGAAAACTGTTCTGAAATTCTTGAAGGCATTCAATGATGTCCATATGCTCCAAATTAGGGAGGATATTGTCAAAGAATAATTCATAAAAAGTATAAAGAAAATTACGAATGAAGCGAGTCGGGATTTGAGCTTTACAGTGACGCATAAAAACAGCTATATAGTGATTTGCAGACGTGAGACCGGGATTGTCATCGGTGTGGTACACTGGGTATGTCAGTAAAATACAAAATATACTCCCGACTCGCTACATATATAAATAAATATACATACGCTCGGGTTAAGTTGGGTATATGGCTACCATTTTATTATTCGTTTTTACTATAATAGTACGCCCCGGTAAAGTTTTAAAGTTATATTTCACGATTTTATCGTTGAATTAATTAAGATTCATTAGGGAAGCAGCTCTATCATCAAAAGAAGTAATCACTCAGTGATGTCACGGGCACACGCCGCTGCTTTCTTGCCAAGGAAAATATTATTTTCACAATACGAAAAAAAATAAAAAAAATTCAAAGCTTACACAGAGATCATTAGGCTCGTCTCGTAGCGAGGTGCGGTGATTAGCAGAGATAAACTTTCGAAATTAAGATTTTCTTAAAAGCGTCAAAAGGAGGTGGGTAAGTGTTTTGAGAAAAATAAGCTGTTATTAAGTAAATTTAAATAATTTAGAGGTAGAGCAATAAAATAATACAAGTGATAAAAAATAATAAAAATTACAAGATAAAAAGAACTTTTTATATACCACGTTAAATTATGTTGAATCATATAAGCTTGACAATTCTATGTATTAATAAATACTTTTTTTTGAATTGTAAATTTAAGGCAATTGTCAACAAATCATTTTATTGCTATTTTGCAACATACAAATAAACAAATTTAGAATACTGAAATGTCATTTTGATTTCCATAGTAACGCACGTATATATACTCCCGACTAATTTAGTTGCTAGAACCACCCCCTTAGCAACCAATAATAATGATTTACTTTTTACGGATTTCTTCCGAAATAACTTTTCATATAAAACAGAATTAACTGAAAATTAATTCAATTCTACTTAAAGATGACTAAAAGTATTTAAAAGATGCATTGGGATCGTGTTCCGATATATTCTAAAAGTTTCAAATATCTAGCTAGTCGGGAAGTTAGTTAAAAATCGATTGCAAAATTTGTACTGAATAAACAACCACCGGACAAACAAGAATACGCGCGAAGAAAAACGTGGTAAAATATAAATCGTTTTCATAAAAATATTTATTATTACTTACAAATATTTTTGCTAGTATAAATATTTTTTTTCGCAGTACCCAGACATCATCAAAAAGAAATTGTACATATATGTATCGTTAATAAATCATTTCTTTTATTCAACGAAAAATTCACAAGATTTTGAGAATATAACATGCCATATCGATGGTGCAGATCACAAACCTTCTTAGTCAAAAAATGGGATTTTACAGGGGAAGGTTTAAACTGATTTATTTGATAATGTAAGACTTTTATTAAAAAAAAAATATCCAAAGTCTAATGTTTTTGTGTTTTTTAATGATTGTATAACTTTATTTATAACTAATATAAACCGTATTACATTTATCATGACATAGAAGTAATGTGCACTCAGATTTGTTGAAATATTTGACAAAGGAGGTTTTCCTTTACATTACATTTTATGAGAAAAGTAAAATAGTTTTATTTAAAAACTAATGAAACAGTTTGCGTGACATAGGAGTTAAAAAGTGAATGGCTGAATAATTAAAATAATGTATATTTAACTAATGTACATGTTTATAAATAACCAAACATAAACAAAACAGAATCAAACCCAACATAGTCATGTATGAAGCTTTTTTTTAAATTCTAACATATTTAAATTATAAATGTGGTAAAGAGTCATAAAAACTGTGACAGTCCTTTGGAATAACACATTTTAGTTCCTAAAGGTGCTGGAACTTGTTGGCCGATATTTTTACTTGAACCATGCAATCTTGGATAAACAATTGGAACTGTTCTGATCTTCGGTCGTCTCGGTAGCTCTTTAAGATCATGACTAAAATTAATTGTGTACTGGATTTTCCCATTTGGAAGGTAAGCCAAGTGACACACAACGTTAACAATTGGATCCCCTTTTTTGTTTCTGGGTCTTACCAACGTGTACCGAAGTCACTAGTACATTATAGTTCCTTTTTTTTATTATTAACTGTCAATAATTCATGGTGGAACTGCATTGTATTGAATTTATTATAATGAATTGTATTGAATCAATGCAACATTATAGTTAAGTAAAACATCATGAGTTACATAGTGCGCTCAATAAGGAAATGACATATTTATGGCTTTTCATGTAACCACTGCATAATTAGATGGCAGATAAATTTCCCTGTTCTTCAATTTTCTTTCGATTGCAGCATGTAAAGAATCTCCTTCCATTTACGTGTGCCCAACCTCCAAGTATTTTTGAGTAGGTAATCTCGAATTGATATTTTACTGCCAATTCGAGGAGTGCATTAACTTTGCAAGAATATTGTTATTATTTCGATACGCACACCCATCGCTCAATATTTAAATGGACTGGTTTCTAATTTAATATGAGGTTCGTTAGGTGATTAATCAAGAGATCTAAATGTCGGAGCTTCTAACTTCTTATAAGTGAACTTCATCAAATGTACACTGTGACAATGCCTTATGTATTTGATGTTTCATTACATCTATCTTTGTAAACTCGATAAAGACCCATTTTCTAACGAAACATTGGTTCAAGAAAGAGTCTTAATGGATCCCTGCGGCAGTAATATGGCTTCATTCTTGGTAGTGAATCGATAAATTCTGCAGCATATCTTTTCTTATTATCAACATTTCGCTCATTGTCCTTGCATTGCTGGTTTTGGTATCCCGTGAATGGCATTCTTAGCCCAATTTCTAGCACTCTAAACTAGTATGGCGAAAGTATTACAGAACATTTATCGGCATAGTGATAGATATAATTATGTACTCCCTTCTACCTACCTCCAGAGTTTTTACATAGCTTCTGATTGGGGTCTATACAATCTATTAGTAAAGAAACGTATGATTTTCTCTGTAGCCATGACATATCCAACCAAAAGTGGTCGAAATTCCCGGGTTTCTTGAAACACATGCTTGTGAGATGCAACGTGGATCAAGCTTTCGTTTGTTTTTAATTTTACAGTATGTTTTTTTTTTACTGATATTGTCTTTAACTCGGTCCGGATATTTCTGTTCTTTCACTCTATTATTTGCAGATATATTTCGTTTCCATGCACTTTGCTTTTGTTTCTCTTTACATCATTGATATGCCTTCCTATTATCTCACTTGATAGAATATTTTCAATATCTTGAACAGAATCTGAAAGTATAAGTTTATACATACCGAAAATTCTTGATTTTTATTTGCTTACAATGCTAATCGCATGATCTTTCTACTTCAGGAACTCATTATTTGTGTTTATATTATGAAAAACGTAGACCTAAAACCTATTTATCTCTAATAAATCTTTTTGTATACAGTTTTGCTTGTAAAACTTCACTGATAGCTTCATACAATGAACTGATATAGAAGCAATGTGCAGCAACTTCACATCGCTGTGGTAACATGTATTCACAAAACTCCTAACTCACGTCGTGTAGGAGGTTTGTGCAGCATAATGCGATGAACATGACATAGGAGTTTTAATTAAAAGATCAATAAACTGGGCTATATTTCTCTTTGACATAGGAGGTAAAGTTCAACAGATCCGTTAAATTTTTGTTGATTTTTTGATACCATAAAGTCAAAATCAAAAAAATTGACATAGATGGTTTGTGATCTGCACCATCGATATATTGAACATACACAACTTGAAAACACCTGAGATATTATACCCACTAGAAAAAATTATATTTGAAAAAAAAAATGATAATGCATCCCGTCGAGCATCGTATTTTTTTCAAAAATATTTTTTTCTAGTGGGTATGGATATATCTGAGGTGTTTTCAAGTTATGTATGTTCAAATTGTATATCGTTTGTAACCTAGGTATTGTATGACAGTTATGACACCTCGTACTACTACTGTGCTACTATTCTTTAAGGTGGCTACAATAAAGGTATTCTACGTTAAAAATTAAATTAGCAGCAATTTTTACATCACAACGTAAAACAGGATTTAAAAAATGTAGTGGCTTCTACGAAAAACAATATTTATTCGTAAGATTAGGTTACATTAATTCATGGAACTCTGTACATAAAATGTGGTTATTATTATTATAGCAACATATTATATTATAATTTGAATGTATTTGCCTGACTTCAAACACTAAAAAAAACGAAAATATGTCAATATTAATTAGTTCTCAGAAAACTAATAATGGATTATTTCAAATATAGAATATACAGTTTTCTATTTTGATGTCGATTGACTCATTTTGGTTATTGGTGTACTTGTATTCGTTTAACACACAGCATCTCAAATATATTTTTTTTCTCATCTCTTTTATAGTTTGGCTTAGAAAATTTGTTATTCTTTGTATTGAGCTTTACCAAGTAATAAAACAAGCTTTATTTATCTAAATCAGCTTTATAGCTTTAGAAATTAATAAATGTTTAAGTGAAATCCCGACTTTATAAAGATTAATAATCATTAGTAGGCTTTTGCATGTTTTTTTGAATTATTTAACGAGTCATTTTTTTGTTAGGACTTAACGAGTGGTAGAGTATATTATTCCTGAAGTTGTGGATCACGGGTTCGAACCTTATCTGGAAAATTTATATTTTGTTTTTTCAAATATGTGGATTGGTCCAGAGCATGAACTTGATACGTTGAGTGAGTGACTCTGGTGAAATTATGGTAATGAGTTAAATGTATCGCTCTGTAATGTTCTAGTGATGAGTACTTTAAGGAAGCAGGTGATCTGGGCTGGCAGGTATCCTGTATGGTTTGGTGGTGTTAACGTTCCTTAAGTTTCTTACCAGAATTGGGATACTCTGTGAAAATCCTTGATGTAATTCTTCACAGTTGTACGTTATAGACGGTACGTCTTCGAAGGTATTTTGTCAGGAGATTTATCTTCTAGGATGCTTGAGCGGTGGAGGTTTATAATTGATTGTGAACACGGAAAAGTAATAGGGTTTTACGTAAAGTAAAACGTTACTATATAATTCAGGCGTAATTTCAGTACAAAAATGTTTGGAAGACAGAGGTTACGTACTGTACAATGGTTGGAAACAAAAGACAACAGGAATAAGATTTCCTAGGATTATATACGATTCACTTTAATGCGTTTTTTGACTTGAACAAAGTCCATTTCATCTGCAGGTGTTCATTATGACGTCTGTTTACATCAACGAGAAATAACAGTGATAACTGATTTATGAGTCTTTGGCTCGATCCAAAGTCTAAACAGGGTGTAGAATGCAGATAATATCTAACCCAAAAAGGTGCTTACGAGTGCAATCAATGTAGATAACACATTGCATGCGCTTGTAAATAATATTGATAATGAACATTTAAGTGCATTTCTTGGCTGAGGTCAAAGTTTAAAAGAAGGTGGAAGTCGATATAAGAATATGCACGTGTTTAAATCAATATAGATAAGATATTACTTGACTATAAGATGTTGTTATATAAACACATATTTCATATTTCATTACTGCACGTGTGCTTTGGTTTAAAACGTTATCTCGTTAATTTACTGTTTTTAGATAAGGAACCAAATGTTGTGTGTTTTCTGAACATTTCTTAGATTGACACAGTCAAGTAGGTAGATACATATTTATATTATATTGTTTACTTCAAAAGCTTAAAGTTTGTATGATGCAATAATCAAATGGTATTGTAAATTTGATAGGTGTGATGCCTTATCAGTGTACACAACAGCTCGATGAATGGACAATCAGTGAACAAAATAATACTGTCATATTTTGCTAACCAAGAGTCATAAAACGACAACAGAGCCGCCCTAAACTCGCTGCATCGATGTTAATATAATGTGGCAACAAATAATTAGTAACTAAAAAGAGAGTGAAAGAAGCTATATATATACATTCATATTAATTTTAACTCTATAACAGATTATGAAGCTCAACGACAGTTATGTAGTGTAACATTAGAATTGACATATTAGAAGTAAAACGATCACATAAATATATCACCGGGAATCAAACCCGGCGAACTTAGCTGAGAGTCTAGCAGTGGCGAAGGGTGGAGGTAGGCTGTTAAGATTCGCTATAAATAGTGCACACTAAACTTTTTTAGTCATATGTATTTGTTTTTATTGAACTAAGACTACAATTTACAGATGGTGTTAGTTAGTTTTTAAAAATCAATTAAACCATGCCTAAACGAAACCATAATAGATTTGGTCTAATTTGGGCAATGCGACAAAATTGTGCACACTTTTTCATTCATAGTTATTCGTTTTCGTTGGATTAAATATACATATTACACATATTGTTGGTTAATTTTTTTAATTCATTAAGCCCTGACTAAACCAAACTATAATAAATAAAAAATATTATTCTATTTACAAAATATTCAAAGTTATGTATGATTTAATTGCATACTTTTAGATATTTTAGAAATAGACATGTATTTTTTGACTATTATCTATTATGGCTTGGTTTCTAATGGTTTAATTGAATTTTAAAAACTAACCAACACTATCTGTAAATTGTAGTCTTATTTCAATGAAAACAAATATGTATGTGTGAAAAAGTTTAATGTGCACTGTTTATGGCGGATCTTAACAGCCTACCTCCACCCTTCGCCACTGGAGTCTAGCATCTTACACACTGTACCACGAGGGTTGGTCGACATTGACTGATGATAGTAATAATATCAATATTCCATGTTCAATAGTAACTCAATTTGGATTCATAGAATCCATTTAAATAATTGGGTTGCATATTATATAATATACATTTAAGTACAATATTATAAGGTCACGATGCCAAATGACAATTAATTGTGCAGTAATACTGAAATAGACACAGAAATATCCAGGTTTTGATACAATCACATAAACGTAGTGCAACCTCACTAGGAATCGAACCCGAAGATCCCTACATAACACTACGAGGGCTGATTGACGAATTATTAAATATATCAAAATGTGGGTTGTAATGACATCACTCAATGAAGCAAATTTAATATCACGTTTATTATTCTGACGACAAAACATTGAAAAAATACTGGTTTTTAACAATTTGAAGATTACATTGTTCGATCTACCAATTCTCTAAGCAAAAGCAATAAAAAAGAAATTAATAATTTAATTAAACATAATTTCAAAAACGACAATATGTCTAATCGTTGAAAGCTGAGTTGCCATGTTAATTACTATTTTCATAATCTGTTTCATAACATTATATGCATGGAGTCCTTATAATAATGTATATATTCTGATATTATAACAGATAATTTTTTCATTTTGGTATAATGTATTTTATTTTAATTAATAGTAAGTACCTATGTTTTGATAAGACATAGTTTTTGATATAAAACAAAAGGTAGACATAGAAACATTAATATAAGTAACATAATATTCAAATAAAGAGAATTCTCAAAAAGACCGATTCAAAGAGTCATTTTCAAAAAAAAACTGTTCCCTCTCACAAAAGCGGTCTATCGAAAACGTCTAAAAGTTATACTGGAATAAATCCGCCCTCAACCATTAGCTTTGTGAGCATACTCATTCTCTGTCTCCCTCGTTAGGCTAAAATGATTCACGTTTGCGAAACTTCTCAAACAAAGAAGTGGAATCGCATCAATTTAGTTATCAAACGTAAAATGCTCATTAGATAATTCAGACCTGGCTTTCTTTCGCGAAGTGAGAGTTTCGGTTATGCTGCGTCCCGCTCTAATGGCTGGGAAATGGCAAACCTTTGTGGTTCGTACTGAGTTCCGTATTCAAGGGCGTCGGGTGAAATTAGTATTTAATAATTTATAAGTAGCCTGTAATAAGACTAGTAAGATATTGATATACCACTTTAAGTAAAAGGTGTAACACTTTGAGCGCTACAGCATCTAATAAAAAAGGTAAATCACCATTTTTGTTCCAAGATGGAATATAACATGAACCTCTATATACCGTGGATACACACACCTTCACAATATTTTATGAGAATTAGTTATTAACAATTCGCTCTACCCATTGGAACCATGGTGTAATTTCAAATGTACATATTGATTAAAAAGAAAAGCCACATGTGAATTTTTAAAAAGGTTATGCGAAATAATTAAACAGTTACTTACTGAGAAAGTATTGACCACGCTGAACATTTCTATATTTAATTAAATTAAAGTGGATTCTTTGATATTAAGCTATTATAAAAAATATCATATATTATCATGTTCAATACTTCCATTCAAGCTCTCATAAATTATACTATTCATGTGATTTTTCAGTATTTAACTTATAATTTACAATTTTAAATGTTCATTATATTTTTTTCCCCTTTTTCATTATGCATAGTAATTTGTATTTCATTTATTTACCAGTATTTTAGGTCAATTAATAGATTAATTCAATTTACCCATAAATAACGATAATAATTACGTAAGTAAATCTGGTGTCGTGGATCCCGGGTTTGAATTCCGGGTCTGGAAAAAATCCCATGTTGTTTTTCAATATGTGTTTGAACCCAAGTATGAGCCTTATAAGTTGTGCAAGTGGTCAAAACATATTTATCGTAAAAACCAAAATCTGATAATAGAACCATCTTATTAGGATCGAACTAAAAATAAACAATTGATTTTTCTCCAGAGTAAAAAAAATAACATGATTTTCAAATAATTAATTTCTTTTACGCTGTGTTATCACGACAACAAATCTACATTTCTATAACTGATATTCAATGATGAGAATAGTTCAACAATATTACATAATATTTACGTATCATAAATGCCAAAAATAACAAAATGTGTATTATTATTTATGACCCCGTGTCGTTATGAAATTCGAGTAATTTCAGACTACGCCTACTACAATATTGTAACCGAACAACACTGTTGTTCAAGAATTGGATAATATTATTATTACATTTATATTTGGAATTTATTTTAAAACCGAAAGATCTGAGGGTAAATCTGCGATTACTATGCACGCCAATGGATTTGATCCTACTCCTCCTAAAGCAAGAGAACTGTATAAACTACATTCAAATTTGGAAGTAATCTGAATCAAGTAAAGTTTATCGCTCAGATAAAAATGTTTCACAGTCAATCATAAAATACTTGGTTCACTTGTATAATAGTGGCATAAAGTTTGCTTCTTTAAGTCAAAGGATTAAGTTTCGTGCAATTTGTGTTTAATTTAACTAGAGTAATGACTCGACGGGCTGAGCGAATGATCAGTCCATTGAGTCATTGCATGCCACGTATCTTAGGCCCGTTTCAGACGGGACACCGGTGTCGCACTCGTATATAATAAGGAGGCCTTTGTATTCGAATAAAGGGTCCATTGTATTATGTTTATGAACGCCCCAAAGCTAATGAGTCAACACGTGTCCGGTACACTTTTTCGTTGGCCGCTACATTCTCAAGCCGCCGATACACTCTTTTTTATTTCTATGTTCTAATTTATAACGCAAAATTATGCGTTGATTCATTAGCTCTGGGGCATTCATAAACATAATACAAATGCCCGTTTATTCGAAAACAAAGGCCTTCTATATTATATCGAGCGCGACACCGGTGTCCTGTCTGAAACGGGCCTTAATGATATAGTCAGTGGTTTTATTTTCTCCATATTCACACAAAACAAACACAATTATTTATACATCACGTAGATATGTGGGTATACAGCGTAATATGTAGTTGAGGCTCACGATATATTTTTCAACCATGTTCACTATTCACCAAATTTAATGATAGTTCCTCATGTAAGCTGGATGTCATCGATTCATAGCTATGACACAAAGACATATAATAAAAACAGCAGAAAATCACCAGATAAAAATGGTATGTGACGATATCCAATATGTATTGATATTTTTATTTTTTACGAGATGTCGGAATGGAAACCAATGTAAAAGAAATCTGCTGACAAATAATATAAACAAAGGACTGGTATTGAAAAAGTCAGATTGAATATGTGTTAAATTCGGGCCTAGGACAATTACCCCCTTTAAAATAACCCTCTGTATAAAATCCCCCAGGACAATTACCACTCGCGTAAAAAACCTATTTTACCGATAAAAAAATCATCATTTCTTCGAAACACAAAAACAATGGATTCGAAAAATATTTGAAGAAATAAATGTTATAAAATGAAATTGACAAAATAAAAACTTTTAAAAATATTTGCCACAGAAAAATAGATTTAGAGATTTTAGAGATAGATAAATGGAGAAAAATTAATTAGGTACTATTAAAAATATTAAAATCTCCGACAGAAAATTAAGTTATTTAAAATAATTTTTGTATCTACTGTTTGTCGTGTCAAGAAAAATGTATTTTTATTTTAATACGGGGGAATTAATATCCGAAGGGTTACTAAACTCCATTTTTAAAAGTAAGTGTAAATATAAAATATGAGAATAACATAGTTTAAATTATTTTTTAATGTAACCCTTATTTTTACGCGAGTTAAAAATTAACGTAAAAAATTAAAGCAATGCTTTATTAAATAATTTAATGACTTAAAACCCTTAAAAGAACTGGAAGCATCGACTGGTTCGAGTAACTTTTTTGGTTGCAAACTAGCCTTATCTGAACGTCTCTTCGCTTATTCCGTGTCTGATGTGCTATCTAAATGCTACATTTTGAATCTCCTTCTCCATTCTTTTCTACAAAAACAAAAAAAACGTGAAATCGAAAAAAAAGTCGCGCGACCTCTGTGAAAATGAAAAGTATGCTTAGTAAAATATCATTGCGAGATGTGTTTTATAGAGGCTTCGTCTTTTATCGTGGGAAAATTAGTTTTTCCCATTTTCATATTATTATTCGTGTCTGGCAATAATACAAATTAAAAAAAATAAATACGACTACCCAAATCTTATTTATGTAACAGCTGTGGCATATTTTTTGGGCTTCACTTTATCATAAAGAAGTCACTTTAGTCAAAATGAAGATCTCGGCATGGGAAAAAGCATGTAGAATTTGATTTAGTTTTGTTTTAAATTGTAATATCGTATTACAGTAGTGAATATTTTTTAAATTTATTAAAAGATAAATTTTATCTGAATGTTATTTACAGACTTTTTGTAACGAGTTTTATTTGTTCTGAAAATGAGTTAGTTTAAAAAAATATATAAAACAAGTTTTTAAAATACTGGTTATATCAAAATCAAATTAAAAGTTTAAGTAAAAGTTTTGCTTTTTGAATCGATGTAAAAGATAACGACATCAGAATAAGTTCAATTAAGATTAAAATACACATAAAATACATACAATTCATATCATGTCTTTTTGATGATCCCCGAAAACGAGCTAGAGTCAGCATTGGGCAATCAAATAATCGGAAATATTTTTGTATGTAAGTTGTATGCTTTGAGAATCGTATAAAGAGCCTGTCTAGAGCGAGACTGCTGATTTCCGACAAAGCGGATATTGTTTACCTGCTCTAGTATTTATATTAACGTTGGCGAATACATTCTAAAAACACAACATCACTCAATGGTCGATCTAATACCACGATATTCATATATTCCACATACGTGAGATAAGTTTGGGTAGACGTTGTTTTATAAATTCTTAAAATAGGGTCTACTTAGCACATTCGGCTTATTTTAAAGTACTTTTGTACAAATATTGATTTTGTTTTTCATGTTATATTGTGATTGTGTTCAATTTATAATTTGAAAAGTTCACTACATGTACATAAATAAATAAATTTTAAACCTGTCAATACCTAATCAATTTTATTTCAACGATAAACTATATCACGCTAACATCCTTGTCAACAACTTATTGATTATTGGAACTCGCCCTACTCAAGCCTCCTGATCAAAGCACGAGATCGGTTCAGACTTCATTCCAAACCGTATCAGTAGGCATATTAAATTCAGAATGTATTGGTTTGTGATGATGTCAGATTGATAGCTTCATTACCAAAAATGATTTATTTTTAGAAGAATGTTGCATGGGTAGTAGGTACGTTTACTGCATTAAGCTGAGTTGAAATTTTAATAAAACATAATGTAGCTGCATTAGCAAATATAGTTAAGTACACCAAATTTTAATTATCTGGCTATGCGGAAAATTGGCTAAAAACCGTGGTTAAATTAAATAACAATATATGTATAGTAGGTATAACATAGGTATAGTATCTACTGGGTAGTCCCAGAAGTACCCGACCTGAATTATAGATAGCAGTTGTTGTTTAAAAATAATGACCATGATAGAAAGTACCAACATTATAAAGTCTAAGTTTGAAGTTTGATGACGCTACGTTGTTCAGTAATTATTTGTCAGCCATCAACAGTGAACGCTCTCAGTGAATTTATAAACATGGAAAAAATGGTCATAGTTATGTGATACAATACTTTCATTTGAAAAGCTTCAGTCCAACCAATATCAAAGCGGTGCTAGATTCTACTTTGGGGGTATCTGCTCCTTTGTTTACAATAGTAAAATATTGGGTGGCTGAGTTAAAACGAGCTCGGACGAGCTGCTAAGACGAACATCGCAGTGGTCGACCAAATGAGGTGACCACGCCAGAAATGGTGACGAAAATCCACAAAATGGTATTGGATAAACGTCAACTGAAATTGCGCGAGCTAGCAGACATGGTAGGCATTTGAAAAAGTGCTGTACATTACATATTGACTGAAAATTTGGACATGAAAAAGCTGTGCGCAAGGTGGGTGCCGCGATTACTCACAATGGAACAAAAACAGCATCGTGAGGATGTTTCAATCGAGTGTTTGGCGAAGTTTCACAGCAATAAAGCAGAGTTTTTGCATCTATTCATAACCATAGATAAAACATGGGTCCATCAATTTACACCTGAGACGAAGGAACAGTCAAAACAATCGACTGAAATGGGAGAATCGGCTCCAAAGAAGGCGAAGACAATTTCATCTGCAGGCAAGGTCATGGCGTCAGTTTTTTTGGATGCGCGTGGGGTAATTTTTATTAATTATGTTCAAAAAAGAAAATCAATCAACAGCGTGTATTATGCAAACTTATTGCAGCATTTGAGTGATGAAATCAAGAAAAAACAACCGCATTTGGCGAAAAAGAAAGTTTAATTTCATCATGACAATTCATCAGCTCACACATACGTTATCGCGATGGCCAAAATCAATGAGTTTAAGTTCGAATTGCTTCCTTACGCACCCTATTTGCTAGATTTAGCCCCCTCGGATTATTTTCTGTTTCCAAACTTGAAAAAATGGCTCGGTGGTAAAAGATTTGCCAACAATGAAGAGGTGGAGTCTGCAGTTGATGGCTATTTTGAGGAGCTCGACGATTCTCACTATAAACAGGATATCAAAGCTATTGAACATCGCTGGGAAAAATCAACCTTAAAGAAGATTACGTAGAGAAATAAAAATATTTTATCCCAAATGTTTTGTGTTTTATTTGTTAGGTCGGGTACTTCTGGGACTACTACAAGTGAAATTAATTTAATATTAGAAATACTTGTAATTAGATACCTGATATCAGTGGTGATAAGCGGGTGTTCGTGATCGACATTAACGGGTTAATGAGTAGTACCTGAAAACATACAAAATAATACAATTATTAATAAGAATAACACATCATACAATATAATATTTAATCCACATGATTAAATAATCAATAACGGTTTCATCCAATGAGATGAGAACTGTCCTTCAAAAGAAAAATACAGTGTTTTTGGTTTTAGGGAAATGGGAACCCAAGTTTTAAATTACTCTTTCTCTAATATTATACAAAATTATTGGATTCTTTTGATAAAATCTTTAAATATACACTGTTTATTTAGAGCTAATGTCAAAATAATTTAATAATTCACTATCAAAATCTCATTTCACTAAAATCAAAAACACTGTCTTTTTACTTAGCAGGGCAGGGTAGGTATTGTCAATAATAATTGATGATCTACAATCTCGCCCACTCCACTGGAGGTTTATGTCAACATTCATTAAATTATCCCTCTCTTCAGAGATGAGATAGAACTGGCTTCTGATGGTCTTATAACCAGAACTAGCAGCAATTAAGCTAAGATTAATGTTATTTATTTTATTTAGTCTGTACATGTTTGATTCGCTTTTAAAAATGTTCTACCAGTGAGCCATTTCTGAGAAAGGAACACATCCGCCACAACGGCTTTCGATAAAGAAGAAATCTATCAATATGTGAGAGCAAGTGTCGATAGGATATCGTCACTTGCCGTCCGCCTGAGGTCACGGGTAAAGGGCAGTTGGATCTAACATTCCACTGGAGACGTCTAACATTAATGCTTGGATACTTAAATTAATCTACATTATTGAATATTGCAAACTGTACGCTATCTCTAAAATATCGTATCCGGAAATTTGTACGTCAACAGTTCACCGCAGGACACTTATTCGTGCGCCGCAGTACGTGAAACATGAGTTCGTGTAACATTTCATCAAATGACGAGTTCTTCATTGAACATTTCACCGTGGAGTATATTTATACGTATGCTACAACATGTGGAGCTGTCTTTACTAGGTTAGGTTAGGTTAGGTTAGGGTTAATCTAATTGAAACAGTACTATTTGCAAGTTATTGCCGCATTTTCTAAGATAAATACAAATGTATTCCATGGTGAAATGTTCAACGAAGAACTCGTCATTTGATAAAATGTTATACGAACTCATGTTTCACGTACTGCGGCGCACAAATAAGTGTCCCACGATGAACTGCATACGTACAACTTACATGTAACATGTAACCGTAAAATATAAATCGTTTTCCACTTAAATTTTTGTTTATTTGAGTCACCTTAATCTAATAATTATTCCACGATATTTTCTATGATTTTTTTAATTTTTCTTAATCTAAATTTCTTAAGATTTTTAAAGTTATATGTATGATATATTATAAGTTTTAATAAAATTAGGTACACTTTTACTTAAATTTTACTAAAATTCACAATTTTATTAAAAACGAAAGTGAATTTCATAAAAGTAAGTGAGTAATATTCTATTTGAGATCGTAACCCAAAAAAGAAATTTGACGTAATGATAGTATGTTCAAATGGCTATCATATCGTATTCACGATAAATAAATTTAGTCAAATTGAATAGCGTTATCATTAATGCGAAAAACATTATTAAAACTAAACAGTGAAAATTTTGTGTGCGCAGAATGGCGGTATACATTATATAAAATATTATTTAAATTATAACGAATACAAAAAAAAACATTTGATTGATACCATGTTATTATGTGAAATTTAAAGTTTACATTTGGATTACAACATCTACTATAGTATCAAAAGCTCAGGTCAATTCAATATGCAAAAGAGATTTGGGAAAACGAAATAAGTGCCTAAGTAAAAATATTTAATTAAATTATTTTCATATTGTTAAATAAAACAGACTGTAATGAAATTTATTACTCATTCAAAACAATAGAACAATGCCAGAGGGCATAAATAATAATTTAACAAAAATCTACAACGACAATATTTTACAAAGATCTGTTTGTATCATGCTTCTCGGCTTAGCGAAATAAATAATTGATTGTGGCTCGACCTTTCTATTTTGGATTTTGCGGTGACTCGCAGAACTTATCAACGTTTTAAGGGACAAAGCAATTTATTTATAGTCACGTAAAGACAGAAAATTTAGATAAATCTTTTGAACCCGAGATTTTGTTGTTCAGCGAACTTGTCGAAACGAGTCGACACCCTTGCGTTGTCCGCACAAGGGTACGTCGACGACAGATAAGACGAGATTAAAAATAAATCGGATGCAAAAAAAACGCCATACGCATCCATTGGTGGTAAATGTAATATTGCTACCAATTATTTGCACACTGGAAACTTTAGAAAGGGTCAAGATGTATTATGCATTCTGTATAATAACGCAAAATGAAATTTAGATAACCGAAAATTCACATTAAAAAATTAACAAATGCTATTGTATTATTAAGATTGGGGTCCAGACCATAAGATTAAGATCAAACAGTACTTTTGAATTATTGAAAAATCTATTCTGCATTCCAAATATAGTTATGGATACCCATGGAGGGCGATCGGGTGCTACGTCAACCCCGCCCCGCACTGATCTACGAAGTTAAAGTCTGGATGTTAAGGGAACAGATAATAAAAAGACTTAGCACTATTATACTCGTTCTATGAGTTTTTGACGTCTAGGAGCAGATACCCAAGACTGAGATCACCACGCACTCAAGTGTGCTTTATATCCACGGAGGGCGATCGGGTGCTACGTCAACCCCGCCCCGCACTGAACTACGAAGTTAAAGTCTGGATGTTAAGGGAACAGATAATAAAAAGACCCAGCACTATACTCGTTCTATGAGTTTTTGACGTCTAGGAGCAGATACCCAGGACTGAGATCACCACGCACTCAAGTGTGCTTCAACACTATTTATAGAGACTTTCTAATAGAAAATGTCTATGGGAGAGAGAAACACGGTGAATTAATAAAAATAAAATATTTTTTGACCATGTCCGATTTTTAAGATCATATGGGCCTCCACAGAGTGAAGATTTTTATTAACAGATTTTGTTTTCACGAGAAATGGATGTTAGAAACTTGATCAACCTATTAGGTCTATACACAAATTGAAAAACAGTATGTGTACTTGCCAGAACCAGGATTCAAACCTGGGCCGACGCTTAAGCCGCGCGTCCATTGTAGGTGTAATGAAATGTAAATGATTATAATTAATAAATATATAGTAAAAAGTTAAACTATACGGACATAAAAAACTATGTGGAGAGATATTTACGTCCTCAATAAGACGCGAAAAATTTTTTAACACAAAAAATTGCCTTCGTGAGGCTTCCCACTTTTGCTGCTAGATCTTTGAATAGCCCATTAAGTTCACATTATTATTTGTATCGTTTGAATGTAAATTAAAAGTTTTAACACAATATAGATACATATAAGTATTGATTTTTACTTTTATAGTAATTTTAATTTTCAATAAATAAATCATCTTCAATCTTCAAACTTTAAGCACTAGTATGGTGTCAACAATGATTGCCGTTTGCATTTCTGGCTGGTATTATGAACAAAGATAATATACCGTAGTTTAGAATTCAGAAGGTATTTCTCGTAATAATCCTGCCGAAACTGGAAGTTTTGAGTATCCTCGCTCAAAAGCCGCTTGTCAAATCCTTTCAACATGCCGTCATATAGATATAAACTAAAATTGCCATCACAGATTCTCAGATAAATCTTCGGTACCTTAATTATAACACTATCCGATATCCTAGCAACACTTTTAGTTGATTAAAGACTTCATTATGTCGATATATAAATTATTTATTCTTCCGTAGCATAATGTGTGCACGACACATTAATAATGCAGAATGTAGCCAACTTTATGTGGTCATTGAAAAATCTATTCTCTCTCAACTAAGAACTTGTGGCAATTTATAAAAACGCGCTCTACTAGGAAAATATTCTCAAGTAATTACTCACAGGGAAAATTCAACGGAAAAACTTTCCACGAGTGAGTTGAATAGTTTGCGGAAAGTTCGTAAAAGTGTCAAGTACGACGAAAAATCTCATAAAATATGTGGTGATAAAAAATATGACATTTTTCTCTCTTTACTCTTGACTACGTATGTCGTTAATATTAAATTTCACGCACACGTGTTTGTAAAATGAATTGGAATTTGTGGAAAAAAAAACTCGATCGGATATTTTATTGACGAGACGTTCCTAAGTGATTCGGATGAATAATAAAAATAAAAGTTATAGAGAGATACATAACTTTGAAAAAAACCTCAGTAATATATTGTGAAATGGGTCAGGTCGTGACAGATGTCGTTGGTGCTCGAAACCGTCTGATGAGAATTTCGACTCGAAACGTTGTGGATTATTTTTATCATATATATTGTTCACCATAAAATCCTTCGTTCACTATGCAATCTGTGGTGTCCGATGTGGCCGACAGTCACCCGGTGTCTAGCATACTTTTGTTGTATATATTTATAAAAAAGCCTTTGGCTCACTTAGGGATTGAAATACCGGTATTTTAAAACCGGAATTTAAGTTTCGACAATATCGAAATACCGATTTAAAAAAACGGTCTTTTCAGTATTAAGAAAGCAGACGCGTTTAATTTTTCAATGTTTCATTACTTTAAACCTATATAGTTGAGCGTAAAATCTCTGTGCTGCTGAGACGCAAATATTTTTAGTTCAGACGCTACTTTGTATTTTCATTTTTTTTTTAAATATATTATCAATAATCAGTTAATTAAAAAAAAAGGAAACAAACTATGCGGACTGACATATCAGATGTCTTACAATACTTGCGCAGCTAAAAAAATACACGAATATTAAAAAAAAAATCCGATCATGAAATTCAAAGTATTTATAAAAATCAGCAGTTCTAGCATAGGAACATAATAATATATACATATTTTTCAATATCAACAGAATATTATGAATCAGTATACTTAGATACTTTTGCCATGAAATATCAATATTTTAAAAGGTATTTATAGCTATATTTATTTATAAATTATTGTTTTTTGTTAAATTAAATTGATGTTTTTATTCACTATTGCAATCCATAAACTCACGGAACACATGTGTTTTGCTTGGTGGGTGATATTGCTGTTTGTCAAACTCGTATATTTATTAAAAAAATCATTTTCACTTTCTGATGATCAAAATATATTTACGATTTTATTGATTGTGTGTGCGTCTTTATTGTAAATCTATGGTAGAATTAGTAAATACTTTATTTTAGATTTATTTTAATGGAATTCTGACATCAGTTAAAAAACAATAAATGTTAAAGTAATATAAAATAAACGAAAAACCACATTTGCGCTATAATGGCATGATAATTAATATTTATATCTATCAAACATTGTACTACTTTTATTATTTGATTTAAGCTCATTTAGAAAGTTTATATTATTGACCAAGGGTACTCGGTGGAAAATGAATTTAAATTCTAATTGATTAAATTTAATATTATTTCAAAAATGTTTTCTGGTGGATATATATTTGAGTTTGCTTTTGAAATGATGTGTGTTCAATAAATAATGATACATTGTCAAATCTGGTAAATTATTCGTTGAATATATTAAATTAAATTTATGTTTAGTTAACGTACAAAAACTTTTATAAAAATTATCGGTACTGTTCGGTTATCAGTGGGTCTATTCTATACTTATCGAACACTAAATTGATAAATAGTATCAAACTTAGGGTAGGTTTGTATCAAAATATTAGCACTTATTGTAACAATTACACGAAGCCGGTTTTTATTGTTGCAATAAGTGCGATATTTTAACAGCAGCAAGATAGGTGCTGTTAAAATATAGCACTTATTGCAACAATAAAAACCGGCTTCGTGTAATTGTTACAATAAGTGCTAATATTTTGATACAAACCTACCCTAAGTTTGATAATATTTTTCACTTTATCACTTTAGCGGTCGATAAGCATAGAATAGACCTACAGGAATACAGCGGAACACACATTTTGAAAATACCCGATATACTGGATTATTTGTTAGTTTGGGTTAGGTTAGGTTGGGTAAGGTTAGGTTAGGTTAGGTTAGGTTTGGTTAGGTTAACCTAACAAATAATCCAGTTTATCGGCTATTTTAAAAATGTGTTTTCCGCTGTATTCCTGATAACCGAACAGTACCAAATTATCTATTGATTTTCAGATTATTTTTATTAAAGTTTTATTTAATGAAAGTTACCTGAATAAAAAATCGTGCATCTTCATATTCAATGTTTAAAATAATGGTATACAGTGTTTATACTAATGGACAAAATACATGTCACAAATTGCTGAGAGCAAGTATTATTTAAAATGCTTTGTGAAAATAAGTATGACATCTTGGACATGCTCTTTAGTACGGGAAAACGTTGCAATCGAAAATGGTGGAGGTTTTCCACAGGACTCGTCGCTTTTCTTCTCACCAGTAAACCGAGAGACAAATCGGCTTTGAAAATCGCACTCGGAGACGAAAATAGGGGGTGGTTTGTGGGGATGAGGGACGCATTCAATTGTGAATCGCTTCTCTCATCTTTTCTATACAGAGGGGCAGTTGCGTTCGATACATATTATTATGATACGAGTGAGAATATATTATGTTCAATTTATTAAATGCCAGTAAAATCATTACACGTGAATTGATCGTTTTTATTGTCATCAGTATTCATTTTGTTTGTCACAGTACTTGATGTTTCAAATGACTACAAAAATACTCTATAAAGACTATCATTGACAGTTTTTGTTGAACCACCAAGATTGAATAAATTTTTATTCGTTAACTATTTATCTATATGGCAGCACATTTTACAGGTGTGGCATACTTCAATGACGGTCGACTACCTCAGGTTTTATCAGCGAAACACCTCGCAGTAGTGCAATGGCAGCAGGTTATTCAATGGTGACCTACAGCAACGATGACTGGTAGCATTTATTGAATATGCATTTTAATAACAATCAAAGAACGATTGATGGAATGTCAAATTCAGTCTCAGTATATCAGTAGCGGTACACTCATTGTACCTCAAACTGAGTCAATCTCACCGAGCGACACTCGATTGTAACATCTCCGACGAAGCATTTCTCACCGTATGTTACCTGCACTGTTAACTCCACTCTTGTTATTATACTTATTAACCCGTCAATAAAGTTGTGGTTTTCTGCTTATATACTATTACAACAAGTCTTCTTTATCATTCTACACCTTCACTCCAAAGAGGTTCTCGTCCCTCTACAACATCAATCCAAATCTATAAGAATTACGACATATACCGCAGAAACCGGTATAGGTACTAAATAAAATATTATAACTACTTCTTTCGACCTGTCACGGCCCAGCCTTGGGGCATAGGGCAAGCACAAGTTAGCACCATTTCAAATGTTTGTTATTTGTGTAATCATGTATTTTTATCAAGTACATATTAATATCTTTTATTTTGTTAACTGTCAGTTCATGGTGGAACTGCATTGTAATGAACCAATCAGGACCGGTTGTCTCCGATATGAAGAAAGTTGTCAGCATGTAAATTGCAACAAGAAATTAATACCATAATTTGATCATACATTTATTAATTTCAAATATGAAATGGAGAATCAGGTGTAATGGTGACTTATACCGCATGAATAGCATGCACTATTCTCCATATTATGTACTTATATAAGTGACGATATCAAAAGCTATATAAACAAATAAATCAATTTTAAATATCATAATAAAAAACTGCCATAAAATTAAAATACCCCCCTACCCCCATTTTCATTGTGTTTAAAAGAAAAATGAAAATTTTAGCCGAAAAGAAATCATTTTTTTAAAGTAATATTTATACTGATTTATATAATATGCAGAATTTTGATGTATTTACAGAGAATATTTGAAAGATTTAAAACTTTAAATGAGTCTTTATCAAAATAACATTTTTTACATATAAGGGGGTGTTAGTTTTATCGCCAAAATTTTATTGACACTGATTTTCAAAATATAAAATTTAAATTCTTTAATATATTATTGTTCAACAATATAATATAATTAGTCAGTTATAAAGAGTTTATTCTTAATATATTAAGTTAAACGTAATACTATAGAAAACGCCTTTTTATGAGTAAAAGATAATTATTTTATGTAGTAGTGATAAAGAATGGAATCAAAAGCGAAATGAAAGGAATCATACTGATATTAGTTGTGATATTATATTCTTATAACGATTCAATTTTCCTTTTTATTTACACCACTGCACCTTCTACCAGTGACCAGTGAAAACTGCATGACCGGAAATGCCGCGGACAAAGAAAAAGAGGGACGGAAAGCTTTGGGTATTGGAGTCTGTATGCTGGAAAGATTCGAAAAGGAGACAACGAGGGTGGGTATTTGCAATGTAGGGACGTAAGTAATAGAAAACATTAGATTTTCAAAAAGAGAATTATATAAATAATTCCTTACTTAAAATACAGGTACCTACATAATTATCAAATAAATATCAGATAATTTCTTGACGTAGAAGTTATTGAAAAGTCGAATATTATTTTACGACAGAGTCTACCGAAAACTAAATTATACCAATCATTACCTACTCACATTATCTTGTAATCATTCTGCTTAAAAGTTTGATGACGTGGCACCGCGAATCATCACATTTAAAAGTCGAATTGTCTCACGTTTCAAAAGCTCTCCAAGCAGACGGATATTCTAACAAGACAATCCATTAAGCCAGTAAGAGTAAAAACAAATCTGTTAACCAGGATGAGCGCAAGAAAATAAAAGACCAGCCACATTTATTTACCATACATAAAAAAAACTATCGTTTCTCTCTATTTAATTTATATATTTCTGTAAGGTACCTACAAAGTTTGTAAACATTGCTTTACAATATTTATTATGTACGCTTTTGGCGGGTTTTAGAAATAATAGATCAACATAAATAATGTGAAATTCCATATATACGTATTATGTACATATTTTTTGATAGATTTAGACAATATATGGACATCACTATCTTTTTCATTCATCCTGTCACACCCCGGCATTGGGGCATTGAGCAAGTACAAATTTAAGCCATTTCTCTCGGTCCATCGCTAATTTACGCTATGCCGGATCTATAGCGCGTTGATTGCTTCTGTACCACTGCTGCAAGGTGAAGGAGGGCCTGCCATGGTGACGTAACTCTTGAGGCTGTGCCACAAGAGTACGAAGTGTCGCACTCTCTGGCGGCATCCGAAACAAGTGTCCCAACTACGTAAACCGTCACTTCGTAATTACTTCAATCAGCTATTATACTGCCCTGCTAAGTAAAAACACAGTTGTTTTGGTTTCAGTAAAATGAAAAAATATACACTATTAAGAGATTATTTCAAAACAATTCAATAATTTTACATAATATGAGAGAAAATGTAGTTTAAAAGTAGTGTTCTCATTTCACTATTACTAAAAACACTGTATTTTTACTAAGCAGGGCAGTATAAGCTGGGTTAGTTTAACAAATATTTGTTTTGCAGGTTATGAGTTATGATAGAACAAACAGATATACATAATATAGACAGACAGGTATTTTGCAATCACAGAGAGACGTTTCAACCACGTGAAGTATCTCTTCGTGTTTACTTCAATCACCACTCACAAACACTGTAACGAGGTCGTACCAATCGATTTAATAGAATTAAACTATTACAAAATATAAAATATAATTGTGCACTCAGATTCTTAGTTGTCGACCAATAATCACCGTCCCACAAATGTGAAAGGAGAGCAAGGGGTTGGGGTGTCTTGTTGACTTTTTGGTTTCGGTCCAGCGTAATCTGGTATGACTTTGAGAGTTCTGATTTCGCTACGGCGACCCGGAAAATAAATTCATTGGAATGAATTTTCTGTACTTGGTAAGTGCAAGTAAATATTTTCATTAAACAATTAGGTGAAGAACATTTTATGATACATATTACATTACTATTGCATATATTTTAAAATGAATCTCTCTTATTATTAATTATTGTTAAAGTATTGCAGATTTCGTAAAATGGATATTGTAAAAATACCAGCTTTATAACTATGCACTTTTTTTGCACTTTTATTACAGTGATATGCCCCTTTGCCTGATTACCCGCATAAAATTAGATGAAATGATATTCACTTGTATTAATATAATATGTAGGAATAAATAAATAAATATATAGTATATGTAATAAACATATTTATAGAATTCATTATGAAGTGGCAACTCTAAGGTTTGGTAAGATTTATGACAAAAAAAATCTAATCAAAAACTGTTATTAATTAGAAATTTTAATATAAAATCAAAATTACAATAAAAAACTGACCAGCGATTTTCACTACTAATAAAACAGTATATAGAATATCCAATAACCTAATTACAAGCAAAGAAACCATTTTGCACTTACAGTAATTTTAAAGACATCACAGAAATAAGTGAATTTATTTTATTTTCAAAATAAAATGCGACCTAAAAAAAATGACGTCTAAATTTTAACATCGCATATTAAACAGTCTTGTGTGTTTTCCTTACAAATTACTCTTATATTCAGTTATATAGAAATTGACTAACTAAATTTGACTACATTTATTTAAATCTCCTAGCAAAGGTGATATTCAATATTGGCTCGAAGCAGACATCAAACATACATCCAGTTGATATTCTACATAATATGTACTGCTTAAGGGGACATGCTCAGCGTAGGTCAAAATGGAGCTTTTATTGCATTTTCAAAGCATGATCCTGGACATTCCTTAAACGTTGTAGATAATCTATTTATATAATTTTGAAGCCCTATTATCGTTTATATTTATTTTAAACATATGATGACTGCATAAAGTATTTTTATTACATAAAATAGTATTCTTTTAAACCTCTCGCTCTAATGTTTTAGAATATAGTCATATTTCAGTACATGCATGTGCAGTGGTGTTAAGATTTTTTACATTTATTAATTTTTAAACGCATTTATAAAACAATTAGTATAATTTATGTTGACATTATTCTAGTGAAATATTTACGATAAAAAAATATATTGATAATCTCTGCGATCTTAAATTTGACAAGAATTAGGCATTTTATTATTCAAAAAATGGGCAAGATTAACACATTTGAAGATAATTCTTAAGATACTTATTATAAGCTATGTCTTTGACCATTCAAGTGTGATAAACAGCCTACGAATAATAATTGCTTTATAATAATAATTATTGACCTAAGATTAAGGTTGTGTTTTTTTGAAATACGCCATTTCTTTTGGCATTCCCCAGTGGTTAAGCTACAACATAAGGCCGTAGCCATAAATTGACAAACTATAATTGAAGTAGGGAGTAAAATGACGTCCACCCGGCTAACTTCATTTGGGCAAATTGTTCAGGAAGGAGAACAACATAATAATTTCACTATCGAGCGGAATTTAACAATTCCAAAAATTCACTTGGATTTTTTTTAAATAGGTACGCTGCACTATTTTAGATTCACTTTTTATATATAAAGAAAATTTATATAAAGAGCGGAGTTGTTCCATTTACGATATTGGAAATTTGGCACCTGCAGTTGGGTGTTTTGTGTGAAGAACGATAATGCATGTATTTATAAGTTTAGGAGATTGAAATTTTGTGTGAGCATAGAAAACATGCTTTAGAACAAAATGTCATCAAAATCTCATTTTTGATCAAAAGTGCAGTTGGCTGGTTTGTAGATTAAGCAGTCAATATTGTATTGCCTATTTGAACCAATTCCAAAAATAGTTTTTTAAGGCGACATGGGAGGGGATGCGGTTTGCGTATATACTACCTATAATTTCTCGTCGCTTTAACTGGCGGACCCCTACACTTGCCAGGTATATTCGCGGTGGACACCTGAGTTGCCGTTATAACTACATACTAGTTATTACAACCTGTTTCATCGAATGCAAATAGCTCAACAGTCATTAGTATAAGAGTCATTCGTGTCCGTTTATGTCGTCCGCACAGGCTTATGTTTCAGGATTTCAGGATTCAGGCATCTGATTATTAACGCAAAGATTTAATACCTCAGATGGTCGCACTAATCCACTGACACAGGTTTTGTGTCTCGTAGAATGTCAAGAGTAAAGGGGTCAACCCGTTAAGACGGCTATTCAGTAGCCAGTTTACTTGTATAATCTGTCTTACTGTCTTTATCTGTCGGTATTTCTGACTCTTTTATATATTATACATCTGTGAGCTGCTGCATTAGCCTGGCGGAGTCTTTGTAGAGTCTCATGTCTTTGCCAAGCAATCCACCCAGTGACGTTCCGTGAGGGTAGGCAGATTGAGCGTCGCTTGGGGGTGGCAGTTACTCGAAGGGCGGCAAATTGAGGAAAATCATTAAGTATATATAGAAATAGCTACCTAAACTTTGTAATAACTGAAATATCTTTCCATTAAAAATCAGCTCCCTGGTTGGAAACAAAATTTATTAATTAACATAAAAGGTTTAATAGGACTGCAATTTTTTTTGTCGGGTTCGCGATATCTAGTTTACTTCCGTTGTCCTTGATGACCAGCAATGACACGTACAGATTTGTGAATTATAGGTGGGTACATACTTACATAATTAATTTATCCAAATATTTGTGCCATTCTATCGCGAGTTTTTAAAGTGGCAGGTGTATTGTTAAATGTATCTAAAACCGTGGACTCGGAATATTGTCTATTGGAGAGATGGCATTTAAATTAGATTTAGTGGTATATATTTTGTTAGTAATTTAACCATACACATTTCTTATATATTATTGTAGCCATGAAAGGATGATAAAAAATACACTCTGATCTGTTTTCGAAAACGCGCCAAAAGGAGTATAACTTCAAAAATACGGTATAAAAATGGGGCGGCATTTTGGTGCTGCCTAGGGGCGGTATTTTGTCTAGAGACGTCACTGACTCCACCCCTGTTCTCGTTAATTTTTCAAGCGTCGATGCTTAGTTGATGCGTCTTTCTCTCTCATATTAATTATATTTTTCGATTAATTGGCTATGTTGTCTAAAGTCTTTTTTTTTAATTATTAATAACCATGTCCTTGCTTTTTTGTACAAGGTAATTGTTAGTAATTTTGAACGATCACTAACACCCAGGCTTTGAGAAAAAATACATACATATTGTGTCCTCGCCGGGAATCGAACCCAGAATTCTCGGGTGGAAGGCCAACGCCATATGCACTGCACCACGAGAGCCGCTGTTGTCTAAGGTTACAGCAGATTACAGTACAGTATACCTGTTATAATTATACATAAATCTTCTGGATAACCCAGTAATTTTAGATAATCTAATCATTTGACATGCTATTACTATACTGTGAGTGTCTGTCAAACTATTGTAAAAGAATAATTTGTTTTCTTTCACGACGGTATTAATACATTCTTCAAATTTAATCGCTTAAACATTTTCATATATTATTTTCTCTCATGCGTTATTTATAGATAACTCAAGATAAATATATATATATATATATAAGGTAATATTATGTACCTACCGAAATATATCATAGGTACAATAAATCTAATAAAATTCATGTGGGACTTAGAGTATAGATATCTTGAAGGCTACACCACTATGTAATAATAATATGTTATTGGTTTTTATTTGGATACATTCGGTAATATCAAATCCTAAAGCAGTAAAATCTTTGTTTTACTGATACGGCAAAATAATACGCAGTAAAATAACTTATCATACACATATAGTACCCAGAGGGGCCAAAAAAGTGTTGTTCAAAGAAAAAGACGTAGCAATTCTTGTTTGTATAGATAACACACAACCATTCGAAGCTAAAATAGAAAAACCAAGAGTTCTCAATTTGCGAGTAAGCAGTAAGAAAATAGTATTTAGTTGAGTACTGCACTCCTAACAAACTTTCAAGTATGTATTTAAGCCAGTGGCTTTGATTTACTTTAAAATCTTTAATATAATATTACAATTTAGTATGTTTTTCAGTAGTGAAGTAATTAGCAAGCACGTTACGTGTTTTTTTAAAATGAGAATTCTTCTATCTCACCAATATATCTCACAATAGGATTTTATTTTCTTTACAGTGTCTTTTACTAAATATTTTCCCCCATTAACCTTTCCCAGTTTCTAGATCTTTCCATTTTTTGTCCATCTGCAAGAGTTGAATAACGTTTTTTGGGTATTACCCAAAAGTTATATTTTGTATTAGAAATTAATCCCACCCAGATTTCAAACTACACAAAACCCAGTCAATTGGTTTAATTAATAAAATTTTTACATCCCTAGCAATTAATAAAATACTTGAAATGGCATATTATTTCAATCAATTCGTGTGAGGTTATCGAATTAGTAACATTCAATACTCGTTAAAGAAACGTGTATATTTATAGAAAACTGATCCACAATAATATTAAGAATAACCACAGTTTAGATCTAACTGATGTTTTCATTCCTATACATCTATGTAACAAGAGTCATCGATTTAACCTTATAGAGCTCGTTAGTGAATATAAATATTTAGTAAAAAAAGTCCAAAGTTGACTTATTTAATTTAGATGTTCACTTTTTAGTAGTCTTCTCTTTAAACGGTATTAAAATGATATTTATGTCAGTAATAATATATTAAAACAAATTTTATGAATACCTACTTGAGTGAAAATTATGCTACTGTTCTTGTAATTTATACGGTTAAGGCTTGAACACGTGTTATATGAATCTCTAAGTTTGGTCGCACATAGAAAATCGTCTCGACTAGGTGATGGTTATAATCGTGGGGTGGTTGCTGTCAAAAGATGGTAAGTCGATAATTAAGGTATTTAAAGTTAATAACGAATTATGTATAATTATAATTATATAAATATGTATGCTCGAAAAAAAATCAAGGTCCTCCAATGTATAGTACATGCGCATAAAGTAATTATAAATAAATTAGCATTTTGCCTGGTTTTACAGGGCTTGGCAAACTTCAAAATGCAATTACTTGCAATAATGCAATATTGTAACTCCCTTCCGCGCATACAGGCAACTATACTGGGACAATGACGTCATGGCTAGCTTAAACGATTGAAAAAACAGCTTGTGCACATGCAACGATGCGACATTTAACTCTTCTAACTACGGCCTACATCGAGTAAAATTTGTTACACGCGATAAGCAGATATTCATTCCAAAAATACGTGCGGCAGTACATTACGTTACATTTGTGAATGACAACAAAATCTTATCGGCGACAAATTCGACGAGTCGAAACGTGTTTCTATGTGCGACCGGTCTAACATCAGTTACGGTCCACCGTTTTGAAAATGGTTTCGTAGCCCGAAACAGTTATCATCTTGAAGAAATCGATTGTCATAAAATTAATAATTAAACACCGTTTAAAAAGCATTATAATACAGTTCTACTAAATAAATATTTTAAATATTTAATATAATTGAAAAGATTTAATGTTTCTGAAATGAATGTAGGTGGTAAAATCTGAAAGTGTGAGTTAGAAACTGAGAAATAGAGAGTGTGGGAAAAAACGTAAGAGAGGGGAGATCCCGACTGCAGATAAGCGACACCGCAGGGAAAGATCTGCTTACTTTGGGGAATCACTGGTTGTCTCTAGAAAAAGATCAAATCTCATTTACGCCATTGGACCGAAAGGAAAAATGTACGAAATGTTAAATAAACATGAAGGCGATACGGAATTTGAGCCATTACTGTGATGGAAAATACAGTGCTCACACGAGACATGTTGGATTTTAGTTGTCTTCAAGAGATTTTCTATATAACTTTACTTATGATGCCGTCTACAATAGTAAAGCACTATTTTAACGATAAGCTAATGAATAGGGTGGTTATTGCTTAAACCAGTTAAATCCATACATTTTTTTCATTAAACATTGGTAGGGATTGTAATATTGAATGAAAATATCAATATCGGTATTTCAGTATTTTCTATTGAATACCGTATCTACCGAGAAATATAATATATATAATTTTTTTTTATTAATATTTTATAGTATGTGTCATCATTAGCCACCAATAAGATGAAGGGCAATGGAAGTAAACTAGACATCGCGTAACCCGACAAAAAATACAGTCCTGTTAAGCCTTGTGTGTGAATTAATACATTTTGTTTCCACTTCCACCAATACCGAATATATTGGTATTATCTGATTTTTAAAACCGGTATTTTGGTATCAAAAATACTGGGATACCAGTTTTGAAATACCGGTATTGCAATCCCTAGACACAAGGTGTGGATGTGCAATAATTTTCAATTTATAAATTGTGTTTGTAATTAATATTTTTTTATTCGACGAATAATTATTAACTAGATTTGAGAATGTAACAGTCTTTTTATAGTCAAAATCAACAGAAAAAGTGATAAATATGATACTTTTATGTTATATTCAGGCAGTTCATTATACTGGAAAGTTAACTTTTAGACGTGATATTTTTAACACGGCTGACCTATCAAATGTCATTCAGTAGTACAGTTAACACGTCCAACTTGATTCCAAATGCATCCGATTAAAAAAGATTTTTTAAAAATCCAATTTGAGATTCCAATCGGATGCATTTAGAATCAAGTAAGATGTAGTGTCGTGTGTTAAAAATTATACAATAATTGTTAACACACGACACTTATGGTATGTGGCAATATAACAAAGCTATCATAACTATTTAATATTATCAAATTTAATATGTATGTAAGCAGCCTGTATTTTCATTAAATTGTTGAATTTACTATTTCGTGGAAAGAAAGCTAAGCACTTATATGAAAGCCTGAAAGCTTGGCGGAAGTTTTGGCATTGTTTTAGTTATCAAAACAGCAACCGTAATACGAGAATATTATTTGTTTATTCAGAGTTGTGTCTAGAAATATGCAGCTCTTTAAAATTAAAATATTTTTTTTTACTCATACAGAAAAACTTTTAACATTTATTATTATGTATGAATGTTATAATATTTCCTAGGTATAAATAATGAATGTAATTCTTAATAATGCAATGTAAATAAATAAATGATTAGTTATATAATAAGCATTTTGTATATTTTTATTGTTACAACGTTTTTATTAGGTTGTATTCTTATTTGTCTGGTGGTTGTTTGTCCGGTACAAATCTTGCAATCGATTTTTAACTAACTTCCCGACTAGTTAGATATTTGAAACTTTTAGAATATATCATAACACGATGCCAATGCATTCTTTTTTAGCTATCTTTAAGCAGAATTGAATTCATTTTCAGTTAATTCTGTTTTGTATGGAAAGTTATTTCAGAAAAATCCGTAAAAAGTAAAAGACTATTATTGGATGCTAAGGGGGTGGTCCTATAAACTAAATTATTAATATATACGTGCGTTACTATGGAAATCAATATGAGTGTCAAAATGACATTTCAGTATTATATATATCAAATACAAATTTTTTTGATCGTAAAGCTAGTCAAGTCAAGTTTATGTGATTCAGATTATTAACAGAAAATTTAAAAACGTTGTATATAAAAAGTTCTTTTTATCTTGTAATTATTTTTAGTTAATTTAGTAAAAAATATGGTTAACTATATAACTATATAACGTTTCATAGGTAAGTTAACAATAATACAATCGAGGTTTTACTGTGTGCGATATGCAATTAAAACGCTTCATATAGCATGATAATAATATATGTACACTCTCTCTTTAGAACTTTACAGTAGGTAAATACTAACTGTAAAAGGTAACATAATAGATTTACTGGCACCAATAGTGTGTATTTTAAACTATCGCGATAATAATAAAATTGTTTACACGTAAAAGTACTAACTGTCTCGCCAATCTCATTCTTCAAGGGTGAGCGTGACGTGATGTTGTCATTGTCATCGGTGCTATTTGACAGGTTTCTAGATAATAGGTCGACGTCAAAATGTTTTGTGTGGTGTAGTTCGTATTTCTTCCAGCAGGGTCACCACTATCCGGCATGCAAGTACCAATTATGCGTGAAAATTCAGAAGCTTCTGAACTTTTCTGATCTGTTGGGGTCATGGTGTTCTGGATGAAGAGGTCGAGGTTTGGTGGTTGCTCCGATGGATGGAGGAGCGAGTTTTATTTGCAGCGTTAACAGTCGGTACAAGCGTATGTTACAGTAGTTATGTTATAATACTTATGATCATAGCCCCCACAAGGGGGAGGGGGCTGACAGGGCTCTAGCCTGGGGGCCCGAGCTAAGGAGGGGCCCGGCGTGGCGACTCGACCAGATAAGTGAGATAAACACACATCACAGATGTGCTTTAATAGTAAAAAAGGGCGCTATTATCCTTTGACAATATTATTATTTGTAGTTGCACGATATAATTTTTAATTGTGTATCGATACTCGACAACTCCATAATTCAAATGGATGTATTAAAATAGACAAAATACGCAGAATATACACATTAATTTTACCGCGTACACCATTTGCAAAACACTACTGTAGAGCGTCACACTTCCTTTATCCTTAGCGATAGGCAGGGGGGCCCGCCAAAGATCCTAGTCTGAGGGCCCGCTTCAGAATGTGGGACCCATGCTTATGATACTGTTCCGAGGTCCGAGTCCGAGAATGAGATGTTATGCAGAGCGATACAGAGACTGAGATACTAACAGGCTGGGAACTTATATTCGAGTGACATGTCCAATGAATTATGATCAGCTATTTATTGACGTACTCACAATCAAAATAATATCTTGAAAATAATATTTAGGAAATAATTATTATAATTGAGTCGCTATTCTATATGGAGTTTACGTCATTGGATATGGCTGACTATGTGGAAAAATAGATATTGCGGAAATTATAATTGTAGTAAGCTATTTACTGAATTTGCCATAATTGGACACGGAATTTATAATTGCAGTCAGTTGTTTAATATCGCTGATCAATATGCTGACAAGGATTGAGTTGTTTATCCCCATAGATCCATGCATGCAATCTTGCAAATTGCACGATAATACATGTTTTTTGTACACGATAATACACGTGCATATTATTTTTATGGCCGCGATAATACGTATTGTCAGCATTAAATCCACGCACGTGTAAACGGGGTATTATAGAGTAACTCCAAATACCTCTTATGATGTTATTTAATATGATATTTAAGCTCATTATTAATAAAATATTTTTTTGTGATAATACCTTACCAAAATTCAATTATATTGTATTAAATATTTGATAATAATATTAATGATAGCATTTCAATGGGATTTAATTAGTATTTATAAACCCATTCGTAATACACGTCAGCTGTAGGAAAACGATAATGAGCAATTATTATAAAGGTTATAATTAGATCTTTCGAAATTTTAACACATAATAAAATAAGCTGTTTGATAATATGTAATATAAGTAGTTTACTTGAAAACATCAATCAATTTTGGCGAAACCATGCTGATAGACGGATGTAAATAACAATTCTGACAAAAACACTTTTATAATATTCAATTTCATTTTACATACTCAATTCATGAATAATAATATTTCCATAAAGAACATTATTTTATAATTTAACAAGTTAATTAGTTGATATATTTCTAGTGAATGCTAATGCATTATTTTTAATAATTAAACAAGCTTTTAATTTCCAGTCAATTTATATAAAAGAATATGAGTGACCAGCAAACATGAAAAGCATTTAAAAGTTTACCGGGTTCGTTATAGAGGAACGAGATCACTTTATGGGGTGACCGGTGTAGAGGTGAAAGTCGGATTGGGGGTTGCTTAGATGAATGTGAAAGTAAAAGTTTATTATTGAGTAAACAGTATACAGTTGGTACAAGATTAAATGATACAGGAGTTACGTCAGCGGAACAAGGCTCGGTGGAAGTTGGTCCTGTGCGGCATGATACTGAGACTGGGATCTGATTAACACTAAAGCCCGTTTCAGACGGGACACCGGTGTCGCGCTCGATATAATATAGAAGGCCTTTGTATTCGAAGAAAAGGGCCTTTGTATTATGTTTATAAACGCCCCAGAGCTAATAACTCAACGAGTGTCCGGTACACTTTTCCGTCGGCCGCTACATTTTCAAGCCACCGATACACCTGTTTTTATTACCGCAGCCAGTTTTATGTTATAATTTATAACGCGAAATTATACGTTGACTCATTAGCTCTGAGGCGTTCATAAACATGATACAAAGGCCCCTTTATTCGAATACAATTCCTACTATATTATATAGAGGGCGAAATCGGTGTCCCGTTTGAAACGGGCCTAAGATCTGCCTGAGGTAACCCATCAATTATTATGAGTCGCTATTTATGTACATATATTATGAATATTCATATAACAAACACTATCTACACATTGTATATATTAGTTAAATGAACGTTTAACTGACAAAACTTAGTGTGTACTAATTGTATCGGATTTTAACAGCCTATCTCCACCCTTCGCCACTGGTGGAGCGTATACAATAAACTTACTTTTAAAACCCTCACTGCTTCAAAATATGATATAAGTTTTAGTACAGTAAACTCCTAAAAGAATACGGAAATAATGATCTCCTAAAACAAAATACGTATTTTTATCGTAGTAGATTTTTGGGTTTCCACCATGTGTCCTTCTTCCTTCTTTACTCGACGTTTCGGGCTCGTCTCAGAGGCCATTATCAAGAGATGATATGCTTTATAATGAAAATGTAGTGTACGTATGTGAATGTAAACGTTGCTCTAAGAATGTCAAAAGGAATCCGATTAGCTAAGAGCAAACGATAGTGCCGGAAGCCATGATTTTTTAACCGTAATCCATCATACCTATTAATATTTTTAGGGTTTCTATGGATTTCAAAAAACAGAAAACATATCATCTTTTGATAATGGCCTCTGGAACGAGCCCAAAACGTCGAGTAAAGAAAGAAGAAGGACACACGGTGGAAACCCAAAAATCTACTAAGATAAAAAAAACAACCGTGAAAGCCTTAAACATTATACGTATTTTTAGTTTTATAAAAGTCGAGTATTTATTCTGTATCTACTCTTTGACCTTTACGTTAAAAGATATATATCTCATGCAAATATATATATAGTAATAACTATGTGAGAGGAAGATTATGCGGCGAATAAACGGACCGATAGGGATGAGGGTTGGGTGTTGAGAGTCAGGTGTACCTAATGAAAAGTTGTAGGTACCGCATGTGGTAAATTTTGAAACTCTATCTTGGGCAGGTTCATCGCACGACAGTGATAGGGGTACCAAAAATATCTCAGGAGAAAAGTAGTGAAAAGTGACGAGAGAGCATGTAGCGAGTCGGGATTTTTTGTCACATTTCACTGACAACACCGCAATAACGGCAACATCGGTCACGCGTCTATGTATTATTACAATTATGATATTAAGGCCTAACTAAATAATTGGTTGACCTAAATAGAAAAGATTTTATTAACTACTTTATTTATTCAACGAATAAAGTTGTGATTAAATTGAGGTGCATGTCGCCTACATGTCGCCTACTGTCACGCTGTCGCGGTGACAAATTTAGTCAATGGTTTCGTCATTTTTCATAATATTTTGAACGATCATCATCTCGGTAAATTCACTGAAGAATGACACTGATGATGGGTGTCAACTGTAATATATTAGTAATTTGAATTATTATTAATAATTATTCATGCTAATTTCAATAAATGTTAACAGTTTCTACGTGTGCATACGTTAAAATTTCTTGCTATATGACATCCATAATAATATTTTAAGCAGAACCCAACCTGCAGACCATAGATAATAGACAACATTCTTATAAAAAATACATAGTGCCAACCGCTAAAAACAAAAAAAAAATGATTTTGATATGACAGTCGAAAAGTGTAGGTAGGCATATAGAAGATGATAAAAATGTTCATTGAGTCATGCCGGTGTCGATGTAGTTCAGTTCAACGTAAGGTGACCTCATTGTTGTTTTGGTAATTTCGACAGATTTTGCTAACTGACAATGTTCGATTAAACGTTTAAATGTGCTACGGGATGGGAGCATCAGTCTGATAATATTTTAAACACCAAGAAAAACAACATTACACACTTTTTCCCGTAGCGGAAGCTTACTGTGACGTCAAGTGATAGTAGACGAGATGCACCATAATATAATTCACAAAATTTTAAGAATGTAACATTCTTTTTATTCAACATGCATACTTTTGAAAACACTGATAATAACCAAAGACAGAAAGCGCTTCAGAGAGTATTGTAAGAGCCATTAATTAATATTTGTCGCAATTAGATTGGATGCCTATAGCATTGTAGTCGATGTGCATGGGCGCAAATCCTTAGAGACGCAGGTTCGATTCCTGCTGGGTGTCGTATTTTTTCTCTATTGGTTATCTACATATTGTATTCTCAGAAGTGTTTTCAAATTATATAAGACTAAATTTAATTCCATTTATTCAAAATTGGCATCCTTTCGGGAAATAATTTAAAAATATACAAATAGAGGCCACCCGGCCACTAGATTGCTAGTTCAAAGTATCTGCAAGAATGACTTTTGAAAAACGGCAGTTGACAAAGGCCGGGCGAGTGATTACGACATTTTACCACGTTTTTCTTAGCTCGTATTCTTATTTGTCCGGTGGTTCTTAGTCCGGTACAAATCTTGCAATCAATTTTTAACTAACTTTACGACTAGTTAGACATTTTAAACTTTTATAATATATCAAAACACGATGCCAATGCATTCTTTTAATACTTTTAGCCATCTTTAAGTAGATTGAACTCATTCTGTTTTGTATGAAAAGTTATTTCGGAAGAAATCCGTAATCCAATCCACTATTATTGGTTGCTAAGGGGGTGTTCCTAGCAACTAAATTATTAATATATACGTGCGTTACTATGGAAATCAAAATGACATTACATTATTCTATACTTTGTTTGTTTGTTGATAAATAGCAAAAAAATGATTTGTTGACAATTGCCTTATTTGTCCTAAATTATTAATACACAGAATTGTTAAGTTTATATGATTCAACAGAAAATTTAAAAACGTGGTACATAAAAAGTTCTTTTAATCTTGTTATTATTTAGTACCAACCCATAATAGAAACTCATGTTCAAAAAACATGAAATCGAATAATATTTAAAACCAGGCGGCGATGTACGAGTTGCCCATTTAATAGCGATATAATTTGTAACCGTATGAATTATTTGTAATACTTTATACCGAAATGTAACTTACTTCCCTTGAAGAATAAAAGTTTTTCCATCTGCTAAATGCAGGGTTTAAATACATCAAACTCAATTTCTCCAAGAAATCTCGCTCGATTGTATGTGTGTTAAAAAGTTTACCTACAATGTCAACCTATAGTATCAAAATGATGTTTGACATAATTGCTGTTTTTAATGCTTTATTTCTATCTTTGATCGACGTGCTTACATTCTGACTCACTTCCTACAGCTATTAATTGCTTTGAAGTATTTACATTAAAATTGAATACCTAAAGTAACTTCTTTAGAAAAACTTTCAGGTCGTAGGTACACAAACAAACTAGATAATAAAGTAATCTTTTATTTGATATGGTACACCAAAATTCATTTTAAACGTTGATACCTGGAAAATGACTGTAGATACGAAGAAAGAGGCAAGAAATTTTCAAAATAATAAACATTAAAGGAAAAGTCATATTAAGGGTGATCTGATCACAAAGCCTCCGCTACTGATTTTTTAAAAACGTTAATCACATACAATTTATTGATGATTTTTATTTTAAAAAGAAAGATTACATTTTAATTAAAAAAGAGGCTAACAATTCAGAAAAAAACTGTATAAATCGTGCATTCTTTAGAAGCCAGATTTTTATTAGTTACATAGAATTTTGTAAATATTTTTATCATTCAAATTCTCTTAAAATTCTCAAAAAACTTAAAGTTATTTAAGTGTCAAATCGATTTTAGAATTTTTTGTTTCTAGAAACATAAATGACTATAACTTGAAATCATTTTAATATATCGCTTGAAACTTTGGTACTGTGAACGTATCAAAATTGAATTCCATATAAAAATTAAGTTATTAGCATTTTTATTTTTTATAAATTTAAGCTTCGGTAGGTATCTTACGTTAAATCTTGATTTTTTTTGTTCTCTCTAAATTCTACATTAAAGCGATGTACAAATAAAAAAATTGCTTCTAAAGAATGCATAACTACCTACATAGTTTTTTTTGTTAATTTTAAAATTTGTTTTTTAACTAAAAAAAATACATAAAAATATTTTTATGTAGGTACTTGATACATATTGATTATTTGAAATAAAAGTTATACCTAAGTAAAAGGTGTCTATCAAATCGCAGGTTGAAAACGTTACTCTATGCATTAAAAGTTAATATTTTTGATAGGATTAATTTTACTTTACGATATCGTCTAAGATTAAATTAAAAATTAACTGCTAGGTATATTAATTAGGTAAATCCATTTGGCATGGAAAAATAATTTAAGTAGACTTACTCTAATATTACAGACCAGTCAGACTATTTTAATCATACGTATTAACTAAATGTTAGTACTTAAACCTGAATATAAGTATTTTAAAATGATAATTGAATTACAGACTGGAAAGTTGAAGTAATAATAAAGTCTTTGGGAGGAATATAAATGTTCAACCTGTGTAATAATTACCATAGATAGTATTAAGGATTTTTCACATTTCCATTAAGAATGAAAGTTTGCTCGCATAAATTGAGTAGTTAGCAATTAAAATGGCGTGCATAAAGACATAAGATAATCGGTTAATTACGAAATGATTAAATCTATTATGACTGTTTTAGGGATAATTCGTATTTATTCGTTTAAATATTAAGCCAGTTTATTGCTGTGAACATGATAATTTTAAGTTTCTCAAAGAAAAGACAATCTAGATTTCATTATGAAAGTATTGAGAATATGCAGCTAAATATTTTAAACGTAATTTATTATAAGTTTTTGTTGGAACAATAATTTATAATTAACTATTTCTTTTATTCAACGAATAATTCACAAGATTTAAGAATATGTATTCTTATTATTGAACATATATAATTTTGAAAATAGTTAATTATAAATTATTAGCAAGTGCAAGTAGTTACATCTAAAAAATATTGGAGAAATTCCACGACGTCGGTTAGTAATCAAAGTAATAGTAAATAGTTACCTACTTTGATTTAAGAAACAAAAATTGATTGACAAAGTAGCTTGATTTGGAAGAGCACTGATGAGTAGGTATTAAAATTGACCAATAGTTAAAATTTGTCGCAATTAGTATGTCACCTCGTAGCATAGTGATAATGCACGAATCAAGGCGTAAACCTGGGAGATACGGGGTTCGATTCCTCGTCGGGTTGGCTTACTTTTTTTCAAAAAAGATTTTTTCTATTGGTTATAATATATTCTCTCAGAAAGTGTTTTTCAAAATTATGTAGGATCAATAATTGATAATACAGAAGTAATATTTGTTATTGAACATAAAATATAATCATTTATGAAACATCTGACAAAAATTTAATAATACTATTACAAAATATAATCTTATAGTATCTTTATAAGATGTTATCACAGTATCAACTCTGTATTCTGTAAAAGCTAAAATTTCTGTATATAGACCAGATCGATAAACACTTCTAGACTGTACAATGTACATAGAAGATGTTATATCTATTTCTCTAGTCAGTATGGCTATATTTCTTACGTAACCCACAGTGAAGTTTTATACGAAAGATTAATTTACTAAGAAGAGTTGAACAATATTGCGTCGGAAGAAGACTTAAATACTTCTCCATGTCTTAAACACCCACAACAGATGTCACTTTACGAAGGATAACCAGCATTGCGTCAGAAATAATAAGAACATATTTTTAGTTTCCTTTACTGGGATACTTTGAGATAGACGTAAGAGGATATTGAGAGCTTTATTGAAATACATTAGTTATTTTAATGACATTTCTGAGAAACGTGGTTTCTAAATAAAATAATATTTAAATAAAGTATTGATACCAAATCTACAAACTAAAATGAATGCATGAATTTTTTTATCATAATCATAACCTGATAGGTAATACATATACAAACAATATTATAATTTATTCTGACTCTACAAAAGTGTATAATATCACCTGGTAGGTAGTTAAGTGTTATACACCATGTGTCTAAAAAAATGTCACTTTAACTTTGTTTACCAAATAAATTAGAGAAACCGAGCGACCATAGAATGCACCGAATAAACCTACAAAAAACTCAATGGAACTCTTCTTTTTCCTCAACCATATCCGCCACTTAGTTGGAGCATATGAATACCACGCGGCACCTCTAAGCACACTCACCAGTCTTTTTGCATCGTTTCAGGTCAAACCAGCTTCCCGTAGCTCTACCATATACACTCTATAGATAATATTTAGCGACCTTCCAGGACGCCTGAATCCGGTTGGCTTGAAGAACAGGCAAGCCAGATTGAACTCTCAGCGTGATAAGAGGCTGCTTGGTGCGTCCTCTTATCTCCTCGTTACTCCTAGAGTTATACCATCGCAAACCCAGTATCCATCGCAAACATCTGTTTTCGAAGCTCAGTATACGTTTGCTATGAGCCTTCATAAGGTGCTACAATTTGCTACCGTACATCAGCACTGTCAGAATGTAAGCGTCAAATAGGCGGCATTTGGTTTTCACCGAGTACAATCGTGAATCCCAGACACTTTGCATCGAGTTGGATGGAACAATAGGAGATAAAGCTAGAATATTTCCTATGAGGTGTGGAATATTATTTAAAATAACCTTCAGTAAAAAAAAAACCGCTAATAGAGCGAGGTGGCGAAACATCATAGCCCGCACGGATAGCCCTGCCTTTTTTTTGTTATACTATATAATTAATAACAATGATACAAAGTACCTGACAGATAGAAAACTAAACTCTCTCTCTACCTAGATATAATGTAGGTAATATAATATGTAATAATTTCTCAAATGTTTACTATAGTTTTAATTTTAAGATTGCAGTTTTAGTGATATTTTTGAAAGCATTGTAGCAAATAATGCCAATACACCTGGTAATCGCCCATGGTAACACTGAAAAATATTTATTCTCTATATTTTGATATTTTTTATAGAAAGGTATAATTAATTTCATGTTATTTGAATTATTTACTTTAACAGCTATCTTATCATCCCTATTATCATCAATATATATTTATTTTATTTATTGAGGTCAATCGATATGATCAATCACATAGAATAGAATAAAAGAATATGACGTGATGGTGCCGATAACAGAAAAATCATAATAAACCAAATTAAATCAAATAATATTAAATACAGTTATAAAGAATATATTGTAGAGTGATGTATTGAAAATGATTAAAAAAGTAAAAATACATAAGTAGTAATCATCAAAAATGAAGAAAATATCCCTACACTGTATGACATTTTCTTTTTGAACGAAAAAAATATGTGTTGTGATTTATGATAAAAACCATGGGAAAAATATAAAAAAAATATTAACTTTTTGTATTTTTTATTCAAATAAACAATATGATGCCAAATGGCATCTGCATGCAATAAGGTGAAGAGCATTTTTTATTTTTTAAAGATATGAAAAATTTTCAAACAGCTTTTATTTTGTCCTCTCCTTGTCATTCAATGCTAGTTTTCTGAAATTCATTCTGGAAAAGAAATTAGAAATTGTGAACCAAATCATTACTGAAGTATACGCAAAAAGCAGTACGTCAATGCATGGTGATGCCAAATGGCATCACAAACATTTTTCGAATTATTTCTATATATTTGATATTCAGCATTAAAATGATAATAGAATCATAAAGTACATACCTGAATTTATTACGAAATATTTTTTTCATGTTCTTGAATGGACTTTCTTTAGCTAAAAAGCATATTTAAAACAGGTGAATTTCAGGTGCAACCGCTTTCACTTCCGTCAGAGTTTATTTGAAGTTTTGTTATAATTTGGAGATATCTGCTAATTAACTGTACTATTAATTAGTTAGAATATTTACTAACGAAACATAGTAAAACATTTCAAAAACGAATTCGTAGATGGGGTTAGTAATATTTGCATTAAAATATCATGATGCCAAATGGCATCACTATGCAGTGTAGGGATATACTGAACATCATAAATAAGTATATGAAGAGAAAACAGGCAGTATAAGAAAAGAAAAAAAAAATCAAAAAAAGTAGTAGCTCAGATACAATTAGTCGTAGATTATGTAGCAACTTAATTTGAAAGAGGCAAGAGGACAAAACAGTTTCACTTGATCACTGTTAAGATTTCTGATTCTACATAGCCAAGCCACCAGACAATGGTAACTTAGTTTCGTTTTATACGTATGAATATATAGAAGCGAAGAGATGTGAGGACAAATATTGTCTCTGTGTACGTATCTACATTAATATTATGAATATACGAGTAATAATGCACTTTCACTTTCCTTACCTATATATTATATCTTCAAGGGTTTAAATAAAAATCATCATTACTTTGTTTTAATCATACTTAAATAATAGGTTATTTTATAAGACACGGAATAAACAAGTCATAACACCTTTTGGGAAGATTAATATTAGGCGTGTATCTATTGAATAACATCTCACATAACAACGTGACTAAATTTAACATTATTTCCTTAACATTTAGGTGTGAAATTAAATTGTGTAACCAGAGGGTGAGTGTGTTAGATAATTTAATAGAGGGTTTGACTCCCTGATATTCTCGTCACGTCTGTGTCCTGTTTCCTCATTTTTCAATTATCATGGTCACCTCACATTTTACTCCAGTCTCCCCAGAGTCAAACGGATGAAGGTTTGTTTTTATAAATGGAAAAGGTGTTGGAGAAATGAGACGAAAAACAATGTTTATCATCAACAAAGAGACAGAAAAGTGTCCAAAAGATAATAAATACTTGGAAATTGTATAACTGCGGATAGAAAAAGTGCCAACTTAGTACCGACGACTTTTTATTACCAGTGGTTAATGTTCTTTTATTTGGAACTATAAATAAAGTGAGGAAAATGTTGTATTTCAAATGTTTGTTAAGAGTACGTAACTATAATATACACGGCTAATGTCATAGAGTATGGACTACTTCTACTTCAGTGATTTTAAACCTTTTATGGTTGGCGGAATACTAAGCGCATTTTTTAAAATCTCGACCCACTAGAAGCTTTGCCAGAATTAGGGATTGCAATACCGGTATTTAAAAACCGGTATTAAATTATTTATTGATACCAAAATACCGGTTAGAAAAATCCAAATTGCTGGTATTTTCAGTATTAAGAAAGCATAAATGTAGTATTATGTTTTAAAAAAAATGTATTATTAAATTTAGTTTATAAGTTTTATGGTGCCAAAATGCAAATATATGAACTGAAATCAATAAAAACTAAATCAAATCCCTGAAATATACTTATAGAATAATTGTCGCGATGAATTAACATATTTCGAAAAAGAAAACATTAATTGCAAATATTTCCAATTATTATATAACCATTGATCCAACGTTGATAGTACAATCAACAAACGTTGATCTTCAAAGAGATTTTTCTGTACCCGGACTTATAGCATTTGTTAAAATTGGCAGTTTTAAAATATTATGATATATACAAATTTACAAAGATCATCATTATTAATAAATGTAAGTAGGTACTTTTGGTTGCTATATAATAGTGTTTTAAATAGATTTTAAGGTACAGTTCGGTTATGAGGAATGCAGCGGAAAACACATTTTGAAAATACCCGATATACTGGATTATTTGTTAGTTTGGGTTAGTTTAGGTGAGCTTAGGTTGGGTTAGGTTAGGTTTGGTTAGGTTAACCTAACAAATAATCCAGTATATCGGCTATTTTCAAATTGTGTTTTTCGCTGTATTCCTCATAACCGAACTGTACCGCCCCATATCAATAAAATAAAACATAGGAGAGTATAGATAGACAATAATAATATATTTTATAGACATACAAAATACTGCTCTATCTATATAATAATTATAACCTTTCATCGTATTGATCGTTTCTTTTAAAATGAGTTTGTTCATAGACTTATATACTATAATATATGAATATAATATGTATATTACTACTACTGCGTCACCATGTTCGATCATTAGAGGATCATATTATAGGCCTCCACAATGTGGCGGTTGTATTAACAGATTTTATTTTCACGAGAAATGGATGTTAGCCACTTGCTCAACCTATTAGGTCCTTACTCTGACTCCAAACACAAATTGAAAAACAATATATGTATTTTCCAGAACTACGCGTTTATAAGTTGTCGCTTAAGCCGCTCGGATATCGTGGGCGTAATATTCTTTTTATTCATTTAACTGAAAAGAAGAGCAAAATATATTTCTAGTCGATACAAATATTCATTTTTGAGTGTTACAATAATCTATTAACACATAAGAACATTTCTTTCTATAGTAAAAATCTACCATTTGACAGTGAAGTTGTCGATAATTTTGTGAAACCATCCATTTCCGATGGGAATTTCTATTTTTTTTAATGTTGTCAGCACTTTGTTAATTAAATAATTGTGCAAATATATTATAATGTTTGCCATTATTAATAACAGTGTTCAGCCAATTCAACCAATGTGTGCTACCCGTGCTCACGTATGGCTGCAAGACATGGACGCTCAATACGAGAGATGTCCGAAGGCTAAGCGTCGTACAGCGAGACATGGAGAGGTGTATGTTGGGCATCACGCGAAAGGACCGTAAGAGAAACGAATGGGTTAGGAAGCAGACAGAAGTACGCGATGTAATAGACGTTGCCAAACAGTTGAAATGGAGATGGGCGGGGCACATTGCTCACCGAAAGAAAGGTCGCTGGACAAATGCCGTCATCCAGTGGTACCCAAGGGGCACGAAACGGCCACAGTGTCGCCCTAAAAGCCACTGGATTGACGAACTGGTAAAGTTCGGCGGAAATACGTGGCAGCGAATGACACAAGACCAAGAGAGTTGGAAGAAGCTTGGGGAAACCTTCATCCAGCAGTGGATTGACCCCGGCTAATGATAATGATTAATCATAGTAATAGATCAACAAAAAAAAATAATTACAACATTAATAAAATCTCTCAAATATCACATAAATAATAACTTGTGTGGTGCGTCTGGCTATCTGTATATTCCAGACCAAACAGTTTAATATAAATATTTTAGTTCGAATTTTCTACGATCATAAAATATTTACTTTAACTTGACTTTAACGATAAATCAAATGACAAGTTATATTGCCTCATGTCGGCTCCATACATAGTTAGTTGTCGATTAACAAAATTTATTGCGAAGTATAAAGTCATTGACTTGTGTATCTACTTATAAAATACTTACGTAATATGTAATTGCGTGAAATACATACTGATATTATAGAGAATGAAAAGGTAGACTAACTTGATTTGATTTTTCTTTTAAATCATGAGATAAATAACAATTATTATAAACACTTTACCTCATTTATTTCACTATTGCTACCTGATCACTTTACCTACTCGTGATTAAGGGGGGACATGCTCAGCGTAGGTCAAAATTAAAAAAAAAAGATTTTTTTTCCCGGTTAGGTACATGTTCAAACACGCGCGTTTTCTTACTCCTTGTTCCCATGTTTCGATTTTTCTTTTAAATCATGAGATAAATAACAATTATTATAAACACTTTACCTCATTTATTCCACTATTGCTATCTGATCACTTTACCTACTCGTGATTAAGGGGGGACATGCTCAGCGTAGGTCAAAATTAAAAAAAAAAGATTTTTTTTTCCGGTTAGGTACATGTTCAAACACTCCCATGTTCTTACTCCTTATTTCAGTTTTAGTTTGTCAATTTATGGCTACGGCCGTACGTTGTAGCTTAACCACTGGGGAATTCCAAAAGAAATGGCATATTTCAAAAAAACACTACCTTTTGCTTAGGTCGATAATTATTATAACGCAATCATTAATTGTAGAATGTTAATCACACTTAAATGGTCAAAGACATAACTTATAATTAGTATCTTTAGAATTATCTTCAAATGTGTTAATCTTGCCCATTTTTTGAATAATAAAATGCCTAATTCTTGTCAAATTTGGGATCACAGAGATTATCAATATAATTTTTTATCGTACATATTTCACTATAATAATGTCAACATAAATTATAATGATGGTTTTATAAATGCGTTTAAAAATTAATAAATGTAAAAAATCTTAAAACCACTGCACATTTATGTACTGAAATATGACTATATTCTAAAACATTAGAGCGAGAGGTTTAAAAGAATACTATTTTATGTAATAAAAATACTTTACGCAGTCATCAAATGTTTAAAATAAATATAACGGATAATAAGGCTTCAAAATTATATAAATAGATTATCTACAACGTTTAAGGAATGTCCAGGATCATGCTTTGAAAATAGTATAAAAGCTCCATTTTAAAAGCTCCAACTATTCTAACTCATATTTGAAATATTTTACCGAAGTTTTCTTTGAAACATCCTTTTTATATTACGAGTATTTTTTTTATATAAACACATTTATTCACACTTTTTTTCATAAATAGTTTAACTAAAATCTGATGAATACATTTATCTATAGAAATAATAAATAATTTAAGTAGGTTGTTTCGAAGAACCCCGTTCTAAAATATTTCGAAATGTGTGTTGTAATAGTTCTGCATTCAGCTCTCGAATTGTTGCAAGAAGTGCTTTTTTCATCATCGGTTGGGAATATACGAGCGCCACTCTCTTTGCACCTGACAAAAACACTCTTATCATGGCTATCACGTCATTATCTAGTGCGTTATTTTCTGCAGAGTTTTTTTTCTGATAACTTTTGAGATATCAAGATGAAAATCTAAAGAAGTTGTACTGATTTTATCAGTGTACGTTTGAATTGATAGCATCATTAACCAACAGTTGTAAAATCATGCATCTATAATAAATAAATAATATAACTAGGCCTATCGAATGAGTAAAAACATAAATATTATAATACATTATTATAATATGCTATAGATGGGACCTACTTCGGTGTATTTAATAATCAAAACATATTAAGATAATTAGAGTATTATTCTTACTAATGAAAACTTTTTAAAAAGCTAAAGTTTACTCTGATGTTCTGATCTCCAATAAGCAAGGTTTGAAGGTATAGTCTGCATGTGTGATGTAGAAACGCAATCGCCAAAAGGTATATTGATGTAGTGTGGATGCAAAAATCGCCTCTGATTTGGTTTAGTAGGGTTTGGCAAGACGCAACCTGGGTTACAAAAAACGCCTTAAATGGAATTGAACAAAACTTAAATGAATTTATGAACGTGGTATTTCTGGATAATTATAAATATATGGCAAATAACGCCATATAAAATACGATAAAATGAATAATAAATTGGTAGGTGTAAAGAAATAAAAGTAAAGATATTCTTCTGTTTCTCCAATAGACAGTTCTTAAGTACGTGTAATAAATAAGTATTTTTTGATGGAGTGAATTATTTACTTCGTTATTTGTATTAAAAAAATTCTACCCTAAAAAATCTAAAATAACTCCTGACAAATAATGTAAAAATCTTCTGGTGTTATTCAAAGAACAAAAATTTCGCGAAAATTTAAATAAGGTCGAAACTGAATGTTTGTCTGTTTTAATTATACTTCACATTTTTTTTCATTTAGAGAATAATGCTTCAGATATATTTATAATTTTTCCCTTCAACATTTTTAGCTTTGATTTAGTTAAAAACTATATACTATAATATAATGTTTGTTTTCTTAAATTATGAAAAACTATTTACAAACCTATTCTAAATGATGACGTAAATAAAAAAAATAGTCTTTACTTTTTTATAATTGAAAGTGTATTTTCAAAGTGAACTTATTCTACTACTTGAATTAAAGGATACAATTTTGAACAAGTGTTTTTTTTGTATAGAATAACCTAATACCATTCAATCTAGTAGAAAAATTAGCCTCAAATCGGTTTAAGTTACAAAAGTAACTTATTCAAAAACAAAAAAAACATATGTAACATCAACCCCGTAAACAGTTTTTTGGTTTTTACCAAAAATTTGTTGAAGTGGAATAAGTTCACTTTGAAAATACACCCCTCAATTATTATGAATTTAGGTTTATTTCATTAGTGTTTCAAACTACTATTCTATCATTCCATGTAATGCGGTTGATCCTCTATCAAGACCACATCTCGAATCTTATTGGATTCTTTAGGAGTCCAGGTATGAACGCCATATATGTAAATTCCAAAAAGACAATGAAACTCAAACACAAACTCAACTTCAAACAGTACCTATATTAACAAAATAATTATAATACATAATATGTTGACACATTCAACTTTAAATAATACACTAATCGTAAATGGCGAAGGGTACTTGTCGAAGAAAGGTAGGCTGTGGTAGACATCCATATTTAATTTAAAAGATTTTACTGTTAAAATTGACTAAATATAAGATATAATATATTTTTATAATAGATGGTTCACTAAAAAATACAACATGCCCTAAAATATATATTTTCCAAAAAAGTGATACCCAGCCGGAAATCGAACTTGCACTAAAAAATCTCCGGCTACAGTAGTTAGCCTTCTTATTCATATTCCGAAGCAGACAGGGCTAAGGCTAAGATCTCAAGGACAAACTGTATCAAACTACATACAATAAAAACTTTGGATTATCCCAAACCTTTATTTGCATGTATCAGTGTTCGATAGGCTTGTGTATAATGAGTGAATCATAGATTAAATACTTAAAAACAGGGCCGTTGGTATTTTTGTATTTTTAAATGTCTTTAGACTATTTAATTTTCTTAATAAGATATATTTTAAATAATCATTTGGAACAGTCTTCGCCATTGCTAATTATTGATAAATAATAAGTTTCTAAATTAATTAATAAGCCGTAAATTAATAATATATTCAAATAACAACGTCATACAATAAACACGACTGACAACAATTAAGAATTTAATAGTCAATTAAAACTTTATAAGAACATGTAAAACATTAATAATGGTTAACTAAATTAATGAAAATATTATCATAAACATTTGTGACATGCCATCCATAAGATCTGTAGACGCTCCGCACCCCAAGTCAATGTGATCGTTATAGTATTATGCCATAATATTATCTAGATATATTATACTGTCCAATGGTATAATACATTTGCCATTCGAAATATTCAATGTTACTTATAATATTAAGTAGGTAGTTAGTTTAAAATACATCAAAATTACCAGGCTGCAGCACTGCATGCCGTACTACTTCATTCGCTAAAATTGAATTAGTTACTAAATCCTAAGTAATAATATATGTATAGCATATATATATTACATAGGTAGCTATATATATATATATTAGGAGAACCCCTATAAGAAAAATTCATTGCACGCCGCAGATAAAAATTGTGTAACAGTTAAGTAGTAAAATAATGCGAACTAGAAACCGATCTTGTTTATATTACAATAATAATTGTTGAAACAAACACGATATATAAAATATAACTAACTATATAAGTGTTTGTTATATATAGCACTGTGTTTTTTTTATCAAGTTTTAACAGTAATAAAAATATATTTTAGATTATATCTGCACAGCGTTCACAAAACAATAGCTAAGCTTTCTGTGCAAAAGCTTATGGTGATGTTTTAAACTTTTCCAGATATACAGAGCTATAGATAACAAAATGATTATGAGATTATAAACAATTCGTCTAAAGTTAATGTAAGATAAGTATTATTCTGAAATCGTTAATCGTACTCATTTGAAACATTTTTATTTTCATAAAATTTACTTACATACGTGAATTAAACATAGTATGATAATTTTATTTAGAAAGTATTATGTGAGAATCAAAATAAAATGATTGAAAGTTGTGTAATATATGATAATTACATAAAGAATATTTTCATTACACAATCTTATATATTAAATAGCTGTCCCAATTTTAAATATATGAAATAAAGATAAAATGACAACCAGTTGTCATTTTATATACATACAATTGTATAGTTCGAGCATTATTAAAGTGATGATCATATGTATAAATCACTAAATAAAAGCTTACATAAAGTCCCAATTATTCAAATAAAAAAATGGAAGAAAAAAGTTCCAGATTATCAATCACAGTTGCAACGAAGAAGGGTTTTTGCATTGAGTATAACATTTCCGTTATGGAGACACGAGAAATCTGTGAAAAGGCCAATCTGCTATTTTTATTGGTGGCTGTAAATCCAAAGTAAAAAAATTATATTAAAAAATCTTGAGACAACAAACCATAATCGGGGGTGGATTTATAGGTACTTTCAGTGTGTGCCGTAATCCCGGTCCCGTGTTGAAAAGGGCACCCCGTGTCCCCATAATTCCAAAATATATTTTAAAAAAATAGCCAAATCCTTGACAACAAAATGTCAAAACACAAGAGAATGCTGTTCTTACTATATACTATAATATATTATATTGTAGTAACGGGAAATTACAATTAAATGGTAGCAATGATTAGCTCAGAAATTTTGTAAATTTATGCAAATGAGGTGATAATAAATGAGAGATATTGCGTTGATTTAATAAATGTACACTTACAACAAATACGGGGTTGCTCGCTATGTTTACGTGACCAGTTAAGCTTTATTTGAAATTTATGAATAATATGTATTTTTGGGGGGCTCAATTGATTGCTGCAAGTAGGCCCTTCGAATAGTTAAATTGGCCTCTAACCATAATATTATATGACTCTGAGACAACAAATCAAATGAAGGAAAAGTTGTCTGAAATGCTAACCTAAGAAAAATATATTTGATTAGATATAAATTCTTAATTATGATCATTCTAATATAGTATCTTTCCATTTTTAAATAAAAACGTATTTTTAAATATCCATATCTTCAGCATAAGAAACTATTTTATCATAATATGGGAACACACGGACTTATCGCTTGCAATTCTGCCCTGCTAAGTAAAAATACAGTGTTTTTGGTTTTAGTGAAATGAGAACCCAAGTTTTAAATCACATTTTTCTTATATTCATCATCATCATCATCAGCCTGAATCTATCCACTGCTGGATGAAGGCCTCTTCAAGTTGCTTCCACTTCTCTCGGTCCTGTGCATTGCGTTGCCACGTACTTCCGCAGAACTTTATCATTTCATCGATCCAGCGGCCTCTAGGTCTACCTTGTGGACGTTTTGTACTTCTTGGATACCACTGGATGACTAGATTTGTCCAACGATTGTCTCTTCTTCGAGCTATGTGTCCAGCCCATCTCCATTTAAGGCTTTTAATAAACTCTATTACATCGCAAACCCTTGTCTGCTTCCTTATCCACTCATTCCTCTTTTTGTCCTTTCGCGTTATGCCCAGCATGCACTTCTCCATACCACGTTGTGCTACCCTAAGTTTCTGGATCTCTCTTTTACTTAGGGTCCATGTTTCACACGCATATGTCATCACGGGAAGCACACACTGGTTGAACACTTTGCGCTTTAGGCGCAGTGGAAGGTCACTTTTGAAGACATTATTCAGGCGGCCAAAAGCACTCCAGCCTAGCTTTACTCTGCGAACAATTTCATCAAATATACATCCATCTATAGATACTTGTTGTCCCAGATAGATGTAGCTTTTCACCTGTTCGAGCTGAGTGCCATTGATGAGGATCTCTTTTTGGCCTGCAAAGCAGTTGAACATGACTTTCGTCTTTGTTACATTTATTTTCAAACCTACTAGGTTGCTTACTTCAGCGAGTTCCTGCATTCTGCTTTGGAGGTCTTCTGAGTCTTGCGAGAAAATTACTATGTCAACGGAAAAGCGCAGATGACTCAGGTATTCTCCATTTATGGGGATCCCTTTGTCATTCCAGTCAAGTTATTCCCCGCTATTCTGACAAGACGTGCAAGTCTGCGCTCTAAGTTTAAATTCAATAATTCACTTATAAAACTGCATTACAATGTCTAAAAACATCGTCAATACCGTGGAAAATGTGGATTTGTTGTGTATTATAAGAAAGCAGTCAGAAATGATTGCCATTTTGTTAAAAAAGGTAGAATCAATCGAAAAAATTCTAACCGATCACCAAATTTATAATAAAAATAAATCAGTGTCAATAAAAACTGCAATTAAGCCCAGTGTAATTAAGCCCAGTGCAATTGTAGTTGACGCACCATTGCCAGTGACATCGCCTACACCGGCAGCGCGTGCACTAGCGAAAGACTCTGTTTGCTTCTCGCTCTCGCCTCCTGTGCCGGCACCGCGAACAACACCGCCACCAACCTATGCAAGGACGACACGGTCGCAATCGAAAATTAAAACAAAAATACTATGTGAAGGATCATATATTAAACCAGGGTCCAGTACCGTGCCAAATAATGTAGAAACATCTTCACAACCTCTAAAAAAAAAACCGTGTGATAAGGCCTCAGATAAGACCTCAGCAGCAAAAACAAAAACAGACGACGGATGGGCTACCATTTCACGGAAACGCCGAGTCGCCGTACGTGGAAGTCTCGAAGGACGGGTTAAGCCAGTGATGAAACACTATCATTTTCACCCGTTTCACCGAGACACTACTAGCAATGATCTCCTGACATATTTAAAAAAGTTATGTACCGCTGAATTTACAGTAGTACGGATTAAATCAAGAGGGGACTACGCATCATTCAAGGTGGGTATCCCTTCTGACGTTACTGATACTGTTCTGAAGGCTGAAAATTGGCCACGTCACTCATTTATAAAGGAATGGGTGGCAAATGTGGAAACCCCGAGGTTACCAAGTAGCTGACTTCGGAATAGTGACCGCTCTAATGAGCTGTTTTTCTACTACCAAAATGTCCGTGGCTTGAGAACTAAAACTGTGGAGTTTTCGAGTGGCGTTTTGGTTGATGATTATGATGTCATAGCATTAACAGAAACGTGGCTCAATAACAGTGTTTTCAGTCATGAATATTTTGGTAGTGAGTATACGGTCTTCAGAAGGGATCGAGACTCCGGAACAGGCCACCGGCAGGGTGGAGGCTGTCTTTTGGGAGTTAGAAATATGGAAGGGTTACGGGCCGAACGTTTTCATGTTTTGGAGACTCTTAATGAGGACCTTTGGGTAAAACTAACCTGCAACGGAGTGACCACGTATGTTTGTGTCGTGTATTTTCCTCCAGCGAGTGAATTGGAGATGTTTAAACTATTTGTTGGGAAAATGTTGTCTAGCGACATCTTACTTAGGGATAGAAGGATTATTGTAATGGGAGATTTTAACCTGAATTCAGCGCGCAGCAGTGAAAGGGTCAAGAGCGAACTCGAATTTCTGTGTGCTGTTTTTGGATTTTCCCAGTACAATGATGTTCCTAACTCTGATAATGGGTTTCTAGACAGGATTTTTAGCAACGTTAAAATATCGATTTCGCGATGTATATCACCGATCGTACGAGAAGATGCGTATCACCCTACTTTATCTTTTTTACACGATTTTCGTCCAACTCTCATTCAGAGGACTAACATTCCCTCACACAGAATAAATCTGCAGAGGGGGTGGAAGTTTGAAGGGGGAAACTTCGATTTACTTTACTCATTAATGAGTGAGGTAGATTGGAGTGAGTTGTATGAAATTTGTGACGTAAATGACGCGGTACAGCACTTTTACAACATTATTTATAATATTTTTGACCAGTGTTTTACAAGGAAGTCGCCATGTCGTGGTGGAAGGCGATACCCGAGGTGGTTTTCTCGGGAAATTGTCGGGGACATTAGGGTCAAACATTATTACCATAGAACTTGGAAGACTAAGCATATTCAGCAAGACTATGAAATGTTTAGTCTTTATCGCTCAAGAGTGCGGCAAGCTGTTCGACTGGCCTATCGAGCGCATATAGAAACGGTAGAAAATTACATCCGCGAAAATTCTAAATCGTTTTGGGACTATGTTAAATCTTTAAGAAGGGATGGTGGGTTTGCCAATTCAATGAGTTGGAAAGGCAAAGAGGTGACCGGATCTGGAGTGGCAGAGGCATTTGCCGGTCACTTTAGGTCTGTCTACGCAAGTAGTAGTCCGAATCTGGATGTTGCCTCAACGTCAAGAAAACCATCACGCGGTGCCCAATCTATTGATATCCTTCCGATTGATGTTGCTATTGTATTTAGGTTCATTAAAAAGCTAAAGAACACACGATCTTTAGGGCCGGATAATCTCCCAACATTTTTTTTAAAGGGGTGTATTGACTTTGTCAAAGGCCCGCTTTCATATATATTTAATCTTGTGATGGAGACGGGTATCTTTCCCGAATTGTGGAAGATGTCAAAGGTTACTCCAATCCATAAGAGTGGTGCTGAGTCATCAGTGGAGAACTACAGGCCGGTGGCTGTTCTCTCGGCACCCGCAAAAGTTCTTGAGATGATCATGCATAACATGATTTATCCAAAAATTGAGTCATTTATAATGAATGAGCAGCATGGATTTAGAGTTGGCCGATCAACGGAAACTAACCTGATGGTATTTGTAGATTATGTGTCGTCAGCACTAGATAGAGGCCATCAGCTTGACTGTTCCTACAATGACTTCTCAAAAGCATTTGACAGAGTCGATCACGACATCCTGTTGGAAAAACGCCAACTAATTGGATTGTCCGATCGTTTTCTGAAGTTATTCGGGAGCTATTTTAGGAATCGTCAACAATACGTATCGTATGGCGTCTATCAGTCACAGATGTTCAATACATTTTCTGGTGTCCCTCAGGGCTTAAGCTTGGGGCCATTGCTGTTTACGATTTTTATAAATGACATAGCAATGGTCATTAAAAATGCTATGTTTTTGTTGTTCGCTGATGACCTGAAACTCTTCATGGAAGTTGTCACCTTGGACGATTGTCGTCAACTCTAACTTGATATAGACAATATATTAGATTGGGGCAGGCGTAACAAACTGGACTTCAATATTGAAAAATGCAATATTTTATCATTTACCAGAGCCTCGCGAGTATTATTTTTCCAATATTCGATGAATGGCAGAGTTCTTTCGCGAATACCATCTGTAAGGGATCTTGGCATTACGTTTGACAGTAAGCTGTCATTTAGTAGTCATATAGCTATCATTTGTAAAAAGGCGCTACAAATGTTGGGCTTCGTCTTGCGTACTTCCCGGGTCTTTTCGGATGTTACTGTATTAAAAATTCTTTATAATTCCTTAGTGAGAAGCCGGCTTGAGAGTGAGTCGATTGTTTGGGCCCCGCATCAGTTGAAATATGACCTTATGGTGGAGCGAGTTCAAAAGAAATTTTTGAGACTCCTTTATTTGAGGTTATATGGATACTATCCGAGGCTTTATCCAACTGACTTTCTCTTAAGTATGTTAACATACTGTAGTTTAAGTGCTAGAAGATATCAATATTTGGCCACGTATTTTTTTCGACTAATACGTGGTGTGAATGAGAACTCTGCCATTCTTGGTAATATTGACTTGTGTGTCCCTGATAACTATCTTAGAAATCGGGAGCATCAGTTGTTTGTTCTCCCGAGGAGCAGAACTAACCTGCCATTGGTGATGCCAATTGGTAGAGCAATAACTCTGTTCAACCAAATTGCTTCGGATGTTGATATATTCCATCTACGTGAGAATGAGTATAGGTGGACGTTATTTTATAAATTCTTAAAATAGGTTCTGCTTAACTCATCCGGTGTACTTCCTTGTACCTATATACTTCATATTTTTTGTATTTACACATTTATACTATAGAATAACTTAATATTGCATAATTACAATATTACATAATACTTTTTTAATAATATTTATTTGTTTCTAAATGTCATGTTGTGAACGTCTTAAACTTATAATTTGTAATGTCCACAATATGTAAAATAAATTAAAATTGAAATTGAAAATTGAAATTGAAATTGAAATTCAAGGGTAGCTGTAAATAGTTTAGGTGAGATTGTATCACCTTGTCGGACTCCTTTGCTGATAGGAAATCTGCGCGATGGTTTATGGAGATTTACAGATGCTGTTGCGCTACTGTATATATTATTGAAAATATTTATATAGCGTCCAGGGATTCCTTGTTTTCTGAGTGCGTCGAGTATTGAACATTTCTTTATCGAATCAAACGCCTTCTCATAGTCTATAAAACCCATGCATAGTGGCAGTTTGTATTCCTGGTACCGCTCTATGATTTCTCTAACGACTTGGATATGGTCCATAGTGCTGTATCCTCCTCTAAATCCAGCTTGTTCTCTCGGTTGGTTCTCGTCTAGTACATTTTGCAGACGGTTTGAGAGAATTTTTGTGAACGTCTTGTAGAGAATAGGGAGTAGACTTATTGGACGATAATTTGCTAGGTCTTCTCTGTCACCTTTTTTGTAAAGAATGACAATGCTGGCATTTTTCCATACCTCTGGGACATCCTCTTTGCATATGCAGGCTGTGAACAATTGTGCATGTACTTCATTTGCATCCTTTCCTGCTTTTTTGAGGATATCTATCGTTAAACCGTCTTCCCCGGGGGCTTTCCCACTTTTCACGTAATTTAAAGCATGGGTTACTTCCCAGGATGTAATTTCGGGAGTATGGTCTTCCGAATTTCCATTTCTCTGAAGATCTAAGTCTATAGTCGTATTGTCAGTGTCATCACTGTAGAGATCGCTGTAGAACTCTTCAACTCGGCTTAACAAGTGTTCCCAATTTCTGACGATAGAACCATCTTTTGCTATATTTGCCACCTTATATTATGTGAAATTATTGAATTGTTTTGATATAAACTCTAAATATACACTATCTATTTAGAAAGCATGCCAAAAAAATCCAATAATTTTACACACCTATGAGAGAAAAAGTATTTTAAAACTTGGGTTCTTATTTCACTAAAACCAAATACACTGTCGTTTTACTTATCAGGGCAGAATATTAATATAAAGCACAATACATTAAGATAAATTCATAATGTGATCATAGAAAATTAGTATTATACATCACAAGTGTCTCGAATGGTTTTTAGGTGAACTGTTGTACATTATAAAGCTGTGTGCACCAGGTAAAAAGATGAAAAGGAGATATAAAATGCGTATTAAAAAAGTTTCCTGTCTGTTTTGCCGCATAAAGTAACCAAGAAGCCATTATAAAAATTCGCCAATACACGCTACTAAATTCGAAGTCTCCAAAAACAACACAGATTTTCTGCCAACATCGATGTAATTCTGCAAAGTTTTACATCTGGCCCAGAGGCGTACATAAAGAAAAATATCACAGTATTATTATCCAATAAATATGTTTTATATTTGTAAGTCTGATAGGTGGTATCTATAACCATATTATTTGGAATATTTTAGTTCATAAATATCACTGTAAAAATTGCAGTTATCAATTAATTCTGGATCGGGCTCAATATCTATATAATAAAAAAACTTGGGTGTTTTTATTTTCTGAGATGATTTTTCTTCAATATAAAAAAAAAAACCTTATATTTTGATACTCATTACGATGGAAAATTTGGACCTGCAAAATTTCAATGAAATAATAAGTTTAAAGTAAAGTTGTATAATAATTTAGTTTGTTTTCACAACATCGTTGATTATGAATGGTATATGATATTAATGGTAGTTTGGATATCAATTTAGTCATTTGTATAGTATCTTGTGTTAATCAAAAGTCGTAGCGCGAATACATGAAAACTCACCAATATCTCCTATTTTAGGGTAGACACTCCATATTATACTTATTTTGGTTACTTACTGTTTCGTGTCGTAACGTACGTGTTTAATCATTTCATTAATATTATTGCCACCATGATGGCAATCGTTGTAGCGTCCAGATGGCGAGGCCAAATCGTCTCATTATTTATTGCAATGATGCGTGGACAATGGATAATCATAAATTAAGTACGATTCTAATGATTCTTAGTTTTGTTTTCAGACTGTATTTGAGGAAAATTACTTATTGTTCACGACTATTTATAAATTTACATAAATAGCTAACTCAAGAGTAAATTAATTTATTATAGTAATTTAAAAATTCTCTATCACGCGAATATTTATTCGCCTTAAAACAATGACATTAATATGGACGAATCATCTGGAAAAGAAAATGACACTCGCTTTATCGTCGGGTCTGCCGAATGCCATAATCTGCTCTAACGCCATTACAATAAAGGTGATATTGCTATAAATTCCTGATGCTTTTTGTTGGGTCTGCCGAATGGTTTGGTTTGAACGGGTTCACTCAAATGAACATTGACATAAAAAACACTGCTCTAACGCCATTACAATAAAGGTCATATTGCTATAAATTCCCGATGCGTGATATCGCATAATGGAAATTGCGTGACGTCTACCTATACATGCGAATTTACTTGCTAGCTACTGTATTGGGTGCGGCGTCCATAAATAATGTCATTGCCTTTAAAGTATAGTTTGAATTAAATAAATATTTAAACATCATTAATTAAAAAAATTGAAATTTTAATTGCTCACAGTTTTCTCATTTTAACTGCCATTTTTTTTATTAAATTGTAAAATAATTTGTAATCTGTAAATTTACTAGGTGTTCTCATATTAAACTTTTTTATCCCCCTCACCCCATTTCTTTATAACATTGTCAATATTTATATAATTTATTTAATTATTATACATTCTAGTACTTATAGGACATGTGTGTGGAAGAAATACGAATTGTAATAATTAATTTATATATTACGTGGGGAATAACATGATTATAAATTTTATAAAATGATTATGTATGTTTGTTTCAGTTAATAAAAAAATTGGTCCCGATGGAAAAAGTATTGGAATTGTGTAAGCATTTAAAAATATTTTATTTCATATATATAACGTCTTCCCAACACAATTGACAGTGAAGTTAACATTCGTACACTGAAGTGAACTCGGTATTGGATATCACTTGATAAATTAAAAAAAAACCTTTTATATGTGTATCGATATTTTTGATAAAGTATTAAATTACTAACAAAGTAAAAAGTGTAGGTACCGATATGTTTAGCGAGTACACTCGACATAAAAGAATCATTTTGTTTTTTTTCTAATCTTTATAATCTTCGTTGTTAATGTATGGCAACTGTGCACAGAATTTTCATCAATACTGTGATTTATCCCCAAATTTATTTCCTCTACAGTTCTTTACATACTCACAAAGTCACTCATCAGTTATGGTTACATATTATAGTCTTCGTGACAAATTATTATTATATACCTACGTACAAGATAAAAAAGAAAATAGCTAAAGCAGATAATAATAATATATTGGGAGTAACCGTCTAAATTTGGTTACTCTAAAAATCATGTTATGGAGTAACTGCAGTTTGAAAAAAAATTTAACATGCCCTCTAAAATCAGGCATAATGTTAATTTCTTTTTGATTTATGTACATATTCTATATATCAGATGAGCTTTTTCTAGTATACATATTTATATATCGCACATAACCAACTTTAAATCTCTAATCAATATCATCATCAGTGACTTAACAAGCCAAAGTGGGTCCTAGTCTTCTCCAAAATCTTCTCTTATTTACCCTATTTTGGATCAGTTTCCTCCAAGCATCTGCCTCGGCTGTTACACTATAGTTTTTGACATCATCCAATCATCGGAATCTGAGCCTCCGACCTCCGACTATTCGGTTTTGTATCCAGGATGCCCCTTGGCGGTTGGGTACTGTACATTCATACAACATCGACAGCTTATCAAAGTCTACCAAGTTTAACGAATGCCAAATTTATGATGAATTAATACTATATTTAAGTATTAACCGGAAATTCTGTTTTGTTATTATTGAAATATTAATATCCACAAAAGCGACTGTCTACATTACGTAGCAGTAAGTGTGTGTAGTAAATGTTATCTAAAATTTTTACTAATAGAATCAATAGTGCAATCGGTACGGTGCTTGGCAGTGAATCAAAAGGTTGCTGGTGCAAGTTTTTTTTATTTAAAAATTTTCAAATTAGCCTTGACGGATTATCATTGGCCGGATCCACGTGTAAAATATATTTCATTTCAATAACTAAAAATCTCACAACAAGGGCTATATTCTTATTTTGAGCTGAGTATAGTAACCGCCACTGGCAAGTATTTCATTACGTCGCTCCTGGGAAAACGTAAACAATGTGGAAGGAAATCTCTTAAGTCCTCCCCCCTCCATCCGCCAGCCAGCGAAACGAGGATTTGCATATTGTTGGGTTTTTGTCTTGTTATGAGTTAGCTGATGTTGTTGCAGAGACACTCGCGCATAGATATTAGCATAACCGCTAAGTCTATCAAGAGATAGTAACTGGACCAGCAGGTCTATTATATCACAATACTGAACTCAAAAATCAATAAAAAGCAGTATTAATTAATAATATGCATTGTCGTATTCCAAGAGTTAATTATATCGAGGTATAACTGTCAGATGTAACATTTTTTAATGTAGGACCAGACAGTAAAGTTGTTCTTACTGGATCGAGCGAGATAGAAGATAATAATAATTATATTATATTGACATGCATTGATTTGGAATATTAACACAATGCTTACTGGCCCTTTTAATTAATTTTGTAATTAACGTGTTAATTTGCATTTGAAAAGTAATTAGCAAAAACACAATTTTGTGCGGCCCGTAAGCTATGGGTTAATACTCAAATAGTGACACTGTTGTTGTATTCAACAATTTACAAAAGAATGACTGTATCTTTATACGATGTAGAATATACAATGTAATATTTATATTATGAACGAAATTTATAATATAAAAATAATTACCTAACGAGATATAGCACATACATAACTCCAGTTCTTTTTTTTCTTTAACTGTATGTGAAGGTGGTGTACTAATACAAAAATTACAGTGGTATGGCACAAACACTGTAGATGTTAAAGTTTAGTGTTAACTTGCAATTTAGATACGCATCTTGTGTATATAATTGATCCGGGAGTTATTGGTGCTATCTCGGTTCAAGAAAAGCAACGAAAAGATGTTATCGTGTTAACTAGTTGAAATAGCCCTGCATGTGGTTAAATAGTAACTTAGACGATTAGTATCAATGGAAAGTATGTGTCTATAATTTGTACATAAAAAAAATTGTAAATTTTGTCAAATGTTAAAAGCTGTCGATTTTTTTGATCCAGTAAGTAAAGCCTTATAATGATAAAGGTTTAGAAGATATTTTCGAATTTTCTTTACTTGACGCTGTATAAGTAGGTACTATCCGACTGCCTTTCTATCGCGGATACATAATTATACGTTTAAAAACGCTTTTAGTTATAATAATATATCGTTTTTATTTTTTTCATAGTTTAATTACACTCTTGATTACGTGATAATGGATGAAATTACATTTATAATTTAAAATAGAAGAGATTTAATTTACAACGAAGAACCAACGATATAATGCGTAGTGTGTTGGTCAGACTCTAACCGAGTTGGGTTTTATTTATTTTGAGGGGTTACTATATTTCATATATTATGTAGTTGTGAGTTTCAAAGCCTTATTGTGATAATCTCATAAGAAATTGTTTACCATTAAACAAAATATATAAACACATAATACTATCGACCGAGGGTACTTGATGGAATATGAATTTAATTTATAATATGTAATTGATTTAATATTATTTAATACTATTTAAGTTGAGTTATTTTTTGAAACCTGGGTTTCGTTTTTCGGAATCGGTATTAATTTGTTAAAATAAACGATAAAAAATACCGTATTCATTGTCAGTATGTATTCACCGATGTCAAAATGCAAAACCAGGGACGCAAAAATGCATGTTCAAATCAAATCAAATTTATTTATTTTATGTCATATGATGAACATAACAAATTATAAATTCAAAGCGTTCACGACATGACATAACATAAGTGTTGATAATTTTTAAAAATAAAAATAGGTACAGATAAGTGTGAGATAATAATACAATAAGTAATAAAATAAGAAATAAAATAAAACAAGAAAAATAACAAAATAATAAAATAAAAGAAGATGGAAGCACACAGAGTGAACTTTGATAGACCCTATCTTAAAAACTTATAAAACAACGTTCACCTAAATTCACCCTCACGTAAGTGGAATATATCAATATCCGAAGCGATTTCGTTAAACATGGTTATTGCCCTCTCAATTGGCATTACTAATGGCAGGTTAGTTCTGCACCGTGGGAGAACAAACAACGGATGCCCTCGATTCCTAAGATAATTATCAGAGATACACAAGCCAACACCACCAAGAATGGCAGAGTTCACATTTACGCCGCGTATAAGTCTGAAAAATTTGTAGCTAAATAAAGATTCCTTCTAAATTTTAAGCTACAGTATGTAAGCATCCCTAAGAGAAAATCAGTCGGATAGAGCCACGGATAATATCCATACAGCCGAAAGTAAAGGAGTCTCAAAAAAATCTTTTGGACTCTACACCATAAGGCCGTACTTCAACTGATGCGGGGCCCAAACGATAGATCCACTCTCAAGTCTGCTTCTAACTAAGGAATTATAGAGAATTTTTAGTACCGTAACATCCGAAAAGACCCGGGAAGTTCGCAAGTCAAAGCCCAATATCTTTAGCGCCTTTTTACAAATGGTATCTATATGACCACTAAACGTCAGTTTACTATCAAACGTAATTCCAAGATCTCTTACAGATGATTTTCGGGAGAGAAATCTGCCATGCATCGAATAATGGAAAAACAATACTCGTGAGGCTTTAGTAAACGATAAAACATTGCATTTATCAATATTGAAGTCCAGTTTGTTATGCCTGTCCCAATCTAATATATTATCTATGAATATGTTGTTATATATATTATGTTGTTATATGTAAAAAAATACTTGATTTATTGATATTGAAAATAGTGTATGATGTCGCCACGGAAACATTACTTTAATTGGAGTTTTGTACATTTACATACATCACAACAGCGGTTTAAAAGAATTTTATTTAACTAAGTATTTTTTCCTACTTATTGCTCTACTGTCCTATTAGTTTTTGTGTCCCTGATAATTATTTTACAAATTGATTGTTCTTCCAAGATGTAGGACTAACTTATCATTGATAATGCTAATTGGGAGAACTATATTATACTTAAAACAGGCGAATATCAGAGGTAACTTACTTGGTAGCTTTCTCTATTGTAAACCCATTGGAATTATAATTTGCAATGTTCACAATGTGCTAAAATAAATTGAAAGAAAAAATATTATCGGTAGGTTAATTAACTATTTATTTTAAAAAGGCGTGCTCAAGTCACTGTCTCAGTTTAAACTCACCTTTAGTACAACCGCAGTAAAGGACGATAACAATGATACGCGGATTCCCCTTTTTTCGGTCTGAGTATAATTCGCGGTGAAAATGAAAGCAGGGAAATCCCTTTGTTACGCCTCGTGTTATAGGAAGAGGTAAATGAACTGAAATGGATTTAAATCTGTGATCCTTTTCTAAATCTCCCACTTTCGAGAGATATGAAACGAAAAAAATATGATTTCAATTGTCTACATGTGGTGGTATTACAAAGCTCTGCTGAATTCGATCTTTCTGCCACTTAAAATGTAATAACCTATGGTATTAAGTACCTATATAAACTGAATTATTGAAGTTATACTTCTTTTGGCGCGTTTGGGAAATCAGATCAGAGTGTATTTTTGGCGTGTGACATGTAACATATAATTTATTTTTTCACACGAACGCACTCGATTGGATTCGAACCACCGATTGTTCGGTTATCAGCTGAACGCACTACCTTTATAATATTATAGTTTGGAATTGTTTCGTTGCCTAGGCAGCAAATTTATTATTGTCGGCCATTTGTAATTTCTTACGTAAACAAACGATTAGACGTCAGAGTGCAAGTTGGTACTTTAAAAATAAAAACAACGAGAAACCATTATATAATTTAGTAATCTAAGTTAAAGTGTATATAAATAAACTAACGGCGTTCCAATGAGCGGCTCTTTTTTTGAATATGTAATTTAACAAGATAATTAAGAGCTAGTCAAAGAATCTAGTTTATCACAAGGTTTGTTTTTGTTTTCTTACCCTAAAGAAGTATAACTTCTAACCCGAGTACATAATTACACACACACCGATTTTTTTTTCTATTTCGTCATCAATGTATATTTTTACCTAATCTGATGTTTGACGATGGAGTTTAAGTCACTACTTTGGCAGTAGGTGAGGTGGATGAGGTAAGGAAAAGTGAAGGACTGACGTCTGAGGATGAAGTAGATTGCGTGTTTATTTGCGGTTTGTCAGCTACATAGAGATAATATTACACGATGTAAGATACATGAAAGTGAATATGTTAGCATAAAATGATAAAAATATATTGCGTCGAGCTCAACTCAGTCCGTGATGGGCCTCGGGACAGAGCGCACGCATATTACACAATCACGCACACAAGTCAAAATTAACATCTTTATACAATTATCTAAAATAAACGCAGATTGAAATAGTGTCTTCGTGTAACGCTGGTCACCTATCTATAACCAAATCCCACTGTGGGATCAAAAAAAAGCGTGAGTTTATAGTATACGAGTACGTCATTCTTATTGAAATGTATATAAAGGTAATTTATCAATTTATCAACTACATACTAAGTAATTGTAAATCGTCACATGCATACATAATAGCTTATAGTATGAAAATAATAATGAATAATTACAAGATAAAAAGAACTTTTTATTTACAACGTTTTTAAATTTTAGGTTCAATTATTATGTTAAATATGCTCAAACTTGTACTTGATATGAAGTAAATAAAAAACAAACAAACAAATTTAGAATACTGAAATGTCATTTTGACATTTCATTTTGATTTCCATAGTAACGCACGTATATATTAATAATTTGGTTGCTAGGACCACCCCCTTAGCAACCAATAATAGTCTTTTACTTTTGACGGTTTTTCTGAAATAACTTTCCATACAAAACAGAATTAACTGAAAATTAATTCAATTCTACTTAAAGATGGCTAAAAGTATTAAAAGAATGCATTGGCATGTTGTTCTCATATATTATAAAAGTTTCAAATGTCTAGCTAGTCAGGAAGTTAGTTAAAATCGATTGCAAGATTTGTACTGGACAAACAACCACCAGACAAACAAGAATACGATCTAATAAAAACGTTGTAAAATACATGAATGAGTAAATTTGCGTTTATATTCTAACCAGATTCATCTGTATTAATGTATTGATTAACTCATTTAGTGCTACACCGCGACTGGCGCGTTTGGAGTCGTTGACCATTGGATATAATTAACGTGTTATTTAAATGTGGTAATTAAAAGGTTAGCAGTGATTGTGTTTAATAAAACGCAAAATTTTTAGTATTTATTCCACTTTTATTATTTAATAAATTTGGACCGATTTCGTCGGTTCGAGTTCGATAGAGTTGAAAATGTCCCTTTGAGGCGGAAGAATTCGGTCCAAATTTATTAAATAATAAAAGTGGAACAAGTACTAAAAATTTTGCGTTTTATTAAATTAATCAATAATACAATGCAGTTCCACCATGTATTGACAACACAATAAAATAAAAACTGTATTTATGTGTTTATGAAAATATAAAATTTGTATCAGCAAACCCTGATGTCTATGTGTCATTTGCTGAAACCTTTTTTATTCTTAGTGCGTTTATTAGTACATTAATGTAAGTATGTTGTAGCACTCACAAAAAATATGACCGTATGACTTTTTATAAAAAAACGAGATTTCCAAACAGACATTGTAAAAAAATATAGTAATATTTCAATTTGCATTCCTATAGAAAAAATAACAAAGAATTTCTGTGTATTTAATGAACCGTGCAATCTATTCAAACATTAAAAGAAAAAATGTATACAAGAAGTGAGCAACCGGGCCAAAAATATGCAAGTTATGGAGGAATATTTTTACAAAAAAAATCCCTTTTTTTTTGGAAATCAAGAAAAGAAGAACCATCCCACACGTGCAAAATTTGGAATTCTTAAAATTTTATAAAGGATCTCGGAGGCTTCAGATTATGTTTAGAAGGGCGAATGTAAATTTGAAGGAATTCTTTTGGAAAATATACATGCTATTTTTATCTGCACTCTATTTCGATTTTTAGAATTATTGTATAATATTGCACGGAAAAAAATAATATTATTTGTAATTTATTATTGCCAGTGATTATTTTATAGATTCTACAATCTGATATAGATCCTGGAAAAGTATACAAGATAATTCTTAACAGATTTTTCTTTTACGGGGAATGGATGTTATTTGAGACCCGTGACTTCATAAGCAAATACTTAACCTCTCTTCCATATCCGGGCGCAAGTACTTATTTACATAAGAATTCGGTTTTAAATTAACAGATGAAAAATAAAATGAATAATTATCGTAATATTGATCAAATAAAATGCAATTTTATAGTTCAAATTCTACGTTTATTAAAAATACTAACTGAGTTATACTAACTAAAATACTAACTGAGTTATAAATACTAACTAACTTCACCTCAGAGGAAAATTGTCGACTAGTAAAATAAAATACAACAAATATATTGTATGCTAATCAATTTGAAAAGAGATAAAAACATTCACAGATAAAACAGATGCCTTTCATTGAAAATAAATAAATTGAATAGTAATGTTTCCTTAATGAATCATTAATAAGAATTTGGGGTCGTATGTGATAATGGGGGATGGAGTTTATCAGTTTGGATGTAGGAGATACTGGATGTTGACGATAAAGGAGTGAAGAACTGAAGTCTCAGAATGATATAGATTGCGAGTTTTGACAGAAGTATAGTAATACAGTAGTACAATATAAAAGAGGGGTACACTAAGTTCTCTAGCAAGATACATGTGGAGTGAATTTATGAAGTGACAAGATCGAGTGAGATATTTGTTTGATTGTTCCAGTCTTTTTAATTAACCCAACACGGTTAAATAAAATCACGAGTATCCCAGGCTGTTTGTGAGAACAATATTTAAATATAATGTTACTGAGGTTAAAAAATACTGCCTTTCTAGAAGTAATTTGACTGTGTGATTTTTTTATGCAAACGAATATATCTTATTTTTTCCTTTCTCACCGAGTCAGCGTTATTAAAAACTGCTGATGGCCTGTGAATCCATAAGTTAATAAATTAAAATTTCAATTTCAATTTCAATTTATTTATTTTAACATATTGTGGACATTACAAATTATAAGTTTAAGACGATCACAACATGACATAAAAAAGAAATAGATAGTATGTTATTAAACAGTAGAAATATGTACATACAAAAATATTAATTATATAGGTACATGGAAATACACCGGTTGAGTTAAGCAGACCCTATTTTAAAAATTTACTTATAAAATAACGTCCACCTATACTCATCCTCACGTAGGTGGAATATATCGACACCCGAAGCAATTTCGTTGAACATAGTTATCGCCCTCCCAATTGGCATTACCAGTGGCAGGTTGGTACTGCACCTTGGGAGAATAAACAACTGATGTTCTCTATTTCTAAGATAGTTATCAGGGACACACAGGTCAACACTGCCCAGAATGGCAGAGTTCTCATTTATACCTCGTATAAGTCGAAAAAAATACGTAGCTAAAAAGAGATTTCTTCTAAATTGCAAACTGCAGTATATAAGCATGCCTAAGAGAAAGTCAGTTGGATAAAGCCACGGATAGTATCCGTACAACCTCAAATAAAGGAGTCTCAAGAATTTCTTCTGAACCGTCTTCACCATAAGGCCATACTTCAACTGATGCGGTGCCCAAACAATAGACCCACTCTCAAGTCTGCTTCGAACTAAAGAATTAAATGAAAGTTTTAATACCGTAACATCCGAAAAGACCCGGGAAGTACGCATGACGAAGCCCAACATTTTAAGCGCCTTGTTACAAATGGTAACTATATGGCTAATAAATGTCAGTTTACTCTCAAACGTAATGCCAAGATCCCTTACAGATGATATTCGTGACAGGACTCTGCCATGCATCGAGTATTGGATAATCAACTATATGATATTAATTTGAGAACTTGGTTCACACAGATCCGATGACAGCCACAGGTATATAAAACCAAAAATCCTAAAAAAAAATAAAAACATTACATAATAATTTGAATAATTAATAATGATTATTATATTATTAAGTATATTAATATATTAAGTATATTAATTAAGTAAATATATATTAAGTATATTAATATATTAAGATTATTGTGAATATCTTTAGCAGATAGAAAGAGTATGCGTGTGTTGTGATGTGTTATACTGCAGACTGCATTACAGACAGTAAACCAAGACGAATACATCATGTATTTTACAACGTTTTTATTAGCTCGTATTCTTGTTTGTCCGGTGGTTGTTTGTCCAGTACAAATCTTGCAATCGATTTTTAAATAACTTCCGAACTAGCTAGACATTTGAAACTTTTAGAATATATCAGAACACGATACCAATGCATTCTTTTAATACTTTTAGCCATCTTTAAGCAGAATTGAATTAATTTTCAGTTAATTCTGTTTTGTATGGAAAGTTATTTCAGAAAAATCCCTAAAAAGTAAAAGACTATTATTGGTTGCTAAGTGGGTCCTAGCAACTAAATTATCAATATATACGTGCGTTACTATGGAAATCAAAATGACATTTCAGTATTCTATATTTATTTTGTTTGTTTGTTGCAAAATATAAAAAAATGGTTTGTTGACAATTGCCTTATTTGTCCTAAATTATTTATACATAGAATTGTCAAGTTTATATGATTCAACAGAAAAATTAAAAAACTTGGTATATAAAAAGTTCTTTTTATCTTGAAATTATTTTATATCAAATGCTTCACACAAAATGAATAAATCGTTTAGAAACAATTATGACATTGTTGTGGCAAATGTAAAAATGACATTTCAATGTTCTATATTTATTTGTTTTTTATTTACTTCATATTAGGTACAAGTTTGAGCATATTGAGCATAATAATTCAACAGAAAATTTAAAAACGTTGTATTTAAAAAGTTTTTTTTATCTTGTAATTATTTTTAATAAATTTACTATAGTGAATAAAATTATTCATACTATTCAGGATATAATAAAATGATCCATCGAATATTTCCCGCCTCTTTATTCACATCATAAAGTTTGAAATATACTTACTCGATAAATTGAGCGAACATACATGTATGTAATGCATCAAATATATTTGAAAAAGGCGAAGAAGAAGAAGAAGAAAAAAACATCCGCCTTTTTAGAAAGATGATAAATATATTTAATCAGTGTGTTATCTATAAAGCTACCGCCCAGAACCCTTTTTAGGCAAGCGAAAAATGAACCTATAAAACTGGGTCTATTATAACAAATGAGAAAACGAGATCCCCCTGGCAATGATCGATGTTGGAACACTAACAAATTTTATTCGACGATAAAGGGAGCATATTCAATATAGTTGGTTTTGGATATATTACAGAAACATTAATTCTTCGGTAAATCACTGTTACTTAAACTGTATGCCACTAAACGTTCCAGGAAACTTAAACATTTTGGTAGACATTTTTTAAAAATATTTTTTAAATTAATACTATAGACCAGGGTTGATGAACCTTTTTAGGTAGGTACGTGTGCCAAAATTTCTACTATTTACTATTTTTCAATAATTGTCTGACGTGCCGAGTAGTTTTTCATGGAGAAAAAATACTTTCTAAGAACTATAGAACACGAATAGAACATAGCACACTAGCGCTTTTTTCAATTACGCCATACATTTCGGTTCAACAATGTTGTCTGTCTCCCAGAATTACTACTAGTTCCACTATGTTTTTGTATCTTATATGATGCAGCCATTTTTTTGGTAAAAAATGCTTGTTAATATATTATACATTATTTTGGTTCTTTACGCACAAATTGACATTGGAATTGCTCCGATCAGATGTGCGAAATTGACTATTACATGAAATGGGTAAAAATTTGCCTAATTCATGTAATAGTCAAGCCCGTTGCCTTATTCATGAATTAGGTAAATTATCTGCCGAGTGCGTGAATTCGCCAGGGTATGGAATTCATAAACTGTCAACATGGTAGTAGAAAAAGTAAATTTAATACTGATGGTTTTATTAGTTATAATTGGACATAATATAATATTATTATTATTAGGTTAGGTTAGGTTAGGTTTTGTAATTATGAATTCAACTGAATGTCCATTTTGAGGTTAGCTAACAAGTGTCAAAAGACTATCAAATCATTCTATCACAAACAAACAATCGACCATTGTACGATTGATACCCAAGCACGAATCAAATCGCGAAAATACCTTTTAATGAAATTCTTCCGTTATCATAAATTATAGTTCTAGATTTTTTTTGGGCATAGTAAATGGATATGAACGTTATTGTAGTTATTAATTGGTATTTTTTATATAATCAATGACATTTGACACATTTGCTTAGTTTGATTAGTTGCAAAAAACACCACCGGAGCGCGATCATCTATTTTGACCAATGAATGAGCATTTGACACATTTGGTTTAGTTGCAAGAAACACCACCGTAGCGCTACTATCTAATTTGCCCAATGCATGAACTAGGCAGAAAAATTACTGCCAAATTCACGCACTCGGCAGATATTTTGCCTAATTCATGAAGAAGGCAACGGGCTTGCATTTTTCATGACTTAGGCAAAATAGTCAATTTTGCACATTCGGCGTAACATATACATTAAACGTAATACTTATTCTTGAAGAATATTTACCTGCAATTTTTTATATAATGCGATCTGTCATTTCTTATTATTACTTATAGGTATTTTTTTCTTATCTAACGCGTGCCATACAAAATCATCTCCATAAGTTCGCCACCACTACTATGGAACGAAGGTACTTGATGAAATTTGGATTTAAATTCTTATTGATTTATGTAGCAATCATACTTAGCATTAAATTAGTGACATCAGAACAATAATAATTGTCAGCGTTTTCTCAATCATAACTAGTTGTGTCTGTTTCGATTGGGAATTGCGATAATATTTATTGTGATATGTTTTGCATTATTATAAATAAAAAGGACAATCAATGAATACTCACTCAACTTATCGAGTCCGTAACGAGACGTGCTGCTATTGTCACAAGTAGGGATTCCAATCCCGGGATCCCGAATCCCGGTATCCTGGGATCCCAAGCTATTTTTGATACCTATGAATCCCGGGATTGATAAACATAATCCCGGGATTTCGGGATTGATTTGTTTTATCAATTTTTTTGGAAAATAAAATAAAAACTAAAATATAACAAAAAAAAAATACTTTTAATAAAGAATAACTACATTATAAATAAACTGAGTTTGAATGAAGTTTGATTTTTACCCATGTGTATGTTGCCGATTCATTTTATTTTTTCACATAAATTATTAAAAATGAGAAAGATTGGAAAAAAACAATGCTTCGCACTTTTAACAAAGTAATTCCGCCATGATATCATACGTTTTACGGCAGTTTCATATTTGGCTGACTAATTAGATTTATGAAGCGGAAAAGCCATAAGTACACCATGATTATTTGCTTTATTATTTTAAATCTCTCTAATCCATTCATTATGTCTTTACTATCAGAAACAGCAATCTCATATTAAATTCACATTATTATTTATATAACAATATTATTTACTCCATTAAACTTGTGTATTTCCAAGATTGAACGTATACAATATTAAAAATAAATGTTTTAAAAAAAAAAAAAAAAAATTTTATATTAACAATGGAAAAAAATGCCAATCCCGGGACTACTCCCGGGATCCCGGAATTGTCAACTTGTAATCCCGAAATCCCGGGATCAGAATTTTGGCTCGGGATTGGATTCCCTAGTCACAAGTTATACACTCGAATAGTACATCCGTTATTCCTTTCAAATCAAGTCTCTCAGTCTTCTCGCGATTATAATCTCACGTCATCATCTTTATTATTGTATTCAGTGTATTCTTGTTCAATAAACTCTCATCTCAACAACTAAGCAACAACGACCATCTAACTACCACCACCTCATCCATACTGCCAAATTTATGTTATATACTATTTCATTTCAATCGTTTTTGTGACTCGAGTTTTGCTTTTAGGTATCTTCAGGCACTTTGCGCATTCGCATAATAGTATAAAACTCACGAAATAATTATGAAGGTGGTCTGCGGAAGTACGTGGCAACTCAACGCACACGACCAAGAAAGGTAGAATCAGCTAAGGGAGCGTGACTTAACTCATTTTTAGCAACATCAAAATTGAGACACATTGTCTCCAAGGTAAAAATTAATTATTTAAAAAAAAAAAATTATAATGATCGGACTGAAGAGGAATATTATATATGAGGTGTCTAATTACAAAAAGCGACAAGTCCACAATTCGAAATTTTTAGGAAACAACGTTTTTATGTTTCAAGCTTCAATTATTTGTTTTTTCCGTTGTATTCTATGTCGAAATTAGAACCAAATGCCAGTTTGTTTCAGCAGATAAACTCTTAAATGTAATAAATATAGGCCAAATAAAATTAGACGTAGCGCTACTTGTACCTCACTTTTTAATTTATTCCGCATAAGGCACATATTTCCGTAGCACTGTCATGAATTTACCGAATGCTACAGCATGGGAGACGCCATTCCCAATATTGAACGTTCCCTTATTGGCTAACTTAACACGCGCGAAATCAACCAAGCTTTAAATAATATGAAATACGAACATGGCGCTTTTTGTAATAAATCGAGACTTAACATATTTTTTTTCTTAGGGTTATGTCGCGTTTTGGAATTTATAGATCAATACATATTTTGTAAAATTATACAAAGAATACGTGCGTATTTTTTTTCTCAATTTTGACCAAATGTGGATTTATCGCTTTTTGAAATTAGACGCCTCATATTATCTATGTACAGAGGCAAGCTGAAAATTTCGCAGCCTTGTTTTTACATAACATTTTTATTGTTACTGAAAACATCTAACATCACTCAGAGTTTTTGTTAACTTTTGACGGCTCTTTGAATTTGTTAACATGGCATTTTTGCTATGAGTAACATGGATAAAATTCAACGGCATTTAGTGATCTGGATAACTAAACAAAACTTTGATGGTATGTCAGAAACATCGTCGGAGTATACTATCTACAACCCTATACCTACCTACCAGATATTTTTTTACTGAATTAAAAAAACACTTTTTTTATTGATATTCTCGATCTGAATTCAGCAATATTTTCCTCGTAGTAAGATAGAAATGAAAAAAAAAATATTCTGCGATCGCAACCCAAATATTTACGAAATATGATTTTAAATTGACTGATCATAGTTTTATAACGTTATAATAATATTTTTAGGGCAATTCTGATTGATGATTCAATAATAAAAATATTGAATGCAGTCAATACAGAATTCGATAATTAATCATGGTTTACAATGGTGTACATATTTTGTAGTTATTTTTTTTAACATTTTTATTTAGTTTTGCATTTCGGTATGAATTATAGATTTTATGAATAACCGGAATGTATATAATTGATGAACGGTATCGGTCTTTAAATTCGTTCAGTTGTGCGAACGATGGAATACAAGGATAGCTGGAGAAACATAATGAAAGCATTGAAAAGGTTTCACGATAGTCAACAGCAAGGGATACGAAATCAATTATAAGGAATTAAATTTTAGTGTCAGAAAGCTTTCCAGACATAGTGTAAATACCTCGAATTATCACAAAACAATATATATTTTTTTATTATATGAATGATCATGAATATATAATAGAATGCAGAAAATAAGTATATATTTTGCTTGCAATATTTTCTAATATTATTAGGTCAAAAGCAGGACTAATTTAATAATTTCGACGTTGATCTGCAAATTCTGGCTTATTGGTGTATTTTATACTAAATTTGGTGACGGATCGAATGGAAATATTATTGTTCTACGAAAAACAATTCTAATGTTCTCAAATTTTGATGTGTAAAATGGTGTCTATCTGCATCGAAGTGTCAATAAACTAAAAAGAAATATTATCTATCTGCTTGGTTTATTTTATTATGACATTACAATTACCATACATCTTTAAATCACTATTTTAGTACTAATATTAAATCATTTCACTTCAAAAATAAAAATAATACTGATACCGACAAAAACAGTTTTTTGTACCCCCTGAAAAATTGACTATAAATGTCAGATAGATACTATTGTCAGATCACCGTCGTAAATATGTTTCATCACTTACACCAGTCATTCTCAAACTGTGCTGTGTCATGACACAGTGATGTGTCATCGTCAGTTTTTAGGTGTGTTATGAAATTTAAATACAATTTTTGTTGTTTTACTTATTTTAGTGAATATGACAAATTATAAATTGAAAACGATCACAATATGAAATTATGTAACATTATAATAGTATGTATGGCGCTGGGATCGAATCAGAAGCCCACGGATGTAATATCCGTGGGCTTCTGATTCGATCCCAGGATTTATGAGATTTTCTCAGAGTCTGTATGTTTATATTTTTTTCGCGTATATTAGTGATTACACTACTGTTTCACTAGACTACTGTCATTGCACGCATGTTCTGTTTACGAGTTCAAAAGAATATATAAAGAAAAAAAATATAACAGTAGTCAAACAACAACAAAAAAAAAGAATAGTAATACAAATATCAAGTAACCACCTTCACAAATATATGTGAAAAAACACTTAATGACTTAAGCAGACCCTATTTTTACCACGTTTTTCTAAGCTCGTATTCTTGTTTGTCCGGTGGTTGATTATCCAGTACAAAACTTGGAATCGATTTTTAACTAACTTCTCGACTAGCTAGACATTTGAAACTTTTAGAATATATTAGAACACGATGCCAATGTATTCTTTTAATACTTTTAGCCATCTTTAGGTAGAATTGAATTCATTTTCAGTTAATTCTGTTTTGTATGAAAAGTTATTTCGGAAGAAATGCGTAATCCAATCCACTAATATTGGTTGCTAAAGGGGTGGTCCTAGCAACTTAATTATTTATATATACGTGCGTTACTATGGAAATCAAAATGATATTTCAATATTCTATATTTGTTTGTTGCAAAATAGCAAAAAAATAATTTGTTGACAATTTGCCTTATTTGTCCCAAATTATTAATACATAGAATTATCAAGTTTATATTATGATTCAACAGAAAATTTAGAAACATGGTATATAAAAAGTTCTTTTTATCTTGTAATTATTAAAAATTGATTTAATACCGTTTATTCAACAAGGTGTTATAAATACTGTGATTCCATTTTTCATGTCATATACAGGCATTAGTTTAGACGTTCAATCTGGATTGTGATCGAGCCAGTTCAATCCACGATCGCGATCCAAATTAGATGTATAATGCCTGCCATAATGGTGTAAATGTCCTACTAAACATTATATAAGTACTCACTAATCAACTGTCAATTCTATTAAAAAAATGGCTGCCAAGATCCATGCCGAGTTATACGGCCAATATACATAATATTATGTACACGTATTGATAATACTCGTATTATGTCAACATTTATTTTTTAATTTTATGTTTACGTAGGTGTGATCGTAGTGCAGTGCAGGCGCTGGCCTTCCGTCCGGGAGCTCTGGGATGTAATAATATTATATTGTAGTGCTTTTCTCAAAGCCCGAGTATTTGTCATTGTACAATATTACTAACAACCACCATGTACGAAAAAGTAAGGACATAGTTATTAACAATTAAATATATTTATCGAACATATAAAATTTTGAAAAACACTTTCTGAGAGAGTATATTATAACCAATAGAAAAAATATTTTTTGAAAAAAAGTAAGTCACCCCGACGGGGAATCGAACCTTGTATCTCCCGAGTTTACGCCTCATCCATCGCATTTAACCAATATGCTACGGCGTGCCATACTAATAGCGACAAATTTTAACTATTGGTCAATTTTAATACCTACTCATCAGCGTTCTTCCAAATCAAGCTACTTTGGCAATTAATTTTTTCTATTGGTTATAATATACTCTCTCAGAAAGTGTTCAATAATCAGAATGGTATATTCTTAAATCTTGTGAATTATTTGTTGAATGAATGAAATAGTTAATATATATTTATTATTGCTATTAAAAATATTTTGAGGATCCTTGCATTCATTCAATCATAATAATTTATATCGATCATATTTTTATTTGCGGTATTGTGAATAAAAACTGTTGGAGTGTAGTAAATTGGCTATACGACCGAATCGTAATAATTGAGAAAATTGATCGAATACGCTCGTTAAGTATTGGTGAATTCTAATGTTATTAGTTCACTAAACCACACTGAACTAATCGGGTAATCGAATTATCTATATGTTTACTTGTGTTTTCTCATACGTTATAATTCCTTCCAAATATGGCATATAAATTCTAATAATTTTAATGATACAGGTACGTTTCACTGACACGTAAAGTTGTCTATTGGATATGGTTTTGACGAAATTCAGTCACGGGTTATATTTTGTACGAGAATTAATAAATAAATAGCATTAATATCTACATAGAGTTAATAGAGCTAATAGAGCTTCAATTCCCTGAATCCAAGTAGATTTAAAAGTTATAAATGCATAGAATGTTAAGTTACGTTAAATCGAGATAAATATTACATTTATAAACTAAAATTAAACGACAGTGTTATTAAACTTATATTTTGAGACGTCACGTAGCTATTTTACCACGTTTTTATTAGCTCGTATTCTTGTTTGTCCAGTACACATTTTTTCTTGTCCTATTTCCTAGCAACGAAATTATTAACGTGCGTTACTATGGAAATTAATATGAAATGTCAAAATGACATTTATAGGTAATATACTAGTAATATACTTATTTATTTTACGTATATATATGCAAAAAATACAATACCATATTTTTTGATATATGTGTGCGAAGTAATTTACTATTATGACAGATGACAAATAAGTCTAACTGGGCGTCTTACGTGGGCGAAGTCGGCGAAGCGTTGAGCGGCGCGCGCAACTCAAACGTATAACCGTGTGAGAGAATGTTCGTAGACAAAGTCTTTTTTTGGTTATAGGTTACTTGGTTATTTGGTTAAGACGAGCCATAACGATAGTTAAGTTAATTTAATGACGAAATCTTTGCATTTATCCTTTTACTCCAGCCAATTTTATGTCAAATTTAATAATATATATATATATATTGTTTGGAAAGCTTCCAAACTTCTCATAGGAAATGTTCGTATAATATGTAAATGGATCTAATACCTATTATGCAAAAGCTATTAAACATGCAATCGATGTGCTCGTCCAGCGTCCAATCGAAAACAAATAGTGCCCTCTCTGTAATAAACAGTCTAACTTTATTCGTTGGCACAGTTTCAGGTATTATTAATTAAATTCAACAGAACATGCCCAATACATGCGGAATATTAATTCAAACGGTTAAATGACAATTATGACCATAATGCAGGTGAATTTACAGACTTGACTTACAGCTAGTGATCGCCGAATAATATTTATAATATTGTTTTTGAAATATTAATAACCATGTCCTTGCTTTTTCATAGAAGGTGGTTGTTAGTAATTTTGAACAATCCCAAAACACCCAGGCTTTGAGAAAAATACATAAATATTGTGTGTCCTGACCGGGAATCGAACCCAGGAACTCTCAGGTAAAAGGCAAGCACCTTATGAACTGCACCACGAGAGCCGCCAATATTTTTAATATGAAATTTTATATGATATCAATCAAAAAGATCAGTACATACATCCTGTCTCAATGAATGAATCGAGGCAATTGATGGGTTCGGCTATCTCTGACCACACGACAATAGGTACCAGTGGTGAAGAGTAACTTTTAGAAGTAGGTATGCTATTGGGATCATATTATATTATTCATACTTACGGGAAGAAAATAATAATAATATGATAGTACTACATGTCGCTCGGGGAGTGGACAATCGCTGGACAAAATGCCGTCATACAGTGGTACCTAAGGCGCGCTAAACGCCCACAGGGACGTCCTAAAACCCGCTGGATAGACGAAATCATAAAGTTCCGTGGATGTACGTGTCAGCAAAGAACAAGCGTGGCGCGAACTAGGGGCGGCGTTCATCCTGCAGTAGATCGACCTCGGCTGATAATGATGATTAACACAGACTGATGAATATGTAGACACATAGATTTGAGAAAATAGATTGTGTTAAATAGTTTAAAATTAATAATAATAATAATAAACAAAAAAAAGACAAGCGATAAAATATATCTAATTAAGTATGATTTAACGGCATTTAAACAAATATTATTAAATAATCTAATTTTTAATTATTTGATTCAAGGTAAATAATGAAAAGCTTCCAAACTTCAAACATTTGCTAATTTATTAGGAAAATTTGCTGGTTTCTGAATTTATATAAATACAACATGATAAATTTACGTACGGATTATTACAGTATTTGAACGCATAAATATACAACGAAGTGTATTGTTAAGTATATTTATATTATATTGCGACAAGTATTACATTGCATTAGATATATATCGTTAAGCCTCAATTACATTGAGCTTCTTTACGAGCTGTTTATTGGCGAATTTAAAAGCGGGCGATTCAGCTACTGCGATTTGATGATTACACACAAAACTTTCCATTCGCTGAGAAGCCACAAGCCAGTGACTATTTTGACAGAACGTAGTTCGTTTTTTTACCGGGAGGTTGGTACTGCGCTCTACCGCGCAGGCGCAGTAGGCCCACACGCCGGCGTGTAGCATGTAAAGTTGACCGGCTTTCAACATTTCTCGGTAGAGTGTTTACAACCTGCTTATTAGCTTATTCGATGACTACACTGGGCGACTTTACAGGCAGATTGTAAATTCGCCAATAAACAGCTCGTAAAGAAGCTGAATGTAATTGAGGCTTAAGTGTATTAAAAGCTATAAATATACACCTAGTAAAGAGGCAATATTTCCAGCTTATAATATTGTGGGTCGCGGGTTCGAATCTCAGGTCTGGAAAATAATTATTATTATTAATTTGTGAATTCAAAGAATAATTGTAAGCATTAGTAGGTGATAATAATGTAATGGCTTCTATGTGTATAAGCACATTAAACCATCTAGATTATCAAAATCTACAAAACTCTGCCATTATAAGTCATTATTGTGAACAGTATTGGGCTACGTTTCCGAGAAGTGTTCATTATCTTACTGTCACTGATTTCCAGATACCAGTTGGTGGCACAGAATGGTATCATTTCCTGATGACGGTGATGATAATACACTGAACGAACAAATAAAAATAACGTTAAACATTAATATAACATGGAGCTTTCTCATAATCATTATAAAATTATATTGTTAATATGTATGAAATCTTAAGTGTTCTCAGAAAATTTTCTACAGTTTCAAGTTAAATTCATTTTGGAAAGCTTTCTGCAATATTGCCACCTTATTTCGAAAGAAAGCTTCTCATATGCATTCTCATTAAAGCTAACGCCAAATACAACATCTGCGCTCGTAATATATGTTCATATTAAACATTAAGGGCATGCTATTTTCAAAACTGTGCGCAGGTGGCTTATTTATAGCGTAATAAGCTTCTGAATGATTAAAAGAGTATTAAATATAATTTTGTGAACATTGTAATTTAAAATATATGAATTTGATCGTATCGTGACGGTTGCATAGTTTTTGCATTCACCATGTTTTATACAAACACAGTGTTCTTATATATAGTGTGAAAACAACTTCTTGGCTACGTGTTAAAACTGTGAACTAACATGCTCCGCCCATTTTAACCGCACTTCCATTATAAGCTAACAAGCTCCTCCCATTTAGTAAACAACAGCGCCTAGAAGCGTAGCCAAGAAGATATTTTCGCACAGTAGTTGTATTCGCATTTGACAGCAAAATAATTCTGATGTTTATATTAGGGTGCGGTTACAAACTTTCTAAAAAAAAAAACTAATTAAACCATTGTTTAATTTGTTTTATTTTTTTGCAGAATAATTGGCATTCAATGAAATTTATTTTAATCTATTATTTAAAAATAATTTCTATGGTTCTCTTTGATTAACGCAATGCAATATGTAAGGCACAAATTCTGCAACAAAAAAAATATTAAAAATTCTCCGCTGTTTCAATTATTTTATATAGTATGAAATTGAAATAATGTATTTAAAAAATGGAAAAATTTAATTAAATGAAATGAAATAGCTAAATACAACTGTTAACCTCTGTTTTTGTTAGTTTTTCTGGTATGTATATAATATCTGAGGTGTTTTCAATTAAATCTTGTAAATTATGCATTGAATAAAAAAAACAGTTTGATTATTAAATACAAACATGTGATAAATTATAATGGATATAAGTTTTGTACTATTCCATTTGAGTCATTTTTTGCAACCCGGTTTTCGCCTTTCGGGATCTAGCATAATAATACACTCGATAAACGTATATGTAATAAATTGTCAAACCTAATAATACTGTATCATTAGTAATTATAAACAATAAAAATACTACACTTCAAACTTAAATCCATTAGAATTTAAATTCAAATTCTATCAAGTATCTTTGGTCGATAGTATTAATATTATAAACGTGTGATAAACTTTATATATAAATCTTTATTTTATATTGAGCTATATTTTACTTATATTTTATAAAGTATCATAATAATACCAAAGATATACGCTACCGTACTAAATTTCTTAACTTGACCTAAATATAACTTCATCTCTATGGATGCCTATTTTCTTCGCGTAAGAGATTTTTTTTTATTTATTTTATTCAACAATAGAGAATTTTTGAATATCATGGCCTATAATTTATTTCACTTATTTATAGTATTGTTAAAATATATCAGTGTATAGAGAACAGATAAATTGAAAAGTTTGAAAACTAAAATGCAATCAAAAGACATAATTAATTACAACTGTCACCAAATACTAATTGTAATAATTCCACTGGAAAACCGTTTTGTAATTAATCAACAAACAAATAACTTACTTAATTTAAATTAAGTTATTTTGATAGGCGATTCCCAGATTGAGAAAATTAATTATTTTCTCCTAATTGAAATTAACAAGTTTCGAAAGACATTTCGCGAATCAACTTTGTTTTATAGTGAAATAATTATTATAATATTAATAAATCAAATTGTAAACATGGAGCCTGCAAATTAATTATCTTTAATAGAGTTATTATTAATTTGTCAATGAAGTCAGTTTTTAAAAAGTGTAAACTTCATTACCAGCCGTTGATACTTTGTTTTTTTTTTGTTATTCAATATTATTTTAATTAAAAAACAGATTTTTAATTAAAGGCTGTTAAATATTTACCAGTAATTAATATAGTACTTGATTTCAATAGTATTTTTATTATTAATTACATTGACTACTGCACCTGTTTTAGCTGGCTTAATTATTAACGAAATAATATAATTATAATTAGAATAGGTCAGAATATTATGTTGTATTATTTACCCGGAATATTTTGGATTGTAGAGAAAATAGTCAAATGAAGATATTTATCAGATTTGAAAAGTTTAAATTGGAAATAAAAAACATGTAGCCTCAAATAGTCGAATAATAAGAATATCTTATGCATTATTTATTAGGTACATATTAAAGCTTAAAGCTCACTTTATTACGGCATGTCTACGACCTATGTAGACGACCGAACGAAAAGCTGTAGTTAATTTGCCAAACGTTTAATCATTAATTAGAGACATTCTTTAATACATACCAGTTATGTAGACAGTCTGAAATTTCAGTCGCAATACAATGTCTGAAATACAACGTCAGCTTAATCGGTTAATTATATTAATGAGTACACTCGATACATAAATAAATAATAATCGTAAATTAGCAATTACTATTAACAAAATTACTTCAATAATTCAAATTGTGTTTATATAATGTTTACAATGGTCGAGCAGCTAATTAATGCGTTGGCGTATGTCTTGGGTCCCAGATTCTAATACTGGGTCTGGAAAATAAACATATTATTTTTCAATGTGAGTCAGAGTATGGACATAATAGGTTGAGCAAGTGGCTTACACATATTTCTTGTAAAAACAAACGTCAATTATTAATATAAATCTCTATTTTATGGAAGCCCATATTATTATGATCTTCTTAGGGTCGGACATGGACAAAGAAAATAAAATATTTAGGCGTAGAAAAATGTGCTTATAATATGTGAAATTGAATGTTTATTAAATTTATTTTTAGGAAATGTTCTGTAGACCTAAATAAATGATAATTTAATGACGAAGACCAAATCCATATCCTTGGCTCAACTCGCAAACTGTATGTTGGCAGGTGAAGGAGAATAATTATTCATATCACAACTTTTTTGTGGTACGGTTAAAATTATTGTTAATTTTGAATGTCAAATCAATAAATATTGTTATTTATATAACATGTGTAGATTTCATTAGAAGATATTGCTTATCACCAAACATCACTGAACATTTTGCTAAAATGTAGATAGGTAGTTTGTAAATCAAACAGATAATGTGCAGTACTGCATGCATTGACACCGACACTCTTCAACCAGGTTCAAATACTTAGATGCCAACGATGGTGGTATTTCAAGTGAATCCGCATGGGTGTGGAGGGTCTGCATTCAGTCAACTTGGAGTCGCATGGAAGTCAAGGCTGTATTCTGTAAGGACCTGTGCTCTTGTTGGTTCCAATTTGTTGATTTAATAAATTGTTCTAATGCTGGCGCGTGACAGAGAGCTGAGAAAAAGAAACTGGCGGATATGATAAGACTTCCCAGTCAAGCTGGTTTATTAATATTATTTTGATTGTTTTTGTTGCAAGTGTTTGGCATTATCATGTTGCAGTATGACGTACCCCAATGTTATGAAGAAATCTCTGAACTATTGATTAAGTGTTACCTTGAGTGGACGATAAATCTGTGATACGATTTATACGGTGATTTTAACACAATCAGATCCCTAAGTAAAAATAAAAAATGACATTTTTTTTTGAGTTTCGTTGATACTAATTTTTGACATTCAAAATCTCCCTATAGAGTGTAGATAGTCTATTTTTTTAAAGCTACGTTTTTTGCATTAAGTCCCGATCGAAAATGAAAAAAAAATATGCAATGAAGTATATTGTATTCTTCTGAAAGTTGGTACGAGATTTTGTTTTGGAATAATAAAAACCTTTTTTTTGAAGAAACATAAAATTGACAATCTGGTTTACAATGTATGAAAACAAAATACGTCTTCACAAAAAATGTTCATTTAAACTAAAGCGAATATTTACTTATTGATAATATTGACAACTGACCTATGTCCATTTTAGGTCTTGTTAGGTAGAGAATATGCGTCAATTATCTGGAGCCCTCACGTAGTTTCCTATAATCTTATTTTGGAGTACGTTTAGAAAAAATGTCTACATGTATTTTCCTATACAATGTAAGTATTAAATAAATACAATGTAAGCATTTTCCTTTCGATAATTCTTCAAACCAATTATTTTTTGACTGTTTTTCTTCAAGGCATGCTCACTTTTTCACTTTCACAAGCCCTTAGGTCACTTTATCTGCTCTCACTAAGGATGATATTCAATTCTGACGTCTTGAAAAAATTTAATTTATATATACACCTGTCAATTATCTTACGTGGTCAGCCATGACTCTGAATGCGGTAGTATAATGTTAAGGACAATGATTCCTATAATATGTTTAATTAATTTGCATTGTTATAACGAGTTGTTTTTTAATTTAAATGTCAAATTATTGTGAAAGTTCTGAATTATTACTTGTTATGTAGGTAAACAATGTTTTTGTTTTAAATAAATAAATACACGAGCGTCATAGAAACAAAAAACGGCAGTTTCCATTTTTGAAAAATATTGGCAAATCACTTAAAATATCTTATTTTCTCTTTTATAGGCCTAATTAAAAAAAAACTATGATGCAATGTTATATAATATTATTATTAATATATTATACACAGCATTCAAAATTGCCCTTTTTAAATATTATATTAAGCAACAATTTTATTTTTAAAAAATACTGCTTCTGTTCCAAAATATATATTTATAGTATCTAATATATAAACGCAGCACTATAAAATGTATTTTTATATTTAAATATATAACAACGTTTTACTAAAAATAGTTACGGTTTGGGCCAATTATGGTAGCACTAATAACATACAAACTCCCTACATAGTCTCATGATTATTTTTGTTATCCAGGCACTGTAATACCAGGCACATTAATACATAAATGACAGGCAGTTATCTTTAAACCGCCAAAGCGTTAAGAGTATCAGTAGTGTTACCACCCTAGCGTCATCAAAGAAGTAATTCAATGTTATGGTTCATCCAATGGCGCATCGATCACCGTAATTTATAAACTCATTATCCACCCATCTGTCACAAGTACAGTGTAACCATGAGAGTGATCGTACTAGTCGGAACCAGCCCAGTGTGCCCGCCATATCAACATCAAAGGTTATTGCCTGGGTTGAATCTCCGTTAAACCACCCCACGAGCATCCAGAATCTACCCCAATTACAGTCCACTGAATAGCGCCGCCAGTTACGTTAAAAGAAACTTTCTTTCACGATGATAATAATAGGTGGAATAAACAATAAATTACTTCATTCAAAGAGAGTAATGAATGAATATACTGGGCTATAAATGTTTTAAATGCCTATTTAGCCGTTGTCAGTGAAGTTAATTTGAAATTTAATTAATCACCGAGAAACTTAAAACGAATGAGGCAGAAGAATAAAGAAATATTCTTGGAATTGTTTACAGTGGAATTTCTCTTAAGTGTTTCTTTTGAGTAAATTAAAAAGTCAATAAATAAAGTTTATTTTGTTACGTGACTTTAACGTTTTGTTCAAAGATAAGTCGACGACCTTCGCTCAGAATTTAAAATCTTGCAGTCATTGTTAGGGGTTGTGAAGTGGATGGAATTATTGCTTAATGACGTCAGCGACTGACGTAAATTATATTGATGCATTCTCCATAACTGTATAATAATGTAAAATTAATATACCTATTATATATTTGAAAATATCTTCCAATTGTTGTCAACCTTTTTTTGTCAGGTCGCTCTAAAAATTAAATAATAAATATGAAACATTTTCTTTTACATTCTTTTGATTTATTAAAGCTTTTCTGAGTTGCAAATTGAAACATTTTTTTTAGAATAAGACTCAAGATGTTTGTTATACTTTTTTGAGCTACCCATCGATGAATAAAATACATAGCCATTCAAGATTGAAAATAAAGCACGGCACTAGACGATAATCATAGAAAAATATTTTTTTCTCCACTTTTTTGGAATTTAGGGACTCCTGCAGGACTATTCTTACTAGTTAACACATGTTCGTTATTTTTATTGATCTAAACACGAATATCATTCGGGGAAAATTTTGCATTGGTACAATAATTTGTAAAATTGTCCATTTGGACACTATAATAGTATGAAATTACTACTGCAGTATTACATAATATTTAAAAAAAAATATGTTGCAGTACTACTTAATGACACCAGAGGCGCTAGTGTCACAATATTAGTATGAACATTTTAAAAATCGCTGCATCTCAAATCTTAATACGTAATCGTCGTATTCTATCTCGCTCTAAAATAGTTAACGCGGTCATAACCGGACATGTTAACAAATATCATGCGTGACAGTTCACAACCCGAGATAATTAACTGTCTGAATAGTGAATACATATCATAGCATATTATTCACTTTTTTATTGAATTTAGAAGCAATATTTTGTTTGATTATAGCGCCCTATTGGGTGAATTTTTAAGCGACACAAGATCTTAAATAATTACAAGATAAAAAGAACTTTTTATATACCACGTTTTTTAAATTTTCTGTTGAATCATGTAAACTTGACAACTCTATGTATTAATAAAAACTTTTTATTGTACTTGATAAAAATACTGAATAAATATTATAGAATACAGAAATGTCATTTTGACATTTCATATTGATTTCCATAGTAACCCACGTATATATTAATAATTTAGTTGCTAGGACCTACTTAGCAACCAATAATAGTGAGTAGTAAATATTACTTTTAACGATTTTTTTCCGAAACATATAAAACAGAATTAACTGAAAATGAATTCAATTCTGCTGAAAGATGGCAAAAAGTATTAAAAGCATGCATTGTCGTCATGTTATGATATATTCTAAAAGTTTCAAATGTCTAGCTAGTCGGGAAGTTAGTTAAAAAAATTGGAAAACAAGAAAAAATTTGTACTGCACAAGAAAAAATCTGTACCGGACAAACAAGAATACGAGCTAATAAAAACGTGGTAAAATAACGGCTTAGAATTTATACCTATTCAACACGATGAAGTTTTTGCTTTTATATAAAAGTGCACAATTTGTTAATTTTTTCCGAATTATGCTGTCCGACTATAAATACTGAATAACATTATACATTTTTATGTAGATAGTTAATTTAATTGCTTCACTATGAAAGAGCTATTTGTTAAAGCAGTGGCGGCTCTACCTTAGGGGCTCAACGGGATGATACCCGGTTACAACAATTAATAAATTAATGAAAATAATGAAAGTAAAGCATTATTTGTGTCATAGACATCAGCGGGTTCTTCTAACCATACGACATATTTATTATATTAAAGAAAATCAATATACCTACCATAAAAATGAATTTAATATGTAAGTATCTACCTAAATACACTTCAGTTTTTGTCGATGTTTAAATCTTCAATTCATTTTATTCTTGAATAATATGTTTTAGTATTTCGTTTTCCCAACCCTATTACTTTTTTGTTTATATGATATATTACTTTTTAATTAGCACATTTAAATAGCATGCTAATTATATCGAATATCCACCTAATCGTTACGAGACTAATACAATCAGCGGCCTTCGACGGTGATTTTGCCAGCCGTCCCTTCCTCACATACGAATCTGCAGCATACATGTTTGAATGTATTGTGTGCAATGTCATAATTGACAGCATGGTAGATATTTTTGAAAAAAAATGGACTCATTGCACCATTGGTCACTCATGGTCAACGACTGATAACAGCGAGCATTCACAAATGAATTTAATTATTACCCCGATAAGAATTTCAAATCAGTTTCGGCACTTTTGTTCATCAAACTCGTAGGACCACCTTTGACACTTTTTGATCCTTCAAAATACGTTCATCGGTGGTTACTCAGAAGAAGACATTCGGCCATAGATACTAACACTAAGAAAAGGTATTGAGATGATTTTTCAGACGACCAATTGGACATCTCTTAAAAATATATAATGTTTTATGCGCTTCGTTTTATGCGCGTCGTAAAAGCTTCTTAAAATTTTATTTGAATGATATTTGAATATATTTTTTTAATAAAAAGCTTGACAAGAAGTGTGTTCCAGCACCTTTTATCAAAAAAAGTACAGAGCAAAAGCACAAAAAAATCTCTGTATATAAAGGATATATTGGTGGTATGGAATACTAGTTCATAATATTTTACTCCATAATCTGAAAAGTGCTAGTGCCGCCACTGATTCAAAAGCAGTCCATTGTTCATTGTATATGGTAAATTTCACGCCATAAAAAATGCATTTCTATAGAAAAATTGCACGGAATTCGCAAATTAATTACAAAGTAAAAGTAAAATTATTACTGCAGATGATAAAATGCACAATGAATATACTTAACTAATTGTTTTTCTGTATTTTTCTTCAGAGCAAAAACAAATTTTTCACAACGTTTCTCTGAAGAATAAATGTTTTACTTTTATTAATCTTGCAACATGTTTTCATGGAATTAATTTTCTGTTTAAATAATTATTATTACAAGTATAAGATAGGTTATTTTTCTACTTTTACACATTTGTAAAAGATAATTCAATTGTTTTTAAAACTAAAATCAATAAATATACGTACCTACCTAATTTGTAGTAAAAAATTTCTTTTATTCAACGAACAATTCACAATATTTTTTGAGAATGTAAAATTCCATATATTGAACATACATAACATGAAAACACCTCAGATATATAGCTACTAGAAAAAATTATATTAAAAAAAATAAACGACGCCTGACGGGATCGTGATGATCGTGTGATTTTTTCTGGTAGGTATTTTCTAGTTATGTATGTTCAGTACATAATTTAAATCAGTGATCCCCAATTGGATTCCGCGGAATCCTGGGGCTCAGTGAGAATTCGTAAAATCTTGCGAAAAAAGTACAACTTGAAACCATTTTGATAATAAATCACAAGGTTTAACATGGTCTACTTTAAAACATAACGGTATGTTGAAATTTTAGGCTAGATATTTTGCCATAGTTATTATTGAAAGAGTGAGACGGGAGGGATATTTTTGTAGCAACAAAGGAACGTACACAAATAACGTGATATCAGTTTTTATTATTGAATTGTGACCACCTGCAATGCATAACTCATTTTATTTCTATCAAAGCTTTTAAAATTTTCACGTTAGCATTGCAGGTATACCAAAATATTGATATGCTTTTTGTGTAATTTTATTAGTTTTGGAAAATGTGGAATAATTATTATCCTATAAATCAGTGGTCTCCAAACTCAATAAGAATGTGAAAGTGTGAGTGTGTTTCAGAAATTGAAATTGTCTTGTGAGCTACTTATACATATTTCTTCTTTATAATTTTTTATCATCATCTTTTATCGTACTATACATAATATTATTATATTACTTAAAATGAATTAGGCCATCGGACTTCCAATAAAACATAAAATAGGTACCTTAATTATTTATTTATAAACAAAATAATAATTGAAAAATATCTTGAAATAAGTGTGAGTAAAAGTAAAAATAATTACAAGATAAAAAGAACTTTTTATATACAACGTTTTTAATTTTTTTGTTGAATCATATAAACCTTGACTAGCTTAAACGATCAAAAAAATTTGTACTTGATAGAAATAATACTGAAATGTCATATTGATTTCCATAGTAACGCACGTATATATTAATAATTTAGTTGCTAGGACCCTAGACCCCTAGCAACCAATAATGGTGTCGAAATAACTTTTGATACAAAACAGAATTAACTGAAAATGAATTCAATCCTACTTAAAGATGGCTAAAAGTATTAAAAAAATGCATTTTCATCGTGTTCTGATATATTCTAAAAGTTTCAAGCTACCGGTAGCTCGCGAGCGACCGTTTGGCGATCACTGCTATAAATCATGTATCCGAAGTGTAGTCAATAAAAATTTAAATAACTATTTAAAAATTTTCAGATTTTTATGATTGTATGTCAGTGAAAAAAAAATTTAATATTATTTGGCCAATCGGAGTTTATAAAAACGGCAACATTTTTTATTGTGGAACGTGATATTGTGTCACTAATTAAAACGATCGCAGCTGTCATTTTATAATATTTTGATATTATTTAGATTTAACATAACTTGGCATTATATGTATCTCAGCCACAGTCTTATTAATACTAAACCATTTTATTAATACTAGGGAATCCAATCCCGAGCCAAAATTCTGATCCCGGGATTTCGGGATTACAATTTGATAATCCCGGGATCCCGGGACTGGTCCCGGATTGGCATTTTTTCCATAGTTAATATATTTTTTCTATATTTACAAATAACATTGATAAAATTGGTCAAAAATAAATCTAGAATAATTTATACTATTTAGAAATTTTTATTGTTAATATTGTGTACGTTCAATCTTGAAAAAACATAAGTTTAATGGAGTAAATAATATTGGAATATAAATAATATTGCGAAATTAATATGAGATTGCTGTTTCTGATAGTAAATACTTAATGAATGGGTTAGCGAGATTTAAAATAGTAAAGCAAATCGTGGTGTATGGCCTTTTCGATTAATAAATCTAATTAGCCAGCTAAATATGAAACTGCCGTCAACTAACATATGGGTATAAATCAAACTTTATTCAAACTCAGTTTATTTCTAATTCAGTTATTTGTTTTTATTTAAAAGTATTTTTTCTGTTATATTTTCCATAAAATTGATAGTAAAATCAATCCCGAAATCTTCGGGATTATGTTTACCAATCCCGGGATTCATAGGTATCAAAAATAGCTCGAGATCCCGGGATTCGGAATCCCTAATTAATACTACCCAAGACTAAAAAGTAAAACATTCAACTAAAATAATTTAAATCGTGTTGTTATTTTCTTTCAAGTCAAAATTTTACATAAGCTTTATTACAAAACTCGTATTAGAGCGATCCGATATTGTTTGTTGTGGGAAACAGGTATCTTTTAGTGAAGTCAGAGGAAATTAACGTTCACGTAAACTGATTTGACGCAAACAAAATATCGCCCTACTAAGCTGGCACCTACAATAATTAATGGCATCTGGTAACACCGGGCTCACGATCCAATAGGCTGATAACTAGAGGTATTTATTTTAATAGAGAGAGAGAAGAAAACAGAAAATATAGTAGTATCCTTGTCTATGGAGTTGAGAAAAACTCCAGTAGAAACTAGTGGTTTAAAAATACTTGAGAAAATCAAATATTTTATTTATTAAAAAAAAGACATTAAGCACATAACAAATTATTAATTCAAGACGTTCACGTGACATTAAGAATAAAAAGTACAAGTAAATCAAATTAATATATTAATAAACAAATTAAACAATAAAATAGAATTTTAAAAACATATCACTTAACATCCAAAAAGAGCTTATTGCGATAAATATATCACATTTATCACTTTACGTATTCTGGCGGTTAATTACGTAAATAAGTTAACCGTTTGAACTAACAAAAAAGCTATCTTTTAACAGCACCTCTTCTGGCCGTGTTAACTTTGAGAACGAGACAGAGTACGTCAATTTTGCATATTGATAATTGAGATACAAGATCTGACTGTTTTAAAATATGATTACGTCACGGCCGCCGTCAGTTGTCAAATATCATGTGACTAGTAGCATCTAGTAATTATATAATATTTATTTTTCTGCAATTTACATTCGCGCTGCAATCGCAATAACATGACTGTCTAATAAAATTGTAGGTTATGTTGATATGTCTGACGTGTCAATACAAAATTCTTGTGTTCGGCTTTATCCTCTTGTGTTCGGTCTTATCCGCCATAACTGGCAGCACGAACATACCCGAATTTGACCGACATGTCTACCAACCTAAATTTTTGCCGTATTACGAATTGGAGATAGACGCCGATGACTGATTTGTAGAGGGAATGCTTGTTATCTTAATTTGGACCAACGAAAATAACGGAAACGTGTTAACGTGATAATTGTGAAGAATATACCCACTGGTAAGCCTGACATGGGGAAACAGTTTTCACCCAAAATAGGTAATAGGCGACAAAAATTTTCAGAATATTAGAATTGAAAACTATACAACGTGAGAGCAGGGAAAAACGCTTTAAAAGCAGAAGTGATCTACGAGTTTAAAGAGAATAAAAGGCGAGCATGCCTTGAAGAAAGTTAGTCGGTATGTATTGTCAGAAGTGTGATCGGATTAAATAGAGGTTAAGATTACTTTTATTTAACATAATGATAATAATAAAACTGCTAGATTACGTTGTTAAATGTAATTTATTTGTTTGAAAATAGTATTATGGCATTATAGTTATTTGCCAATGCGTCATAATACGTAATAAAATACAATAAAAAAATATAAATAGTTATGAAATGCATAAAAAGACCTTATTACTAATAATAACCAATATAAACACCAAACAATCAACAGATAGTGTTTTTTTATGTAAGTTTTAAATTAAACACAGCATCATGAAACATCTTATTATCTAACCTGTGACGGGGTATCATGAAAACAATAGAGTTATGATGAGTCTAATGAATCTAGATACTAAAGAAAAGATCAATATATTAACTCCAGAATATAGAGGAGCTGGGCAAAGAATACCAAGAGAGAGAGGCTAAGTGTAATCGATTGGAAATAAAGACACAACTAATTTTGAGTGAACCACAGCGCCAGTTCCACAAAAATAGCTTTATAACAAAAAATGGTGGTTAATAACATGGATGGAATAAAGAATTTTATTCCATAACAATTAATTCACTTGGACAGGTAGGCAGAGTATAGTCTAAAGTCCTTAGAAAAGTTTGCTGTAATATAATATTTTATACCTACCTGAATAATAATATATCCTGAAATACCGATGTCTTACTGGAAATTTTGATTAATGAACCATCATTTTTATCGAAACGTTTTCGTGTCATAAGATTTATGAAATCATTGAATGTCCATAATATTAGCCGAAGCTTTGATAAATTATCAAAGATTCCGGTAAACCGGAACTGTTACGGTACGTGCCATATAAAATAGTGACCGTAGTCCAATATGTATTAGTGTGAACACCTGGGGTAGATATCTTATTCTGATATTGTCAGTATTAAAATATATATATATATATATATATAAGCATATGACGATAATAAAATGTAGGTTTTTTTTATTTTAATTTATTAATATTTTATTATAAAAGCACTACAAATTAATTGAACTATATTTATTTGATACTAGCAGAGCCAGCTGGCGGTCGCCAGTCTGTCTCGCTAGGTCTTGCAGACGGCTTGGTAGTGTTGGATATTAATATAATTGTGAAGTAAGCATAGTTCCATAGTTTTCCCTTCGGGATGGATTTTCATTCACCTCAGACAGTTTGACATTTCGCCGATTTGCATGTCGCCACTGCCAATATAAATTTGGGATCATATGAGTAGTCTATTCTGGAGTCTGGCCTTGATAATATCGTCTGACACCACCTCAGGCTGATAGACTTAACAGAACACCTGGCAATCGCCAATTGCTACCACTGACACTTTAATAGAATATAATATGTTTATATATTGCATTGTTTCATTCATACTTTCATTCATTGTTTTCGTTGAACTAAGAGTACATATTACACATGTTGTTGGTTAGTTTTTTATAATTTATTAAACCATGCCTAGACCAAACAATATGTCATCATCATGCGAATTATCGCTTAGTTATCCCAGGGTTTAATTGAATTTTAAAAACTAACCAACACCATCAGCTGCAAATTATAGTCTTATTTCAATGTAAACAAATACGCATAACTGAAAAAGCTTAGTCTGTACTATCTATGGTGGATCCACCCTACCTCCATCCTTCGCCACAGCAGGGTAGTTTAATTTTTTATACATTTAGATTATTGCATTACAATACGTTTTATTTATTCAATGGGGGAAGATCCCATTAGATTGAAAAAATGTAAAAACTATCTCTCGTAATAAGTCTTTTAAGATACTCATAATTACCACTCTGAAGGGGTGTGTCCATATTATGATTAGCTACTAGCAAAATGGTATTTTATTTTAATATTAGTAGGTTCTTAATAATACTACTGAATAAATTCGAACATGGTTAATTTATTATTTAACAAAATTATCTGGATGAGGAAATAAAAATGATGTTATTTTTATCACGTACAAAAATGGAAAAGTAGTTACTACTTAATTATAGTACCTACCTAATTATGGCGTAAAATAGTAATTATTTACTATTTTAATATTATTTTTCAATAAACGATATTACAGGTGATAAAGAATAAATGATAGGTACGTAATGTCATTTTTTACAATATTAATAAGAACAAACATTATTGCAATTTAATTATTATTAATAACGTCACGAATTAATTATTTGTAATAAACGTCACATGGATTTCATTTACTTACCTACCTAAATGTAAAAATAATATCTACTATCACATAGTATATCAAGATAACCTTATATTTTATATGGTAGTACGTAATACATATTATTATTTTAATATCCTATATTGGGTAGGTATGAATAGTTATCTGAAATTATTCATTGATAGTAGTGTTAAAATTCTCCATTATTATTATTAGCAATGATTATACACATTATAATATTGCAATAAATGTCTATGCTATTTGAAATGTCACATTACTGTTCGATATTTTCTTGGATTTTCACAAATTCTAAATTTGAAAATATACTGACACGTCAACTAATAAGCGAAAGAAAACAAATGACAATCAGACTCGGAGTTTGACAGCTGATATGATTTCTGTTGTCGTGTTCTTAGATTATAATTTTGTAGTAATTAGTGAGGAAATATGCATTTATTTTTTGTTAAAACTCAGATAATTAAAACTCAGTTAAAGCGCAGATGTTAAAAGGTTGAAGAACACTGCTAGACGGTGGTTCGACTATGTAAAGGACGCTACGCCTTTCTCAATATATTTGGCTATCTAAACAACAGAATGATGGGTTTGTTATAGAGACATAACTATGATATTTTAAAGGAGTCACTATCTTTAACAATGAAGGAACTGAAGAAACAGAAAAACCAAAACCAAAAATAATAACACACGGTGATGATCCCAAAAATACGATTAAGACTATGAGAAACGGTCGTGATGGTGTCTACTTGCTGCATCAAGGTAAATCATCGACGTTATTTTGAAAACCAAATCTCACAACAGCAAGCTAACCATGCATCTCGATTTTACCAGGATTGACGATGGGTCTTAAAGTTCTGGCTGTACTTTCTGATTCATACGAAAGAGATAGATAATTTGAAACTTAAAATGCCATACTTGTAGGTATGTATTAATAAAAAAGCTATATTTATAGAGTAATTATTTATTAAATAGCGTCACATCATATAGTTTGAAATCTTATGTTTTATCTTTGATATTATCTTATAATTGCAATTATAATATAAAATCGAAGTTTTTCAATTTAATGAATCGTCAAAAGCAAATGATTAATGATTAGGGCCCGGATTTGTATGCAACAAAAACATCGTTATATGCATGCACGTATGCACTTAAAATCAATTAAATATGCACTAAAACCGAAGAAATATGCAGTTAAAAATTGTCATTTTTTGTGGGAAAAAATTGTAAATACCCACTTTACCCAATATTACTGACAAAAAATCGAATAACTAGTTAATAATTTTTCAACATAATACGATATCAGAACAAAAAACACAAAAAAAGAATATAAAGTTAATAAATTACAATTTTCAAAATAGTTTTTTCACCAGTACCTACAAATAATTGAATATTAAATGCAATGTAAACCATACATAACTTAAAAAACAAAAACGACATTCTTAAATACTATTTTCTGTTTTTTGCCCGAAAAAAATACATTATTTTTTTCAATATTATGCTCTGGCATTAAATTTTTCCGCATAGGTACCTGTCAGTATTTTGTTTATATGCGGAAACTACCCCTCAACCTCCACTTGGGCAAACTTTAAATAATAGTGCCCGAGTTGACTTCACTTTTCCACTGATAAATCCACAGCTCGGAGATGGTATTAAAAATGCAAGTGCATCTAAACTATCTTCCTTCCTAACTAGTTATATTTCGATAAAATATTTTTAAAAAACTAAAATTATACATTCAAAAGCTCTAAAATATGCATTTATTTATGAAATATGCACTAATGTCTCAAATATGCTCTTACGTCTCAAATATGCATTTATATGCACAATAAAAATTTATTTTTGGATTCTGCGTCTTTCAAAACGGATTTCTGTGCAACTCTCATAGCTCTGCATACACCCTAACAAAACATGCACTAGCATATAAATCCGGGCCCTATTAATGATCAATTCGCACTATGAGTGTAAAACCAATGCATCTATATCTGAAAAAGACATATTTTGGATATATTAGGGTTTGAAGTCTCCGTTTTGTTAGGAGAAATATAGTTTTTAAAAAAAAACCATAATATTTGGTTTATATCTACATTATATTACATGTTCTTTCAGTTAATTCACTTTTACATTATCAAGCTCACGACTGTTGCAGTTGTTTTGCATTTAATCTCGAAATTGAAAAATTTGCAGATGCCTTGGTTTTACACTCACGGTGCGAATTTATCATTCAATAAATAATTTATATTTGTTCCTTATTTTGTTCCGGTTAGAAAAAAATATGATATGCCTACGTAGCAGTATCCGAGATGTGGAATAAAAGGCGTACTTCTAGCACGCACACGACAGAAGAAGGCCAAATAAGACATAAGCTTGTAACATTGGTTGTTAGTTTTGAAGAACAGGAAGCAGCGAAAAGTTATTGTGAAGAAGAAGAAGCCGTTCCATCTCGGTATTTTATGAGATTAAAATAATTGGATATTAAACAAAGAGCTATGTAAGTTTTAAAAAAATGTATCGTTCACCGGGGATTTGTTAATCTTGTTAGGTACCTATCTACACAGAAAACTTTCTTTGTGTTATTTACCTCCTCATCTACAAGTTCTGCGTAGTCTTGTCAAACTTTAATGTCTTAGAATTTATTTTTGTAATGCGCCCTTTGGGAATCGCTGTACGGCATTAGACTTTATGATTAAAATTTTTGAGTTATTTACATAGCCGTCCCTGAGCGGTCGGGGCCTGAGACATTTTCACAGTGCGTGGATATTTACAATACAAATAAGTTACGTCAAATATTTGACGGCTGTCAGAGACATCTGTTTGCAGATATCTTATTTACTTCTGACACCTCGTCACACGTTAAGTTGCAATCTCGTTCCTAGTGACATATTCAAAAAAGTTTTTTTTTGAAAATAGAACGAGTTTTGTAGAAACGTTCCAAATTTAAATAAGATTTTTCGGCGTGATAAAAAATCAAAAATAAAACCTAAAATCTGATTAGCTATAACTCGAAACAGTTTACACATAATATAGGAATACAACATATATTATGTGTATCCATGTTCTGATGTTTACAAGACAATATTATTTTTTTACACGAGAAAAGACAGTAAACACACATTTATATAATTCACATTTTCTTTGATTTGGGATTGAGGCCAGAACAAACACACTGAAAACTAATAATTTATGTGGTTTTTAATTATAGTTAATGATTTCGTTATTATCTTAAATACTAAAAATGAGAACAATTGCAGGAAAAATCTCCTGAGAAAAACTGCGCTGGCCAAGTCATTGTTCAGTGTATGAACGACAATTAACTGGCAGAGAGTATTATCACGCAATCCAATAGAATACAGAATATGGGTCCAAAGATTCACTGTATAGATGATGCTATCAATAAACTGGATTTTAAACTGGAAAGTGATCACTATAGTAAAGTTGTTGTAGTATTGATAAATGAAGAGAGTTGTTGAACGAAGTAAATAACAGGCTGTCGCGCTCCTGATGATGGCGAAGACTACCTGCTGAAAGATAGTAGTCAATGAGTAACAGAAAAAGTGCTAAACGGCAATATTTACGGGACTTAAATTCATATTTTATTTCATCTTCGGTATTTTACTGAACATGTTAATATTATATTTCACTTTTCTATAATAGATATTTTACTAAAAAAAACCACAATTTTTATAAATTTCACTTCACATACACTGTTTCATATTTCCGGTAGACTCATAGGCGTGATAACAAACAGCATACCTTTAATCGATAACGTGACATTATTCTAACGTTGTTTATAAAATGTATGTATGTTTTGTACGCGTGAATTACTATATGTGATGACGGTCGTTTATACAGCCATCTTTGATGAGTCAAATTTTACCAATAGATGACTGTAGTCTGATAGTCTAAATAAGAAAAATAATTAATCTCAATAGTATAAAATGAAAGTAATGTTATAAATGAAATATATACGTCAATAGTTAGTTAAAAAATATTTTTGTTCAACGTTTTTCTTAGCTCGTATTCTTATTTGTCCAGTGGTTCTTGGTCCGGTACAAATCTTGCAATCGATTTTTAACTAACTTCCCGACTAACTAGAAATTTGAAACTTTTAGAATATATCAGAACACGATGCCAATGCATTTTTTAATACTTTTAGCCATCTTTAAGTAGAATTGAATTCATTTTCAGTTAATTCTGTTTTGTATGAAAAGTTATTTTTACACCATTATTGGTGTAAATGTATAGGCGTCTGGGGTCCTTACAACTAACTTATTAATATATACGTGCGTTACTATGGAAATCAGTATGACATTTCAGTATTATATTCAGTATTATACAATTTTTTTTATCGTTTAAGCTAGTCAAGTTTATATTGTTCAACAGAATTTAAAAAACGTTGTAAGTATATAAAAAGTTCTTTTTATCTTGTAATTATTTCTTATTAAGATCAAGTTTATAAATATATTCACCTAGTATAGAGTCCTTGCCACTGGATGATGGTTTAAAATAATAATTTCAAGAGAAATATTATTCATTGCGAATAAAAACTTTTATCTTCGTAAAAGAAGAAGAAAAACGAAATATCAGGAACTAAATAAATATTAATTTAGTAGGTAGGTATCTAAAAAAAACAAAATTCATAATTAATAAAATAAAATACAGCAACCTTTTCATGAATAATTATTATTGTATCATTACTTAACTAGTACTTTTTTTACGTAAGTTTTCATCAATTCAAAATCACATTTCACCTTGAACCTTATTTCAGGTTTACCTTCAACTTTTATAATAGCGAAAAAAAATATTTTTCATTTTTAATTAGGTCTCAACTAAAATTTCGATACAAAAAAAGTTTTTAAGAAAAATATTTTTTCCTTTTATTTCCTGTATTATTTTTTTTAAACCTTTCCAGTGAATAAATTACGTTTAAAATACCAAAATACTTTCTAACGCCTTGATCGAAATGTCTTTTTAAAAAAGCGTAGGAACGGGTAGGTATATTATTAGCCTTAATTAGTAGAGATAGCGAAAAATTGTGTCTGTAGGCTATTCTGCTAGTCCTTTAATAATTACATAATAGTTATGCACAGATTATTCATAATGAAATAAAATAAAATATACCCCGAAAATTAATACTATAATAGACTAAGGGTCTTGATGTCGTGATGGAACTTCAATTTAAATTCTAATTGATTTAATAGTTATTTTTGTGACCCGGGTTTAGCCTTTTGACATATTCATGCACTATGCGCACTCACCTATTTGAAAACCGTGAATATGCTATTTATCGTAAAGGTTATTTTTATTGCTAGGACATTATAACCTTTTTGTGTATCACTATGCTTCTCCTAAATTTAAAAAGTCAACTCAGAGTAATAATATAAAGAGAGTGGATATTGTTCGGCAAAATGAAGCTGTGTTTCTTGCGTATAACGCATAATATAACCTCAATTTTATTACCTATTATTAACTTAACTATGAAACGTTATACGATCACGTTGCTTATCAGTACGGCTACCAAATTTAAAGGCAACATAGTTAACCATATTTTCTACTAAATTAACGAAAAATAATTACGACTAACTTTATATTTAACACAAAAACAATACACGTGCTCGCAGTTTTTAAATGAATGTAGTCATTCAAATCAATATTTACCGGCGACGAGTACAAAAAATATTCAATTGAGCCGTAGAAATTCTATCTTACTCTAACGCATATTGCGGAGATATAAGCGTGTTGAATGCTATCTCACTCGCACTTATGGTTTAATTTTGTGAAGGCCTTGATTATCCCTGAATTTTCATATGTACGCGGATTTTTAAGTTTATGAGTAAACGGGAAATAGGCGAAAAGGCCATTGACAGATTAAATACAGGTATTAATAAATCGTATATGCAGATATGCCATCATCAGAGCGATCTTTGCTTTATCATATGCTACCCGGAACGGTTCATTGGAGCTGCAATCGTACCAATCACGTAGTTTATTAAGCCACAAAATGCGATGTCGTCATCTGGTATGCTTACCGTTGATCTTTTCTTAGATGATAAAGTTGTGTAATGTTGTTCTTTTGTCGTTTCATAATGTAGCTGAGGTACTGTAGTTATCTGGTTTTGATACAATGCATAACTTCTCGGTCCTTTATCATTCGATTGAGTACTTCAAAATTTGTTACCCGATCAGTCCAAGGAATTTTGAGGATGCGTGTATACAGAAATCTCGAAAGCCTCAACTCCCCATGACATATCTTGGTTTAGTATTCATATTTCCATAACAACTTACCATACACAGTCTCAGATCTATAGAACCCGAGTGGAGATATTAACAAATAGTTAGTAAAATGGGGACCAGTGCCAACGTAAGATAAAAACTTTAATATTTTGAAATCAAATATTATGAAAGTTTTTGTGAAGTCGGTACTGAATAAACGAACTATACTCCGCAGAGTGTGTTCGAAAATGCACCGAAAGCCAGTAGCGAAATTCGATTACCGCCATTTTCAGCGGGACAATTCCGCATCCGTGTGGAAAACTTTTTGAATCCCGGAAAATAAATATGCACTCATTTGCATCTATAAAGTAACAAGCTGTGAAAATGGCGGAAAACTTTGATTGCATTTCCTTGCCGGTATTTTTCTTCTATAACTCAAATTGGCGGTTTCTATTCTATTAAAACACTACTTAGTTATATTCATATGGGTGTATTTTTTTATTTAAACTAACGGATTGTTTTCTGAAAGGATTTTATTGTATGATGAAAAAAAATATACCTTTGCAGCTTACAGCTTAATACTATTATATTATAATAGTACTAAGCTTTACGGCCTCTAATTGTGTAAAAAAGTCTGCCGGAATATTTTTATTTTTTAATGAGAAACTTACTTTATTTTCAATCAATTATTAAGTATACCTAATAAGCATTTTTCTATTGAAAAATAATTTAAAACTTTATAAAGTTACGTATAAAGTAAATATTATCTATCAATAAATAATGATTCGATTAAAAAAAATATGTGTGCGTCAGCGCAATTTTTTTAAATGTCAAAGATTAAAATAAATAGACTTGCGTTATGTTATGTACCTAATAAGTATGAAAGAAAAGTTACATTAATTAAAAAAGATGCCATTATTATTTACAGAATATTTTTCCTTAATTTGGTTGAATGATTTTTGGCTTCCCCTGTTTTTCCTAAAATTAAATATTCTGGGAACACTGCACTGATGTTTGGTGAGAGGCTTAGATAATGATCTAAAATAGCGTGGAAAGCTAATAGCATGCATGTTAATAAATTGCATTACATCACTATATATTTGATCCTAAGAGAGTCACATGGCCATCTACAGAGTGAAGGGGGTATTAAAACATTTTTGATTATTTTTACGTGAATGGATGTTAGTCACTTTCTCCACCTATAAAATCTATACTTTGATCCAAGCACACATTGAAAAAGACCCACGACATTATAAGCCGAGAGGTTACCGGTCGGCCATCGTGGGTAAGACAATAGTAAGTATAATATATGATGAACTACAATACATAAATTGGGATCAAAACGCAAGTAGATGACTTTCGCTTTGTAATATATTTTTGTAACACTTTTTTCAGTTCGTAATAAACTGTGAATGTGCCGACAGCACTCCTAAAGTCATTTGCTATGTAAATCTGTCATTTATAGTTTTTGCTATTATTGTGTTCTAAATTGAAATATTGTGTAATATGTGCGAATTTACACTTGCACTGCACTTACACTTGCACTGCAAGAAGCCGTGCGATGCGTACATGGAGCAGGGGGCCTAATCGGCATTTGCTTTTTATGACTCTCACGCTACGTGCGCATCGCATAGCCATTCGTAGTGTGATTCGTCGCTAATGCTTAATTTTTAGATATTAATTGGTTATTTGTTCTTTACTTTATTTAAAAAATATATTATATACAATGTATAGTGGCGCATTGGTCAATTTTATCATATACTGTTTTTTGAATACATAAAAAATACTAAATATACGTATAAAGATATCATTCCAATTAAAATAACCAACATCGTTAGGGATTAATCTCTTTTTAGTTTTCAATAGCATCCGAAATGTAAATCATACTTTCTCGTCCGTTGAGTCAAAACCATGAATAAATTGAGCATACTAATGATCGTTTCGCATGTTGGGAATTTTTAACGAACGCGAAGCGATTGGGGAATCAATTACGGTAATAAGATATTTGATGTAGTGGGGAGCATGCCAATGCAAATGGCTATAGAAATTTTCGGTTATCAGGTATTCAGGTTTTAATGATGGCGGGTGTTTGACGTCAGAAAGCTGCATAAAATATTTGAAATACGCTATAATGGTGTTAAATCAGAATCGTAAATAATATTGCTTTTCATTAATCGATTTTTAATTTCACTATAATTATTGAAACCAGTGTTTAGTTGGTAACGATAGTCTGTATAAATCCGGAAGGATTGGGTTCATATTTAATTTTATTTGGTGAAATTTACATATTTTAAAATCTCTAATAAATAATAGAGTGCGTGAATTTGATTCTTGAGTATTTTTACTTTCTTCGCGATTATTTATATAACTTTTATAATGATATATTTATCTGAATTTGAGATTAATCATGGTAAAGATATTTATGGGTCATAAAAAATGAGAATGACAATTCGATTATTTTAGCATTGGTTAAATCTATAAATTATGTATAGTAAATAAAAGAGCTTTGTGATATTT